>NC_088245.1:121335130-123735130 GCF_036013445.1 Caloenas nicobarica | reverse complement strand
ACAGAGCCCCAGGACCCTCAATTACCCTGCTGGTCCCATTTGAAGGAGTTCCTCAATTCTGATGATCTGATTGCCTCTGGTTTAAGGGCTCAGCCTTGAAGTTGAAAACCTAGGGTTGAGCCTCCTACCACTTTGCCTGGATGATTTTCTGGACCCATGTTTATGGGTCCTCAAGGAGCACACTGTTGGACTGACCTGACCAAAGCAGAAAGAGGCTGATCCACAGAGGAGTGGGGTGACCTGAAAGAAGAAACCCCATTGGATTTGCTAGCTAGAGCCCATTCCTTGCCTTTTACTGGGAGGACTCTCAGTGCTGCTGTTCAATTTCCGGCAGGCATTTTCTGTGGTAGCAGTCCTCCAGCTCTGTATGGTCACTGTTCCTGCAAGAGGTACCACTTGACCTCAGGACCATTTGCTCTCCCTAATTCACTCCATGGCCTTCCTAACGCAGATGCAGATCTTCTGGCAGTCAAGCTTTTGCCTGCTGGTCTGCTGGGGAGGATAGGATGCAGGGTTTTTCCACAATTCAGGCCTGGACGCACATGTACTGCTCACGTGAGCAGACTGCGCCACGAGTGGTAAAACTGTGAGGCAACTTGCCTGCACTGGGTGAGGGAGACAAGGGCAGCTATGATTTTCCTGAGTAACACAATCCTTTCCACTAGGATGGCACATGCAGAACAGGAGTCCGTGCTTTGCTATGACTTTAAACCTATGTGGTGAAGGAGGGAGCGAACATTTGTGTTTGGGTCTGATCCCAGGAGCTTTCCACTTGTGCAGCTAGTGCTGTGGGGATGCGTCCCATGGCTCTCTCTTGGGCTCCTCCACCATGACTCACCAGTGTAAAATTACATTGCTCAAAACTAGACTCACTGTTTCTCTTCTTTTGCTGCTTAGGGCATATTTTCGCGGGTCATCCTGGGGAACAGGGGAGTTCCCAGCAAGTTATGCTGGGGCAACAAAGATGACAGTGTCACCTGGTGAGTCCTTAGTGGAAGAGTCCTTGATGCCAAACGGACTGACTGATGGAAGGGCTGGTGGTGTGACCTTGGTAGGTGGAAGCATAGCATGGGTGTTTGGCTGAGCCAGGGCTCGTGGTCTGGCCCGAAGGGCGGATAGCTTGCTGCTAGGAAACAATGATCCTAGCCAAGGAGTGACTATTGCTGCCAGGCTGGTGGTGCACCTGTAGCAAGATGAGGCCCACTGTCACATGGATGTACGGACATGTCACTGCCATCCTCTCTGAGAGCTGTTTTCCTTCAGATCTGCTGCAACCTGCTGGCAGGTAAGGAGCTATCCTCTCATCCAAAGGCTTTCTTGTCTGTGGGTTTCCTGAAAGTCTTCATACTTGAGGCAGAAGTGTCTTTCCCTGTGGCTGCTCCTGCTCCTGGCCTCAAAAGCATCCTTTAACTTTCTCCCCCTTCTTTGGAACTGCCCTCTAATTTGCATTTCTCCCAGCTGCTGATCTAGCCAGGGATCCCTGTGTATCCCATGGCCACTGCAGCTCTGCTCTGTGAGATCACAGCCTTGCATATATTTCTTTCCCTCATTCCCCTCAACCTCTCCTACCCATTTAGTAGGGACTGGGCGGGCCTTATCTGGCCCTAGAGCCCCACGCTTGGGTGTCAGGTTGTTGATATGCCTGGCTGCAGAGATGTAGATGACGGGACCCCATGTCCTACCTGCAGTGCCCAGTTTTTGAAGAGACATGGTGTGTTTGAAGTGACAAGAAGCGAGGGGAGGGTGTCATTGCTCACATCGCTCTGCCCTCCTGTTGGCAAACTCTGGTCTTCCAGAAATGCTGCAGTCCTCTGTGAGACCGGTTACACAGATGTGGAGGTCTCCTAAAGGTTGCTATAGTGGGCTGGGTCCTTCTGAAATGCCCATTTCATATGTGCTGGGGTGCTCTCAGGTGTGTGTGCCTGGGGAGGTCAGGGAGGCTGCTCGCTCCCACCTTGCAGGGCCAGCCGAACAGGACACAACAGGCACAGCTTGGTGTCAAGGTGGGAGCTGCTTCACCTCCATCCCTTATCCAGGGGGACATAACCTTTAAGAGCAGAGGGGAAAAAAAAAAACCCAACACATTGTCACTTTATCACGTGGGTTTGGGATGAGCCTAGACAGACATGAGCCTAATCGGGTTTAGGTCTGCAGCAGGTCTCTGGGTGGGCTTGGCAATCGGCTTGCTTGTGCGTCTGTGAAATAGGGTGAGTAGTGCTTACTTTTGTTTTCAGGACATTTCAGGTCTTAGCACAAAATGTATTATGCAAACAAGGAAGGTTTCTGGTATTATATCTTAGTAACAAGCAGCAGACCTTGAATTTTGACCTTTGCATGTTGTCGGTGTGGGATTTTTTTTGGTTTGGTTTATTTATTTATTTATTTGTTTTTACAACTATTTGTACTCGCCTGACCAGGCCTGAACTGAGTGGACTGGTCGCAATTGAAGGTCAGAATCATTTTCCTGCCAGCTCTAACCATGTAAGTAGGGGGTAGAGCAGCGCTGGAGGGGGGTATATTTATGGGCATGCAGATGAGCTACGATTTGGACGTGTTTTTGCTGGTAGGTGGAGGGATGGAAGCACAGCTCTGTGGGGACACGGTGTGGTCGCTCCCGAAACGGCACCCAGCGTGGACGAACAGAGCTTCTGGCTTGCATTCTTCCTTAGCTGGATGTAGGCAGAGAGCAAGAGTGAAGACCCATCTGCTTGTCACCGTGGGCGAGTAAATAAAAGTGCCAACTCACAGGGTTATCTGGCCGTAGGCGCCAGCCTTTTGGGTGGCCAAACTCCCATGCTGACCAGCTTGCAAAGAGAAAAAATACTGATTCACTTTTCTGCACTTTCAATCCTGGTAGCTCTGCCCTCGATCTGCCCAGCCGGATTCCGAGGAAAGGCTAAGTGTGTCTCCAGCCAGTGTAAATCATGCCTCCTTCTGCCTGGCTCAATCTGTACATGACACCAGCCTAGGCTCAGTGTTTGCCTCCAGAGTAACCCCACGTGTGCAAGCGTCTCTCTGAGCATTAGCCTAATCGGGAGAATTATTCCCATGCAAGCTATCCCCCTTCAAACACCTCAGTGTTCCCAGCAGGCTTGTACAGCTGCGGCTGCCCTTCCAGGGGAATTTCCTCAACAGTCTGTTGGACTCTCCTAGATTCAGACCCCAACTTCAATAGATAACTCACACATAGATTACACATAAGTTAAACCAGAAGTTGGACAACTGATTCCTCCTTCCCTATGATTTATCATCTAACTGGAGCGGTCGCTGTGTGTTACTGTGTCAGCAAACAATTCTTCATTAACTCAACTAGGCCAAGCTCAGATGCATGCTATTCTGCTGCAGGTTCTGCTATCCCGATTTTGAAATCAGAGCAAACCCTGAGGAAGCACAAGGTTTTGATGTCCATGGGCTAACCTCTGGGTTAATCTGCCTCTGAACTTGTTCACATGCACAGCCAGGGGCTCCTGTCAAGCCTTGTGTGGTAGGGGCAGAGGGAGAGTGTTGCGCTGGAGTGTGCTGTGCTCTCCAGAACACGACAGCAATATTTCCTCAGCACTGTCTCTGTAGACTGGATCCATCACCGCAACAGCTGGCTGAAGAAACAGAACAAAACAAGGAGTTCACCGGCCTGTCAAAACTTAAGAATTTGATGTTTGGATGAGGTGCTGACAGACCCATCTCACAACTCTTCAGTAGCCCAGGCACTGTGCAGGCTGGCCCTGGGTCTCCTCCTCCCTTCCCCACCCCCCTGCCCAAGACTGCATTCCTTTTCCAAGAGGAAGATGAGTTGTTCGAGTTCTATTCTGGGGTGGAAGGTAACTAGATTTCATAAAGGGATTATTGTTTACTGCCTAGTTCTCATTGCAATACCATGCAGGCTGTGAATCTTGATCCAGGTGCTGCACACACATTTCATGCATGTCCCTGATTAGAGGAACCCCATTGTTCTGAGGCTCTGGTTAAACTAGGAAGAACTCAGATACACAGTGTTACAAATCAGGATCAGGTTCTATTGCAAAGATGGCTCTGAGCTCCTGAATTCCTCCTGTTAAATGGGATAGTTGGTTTCAATCCATTATTCATGATGCCTGACACAGCATTTGATCTCCAGTTCCACAAAGTTCAGGACTGTTCAGATGAGCCTTTGGTCCTTACTCATCTCATAATGTGAGCTTCAGCCACCCACGATGTTATATTAATGACCAATTAAAAATACCACTCATCTATGAATTAATAATAAGAATCCTTGTTGAAAAGAGCAAGTGCAATTTTAGGACACTGTCAGATTTGTGGGGACTCTCAAGCAGACTTACATCATGCACGTAGCATGGATGTTAGGTGTAAGGTAGGGCTTTGTATAACAACGAGAATGTTGATACATGTTCTGTGGAGGATGGGGTTCATAAATCAGTCTCTACATCAAAGATGTCAGTGGGTCAGCAGAGACAGCCACAGCTGAGAAGACCTAGGTTCAGCTTCTTGTCCCACCACAGAGTCATTCAGTGACAAGACAAACCACTCTGCTTCTCAAAACTATTTTGGTTCCTAGCTCCAATTGATTTCAATTATTATTACCACAATATCCTTGAAGGTCTACACTTTCAGTTGCTTTCCCAAAAGACAGTCATCAAATCCATGTTTTCATTTGAACTGCTCAAGTCCATGGTGGTCCTGTTACAGAAAAAGGCCCACAGATGCTAGGACAGAGCACTGCATGCAGTCCTCCAAATGCAAACCTCCTGGGATGGCACACCTAGAGGCAGCTCTGTGCCAGTAGCCAAGCTCTATCTCAGGGCAGCATGTGTCTGTGTCCTCCAGAAACAATGTTCTCACGCTTCCTTAGGCTCGTGTCAGCTGCAGGACGCTGCAAGGTACGGCTCATGCTGTTCCCGCCTGGTGAGATAAGGCTCCCTTCAAAGTTCCAACTTGTTAAAGAAAATCTCACACCACATGCAGTGCGTCTGGAAGCTCCCACATTGTTTAAATTTACATGAGCAAAACTGTATCTGTATTTTCAGACAATATCTTCTAAAAATGTGAGCTTTAAAATACATTGGGGTTGTCGAAAGATGCCAGCAAAAAAGAGTGGTCACTGTAAGATGGAGCTGATGTTGTGGTTAAAGCACCTTTGAGACTTCAAGACAGAAGTATATCTATCAGTACAAGACAAATAAGCAAAATGCCTGTAACTTACCAGATTAGAGCATCACTTATTCCTATTTGGCCATTTCTTCACGTCCTGCCTGTTTGTTTCACAGTTTTCAGCTGCATACATTAACAAACTAGGAGGAACCCATTTTGGGTCACCGTAGGGTGCTGACCTGGACTTTTGTTACTGGACTGATATCTGAAGCAAAAGATAAACATTTTGCTTCTTTAACAAGACGTCAGTTTGGCGCTTCAAATAGGGAATGGTATTTAGAGCAACAATGCCAGTTGGAGGTGGTGGAACCTGGATGCTCTGTGGTGCAACCTGGATCCTCTGTGGTGCATGTGCTCCACGAGAAAAAAACAAGGACGTCCCATTGTCTTGATTTATGGAAAAAAATATGTCTCTGGAGGAGATTAAATGTGCTTTTACTTAACTGTCAAAAGTGACCCAGATATTTTTATACCTAATAAGGTTCCTCTCCATTTCTCATGATGTTTAGCCAGAGTTGCAGGTCAAGCAAACAGCTTTGTGATGTGTGCCAAATGCAGACTGATATGGAACCTTTGAAGTAAGAAATGTGAGCAATCTTCTCCCCACAGTCTTGGTCCTCTTGATAAGGAGATGCACAACTGACACATCACTCTTCAGCCCAATTCTTGAGCACTTCACTGGTGTGTTAGCTTTATGGTAATTCTCAGCAATGAAGGGAATACTTACTCATTGTAACAAAAATCTGAATAGAGAAAGCAGAAAAAAATAAGTAAGTTTTACAGATTAGTTTTTAAGAGAAAGTCTGTCTTTGCTGAGAGGTTTGAGACTTCCCTTCTGAGAAGACGAAATTACTCCAGGTGAGCCCTGAGCTACAGAAACTGTTTTTATTTTAATTATGCATAATATATTTCTGAGTGAGGGCTGGCAAAATCAAACCCCAGAAATGGCGACCCCTCCAATTAATGCTTTTTTTTCTTGAGCCAACCCATCCACATTATTATATTTTGAACATTTGGGGTCCTTCTGGAGGAGGATCAGTTTGCTATAAGAAACCTCCCCATTTTTCACTGCAGGCTAGGATCAGCAGTGAGATCTGAGATCAAATGTGACTGTATTAACAGGGAGGAATATGCACAGTTGAAGTTTAGCTTCTTATAGAGATATGCAGATGTATGAATGATCTGCAGTATTTGAATCCAGGTCTGGATTCATATGTTGAACCCTGCCTGAGCTGAGGGAATTGAGGTCAGAAAGGTCAGCTCTGCATCCTTGTCAAGCAAGGCTCTTGAATTATGTCACTGGAGTAAATTTTTATTGAGGGAACATAGGAAGCTTATTCAACATCATGCCTTTTTAAGCTCACTAACCATTTCCTGGGTGACATATAGGACAGTATTTTCCACTGTCCTTTCAGATTGAAACGCAAGGAAATTTTTAATCATTAAGCATATCCAGTGGGTGAAATGTAGTCACCCTTTCAGTCTTGTATCTTAACCTTTTCTTGAAAGCCTTCAGGATACACTGCCTTTAATCCACGTTTCTGTGCAGAGAAAAATCTCCATTTACTGAAAACCAAGACTGTGATAGACAAAGGGAACACATGCAGCCTTTGCAGCTCAACGTTAAGAAGCATTTCCTGCTGTCACTGAAGAAACACTTGTGGTACTCAGAAGGCCGTGAAAGTTCTTGTATTGGCTTTAGTGAGTGGAGGCTGAAAGCCTGATCCTTTTCTAAACATAGGAAACCTTTCACTTATATCAAAGCAAATATCTGCTTGTGAAACTTCTTAGCTAGCGGCTGGAGTAACGCAGTGCCATGAGGGATTTGGTGTGAAAAATGGATGAATATCACATTTAGGATTTGGAGTAAGGCCTCAAAGATGCCCCTTAAGCACCTCTAATACTCTCTGAGGTGGTTTCTTAAGCTAGTTTTACTGTAGACTTTCGAAGTGAAGTAATAGAATTGGAGTCCACCAGCAGATGGTGCTTCTGCCCGAGAATTGTTTTCTTTCATGACCATTAAAACAGACAGCTTCTCCCATCATCACTGTAAAAGATACAAGGCAAAACATTGTCCTTTAGATTGTATAGATTCCATCGTTTAGACTGGTCCTATGTATGCCTTTCTGTCTACTCTTCCCTTACCTCCAATGTTGCTTTTCTTTAAAGGACCTTTGATTAAATGGACAATTTCCCTTTTAAAAAATATCCTATAGATGGTCCTTGTTTAGCAGATGTGATACTAGACTGAAGAACTTCAATGGTAGGAAAAAGAGAGATGAGTGATGTTTCTTTTGCTCAGGGTATCTGTCAAGCTAACTTCAGTGCAGATGCACAAAACCAGGCATGCAGTCTGTCCCTTGTAGTCTACCAACTCCCAGCTTCCCAAGGACAACAAGCTGGAGTTCTTTGGCTCTGAAAGCACCTGGAGCAGATGAGGAGACAAACAGACAAATAAACACCCACCTGACTGCAAACTATTCTCTTTAATGTTTGTGGGACCAAACTGCTACATTTTAGCTGAAATCTGATTGTGCCTATTATAACTAATTTATATTAGGAACCTTGTAATGTTTTTTTCTGCGATTACAATAGCAGTAAGTACTTTAAAATAAAGATCCAGGATCACCCTCACAGAATTACATAATACATAGTCACACTGCACCCAAGTAAGTGTCTCAAGACTTCTCCATCATACAGATACCTTGATGGTCAGTACATCTGGCCCTTTAGTTCACAACCAGTGTGTGGGCCTAGTGCATTGTTGAATGTACCAGGGTCCAAGGTCAGGCACAGTGCTGCTTTTGGGCTGGAAGGATGCCCTAAACACTGGATTGTGATGGAGGAGTGATGGTAATGGTAAATCTCTGCACTGCAAGTGCATGAGGTACGGTAATCCCCGCAGAAGAGCATAAACCAGGAGTTTGATTTAACATGTTAGACTGGAATACAAAGACTCCCCTTGTCCTCGAAAGCTCTTGACATTGATATCCAGAGCTGCCTTTGGCAGCCTGTACACAGACTGCTGTGCTCTGCTGCCTCCATGCTGCTCTGGGCAGCTTCATCCCCATCCAGGAGATACCAGCATGGGGACTGTGATTGCCCCACTGAGACAATGAGACCCAATCTGAACGATCTGGGTCAATGCAGAAGCAGGGCGAGGTACCAAGATGAGATGGAAATTTTGTGAACACATTCTTACACAAACCACAACAATCACACACTTATGCACACAAAAAGGTGTGTGCACTCCAATTGTGCAAGTCTGCTATTCGGCGCTATGAAAAATCAGATTTATTTTAAAAGTGACTGAATTTTTATGAAAATGGTATTTTCTCCTCTTTGTTCTATCTCAGAAATGTCCAGTGAAAGGCAGCAGCAGAAATGCTAAACTTATCCTTCTCAAAGAAGGCGCAGTGAGTACATTATATCGTTCTGGAGCTAAAAGAAAGCAGAACTAAAACACACTTCCATGACTTTTGTGGGATAAATGTACATGCCATGCCACAATACTTGCAGTGTATATTCTTGGCCGCCAAATTCACAGTATTTTTGAAATCTAAGGTGAATCAGAAATCCACAGCTATTTACTTTAGCTTTTACTGGAGCCTTCAATGGAGATGCCAGAATACAGTTTCTAGAGTGCGGGACACTAGCAGATCCAGGAGGGTAATTAATCAGATGGAATCCAATTAAAAGATTACTCTCTCATTCTCCAGATAGGGCGTTATATAGATGCACAAAATTATCTGTTGAAATCCCTCAGGCAGCTTACCCAGAATAACCTTCCTCTGGATCCACTCCAGCTCCCAGCAGAGGCTCTAGTTCAGGAAATCGTCTTTATTCAGAATAGCACTTAAGCATTTGCTTAAAGTTAGGCGAGTATGTAAGAGCCACTTCCAACGAGGCTGTAGTTAATTGCACCGTCGTTGCCTTCCTAAATTGAGATTAATGTCAATGGGAAGGTTCCAGCTGATTTTGGAAAGCTGGAAGGATGCTGCTGCCTTCTCCACAGAGTCGCTGTGCTTCTTGACCATGGGAATACTCACAGAGTTATGTACCGCATGGTACATCTAAAATCACACATTCTTTTGGGCCTGGGAGCCCTCCGGGGGTCTGTGAAGATGTGTGGTCCAGTGGATCAGCAAGAGGAGCTCGTCTCGACTCCCAGCGCATTCCTGGGGGAGCTAGTGCCAGACAGGGGATGAGAGGGACGCAGCCCTACTGGGAGAGGGGTCAGCACTGGATCCCATGCAGGCTGGTGCCGGGGTGGGGTGCTGGGTCCCTCTGCATGTCACCTACCCCCACCCTGAGCCAGTGGCTGCTACGTGGTGCCCAGGCTGGGTATCAGGGAAGGAGCAGGAGAGACACTGGCACAGGGAAGGTGCATGCGTGTGGGTGGCGTCTGCCGCTCCAGAGGCAATGGGGTTTCTGCTGGAAGCAGGAGCTGAATGTGGGCAGATTGCAAGGCCAGTTTGCGCAACTGAATTGCAGCCATATAAGCAAATGGGCCCAAGGTCAAGAAAGGCTGAGGAAATGTGCCTGGGCTCACGCAACATATATCGGGTTAAATAAGCAATTATTTCTTAACTCATGTGCTGACATACTTGTTTTCCTTCCTTGTCAGTGGGCTTGAAATGATCACTTTACTTTTTGAGTTCTCAGGGTGATTTGGGGCCTCAGGATATGTTTTAGCCTCAATCACCTCTATGGATAGTTGTGCGTAAAACATAGATTTTTTCTGCCAAAATAAATATCAGTGTAATGTAACTTTCTCTGACAGTGGAGTTGGGCTTAGAAGATGCCATTGCATGAGGTTGTGTAGGGTGCTTGCTCTGGTTTTCTATTTCGATAAAATGTTGTGAGCTGGCCTGTGCTTACCCTTTCACTCTCACTGTGGGAAGAGTATCAACTGGTTCCATGATCACAGAACTCCATCTAAGTCCGAAGTATGAGCAATGAGCATCTCTACTAGGCTGTATCCACATCTACAGGTTGGGAAAAATAAAGAGCACTTTTTTTAATGTGCAATGATGGATTGCATTAAACCCAAAAATACATAGCAGTTCTAGTACTGACTTGAGATTTCTGCAAAACGCTGAGGTCCTCAACAGGCTGCACCCAGCCACACTGACCATGTGCTCATATCAGCTAATACTGGCATGACCTATGCTGGGTCCTCTCCTCCTCTTCCCACCTGTGCAGCGTAATGTGGCACAGACACTCCATAGGGGTTGTTGGTGTCTGGACCCCATCAGTAACAAAGCTGCTCAAGTGCCACAAGACAAGAAGACCAGCTCTCAGATCTCTTCTTTCCCAACACAGGAGGCAGAGCCACATGGACTCGTGTGGCTGAGGAGCGGCTGCTACGCTCAAGCGGTGTGCTTGCTCACTAGCACCAAGGTTTTGAACATAGGGCCCTACCAGGTAGCACACCACCGGCCAGTAGCCTTCCTCTGGTGTGAGCTCCAGGGCCAGGGGTAGCTCCAGCAGCCCAGCAGCATTTGCCCACCAGGTACATGGGTCGGAAGAGGCCCTGGTGCACTCCTGGAAGAAGTGCAGTGAAAGCTGAGCTCGCACTGAGTGCTGCATCAGATGAAGCAGTGAGTTGAGCTTTGTTCTGTTCCTGCACTAAATATCACAGATTTGCACCCTGACTTGCTCTCTTATCAGGCTTCCCAGCTTAAGCTCAGTCTCTGCAAGCCTCAGGCTGTATCTTGGGGTCTCCAATCCATTTCTCCTCCCAGCTTCTTAGTAAAGCACTCTAACAGCCTTTACAAACAGAAGGGATTAAAATACATAAGCATGTGTGTTTGTATGTAGGCATGCATTTGCATGTAGTCATACGGACAAAGGTGGACTTCTAAACATAAAGTTGTTTAACATGAGACTATGCTGGTTGCAAGCACTTTCATTCAGCTCCCGCGCAAAAGGGACTATTTTGCACTAGACTCTGGACAGGGGGAGACAGGCATGCTATTTGGCAAGCACTTCGATTCCCAGCTTCTGCCAGTCATCGACTCCCAAGAGTACCTGCTGGGAAGGCACACTGCTCCGCCAGTGCTTCCTCTCACAGCCTCCAAGAAACAGGGCAGGGGTAGGTAGCTACCTGCCAGACTTTCAAAGGAGGTCTGTCTTGAGCAGAAGCATCTCATGGCTGTTCAGGAGGCACTGGCTAAGTGCGCCTGGTAGGGGAGAGATCAAGTGTGAGGTGAGGCAGAGTCTTCTACACATGGCTGCAAGCTGGTTTAAAGCACAGCTTGCTGTCCTGGAGCAGGTGAAGTCGTCTGTGTAGATAAATCCACTGGATGCGTAACAGGTCTGCTGTAAGGATCTGCAGTGCTCAGTAATAAGAGGATATTCTTCCGACATAACTTGAAAGGCCCAGAAGTGTCTTGTAATTTTTCAGAGACCAGAGGGGGCTAGAATTTAATCCCTGACTTCAGTCCCTCTGTCTTCTAAACAGCATTGCTTTAAAACGTGTCTTGATACATATACTTGCTAAGGAGTCGCAGCAGTACTCCTGGATAAATAGTTGAACTCTCCTGCTTGTGTGAATCAGACCA
The DNA here is from genome assembly GCF_036013445.1 of Caloenas nicobarica. Classification (NCBI taxonomy): domain Eukaryota; kingdom Metazoa; phylum Chordata; class Aves; order Columbiformes; family Columbidae; genus Caloenas; species Caloenas nicobarica. The sequence continues at coordinate 123,723,419 of NC_088245.1, read as the reverse complement.
CTTGTTTTGCTGAGGAGTTATGAAAACAGATGATTCACTCATATGTGCCACTTTTCAGCAACAAGTCTCTAAGTCTGCAGACATGAATTAACAACACCAGGCCCTGCAAAAGTGAGTATTGGCAGTAACTCCAGTTCCAGTTCAGGATCTCCTTGCTCCATTCCATCCAAATTCTCCACTGGCCTCTGTGGACTTCACTTGAGCCAGGAATGCAGAACTGGCTTGCTCACAGTCTGGGCTGTGCTGGAGAGGCAGCCCATGGGAGGCCAGGTACCAAAGCTGGCCTGAGTACCCCTGCATCTCTGTCCTGATCCACCCCTCAGCTGTGGTTCTATGCTGCTGCCATCAAACTTGGGGCTGAAGCCCACTCTGGAGCATCAGTGGGCTACAAAAATGTAAGGATGTCTGTCCTGGGCCAGCCATGAGTGCACCTAGCCTTCTGTGGCAAGAGGCACACCCTGGCACACAACCACCCTGAGGGTGGCAGGTTGTGATCTCTCTTCTGATCCCTGAAAAGCCTCCTAGAAAGGCACCTAGAGTGCTCACCTGCTCGCCTCTTTTGTTTCACATCATCCTATCTGAAGCTCCATCAAGTCATGGCACCCTTGACCCCAGAAGGGGAGGTTTGACAGGAGCGTTCTGGTCATCTTTACATCCTTCCCTTTGTTTCCTCTGTTGTCCACTGAATAGTTTGATTCCTATATGCTTTATTTTCTTTTCTCACTGTCCTCTTTTCTGCCTCTCCTTCCCCCTAACCAGACAAAGTGGGCAGGTTTTATTGAGTGAAGAAATCATGGACAAACCTGGAAGCCTAAGAAAGAACGTAAAAGTGGGGCAAGCATGTAGTCATGCTTCCCCAGGATAATCCTCAGGAGTCTGCTGTGACAGGGCATGACATCTTTTTACTCAACTGCTCTTGATACATTTTTCTTTTCTGAATCAATCTAATCACTTTTGAATGCTTGCCAGCTAGTAGCATCTATAGCGTCCTGTGGCAAGAAGGTCCACAGCTTAGCAGTGCACTGTGTGAAGAAAGAAGGGACAAGTTCCTTTGGTAAAGACTCAGAGACTCTGTCAGGATCTGGATCCAGCTTACAGGCCATGCTCTGCCATTAGGATATGAAAGGAGAAGGAGCAAGACTTGAAGACACCAGTGTTACTGTGGACATTCAGCCCCACCAGAAGCTGTGAGCTGCCCTGCCCAGAGGAGCTGTTGCAATCAGCGACCTCTGTCAGTGTGACGATGCCCTGCCAAACCCATGGCCTGTTGCTGTAACTACTACTCTCCCTTCCCTCTGCTTTATGAGGGCAGAACTTTGCAATAAAACATGGCTTCAGCAAGGGTGCCTCTCCTTGTTTCCATTCCCCAGAAAATCCCCAATACTAGCAGCTCATTCTCAAGGAGACTCTGGGGTCCAGTGAATTTGGTTGTGAGAAACAGCTTTTTGCTAGAGAGCAGGTGTGGCATGATGCCTGCTACCATTGTACATCTGTGCTACAATTTCTGTCAACTGCAATCCTAAACAAAACCTCAGGTCAGCTTGTGGCTAAAGCACACACACCTTCAGCCCTCTCACACCACCAGAGGTCTGCCTAGCCTATCTCTGGATGCCTTGCAGGGAAGTGGGGAGAACATGTAAAGAGCTGCTTAATTTCCACAGCCCAGGCACCTAAAGAGTCAACACACTCCGAAAGAAATGTTCATCTGTCATCATGTTCAGCTGTGGACACCACTGGGAGTCAAATTGAGGTCTATATCTTACGCTGGGCTGACTTATTCTGTCTGTTAATTGAAGTGCACAGCACAATCTTTAGTCAGTCTTTAGCTACACAGATAGTGTTTATAGGAGCAAATCCCAGCACAAAACCAAAACAAAACAACACCAACATTTGAGGCTGATAGATCATGATGCCATTTTACTTCCAGGACCAGGAGTGTAGCTGTCCAATGTGTAAGTATCAGAGCTGTACAGGGGCTCGCAGCACAAAAGACCCAGATCCCAGGCTAGGTGGGGACATGAGGGCCAGTGGTACCACCATACCACTGTTAGTGCTCATTCAAACCACTGATGGCAAATGACCTGTGGTTTTCAGAGACACTCTGTGGAAGCAGAGGGCAGGCAGGTACAGCCGGTATCTCACTGTGTACGCTGCCCTGGGTGACAATTATACTCCCCATCCAACTCTTTACTACCATCTGTCCAACGCCTTAACTGCTCTGGCTGAGCTACTGATTGCATTTCTCCATGAAGGCCTGGCAAGCGTGGGCGAGGAGCAGAGGGCAGCTATGTTGGGTGGTACCGAGTGTGCTTGTGCATGCAGGAGGGGTGTGTGTATGTCTACAGAGCTTTGTGGTACCTATCTACAACCCATCAAACAAGTGACCTGCAGCTTCCCAACCAAAGGATAGATTCAGATTACTCTTGTTAAGAGCAAAACTGCTGCTGTCAGTTATTACCATTAATTTTACCTTTCATGACACTGGCCTTGAGCAGGACCTTGACTTTAGACAGCCACAGGTGATGCACAGCAGTTTAGACACAGGCAACAATATTTTAATTACATGTGAAAGTATGGTGAAAATCCACTTCATATTTAGGAGGGAACCTGTGTGAGCACTTCAGGTTTCTCTTCTTCTCTGAGGGACACACATACATGCATTCGAGGTGCCACATCTTATCTTCCCAGCCAGATGGATGCTGTCCTTGTGCTGTGGCAGTGTGAAGAGGTCAGGCTGGGAGCTGACAGCTTGATCTGCCTTTCAGGAGCTCTTAGGCTGCCTGGGCTTCAGTGAGGATGGGGTTTCCACATGAGAGCTGACCTGCCTGTGCCCAGGGACACACCATGGTGGTAATGGGCATATGGACATAGCATGTAGCCCTTGTTTGCCCTACCCTATTGTTAGCAGGCAGGAGGGATGCACTGCCACCAGCTGCTGCGAGGTTTATCAGCGGTGCATGTAGGTGCTATCCCCACTGCCTGTGCTGCGAGTGGAGGTCACTCAGCGCTCATGTTCTCCAGGGGATGGCTTTTACCTGCAGCATGTTGGACGCTTCCCTCAGAGCTATCTGTCCCCAGCAAAAGCTGTCCCTGTGGTCATTTCTTGAAAAGGTGGGGTTTTTTGCCATCTTGCTCTCAGAAGGGTGATCTCAAAGAGGCTGAGGAGTGAATTTCCTTAAGTCACTAGAAGCTAAGCATCGGACATGGTGAAATATTAGTGTTTGCTCTTTCATTGAAATGCTATGTGCAGGCAACACCCTTATTTATCCTCTAAAGCTTTTGCAACAGCAGCATGTAAAACCATAGCAACAAAGCTGAATGATTGCAGTCTCTGCCTGCAACTTCTCCTGTTTCTGCCTGATTTCTCCATCCCTGCAGCTTGGGCTGAGGAGAGCAGTGCATTTTTTGGCAGGGTGGCAGGTGTCAGTATCTCAGTTGCAGTGCAGTCCCAGCACTGGACACAGTCGGAGTTCAGGACCCGACTTGTTCTGCCGGGTTGGTTTTCGTCAAGCATTCAGGGTTAAGAAACTGCTTAGGCTGGAGTCTCTCGCTGTCGAATGCATGCTGATACACTCTTTTCTCAGGGGCACAAAGGGGTTTTCCTCACAAACTTGCTATGCTTGTACTACTTAACAAAATATGGCTAAAATTCACTTTCTTTCTGAATGCTTTTCCTCTCACTTCAATGATGACTGGAAAATATTGTTTTGTCAAACATTTTTATTTAGTCACAAAGGACCATTCTAGGTGTCCCTCTCCACTGTCCGCACTCTTTTCATTGCTTCTATACCAGCTATCAAGGACCATGCATCCTGGTGTGGGTCTCTGATGTGATGAGGGAGTGATCTTCAAACACAGGGTTATTCTAATATTTAGATAGTTTTTTACCAACTGTGAACATTTTTAGGGACAGCCTGTCAAGATTCCTCTGAATAGCAGCCAACCTCCCAGCAGAACAGCCATTCCTCTCAGCTGGTTCCCATGCCAGACCCTATATGAAGGGATGGGGGTTAATACTTTTGCAAATGTACCAAAAATCTTATATTATGTGATCAAACTGTATAACATGCAATTAACTCCCAGTATCTCTCAGAAAAACAGAACACCCTAACCATTGAACCACCAAATATATTTACCATTGAGAAGACAAACGACCAAGAAAATAGGCTAAGAATGAAACCTTTAAATGCTGCTTCCTGGAAGATGGAAGAACAGTCACACAAGAAATAAACAATTGCAACAGGATTCCCTCACTTAAAAAGAAAACCCAGCCTGTACAGGGCAAGATATCAAAACTCCCAGTCGTGCTGAAAACCATACCCTTGAGACGAAATGATATACAAAACCTGACTCCCTTATCCTGGGAAGGAAAATAACATCCATCATGCAAGGGATGAATGCAGAAAGAAAATGAAACCATTACAATTTGCTTAGAGGAATGGCAAGCAGATGCAAAAGAGTTAAATGTTCGAGAGGTGGAAGTCAAAGCTCCTGGAGAGGTGGTAGCTTACACAGGCTGACACTCTGCAGAGGCTTGGCATATGAATGCAAGAAATGGGTAAGAGACCTGGAAGCACAGCTGCAAAATGAAAAATAAAGAGGCAGTATCTTTAGTTACCAACACTGTTATGAGAAACCAGAAGGAGCTGGAAAGTGTCCCAAGATGCAGTAAAAATTTGATAATAAAAATCAACGTAAAGAAACAGTTCAAACTTAATTAATAGATGTAATCTTGAGTAATCTTAAGAGGAAAGGTTTCAGCAGCCACAGTTAAAGCCAAACTATAAAAACCTAATGGCCTTGGTAGGTCTTTTTGTTTTACAGGGTGATTCACTGACAGACAACAACTTGAAAAACAGCAGCCAGACCCAGGGATAGAACAGTTGATTGCACTTACGTTCTTTTAAGCAAATGTGTAAATACCAGAAGGAATCTAGGAGGGCTATCAAGAAGGTAAAAAGTTTAAAGCAGTGGGGAAACCAATTAAATGCTATCAGCACTCTAAGTATCAGTAGTTAGCAGTATAGCATATCAGTAGTTAAAGGCTGAGAAGATTGTGGGTTAAGTCTGTGTGTATAAAGGTTTATGTCTGTAAGGCACACTGAATAATATATTATGATTCAACCAGAAGAAATACAGAAGGAAAATTACATAGGTACATATAAGAGGATACTAGTTTCCAATAACCACACTCAGCAGCTATATTCTTTTGTTTCCAAGAATTAACTGTATAAAATTCATCATACTAAGTAATGAACCCTATAATTCATGGATTATGTACAGTTAGTTTCCTTACTCGAAAGAAAAGGAAGGAATAAGAAGATGGCAAAATCTGTGTGTAAATATATCAGCTGCTGATTCAAAAGAAAATGTAAAGTCTGTCTGTTTACTGTAGAGAATATGGGAAAAAACTGATGGAAGATTGGAAAAAAGTGACTGGGTATACTGGAAGCTCCTATGAGGGGAAAAGTCTGGGGAACAAAGATCACTATTAGTAACATTCTTCTGTTAATATTATCTTCTGAAGGAAACAGACAATTGAGCACCCCACTCCAGTCCTATAGATACTGATCTATGTATGTTGTGTGTATGCATATTTGTGTTTATTTATGACTATCCCTCGATGTGTTTACAATAGATATTGCAAAATGTTGGGATGACTTTGTAATGAACTCACACAAACACTCCTATGAGATCTGGGTTTAATCACAAGATCTTCAGTATGTCTGCTACCTTCTTCACCATCTCACCAGTAACACTAACAAGGGATTTGTAACATAGTCAACAACGCTAAACAGTCACAGAAGTGTTATCAACCATGAAGGTTATGAACAATGGAATATTGTTCTGTTCTGAGCCTATTGTACCTCTAAAAAGAAAACATTCTCCTTGAATGGTGCATTCAAGACCACAGGGCTATTACATGTAAGAATACATCCAATCGTAAGGTTGTTAATACTAATTGTTAAACGCTGTGTATGTCTACATGTGGTGTACATCCTGCTGATGACAACACCCTGTCACGGGATGGACCCACCTGCTCCACAACACCTGGGAGGCAAGAGCAGATGTTGCCACAGCACTGCCTCATCAGTGAATGGTCAGGTGCTGCGATGGAGCTGACACTCATTTCCTTGGTTCTCACATAAAGCCCAGTATCTAGATCTGCTATGGGTTGCCATTTACTCTCTTGCCCATGACAGTGGTCCAGCTAGTTCTGGAGTCCACACATCTGGTCCATATCTCTCCAACCTGGCTACAAGGATATTTTGAGGGACCATGCTGAAACCTTGCTAAAGCAAAAGTAAACCACCACTACCACTCTGCCTTCACCCATTGAATGAGTCCTGCCATCATCTCAAAATAGAAAGGAATCAGCTTGGTCAGGCACAATTTGCTGTTGGTAAATCTATGCTGACTATTTCAAATCACCTTTTGTTTTCCACATGCCCGATAATGGCTCCCAGAAGGGTTTGTCCCTTAATCGTCACACGGTTTGGGGTGTGGTTGACCCTGCCTCAGCTCCTGGATCTTCATTGCCACTCTTGGATTAGAGACAGGAGGCTCAACCAGCCATTCCTACCTCTCTCCACTGAGATCAGGAGCATTTTGCTTAATACCAGTCTCCATTTGGGAGACTAATATTAAGGCAGTCACCTTTCCTGCCCAAGACTGCCCCTCCTTCTTTTTAACCAGTTCCACGCTGTCTGTCCTTGATCAACACATTGCTATAAAGACTAAGCAAACCCTGGGCAAATGTGACCTTCAGGGGGACACGCAGCAGAATGGGATTATTCAAGGACACTTCTGGTGTGGTTGAGAACAGAGTCGACAATTAAATTTAATGGCTGCTTGACATATGGCTCTCTTATGCATGTAGGTATGCCTGTGTGTGTGCGTGCATGCTGGCAAGTATTGAGCAAACAGGACTGGCCAGGAACAGACGGTAGAAGAGGTTGGTTGGAGGAGGGGTAAATCCTTTCACCCGGTAATTGGCAGGCCAGAGCAGCAGTTCCCAAGCTACTCTGCTTGGGGATCTCCAGGACTATGTCTCCTGCCGTATTTTCACAGCCAGGCTCACAGCCCTGCAGTTGGGAGCTCCTCCAGTGGCTCCAGCTGACTTTATCCAGCCAGGACCAACCAGGGCATGCCTCTGGCTGTGCAATGCAAGAGGCTGGACTTGCTGTGGTCCCTCTGGCCTTCAGATTTCATCAAAGCAAAGAGAAGCAGCTTGTCAGGTACCTCGACTTCCAGGGACTGAGCTGAGGGTGCGTGGGAAACCACCAGAAAGAAGCAGGGGATCAGAGAGGAAATGCTGCTACCAACTCGCCCCCGTGCTGGGTGGTGTTCAAGCACAGAAAAACATCCAGAAGAGATGACAGCAGTAACCATGACAATGTCAGCAGCACGGCACTAGAAGGACTTCCTCAGGGATTAAGACTTCTCTGTACCATGAGCATACCTCCCTTTTTTGTGATGTGTGCTGTCAATTCAGTGGTTAGTCCACGTTCACTTTATCTTCCTCAAGGCAGAGCTATCTGAGAAATTGCTTTCCCTGCAAATTGCTTAGGCAGGACTACCTGTAATATGAAAATATGTTCTACAGAGAGTCTGCCCCAGCCCATGTGCTTGTGGAGCACTCTGCATCACAATCCCACCCCAGTCTCCCTCCCTTGGATGTCCCCATCATAGCCAGGAACTGCTGCTGTTTAATTTCACTGAGCACACTGCTGTTTTCTAAGCTGTGACTCAGAGCCTTTCAGTTAGGTGTCAGCATGTGCTATTTGCTAGAAATAAAATCAACATTAATTAATTCTGCCTTTTTTTAAAATGACTTTTTTGCCTTTTCCTGCTCCAGCTCATGAGTGAGGTGTACACAGAGCAGAGCTCAGAGAAGCTAGTCCTGGCCATGTCTGAGGACCTGCTCCTCACAGCAAGGGCTTCATGGAAGGGTTGGTTACTAACAAGCATGTTCTTGGTGGAAGAAATGAAAGGAAAATCATGTGGGGAATCCAGGGGAAAGGGAGAGAAAGGCTGAGCTTATGGCAAAGGACAGGGCAAATATGAAATGCAGGAAAGAGGAAGAACAGAGAAAGACACAGAAGACATATATTGCCAACCTCCCAGGGGAAGTGAAGGAGCAGAAAATTCTTCCCTTTGGGTGCTGAGCAGCCTGGCAGGCCTTTTGCACTGCCTGCTCAGTGCTCAGCCTCTCGTGCTCGTATCAGCCAAGGGAATTATTGTCATTATTATTGTCACCATTATTTTGTAGAGCTCACCTTTACTCTCCTTCTGTCTTGGTCAACAAAGATCAAGCTGCATCAATGTTCACCCCTAAAAAGCACTACAGGGCTCTTTTACAATATATGAAATTGCAGTAAGAAGCATAAAGAGTAGTACTCAGCATCTGACAGGATGACTGATGTAAGCTGTCAGCCAATATTTGACTTTCCAGGTGAGATTAGATTTAGCTTTAAATTTAAGATAAACATAAGGCGTGCAGCACAAGGCACTCATTTAACAGACAACTGCTTATAGACTTGTGTAGGCTGGAGGCAACTTAAAGTTTAAGATATCTCTGCTCCTTGAGAGTATCATCATATTATCCAGTGGAGTTTTAAAATCCTGCACGTTACCGTGAATCTCGTTGCAGAAGGGCACAGGAGAGGTAAGTTTCTGTTGGCAATTCTTTACTTCCTAATGAAAAAGCATAGTCATTTTTGTTCTGAATCAAAGAAAAAGCAGAGAGACTTTACACACAAAAAGAATTAAGGCAGTTTGTATTTGGTTCTTCTCACAGCTTGCTTAATTTCATTAGATTACCTTTATCCCCTGTGTGTGAGTGTGTGCAAGTGTATAATTGCACACAGATGTACACGCGCGTGTACCTGCATCCTTCTGTGTGTGCGTGCCTTTTCTGTGCACACTGATATCACAAGGCTGGTCCAACAAGCAGAGGAAAGTAGTTTGCCGAACTCCTGTTGGAAAGACACTACAATTTCCCACAGGCTGCAGTGAGCTCATCTTTGCTTGAAGACTGCACAGAGATTGAGTGATTTTTTAGTGGAAACTTCACAACACGTTGTAGGGCTTGGTTGGCCTGAAGCGTTGAAGGACAGGTGTCATACAGGAGCATCAGAGTGGCATGCTGTAGCAGACCCTTTGTTTTTCGCAGGCTGGCAGGCTGCAATCCACTCACACCCTCCTCTACCTAGGAAAGGCAGAAAAGGACAGTGGCTTTTCTCTGAGCTTCTTGAGAGCTCCTGCCTCAGTGGGGAAGGCAGGATGTCTCGACCCTTGTAACATAGCGCATGGGACCCCATGCTCACTGCCCTTCACCAAAGTCTATCTGGCTTCCCACAGACCAAAAGTGACCTGGGTGAGGATATGAGTAAGACCTCCTTGGGTCTCTGAACATACTGAACCACTCGGAGATGGGGATTCTGAGCTGATCTAAAATTGGTATCACATTTTCACCGGCAAGTGGCAGGTGTTAATTGTCATAATGCAGACTAAAGAAACCAATGTAAATGTTTTAGTAGAGATATTAGATAAAAATAAGCATCATTTTGTCTTTAGTAACCATAACTTGCAAGGATGGCTGAAATGCAAAACTTCACTTGGGCAGTAGAAGATATTTTCAAGGAAACCTTCCTCAATTACATGAATGGCTGGAGGAAAAACATGACGGAAGCAGCAGATGAATTGCAAGCCAAGGTTAATGCTGAAAACTTTGACTACGTTATCCTTTATTTGATGGTGATGATTGGGATGTTCTCCTTCATTATTGTGGCGATCTTGGTGAGTACTGTGAAATCCAAGAGGCGAGAGCACTCCAATGACCCCTATCATCAGTATATTGTTGAGGACTGGGGTGAGAAGTATAAAAGCCAGGTCCTGAATCGAGACGACCTGAAGTGTGTGATTCATGAAAACTTTGGTGCAAGGGACAAAACAAGCCCTGGATCACCTTAACTTTTTGGGAACACCAGTAATGAAGAAATCATTAGGCCACATGTAGGGAACTCACCGGAATTACAAGTAGCTGTGAAACCGCTCATTTAGTTAACGGAGAGGCCAATGTGGAACACAGTGCTGAGGAAATCAACATTACTGTTGCCCATGAGGACTTCGTCACAGCTGCTTGAGGAACACCTGAGAAAAACGCGTAATTGTGCTTTGCTTTGATATTCAGTTCTTCAGGAAAATAAAACTGAGAGAATGAATAACTTGATTTTTTTAGCATTTTTGAAATCCAGAAGTAGATCTGGGTGTTTCCACCTCAGAATAACTGTGAATTAGTGGTTTAAAGTGCTTATTTAGATCCAAACTGTATGACTTAAGCCCATCTTAAAAATAACTTGAAAATGTACAGTAAAATATCAAAATCTCTATCTGACTGAACAATGTGTTATGGTATGAATCATAGGAGGTGACCTATACCTACACACATTCATGCCAAACTATTTTTTTTATGATATGGCTCTCATTTTGATTTCGTTATTTATTGGCAGCAAAGACTGACTTATGGTTGTCTACCAAGGACTGTTTTATAGCAGAAGAGCTGCTAAACCAGAAGTCTCATCTAGGAGCTTGTCCTGGCTGTCCAGGGCAGCTTCCAGAGGTTCATCATCTGTCTTCAAGCCCATAGCTGGCCAAGCTGTCTCTTCTCCTGCTACTTGGTTCTCCAGAGCAATCTGTCTATCTGGGATGCAAGCTGGGTGATGGAGGCGCTGGTTACATCCCATCAGCCAGGGCTCAGTGTAAACCACTGAGATCCTGCCTTGTGGCTTTCAGAGGAGGGACTTCTATAGCCAGCTATCAAGGCTGTCCCATTGCTGTGCTTCCTAAGTGTTTCCCATGTTTGGTACTGGTTTGTGCTGGCTGGCAAATGGGTCTTCAGGATAGTTTATCTTCTCCTGTGCTGCTAAAGTACCACAGCACTGGCTCTCAGGGAATAATCAGAAGCAGAACTGGTGATGCTTCTAGGATTAAAATGTGCATCCTTTTGTAAGACTCTGAGTTTATCTCCTATTCATGTTGCCAGACTTAAATCACTTAACCTAAAAGTTCCCATGCTGGCTGTCTATCGTGGGGGCTTGTTGTTTGTTTTTAGAAAGTTTTGGCTGAAACACTTCAGCCATGTCTGGCACCAGCATTTCTGACAATTTTGGTTTGCTCATGTTAAAAAGAAATGAAAAAGAAAATGGCTTCTTTGTTGGGAAGCTTTGGCTTGTTTTGGAGACTGGTCCCGAGATTTGGCACAGCAGCTGCTGTCATGGTCCAGATGTGCCTTTTGCTGGCGTAGTAATAAGCCTTTGAATAACTTTGAATAACCTTGAAGGCTTGTCAGGTCCCAGCACAGCCTTCTGGTGAGCCTCTCCCCACCCAGCGTGCCCCCTTTCCTCCCACTGTCCCTGGGTGGCCTGTGGATGTCTGCCAGCCCCACTGCTCTTGCCATGGCTGTGCTCCATGTCCAGGCTGTGGGATCTGGGCCCAGACTCTTTAGCAGGGCCTGTTGCGATACGACAAGGGGCAACGGTGTTAAACTAAAGGAGGAGAGATTCAAGCAAGACATGAGGAAGAAATTTTTTACACTGGGGGTGGTGAAACACTGGCCCAGGTTGCCCAGAGAGGTGGTAGATGCCCCATCCCTGGAGACATTCCAGGCCAGGCTGGACGGGGCTCTGAGCAACCTGATCTGTCTGAAGATGTCCCTGCTCATGGCACGGGATTGGAGTAGATGACCTTCGAAGATCCATTCCAACCCAAACTGCTCTGTGATTCTATGACCTTCCTTTCCCTTGGGGCACATATATTGTGCTGCACCAAGCAGCTGGAGGAACCCTGTGGCCACCTGGGCCTGGCGCTACGGCCATGGTCACAGAGAGCCTCTTTTGGCAAAGGCACCGGTGGAGGAGCACCCCTGGAGAACTTGTCCCGGTGCACCAGCATCCCCAGGGGCTGCTCGACCCGCTCAGGCCCCGCTGCCCGCCACAACCAGGCGGCAGCTGCCGCGTCTCGCCCGGCCCCGCTCCCGGGGCCTGGCAGACGTCCCGGGGCCTGGCAGACGGACCCGGGCTGCTCTGCCCTCAGACCTTCACCCCTAGGACATGGGAGAACTGCTTCACCTCAAAATTACTATTATTATTATTATTATTATTATTATTATTATTATTATTATTATTATTATTATTATTATTATTATTTTCGTGGAAGAAACAGGCGGTTACTTTCGGCTCGGGCCTCAGGCGCCACACAGCGGGCTGGCTGGCGAGGCACCCGGGCGAGGCGGGGGCACCCGGCCGCTCCTGCCCGGCCCCGCCGCTGCCGCTGCCGCTGCCGGGAGATGTAGTTTGTCGCGGCCTCCGGCCCGGAGCCATGGCCGCCCCGTGAGGTAGGACACGCGTTTCGTGGGCTTTCCCCCACGCCCATCCTTGGCGTGGCCGCCGGCGGGGGACGGGGCGGGGAGTGAAAGCGGGGGCGGCGGGTCCAGGTCCGGCAGGAGCGGGGCGGCCTCCCCGCGCCCCGGCCTGCTCAGCCGGCGGTGCTGCCGGGCCTCCGGCCTGCCCTCCTGCCTGCCTGCTGCCTGCCAGCTCCAGCGCCCCCGGCTGCCCCTCAGCCTTCTCCTGCCCCCCTGCCTGCCCACTCCTGACCAGCCTGCCTGCCTGTGCCCGTTCTCCTGCCCTGCTTCCTTGCTGTCCTGCCTGCCGCCCTGCCCGCTGTAAGGAGCCATTGAAGGAGGGATGTTGTATTTACAACTGATCTGGCGCCTGGCCCCAGGCGGGGGGAAGGACTGAGAGACATCAGGCTATGAATCCTTAATGTAAAATAAAGTCTCTTCAAACTAATCCCGGAATGCAGACTGATTCCTGTATTTAAAAAGCTAAGCTAGGGGGAGGGGTAGCCAGAGAGCCTGGAACCCATGCTTTAAATCGATAAGGGGGAGGGGGTTGTTAGAATGAGATGAATGAGAGAGGCAAACTGAGGCAGGTGTCAGCCAGTCTGTAAACCCTGCAGTACCAACCAGTGGGGAGCAGGGGAGGGGATTTGCGCCCGGGATTTGGGGAGGATATACGCAGGGGCTTTTTACCCTATTCCGCGTGCCTGCCACTAGGTAGAACACCCAGTCTTGCAAAATTGTTAATAAAATACGCTTTGCTGAGAGATCCTGCCTGGGTCTATTATATTGGCAAGGTAATAGTTTCCTACACCTGCTGCCTTGCCTGCCTGACCCCCACAGAAGCTCCCTTGCAATAGCCTGCAGCCTCTCGGTCGCCTCTCCCTCTGGGCAGAGGGAGCCTGAGGTTCAGCGGCTGCTGGAGACGCTCTGGCACGGGCAGGCCTGGGCTGGGTATCTCCCGACCGTGTAGCTGCAGGGCATAGCGTGCGGCTACCTGGCATTGCGCTGTACTCGTAGAATCATAGAATCCTTTTGGTTGGGAGAAACCCTCAGGATCACTGAGTCCAACCATAACCTAACCTAACTCTAGCACTAAGCCATGTCCCTAAGAACCTTGTCTAAATGCCTTTTAAACATTTCCAGGGATGGTGACTCCACCACTTCCCTGGGCAGCCTGTTCCACTGGCTGACAACCCTTTCTGTGAAAGAGTTCCATGAATCTTCAAGTGTTGTTGTTTTCTTAAACAGAAATTAAGCAAAAGTAAGAAAGAGGGATCTGAAGTTATTATTTTTTGAAAAAAAGTTGCTTTCTCAAAGGTTGCTGGCTATGCCAGGCCGTGGTGCTGCAGGGACCAGGAGGGGTGACAGGGGCAGAGCTGGGGTTGGTATGGAGGTAGGGGAGGCTGCCAGCCCAGGAGACCCTCCTAAGGCAAGGTGGTGGGAGCAAGCAGGGGTCTGCAGCTTGCAAGGACCCTGGGACATGGCTGAAATGCTGGGACATGTCTGAAATGATGCTCTGGGACCCACGGTGGAACAGTCTGATGTGCCACTGACATTTTTGGGTTTGATTTCGTTGGATTTTGATCCAGGCACCATGATTGATTCATACCATCTGCTTTATTCTTATTTTCCAGAGTCTGGAGCATGTGAGGATCTGCCAGAGGAATCACTAATATTTTCATTTCTGCGTCTTCAGGTATGAAGAAAGATCTTATATGGCTTTATGTTTTTGATGTTCCTTGAGCTGGTGTTAGCTTAGGAATTACCTTATTGATGTCACTAGTATAAACTGATTACGCAGGTCTTTCTATGGAGTGATGTTTTGCCTACATATACGGGCTGTAAATGTGCACAGGTCTGAGTGCTTCTGACTTAATTAATCTTGTGGCAGTGATTTGTGATGGATTCTTACTGCAGCAGTTCTGGCTCACAGTTGCTTCCGCTGTGTTTCTCTGCAGCCTTTGGGCTTTGCCATATTACCATGTTTTCCCATGATCCAGTAGTCTTTTTTTTGAGGAGGCCTGATCTTGTCTTGCAGATGTTTAGGCTGATGCATGACACAGCAGGTCACATGTAGTGGTGGATCTTCCAGTGACTGTTCAGGTGGAAAGCATGCATTTTGCTTCCCCAAATATGTGCATTGAAGAAATCAGCAATAAGAGACGGGTGGAATGAAACTCCTTTTCTGGCTCAGGACATACTCAGCCATCATTCCATTTTAAATGCAGTCAAATAACTCTAGTAACTTGCTACTTTCCAAGACCTTGTGGCCAGTAACTTTTCTGGCTTTTGACAAAGTGGATAAAATTGAGTTGCTCAGAAATCCCCAGCAGACAAAAGAATATCTCGAGTCTCATTTTGTTGCATAGATGGAGTTACTGGCAGTATGAGTGAGCCTTTCAGCCAAGACAACTCAAGTCGGTTTGTGAGTATCCAGATGTCTGTGTATAAGTTTGCTGCTGTGTGCAGGCCAGTCGATACTCTGCTGCTGCACGAGCAAACAATGGTGCGAGTGGCTGGACTGTGTTGTGGTTGCTCTGGTGGACTGGAGCTGTAATTCTGTGGGTGAGAGACCTGGATTTAATTCTGTGCTCCACCGCAGACTTCCCATCTGACTGGTGCCCAACTCCTTAGTCTATCTGGGGTGGTCTGTGTTGCACAACACAACATTGTGCAGACATCCTGGGACTGGTATCAGCTGAAGTGTAGCTCGGGAACTTGGTGCAGCCCTCCCTGATGGCTGTATAGCCCTGCTGAGGACATGAGCCTCTGGGGCTGTGTTGGTGATTCTCTCTGCCTGCTCTGGACCCAGAAGACCTCACAGCACTTGGAGAGTTGCTCATACAGGGCTGAGGTGTGAGATGCGGGCAGACTCTCCCTTTTTTTCCCATCTGCAGTAGTTTGATCTGCTCTATAGGGGAGGTCTGAGTGTAAATAGGATAGTGATTGCGAGGTGTAATCGCGGTGGAGAAGAGCCACCGATATATGTGAGAGTGATATCATTTTATCCCTACCCTGCAGAAGAGTCTACAGTTACATGATGGATAGTTTATGGAGTATCTGTCACAGAATCTCTGCTAGGGCTTCAGGCAGAGACTAGTGCTCTTGTTTCTTTCTCACGTGGCTCAACACGAGACCTTCTTGCTTGTCAGTGAAGGTAATAGTGACCTTCTGTGGGGCCCAGTCTCTGTTCCCAGTAGCGCTGTGTTTGTTAAGGGAGCTTGCATTTTCCTAGGGAACGAACAATGCCTGACTGTAGATGTGTTCTGAACTCCTATCTGTGCCTTATCTGCTTCTGAAAAGGCAAACATGAAACTTCAGCTGTTTATTTGCCTGCTTGCTTTTAAGATATCACAACCTTGAAAGTACAGTGTCTGAGCTTTTTGCTTTTGAATTGACAATGTCAGCGCTAACAAGTATTGTTTTTCAAATTTAAAGTGAATCCTGCCATTTTCTCTCCTTTTCCCTCTTTCTTCTCCCTGCCCCATGCCCCAGCTCCACCTATTTTTTCTGTGCTGGGGTTTCAGCTGTATTTAATAAGGTCTGGATCAAGATGGAGACTGGAAGGGTCAAGAGGCAAATTGGGAGGAAGTGCTTGACCACCAGAGGCTGGTGACAAGATGTGGGAATGCAATGTGGAGAGACTGGTGGCTTCCCTGCTCAGTTCCAACTGCAGAAGACACTGTGAGGACAGACCATCAGAAGTATCAGCTGTCATGGGAAACATTGTGGATTAAAACAGCACTCTTCAGAACAAAGAGGGAGTTTCTTTACTTCCCGTCCTTTTTGACTTCAGTGCAGCTACTCCTGGTGGATACACAATTCAGGCAGATTCAGGCTCATGTCTCAGCAGAGCAGAAATATTACAGAAGTGTTGGACTGAATGCTTAAATAATTGACTTGCAACCAAGAATGTTTGCAGAAGTGCACACTGATACACATTAAATGCTGCTTCTTTCTCGTGGGACAGTACCCTACTATCACACCTGACAGATGGGCTCACATAACAGTCTGAAATGCACATTTGCTGAGTCTAAAACTTTTTCTGTACATAAAAAATTACTAAGACCCCATTTTCAGCATTGTATGCCAGATGCTAGTGAGTGTTTGAATGGCTGAGTTCTTGCCATTTTACAACATATTGCAAAATTGATTCTGACTGAAGCACGGAATTTACAGCAATTTAGGAGAAGAGTGGAGACTGTGTCTGATGAAGCCCCCACCCAAGTCAGCGTTCTGAGATGTGGACACCGCAGCTAGGCAGTGCAGTCCCTTCAGATCAGGCCAGGCTTCTGTAATTTGCGTTGCATAGAGAAGCATGCAGCCACGTGAGCCATGCATGGAGAACCAGATTCTGCTCTGATGTGGGACTTTTGCTGTGGCCTGGCAGGGGACATCAAATCTTAATGGTCACTGAAATTCTGAAGGAAATATCAGAAGTTAAAATGTCTTTTTTTTTTTTAAAATGTGTAACACTACTGACTCATTAGTTCACAGCTGCCCTGACATTTTATCAACAGGAGAAGGGAGCTGCACAACTCAGGATCAACACAGTAAATAAATACTGAATGACAGACGAGTTGGCCGTTCCACTGCTTTGGTATAGTTTGATCTTGGTAACAGAGATCTCTGGTGGTGTCTTTCCATGGGTAGTCTCTGCAGGGTAAAGAATTTGTAACTGGGAGAAGACAAGAGGTTGGCCGGGCTGGAGAAATAGGGGCATCTATGAAGAAGCTGGCTGAGCAGTGCAGGAGCTGCAAGAACATTTACTTGACTCCTTGTTTCTGAAGAAAGGTCAGCAGCAGCTGTTGTGGCCTGGTGGTGATTTATTCAGCCCAGCTGTTGGTAAAGATTTGGACTAAGCTGTAGGGCTTTCTCCTGCTTTTCAACCATGACTCTGTTGTTACACATACAGGAAACACCTTGAAAGGGTCAGGCAGGGAAATGTGCTTAATTTGGAATCCAGCAGCTGAAACTGTGTCAGCGCTGGTGGAGCAGCAAGCAGAGACTGGAGGGCAGTGTTGTGACCCTGTGCTGCAGCCTCTAGCATCCCCTCAGGCATTTCTCAGCCTCGAAGTTCAGCTCCGAAACATAAATTGACCACTCAAGGGATCCAGTGAGTGGTTGGCTCGCTTCTGTGTTATTATGGGCTACATGGATAATTTAATTTATTAGTAAATCAGAGAGAACTGGTAAATGACGTTAGATACTAGGATTCATTAGGTATTCAGGCTCCAAACAGGGCAGGTGGGCTTAAAAACCACAAGACAGCTTTTCTGGGTGCACTTCCTCTGCATCTCAGACAGCCAGGCGGTGTGATGTGCGCACGTGTCAAGCTTTCAAAAGCAGCCAGGGTTGTGGTTTTGGTTGGGCAGCTGCTGGGATGTGCAGCGCATGGTGGAAGCGCAGCCTCTGCTCTGCGCATGCGTGGCACCTGCCCGGGGCCTGTCAAACCCCTGTCCTTTAGCAGCACTGACGCTGCTCCTGTCACTCAGCTCCAAAAAAGGCCCCCATAGGTCATTTCTGAACCATGTGGCACTGATATGCTGCTGGGCGCTGTGCAGCAGATGAGCTTGCTAGAGAGGTGCAGGTTGGACATGCTGAGTAGAAACAGATTGGCTAATTCTTTTTAAATTTCCATTTCTTGAAGATGCTTCTGCCCTGGTCTCTGCCTTTAGAAGCGTGACGCTCGTCAGTGCTGGACACAGCCTGCTGCAGGACGGACGACATTATTACGCAGCCAAGATGGTGGCATTTAACTGGAAGGTGAGGATGTTTCGCATTCGTAAAGCAGTGATTTTCTGCTCTTTCAAGCAGATGCATGTAAGATGTGGTTGAGTGGATCCTGGATTGAAAGATGGTTTCCTTGCCCAGGTGAAGGTTGTTTAACCACCACACTCGCTGCACCTTAGGGACAGAGGACTCGTCGTTACAGTCCTTTCCTGCCATATGTGTCTGCACCTTGTGGGCTGGCCCCAGGGCTTGCTCTCAGGGCCTTGTACTTTAGTCCTGAGCACAGCGCTGGTAGGCAAGCTCTGCTCTGCTCCCTGTGCGCCTCCTGGCTTTTGTTTTTCCAGGCCTTTTTCCCACTGCTTGTTCCTCAGCTCCTTTTGTTACTAGAGGGTGTTTTCTCCACTGTGTCTTTTAGGGTATTGGGGCCATAAACATTCTGCAGGGCATGTGTGTAAGGCACAGAAATATTTGAGTAAGTACCTCATGCATTAACAATTTTAACATGTTAAATCAAACAATTTATCAAGAAAGCAATGCTAAGCCCAAGCCTTGGCTTTACCCTTCTGGTGTTGCAGAGCTGTGGTTTAAAGAGATTGCCACTTTTAATGTCTGGAGAGACTGACAGAGGGTGATTTTTTTTTTTTTGCAAAATTAGAGGGGAGTGGCCTGATGTTAAAGGTAACATGCAGCTTGTTGAGATCAGTGTTATAAAAGGCCCCACTTGAGCCTCTGATTTGTGCACTTTAAGGGGACTTGCTAATGATGTATGGATACAAGGCTTTTTCTAAATTCAGCAGTTTGACAATGGCCAAACAGCTTTATGAGATGCTGCTAAGGGTACACAGGGGTACTGGGAGGCTTGCTAAGGGGGAGCTGGCACTGTGAACCTACTGTGCACCACTGAAAAAACAGACCAATCGTGCTGGCTGTGTAGCTCTTTGAAACAGTAGGCTGGGAAGTTCATGTACCTTCAATATCTTTCTGAAATTGATGTCTTTTGCTGAGTGCCTGTGCGATTTTCGTTATGTTTGTATTCTCAGTTCACAGTGTTACCCATTTGCATTTTCTTTTCCACTCCATGTGCACTTTATGATAGCATGATTTTACAACATTCAAAAATGTTGTGCAATTTTGGTCATTCCAGGCATTAAAAACTCCTGACACTGAATCATTGGAGGCTGTGGGTTTTTTACTTTTCTTCTGGTTTAAAGGCATTTATCTATACCTTGCAGATCTGGGCAAGTTAATTGCAAAGCTACCACATATTAAAATTTATAGGAGCATAAAAGTGTCTTTGGGGATCACATCTGATAACTGGTATGCACAGATCCATTGCTTGTATGATAATTGTTGAGAAACGTTTCCACTTTTACAGTTATCCAAAGATATTAAGTTCTCCCCTTTTTTGGCTCCAGATCATCCCAATATTCAGTTTTCTGTAAAGCAAATAGAAGCAGCAAAGACCTGTTCAAAGGGTCTTCATAAACAAACTGGAGTGAACTTGGTTTTGCCTTTCCCCTAGATGTTGATCTGCCCAGTTTAAAGTTTCCTACAGAAAAAAAAAAGCATGAACAGAGGAGCATTACCATTGTTTTGAATAATACTGTTGCTGTAGGAAGCTGTATAAGCATCCCTGTAGATTCATTTTTAATTGTCCAAGTGTTCCAGTAACTGTCTAAATAGATTATTTTACATTTCAGGCTTTGGAGAATTTCCCATTGCTGATGTACATTTTGGCAGCTAAAACATTGATTCTTTGCTTAGCATTTGCTGCAGCAAAAATGTACCAGAGAAAAAGAATTGAAGAAAAACTGAAGAGGGAACATGAAGTGAGATTGAAAAAAGAAGCAGAGAAGAAGGATGATTGAAGAGTCTCTCAGGTATAGAATTTGTTCGGCATACTGGTGTTCGATAACAACGTTGACATATTAATCCCATTACGTTTTGGCTTGGATGCATTTGGATTGTGCAATTAGAACTGTCACCATTATCTGAGTTCTTGTAGTATTTGTCTCCTGTGATGTTTCAGCATATTTGCACACCTGCATCATGCCCATTCTCTGTAGGAATTGCAGTTACCACCAGAAAACTTGGCAGCCATGGTTAGCGATTTAGGAGTTTTTAGCACAGTATTCCTTCTCTGCTCTCAATTTCCCTGAATTTTTATGCCCAATCAATTGCACAGGAAGTCCCGATGCATAAGGAGATGGTTAAATTGGGCAGAAAATGCATGAGAGGCATGCCAGACAGGATGATGCAATAAGACCTCTTGGTCTTAAATCACATAATTAAGATAGAAAAGAATCAGCCATTCCATATGAGTTAAATACCTGACAAGTTGTAAGTAGTTTAGCTGAAAGCACTAAATCTCATGCCATGGAACTTCCTAAGGAAACAGAAATGCTACAGGTTATGCTATGTAATGTCTACCATATATCCTTCACTGAGAAAAATGGACATCTTTCCGCATAAAAGAGCAAAATGAACATTACAAAATTCCTTAAAGTTTTGGGTTTTCATTTCCCATGTGCCAAATTCCTTCCCTCTGCTTTAAAAGTTTAAGCAAGCATTGCTGTATTAGATCAAGTCCATTAGCAAAATGAGTACTGCCTAGTGCTAAGATTATATTGCCTGACTTGATTTTTGTATCAATTCATTTCACATCTCTCTGTTCTGCAACAAAATGGGAATTCTATTCCTGCCTGCCCTTGGTGAGCTCAGTGGGAGTTTGATGTAATGTTACTTTTTATTAAGCTACAAAACTTACTTTCCCCTTTTGAGGTCATCACCTCACATATGAAGAGAATTTCAATTTTTAGAAACGTTTACTAGTTTTGATTTTAAACCTATCACGCAACAAGGATTGGAAATTGTGACTAGAAATGAAGCCCTGGAAATTACCATGGGAACGAAGTGGTTCATTCGCATAGGAAAAAACCAACAAAAACAAAGGTGTTTTTCAGTCACCTACCTCCATCAGATTGAGGGCTTGTCTCTGGGCAGACTTGTGCCATTTTAAATTTTTATTTTCAATAAGTTTTGCTAGCCACTGGAAAATTCCATGAGAACACTTCTTTCCATTTTTGCAGAATAAGTCAGCTTAAGTTGCTTGGAGTTTTGTTGCTAAACAAATGAGAGGTGGGCTGCCCTGCAAGTGAGCGAGCTGGCTGGGGGCAATGAGCCGACCGTACCGTGCGGTGTGTGCGGCGCTGGGCCCCAGGGAGTTCTTCTTGGCAGGATCCATAGCCCAAGCGATTGCTGTGCCAGCGTAACGAGCTCATCCCACAGGACCTCTGGGTCTGGCATGGGATGCTGACCTTGTTGAACAACTGGCCTTAAAGCATCTCTGATTTGGCAGAAAATACCCCAGCTGCCCAGTCACCCAAGTGTTGCCCACCAGCCGCCTAATCCTTCCTAAATTCTGCCATCTCTAGGACTGCCAGCCATATCTTTCTGTGATGGGATTGTGAGTAGGGGGGGATTCTCCTACCCTAAAAATGTTCTCCAGTGTCAGCACTGCAGCGCTGTGATTAGCTCCGATTGCAGCGTGCCACGTGGGCAGGCAGATTTAGGCCATGTGCTGCCAGTATGTCCTGCCTGCTGTTCTCACTGCTGTTTCCCCACCCTGCAGATTTTCTGACACTTGGCAGCTTGTGTTGGATTCCTTTCCTGGGAGAATGAAGCCTTCCCGTAGATGAAGGATGCGTCAAAGGAGTAAAACCAAGAGTAACATTCGCTTAAACTGTATCTCAACTTTTTATACATACGGCAAAATATCTAAGCATCTATTTATGCAATAAAAAGTCCTTTGTACAAAAAGTAAGTAATGGCCTTGGTTACTGCTTATTCAGATGCTACAGTTAGAGCTGCAGGGGAGGCAGTTTTTAGAGATTAGTTGCAAGGAGGTGGCTGGTTTTAAAGAGGAAAAGACTCTGAATCAATCCTGGATGCGTACGAGATTCATGGACAGACAGGAAGAAATGAGGAGGGCTCTGGAGCTTCTTCATAGCAATGGCTTCTTGCAGGGGTGCGAGTCTGAGACTTGTGGGCCTTTATTGAATCCAGATGAACAAACCCAGGAGAGGAACTTTTCCGGGCAGATCTTTCTCAAGCTGCTTTCCATACCTAGGACTTCCTTACAGTAATGCAAATCACTGTGTCAGTATGAAAACCTTTGAGGAAGTTTCATGCTAGGAGGTTTATTCTGTGATTTTGCTATGCACAGTATCTGTGAACTGTGTTTGCCTCTCTATTAACTACTTGGCCTATGAAGCAGAGAGGTTTTCATTACCATCTGTAGCTGTTCCTGCATGTGCATAACACCTGGATCCTGGAGGGTGAGCTAACATGGGCACGGTAGGTTAATCAACAGAGCAGGTTTTTTTTTATACAAATGAAAGCTTAGGTGTGCATAGCAGTGCCAACAGGCATGTTTGCCTTCACATTTGCCTTCCTATTTCCATTGCGAAATACTTCCTAGGTCCTTGTACTTTCCAGAAGTTAAGATGAAGCTGAAATCTGTCAGTGTAGAGGGGAGGGAAGAGGAGAGGTGTACGGCCCCTAGAGAAGCCTTGGGAGCCCATCTGGATGCCGGAGGTCTCTGGGATGGCTTGCTCCCGCCCTCTCCCTGCGGCTGGGGGCTGAGGTGCCCGTGGTGGCCGCACCAGCGCCTGATGCTTCAGTGTCCCTCTCACCAGCGTTGTCTGACCGTGTGCAGCTGATGCTGAGAGAGCTCTTGCTGTGGTGGAGTTACTCACCAGGAACTGCAGCCATTTTTAAAATCTTGCAGTTCACGTGGTCACCTTGGTGGCTGGAGAATGTAAGTATTGGAGAAACCCATTCCCGGGACAGAGCAATATCCTTGCTGTGGCAGTCTCGGGACTGCCAGGCAAGGGAATTTGTAGTGCCATTGTAAAACAGCAGCTTCCCTCTGCTGTCTCAGCAGTCTTCTGTCTATGCAACCATGGAATTGAGTGGTAATTTAATTAAATGGCTCTGCGGTCTTCAGTGTGAACAGACTTTGCTAACCACCTCCATTAAACAGCTATTGAGGGAAACACTCCAAGATACTTAGCTAAGCCACACACCCAGACCTTACCAGGAAATTGTCAGGCTTGGATAGTGTCCATCAGCTTCAAAAGTAAGCAATGCCTTGGCTCTGTGCAGTCACCTGTTGCCTTTGAATATTGGCCCCAATCTAGATTTTTTCTGATCCTCAGCCAAGAGTAGATTTTTCTAGACTCTCAACCATGAGTAGATTTTTTCTAGACCAATAGTAATAATGAGGGTTTGTTTTGTTTTGTTAGGTTTTATTCTAAACTCAAAGCAGAGGTTTTCTCCCCTTCAGTAGAACTGCTCTGTAAGCAGAATGGAAAGTACACCATCTCTCTGTAAAGCAAGTCATGTAGCATCAAAGCAATTGGGCACCAGGTAGCACCCAAAGCAATCAAGACTGGCGTTCAAATCTGGGGGCCCTACCTTGCCAAACATGTGCAAGAAGGAAATCAACCCTCTTTTTATCTCCTGGCTTGCATGGGGGATAAAGCAGCTGTGAGGAGTCTCCTCAGAAGTCCTCTACACCACCACCTTTTTGTCTCTACAGCCAGATTGGAAAACCTCTTTATATGTGTAAGACTTTGAATCTAGTCCAACCTTGCTGCTGTTTTCCTTAACTTCAGAGTAGTGCTACAGCACAGGCAACCCGTAGAGCTTGTGATGGGTGTCACAGCAGGCTGATGTCCCAGAGTTTCCAAAATGAGAAGAGATCTTTCCTAGCTCTGAGCCAGTATCTGTTCTCTGACATACCAGAGTTTTGACCTAGTCTATCACTGGGTAGGCTACAGCTGGTTTTTTTTTTTTTACTGCTGCAGTTATAGCCCTGAACAAGAGAATATACTGACACTGGGGGGAGACAGCAGCTCAGATTTGTTTCAGTTCCTTGTTCAGAAACCAGATGCAGACCTTGAAATCTGGTTTCTTACCGAAAGAAGGGTTATAAGATTAGTTTTGGTGAGTTTAAAAGAGGAACAGAGAATTCAGTTTGATTGAGTTTCTGCAAGTGAGAGAAGGCAGTAAGGACAGAGAGCCTTGAACTGCTCAGTGTGTGTCAATGTGCAGCTTGTTCGACAGCAGGGGTTCTACACATCTCCTCTTGTATATGTTCCCATCCCAGAAAATGAGCTGGGTCACACTCTTCTGATGCCTGCAGAACTACAAATTCTCTCCTTCTCCCCTGTTCCATAAAATTACTCTTTTTGAAAAGAGCATTCATGTTGTATAGATGGGCAGCTTAACCTTATGCAGTACCTCGCTTGCACAGGTCTTTCACTATCAGATGTCATTGTCCCCAGTGCTGGGTGTTGGAGACTGAGAAAATAAAAGGATTACTGGCTTTTAAACTACCAGTGTTTGCATCTCTGGGCTTACTTTTACTTGATGTGAAGGCTGCATATTATTTAACAAAAGCTGAAATCCTTGTGTAGTAATAAAGAAAGGAGCTGCTGAGATTTTAAGGGAAAAAAAAGTCTCTTACAGGTTCTGAGATGACTTAAGCAGCTTCCGGATTAGGGCTCTTCCAGCCTGAAGGAGCTCAGTGGCTGTGGGCTATCTGTGGTCTTTCAAGTGAAAAATAAGTGAAGACACATTCAGCGGGACTGTTTTCTCATTATCTGTTTTAGACTTTGGCTGAAATGAACTCAGCTTGATTTCAGTACCACTGAACGCTTTTAGGCTGAAGGCCACAATAATTTTACCAAAAACACAGCAGCACTGGTGCTGAAGGAAGGCAAAGCTCCCTGAGCAATGCCCCAGGGCAGGAGAGATTGCACTCCAGCCATTGTGCTGCCAGTCAGGGAGCTAAATATTTTTGAGCTCTTCCAAGAGCCTCACATGCAAACAACTATTTCCAACATTTCCTTCCTCAGTTTTCCTCTTGGGGATCAGCAATTCCAGATGTTTTTTCTTGCCCTTCTCAGTAAAGGCACTGCAGATGTTCTGTCTGGGGTAGAGTCTTTCATGGTTCTCCTTGATCCCACCTCTAACCTGTGACACTCAGCATCAACTCCCTGGCCTCAGCTCTGGCCAAAGAGGAGCACTGCAGCAAATTTCTTATAGCCCCCCTCCCAGATCTGTCACGGGAGAAATCGCTGGACTAAACAGAAACAAACCTCTCTTGTTTCAGCCTTCACCAGCTCTTATTTTCCAAGACAGTTTTCTTCTTTTGCATTTTTTGCATAGACTGTTGTCCCCATATGCTTCCTTCTTTCCTCTATGCCATTCTCTCCATACCTCCTTCACATGGTTGCTGCCAAAGGAAATGTCAAGGAACGAGTTCACCGCAGCAGAGGCTGGGCTTCAAGCGATGTTGGTTGCCTTTCCACTACCTGGCCAGTCTTCTCCCAGTTCTCAGGCATGGCAGAAAATGGGCCCCACTCTGCCTGCTCAGTCATAGAAGGTCACACCTTGTGTCCTACCATTACATCCCTGGCTTGGGCCTCTGTAGGCTCTTACTCTGAGCATGTTTGTCCCATCTGTACGCTAGGATGCAGCATGCTATTAGGACAGAGGACTTGAAAAAAGGGGAAAAAAATGTGTTGAGCCAGTCATTACAGGCCCGCTTCGTGAGCTGGAGGAAAAGAAGTGTTTTTTTCCATGAAGACGAGGCTTGGAAAAGGATTTAGAAGTAATTAGTCAATGAGACATCATGAAAATTCAGGTGATTTGTATTCCAGCTAGCTTAGAGTAGAGGCACATCTGTTACAGCTTCTTCATCAACATTTGCATTTGCATCTGCCTCTGCTCTTTATGCAAAGATACTTTGATCATTTTATTGTACCGATGCATTTCAGTTACACAGAGAGAGTCGTGAGTGGGAACAAAGAGATTTGCTTTGACATCCTGCAATGGTCAAGTGTACTGAGCCCCACTACAAGAGCTATTGCTAGCAAAGCTATTAAAATAATAGGTGTTTAAAATCCTACCAAGAAGATATTAGACTCATGCAGGCTATTTCAAGTGCTCTTGAATAAAGTGCATACTATTTGGTAACATCTTCCTATTAGCTTGTTTAGTCATATGTTAAAGGAATTGCTTGTCATCCTAAATTACCAGTTGAGTCAGAACTGCATGAGCCACAATATTTTTCTTTGGTACAAAGGGCTACAACGTTTTGTAGAAAACATGGGTTGTAATTACCCTTATGCAGCAGCAAAGGGGGAGGGAGGAAGAAAGGACTCATCTCAGAGGATTTTATATAAAATACCAAAGTTCATTTGATTCCAGACTCAGTTCTTTTTCCTGCCCACAGATTTCCATACACATTAAATAGGACTGGGTAGAAAAGTTTTGCCAGCTCTCAGCCTCCCAGGAGGAGGCTGGGAAGAGCGAAGGTGTTTAGTGAGACTTTCCCAGCCCTTTGCTGAGGGAAAGGATGTTTTTCCCTGATACTCTGGGAGATGTGGCACCAAACACTTCCTCTTTCCTCATGCTCATTTCCGTGAAACCCTTCACAAAGGCTTCACCCTCGTTTTACCAAAGAATACAAAGAGCAAAGACTGATAAATTCCTGTGACAGAAATGACTTCCTTTTGATTCTTCCTCATTGTTAACATAGATGGAAAGCAGGTGATTCTGCACCTGGTCGCATGGACTCCACTGTGAATTAGGGATGGCAGAAGACACACCCTACAAATGAAGTCTTGCAATGTGGCCCTAAACCTGCAGCTGCGTCAGCCACGGCATCAGGGACCGGTGAGGCTGAGCTGCGGTGAGGCAGCAGTCTGGGACTCTGCTCCCTTCAGGTTTGGTTTCATCCTTCTTCATGTGAATCCAGAACAGAGCAAGGAAGTCACTGGGTTTGTGCTGGTTTGCCTATAGCACACTGTTACCTCTCCCCAGTAGTATAGTGCAGTGTCATCGGGTGAAGGTAAACAGTTCTTGGGAAAATGGTTTCTGCATCATTTGTTTCTTAAGAAAACTGAGCTAATGTGCAGTTACTGCTGATTCTTCTGGTAAAGAGGCACTGGACCTGTTTCTTTCCTCAGGATGATTTCATACCACTTAATATTCATTGATATTTAGTGGAATAATTGGTGCTTCAAGCCAATGTGGAATTATGTTCAGGGCTATAACACCAGGACAATTAAAAAATTCTTGCCCCTCTCCAGTCTCTCCCATTTTGCCCCCACTCTTTCCTCCTTGCACTTGAAGCACCTAATTTTCCTTTCTCTGCTACATCCATATTTGTAAAAAATGAGCAGATGTTTTTGCTGATTAATATGAAGCTGAGAAAATATGGTTATTTTTCTCTGTATATTCACAGCTCTAAAGAATTACATGCAAGGATTCTTCTGAAGGTAGACGAGACTCCCTTTTTTAGATACCTCTCTGCCACACCAAGTTAACAATGCTCATTTAGATGGTTTCCACACACAGAAGAAAAACTGCACAGATTTGCCTCAGAGTATTGAAATGTTTTAGTGAACCTGTGAATCATCTCATAACTTACTTCTTTTATGTTTTTATGATCTTAGTTCTCTTAGAAGTACACAATAAATAAATAACCAGTAATGAGCAACACAGAGAATTTAAATTGGGAGCCACTTTCAAAAAACCAAGAAAGTGTTCAATGAACTTGAAAAAACTGCTGTTAAGAAATACTGCTTTGCATCGCTCATAAATAATCTTTTGAACTCAGTTCTGTGAGAAATCATTACATCTCAGTAATCGATGTCATGGATAAAGAAAATCTCCAATTATAAGTGCCATATTTTATCCTGAGAGACTGAACTCTTCATGCTTTAAAGCCTGAACCAACTGCTAATTGTTAGGCTTCAGAAATGAACTTCACTTTTAGAAAGATTTTTTTTTTACCTGTCACAGAAATGTTTGTTGCAGACCACTGTTGGAAGTAAGGTACTCAGTGTAATGAGCTACTGAGCTGATATCAGATGTTAATGTGTATATCATGCAAAAGTCACATTATATTATTCAGACTTCTTAAGTCATGGACTTTGGCATCAGTCACAATGCTGCATATTCCCTGGTCTGGAGCAGATCTCCCGTGCGGGTCAAAGACAGGCCTGACCTACAGAATTCATTTTGCAGCCCAATCTTTCTTGAAATGGAGGGCATTTACATCTGAGGCATGGTCTCATGACTGTTGTAACAGAGGAATTTGTACAGAAGGCTGGCTAAACTGGATCTGAGGTATGCTTTGACCCATTTTTGTGATTAGTCAAATTAACTGCCCCTTCCTGGTGCAAGCGTAGCGCATATCAAACTAATCCTGGAATACACCTAAAATGAAACATTTGGATTTAGAATTATCTCTTTTATTGGTGCTATTGACATGCATTTTTTTAGCTTTACGCCATTTGAAGGAAAGGGCTCAGCAGAGGTGGAACAGGGTAACTCATTCAACACCATTTGAAGCCTGACTGCAGGAAGAACCATTTAAGAAAGAGTGCCAAGGTAGTAGTTCTCCCATCGCTTCACTCTGTTAATCACCATCCTCCATTTGTTTGGAGTCATCTTCTCTATTCCTTTAACAATCAAGTCACTGAAGAGGATACACCTGTAGGAGTGGGTCTGCTCAATAGACCTCAGGCCAAAGTCATTCCTGTTGTTTATAATAAACCATTTCAAAGAAGACCAGGCAACATCCATAGGGTAGAGATAGTTGTAAGACGAAGGCACAACAAGAAGCTCATGGCCATTGGCTCTAGCAACTTCAGGGCAACACTCGATGCCGGACATGCAGATCACTGGTGGGACCGGTGGCTGAGTTTCCATCTCCAGCTCCTTGCCGTCTTTTGCCCCCATGTGCATCAGCTGCTTTTGGTCCCTCATCACAATTACACACTTCCCATAGGAGGTGGTCAGAGAGTCACACAACTCCTGAAAGACACCGTTCTGTGGATGGATGGGTAGATCACCTTTTAACAGCAGTCTGTACCTCCAGGGCACCCACCCTTGGCTGCTGCCAGCGTGAACAAGTGTCCATACCGGCCAGCGCAGGCCGGACACCTCACCCGTTTTTTCTCCTGTTACAAGACTTTCTGGAATATCTGTTTCACCTAAAAAAATGGTGTTGAAACCATTAAGCTGCAGCGCCCTCAGAGATCTTAAATACTGCAGGCACTGCTTCTTAGAAGCAGCATCGAAGCCACCCCTGTGAATTATGTGCCTGAGGAGCGGATTTGTGAAGCGCTTCATGCTGGCATCTCGGGGCTGATGAGAGACGCTTGCAGAGCTCACAATGCACCCGTTGCCCCGGCGTTACCCGCGGCATCAAACCCAAACAGAGGCAGCACCATTAGGGGCTTTCAGGGGGCTCATCGAAAGGCATCTTGGAAAACAAAGGTCCCATCAGGCTTTGTAGGCTGCAACCGTGCAGCGAGCAGCTTCTGGCATCAGGATGTTGCTCATCTTGAACATCATGGTTCTTTCTCTCACAGCACTGAGTGGATGTTTGGGCTCTGTGTATGTGTGTGGGCCAGCCAGGCATGCCTGAAAAGGGTCCAGAGGGATGGGGATGTGGAGGCAAGAGCTGCCCAGAGTCAGCATGGAGACTGAGCTAACACCTGAGCTTTGAGACTAGTGGTAGAAAACATTTCCCTCCCTTCTTTGTGTGCATCTGGCCTCATGGAAGATGTGGCCTTGAACTACCGCTGGGTGGAGGAGGGTTGAACCCCAGGAGGGCTGAACCCTAGGTGTCTTGTTATGGTGGGAAGGAAGACCTCTGGACCCCCACACAAGCCTCTCTGATGGGCAGGCCCAATCCTGGCAGCATTGCAAGGGGATTCCTGGTGACCGGTACCCAACAGCACAAGCAGCCTCTGCAAGGTCCACCACGCTCAGCCTGCCCAGCTCAAGGCCTTGGATGGGGAAGAAATAAGTGATGCCTCGGACAGGTATTTTTAGAAGTAATTTGGTTTGTAGAGTCCTCTTAGGTTCCCACTTTGTGCACCCACTTCTCTGTTTTGTGCTGGACCTACCGACGAACCCATGAAGGACCTGTGGCCTGACACCAACATCATCACGCCCTCCAAGGAAGAGCACACCTTCAGACAAACAGAAGGGATTGTGGGAGGAAAAAGAAGATTGCTCATGTGGTGTTATGTGAACACACAGACTGAAAGGAAGGTCAGAGCAGAAGGGTGGACGGGTACCACCCTGCTGCCATGGAGAGTCAAACGGGGTCACGGGGGCACGTGGCAAAGTGAGGGCTGCAGCCAGCTTCGGGAGGTGGGAACAGTCAGAAGAAGATGGGCACATGTGCGTGTGCAAGTGTGTGAGTGTGCACGGTCCCCTCAAGGGCAAGTGTTTGGCTGGAGAAGGTTGTGGAACAATAGAAATTTATGACTACTTTGACCCATCTGCTTTTTCACCTGTTCCTCCTTCTCCCTGCAGATGCACATGCAGAATTTTACTGCAGGAACAAGCTGGTCAGTGCAAGACTGTTAAATAGTTCACACTGAGCTGTACCTGTGTGCTGGTTTGACTGAAAAAGAGTTAATTTTCTTCATGCAGTTAGAAACCTTTCTCTTTCGTAGCTAGCATGGTCATTATTTGGACTTAGTTTGAGAACAAGAGATAACACCCTGGGAGAGAGTTAATGTTTTTAATGGCTCTGGTCTGAGAGCCAAGGATGTTCTGAGCTCTGCCCACAGGTGTGAGGCATCAAGAAAGCGGAGGCGTAGATGGGCAGAGCTTAACTGACATCCAAACTGATCAATAAGAGTATTCCATCCCACTAGTGTCATGCTTCATATTTAAGAGGAGTCGGGATCTTCCGGTCTCTTTCTCGGGTGCTCTCGTGCTCTCTCTCTCATGTTCTTCATTGCTCTTTTTGTCGGAGCTGGGAGAGTTCATTTCAGGACATTTAGTTCAGCCTTTTACTGTTTTGCAGAGGCCTCTGGGCCTTTCTGCCTTTTTACTCTTTTCTCTCTTTGGGATCAGCTGTTTGGGACCAGATGGTGCTGCCTGGGACTGGCTGCTCAGTGCGGACAGAGTTTGTGAGAAATTGCATTGAATATCTTTTATTTTATATATTTTATTTTATTTCTATTTTATATATATATTTACTAGTAGTGTATTAGAATTTTGTTATTTTATTAAACTGTGTTTATCTCAATCCAACTTTCTCCCTTCCCTTTCGATTCTCTCCCCTATTTGGAGCGGGGGTGGAGGGTGGGGTGAGTGAGTGGCTGTCATGGTTGTATTGCTAGCTCGGGTTAAACCGCGACAACCCGCAAGGCTGGGAGTAAATGCTGGCAGCATTGTCAGCCTGCCAGATGAGGCTGAACAGCACAAACATGGCAGTCTGTGCTGACAGCATGCATTTCCTTGCCCACCTTTGAAACTGAGATACTCCATGGTCTGTGTCCCTCTGGAACAGTTTTTCTTCCCCCTAACACAGTGGGAAACTGAAGTCAAAGCTCAACTGTCTGGATGCTCTCCTTGCTGAGGCAGATGACTGATGGGGCACATCATGTTAGCAGCATCACATGGAGAGCAGAAGTCTGGAAATTTGATATAAGAAGAAGGATATACTCCCAGAAAGAAGCCTTTACGGTTTAACTGTTAGCCAGATGCAAAATGATGGCAGATTCAGACTGTACACATATGAAGAAAAATACTTGAATATGCAGTACATATTCATATGAGAATGCAACATAAAATATTACTGACTCATGTTTATTAGTATTTCACACTGTGGTATACCTTTCTCTTCTAGTGTCAGCTTTTGTCCTTAATAAATGTATACCAGGAGCATAAGCTGACATGAGTAGTCCTACTGGAGTTATTGGATGCTTATTGGTTATGAAAAATGCACATGTTTAGAGGCCTGATTAGGGCCTGAGGTCCCCCAGAATGCTGATTTAGAGACTTCACTGTTCAGCAACTGGATGTAAAGTGTCAAAAGAACTACCTGTACAGGAATCTTATTCCCTAATTCTTGTTGGTGCCTTTGATCAGCCTGCCATCCATGAAACCCACTGGAACTGCAGGTCATATTCCCTGTTACCTAAATTGAAGGTGTCATTTCCTTTTCTTCTCCCCATAGAGGATTTACTAAATTGTGCATGAGTTGGAGCATGACATCTTTGAGAGAGGCACAAAAAAGGCACATTGCTTTTGTTACTCTTGCTTTGTAGCTACCTTCTGATTGTGAATGGACACCAGTAGGAAACAGAGCAGGGGAGCAACAATGGTAGCAACCAGGCAGGGTCCTCGGTACAAGAGTGAGGTAGGGCTTCCCTTCACCTTCTCTGTGCTCTCCTCCCTTGCCGGGCTTGTCCCTGAGGCCTCCCGGCCGTGCCAGGCTAGGGACGGCTCCAACACTGCCAGCTTGGCGCCTCTCAGGCCTTTCTGTGCTGTGGTCACCGGTGGCAAGCAGCATCTCTGTCCACTGTGGGCTGCCCATGGGCTGGCGGCTGTGGTGCCCAGCCCACTTGTGTGCTCCAAGGCTGCTCCATGAGGCAAACCAAAGCGCAGCAGCAGCCCTCAGGAGGTGCTTCACAAAAGCATGGTCCTCATCTGAACTGGACTACACATGTAGATATCTCTGGGGCTGCCCAGGAAAATTAGGTTTGATGTTCCTCAGTTCAGACCCCCTAAAGCAAACAGTCCTGAAACTCTTCCTCTATCTCTCCAGGCTTTTGTGGTTTTGCAGCACCAAATGAAATGCTGAGCAACAAAGCCTGCTGCTGTAGGCTGCGGCTTCTCTCTGCTTTCATGGGCTGATGAAGAGACTTGGCAAGGTGGATGAAGGAGGTGCAAACCAGCCTTTTGGCTTCTGAGGCCTTAGGCATGGGCAAGGTCTCTGTCACTGTATTTTTGTGCTGTCCCAAGAAGGACACTGTTAGCCTGTCAGGTGGCATCACCATGCCTGCGTCTCCAGCTGGCCCTCGTTCCTTCAACCCCTGTGAATGGTCTGGGCCTAACTGGTTGCAGATATACTAACAATACAGCTGATATTTAGTGGGACAGGAGGGATGGACTGCTTTCAGAGTAACTATTTAAGAAGTGGATTTTCCTCTATCCCATTCATATATATATATATGACATAAATCCACTATTTGACCTGCTTTAAAAACAATTATTCACAGTCCCAGCACCTAAATATCTTTTAAAAAACTTGGGCAGCATACATAAAGCTCTAGTCAGAGATGGAAAGAACTGTATTTTATTTCCCAGGCTACCTTTAGTTCGCTATGTTCCATTTTGTCTTTTTTTCCCTCCTGCCCCGTGTCTACATTAGCCAGTGAACATTTTGGAGCAGAGATCGTCCCTCCTTTTGTTATTTTAAACTTCTGACATCCCCTAGCAAGGCCACACAGTACTAAATCTCTAGGGGTAGCCCCTGCCTCACAAGTGCATTTAGGATTTGGGAAAAAGCACTTCTGATCACTCTCTTATCCACTTTC
Organism: Caloenas nicobarica; assembly: GCF_036013445.1. Taxonomy (NCBI): domain Eukaryota; kingdom Metazoa; phylum Chordata; class Aves; order Columbiformes; family Columbidae; genus Caloenas; species Caloenas nicobarica. The sequence continues at coordinate 123,689,852 of NC_088245.1, read as the reverse complement.
ACCCATTGCATGGGAGTCTCCTGCTCTCACCCTGCTGCCCTCCCAGCAGGACCTGCCCGTGGCAGCATGGCAGTGCCCTGAAGGTTGGGGTTTGGCCATCAGTGCTGGAACCGCTCATCTTCCTCCCCTTCCTCCAGCACAGCCAGCCATTGCACCCAGACACAGGGCACCGGGCAGGGGTGGTACCCGCCCCCCTGGTGTCTGTGGGTGAGGGAGGGTGGGCTCTGTGGCACAGGGAACATTTCACAGGAATGCCCAGGCATCCTGCTCCCCCTGGGAAGGAGGTGGGAGGCCTGGTCCCTGGCTGCTGCCTGCCCCTCCATCACTGCCTGGATACACAAGTGGGGGCTGAGCAGTGACCCTCCATCCCCGCAATGCACTTTTTTTGGTGCTACACCAAATTCCATTTTACCACTTAGCTAAATAACAAATCTACCGATTAACTGTGAACAAAATCCCTACTAATGAAGCAATTAAGATACCAATTATCGATTGCATACCAATTACCTGTTTCAGTAGTAATTATGTTATTAGGTTACCAGTCACCACGTTCTATATGCAAGCTAAAAATAATTACAAACCTTTTATTTTAAAATCCCAAATAAAAACATAGTGAAATACAGAACATAATTAAATACACATAAACAGTAGGCAAGATGTTAAGCAAACTGCATGTTTTTACTGGTGTATTATATTACATGTAGCAGCTAAAACTAAGTTGCTAATTTTGAAATTTAATGGTTTTTTTTAATCTAAATAAAATGTTTTGTAAGTCTGATTTTTTTTTTCCAAAACCAACACTTGAGAACATTATTCTACAGGGAGTTTAGTTCTCTTCCAGTCTTACACGGAGTGGTAAAAATTAGGATTCTTTTTCTAACAAATACCACACCCATTTTAAATAATCTATTTTCCCTCCTAGCTGTCTGATGAAGTCCTGAACAGTAGCTGAAGTCCCATACCAAAGAAGTATTTCTGGTGTCAAATGAGACTTTCCAAAAGTGTGTAATTTTACCTTTTGATCTGTGATGGAACCAATAAGAGAAGCACTTGCCAAAATCAAAGATGGCTTCAGAGTGAAAACACAGAAAAAGGTGGAAACTTCAGAAAATAAATTAAGCCAATACCTCTACTAAGAGCCCTAAACTTCTCAGAACAGAGGTAGTACAACTGCTGGCAGTTTCCCACAAAGACCAGCAAGGCACCTTGTGAAAACTGATGAAATTTGGATTTGAGCATTAGGGATTCTCAGCCAAGGTTGATCTCAGCAGCCTTTCCCTTGGTGGCGTCACAGTCACAGGTTCCACCTGAGTACAGCCACAATTTCAGGTAGAAATACTGGGCCATCTAGTGCCTGGACTCTTTAGGAATGAGATAGCCTTTCAGTACTTAAAAAGGGCCTGTGAAAAAGATGGGGACAGACTTTTTAGCAGGATCTGTTGTGACAGGACAAGGGTAATGGTGTTAGACTAAAGGAGGGGAGATTCAAGCAAGACGTGAGGAATAAATTTTTTACAGTGAGGCTGTTGAAACACTGGCCCAGGTTGCCCAGAGAGGTGGTAGATGCCCCATCCCTGGAGACATTCCAGGCCAGGCTGGACGGGGCTCTGAGCAACCTGATCTAGTTGCAGATGTCCCTGCTCATGGAACGGGGGTTGGACTAGATGTACTTTGAAGGTCCCTTCCAACCCAAACTAGTTATGATGTGAGTGGGAATGGGCTTGTCCCCAAAGGGCCACCAAAGGGGATATCAGTAGATTTCTGTCATACCTCAGCAGTGAATTAGTTTACAGAAGCTGGGTTTGCAGGGAGGTAATGAGCACTTCCCATGGCTCTGGAGTTCACCCTCCCGCCTGATGCTTCCCTTGCATAAGCCCATCCAGAAAAGCAGTAGCCACTGATGCAGGAGGTGAGATTTCACTGCACAGAACATGGCATGAGTGATGGATGTCTGAAACCTGTATCTAACACTCACGATGGAAAGATAGGTTTGATTCTGCTTCCTGACACCATTGCATGAGTGGAAAAATTGATAAAATGGGTCTACAAAAGAGGAGGAATTGTCACTATTGCTAAAAGTCAAGCTGAAGTCTTTTCATACTGGTACTGGGCAGAAATTGGTCCTTCTCCAGAATGGACAGTGACACTTGCTACCTTCCAGAAAACCCACACACTGGGTAGAAGGAACAAACCTGAAACTGCAAATCTTTTTTCTACCTTCAAAACATCTCTCATTTTCCAGATCTGAATAGTTGAGCTGCAGCAGTGGGAGCATGGCTACTGAGTGTACTCAGGAGCTGTGAGTATGAATAGTGGATCCTGGCTGAAACTGAGCAGCTATTAAACCAGACACGGTAATAAGGCCAAAGGCAATGGAGTCCAAAACTAACTCAACTGCCTAATTGGCCTCTACTGGAGACAGTGTCTGGGGAATATGCACCTGTCCAAAAAAGGAAATGTCTGTGTTGGAAAGCTGAATCTTTGGAATTCAAGGAAGAAGTGTGGAAAGCCAAGAGAGCGGTGTGGATTTCATCTTGGCTATGAGCTGGAAGTATCAGCCTTGGAACACGTCTTATGAGATCAGGCTGTGGAAATTCCCTTTAAGGATTTGTCCCACATTAAGTAAATCATTTCCAGGCAGTTGGCTTGGATGAAACAGTGGCAAAACCCCATAATAATAACACTATATCATGGCAGCAAAGGGTACATTTAAAAAAAATAAAAGGAAAAAGAAAAAAAAAAAGAAATTGCAATAGCAAAACATGAAGCTACAGATGGAGTAAAAACCTGTTCAAGAAAAGTTAAGAAGGAATATATCCTAGGGTATAAAATGGTTGAGAACTTTTTTCCCAACAGTAACCAAAAGCAAACACACACAGCAACATAAAGGAGGCTGAGTGGAACCAGCAACACCCGCCCCACAGGCATACAATTTTATGTATAGTTGAGGTTTTCATATGGTTTCATAGGATTTTTCCTTCTATAACAAAATGCCTTTAAGTTCTCGGACCATCTGCACCACCAGTTTCCAACCATTTTGTTTTGCAGACTCCAGAGCTTTTTCCAATGAATGTGTGGACCAAATATAGCAAGCTGAAGCCCACGGCCAATGTTTGCCTTGCCATAGCTGTCTGTCGTGGGCCACTGTATACCAGGGCTCTACAGGACATGAACTGAACACCCCTGAGCTGTGTGGTCAGCAAAGCCCTCCTTCTTGCATCTGTTGAGGCTGGGTGACCTGCAGAAGACAGCCTAAAACTACCATGGCAATGCCCCTGCTTACTCTCTACCACCTGAGGAAGCAGTAGGGACTGAGGGCTTGGTAGGATTTCATGTTGAGGGGGTTAGCGCTAAGCACTGAAGGAATTTATCAGGGATTATTGACACAATGGTGGCACAATCCTGCAGGCTACAGCTGTGGCTTGTCAGCCCAAATGCTGTCCAGGTGGGCCCTGGGAGAGACCCTGGAAGCACCTCTGGATGTCTTGCCCTTCCTCATTACCCTGGGCTTTGGTAAAGGGCTGACATGCAGGAAGAGAGCTGCTGAGAAATGCATGACCACTGTCAAAAACCAGCTGCAGGCCAAGCCTGCCAAGAGAGCAAACAAGTTCAAGTCTGACACCTGCCTCCAGACCCTTGAAATCCTTCCTTCAGGAAGGGCTGAACATGGGTCAGCTTGCTTCCACCTCCGGGTGCCCGGTGCGGTGGCAAGGGTGGATGCAGAGGCTGTTGTGGCTCTTCCTGCTTGCTGGCAGCTCAGACCCCCCAAATAAATCAATGAATAAATAATAACAGCAAACAGGCACAACAGCAGTGCTCCATCTGGAAACATGCTGGCCCTGCTTGAAACAACAGCATGCAAAGGGAGGCCCTTCCATTCTCCCAAAAGGCAAGCTATAAAAACATGATAGAAACAGCCATGAAAGAGCTAGGCCAGCAAGGACTTGATTTCCAGCGTCTTCTCCAAAGGCCTGAGGCTTAAGTACCACAGGTTGTGCTCGAGTACCTTCACAGCTCCACGTGGGAAGCTTGCACAAAACCTGTCTGCATCTGTCCTGGCACAGCTCCTCATCTCTTGCTTTCATGAACGAAAAATATCCCTGTTTGCGCTCTGTATGCACAACAGAATGATAATGAAAATAAACCATTTTCATACATTCCTCGGGACTGCGTCTGTGCTTGGCGCCTCAGATCCAGAGTGGTTTTTGCCATCCTGCCTTTGCAGTTCCAGTAAGGCAGCACTGTTGATAGCAATGAAAGTGTCTTTGATCTCCTTTCCTGGAAGCTCCACATTGCTTCTCTGAGGGTTAAGCTTCCCAGAATAGAGGTAGTCAATGTAGTTTTCAGGCTTGCTGGAAACAATATTGCTGAGCATCATGACAAAGAGAAGAAAGCCGAAAAACCCGACGATGATGAGGATATAAAACGAGGCCATTATCTCCTCTTGCAGCTCCAAGGCTGGGTTGCTGAAATTAGTGAACCGAAGTGTCTTCTTTTGTTCCACAAACATGTGGAGTAAATTCGGCATGACCGAACTGCTGTTTGTGTGGTTGCTGAAAGCCATCTTTTGCTTCCACTGTAACTGCAAAAGCCAAGCAAAACAAAAGAGCCATCTTAGCTGGTTAATGCACACCTGTCCTTTCGTGTCTTCTAGCTCAGGTCCTTCACACAGTTTCCTCTCCTCTGCTGTGTCGCTAACTGCACTTGACTATGCTCTAGCTGCACTTCTTGCATGCAGAGAGTCATGGTGGAAGTCAGTGGCAAGTTAGTGCAAGAATTCAGAGAATCAAAAGCTCCTGCTCTCTGCATGGAAGACATGCATGTACATGCACGGGCACATACTACTGCCTTAGACTGACTTTGTTTTCCTGGTGATGTAGAGCCAAAATCAGGACACGGGGATAATGCTGCCAATTCCAGCCACTAACTCAATGGAAACAGGATGACTTGTTCTCAGGTACCAGTAGAATTCAAACAATAACACTGCTAACGGGAGGGGAGGACTATACTGGTGAGTGGAAGGGCCATTTGCACTAAATCAGCCACAGTGAAACCTGCTGAACTGAAAAAGAGCTGTGGGAAGGAACTAAATGAATCCAAACCAATGTAAGTTTGTTATCTTGCTGAGAAGGAAACTTGAGAGAGAAATTGTTTTCTGCCATATTATGTTTCTCGAGGTTGTCATCTTTTTCTTTATAAGCTTTTTCAAAGTCATTTTTAGCACAAGAGAAACTTAAATCATTTCCTCTAAGCAAACCACAAAATCCTTCCATTCTGAAAAATCTCAAGATAAAAAGTTTTGACTCTGTCTCCCAATCCCACATCCAAAAAATAAGCTTTTGCTTTTGGCAGCAACAATTTTACAATTTTGACACAAATCTAAGCATATTTCTTGGTTCTCTGAAATCCCCTTCTTTGGCAAGTATGTGATAATCTCAGAAAAGTTTTGAGCAAATCTGCCCACGAGGTATTGCTTGGCTGTAAGTAGGAGCCAAGAGTTTCACCCTAACTGTGCAACTTTTGCTAATTTAAAGTCATTCACATCCTTTGTTGCAGTTCTCCTTGTTTTTCTGCCAGTGCTGATTAATCTGTGTTGCTCTGCTGTTGCAAAGGGTCTGTAAAAACTAAGGGTGCCATCCCACATATTGCAGCAAGAGCTCTGGTGATTTACAATACATGAGGATTTGACCACTCCCTTAAGCTCATATGAGAAACCATTTAAATAGCTAGATATGAAAAACAGAATAAAAAGCTCTGAAAAAAATTCTGATGGAGACTAGAGAAAGCTCCCTCAGAGCAGCTCTGCCTGCCAGTCACCCCAGAGACATCTGGCAGTATTAAAATGAGGGTTACTCTTGAAAAAGACAGTGCTGGCAGCCTCCTTCCCTTTCTCATCCTACTTGCAGGCACTGGTGGCGGGAGATGTTTTATCTTCCCTCCTCATGCCTCACACTGGGATGTTCGCTACTCCTGACTCAGGGAAGTCAGGCATTTCCTTTCCAGTCCAGCTAGGATGAGCCCATCACCGGACTGCTGAAGTGCTGCTTGGGTGTCTGAAATTGCCTGAACATCCTGGATGATTAAGGTTAGCTATTCCTGGTTAGGTTTCCTCCTTCTTGCAACTATTAGCTTTTAATGAATGTGTTTACCCTGCTGGCTGGGCTGTGACTGGTCTGCCTGGAATCTATTAATAGCCAAATAACCCTGCCGGGCAGCTGCGTGAGTTGAGTGCAGAGTTTACATCAGACCCATTCACAGAAGCATGCAGAGATTTACAACCACAGCACAAGAACTGGAGATGTACCAGGAGAATATAATGACTTGCAGCAATGGTGGGTATGTGGGACCACATGGTTCAGGTAGAGAATAGCTTTTAGCTAACCAGGATTTTTTGGCCTATACAGAAAAACAGAAAGGCGGGATTCCTTCCAGATTCCAAGCCAGATACAAGTAAATTGCCCATATATTACAAAGCTCCTCTTCTCTCTGCCCCAGCCTAATGTGGCTGCATCTACTTGGCTGCAGTAAAAATCAGTTATCACAACACTCTGCAGAAGTGAAATCTATCTTAGTGTCCGCCTTTCAGAGAGCACAACGTGAAAAAAAGCAATCTATACCTTGGCTGAACACTAAGTGAAAGTTCTATTCTGAAAAAGATTTACTGAAAGTAAATTGACTTTCTGATAACCAGACTTTCTCTGTTGCTCCCCAAACCCACATTTCCCTTCTCTGCCTCTCCAGCCTATTGTGCTGTCCTGACCGCCCTGGGTTTGGTGCCTGCTGCCATGATGAGCTACAACACATTGTGGAAGAGCAAAGTTCGGAGATACACCAGTGGTCCTTACTGTTCTTGATAGATGGGCTTCCTAACTTTCTTCAATCCCACTGCAAAAAACACCCAACAACCCACCCTCAGCCCACTCCCAGATTAACCAGTACCCAGCTGCCACAACTATATTCATTTGCTATCATATAAAAGTGAGGCTAAGCTTTGAACGCTCTTATCTATATTTATTACTTCTAGCACCTACTGCTGCCTGCATTCTGTTGAGGGACTTCTTCTGCACTCATTGCATTGCGTTATGGGTCACCTCAAGCTCTTCTCCAGACCCCTGGAGACAGGAGAACAGCTAGATGGACCATCTCCCTCACATTTGAGAAGATGATCTCTGGTTGGGAACTGCAGCTCAATGCTGCCTTGGAGTCTCTTGGCATGAGGTCCCCAACTCCAGCCACTGCTGGAGTGGGGCTGGTCCTTTAGCGATGTGTACAAATCATTGAGTTTTTTAAATTTAATACAAAATCACAGTGTTTTGATGCTCAGTTCCTCAGACACTGCTTTCTAAGGAGTATAGTGCTTTCTGCTCTAGAACGGTGAAACTAGCTAAATGTTGGATTGGCGCTTAAAATATTTGCAAGCGTGAGTATTGTGGAGCCATGTGCTGCTTCACTACATTCACGTCCTGTCTGTAGAGGAAACATTTAAGGGGGGAATATGCATTTATGCATTTCTAACAGTTTTCCCTCCCATACAAAATACAACAGAAAAACAACACGACAGGTACTAATCCCCATAAACCAATAATGAGAGGCTTGGGGCAAATGACATAACAAGCTAAAAGCGCAGAGTATCACTCATTAACCTTAACGGCTGCCTAATTCTCCTTAGGCTGGGCACAGAGCACACTGGGAATTTTTAGGGGGCCAAGCATGAGTGCAATGCCACTGGAAGGCAGAATTTGAGTACTCACCCCAAAATGAGAAAGACAAAGTCTAGGGTAGGATCTGCCTTTAGTGGCAACTAGGGGAGGGATTAGTGGCTGCTCTTGTGCCACACCAGGCCTCTAGGAGAGAGAAAACAAGCTTCAGATGGCTTTGTACAAATAAGGCTGTGCGTCATTTGTCTGTGTATACATGTATACTCACCCACCAACTCACACATACTCCAACACAATGCTGGAAAGATACTGATGCCACATCAGAACCCCTCCAGGCTTCAAGCATCAATATTGTTACCTTTTCTCCATCATCATTAGACACACAGGTTAGAAATCAACTTTTTTTTTTTTTTTCCCATGGTGAGACTCAGCCCCTTTCTACCTACTTCCCTCTCCTTTTCCAAAGCCTAAGGATTGTTTTGTTATTTTGACCATTTTCTGTGTATGTGCAAAGGTGTGTCCCACACACATCAGCTGGAAATATACATCACTGTTGCCTGCCTCATAGGTAGGTTGAAGTCCAAACACAAAAATTGCACACACACGGATACGTATGTGTGTATACTTCTCCTCTCCCTACACACACAAACACACACTAAAACATAAAAACATCCACGGAGCTACATGTATAATGCCTAATCTGGCTACTTTTAAAAAAAGACTAGTAGCTTGAGTGTTAAACTGATTTTCAGAGAGCAGCAGTTCAGGAGAAAAAAAAGATCCAGTAAACGTATCCAAAATAATGGCAAAATTGAAATGAAAATTTAAACCACTGCCTTCCACTATGTAGAGGAAGTTGCAGACACCCCAGGCACCATAACAACAGCTATGAAATGTTCTACCTATCAAACAGATTACTTACATGCAGACCTGGCTCTGTCCTGGGAGCAGCACCTCTTTCAGCTGTCAGGCTTGCTCCCAGCTGACCAATGCATTTAACTATTTAAGGAGCATAGGAGAGGAGTGGCCTCCGCTTCTCGCCTCTAGCAAGTAATCACAGGCACATTATGCATGAGGGAGTGTCGGCAAAGCAATGTGGTAACAGGATACTATGGGCTTATGAGGATCCTACTACATGGGGGCTCTAGGCAAGTGGCCATGTATGTTCCATTATCGTGCAGGGGATGAGAATAACATGGATGAGGACTCAGTCACCTCAATCCTGGGCAATTCAAAGCATAAAGGCTGCTCTGGGTGGGTGGGTGCTGCTGGACACTGTCTGTGTGAGAGCAGATTGTGGACCCAGGGTGATTTTTGGTCATTGATCATAGATCTGTCATTTTTTAAGTCAGCGACTCTCAGAAATGGGAAGAAAAATAGCAGTGTCCTCATTGCGTCCAAATGCTTTTGGCTGATGCCACCTTGTCACGCCAGAGAAAGGAGGCTGCACAGTTGTGCCTCCTACTTCAGTTCACTACCTACCTCCCCACTCATCCTGCTTTGACCTCCTGGTGAAAGGATGGGGAAAGAAAGTAGCCAGGAATAGGAAAGAGGATGCTGGATGAAGCAACCTTGCTATCTTTCATCTTGCATCCTCCTGCCCAAACCTCTTACATCCTGTTCTGCCAGCTGGGCATGGGTGTTTTATTCCCTTCATACACCCTCTCTATGGCAAAACAGCACGAGTTACACCCCTTCACTGCTAAATCCCCTTTCAGGATCAACACATAACACCAGCTGTGGCTTGCAACATCTTTAACTCAGGCTTTGCCATGGGAATCACAGACAACTGCTGGCACAGGGTGACTTTGTGCAACCAGAACAACCGAAGGCAGCTGAGGGAGGAGAAGAACTAAAGCTGACTGGTTTTTCCTTTGGTGGAAAGCAGGAGGGAGGAGGACTGTGAAAGGCAAGGGAAGCTGGGCCCCAGGACAGCAGGTTAGGTCTGCCTTTGGGAAGCGGCAGCAGCAATTGCTATGAAATTGCAGGAAGACAGGTTCATCAATCTTTCTGTGGGAGTCAGTTCAAACTACTCTTTTTTCCACAGGTCTAATCTTTGCTGGATAACACACAGTGCTTTGAAAGTATCACCCCCTCATTAGACAAGCTACACCTTTGGCTAACAAAGGCAGAAATAGGAAAAAAAATCAGAAGCAGGGAGCTACTTGTTGGAGGAAAGGAAACTTGAGTTGAGGGCTTCCAGGCAGCAAGGATGGTGGGGGAAGAGAGGTTTGGTAAACTCCCTCATGTGCCTTCCTCCATTCATGAAAAACCTCACTGCTCCCAGACTGCTGGAGCTGTTTTACAGCTGAACCCCAGCTCTTGGAGCATAGAATCACAGAATCACAGAATTACAGAATGTCCTGAGTCAGAAGGGACCCACAAGGGTCGTCGAGTCCAACTCCTGTCCCTGCATGTGACAACCCCACAGGTCACACCATGTGTCTGAGGGCATTGTCCGGTCTCTTCTTGAACACTGTCAGGCTTGGGGCCGTGACACCTCCCTGGGGAGCCTGTTCCAGTGCTCCACCAACCTCTGGGGGAAGAACCTTTTCCTCACGTCCAACCTGAACCTCCCCTGGCAAAACATGGTGCTAAGTGTACTACTGATCTAAAGCCACCATCCCTTCAAGAGTCAAAGCCTGGTGGAGACCATGAAGCAGCAGGACTGCCTGTCTGGTCTTCGACCAGACAGAGCTGGAGGCCCATGCTGGCTGTGAATGAGCCAACAGGACACAGCACAGAGCTGGGTGGAGATGCTGGCAAGGGCCAGGGAGCGGCGTAGCTGGGTCAGCAGGGCCCTACAGCACAGCTAATGAGCTGGCTTCTTGGCAGGGCTCATCAGATCAGACCCAGCACTATGCTGAAGTTGCTGTCTTGTTCCCAGTTCTGGAGGAAGCATGGTCAGGGCTAGGGAAAGGTGAGCCTCACACCTCCTCCTTTTGCCCCATCAAGTATAGCTCCTTTGTGGCTCCTGTCCCCACCCCTCTACCCAGCTGGAGTGTGGAGATGGAAAAGCCACGTATTTTAGTACCTCTTCCCTAGATTTGATGGTCCTTTTTCTTGGAAAAAAAATTGAATGAAAGTGTAAGAGTATAAACCCTGATAGCAAACCCATTGATGATGATGGTCATCTGATCCCCTGCACAACAGAGGAATACGAGTGAGGCAGACTCAAGCATACAGCGAAGGCGGGATTTGTTTCACTGCCTGGGACTCTGTGAGGAGTTTCCCTACTCAATGGAGAGAGACATAACCCCACAGGGTGCTGAGTCCCTCTCTCAGCACAGTGGGCCCTCAAGAGGAGCTTGCTTTCTGATGACCATGATTAGTGTTGTCCGCTAACCTGGCGACAGTAAAACTGCTGTGAGATGGACTCCCCCTGCAATCATACCGAGGCAAAGATAGTAGGATTCCTACTTGTCCTTCCCAAGGCAAGACAGCAAGGATCCCACATCACCCAGAGGAAGCATCCAGATACCATTCCTGATAAAGACAACAAAGAAGCTGGGGTAGCATAAGATGTCCAGGTGAGAGGGAGGGTGGAAGTTGTGGGAGTGTGTCACAGGACTGGATCCCATTGCGGTGTGGATGGAGAGAGGCATGCAAACATAACAATGTCCCTTGACCAGGAACAAGCACTCAGCACCTGCCTAATGGTGACAGCCTCCTTCCTCCACCCACAGCCCTGGAAGTCTGTGCCCGTGCCAGGTGGCACCTTTCCTCTGAAAAGGAATGAAGGATGAGGAAACAGTTTTGGAGCACAAACATTACAGCAGACCCAGAAGAAGTAATTCAGGTAGTCTTTCAATGAAGATATATGGATCTCAGAATAAACTAGGAAGTTTCCATCAGCTTTATAGGAGATAGGTTAGGACATATCAGCTGAGGATCTGATTCTTTTATTACTGAAGTTTAGTTTTTTAAAAAATATAACGTAAGGAAACAATACACATCGGTATGGCTGTTTTAATAATATTTTTTCACGAATGTTAGATTTTAGAGTGTTGCAAACTCTATAGTGAGAATCAAAGCCTTGGAGAGGGATTTAGAGTCTGGTGGAAATTGAACTAGTCTCCATGGTCCCTTTGTTCCAGGGGCAAGGACATCTGGAAGCACGTGCAGGACATGACCAAGACAGGCAGACATGTCTTTAAAATCCTGTGGGTGGGAATGAGCCAGGAACAGAAGATTCATTGTGCTGTTGAAGTGCCTGGACAAGCCCAGATGAGCTTCAGACTTGAAGCATTTCCCACGCGCACTTTCCTCTGCAGCGTACTAGGTTGTTTTCCATGCTCTCACCACCATGGGAAATAAGGTGGATCATATCTTCAAGCGATCTTTCCTGTTGAGCCAGGGTGACCTGCCTGCCTTGAAGGAAGTGGGATGAAGGAATGTCTGGATCTAAGATGAGTGATGGAGCAGTCCTCACGCGTCTGAGTCCTGCAAACAGACCGCACCGGTCATCGGGGACAGTGGGGTACTGAGGACCTCAACCCCACATGGTTCCTTGCACGCTAGCCCTATGACTTCCTCAAAAAAAAAATCTAGGTCATGCCCTGACAGGCATTTACTCCAAGAATAAACCATCCCAAAGATAGGGATCCTGAGGGGTAGCTGGAGAGCCCTGACGTGTCTCAGAGGCAGGCTTGGCTTGCCCTCGAGGCAGGGACACGATGCTCAGGAGGCTGGCGCACTGCTGCGGCACTGACAGGAGGCCTGGTCTGCAGGATGCTGGAGAAGCCAGCACTGGAGGAGAAACATATTGAGTTTGCAGAGAGCTAGGCAAGAGCTGGGGAGGATTTATTAGAGTACCGAGCTATTTTATGTAGAAAACCCCTTTCTAGGACCCTGGTTGGGCAGAGTGATAACCTGCTGTGTCCTTCTGCCAGCTTCCTCTCTGTGGTGCCTGAGTCATCTTGACTTCCTAGAAGAGGCTGAGAAAGGGCACTTGCTCACGGTGGCTGAGGGTGAGGGCTGCAGGTGATGGCCCCAGCCCAAGGCAGTGTACGTTGCCTCTTGTGTGGGTCAGACCATGCCACGAATCACATTGCCTGAGTTTCTGTGGCTGAGAACGAGCCAGAGCTTTCATTTTGCTGGTGCAATAAGAGGCCTTGGACCAGTCCTGGTTATGGTGACCTGCTTCTGTCTCTCGATGCCCAGGAGTAGGTGTGAGAAAAATCTCTTCTGAATCCTTGAGTATTTATGCAAAACAGTGCCACAGCCCTGATTGTACACTGGGGCTAAGTGGTAACAGCACGGTGCTGGCACATCTGCTCAGGGGTCTCTTCTCCATGCCCATGCACTGCATTGCAGTCACATGGCTTGCTCTTTCTTAACTGATTTTTCCTACAGGACCTTTAGATATTCTCAGTATTCCACCTCAGCAATAGGGGCGAACTGTGAACAGCTTCTTGCACATTGAATATATCAGATGAAAGAAAAGAGCTTCTGCCTTCTCTGAGATATGCAACATGAGTCAGATGGCAAAAACAATGTTATTAGACATTGTATTATGAGTGATTCTGATGATAAAAGTCTCAGGCAGTTAAGTTTAGGCTCTTTGTTTCTTCCTTCCTTTTTTCTAGCTTTTCCATTATTTATTGTCTGATCCTCTGAAAGCGTTTATCTTTCTCAGTACTCCAGTGCAGCAGACCTCCCCAGCTTTTGCTGCTCTGCCGCCATTCTCAGACTCTCCCTTTGCCAGGAAATTTCATTTTTTAGTGCTGTCTGAGCCCTGCTGCAACCACTCATCACCACAAGGCAGCTGTGGCAGCCAGCTCTGCTGGGACCTGTCCTCTCGCACCAGAGTGCGCTTCAGACAAAGACTTTGCCAAGCACTGCGGACTCAGATGTGCTTCCTCACTTGAGTCCTTTCACGCGTGGGCTCTGCACAGATGTAACCACTTCAGGAGCTGGTTGTCTCAGAGCCACATCCAGGTTTTGCAGCTTGTGACTCACCCACTGACAGTAAAATTCTGGATATTGCCCTTTAATTGTACCTGTAAAGCAAAAGAGATCCATATTTATTGTGGTCCGATGTTCACGTTTTGGGCTCCTGTCCAAAACACATGGTAATATGATTTGAGTAGTATCACCTTCAGGACAGCAATAAAAGTAATTGCCACTCCCATCCTGTGCTTCACATCCTGTTTCCACCACAGGCTACACATTAAGGAGCTCTTGCCCAGGACAACATCACCCTGGGACAACCTGAGCCAGCCTGCGGCGGTGGCTGCTGGCTGATGGTGACACCAGAGGATGAGCAGTGCCCTCCCCGCAGGTGGAGGAGAGCTAGTGCAGGAAAACCAAGCACAGAGGGACACCACTGAAGACTGGCATCATCTGTGATGAACACTTATAGTACCCGTGAGACTTCACAAAGACTTTTTTATCTTCTCGTGTTTCACTCCTGATTGCAGTCAGCTGCCAGGGTAGGTGGAAGACGAGGGCACAGAGAGGGCTGAGAGGGTTAGAAGAGATGTCCTGATTGTGGCCCTGTAAGTGCGGCCACTGGCAGAGATGCAGCTGTGGTGGGGTGGTATAGGGTGTTATTTCTGGGCCATCACTGCGATGATCTCCTCAGACTCTGACCTTGAGTTGAACATTTCTAAAACGGTAGGCTGGGCATCTGGGAGCAGCTGACTGAGATCTGACCATAATGTCCCAGAAATGGAAGAAGGGGATGTCAGCAGAAGAAGAGTATTTCTGTAGGGCTGTGATCTAGGGAGGCACCTGGGTATGGCCACACACGATGACAGCAGACCAGGCAGTCTGACAGGTTGCCCCATGTCGTCCTCGCCACTGTAATTGCCTGTTTCCTCTTCCCCCTCCCCGGAAGATTTCCAGATAAAATGTGTTATTCTGAACTGGGGTTTAATGTGTTTCCTCAGAGCAGATCAGTAGTGTGCACCCACACAGCTGACCACCAACTGGTACACACTCATCTGGTCCCTGCAATTGGTGCGTGCTTGCCCTCCTCATTGAATGGAAACTGTAACATGGAATAAAACCACAAACACATCTGATAAACACATCGGGTTGTAACATCCCTTTTCATCTTTTCTAAAATCTCACAGACTACTTAATTCTCTACAAAACCCCCAAAATGCCAACTGCTTCTGTGGATAAATAAAGAGGAGAACCCACATGCAGGGCAATGCACCACCTGTGCCTTTTCCCACTGAAGGAAGTTCAGGAGGAAAGAGGAAAGAAGCCTGGAGAGGAAGGGAGGAAGGAAGGGAGGAAGGGAGGAAGGGAGGAAGGAAGGAAGGAAGGAAGGAAGGAAGGAAGGAAGGAAGGAAGGAAGGAAGGAAGGAAGGAAGGAAGGAAGGAAGGAAGGGCCAGTGCAGCTGTGGTGCACCTGGTACCCAAGGTTCTGGCTGTCTTAGTGGGAGAGCTGGGATGCAAGTCTGGGGTTTTGTCACGGCTGCTGACCCCTCTGAGCAGCTACTGGATGATTCATTGCCGTTTCACTTACCCGACAATTGTCTCTGCTGTTATCACACGTAAGCCTTGGCATCCACATGCTGTGCCATGAAATGCCAAACACACACCATGGCAAGGTAGTTTTGCTCATTTTTTTACACTCCCAGATCACAAGGTACTAGTTGACATCATATATTAATAACACCGTTCTTTAGATCAGACCAGACCATTTCCTTCACAGGACACATGCTAGGATGTGATTATGTGCTACACTACAGGGTGATGCCCTTAACTTTGACCCTCATGAGTCCCCACTAGAGGGTGAAATCCTGTT
This sequence comes from Caloenas nicobarica, assembly GCF_036013445.1. Taxonomy (NCBI): domain Eukaryota; kingdom Metazoa; phylum Chordata; class Aves; order Columbiformes; family Columbidae; genus Caloenas; species Caloenas nicobarica. The sequence continues at coordinate 123,674,432 of NC_088245.1, read as the reverse complement.
CCTACTGCTGTCAATGACAGCACTGCCATCAGCAGGGACATTATCACTACCTTTGCTCCTGCCCAAGACCAGCCAGAGCATCTCGAGAGAGAAAAGCTGCCCAACATAGCCGGAGTGGACATAGTCATGTTATCATGGAGGGACATGGGAACTGCGAGGAAAATAAGACAGAAATCTGGGCCAGGGCTGTCTTCCCTTGAGATGAAGGGTCCTACCTGGTGGTAGCTTCAAAGATCCTGGCAATTTCTGCATTTCAGTGGCCTCTACAAAGAGAAACAAGGAGCAACATGCACATAAAGAAATCCGGGAGAAACCATTTAATGTGCACATGTTGGATTAAATAATTTGTTGCAAACAAAGAAGGCCCTGTCTCTGTTGCCCATATTTGGCAGTGAGCTAGCCAACACCACTGGAAATTTAGATTAGGATGAAACAGTGTGTTTCTCATCCGCTTACTTTTATTGAAATTGCATTTTATTTTGTTACAGTCGCTTTTTCAAGGTCAGAGTTTGGATAGAAAGATTATTGGGCTGTTGCTATTAAAGAGGTCTCACTTTTTTTTTTTTTTTTTTTTTTTTTTGAGGGGAGTAAATAAATAGAATCACAGCAGAGGGTTAATTTTAGGTGCCAGTCCTGTCATGGGCTGCCTGAGGGTAAATCTCTGTGGATACCTGGCTGGCAGAGGGTGCCTGACTGATGAGTGTGCTGGTTTGTCTATTCCTGCACCATCATAACTCTTGCATATTAAGGTGAAAAATAGATAAAAGTATGGGGAGCATTTGAGGTTTTATTCCTCTGCTCTGTGCATGCAGCTCAGGGTTAGATTGACCCCTGAGAGCCTGGGAACTGGACTGCTGGGGGTGAAGTTGCAGAGGTGCCTATGGGGCAAGCTCAGCTCAAGCAGCTTGGAGAAGGGATGTTGCCTGCAGTTGCAGAGCTGGTATGAGATTATGGTTTGCACTCTTTTCCCAGATTTGTTTTGCATTGTTAGGTGGGAAGCTGATAATAAAGGCTTGAGAAAATATTGCCAGGGCAAAAGGTCCCATCAGATTGGAGGACCCTAAGCCTGCTGTTGCCATGGGCCTGAATAAAGACCATAGGCTTGAGGCTTATGTGCACAACAGTGAACCAGAACAGCTGTTCCCCTGACAAACTACCTTGCCACTCAAAGCTGGAGGTCACAAGGAAAAAGGAAGTCAGAGCTCAGACTTTGGGAACAATGGGTTAGATCCGGCATTGATATGGCCCCCTTTGGCTGCGACAGAGGGGTTCTGCTCCTTCGTGCCGATTAAGGACGTGTGGACCTGTGGGGCTGGCTGGTGAGAGAGGTCTGGAGGCCAGAGGTTGTGGTATGGAGGGAAACCCTGGAGAAGGGTGAATGTTGCAGAGGGCAGAGGGAGAAGAGCTACTGATGATGGGTTTGTGCCAAATGGGGGAACGTTACCTCCCCAGTGCAGGTGTGCTCTGCTGGACATCAGCCACTGATCAATCCCTGATCCTAGGATTAAATCAGAATGAATGCTTACAGCTGGGCTAATGAGCTGTGCTTTTCTCGTTTAAAAGTATGAAAGCTACTGCATCTAGAAACAAAATCAAAACTATCATATACTGAGGATCCCTTTACCAGATATTGGTCAAAATCAAATAGTGTATTTCTGTGAAGTTCAACAGTGTTTAGGGATGTGACATACCTGTCATAAAACTACTATTACACTTACCAGACCACTACTGAATCAAGAATTTTTTAGAGCAAATTCTCTGAGATTAAGCTGCCACATTGTGTTTTGCTTGGCTCTTGGTCTTGGAAGGTTGGTGACCCCTGGCCCAGTATGTGGATTTTGTGGACTGAGCAGAGGAATTATTCTGGTAAACCCGAGTGTGCCTCTGAAAATAATGAGCTGTAGCCCAAGCAGAAGCTCTGGGCTTGCCTGAAGAAAGTATTGCATTAGAGTCTTTGGCTTTTCTTCTGCTAAATCAGATCTGACGGTCACAATGTTCACTTCTGAATTTAGCATCCATGCATTTTCCATTGATATTTATGTACATCTTCCCTTTTTTTTTGGTATGAAGAACACTCATGGATGCAGTTGAAAGCTAGCTTCAGAAACAACTATCCTTGCAAGCCCTGCCCTAGATCTGCCAAGAATTAAGTACTTTGCCTATTTCAGCATATAGTATGGGTCTTTGCTTCTTGTCATTTGAAGGCTGTTGACTGGGACCATTCCTCTGCTTGAACATGTCCATGAAGCCAGTTGCATGGACAGCTCCTGTCTCAGGGAGCAGCCTCCTGTCCACCTCACCAGTGAAATGTAGCATGACCTTTCATAGCTTCCTCTGCCAAGCAATTGTACTTATGCTGGTCCCTTGAGCAATTTCTTGAGAAAGGCTTCGTGGAGGTTTCACATGCATAGCTGATAGCTACAGCTGGATAAGGAGATTATGGAGTGAGTTTAGCATAGTGATAACAACGTGTAAAAATGAAACAGGATGCCATAGGAATATAATTTAAGATAATTCCAGTTATTGGCTGTAAAGAATGTTCTGCTTGCTTCTGATTGCTCATATCTTCTATTTTTATCAGTTTCCTTCTGCTTGTCTTTGTGCATGTTTCCCGGTGTAGCAGGTCTGATCCAACCAACTGCAAATAAAGATAACACTGATAACTATCAAGTGAGGAGGGGGCGGGAATTCACTTCAGACTTAGACACTCGGGTTGCCTTTGACTGTGAAGTATTTTCCAGATGGACTACTTAGTACTAGGGGTTTGTTCTCTCATACCTGCAGCCCTAAGGATTTCTGCTGGGTATAATGAAAAGCCAGCTGCTGCAGATGCAAGTTCTCCATGAAATGGCAAATAAGAACCAGGCCCTGAAGCTCTCCAGGCTGGCAAGAGGGGAGGGAAAGTTTTGCAGTGGAGGCAAAGAACAAGCTCTCAGTTTGGGCTTCCTACAGGAAGGTTGTGCATGCCAGGCTACAGAATGGCTACAGATCAGCACAGATTTGCTTCCTGGTCTCTGTGCTGCCTGGATGTACACCACTTCTAGCCACTGCTGAGGGCATATTGGTCTCAACCTCAGCATGCATCCATGCCTTCTTATAGCTAGAGCTGGCATCTGGCCATCTTAAGGCTAAGCTTGGGACACCCATACAGCCTTTGTGTGAGCCCAAGCAGACATATCCTCAGGTAAACATACTCCCACTCCAGCAAATGACTGCATGCTGCCAGAGAAGGGTGGCTGGGCCCTGCTGCATGCAGCACCCTGCTCCATGGATGGTAAAGGCATTGTAGATGACATTCCTACAACAGCTTTGAAGCCATGGCCCGAGAGGCCACACTTTAGGTTTTGGGGGTGCTGCAGCAGTCAAAGAGTTGCCCAGAGCCTGGGCAACCCAGACAGGTTTCCAGGGCAGGCAGGAAAGAGGAGGAGAGGGAGACCTCACCTTCCCATGGATCAGTGTCCGTGTAACCTAGTGAAAAACTGCCCTGGAGCTTTTTTGCCCAAGGCATGAGGACTGACTTTCCCCACCAAGAGGTATGACACAGAATCTTGTTGACATTTGTGCTGTGCCACAGTTATTCACAAATATTTTATTTGTGTGGCTTCATACCACACAACTTCCAGCTTAGTCTGCAACTGTACAAAACAGAACCTTTCAAAATATATACAGGAGAGAACCTGCTATATTGAGCTTTGATTTTGCTTGAGATCTTTGTGCATTACCATCACATTGCTGCTAACAATGTAGGGGCTTAAATTCAAAACGTTATTTCTGTATAATCCTGGCATTTCTGTGTAATGCATTTTCTAATATAAAAGCCATGCGTAGCCAAAGAGAAAAACCTGTGCCTGGAGGTATGCTCATTAGGCCAACTGGCAGCAAGGCTACCGACTAGAATAAGCCACAGCTAATGAAGCCAGGGACTTTAGCTTTTGGGCACCGGAGAAAAAGAAACTTTTAGCAGTCTCCCTGGCTATTTTATGTCTCCTGAGCAAAAGACTTTTAAAGTTTGGGCCAAAGAAAGTGCAACACTTGCCTAATGAGTTTAAGATTCTTCAATCTCCCCAACAAGGAGGAAATTGGAAAATGTGAACTCTGTGTGATGGTAATTATATGATAGGTTTGTTGCTGGCCTTTGGTCTACAGCAAAGATGATGAGCAAGTGAACTAATCACGCATTTCTAGGCACTCCTTGGCCAGTGAATGCTCTTTCTCCTATTACGTGAAGTCACAGATGGGTCCCATGTCAGCCATCCGGCATGAGTCAGAAGTGGGAGCTGTGTTTACGAGCCCTGGAGGATGCTCGGCAATGCAGTCTGCCGGTTGTCTCGCACTTTACATCTCCAAAACTGTTATCATGTAATCCAGAGCTATATAGGAAGGGATTTCAGAGTCTTTTTCAAGGAGTTCACGGAAAGAGATGTAGCTGACCTGATCTTAAGATCTCACGATATGTACTCCTACCTGTCATCAGAATGATCCTTTCTAGCCTTAGGAAAAGCTCTATCAACAGAATATCCCATGAGGGCTAGCTACCCAACTGATGTGTTCTGCAGAGCCAACGGGCCCCAGGTGGGCACAAGACCTTCTTTCCTTGATGGAGGCACTCCTATCCCACAGCTGTTACTCCAATTTTGCCTGGTCCACTATCATTTTGGGGGGGCACACCCAAACCCAGCACCCCCAGGGCACGCCAACGCCCTCCAAGCAGTCCCCCATCCCCAGTTGCAATGTGATCCACCAAACGGATGGTGCTGCTGGGGCTGCAGCAATCCTGACTGTATGCAATGTGTAACCAAAGGCTGCAGCTGTGATCACTGCACCGGACACTGGAGCCAAGCTTGCTTGGGATATTGCAGACCCTGGGAGTTTACCTGAGGTGAGGAATTTGTTCCTGACATTTTGATATTTCTCCAGATCTAGGTGTACTGAGAGATATCCCAGCACCCAGGCCTGGCTCTGCTTAACTGGGTGTAGAGAGGGGACGGTTGAGTGAGTGCCTGTCAGGTAGGACCAGTGTTTTTTTCTGTGAGCTTGTGAAACAGCTTAGGAGTGAAAAAAACATCTAAGGCCACAAGAGAAGTTTGTCGTTCAGATTTTATTGCTTTGTGCAAGTGAAAAAAATAGGGGGAAAAAGAGAACTATAAGCCTGAAATGTAATGGCAAAGCCCACAGTGGAAGTCTGGAGCTGCCACTGAAGGGTGATTTGTAGCCTGCTGGCACAGGAAAGCATTATGACTTGGGCACAGTGATTCCCCTCTTCTTTAAATAAATAAAATGGCAGAGCTGGAAAAAAAAATTAAAAAATGGAAGCCAGCTAATGCTGACAAAACTCTTTTCACAAATAACTACACTGAGCTATTACAACACGGTGACCAGCAAGTTCCTAGACTGTAAATACCTGAAAACACCTGGGGTGTGAGGGGAGCTGCAGGAGGGAGCCCTTTTGACAAGCTTAATTTTCAAAGGTTGTAATGTAATTAAAGGCCATTTTTGACACAAGTTTAAGCATTTTCGGCAATGCTGCACAGGCTTGCCTCTGGAGAAACAGCAAGCAAGAGCATTTGCACTCTTACAGAGGGAGGGAATTGCAAGTAATAAACAGACCGCACTGTGAGATCCCAAAAGAGCAGTGCCCAATCTGAGAAGTCAATATTTTTCCAAAGCTTGGCTTTGGTTTACATTCCTCTAGAGGAAAATCTCACTTAGATAATTAAGCTGATGGAGATTTTCCAAGCTGTTCAAGACAGCAAAAACATGTATCTTGTCCTCAGCTTAATGGTAGGCACCACATAAACATCTTTAAAAAAACAAAACAAAACAAACTGCATTTTTATTTGTCCTAAGTATCCTGGGAACACAAACATGGCTGGAATATTACTTTAATGGAAGTGCAATACTAAAGAAGTACCTATGCATGGAAAAGGGATATGTTGTGACTTGTATTTCTTGCTTATCCAAATACGTGGGTAGCTATCTGCCCTCGCCTTGCCTTTTAAGTGGCTGCCTGCATGACTTTCTTTCAAGCCTTTCCCACTTCTCTTTCCTCTCCAGTAGCTAAAAATGGGATGTGTATCTGTGGAGCAAAAATAAAAAAACCCCTCCTGCCCAGACCATTGCTTCTTTGATCCAAAACAAGAAAACAGGCTTCAAGCTGGCGAGGTTGCTATTTTGAGTAGCTCAATGTCCAGGGGAGCCATATTTCTCCCTTTTAACACAGACAGCTGATAGCTGCTGCTGCAGAAGCTGAGTTCTTCTGCCGCTGTCCTCCTGCAGCTCGGCAGACATAGCCTGCCCAAGGAGTGGGTAAAGAGGCCAAGGGCAGGAGAACCTTGCTGGCATGGACCTCTCATTGGGTCCTGCAGCAGATAAAACAGCTCTACCGGGAGAGGCTGCTCTTGGGAGCTGGAAAACTGCCCATGGGCTTTAAGTTAAGCACAGACATAAGCTGCATCAGTGATTAAGTATCAGACACTTTGTGGAAATGCTCTTCATGGAGTGGAAACTCACTTTCTAACTGAGGGCTAGCACTTATGTCTTGTGCAATAATTAACTGCGATTGAAACTCTTGAATCATTACACACTTGCATGACATAGACCCTGTGGGCTGCTGAATCTTTATGCAAGGGTGAGTGTTGCTGCCAGAATCAACCCCTATCCATGAGAAGGAAAACCAAAAGTAGCCAGCAAGACTGGTCTGGGGTACCTGCTAGGAATTAGGACAGCCACTAAAAAATTTCCCTGCAAAGTCTGCAATTTTGCACATGAATGGTTTTCAGAAAAAAAATGGAAATATTTTTCTAAATTTTTTTTCTCAAAGTGGTGTATGATTCTGAAAGAAATATGTAATCCACATCATTGTACAACTTCTAAAAAGATAATTCTATGCTGAACAAAAATGCAAATAAAATATTTCATCTACTTTTTCTTGGAAGAAACTTGTGCCTAAATTATACTTGGCAGTTAATGCTGGTAGCTTGTCTTTGATCCAATTTGGTTTTAATTACATGGACTACAGCAAGCATTCATACTGGCAATGCCAACATCTGCTTTTTTTGCTAGGTGAAGCTGATGAGTCCATGATACTCCTGCTGTGTCTCCCCCCATCTCCTTGACCTTACAGAGACTACAACAAGGTGCTAGTGGCCAGACACTTTTGCAGCACCAGGGCCATCACAGACCCATCAGATTCACCATCAGTTCATGGTTAAACAGTCTGATCGAGGCCCGTGCCCGATGCTTTGCAGATGGGCAAGCACCCAGCCTGGTTCATACCAGGTATCGGTCGAGTGGTCCCTGTGCAAAGTGCAGTCCTTTCTCCCATTTTGCTAGGAAGACTTAGCCTCGGGAATCTGCGTGTTGGGCTGCTCCACAGCCAGCTGGTTTTCAAGGACACAGCACAGCTTGTAATTTTCTATGAGCTTGGCTTGAAAATACTCCCTGTCCTTCTTGTGCCAAATGTCTGTGGCAATGTAGGTGTTGTAGTGGTCACAGGAGTCCTCCAGCCTCCTGACACGGATGTTCATCAGCATGACTCCCACTGCAAAGAAGCCAAAGAGGCCGACCATCATCAGCAGGTAGATGATTTCCAGGTTGCTGCTGGTACTTCCAACCTGAGAAGGTGCAGAGCTATTTGTCTGCTCCAGATAGTCTTGAAGCAGCTTGGAGAGAAGCGAATTCAGGGCTGTGTCATTGGACAGCACCAACATCTTGTTTTTCTGTCCTTCACACTTCTTTCTTCCTTAACTATAGTTTAGCTAGAAAAGAATAAAAAGAAGGAGCATGCCATCACATAAAGATGCGATTCCCTCTGTCTCTCTTTACTGGCTTCCCTCCTCAGTGAGAAAGCTACCTCGGGGCCAGCGCAGAGGCAGGGTGGCTGCACAGACCTGGGGGGCCTCTTCACCTCTTGTTTCCAAGCCAGGCTAGCTAGGCTGAGTCCAGCCCCATGAACACTTGCCTTACAAAACCGCCTCAGTCTTCACAGTCTGTTGCTGTGTGCAGCTGCCTCGGTTGTTGGCCACTCACTCAGCTACCCCACCCAGGCCTCCTATGCCACTATCTAAAGCCTATGACTCCTCTGAGCCCCCACAGGCATGAGGAGTGCCTCACTCCCACTCCACTGCTTCTGCCATTGAAGACTGTGATCACGGCTTCTCTCCATCCTCTCTCATCTACTTTCATCTTAAGGACTGAATTTAGAAATAAAATTTTGCACCTAATCTTCAGTAAGTAGAAATCACTCAGAGCAGCAAGATCCTCCTCTCTGCCCCTGCTGAGGAGTCTTGCCTTTCTTCTGTGGCTCTCAGAATGATATACACCATGCAAAACTGAGTAACCAAGCCTCTGACAGAAATGTATCCCACACTAATTTATTGCAACTTCCCAATGGGCATTTGCCCAGGGAATGGACACAGAGGGAGTCTATAATAACTGCCTACCCAGCAGTGGAAAGGGAAAACATCTCCCTTCATCCTCCCTCCTACAGGCTAGTGGTCCTTCTTCAGGTAGTTCATTACTTTCCCCTCTAAACTAAATCGCTATGCAACCGGTGTTTTATTGTCTGGTTAGGAGGACTTCCACCTGCATCACTGCAGTTCAGGAACAGGGGAGGAGATGGTAACGTCAATAAGCACCTGGACGTCCAAAGCCTCCTAGACATGGAACTCTGCACTGACAGTCTTACACAAGAAGCTGAAGGCTCCTTTTCACCTTTCCAATGTCAACTGTAAATCAGTTAATAACGCAATCCTATCAGCACTGCAGTCCCAAAGCCTCAGCAGCCAGGTAACATGACTGACAATATCATTACAGTGGCTAATTTAAATGTCTCTAGAAAATAAAGACAACAGTCGCCCTCTGGTTTTGCCCTTAACATGTCTGAATGAGGCACTGTTATTCAAGGTGACTTCTGTGACAGCAATCTTGTAATCACATAAGATGACTGTCAGTGCTTTCTACAGTTTTAAATCTGTGAGAGCAGGCCAGCATGTTAGCAACAGCTTCTCCAGCATACTTACTTTTTTTTTTTTTTTAAAAAAAAAGAGGTACTATATTATAGTAATTTATAATACATCAAGAAGGAAATGAACGCTTGGGCACACAAAGCCACCAGAAGGTCTAGGCAGCAATTACACCCCTCCACGACGGCAACATTAATGATGCATAGATGTTGTGCAGGACCTCTGCATGGGAGGAAGTTCAGCTGTGCACACAGCCTCCAGCTGCTGGTAATGACACTGCAGTAGACAAGATGCGTCTGGAGGCTTCTTTGAACTGTCTGTGTCTTGCTATAGTATAAATGCTGTGAAAGTAGATGCTGAGGCAGAGGAAGTGAGAAGAAGACACTGATATTGTGACCTGACCACCCCTTGTATGAAGAGCAGTTATTTACTTGGTATGTTCTGTGCTAGTGTGTGCTGTTGGCAGCTGAATTAAGTACAGTTAATGGAGACAATCAAATATAATCACATAAATTAATTGCTAATGCAATTGCATGTGCTGATTTTTAGTCTGAACCCTTTTGCTAGACCTCTCAGCTGTGCAGTCACAGATTTGGGGCCGGGTCAAAGTCAGATACTCGGGCCAGGATGATAAATTCTGTGGAGAGGGCCCCGTTCTCCTCACCATACCACCCTGAGCGACACGAGTGGCACCAGCCAACACCAGATAAGTCAGACTCCTTCCCCTGGCAAACAGGCAACCACCAGGAGCCCAGGTCAGGCTCCTGTGGGCTTGGAGTCACCCTGCTCCAAGCAAGCGGTTCCTGCCATGAGGTGCCTCACCAGCAGGAAAAATCAGCACACATGAGAGTATGCCTTGGTATTTTGGCTTTAAATGGAGCCAAGCCTGGGGGTGGCAGAGGGAGACAAAAATCCCCTGTACAAAACAATATTCTCATTCAATTTATTTCTTCAGTTGCATGAGTCAAAGCTACAGGAAATAACGTCTTGGCAGCTTGAGCTTAATAGTTAAAGTCTATTCACATTCCACAGCTGTTCTCAGATCCTTTAAAAAGGAAAGGAAGAGAAAAAGAAACTTAAACCTTTATCTGAGATTACTTCTCCTAAGTGTGTAGAACGTGTCGACACTGTAAAATGTAAAACTGCTAACAAATCATTGCAATGACTTTAAGACAAAACAAAGAAGAATTTCACTGGATCTCTCAACTTCTTCTGGAAAGATGGGCAATTATTTCTTGTAATAATTATCAGTAGCACTGAAGACACTTCAGTTGCTGATGAATGGGTGTATTGAGGCTGGGTATCCTCAGCTACCTCCCTATATTCTTTTGGGAAGTTTCTGAGGGTTGTGAGGTGTTGCTTGCACACTGGCTGGGCTGGAAGCTAGCAGGGAGCAGCCCCATCTCCATAACCACAACAGATGTCAATAACAGGAGAGGTTAAGGGGGAGAAGGAGCATGCTAGTGTTCCACAGAAAATCTCTTCCTGAAATCCCAGCAAACCTAAAGGCCTCATCCACCACTGCACGAGCCCTGTACAACTCCACTGAAATTCATATTGGGACCAGTTTAGAGCTGGAGTACACAGGACTGGGAAGAGCCACCTGTGTCACTGGCCTCCTTCATGACAGTGGGTCACATCTATCTGTCCCAAAAGCTGTCTGTTTTGACCATAACCAGGGTGGCTTTCCGCTCCCTGTCACTCTCCCCAGACCACCACTGATAGGCTGCAAATCACAACCACTTCCCCAGTCCCCTCATGGAGCTCCCCTGAGGAGCTCTGGGTGAAATCATGTCCAGCCCAAAAATCAGGATCCTGGTTTACTCAGGTTACAACTTGATAAGCCAGGACCTCACCTGAGGTGGTGTTCCTCATCCCACACCATCCCGCAGTAGGTTTCAGTGCATGCTGGGGGGTCACCCCTCCTTATTGCTCTTGTGGGGGCAAGCACTGGGTAGTGAGCTGCCTGTGTTAAAAATGACCTGGGGCAAAATTCAACAGTTCATCAACAGTTCACTGGCCAGTGATTCAGGGGGACTTCCTTAAGGTTGGCAGCAGCCTGGGTCACATCCTGGTCTCAGGTACGCTGCTGCTTCCCCGTGCATTACACTAAATACACGTGACACATCTCCAAAGCAAAAGTGATGGGCTCAGTGCAGGTTGCTTCCCAACACGTGGGTTTCCTGGCAGTGCAGGTGTACTGCTTGCATTGCCCAAGCTCATCTTCCATTAGATGTCAACAGTGACCTGAACTGCTGCCCCATTGGCCATGGTTTGTGGTACTGAGCCGCACCACTGGAGCTGGCCCTTGCTCACTGGGCCTTATCCCTTTCCTCTCTGCCACCTGCCGCTTCCCCTTTTCATGCCATGGATTTCTTGTGGGAGGTGGAGAGAGACCTCTTTTGAGTGATGTCTTCATGGAGAGGGTGGGTTTAGGATGACAGCCAAGATACCACAGGCAGGTTTCCAGCATTGGGGGATGGCCAAAAGCAGCACTCTAGGTGACAGATTTACACCATAAATGTCTCTGTGTGACAAGATGGGTATGGCCTACAGTTTATACAGTCAGTGGAGGGAGGAAAAGCATCTGTAGGTAGGTTAACCACCCCTTCCAAAGCATTTTATAATATTGCTTATAAATGAACAGGTTGTCAGCAGGTGTAAAACCATGCATTCAATCTAACTTCAGTGAAGATCCAAGGATCCTAGACAGTGTTTGCTTTCTCCATCTGCTGGCCTATATTGCTTAGGATGCTTTTAACCTGGACATTGCTCTATGCAAAATTTCACCAGCGATGTACTTACACAGGTGAGCTGCTCCTTGCAGTGGTGACACTCTGCTGGTGGAGAAAAAAGACTACTCAAATCCACCACCCTCTTCTCCCATACACCCCAAAGCCCCCCACGTAGAGAAGATTGAGTCCTGCTCTACTTATTTCCAAGTACACCAGAGTCTGTTCACACTGCTCAACCCTGCAACACCTCCCACCATCCCTATAGGAGTACCTGCTGCTCCTCCAAATCTCTGTGGCTTGGGCAAGAGCCATGAGGCACAGCTCAGGGAAGGGAATGGAGACCTGCTGGAGATGGAAAGCTGCTTTCTTGAAGGAAAAGTGAAAAATTAACCTCTGGTGGCCACTTTGCTCCTGGTGGTATTTTCCCTCAAGGGTAGAAGAAAAACTGGTCCAGGACCAACCCTGAGAGCTGCCTCCTGAAGGAGAAGGCTGAGAGGCCTCTGACAGAGGGCATCTGCCAAGGCTGCGTCTGTCAAGATTGCCTTATAACAGTTAACAGGAGAAATTAGAGAAGAAAGCTTTAAGCCATCAAGGTCCCTTGGTTTAAGAAGGCTGCACATGATAGAAGGTTGTGACGGCCAAGCTCAGGGAAGACACAGTTTCTCCTGGAAGCATGACACACTGTGGGACTGGAGGATGTAGGTGCATGCGCAAGTGTGGATAGGCTCTACATGCATCGTGTTTATCTGACCCCTCAGAAACTCTTCCTGAACATGACTGAGGCCATCTCTGCAGTATGACCATGCAATGACAGACCTACTCTCACATCTCGATCTTTTGGTGAGACAGGTACAACTGCCCTGATAAAGACCAGAGCTTCTAACATAGCAGCTGCTGGCTCTTTCGTGCTCTTCTTTTGGCACCTCTTGAATCTCACCATGGCTGTTGTCACGTATGCACTTTGGTTGGATGCTGACCATCACATACCCCCTGGGGTACAGTGACCCCAGTCATGTACACCCCTGAGGCAGTAGAACAAGAGAGGTGGGACCCCTCAATCAACAGACAGGGTCCCCAACCAGTGGGACACCTTGGCCCAGAGAAGCTTCTGGAACATGATCGTATCTAACCACAGCTCAGATCCGATCAGGTTATAAATGGGGCCCCTGTCAGAAACCCCCTTTGAGTTGGTTTTCTCAAAGCAGTGAGTCTATGACCAGAACCTCTCCCCTCAGTTGGGATGCCATCTAAGGAGACCTCCCAGGACTGACTGTCCTCATCCTCCCCGTGATGAATGATTATTTCTTCTAGATATAACCCTGAGTGACCCCTTGCCCTCCACTTCTGCCTGTCCTGGGTGTATGATTATATCTTCTGGGTACTCTTGAGAGAGTTTGACTTTTTGTGACTGTGCGCACACTTTAGATCATCATTCTTGTGTGTCAATGTGTAGTGTGTTGAGTGTTCTCAGATTGTCGACTGATTTTGGATTTTCCTTTTTTCACTGGTTTCTGTTGCTTGGTTTTGGCATTGTCATGAAATAAAGTTTGTTTGAGCTTATCCTTTGTTTGGACTGGTTTCAGTTTACCTCCATGACACTTGGACGTCCAAGTGCTTACAGCTACGGTGTGCTGGAGATATGAACTGCAAATCCATGATCCTGCCTGCATGATGTGGAGTCTGACCCCAGTTAAGTCTGCAGAGAGGCCAAGCTGAGCTGCTGCAGAGCTCAGTGTACCTGGCTGGGTGCTGGGACACTCACAGCCGTTGCTGCTGGGGAGGTAGGACTGTGACGGGGATACCACTGCAGAGCTGTAAATTGACATTTGAGGTCATGCAGGGACAAGAGATGGACTTGTGGGTCCCTTCCAACTCAGGACATGCTATGATTCTATGAAATACAGCAATTTCCAGCTGCAGAGCATCTGGCATTTAATTTAAATTCTGTCTACATTATAAATGTCAGAACTGCCATACACCTGGGTGGTTCCCAACAAAGGCGAAGCAGAATGGGTCTGTCTACTCAAAGGTAGGCTGGAGGCTGTTCCATGAACCTGGATGCCCCTGCCAGTGGAGTGCACCCCACCCAGCTGGAGCTGCCAGCTCCAGCACAGTCCGTTCTGCCCCTCTCTGTGTTGGGCTCATTCCCAACAACCGAGCGTCAGTGAAGCACACGCTGTGAGATGTTGTTGGTGCCCAGCGACTGCTGGGGTTTGAAAAGAAAAGAGGCAATTTTCTGTCATGTAATGTACCCAGAGGATGTGATACTCAGCTTTGGAGCTCAATGGGAAATTCGTCCTGGAGCATTAGGTAAGCAAACTGATTTGCTTTGGCTAGCTGTATTTTTCTTCCATGCTGAGGTTAAAATGTGATATTTATCACGTAGACAGAGGTGGATGTTAAATGACAGAATCTCCTCTCCTATTACAATTTTCTCAGCTCTCACAAATCAAAGGACCTATATTCTAATTTATTCTAAGCAAACACCTCCAGCAATCTCCCTCTCATATTGCTGCCAAAAACATCAGTAACCAAGCACCAGAAAATGACGAAGTCTAGAGGAATACATACCTTTAAAAAATACAGTGCTTTAGCAACTTCTCATGAACTGATGACACACAAAAAAAGCCTGTGCTATGCTAGTAGCAAAAGTTAGCACAGCACATTGCCCACATCCCCACATTTTCTACCAATGACATGCTTCTCCACCACCATAAAGCCATGGATCTACTGACCTCCTTGGCTCATTTTGCTGACTGTTCATTACAGAGATGAGTAGGTCAGACAATTTTCTGAAGCCGTTGCACAAGATAGACCCGGTTCCTCTCTCCAGCTCCTGGAAATTTTGCAACAGTGCAGCATCCAGGACACTACAACCCTATCAGAAATGGCACAACAGCACAGCCCAGAAGTAAGCAGGGTTGTATGGATAGATTTGCAGTTTTACACAAGATGCACACACCTTCCACACTCTCCACCTTTCTTTAGCAAATCTGTAGGCTCTCCCAACCAGTCCTAGGGCCATCCATCCCTACCCACCTGAGCAACACTTCAGGTCCTTGTGCCGCTTTAAAAAGCAATGCTCATGCAGTGGGGTACACTAATTTCTTCCCAAAAGCGCCAGTTTTATCTGATCGTGAGATGATAGATATTTAGCTCTCTTACAAACACTGCGTATGTATCATACTATTTTAAGTGGAAGACCCAATAACCCTCCCAAACAATACGCATCCAAGTTCATCCTCCCAGATGCAGCTGCCTTGGGCTCACACCCTGCCCAAAAGAGCAAGCAAACACTGGTGCGGCTGTAACAGCAAACAAAACCTGGCAAGCAGAGCCCCGGCTCCTTCTTCTCCTCCATCAATTCAGCTCTGCGGCTCAGCAGCTCCGTGGCTCTCGTAGCCTCCCAGTTCTCTGCCACCCCCTGCTCTCATCCCCAGTCCCTCTGCGCAGAGTGTTGGTACAGACCTGTCAGCAAAGCACAGCTGGGTGCAAGGCTCCAGTCCCTCCTGGGGAAAGAGAATTAGGAAGATGTGAGCCCTTGGAAAATCCCCGGGGTTAAATACCCCAGGGGTGTGAGCGGGCAGAGGCTGGCTCCCGCAGGGACAGCAGCCTGGCTGTCAGTGTACCCTGTCCCCAGGATTAGTGCAAAAGGTAAGAGGCAAACAGGAAAACACCCAGACTCACCAGGCTGGGGGAGGGCAGGAGCCTGTGGCGTGGGTGCCGTCGGCCGGCCTCCCGCTGCGGCTGCAGGTGCGGGCTCCAGCCCTGGGTGCAGGGGCGGGAGGTGCTGAGGGGGCACTGCGGCAGCTCCTGTGCTGGCACATGTGGGTGACACAGGCCCCGGCACCACGGGAGGCAGGCAGGGCAGCATGAGGGGAGAAGGAAGAGGATGCGGAGGTGTTGGGGCATCACCGGTGCTGCTGCTCTGACCCCACATGAGCTGTGCTTGCACCCTGACACTTGCCTCCCTGCTGACCTGCATGCTTGCACGCACAGACACATCATGCCCCACCTGTCCTTGGTCTAGACCAGGGACCAAAGCTGTACAGCTAGGCATATATGGAGGTATTTTTAGAAACAACAATAGTGTCAGCAAAATCCCCTGGGATTAGGAGCTGTGATGATGTGAGTTGAGGTCCATCTTCCAGTGACATTGCAGTCTTTGGGATGTGAGGAGGAAGGGGGTTGATATTTCAAGGGCTGCCCCTCGAACCCAACACAAACAGCTCACAACAGGGGGCACTGGCTAACTCCTATCCATCACCTAAAAAGAAAAAAGAAAGAAGAGAAGAGAGAAGAGAGGAGAGAGAGGGGAGAGGAGAGGAGAGGAGAGAGAGGGGAGAGGCGAGGCGAGGCGAGGCGAGGAGAGGATCAAACAAAACAAAAAACCAAAAAAACCCCCCAAACCAAAAGAAAACCCAACAACACCAAAACCAAACCAAAACAAACCAAAATGAAAAATAAAATTAAAAAAGAACCAACCAAGCCTAGAAACCTATTTTCCATTTGAGAACAAAGTGTCTGTAGTCACAAGTTAGCCAAAGGGAAGCTTCATTAATGCCCGCCTGGAACCTATAAAATAAATTTATTAGCATTGCAACGCAGCTGCGTTTAAACTCATTCAGAGGATGCCAGTGTTGTGGGACAACGTGTCCTCAGCATCCCTGGGGCTTTGGCAGATCCACACCAGTGTGTCATGTGGCCCCTGGCAGTTCCCTGCCCTGAGACTCTCAACAGCCCACAGTAAGCAGGGACAGCCCCTCCTTAGCTGACGCTCATTGGCTTTACGAAGCGCTGTTGCTAGGACAACTGCTAGAGAAGAGAATTTAAATGGTAATTGAGGTATTGAAATGAATGGATGAAAACAGTATCTTGATATTTCCTTGCATGCCCACTTTCAGGAGGTTTATTCTGTGTTTTCAGTGGGATGGAGGCTGTAGCCCATGTTTTCATTGCCCATGATGTTGCTGCATCTCAATGAGGGACCAGGCTGTTAACGAGATAATTTCCCAGGCTGGCTCTAGGCAGGGAGATACCTGCAACAGCAGACTTCACTGGAGGAGGGGCTGGGAAGCGCCAGTGACTGTCCTGAGCTGTACCCAAAGCCTTAGAAAAATCTGGCTTGCTGCTGGTCCAGCTGTTGCGTGCTCAGTTTCTCTCCTCCAGGGCAGCAAAATTAAGTTTCACTTTGCTTCTGGGAAGCCTTGAGCCAGATCTGACACTTCTTGCTTTCATGCACCCCCTAGCACCCGCAGAGCAACCCTCTTTCAGATCTTTTAGTTGAATTTGTTGCCTGCCACAAGGCACAGTGTTTGTAGGGCCAAGAAGATGGAGAAGTTGAAGGGATGGCCCAAGATCAGAGGAGGAGTCAGTGGCAGTGCAGGACTGCTTCACCAGTACAGGGGAAGGTGTTTCCCTTTTCCAGAAGACCAGCAGCACCAGCCTGGGGCCAAGCACAGCCACGAAAACACTAGAATACAAAATTGTGTGCCTGGGTGTGTGATCTCATCCAAATCACAGAAGAGTGTCGCAAGAGTTTAACCAAATACTAGAGCATCACCAGGAATAGATGCTGCTATAAGGATGGGCTGTGGCTAATTAGAAAAAACTGCACTGCTTGATAAGTTTATTAAATCCTCTGGCAATGCATAAGGATAAAAAATAGGGTTATGGCAGCAAAGGCTCACTCCATTGTGGGGGTGGCTTGAGCATGCTGAAAGGTGTTGCCTCAAACTTGGAGAGAGTCCAAAAGTGGATGGGAGAGGAGAGGAGAGGAGAGGAGAGGAGAGGAGAGGAGAGGAGAGGAGAGGAGAGGAGAGGAGAGGAGAGGAGAGGATGCAAGGTCAGTGACAGCAGAGAGTGAGCAGCTAGGGTTTGCTTCCTCCTCATAGGGGAAATTTGGGACAAAATTAGATCATGTCACTTCCCGGCCCAGTCTTCTTCTTTCTGTGGCTGAATAACTGAGAAGGTGTTGGGGAAGAGGAGCATCACTTTTATGGGGACCTAGTGGCCATGTCCTTCTTTGGGAGAGGGCGGGGGCATGGGGAGGGTGCCACTGGGACATGAGGCAGACTGGGCATTGGTACCCAAGGCACCACTTTGAGCCAGGGCTGAACAGCAATGACCCCATTTCTTGTCACTGCCCCCCAAGGCTTGGCTTTCCACTGGCATGAAGGATGACGGGCCATGGAGAGCACCTGAGCTGTCCTGGAGCGCAGTATCACCTAAACCCATGCTGAGGCAGCACCACTCACCCCATGCTGAAACAAGCTTTCCCTAGGGAAGATGGGAGCATGTCACCGGGAGTGGCAGCCAGTGATGTGATGATTCCCTTGCCATCACCCAGGCAGGTGAAGAGTGGGGTGTCAACCTATCATCCCAAATGCAGCAGGGAGGTTACCAACCTAATATGGGGTGCGAAGGGCACCTGGCCCCTTCTGCAGAGAGCCAAGGGGCAAGTCTCCCTTCAACCCCGTAGAAACACTATTGCATCTCTGGGATTTGCTTCATTCTTGTTATATCACAGAAAGCTGATATTCAGAGTCATGTTCCTAAAATCAGCAAGGGTTCTGCAAACAGGATCCCACTGGTTAACATCCTGTGATGGGGAAGAAAAATGCGAATACAGTGACTAACCCCTCCTTTCCCTCATCCCATACCCCACTGAGCATTGGGGTAACCTCCAGCAAAACTGCTCCAGTTGATGCAGCTCCAGAGAGGGCTGAGCTGTGGGGCTGGGCAAACCAAAGCAAGGATTTTTAAGAAATCTCGGGATTTGTGTGGGACTACCCCAACCAGCACACCAGCATGGCTTCATTGCAGCCAAGAGGAAGATTATGTCTTCATCAGGAAAGAGCAGCTTATTTTTTTTAGAAGGGCGTGTGTAACTTCTATTTGAGTTTGGTGGGACCTGACAGTGCATCTGACAGGGAGATTACTGTTTTTATATAGCAATGGCAATATACAAAGTCTAGGCTCAACTCTGGGCAAGAATTTTCTTTCCTCTCCCCGATCTGTCAGTAGCTGAAGTTTTCATTTCCTTAGATGCAATGACGACATGTAATGACAAGGTCCCTCAGAAAGCAAATGCAGATTTTCTCTGGAAGGTGACAAGGGACATTTCACAAGCACAGGAGTCTGCACGTCTCTTGATACCATATTCCTGGTGGAGGTCTTCTATTTTTAAACTGGTCTTACTGTCGTTTTGAGGAAAGAAATACTAAAGTAGGTATGGGGAGTAGAGAATGCAGTTTACTCTTTCAGTGAATCATGACTCTTAAGAAGGTTAGCTCTGTGGCTTTTGCACATAAATAGATGAAGTCTAACCTGTTTCTGTCCAGATCATTATCTTTGGCACGTTCCCACACATATCATGTTAATCACTCAAAATCAGGGGAAATCACCAGAAAGTTATACAAACCCTTACTTGCAAAGTTTCATTGGGCTCCTGAGCAAGAGATGAAAGGGCTGCTCAGGGCATCTCGGGGGGAGGGAAAAATAACTCAGAAGGTGCCTTTGGTCTCCTCTGGTCCCACAGTGACCTGAGCTGGGCTCAGCTCATGGCAGGCACCAGGCTGCGGCTGCCCACTCCCCTCTGCTTCCTCATGGCTGAGCCAAGGGGACGCGAGGATGACCAGGGCTTTGAGCCCTTCTCCAGTGCCATCTCTCACCCCAAGAATCTCTTCCCACCAAACAGCTCTATTGCTAAAAGTTTCAGCCAGCCCCTTGGGGATGCAACCTCCAATTCAGCCCAAATGCTGTAGAAGTGACTTTGGATTGGGAGTTATCCAAGTCATCTCAGAAAGGATGGGCTTTCAAGAAAACCACAGCACTGGCTTTCTGAAAATGAAGCTTGGGTCAGATAGTAAAAAATATAAGTACTCAGAATGGCACATAACCTTTAGCAAACCTGGCCAAGAGTTTGACACTAATTCACTTTCTGATATCCTAGCACTAATGCAAGCACATCTGTTTCCTAAAAGCAAGGACATGGACCACCTGCTCCCCTACATTTGCAAAACCTCTGCTATTATGCAACCACAAAATAAAGGTTTACTTGGCTGCAGCAGCAGGAGCGATGCCACAGGTCAGAGATGCAGCTGGCACAAGTCAGCGGAGCTGCAGTAAAGTAAACAGAGCTGTGTGGATTTACATCAGGTGGGGAAACTGGCTTACAATTTGCAGCCTGCCATTGAAGTACAATTTAGACTGAAAAACACCCCCACAATGTTAAATTAAAAATGTGCTGACACCTGCAACGTTTGGAAGAGACACTGGATAGAGACGCTTCTGACCCCCATAACAAGGTTAAATGCAATTCCCTTACTGGAGAGTAATTCACAGATGCCAGCAGAGGCATGAAAGCTGGAGTGTCATATTTTTATGATGATGATTCAGCTGAATCATCCTCGATCAGCAAGCACTCATTGCTGTAATGACCAGACAGGGAAAATTCGGTTTACCAGTGACTGATGCTGCAGTTTATTCTTCCGACTGTTCACCAGGTGTCATGGGAATGCTGTACCATTAACAACAAATTCACATCCACTCCAGACTACATCTCTTGATAGCAAGCCACAGTTAGCAGCTCCTGCAGCACCTGTGCTGTGGTTCCTGCCACTTTCCAGTAGCAGCATTTTGGGTGAACTGTGACACGGTACCTGCAGGGAAAGGACTGACTCCTTTTCTCACCACCATGCAGCACAGGTCTACTGTCCCCAGCACTCAGTCTCCTGAGCACTGCTGCAAACACACGTGGAAAGCAGCACAGTTACCTAACAATAAGTAGAACTTAATTAAAAAAATCACAATAACTCCCCATGGGTGCATGGAGACAGCCATAAAATTCCCTGACATGTTCCTACCGGCTACCAATGCTGTTTCACAATTGACCCAGTCTTGCTGGGAAATGAGCGCTTCCCAGGACAGGAGCACAGTAATCACGTTAAATGCTCCTGGCTCAGAGCTGAGTATGCAGATGACCACAGCTCTATCACCACCAGCAGCACCGGCCCTTGGCACCCTGGAGTGGGACACACTGCTCGCAAAATATTCAGTTCCCTTTTCTATCAAATGGTGGTTAATTTTTTTTCCTCAAATGGGTAGAGTCTGATAAGTAAAAACCAGGATTTTTCTCTTTACCCACCACACTCCCCTACAAACATTCAGTCCTGTGAAAATATTTTCTTTTTTTTTTAAGATGCTGTTTATGTGGGTAACAATCCCCCAACACCCCTCATCCTGAAGCCACCCCAAAGAGAGGAGGCCAAGTTTTGTCCCAGGCAGTGGTACAGGAGCCCAGGTCACGACAAAGCCATCACATTTCTTCCTTCCTCCTCCCAGGAGAGCACCTGCCAACGTACATTACTGTTCTTGTCTCCACAGATGAAAAAGCTGCATTAATGAAGGGGAGGAATAACTATCATGTGTTTTTTTGAGAAGCAGCAGCAATACAGGCAGCTTTTTTTTGCTCTAAGGGATACTTGAACTGTTTTTTCCACTTTTCTCCAGCTTTATTCTGTGCAGGGATAAATCAGGGGTCAAGTCTGCTCTGGAGCACCTCCCTCCTCATCTGAAGCTGGCTCGAGCACATGTGCTATCCTGGTTGCACCAACAGAGATATCCACACATTCAAGAGCATCCCTGTCCCAGCACATATCCTGCGCCATCACAAGTCCTTCAAATGCCAGTCACAGTGCACCTTACACCAGCAGGTGGTTGCTACCCAGGGACTGGTTTGCCCTCTCCATTATAGGCCATGGATGCTGCCTAAAAGGTCTGCAAAGGCATTACCATTCATTTCTGACAGAGGCATTTGTTCCTTGTGAGGAGCATGTCCGCATGTGCCGAGGTGAGGGAAGACATGGCATAGAGGGGGAGGCAGGCATTTCCCAGTGGTGCCTCGCAAAAAGCAGCTCCATAGGCAATTCGGAGATCAGCTTGCCCTGCGCTCCGCCTTTGCTGGTACCCTCAGCCCCTCACTCCTCAAGAGCGTTAGAGCAACAATCCAGAAAGAGCTGAGGGGAGATGGTGCTGCCTTCCTGACCATCTCCTTGCTGCAGTTCCCCATCACAGGAGGTGTCTGGGGACCCACTCTGCAGAAAGCCCATTTTTGGCTCAGGCTCTCAGCCTGTCATGAACAACATGTCTCTGGCCCTGCAGGAACTAATGGTGAGGGACCCCATCCTGCCACCAAGATGATACCTATAAAATGTCCACCACATGTGTGCAGGAGGAATTTCTTTGTTTCACTCTGCACCCGCTTTGGAGACAAAAAAATTAACTTGTCTGTAGATCATTTGATTCTGCCTCCTTCAGAATATTCTACTCCTTAAAATACTGGTTTGGGATTGAGAGCCCCTTAACCCTTCAAAGGTTTCCTAGGTGATCTTGGTGTGTTGCCCAAACCCATCCAAAATTGGAATTTAAAACCAAACCAAAACAAAACTAAAAGGTTAGTTGCTGCCTAACTGCTGAGATGCCCAGCCTAACCTACTCGTTCATGCTGGGCTTGTTGTCTAAGGGGGATTAGGTACTTGTTTGCTGTCAAGGTTTAGAAAAAGGTGGGGTTACGTGCATCTTTTAAAAGGATTTTCCTGAGCAAAGTACAGCTAAAATAGCACTTCAGACATATTTTGAGGGAGGATTTAAAGATACTGTCTGAAGACCTCACTTAAACACCCCAGGGGAGGTTTGGATTGGATATTAGGAAAAAACTCTTCACAGAAAGGGTAGTCAAGCACTGGAACAGGCTGCCCAGGGAAGTGGTGGAGTCACCATCCCTGGAGGTGTTTAAAAGATGCATAAATGAGGTTCTTAGGGACATGGTTTAGTGCCAGCCTTAGGTTAATTGTTGGACTCGACAATCTTGAGGGTCTCTTCTAACAAAAATGATTCTGTGATTCTAAACCAGGTGGAATTACAGAAGCTACATACTCTAAAAATAAAACATTATGAGAAAAGAACCTGTGAAAGCAGTGCAGTGGAAAAGCACCACAGACCCCTCCATAGTTTGACGATGGGGCCATGCTAACACTAATTAGTGAGTGGAAAATACTGTAAATTTCCTCCTCCTTTGCAGTACACAGAAGTTGAAATCCATGCCAGGTTCCATTAAGAAATCAAAACTGCATTGTTTTGGCATTTTTCCAAAGAGAGAACACACACGGAGATGCAGGTTTCAGGATGTACCAAGTACAAAATGAGAGCATGTGACTGAGAAGAATTCATTGTCACTTGTTCCACTCAATCACATAAGGATCAGACAGTACAAAAAAAAAAATCACCTGCACCCCGCTTAAATATAAGGTTATATTTGCTCACTGTGCAACCTCTGCTGCTGCTGCAGCAGTAAGACAGAGGCTGTCAGATGTCACGCAATGCCCATCGCGACCCAATGTCAGCACCCAAAAGGACGCAGCACGCCCATGCTGCAGGAGAGCAGTCAGTGGTTTGTGTTCCCTCTCGCTGTGGCACAGCAGCAACCCTGGTTGAGCAAGCGGTTCCCACATGATGCTCCCCCTTCACTACCTTTTCCTTCCATTGTGCCCAGCTTCCCTCCCCTCACCTTGCGGGGAAAATGTGAGCCTGACAAAGCATAATCTTGTCTCAACCAAGCGGCAAAATTCAAAGGTTACACTCACAAAGCACATCTAAACAAACGAGATGCCCAGTATTGAAAAGCCCACAGCCATTAGATGATAGGATCTCCAAAGAAAACGCACCCCAGCCCCCCAAAACCTGCATAGGCAGCAGAGGGTTTGTACTGGCAGTGACCCACGAAGAGCCGTGGCATCAGGCAGGAAGGGCTTTTGGAAGCCACCACAGCATGACCACATTGTTAGAGGTTTATTAATCCTCCCAGTGTTTAAAGTATTGAAAACTTTACAGGTTTGCATTGTTCTCCTTTGGCAGTATGTTGCTTAAGCAAAAATAATATTTGAACCTTTTTCCTTCACTGAACCCAACCACCCCAGTGAGCATTTTATACCCATATTTTTATCAGCAGATCTCCCAATACACCGAGAAGCAGAGCTGCTTTATGCTCAGAAACCAATTTTGCTGGCAGCATTGCCAGAAGGAAGAAAAATTAAAGATCCCCTAATGGGACAGAAAGACCAAGCTGTCCAAATGTCCCCTCTAATCTCCCAAGAATTTGCACTAAATTGCCAGGTAGGGTTGGGACAGGAAGGCCCTCCACGTGCTAGGAAGGACATTCTCAGAAATGTGTCTATTCAGGAAAAGAAACAAATCATGGCGGAAAGGAAACCTTGTATCCTGAGAAGCAATAGTAAAAAATACTTTTCCGTTACCTTAGCTAAAATAACGAAAGCTGTACACTCACTGTCTTGCCCATGCAACCCACATCCTATGCCTGCACATCACGTAAGGTCCAACCTTGCCTGCATTATCAAGGAAGACTTTCAGAGGCAGCACTAGTCCTGATTTGATTTTTTTTCTCCTCAAAAAGCTGCATGTTGTAGAGTGTGAGGCACAGATAAGCTTTTCTTCAGAAGCAGCCTCAAGCATCTTCCTGCTGTGCTGTTTTTCCCCTTGAGCAAACACCAGATGCGAGCAGTATGAGCAAATTGCCACCCTTCAGAAACCTCTGAGAGCCTTTGTGTTTCCAGTCCGCTGACCCATGGCGGAGTGAGAGGGCCAGGGCTGCCTCTAGGATGTGCTTTTTCTGGACATCCAGCTATGTCCCTGCAGCCTTTGCCAAAGCACTGGCACTGATTTGCACTGTATCTCTCCTTACCCCAATTTTGCATGGATTTAACCATGTTAGCACGAGCAAATTTTCTCCCAGTTTGGTGTAAGGAGAGTCAGACCTTGTGTATCACCTTGAGGGCGCAGCCAGAGCTTTTGCAGTTCCTCCCAAAATACATTTCTAAGCAGCAGCAGAGGAGCCAGATTATCCTGGCAAGCACAAGGCATTGAAGCAGGACTCTTCATCACCCCATCCTGCCAGCCTGGCCAGCACAAAACCCAGCTGCCATCATCCCAGCAAGGGTCTGCACAACACAAATGTGTAGTGTCTGCTCTCCAGCATCTGTCCTGCCCTCCTCTGCCTCGGGTGAGTGCTGGGCACAGCCCAACCCTCCAGCCATCCTGGCACCCCGTGGCCCATCGGTACCTCTCGTGCTGCAGCTCTAGATTTCTTATCCCTGCGATTTGGAAGTGGTGAGCAAAAAAACCACCTGCTGCTCAGTCCTTCTGTGGGACAAGGAGAAAAGGCTTTCTGTATTTGTAAACTAATCCAGATATCAAAGGCAAGCGTGAGCCACATCACTTGTATTTTCTTCGATAGAAGTGATCCCACAAGGCCCTGAATATTAGATAGTTGCTCGGGCTATGTAACAACTTGTTTGTAGCTTCACAAACTGAAGGGCAATATCATTCCTTGGTTAGTACATATAGGTCATCTTTCTTCTCTGATCACAACCAAGCAGAAGGAAATTAAATCCTGCAGTTTAGGAACAGAAGGTACAGAAAAGTCAGCCTACGAGTGGTATTACTCCACCTGGAAACAGCATTTTCTGTCAGGTTCCTCTCTGCTTCAACACACACATTTCATGGGAGAAAAAGCAGAAGGATGTGGGCTGACTCAGAGGATGTGAATATCAAACAGGGCACTCGGCATCTGAAGTGCCTTGAAGCAAAGGTACAAGCTGTGTTGTGTTTCTCCCAGGAAATGTCCCATTTAACACAATATCTTGAGTGGCCAGACCTGTTTAGGGAAGACTGGTAAGAAACTAATGTCAAGCTAGGCAGCCTTCGGCACAGCCTCTCAGCTGCCAGCAGCCATGGCCGCAGCTGGCACTCCTTGCACAGCACTACGTATTATTAAGCAAATCCTTATGTCTTGCTGAAATCAGAGGCGGTAGTGACCTACGTGAATTAAGAACACATCAAAACAATTGAGGCCTTTTGCTAACCAAAAATACACGTAGAAAACCAAAACCAGAGGTAGCACTGAATAAGAATAACTCTGGATGGAAACCCCTGCTTTGCCATGGTGCTGGGCCCATTTGTTCAGTACCCCGCAGTACCTCTGGACCGCAAATGCATTGGAAATGAGAAGACCATGACCACAGATTTTTCGGCTACTTTTGCAGCTGGTCCTGAGTTCAGATCCATCCCATATAGGACCTCACACTGTGCCTGTCCCTGCCACACCTGAGCACCAGCTGCTGTGCTAACAGCACAACAGCGCACAAGAAACCCCAGTTTTACCAAAAATCACTAGCTAATTCTCCTCCCTTTCAAATAATATCAGCTCTTGTTTAATACCTACCTGGAATTAGTGCCCCAGGTTCTGTGCAGACAACAACACGTGGGGGTCAGGAGCTGGCCATGCTGGCCTGGGGGAAGCAGCCTGCCTGCACATGTGGGGCTGAACTAGACTTGCCATGGGCTATAGCTTATGCAAAATCAATTAATCAGCACTTAAATCCTTACCTCAGAGCAGGGTCTGCAACACCGAGGTGAGAAAGAGAGCAGTGAAACAAAGCTTAACACACAGGGGCGGCCGCTCCATTCTTCAAGGCAACTCCTTTTCTTCCATATCAATATCAATATCAATATCGTGTGTTAACTGCAACTTCCTTGCAGCAGAGGCCTCATCTCTCGCCTACCTAGAAAACATCTTGCAGAGTTTAGGCGTGATGTAATTAGAGGCAATGATGATAATAATTAATTGATTTTGAAGTTATCATCTATCTTCCATGCATTTAACGAATGACAGAGACAGAGCCTCCCAGAAGTGCCAGAGGCTGTAGCTCCACCTAATGACATTGCTAAAAGGGAACCTCAAATGCATGCTGGCAGAGATTAATTGTGGTAGGTAGGCTGTCAGCACTCCAGTCAAACTTTTGTTATCTGTCATTTGGAGACATAAGCCCAAGGCTACTGAGAAAGGCAGAGCTGGAGAACATACCAGCTAATGGCTCATGCAGCTCGCAGTCAAAAGCAGTGATGGGGAGAATAATATTGAAGTGTAGCCCAAGGGTTTCATATTGATCCACAGAAATAAATGCCTCGATGAGTTACAATATCTGTATTGCAAGCCTTAAAACCCAGCCCCTCAGCTTATTGTCTGGTTTTTTTGTGTGTGCATGTGCAGACATAAAAGAAAGAGAGACAGAGATGTATGAGATGTGTGAGTTCAGCAGAAAGTTCACAAGGAAGCAGCACTCTGAAGTTCAGAAGACCAGCTGACACTTGTGATCATGAAAGGCACGCCCACATAATCTGATGGCTTTCTAAGAGCAGTGAAACATTTTTTTTCTACACCACCAGCTCCTAGACTGGCAAGAAAGGAAGAATCTGCTACCATCTCCGAAGAAGGGAACTGCTGGGCAATAAAAGCTCTGTCCTGCTTCCACCATCTATAGAATTTCCATCTGTAAGAAATTCTGGCAAACCCAAACCAAAGTTGCATGTGCAAGGAACAGAAACTGTGCCCCTCTGCGGGGCCCACCATCCATCTGTGGATGCTGTGGGTCAGTGGGCAAGATGCTGCCCCTGGCAAGCTGCCCACCACCCTCACCAGCCCCACCTCTCACTCAGGGCCCTCTCTCTGCTCTCCTCCTCTTCACCTGGGTTTTTTAATGTATATAATTATACAAATACACATGTTTTTGATGTGCACACATGGACATTTTCTCCACACACTGCATATTTTCATTACTTCAGGCATTTCTTTTCCTCCTAGGCAAAAAAGACTTCCCAGCTTTTTAACTTCCTCCCACTCAAAACAATGGGCTAGACAGAGAGTGAAACTGTTCCTCCTTAAATCAGGCTGTCTTGCATTCCTCTTGCTTTAAAGAAGGGACTATTGCTAAACTCATTATTTCCATTCTTCCTCGGTCAACAAGCAAGGCTGAAGCCTACGCTTGTTCTCAATTTGGGCTGAAACAGTCCAGGGGTGAAAACACTGCAAGCAAAAGGTGAGGTGAACTTAATCGCAATGCTTGTAGAAGCATTGGACTTCATTACCAAGGTGTTTTAACAAACAACTCTACTCTCCTGCTTTTACAGATTCCTGGCTGAACCTGTGCATTCTCATTATTGCAAAGCAAATGTCCTTAGAGAATGAGTTGCCTTTAAATTAAAAACTGGTAGCTAAAAATCCAGACAAAAACATTTTGGAAGACCCAGTTTTATATGGGAGAGCAGTTCGTTCATTGAAATCCCCCATTGCCACAAAGCTCATGAGTTTTGAAAAAGTCATCATGGCAGAAGTACCACCACTGTCAATACATTTGAGCTCTGTTTGCTTCCCAGCAAGACAGCCCAGGCAGGAGTGTGCTGCCCTGGGGCTCAGCCCCCAATGCCTTTTGTAGGTACATCCCAACCCAGCAAACTCCAAGGACTCCTTGGTGCTGACTGCTGTCCATCCCTCTGTCACACACAAATGAAGATGCTCAAGTGATAGATGACAAATGCCCCATCTTACTAAAAGTGAGATCCGTGTGCCAAACAGCAGGTCAACTGAATTTAGAAAACTGTATATTGTTATAACAAACATTTTCCCCAAGCAGTTGCATTACTTGTCCATGCCATTCATAATGCAATGATTAACAGATTTACTAATTTTAAGCCTACTTTGTTTTTTCCACACTAGGAAATGGAAAATGTGAATTCCTGTTGTTCATCTCTTGTGCCAGATATAATACATAATTCCTTTTGTTTGGAAAGTTCAGTTTCCAAACACCAACCATTACTCAAACCTTATTAATGCAACAAGTTTACCATCCAAATAGTTTCCAGTAGATCTCACCAAGAGCGTGTTTTTTTTCTGGTGTTATGACCAGCTACACTCACGTCATAAAGCTCCACTTGCCATCACCTTTTATCCAAAATGTTTTTTTAAAAAAACAAGTGGGATTCTTGTCTGTTTTAACCACCAGTGATTTGCTACCTGTGAGCATCACGGGAACACTCTAGTCAGCCAGGACCACTGCAAACTGCTCAAACGTTTTAGCATCTTAGCCTTAGTTATTTTATGTGAACCAAAATATTTGGTTTGGGTACTGCAGAGCATTGCAGGCTGAATCA
This sequence comes from Caloenas nicobarica, assembly GCF_036013445.1. Taxonomy (NCBI): domain Eukaryota; kingdom Metazoa; phylum Chordata; class Aves; order Columbiformes; family Columbidae; genus Caloenas; species Caloenas nicobarica. Next base: position 123,645,670 of record NC_088245.1, on the reverse strand, counting down.
CCAGCTGCCTGTCCTGTCCTATACCACCCCAACAGCCTCTCAGCCTCTCTGGGAAGTTTTCCTCTATAGAACATTGATGGGAAAAAATGAAGTGATTTGGGTTCCCCTCTGGTGAATATTTGGGAAGCAACATGCACCTCCCGACACACAGGGCAGACTAGGCTGCCCCTGAGGCTGTGTGTCACAGAGTGCCTGTGGCCACCCCACTTCCAGTTCTGGCTGCAAGTGACTCTCACCAGCTAAGTCCCCATGGTCCATCTTGAAGACTTAGTACCATCATCATAATGGAAACAGGGGCAGGTGTCCCTGTGATTGTCCTTTCTGCTCCTGACCCAGCAGCAGAAACAGCAAGTCTTGCCCAGCGATGCCAAGAAGAAGAAATCAGGTATTTGCTGCGCATTGCGCCTCGCTGTCTGTGTTCAACTAGTACCCCTGCTGCAGCATCAGGAATAGCGAGGGGCTTACCATGATAACGGCTGGGAGGTGGATGAGTACTCGAATCTTTTGCATAGATGCTGCTGTTTGTTTCAAACTCTCTTCCATTCAGCTCTGCTCTAGCAAACTTGATCTTTACTATATTTAGTGTTTCTCATCCTTTACAAAATGTAATAACGCTTCTGATGGCAAATTAACTAAACACGTTGACAGCCATGATTTAATTGCTGGAGAAGAGATAACCTCTTGAAAAAATGTCAAAGGAAAAAATGTGCCTTAAAGCTTTCTAGGACAAAGCAGTCGCATGAAAACTGTACCCAGGAAGGCAGTCACAGCCCCAAGCCTGACAGTGTTCAAGAAGTAATTGGACAATGCCCTCAGACACATGGTGTGAATTTTGGGGTTGTCCTATGCAGGGACAGGAGTTGGACTCGACGATCCTTGTGGGTCCCTTCCAACTCAGGCCGTTCTATGACTCTAATATTTTTGCTTACTCTATCACACCCAATTTCATGCCAAGTTAAAAATTAACCACTCATATTCCCATGGTTTGTTTTCTTTTGAATCTCATTCAAAAAAGTCATGCACACAATTATATCAATAGGTGCTCATGATCTGAATGCTGCTGCATCACACTAGTGAATAAACCAGGACATAAAAGTTGCTTAAAAGTAACAAGAAACAAAACTCAAACTGACCCAGTTCCTCCAACAAAAATGACAGAGCAAGTAACTCTCTGACATATGGAAAAACAGCCAAGATTTCAACCTTTTCCTTTTTAATTAAAGCTGCAACATCCAAACCCTCAAGTAGGAGCAGAGTCCCTTTCGGCAGCAGCAACAACGGCAAGTCTCAGCAGAGATGGCTTCATCTCAGCGAGACGGGACACTCTCATGGTTATGAATGGCAGACTCATGGCCAGGGAAACCTGTTCTACCTCCTCTCCAGTGTACACAGGACTTGAGATAGGAAAGGGTGGAGAGGCAGTTCCAGACCTTTCAGTCCCTGGTGCTCGGGGCAGCCCCATGCCAGCCCGCTTCTGCCACAGCCAGAGGTCCCTGTGCCTCCGCTGCTGCCATTGCTGCTCCCGGGCAGCACCCGACAGCAGTGCAGTAACTCAGGGCAGCAGCTTCGCTAACGAGCGGAGTGTCCGTACTCAGAGGGAAAAACTGAGGACTGTGACTTTTCATACATTGGGCCAAAGGCAGATTTTGTTATTTTTGCATTTTACTTCCATAAAGTTGGGGGGGTTGTGTTTTATTTATTTATTTAATAAACTAAGATCGATGTAAAATCACCTTGCAAACATTTACACATGTAGGAAAACACATCGGCCCCCCTCCCCTCCAACCAAACCAAACAAAAAACAAACCCCTTCAAAACTGAACAACAAACTGTTGAAAAAAACCCTCACAACTGAACAAACAGTAGAAACTACATGTCAGGTCAGGTGGCAACACAAAAGTCACTATTTAGAAATTACAGTAGCACAAAATTCATATTTTAACCTGTTTCTAAGGTCACCTTTCTCAACACTTCGTTTTTAAAACTGAACTACTGGATATCTGGAAGGAACAGGGAGGTCTTACGTCATTTGCTTATGGTAATGATGTTATTGCCAAGACCAAATACATGCACTGATGAGGCTGCAGATGCAAAGTTCTCTTTGCAATAAGAACTGCATGTCTGAGATGGCTGGTGATGATGAGAGAACCTCATCCTTCAACATCTTCCACCACAGGCTGAGTCAAGCTGGTATAATGTTCATCCCAGTGCTGAGTCAATACAGTCCCAAGAGCCGCTGCAATTCTGCCTGAGCGCTTTCGCGTGACTTAGTCCTCCCATTTAGAGGTTTCCTTTCTGCTGCGTGACCATCATCAGATTTTTACAGATTATAAAAATACATTTAAAGAGCAGGTGTTTATGTGGATTTCATTTATGAGTTGCTGCAGTCAGCACAGGCACAGCAAGAGCCGCTTTGCTGCCAGTAGGCACAACTCCTATGGAAATAAAGGTCACGGCAAGGTAAGAGAAGCTGTCAAGAGAAGCACGATCCAACTTTCTGAGCAAAGACAAACATTTTTGCTCTCTTTGTACAAGAGGAACCCCAGGCAGGACACCAGGCACTTAAGTACCTCCAAACAGCAGCAAGGGCCATTTACAGCACACTCACACAAACTGATGCAGCAGTCTGCAAATACAAAAAAAAATCAATGTTTTTTTTTCTCCAAAACCTTGAGCTGGGTGCCTGTGCCACCTGCCACAAGGCTTGCCTCCCTCAGCAAACACCCACTGGCCAGCCGCTGGGCAGCAGGCAGCTTGCAGGCTGGCACCCCGACAACCTTCTTTGTAGAGCACCTAATGCCAGTCAGATGTGTCAAAACAAAGCTTTTTTTTCTTTCAAGGTGGGTCAGAATTTACCCACCTTCCCAAACAGTGATCAGCCAACAAAGCAAGCTGCATTCAGAGCAAGGTGAGTGCAAATATTTGGGGTTTTATCCAGCTGAAAAGGGGAAAAACTGCTTCCCCATAACCTCTCCCAGCTCCACCTAGAACAAACCAAATACAAAAGCCTTCTGTTTAGTCTTCGAAGTAAAAATCCCCTGGCATTTCATTTTGTTTGATAATGCGCCATTAACTGAGGTTAAAACCGTGAAAATATGTTGATTTGGAACACAAAGACTCTGAGCATTCATCTGTCACAATTTCTGTGGTTGCACATGCACGGGGGCATCTCTTCTGCTCCATTTTCTGCATCAACAAATAATTTTTTAAAAAAGGAAAAAACAAAGGTACGGGATAATTCCCATTAAGATGCTCCCAATATACTCCTTCAACTGGCAGTCAGGACATTGCAGCCAAAGATGAAAAGGAGGGAATAAATTCTGTGGCTCAAGCCCTGAGCCTTTGAAGTGCTAAGAAACAAAGGAAATGGATTTTCCCTGGCTGGAAAAATCTTCGGGTGAAATTATCCAAATACCTTTTTAATTCCATTTTTAATAGCCATAGAATTGGATTACGCTCATGGGAAGGGCAGGGCGTAGCACTTTGCAGCTCCAAATCTGCAAGTTACAATTAAAAGGCTTTCAAGCAGTCAAGTTCAGCTTTCACTACCAGAAAAACTTTCGTTGGCAGCTGCGAGCATGGCTTCTAGTTGTCAGAGCTTGATGCCTGCTGGGTTAAAAATGCTAGCTGGGGAATCTGAATCTGCCAGGGGCCTGACAAAGTGTACAAACTGTCCCACTCCCTCTCACCTCCCCAAGGGGAAAGTTATGTGCTCGTTTAAGAGACAATGGAAAAAGAAAATTTGTGAGCAGCTGTTTGTGCGTGAGGATCCATCTGCTGCACCACGTAGAGCACTGACACCCGTTTTAAGACAGACAACATGGGTGTGTGATTTGCTGATAAGGGAAATGCTCGCAAGAAGCTGGATGCTCACATGCTTGCAGGTTTGGACTTCACCCAAATGAAAAGGCCGGCCTAAGCTGGAGCCAGCTCGTTGTGGTGCCAAGACGGCTAATGTGGACATGATTCAGCAGTAGATGAGCTCAGGTGTCCAATGCAGTCAGTTTTCCGATGTGTTTATGGGCCTCTGGTAGTGCCCTGAAATACTGCTGGGTTGGACAGACTGGGACACTGAGCTTGAAAAGAATTTGGACCTCTGTGACCTTGTACACACATCAAAAAGTCATCCTACGTTTTCTACCAAATGCTTTAAAAGCTCTTTAAAAGCCTCATTATTGCAAAGTATCATTTTTACCTGTAATAGATATTTTTTAACCAATTGTTACAGAAGTAACAATTCTTATGAATCACCCACTCTACAACTGGATTTTTTGGTGCTTAAAAAAACCCCATAAAATAGTAGAAGCATTCCAGGAAGGCAGGACAATTTTTGTATTTCTATCCCTCGTTTTGCTTCTGAGTTCCACAATGATTTTCTGGTCTCTGATAAAGAAAAGGTCTCTTCATTCCTTTGCCCTCATTAGAGGCACTAGCAGGCATTTCTCCTGCATCCAGCTATTTATCGTCTTCTCATGGAAGTCCCATGTACCTGGCCAGACAGCCAGATCACCTGCAGTATAAGCTTTCCACATGGTTTCTGACTGAAGCCCTCTTTGTGGAGTTAGTACAGAATTTGATGCACCATCTGGCAGTGTGTTATCAAGTGGAGCATTGGGAAATTGAGATATTTGGAAGCAAAATAGCGTTTGCAGATAGCAAGCAGTTTCGTAGCCAGCCAAGCCGCAGCGTAATCAGCAGAAGTCTGCTTTTTCCAGACCCTGGTTCTGTGATTCTGCAACGTCAGCTGAGGAAGCACTAGTTTTCAAGACAACTGTGGACTGTGCTGCTGTTCAGGTTGACTAACGGTAGGAAAACGGCAACCTTCTCACTTCCCACTCACCCCAGGCAACGGGTGAAAACTCCGCTAGCATGTCCTCAGGCTATAACGAGTTACCCTGTGGGTAAGAGAGCAGATACATCTCTTCAGTGCATTTCTTTTCCTGCCAGCAGTCAGCGTCTATTTAGATGCACAAGCAATTCTGCATGATGCAGCTGGCCAGGTGAAGGTACCTACTGCTGAGGAAATGCACAGCGCTGGCATCTCCTACCTATAATGTCCCTTTTACCACTCACCACCACCTCATGCCATCCAGCCCACAGAGGAAACACAGCTTCTCAGAATTTAGATTAATTCTTATCTGTTCTAGAGTGTAAGAAATTGATTTCCAGTAGGACTTAATTTTTCAAGTGTTCTCTTATGCAGCTCTGAGAGCTTCCTCTACACTAGGGAGCTCAGTGCCAAGCTATAGACTGGGGCTGTTTCTATCTATGCCTCACCTCAATGACAACTTCTTTCTGGCCTCCTCAGTGTCTTTTCTCACATGCCTGGGTGTCTAAGTCCTCTCCATTCACACTGTAGCTCGAAGTTTCTTGAGACAGAGACCTTAATGAGCTCAGCATTTGCAAAACACATGCGTCATCATGAACTTTGGTGAACAATTAATCGCAGCTTTTAACCTGAGCAGTTGTTGTTCCTCCTCCTCACAGCCCACGCATCTGCCACAGCCCTCAGCAACTCTGATATCTGGTGACCAACATACCCTTAAAACAACGCAGCAACACCGTGCTTCTCTATTGACATTCTCTGACATGGAAACTGGGCTGTGTGTAAAATGAGTCCCAAGATGGCAAAGTGTTGAATGTATAAGGGAGGCAAGGGACAAATGAATTTTGGAAATCTTTGGGAATAGAAGGAAATTACAGGACATGTGGATGATTTAATTCATTGCCATGCTCTATGGAGAGGAAAGATTGGGTATTTACTACTAACCAGCACAATACTCCCCAAAAATGGTGCTAGTTCCTTCCCTGGATGGTTCCACAGGCTGACTAAGCATGGAAAGTTCTTGCTAAATGTCTCTCCCACACAACACAATTTGACAAAGAGATTAACAGCAGAATGTAAACACACCTTTTTAATCTCATGAGGGTGGTGAGGCACTGGAACAGGCTGCCCAGAGAAGCTGTGGGTGCCCCATCCCTGGAAGTGTTCAAGGCCAGGTTGGACGGGGCTTCGAGCAACCTCGTCTAGTGGAAGGTGTCCCTGCCCATGGCAGAGGGGTTGGAACTAGATGATCTTTAAAGTTCCTTCCAACCCAAACCATTCTGCGATTCTAAAAATTTTGACTACTAAACCACTCGCCTTTATCAGCAATGAGCTATTAGAACTGCTCCTCAATGAGTATATACTGGAACACCATACTGCGCTCGGGAAACTTTTTGACCTACCTACAGGAGCTATATTACAGCAGCACCAGCCTATAATTAAGGTTGCGTCAAAGTTTCCATTCTATAATACTGCCCTGGAAGGAAAGAGTATCCAGAGCTGAAGGTACCTAGAAAACTCATGGTTACTCACCAAATTGCTTGGGGCTGTTGTTAAGTATTTTTTTAGTGTTTTTAAAAAATAATATAAAACTGTTTAGTACATCTAAGACTTCAAACTGAACAGCTAGCTGTGACTCACACAAATGAATTCAAGACCTTACTGCCAGGTACAACAGCCCCATGTTCCTTCTTGAAGATACCCCAAAGCATAAACTGCATTATTTTCATGAGCCTGTACTTTTTCATCTTGCCTTTCCTCAAGACATCTAAGGCAGTAGAAGTCTTCACTCACACTGCTAGTCCTCCAGCATAATTAGGTTATCTTTTCCCTGCTTACGGTGATCACACTGCATCTAAGTGGACTTCCTTATGGTGCAGCAACACCAGTCCTTCAGATAATGAGCTCAGCTGTATAGTACAGAACATGAGAGCACACGTACCTGCTGTCAGACTAAATTGTGTGTTCTCCTGAAAGCATAAAAAAAACCCTCCCAGAAAATGCTTAAGTCCTTAGCTTTAAAAATAATCTAAGAAGTTACATTTGCTTGTACTTTTAAAAATAATACAATAGTTGTGCTTGGCTGAACCTTGAAACATGGAGATCCTGATCAGCAGCACCATGACTGGTAAGGCCACTAGACCTGTCCACTTGGTTCAAGGTCAAATGGGTGAAGGTAAGTCACTGAAATACAGATGCGCAACTGCAGCATAAGAAAGTAGGGGCTTACTCTCTGTGAACCTCAAAACTTAGGGGCAGGGTAGGGAGTTGAGAGGTACCTGGTGCTATGTGAGGAACCTGGTGATGTGAAGCATGTGTTTTGGGATAGGAGGGTGCAGTGCCAGGGGCACAGGTCCAGCTGCTAGATCAGAGCTGTTATTACAAAAAGGGTCAGTGTGATGGTCCCTACAGCAGTAGTGTTGCCAGTGGGTACAAAGAAACTGGAGAACTGCTGCGTGCACCTTGAGAAGGCATATGTGGGGGCAAATGAGGAACGGTGGGAGAGGAAATCTGAGCCGAGCTTGTGCCAATGTCCATGTTTTGGATCCTTCCTACACACAGACTCCTCATCTCAGACTCAGGAATCTCTTTTGCTTCTCCTTTTCCTAAGGGACTCATGCAGGCCTGACACAAGCCAAGGAACCAGGGCTGGCATCCAGTTGCCTCGCACTTCAAGCTGCACGGTGACCCTCTCGTGACCAGGAACAAGAGCTGCAGTTGCTGCTGGCCGTCCTGGTTAGGAGAACACAGGCAGGAGTGAGGATGCCAGATGCCAGTGGGTGACCTGAGATGCCTGACCCTTGGCCACCCTACTGGCTAGTCCCAGAAATGACAGTGACAGAGTCCGCAGTGTGGTCTGCTGAGGCCATCTTCTCCTCATCCAGGAACCACAGACTAGACAGAGGGACAGTGTGCCAGCTGTGCTCACTCCTTTCCCCGCACACCTGCCTTGCAGTTCTTAACGTGGCTTGGACCATGGATGAGGTCACAGATCACAAAGCCATCTTAAGCAAAAGACACCAGTGACAGTTTCTGTGTTCACTTTCCCTCCCAGTTTCCCAGTTCCAGATCAGTTCATCTGCTCCTAGGATTTCCTTTTGTCCTCCGCCTGCCTCCCACCATCACAGCATGCTCCCTCCCTTCCCTCTGTCTCAGTCTGACTGCCACTTGTTCTTCCTTAAAGTCTCAGCGTCGTAAATTTCATGAAAAAGAAACACCTTTGGAGCAATGGACTTCAGTATACAAAAACTCATCTCATAGGCCTTTTACACCTCTTTGAATGAAATCCTGTGCATGGCTGAGGAAACACAAGCCTGACCCTTTCCATCTTTAGAATAACTCCAGCATATCCAAGAAGTGTATGTTCAGACAGCTTGGGCAGCTACCTCGTTTCAGACCGAGCCACCTTACATAGACTGGAAAAGCAATTACAGGCAAGACTTTTCCCTGCAGCTTTTTTTTTTTTCCATTTAGAAGAAGTAAAAGTCCTTCCAGTTGTCCTTCATCGCAAACTAGCCTATTTGCCTTCAGCCAGAATGCTGCATGTTATGACATGCGATAGTTTTGACCTTCAGTATCAGGACAAGGAAGATACTGCAATTCCCTCTCACAAGAGCTATATTTAGCATGTGTATTCTCTTTGCATACTTTCCCTCCTTTGAAAGAGGTACAGAGTACACGCAAAGCATCTAAAATATAAGCGTGAGAAATAATTGCTTGGCTGAAGAGAAATTTCCTCGCAGCCTTTGGAGATCACTGGCTGTCTGCTTCTGCAGTTCTCAAGAGATCAGAAACAGCATTTTTAGAAACATTTGAACAGGACATAAGATACCAGAGGGACATTGAGAAGACAGTAGCAGACATTGAGAGATCTGATGCTTTCTAGAGAAATAAATGCACGCAAAGTCTCCTCACATTTGCTCTGGTAAAATGCCATCTGACTGCTGACTTGTTTGCCCTTACTGAGCAGGGGATCAACCAAATCAGGTGGGAGCGCCCCTGGCATAGGACAGAGAAGTGCTTCGGCACCTGAACCAGTCACTGCCAAGTCCAAGAAGTTTCCCAGGACCTTGCTGCTTCAAGCCATATGAGGCCAGCGTAATTCAACTTCATCTCACAGAATTGACAAAAACCTTAAGTGGAAAACAAGAGGTACAAAAGGCTGTGCAACTGCTTTTTATGTCAATTCTTCTATTTCCCCAGCTCAAATAACATCAATAAATTGATCATTACTTATCACAACAAAGGCTCAATCCAACGTGTTTCAGCTCCAGGGCTAAAATAATGCCACACTGCTGTGCAAGTCACTTTATGCAGCTGGTCCTCTTTGTATTAATCTGACAGTAACTCACATTAAGAAATGATTTTGGATGAACTGATCTGTTTAAGTCAAATACACCCAGTGAACTAGCATCGCTTTTAGTGGCCACAAAGAGCCAGGCACTTGAACTTTACCTTTTATATGTGTAACCAGACAGTTTTCACTGTGTGTCCCATGTGCCCCTTTAAAGCAAGGCATTTTAGGAAGGAAAGCTGTCAAAAATACTTTGAAAATTCTCTCATAATACTTTTCTAATGCCTGTGTAACACTAGCAATTTCTACTCTCACATAGCACAAAGCTAGGCCAGGGCAGCTGGTAGAGTGAATGATAATGTGATACAAACAGAACCACATCCCAGATAGAAACTATCTTCTGGCATAAAACCATACCACACTTCTAACAGGTAGCTTCACTGCTGGTTATACTTCCTTTAAGCTGGTGCTCTTAAACATGAGAGTTAGAGTAACGCAAGTTTGAGAAGCTATGTTATACAGACATCTGCAAAATTACACGCATTAGCCATCACTGCAAGCCTGCAACGCATGCCAGCCTTTCATAACTTGCTTTTCCTGTTATATGAGCATCGCAGTGATGACTTCTTTTCAGTGATAAAAACCCACTTCTCTCCACTGAGACGCTACACCCCAGTATAAACAGCCCACACACCAAATGCTTTTACCATTTGAATTAACCCCCTGTTACAGCATGCATATGCTTACTTGCAAACAGGGATACCCAGACAGAGATGTACAAAGTTACTTAACTCCTGGAAGAAACCTTGCTGTGAAACATTGGGTACACATTCCACATGCTTTTCAGAGGTTACAAAGCACAAACTGCACAAACAGAAACAAAAGCCTTTAAAACCTGTACTGCATCCTTGTGGCCTTCTAACAAGTTGAGATGTGAAACTAACTGCTAGCTGTCTTCCAGTAGCTAACCTGCCCTGAAAAAAAAAAAAAAAAAAAAAAAAAAAAATCAAGATTTCTTAGCAGGCTGATTCAAACACCTTGCACGTGGGAACCTTTTCTTATGAGTGATATCAATGAAATTAAGCAGAGCACAGTGTGTACACTGCAACTTACTGCTAAAATGGCTCATGATTACCTTTAAAATGTATTTTGCTACAAGATTTCCTACATACCACAGGTATGTTTCAAATCAGCTATATCCAAAGAGATCAGAGACAAGGAATACCTTGCTTTCATAATCTAATAGCGAAATGATTTCTTTTCCACGTCCGCTATTGCAATAGGAGGTTGAGTTTCGAGTTTTCAGTTTTATTCAGTAGTATGCAATGACATTGCTTGATATTTAGCTCCACCTACGGGCATCTCCACATACCTCTTTCAATTCATTGAACATAGTTATGTTTTAAGGCTCTAATCATGCAAGACTCCACTATCTTCCATGCCCAAAGGAAAAAAAAAAAACAACAGACGCACAATTCTGTTGAGAACTGCATTCAAGTGAGAATGTAAGTTATTGTTCAAATCATACAGCACACGAATTGGTTAACGGAAATGAATGAGGGGAAAAAAGCAACCCAGAAAAACTGCAGCATAGAAACAAAAAAAAAAGTTCAGGGTCTCTTTTTAGAGAGAATACAAGATTATTTCCTTATTTTCCAAGGTATTCCCTACTGATTGACTCTTTTAAATCAAGCTCTAGTATGCTAAGCAGTGAGTTTTGAATTTTTTTAAAAAAGTCAAAATTCTGATAGCTTTCTTAACCAAAAGCTGACTTGCAAGACACAAGCTAATTCAAGATCTCTAGTTTATACAAATTCTTCGGACCTCCTAAAACAGCCTGATATGAATTAGCAGCTCACTGAGAACTGTATATAATTTCATTTGCAGACTAATTCACAAAATAAAAGCATAGAAATCTATAAATCTTAAAAGCTAAGTTCTGTTGAAAGTTACCCAAAAACTTGTAACACCGTAACAAGAAATAGCCACTTGCTATGAGCTGGTCATCTTCTATTTATTATAGTTTTTGAATAGTACAGATGACACTTCATGAGAAAAATGATTTTATTTCATTTTCTGGGCAAGAGAGAGACACCGTAAGGGAACAACACTAAGCTGACTTCACCAAAATCTACTGAAAAGCCTGGTAGGTTTCAAAGATGCATTTCAAAGCTTCAGAAGAACTATTACAGAGAAGGTTGAAAAGATCTTGAGAATCAGGGGATGTAAACGTATGATGTAATGGAGACGGGAAAGTCACAATAGGATTTTGGCAGAGACCACAGTATAAACTTTCAACCACTAACATGCAGATGCAGAAAGCTAAAGGGGGAGCTCCAGAACATGCAGATCTTGCAGCACCCCTAGACACCCCCAAAAGCACAACATTCCCACGAAGGAAATTTGAATCAAATAATGATAATGTCTACCTGAATTATGCTAAAACACCTCTTTAGCATTTTTATAGACTTGATATTGGAGTAACTCCAAATGTTCAGTCAGTCAAGAGACATAGTGTTCAGTGGCACAAAAAGACTCAAACACAGATAGATGTATTTTCTACTTCTTCCTCCAGACTTCTGCAGTACCTCAGTAAGCCCTATTCTGTAAAACCTTTAACTCAAATAGTGAGGCTCCAGATAGGAAATTGAACAAAATGGATTTGGAAACAATGGAGTTGTGAGTAAAACACTGGCTGCCCACTGAAATCCTCAGTATCAAACACAAGTACTCTGAAATACAAAGAGTCTATCCTGACTAACAAGCACAAGCTGAAAAGTAATCAATCAGTGATACACATTAAAAAAAAGATACAAGTTAAACTCCTGCCAGTACTCTAGGGCTCTTTATACATTTGTTTATGCTTGAATAAACTTGTCCTCACTGGACTCGGGAAGTGCTAGAGTAGGACAGACACCAGCAAAATTTCCATAGATTTGGACAAAGGTAGACAGCAGTCAGCACCGCACTCATGAGAGTCTGACTTGTTCCCAGGCCTACACAAGTATTGAAGGTATCGCAAATACACCCATCGAGATAGGGAACTGATTATGGTATGGCCAGAGCTACAGATGCACAGCATCAGAATAGAGTACAATAATCTGCACCAGCAAAATAAATAAAGGATAAGCATGCATAAATGACAACAGGAAACATGCAACACAGAGCAAACAGAAAATCATGGAAAATTTCATTAGGATTAAAAAAGGATATGACACCTTGGGCATTAGGTGAATATAAGCGAAGTTCTTAGTTGCACTTAGAGGTTTCATTCAAGTGGATGTGCTAGTAATGAAACAGCAAACAAAATTAATTCCTGGCACGAGTTCAACAGCAAGAGAACATGCACACGCTCAGTGTAGGCAGTTCCACACAAATACAGTCAAAAGTAAAAGAGATAAAGAACCTTCTTGGTAGATGGTACACAATGAACTTCAATATGTAGGAAGAGAGACCAAAAAAAAGAAAAAGTGGAAGAAATATTTCAAGATGGTACAAAGATATGAACCCCCAAAACCCCATCCAAACATATTCACAGTCTATGAAAAGGATTGATACTACGAAGTACAAGCTATAAACAGATAATCGCCACAAATAGCAAAATCGTTATTGACAGACTCCAGGTCTAGAAGCAAGAGCAGCACCAGACTGACATCTACTGACAAATGTCCCATCAGTGCTTCCCCCATGTTGCGCTACCAGCATACAAGACTTTGCAAAGCCTTGGAAAAGCCTGTGACAAAGCTCCGAAGTCACAGACACTGAGATGTGCTTATCCTTGGATAAGAGGAAAAAGTGATTTCCAGAAAGAAGATCTAGGAAATGCTTGTAAACCTCAGAGACTCTCAGTCTTTTGGAAATATGGAATAACATTTTGTGGCAGAAGGGCAGTGGTGGGAGCAGGAAGCAATATTAGGAAGAACTGGAGCTTCTTGAGTTGGTCTTTGAGAGGCAGAAAGTCCAAAACAGAACAGATGACAGGACTGCCAAAAAAGACAATGTGCCACTTGAAGGCTCTGTCTCTTGCTTCACCTGTTCAACCTTTCATACTTTAACTCTCATCATTTTATTTCTTTTCATACCTCAGATGGAATGCACCACAGTGAACACCAATTGTCAGTTACTAAAAAAGAAAAAAAAAACACACAAAAAACCACACATGCAGCAAGATGACAGAGGTTATAATTTTAGATACATAAATACAGACCAGGTAAGTGACAAAAAGTTTCAAGTGTGATAGTCACTACTTTATCAATGAAAATTTTGTCAGTGAAGATAAATCTGGTCCTGCCAGATCCATCCTATCACCTAGTCACCAATCAAGTCACCTCTGCAATGCAGAGTATCCTGGGGGATGTATTTTCTTTGTTATTAGTGGTTGTTTTGTTTTCTTCTTTTAAGACATCCAAACATGAATTCTTAAAAGCATTAAGCAGGTATAATTTTCTGCAAAATGTTTCTGTTGGGCCAGCCAGGATAAAAACAAAGATGATAGAGGAAGAGCAACAACTGAACCCAAGACCTAGTAAATGAATTTCTGAACTTAGTCTATGTCTAGAGTAAAGGTCTACCTCTTGCTATCATTTTGTATGTTTGGAACTGAGAAAGTTAAAAGAACTTATCTTCCCCAAGACATTCTTTATAGTGTGACAAAGCAAGACTTGACTAGGCAGGTGATCACACCTAGGGCAAAATTCATGCCGCTACTGTTAAAACGGTATGAGAAAGAGTTGCTGGAGTTCATTCCTTCCCCACCCTTGACAAGTCTGGGCTATGCAAGAACAACTAGTACACTTGTCCAGTATTTCAAATGTCAAAGTTACTACACTTGTTGCTGCTCTGAAAAACAAAACCCTGATTACAAACAAACTTTAGTCTTACATGTTGAATTCACCTAGGTAACAAGTAAGCTCCTTAATGTAGTTAAGGTGTGCACAAATGCATAATCCAATGACAGCAACGTGTATCACTGAGCTGGCAACAAGTCTTGCAAAATGACAAATGCTGGTGATCACTTACAGATGTATGGAGATTATTCATGCTATCCTTATGCAGAAGACATATCACAGAATCGCTTTAGTTGGAAAAGACCCTCAAGATTGTCGAGTCCAACAATTAACCTAACACTGCCATGTTCACCTCTAAACCATGTCCCTAAGAACCTCATCTACACATCTTTTAAATACCTCCAGGGATGGTGACTCCACCACTTCCCTGGGCAGCCTGTTCCAATGCCTGACAACCCTTTCTGTGAAGAAATTTTTCCTAATATCCAATCTGAACCTCTCCTGGCACAACTTGAGGCCATTTCCTCCTATCAGTTTGCTAGCTGGGAGAAGAGACCAACACCCTCCACGCTACAACCTCCTTTCAGGTGGTTGCAGGGAGTGATAAGGTCTCCCCTCAGCCTCCTTTTCTCCAGGCTGAACAGCCCCAGTTCCCTCAGCTGCTCCTCAGACTTGTGCTCCAGACCCCTCACCCGCTTTGTTGCCCTCCTCTGAACTCTCTCCAGCACCTCAATGTCTTTCCTGCAGTGAGGGGCCCAAAACTGAACACAGGATTCAAGGTGCAGCCTCACCAGTGCCCAGTACAGGGGGACAATCCCTTCCCTAGTCCTGCTGGCCACACTATTTCTGATAGAAGCCAGGATGCTGTTGGCCGCCTTGGTCACCTGTGAGCACACTGCTGGCTCATGTTCAGCCGGCTGTCAATCAACACCCTCAGGTCCTTTTCCACCAGGCAGTTTTCCAGCCACTCTTCCCTGAGCCTGTAGTGCTGCCTGGGGTTGTTGTGACCCAAATACAGGACCCGGTAAAAAATAATAAGGCATGAGCTATACTTCCAAAATGAAAAAGAAATTAAGTCTTCTATGCAAAGCAGAACAGCTCTGTTGGAATAGCTGTTTCACCTTCTGCTTTTTGTTAGATCACTTGAAGCTCAAGTTGTTTCCGTTATTCTACGCAAGAATTCCGCTGGATGGGCTTAGCAAAGTGCTGCTGCTCATCAATAGCAATTTCAAACCACTTCTGTGTATCAAACAACTTCTTACAAACATCAATACTTCCCAGTCATAAGTATTGAGAAGAATGATGAGCACTAATATCAATAGCTCCTTTCTGCTGTGAAAATATTTCTATCCATATCGAGTGAAACCTTCAATGCATTTTTGCATAACATGTTTTGCAACACAAAGCCATTTAAATGGTGATATATTTTAGTATTCCAAAAGCTTTAAAAATAGAATCGTTGATGCTGCAGAAGGAAACTGAGGAGGATATTATGAATGCACAGGGATTATTATAGAATAGTAAGATGCTGACACTTTCATTAGGAAGCACGTCAACTTCAGGCACAGGAGGATCAGTTATTAAGCGGAATATTCCAGATTGTATTTTATTCATTAGTAGATTCTCATATTTTGACTGAGATCACACAAATCTCTTAAGCAAAAGGCTGGAAAGCTTTTCACTCAATAAATTCATTTGGTTGGTAAGCATGTGACCTGGGACAATATTCTTACCTTTTTCAAATCAGAAGTGTTTGGAAGCTTAAAGTTCAGACTTTGTTGCAAAATCTTCAACGTTTCATGCATGAAGACCACACCATTTACAAGAAGACAACAAAATATTTTAATTTAAATATACCCCATACTATACAACTGTATAAAATACCAGCTAAGCATTCATTTGAACACTTAATAAAAAATAAAACCAAAAACAAACAGAAAAAGCAAGCAGCACACTGTAGTAATGATAACAGAAGGTGGCACAAGCCAGGATATACAACCAGAAAGACAGGCAAGTTTCTGTCTCACAGCCTTTGTTTACAGTTACCATCAAAAGGGGAAACACACTGTAGCCATTCCAAGACTTCATGGTTTCTAGTGTCCACCTTATTAGGCAGACATCAGTGTACTAAAATGATGAAAACCATACTAGTATTTAACATTCTGTTCTGTTTAACTGAAAGGTAGCATTGCTTTCTTCAGATTGCTAGGAAACAGAACAGTAACTACCTGGGTTTCTATTGCAAAACTAATGCTTTGATTGGTAATCATGGAAAGATGGAAAAAGGACAGAACAGGAACTATCCCAGTAATTTTAAATTGAATGAAGTGAAAAATTAAGTCCAGCAGTAATTTGAGAAACATGGGAAAAGAATCTTGGAAAGGTTTAAAGGCAGTTGTGGCAAACCTACAAAGTTTCTCTCTATTTTACGTATTTATTTTGTGTTGATAAGCTGTACATGTATCCAGGTGACTGTTACACCTTGGTAACACAAAATAACCTTATGTACCCCTCATTAATAAAACATGGCTCCAGCACTATGTGGCTTTAGCTCTTCTTAACACCATTAACACAGAGAGAGTGCCACTTGAGTTGGGTCCAAGATAGACACCAAGTGTCAGGGTTTGTTTCAGTTTACAGGGCATACCAATCAAAACAGGATCATAACTGCAAGTATTACTGAAGTTCAATATGCCCCTGTTCTCTGTGGTCACAGGATATCGATTTCTATTTTGCTAAGTATAATGAGAGGCCTCCAATAATACCACATTAACACTGCAACACAGCTTGGAATGGCTTCATTGTACTTTTTTTTTTTAATACATACTATTTATTTAAAAAACAAGGTGTGAAGCCTGGGCATGTTTGCTTCAATGTTTGCTTCGAATGGCACAGAATTAATATCTTTATATTAGCTCCAGCTACAAAACTCATTCTCAGACCAACTGTGGTGAAAGCAAACCATAGAACCATGCTTTGACTTCTAAAAACATGTTGAGAAGCTTCAAACATCTCCTTTCTAAAACCGTGGTATTTTCCCACAGATATTAGTCACTATCTCTTAAGAAAAATACTGGAACCTATTTCAAAGCGAGGATCTCCATTTTAAAAACCAAGCAATAAAATACACTTCTGCGATCTTACTCTAAACTTTTGTCATGAGTTACAGTCTCTAAACATGGACATATAAAAAACCTTAAAGCATCTCCCACATACATCCATTACTTAAGTATGCATCATTACTTGGCATTAAGCGTTTCTAAATACCAGCTTATTTTGGAAGCAAAGCTAAGAAAGTTTATATTTGTGGACATACAAAGCCAGTAGAAAAAGATACAAGTGTGCAGCTTGTAGAACAGTTCACATCAGGAATGAACGAGGAAAAGGCACTCCAGCTCTCTTCGCTGTTCTACGCACTGTGTGCAATTTTTCAACCAACCACTGTTAAACCTTTGCTCTCAACAATACGGATTCACATACTGAGTAGAGTTCACACCTCTCCATTACCATGTGTTTTTCACTGAAAAATTACATTGCTGTGAATATGCAACATTAGCTTTATTTATACATTTAAGAGTACTTTTTTCAAAATGAGAAAGTCAAAGTTACCGAACAAATGTTATTGAAGATATAAATTATTTAAGCTTAAATAATTTAAAATCAACTTATTTAAACAACTTTCCTATTGCACATTTTTTCCATTACTTTGCCAGATAAAACCCTATATAGGCATTTAAAAGGTTAAAATTTTAAAAGCACAAATTTACATAGCACCAAAATAAGGTGCTGAAGAAATTGTATGCCTTCTGGAAAATGAGTGCCAATAAAAACAAATATAAATATATATTTATATACACATCTAGTAGTAAGTCGGGATGCTGAGATAATAAATACTTTAAACAATTTCCCAGATTTCCAGAAACATGTCAGAAACTATAGAAAATAATGCAAAGTTACTTCAGAAGACCAAGAATACACATGCACAAAGTCTATAAGAAAAAGGTTTACAATTCCCATACCTTAATCTTTAAAACCACCTCTTGTTTTTGATATGTACTCCACACAATGACTATCCTATTAGTTTGAGGATTTATGTGAGATAGAAGAAAGCTTCCCCTAGTTGCTTTATAATGGAACAGCCTACAGCACCCCCCCAAAATAAACCTAGTTTGTCCTGTTACGTCTCAAAATGTCTTCTTCTGCCTGTCTTTTATTCCCACTGATCTGGGAATACACTCAGGACATCCATCAACTTGCAGCATCAAAAATAAGGATGAAACTTCCTATATTTTTTTCTGAGCAAACTTATATTGGAATTTCTCCTGCTGTAACTGATGCTACCAAATCTGTGACCTGTTGTTTCCATAGTAAATGTTTCCCTTGCACATGTCTACTTGTAACCCTTGAAAACCAACAGCAGTTCAGCTTAAATGGGTAGGAGTATAATCTGGCCTTCTTGTCTGAATAATTTTTGGTTTGGGTTTCTTCGTTTCTTCTTCAACATCGTTTTCCTGGTCACTCTCACATACGTGAACAACAACACTTGGAGTAGTGTCAGTTGCAGCATGTAGCTCATACTTTTCTCCTGAAAGTGAAAATATTAGCAAAACTGGTTAAAAAGGTTCCATACTGTAAAAAAGTATGAAATTAAAAAGAAAGGAACTCAAAAATGTTCAAGTATTACACTCATGACAAAAACCTGATGCCACAATACATTAGATGGTGTAGGGAGATGCACTGCAAACAGTCACATTTACCATTCAAAGTTTTGTTTCCAAAGCAACATAGCTCAGCTGCTCTCTTAATGGCAAGTTTACCTACGTTACCCTTGGCATTCAAGAACACATTCTACATGAGCAGTCATAACTCTTCTTGGTGGGTTTTTGTAATTTTAAAGTGTACAAGATTATCTATCCACTGTGCCATGCAGACTTTGTTTTTGTGAATGATGGCAAAACCACAGGATCTTCCTTCCTCCCAAAACTTCCGGTGTTAAAAAAGCTGGATGCAGTTTTCACACAGAGGTGCTGTAACGTTGTTCTGTCATTCTGTGGAAAAGCAGAGCTAGACAGCAGGCTCCGCACATATATAATGTGAAACACTCAGATGCAACACAGCCAGTGTGTAGAAGTGCTATGACAAATTTTGTTGACCACTGATCTGAAATCTGTTCTCCCTACAATATAAAGAATTGCTTTTAAAATCTAGCCAGGTGTTAAATAATTTTAATCTTACATCAGATCAGGGAAAGAGCAAACTATTTCTTTTCACTGCTTCCCTGGATCAGTTCCCCTTAATTTCTTGTTACTTTATACTCATTACCTTGGTGGAGAGAACAAGCTCCATTAAGATCTCTATAGTGATCTGCACATCCACTGTTCAGAAGAGCTCACACCTGTGGCAAGCAGCACACTCTAGTGTGCCAAGGCCCTGAAACCATCTCTGCTCTGTTTTCCCAACAACTTTAGGAAGGGGAACTGGCACAAAGATCAGTTCCATAGAGGCTCTTGCCTCCAATTCTTCAGAATCACACAAGCCATTGTGCTAGACTACTGCATAGAACACTGATGCATGAGGAAAAGTTCTGCCCTACCACCTTCTGCACCCCTTACTACTGACATAATAAGATGTATTCCCTAAGCCGGTAGGTAAACAGGTGCTGGTAGGTAAGCAGGTAAACACTATAAAAATACTACAGTAAAATGATTTAGATTACAGTTCTTATTCCCTCTGATATGGTACTAAATGTGGCCATTTCTTCTCTCTCCTAAATCTAATAGTACCATTGCAAACAGGTTAAATCAGAGTTGTAGATTTTGGGAAATATAATTTACACTGATTCTCATTACGGAAGTTGTCTTAACTGAGGTATAAAATGACATCAAGGGATGTGATCATTAATCACTGAAAAGCGGAATGTCTAAATAGTTCAGTTTAGTGGAACTTTACATCTATTCCTTAAACTAGTGTTTCTCCTGTCTGTGGTGCTATTTTTAATAACAGACCTATAAATAGTCTACACAGCATGGTTAGCTGAAATTACAAGAAACTTATGGGATAGCACTAGAAATAAGGAGTGAGTGTACAGTCTTAATACCTCCTTTAGTTTGGACAACGAGGAAAAAAAAAAAAAGGAACCCAATATAAACTTTTTTCTTCCCAGGGTGAAGCTATCTCGAAGTTTCCAATAAATAAATACATTGCAGCAGATGAAAATTAGAGGGAGCAAGGAGTGGCAGAAGCTTCTCCCTCTTAACTCCAAAAGAAAATGAGGTTGATACTGATAGTTTCCCTACTACCTCAGTTGCAGAGGTAATTCTAGCATAGAGCTAGACAGCTGTTAATTGGTTCATTGTCTTAGTCTGAAACAGGATTTTCCCATTCCTTCAAGATGCATGTAACTACACAACTGCCTCTTCGTTTTTAGCTTAGGAAGCTGCTTCTTGAAAATTCTGATGAACAAGCTAACTATTGAAGCTATATTCATGCTCTCTAAAAATCACAAAATAGATCATATTTCCAAGTGATCTTGTGGAATTACCATGTGTGTAAGGAACTACCTTTTACTAACACTTTTTCTGATATTACAAATTTAACTTGTAGATATTAACTCATTTGAAGAGTTCTATAAAGTCAGAAAGTTTAGAAAGTGTTTTACTCAATCTAGTGTTTCTACTCCTTCTTACCTGGTCCTAACTTGGAGATAGCATATAAAAGGTCATAGTTAATGACTGGAGTAGCATCTTCTACTTGCTTCCAATCAACAGGTGGTGAGGCAGGAGGTGAAATCAAAAACTGTTTGTCTGGATTTGGTGGCGCCAAATGTGAGCTTCCAATGTGCAAAGTCTGAAAAAAGCATAAAAGCCAAAGCTGTTTCATTATTATCAATGAATCCATCATTCATGAGGAATTTTAAGGTTTGAATAGATGTTATGCTGTAACAGGCACTCAAGGTGGCAGCATGTAACTATATTATTGAAGAGAGTAATATGAAAGACCCAGTATACAAAATACAGAAAAGCCACCACATTCATTAACTCTGATGAAACATGCAATGAAGTATGCACATCCGTATCTTCTCATTATGGAGTTTTACAAAAATTTCACCAGAAAATATCTGTCCTTAAAATACAGAAGTAGCAGGAAGCTGGATATGGGCTTTAAGGCCTAATGACAAATGGTGTTGAAACTCATTACCACAAGTGAGAGTGGTGAGAATTCTAGAAGGTATATAAATAAACTGGCTCCTTCAGGACTGTCCCTAGGGACATCTGAAACAGACACACATAGATTAATTTTCCCATTAAATTTATGGTGGAAAATACACAGCAGCTACCAAAAGGCACCCAGATTAGCAGAACTTAAGAGTTTCACGTGTTCAGCAGCAGACACTACTCAGCTATAGAGCTGCACTGATGGTGATCTCCAAGTACAAACGTGTGCTAAACAAATGATTTGCAGTAGTGAGAGCAGGAACAACAGGTAGAGTTATGAGTGAACATGCAGTTCTGTGCTTTGGATTCCCTCAGATCCTGCTTGAGCACACATGCATGTATACTGTTGGCAGAGCACGCTTGGCTTCCCCTGCCCTGGTGAAGTCTATCTTTGACCGTGCTGATTACTATCATCTGCTCCCTTTCCCCAAGGTTATCTAAACAATATAGAGCGAGACAAAAATGCAAAAGACGCAACAGCCTCTAAATATGTGCAGCTTTGGAACAACCTGGGATTCTCTAATCAAACTGGAAAAACTAACAGTGTTCATTAGCATGACTAAAGACCTGTGGAAGCTTATCACAAGCAAGTTATGCTTTAGTACCTTGTAAGGATAATCTCAAAAAAACCTTACCTGAGCAAAATAGAGTTTTATTTCCTTTCCAAGGAACTCTGTCTTGTGCAACTGGATTCTAGCATCTGCTGCAGATAAAGGGTTACTGAAATTTATTCGTACTCTTTTGAAGCTCTTAAAATACTGAAAGGTGATATCTTTATCGTATGTTCTAAACAGCGATTCAAATTTAGCCTGAAAAGGAAAGACCAGAGAAGAAAGTGAGTATGCAACACTCTGCACTTTCTCTAAAGAAATACAGAAATAAATAGCAGTTACTAGTAGGGCCATGCCGACACTCGCAAGTATTGGTGTATTTATAACAGCTTAGATTATATTTTCTTCTCTTTTTTTTTTAAATAATGATTTTTTTCTAACCTATCACTTGTTATCTCTATAGCAGCTTTTTTCTTCTTTATTAAAAATAGATTATCACAATGAATAAGTGTTAGACAAGATATTCTGACTTAGTGACATAACAGAAATAGTAGTATTGGTAAGATACTGAAAAGAGATGCTTGTCTCATTAAATTAATATCCACAGGCCTTGAAAAAGAGTCTGCCAAGCAAGCCTTTGTATGCGATTTTCAAGGAAACCAACACAACAGTTTTAATAGAGAAAAATGAAAAATACATATTCGCAAGCCAAATGTAATTTTCCTCAGTGACTCAGCATGCACAATAAATTTCATGAACATCTCCTGTTTTAATAGCTGCTACTTTCATTTAGTAAAATGAACATATTACTGAACTCCAGTTCATAGCCTCTTCTATTTCTGGAACCAAATTCTAAAAAGGCTCCCACTGCCTCTTCTGGAAAAAAAAAAAAATCTTAAGTACTAACCATACAGCTCATGAAGGACTTTTGAAACACTTTCTGTTTTGATTGTGTGGAAAGAGTAGGAACTGGACTAAAACCTCATACCTTCACATATCTGCAGCTGAGTTACTTTGATGTCCTATCTGTACAAAAAGACTGAAGCACCTTTACCAACAGCTAGCTATCTCCATTTTGCACTTTGGGCTTGTGCTCCCAGGGCATCTATGCAAACCTGACTTGGCTATTTTTCATGTAATTTATGAAAAGTGCTTCCACTCTTCATGATGCCAGACCAAAGGAGGAGAAAGAAACAGGAGGTTCTGAAGCTGCCATGCTCTTGTAAAGTGTTTCAGGCTCACATTGAAACCGCAGTAATCAGTCACAAGCCTTATTTCAGTTTTCTCTTCATAAAAGCTTACTAGAAGCTCAATACCAAGCCAAAATAAACAAGTATGTAAAATTGCATTGCCTCATTTTTTGGTTACATTTTGAATTAGTAGGGAAAAAAGCAACAAAGATTACATAAGAAGCCAGAAATTACTTCAGAATTTCACTTTCCTTCCTGAAAAGCTCTGCTTCACAAACTCACCACAGCTGTGTACATAACCACTATATTTCAAAGATATTGTAGAATCAGAACTGTCCTGCTTCTTGTTGAGGCACACATAAGCTTCTTCAAAGCGAGGTCTGAAACAAGACCTGGACCCTCTGCACACAAAGCCCATATTTGTTAGCCTCCTGTACTCCAGAGAGAGCTGGATGCAATCATGAAAAGCCGAACTCACACTAAATTGCATTTCTAAGTTCACATTCAACATTTAAACTCAGAGAATACCTGCAAGATTCATGGAATATATACAGGGTTTTTTTAAAAAAATGTGTGTGATTATAGAGATCATAAATGTCATGCTAGCAATACAACACTAAACCAAATGTCCCTTTTGTCCTTAAGGTATCTTAGCAGTCAACACCTCACTGTATCAGGACTGGATTACTTACATTATATAAATTATAATCAGATAAATACAAATCCAAGGGGACTTCTTACAGTTTTTACATTATACTGCTAACTTAAGTGCTAGCCAAAAAAATCCCAGCAAAAGTATAAAGTGTCCTATAAATTATGTGCATCATACTACCAAAATTATAATCTAAACATTTGCTGAAAATGCATAAGCAAGTGAAGAGAGGACTATACAGACAGTCAAGCAAGTCTGGAGGTAAACTTCTGATCATTTCCAAAAACACATAGCTTAAGATCTAATAATTTCCAGAGTTAAAGTCACATCAGAGCATACTGCTGCAGACTTGTAAAACCCAAGACCCTTACAAACTGAAATTTTCTTATAAGTCAGAAAGCTATCAAGGCATCCATATTTTAAACAATTTGAAACAGCACCTAAATACTTCAGTGTTCCAGTAGTTCACATAAAAACCCCACAAAAGACAAAGCATACCCTTGTTTCTGCTTGATTGAAGACATCGCTATCTGCCACACAGGCAATCAGAGAACTAAAACTGTAGTTAAAATTTCTAAAATGCATTTTGTGCTTTGCCAAAGCGATACTTGCTGTTCCACAGAAACCAATGACTTAAGGAAGCTGCTGGTCCTGCAGGCAGCGTTTATAAGGGAAACAAGTCCAGCCCCTCAAAGGAGAAAAAAAAAAAAAAAGGGAGAGAAAGGTTTCAGAGCATCCTGTATGTGACAGCAAATTCCTGAACAAAGTCCTGCATGCTTTGAGGCAGTCAGGAACAAAATGTAAGCTGCGACTGGAAAGAGGTGACGTCAGCACATTAGTCAGCTTCCCTATGCTAATTACCAGCGCTCGGGAGGATGGAAAAAACAGCTGAGGTTTGCACAGCAGCTGCTTTATCGAGCCTCTTGCAGCATAGTTTCCACTGGTAGTAATTCCATTCAGCACTCAGACAACATGCTCTTCACTGGAATGGGACAACCCATCTTAAGATGGAAAATGTTACTGCCAAAGGACCCAGGTCTAGAGTAATGGGCTGTAATTAGCCAGGAGGAAAATTTCAAGACTTCAGAAGGGAAAACAAATCCCTCAGGTCAATAGCTTTTGGTAATTTTGTGGAAAAATATACACAGACTGAAATTTAGAGATCAGGAGGAATGGATTTGGGAAAATACTTTTTGCCCCCATTACAATGGGAATTCAATTTGAAGCTTTCTTCAAAGCAACTATATGGATTCATTACCATTTCCACTTCATTAAAAACTGAGTATGAGCCTCATAAGCTGTTGGGGTTTTTTGGTTTGGGTTTGTTTTGTGTGGTGGTTTTTTGGTGGTTGTGGTTTTTTGTGTTGTTTTTTTTTTTTTCTTTTTTTTTTTTTGAACAGGAGCTTCATCATAATTATGCTGGTAGGGTTTTAAGAGTCTGAACTACTGACAGCAGAGATGAGGTATGAAACCTACACTTCTGACATTTTCTGGTTTACCAATATTCATATCCAGTTTCAGAACATTTCCCAGAAGGTAGCACAGGACATAAGTGTGTTTTTTTGGTATGTTGGATTTTTGAGGGTTTTTGTTTGTTGGTGGTCTTTTTATTTTATTTATTTTTTAAATCAAGAACTGTTTTAAAAAGTCTTTACCATTTAAAGGAATTCATTAAGCTTAAGCTGAAGCTTTTACAAGCTATTTGGAACTCTCCTATGCAACTTCAGATCAAAATTTATAACAAAGTTGAAATATAAAGTTTATTTTACTGTAACATGGGGCTATGACAGGAGTATCAAGTTTTATGAAATACTTGCAAACAATATACAGTCATAAGTTTAAAACTTTATTTCATAAATATTTATTCATGTACAACCATTCACATTAATAGCCTTCTCTATTTTCATGGGCTCTACTTATTGCTCAATGTTAAGGATGCTTATTGAGCCGCAGGCCAAAATAGCCATTTAGTAGTCAAACTGCTATTTCAGTTACCCTAGCATGAAAAACCTACTCAGACCAGCTTCTTAGCACCTTTCCTCAGAAGCCCTCACTTAAAAATGAGCTCAGTTCAGAAAAAGAGAAGGTGCTCTGAAGGACAACCCAACAACTGGTGTAGATGCCGTCAGTGAGATTAAACTCAACTCCAAAACAAAGTAATAGGTAAGCCACCAGCGATCCACTAGCACACTGAGTACCTAAAGGATAGAAAGACTAAGAAACAGCAGCCCTTTTCCTCAGCCTGAGCTCCCGGGAAGATGGAATACAGTGATTATCCAGCCACCCAACACTACCAAGGTGTGGACTGGGCACACACAGAATGACAACAGGCCTGAGTTCTCAAACTCACAATTTGTACCCAGAAACACAGGCACTTGAGAGGAGAATTCATAAACAGCCACCATGCCAACCAGTGAACCACCTGAGCTCGCACAGAACACCATGCCAAGTATGTTTTGCATCCTGCCCCTGCCCTAGAATTAGGTCCTCAAGTGTCTTCAAGACTTCAGAAGTGGAAGCACCAAGCATGACTCCATAGACCAGAGGTCAGGATTCTCATCTGGAAAATATGGCCATGAATCACCTAAGCACAAAAGGAAAACAGGCTTTCCACATCCTAGGTGAATGCTATAGCTATTGATAAGAAAGTAAAGAAGGTTCCCCCTTAACCTGCTACTGAGTCAGAGTCACTTGGCATACTCCAAGGCTACTGAGGTGACTGAAGCATCTCTGTGGGTGATAGGTGGAAAGGATAGCTCTTCTGTAGAGCCTCATAGGGCCTACACAGGAGGTAGTTTGAGCTGCTCAACAGAATGAAGCCTTTGGCAACCCAGCTGCAGACCTTTATATAGCTAAGCGTGTCAAAGCTTCCTAGCAGTCCAGTGACTGTAGAAGTCTTCCAAAGTCCTATTTTGGATTTCACAGCTTAATGTAGGACAGGTAGATCCTAGGCACTTGCATCTCTTTGTATAATAACTCTAGACTTACATTTTTAGGCTCAGATCCCATGAAGAATAAGACATTAAAAATACCTCTGATTGCTTTCCTTAAGGCTACCTACACATTGAGGCCATCTTTCAAATATACTTTGTCATCTAAAACAGGACTGTAGACTGCTGTATTACTGTGTTAGCTGTAAACAAACCAACAATTTTTGAGAACATTTAAACACCACACAAAATTTTTTCACACTATGTTCTCCAGATTTAAAATACACACTAGGTTTTTACTTTATCCATTTAAAAAGGCAAAGAAAAGAAACCAGCCCTAGTTGGTTCCATTTTACCGTTATCATCATTATTTTTGTAAGGTTGTGTCACCAGTCACTCTTAAAGAAACAATTCGTGCAAAACATGGTGGTTGCATACTACCACTCCATTCACAATATAGAATATACCAAGAACTAGTATTCTGGGAGTTGAGGGGGAGAAATTACTTTGAAGTGGTCTAATACCCTTACTGCTATGTGTGATTAGAACAAAAATGTTCAAAAAAATGTTCAAAACTACTGGATTAAGTAAGCTACTTTAAATTATTAAAAAGCAGAACTACTTACTTTCTCAAAAGAAAAAAAATTCTCACTATCCCCCACTTCACTTAATGGAACATTATCTAAGGCAGCAGCCTCATGTTGGGAGACCTGAGATCTGCTGTAGAAACCAAGAGTCAAAGTTACAAAACCACCATTACAAAATCCTGACAGTGTTGCAATGTTTCTTTTGTCGTGTTCAGGTCCTGTAACATTTGTTAACCACTTTCTAACGAACTGTCTGGAACAAGAACAGAGCAAGACTATCAGAACTTCTGGATTTGATGTTCTGATGCTATCAGAGTGCAGTTTTTCCTCTCCCTTGTCCCCCTCTGAAGAGAGTTTGCTGCTTGCTTGCTTCTCTTTAAGACTCCCTGGTGACAGAAAGAGAATGAAGGCAAGGAGATCACCTGCTTAAAAGGTATATGCTGTTATCCAGATACTACATAACGTCTGATACTAAAGAACAGAAACTTCATTAACGTAATGGGATGCTGCTGTACTTTGGGCAACAAGAATCAGGAAAACCAAATGGGTAAGAACAGTATGACATGACAACACGGTCAGTCCTGCTTTCTCGGGTTTCACCTTTCCCTTGAAAGGTACAGATTCTGGGGCTCAAGATTTAAAAGTTGAGTTCTAAAAATTGCAGACAGATGCTCAATGAAGACCTAGAGTAGCCCCTGACATCAACAGCACCTGACAGATCCCCCACTAGTAGCACTTCCCAGGCAGAGAAATTTAACAGAGAATTTTTTTGTTGCTTTTGGGAGTGAAAGGAGAAACAAGGAGTCAAATGAGCACATGGAATAGTGGGAACACAAAATGATTCAATGCCATAAATAGTGCTATAATTTAATCTCCATATGCAATAAAATAGGTAAAGGCACAGAAGAGGAGGAAATGAGATCACAGAAGTAGAAAAAAGACAAATCACAAAAAAGACTGTTCATTGCCAATAACTATGCTAGCAAACCTAACAATCTGAGGAAGAACATTAACACGAAATAAATGTCTTGGCAATTCTGTAAGCTAATCAAATGATCACCCATAAGCTATAAATCAGAACAATATAGCCCATTCTTTTCTCTCAACCCTGGCAGACTTTTCCAATTGCCATGGGAGGGTGCTTTTTATGTAATCCCTGTACTCCCACTATATATAGTTGCTGATCTTTTGCTATTAACATATAGTTTCTATTCCTGTCTTCACGTTAATTATCTTGCCTTAGCCCTTACTTAGGACAGGGATAAACATCTTGGAGTTATCTGGAATTAATAACCATACTTACTGGTTTCATTTTCCTAGGGGTTGGGAGAGGGAGGGGCAGATATTAAAGTACAAACAGCTTCTAGAGCTACCCATGTGTGCCCAGGGTCAGTGAGCTCTGCTCTCCCTGCACTAGCACATATCTGAGTTCAAGTGACCTTCTAGCCTGCACTGTTCCATCAGTGCAGGACCAGGGGTGCCGAGTGTCTGCATGGGACAGGGACACTGAAAAAGAATGAAAAAAGCTAATAAGTGTTCCTTTCTACAACTCTCATCTAGAGTAGGGCTTCAGCACACATTCAGGTAAAACAAAAAAAAAAATCCCCAGAATTCAGACCCACTGAAAAAGGAAGTATAATATATAATGGGCTAAATGAGCACACGTCCTTGATGGTGTATTTTCCTCAACCACCTTTAAGGGTGCTCTGCAAACTAACACTGCAGGCAGGAAACCGTAACATTCTCCATCCTCAGAAAACCTTTTTCCTTGCCCTTTGGATTCAAGAGGTGGGTTGTTTTTCTGTGGAGATTTGTGTTGTGGGGTTTTTGTTTTGAAACTAACTTGATGTGCAGGAGAAGTCACATCAATGCTGGCCAGCCTAACCAAAGAGCCACAAGTGAGAGCAGTGAGTTAAGTCCCTTGCCTTAAAATGTCTGCACAGTTCTCAGTCTCATTTTACTAGCCAAAAATGAATCACCCACCCCCAACAAAAATGTTGTGTGTCCACCCCCACAACAAAGACAACTGAAAGGAAATTTCATACTTGAGTATACTTTTCTTTTCAAAATCCTCACAATCCATTGGGAGACTGACAACCTTGATGTCTAATCCAGAACACAGAAATGGCTAAAGACACCTATTCATGCAGTCGGGCAGTAACGCAGTGTTTAATTTAGCCATACAAATTTCTCCCATGACAGGCAAACCCAGGTCAGAAAAATGCAGGGAGAAGAGGGAGTCAATTGTCATACAACTGAAAATGTTAACAGACAGTTTCTTCTGCTTTGTCATTATGGAAAACCTTAAATTTTTCAAAGTCATTCACCTATTGATTTTATATTCTACACATTCATCAGATCAGAAAGATATTACAAGAGAAATAAGTATATACACTGAGTGAGTACATCAGCAGAGAAACAATCTGCAGCAAACCACCTTTTCAACAAACAGAAGAGTCTTTAGTATTACAGAATTAACTGCCCAAATAACACCTGCAAGTTTATTTACAGTAAAGAAATCACACAGAGCACAGCAATGCAAGTACACAAACTGGTTTTCCAAATTACACAGAGCTATGTGCAGTGTCTTAAGGTAACACCCACACAATGACAAAATGGAAAAAGGGGCATGAAGCATGGAGTCTAGGCTGTCATCATCAGATCCTCTCATTAACTTTGTTTATAATGTGGAACAGCAAACACATGACCTTCCACTATTTCATATGCTTACAAGTATTTTAGTCACTGATTTTCCAGTCATAAAATAGAGATAAAAATTCACGCAGTTTTAACAAAATGTAAGCATATGATTCCATATAATATGGTACACAAAAGAAAAGCCTGACTGTACATCAAGATATGTCAAGCACTATATGGGAGTGCCATTTCTAAAAAGTATTCAATGGCTATAAAATTCTGAACTACTGGACAATATTTTCATATCTAAAAAGTAGCTTTTCAGAAATAAAGCTAAAACACTCGTCAGCAAGATTTATCAGAACACTGGCTCAGCACAATTATCACTAGCATACTTTGTATGTTAGAGTAGATATTTATCGCAAATAGACAGGGCTAGACTCAGTTTACAATAAAAATCAAAGGCCACACATCTGGAGTGCAGTGCTACCTCCAGTTTAGTCTTTTAGTTGTTCCAAAAAACCCCTTTTCTTCTTCTAAACAGAAAACAAAGTAGAAGAATGAGTGACTTTTTCTAAAATGTTAGGCAAAACATGCAAAACCAAGCAGAAAAGCTATGAAGATTCTGCAACTTTACTAAGATGCTACACACACTATGAAAGACTCAAATACCTTTATATACCTAAGATTATAGAAGGATAAATGCCAATCGAAACAAGTGTGGGGGGGTTTTGTTGTTATTTTGGGGGGGTTTGTTTGTTTGTGGTTTGTTGTTGTTGTTGTTTTAAATCTAACAAAAAATAAACACAGGAGAAATATGTACATTCACTAACCAATTCACTTCAACTACAAAATTATCTACAGATAACACATTTACAGTAGCAAGAGCATATCACGAAACACCAAGTCTTTTTGCAGTAATTGGGTGGGAGCTGAAAAGGAGAAGGAGAAAGTTCTCGGGAGGTCAGTCATGAAAGTCTCCCTCACAACTGCGTGAGAGCTTGGTTTCAAATAATCAAAACAACCTTCAAGAAGATGCTTCCTAAAACTGGATGAAAATACCTTAAAGAGATATCCAGCAACATTATAGTTCAATCCATTACGTGTTGGGGGAGGGGGTCCACAAGAAAAAAAAAAATCCAAACAATAAAAAGCCAAAGACCAAGATGATAATCTTTAATGAAGACAAATGTAAACTAGATCAATCCTATGGCTAGATGCAGTTGCCACGTTGATTATTTCTATTTAAGGAAGAAAGGGGAAAGAAAAGGTGACGAGGACAATAGTACAGTCTGTAACTCATCATGGAAGCAGTGCACATGCCACACTAGAAAAGGCTAACTATGGAAACGGAAGGAAATCCTGAAACAACTCTTCCCGTCTAACTTAAACTTGTCGAAGGCTTCTATAAATATAGATATCTATATAAATCCTTTCCTTAGAGTGGAAATTAAAGGAGAAAAATAGGAAATTTCTCCAAGGATCATCTATATTTATTATAAACTAAAAAAAAGAACAAAGGCTTTTAAGCCAAAATGTGTTAATAGGCCATTTTTGCACACTATAGAAAAGGTATCTGTAAACTACTGCAGAACTGAAGGAAGTGGTTTATTAAAAGATGTCCTCCCACTCCAAGATATAAAGTAGTATCTCATACGCACTGCGTAAGTATGAAATAAAGGAAGCATGAGGTATTCTTCCTACCACCAGAACTAGGAAAAGTCATCAGCAGTCTGACCTTTTCAAGGTTATTTGAATACCAGTGTGGGGAAAAAAAAAAAAATCTACTCAGTAGTTAACAGATAGGTGGATTTGCAAGATGAAACAATTTAAGAAAGAAGGAACATGCTATACACATCAGCTACTAAAACAAAAACAAACCTTCAGATAATTATTTCTTGAGTGAGGGGGCACCTTTTGAACATGAAGAACACTTGTTTTGTAAAAGAGGGAACAGCTGTAAAGTTATTTATAAATTAGAATGAGCAGAGTGAGAGGTCCAGGGGATAGGGCACATGCTTAAAGTGGGATTCATACATTCTTTAAGCACGTCATACACATTCTGACTCTTAGCACAGCTGGAGCGCTGCGCTCCGATGCTTCCTCTGCACTTTGCCCGTGCACTAGCATGAGCTAAGGAGCATTGAGGAAATATTGGTGCTGGGCTTGTGCACTGGTATCTAAAAAATACCATGTCTGAAGACTGAACAGGAACCAAATTTTAGAGAAATACCTTCAGTGTTAACCTACATAAATTTAAATGTTGACAGTGATGTATATAGAACTATCTTCAGCAGCCGAAACAAGAAGTGATGTGGAGTGAAAGTTCTTGCATAATCATGTCGTGACAGCTTATAAGAAAGGATGTAGACAGAGAAAAACCCATGAACCAAGTTCTCCAAATATCTCTTGTAGTAAGAGGGGAAAAAGACTGCAGCAAGTGATCCTGTGGTGTGTCACAATCCAGGCCCACAACCAAGAGTGTGTTATTCAAACCCTATCAAATTGAAGCCATTGTGGTCAAAGCTCCCCAATACCCAGATGTTCCAGTAGCAAGTACACACTTTCAAAATTCTTGCCTTCCATCCTGGAACTAGAAGCAGCATCCACAACATAAGTGAAAACCGTTAACAGAACACTGAACTTAATATTGGTTTATGACTTTAAAACCCCAGGCCAAGAAGCTGGGATTTGTTTTGACATATACATGTACAGTGATAAAGACAATATATTTTACAAAACAGGAGTTTTTAAAAACTAAATTTTGAGATGATGGGACAGGGTTATGACCCAGATTCAAATACTAAAACTATGTCTTCTAAATATAGATATATTTTATAATAAGTTAGTTAAAGTAAAAGCTCAATTTCAGCATCCTAGTCTTCTAAATATTGCTTGAGGGAAAAAAAAAAATTGTTTCATAAAGCCAGAGAGCTGGACAAACACCAGTCATCACAGCAGGATTAAAAGGCAGGTAGCATTTTTAGTTCAATATTCTTCCATATGCATTAAAAACTTTCAGAAAAGACCAAAAAAAAGTCAAGATATTTTTATCTCACTTTGTACATTCTGGATAATGAAGGAGATAGATAATGATAACAGGTCAGTACTGAGAGAAAAAGCAGAAGGAATGAATCCGTGTCAGGTTATGTTTATTCCCTACTCAACCTCTAAATCAAGAGTTACCATTATGAAGTATGAATCATTTAATATTAAAGCTTCAGATAAACCAATTTAAGAAGCTTAACTACTTTTTCTTTGAGCAACTAAGGTTTTGTTTTCAAATCTGTTCTGAAACAGTCAGATAATACTTTAGTGGTTTCTGGACCTATAACCAAGTATCGCTTCGATGTGTATTTCAGAT
The DNA here is from genome assembly GCF_036013445.1 of Caloenas nicobarica. Classification (NCBI taxonomy): domain Eukaryota; kingdom Metazoa; phylum Chordata; class Aves; order Columbiformes; family Columbidae; genus Caloenas; species Caloenas nicobarica. The sequence continues at coordinate 123,612,639 of NC_088245.1, read as the reverse complement.
CAACTGGATAGACAAAGAGTTTCGAAGTTTTTTGATGCAAGAAAACTCTGAAGCCAGCTACATTTCTACTGATGATTTTGGAAGCTACTAGAAGTGTACCAGCAACCTGTGTTTTGGTATGACTTGCACCATCGCCTCTACTCCTTGATTTGAGAGTGCACTGCAACGTGACATAGCCATAACATGCTAAGTGAAGATTTCCAAACAAGTGACATTTGATGGTAGAAACCCAGACCTAGTCATTGCTGCCTGATTGTACTCAAACAGAACCAGAGCTTTTTAGCTGCAATGAATATCCCATGATCACACTAGGGAAATCAAATCAGTTCACCATGGCTAGTTAAACAAAACAGTATTAAATAGGGATGGATACAACAGTATTCACTACTCAGTTCCACCTGTATTTTCCTATTGGAAGGTCTTAAAATTCTGCAATCTGAAGTATCTCCAGAACAGAAGCATGCTCCTCAAGGGCACTGCAAGTAAAACAGGCAGCTTGGGCCATCAAAGCAATAAGCATTTTGTTTATTCCCCCAACATAACAGCAAGGTGCTACCTCTACTCAAACCAGTGGTCTTGGTGGTCCCTCCTCCCAGAAGCTGTTTCTCAACATTACGCTGGTAGACTTTTAAGAATTTGGGTATAGTCTTATACCCAAAGGTAACAGACAGGTGTCATTCTGTGGACTACTCCCCCTTACATAGGGAGTACAGCTGATTCAAAATCTTCAAGAGCTATTACTACTCTTTGATGACGTTTACTGAAGTAGCATACTGGCTTGCTTACAGTTTGATTACTTTAGAGAAACTTTGGAGAGCTTTCTTTTGAATAAAAAAATTGCAGAGAATGGTTTGGAACAGTCAATCAGTCTTTTCTCAAGGGATCTCCAAAACCTGTGAGACAATTTTTTTTACCATTTAATCAATAACTCTTGAAAGTTTCACCCTTATTTCTTCTCCCTTCACTTCAAAAATTCCAACTATTAAAGACGTGAGCTGCAAGCCAGGCTTGCTCCAATGAACACCAGTTAACTTACTAATTTTCTTTATCTTAATTCAACAGCTTTTCACATGACAGAAGAAAAAAGAAAACTTCCACAGAAGGTTGCCTGCATCTATTCCTATTATTTCAAAAGGAGAATAAAGGAGAGATCCTACTCCAATTACAAACATTTATATGAAGCCTGAAACTACAGACTGTACCCTGAAGCTGTATGTCCTTTCAGCACAAAGCCATAATGCCTAGGGATCCAAAGTTTTGACCACATAAGTGTGCATCACCTATGGACGTCAGCAAGGTTTCTATGAAGCCAAGTGCTGAATTCAGCCATTTCTCTGCACACAGAAGCTATCCGCTCCACAAGTACTCCACTGAGGGATTGTAAAAACAAAACCACACCTCACATTTAAAAAAAAAAAAAAAAAAAAGTGTGTCACTTGAAACACAGATTCCAAAAGCACTGGCAAGAAGGAAAGTAGTTGTTTTTACTGAATAGACTCTTATAAGATTTTGTTTTAACAGCAGCTTAAAATATATGAACTGTTGTCATGCTTGCATTACGCAGCCTACATATGTCCAAACAGAATACAAAGAGCTGTGCTCTATCACAAAAGGGCTATTTGTGGATTCAATGTATGACAGTTTTCCAGCCAACCATCTGCAAAAATAAATATCTACAGTGTGCTTATTCCTTCCTTGGAAAAATCCATGACTTACGCTTCCATTTCCAAGCATTAAACACTAAATTCCTGTTCACTGACTTGTAACATAGAAGTGGTAATTTGGAAATTCCACTACAGAATATTTGAGTAACCAACTAGACTCATTCAGAAAACTTGTTCATATGGCAAGAATATTCCAAATTTAAAAATCTTTTTCAACATGTTTCCACTGCAAGGAATTTACTCAAATGATCCATAGTAAATGGATTACAATTTTGACCTCATTCAAGTGTTCTGGAAGGAAATAAACAGTTTCATACAGTATATTTACTGGCAACTATTTCCACTATTCCACCTGGAAAAATAACTACTAAGTGCTAAAAATCAGCATCCAAAAGTTTGCAAAATTGCAGCAACTAAATAGAATAGTGGAGTTGTAAAAAAAAAATACAAGTTAGGATTTTATATGCTGAAAGTATTTTAGAAGAGATAAACAACTTCTGATTAACTGAAGTTTGTTTCATTGAGAAAAATAAGAGGCAAAACCAGAACAAGTAAATAAGTATTGCATAGCATTCTGCCAGTCCGTATGGACAGATGATACAGAAAGAGACTATTCAAATACTCTTAACATCTGTGCAAACCAGCATCTTAAATTGATCATGAATAAGCCTGCTGAGGAAAAAATAGAGCCCTCTAGAGAAAAGTCTCCAAGAAACCCCTCTACTTTGTTCAAGAGGTGACATTTTGAAAGAAAGGTGTTAACCTGAACTGAGCAACCACGATGCTCAATTATCACCAATTCACATAATGCCACCTGAAAGCCTGATCAGCACTAGAATTCCTCAAAGCCATCCTGCACCTGGGAGCTACAAAGCATTAGGTCCAGAGTAGCTGGTGTCTCTTTGGAAAACATAGGAAGAGCAAAGAATATTTATGACTGCTGTATACCCAAGAAGTATGTTAGAAAGCCCATAAAGCTTGTTCTCACCTGGAAAGCAGAAAACAGTCATTAGCAAATAGCATCTTAAGAGGTTAGGAATTTCTGAGGAGCACTCCACACTCACTTGGAGGATTACTAAGAGCCTATAACCCTATATTCAGACATCATTCAGGGGTAATCTCCTCAGGACATTACTTCAGCCTTTCTAGCATAATCTGGGGGGAAAAAAAGGCATTGTTTATTGTGCTTTACTTTGAAAGAGCTCCTTCATGCAATTATAAATCCACAGAAGAAAAATGTCCCTTAAAGTGATAGCAAGAGTTTTCTCAAAGTCATCATACAAAAAATGGACTGTCTTGAGCCTCTTAGCAAGTTTCACAAGCAAGTGCAATTCCAGGATAAAGGGTTAAAGGACAGCATTTATGATAGAGAGTTGCATGAAAATATCAGGGACTGGGCAGAGAAGGAAGGCCAAGGAGGAAGCACTTGGAACTTGGTTGTCAGCTACTCTGCTTGGCAGAAGCCAACCAGCCAGCTTATGTGAGGCTCCAGACAAGCTAGAACAAGTATCAGCATATGCCACAGGACATAAAGAAGGGAGAATTCAGAACTTTGTAGAACGTGTCAGCCAAGGACACAAACGCAAAGTAAGACAGACATTTGTTCCACAATCTGTGAAATATGCTTAGTGTACAAAGGATTTTGCAAGCTTTAGGGGCTCACTTAATACACATGCTAAAGTAAAATTTTAAAAACAAAAATCACTGGAAGTTACCTTATGAAAAAAATTGTCTTGTTTTCCAGGAGTTTACAGATCTCAAACATTAAGAATGAGTGAGGGCTAAGGCCAATTTAGAAGGACCACCTCCTAACTTGCACATAAAGGCTGAAATGCATACTGAGCAAGCAATGTGAATCTGAAAAGTGTATTGGGCATAGTATGCATGCTTTTGATTTTAAGAATGAGACCGCAAAGGCCAGAAGTGACCGAAAGAATAATAAGTGGCTACCTGGGGCATGGTAAAGCGGACAAAAAAAAATCCAAATGGATGGAGAAGTGCAGTGATAGGTTCAAGCTTGGTTCTGTATACAGAGCAGGGGAAGACAGTGTTCAGCTTAACAGTGTCTTGTGTGGCTAAGAATTAACTTTTAAAAGCCCCTTGTTATTAAATTTCTTCAGATGTGTTTAACTGAAAATGAGGTATCTATCCACTTTCCAAAGAAATTCCAAGTTAAAGTTGCCTAAGTGCTATTCCTTTACATTGCCCTCTTTCAAACATATCCCAGTAAGTCAGCAAGACACAGTTCAGTACAGCTGAACTGGAAAAATAAATGCAGCAGCTTTCACTTATTAAATAACAAAATATTCAACCAATTCCACTAGACTAACTGATCTAATCCAATAACATATCCATGCACAAGCTGTGACCCACAAAACAAAACAAACCCCCACAAAACCAAACCAACCCAAAAACCCAAACGAACACCACAAAACACAAGCCAGCTTCCTTTGCAGTCCCCTGAAAAACCTCGGATGCTATAGTTTTTGCAGAACCAGCTCTTGTTAAGAAAGAGGAAGCAGCAAAAAGTGAGACTTGTCAGTCATTCCATACTCACAGCTTCACATGTATAGAAGAATGTCAGTAGGTCCAAGCAATTCTCTTCCAAACACCAAGAGCTCCCCTAGGCTTTTGGATCAACAGCCCATGTCACAAAACTACTGCAGGATTCACTCCAAGGAAGCTTGGAAGCTGTACTCCCTCACCCCATACACTGGCATTTCTGATATACCCTTTTAGTCTTGTAATGTCATAATCATTAACACTGTTCAGAACACACTTGTCAGTGCAAGCAACATGGAAGTTCATACACTTCAATGCATTTGCATGGGTGAAACACACAAGACTCTAGAACTTGGCTGATAATTACACTGATAACATTTAAGAAAAAAAATGTTCATTACCATCCAGTAAAGAAATATTTGGCCAACTTACTGCATACGAGGATACCACTTTCCATCAGTTCTCTGAACAACAGCAATCAATACTGCAGTGTATGCACATTACCAAATGCGTAACTTGCACAGTACCTATGCAGAAGCCTTCACTTCTATAGTTAAGTTGTCAAAAACTGCACAATTTGAAACCTTGCTTAGCTGTTACCCTGAAAGTAAAAGCCTAACAGGCAAAGGGGAGAAGACAAGTAACAGTTTCAGAAGAGAGAATGAAAATGCTCCCCTTTTAAGTTATGCCAGAAGGAAAACACAGGTAGAAGAGGCAAGTTCAGAAAAGAAAGTAGAGAAATTGCCTGAGCATCTTAAAAACTTTTCTTAAGATTCCCTCAAATATCCACACCTTTTGTCTGATATTAAATTTCATATTTATTTCAAGATCAGCATTTTTATAAAGCCATGAGAAAGTCAAAGAGCAGCAACTGTAACTGCTTGCTGTTCTAACTATAGCTTTTCTTATTTATGCCATATGATTTGTATAAAATCATGGAAAGCTGCACTCTTTCCTGGTAGCAGAAGGCAAAGAGTGGTCGCTCAAATATTTTTTTGCCTAATTCATTCCACTGGATTTTCCATAAGTGATTCATGGCTATACTCAGCTTTCCTGGAAAACATTTCACAAAGTCTGTACAGTATGTAAAGTAGTATATTCTCGCTGTCTAGTTTCTAATTGTGAATGTTTGAGACTCTCCTTTAAAAGCAAACACATTTTAGTGACTTCTATCAAGTATGATTTTGTTAACTCAAGCACTCCTATACCCAGAATAACTGCCACCACAGCAAACATGCACACACTTGTTTTCCTAAACAAGTTACTCCAGGCTTACACACAGTTTTACTTTGATATGTAACTAGACTTAGTATATCCTTTAATAGTCCGCTTTATCCTCTCACCCATCCTGATCCTGACATTGCTATTTTATGTCTTGATTCTGTTCCCAGTTAAAAGTTAATGCCATAACACTGCCACTTTCCTAAATGAAAGTAGGATCAGGTCCTTATCTGTAAGCTCCCCTTAAAAGGGATTTATCACTGTTTAGATGTTGCTGCCAAAATGATAGGACCAAAACCCTGAAACTATCAACAAATACAAAGTAACCTGTTTAATACAACTGGAGTTAAGACTATGAGGACAGGTTACAGCAATTTGACTTTATGGCAAGCTCGAAAACCAGAGGCTGTTAGGCTTCAGTGAAAATACAAACAGTTCCTGCAAAAAGAAGCCTCCAAGAGCAGAGCTATCAGTAGATCTAATGCCCTTTCCATTAACCCAGAAAGGGCTACTGTGATTAAATAGCAGGACACTTATTGTCTATCAGTGTGTATGTGGGAAGAGAAAATGAACAGTCAAGTATATACATTTGAATCCCATATCTATAGACACACTCATAAACAGAACTGGAGTTTCCCAAACAATTCTCCTTGCTTCTTTATAGCAGGGTGGTAATTATAAACACTGGACTGATTGAAGATTTAGGTGACAATGATGTTCCACATGTCAAAAAATGTACTTGGCCTCTTAAGATGAGCATCTCTAAGGAGCCCTTTTCTGGCAAATCCTCTGAGACAGAACTCTTGAGAAACTGGGAAAGAGGGTAGACTGGGGGTAGGTGTATAATTTAATTTTGTTAAAAAATTTTGAAAAGAAATCTAAATGATTATTTTCAGTGCTTATTTTTCCTCAAAAATATATTTTTTAAAATGCATATTTTTTACTCCATTTCCTATACATCCCCATTTACTAGAGCTCCAGCCTTAGATGCCCTTGGATTCAGGATTTTTTTTTTTTTTTTTTAAAAGGAATTTAGAAAGAGCCTCTTCGAATACTTGCATCTTCTATTAAAAGCTTGTTCTTTTCTTGGAAGTCACAACACTACAAAGTTTGTTTACCTAGAGGGACTGTGAAGTAATTATAAGTTCCCTGAAACTACCTGCCTGACTGGTTTCTAAAACCCCTTGTGGTGTTAGTTCAACACAGCACACACTAGTGAGGCTGACTTCAGTACTTCAAAGTTCTGGTTACCTTCCATCTGATCAAGCCCGAATCAGGAGGGTACTACTTAAACAAATGAGTCTTCAAAGTAGTTCCCAGGACCCTCATCTCCTCCCATTTTCATGAAGAAATTTAAGGGAAACTTAATTTTGGTTAGCATGCAGATAAGCTCTGGGTATAATGAAACTACTTGCAACATTGTTTCACATTATTTATAACCGGGTTGCTGCCTCTGAGCAATTCAAAGTGTCACAGGTTGATTCCTCTCACCAAACATTTTTCCTGCTTAAAAAGGCAATCGATTATCCAACTCCTCCTTTCCCAGACAATCTGACAAAGCACTACTCACATTTCTCATGGCTTGAATATAACTTACAAATTTCATTTTTATGAGAGCTTTACAGGGCTTGCCTCAGGCAAGTTCTGCTGGGCTTCCATTAAGCCACAATTTGAAATTTAAGTGGGTTTACACTCTATGCTCTATTCATTTTTACCAATTTCAGAAACATAGGTTATCACGCATAAGTGAAACAGTGCTAGCAAAACAGGTTCAGTGTTGTAGAATAGTTCCTGTTTCCTACTGAAGGAATTTAAATTAAAAAAATTTCAATGAGATATTAAACATGGATGCAATTCTCAGGTTTCCTTAGTGCTTTCAAACTTCTTGTTTACTTGTTCTCGTAGTCCCCCAGACCTTGTTTTGGAAAAAAAACCATGAAGCCTTTTCTTCGATCAAGGAAGAAAGGCAGACAGCTCCCTTCAGGGCTCTGCCCTGAGCTATTCTTAGTCTGTTTGCTATTAATGTCACTCTCCAAGGTATTTCCGAGGAACTTCATTAAGTTACTGCAACAATAACGTCCTAGTCAAAGGAAAGACTACTGTATACTTAGCCTTTAAATAAATATTGAAATAAAGACATCTTTCCCACGCAAACAGTTAAGGCTTATCATTTTTTCCAGATGAATTAGTTTTTGATTGGAACTACTTCTGTAAAAAGCTTGGAGATAAAGTGTTTTATTTCACCAGTACAACTATGATGAAAACACACTAATTTGCTCAAGTGTTCTTCATAAAAACAGTTTGTACATGATTAACAGATACTCTTTTAGGAGTCCGAGTTTCATAAATGCTGTATTTTTAACCATCACAGACTGGTCACTTCTTCTAAAGGTCATTTGATTCTGACAGCCTCTAAGGAAAGTACTACCTTCCTTGTTTCTAAAGCCAACCCAGAAAATTTTAGCTGACATTTCAAACCTGCCAAGCAGAGCACAGAAGAGCTTACAACAAGCATTTCCAGTACTATATTATGCAACCTAAATGTTACAAGGTTTTTGCAGATTTAAAAGGAAAATAATTACACAGTGCTCAAATAAAACAATATGCAATGCAAAGTGCTAACCAGAACAGTCAGCAAAAAAGTGATACTTAAGACAATTTGGGGGGGTAAGGAGGGAGGTGGGAAAGGAGTGAGATTAAACAATAATGTGCAAATACACTCAAAGATTATGTGTGTTAGAAAAAAAAAAATCTTACCAGCAGTTCCCATAAGAAACCATGGTCTTGTGAATTCACATGAGAAGCTACATTGTCAGTTACCAGAAGGAGTCAGCTACCTGTTCTGAGGGTCAGAAACTACTAGTTAAATTGAAGATAAATCAGCTTCCCAGAGTATGTTCTTCCTTATAGGGGAGAGAAAAAAACCCCAATCAAATCACCCCACATACCTAAACTAGGAACACCTCTCTTTTGAATTGCTCTACTGTCTCGTCTGTAATTAAACACAAATGCAGGATGTAGTAATTAGAGTAATTCCTTTTCTGTCTGATACAGGTGAGGCTCAAATACACCATAAAATAAATACAATCAAATCTGCCTGTTTGGTAGTAAACTCCAGTGTCCCACATTCAATCTATTGAAAAAAAGATTATTCATGTCAAGATTTAATGTGACCTGGTATTCACTTTAAGAATTGAGAATTAAGGCGAGTTGGTTGGGTTGACGAATAAGACTTTTCAGCACTTATTTGCCTGCAGTCATTCTTTGGGTTTAGATTCATAGATTCAACTACTGTTTCCCACCAAACCCTCATGGTATGTCACATAGCTAATTTCTCACTCTTCCTAGCCTTTGCTCCAGCTGTTCAGAAAGAACATGGTTGACCTTCCAAGCTAACACCACTGCTCAGCGTAACAGTTCCCAGCCCTGTGCCAATTCCTCAGTGCCACAAGGAGCAGGTTCTCCAGCCAGAGAGCTGACCTGCTGTGCAGGGGCCTGAAAGGGACCTCAGCTCCTCTGCTGACATCGCCTCAGCTTTTGGACTACAGGAGCACAAACTGCTGATAGCTTATCTGTAAGTGGCTGTATCGCATCACAGTTTTGAAAGCACTGAAGTGTTGCAGCTGGTTTTTTTGTTCTCCTGTTACCTGGCTTTCCCAGAATCCCTTACCTCATACTTAAAGCTTATATTTGCTGTAAGAATACTTGGGCAATTTTAAGGATGAGATGATGGAGCAATTGCCCTCCTAATAATTGCAGTTAAACTATAGGTCCCAAGCATTGAGCTCCAGGAGTTTAAACAAGGTTTAGCCTAGGAAAGGGAGAGATGGAAGCAAAGACAGCACAGATTTCAGTAACTTCTACTTTCCAATTTACAATTAACCACTAAGTGATCAGAAGTTAATTCTTATCCTTCCATCTGGTTCTCCTATAATCTAGGAATATTTTTTAATTTATTTAGAAGTAATATTAGACTTTGCTTTTTAAAGTATCACATGCTCTGTTTCATTGCTTACCATGGCATTTAAAAGAATGTATCTACTCGAAATAGCTTTAATAGCTTATGAACTTTGGGGAAAGAAACACTCCTCAAAAAATAGACATTATCATCATCTGTTTCCCAGACCAAAGGACTCTGTAAGTAGCATCAATTCAGGTCCCAGTTATGTGTTACAAGACTCTTCTTCATTGCCTTTCTTTTACAAGTTACAATGAGGCTTGGCCATTCAGTGTTTGTTTACTTCTTGCACTGACTTTTTTCTGCAGGAATCTACCACAATACAGTCACTAAAATGTTCTTAACGAAAAGCTGATATTCAATAAAAAGCTAATTCAGAACATTTTCAGAGATAAAAGCTTCAAAATCCACATGGTGTTCTGTAACACCTGAGCATCTGTGCATTATGGAAGGGAAACACAGACTTGCAGCAGTGCATTTGGAATAAGGCAGCTGCACATCATTTTAGACTGGTTCACTCACTTTGACTAGCAAATATTTTGTATATCTTTTAGGCTTCAAACACTCCTTTAGGACTGCATCATCTATGGCAGGGGTGTCAAACTCATTTTTACCAGGGGCCACATCAGGCTCACGGTTGCCTTCAAAGGGCCGAATGTAATTTTAGGACTGGATAAATGTAACTACTCCTACGCAAACGAGTTCAACGCCCCTGATCTGTGGGGTCAGAAGTTTATTATAGTAGGTAATACAGTATTATTTTCAGCTAGCGAGTCAAAATTTGCTGTCATTTGCAGTATCTAGAAGGCAGCTCTTCAGAGGTTCCCAAGAAAGAAGCTGGCAACCTCAATATTTTTTCCATTGAGCACACACAGATCTCAGAATTGTAATCAGCTTTAAGAGTATGTTTGGCATTTTCAGAAGGGAAGGAACAAGTGTAAGATACCAAGGGGCAACGCTCTCACACAAACTCAGTTCATTCACACCAGAACGTGATGACAGGTTGACAACGCTGGACAAGTTTGCACACACATATAACCTAGTGCCAGGAATTCTGCAAAATCCGTGCTATTAGAAGCAACTTGCAACCCGCAGCACTTATCCAGCTGCAGCCTTGTTATTGACTTGGCCCACTTCAGAGCCTTCAAAAGTCCTGCAAGATAAGGGTACTAAAGTGCACAGCAGCTGCTCGGAAACAATGGCTTCTTCCAAGATTGCAAGGCTGGCGTTGCCACAATGCCTCCACAGTACAACTCATCACCACTTCCCTCATCACAAGACACAAGCAACCTCCTCCTCTCACTTTCAGTTCTGCTGCCTCCGTTTTCTAAAAGCAAAGTGAGGGCTTGGGGCATTTCTGCTCATACAAGTATCCTTTGCTGCATGTTGTCACCTATCATTCTGCTACACCCAATATAGCTTATATTTAAAATTCAGTCTGCATGCGTGTGCCAAATTTTACCAAAGTTAACTATCTTTGTCTTTTAAAGGATAAACTAGGTAACAAGAGAAACTAAATCTAGATATTGCTTTGACTTTTTTTGTAAACTTACAGCATCAGTGTGTATTTTAGTGATTTTTTTTCTTTTGATCTTTAGCTGTCACTTCCAAAAAGTAAAGCAGCAGTTGTCTCCAAAACATTTTTCTAAATTGTTATGGTGTTTTTTTCAGCTATGTCAGGTACAGGAACTGTCATACTGACAGAAGATATGGCCACAACCGTGATTAAATTTAATGAAAAAATACTTTTGCAATTAACTATTTACTATCATTAAAAAAATGCAACTATGTTATGCCAAAACTACTACTTGAGGGATTGCAAATTTAAAAGGTATATAAGGACTAAACTGTATGAGAACAGCATGTGTTTAGGGGCTTTTTTAACAATGAGTTATTTATAGTGTGACAGCAATAATTAAGTATGAAAGACATTATCACAGGCAAGTTACAGATTTTACAGTGTTCATATTCAGACCACTCTTCTGTGATGTTCCCTATGACTAAAGGAAAAGCAAATGTCAAAGAAAAAAAAATATACTTTAACACAGGAGTCTTTAGAAAACCACAGTAGCTGTTCAGAAACAGGCTGGTATTTTTGTGAACTTTAAAGAATGAAATTTTCCACTGCAGTCAGGGAAGGAAGAATTGAAGATAGTTTCAAAATATTTTTAAAGAATGTTCTGGGTGGGTAGGAGAAGAACAATACAACTGCAATTACTCGTACTTCTAAGAAAATACTAAGCACACCCAGAAATTTCAGAAGTGTTGTAAAATATACTAATAAAGATTTTAAAAAGCCACAGAAGAGGGTGAATTTTATCCTAAATCACATGCATTTTTTGTAATGTTAATGTCTAACATACTGTAATTTTCTCAGGCATGTTAAGTTAGTAACATACTAGATACTGTGATAAATTATATAACCTGTATTTGCAAACATACAATATAATCAGTTACAGCTTTTTAATCAGTCAAATAGTTTAACTGTCTGCCAAGTTTGTGAAGCTTCCTATGTAACTAACCTTTTTGTTGCAGCAGCCACACAACAGCAACACAAGGGCTGATTACTTCAATTGCTAGTGGGAATATCTTGGCTTTAAAACAATATCCCAGCAAAACAGACATATGAACATCTGACATAAACAGAGATGCCTCAGGGTAATTTTGCTGCTGAGACACTACTGGTAACAAAAACCACTGGCATTTAAAGCTTTTGAGGTACTTAATAGTAGAGCTTTCAGGATACATTTAATTTCTTTATTTATATAGCAAGAATACACCTCTTTTGATTGAAGGAAAAAAAAAAACCAACAACACACAAAACCCCACAGTGATAGAAAATAATTCCTGAAACCATTATAGTTTCCTGAATATTCAAGGCAGCAGTATGTTGCTTATGAACTTATGCTTCGATTAACATCGCTGAAAACCAGTGCGGTTCTGCATTTAATTCTGTCTTCTGCTTCCTCCTCCTTCCTTTAGAAATTTTCATTTTCCACTTTTTTCAGGAGAGGAGATGAAAACTTCACCTTGCAGACCAATACTAATAAAACCTACAGTTTTATTTTGGCAACTTACTAAGGAAGAAACAAGAGATGTAGCTGCCACTCAAGTGGAACAATTAAGGAACAATCTCTCCTGAAGTTGTCTCCCGTGAAGAATTATTGCACTTAGTCTGTCATAGGCTAGTTTACTAATATGGCTTTTAAAGTTTGCTTGGCATATACCAATGAAAAAAAAAACTTTAAAGTGTGTTTAAAGTTATCATATTCCTCTCGGGCAAGTGACCTTCTCCCCTACTCCTTTGTCAAAAGAAAACTACCTGACTCCTGATGCAAAGGCTTCAACTGTTTATGCCTAATAAGTGGGCTCTATTTAGTGTCCTTAAATGATATGCGGCAATGAGGCGTGAACACAGTTAATAGAAGTCACAATGATTTAACCTAGTCTCTGATCCGATTATTCTTTTGGTTATACAACTCCAGGCAAGAGTTATTCATACTTTCCACTGCCTGCAACAGCAGCTGTTTCACTATCAGCCTGGAGCCTCAGGAAAATTCAAGCCTTTAATCACTGTTTCCATTAGCCAACCGATCTCTGCTATCAGCCTGATGCGATATGGCCAAAGTGCCAAGTAGTCTAACTACAGGAAATAGATTTAAAAAAAAAAAAATCCATCCTGCAAAGAAGTGTCCACATACCTCAGAAGTTGGACAAATACCACTCATGAGCTCCCACTGATTCCCTCTCACACAAACCATGCACACAAGCTTTCTCCACAGTACCTCACAAGTAGTTATGTTCCGCTCGACACAAAAAACCATCTTTTATTACTTTATATCATAGCCTGCAAGAAATATAGATTTTTCATTCTTAATTAATCTTTTAGTCTTTTGCCCATATTTAAGTTCATCCTCCTCCTTGAACTGGGCAAACAAGTCTGCAACATATACATTCCCACTTTTAGACAAAAAGCAGGACTAAAAGCAGCCTCAGCTTCCTATAGTAATGGAGGTATTAGTGCTGCAGCTTCCCAGCAAAACCACCAGCCCTGGATAAGTTATCAAAATTTTATAAAGAAATATCAGAGATGGGAGTTGTTTTTAACACACTTCATAACATGTACTATCTACATTTGTTGGGTTATACCCTCCCTTTCTCATATTTTCACTTGAAGCCCACAAATATGTTCTATTTAACTATATGGACTATAACCAGCTCCTTCACCTACGAAAATCAGAAAGGGGAAAAAAAACAACTTGTTATAACAATACAGCTTGTGTCTTCTGGCAGTTCACCAGCTCAGTTACTCTGGCTTCCTATCTCTACAGAGAAAGGAAACAGTACCTCTAGGAAAGAGAGAAACAATTCCCCATGACTTTCAGCCAATTTTTATTCGGAAAGTATCCTGATTTTTAAGAGGCCTTTTCATTCAGTCTCTTGTTTTGAAAGCAGGCCCAAAACTTCACAGAAGCTTCCAGAATGGTATTCCATCTATTGAAGAAAATAAAGTGATTTTGTTTTACTCACCACAGCAGCATCTAAAAGTTAAAAACTATTATATCTTTGTACCCTTAAAAAAAAAAAAAAGATATAATAATTATTCTTCTCCTTGCCATTCATCTGCCAAATGACTCAAGTTTATTGTGTCACAAACATCCTCCAGCCAAGCTGAAAACAGACAGGAAAAACCAATCACAATACTTTCAACTCACTCTTACTTCACTCTCATAATAGGGCAGTTTGGTCACATTTACCACCCCTAAGTCCACTTTTGCGTCAAAGAGATATACTGTCTCACAGTTTATGGTGTTCACATGGTGCGTGTGTTGTATTTTCATAATACCTTTTGTACTTGAGGAACAAGAAGTAACTAAAATCCAATTGTACTCTCAGCTCAATAGATAAGAGTGTGTTTTCCTTCCAGGAAGTTAGCCAATATCAAAATAAGCCCAAAAAAGAAAACCTCAAAAAAGGAAAACCAATTCAAAGCCAACTACTAACTTCTGAACTACCTGAAAATCTGTGAAGCGAAGAGGAAAGTTTATCCTGGAAAATCAGGCAACATTTTGATAAATTAAATCCACTGCACACACTATGAGTATTGATAGCTCTGCTTTTGAGTGATACCAGTAGTAAATAACAACTCACATGGTTAATGAAAAGAAGAAAGCCATTCTAATTATCTTTGGCAGTAACAAATGCTTGGAGGAAGTGACAGAAGGTATAAAGCCAGGTACATACAGACTACTCTTCTTCCATCTAATCCTGAAAATAGCAATTCACAACCTTTGAGGATTAAGTTATACGCTGTGCTTGACAGATACTGCTCGTGAATTAATCCCACCCCTTTTTTAATGTTAGGGCTCCTGGACTCCCAAACATTCTAGGACAATGACTTCCACAGTTAAATTATGCATTACACACACACAAAAAATAACATTTTAGATCTCAGTCCCAAATTCAGGTTCAGTGAAGACAGTGAATATTTTGGCTTCACCAATACATTTCTAGCATATTCTTCTCTTTTTTTTTTTTTTTCAATGAGAGAAAAAAAAAAAGTACAAACATTCCATACAGTGGCTCACTCCCTCATCTCCCCTCTCTCATGGAAATTACAGTCCTTTATACTTTAAACTTTTTTTAATAGAATGTAATGGAGCCCAAGTCTTTTCTAGTTGTTGTGTTTTGGTTGGTTGGTTTGAATATATCCCCCCCATCAACCCAAAAAAAAGCTTGAAAATCCTTAATGTCAAGTTACAATAATTTATACTGCACAAATGATCTCTTCAGACTTAAAAGATAGTTTCCCTTAGGGGGCAGGGGCAGGTTTTGGCTATCTGAATGGAAAAAACTAACTAATTATAAAGTTATTCCTAGCTGCTTTTAGGCCAAAGGTGTCTAGGAACCTCTCACAGACACAGTGAAGTCCTTATGTTACTTACAAAAGTCTCACTTGGGTCCATCCCTCAGATACTTCTACAATCAACTGTATCAAGTCTTGAGGGGAAAAAACCAAAAATACACACTACCACCCACAGCATCCATGTCATGGTTGTGGGACTTCAGTTTCACCAAGTTAAAGTTCAGTGAAAAGGGCTTCTGGATTATCCTACATTTTTAATAGATTAGTACACAGAAAACATCAACTAGCCTTACCAAATCTTCTTGCACATTCAGGTTTACCTACCACACTGGAGTCAAAATAGTGCTCATATTATTTATCTGAAGATATAGCAACAGTTACAGAAACTTTAATTTCATCTCCATGAAAAGTTAGAAGTATATAACCATGCTTTGGACCTGGTCATACTTAGAGCAAGAGGAAAAAAACCCAAACCAACTCCAACTAAAACCACCTAACCTCCCAGTTAAGGCAGGCGGTGCATATTTATTAGAATACTATTAAAAACCCAACAAAACCAGACATCCAGATCTCCAGTACGTTTTCACACATACAAGAACAAACCCCAAATTACAATGTCATTTCTATTTAATGTACCGTATATGAACTTTGTGTAACTGTTTTTCATTGTCAGTTCTTCTGACATTCAGTTAGGACACTAAACAGCATATTCTTTATTAATGACCAATATTACCTGTAAACATAAGTTTATAAACATTACTTATTAAAACTTGCCCAACCGAATAGGTGTTTTCAGTAACAAACTGCTGTAGAATTTAGCCTCCTGTATGATTGTTGCTGAAAAGACTGTCTTTTTATCATTTTAAACCTATTCTGCATAGGACAGTTTAGTCATTGCTGATCTTGATCATTCTATTAATGCCCATGTTACTGAGGTGTTTGGGATAAGTTTCAAGTTAGTATCCCATCTTACAGTCTGTAGTTATTTTCATATTTTTGTTTTTACATGGGTATGTATGTGCCAGTAATCCTAGAGAACAAAGCTAAATTTGTTCCTAAAAAAACCCATAGATACAAAGAATATAAGGAAATGCACTCCATAGCATTCTAATGTATACTAGACTTGTTGGTGTGACCAGAGCACAGTGATTTAAACCAGACAAAGTTCTTCCAAGTTTCCATTTGATTCTCCAGGAAGATTAAAGCTCTTAATCTTGTTGCAGCACAGATCTTGCCTCTGATGTTTTTTCATGACTTTGAACTAGTGGTTGGAGTATTAGATCATATGAAAATATTTTTGTCAATATCTCCAACATCTATGGTATTCATGACAATTTTACAATATTTGTTTTTATTTTTAGGTATTTTTAAGCCACCCAACAACCACCTTGTGCTGCATTACTGAAATTGTTCCTAAACAATGACAAATGTGACTGTTGCTTACTCTTATTCTCACCCCCTATGACCTATCTTAGCATATTAAATATTATATATTTTTATTTCATTTCTACTTACAAAGGTATTTGCATTGTTTGCTCGTGGACTGGAATGAGCAGCACACTTCAAGGACTTAACCACTACTAGGATTTTTAATGCAAAAAAAACCCACTATTTTTCACCTGATCTAGGAGACCTACAGAAGGTCCAAGAGGGATATAACCTGAACCTGCTCTCAAATACCTTCTCTTAACAAGACCAACACACTCAAAGCTGCAGCATGAGGGTTCTCTGTGAGCACCTTATTTTATCAAGGCTTCAAACAGTTATGATGCATTCTGAAATGCCTTGAGCACAACAAAAAACTACAGAAATGAAAATAATTCCCTCCCCTCTTGCAAAATCAGCCTTTCGACTACAGTTCCATATTATCTATATTTTCACAAAAAGTATAACTAACATTCAGACAACAGTTAAATGAAGCCACCCAAATCAATATTCCATGCCTCAAAGTCCAAGTACTGTGCAGTCTCTTCAAACCTTTCTACTCCAGCTGAAAAATATTCAGCACAAAACTTATTCAAATCACCTTTATGATTTGAATTTTATGGAATTATTTATTTGAAATTTATTAAAATCACTGCTCAGCATCCCACATGACAACTGGGAAGAACTAAGCAGAAAACCTACGCCAGGCTCACAGGCCAAAAACAGCTACTCAAGTGAGAAGCCTGAAGACAACACCCTTAAACTAACCAGACATACTAAGATTGCATACAATGTTAATACTTGGTAATATGTACATCAGTATTCATATTTTAATTCTATTTTCATATTAAGGCAGAGGATAGAAAGAATAGACCGAAAAAAATAACCAGCATTGTCACCAAGCTAACTACAAGCATTAAAATCTCTATTTACTTTGAGTCTATAAAAGTGTTTAGCTTTTGTTTTCAACGTGAGAAATACTCTAATTCCACTCTCTGGATATTTCACCTCTTTATGAGGATCTCTAAGGTTTCCATACAGAATGCACATACAGTATAAAGTGTTAGAAATTTTCATATTATTCATAAACTATGCCATCTTTTTAGACAAAAGAAGAAAAAAAAAAGGTTTTGTTTTTCTGCAGACCCTCAGAAGCTGAGTTTAGGCATCCCAGTGACTCTCAGGAGCTCATGTTTGTCCTCAGATGCAGAGATATAAACAAGTTCTGCTTGTGCACTTGGCAGACTGGATGCATCTCAGAAGCCATAAAACTGCGTTAGTATACTATTATGCTCTACTGTAATGTCAAAGATTATTACGTCAGCCACAGCATTATATTTATAAGGCTTCCGGAATTCAAGTCACTTGAAAGTCTGCCTTAACCTGTTAACAGCCGCAGAATAAATCTGCATCATCTGAAAGTACAGGAGCTAAATACTTCCAGAAGTTTTATTGCAAAAATAATTCATAATGGAAGCTATTTTTTTTAAACCATCCTTAATTGTTTTACTGTTCAGTGTAAAAACAGGTTATTGGGATATGATTTTGAACAAGAGTCTTAACCCTGGACTTCTTTGGAAAGAAATAGCATAGAAAGAACTACAAACATTGTCATTAAAAAATTATTTGAGAAAAATTGCTGTTAGAGAAAGAACGAAAAACTCCAAAATATAAGCAGAACTGTACAGATGCTATGAAGTATTTTTCACATTCCCACTAGGGGAACATTTTGTCAAAACCAGAGCTGTAGTCACAAAAATATAAACATGTAAAAACACCTCCTTGAAATTTACTTTTTTTAAATGTAATCTAAGATGATTAACAAACTTTACATAAAAGGATTAATGAGGCATGTGACTGGGACAGGAAGAGATTACGAGAAAACTCAAGTACTATTTTGTAAAGAAAGTTTTGTCAATACTCCCGAGAAACGTAACAAACTTGTGTAAAGTAGAAGTAATTCTCTAAGTATTTAAGAAAACACAAAATACATTCAACATCTCGTGACTATTCCTGTAGGCTGTAAGTCAATTAAGAATTTCTAAAAGCATGGCTCATTTAACAGCAGCTTTATTTTCAGATCAGTTCACAAACAAGTTTTTGCATACTGAAACTATATAAAGCTAAAGGAAGAGCAGAATTTTAAAGCTATGATAATCATTAACAAGATGCAATACACCTGCCATTACTGCTTTTTTCTTGGTTATATTACTGCAGAGATTTCTGACCTTACTTAAGCCTTATCTTCAAACAATTACAATCTTTCTCTCTATTTATTTAAAAAAAAAAAAATCCCAAATAGTGTTTCACAGCCAGTGCTACTTTTGCTTGCCACTGGAGGTTATGTGAGGACACAGACTACTGCAGAAGACTGGCTCACTCCTACTTCTAGTGCACTTAAAAGCAATCAAGCTAAGTGAAGTTTTCCCTAGCAAGCTCCAGAAAAAAAAAAAAAAAATTACTATGACATAACTGCCTGTTTCCATGAGTTATCTATGAATGTAAGCTTTTGTTAATTACGGGAAACATATTAATACATTCAGTAGCCTGCAGTAATTTGCAAGATTTAGCAGATTAAGGCAATTATAGATATTTTAAAGAAATTTAAGGAACTCAACCTGTTCTAAGGAAAATTAGCTGCATCAAAAAAACTTCTCTTAGCCCTAAAACCCAGGTTTTTTTCTCAGTAGCCTAAAGTTGAATTATTTCTCTATACTCTCTATGTTCCTCTTTTACTCTTCACAAATTGAGTGATACTTGCCTACAATTAAGCTGAAATGGAAACCTGACAGTTAGAACAGACCTAGGTAACCTACTTAGCAAGAGGCTAGCAGAGCATAAATGAAGTTATTTAGCCCCCCCGTGGCTGTACTGAGTACTGTAAAGTCATCAGTGAAGTGTGCCACATCCCTCCAGGATTACAAAATACAAGCAAGCCTATTACCTACTGGGCTTGCCATTTGACAGTAGATGTTCTATAAAAAAACCTGAGTGTCCTCTACTGACATAAAAAGGCTCTTAAAAATTGAATACCAGTTGAGCAGGGTGGAAATATGCAAAAACATAATTGCTGGCTCTGATAATTAGTTACTGACACTTTTTTTTTTTTTAATAAGAACACAGGAATACAGTTACAATAGATCAAACTCATCTGCATGTTGCATGAAGAAATACTGCTTTTATTTAAGAATTATAATTCCTCATGCATAGAGTCAACATTAAAACTACCAAAAAGCTGGGGGTTAGAGGCAGAAGACATTTCAGGAAAGCAGAACAACATTTTTTCAGGGTAATTAGCCAACTTGAAGATCAGATAAAGCATTTTCATTTAGATAATTTCTTGTACTTTGGTGAAAACAAAAGAGAAAGCAGAATCTAGAGGTATTCCTCCAACTATGCTTTAGAAAGACTTAAGTATTAAAACATTCTCTGGAAGATTTTGGAACCGACATAGAAAAACTAGCCACAAGGTATTTAAGCAAGTCAGATTATCTCTCATGAGAAGAAAGCAGAGAACAGTCATTTACTAGAACTATTACCTTACTTGAAAAGATAGTCTATTTTTAAGAGATTCATTGTAAACCAAACAAAAATTCTTCAGATTTGTCAACTGTGACATCAACATCTCAAGAAGAAAAAAAAAAAAAAAAGAGAGAGGAAGAGCAAGAACATACAACCAGCATTTCAGGTGTAAATTACTGTTTGGGAAGAGGGAGGGCAAAACAAATACTTGTTGTCAGCCATTGCATAGCTGTCCTATCTCACCCTTGATTGGATCAACCCTCCTCAAATAGGGCAATCCAGGATTAAGTGGCCTACTGAAAAAAAAAACAACACTAACTGTATAGACGAGGTATTTTAGGAGTGTTATATACACTGGAAAAAGTAGGAAGCTCACAAAACAGAAGGAAGCACATTGCACACACTAAAAGACATAAAACATTTATTAAAACACTATGTCTGGTGATGTTATATTTTACAATATCTTTACTTATTCCTTTATCATCACAGAAGCAGTTACATGCCTTTGCTACATTGATAAGAGCAAGTTTAATTTTTCTGTATGTACTCAATAGTAAACTAAGTGAATTTTCTTAAAATTAACTCCTCAACAAAGTGCAGCCTTTTAGTTGTTATTATCTTTGAATCATTTACAGATGCTAAATTGTCACTCTAGACCAGAACGCCTTCATTTTCTTGTATACCAGAACATGTAAATGCTAATATAAAACTGGGTGCATGAATAGAAGGCTCTGCAATCTCTTCCTCATTTTTAATACAACCTTATTCTTTTTACACCATGCAACAGCAGTATGCCAAAACCACCTTTCACACATCCAAACTGACCAAGATCCAGCCATAGTGCCGCATCCCACATCTTCTCTCTTTGTAACTGCCTGACATCTGGCCAACAGAACACATTAAAAATGTATCCAGCCCATGAACATACTGTTTTTCTACACAGCAGTGGCATATTTCTGTCTGTTAGAAGTTAGCTCTTACCATCTCTATAATTGTATTAACTGAAGATAAACTATGTATTCCAATGTCAGAGATTCATCTGGTCAAAACCTAAAACTGTTTTTTCAATCTATTGAGTCTGTTGCAACCTACCAAATTTATAACAGACCAGGTCCCAAGCACCTCAACATTTTTTTTTTTTTTTTTATTTTGCCTTATTTATAAAGCTTTGAGAAAGATTTTTCTTTCCTCTTGGGTATTTATTCAAGACAATTCTTCCATTCTTTGCCTTAGGAATTTAAATTTTAAAAGCAATAGCTATGCTGCAGTAACTGTCATCCATGGTTAAGATCAGACAGTTTATGCTGAGATGATTAACCTAAAATTAATTTGTTATTACTTTAAGTAATCTGCATTCCTTCCTGCTGCAGCTCTTGGCAAGAAAAACAAAATATAAGTAGCTTAAACAATATTTTATTGTAGTGCTAAAGATATATAAGACTTTGTCCTGATCTAAATTGTCCGGAGACAAAGATTCTTTGGAATCAAAACAGAAAGAAAGAAAAATTATCTAAGTGTTCCAATACCTCCTGGTCTTGCACGGGATTATGCGCCTACATTGTCATCCATCTAACTGCTCTTTCAAAACATGCACTTCAAGGTTACAAGAATCCATCTGAGAAAATATCATTACTACATGTAACTGATGATACTACATAGAACTCATTGCAGATGTTTCCTGAGGTACTTGGAGTTAATTAAAGTAAATAGGGTCAATTCCAACGAAGGTGCCATTCCCATCATACCTGCAGGTGCCAGAAGTGATACAAAAGTATTTTGCCATTAAAAGTTGTACAATCTTAGAAAGTAACAGGAGAAGCAGCTACATTGTACTCCAATTTCCAGCTCACTTTTAATGCATTATAACTGTTACCAGGGTTGAGCTGTTGGACTACTACTATAACTACTCTAAAATGTTTTTCATAAAGTGACAGCCAATTATTTTAATAGGATTTTAAACCAGTACCATTATTGCCTAGTTTTTCAAGCCCACTTCATTTAACTTCAATCTGTTTAAAAACTAAACATTTCCCTCAATATCAGGTCGCTAGAAAATAAGAGCTTGATGTCAAAACCAACTATAAAAACAAAGAGAAAAGTTAGCTTCAGTCATTCTTTAATACCGGCCATGGCTGAGACAAGTAAAAGGATGGAAAATTAAGATTCATTTGAATTCCTTCTTCATCAGGAAGGCCACAGATACCACGAGAAGCCAGTCTGAAATATTTATATCCACTTATTACACCCAGGGCTGCGGTTTACTTCAGACAGTTTACAGTATTTCTCAGACAGCTGCTGTTACCTTTTTCTGCTCTGGAATAACGGTTGCTAATTTTGTTTGGTTGATTTTTTAAAAAAACAAAGCGGTCCTCAATTCAGACAAATGCTGCGGATCTGTGCGTGACCCCCAACAACTCCTTCTGCCTGCAGGCAGGAGGTTTCTGCGTCCCCTTGGACCCCTGCCTACTAACAACTGCCTCCCCTGCCTGCCAGGCTCTCAGATCTCCAAAGGCTGCCTTGTGTCTCACCAAACGCCTTCGGGCGCATCAACAAACTGCTGTTCCTCGCTAAACCACAACGCTCTGAACAGAGATCGTGGGCAGGTGTGGGGTTTTTTTGTTTGTTTGTTTTTAAGTCTTTTGCTCTATGCATCTCTTCACCGTGACCTAGGGCTTCAGGTCAGCGTGCTGGGCTGAGCCTCTGGGTCAGATCCGGGGACAGGGACCCGAGAGAATCACAGAACGTTAGGGATTGGAAGGGACCTCGACAGATCATCTAGTCCAATCCCCCTGCCAGAGCAGGAACACCCAGATGAGGTTACACAGGATGTGTCCAGGCGAGTTTTGAATGTCTCCAGAGGAGACTCCACAACCTCCCTGGGCAGCCTGTTCCAGTGTTCCGTCACCCTCACTGAGAAGAAGTTTCTTCTCAAATTTAAATGGAACGTCCTGTGTTCCAGTTTGTACCCATGGTCCCTTGTCTTATCATTGGTTGTCACCGAGAAGAGCCTGGCTCCATCCTCGTGACACCCACCCTTTATATATTTATAAACATTAATGAAGTCACCCCTCAGTCTCCTCCAAGCTAAAGAGAAGCCTTAACACACCGCGCCCGCGGAACGGCCGGCCAGCCGGGGCTGAGTCACCGCGCCACCCGACCACTCGCTTCGTGTCAGGGGAGCGGGCGGGGAGGCAGAGCCGCAGCCTCGGCCCCTCCAGCCTCCTGAGGGAGAGGGCGGCCGCGGAGACCAAGGCGCCCGCCGAGAGCCGGGCGGAGGCGGGCCGGCCGCTGCCTCTCACCGCACGGCGCCGGCCCGCAGCGCCCGCCCCCGCC
Source organism: Caloenas nicobarica (assembly GCF_036013445.1). Lineage (NCBI taxonomy): Eukaryota > Metazoa > Chordata > Aves > Columbiformes > Columbidae > Caloenas > Caloenas nicobarica. The sequence continues at coordinate 123,589,148 of NC_088245.1, read as the reverse complement.
GCAGGCCGCCGCTCCCCACACACACGCGCAGCCCGAGGCGGTGGCGGCGGCCCCGGCGGCAGCGGCTTCTCGCCGGCAGAGGGAGCCGGCCCGCGGCCCCTGCCCGCGATCCCCCGGCGTTGGGGCGGGCCCACCCGCCGCGCTCACCCGGCACGGGCCGTCCTGGAAGACGCGTGGATCCAGGTTGCAGGCGATGGTGGCGGTGGGCAGGTCCCGCAGCGCCACCGCCTCCATCTCGCCGTCAACGAAGCTCCAGTCCGTCTCGGCCTCGGGCGGCAGCGCCTCCTCCTCCTCCTCCTCCTCCTCTTCCTCCACTTCCCCGGCCGGCAGCGGCTGCTGGAGCGGCGGCTCCTCCTGCCCCGCCGGGCCCCTCCCGCCGCCGTCGCCGCCGCTCTCCATGGCCGGGGGCGAGCGGAGCCCCCGCGGGGCGGGGCCCGGCGGCCGCTGAGGCGGTAGCGAGCGCCCCGCTCCTCCCCGCCGCCTTGGGGCGCGCACACAAAACTTACAGCTCCCCCCTGCCCCCGCCCTTTTTGCTCCCTTAACCCCCGCGCCGGTTTAACTGGCGCCTTACTTCACCCCCCGCCCCGCTCCCGCGCGCAGGGCGCACGGCGCCTTGTGAGCCAATAGGAAGCCGCCCCCGCAGCAACAGGTGGCCTGCCCGCGCCAGGCGCCGCTTCCGCCATCTTGAGTGAGGGCGGGGGCGGGTGCCTGCGGGCTGTGAGGGAGCCGGCGGGTCGTGGGGCGGACACCCGTGGGGCAGCAGCACACGCACGGGAGGCAAGGGTGGGATGGGGGGCGAGGTGACCCAGTAGCTGAGGTTGGGCACGCACCTGGTGGGTGCGGGCGGCAGGTCAGGGCTGGTGGCAGCAACCCGGGGCCAAGGTGGGCGGCCAAGGCCTGCTGCGGTGGCACTGCTGCGGTGGCACTGCTGCGGTGGCACTGCTGCGGTGGCACTGCTGCGGTGGCACTGCTGCGGTGGCACTGCTGTGTTTTGCAGCACGACTGGGGCACAGAGCAACACGTCTCGATTTAGAGGATAAGGGATGTTGTGCAACAAGCAGGCGAATGAAAACACCACCTTCCTCAAACACCTACAAATCAGCCGAAAGGAACCATGGTGTACACCTTATTTCTTTTATCTGCCTTAAGGACCAGCCAACCAACGTGATGTTCTGCAAACAGTTGACTGAATAGACAACCAAAAAAAGCAAGCCAGTTGTATCTCCTCTGGTCGAGGAATGATGCGACTAATCGTCACCCTTCATTTGTACTTTTTTTCAAAGGTATCCTATTGCTGGGCCAAGACCAAACACATTTTAATTTTAAAATCTGTGAAATAAGGCACATAAAACCATGTCTATATCCTTTCCTCCTTACTTTGGATGCGAAAGAGACCTTTTCATAGAACCTTTCTTTTTTCCCTGTGTCAAAAAGTCATAAAGGACAATTGCACCTTCCCTGGCTACACTCGAGGAGCTGCTTGTGTCAGACATTACTACGTAGAAGAAGAAAGTCTACCTAATGTGCTTGGCTGGTTAGTCTGACCTAACTGACCTACACAATCAGCTTTCTTGCAGATGTGTACATGGCACGACCTTCCAGGGAAAGGCCCAAAAGTAACCCGCAGAGGTCACAGGGTTTTTTATAAAGTTATTGTGATATTCATACATCTACCTCAAACATCCTACACTAGTAAAATGATAACACAGAATAGTAAAAGGCGGTAAAGAGTGACAGGATGCTGGGCAGTAGTTGGCAAAGCACGAACCTGATATTCTACCCCTACAGGGCTGTGTAAGAAAGAATGTGGTCTGAAAAGTGGAAAGAACCATCAGACAAAAACCTGCTTTCTCACCTGAGACCTGCTCAAGACCAAAACATGGATGCTAGCAGAATGTACTTCAGTTCCTATAAAGAACAAGAACTGGTAGCAAAACATGGGAGTTTCTTCTTATCATGAGAAAGCCTCTGAGGGGCTAATGCTGTTCTCATTTCCAGTTACAAGAAGCTTCTCAAAGACATGAGAACACAGTTGGCATTCATGCTATAGAGCTCGGAGTCCCAGGCCCTACTTGGAAAGTAACATTTCATCACGCATAGTGATCTTGTCATCAGGTGTCATCTCTCTAGAGACTGGAAAAAATGGTTTCATTTCATGTCTGGTATTTTAGATCACAGGTTTTTAACTGTATTTCTGTATGTAACACCTGTTAGTGCGCACTTGGAAAACATTACTGTGTCAAACACAGGACTGGATTTTGTAACCAGACTATAAACATATTAATGCAGGTTATGATGGGTCGCTTGTTCAACAACATTAATATCTAAAACATGGTATGGCAAATATTTTCAGTGGTATTCAAAGTGAAATGCTCTTACAGATCTTCCAAAATGCTGCAACATTTTAGTGGAGTAAAGAACTTCTGAAAAACTAATCTTGACAGTTGCAAATGCTGCAGTGTGCAAAGTTTACAGCTGAGGCAACAGCCTTGCTCCTTGAGATACGACTGTTACCCTATCTTCAGTTAGCACTGCTAACACTTTTTTTTTTCAAAAGATCAAAGACTTTAAACTATTGAATTACTGGTCTCAGTCAGTTTTAATGAGATCTTACAGGATGCAAGAAGAAGGAGAAAAATACCATATGAAGAGATAATGGTTTGCCTTCTCTCTCCTATTCTGTTAGAAGTTTATTCGGACTCTTTAATCTGTTTTGAACCATTTAAGCTTTCTTTTTTTTAGAGATATAAGCTCTCATCTTAGATAAAGGATATTTTTGTGATCAGTTGTGCTAAGTGACATAAGACTGTATTTTCTCACACTAGTTTTCAGAAAAAATCAGGCAAATTGTATCTTAAAAGAAAATTCATGTATATGTACAAGCTGAAATTTTTAATGCTAAATTAGCGTTAAAACCTCCAGACAAGCTAAAGCCATTTTTAACCTTATCCTTTGATCTCAGATTTGCTTCCTGACGGCAGTTGTGACACTTGCCTCTCTGAGAAGAAACTATCTGCCTGTGTTCTCTGCATTGAGAGCTCTAGCCTCCTACAGAAATCCCATCTGAGGAACCTGAATGGAAGTCTGCTCTTACATATATTTAAAAACTTAATGTTAAGAAGCAAAACCTGCTGACAACAAATTCCTGTAATTGCAGCCTGCCATCTGAGTATTATGAAAGCCATTGAAAAATATTAATTTACTCACTGCTGATCTAATGGCTTAAGCCACCCCCCAGCTGGCTATTGTAACTCAGATGTCAGATTTGCAGATGAAAATAAGTTATTAATTATATTTGTATCGTAATAGCACCTAAAGCTCAACTGAGATCATTGTCACATCCTGCCAAGCGCTGCAGTACTCCACAGCCAAATGACCTATCTGCCCTAAGAGCTTTAAAGTTCAAATAGACAATTCAGAGAAAGCAAAATTGCTTTTTCTGAGTTCCACCACCCAGCATTAATTCAGTCATAGACTTCACATGAAAAATTAAACCCGAATCTCCGTAATCTTAGGGTTAAATGAGAGATCATTATTTCTTTTTGTTACATATGAAGGGAATGCAATGTACACTTCTGACTGGAAGAGATGGTAAGCCAAGAAAAAATAGATCTTCACTCCAATGTTCAGCCTTGGGAATAAACTGCATATTTCAACATAAGTGACAGTGATTAATGCTAATGATTTCTTTACGTATAGGAAAAAAGATTCCTGGGGTAAATCGCTACATCAATGCCATTCAAAAGTTTTAAACAACACACACTACCATCTAGTGGTAGAAATAAAAGCATGAAGGATCTCAAAAAGTCTACTTACATGACATGCATCTGCAACAAAAATCCTCATTTCTCAAGTGTAAAGTAGCTAAACAGAACGAAAATAATGTTTTTAAAAAATATTTGAACTACACAGAACTTGATTATAACTAAATGGAAAACATTTAGAGAAAGACGGAACATGTGGCCCTATGGGCAATTTTACTTCTTAAACATTCATTTAAACCACTGGCTTATTTAATATTCCTCAGAAGAGATTTTCATTGCACCCATTTAATGGCTACACATAGACAGATACAGTTAGCTGTTTAAACCCATGGCATTGGTATCAGTGATAATACTTCTGGAAACTGATTTTTTTCCTGCATAGAAGCCCATTCAGAAGACAGTACTGCAATCATTCCTTGGCTGTGGACTTTAAAAAACATATCTAAAATATGCATATAATAACACTGAAAATTAATTTTGGCTATCAATAATAGTTCTCTTTTCATTAAAATAAATTCTATTTCATTACTCCCACATCCTTCGAGTACAAAAGCCTGTGTCCTCAGCTGCTTCCTTAGATTGACATTGAAGTATTTGTACTATCAGTTTTTTGCAGATATATGTGACAGAATAATCTGGATTTCTCAAACCTTAGCTGAATAACCACCTTGATTTACAATAACAAATGTCCAACACATTCAACAGGCTTCAAAGCTCAAAGCAACCCAACCATCTAGTTGAGTCTAAAAGATGGTCAGAAGTATTTGATCCATGCTCATACTTTGCCCACAGTCAAGCAAGGCACATGACTGTATGATACGGCATTTTAGGCATTCGCTTATTTTCTCTTGTTAGACTGTATGAACTTCATAAAAGCCTGCCTAGTCCAACAACACTGACATGGAGATCTGTTTTATTAACAAGGTTTGAGAAAGGGATTCTCAAACTCCCATGTGGAAGGGCATACCTTAAGTGTGCCAGTCATGTTTCAGTCCCTTTGCTCCAAATCCAGTTCTTCTGTTGGAGGGGAAATGCCCATCCCTGATTCCTTCCCAGAGCCAGGTGGATTTTTTCACGCAGTGGTGGCTTCTTCACAAATCTTACTCTGTAAAGGATTCCATTTACCTCTTTCAAGGCTTTTTATCTGTCAAGCAGCCCTTCTGGGTTAATTTATCACAGATAGACTTATTTCCCTTAAAAGAGCCTCCCATAGACAGAGAGAGGTCTGATCATTTTTAAGGTAAGCTAGTCACCTTCAAGTGAATACATAAACTACACAAAATCTCACTACTTTTATTTTAAACTTAGTTTGAGCAAAGCAAATGCCCCCAAAAGAAAACAGATATAAAGAAAACCCCCAGTCTTATTTAACAGTCTGTTCTGATGTTGAAGGCTCTTAAGGTATGTTTTCTCTCTAGCTTAAATTTGCCTGGTTTTCACTTGTAGCCATTTGTTCTAGTTATGTTTTTCTCCACTGTAATAAAAAGTCTCCCAGTACTTCATGTTTTATGTCAGAGTCCCTCCTTGCTATTCTTTTTGTTCAGCTAAGCGGATCCAGTTCTGCAAAACTCTCAAGACTATTTTCCTCTTAGAGCTGCTGAGAGTGGTTTCACGCCTAGTCCATACTTCTCCCCATCATGTTCCCTTTCCTTCCCTTAACTAAATCCAGACATCCCAAGGGGTTCCCTTTTCTGAGGATCATCACCCTTGCCCTCCAAGTGGCAGGATGCCTCCAGAGCTGCTTGCCAAGCTCCTGCCATACGTCAGCAGCATTGTGCCCCCACCCTGCCTCTCCTCCTGGATGCCTACGATCTTCCCAGCTGCTTGTGTAGCTCAGCCTCTGTCCTCCGATATCTGCAGCAGCCACAGTAACCAGGTGACCTGAGCACAGGTACTCCAGACTGATGTTCTTCCCCAAGCCCTACCAAGGCAAACTCACATCTTAAAACACTGTTACCACAGGTTTGACTCTTTTATTGGCCAAGAACAATTCATATAGACCACTGGTTTATACATTTTTTTGGTCTTTGTAGCCAGCAGCATTCAAGGAATTGCTATGGCCTGTATCATATCAACCATCTACATTAGCTGTTTCCAGCCGTATTTGTGGGGTGCTACAGTGGGTCCGTGGATTCCCTGATGGAGGGTATGGGAACAGAGATTGACCTTGAAGATAAGAAGGGAGTAAAAGTATCCAGAGATATTAACGTGTACTCGTGAGAAAGAAGGGAGCAAAAGAGTAACATAGACAATAGCAAAATTAGCCAATGATACCTTACTATTGCAGCCTGTAACCAATAGCAAAAAGACACATGAGCTGGTAAAGACTGTATAAGAAGGTGTTTGTGGCAACAAATGGAGACTGCTGTTTGTACATAAGAAGAACTTTGTATATGCCGTTTGTCTGTCTCAACCGTGACATGTGTTAGCTGAAAATATCTCATGACTCTGGCTCTCTTAGCAAAACATCTTGAACAGCATAACCTAGAGGGTTATTTCTGATAGGAGTTTGGTCCTTCGCATTTACCAGTACAATACACCATCCTTTTTTCTTTTTCCTTCTTTAACTTGTACAGATTGATCCTCTTTGTCTCAAACCACAGTAGTGAGAATGAGAAAGTAGAGTGATAGCCTCTCTGTCCCATATTGTGTACACGGGTCTTTTGTAGAAGGATGTGGCACCTGCAGGAGCAGTAGGATTAGCTGGAGTGTTTTGCAGAAGAACTGCCAGTATTTGGAAGAGTAGCAATTGTCCCAGGGCAGAGAAGAAACATACAAATAATATGCTATTAAATAAAATAACTACAGTGAAACTAAGGTTTCTTTACCTTGGTATTGGTAGGAACCTTAAAAAAAAAAAAAAAAAAAGGTCTTGAGGTGCAGAAATTAAGGCTTGTTAAGGAGTCTTTAAAGCGGTAGGTAATGTGCAAAGCTCATGTAACTGATTCAGATCAGTTGCTTTGTTAAATATCTATCAGCACAATCTCTTCTCCTTTATATGTACCTCCTCCTGCTCGCATAGTTCCTTATGCTCCTTCCCTGCTGCCGTCCTCAGTCAGGTGGGAAGTTGCTCTGGAATGCGTCTTCCTATATTTGCATTGTACCTGGCAGGGCTGGGCTCCCAAGGTCACTGCCACCTTTGGATGCCGCCCCAGATCTCACAACGATATGCTTTTCATTATAGTAATGCAGCAGGTTACCATGTACCTCTTACTGATTTTTAAACTACGCTCTGGTAGGTCAGCTCCTAAATTAGGTAGAAAAGAGTAACACATAGTAGAGGTAAAAGAGCCATTTATTTCAGGAGCAATCAGTAATAATCCTGGTTACTGATTTACTGTAGAGCTCATTTACAAGTGGTGTAGAACAAATGGATTTTGTTGGTAAGCACTTTTGAAAAGGAACAACAAATATAATAGAATTTCAACAAAAACTGTGTCAAAGCTGTCTATTAACAGAATTAAAGAACAAGGTTGGATTCCTCATCCTGGGAAAAGAAAAATGGAAACAGAAGAAGAAGAAAAAAAAGAAGAAAAAGAAGAAGAAAAAGAAAAAAGAAAAACAAAAAGAAAAAGAAAAAGAACAGGAAGAAAAAGGAGATTGTGGCATAACCTACATGCAAATAAAATGAACACTAGTGAAAAATGGACCTCGGCCCACACTGAACAAACTGCATAATTCTATCCCAAGGCAGATGGTGCTTGCTTTCTTCTACAGTTTCCCACCCTTTATCATCACTTCTTGAGCATTATGCACCAAAACCAGCTACATTAAACACCTCTTCAAAAAAAAAGACGAAAGAAAAAAAAAAGTCTGCTGCATAAATGTTGTGGGAATTCTACATTTGAATTAAGCAAAAGGAGAGTAGAGCTGAAGAGACCTCAGGAGATCACCTATTCCAGCCTCTCACTACAAGGCTGCAAAAACATACATTTCTTTACTGATTATATGAAAAGCTATTTTCAAGACTATGACAGTGTACAAAAATATTCCAGAAAATATTTCTGAAGTGAAGGCTATATATTAATTTGTAGAGAACTACATATAGATGCGATCCATATTTCTAATGAACTGAGTATTTTAACAGTAAGTGCGACAGGCAATCTGCAAATACTGCAACACTGGTAATAAAAGGCAAATGATTACTATACCTCTTGATTGCAGATGTAACTTATATCAGATAATTATTAACTCAAAAAATTTAGGAGTATTATGTAATATTCTAAGTTTTAATCCCCAAATCTATACAATTTTAAAAGTTTTCTGAGTTTTGCAAGAGGAACTGCATTAAAAGCCAGGTTTATGTGGAAAGGGTACAGAATATGACTGTATTTTACATGGGGGAAAAAAGTTTTTAAGAGCTAGGAAAGGTGAACTGAAATTGAAACACAAACAAGACTATGAAAAGATCAAATGAACTGTGATTAGAGATTATATTTTAAGAAATTATTTCAAGATGCTACAGGCCAAATAAAATAGGAAACTAATTTATAATAAATGACAGATTAATGTAATAGGAATGAAAATAATAGAGGAATTCAACAAAATCTACACACTGGTAAAAGCACAGAAAGTCTCTTGAACCTCAGAAAAAGCTTTGAGTTACTTCCAGGTTCCACAGTAAAATGCTGTGATGGATCTACTTAGGAGTTCATATGTAATTTCATAAACCAGGTAAATGTGAAAAAAGCAGCATCTGTAACATAGATAACATAGGAACAACATAGGTATTTTATCCATTTAGTTTTGGATATAAATATGTCCTGGGCACTTTGTAAATGAGGTAAAGGCATGCCTTCTTCTCCAAAGAGCTTATATTTTAATAACCAGTTCTCAGACGCCCTGAGCGGATGAAGTTCAGCTACAGTTGGAGCAGTTCATCACTTTTGAAAACTCACACCCCAAATGCAGTGCCACACTATGTGTCAGAAAATAGAGGGAGGAACGATGAGGATGACAATAATGAAATCACAGTTACTTAATAAGACCCAGATCCTTGCAAAGACTCTTAGCTTTAAACATATCAGTAATCCTATTGAAGCATGTGCAAATCAAGGTGGTCCTTTAAATAGTGCTGTGTGCACACCCTTTCCTAAGCAATGGTGCATGAGGTTGGGGGCGGGAATGGTTGAAAGGTGGTTGAAAGTGATGAGGAGGGAGTTCGGTGAAGTAAACTCGGCTGGAATTAATTACCCAAGCAGAATCGAAAGCCTGGGCAGAGGCCTGGAGTATTCCAAGATGAGAACAGGTCCAGAGTTCAAGCCAGACATACCATTAACAACAAAGTGAGTGCTGAGCTGGCCTTATTTAGCTATCAAACGAGATAATATGAGGCTCCAGGACAGTCACCAGACTTTCTAGGACCTCGATGCTTCTGGGGCACATTCAAAGTTAATTCCAAACCACTTTCTATTGAATTAGATATGATACTTGGCCATAAAAAGCTACATATAAGGTCTGTTTATTATCTTGCCTGTGACACATGAAGGACGTTATCGCTTCATTAAGATAGTACTGCTTAACAAAAAGTAAAAGAAAGCAAAGTCAAAAACTCTTTTGGAGAATTAACATATTTTAAGTACTTAAAAATAGTAAGCAGTACAGACTTCTTTTTTTGGACAGCTTTGTTATCAATATTCTTTTATTTTTTTGACACACTGCGGAATGATTCATTCAGAATTTAAGTACATGCTGATTTGACACCTGCAGCTTTGTAGGAAGCTGGCAATTTGGGGAACTGAGTAACAAAGAGAAGGAAGACAGGGACAAAGTATCTGGCAAGAAGGTGCACTTACTGTTCCTCTCTGCTTTTTCAGCCTTGGTTAAAGGTAGCTTGACTTTCCGTGCTTCCTAGCCCAGCACCCAGGCTGTTTCACTCCTTGCATGTCTACCTACCTTCCTCCTTCCCAAGCAGACTGCCTCTAAGCAGCTGGGAAGGGAGCCGATTGCCCCTAATCAGCTTAGGGCTGGGAAGCTCAGAACACTAAATACAGATGGCATCACCCCCCCAACACACACCATGCTGCCGCGATTTTCAGCAAGGCACCTCTCCATCTTAATTTTGTTCGGGTGGACCGAGCACCCTTTCAATCACAAAGCAGTAGAAAGCTACACTGTCTTCTTGACAGAAGTTTAAGAAACCAGATACAAACCTAGCAAAATATATGTATTTTGAAAGTAGTAAAAATCATAGTCCTACAACACCATTTTTTCACTTACAGCTTTTCCATAGTTGAAGTAACATATATGAAGTAGCAGAATACAGAACTAGATTACATACAAATGTTAATACAATTTGGGGTTTCTTTTTTTCTATCACAAAGGGCTAGGCAGTCATATTCTTCTATGCCGTAATGTTTTATACCACAAGTAATTTGTGGAAATTCCAGTTAAACCACCAGCTGCAATAAAAATAATGCAAACTCGGGAAAAAGTAATTGGGCTTTGACCTACATTTTGCTGACTGGCCATTTTCAAATTTCAGTGTGTAAAGGAATCACCTGGGACAGGATTAATCTCATATGAGTTTAGATGTGTCCAGCAGAGACATCTCCCCCTGAGCCAGTCACCCGCAGGTCCCTGTGAGTGTAGAGAAAAAGGCACTTTTCTGTCAAGGACCATCTGGTCTGCTTTACACACCTACCTTGGGATGAGGAGAATCATTTCACTGACTCTGCCTACCAGATCTCTGTGAACTCCAGGGTCTGCAGTCATGCAGTTTGTTCCTGTCTATATTTACTCTGAAAAATTCCTCCTTCTGTCCCATAGTGGGGAACCCAATTAAATGCCACCCAATTTCTGGAGACTCTGCTCACCCCTGTTTCTCATTGAGTTCAATGCAAAACAACAGTTACTCAGCATCTAGCAGAAACAAGAAGAATTCGAATTGTGTGCAGGCAGCTTTTGGCCTGGGGATGCGTAGCTCCACTTTGGAAATGTGGCAAATCCGGGGAGGAGCAGATGCACACACTTGATCGAACAGCACAACTTCAGCCAAAGCAGGCATCAGGGAACAAGCAGAGCAGGCTTCTGTGGGAGGCAGCAGCCTGCACAGGGAGGAAAAAAAAAAGCCTTGTTGACTCCGTTATCCCAGTTCACTTAGGGCAAACCATTAAATATTTGGCATTCGTGTATTTGGCACTGCACAGGACTGTGAACTGGAGTCTCAGGGGCATGAACAAATACCCTGGTCTGCTAGCTTTGCAATGGGACTCCCCCATCCCAGGAGATAGGCAGGCTGGTGAGGAGAGCTCTCCCCAAGCCCCTTGTAATGCAAGAGGCGTTTTTTGCTTACCTCAGGCTGCAGAAACTACAGACTTGGTCTGCAACTCACTGTACAGTCAGGAGGAAAAGAAATTACAATAATCCAAGCAAGTACAGCTTAATTGATAACCCCCAGGGATATAGCTTGTTCACTAACAGACTATAAAGGGATCTTCATGTTGTCCACTAATGTCTAACATCTGTGATATTTAATTACCTGCACTCATCTTTTAAGTGAAGAAGTTGTGCAGTAATCCTTCCTGCAGCTGAACTGAGAAAATAATATTTATTAGCTGAGGGCCTATTTTAGAAACAGATGGGGTGTAAAGATCTTGAAGGTAGTGTACAGGAGGAGTGTGAAGCAGGAGAGATTAATTGTTAAGTAATTGAGATGGAGGGGAAGAGTGTTGAAAGCAGAGAGCACAGAACAACAGATATCCTTTGTTCTGGGATTTCACTGGGACAGATTGAATTTTAATGGCACATTTCCAAAACTGCCTTTGTGAAAACATGATGCTAAAGAGTGACAAGGAGTGATACTGGGCTGACTGGCTGGCTCTTCTCTGAGCCGTGCCCACCCCGTCCCTCTTTACCCTATACCCTGGCTGTCCAACATCCTCCTTTGTCTCCTGCTTGCATGAGGACCTCATGGCATAAGCACCGCAGCAACATTAACACAGTGCTTGCGCATGTCATTGCCAGGTCTCAACTCCAGCAGAATTAGAAAATGTCTGTTCCTCTACTGGAGGAAAAACTCAACAAGATCTGTTGCAAACTATTCAGTCATTTCTCTGTAAAGGTAGCAACTGTATCAAACACTGTACCTTATACTTTTCTCTGTCCTACAAAGGTAATTAACAACTTGGCTATGTCAGCTGTTAGTCCTTTTCAGTTCTGCCTTTGTCAGACTTCCGCGAGTACTTAAAGAACCTATCTGTTGTTACACTTAAACATTGCCCAATGTTAATAACCAGTCAGTCTTTATGACTGAAAAGATTTTTTTGCTGGCCTTGAAATCCTCACCTTGTTTCGAACTAAGAGCTACCGAGCAAGGAATAGGCAGATAACAAAAAATAAATACTGGTGTTAAAGCTGCTCTGCAATTAATAAGTATATATGAGATACCACCATCTCTAATGTAGTTGCATCAGATCAGCTGGATGCAAGTCCCACATCAAACTCATAACCTGATCAAAACCTGAAACTAATACTAAAAGAGGTATTTATAGAAGTGGTGTAGATCCAAGGGCCAGCTGAAAAGAAGAAAGACTCCAGAGCAGGCAGCTCCAGTGAGCCAGAGGAAGCTGTGCCACACGGGGCTGCAGAGGGAACCCCACTGTTTGGGCCCATCAGACACCAAAGCTGAGCAAAGCTGAACTCAGGGAGACTGGGAGCGGGAGAGACCTGCTCAGGCAGAGCAGCCAAACACGTTATTCATGCAAACATAGCCAGCTGACTTCAGTGGTTATGTCTATAACCTGCGACCATTTCTCCCGCAAAATTCCCACCACTTTTATGCCATGGATGTTACTTCACTATTCATTCCCACTGTGGAAACCTGAGGTGAGCCTGCTTACTTCCAGCCAGTGTCCCATCAACTTTTGGATACGAGACAATATGGCAGTGTTTGTGGATGGGGTGTCTGTCTCACATCTGAAAGTTTTGGAAGATGGGATTTGTATTGCAGCTGGGGAATGTGGCCAGCCTTCAGGCCAAGGGTTAGTATGAGTAAATCAATATCGTCTGTGTAAGCATAGAGATAACTGGCATGTGTCATTTTACTGATATCAGAATCTGTAACATAGAAATTAAATAATTGCCTTATGATGGGTCCAGCTGCAAGACCTTCATTGCCAGATGCTGAGCATCCATTCCTCAGTCTTCAAGAAACTTCCTTTTTGACTGTGATTGCCCCAGTTCTTTTGTCTCACTGTCAATGCACCTCTGGGCAAACATAAATTCTATGAAAAATAGCTGCAGGACTGCTTATTTATTTTTCCTGTTTGTTTATCAGAGCAGGTATTTGACCTGACGTAATTATTCGTCTATAGTATTGTCAATGTCCTGTTGGCTGTATCTTCTCCCTTATCACCCATTCCAAACTCCCGTGTTCAGTCTGTCCCAACTCTTTCCACTCTCGAGTATAAAAAAAGTGATCTTATATACACACACAGAAAAGTGTTTAGCACTATGTTTTTTATACCTCACTCCTGTCAACTAACTTTCCCATCCACTGTTCTCTCTGCATCTAGAGAACTAGGACAATTGTCTGTTCAAAGAACATAAGTAATGCTTTCACATAAATCACTTCTGAGAAGAGTGGGCCCAGAGTAGGCTGCATCTCCTAGAAAATGACTTCTGCAAGTAAAACTGCTGAAGCTTACCCTCACACCAGAACCTGCTGATTGTCTTTGCATGTGTGTGTGTGTAAATTGCCTCCATAAACCAGAGAAATTACCAGAAGTACAAAAAGATGCCTTTTATCTGGAAGAGAAGGCATCCTGCAGACTGAATCTGCAGGTGCCTTACTCCGGCCAAAAATTACGGCTTCTTTCACAGCAGCTGTCTGCTCTGCACAGAACATGGTATTTCTCATCACATTTAAATGCAAACTCTTGCAAAAGCGCATAGTGCTTGACATGGTCACATACGGAGGAAAGCTACTTAAAAATATGCAAATCTAGGTTTTTTACAAAGTATTCCAATGTTCCCTCTTACAATTTTGCAACTTGATAAGCATTAATTTTCCTTCCTAACAATGTTCGGTGCAGCCCAAAGACCACTTGGTAATGTGTTTCAGATACTACATTGCTGAAGATGAGGTACTGGTTCACCTGTATTTTAAGAAATTGTGGAAGACTGTCGAGGCTCTGCTGGATCAGTGTGTCACCAGCTGTGGACATATTAACAGTTCCCTTCATAATCCTGCATTTGGAAAATGGTGTTCCCCTCCTTGTTATGGCAGCCAGCATCAGGGCAGCTGGGGGGCTGCAAGAGACACTGCGCCTGAGAAGTGAAGTGAACTGAAGTGGAAAAGCAAGGGCAGAAATGGGGCTCGGGGGCCTTTGGGGTGGGAGGCAAGGCTCGGGCAGGGCAGGCAGCAGGTGCTTGGCAGGTATATCCAGACAGCCCCGGTGAGGCCGCTGGAGGGGAGAGGTGGGGGCAAACTTTTGGCTGTTCTGCAAAGGCTCAAGTCCCGCTGAACACCTGCAAGCAGGTGGCAGATAGGAAGGATATGGCCGAGGGAAAGGCCTGGCAGTGCCTGGTGCCACCACGGTCAGGCTCTTCCGCACGTCCTCCCGTGCCGGCTTCAGCCAAAATTAGTGGAGGAGAGATTTACCGGAGCGGAGAGCTCTGGGACGGGGCGGGGGCCGGCGAGAGACCCACAGGAGGAGGAGCGCAGGCACCTGTGGCTCCCGTCCCCTCGCCACCCTTTCCCTTGCAGACACACACGGGCGGCCCCGGGGGCGGCCGTGCGCACGCGCCGCCGTTCCTCCCGTCGGTGCCCGGCGTTGATCCCCGGCGGCGGCGGCGGCGGCGGCTCCGCTGATCTCCGCTTGTCCGGGCGGCTGGACCCGCCCGCCCCGCTGCGGTCTTGGGTGGCGGCCCCGGGGGAGACCGGCATGGCGGAGAGCCCGGGGCGGCCCGGCACACCGCCGCCGGAGGGGAGCGACGTCCCACGAGAAGGAGGCGATGAGGATACGGCGGCGGCGTGGGAGCCGCAGCCCAGGGTGTCCCTCGAGGGAGCGGCGGAGCCCCCGAATGGGTCCCCCTCCGGCGAGGTGCCGCAGCTGAGCGGTGAGGCAGCGGCTGGGCAGAAGCCGGCAGCGGCGGCAGCGTACCCTGGGGACAGCTGTGGGACAGGGAGCGGGTCCACCGGGAGGGAGGCGGAGACCCCGAGCGGGCCGAGCGCAGGGCAGCAGGCTCCGGCGGGGGCTGCGCAGGGAAGCGTCGACGGGGGTGGACCGGAGGACGAGGGTCTGCCAGGAAGGGAGCCGGTGGCGGCGGCCGCGGGGCTAGACGCGCCCGAGGGCTCCGCGCCGGCGAGGGCAGACCCCGAGGACGCGGTGGTGTCCCCGGCGGGGACGGACCCCGAGGAGGCAACTCCGGCGGGGAGGGACCCCGAGGAGGCAGCCCCGGCGGGGACGGAGCCCGAGGACGCGGCCACGGCCCCGGCGGGAACGGAGCCCGAAAAGGCGAAAGCGGCTCCGGCTGGGCCAGATCCCGAGGAGGCGGTGAGGGAGGCAGCCCCGACGAAGACAGACCTCGAGGAGGCGATGGTGACAACCCCAGCAGGGACAGGCTCCGAAGAGCCCGCGGGGACAGTCCCCGAGGAGTCTGCGGCGGCAGCCCCGGTGGGGACAGACCCCGAACAGGCGGCGGAGACAGACCCCGAGGAGGAGGCGAGGAAGGAAGCCCCATCGACGACAGATCTCGAAGAGGCAGAGGCGAGAGACCTCGAAGAGGCAGAGGCGACAGCCGCGGCGGGGGCAGACCCCGAAGAATTGCTAAGGCAGGCAGACCCAGAGCGGAGAGACCCCGAGGAGGCTGCGGCGGCAGCTCCCGCGGTGACAGACCCTGAGGATGCGGTGCGGGAGGCAGCCCAAGCGGGGACGGTGCCCGAAGAGATTGTGCGACAGGCAGCTCCGGCGGCAACAGTCGCCGAAGATGAGGTGTGCGAGGCAGCCGCAGTGGGGGCAGTCCCCGAGAAGGCGGCAGCCCCGGCGGGGAGCGAGGTGGCTCCTGAGGGCCCGGGGGAAGCGGAGCTGTCGTTGCCGGCCGGAGGGGAGGCCGACGGCGGTCGCCGGTCACCGAACGGCCCCGGCAGCGAGGACGGAGCGGAAGCGGCGGGGACGGAGCAGGGAGCCGCTGAGCCGGCGGTGGCAGAAGCGGGGAGCGTGGCCCCGGGGACAGGGGAAGGCGGCGCGGCGGGGCAGCGCAGCGAGTCACCGCGCAACGAAGGTGGTGAGTGGGACGCGGCAGGTCGGAGCGTGAACGGCGTGCGGGGCCGGGCGGAGGACGAGGAGGAAGACACGGGTTCGCGGATCGCCTTGGAGGAGGAAGATGATGAGGAGAAGCAGGAACATGACATCTCTCTCTTCGTCAAGGTAGGGTGTGGGGGGCTGCTGAGGAAACCTGGGTTTGCGACCCTCACCTCCTCCAGAATCCCCAGGCAGCTGCTGTGATGAATAGCATTTAAGTCTGGCAGGCAAAAGTCTAGCCTGGCTAAGGTGATTTGGTTATTAATGCCCAGAATAAACTTGCCTCTGACTCCTCATTCTGCGGGCAGCAGGCGTGATAGGACGGGGCTTCCCATGAGGTGGTTGCAGGGCAGCGCTGCTCATCCCCTCTGCCCTGGGAGCTGGTGGTGCTGCTCAACCCAGAACCTAGAGAAGCACAGACTTGACCTGCAAGGTGGTCTTCCCAGCAGTTTCCCCTGATGGAATCTGTGCTAAGTTACTTGAGGTTTCTCTAGGTTTAAATGGAAAGTGTATGCAGGGATCTCAGATTCGGTGGACTTAGGGGCCCTGCTTGTGCCCTCCTCACTGTGGGGCTAGGACCCAGGGCAGGGGTGGGAATATAAGCAGCAGCAGCATCTGCTTGGAATCGCTAGGTGTGACTTGTGATACAGGGAGTTCTCAAGGGGTTTTAAGATCTTCAGAATACAGTAAGAAGGACACATAGCACAATATGAGGGTTGAGGTGGAAGGAACTGGAAAATATAATTTAAAATGCAATACTGGTATTTTCCAACATGAGCTATGGTCAACATTTAGACAATTGCCACAAAGTGTGGCAAGGCTGGATTCAGAGAGTCAGTAAACTGCCCAGCAGTATAGCATCCCTTGTAGTTGTCCTGTTTGTGTGTGTTTGGGCAGGGAAGATTTAGGTTAGATAGAAAAGGACAAAAAAGAGAAAAATCGTAATGTCTCAAAACTAGTTTCTGGTATTTTATAGTATAAAGTTTTAGAGCTTCTTTCTAGCCTGTGCCTGAACTCCTAGCAAAATCAGTGGGACTTGATGTAGAAACAGCATTCATTCACAGAGACGAAATATCGCATGTGAAATTTCTGTGCATTGAAACCATCCTAAGGTGTTTTTCTTCCCTCTGACCTCTCTGGACTAAATAAAGTGTGGAGCAGGGTGGAGTAGCTGGAATTAACTGTAAAAGGTCATTGCCAGCCCTCTGGGTGAGGGAGGTTAGGGCTGAAGCAATGTTCATGCCTTGATTTGTGCCACCTCAGTTGCACACTGCTTTTTTCAAGGCTGAGTCTCCCTTGAAGTATGTGAAAGTTATGTGACGAAGGCCGAGGAATGCTCTGAGGCTTACAAATGCTAATGTCAGACGTGCTGGATGATGCCATAATGGAAAGATGAATGATAGCACTGACTGATGTTGGTGAATGTTCTCAGCCATTCCCCAGTTCAGGCAATTCCTTAGCACACAGGCTGGGATGGATTCTGTGGTCTAGAGGCAAATCAGTACATTGAGTTGGTGTACAGTAGGTAGATGATAATGCTGGAGCCACAATCTGTAATTTTGTGTTAAACAAATACTGTGGAGCCTGGCAGAGGTGCCTTACAGACTTTCTGGCTCACACACAGATCAACAGCCCCCTTTGCAGGGACACTTTTCTAACTTCTTTATTCTCATTTTACGGTCTTATTTCCATCAGGGAATGCTGGAGAGTGGCACAGAGCTAAAGTCATAAAGTCTACCTGTGCATTATTACATGCTTTATGTGTGCATGCTTTATGGAAGAACAACATGGCCAAAATTAAGGACCAGACTATAAGAGCATCTGTTGTGACACTGTAGTTCCCAAATATTGGGATTAAGCATGGGTTTTGAAAATATTTATGAATTAATAAACACAGAAGAGGAACGTTTTTATGATTGACTTGGCATTAGTAACTTAAGAATGCCTTGAAAATAATACACCTGCTTTTCTAATGATTTCGGTAGAGAAGTATTACAAAGCTTGAATATTTTACGTCACCTGGAGCTAGATTTTTTTTTTTTTTAGTTAGAGATTGGCACAAGTTTCTCCAGTTTAATAGAAGAAAAATAAAGTGCCTGCTGGAGTGCTTAGCATCTGCCCACTCACCAAGAGGTTCCAGGGCCAGAGTCCTGGGAAGCAAGAAGCACTTCTCTTTCTTGCTGGTGGGAGAGTTCATGCTGCTCTTGCTGTCACCTGGAGACACGCTTGCTGTATTTCTACTCTTCTCTTGGTAGTGGGAAAAGGAGTATAAAAAAGAGGAGACCGGAAGTTCTCTGTGCTTGCTCAAAATGGGTTTTAAGAGCACATGCATAATGCTGTGCTGAAATAGCTGCTGATGTGTTTTGATGGGAAAAAGGAGAGTGGATTCCAACATGGGACAGCGTGAACTCTGGCATTTGGGGATTATTGAGTGCTTATATCTGACCGCAACATGTGGTCCACAGACACAATCTTCCTTCCTGAGCAAGTGCTAAATCTCAAGGGTTAAGGAAGTGAGAAGATGATCTGAACTGAATTAAAACTTTTGGTCCCAATCTGAAACTCTTCCCTTCTCATGCATGTTTCTAATGCACACAACCACCCCTCGTATTCTCTGTTATATCACTATTATATGCCTATCTGCTAGCTCTTAGAGCTTTTGAGATGTTGACACCCACCTGTACTTAGCAAGTGCCGCTGACCTCTTTCACCCTTCTGCTGCGTTTCTCAGTTGTCTGCGTTTCTGCGTTGTCTGTGCCTGCATGCACAGTGCTACAGATAGGAAGTCCATGCATGATTTGGTAGTACAATACAAATACAGAGAAATGTTAAAAGTAAGTCCCATAACAGGAGAAAACTCACAAGAAAATAATAGAATAATAGTGATTGAATGATCCTCACAGTTTCCCTGCTAGGGAGCATTTTACTAGACTTGGCTAACATTAAAGTATTTGGTAGTCTTTCAGTAATGTTTTGAGAATAACAAACACGATCATCACCATCAGAAAGAAACTTTTCAGATATAACTGTAGGACGAGTAGTGTTTCTTGTTTTTACTGTTGTTGATCAAGCTTATTCTTTTTAGAGTTGCAGGGTTTTTTTCCTCCTCTTTTCTTCTTTACACTTTGCATTGGTTCATTTGATTTTGCATATAGGTATTCAAATATTGTGAATATTGTGTAACCTCATGCCTCCCACAGTGAGGTGGGTGGCAAAGTTCCTGCTAGCTCTGCAAGCATGAGTACCAGCAATTGTGCTTTTAAGCCGATTTGGGTTGCTATGCAGTGCTATTAAATTTGAACTCAGGCACCCAATGTCAGGATCTCATACAATCTGAGATACTTTAGCACTTAGAAGGGTTAGCAGCGTCTATGGGAGATAGCGTCCTTTAGCACCAGGAACTTGATGGTAGACAGGCTACAGGACAGTGTCTCCAAAGACAGCAGACATCTAAGTTTAGGCAACTGAACGGTGCCTTTAATGAAGTTGAACTATGTAAGACTCCTTGGCTGTAGGCGCAAGACCGTATCAAAATTGCTTTGAACGTTTCACTAGGTGCCTACTTGATTTCAGTTTTCCCATGAAACAACCTGTACCGTATATTGCCTTTAGATAGTAGTATTTGCTGTTTCTGGTGTTTCAAAGTCAAATGTTTGCAAAGGTCATCCAGATATACCTTCTGATTGTTCTTTGGTAATTTAGCTGAGCATAGCTGACACCTTGGGTAGGACACCTTGAGGATGTTGAAGCTTGCTACCTGGTCTAAGGTCAATGGTAAAGGTAGTGGGGTTGTTTGTTTGTTTGCTTTCCTGTGGCAAACCCCCTTTTTTTTTGGTCAGAAAATGCCCGTAAATGTCATAAATTTATTTTACGATTTGGATATAGCAGGACTCCCACCAAAATTAATCAGTTAATTTTAAGCAATTTAAACATTTATGTAGGACTTAAAAGTTTATTTCTAAATTAAAAAACCCCTCCAAGGTTACCTGCCAATTAATGTTAAATTTTCTTAAAGATAGGAAACTTAAACATCAGATTCACAAATGCAGTGTTCATCATTCCAAAGATTTTTAGGAATAGTGATTTATCTGTAAGTGCTGAACACATTTAGTCAACCAAACAACCCAGTTTAAGCACAAGGCCTTCTCTGAGATTGCTCATATTCCAAAACAATTATCACTGAGTTTCTGGGTGAAATGGTATCTAGCTGACCATGAGCCTAAGGTAATAGATTTTATCCAACAAAAAGTAATAGGCTTTATTCAGTTTTGTAACATTCTTGGTCTCCAAATCATAGTCAATTATTTTCATTCAGAGAGTTATTTCATTCCTACCAGGGACCAAGGTTGCTTTACTGATACATAATTTCCTTGCACCATTTCCGAGATGTGCTTGACTGACTTGACATACTTGGAGCAGTGCTGCACTATCAAAACTGCTGATAAACAATAAAGTTCAAGTCTTGCTGTGAGCAGAGCATGGGAATAACAGATGCTTGCATCTGTGCCTCCAAACACCACAGTTAACATATCCAACTGAAATAGTAATGTGTATTTAGAGCACAAAAAAGAATCTACTTTTCTGTGATGTGAAGGATCTTTTATATATAACTTGCATTTGAAGTATAAATGGACTGTTCTCAAACTGAACTTCTGGGCTTTGAGTGCTGTATGTAAGAATTCCATGGAGAGCAGGAGCTCAGATCCTGCAGAAACCTCCTAGCCTGTGTGCCCATTCAGTGAACTCTGTCCTGTACCTGATGCTTGATGTAAACATATACAATATAATCACTGAGTAGACATTTGTGCTTAAGATCTTGATTTTTGCTCATCGGTGCAATCATTCAGTCTGTAAATCAGTTAGGTGGGTATGGTTTATAAGGAGAGTAACTGATGTCTTTTATCTAAATGAAAGTAAACAGGTGTTTACTGTCCTTTTTTAGTGTAGATTCACACAGGAACCCAGTATTTAGATGACCTCAGGAGGGTGAAGTAAAGACTTCATATTTACGGATTAGAAGAGTTTTAGGGGGAAATTTAGTTACTGGATATTTATCTAAGCAAAGGGAACTACCCAAATCTTGCCAGAGGTCAGCGCATTGGATTTGTACGATGCTACAGAAGGACAAATTGCTCTGGAATGCACAGTGGGAGCATTTGGTATGGTTTGGGCAATAGTAGGAAACAGCTTCTCTTTTCCTTCTTTCACTCCATCCCTATCAGCACTGCTGCATTTCACCTTACACTGTATTTTCCCTGAGGAACACATCTGCTCCTTTCTCTTCACTCTCTGTTTTTCTCCTTCCTGAGCTGCATTTCATGTACCTTCTTCAAAAGTAGGAGCTTTTCTCAGGTGCCCCATTGCTGCCTCTGTAATCCTGTCATTCTTTTACATGTTGTTTCCCTCCACCATTCTTTCTCATATTCTGTTTTACAGCTGCCTATGAGACCTGTTTGCTTTTATAACCAAGTAGTTATGAAAGTTACCCCAGAACAGGGAAAAAATCATTCAGGGGAAAGCCTCTCCCTTGGAACAGAGCACAAGCACTGCATGGGCTAGATCTGCTGAAACCAGAATCAAACTGAAGCTGGTTGGGACTGAGCTATGTGGGGCTGCCCAGCAACACCAGCATAGCCCCGCTTTTCTGGCTACTGTTTAATTAGCTGTTTGTATGGTGATTTTGGGTTTTTTTACTACATACAGCTGTACAAAAAGTAATGAATCAGCAGAGGTGTGTTTGTTCAAAGACATTTTGTGGTTCTGTTCCCTGTCTTGTCGTACAAAGCAGGGAGCTGGCTCCCTTTCCACGGGTATTTGCCCTTTCTCACTATTTTTTTTTTTCCAAGTGGAATATGGCAATTTCAGGGTCCCTAATGCCACTTAAGAGCAACTGGCATTACAAATTCCTTTCATACTTCTTCAGGTTATTGTGTGTGCCGAGTGCACCTGCAGCAGTTTTTCTGGGAGCTGAGTATGCTTCCAGCAGCCTTCAATAAAACTGTGCTTGGGAGACTTTAGTTTAAAAGGCAATGATATCAATCTTTTTTTTTTCCTATAAGAGCTATGCAAATTTTTTGAATGTGCAATCTTTTTCATTTTAACTTTTCATGCTTTCCTTTATGGCCATTCTGGTTGTCACCTTTTTAGAGCTTAGACTGCTAAAAAGGAACCAGGTTCCTTGGAGCTGCTGATTAAAGAATAGCTTTGCAAATGACATTAAAATTGGTTTTGCCACTTTGCTCTGGAGGGGTGCTTAATGGAGCAGTAGCGTGCTGTTTATACCAGTGTCAGTTCTGACATCTAAGAGGCCAAGTCCTGTACCAGAAGGACACAAAAGAACAGATAGTCAAAAGTGATCAGAAATATGAAGTTGTATCCGTTGTGGTTTTTTTTTTTGTATGATTTAGTCATACTATTTGGAGTAATCTTTTTGTCCGTTCTTTGGAAGTCCTAGAACTGCACGTACACATGATATCATCCAAGCCATAGGCATCTGTTTATTCTCACTGTGATTGTAGATCTCTGCTGTTTGCAGACGTGTTTTAGGCAAAAACAGTTCTGAAATAAACATCTTCAAAGCTGCGTTCCTAGACCTTTTCCTATTTTTATTTACTCTCAGCACACTGCTTCAATAAAGCCCCTCACCATGTGTTTTACTTTAAGCATAAGCTTAAAGTCATGTGCTATTTAAGCCCTTCACTAAACAGGGGACACTTTCCTGGTGTGGTCCTAGGGCATGTTGTGTATTTCTTGCTGGCTGAAATCAGCAGAAACTTAAGATGAAATCAGCCTGCTGCCCAAAATTCAACAGTATTGCCTCTGGTGTTTGACTTCTGTCTTCATTAAAAGGCTGATCTTACCTGTGATCATCACAGACTAGGGGCAAGGATGGAAGTTTTCCTTGTCTGCTTTCTGCCTTCGGTCCCTGGTTGTCTGAAGTGAACCTTCAGTTCATAAATCCTGTTGGAGAGCTGCAGCCTTCTTCAGAAACATTGATGATTGCTGCACAAGGTGATTGTAATGCAGCTGTGCCTGGGAATTTTCATGCTGTCCGTCTGTTTAATTTGAGGCTTGATTCATGTTTGTACATAAATGAATAACCAACCAGTCTACAGGATTCATGGCATTCACAAATATAAAACATTAGAATGTGGTGAATGATTTTCTGGGTGAGAGGAGGAAAGTGATTCGGCCAATTACTTGAAAAATATAACTATAGTCAAATTATTAGTGACCTCAGGTGAAAATTTTCAAATGGTCTTCATTAAACAAAAATTAAGATTTTTTTTGGAAAAATTACCTGTCAGTGTTAGGTCTAGATTCATCCGTTCACAAGGAATTTAGGCACAGTTGCCAAAATGGAGAAGGCAGCAGCAGCTGCGTTGTTAGCCCTGTACTTAGGACACTGATGTGGGATGCAGGTGATGGAGGTTCTGATGTTACCTGGAGTGTAAGTGGAAGATTAGTGTGCATCTCTTGCCCAAGCCAGTGGCATAGACACAGAGTTATTCCTGGTCTCTCTTTGACACCATCAGCATTTGTTAAGGACCCACAAAGCAGGGCAGCATCGGAAAGATTGAATGCAAGGAGCCAGGAATATTCAGCACTTACGGTTAGGCTTATTTGCTATTATTTCCTTGTGTAGCAATATGTGAATTTTAAATGGTATTCCATAGCCTCTGATTCCTGCTAGTTTTGGTGTTGCTTGTGGAATAAGCAGAATGTGGCAGGCACTAGAAAAGATGAAAGTATTGTGTCACTTTCCTGGCATGGGTGTTATAAATCATTCGCAGTCCACTTGAGAATCTGGAGTTTGGTTTTATTAGCATGTCTAATAGTAAAAATAAACTAATTTATGTTGATTTAAAAATAAAATCTAATTCTATTTATTTGATATCTTCAATAGTAACCCAATGTTTTCTTGTGTGTCTTCTTGCATTTTAAATCATTTCTCTTCAGCACTTTGCTGCCTTGTTGGCAGGAAGGGGATTAGGCAGCCTTGTGATCACTTCACTTCCACAAACAATTCTGCTTTTTTGGGCTCTTCACCTTGACAGGCACCAGCCAGGGTTAGCTGTCGCAAGGACTCTCCATTTCAGCCTTTCTTAGAGTCTTGTGCTCTTTATTGTATGGATCCATGCAAAGTCATATTTATGGCTATTTTTTAAAAGTTAAATTATTGTAAAGCAGAAGTGATAATGGAAATTATTAATATGACTGCACTTTTTTACAATGCTTATCTCAGGTGAAATCACTTTGAATTGGCAGCTGTATACTTTTTATTATAGCAAGAGACAGGCCCTTCCTCTTCAGATATAGGAAAGGGAGTAAGGTAGTGAAAGGAAATATTATACATATTTTATGGAAGGGGAAGTGAAGCATGGAGACGTAACTCCTGTGCCATTGCTGACTCTATTCTCTGTATCTCCCTTAAAGAGGTCCTACTGCTTCTTTTAAAAAGTAAGATATTTCATGTTTCCCTGACTCTGCCCAAGGAGTGTAAGTAAATGCCATGTGAAGGTTACACGATTATTTTCTTGCTCAGATAATAAAATGTCACACTGTGATAAACACTTGTATGCATTTCCATTTCCAATGTCTGATTATTTACTGATAAAAGCCTGAACTAGTTGAGTGACTCCATTCCAGCTGCTTTCAGTAACACCCGCCTTGTCAGCGCTAAAGGAAAGTGGTTTAATTCCTTCATAAAAAATATTTAGCTTCTCAAAAGCAAACAGCAGCAGCTTGTACAGCCTGCCACCGACGCCGCTGTCAGTCAGAAGCTTTACCCAGCAGAGGGGTCCCCTTCCCTGGGAGGGGGGTGCCCGTCCCCCCTGCCAGGAGCCCGGGGCTCCCACCCCGGCCGGCTGTGGGATGTGCCATACACAGGGAGATGGATGTTTATTGTGAAGCCTCACAGACAGGCAGAGGTGCAAAGGGAATATTTCCCATCTCTTTTTTTTTTTTTTTCCCTCTCCGCATATATTTGAATATTCAAAATAGACTAGGAATATAATTGTTACAAAGTAAATTAAAGCAGGGCTAGAGTCACAAGTGCACGCTCTTTCCCAGGTTATTCAGATGGCATAGTTACAAAGAAGTTAAACATTTACTCAGATTTCAGAAAAATTCTCCTTCGTGTCTTGGAGAATCATTGACATTTGCCTGGTAGCCATTTTCGAAATTGCTTTTAAAAGCTGTTACAAAACCTGAGCGTTTTTTAAAAAATCTAATTTCTTTCCTTGATGAAACTCAAAACAGGATCCAAATACACCCTAAAGACTTAAAAAGTTTGGGGTGTGTGCTGCCTACAGAAATGAACATGCTATCGACCCCCTTGGCAAAAACATCAGCTTCTTTTTGCCAGGAGCACCACAGGGGTCCAGAGCTCCCTGGGGGCTGGGTCCTTGGGGATGGTTCTTGTTTTGAGGAATATCTGGTTTATAGCTGTAAATACTGGGGCTGATTGGTTCGCAGTATGATTAATGCATTATATCTTTATTTAAAAACTGTATTTTAGTTAGCAATACTGTGTTTCTCAGCATTTCCTGAAGCCTGTGAATGGAAGCGAGGTGGTGGGGAGAGCAGGATGAATTGCCTAGAATTTGAATTTACACCAGGAAAGGAATAGAGTCCAGCCCCTACTCTGTCAAGCTAATGAGTTTTTGCTGGTATTTGTGCCCAGTTTTTAACTGCTCTTTCAGGACACGTTATGGCCAGTTCCCACTGGAGCTGACAGGTTTTTTGTGTAATATTCTACGTGGTCATTTGAATTGTTTTCTGCTTAGACCAAAATATTACATTTGTTACAGGGGAAAAAACACCACAAAGCAAATATCTTCATCTTTCACAGTCACCTCTTGATTTAAATACCCAAATTTGCAAATTATTTTCTCAGTCACTTCACGAAGCCTTCAATGACCTACTCCCCGAAGCTGGATAAAATAGCTTATTTATTTAGGTATTTATTTATTTACTTATTCATTTACAACACCAATCACAGACATTTTATATGTGCGTATAGTTTTTACATTTAGATTGAAACAGCATGGCTGTGTGTCACAGGTTAAGTATAATATGGTGAAGTGTAAAACAGGATGTGTCATTGAAATACCAGTTAATCTGTTTTTCCCAGACCTATAACGTGTTCGAGAATATAATGCTCTTTTGTTGAAGTAATTCCCTGTAGGAATTTAAAAAGGATATAAGATTTTTGTCTCCATGTAGAATGTTCAGCTGGCATCTTGCCATGTTATTAAATACGGATTAGAAATAGCATTGAGGTATTTAAACATAATTCTTGTAACAGGATAAATAGCTAATAGCATTTGGTTTGCTGCTTGTGTGCTTGTGACCTGGTAATGTTGCCATTAACACAAACACAGACGGCATGAACTCTGTAGGCAGAATTTACAACAGAAGGAAATTCGGTTTTTGAATTAGTTGGTATAAGATTAAGCTGGTGATCTGTAACTGGGCGGCATTTCCCAGCTCTGGTGTTTAGTTAAAAGGCTCTCAGTTTTCTTAGACTACTGGTCGGTTTTTGAAAATAGTCTTGAATCTTAAAATTGAAGAGTGAATAAGGATTATGGGGGGTGATCTTTTTGAGGGCTGTGTATTTTTATTAATTAGTTGGCATGTTTCTAGTGTAGTTAAAGTAGATGATGGCATTTCCCTCTCCTCACTTCAGGGAGGAGCAGAACTAGGGCACCTCTGCAGCCATTCCCCTCTGCCTCTGTTTAAAACCTCTTCTGAATAAACTGCTTGGTTTTTTGTTTTTTGGGGTTTTTTTTACAAGCAATGGAGATTTTCTCACATCTCTCACTAAAATAAAACAGCTTCTGTTTTGGAGGGGTGGCAATGATTGCTTACGTTGCATTGAAAAGTCGCAGTCACTATGTGTGAGTAATACACATATAATTCATTATCATCATCATTATCATCATGTACTAAAAAAGCAAACAAATGGTGATGACTGAAAGTAATGCTATTTTGAGTGAGATGTAAAACAAGTATAATTGATACAACAGTTATTTGTGTAGAACAACATCCCTAAATTGGGCAAGATTAATTTAAACCCTGCTGAACTGTAGATGATGTTTTTCAGTCTTCACTAGCCACATGATAATTTTCCTGTTCATTTTTACATTTAATTTTCCTTGCCTCTGTGTTCCTTGCTGTGCACAGTTACTGGAAGCTTGCTTGTCACTGTCTTCCAAGTAAGCCTTGTAAAATAAGACATAAATAAGTAATAATGCATTGATAATTATGATAGGATAAAGTACTATTTGTTGAAATGGTTTTCCAGGCTGTTTTAGGAAAAGAGTAAACTGTCCCAAAGGGTTACTGTATTCATGTGTTATTGCTGGGGGCTCGACATCTGACAAACAGCAGAAAGGATGTTTACTTTGCCTTAAAGCATTTACTATCTGGCCAAAAGAAGGCTGTGCATGATTGCTGCACCAAGACCTGGAGATGGAAACCTGGGAAAATGCTGAATTTTGCCCAGCTCTCGCTCAGGGCTTGCTGGCCCCTGTCCCTTAGTGCCCGGCTGCACGATTTGGGGTGCAGGAAGCACCGCAGGCCAGTTCCCAGTTAAGCAGCCCTGAGCAGCAAGAGTGTGAGGTGGAGATCTCCTGTCCAAGCTGAAGCAGCCCGAGTTTGCTCAACCTCTTTCTGCTACCCCTCAAATGCTGGTGCTGCCACAGGAGCATCTGATTTCCCTTTCACCCTCCACATAGCACGGGGTGAGAGAGATCTACTTGTGCAAGGAGCCTCCTTCAGACAGCTTTGCTTGGGATGGCCAAGCCTTATTACTCAAAATATTTATGAATTATTTAAGCAACTTAATATTGAATTTGCAAAGGAGTGGATTACTGGTTGCTGATTGCTTTTGCTTTATAACCACATACTTATTGTGCTGTGGATGGCAGGTAGCTAGATGCAAGTATCCTCTGTGTTAAATTATTTGCCTTCCCATCGTGAGAGGCATCAATGGTTTCACTCTGAAACCAGGCTCAGCACCATCCCAGATTATGCTAAATACTACAGCTGCCACAGTGGCTTTACTTGCAGACCTGCTCTAGGTAGCTGTAAGATATCTGAGGAAATAAACCCGTAATTTGCATTTTTCCTTTGTAATTTCATTTTATTTTAGCCTTTTTTTTAAGAGCAGCTGTTGGCTGCCTTTAACTGCTCTGTAGAGAGCCACAGCTATAGCTGAAAATACCTGTGACAGTGTTAAGGGCCTGGTCCAAGGCTAGCAACAGCAGCATATGTAAAATGGCAGAATTGGTTTACTTTTTTTTTTGAAGAATGCATACACACATAAGTTTAATCTTTAATCTCTTTAATGTAAGTGAGATTGAATATTAGTAAAACTGCAGCCTCTGTAAATGTATTACAAGATACTGCACCTTTCAGTTTTCACCTGCAATCTCTTGTGTCAGAACAGGAAGGGCAGGGTGCAGGCAGACCCACCGCTCAGTAGACGTACTGGGCAGACTGTGATATCAAAATCAAAATTAAACTTGTATTTCACCTAAGTAACGAGAGAGTTTGGGTCTTTTGTTTCTCATTATTTATAGAGTAACTGGACAAAGGTAGAAAGTTCATTGCTACAAAGTTGCTTCTTAATGAAGGAAAATGTCTTCCTATGCATCAAAAGCATTTAATTACTTATTAAGTAATTAAGTTAATTTCAGCAATAATTAGTTACCTAGCAGGTCATGAGTAAGTAAATAATGCAGCGAAAGTTAGAATAAAGGAGGCTTTCTCTGCTCTGAAATGGCTGCTGGCATGTAGGGCAGGTAGAGAACTGAAACCAGAGGAAATTACAGCTTTAGACTTTTCCTTTCTGTCGTCTGAGATGATTAGAATTTCCAGATGTACCTAACCCTTTTAAGATGTGACCACTGCTCACTACATAAAAACAGGGTTGAGGGAAATATCCCATAAAGAAACTCCCAACACACTGTTAATCCCTCAACATGAACTGAGGACCAAGAGCATTCAAAGAACCATTTCTAGCAAAGAGCCTTGCTGAATATCTGATTTATGAAATCTAATAAAACAAAATATTCATAGCAAGTTAATGCAAATACTTCATGAAAGAAAGTATAATATAACTTCAGAAACCTAACAGAATGAGAAAAGTCTTAATAATGAAATTGTTAGAAGATGTTATGAAATGCTAATAGGTGCGCAGTCCAGGAGACATAAATCTTGCCCAAGCTTCAGATGTTAAAGTGTGAGGTAGGAAGGGTTTTGTTGTTTCTGCAGGTTGGAGCTCAGCCTGGACCCACATTTGGTGCCAGAAGAGCCCTGCCCCAGGACACAGCACATCTTTTATTACCAGTAATAATACCTAGATAACTGATAATTAGATAACCACTAATGTACAGATGCATCATTAAAAACACATGTTAGGGAGTAGAGGGGTATTTCTAAATTGTTGTGCTGTTCGTAGGTAGACTCAGCCTTTAACCTACTCCTTATAATCTGTGGTCACACAAAAACCACTTTAACGGTGTTCTGTGGTCAGTCGAAGCTGTGCAAATGAAAAGTTAATTCCTTTTATCACTTTGCACCTACACTTGCTTCCTTTCATTCTCTTTCCCTTGGCATCTCTTTTTGGCCTAGCCTTGGCTAAAGGCCTTAATCTACACAGCATTTTATAAAAAGACTTCCAAAAATCATTTGGCATCCCCACTAATGATCCAGATGCAAGTTTTCTTTTGCTTTTTAAGTTAGAAGCAATTTGTTCATTCTGTATTTGTTCAGTACTTAATTTATAGGACCTAGGTGCTACTATAAGGGCCTACATTTCCCCATCTCCACGAGGCAAAAAGGAAAGCTGGACTAAGAAATCCTCCTGTCTGTGGATCCCAGCCACACCTTTTCCATAAGTCTGTCCTTGCATCAGTTTGGCAGCTGCTGTGTGCCCTGGAGCTCCACGTCCTGACAGCACTTTACAGCAGGACTCCTAAGAAATCATCTTTCCTGTTTTGTGGATGGGCATTGACAACTGATGGGTACAAACAACTGCTGATGGGTTTCAGCAGTTGAACTGGTTCTTTGTCAAGAGGACTGACTACCTACACACTGTGCCCAGCAGCGGCCAGCCCCAAGCTCCCAGAGCAGCCTCCTGGTGTCTGGTCCAGACTCACTCAGCAACTTAGACCTGTCTGAAAGTCACCACTCCTTATCACCAACCTTTTGGTGACTCATAATCTTCCAGGTGTGCTCATTTTTGAATCAACATTTGAATCAACCCTTTGATGGTATTGGTTTTACAGGTAGGAGACTTGCTCCCTGTCCATTGCTGCTGTTGTTCTGCTAGATGGCATTCTGGTACCATCTACACCTATACCTGGTTTTGATGATTATCCATGATCAGGCCAGCTGGGGGCTGAGATACCTCCTGAGGTCTCCATTAGGCCTGAGCTACTTGAGTGTGCTCACTGTGAGGGTGCTGCAGCTGCAGACATCCAGGGTTGCTTTTGGATCCTGTAGCTGTCTCAAGGCTTGCATCCCATTGCAGCCGAGACTCTGTTGTCATTTGCCATTGCTGTGTGAGGCTGCTAGGCTGAGAAGAGTGGGTTTTTTTTTCAGTTGCCATCCCTGGGATCATTGCCTTGCTCCTTATCTTCTGTAAGTTGAGCAGTTGCACTTGGCCAGTGCATGAATATTAGCTTGTGTCAATTCCTAGCTGTAAGCATGCATCAAATATACAGTGTCAGCACTTAGATTTTTAGTGATTTGCTCACACTACTTTAGATAAAATGCCATTTTGTGCTAACTGCTCTCCTGTTCTTCCTCAGAAGAGGACAACTTCTGGCACCACTTGCATTTTGCTGTCTGGCTGATCTTAAAACATTCATTGCTAATAGCATCCTATCCTTAGCTTGGAGAAGAGGAAACTGAGGGGTGACCTCATCAATGTTTATAAATATATAAAGGGTGGGTGTCACGAGGATGGAGCCAGGCTCTTCTCGGTGACAACCAACAGTAAGACAAGGGGTAATGGGTTCAAGCTGGAACACAAGAGGTTCCACTTAAATTTGAGAAGAAACTTCTTCTCAGTCAGGGTGACGGAACACTGGAACAGGCTGCCCAGGGAGGTTGTGGAGTCTCCTTCTCTGGAGACATTCAAAACCCACCTGGACACCTTCCTGTGTAACCTCATCTAGGTGTTCCTGCTCCGGCGGAGGGATTGGGCTAGGTGATATTTTGAGGTCCCTTCCAATCCCTAACATTCTGTGATTCTGTGATCCTGCCTGGCATCTGGCTGGAGCTCACTATCAAAGATACCATATCCATAATCCATTTCATTTTCCAAGGAATCATGCAATTATTTTAGAGTCTAAACTCTGTTTGGGATAGCTGCTGCTGTTTAAGGAGCATTTCCCCTCCATCATGGCCCCACAGTTTGCTACATGTGTTATAGTCCCTTGGAGACTCTCAGTGGTATGGAATACAAAAGTGTGGCACTTGCTGTCGTCTTGTCCTTGGAGTGATGTCCATGCTCTAGGCAAACAAACAATGAGTGGCAAGAGACCCCCCAGTGGAGCATAGGTTCAAGTTCCTGCTGAAAGGGATTGAATCTCATCTTGAGACAAAATGGCTTTTTTTCCTCTTGTGCTGTGACATATGCATGTACACTTTGATATATCTGTTAATCCTACTGGAAACCAGGTTCAAAACCTCATTGCTGTGGTGGTTAGGAGCCGTTTTAAGTGTTAGCTAGAAACATTCATGGCCAGTTTGTACCCATTTGTTTTTGTTGGAGCACCACCCCCAACTATCAGAGAAAAAATTATGCTTGCACTGGGTAATCATATATTCCCTTTGCTTTGCAAGTCTAAACCAGAACAGATTTTCCTGTCCTCTGTCACAAAATAGGTTCCTCATTTTCATTGTCATCTTAGCAGCACTTGACTGAGTTTTTGATTTAATCTTTCATGGAGGTGAAGGACCAGATTTTTGCAGAGACATCTTCAGGATCACTTACAGTGTCCTGTACTGTAGCTTGAGTGCTGCCCTGCCTTTATGGAAGTGCCAGATTTGTTGTAACCTAAGGCAACTTTGCCTTTTCCCTACAGCTCCATCAGAGCATTGGGTCAGACACACTGTGAATAACACACTCTGTTGTTTGTTGGGTTTGTTTTTGTTTTTTTTTTTCAGCAGTTATCTCTAGCTGATAAGTAGTCTCCAATGGTGGGATTCAGCCCACTTAAGTTAAATTAGATACCTAAACTTTATAGGGCTGTTTAGGGCTGTACTCAGAGAGAGCAACGCTACCAGAAAGCACGTCATCCCCAGTGGGTGGGTAGATGAGACAGGTAATATAATGGAGTGGCTCTCTATATATCTGTCTCTACTGACCAGAGACCTCTTTTTCCTGGATGACTCCTTGTGAGGTGACATCCAGCTTCAGTTTGTAACGTAACAGTTTGTACCCATTTTTATCACCTTTACATTATCCCAGCACGTGGGGTTATCAGTTTGTGGGGTACTCAGCCTGTTCCAAAAAGCACTGGTGGTGCTGCCGCTGTTCCTGCCTCCTGGGTTGTGGGCTCCATCTGCAGGTCTGTTTTTTGTCATCAGGTGATTTCTCCAGCATCTCTTAGAAACTCACTGTTATGTTTTTGCTGAAATGCCAGACAAGACCTCCAAGGCTCCCTCCTGGACCATTTTCATTTTTATGAGAGGGAGGACAAGAACAGGAAAGCTGACCTGCCCGGTGGTTTGAACCGCTTCCAGATACCTTGGTGCTCTAGAAGTCATGTGCTTTTTAGTTAATCTCATTCTGTTCTGTGCAGTGGGACTCTCTGCACTGCTGCCTCTCCCTGTAGCACACGGCATCCATTGACCCAGCTGGAGAGGGCTCCGTGTTTTCATAACAAAATCAGTCTCTTCCCTCTGGGGTAGGTCATGGTCAAGCCAAGTGCACACAAATTGAGTTGTAGGTTCCTCCTCCAGCTTTCTTTCCTGCAGTTCTGCCTGCACCTGTATTCAGGTTTTGCACAGCATGCTGATCTGGGCACCTACCCTTTTTAACCCCTCCTCTTCTCAAAGCACCTTGATTTGCATCATTCTGATGTAGAGTCAATTGTCACTTTGTTTTGTCATTTGTCCTCCCCTACTGAGTGCACAGGACTTACAATTAAAGTCTGCTTTATTCTGACAGCAAAATTAAATCCACTTGATCCAACATAACTAGTTGCATTTCAGGTTGTCATTCAAGAGGATATTTAGCAGAGAAAAAACTTAAAGGAACTATCTTTCTATTTGCAGCTGGTGAGCCAACTTGCTTGTTTAAAAGTTACAGGCTGATTGTGACTTGAAAGAGAGGAGAAAGGAGAGAAAGTGGAAGACATCCCAGGGCCCCAGGGTCTACGTCTCAGCTGACCGTCCAGATCACTGACTTTGTGTGCACTGTAAGATCTATTGCGACATGTCAGCATGGTTTAGTTTGGACAGGTGGTCATGGGGATCCTTTAAGTCTTGCATTAAATGATCTTGGTACTGAGACCATATCCTGAACCACCCAAATACATGATCTGGGGGACTGTATAGAGTGAGAACTTGTCTATGATGTAGCTGAAGGCTGCAGCTATAATAGTCTTTGCAGCCCTAACTTGTTTCTCTTTACATAGGGGGTGGTGGGTGGAGAAGGGGAGCCCTCAATACAGGAAAATCATGGACCTGTTGGAGAGGGTGCAGAGGAGGCCACAAAAATGATCAGAGGGATGGAACACCTCTCCTATGAAGAACAGCCTGAGAGAATTAGGGTTGTTCAGCCCGGAGAAGTGAAGGCTCCGGGGAGACCTTATTGTGGCATTTCAGTACTTAAAAGGGGACTGTAAGGAAGATGGGGACAGACTTTTTAGCAGGGCCTGTTGCAATAGGACAAGGGGGATGGTGTTAAACTAAAGAAAAGGAGATTCAGGCCAATCATGAGGAAGAAATTTTTTACAGTGAGGGTGGTGAAACACTGGCACAGGTTGCCCAGAGAGGTGGTAGATGCCCCATCCCTGGAGACATTCCGGGCCAGGCTGGATGGGGCTCTGAGCAACCTGATCTAGTTGAAGATGTCCCTGCTCATGGCAGGGGGTTGGACTAGATGCCCTTTGAAGGTCTCTTCTAGCCAAAACTATTCTATGATTCTATGATTCCTGCTCACATGGAAAAGACCTATGCTTCCTACAGGGGTGGAGTTCACCATGGATAATCTTCTGAGCAAAGATTCAACTACTAGAAGCTGTTTGTTTTGGAAGGAAAGCACTCAAGGTTTGTCCCCAGTTGCATCTGAATCAGCAGAGGCAGAATTCCAGGGCTTTACAAGTGACATCGTAGGAGAGGACAGTGAAAGTCAAACCACCCCTTCATTCTTTAGAGAAAACATTAGTGTACTTGCTCCCTCCTTCCTCTACATGCTTTTTTTGTCTTAGCACCTTAAAAGAGAAAGAAGCTATTTTTAGCAGAATGCTTGTAGTTACATTTACTGTTGCCTCCTTAACCTGAAAGCTTAATTAGGGCTTAGGACAAAAAGTCTGTTATTGAACTTGCGTGTTCAAAGTTGTAATCCTTTAAGTATGTTTGTTGTTCTCTGAACCCTGTGATGCTATTCAAGATAAAAGATAGATGTTACTAATATTTCTAAGCATAAAATAAGATACATTTCTTTTTAAACCAAAAATCCTTATGGCACACTTTTAATATCAAGGTGCTTATTTTGCTCTTAAGAAAGGGAAGGTGAAATTAATATTTTACCTGAAGAAGTGTCCAATTACTGTTTAACACAGCTTTCTCATTGAACTTCACTATTCAGAATGTCACATACAGCAAGAGTCTACCCTGGCAAATACCAAAAAAACGGTTTATGTGCAGGAATCTCAACTATTAGGCACGTTTCAAATATGTATATTTCTACTTTTTGGCAGAGAAATGAAAAAGCAGGTAGAATCATCTGGTTTAAGTGCTGGATATTAGTGGATAAGCAGAGCTACATGACTGTTTAAAAGTATTGGAATAACTAGCTGCAAAATTTTGACTTTGTCCATTAAAGTGTATTTTAAATTACAGAGACTTTATTGTAAAACTTAGCCTGGAAGTACAATTTCAGCATCTGGAACTCTCAAGAGTGCTGTTAGCAAAATGCAAGGCATCTTGCTGCAGACACGTCCCCAAGGCAGAACCTCTCATGATGAGTTGTGCTAATGTCTGATGCTGCCACCGCTCATGGCTCCCAGAGCCGAAGTCAAGATTTCCATTTCAAGCCCAGTAGGTGGCATCAAAAGAGTTCTCTAAAATTCAGCATTTGGATGTTTGTGCCGTAGCCCTAGGCCACAGAATGAACACAGTGCTTAGATAGAGAAAATTTCAGGTAATCTGTCTCTTCCTCACAAAAAGCTTTGGTCTGAACGTGATCTGACCCAAATGACATGCCTGTGGTGCTTCTGAGCCTAGCACAGATTATCAGATATTAAGTGCATTATAGTTGCTTTCAGCTAACCAAAATGACTTGTAACTATTTTTATTCCATTCATAATAAAAGTAATATTGCCAATTTTGCTTTGTTTTTCAGTGTTGTGATACTATAGGAATCCGCTTGAACACTGTAGCGAGTGTCAAGAATGTAAAATGCACTTTGGATCCTTGAGGAGTAGATGGTATTATTTTAAAATTAAACCAGTATATCTGTCACAGCACACTCACAGAACATGTTTATGTCTAGAAAATAGATACTTTCTAGTGTAGCAAGCTATGCTGCATTCAAACCCCAGTGCCTCTCAGTACCTATTGCTGGGGCTGAAGGATGTCTTTGCTCTGGTGGGAGTGCAGCCATTCCACTTCCCTCTGTCTTTCTCTCTGTCGTCTTAAAAAACACTTCAAAAAAAATGTCTTGGGTACTTCACGGTAAACCAGAGGGCAGTGGGATTTCCTCTGAGGGGTCAGGAGGAGAGGGCAGGCATGGGCATCTCTCCTCCCCTGTCTCCTTGGCCATCCTGCAGCCCCATTCAATGGCTGTGGGCAGCAGTGCAGCGAGGCAGGAGGCAGAGCTGTCTGCCAAACAGGGGCCTTCCTTGCCCTGATGGTACCCGTGTGGAGCCGGTGGTAGCTACTCGTATCAGCTACTGCCATCAGGCTGGTGCTGCAGGGCTTAGTTAAGGGCTGCTTAAGCACTGGTGCTGGGAATGCAGTGGGCTCAGTTAAATCCATGCCAGTGCAGAACAAATGAGTCTGTAGAAGGAATTAAAGCAAAATAACTGTTGGTCTTGAAAGTTGCACCCAACCTTCAAGTTCCTTCCCACAGGCGGCCCAAACGTGTGAACTCCTTGTAGTTTTCCAGGCAGTAGTTTTGAGATGGTTGCTGTGGTTCCTGTTCTTTGACAGGAGATCAAATGCCTTGTGAAAAAGGAGAGGGGAGCTGTTGGTGTGGTATGAGGAGGAAGAGCACACAAAAAGTGCCTGATAGCTGAGGACTGAATAAGGAAAGTCCCAGTTGAGCCTGAGACAGCTAGCTCAGCAGAACAGGCAGGGGCAGATCCATGGTGCTGGTCCCAGCTGGGTGGTTTGTTGTGCCCAGGTAGGCAGCGGTTCTGCTCCATTTGCTAGATAAACCTGCCTCTTAGCCAGCATAAATATGGGAAAGGAGGTAACTTAGCTCCCTTGTGTCAAAGAAAGAAAATGGAATTGGATTTCAGCTTTTGGATTAAAAAAAAAAGAAAGTTATGTTCCTTGTTCTCCTTTTTATTGTAGCTTCAAAGAGATCATATAATTATATGAAAACAAATAAAAAGTCTTCTCTGCTCCTTCTGAACTGTTTCTTCCGTGCTTAACCTTCAAAAGGAAACAAAAATTCCAGGAAAAACAAATTCCACTCATCACGATTTTGAAGGCACAGAACATTTGAGGTCAATAGAAGAACCTTCAAAAAACTGGTTCCTGAAATGTTTGGACAGAAATGGCTACAAAACAAGTTCTTAAAACAGCTCCAGGGGCAGAACAACTCCAGCTCAGGGAGGCCCCAAACTACTGGCTTAAAAACAACATACAATGTGTGACTCCTCGGTAAAGTCATTATAATTATCTCCTTGCTGTGGATGAGGATGTGAACACAAGCGACCTCTTCAGGGCCACTCAGAAAAGCAGAGCTGCTGAATCAAGGTGGCAGCAGCAACTCCAGAAACTGAACATAGGTCTTTTGGGACCCTCTAATATCTTGTGTACAAGCTTTTGCTGCCTATTGAGATTAGCCTGAGGCACAAAGTTGCTTCTACCTGTGAGTTTAAGCAGTGGTGGAAAGAAGAATGTGGAGAGCTTTTCCCTTTCCCAGAATCCTTGAGTAAGACCCAGAATAACCAGAAGAAAAAAGACCAAAGAGAGTATGGAACAGTGAAAAATGAATGAAAATAGGGAGTGCAGGCTAATAATCCTATTAAGTAATGGCACATGATTGCAGAGAGCTGTAATAAGTTGATACAATATGTGATCACGGCCTGGGGTTCTGAAGGCTCTGAATGAAAGCTTCTATGCATGGCCTGAAATTTTTCTCCTGTGCAGTAACAACTGTCTTAATTGTTTGATTAATGAACTCATTAAATCCCAATATTACTAGAAAAAGCATATTGACCTCCTGACTAATCACAATTAAAATGTAAACGCCACTTATTCGAGATGGTGGTTAGCCATGTATTTAGGCAGCAGAAGATCATAAAAAACGGCTTTGTGTTTTGGGGATTTGCCCCACTTCACTCACAAAATCTGAATGTTAAGAGAATGTCACAACAATTACAAGTAGAGGCCAGCTTGCAGCATTACCTACAATTACAGCAGCATTTGCCTGGTTATTAAGATGATGACCAGTCTGGAAACACAATCCTCCATTGAATCAACAGCCAGAGACTCCCACTGACTTCACCAGAGTTAAGATTTCACCCTGCATCATCACTAGGCACAACAGCGAAGAAGTGTAATTGAATTCTGCACACGTACAAAGCACAGCTCAACATTACACATTCCTGAGTGGTGCTGTGGAGAAAAACACAGGGAGCTTTGCACCCAGGCTGCAATGCCCCCAGTTGTGCTGTCTTCTGTGGGTGTTAATATGACAACAGGCAGCTCTTTTCTGGTCTCTCACTGCTGTGATGTGTCCCTGCAAGGTAAGATGTTGACGCACAGTCTCACTTCTGTAAAAAGGCCATCCTTGCTTTGTTGGAACGTACATTATCGTATGATGATGGCATAGTTCAGCTATTGTCGTGTTGCTCAATACACAGCTATAAAGCTATTTCAGTGTCCCAGGTCATGATTTTTGAGTGGTTTATGTCATTATGACAAGCACTCTATTTGGAAACTTGAACAAATACCTTTGGCATGTGTCATTGATGCTTTTACGTCCAGCAGGAACTGTAGCTCCCCAGATTAGACAACTGAGTTAGGAGAACAGAGTTGTCTCTTGTAGGCCAAAATGCAACTTGACGTATCTGAAGGCATTTTAGCTAGCTGTATTCACCCTGTTCTCCGCAGCAGGCCAAAATATCCACATTCTGGGCTTTCTGTGAAGGTTATAGGATGCTATAGCATCTTTGAGTTGTCAGGTCAAACTGTGTCAAGGTCTGAATCAGATTTAGGGTCCAAGGTCTTGCAGTCACTTCAGACTGCTGGTCACTGTAATCGTAGGGAAAGATTTAATCACTGCTTGTGCTATTGTGTGGGCTGCTGTAATTTGCCTCCAGCCCGGCATAACTGAAGGAAACCTGGAGGTATCCACCACCAGCCCTGGTGTAGCAAGTCTAGTGATTTGTCCTCCCTTCACCTCTCACCCAGAGCTCAAGCCCCTTGGGAATAATTAGCTTTCAGCTTCCTAAAGCTCGATGTGGCTCACTACCTTCCCAGTTGTCCCTTCCTGAACGGCTGCTGCTTCCTTTACTGTGGGACCTCAGCAGCCGAGGCTTTTGAGTGAGTAACTCCCGAAGATCTGCCTGTTGTTCTCAGTTCAGGCACAGCAACCCTAGAGAACATGGCCCTGTGTGCTGGTTTGACTGAAAATGAGTTCATTTTCCTTCATGCAGTTAGAAAACTTTCTTTCTCGTAGCTACTACGGTCGTTCTTTGAATTTAGTTTGACAACAAGAAGATAACACCCCAGGACAGAGTTAATGTTTTTAATTGCTCTGGCCTGGGAGCCAAGGATGTTCCGAGCGCTCTGTCCACTGGTGTGAGGCAGCTAGTAAGGGGGGCATGGATGGGGCAAAGCTTGACTGACATACAGACCGATCAATAAGAGTATTCCATCCCATTAATGTCATGCTTCATATTTAAGGAGAGTCAGGGTGTTCCAGCTACTTTCAGTTACAGACAGGATGGAGACCTATTTGGGAGAGTTCTGTTCAGGACTTTATTTATTGCGGCCTTTTTCCATCCTGCCATTTTCAGGGGCCTTTGGGCCTTTCTGCCTTTTTCTCTCTTTTCTCTCCCTGGGATTGGCTGTTCGGGACCAGGTGCCGCTGCCCGGGCCTGGCTGCTCGGTGCGGACAGAGTTCGTGAGAAATTGCGTTGAGTATCTTTTATATTATATTCTATTTCTATTATGTATATATATATATTTAGCAGTAGTGTATTAGTATTTTGTTGTTTTATTAAACTGTGTTTCTCTCAATCCAAGTTTCTCCCTTCCCTTTTGATTATCTTCCCTATGTGGGTGGGGAGGGGAGTGAGTGAGCGGCTATCGTGGTTATATCGCTAGCTCAGGTTAAATCATGACACCCCTACTTAGACATTGGGTGTACTACACAGCCTGGAGAGCATGGGCTTTTCGAATAGATTTATGTTAGTGAAGTGCACCAATGATTTCACAAGGAAGCTGCTTAGAAGATTTCCGTAGCGTGTGAGAAGGATCATGGCCACATTAGAAACAGGGAAGCATCCTAGTTCATGGGAATTTATTTTCTTCTGTAAAAGCCAAATGCTTTCCATAACCACCAGAAACAGCAAAGCTGGGCAAACACTGCAGCACTTCACTAGATACTGTGGTACCTGTATTGCACAAAACACAGCAATACACTACTAATGCCCCTTGTAGGCAGCATGGGAAGGGAGACAGCACAGTATGTGAAGGTCAGAAGTCTTTTGAACTTCATTGGTGTGTTTAACACTGTCAGGACGAGCCCACAGAAGTAGTCGAAAAGAGTCAAGCAAACAATCATATCAATGGTTAGAGCTGGCAGAGCATTGTTGTAATCAGTGATATTTAATCCCCTGTTTTATTCAGTTCCTCAGTGTTCAAATGTGGGTTTGGTTTTTTTTGGTGGTGGCGGTGATGGGGTTTTTTGTTTGGTTTGGTTTTTTTGGGTTTTTTTTTTGATAGCTTGCTAGCGGTAGTGCTTCTCCCAAGTAAGTATGGACATTAAAAAGTTTGCACTTAGAAACAAGACAGGAGGTTGCTTTTGTAACATCTCCAGGGCTGCCAGTCCCTCACCTTCCTGGCTGCCTATTTGTCATTCCAGTCCAGGACAAATCTGGACCTGACGCCTGCTTCATGCCTGCATTTGTCACAGTAACACAATTGTCCTGACCTGGATCTGTGACTCTACCTATGGACATTTCCCCAGAAGAGCAGGCTGGGGCTGCTGCCTCTGGCTCCCTGAAATTTACTGTCACCAAGGTGATGTGAGACACGACAAAGCAACAACCACGTTTCCTTAGCTCCAGCAGTAAATGTTAGAGGGAGCCAAAATGTCAGTATTTAATGGCCATCAGAAGATAGTAATTGATCAGGAAAAGTTCACCCTGCTGTCACTCTTGATCACGTAGATCTTCTTGACCACAGGGCTAACTGCAAGGTTCTCTGAATACTGCATGAACCCTCATGAGAGAACTCATTTCTTCCTATCAAAGGCTGAATGAAAATACCAAATCAGCTAAAGGAGCTGTTTTTTCTGGACACTGGTTCTTTCTTTCCCCAGACCACAGCAATCTGTTACCGTAAAATTATTTCTTCACTGACGTAGGTTGATGGTTTAAATCCCTCTGTAAGAAACTGTTTAAGACACCAAATTGTTGTTCCACAAGCAGGGTCCGGTACTTGGTGTGCAATGAGCCAGTCTTACACACACAGCTGAGATATTTATTTATTTCATGTCTATGCAGAGGTGGGTGCTAGGTGGTAACTCCACAAAGCTAGCACCCCACAGTTTACGAGACTTAGGTTATTTATATATTTGTTTGTATTGAACCCCTCTTTTCTAATAAATATGCATTCCCGCATATGTGTTAATTGGCTAAGAGTCATCTTGTCTTCACTTAAAGATACAGTGTCTTAAAAATTAATTGAGCATGTTCAGCGTGTAGGAGTCTTCTTTGGGTGGTGGGTGACTTCCAGAGTAGAGGTGTGGTTTTCATATTGTAATTAGCTAGTTCACTTTCAGGACACCAATTAGTGGAACTTCACTGACTTTCCAAGTTAGTTTAGATAAGGTTGCTATATATTCAAGGTTATATGCCCATTATTTTAAATCCTTTTGACTTTCTACTCCTCATTATGGGTATCCTCTTACTCATTATCTTCAGTATATTCCTTGTTAGAGTAAATAGCATCACCTTCTAACAATTAATCATCAAAAGCACATGTTTGTACCAGGTTGGGCTGCTGTCCCCTCAGTGTCCTGCTCAAGGGGTTTGTTTACCTGAGAGCCTGTCTGGATGAACAGCTGGCTGCTGGCAGCACAGCTGGTGTGAGGGCAGCGGTCTGGGACACAGCTGTGGCAGAGAGTGAGGGGTGGCTGGAAAGGAGCCATCGGGAGCCAGCCCATCGCCAGATGTACCTGCCCACCTCCTCCAGACTCGGCGCCTCTGAAACAACATCCCCTGAGTGCTGCTACTCCCCTCAGAGCAGCCTGGCACTGGAAGAGCCTGGGGTACCCACCGCTAGCACTAAGGAGTCACAGTAACACCCTTTTTTCTTTGAGGGGTGGGTAAAACATGACATAAGAGGCAGGTTGAAACAAAATGGTGGTATCATCTATTTAGCTCTATTTTAAGCATATGCTAGCAGCATTTGTAGTCTTGTTCTTATGAAATACACAGTAATGTTCTGTCTTCCTGTTGCTGCAAACTGTACAGTGCTGGAAAGCAGTGCTCTGAGTAGGAGGAAAAATACAATAGTAGCTTTTGACCAGCTTTCATTTTTGCCACCTACAAAACAAGACTTTTCTAACAGTGATCCAGCTGTTTTAGAATTTCTAAAAGTTTTCATCCCCTGGCAATGCTTACGACAATAGGCTATTCTGGTTTTCATTACCAAGAAAGCCAGTGGTTGTTGCTGTAGCAGAGTCAGAAAGCAGCAGAAAGTTATCAGAGGAGAATCCTTTGGATTGATACGGAGAATAAGATAATTTATCAAACTGTGGGAGTGTCCCTCCTAATGCATCCCTCGAGCTCCATGGCAGAAACCTTCCAGACGAGGTGCTCATTTCCAGACATAGAGCTCTTCGTGAAGGTGAGCATTGTAAAGGAATCCGATGAAAATGTTTGGTTATGGAGAACTTTTTACTATATTTGAGATTCATTTGATAGTGTTGAGGAAAGTGGAAGAGCAAGCAGAACTGGTTTCATTAATGTGTGTTGTCTGCAAGTTCTGCAAACCTTAATGAACTAACCTATTAACTAAGTAAATGATACACCTGTTTTTTTACTTCTGTGCCCTTACATTCAATCATAAGTTTTAAAACTGCACTTCAGGAG
This sequence comes from Caloenas nicobarica, assembly GCF_036013445.1. Classification (NCBI taxonomy): domain Eukaryota; kingdom Metazoa; phylum Chordata; class Aves; order Columbiformes; family Columbidae; genus Caloenas; species Caloenas nicobarica. The sequence continues at coordinate 123,546,389 of NC_088245.1, read as the reverse complement.
AATCATATGAAGGGCTTCAAAATGGGACCTCTGCTCTCCTCCAACCATGTCATATAAAGCCTAACCAACTATGCAAGACTTTGCCTCATTTTAACAAAACCTTTTAACAAAATGCAATACAAAGTACATGAGAGCAACACTTCTGTGGCCACACATAATGTGAGTTGCACTTTTTGTGCTTTACAGTAACACCTGGTGATTTGTTTAGCCGAAAACAAAAGATCATCATTACAGAGGTACAGAGGAAGAGAGGTTATGTGACTTGATATGGCCAGACTTAAGTCTTACAAGTGGGAGCCCTGGGTCCATAACAACGAGGGATTAACCAGGGAGACATGATGCTTGTGCTTCCATAGTCCTCAGTTCAGCAAAGCACAGAGACGGGCAGGTTCAGCTGGAGTAAGGCTACCGCCGAACTTCTTTCCTTCTCTGGGTCCTCCACAGTTGTCTACATTTAAACTCTTAATTATTTGATTAAGTCTGTTTATTCCCTTAAGTGCTTTAGATGTTACATCTCAATTTATGCTAGTAAATCTTTCTCTGCTTGTTTCCCGTGATCATAAACTGATTTAAACTTGTTTTAATCTTGCAGTAACTTAGGTAGATTTATGTTCACATAAACAAATGAGGTGCAGACAATTTCCTTTGGAATGACTGCTGTAATTTCAAGTTTATTTTCTAACTTATGGCAGTATTCATTATGCATTTTAATGAAAATCTATGTCTCCAAGATGACAGAGTTCTTTATCATAGATATGTGCATGTTTGGAAAATGATATAAAGAAACCTTGCATGAAAATATGTATTAGTAGAGATGAGTAACATGCGACATGTACTCATAGCAGGTCTGGGTTTTCTGCTTTCCTACTGCATCTACTGTTAAGTTTGCTGTTGTCACAGAAGTATGTATACCTTTTTTTTTTTTTTTAATTGTAGGCTGGCAGTGATGGGGAAAGTATTGGAAATTGCCCATTCTCTCAGCGTCTCTTTATGATTCTGTGGCTAAAAGGTGTCATATTTAATGTCACAACTGTGGATTTGAAAAGGTGAGATTGTAACCAGAGTTCTTATTTTCAGGACAACTTTTCCAAAATGGTGATTTGAAAGGGTGACTCTCTTCTGATAGATTGGAAATGCACACTGTGACTTGGCATCACGCTAATAGTCTGGGTGCCTCATTCCTCTTTAGGGTTCACTAGTATAAAGTGGAGTAACTCCTTTGAAGCAGTTGAGATTTTAGTCTGTTTTACAGTAAGTCTCTGGAACATAAGACAGAAGTTTTGGGGTTTTTTTTTAAGCATTTCAGAGCCCATTCAGATACAGGCTAGCAAATTCTCACACCACCAGTGTGAGGCAGCTGACTAAGTTTTATTTTGTAAGAATGACATAGAGAAGCCTGGTAGTTTAAAGGTGAACAATTCATTGCAATTAAGAGTAGAAATTGGAAGTGTGGTTCCTGTTGTGATTAACCCCATCTCTTTCCTCCCATCAGAAAGCCTGCTGACCTACAGAACCTCGCTCCAGGAACAAACCCCCCATTCATGACATTTGATGGCGAAGTGAAAACCGATGTCAATAAGATCGAGGAGTTCTTGGAAGAAAAGCTAGCACCGCCCCGGTACTGTATTCCGGGCCACTTTTGGCCCCTCACAGCCATGATGGGGGTCAGTGACCAAACCCCTTCAGTTTCAGCGGCTCAGGCCCTTGATGAGCTACATGGGTTGTAATTGCGTGCAGGAGGCTCGGGGTGGGAGGGGTTGGTCTGGCTCTGGTGGGGGACTGGGGGGGGTAACACTGACTGGAGTAAAACATGCTGAAGCCTGGCACTGTGCAGAGAGTGCCCCTGGGGTGTCCCGAGACTCCGGCTGCCCTCCTCCCCCTGCCCCCGCCTCTGCCCCGAGTTTTTGGCTGTGCCTCTGTAGCCATTCCGGGGGCACAAAATCCACCTCCCTGCAGCAAGCATGTGCAGAAATCTGCGTGCCGCTGCAGGAACCTGACCTCTCTTCCTCCACTTGTTTTTGCTGGACATTGCCCTCTTGACACCATACAAATAGCTACACTTGCTGGGAGCAGGTAGCCAGAGGAGGAGGGCAGTGGCAGGTGTGCTGGGTCTTATTTTGAGTGGCCAGGTGAGCCCAGTCTTAGCACACAGCAGGGTCTGGGTTTCAGACTTGTCCTTCCCCACCCCAGCAGCTGTTGCCACTTCTCCCCAAACTCCTCTGCCCCACCATCAGCAGCATGGTGTCCGCCACCCACTCACCTTCTCTCCCCCAGGACAGCAGCTGCTCTCCACACTGCTCCCCTTCTCAAGCAGCCAAACCTGACTTAAACTGGGCAAGCAGCTGCTCCTCTCCACCTTTCCCTTCCTACCTGCCCTCTGAGCTTGCTTACACAGGAGCAGGCCAGGCGAGGAGACTGGGAGGACCAGCAGCTATAGGGAGTAGGGACTTACCCACCATGTCTCCTCATGGCAGGAGCCACACTCCAGCAGCCTCACCTCCAGTGGAGGAGGCCTGGGAGGGACACTGGGCTGTCTGGGCATTATTTGCAGCGATAACAGGAGTTTCCCATCCCCCCCAGGAAAAGGAGGTGAGCGACAAGGTTCAATGGCAGTTTAAATTCACACTTGCTAAGTGACTTTTAGTTTAGGATGGTTCCTTCTGAAAGTCCTGTGTGGCTGTATGTTGTGATGCCACAGTGTAAATAATGTATATTAAATAATTAGTAGAGTTGAAAATAAAGGCTAGTCGTATTACTTCTTTTTGTTTCTTTTAACTTCTCAGGTATCCCAAACTTGCACCAAATCACCCTGAGTCTAACTCTGCAGGAAATGACGTGTTTGCAAAATTCTCTGCGTTCATAAAGAACCCAAGAAAAGATGCTAATGAAAGTATGTGCTTCAGTCTTTTTGTCAGCCTGGTAGTTGCTTGAAGAAATTATAGCTGTACAATTCTAGCACACCGTGTTGGAAGTATCTAACTTACAGCTCAGGTTAAACGGTCATTTTCCAGAGCATAAAGGCTGTGGAAATCCGTGCCTACTCACTCTTTTATTTAGGGATTTCCCAAGTTATTTTACACAGATACTGTTGTCAGCATGGGTGCTCCAGCTCCTCCTGATTTCTTCAGCTTTCGAAACCCTAACACTGCACCTTCCCCGCAGCTCTGCTAAAAGCACAGCCTGCTTGAACTGACATCTTACCTTTCTACTCCATTTGTGCAAATAATGAGGACTCTAGCCCCATGACACCTCTCTCTAGAGCAGGACCCTCGCTACTACCATGCAGTAACTCACCTCCGTCCTCCAGCTCTCAGCCCTGTTTCCCTTGCTCTTCCCTTCTCCCCTCTCCACAGTGGCAGGTGGTCACCACCAGCCCACAAGACCCCCAGCCAAGCCTTGCGAGCCCCTCCCTCCCCTGACCCCCCTCTTGTGCGCTCAGCCGCTCTGCTGAAAGGCCACTTTGCAAAAGCCCACCCCGCAGAGATGTTTGAGGAGCCATTTCTGGTAACACCGCCTCAGCCTGGTTTTTCTCAGAACCCCCTTTAGCTACTTACAGCTCTTATCCCAGCATTAAGTTTTAAGCTTAGGATAAAGGAATTGCGGGAGTTGGCATGGCTGGGTGTCTGTGAGTTGGGTTGGTGCCAGGAGACAGGATGCAGGAGTTGCCTTTCTGCTTGGTGTCAGGGGGACCTTGGTACGGGCTCGAATGAGCTTTTTATTGTCTTAACCTAGATTTGGAAAAATCTTTGCTTAAAGCCCTGAGGAAGCTGGACAACTACTTAAATAGCCCTTTGCCTGACGAAATTGATGCTTACAGCACCGAGGAGATCACTGTTTCCAGCCGGAAATTCCTGGATGGAGATGAGCTCACCTTAGCGGATTGCAACCTCCTACCAAAGCTCCATATAATCAAGGTTTGCATTTGCTTTTTAGCTTCCTGAAGAGAAGGGGAACACAGAAGCTAAAGTCCTTTTCTAGAAGGCAGAGGAATCTTTTGTCTATTGCGAGGCCACACAGTAGCTGTGTAGGGACACTGAATGCTAACGCACAAGACCATTTCATTATAGCACACCTAGGCAGATCCTCGAATTGATGGCTCTGAGTTAGAATATCTGATTTTGTATCCAGACTGTGACTGCGCTCGCTAAGCCTCTCACAAATGTTAAATGAATGCTATATTCAGTGCTGTTGAGAAGTCTTTTGATTTACATTTTGTGTGCAAAGTGCCTTGGACAAAGACGAAATTATTTTGTCCATGCTAATTCAAGAAGCCAGCAAAAGCTGAAGTTTTGCACCTGTCTTTTGTTTCTTTAACACAAAACTCTTGCTTTGCTGAATATCACCACTAGTGCCAATAATGCTGGCAGGGTGGCCACCACCCACTCCCTTCCAGCCAAGGCTCCCAGTCTCTTCGTGCAGTGCTATGGGGCATCCACACACATCTAACAGTCCTGGTGACCAAGGTGTCTGGGTGTTGTCACAGCCTGTCCCTGGGCTACTCCAGAGCCAGCTAGGCTCAGGAAGAGAAATAGCCACATTGGAAATTCGTCTCGTTTTTATACAAACAAGGCCACTTCAGAAAGTTTCCTTTTTAACTACTATTTTGTCAGAGGAAGAGTGGGCTGAATTGCTTTCTGACTCCTCCTCCAGTGAAAACTTTCCCCAGAGATGTCCCAGTTGAACCTCTTCCAGAGAGAGCAGCAAGGGACTGAGCCCTTTCCCACACCCACACAAAGCTCAGGCCCAGCAAAGCCCGAGAAGTAGCAGGGGTCAGCAGAGCCAATACGGGGAGAATCACCTTATATCAGACGAATGTCTGAAGGATGATGGAGGATGAACATCATACCATCCTTGCTGGCCAACAAGGAGGGATTAAGTATTGGCCAATAGTTGTTTTCCCATGCCATTTAAAATTGAGTATTTTAATTCAAGTTTTTCCTTTCTGTTTCAGTGAAAGTATCCAAGTGTGGGGCAGTTTATTACTGTAAGATTATTCTGTTAGTTTTGGTTTATGCTAGCTCCTTTGCTGTTTTAAGCTGCATCTTTTCCAGGTGTGGTCTACTGGTCCACACAGCTCTGCATAGCTCTAGCAGAATGTTTATACCAAATAAATCCTTTTAAGTGAGTTAGTTTGTTAGCTAGCTTTCTTCATCCCATGTCTTGTCTTTGTTTTTGTCTTTCCTTATTTCCCCCTACGTTGCATATAACACCACACTTACACATTCAAAACTAAAAATGCACATAAAGAGTAGATTTGAGGTTTTGTTTGTTTTCCAGATCATGCGTGTAAAGATATTTTTCTTTTTTCTTTTAATAAAAGGTTGTTGCAAAAAAATATCGAAATTTTGATTTTCCACCTGAAATGACAGGGATTTCAAGATACTTGAACAATGCATATGCAAGAGATGAATTTACAAACACTTGTCCTGCTGATCAAGAAATTGAGTATGCATATTTGGATGTTGCAAAGAGAATGAAGTAAACAGAAGATGCCTCCATTCTATACTGCTTCTGAGATTTAGATGGGCACCAGCCAAGATGAAAAAAAAGCCAGCATACCTTCTGCAGTGTAATTTTAAGTTCTGCTATTGGCCAATCCTTCTTTTATAATGATTGTATAACATTATTTGCTCATTTTCAAGTTATATATATGTATGTTTCTGTGTCTGTACAGGTGTATGCACATGCGAATGTCTGTTGTGCATTGCAAGTTAAGGCATCAGTCACTATTAAAGCATTTGTTGAAGTTAAGGAAACAGTGTAGGCCATACAAATACAGCAATATTACAGACCAGGGACTTATGCTAAATTGCTGAATATTGAGAAGAAATAGCCCTGTTTCTAAGACACGTTTAACCTGTCATTTTTGCTGCCTCTGATGTCTGTTTCATAGTTGTTGCCAAACTTCACAGTTACCAGGAAGGTTTCTGTTTGCTTCTCTGCAAGCCTCAGAGGGCCACAAGCCAATAGCTGCTGCCCATGCAGCACCCTGGTTAACCCAGGAGAGAGGCCAGCCTGTAGATGGGACCAGTCCTGATGTCCCAGAAGCCATCTCCTCTGTGCTAGAGATCTGCAGGGCAGGTGAATGAAGAACAACTCCTTTTCACATTGTGTGAGTTTTCTTTGGTATTAAAAATAAATAAGTAAATAAATAATCCTGCCTTTTCTTCTCTCGGGGATGCGTAACCCATCAAACTTCCCTCCTGGTGCTTCCAAAGAGAGGAATACAGACTGTCACAGGCCTATGGACTATCTGATAATAGATATTTGACAAGGGAGGAGGGAGACACTTGATTGTCACTGTAGACAGAAGAAATGGGTGAACATCTGTCCCCAGCTGCTGATGTAGGATCTTTCTTTGACAACCTTCTGTGACTCTCATTTGCTTTTGGAAAGTAAAGAGGAGGAGAGGCTCTAAGAAAGAAAGAAACCTTCTATTCTTACTTCCCCTGGTTGAGCTCCAGCATATTGGCTTTTACTGGGCAGCTGTTAGGACTTCGTTGCTGAGAGCTTTACAGCTGATCAGGCAGGTATCTATCAGGAACAACACAGACCTACCTCCTACCTTAGGCGGGGATGGATTAGATGAAGCCCTCCAGCCTTGTGTGAATCTGTGTTCAAGGTAGACAGTGCTGGTGAGAGACTCCCTCTCACCTGGCATCAGGGAGCATGTTATTGGAGATGTATGGACTATGGAAAGTGACGTCCACAGCTGCTCTCTGCTGAGCAGACCCTCAGCAAGCACAGAGGAGCAGAGGGTGGCAATGCTTTAGTCACAGGGTCACCTGGAAGTTTCCTTCTGATGGATTTTGCCTGTATGTACAAAATAGATGCGAAAATGGCTAAAACCAGCCTTTGTAGCACCTATATCCACAAAAAGACTATTATAGACTAGTCATTCATCCTTGTCCTTGTCAAACATATGCTTGCTTTCTAACAACGCATTACTTAACAGTAATAATTGGTGTCAGATATATTTCTCTGTGATGTCTTCGTCTTACACACTACACAGTTCAGATGCAAATGTGCTATCATCACACTTATTTGTAAGCAGTGTTAAATGTGCAGTTTTAGTTTGCCTTTAGAGAAAACAGACACAATACCTTTCCTCTCCCACCCTCAATTGTGAACTCTCATATTGGGGTTGGTAGCTGAGCAGTCACTCATCACATATTACTAACTGTTACTTTGTTTTTTCAATATATACATATATATAATGTATAAAAATGAAATCTGTATACTCTTTTCATATGCCTTACAAATTTAAATAGAAAATATACAAATTCATAAGTAATTTGAAGAGTGTTCTGTCTTTATTTCATTGGTAATTTCCTGGTAAAATACATTGCAACGGTGGCCTGGATTTCAAGAAAGAAGGGGCAAAATTTAACCCAGCTCTGATTTTGGAGGAACCATGTATGTCACAGACCTGCAGTGAGATCTTGGGAACAGTATGTACTGGCTGTGCCCATCACTGATGAATAAAAAAACCAAAGGGCTGGAGTGTAATCCATGATCACTGAGCCACCTAGCACAAATGGTCCCACATCCACACTAGTTCGGGGCTGGCCACATTTGTAACTGTATGGTCTTGGGTTGATCCACTTGGGATGATCCAGAGCAGCCAGGGACCATCCACACTGCTCGACAGCTCTTGCAGCAATCCAAATGCATGAGCCTGCTCCTGTCCCTCTCTGATTTCTCTACCATATATGCAGTTATGGTTGTTCATTATCAATAAATAACAGAGAGTCTGGGCTATTCTCTGGCCCTGAGAGCATGTGGTTCATATCTGTATGGCTCTTTTCTGCCTCCTGGAAACAGAGTGGCCACGCTGGTTGTGGGAAACCGCACATGTCTCCAAATCAAGCCTGGACATTGGTGAGAGTAACACCTTTTGGCACAGGTCAGCATATTTGTAATACAAGTCTTGAGGTTGGTGAAGATGAATTAAAATATGTGTGTGAAAGCACCAGAAGAAACAGAGCAGCAGGGGTTAAAAAAAGGATTAGGCTAATTGCTACAGGGCATTGTAGAAGTAAATTCATTCAAAAGACCTGATAGTAAGAAGGCAAAGGACAAACTGAAGCCTCAAGCTAAGGTAAAGTGATGAGCAGGAACAGGAGGGGAGCCATAAAACAGCTTGATAAAGAACACGACAGAACAATGGGAAGCAGGAATGTTGCCTTTGACCTAAAGTTCCTGACAGATCCCTGGGGGATATAAAAGGCACATCCAGAAAACAGTTCGTTGTCACAAGTGAAGAACCCAAGAGCCGTGCCAGGACCCGACAGCTGGTTGGCACTAGCCTGCCACCTCACACACAGACTGGGTGGGCGTCTGGATGCAGATGATCCATGGGACACCAAAAGTGGGTAAAATACATGCCATTTAGAACAAATACCACCCTTTTCTTCCACAGGGTCCCACACTGGCTTCCTTTCCCTGGACCCATGGTAACAACCAGCCCGTGGCATGACCTTGCCTGCTTTGCAAACCCAAACATAGCACCCATGTCCATGTCTGGGGCAGGAGCTGGTGTGCCAGGGCTCAGCAACCGCCCATCACCAACTGACAAGGGCAAGAGCCACATCTGCCTGAAACGCCATGCTGCTTTGTGTTATGCCCATGCTTATGGTTTATAGACACCATGAAATTTCTTTTGGCCTCTAGATCATTCATTTGACCTTCAATGCCTTGTCATCTTTTTGTAAGGCTTCCTGAAAATTGCATGCCTGCACTTCTAGTACTGTCAGGTGAAGGGAAAAAAGTGCCTCAGACACTCAGCAGAGTTGTTTGTTTTGGTTTGTTTTCCCTAAAATCTTTACATTGCATGGAAAGATATTTGATTGAATGCTTGTGGCCACTGACAGTTTTCAAACCTAATGTTTTGTGGTTTCCTTACTCCTCTTACTCACGCAAAAGTTGTTTATGGCTCCAGCCTTCCATGATGGATTGGTTGGCACACATGGTGCCACCTAAACCAGTATGCTATGGTTGGTATTTGTATATTTTCGTATTTGTATATTTCTGGCAACAGGGGGAGAAGATGTGGGTAGAGAAGTCACAGAAATGACCAGCGTATCAGAAAACTGCAGTCACTACATTTGTTCTAGGATGGGGTCAGATAAAGTGTCCACATAATCCCACAGTGAATGAATCCATATCTCCTACATATTTTGAGTATCTGAGTCTGGCCCTTCTTAAAACATACTATGTTAGGAAAATACTTTGTCCACATTTGAGTTATTCTGTTTTTAAAAGACTACTGGAAGATTTGTTTTAAAAAACAATTTAATGGAGAACAAATTAGGTAAGATGAAGGGAGAGAAAAAGCAATTTGTGGTGTTAACAGTATCACCAGCTGAGTGGCCTTGACATGCAATAGATGTAATATCTAGACACAAATTTGTAGTGTTTGATTCCATGCCAGGACAGACATCATGTTCCATTATTTAAACGCCCATTTGGGGAGATAGAGCTACTGACTTCTAAATAGTTATTAGCACAAGTAGTCTTCTGTGTGGTATTGCTTGTACAAAAAAATTGTTTTACTATGTTATAATTTTAAATACCATTTTTACCTGTCCCTTTTAAACACCTATTATAAGCAAGGCAAATATGGTTAGACAGTTACTTTATTAATAGCTCTTCAACCACTTATGTAGAAAACTCCTCAAGGTTTGAAGGTTTCTTTCTCCACTTCGGTACCTTAGTCTTCAGCATGACTCCCCCAATTTGAAGATTAAACACTACTTGCGCTTAATGCAGTATTTCCAAAAGCAAGCTGAAATAAAATCAAATGCAGTGTAACTAACTGGAACATATTTCCCCCAATGCATTTTTTAATAGCTTCAAAGCAGTGAAAAAATAAACCTCATGAAAGCAAGTTACTTTCCCTCATCCGTATCAACATGCTATTTGTTTGAGTATAAGCAAATATCTAAATTTCAAAAGCTCCTTACAACTAATTAAAGTTTAGTTCAAAAGCCAGGTTTTTGTCTAGGTTATTAGGAAGGTTATTTCTAGGCTGTCAAGGGCCAGTAATCAAGTGCTAAGGTGAAGCATGACCCTGCAAGTCCAAGTCAAGAGAAACTATCTACAACATGGTAGAGCCTTGACTAGGTCAGCAAACATCCCTCTCAACCAGCCACCTTAAGTGCTGATATCACCCAGCGACTTTCAGCCACCCAGATGCCACCCATGGGCCTTTAAAAACTACTCAAAGGTTCATAATGGTTCTGTGGACGCTCACGGTGACTGTACTGACCATGCACGGGAGCTGCTGCCCCACAGGCTGAGTTTCCTGGTGAGAGATCCTGAAGATGTGGCAAGACTGGGAGAGCAGAGGTTTGCCACACGGCTCACTGCTACGTTCTCCCATCAGCAGTCTTAACTGGCATCATATCCCTCAACTAGTCTTCGCTGTCTCATGTGACAATGACCCAAAGGCAGGCCCTGCTCATGAGCGATGGGGTAAAGCAAGCTGGTTGCCAATGCATGGCTCAGGCCAGCATTCAGTTTCCCTTCACTGGCAAACTGTGAAGAAGTGAAGAAGCAAGGTTTTTCCAGGCCCTGGCCTAAATTGAACTCCTGCTGATTCAGATGTTTTTATTGATGAGAAGGAAGCCAACAGAAAAATCTCTTCTGGAAATGAACTAAGGGAAACAAGAGTCTTATTTTAAAAATTTGAAAATTGTTCAACCCTTTGATTAAAACAAACCAATGAGCTGAAATAAAAATAAATGTTCCTTTTGAAAAACTGAGGACATTTGTTTTTCTTTGATTTCTTCCTTCTACCATTCCCTTCCATTTTATTTTTTCTCAGTGATGAAAGAAGAAAAATGAGAGGTAGAAGTGCTGGAGAAGAGACAAAAAAAGATGACAGAATACCAAAACTTGGTTTTCAATTTAAGATTAGAAAGTAAAAGATGACCTAAACTAAAACTATATCATAGAAGAGCAGGTTGGAAGGAACTACAAGGATCATATGGCCCAACCTTTCTTGGCAAAAGCACAGTCCAGACAAGAAGGCCTAGCACCCTGTCCAGCTGAATCTTAAAAGTATCCAATGTTGGGGAACCCACCACTTCCCTGTGGAGATTATTCCAACAGCTGATTGTTCGCATTGTGAAAAATGTCCCTATTGTGTCCAGCTGGAATCTCCCCAAGAGTAACTTGTACCCATTATCCCTCCTGTTTTCCATGTGACTCCTTGTAAAAAAAGGAGTCTCCATCTTCTTTGCAGCCACCCTTTAAATACTGGAATATGGTGCTGAGGTCTCCCCTAACCCTTCTTAAGGCTGAGTAAACCCAGTTCGCTCAGCCTTTCCTCATAAGGCAGATTCCCAGCCCTTTGATCATCTTTGTAGTCCTTCTCTGGACCCTCTCTAGCCTGTCCACGTCTTTTTTTGTATAGCGGGGACCAAAACTGAACACAGTGTTCCAGGTGGTTTTCATCCAACTTCTTGTTCTTCATTTTGAAAACACTGGGATCAGCACCAAGCTACAGAAAGTTTCACTTCTCTCAAATGATCTGCAGTGACAAGAAGGGGTCTCTAGAGGTGAAAAATCTGCTGCTCCTTTGCCTGTAGGAATAATTACAGGACAGATCTTCCAGCTCACTCCACTGTAGGACATGGAATTTTAAATTACTCCAGGTACTGAAGCTATGCTCATGTGAGAGGCTACAAGGAGCTGGACCTTATACAACTTGCAAGGAGGATGCTGCATGTCAAATCCCTCTGACAGAACATACAGGCTCTGTGTACCTCACACATAGAAGTACAGTTGCAGGTAGAGCGTTCCAAGCCCCTCTGTGCATAAGGATGCCTGAGCTAACATCCTGCAAGGTACATACAGTAAGAGTATTCATTATAATATCTTGTGATGTGGATAGAAAGTCCTACCATTGCATCAATAGAAGTCATCCTAAAGGCTGCTCCTCTGGTGGTATCAGCAAAATCTCCTCTGATAGAGCTCACTGCGGATGTAATTTGAGCTAAACTGAAGGCCTCTCACCACCTTCTCCCTCCCCTTCTTATCTCATTCTAAATAAAGTGTGTGCCTTGGGAAATGTGGTAGCAAAGACACACCCAGATAACCGCATCAATGAACTGATAAAAGAGTCAGCCTGCTGAACCACAGCTGCTGCAGAGGTGAGAGCAGCTGGAGCTGCCAGCCTGGTTCCTGCAGCCTCACGGAGTCACCTTGGCTCTGCAGACTTGTGTGACAGCACTCTCACCTCGTTCAGCTGTCCAAGTGCCCAAGTTACCTTGTTTTTCTTCACCAGGATGACTCTCTGTCCAGGTTAGAGTACCCTGCTTCACAGCGGAGTGAGGGGAATCCACAATAGCCTGCTTGTATCATGTAGACACCCTCCTAATACCACACCAAGGTGGTTCCCACTGAGTTAAGAGTTGTTTCTAGATAAATGTGGGAAGGCCCTGGAATGCTTTGTCTCCATCCTCCTTTTCCTTATTCAAAGAGTGAGTTTCTTGCCCCTAGGATGAGCAGCATAGAGTCTGTACCTAGGGCATGCAGAGGAGCTGCTCACGCAGGTCTCATGCCAGCTGGGGCCGAGAGCACTCCTTGAATGAGAAGCTCTTCCAGGGCCCACACAAATATAGACCAGGGGGACACAAATGCAATCGGCCCTACAGTGTGATAACCAAGTGAGGTGAATGGCTCATGTGCTCAAATCCTGCTGTAAGAGGGGCAGAATCAGGAGATCACGCCCAAGGACAACTTCAGGTAGGACTGAACAGTAGCCAGTGTGCAGAAAGACGGACGAAGATGTAACAAGCTCCAAAAAATTACTCTGCTAATTTAACTTACACAATTGTTGTTTGCTTGCTGCATGGCTTATTAAATCTTCCAGTACACAAAATGTGTTATACAATGTTGAAGTGCTGTTGAAGTGAATCACACCTACTACTATCAATCTTCTCAGCTGCAAAAATCGTGAATTAGACCTTTGGAAAAATGAACTGACTTTAAAAGTGTGACAGATCTAAGAGGTAAGTGATCCCTCTCCTGTTTTGCCTGCTTTTCTGTACTAGCAGAAGGCTAATAATTAATTACAAATCATAAAAAAGAAAAATGCGACTTGGGATTCTCACTCCCACTCAGGGCTATGAACAGCTAACTAGGTACTAAATTACTGATTTATATATACTGGGAATATAAATCCAAAACACAGGAACTAGAAGGGACGAGAAGAAAAGAGAGAAGTAGAAAAGGAGATGATGAAGGAACAAAAAATTTAAAAAGAGGTAAACTGAGACAAAGGAAGGGTGATGTTCTTTCTGAGTAAAAGGCAGTGTTTGTACTGCATGTACCTGCTATAAACAATGTTTTATACACACATACAGAGCGCCTTTAAGGTTTTGTGCTCCTTTGCACAGTCAGAATGCAAACTCCGTTTACCCATCTGTCTATCTGAAGAATATGCCTATAAGTGTACAGGAACAATACTTTATAAGAAATTACATGACTTAAATAGGAGTGGGAGAAGTTGTAAATGGAGCACCTTTCTTCTCCCCTGAATTTAAGAACTTGCCATTAAATTATATCATAAAATCTAATGGAGGATTGGTCAAAATCATCCATCTGGATTAAAAACAACATGTCATTTGTAAAGCTGACATTTTAAAAGGTTTGAAAACCAGTTAAAAATGAGATGTCTTTTAAAAAATAATATCAAAAGATTTCATGACAAAAAAATGCTGAAACAATTTCTAGCCTGCTTTCTATCTTACCGCTGTTGCTGTAGCATTCGAATGCCTCAGAAGTGTACTGACAACCACAACACCCTTGTCACAAAAGGAAAGCTGTTATTCTCATTTCATACCCACAGAACTGAAGGAGGCACAAAGGAAATATTTCTGGTCCAGAGACATGAGACAACTTGTGGTGAAGTGAGGTCTCTCACACTCCAGCCACCTGAGAGCTTTCCTGAGAGAGGCTTTGGTATATACACATGGGGAGCTGTGCATCTGTTCTCTTTGCCACTGTAAGGTCAGATCGGATCCAGCTTGATAATAGCTAAAATGACTACTCTCTGGTTACTGTTCAATGATTTTCATAGCCCAGATAGATTACTCTTTCTCGTGGGCATCATAAACACTTGGCATGATTAGCATGAATCCGAAGTTTGGAAGGTGTAGAGACTGAACTGATGTCTCACCTGTGGATACATGTTAGAGAAAAATGTTTCAGTGAGAAAGCTATGGTTAACACTAGACATTTTTTATTCAGACACTTCTAGCACCTTCTACAACACTAGTCATGGTACCAAAATGACCCAGTAACTAACTAGACAAGGTACAGCATCACTTTTCAAGTCCCACCTCTCTTAAGTTTCCAGGAGGTTGGCAGTGAAGGCTTCCAAAAGTTCTTCCCATGTAAAGGACTTATTTCCAGGAGGTCCTTGTTCAATTCAGATGGAGGATTAGATGGACCTTCATTTACACCTTCCTGTCCAAAACAGTACAAATTTAGGACAATGTCTTTGAGCCTCTAGAAACTGAGAACACTGGCAATCCAGGAAGTATAAAGCACAGCTTTGCTTACTTTACTGAATAATGATGAGAGCTATATGGGTATCAGACAACAACTAGAGTAACAAATAGAAAACAGAGCTGCATGTTCTCACCATTTCAACTTTCTTTCCGTACATCTTGGCATAAGCTGAAATGCAAAAAGGGAACACAGTTAGAAGCTGTTCTGGAAGATGGTGATTCTCCTTCCTGGACACTTTAGCATGATCCATCATTTAACAAGATATATCCATAAGAAAAATTAGCAGAGCTGGCTCTTCCCACAGCTTGGCTTTCCGTAAATGTAGCATTACCATGTGTCCCTCAAAGGTCAGCTTCACCTCCAGCATCATTTTTGTCCCTGATTAGGGTACACACAACTGAGTTGTTGAGACTTTCTAAAGTGGATAGGAGGCTGCTTTGACTTCTTGACAGTACAATGAACATTTTACTACTTGTATGACAGTTAAGACTGACAGAGATCTTGGTAATTGGATACTTTTACTCTTTGGAGATTCACACCACCATTGTGGCTCAGATAGGAAACAGACTTGATCCTGAAAACTCTTTTCTTGAACAAGTGCTCAAACCACTAGCAACTGCTACACACAGGCAGTAAAAGTCCCCGTGCTTTTTAAGCAAGAGGAACACCAGGTCTGTAAGTGCCTAACTACAGATAAGGTGTTACAGCTTGAGGCTGGGTGTCTAATTGGCCTGAGGCACTAGCACAGAAGACTTACTTTCAGTCTGAGGAACTTGCTTCCTGTGTCACTTACTGCTCATGTAGGTAGCTCCCTGTTCAGTTAAGTTTCCAAGCACGTAACTCTTTGTAGGCATTACAAAGAGTCTGAGGCCTGACTCCAGAGCAGTAAGCAACAGGGTAGCCAGGAGAAAGGCACTAAAGTGCATACATATATTTGAGGCTCTCTGTCAATGCCTCTGCTTGTGGATAGCAGACCTGAAAACAGCTATATCGGGTGTGCACTGGGTGAATGCATCCCTACTCCTGCTCTGCCTAGAGAAGCAAATCTGGGTTAGCCAGTGTAGTGGATGAACACTGCCTTGCCACTGCCAGCAGAACCAGCAAGATAAGCAGCAGACCACAAAAGACTGAAGAAAACCAAATCAGACATGCAGAGGCAAATTTATGTTTAGAGCCTTAAACCCCTTCTTGTGAGATGTCACAATTATCTAGACACAGTGTTACACACAAAGATACAAAGGACAATTCCTTTAAATGGCAGATGGAGGGTAAAAAAAAAATGTCTGCTACAATAGATGTCTAGCAAAGCCAGTGTAAGCAGTCCCAGGCTGTATCTGCTTGTTGCTGGCTGGGTCAAGAGAGCTCACACTTGGAAACCTCAGAGGTCCATGCCATACATGTGTGCCTAGGAGAGTGATGAGATTTCCAGATTCAACACATGCTTGATATGTTTGAGATTTCAAATTTCAATGGCACTGATAGAGAAGAATACTCAGTCTCAGTGCCACATAGCATCTACTGAGTTACTTTCATACAATGGTTTCAGGTGGTGCTTCCTGTTCTGGCATGCTCCAGGCTTTACAGAAACTGCACAATTTCAAACAAGATGCTTGGTTTCTACCCCAAAGTTAGTTTAACAGGAACTTTTCAGCTGAATCCTCAGGAAATCCTTGAGGAGATGAAAATTCCAGTATAGAAAATAGTTACAACTTTCCCCTTCTCTGAAGATAACTCAAAGGGGACCAAAGCTGGGAGCAGTAAGCAAATGATACAATAGTATATAACCAACTTTTCAAATTCACTAGGCAGTGGAGTGTACTCCCTGTTTTCTTACCAGTACGTCATGTGGGTATAAACAGTCTGTGCAGTGAGAACAAGATGGCCCAATTTCACAGAAAATATTGCTTAAAATGCAGCTTTTGAAACAATGTAGGTGCACCTGACAGAAAACTGCCCACAGTATACTCTAAGTGCTAAGTTGGAGGGCAAATAACTGAAAATAGAGCACGGTGAGGGGTTTAACTATATTATTCTGTGCTGAATCAGTTGCTTTGCTACTGTAAAGCCTCGCATATTTTTTCCACTTAAGCAAAAGCTGCCTTCCAAGATATGCATGGCTGTCTTGAGTCTCCAGGAAAGCAGTTCTGTGCTCTGATGGGACCTTTGAAATTGTCCTGGTACAGAAATACCTAGGTCAACCAACCAGGGTCACACAGGCATGAACCTAGATAGTCTAAGACACAGCTGCCCACTCATGATAACTATCTGTGTCAGAAAACCCCGCTGGGCACTGTGGCAGCTCTGGCAGTGACAAGGATTGCCACAGTCTAATTTGGCTGACTGCAGATAGGACAGGCTTTTTAGATACCTACAGACAAGGCATAAAATTCAGACAAAATTCTCTTGTGCTGAGACATCTACCAAACTTGACCTGAGAGCTGCAAATCTCTTTCTTTTTGATTTGGGTTTAGCTGAGTGGCTTTGTTGCACAAAATTTATATTGTTTACAGAATACTAAAATTTTATGCTGATTCTCATAGCAGGATGTTCATGCCATGATCTGGAGCAGCATTCAGTGCTCACAGGCTCACGTTCTTCATTTAAACATGTCCAGTTAATAACAAGTTTAACATCAACTGCGCACATAAATTCTGTTCTTTGTTTCCATTTGCACAGTTTCAGCTCTCATTAAAGTAAAATGGATTCCCTATTACTTTAGGGAAAGGTTTTGTGAGAGGACTATGGACAAATATGGAAGCTACACTAAGTTTACAACTGAAGTGAGATCCTCATTTAAGCAGGCAGATGGTAGATCTGACACAATAGAATTCAGTGAGGAAATTCTCTTTTATAGCACAATACTGCGGTGTACATGAATCAGGTTATATAGCATTCACCTTCTGAAGCTGGAACATGACTTACAAGTGTCAGTAAAATAAATTACTTAGCCTCCTCTAAGACTTAAAAGCAGAAGATCACTGGTCCAAAGAGAAGTCTATGGAAATTCCATGGCTTGTGGGTTTGTTCCTTGTTTAAAGTCCTCCACCTCCCTGAGTGTGTTTTTCATTCCAGTTATACTGAAACCTGACCTCTGCCCTGCAGATATGATCATTATCTTTTCAACATTTGACTCATACTATGTCACTAGTGCTGAATGACAAGGCAAGTTGTACTATGAGTAAAACATACAGAACCAACATCAAAAAATCAGGTATCCTTAAAATACTCAAAAAACATTTGCAACAGCATATTGTTTGCAGTAAGGTTTTTCAGAGCTTTCTCTCCTCTCCATTTTTGGATTTTGTCATAGGGAAATATCTCCAACACCCTGAAAACTTGCATGCCTATGAGACCTATTAGTGGAGACAATTTTTTTGTTTCACCTCTGCTTCCCAAAAAATCTTCCCATAACACACAAACATACAGGTACCCCTTGCCTAGAACAACACATTTAAAAACAGCAGTCAAAGAAATAAGGAAGAACCATACCCCATTCGAAAAGGTGCCTGGCACTTTGTGTTGCCTGACTCTTACATACATTATAAAAAAAGGCATTCACAAAATCAGCTACATACAACACCTTGTCTTTGCAAAACCAGTGGCAGATTTGCAAATTTCCAGACTAATTAGTTTTTGGCAGTTACCTTTGATTCCACTGATTCTAGGGTCTGCTGTGGGAATGGCACTTTTTTGTGCTTCATCAAACAATGACAAATATTTCAGGATCCTTTCTTGTTGATCTGCTACAGGGATGCCCAATGACATCTGCCTCTGAGCTTGATTGGGAAAAAAAATAGTGTTACGATCTTCTTCAATGTCATGTGTAAAACTGTATCTATAGTTTGGCTGGATTCACACTTATTTTTTCTTTTAAAATATGTTTACTTCAAAAAGGTAGCCTTGTACCTACTGAAAATGCAGATCTCTAGTCCAGTTCAGCTCAATGATAGAATTTGCTGTGAAGTACACAGCTTTAATACACAAAATAATAATGAATTTGAAAATAATAATTAAAAATAAACATAACTAGATAATTATATTATTAAAATATGACAAATAATTACATTATTTAATTTAAAAGAAAATATTAAAAAATAAAAAGGATTTATTGAAAGGAACGCAACATCTTCAGCAAGCCAATTTCTTCAGCGAAGCTATGGGAGTTACTCCACCTGAGAATAACTTCATTTGTATCTTAGTAATTCCTACCATTATATGAAAATCATATCTTCTCTTCATTCTTTTTACTTACATTTGTCAACTTATGTTCCAGACAGCCCCCTTAACCATTGCATCCATGACAGTAGACTGGTATTCTACTGAGACATACTGCAGGACAGCACTGGGATCCTGCACTAAAGCAGACCTTACCTGTTGGATGCTGTGGTTTTGCAGGCACGAGTGGAGAAGCAGCTGCTAGAAAACCACTTGAAATAATGGCAGTGATAAGAATACTAGCCAACATGTTGGTTGCCATTGCGGTCAAACAGGATCTTCTGAGTGCCGAAGCCTCTATCTGCAAAGCTTGTCTGAACTTCTTCATGCGCAATTTCTTTCTGGTTGAACAAACCATCCCATCTCCGGCCTTATAAATCCTTGGCCTTTCTTCATTACCTGGAGAACAAATTCCACGTCTGATTTCACTTTAGCTATCTGCATTCTGACATTTGACAGTGTGCCTTTTTCTGTTTTCTGTGATTTGCTTTGTGCCACCCTAATAATAGAGTCACCAACGTCAAAAGCCTTTTCTCTGCCTGAGCAAACATTAACCGGGTGCTATCACTGCTTGAACAGGAGAATCTCAAACGTGTATGCAAACTTCAGGATTGAGCGCAGTCACTGCAGCACAGGAGCGATCTCCTGGATGCACATCGTCAAGGTGCAGACAAGAAATGGGGCTACTACTTCAGGAGCCAAGATTCCCAACAGAGCAGTGACGCCAGCTGTCAGCACAGCAAACAATGAGGAACTGAATAAATAGCAAAGCCTCCCAACTCTGTCATGTGCTCCTGGGGACTAAATCAAAATGTGAGGGGGGAGTAGTGTGAAACCAGCCTGGGTGAATCTGTCAGATGCAGGGCTAAATCACTCCACTGCTGGCAGCCAAAGATGGAGTGGGAGTGATGTTCCACTGGTTCAAGAGCTTGCCTCAGCTCGCAGGGAATAATAGACAAGAGCTTTCCCCCTGTGTGTCAGAGGCATTTGGCACCGGAGGAAAGGCTACAAGGGGCATTCTCAGTAGCAGAACGGCAGCTGAACTTCGCAGTACACCCTGGGCTGTACTTTCCCCACATCCAAGCAGCATAACCTGGGAAAAAGGAGTCCCAGATCCACACTGGGGAGAGGGAAGCAGCTTGGAGTGAGTACTGCCATTTGACTGGGCAAAAGGCTGCCTTTTAGTCCTGGCACAGCCAGGATGTGCAGCCCATTGCAACATGATCATAGAGTTGTAGAATCATAGTATCATAGACCAGTTGGGGTTGCAAGGGGCCTGCAAAGGTCACCTAGTTCAACCCCCTGCCATGAGCAGGGACATCTTCAGCTAGATCAGGTTGCTCAGAGCCCCGTCCAGCCTGGCCTGGAATGTCTGCAGGGATGGGGCATCCACCACCTCTCTGGGCAACCTGGGACAGTGTTTCACCACCCTCATTGTAAAAAATTTCTTCCTCATGTCTGGCCCACCCTCCCCTCCTTTAGTTTAAAGCCATTACCCCTTGTCCTGTCACAACAGGCCCTGCTGAAAAGTCTGTCGCCATCTTTCTTACAGTCCCCTTTTAAGTACCGAAAGGCCGCAATAAGGCCTCCCTGGAGCCTTCTTTTCTCCAGGCTGAACAACCCCAACTCTCTCAGCCTGTCTTCCTAGCAGAAGTGTTCCAGCCCTCTAATCATTTTTGTGGCCTCCTCTGGGCCCTCTGCAACAGGTTCATGTAGTTAACCCCATATGCTCACTTATTGACTAATGGGGCTTCTCTGCTTTCCAAACCACAGTTTTTCTGCAGGGAAAGCATCGCTGAGGCTCAGGGACAGAAGCCTGGAATCCAGGCAAGGTTCCCCAAGCAAAGCAAGTGGGCCGAGAGCAGTGTTGGGAAGAAAGAGCAGCTCCTTTCTCCTGTACCTTCACTACAAAATTGTTCTTTTTTTTTTTTTTTTTTCCCCAGCATGTATACAATATGTTGCAAATGCACTGCTGGGGGAGGAGATTGGACTGGTCTTCTTATTGAAAGCAAAAATGCTATGCCATCCTGAAAGGATGCACTTGACCTAAAGGTCCCTGAGGAGGACACCTGGCAGCTTCATTATGAAGAATTCCCCCAGCCCAACACCTCCTCAACCAAAATTCATTCGTATTGAGTAAATAGTATACTATCTGGCCCTGTGTTTCTCCAAAGAATTCTTGTGGCTATTTTGTCATTCTTTTGTTAGTCACTCACGGCTGGTCTCAGGTGAGATGATGTTTCAGGGTGACACTGCTTCTTGTTTGTTGGCAGTTTCTTGAAACCAAAGCTTGGGTGAGTGGTCAGAACTGAATATGGAAAGATTTTTGCTGTGCTTTTGGCTAAATAAACCACAAGAAAGAGACCAGTGTATCATTTCAACATGATTCCACATAGCCTGAACGTAAAAATGAAGCTGGAGCTGCTGTTTGAGACCTTGGGCAGGGAAAGGCCGGATAAACTTCATTTGCTTGTACAACCCTGCTGTCAGGACTTGATGGGTAACAAAGGTTGAGTTCAAATTCTAGGGATCACTTCTAAACCCTGATGCCCATCCAGAAGCTTGGGAAAATTAAAACTATACTTTCTGGTGCTCAGCAAGCTATTTTCTAAATTTGCAAACATGACTCAGTTGACTCAATAAACAATGTTGTATTAATGGAAGAAAAAGAAAGGTAACTGAACAACATAGCAGATATTTATACTATTTGACAGTTGTCTTTTTTGGGGAGGCTGGTTAGCTCAGCTCTCAGGTGTTTCCCTACCTCCTGCAGTAACATCTCACTTCCAGCTTGGGTTGGTCACATCTTGCTGAGCAGCAAGCTCTGATTCAGGCTGTGGGATCCCTTACCATTCCCTCTCATCAGTCCTCACCCTCCAAGGTAGTGTTGGAAACAATTTCTGTTTTTCCAACTCTTCAGCAAGACTGCATGCAACATCTCAGATTACTCCTGTCCCTGTCCTGAAACCCTTCACCCCATTCTTGTCTCTCACTTTGGAGAAAACTTCTGGATGGATTTTACTCTGGTTTACTCTTAAAAGAAAATGTTTAATCAAAGCCTTTTTCTTTTCCCTCTCTGCCATTTTGGTTTTGGTTTGTTGTTTTGCATTTTTTTGAGGCTATAACTTTTGCATTCCAGATCTGGAAGCTATTGCCCTGGTGAGGGTGACCAACTCACCCCAGGGACACTACACAAGTGTAGCTCCTTGGCCCAGACTTCTATCCTAGTTACAATTACAAACATTCCTCTGCTTAATTATGCTCCTCTTTTTACCAGAAATGCCTCCCAAACATAATAAAATAATATGTGCAAAGTAAACACGTCTCAGGCCTGTCTATCAGTTCCTTTCATTTATCTCCTCTCTTCTGTGTGGGAAGTCATAGGAATACTCTTTATTTTTTTGCATTTCCTTGGGGCAGTGAGACAACTGCTCATTCTTTTAGGCCCCTTGTTAAAGTAAGGTTGATGATTGTCAAAAGGGCAAAAAAACTCCTCTCCTGACAACATATTTGCAAACAGGACTGCAGAGCCAGGTGCCATTTTCACTGCTGGGCAGACAGCTCAGGTCAGCAGCATTGCTGTGTAGAAACCTCAGCCCTTCTGGAACCTCCTGAAGAAGAAGCTGCCCAGGCCTGCACCTTGTATGGCTCTGGTCAGCAGTAGGAGGTGATCTGAGTCATTATGCAGCTGTTTGAACTCACAGTGTTTAAAATTATGGTTCACGCATGTCTGACTCCGGGACAGCAATGAAAGTAAATGCATTAATGATTCTGAGATACCTAGTTTACTATATGTTGAAGACAGACATATCTAAGTGAAAGACAGACGGAATTTCAGTATGCAGTAGGTATGTAAGTCTTTGCCTGCTATTTTTTTTCAACCACAAAAAATATGTTATCCCATGAAAACACGTGGATTTGAGAAAACACACTTGTTTTATACTTTACTGTACAGTTTCTTTTTCAAGGCCTGGGCCAAGCCAAAGAGCACACACCTACTATCATGTACCCACAATTAGTCAGACTATGCCTATTTTTGGAACTGGTTAGTGTTAAAAGTTAAGCATGGCAATGAAACACAGCACCCTAGCTTAATGCTACCATAAGAAATGCAGTACCTGGCTGGCTGGCAGGGTACTGGCACATTGCTTTGGAGGATTAGGTCTGTACCAGGGACCAGGGTTTCAGACAAGGTGCATAAGGGGTTCGGTAAGAACCTCCACAGTTTATTTTGTTTTATTTTACTTTATCTTATCTTATATTTTTATTTTATTATTTTATTTTATTTTATTTTTATTTTTATTTTATTTTATTTTATCTGTCGTGGTTTGATTGCGGGGTGACAATAAAACCGTGGCAGATCTCTCCTCCCCCGTTTCCCCTTCAGCCCCTCCCTCTCCCCGCTTCCCACTAAGGACAGTCGATTGAGAGGGAAAGAAGGACAGAGAGAAGAGAGTTGGAAAAATTAAAAATGTTTTACTAATGCTACCAATAAAAATAGAGAAAATAACACAAAATATACAAACCCAATCTTGAAAGTCCCAGCAGCTGCTCCGGCAGATGTAGGGCCGGCACCTGAAGTCCTGGACTGGACTCTGCAGCCAACCGGAGCTGGATTCAGTCTCACTAGGCCTCAGTTCGCAGGGACAACTCGCAAGGTCCTCTCCCAATGTCGGCCATAAGGAAAAGGGACAAGATCCTTGTGATCCCCCACTTTTATATGAAATATGACGTGAATGGGATGGAATACTTTAGTTGGTCAATTTTCAGTTCACCTCCTGCTTGCACATCTTGCGAGATGCATCATTATCAATGACCTTGCATTCCATTGCTATGTCTACTAAAACATGTGTCTAACTTTCAGGAAAACTGCAGTGAGTAAGAAGACTTTAGCTGACAGGGAAATTCACTAAAAGAGGAACTTGTATTTAACAAAACCAGGACACTTTATTTTATTTTATTTTATTTTATTTTATTTTATTTTATTTTGTTTTGTTTTGTTTTGTTTTGTTTTATTTTGTTTTATTTTATTTCTTATAACTGCCAGGTCACCAAGGAATGGAAGTAGTAGGTCCTGCCTTTCCTTAGAGCAATGTTTATCAGAAGCAACACTGATGGCTAGCTCTGGACATACTCCTTCAAACCAAACAGCAAAGCAAGGCTCTTGGGAAATTGGGTGGGAAGATCTCAGAGTGCTTGTTTTATTATACTTAGGTATATACTGAGTATATATATATATACTCAGTATATATACTGAGTACTACAGGCTAACCTCATGGGTGTTTCCACTGCACTACATAAACATTAGCATGTAATTTGGGGTACATGAGTATTGCCTCCATTTCCCACTCCAACCTGACAAACCATGTTACTATTAAGATAACAACTTTCTTTCATCACAATGGTATGATTCTCACTGTGTAGCTCTATTAACTTCTTCAAGATTTCATAAATCTTATTTTAAATTGAATTTTAACCCTTGGGAGAGGAAATGCTTGATGACACCAGAGAAAAGCAAGATCCTAAGAAGAACCTGGTCAACAGCAGCAGCAGCTTCCCTCAGTCAGTACTGTTGCTCTGCCTCAAAAGGGCTGGCTCAAGATATGAACATTTTGACTTCCACATCTGGTGAGCCCTTGAACTCTCTGCGGAAGCTATCCACAGCAGAGCTCATTAGTGCGAATTGTGGTGCATTTTCAATGAAAAAACATGTATCCCCATGGGGAAAGATAAATGGTCTTGGATGCAGATGCCTCTTATTGATGCAAGATGTTGTTTGCTGTACTTTTAAAATTATTAGTTGTAATTTTTGTTATTCAGGGTACCTGCCAGGGAGCAGCAAGGGCCAGGTGGTCCCCAAGGAATGGGTAGCCAGGAGAAAAGGGGGACTCCAGTGCAGGCAGTGGCCTCACCGATGGGCACCACCCTGCGGGGTCTGAAGGCAACAGGCAGAGCCAGGAGCTGGTAGCAGGGCCCATTGGCAGCTTCCAACACTGTGGGGGGGTGAGCCACAGCAAGGATCAATGCAGGGCCAGCAGCAGGGCTAGAGATGAGCACACCTATAAGCACAGCTGAGGCAGGACTGGGAGCCCAGGCCAGTGCTGAAATGGGGTTCCTGGCCCATGGGCAAGGGCAGTGGCAAGCCCAGGGTGGGCTGGGCAGGGACACTGAAATCTGTTCATGCCTCACAGTATCAGAACTTCCGATTTTGATCAGCAAAATAATCTGTTGTTCTTCTGGGAGTGCTCATCAGAAATAAATACTGTCACTGAGTGTCTCCCTTTCATTAGCCTCTAAGAAAGAGATACAACCCAGGCTCTGTGTCTGAACTTGTAGAATGGGACATGTTCAGATCTAGGCCAAAGTTTTATGAAAAAAACTGCTTGTCAGATTGTTTGTAAAAACCCACTGACATTTACAGGTTCTGGCTTTGCCAAGAAGAATACTCCAATGAACCTCTTTGATACCTCCTAAAGTCACAGCGAAGTGGTAACTCATTTACTCTTGAAGCGAAACCAAACATGTGGGTGGTACAATATCAATAAAACAGAGAAAAACATCTGAACAATCTGGTTTGTTATCTGGTACCTTCTTACGATTTTTGGATCAGTTTGGATTCTACTGAAAAAGCCATAAATCTCAGGGACAGGTCATGTTATGTGACTGGAAACATGCTGCACAGAGCTCAAGCTGCCTCACACATCCAGGAAGACAAAGCATTTGGCACTCCAAAAGTCTGGATGTGAAAGAATGGGAGGCAACCAATGAGTACTAATATTCTGCATATTGTTGAAGGAGTAGGAATCAGCCTGCCTCAGGAGCTGAAGTCTTCCTATCAGCCAGGCAGGGTGCCTGATGCATTGCCGAGATACTGCACAATACTGCAGACGACCCAGCCTATTAGCTTGGAAACTCATGTTACAGTTGACTTTCAACATTTTCCAAGCTTCCAGGTCTCTGATGTGGCAATGGGAAGTTCTTCTGAGCTATTTCCCATCTGCATGCATTTATGGCTCCTGACAGTTTTGATCAAGACTTTTTATAATTTATTCCCCACAAGCATTTATGGATCTGTCTGCTGATAGTTGGCCTCATTGTCTGATCAGTGCATTTGCAGTTAGCTCATCTGTCTGAAAAAGTTAAGATTTATCTCTGAATGGGCCATAATTACAAGGCCCAAGCCCAGAGACATAACACTATTTACCTTCCTACTAGGTTTGGATTCAGTTAATTAGAAAAGCCTCTTACAGGAATACTAAGTTGAGATTTTTTTTTTCTTCAGATCTAGAAATCTGCAATTCTCAGGAATTTTAAAAGAATCCATCTCATCTCAGCTACATGTCTGAGCCTTTTCTTCCTCTGACTTCACTTTCCCTACTTTTTGCAATGTCATGTTTCGGACTGCTTGGGGCCATCCTTCTCTTGAGCCATGCTGCTCAAGTCCCCCATGCCATGGCAGAGTGTGTGACAGACTTTTGCCCTGATGAAGAAGCGAGGAAAGGATCCATGGCTGGAACTTGAAAAGGAATGCCAGATGGATGTATTCCATTCATTTTCACAAGAGATACATAGCTACATACACCCTTGGCATGACTTCGAAAAATCTCATCCAGCAGCAATGAACACAGTAGGTGAAAATGTCTTGCAGACAAGGTCAATGGCTTTTTAAAATTTTCCTTCTGTCAGAAGGAAAAGCATGTTGTTATTCTTCCTACAGCTACCGCTAACATATATCCCTTCCTCCTGGTAGTGCCTGGCTGCAGCCTTGTTGAGCTGAAGGGCTACACAGACTCTACTATGAGACTCAGTAAATAGTTGGAGCCTTTCGCCTTCCTGCGGTGCTCCCCTCAAGCCCAGCACCTAGTTACTGCTTCATATAACGACCTTTCCAGTTTAAACCCAGCAAGCCAGCACCATGTGAACCAAGAAACTATCCGCTAAGCTCACAGACACTAAACAAATTTTTTGAACGACCCCCTCTCCCTTTATTGATTTAACAGCATATCAAATGGCTTTCAGATTCCCAGCAAATAGCAGAGCCCTGTTGTGGGGGGCTCAGCCTTCAGGCAGTTAGATTTAATGCCTGACAGCTAATTATATTTGTTTAATTACAGCTTCTTGTTGCTCTGAGGGGCTGTCACGCTGCAGTGTGATAACCCTTTGAAAGGGCAGCCTAAGAATAAATGGTAAACCCTGACCCCCAGCACCTTCCAGCCCTGCTGACCACAAAGTGCTTCCTGGCTGTGCAGAGAGGAGTGAAATAGAATCATAGAAACATTTCGGTTGGAAGAGACCCTCAGGATCATCGAGTCCAACCATAATCTAACCTAAATCTGGCACTAAACCATGTCCCTAAGAACCTTGTCTAAATGCCTTTTAAACACCTCCAGGGATGGTGACTCCACCACTTCCCTGGGCAGCCTGTTCCAATGCCTGACAACCCTTTC
Organism: Caloenas nicobarica; assembly: GCF_036013445.1. Taxonomy (NCBI): domain Eukaryota; kingdom Metazoa; phylum Chordata; class Aves; order Columbiformes; family Columbidae; genus Caloenas; species Caloenas nicobarica. Next base: position 123,519,204 of record NC_088245.1, on the reverse strand, counting down.
CGTGAAGAATTTTTTTCTAATATCCAATCTAAACCTCCCCTGGTGCAACTTGAGGCCATTTTCTCTCGTCTTATCACTTGCTACTTGGAAGAAGAGACCAACACCCTCCATGCTACAACCTCCTTTCAGGTAGTTGTAGACAGATGCCAGGGGAGGTCAGAGACTATGGGCTTTGGGGAAAATCCCACCCATGGATGCGGGGCTCTGCTAACACCCAGCCTGGACAAGACCCCGGTTTTATAAAGCTTTGTCTCCTCACTCAGCGCCTTCTCGAGCTCAGCGAGGAAGGGCTGAGGCAGCAGCGCTTGGAGCCGAGCCCTGTCTGCCCGGTACCTTACCCGGCCACAGCAGACAGGCTGCCCCCGAGGCGCTCCTTATCTACCGCCCTGTCCTCATCTCACCCGCCCCGTCGGGGCACGGCAGCGCGGGTTTCTCCCCGGGGCACGCCCCGCACCTGCCGGGCTGGGAGGCTCCGCTCTCGGCCGCCCGCGCCCCGCCGCTCGGTGCCTCCCCGGGCCTGCCCTCTGCCTAGCCCGCCGCGCACCGCAGCTCCTCCGGCCCCTCAGCGGCGTTACGGGACCCTCCCGCCCCCAGCTCCCCGGGGCGGTCCCTCGCCAGCAGCTCCGCCGGCTGCGCTGCCAGCGGCGCCGCGGCGGGCTGGGCAGGCGGCGGGGGCCGCCGGCAGCTATCGGCGGTGGCCCTCTAGCGGCCTCCGCCCCGGTTGCGAGGGGAGGGCTCCCTCGGGCCGGGGCTGCGGCCGGGCGGGTCGGCCGGGGGCTGCTGAGGACCGTGAGGACGGCGGGGGATCCACCCCGGCGCCTCCGGCGGGGTTAGGCGCGGACTCGCCGCGCCTGCCGGGCGCAGCGTAGCTCGGGGTTGTGAGGGGAAGCTTCCCCCTTGCAGCTGGGGCTCTGCCTGCCCCGAACCCCCGGGGTCTCAGCTCAGGCCTGTGTTTTGATGAGCCCCTCGGGAAGAGAGGGGCTTGCTCTGGCAGGACAATTCGGGCTGGGCTCTGACCGACCCTTCCGCTTGTCACAGCCTCAAAACCAAACCGAAGCAGCAGCAGCTATACTGTTCCTGCTGGGGATCAAGTTCTGGGGGCTGCACCGTCATAAATGTGGGTGTGTATCTGGAGACACTATTAGCTGTGAGTGACCTGCTGCTTTCAAAGCAGCTTTCCTGCCTCAAAGGTCAAGCATCACAGCTTTGTAGCTTGTAAAGCTTAGAAAGGACCCATCACAATTCTCTGACCCGAACATTTTTAGCACAGGCCATCCATACAGTTTGTGTTTAACATTTCATCAAGAGGCCAAATGGGTGTGGTAGCAGCCTAGATTTTTATGTTCCCAGGGCCCATGTCCATGACAGTCACGGCCTCCGCCTCCTTCCCCCGTTAAGTTCCTCTACTCGCGAGCAGGGAAAAATAATTCTTTCTTCCATCCATCCCAGCTCAGCCATTCTCCAGGAAGACCTGAGTCAGATGTTTGGTACCTAAACTAAATACCTGAGGAAGGTGGGGAAGAAGTAGACAATTGCTGGAGGGAGACACACAGTTACTGAACCAGCCTAATGTAAACAAGATCTAAAGCAAGAGTTCAAAGTTATTAAAACTAGGGGAAAATGCCAAAGAAGGAAATTCTTCTCTGTTCAGTCACCCAGCTCCAGAGCCAATGAAACCTGCTTCACCATCCCTGACAGATGATTTATGAGCATGTTTTTAAACTGCAGACAACAATAACAACAACCTCCTTTCCATAGACCTTTTCATCAATGGAGCTCAAAGTGCTTCTCAGAGAAGGTCAGTGTCACTACCCATTTGCAGATGAGGGAACCGAGGCACAGGAAGGAAGGAATTTTGCTACAGTCATCAGCAAGTAAAGCAGCCAGGGGCAGATCCTTAGTCAAGTACATTCTGTGCTAAGATACGTCTCACTCAGCAAACTTAAGTCAAATTTACAAACGGCACTTGGGACGGGGCACATCTCACTGCAACAGCAGGGGCTTACCCCCTCATCATGCTCTCAGGTGTCTGTATGGCCCATGGACTCATCGGAAAGAGAGACACATCTGATGAGACTGCACGGGGTGGGTACAAGCCAGAGGTGATGGAAGAGCACAGTTGAGCTGGACAAATGAAGAGAGAGGCCTTCTGAGGGACAGGGAAGGGGGAGAAAGTGCAGGAGTAGCTGGATTTAGTGTAGCTTCATAACAACTGGTGAGGAGAAAAGCAATTTGTGGGAGCCATTTAAGTTTTTAATGGTGAATTACTACAACTGAGAGCTCTGCATCATAAAGCTCCGCAGTGTGTGTGTGAGGTGGTGCAAATGAGAAGAGACACTTGAGGAATTTAATTCTGAGAGATGCTGAGCAATCACTGGGAGAAGACGAGGTTATTCTCCTCCTTGCAGCATCTGTCTCCATTAGCATCACAGAGGAGAATCTAGTCCCTAGGACAGTTTAGCTCTAACATATGTTTATTTTATCAAGGGTAAACCAGAAGTGACTGAAGGGCTCTCTCTCTTCCACCCACTCTTATCTCAGTACACCGTTGTATTAAAAGCCTTGAGAAGTGGCAAAATTCACCAGTCCCAAGAAAGGGACTCAGCAATGAGTGACTCCTTTTTCATCTTTAATGAAACCACAATAGCTGAATGGACACTTGAAAACTTCTTGACCATACCATGTAATTGTATATATGCTACAACAAGGTGTGGATGAATGATACGTCTTAATACTTTAAAATCTGATAAGCAGACATTGGAGAGTCAAATAGTCACCTCCTATGAAACAGGCAGCAATGGAGACATGGCAACAAAGATTGCCCCAAAGACATTGCTTGAGGCATATATAGAGAACAAATCTGCCTTGCAAAGTGACTACCTGCTTGTAGTTTTATCTTCCAAATCATGCTTCGTGATTTTCATAATTTTTCTTCCTTTCATTCCTTCCCCATCACCTGTCCTCTCTGGTTGCTGGCTATGGACTGACGTAACCTCATCTGAGGAAAGGGTGCAAACAAACATAAGTGAGAAGAAGCCACCTCTTTAAGGGTGAGGAAGAACACGGCAGGTATTTATTCTGGAGACAGCAGCTGAAGCCAAATACCAATTCAGCTATAGGCTACTCATTGAAACAGAGTAGCCTGCCAGCCTTTAAAGTCTCTTACCTTCTGTTTGTGGGCAAAAGGCACCTCTGCTTTGCTGGATTCACTCCTCATTTAATTTTACCCTCAGGAGAGCTAGTGTAACCCCAAAAATTTCCGTCTTAAGGAGAATTAAGATGCACGGAAGACTTCAGAAAATGGAAAATGTCAAGCTTGGTTACAGGACACTGAGAAAGGACATAAATATTTTCCGGTAGGTGATACGTTTAAAGACTTAGGGAGTTTAGGAAGTACACAGGGCACTACAAAGTGATCTTATTAGTTAAGTAAAACTAAAGGGATTCCATTTGGAAAGGTAGAGCTACAAGGCAAAATGTCTGCCCCTTTAACACCTTAGGTCTGCAAGGTCACCCAAGTGAGACCACGGGATCACAGCCACAGCCCTGACAGCACTGAAAAGGAGCCAAAATGCCTGCTTAGGAAGAGCCTGCTTTTGGCCACTGATACCCTGGCCGGCTGGAAATACTTCTGATAAACTGTGGTGCAACACTCTGACTCACCCCAACCATGTCACCCTTGCTGCCGACCAGCAGCGTCGCCTGCTTCCCATAGAGTGACCAGCCTGGAAGGCCCAGCATTCACAGCTAAGCTGGCAGGATCCAACCTTTGGCAGCCAAGATCATTTTGGTTTCAGCGTTTTCGAAAGGATACTACTAAACGTTATTTCAGAACCACAAGGACAGATGCTTGCCATGCACAGAAAGTTTTGCAAATATGACTTTCTCTTTCAAAACGGGACAACTGTTCTTCCTCTCATCCAGCCCCAGAATCACAATGCCCGTGGGATGGACATGCTGGCGTTTGGTCAGCTGTGGTCATACATCCCCCAAAGCTACGTGTGTTGGACTGAGATCACTGGGCTCCAAGTTCTGCAGGAGACTGGAGAAATGTCAGAGATGTGTGTGTTAGAGGAGGGAGCCGAACAGAAAATTAAGGGAGGAGGACAGTTGCTTTCCTTCTCTGCAAATTTAGCTACTGTTTCACACAGCGAAACATTGCCCATGTAAATTAACCCATATTGCCTTGTTTCAGAGTGACTCTTTATCACAGACATTTAAGAGAGGAAGGGCGAAGTTTGCCACAGGGGCTTCAGGCAGGAGTTTTAATATTTCAGTGAAAATTAGCTGATTTTCAGCGAATTTCTAAGGACTTCCATGCCCGTGTTGCTCACCTGATGCAGAGACAGTGCAGTTTGACCACTGGGCTCCTTTGAAGAAGGCCATATGAAAAAGCTGAGTGGTTGTTGGTATTAGAAGATGCTAAAATACTTGGGCTGGGCTCTGTTGCCTGGGCTTCAGTGCCCCTCAGCCGCACACCTGCTGAGCTCCTATGGCCAGGAAATCTGCATCCTTCTACCTCATCCCTGCAGGTGGCAACTGGAGCTGCCTCCTGAACTGGGAGGTCTTGGTCCTGAGGCATTCTGGTGTGAGAAAACAGGGGAAATGGGACTATGCAGCCAGCAGGCACAAACCTGGTGGTCCTATGAAGTGCACCCAGATGTCAGAGACCTCCTGAAGAACTGTAACTGCAGGCTGCCCTGAATAGTCTCCTTTGCTTACAGGACATGTCAAGTGCAGCAGCAGATAATAGTAAGACACCATCTGAACTTCCCCAGAAAAGCTACAGATGTTCCTATGTTTAGGGCATTTGAGAGCAAAACAGCCAGAGGCACTTTTTACATGCTACAGGAAACAATTCTGCATCAGCAGGGAACAGGTTCTCTCTCTTTTGACAGCCTTCCTACCCTTAGGAACCAGCATTTTATAAAGCCCACAAATCAGACCTAACCCCCTCCCTGCTCTGAAAGCAGGCTGTGTTTTAAATCTGTGTATTAGATTTTCTTTCTAAATTGTTTTATCCTCCTCTCGCAAACCCAAACAATTCCCAGACAGTGACTCGTGCTGACTAATCCAGTCTGGGAGACTTCTAGGTGTCCCTGTAACTTAAAACCAGAAAACAAGCTTCCTAATTCAGTAGCTAGACATTCCAATGCAGACCTGTAGGTTCTGAGCTTTTATTTTCCTTCTCCTCAGGGTTAAACATGCTTTTATCTACACTGTGCCTCCCTCCTCCAGCAGGCAAGAGTTGAGATGAGCTGTAATTCGGACATTCCTTCCCTGACATCCTGCCTATGTTAGAAGTTCTGCTCCATGGGGCATCCCAGTGGCCAAGTTAATGTGAGCCCTCAATATAGTTAAACAATGAAAAAAGGTGCTGTCTTCCAGGGAGAAGAAGGGGGTGCCTAAAGTAATGTTGAGATGTGTTCCCAAACCATCCTATAGGGCTGTAAAAAACCCGGAGTTGTAAAAAGATATGGAGTCACAGACGAATTGTATTTTTGGCCCATTTACAGTGCTGGACTGTGTCATATTTTAGTCATGTCTGGAAACCACAGTGCCATTACAAGGTCTTCCAATATCGCAGCAGTTGCAGTGGTGATAGGCTTTTAGGCTTTTGTTGCTGTGAACAAAGTCTGTCTCACAGCAGATAATACAGAGTTTATTGTCTGTTCTGTGGCCACACACTGCACCAGTAACCAGTATTTCCATGCCTGCTCAGAAAATGGGAGATCACTCCTGGGCACAGTAAACTGCATCAATAATCCAAGCCGGTTGTCTTGTGAGACAAACCACTGAAAAGAGGGAAAAAGCCATGTACACCAAAGGTAACACACCTGTGTTGTCTTTCCAGGACATCTGTGTTGGGTTGTATGGTGCCTGGCAGGCTGATAGTATTTAATAAGCTGCTTTTGCTCTGGAGCCTGGCTCACGGCTGTGTCCTCATTGCGCAAGTCAAACAAAGCAGTGTGGGAGAGCACCCACGACAATGCCCTTTATAATTAAAGGTCATTAAAAGCTATCAGTCGGGGTGTGAGGCGCAACAAGGAATCAACAACCTTTTTCCTTCATCCTTGTCAGCCCCTCCTCTCACAAACAGAAGCCTCCAGCCTTAGACTTCATCACCTTCTTTGCCCTTTCCTCTTCCTCCCCCTCAGGCAGCTAGAGTTGGGGGGATTGATCTGGCCTTTCTCAGCTGCCAAAACAGGCATGGTGGGGCCACCTCGAGTGCCCAGGGATCCTGGAGGGCTGCCTTGCCTGTGCGCTGCCTGCTCCAGACCTCTCGGCTGCCCCCTTTGCCAGCTGCCCTGGGCCGGGAGGAAGGCAGAGTGGCAGGAGAGGTGCAGCTGCCCACGCTGCCATCCTTCACCCTGCAGAGAGGGGGTGCCACCCATCCGGAATGGCACAAGCACCGGGAAAGCTGGCAGGATTGGGGCTGGGAGGGACTTGCAGCAGAGCAGCTGACCTGCACAGGTGAGCTGTCAAGTGGGAAAGACGTGGCCCTTCTCAGAAGGACAGGCAGCCTTGGCGGCAGTGGGATGTGTGCATCTGGCTAAAGTGGCCATGGCAGTCTGGTGCCGTACCCTCTAGTACAAAATGAGAGCTCTGCCGGTATGTCCTCCACATAGTCTTCAAAACCTAGCAACAAATATTTCTGCTGAGATGCCCTTGGGTGTAATATTTTTGGTTTTGTTTTGACTGGGGCTATTTGTAGCTTCTTTTCCTGTTGTGTTAAAGTAAGAAACAAATATGTGGTCTGCTTCATCATCCACCTCTAAAGAAGTGCTCTTGGGTTTCACAGGATAAGGAGAAGAATCTATAGTGTAAAGCCTTGCAAAAATGTAAGTGCAATATTGTTAGGATAACATGAGATTGTGCCAGAAAGAAGTGTCAGATGGCTGTACCGAGCAGGGTAGCCAGTAACCATGTCAGAGGTGTGTGTTAGCATTTTGAACCTCTAAAGAGGCACCTGGAATTCAGTAACTGTTTTAGTGTCTTGGGCCTAATTTTGAAAAGATAATATGAGTTATCACTTGAGAGATGGAGTGCTACCTGGCAAGTTGTCAGAAAAAAAATGCACCTTTAATAGTTTGCTTTGTAGCTTGTTTTTTACTTCACTAAGAGTAGTAGATGAAAGTTAATCTTTGTATGAGGAAATCTTTTATGAGGAAAGGCTGAGGGAGCTGGGTCTCTTTAGCTTGGAGAAGAGGAGACTGAGGGGTGACCTCATCAATGTTTATAAATATATAAAGGGTGGGTGTCACGAGGATGGAGCCAGGCTCTTCTCGGTGACAACCAACAGTAAGACAAGGGGTAATGGGTTCAAGCTGGAACACAAGAGGTTCCACTTAAATTTGAGAAGAAACTTCTTCTCAGTGAGGGTGACGGAACACTGGAACAGGCTGCCCAGGGAGGTTGTGGATTTTCCTTCTCTGGAGACATTCAAAACCCACCTGGACGCCTTCCTGTGTAACCTCACCTAGGTGTTCCTGCCCTGGCAGGGGGATTGGACTAGATGATCTTTCGAGGTCCCTTCCAATCCCTAACATTCTGTGATTCTGTGATTCTGTGATTCTGTATATATGTATTATTGTGTAGAAGGATACTACTGAAAGTTTCTCTAATATAATGCAATATCTTGTGTTGGGCCAATAGTAGATTATATATATATTCATATGCATGGATACAGTGTTCAGACTGAACTTTCAATATTGACTCTGTCTTTTTTTTCCTCGTTTTGGAAGCTTAGTTCCCCTGTACTAAAGTTTCATTAACACTACTGTTTCATTATTTATTTAAAGAGAAAAACAACCCATGTATCTCATAAGTAATATGACCTCAAACTACCTGTTTTGGTGCTCCTGAAGTAAGTTTCAACTCGTCAATATCAAAAAGGATTCAATCCAAGAAACAAAAGATTAAGCGAGAAAAATAAGAGCTGTAGATGACCTTGAAATATTGAAACTAAATCAAGAAGCCAGAGATATAACACAATTACTAGGCTTCTGTATGTACAAAGTCTCAGTCCTATTTTGATGGTCCTGTTGGATTGCAGGCCTTTTGCCAGGTCACTCCACAGCAGGAAAATGCTGGTTTTCTTGTTAAAAAAGAAATAATTCAGTTAAAAAAAAAAAGGTACAGAAACATATTTTTGATGTTGTGAGTGATACAGAGTCAATACCCAATAGTTGTTTTTCTCTGACAGGGTTGTTTTTCTCTGACAGAGTTATTTTCCCCCTCATGAAAGAACACACCAAGCCCATGTGCATACTTGTCAAACATTTTATTTGTCATTCACACTAATTATGATATTGAATTTACAGAGCAAACTGTGGTACAAAGAAAGAAAGGAAGAAAGAAAGTCTTCATTAGAACTAACGCAGCAGTCCAGCTGCTCTGCATGCTAGTTGTAATGAATTCTCCCGTGGTGCTGGACACAGCCATCCCTATGTACAGCAAGAGTCTACTCTGATGTGGTATTTAGAGACTTCCTGTAGTGGGGGAAAAATCTACTCTATTCTCTTTTCCTATCTGGTTCCAAGAAACAGCAGCCCCCCTCCCCTCCTCTCCTGCCCCAACCCCCCCAAAAGGAAAAAAAAAAAAAAAAAAGGAAAAATCCCCTGCAATCAAAAACAAAAAAGCAAACTTCCAGAACCTGGTAGTTTCCCCTTCTGGAAATGTTCAGCATAACAGTGTCAAGGGAAAATGTGACTGTTGCAGGATGCTGCAGCATCTGTTTTGTAAACATAGCCAGTAAATGCTGAACAAATTAGCTTTGATGCCATTTTGATAGGAGTGTGTCTCCCGCTGTGTCCTCCCCTCAGACTTACCATACAGCCACCTCAGACTGAAAGTTCAGTTTTTGTTTAAAAGAAAGATGTAACTGTCAGACCCAGAATACCACAAATAACCCACAGATTTTTGCACATTCATTTCTCCCCTACCACAAAAAAGTGAAGTGTTGGATAGAGACCATGCTATAACTGTTTACAAAAGTGAATAAAATGTAGTTAATCTTGAAGCTTAAAAATAACTAATTCAGAAAGAAATAAGTCTCACTACAGTGTTTAAGCAAACACAAAGGTAAGTTCATTAAAAACACAGAAAAATGAAAAAAATGCTGAATAATTACAAGCACTAAATATTTTGCTATGAAGCTTTTGAAATCTATTTACATACATAAATACAAGTAACTCTGTTGATGCAACCCTTTTAAGACAAGAAGAAAAATGCCAAGTGATCGGTATTGACCAAGCAAGGTTAACAAAAATAAAATACAAAAATGTTACGATGCAGGAAAACAAGCGTTTTGCTCAGATAGAAAAATGATCCACTTCTCCTGAATCTTCAAATACACCAATGGAAAAGGTCACCCAGAGAGCAGTAATGAATGTTTCAAGAGTGCAGGCAATTCGGAACACTCTGGCAAAGACTGTGGGCCATTTGGAGGAAAGGTTTTTTTTTTTCTTTTCCAGCAGATAATTTGCCATAACTCTACAAATCAAATCCTTCATAGCAGGGGTGCGCTCTGCATCTGCCTCCTCCTTGTGCTAAAGCTCCTGTACATCACCCTGGAAGGGACGCTTGAAGTGAGCGTAAATGTTGTGTGAGAGCAAAGTTGGAGGCCTTAGAGCAAATGACAGCCGGGCCCTATATTTACTTCAAAATTGTTTGATACAGCTACATCTGGACAAGGGGTTGTGTCTCGTGAAAGGAGCACACAAGCTGATAGTAAGGACCACCATTAGCTGTACTTCAGTAAGGGAAGGTACCTAAGGCACTCTACTGACTGCACCTTGCAAACAGAAGCACAATAGCTCTTTCTGGGTTCCATTCAGCTACCGGGATGATAAAACTATATAAATATATATATTATATGTATATAAAAATACATACTTATATGCTAGAATTTGGGGATGAGTGAATGGGGGAAACGTTTTATCCAAATGTCCTCTTTCTGCCTGCTTAGTGCTCTTAAGATAGAAGGGGCACAACATGAGAGCATTTTTGCAGCCTTGAAGATCTTCGCTGTCCTTAGTGGGACAGGGGATAGCTACAAAAATACAGATTTGAGTAAACTGTGGTTTCTCATAAGCGCTTGTTTGAATACGCTGAAACCCACAGTGATTAAACAGACTAATTGTGAGGGATCATGAACTTAACTTATCCTCTGTAAAAAAGGTGCTGCTTTGTGCTGTGCTCTGACATACACGGAGAGGTCAGACTCAGAACTTCAGTTGCTGGCAATTATCACTGGGAGGTTCCAGGGGGTTTGTTATGCGTCAGTAAAGACACTGGGTGAGCATGGTGACCAGTTCTGCAGTTTCTCATCCTGGTCACACTAGGGAGAGTAAAATTAAACTTCAGCTTTGGGACAAGTGTAAAGAAAGCAGATGCGTTGACATAAGAAATGTTCAATGTAGGGTCTACTCTCTAGGCTAAGAGATGCCAACTCCCCATTCTTGTCAATTTCCAGTCTTTTATTTTCAAAACTGAGTAGTACACTACTATGGGCTGAAAGGGGTGAAGGGCTTTAGCAGAAAGCAGGCTGTGGGCACAGACAGGTCTGGGAGCTTTTTGACCATATCAGCCTTGCTTCTGCCACCGGGCTGAAGTCACCCAGCCAGGGCAGCCCTGCCCTCCAGCGGTGAAGGCATCTGGCTCCTCTGAGGTCCTCTCCTCTCCCTCACTGCTGGGTCCATACTCACAGTACTATGCACTTGGGTGGTCCCGTCACAAGGCAGATGTGAGAACTATAGTAAACGATGATTTTAATTGCACAGTGACAGAGAATGTGTAAGACGGATTCTGCAACAAAGCTACTGTTTGGTGATGAAGGACTTCTTTTTAGGCTACTGGAAGAGGTGAGATTCCAACTATGTAAATGTCACAACAGGAAGGGTCTCTGTATTTCTGTATTCAGCAAGGTCTCCGTACTTCCAAAACATATTTTTAGCTGTTCTGATATGATTTTGATGTTTTCTGTCTTTTTTTTCAGAGCAAACTCTAGAAAATTATAAAGAATATTATACTAAATGAAAAGCACAGGGCCATGCATGATTTTAACAGAAACATTTTGAACTTTTGCTGAGATCTCTTGAAACACTCCCTGTTTTCTGCACAAAAATGACCTTATTGACAATGTAAATTCTACAATTTGTAACTTTTCAATACCAAAGTGCTACTGCATCTGACTTAAACAAAGAAGTAAAATCATATTAAAAAAAGAGAAAACTTGAAAAACAAATGGTTTTAAATAAGTCCAGCTGTTTTGCTGCCTGCAGCCAAGGATCTTTTTAATTTGAATTTTTTTTTTTTTTTTAACATCAAACACTGATCTGAAGTCCTGCTTTCAAATACTCTTTGAGTTGACCTGCAATTGTTTCACTCATTTAAGAGGTACATTAAATAATAATCAGCTAATTTGGAACGTACACATGTCAACATCAGCAGTTTGTAATTAGTGAGTAGTACAAGAACTGCATTCAGACCAAACCCTCAAACAAAATAGTGCCATAAACTTTACAGTGACATTTGATATGTTTGTGCTGTAACGATGGGCAACGATGACAACTCTGTAGTAAACATGCTGTTAGTTTAAGCCTTGTGTATTTGCTATGGAACAGAATATTGTATGTACCAGTTTTAAGTACCCTTCCTCTTCCCTCCGGAGATAGTGATGGAAGAACCATTAAGGCCCCTTCTTTGCTGGCCTGCTTTCCAGATGAGCTTGACAACCCTGTTCAGTTCAAGTTATTTTGTGATGCAGGAACTGACCTATTTTGCAGTGCACTGGAATGTGGCTTCTGTACTGTTCAGAGATCCTGGCTCTGCTGAGCTGGGAGCAAATCGCACATCAGTTCCATTGAAGCCAGGACTTCACCCTTGCCATGCTAACTGCATCTTGGCTTTCGCTTTTGAAGGACTAGGAGGCCTCCGACTGTTAGAAGGCCGGGCAAGCTCAGGACCAGAATGGGGCCATATGGAGATGTGTCTAGTTAGGGAATAGTAAATCTGCCTTATGAGGAATGTACATCCTGATTACTGATCCTGAGGGTTGCCACTGGTGCTGAAGGAAAAGCAGGGAAGGAGTAGGGAGAGATGACTTCACTGGCTGGGAAGGCACAGAAATTCATAGGGATTTTGGTGCCTAAATAATTTCAGTGGGAGTTGGACACCTAAATGCCTTTGAGGATCTGAGCTCAGTTAGCTGAGTAAAATGAGAGTGAGATAATTGTAAACAATAATTCTAAGTAATTAGGAGGTCACTTTACCCATCGTTATTCCAGCCTTTTTAAATGTGATAAATTTGACGTTGGCTGCTACCAAAAAAGGCAATTGTTGATCTCTTTTAATATAGGCATATTTAAATAATAATAGTATCAACAAATAAGAAAAGTCTAAATATCAAGCATAAATATCAATGAACTCATCAAAGTAATACAGTAGTTGAAAATGACCCAAGGCTGTAGCCGTTGTATTAAAAAAAAAAGTCCAAGAGGAAAAAGTTAAATTAATTCATTGAAAAAGGGGCTGATTCTTTCAGTTGACAAAGCAAGAAAGAAGCAAGCATGTTTAAAACAAAAAAAAGAGCAAAATGGGTTTTTTTGCAATTTATAAGGTGCCAAGAGAAACAAATCAAATTAGATGCAAAGCAGGATGAGCTGCATCCTAAAAAAACACCCCAAAATAAACCCAAAACAAAACAAAAAAACCCCAGCAATAAAAAATTCCATATTCTTTGGAATACACAACATGGTTAAAAAAAAAAAAAGAAAGAATGAACTCCAACATATAAAACCTCTCATTCACAGCATTGCTAAAACAGAAGCATTCACAGTTTCCCTCTGGGAATCTTCCTATACTTCCTTACAGTTATTATGTCCAGAAGATGCAGTAAACTCACTAAGATTTTTTTTTTTTTTTTTTTTTTCAGGTTTTAAGTCTTAAAAATAGAAATGAACCGAAACTCTCTTTAGGGCTGTGGAGACCTTCAGGCTCAGGCATGTTAGAAAGCCACAGGCCTGGAAGCAGACTGGGTACCTTCCTACCCACCCTCCCTACCTCCGGACCACCAGCTCAGGTGTCCTCCTTTCCAGAAGCTCAGCCCCTGGCGAGGGATGCTTTGCTGGAGCCACGTCGCTTGGCCAGGGGCTGGCTAATACACGCCACCACGCTGACTTCTGGAGGGTTGGCTTCTGAAAGTGATGTATGAACATGGCAGGGCCCATAAGAAAGATGGGTGTTTATGGGATACCTATGGGCACTGGGAAATGAAAGCACGCTAGTCTTGACCCATGACTACGTAAAATTCTCTCAGTATGGTCGCCACACCGCTTCCTCTAGCCTTGCTGTGGTCGCCATGTTAGTGGGGGAGTTGCTGTGGCTCCCTTCTGCCTCAACCACATCGCTTTGGTTGGGGAGGTTGGGGTTGAGGAGTGTTGATCCTGTGGAGGCGTTGGTGCAGGGGGGGTGGATGCGCGGGGGGGACCGGTCTCCCCCCGAGATCATGGAGAACTGATAGGAGCCCGCAGAGGTTCCGTAGTAGAGGTGGTAGGAGGGCGAACTGGTCTGGAACGGGCTGCCCTGGGCCTGCGATGAGCCGGGGTAGGGAGGTGGGAGGTAAGTGTGGTATCTCGTGGCTGTGGACATGGCAGACATACCAATTCCTATCCCTGAACTGACAGGTGTCGGCGTGTAGGTGAATGCTCCAGGGTAGTGCATCCGAGGGTCGGAGATGGAGGGGAGCGCAGAGAAGGAGCGGTCAATTCCCACCCGGGGGTCACTGAACGCAGTCAAGTCAGAAGCACCTGTGTGGTGGGGAAGGGAGACAGAAAACTGTTGAGCTGGCAGAATAGAGATTCTCCTGTTCGAGGCGATAACCAGCATCCAAACTCTGTTCTATGTTTAACCGAAGTGGTGCTGATACTGCCAGAACAGAGCTGTCCCTCACCTGCTCTCCAATGCAGTCATTGTCGTGCTTGTGGATCTGGATGTTCTGGACTAATTTCAGTAAAGCAGCAATTAAAGAAGAGTGCCAAGCTCTTGCCCTGTTTCGCATGTGTATATATTTGTTCTTACGAGACCTTAAAGCACACACAATCATTTGCACTTCCAGAGTGCCCTCGTCCTCCGCAGGTGCATGGGTGGGTGGAGAAGAGGGACACAGATCTCAAGCTCCTTGCCCAGCCTCACAACTCACCAGGGACACTGACAGGGCCTAAATATAAATTGTCCAGGTTCTGCATAGTCTCTCCTTGCACCCAGTTTTATTTGCCAACTCAAATGCAAAGCTCTGTGGAGCAGAGATTGTCCTTCAGGTACAGGAACATGCACAGGCAGGATTTACACACACAGGCTCAGCCCAGCTGTCAGCACTGGGGATCACAGTTCCTCATTGACTCTCAACACTGCCAAAGTCAAGATAAATCAGGTTCACTTAAGGTCTTTGTATCTGGGTCCTCATATAACACCTGCATAATTGTTACTAGTTTCTGAAAATCTTGGCACTGGTGAGTATGTAAAAGAGGACAACAATAGTACTGCCTTTTAAAAGCAGAATGATATATTTGGGGGTTGGCCTTTTTTCTTCCTTTCATATGTGCTAGAAGCCTTTCTCATCCTGCTAAGTGAAATGTTTTATAGGACAGTCAAATTCTGCTCTGCTTTGTTTGTCCCCAGTGGTAGTGTGCCCGGTCCCAATGTCTCCTTCTCTGGTGTGCAAGGATGAAACAAGCAGAGCAGATAATGGCCTCTTTAGGAAGGATCTTCATCATGACTCAGATTAATGGAAGGTGTCAGTCCCTGGAGTTGGCAGCTATGCATGATTAAAATAACAACAATAATAATTAAGAAAAAATCTTTCCAGAAGACAGCTGCTTCTGTCAGACAAGGCGTGGAGTCTGCAGAAGAGGAGCCGTGCGCTGAAGGAAATACTCATGAGAAGAAGCAGAGAGAAAACAAAGCTCTTGGCTCTGACTGGATTTAAAGCTGGAGCAGACACACTCCAGCGCCAAGTTCTGAAAGCTCGTCAATGACACAGCCAGCACACTTTGATAAATTTCTACACATTTCTTAGAAAAGCTCTGACGCATGCTGTATGCTTCCTTTTTGAGTTTGCCTCCCGTTTTTTTCTGGAAGATTAATGGGACCCTTGAACACATTTCCTTTCCCTAGACCCCAGCACCTTTAGATTTAACGTGGATTAATATACACGATGGTATGGAATGGCAGGAGTTGCCGAATAGCTAAGGTTAAAGGTGGCATCTGACAACTTGCCAGATTTTAAGTGGTTCTTCCACACCTCATTGCTGAAAAAGCAATCAGACTTCTTGAAACTGCCTGGACACATCACTTATCAGATGAGGGTTTGTTCTGCTCAGTTTGGCATAAGCAGAATAATGAACCTTAATGTCAAGATGTTTCAAGTATGTCCCATATCTTTGCTTTTTCTTTTGACTCACTGTGTTTGTAGGTGCTAGGGCCTAAAAAAAAGGCAAACTTGCTCTTTGTTCTGACAAGGAGAAATTTCTTAGACAGACAGTGTGTGTGACAGTAATGGGATTGGGGAGAAAATATTGTTAAAGATTTTTCTGGGAATACTGAATGACCTTTAATATAGAAGTATCATTTTGGAAGCATTATTAAAAACACTTAAGATGTACAGAGGTGAGCCTTCATGAACAGAATTAAGACAGAAAAGAAAGAATGATGGCATGTGAGTGAAGCTTTTCTGGGTTCCTTCACAGGTCATGGAGAAACTACGCCTGCTCCAAGGTAAATCACTTTGACCACAGGCACAAAAAGCACAGACAAGCCCTAGCGCTGGTGCTCTACCTCCATGCTCGCCACGTGCCACAAAAGAAACACAACGTGAGGTTACTCCACTCATATATGGCTGTCTTCTGTTGGACTGTGCGCTCCTGGAGGCAGCCACCATGGAAGCCTTGGGTGCTCACACCACGCACAGCACGATAAGGGCCCTGGTACACAATGAGGACATTTGGGCACTATGGCAATGTGAAAAAAGATTGCATTTCAATACTGAGCTCATTCACTCATTTGAGGGCAACCGCAGTCTCCACATGGATAAGATAAAATGTGGTTAACATCTCCATTCAATCTGACTCACATACCCACACCTACAAGTACATATGCATGAGGCACCCCTGTATCCAGTTTGAAAATCAAAATAGCTGGTAAATATTGATTTCAAAAAATTCTGTCAAAAAACCCCTGACTTTTCTAAGTTAAAAACTTGATGAGATCATTTGTTTTACTTGAAATTTCCTTGTTGATATGAAGATCTTTTTTGTTCTCTCCATTTCCTCAATTTCTGCATTTTGCCAGTGGAAAAGAGTGCAAAGGGATGAAAATACAGAGGAGAAAGTAAAAAGAGGTCTTTTCATTTTTTAAAAAAGAGTGTGTCAATGAAAAATCAGGTAGATAGACAGATAGATAGATAGATATTGTAAAACAAAAATCTTTTTTTTTCTTCTAAGAGGTTTCCTGTATTTTCAGCTATCTGTAAGATGTAATTAGCAACCAGACCTAAACAATAATTTACTTTTAGTGGGCATCATCCCTGTGACTCTTTCAAAGCAGGCTCTATATGACAACAATAGGACAGGCTGGAGCACATTCGAGTGATTCTTTCTGAGCTTAGAAGAAGCCCTGAGTATTCGAATGAGAGCAATATGTGTGGACAAAGAAGATATTTTCGAAAAAGCCATATGCAAATTTGAATTATATGGCTCTCATTCATTTTAAGAAAATTCCTGCCATTGAACACACACATATTGGTTCAATGTGTTAGAGTCAGCAGACAGTCAGTGGAGTATGGTGGAAGCCAGGGGGTTAACTTTCACATACATACTGTATTTTTATGTTGGCTTGTAAAGCTCTGCAGTACAATGTGATGAAGATGTAACAAGACAACCCAGTGCAACATTTAAAATGTCAAACCCCACCATCCTACAGTCAGTGTGTCCACCCATAGCCTGCTGTGCTCTGGTCTGAATTTAGAGCAGAGGAAGGAACCAGAACTGAAACAATCTGTGGCATTCATTTCTTGGCAGATACAATAGCTCTTCAGCACTCCAAACTACATTTATAGTTCCATACATCTTCAAAGTGCTGCTTTCTCCTCTTTTTTTTTTTCCTTTTTTTTGACAATGATATGTTGGGCCCCAAATCATATTTCTTTACTCTTTGCATAAATCCCAGCAAAGCATTGGAGAAGGCTTTGCTGTCGGGGCACCTGCAATAGACCTCACTGCAACTGGAGAGAAGCTGCAGCAGCACTGCAGGACATTACAACCCATTTGCCTTGGGAACTGGCCTCGAGACTTCGGTGAGGGGGACACTAACTTTTAGGTACTTACTTGACAGCCGGCTTGAAAGCTCTGCGGTGAGGGATGTCATGCCGCTAGCCCTGCCAGGCGATATTGGGGTGGCAGGGTGCACAGAGGGGGTGGCGATGGAGCCCAGGTACTGGTAGGACTGGTCGTAGGACCATGGTGGAGAAGGCTGGACTTGCCTTGTGTCTGCAATGAAAAAGAGACCTATAGGCTGTTTTGAATGATAAAACTTTGCAACCAAATATGTGAACGAAACCACATGGTGGAAATAGAAACTTAAATGCCAAGATAATTACATTTCAGTTCCATAATCCCCTTTGTCAAGAGACCTTCAGGTGAGTTGCTTTCTGAAATATTATTTGTGCTTCTGTGAGTTTTGATCAGTTAATTATTTCTTGTGAAGATTTTTGATATTTCACATTGATGGTGAGCAGGGAAAAATGGTCAAGGAAAAGCAGATTAAGCTTTCCAAGGTGAAAGTCTATTCATTGCTGAGATGCACTGGTATTTCTGGATGTGGGTTCGCAGCCCTTTTAGCCAAAAAGACATGTCATGCATGGCACCAAGGAGACGAAAATACTAAACTGTGAGTGTTTCTGTGCAACTGTGCAAGTAGAGAGAGAAAAAAACAAGATGAAAATGTGTGTATGAGAGAGAAGCAGAGATGGAGAGTGAAATTAGTGTCCTTAAGAAGTCAGACTCTGAAGTGGATGAATAGGATAAGGGAATTTGACTTCTTCAATCTCTTGAAAATCCCAGGCTGAATGAAATGAGCAGGTATTCTGTAAATCTATTTTATATACACTATGTATAAAATACAGAGATACAATTCAGAGTGATGCTACATCTACCAGCAGTGGTTGAACTTCAGAAACAAAAAGCCTTACACAAAATCTGTGGAACTGCCAAGCTGAAAATGCAGACACCCTACGAGTACAGGCTTTCAGTAGAAACTGCAGCTTCTTGGAAGCAAAATCTCAAAAGGCACAGATGCATAAAACATTTACAGAAAAACCTGTTGTTTTCTAGCCACACAACTACTTTGGCTGGCTTTTGAAATCAGAGGTGCATGGCAGGGAGTTTGTCCAAATCACTTGCACCAATGTAGGAACAACTCTTTTCTGTTGATTTCATCTTTGTATATGAAACTCGCATTTTTCAGTGTATAGAAATGTCTAGGTTTTGTATATTTCAAAGTGAGAAATATTCCTGCCCCTTGGCTACCCAGTTTGGGGGTTTTTTAAATTATTTTTAGTAAAATCTTTCATATTTTCTCCAGCACTAAGAGCATTCTCCTGAAGCTTCATCTAGCTAATTATCCTTTTGAAAGAAGCAAATGTTGGATGAACTACATTCAGATAAAACTGATATCCGCATGGAAGGGAAATTTCCCAAGTCCGAGATGAAGGACTTTGATCTTCCATCAGAAAGCCCATCTGGAAATTATTATTTTGTTGTGCTTTATGGAGATGAGTTTTACATTTTGTTTGTTTCATCTGTTCAGAAGGGAAGATTTATACAAAACTCTAAGCCTTTAAAAAATAACTAGTGGAGTCATTTGCAGGAGAAACTGAAGTCTTGTAAAGATTTTTCTGCTGAGTAACATATTCAAATTCAGATATTATTAATATTTTATTTTTTTCAGGCAGGCTTCCTTAAAAATAAATTCAGTTGGTTCATGCTGCTTTAAAAGCAACATCCAATTGGGTTAAATGGACGTTAGTTGAAACAAACAAAAAGACATAGGCATGAAGCCTGCCTTATTCTGAATTACAACATCATGTCATTGCTAATGTATGGTCAGTGTTTATGAAAGATGACAGGGAGACAGATGAGGGAATTCGGTCTCCAGGGGTAGCATTAGGATAAATACCACAAAGCATCTACAGAGTAAGCGTTGTAATCATACCACACTGTGTTTCAATTCTGAGACAGGGTTAATTAAAACATTACTCCTTTATTTCAGCACGTAATCCCATTGACTTCAGTTCAGCGATGTGGCTGAGCACTAGAGTCATGATACGTGTGCTGGAGGGATCCCAGCCTGGGCATGGAAGCTCCCTCGGTTCATCCTCCTGCCCAGGGAGCCCTCGATGCGCTCCACTAAAGGCTGGCACCGCAGGTGACAACTCTTCCCCTCTGTCACCTTACTCTGCAGGGCTCTGTTCAATCCTGTCACCGTAGAAGCCACTGAGCCCCTTTGGCTGGAAGTGTTTTGTCACCTGCTTTCAGGTGCTCTTAGCACTGCAATGAAGAGAGGAAAAGTCTTTCTCCAGAGCAGTCAGGGTATGTGTGAAGGGGGTGGTGCCACTCATCCTTGTTTTTCAGGCTGAGAGGAGAGAACATACTGTCTGCCTTCTCTTCTTAAACTGTCTTGTCTGGTGGGGCAGCTCTCTCGGCCAGATTTCTCCTGTTTCGTACATTGCTGGCTCTTCAGGACAAGTGACATGGTTTTGTCTGGTACCTTGCCCAGCACACGTAGGAATCTGGTCCATAAAACAGCCCCAAGTGCAATAAACATGCAGACAAGGGTAAGAAGATGCAGGAAGAGCTGCAGCAGCCACCTGGGCAGCAGCAGAAGAAAGATCTTGTCACAGATTTACTAAACACTGACAAGACTAAATTGAAATCTGGTTTCTTTCTTTTAGTGCTACTAGAATTAGCTGTATGCTGTGTCCCGACTAGAAATCGGATAATGGACTAAGTACATGTCTAGCAACATCCTGAAAGAGATTATCAAGGTATCTGACCTGCCTCATCCATTTGCTGTTATTACTGACCTCTGGGGCACTTGAAATAGTGATAGACAGCCCGAGAGACCCCCATTTATTAAACTCCTCATCCCATTAAGTCTTTCTTAAGTGAAAGTTCAATCTACCGATCAATTTTCCATCTTGGTACCTGTATTCCCAATCCCTGTATTTGCTCTTAAAGGTTGGCTTTTTGACATCAGACTGGTTAACAAGATGCGATCTATTCAGTGATGTTAATATAGCACATTATACTATATACACATATTGAAGCAGGTTGTGCTGACTAACCCCAGGCACCACCTTCACAGTTGTTCAGTAACAAGAAGAGTATCACTGTAACAGCATTTTTATGGCACCATTTCAGTATCAAGAGGCACACTCAGCTCCCAGTAAAGGCAAGGTTTGCACTTCCAGCAGCTTAGTAGGATCTGGATCAGGGGCCTCAAATAGAATTTTATTTTTTGATATCTGCTTTTCTTCAGCTCGCAGGTTACCTGAAATTAAACTGGAATTGATCCAAATTTGCCACAGGACTAGGCTACAGAAAAAGGCAACAAACTCTTTCCGAGCCCGTCTCTTTTCTGCTTTCAAAATAGAGAGGTGCACATCTCAGAACTTAGTAGCTTTGCATGGGGAACTGAATGTGTGGCTTTTGTGTGGCTGAAGTTCATTTAGTGAAAATATGCTGCAAATAAATGGAAGTTGCTTTCCAGCTCAGAATATCTGTGACGAGATTCACAGGGAGAGCTACTTCAACAAAGGGAAATAACAGGGCTTTGGGCCCACACGGTTTTAAAGCCAAACAGGATTCCAAAATAATTTAAAAGCAGATCAAAATAGCAAGAAACCAAGGAAGTTGCCCAAGTTGTTGATCCGTGCCCAGTCCTCCTGGTATTTCTCCCATTAGCAAGTACTTTCCATTTCTGCTCTTTATGGTGTGAGAAAATGTATTTAAAACATGAAAACAGTTATTAATTGCAATAAAACACTCCAGGGCGAGAATTATGGTGCAATAATTCACACCTTGCTGTGTAGTCACGAGCTCTCGGCCTCTAGCCTCATGCCTAACAAGCTATTAAGCAGAAAGTATTGAACCATCTTTCATGCCTCATCATGTTTTATTACCACGAAAAGGTTGTGTTCGGCTTGTTTTAAAAACTTGTAATTAAGCTGTACAAATGTTGCATAATCCTTAATAGTTTAATGAAACAAGATTTGGTTAGAGACTCGGGGGCGGGGGGGGGGGAAAAGCCGTTCTCCCCCTTTCATGATGCTCCCTCCGGTCCCAATATTTAGCATTTTCCCAGCCATTTTCGCCGTGGAAAATGAAAAAGCCTAACCCGAAGGAGGCGGATGGCGGTCGGTCGCCGAGAGATGCCGAGGGCAGCCGGGTGTCAGTAGGTGGCAGCGGAGCCCTTGCAGAAGCCGAGCCCTTGCAGAAGCCGAGCGCTTGCAAAAGCCGAGCCCTTGCAGAAGCCGTGCCCTTGCAGAAGCCGAGCGCTTGCAGAAGCCGAGAGCTTGCAAAAGCCGAGCCCTTGCAGAAGGCAGCAGCAGCAGCGGCGGCGGCTCCGCGCCCCGGAGCGTCCCGAAGGCGGCGGGCGGCTGCCGGCCCCCCAGCGCCGGGCCAGGAGCGCAGCGGGCAGCCTGCTTTCTAGACACCGAGTGAAATAACCAGCTTGAGCAGGAGTTTTCCCGACGCCGCCACAGCCCTTCGTACGACCTTCGTTAACACCTCTGAGTCGTTCCCGCCCGGGACGCTGACGGTGCTGTCTGAGCGCAGCTCTGCTCTGCAGGGTCACTGCACAGAGGTATAATCTCTCTTAGGAGCGGCTCTGGGTCCAGTGGGTACCTGAGAGCTCGGATGCACAGGAGAGATGTATATACCTTGACCCAATGCTGGTTCTGCTGAGCAAGGGTATCTTTAGGTCAGGGCAAACAAACACCTGCCAGGCAACGGAGTTGTCCCAGTGTCACACTAGGCATATTTTGGCTTCCGAAGTTGTTACTGATAGTCAAGTACAAAAAGAGAAGAACTCTATCTGTGCTCAGAGCACAGGATAAATGGGTCAGGACCTCAGTCAAAACCACAGCATATCCCCTGAACTTGCACAGAACATCATTTTGTCTGTAAAACTGATCCTGAGCATATAAGACACAGAAATCACTAGGGCATAATAAACATGAAGTCCTGGGTTGCTACTTCTATGTGATTCTTTTTCAGAGGGGGCATGCACTTTAAAATGTAAACCAAGACCCACCTCTTCCTCCAAAAGAAAATGTGATGCTGTCAGGCACTCAGAAGGTATAAATCAGCAAGTTTCAGTGAGGCTGCAGTGATTCGTTGTACCAGCTCAGGATGTTGCTTGAGGTGATGGCAAAAATGTCTATCACCTCATCGTTTCTCTATAATGAATATAATAATCCATACCAGGCTATGTAAAAGAAAGCCCCCATAAGATTTTATATTCTGATCAGGAAATAATTCTTTTTAACCATATTAAAAGCTCTAAGCTTCGAACTAAATCAGATAATAGGTCCCACTGCACCTATGAGCTGAAAGGAAAGATGCTTATGCGGATGCTCGTGGCTTGCGCTGGATCCCACGCACCTCTGAATCTGTTTTATGCCCTTGGAGCACAGAGAGAGCTGGTTCTCCATGTGTCACCGCAGGTCAGACATTGCTGCCTGCTCCCAGCCAAGAGGCATCGCGTGGCCAAATGTCGGTATGATACAGCATGTTCCTGGAAGCTTCAGAAAGGAGCAGCAGGATGTGAGTCAGGACGCCGTGGTGCGAGGCGGGATGGCGGCGGGGCCGGCAGAGGCCCGGGAGGGAGCAGGTATGCCTTTGACTCAGCCAGGTTGCCCGACTTTCCACCTTCCCCTTCCTGCCTCGCTGCACTTGCACATGGACTGCCTGCCCGTCCGCTCACCTCCCTCCCCCTTCCACCTCAGAAATGACACCTGCCTGCTTGAAAGTATAATTACCTGGACAGACTGCCTTCTGCAAGTGATTTTTCCCAAGCCAGAGTCACAGGACACAGAGGAGTCAACCCTGAGTACTGAGCAGCTAGTTAGCCACTATCTATGTCAGTGAATATCCCCCCCTATCCTTGGCATAGTGAGATGAAGATGAATTGCGAAATAGCCGCTGCTGTTGCCAGACTTTTTTCTCAAGTTGCAAAAATTTCTGTCAGTCATACGCAACAAACCCTGAAAGTCACATAGCGTTGAGCTTTGCAATTCCTCCACTGTACTGGCAAGCACTTTAAATGCAGCAACTGGCAGAAGACACAGAGTGAATGAAAGCTGGGATTAGTTTACTGGTGTCAAACTCAGAGGCAGACAAGGAGGGAGTCGGATCCTTAACTGCTTTGAAAGGCTTTTCTGAGTCTGGGATTTGTCTGTCCACTCCCCCTCTCCTCCCCCCTACTCCCCCAGTCTGACTTGCTAATCTTTCCAAAAGGAAACAGTTTTTATAGTGTGACTTTCCCTTCCTTTGAGTGTCAGGCAGGAATGGTCTTGATTAGACTTGTTCATTCAGAGAGGTGTCTTGCTTAATAGAGGAAACGGACTATGAGCACAGAAATACTCGGCGTAGTTTGGTGCTCAGGAGAAAGATGCCGCCTGCCTAGAAACTTCAATTCAGTCTTTCCTCCTTCCCCTTGCTTTGCCAAACTCTCTTATGTGCCTTCCTCTGCCTCTGTTTCCCACTTGCTTTTTCTCATTCCTCCCTAGCCCCAGCAGCTTCGGGTGAGGCTGTGAGAAGATCAAGGGACGGTAATATGGTCCTGCGTGAGTCTGACCTGGTCTCTCTCTGAAGCAAGACATCTGAAATGACTCCCTCACTCGGGACCCAGCAAATCCTCAGCCTAATGCAGCACCCTGAAAAGGTGTGTCATCCCCCAGCAGCTGAAAGAATTAGTCAGTAGCTTAAATAAGGGGGACTTTCCAAAGGACAAGTTCATCAGTGGCAGGGGCAGCAGCAGTGGCAGCAGCCACACAAGGCTGGTATTCTCATACCTCTCAGCATTGGAACATGAGGAGCTGGAAAATTACAGAGTAAACTGTAAAATTCCACCAGAAGCTACTTCACCCCGCAGGGTGGTTTCCTTCCATGTGCCAGGCTGTGGAAACCACTGTCATACCACAGGGACACCTCCCAGCACAACAGCTGGGAGACCTGCAGGTTTCACAAAGGTGGGTTCCAGCTCTGATTTGCCCCCAGGGAAAGGTTTTCAAAGCCTTCTAATTTCTACTGGAAATGTATAGGAGATGAGCATTCACTCCTCTCTGTGGCCTTGAAAAGCCCCTTGTAGATTGCTAACAGGTGACAGGACTTACTCTGGTTGAGAACGATAGTGACAGGTATGTCGCGTGTCTGGAAATTTTTAAGTTGGGGATAGGGTGGAAGAGCCACCCAAATCCCCAGCTATTCTCTGGAAGAGATCTTTGGCAGCAACCTCCTGCCTCAATGTTTGCTTTCATTTTATTTCAGTATTACTGTGGTTTTGTGGAACATTGCAAAGGGTAGAGAAGTTCTAGAGGCATTTGAGCCTCTAAGAAACCTCCTGTGGGATAGGGGAATGAGGGAGTTTCTCCACACTGAGGCACCACACTCTGAAGAATAAAGGAGAAAAGCAGAAACGTTTCAAAAAAACCCCAGTTGCTTAGTGTTGATGTAGAATTTCCCAAAGCACTCTAGCTGCTGCATGGTCATACCAGCCCTCTGTACTATATACTACATATGGTAAAGAAGACCGTGGAAAACCACAGACAAAGAGTGGTGTGATTAGGTGCTGAGGTGCAGAGCACCATCTCTACTGTTTGTTCAGTACTTGGCATTCAGTTTCTGTGCATCACCTATGCCAAACTCATCTTCTGTGTCAGCTCGTTTCTTTTCAATGCTGCACTAGAAAAGGTCGAGGACAAAAATTGTGCAAATCTGTCAGTGCCTTTGAGGATATCAATCCCCCAGTGCTGAATATACTGAAAGACTGGAAGTCTTGTGTGAAGATTTTTTGCTATCTTTTTCTTTAGAAACAGATGGTAGAGAAGGGAGAAAAACAAATGAGTGCATCCTAATGGGTTGTTTGGATTTCCTTCACTCTCTTCATGCCCATATCAAACAAGTCAGTGCTCCAACGATAGTAAGATACCTGGAGATGGTACCAAAGGCAGCCGGAGAAAGCACCTGTTCTAGCCATGTATGTTCTGGGGATAGAAGGAGGAGAAGTGTGTATTCCTTCAAGTTTAAAGCAGCCTGAATGAGCTGCTTAATTTAGCAGAACCATATTTTCACAACATACTGTAAAGAAACAAGTAGCATTTTAGCAATGGCAACAGGCTATGGGGTGGGGGTCCCCTAAAAAACCTCTCAGGTCTCATTGCTAACTTGGTGCCAGAATCAGGAAGTGCAGACAACTCCAAACACCAAATTGTGAAAACTCTGATTTCACAATCAACATATGTGCTGCCCCAGCAGGTTAGTACATAAGCTGCTCAAATGAAATATAAACCATCTCTCCTCCTGAGTAAGCACACTCCTTCTGCGCTGGCGTCACTACTGCTTTGAAGAACATGATGGCATTATGGGCAAATTGAAAAGTCTCTAGATGCCAGTGACATGCAGAAGTTGGAAAGCTGAGTTTTGCAAATTAAGGATGCATTGTTCTTTGTCTTCGGAGGTATGAGTCACCCTGGAGAGCTGCAGTTATTTGTTCAGGAGGGAGACTCCATTCCACCACCCGTCCTCCTCTTCCCTCCCTCCCTGCATCAACAAGGAATGAAGTAAAAGAATTCAACCTTGACCTTCCACTCTTTTGGCTCCACTGGAGGAGACATGCCGCCAGACTTGATGCCGCTGCAGTGTTCTCCCCTATCTCTAAGAGTACTGCTAAAGCACAAACTGAAACAGGGAGGAAATCAGGGACAGATACCACGCGGATGTCGGCGACGGGCAGGCTTCACCCTTCATCCTATTGTGCCCAGCCTGGGAGGTGACACAATGCAGTGAGCCCTATGGCTCAGGCAGAAGGATGCCAGTATAGGCATGTACATGTGTGTACATGCAAATACACACATGTACATGCATATACACTTGTCTCCTTTGCTGCATGGCACTGCTGTTTCCTTTAGCTTCAGAGGCACTAGGGAGAGAGCAGGTAGTCGCACTGCTGCTGGAAGGACATATGATCTGTGGTGACCTGCACAGGGACTCAGGAGTGCGACCTGTTGGGGGAATTACTGCTCCCTTATCCACCTTGGTACATCCACACCTAGAAATCACATCTCTCTGAGTCTGGAGGGAAATCACATGAGGACTGTGGTATCTTCCCCTGACCTGGTGCCACAGTCCGTATGACAAACCTTGCCGGACAACAGAGCATGTCCGTTCCTGTCCCACCTGCCCCCTCCCCAGCTTCTCCCTTCTGCTGCTCCAGGTCCCAGCTACTGCTCTCCTCTTCACCTTTCCCTGAACCACTCTAGGTATGTGAACGCCTCCCAGCTGTTTAATTCCTTGACCCTCACACTGCCCCTTGAAGAAGGGTATTATCGCAATTATCATTTTGGCAGACAGAGAACTGGTACATGCAGAAAGTGAGGCTCTGGTTCAGCAGAGCTCTCGGGGCACAGAGCTCAGTGCTTGGCTGAGTCAGAGCACGTGCAAATTACCTGATGTCACCCCGGCAGTGAAAGTTCACCTGTAAAAACAGCTTGGGGGAGATGTATCCACTTTGTCCTAGTTAGTTCACATCTTGAAAGCAGTCTACCTGAAGCGTAGGGCTCGGGTGGGCTACAATGCTCACTGAGAAGCAGGTCAATTAGCCCATCTCACAACTTTGCTGCTGGTGAGAGCAGCTGCTTTCAGCCTGCCTTGGGCAGGTATATCGTGCCATGGAAACGCAGACACAGAGTGGGGTTCTAATTGCATACAAAGTGTAATGTTGTCTCCTGGTGTCCTGGCTGTTGGGGGAGGATTCATCCCACCTGAGAGATCCACAATGTAGGTGTCTACCTCTGAGCTACTTGTCTAGACTCTACACTCTATTGCCAACAGGGTAAAACAGACACTTGTGGGGTGCAAGTCATTTCATCCTAAGGCAGACATCTAAGCCAAGCCAGGAGGGTGAATCACACCGATGAACAGCTGTTTCTCTCTCCGATCACAAAGATACCAGATGACTGTGTCAGATGGAGACACACAAAGTTAGGTGAAATGAATCCCAGCCTGGTTACACCTCCAAAGTTTCTCTTTCATGGAGTGGAGCAAGATGAAAGGAAGTGACAAGATATCTCCTGGGCCAGGACCTGGAAGTCACATTGAGTCACAATTTGCAGGCATAGGATTACCTGCACCTTCCTCTCTAGGGGAATAGTCTCCATGCCTGTGGGCTGAACCTGACCCTGGTCCTGTGGGGGGATTGCTGGTACCCTGGTGCCCAGCCCCAAAGCCATTTCCTCAGCTGGACTCTGCCTTAGAGTTTTCAAAAAGGCAGTCATGAGCTCATGTCACAGTGAAACGTTTTCTAGCTTTGTGTCTACATTTCGAGACAGTTAAATATGAGGCTGACAGTTCCTTGTATGGATTATTCCCACTGGAAAGACAATGCCATAAAAAAAAAAAGAAAAAGAGCAGCGTTGAATGAGAAAGTCTCCACAGTCTGCTGGGAGACGCAGTGATAAAGGAATGACTACAGTGTGGCCTCAGGTATCTTAAAGGTTGCTCCTGAGGATGCGAACTAATTACTCCATATTAAAGTTCTTTAGCCTACAGATAAACAAAAAGTCCTAATCAATCTCTTCTTCTTTCAGTGTTCCCTCCTCTTTTTCAACATGAAAGTACTGGAAGAAAAAAACTTCCTCTCTGGAGCTTACAGTCATTTTATCCACCACAAAACACTGACCTTGATGTGAACTAATTAGGATTGCAATAGATTATTAATATGAGTCGGTGAGGTGGAGTTTTGTCAGTATAAAAGAGGTCTTTGAAGATAACAGCCATTTACACTTTCATGATCTCATCACAAGTGCTCAGAAGAAAGCTTATAAGCTAATAAAGTAGAATTCATCTAGGGGCACTGCACACACAGTGGAGTATCACCCTCCAAACCCTTATTCAGGATGGCAAAGGAAATCTGCTTAGATTCTTTTAAATTCCAACACAAATCAGGATTAAAACAACTTTTGGTAATAAGCAGATCTCTGATGATCTAAAGACACATTGGTTCATTTTATTGACTTAGAGTAAGTGACATATCAAATGCAACCTTCATACTTTAACAACTGAGGTCACCTTGAGAAAAATGATACTGAGCCCAGTGGTATGAAATCTCTCTCCAGAGTGCAGCTTTGATTTACAAGGTGAAGTAAGGTCTTCTTCATGTGAACATATATTAGTAAAGTCAGTTTGACTTAGAAGGATGCACAGATTTTTTTTTTTTTTTTTTAAGTAGGTCACTAAGAAACTGTTGCTCATTACAGTACTAAACCAAAATGGACTTGTTGAAAACTCTGCTAAATGATCTGCTCCTCTAAACTGTCAAGTTGGTTTTGAGGAGATCAGAGAAACCGAAATGGAAAATGAGTCAAGCCCAGAAGTATGTGCTGAAAGCCCCAACTCACTGGCTTGTCAGGGGCATGTAGTCCAGAAATACATTAAAAATACTGTTTAAGAAATGCTTTGCCTCCTTCACAAAATCCCTTGGCACTTGCTGTGTAGCTGAGGAATGCCGCATCCTGCCATGCTGCAGCCATCACCCATTCCACCAAACCTATGGCACGAACGGGTGGCAGCAGAACATCTCCTCTGGTTGCCCCCAAACCAGAGAGGCTAGAGGAGTACAGCCAGAGGAAGGAGGATTAAAAAGGAAGGTAAAGACTGACCTCCTTGTTCAACCCTTGCTCTGCTGGCCATATTTAAATGCTAGACTGATTGATTTCAGAGCAGGCTAGACCTAAATCTGAAGGGCAAATGATACAGGCAGCACAAGCTTTGAAGTTAAAAGTGCTTCTCTCTTTAGTGCTGCTGAAGATGCCAAGCAGAAGGTCAGCAAATCAACATGCACAAAAGTTGTTGCAGGGCTGAAGACCCTCGGCAGTCCTTCCAAAGCAATGTGCCAAAAATGAGACCCCTGAATAAGTAGGCATGAGGCTTTGAACGTGCAGGGCTCAGATAGCAAGGCCCTGGACACACAGTCCTCATCAGGGTGGCTGGGAAGGGGTCTACCCTGAACAGGGAGGTTGTGCTTTTGCTACCCATCAGGGCAGTGATGCCTGGAGGAGACCAGGGGGGAGCCGCCTGATAGAATCATAGAACCGTAGAGTCATTTTGGTTGGAAGAGACCCTTAACGTCATTGAATTCAAACATAACCTAAATCTGGTACTAAACCATGTCCCTAAGAGCCTCATCTACACGTCTTTTAAACACCTCCAGGGATGGTGACTCCACCACTTCCCCGGGCAGCCTGTTCCAATGCCTGACAACCCTTTCCATGAAGAATTTTTTTCTAATATCCAATCTAAACCTCCCCTGGCGCAACTTGAGGCCATTTCCTCTCGTCCTGATGCCCCAACTCCTGTGTACCTCCCTGCCCCTTCTCCTGGAGCAATTCCTGCAGGGAACCCAAGACAACCAGACTGATGAGAAATGTGCACTGTGGCCCCAAATTTTGTGTATCTATGTCCTGATCATAACTTCTGGTTCTGTGTGCATGTAGATGATACCAGAATGGGTGGAGTTAGGAATAACAGCGCTGAAGGGAAATTGTAATCCAGTAAAGAAGTGTCAACACATGTCAAATGTTGCAAAATGTCCCAGTGTGGAAGAAATAAAGTAATTCCCAGTATTAACCAACGAACAGCTGTTGTGTTAACAGGCTGATGAAGATTTCTTTTTCGGAATAGGAAATGTGTAATGTTTTATACAAATAACAGTTTTGTTTCACTTTCTGTATTAAACATCTTAAAAATTAACCTTTAATATACTAAACACTTCTCAATGGCTTGAAAAGTCTAGCTTGCCAGAATCTCTTTTTGAATTACACCCTGTGACTTGCCTGTCTGCTCAGAAATATTATGTGAAATTTTTGTTCTCTGTTAGCAGTTACAAACCTGTGAAACACCAACACATCAAAAACTTTTTAGAAGTTTAGCTGAACACAGCTAACACAGCTAAACACGGCTAAGCTCCACTAAATGTGCCGAACCAAGCAGTTTTAGACGACTGTGGCATGGAGAGTAAGATCACAAGTCATCATTATAAGTAAAAAGAACTTTTTCTTACTTAATAAACTAAAAAAGCTAAACATAATTGCAATATGTAAGCAAATGTTAAATAATTATTGAAGTAAGAGTAAGACTAAACAAAGGTATTTACATTTAATGTAAGAATCCAATGCGATGGCACAAAACAAGGTTATTGCATGTTATGGATTGTTGGCTCGGTCAGGGAAAAAAGAACTTCAGAAATTGCCTTAATTGAAATATTTCTAATATCTACATTTTTACGATTTTAAAAATTAGCAGCATTTTGAAACAATTCGTTTAAATTCAAAAAGAAATTATATATTTGCTGTTGTTGTTTTGCAAGTGTTGATATTTTGGGTCTGCCACAGAAACAAAACAAAAAAACCCTTTATTTATTTGTGCAGCTCTTTAATCTATTTAAATTAATACACTGTATTACTCATTTTTTCCCCAATGTGATCCTAAAATGATTGCTGAGCTGCACTCACATCAGTCTCTCCTGCCAGTGAATTAAATATGAAATGGTTTATTCCCCTGTCCTCCAGCAGCTCTTCCCCCATCTTCACATGCTCATTTAGCCAGTCTGAACTTACAGATAAGCTGATGATGAGACACTAGAAGGCAAAACCAGACAATTACCTAGGCAAATGTTTGAAGGATTTGAGCCCTGCAGCAAAAATGCTGTTTACTGAAGACTGAAAGCGCCATTTCTACTTAGTACAAGCCAGGGTGTCTGAACTCAGCAGTTCTGGATAGTGGCCACCAGTGGACTCAGAGCAAGGTTTATAGGTGCAAGATAACATCACGCTCCTGTCTGCATTTCATCACCCCAGGGCCTTTTTCTGTATTCTTAAACAAAGGCATGCAAGTACCAACAGAAGTATACTTTACCATCTGTCTTTATATTCACTCATTACATAGTTAATCATTTATTTTTATGCTGAAGATCACCCCAACAAGGTGCAAGGGCAGATCCTCAGCTGGCCTAGTTAGTAGAGCAAGGCCAACTTACACTGGCTGAAGAGCTGTCTTTTGGTCTAATTCTGCACCCTTCGAAATTCACTGGATATGAGCAGGGTTGTAGTGCCTCATACTCTCCTTTTTTCCTTCCTACTTTCCTCCTTGAAATATGTTTTGGGGCAAAGAATGGAGACTGCAGTGAGAGTCCAGATGAGGAGGAATGAGAACACAATGCTGTGTTGCATTTCATGCCGCTCCTCCCACCTGGACCTCCATCTACCCACTCCCATCTGCAGAGCCCTGGTGATGCAACCAGTGATGCTGCTGGCAAAAATGGAGAAGATCAGGCTAGAAAGCATACAAAAAGGATGTGGGACAACTGTTTAACTGTACAACTGATCTTACACCTGGATGGGTGGACCCAGTCACCAACAGTACTGCAACTGCCAATGCAGGAGGCTCAGGTAGCTTTTGCTGATATGTGGCCAACAGGTACGTGGGGAGAATCTGGAAGGCCAGTCTGCATTTTCAGGCTTTTTCAGCAGTAGGGAGTGAACTCCCACTCCAAGGAAATGCTCAGTCACATCCTTCCTGTCTGAGTTAGTGAAAAATTGCCATTGACATAGTAAATGGAAAAAAACTCTACATGGGACAGGTCTGCAGCCCCAACCTCCTTCTTCCACCCACTCTCAGCAGGAAGAGGGGCGCAACAGAAAGGGCAGGAAAAGGCTCTAAAACATCACAGTTTCCAGAGGATGAACATCTAAGACATCCCTGTAACTGAACTGCAGGAGGATGAGTGGAGGTAGGGAGACCACAAAGGCAAAGCTGGATGACCAAGACAAGACCAAGATCAGCCTCCTGCCCTTAACTTTGAGTGAACGGTGTCTGGACCCAGGCTGATTCTCCACTCAGGCAAAGCTGCTTCAGTGCCAGGAAGCAGAAGATCTCAGCCACACTGGCATCTGAGCCCAGCACCTTTCACAACCTCTGAGTTCTCAAGAAATGGTCCCAAAATGTAGATGGCATAGATGCTAGGCACAATGATAAGAAGCTATTAAGAGTTCTAACTCAGCTGGAGGTAAACTTTCCAGTAAGAGTGAGACTAAAAAGGTGCCTATCTCCCATACTTAATCCACCAGGCATGGTTGTACAGACTAAGTTTCTGGAGACCAAGCCTTAGTCACATATAGCTGCCAGAATTAAGCTATACTTTCCCTAAGCACTCTGCTGGCTTTGTTTTGTAAATATATTTTCCCCTAAAGAAAAGAAGGGCATGCTGCATGGGGAACGTGTCTTGTGAGGAGACAGCACTTCCTCAGTCCTCCTTTTTATTTTTTTTTCCTCCTTCTTCAAATGTGAAAAATAAGTTGTATGACAGACTTTGGTGGAGATGTGTGCAACAAGGCCTTCATTGTCTCAGACAGGTGTGAGATTGGAATTGATTCAGCGCCAACAACCCCAGTATCAGAGCCAGCTCTGTGAGTTGAAAACATACACCAACCATCCAGTAATACCACTGCAGCCAGCCAGAGACTCAACAATTTAAGGCTTAACACACACAAACATAAATCAGATGAGGATGTACCAGCCAACCGTCAGCTTCTTGGGCAGATGCCTGCAGACCGTCTGTGCAAATCAGACCTTGCCTGTTTCAGTTATTGGAAAGATTTTTTTTTTTTTTCATATAAAGATGAGAGGCTGGGTGGAGCAGCTAGCTCAGACACATTTACATTTGCCCTATCTTGCCCCAACAGCCCTCCTTTGCTTGCTGTTTGGAGGCAGTCCTTCTTGTAAAGTCACTTTATTCCAAGTGCAGAAGGGAAGGAATTACATCTTGGGGAAATGTTTAATGTACAAATACAAAAATCACATGGACACACAGTATGCACCACCCTCATGAAACAAAACCATTCCCTTCCATGGGAGTTTAGGAGACTCTGAACGTGATCAAACAAGCACAAGAATTAACACAGCTGTTTTTTTTCTTTTTTTTTTTCCATGGATATATTTCCTTCACTTTTCCAGGAAAACCTGTTTTCACACTCCTCTCTGCCTTTATGTCTCTCACCTGCTTCAACCTAGTCCCTGCACTTTGTTTGGCTGCATTAGTCACCCCAGCGAGGGCAAGAGCGGTCAGTGGCGGTGGCCTCCTGCTCCTTCCCTGGGCTCCAGTTCGTGCATGGAGAGATCCTATGTGGCATCCCACCACCCCAGGCTTGGTCACCCGCGGGTGTCCCACAGACGTGCTGCTCCACCATGGCCGAGGCATCTGTCAGACCTGGCTCCACCTGGTTTCTCTGTGTTCCAGCAGCTTGGTTTTAGCTGCGTTTGACCCCAGCTGCAAGCCCTTCTCCTTTCTGCAGCTCCTCTGTCCTCGAAGAGTGCAAGGGACTCTTGCATGTTATAACATAGACGGGCAGTGCTCACAGTCCCTTGTCAAGCAAAAAGGGGGACTGGAAGGAGGCTTCCCCAAGCCAGGGTTGACTCCTGCAGGTCCCAGGCTGGTCCCTTGCTGCATCCACCCGCAGGGTGTATCTGCTGGCCGCTTGCGAGGGTGGAGGCTGGGGAGCGCCATGAGCACAAGAACCTGGCACAAACACCCAGGCATGTGCTTAAAAGCTGAACGCAGCTGACGGAGAGCTTTTAAAAAAAAAAGTGTTTGCAGAGGTGAGGTATAAATGACCATACAGCAGAGATCTGTTTGTATCAAGGTGAGCATTCATTGGCAAATCTTGGTTTACACTCACTTGAAAAGTCCCCCTCTCTTTTGTGTGGTTCCTTTTCAAGTTAACACAAGTGTTCATTTTTATAACGTATAGCAGAGCAGAACTGTTTTCTGGTGGATACTTTCCCCATACTGAGTTTGAATTTGCAAATGGTTTTGCATGTAAAATTGCCCACGTATACATAAATCTCCAGGATATCGGAGAGACTATTCTTTAGAGCAATTATTCATGTGCTTTACTGTAGAATGAGGATCGTCGTTGAGACCTTGGGATTTTTAAAATTAGATATACTTCAGTAACCTTGTGCAATGAGAACTGAAATAATCATAAAAGGTACACTTGCCCAGCTAACTGTAAATCATTGTTAGACTAATAAAACAAATAATCACTTCTGACAAAACGTTGTATTTCCTACAGTGCAAAGGATGTAGCAGTTTACAACAACTTTTCTGAATACTGGAAATCTATTGATTAATAAAGCAGTGAATTTATAACTTTTTGTTATGCAAAGGATTTTTTGTTTCATTGTTTTTTGTTGGCAATCATCACCTGAATTTCATCTGCAAGAAGCTAAGGGAACCTAAACTGGCCAAGCCATATCTAAAAGCTCTAATAATCGTAATTATTTAAGAATGCAGAGGATGCAAACTACAATGGCTTATATTCTAAAGCATGCCTAGTGATCTAGTTCCTTTTTTGGATACCTAATAAAAGACATTCAAAGCATCTCTTTCTGCAGAAATCCAGGCTCCTTGAAAGTGCTTGGACATGAACACCACATCCTGGAAGCTCTCAGAATCACTGATCTTGAACCAAGTATCTTCCACAACACAGATAAACCAAGTAAACTTCTGAAACAGACCTAAGGATTTACTGCTGGAAACCAAGCTGACCCTGACAGCAAACCCACAAACTTTTAATGGATCTATTTCCTATGCTTTTGTTTTTCAATACTTTTAAGTGAAGAGATGTATAAATAGCATGAAAATGGTCAGATGGAGACAAAAGTCTATTTGATTATCTAATGTGCGCTTCCCCACATAATTCATCGTTTTATCGAGCACATCCAAGCCTATTGTTCTTTGCATGTGAATAATCCCCCTTTATAGGGGTCATAATATCCTGAATACACAGGGAAAAGTTATAAACAAGTTTACTAAGGGTGTACTGTGTACTCAGTCATGTAAAAGGAGTCCTGTGAACTCTCTAACCACATGGGATCGTCAGAGAAGACCTGCTTGATGCAACATCTTGTTAAAAGCATGGCAGCAGAAGAGGTGAGGGCATGCCTGCACCTGATGCTTTGAAAGGAGCCCCCCCATCCCATGGATAAATCCCACCAGTGAAGAAAGCAGAGACCATGCCTGTCCTTCTGAATGCAAAGCCCCTTGGCTGCTGTGAGCACAGGTGGCCACTGCAGCCTCCTGCAGAGCTACAGGGGTTGATTTCATTCCATCCAAATCTATCCGTCTACACTGACCCAGATCGTGCAGGCTCTGTATGCTGAGGTGGGGTTTCCACTTCAGAAACAAGCATTTGAACACTAACTTTTGGGCTAGTGTCCTCATTTTATCCTTCTTGTTTTCTACATGGCAAACAGTAAAGGTGTCTGTGGTCACTCTGCTCTAAACCCTCAGAATTTCAAGTTTGGAGAGGCTCAATCAGTACTTGAGGGAAAAGAATACATTCAATTACAAAATCAAAGTGGGCACATGGGCAGCATCAGCTGAATAATAAGCTGGTTTCAGTGGGTGTTTGTTTTTAGGATAAGGAGCTCTTATTTATTTTTTGTTTGTTTTATTTACCATGGAAGGTAATTTGAGCTCTGATATCAAAACATTTAATGTTCTGCCAAGAGGGGATTAAAGAGGAGAATGCTATGGAAAGAAACTGGGTTTGTCAGTAAAGAACTGAGAGAGATTTTGTTTACCGGAGTTTTGCAATCAGGGCTTTTAATCTTCCTCACAACTGGGCCATTCAAAGGCCAAGAATATGCTTCAAGGGCCAGTGAGGAATAACCCAAAAACCAAGGAGCAGCTGTCTCAAATGCTGACATGCTAATCAAACACATGGCAACGTGTTGCCATCCGAAGTTCAGGATGGTGGGAGCACCTGCCTCTGGTGGGATGGGATATTTACTTTAGACATCTCCAGCATGCTGGTGCCACAGGTGAGATTCAGCACCAGGCAAGAGAAGCAGTGAGCCAGAATAAGGTGTTTCCATGGAAAAGTAAGAGAGCCCAGTGACCCAGGTAATCTCAACAGCAGACAGAATTGTCCCCTGAGGTACAGCGCATTAAAGCTCTCATCCTGAAAGATGCTGAGCCTTCTCACTTGCCCCAGAAATGAGGAGAAGAGCAGGTGGAGGCCCCGTCTTGGAGTGGGGACTCCAGCACTGCTATACCAGGAGAGAGCTAAAGGAGCAAGAACTGAGCCCGAGTAATTCAGTCTTTTCTCTGGTGATCACGGTGACCGCTGAGAGCACTAACACTAGGCTGGTAGCATCAGTGCAGGCGCAAGATTCCTGCACTGGGTCAGGGAGCAGCTTCACTTTTGCAATGACATAACGGAGAAGGGACTTTGGCATACTAAGTCAAAGATGAGAAAACAAAACAAACCAGAAAGGATCACTGTGCGTGTTAAAAACTGAAACGGGGATACTTGCCCCTACCTGCAGGCTTTGTTTCTCTTAGCAGTATCCATCAGCTCAGTGTTGTTCTCATGTGGTAAAAGACATGGACAGATTAATGAAAAATAAAGCTGCGGCTAGGCACAAGCTGCCAAATTTTATAGGTGCCTAAAGATTCAGCTGGCAGCTGGAGAGATTTCCAAAGGCATCTCTGTAGCTGCCACTGATTTCTGTGGGGCTTAGGTGTTTGTCCACTGTCAAAAATCTTGCTAAAGCATCTTTCTGGTGTGCTGAGTTTTCCTAATTACTTTTTAAAAAAGTCAAGCTCTAAATAGCTTGCCAAAAGATACGCAGCATGGCTTTGACAAAACTTAGAACAAAACACAGATCTCCGAACTCCTCATTTTCTGCTTTAAAACCAAGATTTCTTTTTCTCTAGTTAAAGTCATCCTTTAGGATGCTCCATGTGGAGGACAAAAGGGAAAAAAACAAAACAAAGAAAAAAACCAAAACAAACCAAAAAAAACACAGAAGGAAAATTTGTGTAAGTGGAGATGTTGTTTGGGGACTGAGAACATATTTGTTGCCTTATCTACTGCTTTTTTAATCTCAGGAAGTGCCAGGCAATTGGAATATGAAGATTGGTATCTTTTAAATATATCGACACTTAGAAATCTTCTGGATTAAATACCATTACATAACTCTTTCCATTAGTGCCTTAAGTTGATGAAAAAGCTAAACAATTTCAAGCCTTTTTTTTTCTAGACCTGAATGTGAGGAGGCAGGGGAGGCTCTTGAGCATGGCTTATGCCCTGGAGCTGGGTGCACTGCCTGCAAGGTGGGCAGGTGTTGTGGAACTGGCTTCCTCACCTCACTCTGCCCCGAGTGGGAACAGACGGAGGAGGCACAAATCCGTGGCTGAACAGTGTGAATCCTTGAGGTGCACGGAAGGGGCAGCAGGATGAATTCCTGACACCCCCAAATGGGAAAGGCCTTCCCCCTAGCAGTTGAAGTGCGAGGTCTCCAGTGCTGGAGAGCTGGCTGAGCCTTCATGGAAGATAGGATTTGCTCAGAGAACTGCTGAAGACCTGGTGGTCCAAGTGGGAGTAAGGAGAGCAGTGGGAGTTTGCAGGCAGAGGTTTTATCTCATCACTGAGATCCAACAGAGAAAAGAGTTGAGAAGATCCCTGAGCTACCTTCCTGCCTGTCCCAGAGAATGAAATGTCCCTTGTTTCACCTCTGCGAAGCCACAGGTGCAGAGGATTGATTGAATAGAAGAACATATGGGCCCAGAGAGGATCTGCTGGGCCCTGCAGCCCAGTCACATCTTGTGTTCTGCACTTACATAACATAGCAATAGCCATCTTAAGTTACGTCTTTCTGTCTCTAATAGCCCCCTGGAAGGCTGCCAGGGCTGCTCTGATACCTAGGAACCATCTTCTAATTTCCAGCCTAAATTCATTGACGGTCAGTTTACAGAATAACCACTTGTTCTTGAGCCAACACTGTCCTTTGGTACAAATGATTCTCCTCCCTCCCCGGTGTGTTTATTGACTGTAATTATCTTCCCTCTCAGCCTCTGTTTTGGTACGCTGAATAAATCTGGCTCTGCTAACCTCTTCTTTAAAGTAAGGTCTTTATTCCTCTTGTCATACTAACAGCCCCCCTTTGCACCCGCTGCCACTTGAATTAATTTTACTTGAACACTGGATAATCATTATTTCATCTAGACCTCAAAGGAGAATTTTCTATAACTTTCTGTACTGCTATTAATATATGATCTCACCTATGGTATCTCAAAATGGCAAAACTGGTGGTCCACTCCTGGCAGGGAAGGAGGTCAGAGAGGAGATATCCAAGGCCAAATGGAGGAAATTCCTCGGGACTACTCTTGTTCCTGGGCTACCACTGGGTATCACCACCCCTCTCGTGTATCACAGCACAACCAGCCCTGCAGATAAGCAAAGTCTTGGCAGAGATAACGTGTCACAGTAACAAAATCTTATCCCTGTCAAAATTAGTATTTGGAGAAGACCCAAATGGTGTTGCAAACTTTACAAAACAAATGGAAGACATGCCTCTTGCTGTAAGGAGCCTATTTCAATGACTGAGTAAAAAATGATGTTGAGAGCTGGAGCCAAGAAAACATGGACACTATGAAGCTGCCAGTTATTTAGTTGTATTATGCACATCTTGCGTTTATCTTTTCTATAGCGATATTTTCTAGTCTATACAATATATTCTGTATATACCATAACCTCATAGACATTCTTGAAAATACGGATACGGAGGGTGTTAGTTTCACCACAAAACGAGACATCTTGCTTGGCCAGAATTGTTACACAAAATAATTTTGTGCTTTTGCAAGTGTCAAGAGTCACATTTTTGCTGCTCTCTTTTAGTTTATGCTTTAGAGAAAAATTCCTAAGACATGCTCCAGTTTGGTCGACACAAGTATAGTAACTCTAGACAAAACCAGGAGCACTTGTGCCTGCAGAGCTACAGAATGGATTCAAACACTCTTAAACAGGTGGTTTATATATATGCGTTAGTAGGGGGCATGAAAGAGGAGGGATTTCTCCACAGGGTGGACTTCTATTAGAACGAATGAAAGAAGAATTTTTTTGCTTGTGTTAATCCAGTTCACATGCTTGTGTGCTCATCTCTTCGAATGCAACCTGGTTTATGACATGATAAACAGACAGCAGGGTGAGTCTGCTGCTAATGACACTGCACTTCTTAAAAAGAACAACTGCTGAGGTTACTCATGGCATTATATAAATGGATTATGTGCTGAGCAGTAACTGTTAATCAAAGAAACATATCGTACTTTCAGTAAAAAGACATTTTCTTTCTATAAAATTTCCTTTCTGATAGAGTCAGTTGGAACCCTTCCATCTAAACAGATTCAGTTTGCAAAATATTTTGGGAAAACACGACTATTTCAACAAACTTCCTCTGACCTCCAGGTGGCTGTGGTACTCGAGCTCTCGGTCCATGCCACCGAGGTGGCTTCATCTCCTTCCTTTTCCCCACGCAGGAGCTATTTGGTGGCTACTGAAAGAAGGGGAAAGTAGAAGCATCATCTCTCTCTCTTGACCAAAGTGAGCTCTCGGCACATACTCAGCACATTGATCACCCACCCCAGGAGACAGGCACTGGAGGGGAGCTCCATCAAAGGGGTGTCCCCTGGCTGCTTGCAAAACATTCGCCACCTGGCTCCAGGTGGGGAAACTGTACTCCGGGGAGAAGCGCTGGAGCCAGAGAGCTTGGCAGCCCCGGCTGTGCTGATTGGAAATGATGTACCCACTGCCAGATCCTGTGCTGCCCGTGCTGCCCACACTGCCCGTGCTGCCGGCGCTGCCGGCGCTGCCTGCCGATGTGCCAGCGCGACTCACCCCTCACTACTCTGCCATCCCGGGGGAGGCAGGAGCAGCCCTGATAGGAAAGGTGCCAAGCTCAGGCAGCACTCGCTCAACATGCCAGGGAGTGTATTTTGGGATGGAGAGGTCAGGTGGTTAATGGAGTGGAAGCGGGATGATGCACTGTTAAAGCCGCCACGTACTTGCTCTGCAAGCACGCTGGGTTGAGGAAAGATGGGGAGACTCAGATGCGTTCCAAGAGAACGTAAAAATATCAGCATTTAGCGTGTTGCACAATGGAAAGAGCTGGTGAGCCCCTAATCTTGAGAGCCTCTTTATCTGTTTTGGCAGGGAGCTATGAGCACGTCAATCTGGATTCTCAAAAGCACCTGAAAACTGCATTTTGCAGCAGCAAAACACGGAGGCAGAGTGACGGCCCCATTGAAGCCCGCTCTGAAACGCTGCTCTGTGAACAATTCTAGCTCTATTAACCCATGGCCTATTAAACTGATTTAAAAGTGGAAATATTAAAAATCAGGGCAGGATACAGCTGTAGTAAGAACAAAGCCATTTTAATTCCCTGGGCTTAAACACCGCCCTTGACTCCACTCCTGTGTTTCGCCAGTTCATGGGAACCCTGATAAACTTGGGCTGTTTTTGGTGGAACGAGATTACGATAGCAAGGACCTTGAAATGTCTCTTAAACAAAGCGTATTGCACCTGGAGGAAGACAAAAGGCTGG
Organism: Caloenas nicobarica; assembly: GCF_036013445.1. Taxonomy (NCBI): domain Eukaryota; kingdom Metazoa; phylum Chordata; class Aves; order Columbiformes; family Columbidae; genus Caloenas; species Caloenas nicobarica. The sequence continues at coordinate 123,478,423 of NC_088245.1, read as the reverse complement.
CTTGTAACAAAATAATCTCTTAGTCGTTATGTTTTGTGCTAATTCAAAGAGCTGATCTTTAAATGATCTCTCTTGCTTTGCTATCGGTGCTAATTCTGCTGCTTCACTTAAAGATCTGTCAGCAATTTTATTACAGCCTCTTGTTTCCAGGGATTTTAGACTTGGTCATAAAAACATGGTCCCAGCTGAAACTTAACATATAAGGTTACAATATTTTAAAAAAAAGTGAGCAAGCGTACTCAGATATTTTTTAAGGCTATAAAAGTGTAAAAAGAACCAGAAGCATGTAGCTTAAAGTGATTACAATGAGTATTTGTTTTCTCTAGACAGGACTAATAGCTTTTCTTTTTCTATTTTTATTTTTTAACCTATGGATAATTAATAAATCACCAGCTGGAAACACTATTTGGGTTAACTTGGAAAAAAAAAGTTATTTAATTGCACGTGGTTTTGGATTATATTCTTAACCCCACTAGTTAGAAAGTTTTTATGCAACTTATTAACTCAGCACTAACACCTCCAAAAGAACACCTTCTTGGCCTGATGACTTACACATTTAAAATATTTCTATTGGCCCTGAAAAAAATTATACTGTAAAGGAACCATATAAATTTGTATTTATGTAAACCTCTTGAATTATAGATCTACCTACTCTGGTTAACGTTAACCACTGTAAAATTAGTAATTATGTATCTGGTTCAGTCTGGTGTTAGAAGAAACTCAACCATAATGCATAGATAGATAGATTTATAGTTATTATATATATAAACTTAAATGTTCATCAAGGGTCTTACCTAAACTTTCCTAAACAACGCCCCAGCACAGCTCTCATGGCTCTGTTTTCTTTTCCCCTCTGTACAAAGGAAGGGGTGAGTTAAGGTTGAAGCTTTGGTCGGGTTTGGAGCTTTAACTGAATATCCTTACTCTGTGCATGTAGGTCAAATCCTTTGACATTATACACTTGGTACTGGCGCAAAGTAATCTTTCAACTCAAACCATGTGTGATGTTGTGGAAGCTTTTTCTCCCCTTCTGTTTCCCTTTGGTTTGTGAATTGGCTATGGTTAGATCTTTGAAATGAACAGGTGTACTTTCTCCCTCCTTGTGATATGAAAGAAGCATAAAACTCGATTATAGCAATTTATGGTCTCTTAACTTGCTTGGTCTTGTATCTATGACACAAGAAGCTTTATGCTCAGATTCAAGACTTGGTAAAATAGGAAGTTAAAATTAACCTCAATCCTTTTATAGATGAAAACCTCAACAAATAAACAGTGGTTTAGTGGCATGGCAACCTGCCCCTTTAAATCCAAGAACTAGTCTGAGATGTCTATTTTGAGTTAGTTTTGGGGTTTTTTTAAAAGATAATTGGGCTTGGATGAATAGAGCAGTAGCCTGTGATTCATACTGATCTAAGTTAAAGCAAAGTTTAATGCTACTACTTGGAAGTTAGCAATGTATGGGATTTTTATGCCTTATTTTATACCTATATAAAAAGCCCTCTGTATTCTCTTCAGTAAGAGAGTTTCAAGAGAAGTGTTTCAGGATGCAAAGATATGCAGATAGGTATAGCGATGATATGGAGAAGGTCAGGAGCACTTAGTTTTTTGGGGCCTGCATTCTGAAATGTAGCTCTGTTTATTAAAAATAACTAAAAAAAAAGAAAATATCCTGACTTCCTAGAGATCACACAGAAGAGCAGCCTGAAAACCAATCATCATTTGAACACATGAAAAAATGGTAGTGCTGGAGCTCCTTCCCACCCTAGCCCTTTTCCCCTGCTGTGATAGCGTGACCCTGAAAAGCAGAGCCCTAGAAATTAAAAGATGTCTGTAGCAGAGACAGTCCTGAATGAGGGAGGCTTCAGTTTGAAGCTTATTTTAATGATAGCGCCTGGAAGCCTCAACAAGTTGCTAAATGGACAACACACACATTTCGGAGGCAGAGGGAAAGGGGAACCAGGAGAAAGCAGCCCAATAGATAAAGAGGAGGGTATCAGTGCGGGAACGGTATCAGTTTGATTGCCGTCATTTTCTGAGCTATGTCTTCAGGTGAAGCACATTAAAATCTTGCTTGCAAAGAGCAAAGCAGAGTGATGTACCAAAACTATTTCTGGAGAGAGCAGCTGAATCCTCAGCCGGGCATGAAAAGGCAGTTGGTCTGAAGTTGTACACATGAAGGACTTTCACATGGAACCAGGGCAGAGGAATACTCGATGTTAAACCTGATACTCTGCTAAGCATATAGTGTTCCCAAGAAGCTGAAGAATTCAAGTCTGCGACCAATACCTCCACCCACATAGCCACTGGCTGCTGAGTAGCCATAATAACATGTGCGTTTTCTTTTATCGGAACAGAGCTGTGCACAGGAGAAAGCCAACGTGGTTTGCTCTGCAAATCAGAACGCTACGTGAGGGGACTGCCAGGGGCTGGGAGAGGTGCAGGACTGGATCCTTCACCTCAGCTGACCTGGCATGGCTTCAGGGAGAGAAGGAGCTGGGTGGTCCTTCCAAATGTGTTTTTGCCTGCCTCTTTTCTACAATACGCATGGCAATGTATTGATTTATTTCAAAAATTTGCTCACAGCAAAGTCAAGAGCAGATTTGCAGCAGATTTCGCTAAATCAAAGACCTTCCTAGCCCTGGGAATAAAAGGATGTAACAAGTGTTTGCCTTAGGTGAGCAATAACCTTTCCTGCATGCAACAAAGTATACCCTGGCTTTAAAAAACAAATGCTGAAAAAAATAACTTATTCCAATCTGTGGTAACTTTCTCCCCAAAACTCCAGCAGTGAACCTCAGTTAAGGCCATTTCATTTTGTCTGGAAGATTAGAGGAAAACTCCATTAGGTGCATCTCACTATGAATCTACATTTTGATATGCATTTTGCAGAACACATATCAGCTGATGGTTTAGTGACCTGATTTCCTGCTCACTGAGTTCCAGCTGACCCCAGGGACAGAGTCAGTTTTAGCGGCGACAGACTCAGCTCTAGCAGTAGCAGATAAGATGTCAAGCTACGTGACTTGGTTTCACTGGCATCGTCTGAGCCTGAGCCCCAGAGGAAATCAGAATCCTGAGTCACCATTTCGCAGGTTTTCATTCAAATAAAACCCACTGGATAACCAACGGCCACAGAAATACGCTCAAACCAGCCTGCCCATATTAATGTCTTAGCACTAAGAGGTTGTCTTCAGGGGACAAAGCGCTTTGCAAAGCTTTCTTTGCTACTGCCTTCCTGGGAAATGTCAAAGTAAGGCAATGACGGTATTTCTCTCTCATTCAAGCACACAGTGTAGTTGATAAATATCCATCAGGAAATACACCTACACACAGCAAAAGACCTGGCTTAATGCATCTTTGCAAGAAAACAATGACCTTCAGGATGTTACGGTTCTAGCATAAGTGAGGCTGTACTGACATTGGGAAGATGAGACAGTACAGACCCCTTACAATCTGTCAGGTCTTTAGAAATACAGATATATGTTAGGAATCTTCTCCTTTCACTCATTAAAGGCTCTCACTCATTAAAGGAGGCCAAAGAGAGTCCAGAAGAGATGGCGGGATGAGGGGGCAGTGCCTGCCAGCCCTCGCACTCTGCAGGCTGGAGGGGTGGAGGTGGGCAAGTGGGGGGAGGATTTCAGGTACTTACCCTGAATCTGACTCTGAGGCTGAGGGTTAAAAGCAGTGGTGTGGTTCAAGGAGGCTCGTGGGTTGGGTGTGGGGGCTGGGTGGTGTGGGCTGACCCTCATGGCCGTACGACGCAACTGCTCCAGTTCACTCAGGCGCTCTGAAAAGGACAAGCTCCCGGGCTTTGTCTGCTCATCTATTTTCTGACGATGTCCTATTGTGGGAGGGGGGGGAAAAAGATCAGAAAATCTCACTGATACATGAGGTCTGTTGACTTTTTTCTTTTTTTTTTTTTTTTAACCCCCTCATCCTCTGGCAAAGTACCTAACCAGCTAGCAGCCATCTGAAATTAAACTGAAACCACCTCTCTGCAAGAACAGGAGACACAAGCAAGTCATGCATTGTAACTGTATTGTGGGGCAGCCCAAGACATGGCCTATTCTGAAAAAGCAGATCCACTGAAGATTGCAGTGTCTTCTTACACCTTGCACTAGGAGAGGAGGTGTTTATAAAAGGGGGACTGTCTGCAGGGATGCATAAAAAGAGGAAACATCAAGTGGCCCCTGTGCTAACCCTGCACTGCAATAACTCCTCAAAAATTCAGGTTGTCGTAAGGTACCATAATTAGGCAAGTACTATGGGGCTATAAAATAAGAACCCCCCAAAAATCCCATTTTTTGATCCTTTTGCAATGGATTTACAGACAAAAAAGAGGAAAGTAACACCAGAAGCTGGCAGAATTGAAACTGGACTAATGAAGTTTATCTTAATGACATCAGGAGCTTCAGAAAAATGAGGTCCCACCAGACATCCGACTGCAAGAGAGTAGATGCTGACATTACAGCATTGGCCAGTGCACAGATGACTTGACCGTGGCCACGTGGGAGTTAATGGGTCCAGCACTTCCCAGGGCAGCCCTTGGAGCATGGTCCCCATGAAGCTCTAGTGCTGTGGCCCCAAGGGGCTGGGAGGGGACAAAGAAGGTGCTGGAAGGGCCCAGCTCCAGCACAGCATTGGGGAACATCCAGATACAGCTGGAAGGGCAGAGATATAGCTCATCATGGGTAGGACTGGTTTCAAGATAAGCCTTAGCTAGCAGCAGTAAGCAGTACACAAGGACTAAGGTAATGCATTTCTAACTGCTGCCTGTGCTGGGATCCTGTGCTGTAACATCAAATACTGCACATAGAGTATACAAGAGGGACATCTCATCTGCTGGAGCACTTGCTCTCCAGTAGGCATGACGAAAGCACAAATTTTGAAGCCTTTTTTCCACGTTTTTAAGAGCTAACCTATTGCCGCGACTTTGCAAACCACTTTTGTGTCCATTGGCTTCCAGTCTTATGAGATATCCTTCAAGAGTGGGGTATCTTACCCTGGAAGGCTGCTGGCACCACACTTTGGGGCTGAAATGGAAACGTCCCTAGCAGACTTGTGTTTGGTGAAATATCTGAAATGGGATGGTTTAGCCATGTTCCCAGCCAGGTGGAATCAAAACTTTCCATTGTAATTTTCCTCCAGCCCCCAATAGGGTTTTCCTTCTTTAAAATCACAGAAAACAGACCTTCAGCAGAAAGCCCAAAAGAAACTGTCTCTGGCACACAAGTTGTCATTTCAAAGAGGCTGTCTCCAAATGGACGGCAAGATACTGACTGCAATGGGCCTACAAGGACATACCCTAACCTCCTCTATTTAGTCAATGGAGTAGGATCCCCAGCTCAAAAAATGTCATTTTCATACCATCTACTTGTGGACCTTCTTGTGGAGCAGTGGATGTCATCATCCCTCCTTTTCCCTGCAACCCAATCCCATTTCTGCACTTTGTGTTTGTCTCAGGAAATGAGCTGCCTCAGAAGTCTTTGTGGCTTATCCCTTCCCCTTCTTCCCATAGAATACTGTCACCCTGACAGGAATGCACGGCAAATCCCTAGCCCAGAGGTCACCATCTTTTATTCTACTTGTTCCCTTGAAGGTGGTGGCATTATTCTTGGTTTCTGCTGAACACCACAGTTTGCTGTCTATCTCCTCCTGATTTTCATTTTCTTGTCATGAAGAGTTGCCTTCTGCAGCTTTCTTTGCATCTCCATCCTCCCTGCAAGGAGGTGGCCAGTGCTATTCCTGTGGTGAACCCTCTCTCAACTCACAACTACAGCAGTGGAATAGACTGGCACAAAACTCCTGAAAATAATCCACTGTGCCCTGTTCCACACATGCTTGTAGTATTTAATACATAAACTTTCATAAACATCCAGCATCCAATTTTGAGTATCAGTGAATAAGCAGCAAAAGATCTCTGAAGAGCTCTGTATGCTCCTTACTCTACAGAGCACTCTTTCAAGCCACCCTAACAGCTCAATCAAGACACAGGACCATTTTATGCACTAAAAGGAAAATGTGCATTTAAAAAGCAGTTCCCAGTAGCTACATTTCTAAAATTAAATTTTATAACTTGTATTATGGTTCCAAATCGCAGCAGCTTGGCATTTCTTCCTGTTGCCAGGCCCTTTGGCACAGCTTGAACTGTCTCGGATTCCACACTGTGCTGTAAATTATCCCAAGAGGGGGGGGAATAAAATATAAAAAGACATATAGTAGTGGTTTCATCATTAAACAGACTCAAAAGAGGCTTCCAAAAAAATTTTTAAAAGGAGAAGAGAAGCAAAGAAAGACAAAAAATACTTTTATCTCACATTCTGATTGGTCAAGAGCAAATGCTTCATTTGTCAGTAGTGCAAAGCTGGGTGCTGCCTCAAGCCTTGGGCTCCTGACCCTGCACTTGAATGCAAACATGCGGAGTCATACATGATGTGTGAAATACCTCATGCATTTGGATTATTTTAAACTTCAGCGGGCTGAACCCAGGGCTTGCAAAGCCAAGATCCAGATCCTTCCAAATCCATCCCCCCACAATGTAATTTATTCCTAATTTCAAATTCTGCTCGGACATCTTCTGCTTTTAAATGAGTGCCAAGTTTGACCGCGTGCTACACTGCCTTCTCCTCCTACCTCCCTGGTGCTGCCCTCCTGGCACCCGGAATTTTGACTACCTGGTGCAAACACAAGCGTTCCGGCAGAGCAAGCCAGTGTGCTGCAGCCCCGCGGGAAGGTGAGTGGTTCCTCTGAAGCTAAGGGGAGAAGGGCTGTGTTGAGGCCACTGGGGTAGGAATTAAATTTCTTGCTTTGCGTCTGGCTCCAGCATTACACTTGTGTTGAGCTGGCATACGATGCCAGGCAGGGCAGACAAACCTGAGCTGTCTCTGAACAAAGCAGCAGTGAGCAGGGCAAGTTAACCCCGGCACAGCATCCTCCCGAGGTCACCGCGGGGCACCCCATTCCCAGGCCAGCTCCCTCCAAGACGATGGGAGAATCTCTGCCTCTCTCTGCACTGTGCATCCAACAAGTGAAACTCTGGGACCTCCCCATCCAGCCCTGCACTGCCCTAGATCATCCTGCTGAATTTTGGGCATTGAAAGGTGGTGTCTCAGCTAGCAGCCTCCTGCATGAGGCCTCTTCCATAGCCTGGAGGTAGCAGTGGTGCATTGGTACACCCAAGATCTGGTTCATCCCTTGGGTTTATGGAAATCCCACTCATGTCAATGCATTTGAGAAGGAAAGACTAGCACCAGCAGATTCCTTCTCAGGGGAACCCTGCTGTTATTTTCACCCACATGTTGTAATTTTTGATGGGAACTACCTAGAAGCAACGCCAGGCAATTTTCACCTCAAGATGTTGCTCCAAAAGTGGCTATTCCCCTCCCATCCCGAGTCAAAAGAGCTGTTTAACCTTTTGTCCTTTAAGCTGACTGCTAGAGGTAGCAACACAGAACCTGTTTCGCATGAAGGTCGGCAGCAGGAAAGTGAAGAACTGTGTCAGAAAAATGTAACAAATATAAATGTTTTTCCCAAGCCACTATAAATGCACAGGCAGAGCTTTGCTAGGGTGACTTGTATTTTTGTGTTTATTAGCTTTACTTTGAAGTTACCCCCTAAACACCTTGCTTAAAGAGCAGGCAAGTTATCCTCAGTTCACCCCTGTAAAGGCCAAGACTATTATTATCCCTCTTTTACAGTTGGAAAACTGAATGACAGAGAACTGAGGTGACTTGCCTGTGGTCAGACAGTGACCCTGTGGCAGACGCTTGCCTCCCAGCTTAGCGTGGTGACCACAAACCCAGGCTTCTCCTTTGCATCATGATGCAGCATAAAAAAGAGCAGGAGGAAGGTGCTTGGAAACTAGTGGGGCTCTGCTGAGTTGGCAGCTTGGCCAGGAGGATCTGCCACTTTTTCAAAGCAGACAGGACTTTATGGAAGTCAATCAAACATTGAGATGTTGTAGGAAGAAGACCTTGTCCCTGAGCTCATAGAGGCAGACAGCTTGCCATGAGACAGCACCACTGTCATCTTTCCGTCCCCATGCCTCCGTAATTTTTCTTGAGCATCGATTTGCAGGTACTAACAGAGGAAAGAAAATGACGGGATATTTTTTTTCACCTTGTGTTGCAGGGTCAGTGTTTGAGATGCTGGAATAAACAGGACATCGAGACTGCTTGGCTAAACCACAGGGTTTGGGGGCTTTTAGATTTTTTTTTCCTTATGCCTTTCAAATACTGTCTCAGTGAGGTCAGGCAGATTTTTTTTACACAGAATATTAAACGAGGAGAGCAGAGAAAATACTAGCTTTTCCGATACTTTTACAGCAATGCACCATGAAAGTGCTTTCCCTCTTAATGGGAGGGAAACACAGTTTTATAGACTTTAAGATACCATGGAGCACTCAGCTTGGCCCCTGGCCATCTGACTGGGGCTCTGCACAGGGAAATGACAGAACAAAGTGCCTTCGCTACCCCTGTTTTTGTGCACATCAGGCACTCATTGGGGATGGTTGCTTGGTCTGGGTTTCACACCACAGCTGGCCTCGTGGAGACAACAGCAGCACCCTGGGCTGCCTCCAGGTGCAGAAAAAGAAACAGGTTTCTCATTACCTTCCTTTTAACCTAGTTTTTTAAATTGTCACTAGATGCCTTTCAGGTTCAGAAGGGGAGAGGCAGGTAAAATAGAGGCTAAGGAAAGGCATGAGGCCATCAGTACTCTCATTCTGCCAGCTGAAGCTACTGAAATTCCTGCGGGTACCCAGGACTGTTTTACAAGTGAACACCGCTGGAATGGATTAATGGACTCTTTTTTTCTCTTTTATTCAAGTCACAGGAGGAGTACACTCTTCTGTTGCTTGCTCTCATTCACTCACAAATCTGACTATTTGGAGCTGGTGCACCGGGAGGCACTAATGCCCTCCAAAGGTTTGGGCTTGGGGGACCAGGTGTATTATCCACAAGTTTTCTGCCCCAAATCAGCACGTTGTACTTGCATGGAAATAGTATAAGAGCCCTTTCTCCCCATGGGGACCAGAATACATCTTCCTCTCACCTCTGCCTCCTTTTATCCCAGGCTGGAAACAGAGACTTTTCATACCCAAAACATGGATTATAGACAAGAAAATACAGCATCTGGCCAGACTTTGCTGATGTAGGGAGTGACTGATGAGACTGAATGCTTTGTTTTAACAAAAACTGGCTGCTTTGGAACTACATTGGACCTCAATCCAAGTATCTCCTCTTTTCAGGGCTGTTTGTGCTCAGGGCCTTGGTTTGGCTCCAGCTCTAGTGGGGTAGAAAACAAGCCATGTTTCATTGTGTCCAGTTAATAAAGTGGTAAACATTGTTTTGTGCCATGGAGCTAAAATAAATCCAATTATTTTGTACGTAGTGACAAATGAGAAGAAAATATGCTCTTTCACATAATTCTAGGAAGTGAACACACTATCTTTAGTGCAAAAAATTATATGTTCTTGTAAACAGAAGTGAATTAAAGTATAGTGCTTCTATATTACTGCCAAGATGGGAAAGGCAAATGCTTGAAAATCAGCTATCCTGCTTGAAAAAAAGCATTTATTCCTAACAATAGAAATAATGCCTTGAGTGCATAAACCAGCAATATTTTTCTATGTGTCAGATATCCCAGATAAAAAATACTTTGCTTACTCTTTTCACCTGATTTCCAGTCTGCATACAAAGAACAAATAGCATAACTTTTCTAGGACACTGTTTGCTGTGTTTTCAAACAGACCTGACCTGATCCTACATAAGTGTATGCAGATGTTTAGCATAAGGCATTAACCTTTGTTACAGAGCAGCTCATGGGGCTCTAGGAAATCACACTTGAAAATAAAACCAATCTTTAGAGTGGTTTCCTCTCTAGCCTCCATCAGTTGGAAGAGACTTACACCCCAGGCATTAAAAAGGTTGGTACGGGACAGCATCAGAGCTCACCGACCTCTTGTGCATTGTTAAAAGTGTAATGTAAAAAGTTCCTAAAAAAGGAATTGGACACATTGTAGGGTATTTTCTCTTTCCTCAGTTCAAAATATTTTTGCTGTGGCGAGAAAAGATAATGGTGATAGTAATCAGAGCTTTGAGTAGAGTCCTCAGCAATTATATTTTTTTGCTGTTTTTCTTAAGCACTATACAACGCAAGCCTTCTTTCCAGGTGGAAGAACCATCATGGTAGGCAGGCTATTATGCTAAACATTTTTGTGTCCTGCCTGTAAGAGAGCAGAATTGGTGTTGGTCGTGAGACCCGACCTGACTGTGGGTACGAGATACTGGGAAATGTGTAAATGAGGCTGGATATTACGCGACTTGAAGACCAGGCTGACATCCAGGCGGCCCTCAGAAGCAGAATGCTGAGCAACGCCAAGCACAGACAGACAGACATGGGGAAGCCCTTCCAGATGCACTTCTCCTATCAGCTCCCTGGAAAACCCCACTCTTTCTGTGTCTCTACGGAAAAATCTACTTGTCACTCCAAATAACTGCAGACAGGCTAGACATTTCAGGTACCATCTTTTGCTGAGCACTTAATTTTTCCACCAGGTGGTCCAATTCGGCGTTGTGTTGAACAAGTGTCCAGTGATACTGACAAGGTGAACAAAGATTTACATGGCAGGTTCCCTGCTCTCCAGTAACTCCCCACTTTGTCTGAGGGAAACCCCAGGTAGCTTCTTGCACCTCTGCTGAGGGGTTAGTCACCCTACTGTAACGACATGCACCCTGAGCAGCTCAAGCATTTTTTTCCTACACGTTTTAACAGTAGTTAAACAATATTTTGGCAATATTTCTTTTTCCTTACCTCTTCTTTTTAAAATCAGTGCTTTAAAAAACAAAACAAAACACAAAACCAGACACTATAGGCAGCGCAAAACTGTTGCGAGAGGGAGTTCTGCCCTGCAACAAACGAGAGCAGGTGGGAGAGTCCAGATCAAGCCCCTCTTTCATGGTCTACACTAGAAAACAAACTTCGGTTTCCTGTTGTCCAAGTGAGTGCCCCAATAGCAGCCTGAGAGCCCATTTTGTCACTGATTCATTATCCAGCTGCATCGGGAGAGCTCCAGCGGGGAATGTCCCCAGTAAAAGGGACAAGCAGAGGCTGCTGGTCTCCCTCTCACCAGCCGGCATACTGGCTGTGAGACTACGAGCTCCTCTGGGCTGGGTCTCTCCAGCTCTCTCCCTGCCTCCTGACAAACATATGAAAAACCTCACGTCTACCCTCAGGTACCACAGCCAGAAAAAGCAATCTTGACAATTTTCGCAAGGCAGGAAATAACGCTTCCTCTCGCCTCAGCTCTGCTGGTGAGGCCTGTGCTGTACTAACATATAGCAAGGCACAAATGTATTACCACTTAAAACACAGTTATTTTGTTTGCCATGGATCCACCAAAACTTCTGATGAATCTGACATATACGTGTCCTCTCTTTCTGTCACGGAAGTGCAATTATTCTGTGGTTTCACCCCAAGAATTAGGTCATCACAGCAAAGTAAAAGTAAGTGAACCGAGCGTTAGGAGTTTGGAGGGAAGAACTTGTTCATGAAAGTTAAATTAGTCTGCAAAATTATACCCTTTGCTTTCTTTTCCCTTTCCCCCATGTCGATGTATATACTTTAAAAAACCTGACTCCTTGACAAAGTTTGAATGACTCCCAACTTAAGCATCGCATTGCCAAAAGCCTCTTTTGTTTCTTTATAGTTTGCTTCTTCCCACATGTACAAACCGCCATAAGAATACCCTCCGGCCATGGGCTGAGACATCGTAGTTGAAGATATGTATGAGAGAGTAGGTGCAGAACAAGACACATCCAGCCAACCAACAGCTCAGCAAGCAACCAAGGAAAATACAGGCACAAAAAGACACCTCTGTCCAAAGAAAAGCTGCAGAAACACAAGGCTCGGGCAGCAAGGACTGAGCTGCCATTTGAGCAGCCCTTGGGAGAAGGTTGTGTCTCTGCTGAATACGGGGGACCAGGCTCCTAATTCAGGCATCTTAATCAGATGTGTAAGCTTAGGTGGGATGAATCTGGACCCCCTCCCGCAGCCTGAGTGGGAAAAGTGAGGGATGATGGCATTTACCACCTTTGCAGTGCCTCCAAGAGGACAAACAAATGGGGAGTGGGTTGCACAAACATCATGGTATTGGAGGTCGGAGAAACAGCTTAGACAGAAACCCATTTCATCAGCCCACCAAAACATCTCTAGACAGTGACAGGTCTTCACCATTCAGCGTCATTCAGAGTTGAACAAGCAACCTGCAACTTAAAGGTCCTGTGGCTCGCTGTTTATTTAAACTAGGGGAATTTGGCAACATAAAAGTAAATTTAGTCCTCATGGATATTGACCATTTAGACTTTGATGACGTGTAAAAAACTTCGCTCCTGTCCAAAAAAGAAAAAAAAAGAAAAAGTATCTAGGTGGCTACACACTCCCTTTGAACTAAAGACCTTTGCTTTTACCAAGTCCGGTGACTGGTGTTTCTGCACAATAGTTGAAAACACCTGTTTTTCTAAAGAAATTAGTTTGGATATTTTTATATGTAGGTTATTAAGCAGTCTCTCCTCTGTACTAATGCTCTATTGTGCCTACACAGGACTGCAGTTCACTGAAAGCTCATAAATTTATTGTGGTTCTGCCTAGTCTTTATTTAAGGTTCTTGAACCATTTTTTGCTTTCCTTATTTTCTTTGCAGCTGCAGAGAGACATAGTAAGCTACTGTACAGCATTTTGAAAGCAGGGCCTCTGAGAAGTTTCCAAACTGCATACAAGCAGGTTATTCTTTGGCTTGTTTTCTTTGGCTTGGTGTTAGCAGTAGAGAATGAGTCAAACAGCATTAACTTTCAAGAGGGAAGTGGTGTGGTCAACCAAAACTGTTTGCGGCTAGATTGCGAAGATAGGTAGAGCAGGTAATGAAGAACAGCCCGTAATGTAGGGTGTAGGTAGGAGAGGCAGACAGACTCAGACAAACAGAGTCCTTAATAATTAAATCAATACTGTCACCTAAATTTTTCTGCAGCTTTATGTGCTACGGTTATGACACAGCCTGGCCTTTCTGGAGTGGTCAGCCTTAAGGAGATGGCCTGGTGCATGTCGTGATTAATGGACTCAAACTACAGCACTGGGCAAGGGAAGAATAAAGGTTGAGTGTTATGAAAAAAACAAACAAACAAATGCACATGAAAAGCCACCTACAAAACCAACCAGCCAATCAACAAATGAAAAAACAAACAAACAAACAAAACCAGCAACTTTTCATTTGTGGCTTGTTAAATTATTTCTTGTGTCTCCTCTCGTTTTTAGAGCCTGTTCCTTATCGGTTCCACAATTAAAGAAGGCAAGGAAGTTGTTTCTATCCTTCCCTCTCTTTAGGATGTATTTCAGTTATCAACAAGCATATAGTGCCCTCATACAAGACAACTCTTTCTCTTATAATTCAGAAGCGGGGTTGAGATGGCCTCTCCCAAGCATTGCTCTCCCTCACACTTTGCACAGATCTATGCAGCACTGACACAGGAACAGTCTGACCAAGATTTATCATTAACACTAATAGAAAATGCATTTACCCATTACAATTCCCAATTGCAGCAGATGAGCAAGGGCACAAATGGAGATGCAGAGCAAAAGTCCTTTTTGTGTTCTTCACAACAGGGGACAGAGAATGAAGCAAAAGCCTGCAGTGTTTTTGTATGGGTCTGCAAAGAGGAAACTGCTGCACCATCTGATAACCCAGGGCAGACAAGGCTGGGAGGGACTGCAGTGCAGATGGATTTTCACGCCTTCCAGTTATATTCCAAGAAGAAAACAGGGCTGTTCACTGAGAGTGTCATACCGCTTCATCCAGCTTTTCTCTTAGACACATGTTGTTTTAGTAAAACCAGAAGTAAGACAACTCCTCAAAATCAGAGGCTTCAGAAAAGGTCCTGCACTACCAAAAGCTTGTTTGGCTAGTGGGAGTGTCTCATCACTCCACGCAGGGTGAAAGTTTCCCTCCCCCTTCTCCCAGCTCCCTGAGGAGCCTGAGGAAGAGAAGGTCCTCTCTCCAACCTCCTGCAGACAGCAGGGTGAAGGAAGCAGGTTGCAGAGGTTGTAGGTAATCGAGTCCTGCTGCCCTCCAGCACAGCCCTGAAGGAAACTTTCTCACCTGCCAGCAGTGGGTAGACATTCAGTGGCCAGTCCTGCAGGGTCACCAGGATTGCCGACCGGTACTCCAACCCCCCAGCTTTGCTAGCTAACCTCCTTCTAGGAGAGGTAAGGGCTCTTTGATACCGTTAAATCCACAGTAGGCAGGAGCACCATGGGGTTTGAACTACAAGTCCATCCTTCCCCAGCTCATGCAAATCCGCAGCAGCCACTTCAAACCTTCCATTCGCTCACATTTAATGACTGCCATCCAAAAGTCCGTCCTTGCTGAAGAAGCGTGATGGATGAAGGATGAGATGCAGAAAACTTTCATTCAGAGCACCATCAACTAACTTCACTTGAAAGATACTTGGCATGTCAGTGAACTAGGGTCTTCAGTGGAGACCAGCATATAGTCATATCTCTATGGCCAACCTACTTGCCAGGGTGCTGCATATTAATGCTTTTCTTTACATACACACACAAAATACAAGTGGCATCTATGCAGTCTTTTTTCGTATTTCTATGGAAAATTCTCTCCCCTCCAAAAGAATTCTTCAATGATCTTAACAGCTTCAAATTCTTTGAAGGTAAATGCAGTGGACAGGAGAAAGTCAGACCTACTACTGCTTAGGAAGCATTTTCAGAAGTAATATACATTCACCTAGTTCTGGTTTTGTCACAGTTACAGAGTACTTGCCCACTGATTTCAGCAGAGCTCAGCCAAGGCTGTATATCCCTTGAAAATCTCACCATGCAAATACAGCTAAACACTTAAAAATATTCACCACAGTCTTTGTAGCTGTTCAACCACTAGGCAATAAAATAATGAATATTAAGTGCAAAAAACCAGTTGACAAAGATGAAAAAATTGATTAAAATTTAATACCTACCTGTTAAAAAAATCACACTAATTCAAGAGGTGGGGGAAGAGCTGTGTGGGATTAAGTGGCTAAAAAAATTTGAAATAATTTCTATAGGACTGGGCCAGTCTTACTGCCATTCCTAGCCCACACCACAGCACCTCTTGTTTCCTGTTTACCTGCTTTATGTGAGGAAGAAGATTGTCCTGTCAAGACTTCTGTTTATCTTTAAATAATGAGCCAAATAACTAGGCAAGCAAATATATACGAGCTACTGCTTTCCCAAAAAAAGCAGTCTTGACACAAGATCTCATATGGCACATATTTGACAGTTTTATTGAACTAATATAACAAATTCCCTCCCTCATGTCACCTAACATCATCTTTTCTGGCTCACTCAGGAGTGAGACTGATAAATGCCAGGGAAAATAAACCTGTTCCACCTTTTCCATATAGAAAAGAAGCACCTGTGCTATGAAACCTCAAGGATGCTGGTATTAAAAACCTATTGAGGTCCTACCCATTGAGTAGGACAAAAAGGATCTCCCGTATCACTGTTACGCCAGACAATGACGGGAATTCATATAAATTCCATAATCCTTTTCACATCTGATGGAGAACAATCAGTACTGTTTTTAGGAGCTGCAGGTAGCTGCTAGCCAGTTAAAGTCCATATGAGGCAGGCCTTGCCTGGACCTTGTCTGCACTGAGGGGTCTTTGCACTGGGGCAGTTACAGCAGCTGCTGGTCTTTGCTTTTACTGGTCTTTTGAGCTTGTGAGCAGCATGACTGCTGGCATGTCTGTATGATTCCCAATCTGAAACCAATTACTTGAGAGCATGGGCTTTGCTTCAGGTTCCCGCTGCCAGCGAAAGCCCCCCGGGGTGCCCAGGTGAGGGGACTCTGAGACTTCAGACAACAGGCCGGAGCTGTGCCAGCCTCACCATCTGCTGCGAGGGGGACAACCCTGGCCCAGGGCTGCCCCTGCCCCAAGGGAGCTGCTCCACCATCCCCTTCATGGAGGAGAAGGGGCTTGCTGAGCTGCTGGGATGCGGGGCACAGAGAGGTCTTTCTGAGACACAGGGCGCCCACGAGCTGCAGAGTTGCCTGTGGGTGCTCTGCAGATCTGACTGCACCCAGAAACCAGACCTCTTGTCCCATTCTGCAGCCAAACTTTTAACCTCCAGTGTCAGGTGGTTCTGTGCTATGTGACGCTCCTGTGCTATACGGTCCTGTGCTAAGCCAGAAGGCCCAAAGCTGTATTACTGCAGTAATTCAGGCTGGTTGTGTGAAAACGCGTGCATAATGGAAAAAGGCTGATTTCCCCCTCACTCCTCACTTTTCTGAGTCACAAAGGGACAAAGTGCTCTCTACTCTTTCTTTCTTTGTGTACTTTCATTATGAAAAATGGGCTGGTGGCATGCACAGCTTTCAGAGTGGGGGAAGACATGCCCAACCACAGGACGTACATTTTAGGCTGTTGTTCCCCTGCCTCTCTGGGGGACTGCGGAACTGGCCTGGCTGCTGGGGGGGCTGTTAGGACTGTCCTGCCTGTTCAGAAACAGCTCCTCCGGTCTGCAAGCACGCCCTTGCAATGATACACCACTGTATTTAAATTGATTAAATTGCTCTTCTTTGTCTGTCCTTCGATGAGAGACACATACAGAAAGGAAACCAGCAGCGATCCTCTACCCGCCCACACCCATTTACAGACAGCTATACATCAAGTCAAATCGTGTGAATTTGAGCTAACAATGTTTTGTAACTTTCCCCAGCTGTCGCACGCTTGCACACAACCGTTGCACAAGCCATCTACAAATGTCCCCAGAATGCACCCATAATTTAAGCACTAGTCCGCCCACATCAGCGTCACCCAGACAATAGGACGCGGGGACACAAACACACAGGCGCGGACCGGGCAGTGCTCAACCGTCAGCTTCTCTTGCAGCCCATCCCTTTCTTTGGTCTGTACACAGTCTATTTAGATTGGAAGCTCTCGGAGGCGAGTACCTTAGCCAAGATTTTTCAAAAAGTGATTAGCAAAGCTGGGCTGTGATACTGAGAGGGTGGTGTGCTAGCATACAGTGCTAGCAAAGGAGGAATGAGTCCCAGTTACATTTCTGTTATATGGACAGTCAGCTTGCAAACACCACCTTTTCCTCTACACATTTTCTGCTAAGTAACCTTTATGCACTATAAGTCTACAGGTGAATGGAAGGATCTGAGAAGCCATCACTGAATTTTATATGGTGGGTCGATTACAATAACACAATGATCCATTTTTTCATGGTTTCTAAACTGTTGGTACATGTTAGTCTCAGTTTCCAACTGATGGAGGCACTTGTAGAAGCAAGTGAGCAAGAAATGAAGGCATTTAGTATTATTTCAGCTCACTGAGATGAAAGGGGCTTTTGGAAAACAGTTTGGCTTTTCCTTGCATGGAATGCTAAAGGTGGAAGTGATGTGAAACCCTCAGAGGAATCATCCCTCCCCAGCCCGACATGTGCAGGGTCTTCCTTGCTTCGGCAATGGGATGGGTGATGACAGCCCCTCCCAGAAGCTGATCTGGGAGTCTAAGGTCTGTGGGCAAAGGCTGGATGGGGCAGGCAAAAGGGTAAGCAGGTCACGATCACTTAACATCACCAGCCCTTGAGGACTCCCTGAAAAAGACCTCAGGCTGGGCAAAGGGGCGTTTGAAGTTTTCCTTCAGAACAGCTAAAGGCTGTGGGCTTTCTCTGAACCTCACAAGTGAGACAGGACCACAGGATCATTTCCGATTAAGGTCTGAGGGTATCCTTAACTGTGGTTGACTGAAGATGTACAGCTTACCCCCTCACCTCCCTATTCCCATGCCCCTGGCTGGCTTTGCCAGGAGGCAAAAGGAAATTTCCATTCCTAAAAAGGCACTTCTTGGGCCAGTAGCTTTTTAAGCTGCTTTTCAAATCCTGCTCAGCAATATTATTCTTTCTCTCTCTACTCCTCGGCATCCTGCCCTTTGATACAAAGATGCCCAAAAAGTATTTGGGAAAACCACATATCCAATATGGGATAATCACATTTAATGCCCAGCTTAACCTTGGACATCTCAGGCACACTGGGGCTAAATCCATGTAGCCTTTTCATTTTGTGCCATTTTCAGGCACCTGATCCATTACTGATTTTTTCAGAGCTATGTAGGTTAAAACAATTCAATGAGAAAAAGAGAAAGAACCAGTCAAAAGAAGAAAAAACCTAATTTTTCAGCAGACATACACAGTAGGTCAAATGGCCTAAGGGAAATATTTAATTTAAGAGTCATAATATTTCTACCAAGTTTCCTAACCAAAAGTATTTTCATCAGGAGCACTACTCTTGATCTGGTTACTGCTAATGATTTTCCCCATGGACTTAGCTCATAAAAACATAAATTGCTTTATGAATCATAGAATCATAGAAGTTGGAGAAGAAAATGATAGGTTAGGTCATCTTGTCCTTCCTCCTGACAGTGCAGTATTATCCCTTTTTATAAAAAATTTTGAAAATAAGCATTTATTCAGAGCTGGAGAATAAAAATGCTAATTTCAAAAGAGATTTTAAAAACATATAATGAAAGCAGTGGAGGAAGAGCCAGATTCTTAAGTACCTTGGCGCTCTCTACAAGCCGTGACAATTTGATGAGAAGTATCATCTGGGTAAGCACAACCAGAAATTCAATTACAAAAAAAAAGGACAATGCAAGTTCTGTGCACAAGTAAATATCATAGTTGTAAATGCAAATCTGGTAGTTACACAGGCAAAGAAGCTGCTAGGCACAAACCTGGCCATCACAACAACTGTGACCAAATGTACAATGGGATATGCAAGCACCCAAAGTCTGCAGGGCTCTGTGCAGAGTGAATGTGGCATGTCTGATAATACACATGCCTTGTTATCGTCACCTATTGTGACATTTCCATGCATCCCAGTGAGCCAAAAAGTCTGTGCTTTGCATATTTGCTTTTGGAGCCTTTGGTCTGAGTATTTTTCTGCTTTCCAAAGATGGTTTCAAATTCTGCTTTGTACCGGTTTTTGAAGTTTTTTCCCCAAGCATGCCTAGTTGAAGAAACTGTCTTTTTGCATTAAAAATGCCCACTTTGAGAACCTATCTAATTCTGGCTCAGAAACTGCTCTTGACCCATCATTCTCTCAAGACAAAAGAAAATGCTTCTGTTATTTCTTAAGTTAATCAATCTTAAAGGTTTTCAAAAAAAGGCATTTCTATGTCCTGTAAAGTTCACTAAAAATTGTCCTTCTTTTAAGTTCTGACTTTTGTCTCAGATGGCCTCCATCCTCAGAAATGGCCCTTACCTTCTGGCATTTTTCACAGAGAATGCAGGCACTTGCTAGAATTCAGACAGTCTGAGAACCACTATAAGCATAAAGTAAATGAATCAAAAGCTGTTGCTGGAGTTGGTTTGGGACTTCAGCATGTTTTTTCTAGATCTCTGTAAGACAGCAGTATCTAATTTTGTTCCCATTACTGTCTTCCATATATTTCTTTTGAATCAGGACATCTTAGAAAATACATCTCAGTATTTCTGTAATTCCTTTAGCTCGAGTGAGTCATGGATCTGTAAGCATGAACATTCTCAAATATTGATTACTGAAACCAGAAACACTCCAATCTAGCAATTTTTCTTTTTATTCTAGTCTTAATACAAGAAGGCTGATACAATTTTAAATCCCTTCAGTACACAGAATGCATGTTTTTATATGTCTAACTGCAAGTCTTATACGTGAGTTTGCACAGGTAACAGCCCTGCAATCTACTTTTGGACAGGCTACACATACAACTGATCTAATTGAACCAAGGCAAAATAGAATACATCTGCTGAGCCAGAGTACAGAAAAATAAATGTACAGCCCAAACCCGTCAGAATTGTCTCGGAATGGAGAATACACTTCTTTTTTCCTTCATAGCCTATGGATCTCATCAGGCCAATCCGTATCTCAGTAAAATGTAGAAAGAGAAGAGGTACCAGACTGATCACAACAGCCACTGCGATTCAGAAACCCTTGGTGAGAAGTCAGACCCAAGGACCTTCCAGCCCACTTACAAATGAAAGGAGCATAATCCCTTCTATGCTGCATCACAAATGACTTAGCGACTAAAGGAGCTGTGCATTCCTACTGAGGGGAGAGTCTGATCTCTTCTCCTGACACCCATAAAGCGTCCTCCACTATGAGGCTGATTTGCCTATGACAAAGTGAAATTATTTACAAGGAAGCTTTTACACACATTTGAGTCAGGAAGATACGCATGTTGCTTCAGTATGTATTGTATCTCCATTTCCTTTTTAAAATGTAGAATCTTATTAAATATTAACTATTATACCAACTGAAGAATTGATTTAAAACAGTAGTATGCCCGCAGGATGATTTTGTTTCTTACTCTTCTAGCAGACTCGTATTCAAAAAACGAAAGCTTATTTGTTGTCTGCAAACTATGAACATGCCTAGGTAACTGCATATGCAAATCTGGAATTTGCATACACTAATATTTTTTATGTGCACAGCTGCTGGGTTCAGCAGGGATATTTTTGAGGAACAATTCAACCACAATTTTCAAAAAATAATACAAACTAAATAAGAAGCCTTACCCCAAGAGCAGAATTTGTTTTAAAGTCTGTCCTCAAATCCGAAAAATATAGGTTAGATTTTTCCATTAAATGCATGCAGCATCATGATGCAACTCATACAAATGAAGGCTCAAGAAGAAAACGCACAGGCAAGACACAAGTTTTCTAAGCAATTTCAGTTGAAATTTCAAACTTTTCTTTTTTTCCCCTACGTCAGTTAAGCAATCCCGAGCTGCAAGTCTCATTCTCTAGTGGGTGTTTGAATCCTGCTGCTCTCTTCTCCTGGGATGATTACGCTTAAGCAACAGCCAGAACTTCTGCCAAGCATGCAGGAGGAGTGCAAGAAACTAACCACAAACCTCAATTTCCATCAGGGCATTTCGATAAAAATATAAAAATGCCCCATTCAGGCTAGTGACTGAGGTTAACAACTGCCTCCAGTAACAGGCAGCACATGTGCTGCGGAAGCATCTATACCTGTGGATCTGCTCCACCCTCACTTTGCTTCACCTCCCAGACAAAACAGCCTGCCCTTGCCGACTGAACAAAACAACCTCCTGTGTGAAAGGATATTCCCCTGGAAATATCAAACCATTCATCTCCTCCTTGTATTTAATTCTTAAAAAAAAAGAAAAAAAAAAAGAAAAAAAAGAAAAAAAAAAAGAGGAAAGGTTTGCTGTCTATGAGAATAGGTGCTCTTAAGCTATATGACAGCACGAGGTACAGCGAACTCCACAAAGCAGCAACCAGGTGTCCTTTCTCCAGCATTTATCTATTCTTGCAGGGTGGCTGAGCTTGACAAGTTAGATCAATGACGTATTGGTTTCCAATGCTTTAAAACCCTCTTATCATCTGAAAGGCAAGACTAGCAAGAAATGATACGCGAGGTATGAGCTGCCCACCTTTTACCAGCATCCTTTCTGTCAGCTTTTGGGTATGATCCAAGTCATCTCTGGGCAGATACTTTAGAAATGCAATGCAAGTCATATCCTAGATCAGCTGGACACTTGTGAAAAATAAGGCTTTGGGAAGGCATAAGTAAAACCACTCATAGGACAGCCTTGGCTTAAAACACACCCATTGCCCCACATGCATTGGGTATTGCTGTGTCTCATGGGGCTGGTGATGAACCCCTTCACTAAACTGTCAACCTGGCCTTCTGCAATGCCGTCGTTAGTTCACTTACTTCTGGGCTCACGAGGTCCATCCACTGTTATCTTGATGGCTCTGTGGTATGTGGCTACTTGTGGTGGATTTGTGAAGACTGTGATAGTCAGCGTGAAGCTTTTCCCTGCAAGAAGAAAAAAAGTTACTGAGCATATATGTTGAGAAAAGGCAGACTCCTCACTTCAAATTGCACTTGAACACACCAAATGGCACTGAAACACTTTAGCTGTCCGTATCTGAAGATAGATATGTGCCCAGGCAGCTGGGTGTATAACCTCAAAACTACCTGGTGCTGGATGCATTCCCCCTGTGGCAACTGCTCAAAGCTTTTGGGAAAAAAAATTAATTTATATTTAAATGATCTACACTTTGTTTGTAAAAAAAGGAGTTTACCCCTGACAGGTAGAGTTTATCTGATCTACATGACTGCTGGTACATTATCTGTGCTTTCTAGAGAGTGTTAATTCAGAGAAGCTTAGAAATTGTGGTTGGCTCTTCCAAACTGCCACGGGAATCTGATCAACAGCGCTTGTTAAAATTAAAGAGAACTGGGTGCTCAGATCCCCTAGGCAGATCGTAAAATCCCACGCTTTGTGGTCGAAGCTAGCTTTAGATCAATTCCATATTGTGCACCAGAACCCTTTAAAAATTATCTGCTACTGCAACACCAAGAAACATAGGAATCACAGAATCACACAGAATCACAGAACGTCAGGGATTGGAAGGGACCTCGAAAGATTATCTAGTCCAATCCCCCTGCCAGAGCAGGAACACCTAGGTGAGGTTACACAGGAAGGCGTCCAGGCGGGTTTCGAATGTCTCCAGAGAAGGAGACTCCACAACCTCCCTGGGCAGCCTGAATGGAAAAAATAAAAAAATCCCTACAGCTTGTCCACAGATAATTAAAACATTTTATGAAGTCATAGCAGAGCATTATGCTTAGTTTCTCTATTATTCAGTAAGAAAACTGTGAAGGCCTTTTCAAAATTTATATATGCACGTCATGGCTCTAAGTTGGGAAAAGTACCCATTTTCGTGGCTGCTGCGGAGCGTTTTGTATCCCCTTGTGGCTGCAATGCCTTCAGATGCTGCTACCCCTGGATTTGCTTTTGGCCAATGGCAACATTTACTTCAGGCATTTTTTAAATAACAAAAGTAATATCGTGCATCTTTGATAAGAACTCACATATGCAATCATTATGGCTTTGGCCTGGATAACAATAAAAACATCGTCTGTCAGCAGGTTTAGCATAGTTATCTCAGCATCACGGAGGACTCAGATACTGACAGGAATCTTCATTATCAGTAAGAGACATCAAGGGACATCACCCCAAGTTAGATAACCAGAAACTGTTATAAAAAAATGAAGGTACTCCTTTGGGCACATACTCTGTGAGTTTTCCCATACAGCTCTGCCTGCTTTATTTTACCACTTGGCTCCAGCCCTCCTGAGTGCTGAGTTTTTTCCCTTCTAAGACTTCCCATTTTTATTGTTCGCCTAGTTTATCTATATAAGTAAATATAAATTTAAACATAAATGTAAATGTAAATATAAATGCCTGCCTTTAGCAGTAATGTTCCAACCTCCCCATGCACATTCACTTGCAATTCAATACTTCTCT
Source organism: Caloenas nicobarica (assembly GCF_036013445.1). Taxonomy (NCBI): domain Eukaryota; kingdom Metazoa; phylum Chordata; class Aves; order Columbiformes; family Columbidae; genus Caloenas; species Caloenas nicobarica. Next base: position 123,455,048 of record NC_088245.1, on the reverse strand, counting down.
TAATGCAGTTCTTACTCTGGTGCTAATGGTCTGCATCAACATCACGGTGAGTGCACACATAGCTGTTACTGGAAACTGTCCTCATCACATCCCTGTGAATTAGGGAGGTATTCTCCCCACTCTATAGATGAGGAACCTTGAGGAGATAAAGTGTCTTGGCCACAATCTCACAGGAAGCCTGCAGCCAGTGATGCTAACCACTCCGGCTGCTGCAGCTAGATCCAACTATAATCCTGAATCACAGCCTTGACAAAACAGAAGCTGAAACACAAGCCTCACAAATCCCAGGTCAGTGTCTTCTCACCTCCACATCCTCACTAGAAACCAGTCTCTGAGATTGAAGGAATTATAACAGAAGCAAGAATCATTTCAGATCCCTGTCTCAGGGCCTTTGGTACTGCACTCTTGGGTCCTACATCTACCCAGACCAAGGATGGCTGTGTCCTTAACATTCTTTAAATACCAAATTAGACAATAAAGCTTTACAGTTTTGTTACTCTTTCTCTGACAGCACAACAGATCTTTCTATGAGGCATCAGTAATAAAGTTCAACAAACCTCCTTCCAAAAAACTTTATCACTCATAGCATTACACTTAACAAGGGGCATCTGGGGATCTTCCTTCTTTCCAAAAATGGTTTCCCTGTATCATTATGTACACCACCTAGATCGCTAAGACTGAAAGAGACTTTGAAAATATACTTTATTCTCTTCATTTCCTGTTTATTTCTTTTTTGTTTTGTTTGACAACTGCTGATGCATTAGGTAAGGTGCTCCTCATGTTCTACTATAATACAAAGTCAATTTATTCCTTTAGAAGGCTCTTGTGGATTTTTCAGATAGAAAAGAAATGCAGAAAAAAATTATAACAACAGTGAAATGTAATAAAATGTGGCCACATTGCCTGTATACAAGACCAGAATAAAGAAGAGGGACCTGAAGTTACTTTCAAGATTCCTTACAGAACCAAGTAGATCTCAGAACCTGTATAAGGTTGTGACACAAGTTGGCAAAAGCAGGAAGATGCTTAGCTCACTTCTTGTTGACAGAAGACTATTCATTAACCACATACTGGTTAACCACAGGACTATACAACCATAAACCTATGTGTCACTCATTGCTGCTTACTAATAATTCTGTCTGTGTTTTTTCTCTGGTTATTCTGTTTCGTCTGCATTTATCTTTACTAAGTGGTTTTATCACTTATATTCATAGCTTCTGCATAATTCATCATTTATGTGTCTGGTTGAGAAAGGTATATTTAGATTGGAGTTATTGTTAGTGAAATCTGGGTTTATGGATATACCCGTTCTGGGATGACGGCGGGACTACAAACGTCTCCTCCTTGCTTTTATGTATTATGATACAGCCATGATACAGATTTTTATTTTCAACATACACTTTAATATACTTACAAGCACATACATACGCACACATACATATGTAATATGCAGCAGACTAAACCAGTGGAAATAATACCAGATTAGTCAGTGGAGGCTGTATTCAGGCTCCCTAGCACTGGAGTTTATATTAGATACCGGGATTTCTGATACCTGAGTAAGTGGACCTCCTAACTGTTGGTGGAAGACCTACACGGAGCACTTAGTGTCTCCACCCAACTCAGGAAGGGGTGGGTGCCACCAAAACTGAGTCAGAGGGCATAAGTGGTGGACTGACATCTCTAGTGACTGTAAACAGGGTTCAAACACCCCAAGAAGGCATTCTGAAACACTGGCCTGGTTTGGATGCCTCCAATAGGCATGATGACAATTTGATGACATCCTGGTAGTCACAGTGAGCCAACACGTAGCCCTCCATTAGCTAACATCAAAATCTGAGACCTGCTGGGTTAAACAGTCCCATAAATCTACAGAAAACAATATACGAATCACCCTGGGTCTATGGGGTACGCCTCAGTACACTGAGCCAATTGCTACCACGTCTTCGTGTGAGTCTTTGCTGATGGTGGAAGGGCTGAGGGGTGATGTCAATGTCAAGCTGTGCCTCACTGGGGTGCAAGAGGCCCTTCAGAGACTTTCACTGTAGCTATCCCTGGCAGTTCCTAATATTAGGCACATAGCACCTCATGAGCACAACAATTAAATTTTCCAGATGTGGGACAGGGCTCTGCCTTTGGAAACCCTTCCCACAGACATCAAGCACACCCTCATATGTGTAAGGGCAGAGCACAGGACTCACTGCTTCCATCAAGTCTTTCCTCACAACTAGGGTAGGAAAAATTGCTTGGTAATGTTTATTTTTGCAAAAGCATTAAGGTCAGAACACTTCTAGAAAAAATAATGGAAACAGTAGAATTTCTGGCCAAAAGACAATACTGACTTTTGAAATACCTAGAGACTCTGTTGACGGGTTTGCTAGAGACTGTACTATCAAAAGTGCCCTCAAGAGTCACTGCTGATTTGACAGATAAAGTCAGATGGATTAAAGCAGTTGTTCCCAGCTCGTGACATTACAGGATTCCTCATGAGATCCCCTGATGCTCTGCAAAGCTGCGGGAACTTAAGAGGAAGCTCAAAGCATAATATTGTCCACTCAGCAATAATGTTCCTGGACCAGCAAGAGGTGAAGATCAGCCCCCAAGAACCAATCATCTGAAGGTGTGCCTGTGCTCTACACTGCAATACAGGAACTTGAAGTCTACATTCTGTCCGCACCTCATCTGAGAGAGGCTGGAAGCAGAATGAGCAGTCAGCTCACCTCCAGCATGATGAGGAATCATTTCAGTGGTCCCCCAAAACAGCACTGCAGGGCTCTAGAGGGAGCAATAGGCTTGTAAGCTGCGGCCCCTGGGAATGTTTGGAAGGAACCAAGGAGGGGAAAAATGAATCCCAAGTGACAACATGGTCACATGAAGCTCCTGCGTGCTGCTTTAGTCATCTCTGAGCAGCGTCACAACCAGACGGGTCCAGCGGTGAGAAAGCACACTTAAAATATAAGTGGCTTCATGGGCAGGTGCAAAGGGGAATGAGAACAGACACACTTTAGGGATGAGAGGCCACATCTTGAACCTATCTCTTAATTTTAATCCGTCTCTTTCTCAGGCAAAAGGAGCCGTTGATTCCATTGCTGAAGGTTCATCCAAAGAAGGACAGAAAAAAATGGAGTTAAAGTTTCAGAAGTTTGCCCGTGGTGGGTGGGGAGGAAAGCGAGGCCAACAGATTACGGCATTACAGTTGCAATCTTTTGCTTTTGGGATGTATTTAGATGATCACAGATGTGTCATCAGAGTAGGGTTTTTTTGGTTTTGCTTGTTTGTTTGTTTTTAAATTGTTACAGTAAATTATTAGATAAAAAGAAGAAGAAAAATGGGAAAGGAGACAAGAATGCTTGTGCTGACAAGGACAAAAGGTATAGATGGAAAAATATGAAATATAATACCCAAATGCAATACAAATTATATTACAGGCATTTATATTATATTAGTGAGAGACTTCCAGGTTCTAGTAAGAAAGATTATGATACTTTTTTTTTTTTTTAATCCAGCTTCTACTTTTTAATGCTTATGTACTTACTTTTCTTAAGCCATGCTAAATGATCCATTTTATATATCTTTACAATTTCTCACAACATTTTCCTGGGTATCTGCCAAAGTGAAGATGTCTACTGCATTTTAATAACATATCTGACTGTATCTCTGGGCAGGATGTAATACACATATGCTCGTGTATTCATTCTCAAGTGTCGACTGTTATACAGCAGGGCCATATTTTGCCATTCTTACCACTTAAGCTGCTGAATACTCCAAATGTAATCAATAGGATGAGAAGGGCCAATATAATTTGACCCTTTGTTAGTTAGCTGATGCTTATCATACAAGTGAAATATGTTTGTAGGTGTTCAAGTTGCATGTCCAATTGCAAAAAAACTGCACAAGTCCAAATTCTGTGCTCAGGTGGTGACTCTTTTCTCCTGCCCCTAGAGAGAGTTTCACACAGTCAGAATATAACTTTGCCTGTTATGTTTGGCTCAGTGGCTGCTTTATCAGAAAAAAGCTGCAGCTGAAATAAGTGGCATAAAAAAAATAACATAATTTGTTTACCATCAGCACCACAGATACCACTGAATTTAAATATGAGAAAAAACTGTTATTCACCTCATCTGCTACCACACTGTAGATGGTTTACAAATTCTGACTGCCACAGACCAGTGGTCCAAACAGATAAATGTGAACACGGGGACATGTCAGCAAATCAGGGTGATTACCCATAGAAATGCAAGAACTGCCCATGCAAATCAGTGTCACGGGCAATGGATCTGGTTTTGTATTTATATGAATGTTCTGCAGGTGTAAGAGTGTGTGAAGTTGGAGATTTGGGAAATACACCCACTTGCCTCCTGCCACACCAGCCTGGGTCAGCATAAAGGTATACTTTTGAACATTTCTGTCGAGTGTCTCACTCCAGGAAGTTCTTATATCTGTGTTTACATAGCATCTACTTACCCAGAATGGAATCTCCATCGCATTAAATCAATAGGTGTTTTGTTTTGGATTTATACAGGGCCAAGCTGTCATGCAAATGGCCAAAATTGGCCCAGCTGCAAACTTGGACCCAGCTATGAACTACTGAATTTGTTTTGCAAGAAGTTGTGGAAAAGAAACTTGTTACTGCAGGAGCATGGCTGGCTCTGGCTTCTCCCCTTCCCTTTCCTTCCCAACTCCCTGCAGCACAACCAAGTGCTTAACTAAGACCTGTGCTTCACTCTTTGTTCCTCCCTATCCATTCTCCAAGCTTTTTTTTCCAGCTAACATGTCAAATGCTGTGGTGAAGAACAGCAGAGTCACCTGCCTCTCCTGCCACAGCTCTGAGGACTCCTGGAGCTAGAAGGCTAGAAGAAGGCTGTGTCTGGGGTGGAATTTCAAGGAATCATTTTGGTGAAGTGTATGTACATTTAACCTAAGGCAACACAGGAGCTATATTAAGCAACCAAAATTACATAACTGGAATCAAGTAACATTAATAGAGAGGCTCTCAACCTAAACAGGCACTAAAACTGAATTTTACCTTAAAACCATTATGTGGGTGATAAGGACAGTCCCTGACACTCTTCTAGAAATTATCCCTGACAATCTTCTTATTTCATAGGTCAAAGACATAACCCTAAGCCTGCAAGCTGTGGACATGAAATATTTAACAAAATAGATGCAGAAGCTGGTTCTATATGTGGTGTAACCTACAGCTGTTAAAATAAAAGTGGCTCAGGCTCTCAGCAGCTATTCCAGCAGACACATGTCAGTGACACACAGCAATGTTTTGTGCGTGCCCCTTGTCATCAGGTATGACAGGCATGCTACAGGACCTGTCCCTTGCACTGCAAAATGCCCACACAAGTAGCATGTTCTAAGGTCTCTTTTCTCTTGCTTTGCTGTGCTAGAACGGCACCAACATTCAAATCCTTTTCCTCAGGAAAAAGGACATATCTTCTCCCTAGTGACCAATGACAGAACCCAAGGGAAGGTCAGGAAGATGTGCCAGAGGAGGTTTAGGTTGGACATGAGGAAAAGGTTCTTCCCCAGAGGGTGGTGGAGCACTGGAACAGGCTCCCCAGGGAGGTGTCACGGCCCCAAGCCTGACAGTGTTCAAGAAGAGACTGGACAAGGCCCTCAGACACATGGTGTGACCTGTGCGGTTGGCATATGCAGGGGCAGGAGTTGGACTCAATGATCCTTGTGGGTCTCTTCCAACTCAGGACATTCCATGATTCTATGATCTTCCTGCTGGCATAAACAAAAAATGCTAACACCCTGCACCCCAGAAACATGTCACCATCAACTCAAAAATCACCTCTTTGCCTGAACACTGCTTTTTATCCATTACTGTAGCAACTAACACCTGCAGTATTTGATCTGAAGCCCTCAGAAAAGTGATTCTCCATTGCATAAACAGAGATCACTCACATTTTCAAAAATTGCAGGAGTGGGACTCAGCTCACTAAAACAGCCACAAATTATCTCTCTTTTTTTTGGGGGGGGGAGGGCGTGGAGCGGGCAGTTGTTTACATTTCAGTTTGACAAGAGTTTGTGTGCAGCCAGTTTCACTTCTGCGCTGATGAGTGGTTTCACTTCCCAGTTCCATGTGTTGTCATGATGATACCATCCATCGCCTCCTCCAGCCTTGCAGAGGCCTCTGTGCTAATTCCTTCCCTGACAATCCAATGGTGTGTGTAAAAGTTTGCCTGTGAGGCACCTGATGGCCCTTCTCTACTTAAGAAACTTGAATTTGAAATGCGCTTCTGTTCAGAGTAAAACTGGCAGTTCAGTAGTAGGACATACCAGGTGTGGATACTAAATGGTCATGGTCATTTGTCAGGAAGGGTGCTGCAGCAGAAAACAGATAGGGAAATAACTCTGAGCTTATGGGAAAGGATATAAATGTGCTAACTAAGGAGAAGAGGCTAAGGTCAAGGGATGTAGGACTGGGGTGGCAAGACAGAAGTCTCTGAAGACAGGGTGTCCTACAATAGTCAGCCTAGGGTGACACCCAGTAGTTAGCTGAGACATTAGTCACTTTCGTATGCCAACATCAACAATCCATAAACACACAAAACCACCAGGAATCCCCCGACATTGTGATGTTGCCTAATTTCAGAAGAGAGACTATTTCAAGCTGTGGTGGGAATTTGGCTGGCAGAAACATTATTTGTACTTTAGCATCCTTAGGTTTACATCCTACATAAATACCTGCTTTTAGGCTTTACAATGGAGATGATATGTGCATGTGTGTGTGTGAGTGCGTGCACCAGAGTAACAAAAATGTTTGACAATATAAAAAAAAGTGGGTTTGCATCCTGTTCTGAAAGACAACCCATGTGACCTGTTTTAACTGAATTTTTGGGGTGGGATGCTTTCTTAGAAAGCCTACAGAAAGTTTGCAAAATGGATTACAGCATTAAAAGACTGGGATGGGGGGAAGACCTTTTAATGGAAAAGCCAAGCAGCTTCTAACAAGTGAAGTTGCTGCAGTAACCACTATAAAATTCTTATGAACTTGGGTGGAGACAATAATTACAGCATAGGAAGAATGAGATGCTCTGGGGTGCCTGACCTCTACAGCAGAGTGGCAGCACAAGATTACAGTTTGAGTCTTAAAATGCAATGCTTATTGTTAAAATATTTTTAAGACTTGCAATGTACATACGCAATTTATACAAATGTACATGTCACTAGAGTTTGAACACAGACTTTGACAGAGTAGAATGATTTTTCCCTAAAGGTCACTCTAATAGAAATCTCTGGTGCTCCAATGAGTGGGCTACTCCAAAAACTGAACCTCTGCTTTCAAGCCATGACCTACTACATTTCAGGGAATTTAGATTTTTTTTCCTTACCGCAATATCATTTTAGTTTTAAATGAAGTGCTTCTCCCTACCAGAGCTTGGACTGTTTGTGAATAAGCATTCAGAAATGACTTAGTCTCCACAAAGTGCATCCAGCTCTAGGGTGGAATGAAGAAACGATCATTCAGCAGACTGCTGTGTCACTGCTGAATGGTTCAGGGAAAGGGAAAAAGAGCAACAGGAGCACCAGGTGTAAAGGACAAAATTACTTAAATGCAAAGCTACTACCTTCTCACAGAAAATGCCTTGAGATCTTTAAGCCTAATAATAGTCCTTAACCCACGTATAATTTCAAACCATTAATAAGCTTTTTGAGGTAGAAATTATCACCCCCACTTGGTAAGTGATGAAAGAGAGATGGAAAGGTTAAGGCCCAGATCCACAAGAGGATTTAGCTGCCTGAAGTGAGATTCAGGTTTGATTTAAACGTTTAAGTCCAAAATTACACTCCTCACCCCTCCCACCCCCTCCATCCAGGCGATACCTAGCAGCAGATGCAGTGGATATCTGAGGGGGCTTCCCCTGATGAACAGCCCTGTGCCCTCGAGGCCACAAGCTCAGCCTCTGTGAAGGAAAACCTCAGCGTGGTCAGCCTGGTCCTGACCCACAGCCTGAGCCCTCCTCTGCCCCTCTCCTGGGGCAGTTTGATCTGGGAGTTGCTGCTTGGGGTTCAACTGCTGGATCAGCCTCTCATGGTGGCCCCTTCTCCTGCTTTAAGCGCGAGTACAGTTCCCCAGGGAAGTTCCCTGCTCTGTAGGATGTGCCTTAGACATACACTGCACACCCCACAGAAGTGCACCCTGGCCAGATGGCTGCAGTGGGGTGGCAGACCCCTCAAACCTGGTGGTTCTCTGGCTGGAGATCCTTTGGGCAGAGAGGTCCTTCAGGCAGAGGGGTGGCACACACCTGGCTCCTGGGGCTGGTGGCTGCAGTGTTTGAGGTGAGGGGAAGTGCAGTCATTCCAGTCTCTTCTCCAAAGACTGCTTTTGTGTTTGAACCCATGATTTCTTCACCCCTCAAAACTCTGTTCTCATCCTTTGACTAGTTGTGAGAGTGGGAAAACCTTGGTGTAATGGGTGTTGTGGGTTTTGCCAGGTCCTATTCTGAGGCATCTTCTTTTTATGATCTATTTGCCTGTAAACCTAGACAAAGCCCTGTGAGACCTGGATTTTGTCTCAGTCCCTCTCCCTTTTTCCAGTACTGGTTTCATTTGGCATCAGCCCCAACCTGGCTACCTGACCAGACAGATGCTGGCATACCTTAGTGCTCTGGCATGAAGCTGGAGCTGGGAACAAAAATGCTCCTTGCCCTGTGGAGAGATGAAGATGATGACCTCCCAGCATGGCTGCAGGAAGAGAGGTACAGAAAACAAGGAAGGTATGGGTTCACTGGAAGACCAATGAACTGCTCTGAATATGAAAGGCATGGAGCGCTTTTATGATCATCAGGGCCATTTTAGCAAGAGAAGGACTTCCTCCTGCAGTTGCCTGAGAGCAGGTGAATGCCAGAAGACAACCTGACAAGTCACTTCTTCAGTGGGGAGCTGAGCACGGGAGTGTGCACTGGGACTGTTCACTGTGAGTTTGTTTTCTTAGAGGAAGGACTCCTCCATGCTGTCATTACACTAATGCAATGCGCATTGATTTCAGAGCTCCAAAGAGGCCTGGGGTCACTCAATGGATATCCATGCAGTCAGCGATGGGGGAGATAACACTGCCATTATGAACTTGGAACCTGCCAAGTTCCACCAGAGACAACCTTCAAATGTAGAGCAACCTCTGTGGCCTCAGATATGGATGTGGCTTTGTTAGAGTTGCGTTGCATAAAGTCTAGCCTGTGGAAACTTTGTGCCCTTGCCAAAGTGTTTCCTTCAGTTCCTCCCTAAACTTCAGGGAACTGATGTGCATACACACTGCTCAAAGCACCGCCCTGCTGAAGAGCCCTTATGGCATCAAGCCTTCAAAGCAGCTGCTTCCCCCCTCCTCACCTCAGTCTCCTGAACCTCCTCCCTTTCCACCGTGCACTGCTCGCTCCCTCCCCTCACCATGTGGCAGGTAGCTCCCCATCCTTGGAAGGAATGGTAGGAAAGGTTGAAAGGAATTAAGGATAGTCCCTAGCAGCACACTTTAAGGCCAAAAACTGCTCCTGTGATAAAAGCTCACACAGGAATCCCAACCTCTGCTGAGAGGCAGCAGGTCTCAAAGGTGTCGGGCAGGAAGAGCATCAATAGAGGAAGGAGAACAGGAGACAGAGATTGATGCAGGACAGAGATGAAGGGAATAAGGTCATTTTGGAGAGGCTGAGAAAACTGTGTTGAAATAATATGATGGGAAAACCAGGAGAGAAGTAGGATGGGAGCAAAAGAGGTGGAGAGTCACACAGCACTAAGGTAATAGAAAAAAAAAGGTATTCTTTTACTGTTGCTAAAGGGTTTTTAGAAGGGAACAGAGACTGATTCACTGATGAGGACTTATGCACATGACTATGCTGGAAAAGCCTCTCTTCACAGCAATTGTAAACCACTGACTTGCAGCATCCTCATTTCTGCTAATCCTGAGTGAGCTGACAAGAACTGCATGCCATAGGGTAGTCATCTGAAGTTCACTAGCCAGCCCTGAAGCCAGTGTCCTAGATCATCTCTCAGAATTATTTTATTTTTATTACAAAATAGCAGCTGTTATCCGAGTTGTAATGCAGGTACATATATATAGGTACACACAAAATTAAATATTTTTTCACCAGAACTCAAGCAGCTTCTGAAGGAGGGCACACTAAAATAAAAAGCAAAATAAAAACAAAGACAAAAAAAAGGGCTGAAGAGCAAACAGATCTCCTGAAACTATGTAACCTCTTCATCTAGAGAGGTACTGTGTTTTCCCTAAGCAGTGTCCTGGTAAGGCCAATTCCTTTTATCATGGCAAAAAAAAAAAAAAAATGCTCAGAAAACAGCGTCTGCCTCATCCTCGTCATTAGCCTGAGTTTCAAAAATGTACAAGCAGAGCTCTGCAGAACCAAAAAATAGATTTATTGTTATTGGACTGAGGGCAGTGGTTCAGCACTTGGCATGGCCACTGTTTACAGCAGTAATGCTCCCGGAGACAGGAAGTTCTCCAAATCGCTTTGCCATTATTTTTCTCCTGTTGACACTTTCTGATCGAGATTTTTTTCACCCAGACAAAATTTTAAGTAACCCAGCAGAGAGTGTTTGGGAGCTGGCAAAACCATCCACAGTCATGCTCAGCCTCACGGACCACATGATGTTTTCCGAGTCAAACCCCCATGTGGAGCTGCATCATACATATATTTTCTTACACAATCAGCGATTCATGCAAAGCCGGCTGCACGTAGCAAGCGTGTGCCGAAGACGACTCGGGTGGCACTGGTGTAATGAAAAAGACTTTTCCTCTACCCTCCTCCTGCCGCTATGTCCCTGCCAAAGGCCGGCACCGAGACAGCCATCGTCTTGAAAGAGACAGGTTTGCTCATCAATCTAACACCAACCCCAGCTATTTGGTTTTAAACTAAAGGAGGGAAGATTCAGGCTAGATATGAGGAAGAAATTGTTTACAATGAGAGTGGTTAAACACTGGCACAGGTTGCCCAGAGAGGTGGTGGATGCCCCATCCCTGGAGACATTCCAGGCCAGGCTGGACGGGGCTCTGAGCAACCTGATCTAATTGAAGATGTCCCTGCTCGTGGCAGGGGATTGGACTAGATGAGCTTTGAAGGTCCCTTCCAACCCAAACTATTCTACGATTCTACAATTTGACTTGAAATATATATCTGCACCTCTGCACACTGAATTCTTCCACGGCTACTCGGTTTCCACAGAAATTTTGATTAAAATTAACGACCCTAAGTCCCTTAAAAATAAAATTACTGCTTCTGGCTTCTGTCTTTCAGAGCAAAACTCACCATTCGACCAGACTGGAGGAAGAAGAGTCCTGTGCTAAACATGGATCCTCCATCACACACTCAGGGTGAGGACCAGCAGCGTGGCCCCTTCCTTCAGCCGCTGCCCACAGGCAGCAGGACAGGCAGTGGCGAGACAGACAGCAGCAGAATGCGCAGCAGCAGCCCCAGGCGAGCAGCATGGCAAATTTCCAGTTTTCCCACCCCAAGGGGCATGCCAGCCTTGCCCGTACCCAGCACGGTGGCAGGGCTGCGGGATGACTCAAAGGAGCTGCCCGTTTCTCTACGGCCAAACGCCCTCCCGCTGGCCATAGCATCCTGCTAGTGCCACATCCTTATCAATCCCAAGTATAAATATGCAGTTGTTTTTAAACTCTATCAATTGGCCCCTTTTTTTCCAGTTTTGATTGCTGTTGGATTTCTTCTATTTTTGTCCCGTCTGGCAAGCGTGGTTCATTGTTACTCCAGTATCTGATACCGCGTCGCCCTGAAGCATTCCGATGGTTTGGACCAGGACCCAGCCGGCTGCTTAATACTGATTTTACGATCCTGTTGAATAGCATCCTCCTCTGTTTTGCACATACTTTTATAATTTTGAATGTGTTTAAGTAAAAAATAAAACAAATTTTAACAAAGTGCTTAACTAATGCAACCACATGCTGAAGCTGCACAGAAGGAGCAAAATTCTGAATTCAGAGGACAAATAAAAATAATTGGACTCAGAACCCAGGCTAGTAATTTCTGGGTTTTAAGTATTTTTGAGATTCCAGCTCAAACTGAGTTTTCTTCCCCAAAATTATGTCCAGAAGGAAGAGTCCTGATGGCAGAAACTTCTGATTATGCTTCATAATATCTACCTCTCGTGTTCTCCTACCAGCTACTCCTGTGGAAAAGAGTACTTCTTTGGCTCTGTGAAAACTGAAAACTATTGCAAAGTTTATTCACGCATCTAATCCCAATAGTTGGTAGGAAATATATACATAGGCTTAATTTTCAGTCCTTTCTAAGATGCAGTTTCCAAAAAGGCCTTGCTGGAAAGCTATCACAAAGCTCCAGCTCCAGATCTCAGCTTTAGATTGAGAACTTCTGTAGCAAGCCAAGACATTTCTCTATTAGCTACTATTATGATAGCCTATTAATATTTTTTTTCATCTTGAAAACATGTTTATTTGTTGTTTTTTTTTTTCAATGTTACATTCTACAAAGAAGATAGTTACTGGGGTTAATGATTCCATGAGGAAAATATGTAATGCTTACCAAGCCACAAAAGTTTTCCTCTCCAAAATAACTATTTATTTTTAATTTTATCCAATGAGCTTCTATGGTGTCAGGCTTTTTGCATCAGATTTATTTCATCATAGTAACCTAAACCGGTTCATTACACATTAAGAAAACAGAGTACTTTGCAGTAGTAGCATTTTGAAGTTCGAAGTCTTTTTGAATGGAAGGAGGAAAATAAAGATTAATTTTTTTTTAAACCAGGTAATCAGGCAAAGGGGGCCAAGATTGGCTGAAGTTTTAAAGTACATTTTTCTTTCAGAAATTACTTACTTGGGCTTACAAGCCAGACAGGCAGGTTTTCCCAGTAGCATTCTCAAACTAGGGTGAGGAATAGTAACTCTGGAGTCCAGCCAATTCCAATGTAAATCTGTTTTGTTCACGAAAGTGAGCCAAATTGCTTTTATACAACATCTCGATGTTTCATGTGACCTGCGATATTCTCAGTTCCCATTCTGGGTGTCAAGAAAATTAAGTGGGTGGGGGGGTTTTTTGTTTGGTTTTTTTGTTCGTTTTTTTAATACTGAACAACAGGCACAGACAGAGCAAAGGGGGCAAGCACTTGTTGTTAGATATGAAACGAACACTATAATGCAGTTAGGTTCTTCAAGCTTTGGCCAATATTTCGTTGGTGTGTCTGCTCTGACAGACAGGTGGGATCAGACCCCCAAACAGAGGGAACTGCCGTAACTCTCTGACAGTCAGCGCAGAGCTGCCTATTCACTGAGATGAAAATGTGGACAATAGCCTTACATTTGAAACAGCCATCAGACTGTCTTTCCAGATTTCATTTAAAGCCCACAGCAGAAAATTTAAACTATTTATTAAGAATGTCAAGAATGACAATTTCCTACTCTCTTAGAAGGGAGAGAGCAGTGGCTTACCATTGGTTCAGTGAGGCATTTAATGGGGACGGTTACCCCTGGGTGATAACCAATGCATAGGGAACTGTCAATGGTCAAAGCCATTCCTTATACTCCAGCAGGGATTTAAAATCACCTGAGGTACACGAAGAGCATCCACCCTGACCGTAACCGACGTGAACTTTCAATCCCTATTCACATAATACTCCTGGCATCACATTATCACTGGTGGCAACTGAACTTATTCAAACTCAAATATTACACAGCAAACAAAGTTTCAGTTAATTTTCCTCCAGCGAAGTATCAAAGGAAGCAATGCCCTTTGAAGCAGCTACCTTATGCTTTAGGCTTTATACAAATTCAACAGAACAGCACCTCAGAAATCCCATACCAAATGCAAACAATCCCCACCTTTGGAAAACAATCCCCTGTTCGAGGAGTAAACAAAAGCATACATTAGTCACTCGCTCCAGAGATGGGCAGCCAATGGAGGTGATGAGATTTAACCTCGAAGACTGACTAATAGCATGCAGCATTCCCACATCACTCCATCGCTTAAAGGATCCCGAGCACCCGAATGTCACACAACATACAAGGTTTGTGTCTGCACGAGTGACCAGCCACTAGCATTTGCTTATGGCAAAGTGGCTCAGCGACGCTCCCCGCCAAGATTTTCTGTATGAATAGGGACTGTTCTCTCTCAGCTGTGGGATTTTGACCTTGAAGCTCACACAGTTCACTGTTATGATTTCCAGCTTCACTACCATGGCCAGGAACTGAACTACAGGTTTGTTTTTATTAGCTTCTCCGCCACTTTGCCAGCTATTCATTTGAATCTTCTAAACAGTCATCTCTGAATCATAATGCAAATTCCATTTACTGAAAAGGTGGAACCTTTAATATAACAAATGAACATGTTTAATGACTGATACTTTTAGACATTACAGCATCTCTTATGTTTTCAGTAAATGGATATAATTTTCTCTGCATTACCCTATTATTATTCTTTGCTAGCATTACGAAGCTACATTCTCAGCTGCGGGTGTTTTCCACCAAGTGCATTTTGAAGACAGCCCAAACAACATGATCTAAAAGACATCTCTCTCTGTATCCTCAGCTGAAAATGCTGCAGGATACAGAGGAATTGGGTTGGTATTTTATTCTTCAAATGCATTTACTGCTTGCATCTGTGTTTCAACAGGGCTGTGTTCTTCCACAATTGCTGACTTTATTTATATTGGAAGAATATCTACAGATGCATTTCACTTCAAAGGCAAATAAAGGCTGTTGTGTATAATCAGGATAACTTCCTCGGTCTCAAGCCTGACCCGTCTCCCTTTTGGAGTAAAACATTTTGCGAGCAAGCAAGCAGAAGTGTGTCACCCTCGCAACTCTCCTGAAGCATGCTCAGAACTCCGTTCATGTTCGTAAGGGCCACGAATGCAACCACACATCAGGAGATGTCTCAGGTGCTCACATAGGGAAAGAGGAAGGTGAAAATGGTGAGTAGGGATCAGCGAGCCCCGAATATTTAATCTGCTTCAGAGAGACATCAACGCACATGTTGCTGAAAAAGGTAGTATACAGAAAGCTACTGAAGTGCAGTAGACACTGTAAATTTGATTTGTGAGTGCTACTTCACTGAATTGTCCCTAAACAATGCTGCTGCATTTGGAACACCATAATGTTATTTTTCAATTTTACTGAAAGATACGAATGAAACAAAACAAAAATATGTACATAAATATGATCTGAAGTCGCATGGAAGATGCGACAGTTTTTAATTATTGAGCTTAAAAGAGAGGCTGATCTTTTCATTGAGCTTTTTTCTGAGCAACAGCTCTGCAGCTGCTTCTGTGGGTTTGACTGACCCCCCCCGACACATGCAGAGGACTCCTCTCACAGCAATAAGGGCAGTAATGCAAGAGGAACGCTTAAAATAAGGTTGTAATAGAAAGGTAAACATGATTGCCTGGAATTTTATGAGGTTTAAGATTATAGAATGGGGCCAAAGAGTGAAGGTGTGAAGGGTCCTTCTTGTTGATTTTACGGGCTTTTGGATCAAGCTTTGTGCACCTGCCTACTCACATGCGGCATGAGCCACACGTGTCAGATACTATTTGCAGCTTCCTAACAACATTTTTATATAGTTTAGTCTGAGACGGCTTTGACTCTTATTTGTTACTTATACTCATGAGGCCCATTTATTTACTATGTACTAGTAATTACTGGTTATCACAAAGGTACAGCAAGTTGGATATTAAGCTCATCTCTTCTGTTCTATCACACACACCTTGCAGGAGTACATTAACTAACAGGACTACTGTATATTGTTCTATATCTATTTCAGAGAAAGAAAGGTCAGAAAAAGTGCCCTATGCCTTCACTAGGTCATGATGAAGCCAGAAAATATTTAGATCTATGTTGGACTTACTCATAATTTTAGGTTGACTCACTCTGTTACAGTGACCAGCGTTTGCAGAGAGTGCCTGGGAGCCCCAAGCTGGTTGTAAGCCTTTACACAAGCTGAAAATTCTCATTTTAACTTGAAAATACAATATTTAAACATGACTAATATTGTGCTGATCTAAATTTAACAGGATGGCTTCTAGACTCAAAATGCAACTTGCTGTCTATGTGATTTTTTTTTTTTCAAATGAGACTTCACTGTTTAAAAATTGAAGTGACATAGAGGACAGGCTACAATAAAGCAAAAAAACCCATATAGCTAATTCCGTGCCTTTGGAATTGGCCTGTGCCACATCTTGCAGCATTCCCTGCCACAGAAAACTCAATAGACGTCATCTTCAAATTCCCTCTGTGTAACCAGAACTTTACATAACTCGTGAATGTGACCAAAGTGTAGCTGAGAACAAACACATACCTCTTCCACTTCTACCCACGAATCGGAGGTCGTTGAACCTTGCTACTTGGTTTTTCATGGCAGCTGTGGCGTTCCTGAGTTCTGCAGAGTAGTTTTCATCGTTTCCAGCCATCACCGTTACCAGTGTCCCATCGGGCACGTCTCCCAAGGCCACCACCTAGGAAATCAAGGAGCAGAAGCTTCAGCTTCCTTATGTGACACTTAATTTGGGGTGCAGAAGATCAACAAGTAACATGATAAAATAGAAAAAAGCAGCAACAGCAAAAATCTATGTAGACTAGAAGCTGTTGGGGAAAAACAGGAGTTGCTTCCATTCCTAGTTTGCAGAGATACAGAAAGGTTTCTACATTGATGCACCGCTGAAATACACAGCATATTGTGTACTCCAACATAAAAAAATACATGAAATAATCTTTCTGAAATACACTTCTGTAATTGCCAATAAATAAATTCAAGTAACAGGAACCACTTCGGGTCTGATTTACACCAGTAGCATTCCTTTTATGCTACAATAAAGTAAGCATAATAATGGAAATGTAAAGTCAAGAGAAAACAAAACCAAGCCAATCGTCTTATGGATGCAGAGGATCAGAGTCCACACAGCTGCACCAGCTTCCCATCTTTTCCTCCCACCGCTCCAAATAGAGCTGCCCCAGCACAAATTCAGAATAAATCCATCAAAAAAAGCGCCTCAATCAAATGTTTAATCACAACTTACTGAACAATTTCCTTTTTTTTCCTTTAGAAGCATGGAAGCAAATCATTAACTTAAGACCTCACCCGCAACCTGATAGATGAAAACCATGATCTGAACTAATGAAATCTGCAATCGCTCAGCCAAAGGCTTTCACCTCATCCGAAATGTTTGCGCTGTAGCTCCTTGGTGCCAGCATCTATCAAAGAAATATTTAGGAACACAGGGTTCGCTGCGTTTCTGGTGCGATGAGAAATACATAGATTTCTAACCTTAAATTTGCTGACTTGTATCTGCAATGTTCATAGTGGTTAAATTATGAAAAAGTTAATTTTATCTTCTTGAGCAGGACTAAATTCTCAGAACAATTTTACCCTGCTCTAATTGAATGGATGTCTGGTGCATCTCTAGATTTACTCTGGTAAAAGCACGAGCTTGAATTAGGTCCTCTATCATACCTGTTTTAGATCACATTGGTTTCCCCCCAATTAAATCTATGGTAGGAACTTCAGGCCTACAACTAAAAAAAAACCTAACCAACCAAACAAAAAAACCTCAACAGAGACTGAAAAAAAAATTAGCTAGTTTTTATTTCCTCTTTTACACATTGTAAAAGGAAGCAGTCCTGCATCACGTCCTCTGAGCTGCAGCTCGATATTTTTCCTTCCTCTTAATGTTTTCTAGCTTATGTCCATGCAGTTATAATTGGCTCATACTTGTCACGGCCCAGTCTTATTTCTATTAGTTTCTAATCACACTGGTCTTTCCAAACAGGATCAGCGGCTCTTTTACTTGATTGGTCTCTGACGCTTATTCCCTGGCCATAGCTACCTCCCACAATAAGAGAGAGGTCTCCAGTCGCAGGTATCTCACAGCCTTTCCTTCTTCAGGAGGCTGCATTTCTCACTTCAGTGCTCTCCCGTTTGTCACCAATAACCCTTATTTTTCACTTCCACATGCAAAGCTAAAATCACTGTATCAAAATTCCCTCTTTACGTATCTGTTTCAACTTCCTCTTTCCCATTCCTTTGCAGCCCAGGTTTTTGGGGTTTTGTTCTCCTCTGTGTGCCATAATGCATTTCTGTGGCCTGTGCTACACCCAGTGTTGCGCTTTTCACATTTCCCTGGTTTTGGCATAAAATAGACCTGCTCAAAACATCGAAGCTAGTGAGTTTTATCCTTGCACAGCGCTGTGTCACGAGGCACGCTGGCTCACGAGATCAGCAACTGCAAACCCAACGCAATCACCCAGTTCTTAAAAATTTACCATAAAACCTTAATACATGCACATATATTAAAGACACAAGAAAGGGAAAGGGGAAAATCAGGGCATTAACCTCAGCTCCTTGTGATGCAAATGTTTGCATGCCTGTTTAAGGAAATATATACTAACATTTTGAGGGATGAAAAACCTTCATGAATCCAGGGTCGGTTGTCTCTTATGGAATAAATATTTTAAATCACTGTTTTCAAATTACACTGAAGACAACTTCAGCTATAAGACATATAAAGCAAATATTAGAAACAAGTGTAAAAATTACACAGGCCAGAAAATAAACTAGAGTTAAAAGTCACAGACAATAGAAACAGAAATACAAACATTTACATTAGAAAAAAGACTAAACAGATAAGTTGAGACTTGCTGACTGGAGTTATCTAGTACTTTGTTGTACTCTTTAGCTCTTAAAAAAAGGTATTTCCAGAGAAGCAAAAAGCATATCGGGGTTGCAGTGCTGTTGCATATCTAAATTAACCTACTTCTGCCACATCAATCAAACAAAATTGGCCTTTTAAATTAATACTTAGATTCTTTTTTAACAGCATTTTGACAATGAATCTACATAACATCTTTTTAGAGTTATCATGTATCATTTTCTAAGTTTCTCTGAATCATTATTTTAGAAAAAAAATGGAAATTATTATTTTGGTTTGAAATAATATCCTGACCCTCAGTGTTAAACACAATGAGTGAATTTTTCTAAGGAAGTGTGAAAAGACTTTCTGTCTCTCTATTGATGCAATGATTATTAGCAAATACTTGATAAAACTCAGCGCATTTTTCTGTCAAATGCAAATAAGATATTGGCAGCATAGGAATGATCTGAACTGAATTTTCTAGTTCCTGTTCCAAATGATCTTAAAAATTACGACTTTTAAAAACGCCTTTGAGAATATTCAATATTTAGTATGAAACCAATGGGATTGTTTTATACGTGGCAAACTATTTCCGGACTTATTTCTCGGCGGTCCACAGCAGGAGCGCTGAGAGGGGGACGACGAGCGCCGAGCGCCGAGCGCCTCGGCAAAGCAGGTGTCTCCCGGCACAACATTGCAGGAGATCATAAGGAAACCCCCTCCGGTATTTCTTGTTTGGGGTTTTTTTTGTTGTTGTTGTTGTGGGTGATTTTTTTTGTTTGTTGTTTTTTGGGGGTTTTTTGGATTTTTTTTTGTTGTTGTTGCGTATTTCTAGGTTAAACGATCTCAGCGTTACAAACCCTTGCTTTGGTCTGTTTGGAGAACCTGACCCTTTACTCTGTTTGCAGAAGTTGAGAGCGGGCTCCCTAGGTAAAACGGAGGGTTTCATTAGCTGCGGGGGGGAATGAGAAATGAGAGCGGCGTTGGGTATCTCCCGAAATCAGTCCCCGGGGATTGTTTTCCGCGGGCAATTTTCACGTAACCAGGGCAGCTATCTGCTGCCAGAAGCCCCCCTGCCCTGGAAGGCGAGAGAGAGCGGGGCCACCGTCATTGCCGGACCCCGCGTCTACCGCTGGCTGGACAGGGAGGCGAGCCGGGGGTGGGCGGCGGCACCGCTTTCCGCCAGCGGCTTGGACGGCCGGGCAGGAGCGGGAAGAGCCGCCTCTTGTCCCCCCCTTCCCCGCCGGGAGATTCCCGGGGCTGGGAGCGCGGCCCGGACACGGCTACGCGTGGCACGGCGGAGAACCGCCGCGGTGGCCTCCAGCCGCAGGGGACCCCCAGGAGGATCACCGGCCACGTCTGGGGACTTCGCTTATCTACCTTCCCGGCGGGGGAGAGCGGGTTTTCACGCCTGTTTCCACACGGTAACTTTCCAGAGGAGAGCTTCCCGAGTAATTAGCAGCAGTAGCCTAGTACGTGGGTGACAGTATAATAATTAATCTAAACGTATGAATTTAGGAACAGACGCTGCCGTTTAGTCCCCTCCTTCCCCCAGACTCATACATTCGTAAAACAAGAAGACTCTCCTGACGTAATAAAACTTTTCTCTAAAGCCGCGTCCTCAGCATGATTTCCCAAAGCTTTGAGAGCTGAACTGATTCCCTTCTCCTTCGTTCCTCCTACCCCAAAAAGCCATTAGAAAGACTCTAGTTTGGTCGCCTTCAAAAATGTTGTACTGAGGCGGTCAGTGTTTAGCAGTGACCGCAAAAGCAAGCACGAACCTTACAAATCCCAATCCTAAATCTAACCCCGGGGCTCGTAGGGACCTGCATGTCTCTGCGGCTCCCGCCTCAGAGAAAAGGATAACGACAATAATTATCTTTTCCTTTCCTTGCTCGGAAAAGTATTTACATTTGTAGCAAGAAAACGAGTGCATTCAAGGAGTTAGCGATAGACCCAAGTCAAAAAAGAGCTTGACCAAGAGCGGGATGATTTTTACTAGAACCCGAGTAACGGGAAAGCAGGCCGGGTGACGGAGGCAAGGACAGCAATTATCCCCCCCGGGCCGGCGGTCACCGCTTGGCAGGGCCCCGACCCCGATCCCACACCCCGCACCGCAGAACGGCCGCCGTCGGCCCGGGGCCGGGGGCAACCGGGTTATGCTCCCCCAACATCTTCTGCCGCGGTTTTACTGAAACTACCAAGCACAGATTTAGCATGGGGCTCTGGAAACAAGAGACGTTCAAGCGGCTGCAGCGGCTGCTCAGGGTAGGCCCCAACATTTACTATTATAAAAAACAGGGAAAAATAAAAAGGAAAGAGATTTTTTTTTTCCGAAGAGCCCCGGGGCAGCCTGGCGAGGTGAAGCCAGTCACCTCCGGAGCGGGGTCGGCCAGTGCCGCCGGGCGCTCGCTGCGAGCACGTCCGTGGCAGCGGGCGGTTGTTCCCGGTGGTTGGCAGCCCCGGCAGGGCTCTCCGCCGGGGGGCTGCCTGCAGAGGGACCCGCCGCCGCTGTGGGCGGCTTCTGGGGGAGCCCGGGGCTCCCTCAGTTCCGGGACGCCTGCATCATCCGTCTGCAACGGGCTGCGCCGGCGTCTGGTCCCCAGGGCAGCCAAACTCTCTTTTAAAAATTTTTTTTATTATTATTATTTTGTCTTTTTTTCCCTTGAGCAGAGCCGCCCCTCGCTAGCAGAGTTATGAATGGGCCGAAGAAAGAGGCAGCGGCAGGAGGGAGCCCGCCCAGCCCATCGCATGCCCCAGCTGCCACCGCTCGCTGCTGCCCGGTGCCCGGCCGAGAGCCGCCCCGCGACCGCTCTCCCCACGCCTTCCCACGCTGTCGCGAGTGTGAGCGACCGCGGAAGGAAGGATGGAAGGAGGCGCGACGGTTGGCTGTGACCTACTGCCGGCCCCGACGTGGCCTCCCCGCCGGGGCAAGGCATCCCGGCCGGCCGGGTGCCGGTCCAGGTGCGGGTCCGAGCCCAGGGGTCGGCGCCCTGTGCCTCCCAGCTGCCGGGCGCGCATCCTGCCCTGTGCTCCCCCGCCTTGCCCTCCCCGCCGCCCACGTCCCCAAGAAGCGCGATTTTCGGGAGCGGGCAGACGTACCTTGAAGGCGATGGGCAGCGTCTTGTTGCAGCGCCAGTGGGTGGGCAGCACGGAGCAGAGGAAGTTGGGGCTGTCGGTGCGCACCAGCTCCCCGGGGTGATCTGCCAGGACCTCCACCATGCTGCGGTCGGCGCTGCGCAGCTTCCCCGGCAAGGCGCCGCTGTGCTCGGCGCCGGGCAGCGGCAGCGGCTCGGTCATCTTCCCCGGGCTCAGCGTGGTGGAGGGCGGCGTGAAGCGGCGACTGGTGCTGGTATCTACGGGGATACGCATCACAACAAGCCTTTTGAGTGAAAGACCTCCACAGAGTTTTTACAAAACAGCAAAACGAGCGTAACTCTTCAGCGATCTGCTCTCTGGGGACCAACATAAACGGATACAGGCAGAGGACCAGGGAGAAACTTGTTTCTACGCCAGTCCCCAAAGTTAATTTTTTGCTGAAGGCGGCTGAGATAGCGAGCACGCCGAGACTTAACTCTTGGCGTCCTGGCGCTGCGGAACAGATCACTTTAATCCGATAAACGAAAGGGTCGTCCGTGTGGGGCTTTACCGCGACGCCTGTGCATCTAGTCCGCAGCCGTGACACAAAAAGTTACCGGAGGGAAAGCTCCTTCCAAACTCCCAAGCAACGTGGAAAAAATTACGCAAGTCTAACACAAGACGCGGTCAGAAACACATGCAAAGTCTGGGCTTCCCGGAGAGTTAGTTGCCTATCAGTTTCTTCCAGGTGATTTCTCTACAGTCTCAAGAGAAAACAAATACATCAGCGTCTTCCGTAGGTAAAAATCGCTCTTTAAGAGAGGGAAATTCGGGGCCAGTCTTCAGAGGAGGCAGTACGCGAGCTAGACTTTCTGATCAAAGGTCAGCTGGCTACAACTGTATACGTATTCACGTACACGCACACACACATATACTGTACTTCATAAAATATTTACAATATAATCTGTAGAGAATTTAAACACAACAGGAATCCATTAATGTCCTAGGCAAGATTCTTTTTTAAGCAGCCTTGAAAATCGGTTTCAGTAGTTTGATTCGCGTTGCTCTAAGAGTAATCATGTCATGACCTTTCAATCACTCTTGCGCAAAAATAAAAAAGAAAGAAAGCTCAGTGCATGGCATTCAAGCTTTAAATCTCTGTCTTTGTACTTGTCTTTGGCATAATGTCTTTCATAATTTTAAAGAAAGGCCGCAGCCGATTGCAGGCTCTGAGGCTAAAAGGTCCACAGCTGAAAACTTGGGTTTGGGGATGTTGGTTAAATTGTGGGTTGTCTCTGTGGTTTTGTGTGTGCAACAGCGCTCTCTCTCTCTCTCTCACTCACGTCCTTCTCAGCAGTCAAACCAACAGTCTGCAACAACTTCGGCAGTCATTGCCAATTCTTTTTTTTTTTTTTTTTTTTTTCGGTATCTGAGGCAGTCTTCCTCTAATTCGGCCACAGGAACCGGCTGCTTAGCAATATTTTAACCGCAGCAGGTGGAAGCCTGCTTTCGGAAACATGGCTTTTCTCTCGGCCGCCTCCAGCCAGCGGGATGGATAGAGCCAGCCTGCGCGGAGAGTCCCCACGCACACGCACACACTAAAAGCCAAAAGCAACCAACCAGCAACAATTTTAAAAATACGGGAGAAAAAAAAAAGCCACTACTTTTTGAACGAGTGAAAGCTTTCCTTCCGCAAAAGAGGAGGTGGCGGCGGGCGGGGGTGGTGGAACCGCTGACCCCCACGCAGAGAGACGGAAAGAACCGGGGAAGACCAAACCCCCTGAAGTTGCCAGCCAGGGTTAGAAGCGACAGCCTCCGGCCCAGACGGCCGCTCAGAGAAAGCGCATTTCCACAGCGGAGACCTCTCGGATCTTCACGTTAGCCGGCAGAAACTCAAGCTTCCTGGCAGCCGGCCGGCCGCCCACAGCACCGGGGCTCCGCCGGGCCGAGCCGAGTGGGGCCGGGCCGGGTCCTGCCGTTCCGCTCTCCGCTCCGCCGCGCTGGGTTGGGGTCCGCGGCGCCCGCCCGGCGCCCCGCGCCCGCCGCCGCTGCCGCCGCCGGGATGAATGGAGGTGGCCGGGAGCGAGTTGGCTGCGGCGGGCGGAGTGCGGAGGAATGTCATTCCCCCGGCTGCTTTGCATACGGGGAGGGCGCCGGCCAATCACAGCCCTTTCCGGGAGCAGCCAGGGCGCGGCCGCGGGCCAGGGGCTCCTGGAATTGGCGCGCCCGCCGCCGCTACTGTGGGGCGCGGGGGGTGAGCGGCGGGTCGGCGGGACGCCGCGGACACCGCAACCGCGCACACGCCGCGCACCCACACACCCACGGGAGGACCGCGGGCTGCCGCTCCCCCGGGCCACCGCAAAGGCGCTGGTGGCGGCCCGCCGCAGCTGTGTGCAGGGTTCTCCGCGCCTGCTGTTGACACGGGGTGGTTAGGACAGCCAGAGCGGCGCGACCCCCGACTCTGCCTGGCTCCGGTGCCGGCCCCACTAGCCCTTCACTTACGAACCAGCCGCCCCCGAGGAGCGGCGGGTGACCCGCATAGTTCCCGCGGACATCGCCCGGGAGTCCCGAGCCCCCCATGCGAGCTCCCGGCGGCGTTTTGTTCCGGGGCGTTCCACCCCGCCCGCGGAGGGGGTCGCAGCCGTACAGAGGGACACCTGGACTGGCAGCCTCCGAGGCAGCCGCCGCCAGGCTGGCGTTTTCTGTCATCCCTTCTGCTTCCCGCCCCCGTGGACAAGGACGCGGCCCCGAGGGGCGCCTATCGCCGCTCGACAAGTCGGGGCGGCCGCCGGGCCTCCAGCCGGGAGTCATTCCCCGCTCGGCACAACCCAGCCACCGGCCGCGCC
Organism: Caloenas nicobarica; assembly: GCF_036013445.1. Taxonomy (NCBI): domain Eukaryota; kingdom Metazoa; phylum Chordata; class Aves; order Columbiformes; family Columbidae; genus Caloenas; species Caloenas nicobarica. The sequence continues at coordinate 123,430,503 of NC_088245.1, read as the reverse complement.
TGCCGGCAGCACCGCCGGGGGCAAGGCCGGGCCGGCGGGCGGGCAGCGCCGCACAGGCAGCCCCGGCCGCCGGCGCCTGCCCCGCCAGCCGGCCCGGGCCCGTGGAGCCGGTAACGACTATGCTGGGTAGAGGCGTGGCTGCCTTTTCGGGATGGGTTGTATGTTTTTTCGTTTGTTTGTTTGGGTTTTTTTCCGTTTGTTTCGGTGGTTTTATTTCTTTTTTCTTTTAGTTTTTTTGGGTGCTGGTCATGAATGCCGTGGGCTCGCCGCAGCTGGCGTTACCCGGTCTGGGAATGGGGCGATCCCGACCCGCTGCCGCCGTCGAGGCGGAGCCCCCGCCTATCTCCGCCGCGCTCACGACACAGACGTGGGGCTCCCTCCGTTCAATTTCACACCCCTCGTTCTCCCGTGTTTCCTCTCCCCGCCGCGTTCCCGCCGGCACGGCCACCCGCGGGACAACTCCTCCGCCGCCGCCCCCGCCAGCTCAGCAGCCGCGGCGGCGGCCGGCCGCGCTCCCCCGGGAACGGGCGGACTTTGAAGGGGACCGACAGCAGCTGCGGCGGGGTGGGTGGGACTGTGTGCGTGGGGTGGGCGCGGCCGCGGAGGGGACACCACCGGGACTCGGAAAGGGCCGCGGGGCTGGGGCTGCTGTCCGCCACCGGGCCTTGTGCAAGGCGGTGGCGGTCCCGGGGGCGGCCCTCGGTGCAGCTCCGCGGCGGGGCCGGCAGAGGGGGCCCGCCTCCCGCCGTCCGTCCGGCGGAGGAGAACCGGGGGGTGGAACGGCACGACACGACACCCGGGGAGGGCGGCCGCCTTCTGCTCGGCCGGCTGCAGCCAGCACGGTCTGACCCCACCAGCGCCCATGCGGGGCTGCTGTCCCGAGGGAGACGCGATCCGCCGCTTCCCCTGGGACGCGGTTCCGTGAAGAGAGCCGCCTTGCGCGGCGGCTGGGCGGGAGAACCCGCTACCCACCCCATGCCGCCCGCGGCTTTCCCTCACCCCGGGGCGCGCAGGGCTGGGCGAAGACAGTACAGAGGGCATCCTCAATTTTGCCGACACCTGCTTTGGAAACGCTCCGGAGCTGGGAAAATAACTGTCCGTGCGCGTTTTGGCACCCCGCGACCTGCGGGGACGGGAGCGGAGCGAGCTCTTGCCATTTACGCTAGCTAGTGTACACGCAATTAAACTGAAAGCGGGCTGAGCGCCCTCGGTGAGAGAAATCGGCTTTTGCCTCTCCGGAGCCTGCTGCCGGGGAGAGGGGTGCTCCGGGTGCCCTGCGAGACAGGGCTTCTTGCGTGGAGACCCGCGCAGCGCAACTGAGTCCAGGAAGAGGCGCAGCAGCCTTCCACCAAATTTACGGCACAAGTGCCAGGTGTGGGTTCCCTAGCATCTCTGTAAAGTGCGGATCAGGAGTGCCCTCCCCTCTGCGGGGAGTTGCAAGGCTCCGACTGCTCCTTTGTGCCCCGCTGTCCCTTTGCAGGGGGTTCCGTTCGGTGGCACCGCGCCTTGGGCTGCCCATCGCAGGGCTGCCTTTCCGTGCCCGGGGCCGTTTCGCGGCATCTCCGCGCCGGAGGGTTACAGCTTCATCTTCGCATGACCTGCCCCTTGCCTCCTTCCCCTCTGCCAAAGGATGGGGGCCGGTTTTCTGTGTACTCCCAGCTCCTCCAAGCGCTGGTGGGAGAGCGGACCGGGTAGGAGGCGGCTTAGCCCGCCCTCCCGCCGCACTCTCAACGGGTCCGTTTTCAGCAAGCGAATTTCGTGCAGAAAGCTCTCTATTTCACGTAGATTCTATGGTTTCTATGGTTTGTGCGGGGGTTTTGGGGTTTTTTTTGGGTTTTTTTAAATTCCGTCTCTTACATGTTTATTTCTTTCTTGTATGACACTATCTCAAATTTAAATTATTAGGGAGACGATTCCTTCTGTTTTAAGGAAAAAAATATACGGGCAAACAGTTGTTACAAACTACAGCTTAAAAGCCATCTGGGGTATATTAGTGGTTGATAACTTTTTACGGCCGTTGTAGAGATAAGAAGGGTTATTTTACTGATGTACGTACATCTAGATACACCGCCTAAAATATGAAAATACGCACTTAGTTCTGCGTGGTGGGTTTTTTTCTGTTTGTTTTTTTTTACCCAAGAGGTAGGAGTATTTTATATTTAAATTAATGTATATATCGAGCTGAATTTCACTCGCTGCTTTGCATCCCGTCTTAATCTGAACTCCTTATTATAAATACAAAACAAACCGATCTTATTACACATGTTGATAGTGAGAAAGATACAAAATGCCACGATTTAACAGGAGAGGCAGAAAATACTACATGCTTACAGTTTTCTACAACTTAGCAGCATTATCAATGCTGAAATGAAAGGCGTTAATGTAGACTAAAGGTGACGGTATTATTTTTAAACTGCACAGAAGCCAAGCTTTTGCAAGGTTAGTAGTTAAATAAGGGAAGTAGATAGGGAAAATACCGTGGTGAGGATATTTTTATACTGATTGAGCTATATATTTCACATGCCCACTAACACTCACTACACACGTGTGGTGGTTTGTTTTGTTTTGGTTTGTTTTTTTTTTTTTGGTGTGTAGGGTTTTTCTTTAAAGTTTGTTTAGCTAATTCAATTTATCGTCCTCCTTGTGGTTTTATTTTTGCGTGACAAAGAGAAGAACTCGTAGGAATTTACTGTCCCTTTAGTATATCTTGTGCAGGTACTCTGGAAGAACAGGAGTTAATGAGTTAAGCAGCTTGCAGGAATATCAGTAATAAGGCAAAGTAAGGGAACGATGCAGGGTATTTAAAGCTGATGATTCTTCTCACATGGTAAGACTTTTTAGCATCCCTAGTGCTAAGACTTGCACTTGGACAGTCTGTCTTTTGTGCAGGAATCCTTTTGAAGCAGAGATCACAACTGGTGTTATAACTTTACCAATTCACATTCATCATGGCTTACATTTGTATTTTGACATCAATTTATTACAGCCGTAAACAAACCACAAGTGAATCTCTATCTACCATGCCTTGCCTCTGTCGTACAGGATTACTCGACCACAAAGCACTGAGCTTTTTACATAATACTGTTAAGCAAAAGCTTCAGAAATATGAGAGAAACAGCAACAATTTAGGGATGAATTTTAAACAGCCTAAATTGCAAAGGGTGAATTAGAGCCTGAACACAACGCAAGTTCCCACTGCACAGGTAAATACTCCCTAGCCAAGCAAGCAGCGATGGACATTTGTTTGCAAGGGTTTGGATTTGTGCAGGATGGGAGAAAACTTGATGCAAGGCAGGCAAAACCCCATCTTGTTAAAGGAGAAATGCAGACCTTAACAGAGCTGGCGTACGTATCATATGAACACAAACCGAGAGAACTTGCTACAGACCCTGATCTTGCCAACACTTAGAAACATGCCTAATCTTATTCTTAGCAGTGTTTCTGCTGAATGCAATAGAAATCTCTCTGGGCAATGCAATTACATACACAATTAATTGTTAGGAGAATCTGGGCTTAATGTGGCATTATTCAATGGGTCAGTTCCAACCTCTTGCACTTGAATTAATTTAATATATGTATTAAGGCCCTCTTAAATATGTTTATAGTCGTGTCAGTGTGCCTTGCTTCTACTAGTGATAAATCAGTAGGTTACTGCCTGTGAATTACATTTGTAGGATCAGGCTTATGAATTGCTCCTGCAAATATTAATATTTATTGCATAGCAGTTACCATCATGGGTGATTTCACTGACAAACCTAAAAAAATCTATATGAATTTATTTTTGGGCTACTGGAATAATGAAACATTGCACAGAGAAAAGCAGCAGCCAGTGAAGAAAAATGCAAGATTTCTGTAGTGATCTCTCACAATGAAATATACTTATTTAATCTTGGCGTGTAAAGTGCACATACATGATGCCACTGAGAATAAGGTGTGAGATGGCCAGCATGATGCAGGGGAAATGTGGCTCGGTTGGCCAGGACTACACAGGTGTATGGTGTCTAGCCCCTCTCCCTTTGAGGGAGGGGAAAGTGCCTAAACCTCTCCAGGGATTTTGTCTTTGATCTCTGTTAACTGATACAAGGTTATTCACTCTGGAAGCTGGCAACAGGTCAGTTTATGCAAAGCAGAGGGGTTGTGAGGCAAGACGAAATAACACATATTCAGTCTCTCTAGCTTGGACATCTTATTACTTGTGACCCAAGTTTACCACTGAGAAAGTTCCCAAGGACTCTCCACCCTTTTTAGGACCTTCAGGTGATAACAGTGGTCAAAAGCCTGTCTCATTCTTTCTGGGCAGAAGCTGCAAACCTTTTTCTTTTCAAAAAGGACAGACCAATCCATGCTCTTGCCACTCAAAATATTTTAGAAGGCAGATATGACTCCTGTTTTGAAGGCATAGAGAATTATATGCCTGAATAGTTGGCATGTTATCAGGGACATGGATGGCAAGGTCATGGACCTACATACAAAGGGAGCTATTTTTGACCATTTCACCACACTCATTCTTCAGAAGCTGCAAGCCAGAGGGCTGTGCCTTTCTTGACTCAAACTATCAACTGGTGGCAGCAATGGGCAGGGAGCAGGGTACACCTGGGTAAGGACAATTTTCAGAAGAGGCTAACCTATGAATTTGCATTCAGCATTAGCTCTGGCTTTACAGGCCTATGGGTGGCTGCAGGTCCACCAAGGGTATTGCTGGGTGAAGGAATGAGTTAAACCAACAGCGAAAGTAGGAGGTCAGGCCAGGCAGAGCCCCAAAAGGACAGGTGGTGAAACACGATTGGGCTAATTCTTCCTACTGACTCGGATGCGATTTCAATGCATAGCAACACAGTGCACCCAACTGCATGACGGAAGCAGCACCTCCCTGGGGACATTCCTCCACAGCAACCTTCCTGCTCATTTCCTCAAGGGAGAGGTTTAATTATCATGAAGTTACTGCAGCAGCCGCCTGTGAGGATGCCCCCCCTTCCTTTATCCTGCTTAGTCAGGCTGGTTCAGCTTTGCTGGGAGGTTTGTTGAGGGCCAAAGCTAAGGCTGGGCTCATTCTTGTGCTCACCTGCTGCGGGTGTGTGTCAGCGTGCAGGTGTGCAGTGTGTGCTCACTCACCCAGGACTGCAGAGCCAGGCAGAGGGCAGGGGGGGCCTCTCTCCTCCTCTGCTGCACAAGAAGCATCTAAATCTGGCTTTAAAAATGCTCTTTGGAATGTCACCAATGAGACAGTTTTCTCCTTGGTCTTACATGGCTGTTGATAAAAATGAAAGAGTGGAGACTGGGTTAAAGTTGCCACTGCAAAAATACCTTTCGGCATTTGGTCCTGTGTGTGCTCCTCATACCTGTGGACCAGATGTGTGAAATGCATTCCTGTGTAGTTAGGATACAGCACATTTTGCCTTCCTTAAAGTGAAATTTGGGTCCCTAACAATAAGCAGGGAAAGGCTACGCAGAGGTGCAGAAGCAGAGGGATCACATCTAGAGCTGAGGGAACATCCAGTCTTATTTTCCCAGCACTCAAATCCCAGGGACAGCAATGGGTTTAGTCCTGGACACCGTGTTACTGGCTGTATATCAGTGAATGAGAGAGATTACAGAGAAGGGCAACTACAGTGATTAAAGGACTGGAAGGAACCTATATGGAGAGATTAAAGGAATTAAATACATACATATACTTTGGGGTAAAAGGGAAGCCAAGGGGACAGTGTGACTGCAGTGTACAAGTACATGAAAGACAACTATAAAGAGGAAGGGGAGGAACTGTTTTCCTTAGTGAAAAATGATAAGACAAGAAATAACAGATGCCAACTGAAGTAAAACAAGTTCAGTTTTAAGAGCAGGGGCAACGTTGATCCTAAGATCAAATAGGCAGGAGAATACGCTCCCAGGGAAGCTGCAGATTCAACATCACTTGAACTTTTCAAGTCAGAGCTTGACAAGCACCTTGAAGGGGAAAGTTTAAGAAATAGTAGAAGTGAAGCCAAAAAGCATCAGGATATACTGTATGACCTAGAAGCCCAGATGATTTTGAAGCCATTTGAAAGGGCTGCAGGAAAGAAACACACAAAACCACTCAAGGCTTCTGGATGATTTCTTGCTCTGCATGGTTCAAAATTAAAAGGAGGGAGGGGGAGAGGCTAAGCAAGGAAAATAAGTCATTTAATATGATTCTGCTGTGGCTAATCCCCAGAGGAGAAGCCAATTACTAGAAATACTTCAGAGTATGGGGTGGAGAAGGGAATGGAAATTGTTGAAAAGCTGCCATCTGGTATAAGTACTTGCTGGTTTGGAGACTTAAAAAATATGCATTGTTTGCCGTTATACTATGCTCATTACATATCTAGATTAATGCAGATAACATCACCCACACCTAGTATTTTCTGTGGCATTCTATGTACTCAGGTTCATACCATAACAACCTCCAGCACTAATTGTAACATTTGGGCTTTTGATCTTCTGCTCTGGTAGGAACACTACAGATGCCTTGTACCAGCAAATGGGACCAAAAAAAAAGAAAAAAAAAAAAAAAAAGTCAGGCTCCTTTTGTTCCAGGACATTCAAAAGGAGCAGTAAATCTGACTCACCTGGACAGCAGGGAATCACTCTGGCATAAGAAAGATTCTGCAGATGGCACAGAATTAATATAACTGCTTTATTCTCTGCTCCAGCCCCTCATGAGGGTGAGGGCATTTTGGTGGAACAGGAACTGCAGCTCAGCCGCCAGATGACCTTGAATGCTCTGGCCAGCTCGAATCATATTGGAGAAGCCCTGATGATATTTTGATTTATGCTAGGAGCCGTGCAGGTAGATTTCCCTCATGTGCCCCATATTTTGCTCCTACAGTTAGTGGTGACTGACTAGGCAGAGAATCGGTCCACTGAATGTACTTGGTCTAGGAAAAATAGTTCACTATATCCATGGTGATATTATAATAAGCAAAATGTAACAGTAGCATTCACACTGCGTCTGATACAAATTACTTGGTATGGCTTTGCCTTTCTCAGGTCAGTTTGCTTGATTTTCAGTTAAAATTAAGTAGGATTTATAAATGATTGCAAAAGTTCCCACAGGGTCATAAGCAGGAGATTGAAAGCCTTAGTGTGTTCATGGGACAAAGCTCCTTCTCCAGTAATTCCCACTGTGCTTTACTACTGACCTGGGAATCTCTGGGACATTGTCCATGGCTTCTTTACTGGGAGGCTCTGACTCTGCCAGTAAAGAAGTAAATTACATGGGAATTTTATTACATAAACACTTTCTCAGCAAATAAATAAGCAATATCAAAACTTTGTACAGAAGCCTAAATCACTACTAACTTTGGCCCAAATTTGAGACAATGTAATTAAGACAGAAAGACTTTTGAACCCAAAATGTCCTTCCATTATCCCTCCAAATAAGGGATTTGTTGTTCAGGTCAACAAGATGCAGAGATGCTTCAATCCTAAGGAAAGGGAGCTCCTGACAGCATAACAGAAAGGAAGAAAGACAGTTTCCAGGGAAGGCTCCCTCCCTCCCAGGCTTGCCAGAAGGAAAGTTGTGGTCTTGCAACACTGTGGACTGGAGTTAACATCTAGGAAGATTAGGACGCTAACCGCATCCTTCATCTTCCTACATTACTTTTACCATTTGGAAACTGTGACAGACTAGAATGATGAAACAGGAGTTCAGAAGAAAACAATGACATTGTTCCTACTACGACATTGTGATGCTCATATCAGCAGGTGATATTATTAACAAAGGCACTCAGTGAAGGAATGGCTTCTCTGCTCCTCCTGTCCCTTCTGCCCTTTGTCTCCTGTTTTAAAGGGTCAGGATGGGTTTTATTTCTCTCTCTCTGTTTTCCCTTGTTCCATGACCCATTCAAGGGTGATGGGCTAAGTGCTGGTAGCTGATTCATTGCCCACATTGCAATGCTCCATGCAGTGACTTTGCAGAGCATTTCCAGTAGCTGCTCAACAAACTGTCAGCAAGGAAATGACTGGGATCTCTTTCCCAGGGAGATTGCAGAGGGGATGCAGCAAGAGGCCATTGCAGATTGAGCTTCAGGTTTAATTTGACTGAATGAGACAGAAACCAGCTTTCAGTCTGAAATCCAGTTTGCTACTCTAAGTATAGCATGTGGTGTGAAACAGAGTCACTTTTCTTCAGTGTTTTTGCAGCCCTCCAGGAAAGGCAGGTAGTACCCTTGCTGTGTGAGTCTCAGCAAGAGCTGCCACGGTTAGAGGGAGATTATCTGTGGGACATGCACTGCTGTCCTGGCACAGAGAGCCCCCTTACCCACACCTAGCACAAAATGTCTACTAGAGTAAATCTCAGTGTGATTAAGGGTAATAAATATCACGTACCTAATTTCTGTAGGAGGCACAGAGAGATCTGGCCACAAGCTGTTCCCCACCATAAACTAGGCTTCTCCCAGTGTCTGTCTCAGGTGATGGGGCTGGTCACACCTGGACAAAGCCCTGCAAGTGCCCTCAGCCCCAACTGTGCCTGTTCCACATCAGTCTGCTCTTCATTGCCTGGCATACTTTATATTTAACCCTCCTCAGCACAACAATGACTTCATGCAGAAAAGGGTTTTGCTTCCAAGCTGCTAGAGGGATCATGCTTGAGACTTTCACCGCAGCATCCCTTGATTGAACTGGAGATGGAGGAAGAAAAGCCTGACTGAGATGCGAAGGTGCCATTAACCACACTCCTCACTGCTAATGCATTCTCACAGCCACAGACGAAGCCACAAGTTAATCTCCTAAATTGTTTCTTCTCCACTTAACATCCCACCTGTGCCTGACTCTGCCTGTGCTTAGCAAGTCTGAGCCTGAGCATGCTGGTGTCACCCTGTACCATCTGCACTGTACCCAGCAGGGTGCAGCCGCCCTGTACAGGCCAGCTCATCAGCTCTGGGATGTGTGGTCTAGCATTTAGAAAAGTTTGGGGAATACAGACTCTTTAGTTATAGACCTTCATGTCAGTAATAAGAAGAGAAAATATCTAGATAATTTTGAAGGTGATTAACAATAAAATCTCCAGCTAAAAAGCCATATAGTGCCAAGGTGGCACCAGCATTTGCCACATAGGCACATTAAGCTTCTGCTGAACTTCACCCAGTAAGATGCATTTGCAGTTTTAGGCTGAGCATGTGCTTGTGAGACCAGGCCTGGAAAAGAAAAGGGTGTACTAGAACTAGTCCTATCTGTGTGTAAGGTTATAACTCTTCTTCTGGTTTGATAATGCAAGTTTACAAGAAAAATCTAGTAGAAGTGTGTGTGTTCACATGCTTTACGTGGGATAGACATACACAGTGTTGTCAGATGTCTCTGTGATAATGATGTTTCAGCATCAGCTGCTCAGGACTGTATGTGGATGCCAAATGCTACTTGCTTTTAGTGATCCTATAGCAAAAGGCCTTGATGCTCAGCTGGTCTCATAGGCGAAGCAATGCCAGTGCCAACCAACTGATGATGACGGCTCTGCAAAACAGGTGAAACTCTATCTTGGGATCTTTCCATGCATGTCTTCCCTGGGTTGCCCTGGGGTTTGTTAATTACAAGCCCAGCTAGATATATTACCCTTCATTAAAATCTTACATGACTATTCCCACAGTGGCACAAGCAGGGAAAGGAGGAGGTCTGCAGGCTAGATTCTGCACTCCTGTAAAAATGTGCCCTCCCCAGAGCCAAAGGGTACCAAAATTACTCAGCAGGTTTCTTCTTTGTGATACTCTCTGTGGCATGTCACTTCCTCTCCTCTCCTCTCCTCTCCTCTCCTCTCCTCTCCTCTCCTCTCCTCTCCTCTCCTCTCCTCTCCTCTCCTCTCCTCTCCTCTCCTCTCCTCTCCTCTCCTCTCCTCTCCTCTCCTCTCCTCTCCTCCCCCCTTTCCCCTTTCCCCTTTCCTTTGTCTAAGGACAAGTCTATTTTCCACGTTGTTTAATTTCTTCTTATATTTTTTTTCAGTGTTACTTTCCTTTGGTACTACAATTACAGTTTAGCCCATAAAACTGTTTTACATTTTTATCATTTTCAGGGGACTCCTAGGCTGATGCAAATGTTTGCAGAAACCGTCTGTGTCCGTTGGTTAAGCAAGGACTTTCCAAGACATTCATGTCCACAACAGGCTACTCTGAGCTCTTAAGTTATGCCCTTTTACAGGCCAGCATGGGGATCTTCCGGTGGCACTGGGCCCATCCTCAAAGCCCCAAGGATAACTCAAAACAGGTCTAGATACCCAAGCACAGCAGTGCTAGTGACTGGTTCATTTTTAGTTTTTAAGAAAGACAGCTCATTCTTAGTCTCAGTGTCACTCTCAGTCTAAGCGTCACTCTCACCGACACTGAAGAATTACCTGTTTGCAGCACTGTCTCTGTTTAAGCTGTGGCAGTTCCTTCAGCTCTCTGTAGCCTAAGTCCTTACTTAACTCCAGTGTAAATTTCTACTTTAAAAATAACCTTTGGGCAAGGTATGGCAGTGTGCCTCTGCTCAGATGGGTGAGCCCACACCATTTCACACTGGGCAAACCCCAGCCCAGGTCCAGTGTCAACCAATACCATGCCAAGGCTTTACTCTTTGTGGGCACGTTCTGTGGGACACAGGAGGTTCATGGTGTTTGGAGGACAGGGCAAACTGACTGCTTAACTTGTAGAGGAAAAAACGATCACCTCTCCACTACTGAGGGCAGGGGAGGTGGGGAGAGGCTTCCTGGAGAAGTCATGGGGCTCCCTCCCTGCAAGTCCTAGGATGTGGCTGGACTGACCTCTTGTATGGCTGGTGTATGGCACCTGGGCTCTGCTGGGCACGGAAGAATGGCCTCTCAGTTGTAGAGATCTTCCCTCTGGCAGCCACTAGAACAGAGGGGATGTCAGAGGCTATCCCTGAACAGGGTGACCCGCAAGCACTGCAGGGATGACAGGGGTGTGACAGGAGCATGAACCACCTCCCTTTCCACGCTTTCCCTTCCCTTGGAAGAAAACCAGGGTGCAAGTGTATGGTGGGAGGTCTGTGGGACGCTTTCACAGGCCCAGCGGGTCTGCCATGAGCACCAGACTGGGCAATGGCGGCTTCCCTGGGGCTGCCCTGCTGCACACTGCTGCTTCCACCGAGGCAGAAGGTAGCATCTCTAGGGCTGTCATAGAATTCATAGAATCACAGGATCATAGAATGTCCTGAGTGGGAAGGGACGCACAAGGATCATCGAGTCCGACTCCTGCCCCTGCATATGACAACCCCACAGTTCACATCATGTGTCCGAGGTTGTTGTCCAGTCTGTTCTTGAACTGTCAGGCTTGGGGCCATGACACCTCCCTGGGGAGCCTGTTCCAGTGCTCCACTGTCAGTCTGGCATCCCTCACCACTAGTAACTGGTCCTTAAACACGTCTAAATAATTGCTACAAAAGTGTTACTTTGTTTTAATGGAAATGATCGCTACTCCTCTTGGGTGGTTTTTTTCTTAAGCATTTTTAATCTACCAGGTATGTCATCCACTGGCTTTGATCTCAACCACAGATCTCCCTCGAGGTCATAATGAGGTTCAGCTTTGTATCAAAGCCTCCACTCTCATTTGTCCAAGATGAAATCTGTACACCAGCGAGAGAGCAGAGCGTGGTCCACAGGAAGGGAGGGAGCAGCCAAGGTGAGTCAGCTTGCTGTTCCTTGCCTCTTCCTCTCTGATGCCTCCTTGTCCCCAAACAGTCATGCTGGGCTGGAACCACTTTAGGGCTGTCCTCCCATGGCCTGGAAGTGCCATGAAGAAGGGTGATGATCTAGCAGGGCTTAACAAAACCTGATGCCTCCCATCTCCCCTAAGGTACAACATCCTCCATGAGCCTGATTCTCTGTGTAATCAGTTTTAGCTGTGAGGCCCTGATTTGTGTCAGGGTAGGTGAAAAGAAAAGCTATAATTCCAGACCTTCAGCCTTTCTACAAATCTGCCCTGAAATATACCCTGACCTTATAGAATATTCAAGAGCATGAAATATTCTTGGCAGAAAGTAATAATAAATGGCTCCCTGAAGACCAACTACAATACACAACTCTTTTAAAAGGAAATTTGCTGTAGAGTGAGCAAAGCTTTGCAAGATTAGCTCGAGATCGTATTTGCCTGCTGCTTTCCAGTTACAGATGTTGCACATGGTACTCAGTGGCAAAATGTGCTGTCTATAAATTGGCAAGTTCATTTCAAGAGACAACAGTTTATTTTAATCTGTTTTTCCTCTAGCTCATTTGCACAATTATGAAGTTAGAGACTGTAAACGCCTTAGTTTTAGCTTTGTTAGGCAATAGACATATGTAAAAATATGTTTTTGCATTTCTTAGCCAACACAAAGCATAATTGCATGACTTCTAGGTGTGAATTATAACCACTAAATCAAACCTACACAGGACAATATTAAACAAAGATAGTATCTTATTTGGTTTATGCACTACACAAGCCATCTCTCATGACAGCCACTTAACATTCTATTTATTTACAGTATCTTTGGTGCATTGCAGAGCAAGAATTACATCCATCTGTTAAAAACAGAATCTAAAATACAACAAATGTTTCTAACTTGACACTCACATTTGTCCTGAGCAATCAGCTCTAGATGGCCCTTCTTGAGCAGAGGGGCTGGACCAGGTGCCCTCCAGAGATCCTTTCCAACCTCAACCCTTCTGAGATTCTGTCATCCTTCTGTAAATTACTTCTTATTCCTTATTCTTAAGCGAGTATGAAATTAAGAGGCAATATGAAAAAGTTAACCACCAAACCCCCTGTACCTTATGAAGCAGAAAGCATCTCAAAACCACCAAGATTTATTCTAGGTATTGGTCATAGTACCCCAGACAGGTGAGAAAAATAATGTCTCACTGTTTTGCTCGCTTTTAGAAAGCCTAATAAATCACCCAGCTACATGGCAGGCTTTTTCAGTGCTTGCCCTGTATGTGAAGCTCTGCAGAAGCAAACCACGGAACGGCCAGATGTCCCAGGGGCACACGGCTGCTCCTCTGCCAGTCACAGACTGCACATCACCTCTTAGCACTGGGATGATAAGTCCTCAGTGTCAGGCTTAATCTAGTACTTAGATATATTGCAAAATGGTTCAATGCCATCTTCCCAAACACTCTGCAACAGAAACAAATGGTGATCCTCCCATTTCGGCACTGATTTAGGATGAGTGGAATTCAGAGTTCAAGGGGTTCACAGACTATAAATCAGAAGAAAATCTGTCCCCTCGTCCAACTGCAAAAAGAAACTTTGCTGCAGTTGACAGCAGCCCCCTGAGAAAGGAGCCATATAGCCTTGCTAAAACACGGGACGGGAGAGTAAAAGTGAAGGAATCTTCAGGTGGGAATGAAAAATAATACATCTTCCTTTCTTCATTCCCAGCTTTCATTCTTTTGTCTTCATTGGATCTTTTAAAACCAAAACTATAAAAATATTTAAAACCTTGCTATAAACCTCTACTGCACACAGATATCTAATTTGTTTAGTTCAATAAATATCTGGCAGTAAAAGAGTCACTAAGAACAAAGCTAGCCCCAGCATTATAGAAACAAAACAAATTTCGCAGTATGTTAAATATTAAAAAAGATGCGTGATGTCTTTCTCTCTGGCACACTGCTTGTGCAAGAGGTACCTGTGATGCTGGAAAAGGTGGTCTTATTCTCTACAGATACACAGCAAAATGGACCATAGCAGGGTCCATGCAATTTGTCAATGTTTTGTTCAAATTCCTATTATTTTATCTAAAATATCCTTGTGATAAAATGTTATCTTTGACCTTCTGATGGGAAAATTTTTATTCCGTTATCATTTTTGAGGGATTAAAAACCCATCAAGCATATTAGCTGAGCCTTTAGTTTGTATAAAAGAGCATCACTAGTGATCGTAACCCTGGGACTCAAATCAATCGACAACATCGGCTTGTGCTACCTGGTCCTCCGTGATCACTTTGCCATTTCAAAATTTCAAACCACCAAACATTAAATGTCATCGGAGGGACATCATCTTCCACTGCCATGCTCAGCAACATAATTCCTTCCAGCTTTGGTGACACCCCCATCCCAGGCATTTGAAATAAAAACTATTTTGAAGTATTTCCTCTGAAGAAACTGATTCAGTTAAAAAGACTTGCAACACACTTAACAGACTAGCAAAAGCCCCCATACGTATTTAACTGTTTTGTGGAATTTAAGGCACACACATGCACACAGTGAGAGATTTCCTTATTTTGTTCCAACAGAAATTATACTGCTTTAAAGTTTTTTTTTCACCCAATACTTTCTATTACTTTATAATCAAGATAACTATTTCATTACAATGCAAAGAAAAACTTTTTAAAAGGAAGATAAAGAAGTCTTTACCAAAAAAGCCAGTGGCTGCTCTGTTTTTCCTCATCAGGTACATGGTCCAGGATAAAGGAGAAGACATACTAAACTGCCCGTGGTTCATGTTTAAGTTTATATGATAGCCAGGCAGTGACCAGATACTGCAAAAGACCAGCAGAAACTAAACAAGATGAGGGGAGAGCTCTTCCTTTTCACTCCACTCTTTCTCTGCCCTAGAGATCATTATTTAACATGAGCAAATTGAAAAATGACATGCAGCCATACTTAGTATGTGTTTTTTTTCTTCCACTAACCAAACTCACATGAGACTTCCCATCTTTCTCTCTCTCTTCTCCACCCCCCCTTTTTTTTTTTTTTTTTTTTTTTTGCCTCAGGCATTTATAGGCTAGTAATTTTCATTTAGCTCCTCCAATGATTTTTCTCTGCCCAATTAGAGTGGAAGTGGATGAAGATTAAAGTTCAGAGTTTTACTGTTAGAAAACAGTTTGGTATTGCTCCTGTTGTTTCGGCTTATGTGCCGTTTCAAAGGTGCAAGGGTCTACTGCCAGTAAATAGACTAATGATACCGATAACCATTCTTTCTGCAGACTTTCCCTGGTTGTAGTATTTTATAGTCACTAACGCCAGACAGCAGTATCATGAGAATGCCCTTGATGATGATGATTTTTTTTTTTTTTTGTCAGGAGATACACAGGACAGTTTAAGCCCAACCTCTTTCCCCCCATATGTAGGAATAATTTCATTGACATCCCTCGGATGGCAATTTGTATAAGAAATTGTAATAGCAGTCAACCTCTATGTTCTGATAAACCAGTAAATATGAAACAGTATCTGCAAAGCTTGAGAATTCTTCTGTAGGCGAAGTGATGTACACCTCAGTTCTCTGTTGTTTAAGAGAAGTAATCCTTCATAGAATCATAGAATGTTGTGAGTTGGAAGGGACCCAGAAGGGTCATCAAGTCCAACTCCTGTCCCTGCACAGGACAACCCCACAGTTCACACCATGTGTCTGAGGGCCTTGTCCAGTCTCTTCTTGAACACTGTCAGGCTTGGGGCCGTGACACCTCCCTGGGGAGCCTGTTCCAGTGTCCACCACCCTCTGGGGGAAGAACCTTTTCCTCATGTCCAACCTAAACCTCCCCTGGCACACCTTCCTGACATTCCCTTGGGTTTTGTCGTCGGTGACCAGAGAGAAGAGCTCAGCGCCTGCCCCTCCTGCTCCCCTTGTGAGGAAGCTGGAGCCCCATGAGGTCTCCCCTCAGTCTCCTCTTCTCCAGGCTGAACAAACCAAGTGACTTCAGCCGCTCCTCATACAGCTTCCTCTCCAAACCCTTCACCAACTTCATAGCCCTCTTCTGGACACTCTCCAGTAGCTTTATATCCTTTTTATCCTGTGCTGCAGGTGAGGCCGCACCAGTGCAGAGCAGAGCGGGACAATCCCCTCCCTGCCCGGCTGGCGATGCTGTGCTGGGTGCACCCAGGACACGGGTGGCCCTCTTGGCTGCCAGGGACACTGTTGGCTCATGTTCAACTTGCCATCAGCCAGAATCCCCAGATCCCTCCTGCAGAGCTGCTCTCCAGCATCTCGTCCTCCAGTCTGTATGTACAGCCAGAGCTGCCGTGTCCCAGGTGCAAAATCCAGCACTTCCCTTGTTAAACTTTATATAGTTGGTGATTGTCCAGTTCTCTAATTTGTCTGGACCTTTGTATTCTTCCTAGATGTGTACAAGTGTACAAGTGCTATATACTCTGCAAGACCCTGTCGCATTTGTCACCAAGTGTGAAATTCAGCAATTTCATAGGAATTCATAGATGAGCAGATATATTGATGAATAAATGAATGGATGGATAGATGGGTAGAAAAATTTTTTTTCAAAAACATTAAACTGTACTCCAAAACGTAGTCCAGCTGTTTTGCAAAGCATACCAAAATGCTGCAGTTACTGAAAGAGTGCAAGTGGCAGTTGGAGGAACAACCAGAACCCAGCCTGCAGTGCAGATTTACAGAGCACTTCTTGTACCAGAGTAGTGTAAAACCCCTGTGCACTTAGTGGCCCTCATGGCAATCCCCTGTCTCCCTTTTTTTTTTGTAATTTAAGGAGAGGAGTGTTGGCTACAATTATAAATGTATTCCCTGTACTTTTCCTCCATTTTTCCTCCTAGAAAATAGAGAGATGTTCATAGACAGTGATAAGGAGAAACAAAACTGAGTAGTAGCAATTGTATTTGGGTAGACAAAATGAAATGTTGCCAAATGCAGAACTGCTGGGGTTTTTGTTGTTGTTGTTTTGGTTTGGGTTTTTTTTGTTTAAAATTTTGTTTTCGGTTTGTGTTTTTCAGATTCCAGGATGGATGTTTCTAATGAAATTGGGGAATACATGTGGAAACAAAAGGCTGTGAGATTTACTAGGGATTTTCTGCTGGCCAAATTTCACATTTTGAGACCACTGCTAGCTTTTTAAATGTTATATTCTTTAAAAACGTTACAACCTCACTTGTCAGCATGGGGCCAGAAACCTATAGGCACTACAAACACTTCAACACATGCAACATTGCCTATGAGGAAAATTGCGTGTGTGCTTAAGGTATTCTACGAATGGTTGAAACTGTCGGTTTGTGAGAGCAGGTTCCAATGCCCATTAAATCACAGGAACTCTTGCACCAGAGCCAGTATAAAAGGGACAATGAAATAAAGTGTACTTCTGCGAAAGGCTAATCTATAAACTGTTTGGGGCTATTTGGCTGTTGTTCTTTTACTGAACAGAAAAACAAGAAGTGGTACGTTGTTTTCCTTTCTTTTGAACTTTGTCTTAACACTGCTTGAATGAAGAAGAGGAGACCTGCACAAGAAACACATTCCTTTTCCCAAGGAAAATAATAGAAAGCTGAAAAAGAAAAAAAAAAGAAAAGCTCACAGAAAGCCCAGTGATATGAAATGAAACAGCACAATCTCTACCACTCTAGCAACTCTTACACAACCCTGGGTTATGACATTGTTCAACTGCCACAGGAGGACTGTGAGAGACCTCAGGCAAATGTTTCATCAGTTGCACAACAAGATGTTTCCTGGGCTTTGCCGACAGTGGCTCGGCAGAGATGCAATAGCCCCTCTGTTACAGGGCAGATAAAGCACCTCCTGCTAGCTGCTATCTTCAGATGCTAACTCTACAGAAATGGTTCCTTCTTTCCATCCCTCTGTATAGCTTTAGGTTTGAGCTTTTGAAATGTACAGGCCTTTAGTCCTCAGCTCTCTTGTTGCTTTTTTATTATCAGTTTTCACCCTCCTTTTCCTATTGTTTGTTGCTCGTCTATCAGAGTGTGAGCACCTTGTGGACATTTACATAAAGATAAGGAACGATGGGGCTATGCAAGACACATGCATGTTGATATCAGAGAGGATGCATCTCCAGGGAAAACTGAACTACAGACCCAGCATGGATTTGGGTTTCATACTTTTGTTCCCTAACATAATACCTTAGCTGTCAGAAAATTGAAGAGACTGTAAAAGACCTTCTTTAACACTTATTTTAATTTGGTTATTTGGAGATTCTAGAAAATAGCTACCAGTTCTTTTGGATGAATCGTTTTTGCTCACAGTGTGTGTGTTCAGCAGTGCAAAGATGATCAAATGAGCATGAAAGTGAAACCTCAGCCAAATTTTTATGACATCAGCTGCACTAACTACCCCATTAGCCACTTTTCAGCCATATACCACAGCGTTAACTTGGAGGTGGTAGGGGGCAAAGAAGATGTTATAAGAGCCATGAAAAGAGGTATTCTTAATTTTTACATAGGTACGGCAAGTGTTGCTCCAGCAGCAAAGTTCTGACCCAATACTTATGTAAGGAAGACATACATTTTGACAAGGCTTTAGATTTCAAAATGGAAATCTGTTTTTCTGAAGGTGTTAAAGACCTGCACATCTCATGGACTTTCAGTGAAACTGCTGGTGTTCAGATCATCTGGAAGTCAGGACTGCGATAACTTTTTAATCTCAGGAATTTGAGGCATTGCACAAATTTCAAGATTAGTCCTTGAGGAGCTTTATAATATGTTTTGTAAAGCAAAAGCAAACATCGGTCTGAAATAAAATGGAAGTACCTGGGAACACTGTGCCGTTTGATGATGTCCCACTAGCAGATAATAGGAAAAGTGAAAGTGGATTACTCTCTCCTGTATTCAGGCTGAAGGTATGTTAGCCACACAGCTTTCCAAAACTGTAAATACAGCCCTGTTAAGAAAAGTAGGTTTCCCAAGGTTATGCAGCGTTTTGTCTTATACATTGCTCTTAACATCCCCACACATCCTGCAGGAAACCTGTCCAAACCAGCTTCATGTTGACAATAGAACTTTTGCTTCACTGACTATGCACGACAGGAACACTGTGAAATGACTGGATTCCCACATGCATCCCTTTATGTACCTTGTAGTGCTTTGATAAACTTACATTTCTGAAACACAAGGGTCTCGGCTCGCCATAGAAATGATGGGCTTCTGTGGCATGTGCTATACAAAGAAACACTCAAGGAAAGGAACGTAATCTGATGTTCTCTTCCCATCTTAACATCCAGCCTCTGTCAATCTTTTTTTGAAGACTGCAGAGAGATTTCCCAATAAAGCATAGTTTTCGCTTTACGAACAGAAGTATTTTTAGGGTTCTTTGAACTGAGCTAAACAACTGACATATTTTAAAAGAGCATAATGCAGACCAAAAAAAACCAAAGAGGCAAGTAATAATGAAACAGGATGGAGTACACGTCCTGTTTTCGACATGCAACACCATCTTTAACTAGTTTTGAAGCACTACATCCTCTTTGCAGAGCCTTTAGCAACCACCTTCTGAAGCAGGTTGTTTTTCTGGAAGCGGGATGTCATGAGCATTTGCCTGTGCCTCTAAGGGGATTGCCAAGATTGTGGATGAGGGTGGATTTCACTGAAAAGTACACATGGCTACTGGGAAAATTCAAATGCCAGGGCTTTTTTGGATACGAGTAATATTTATATGCACTTTCACCATGCTGAAGCTGGATGTGTGCTCCAGAGAAACCGAACTCTGCGAGACATTTGGAACAACAGCTAAAATTTCATTTGTTTTGGAACTGCCTACTGGACATTTGAAAGTAATCAAAAGCAAGTTTATATATATATATAATTTTTTTTTTTTTTCTTGACATGAGTTGTCCTTCCATCACTGTCTCCTTTTAATAAAGTCAAAGAGTTCTGAAATGGTTGCGTTTAGAAAAAGACAGAGCTTTGCAACCTAGGAATCCATTTGCTGACTTGCCTCTCCGGGGGCACAGCCATCAGGCAGCTGCCTCCCCGCCACCAGCACCGGCTGCTGCATCACTTGGCAGCAGAAGCACACACTCTACACAGCACTCGGGGATTTTCTGCGTTGTGTGGCCACCTCCGAGCTGAGCTCTGCTGCAGGACTGCAGGCTCAGGGAAGCAACAAGCTCTCAGGTCTGCACTGGCTAGGAGAGGGAGCTTTGCAATGACCTGGCCAAGCCACGATGCCAACCCAGCCAGCTTGTGCCACAGCCAAATGTCAACAAGCCCGGGCCTCTGCCCTGCTACATCTGCAGCAGCTGTATCTGGACCAAGGAAGAGTTTTCATCTCTCTCCTCTTCTGGGAGCTACCCCAGGCTGTAATTACATTGCCAAAGGGAAGAGGTGAAGGTGTCCATTAACTCCTCCACCCGAAGCCACCCACCCACCCATGTGTTTTTGACAAAATTCACGTTCATTATGTGAGACTTTCTCAGCCAGACTTGGCCAGAATCACTGCAGAACTGACATATTTTCTCAACTTTCTCCCACTCCCTGGCCTTGTACCAGCACAGAACCTAGCCCATGGACTCAGACTGGTGTAGTCTAACCTGGTTTGAAATCCAGGACTGAAAACAACAAGAGGCACATGTACCACAGGACAGCTAAAATGGTACAATGCCAAATAAAACCACACCTAGAAGCCCGTCAGAGCTGTTTCCAAGCAGATTTCAACAAGCCACCAACATCTCTGTCACCATCTTGAAGACCTTGCACATCTTGGTTGCCTGTTGTTTGCCAAGAGACCCAACACAGGGCTAGCTGGGAGCTCATGTCCCATCTGAGTATGATAATTCAGAAAGTTTTCCTCCTGTGTAGAGATAAACCTAGGATGCTTCAAGTCTTTCCCGTGGGTAGGAGGCTTGCTTGGGTGGCCAGTATGAGCCATGCCCAGGAGATGAAGGTTGCCCAGTGCTAGCCACCCATCAGCTGGCTCTCCCAGCGTCTCTTGTTGGAGTGGCTCCTATCTGCAAGGACAGCTAAGTACAGATGGAGCAGGGACAGGACTGGGGCCTCCCACATCCAGGCACGGCTGCAGAGGCAGTCTCTGGTTTGACCTAACATCCCACCCCAGAAACTGAAGGATGTTTTCCAGTCAAAACCAGTACATATAGGGTTTTTTTTTCTTTTTGCGAACAGCTTTAGTTTTGATGAACTGACATTTTCTGGAAAAAAAAAAATTATACTACCTACCATTTCTCATCTTAGCCAGAAGGACAGATGTGATCTGGGGAGCCAAAGGGGCACCATCAGAAAGGGTCCTGACAAGTATGGGACATGAATTTGAATCATTTATTAGACTTCTCCAGTGCCAGGCAGCTGCCTGGAAAGAGCCAAAACTGGGACCTCTGTATCTGAACCATGCAAAGCCAGAAGTCTTACAGAACACGCAGATAAGGAAAAACAGGCAGCACAGATACAAGACGACTCACTAGCTTTTGGAGCAAAATCTTTCCCAGGTCTCCATTTAGCAATCTGTCAGGCTGAGTAGTTTAAAAGTAGGACTGACAACTCTAGGAAGCAAAGCACTGTATCTGTGCTGTAGCTCCTGTCACAATGATATGGAGACCGAATCCACCATGTGCTGAGGTATTTGGGTAGTGGTAGCACCCCAGTGCTGCAGACACATTTCTGTATCCTCCTGTCCAGCATGCCACCCAACGGGAGATCCCTGGCTGTGGTGATAGAGAGGACAAACCGCAGAAAACAGGGCTGAGCATGGGGTTATTCTTTGCCCCCATTCCAATCCTTTCCACAGCTCCTGTCAGAAGGAATAGGGAGAAGGGTGGGAGGTAGAAGACCAAGGGCCATCTTTCACAGACAGGGATGGAGTGCTTTTTCTTGTGGCCAAGCTGAACGAAGAGCATCACACTTTTTTCAGATGTGAAAGGAATGCCACAAAAAGCGTTATCAGCTTTCTATTACCCCAGGGCATGCTCCCACCCTGCAGAGCAGGGATCATGACACAGACTGCTCAGCCTCACTGATGGTGGCACTGATGGGATAACTTTCAAGATGTACTCACTCTAACAAGACCTACTTCAGTCCTCCAGCCCCTACTCTGTGAGGCTTTCCCACCAGAAGAAGAAAGAAAATCAGAAGCCCAAGCCAAATCCCACTTCACAGTCATCTCTCCATCTTCACTGATTTATTCACCCATGTAGCATCTCCAACAGACCAAGGCATGAAGAAAGCAGAAAGCTTCATGATGATGATGTCTCACTAAGGTTATGTTTCCCTTCAGCGTGCCAGGGGGATGTCCCAGGCAAAAATCTATAACAGTGACAGGGGGTGCACAAAGTCTGAGCAGGTCTCTTGGTGAAACTATAGAAGGATACAGAAGGTCCTTTCTGCTGCTCTGCTCGCTACTCTCTCAGAGCCACGTCTACCATTATTCCCATTTGGAGGTTGCTGCACCTCAGAAGAAGGGAAGGTTTATTGTTCAGGCTTCTTAGCAGCTGTAGCCATTACAGATTGCTGGTGCCTTTGCTTTGAGAGGCAGCATCCTTCCCATTTTGTACCCTCCACCACTCATTTGGTTCCTGTTGCCTGCCCAATAATGTTGATTAGGCTTCAGGGCAGAAGCACCGTTTTGCACTTTCTTCTCAGACAGGGTTTCAATTGCGGAGAAAACTCAACCTTGCTTTCTTTAATAATTTACATGGCAGTATTGTGTGGATACTCTTAACTGCTACTTAAAAGTAATTAATTGATTTTCTGACATATCAGTTAACAATGTATTGCACTGACATGAAGTTGTGATGCTGCTGTTGATTGGGCTGGATGACTAAATGCATCATACTCGGTTCAGGAGCTGAGCTTAAAAGACTCTAAATATATTCTGCTATAAAAGGAAAGGCATTTTACATGTAGTGTTGTCTAAAACTTGAATCCATATGCTGCCTCCAATGCTGTCAGAGTGAAGTATTTCATTGTTATTTACAGTAGACCGATAGTATTTAAATTTAGAACATCCGGTAGGTATGAAAACACAATTTCTGTCAGCTGGAGACAATAGCACATGTTGGACTGCAGAAAGAAGGGAGGCTGCAGAAGGGCTCTATGTGTGTGTATATAGCTGAACTGGGAGAGGTGGCTGGAGCATCTCCTATCTCCATACTAAGTTGCCTACCCTGTTCGAAACCCAGGAGCACTGCAGATGCATATATAGATGAGTCTGAAGCAGAAAGACAAAAGGACAGAACCTGTTTCTGGAGATTAATCGTGGTTTATACAGCTTTTTATCTTTACAATAAGTCACCAGTTCTATTAAACTCCAGGGCTGGGTGGCAACAGCAGGTTAAATAAATTACTGCAGTCAAAATGTTCAAGACAGCCATATTCTGTTAGATAACTAAATAAAAGAAGACCAGCCTTTTCTGTCTTAAATGAAATTATCTGAGGAATTTATGAGCATTTATTACAATCCACAATCACAAATTCAGAAATCTACTGTTTAATTACTTAGACTTGAAAACTCTGACCTGAGTAGATAGTGCGCGAGGGACACTACTGGAAATATTTTCATTCATTATAGAGGATATGAGATTACTTGCTGGTGATCTCTGCTTTGATATAGATAATCCCATCATGGATAATGTAGAAGGTCAAATCCTTAACTTTTATGTGTTGCAGAATACTTCACATGTTGAACACTTTTCGCTTCTGTTCTCAAACAATCTGTTTTCTCCTTCTCTTGCTACAAAACACCACAGAAACATCATCTGAGGAACAGATCAATTCTCCTCTAAAAGTGTTCTTTTAATAGATATGGATATTTTATGTTAAAGTATTTGTGGGGAGAACTAAGTACGTTTATTGTATCAGCTGTAAAAACGGGGAAAAACCAAGAAGCTTTCTGGTGCACAAACTCTTCTTCAGCTATTTATATCCATATTTACCTCAAGAAAGCCTGTCATTTTTATCTTTTGTGTTTCAAGAATATGAGAACATTTCTTATACACACTCAGCCTTGTCACAAAATCTAGAAGCCGCTACAGGAAATTAACTTCACCAAGACCATCCTGTTTATGCAATTACAGTATTAGCTGACTTGACTCTGCGTACATGGCACAGAACAGAGTCCCACACTGAGAAACAATCTCCACCCTCAGACTTATTTATCACCAATCCTCTCCTGAGATTTGGCCATTAAAAATACCTGCAACCTTGTTACGGCTTATTTTAACTTCAGAAGAAGAGCGATAGAAGAACTGCAGCAGATTCAGCAATGAGCATTTTGTAGGGTGTTTAGCTTCAGAACAAATGAGTTTTGAAAAAGAAGGGAGGCTATGAATTATTAACAGCACCCTCTGTAGATGGGAGAAAGTGTCAAGATTTTGCTGAAGTCATGCATTGATTTTCTGACACAACAATTGAAAAGACGTGAAAGCAGCCACTTGGACAGTAGTATCAGATACAGGATCCATCGGTAAATGGGATTCCTCCTCTCACTTAACAGCACTGCTCATGCGCCATTGATTATGCCGTATTATATAGCTCACAGTATTACATATGGGGAAGAAAGAGTGGGAAAAGTAGGCAAAAAATTATAGGGTGGATGGATGGATGGATGAATAAAACAAAACAGACTAAAGAAATCTGGCTTTATAGAACTGGATAAAATGTTATTAAAAATTATTTTTTGCACTCTGAAGTAATGTGGATTTAGGCTAAAATTTAATTTCATAAATTTATGCCTATTTTTAAACTTTTTTTTTTATTCAAGGAGGAGTGAAAAATGTATAAATGAAATACCTTACAACTGTTTTCGGAATTAAATTTTTAATAATATATTTTTACTGGAAATATTACTTCATGTTTAATTTTATTTTGAAATGGTTTTAAAAGCCTCGGCAGCTAAAACCATTACTCTTGGGGTATTTATTGGTTCTAGATTAATTTTTAAAGTAGTTTGCCAAAATTCTTAATTATTTGCTTTCAGTCAACTCAAAATGGAGTTTTTGTTTGTCTGTTTGTTTTTTGTTTTTCTGAGGTTTTCTAACATTTTTTATTTTGTTACTTTTTTTAACACAGCTGGTACTGACAGAACAGCTGCCGTCATTCTGTCTAGAAAAAATTCACCTTTCTGAAATACTGGATTTTATATATTTTGCTGACAATTCCTGTTAGCCAACAGGGATGTTGGATACCACTGGTCTCTTCCTTTCCAAGTGACAGTTTCTTCTCTCCCCTTAATTTATAAATATCACGTGGAAGAAACAGCATAAACTGCAGGGCTTCCTCACCAGTCTGACCAAAAGTCAGAATGAAAACTGAGCATCTTTCAAGCCTTTACTTCAGTTTAATATTTCAAACCCCAAACTCACAGAAGGACACACAGAAATGTTATTACTCCAGACCAGTGTAGGTAACAAAGGCCTGGGTGCTTTTCTATTATATCACTTTTTATTGGAGAAAAAAAGACATATTCCTTTCTGGAAGTGATCGTAGGCTTGTGAGAAGAGCAAGCCACCTTTGGCCTTTATGTGACTGCTGCCCTCTCCCTAGTCACAGATCACTTGCCCAAAGCAGGAAAATTAAATACATTTTCTGCCAAGAGCTGGAGTGATAAGCCCCCATGTCAGCCTTTGGAACCTGGACCAGCAGGATTTTTTTTTTCCAAAAGAAGGAAAAGCAGAAGTCTAGTTTTGCAGATTTTTGAACATATTATGCTGCAAAGGGGAAGGTGAAGAAATTACAGGAACATTGGCAATTTGCTGAACAATGTCAGAGTTAAGGGGACAGAGAGAATTCTGGAGTCGACAAATTTGTATTTGAATGACTCCAGTTTCATACGTCTCCTTTTTTTTAAAAAAAGTATTTTTTGTCGTCTTCCTGGTGATCTTCCATTTTATGATCCCGTAACAGTCTGAAGTTACTTTTAGTGGATACAGTGGGAAAGATGATCCGCGCTGGAGTCAATTGTCAAATTTTGAATGCAATACTTTTTTTTCACATGCTGATTTATCAAGTTTGATCTTTTAATAAAAAAGGACCCACTTCAGACAATTTTTCTTGAAAATATTTCGAAAACAGTACAAAATTTTGGTTTAATCATTGACATTGTGTTTTCTTATTTCTTGAGGGAAAAAAAATCACCTTCTGGTTTAAAATATTTTGAATCTAAGTTTCAGATGGTATTTTCTGTGGTTTAAGATTAAACACAGTTCATAAGTATGAGTGGCATTTTATATTTATTTCTGTTTTATGAAATATTTCACTGGGAATTTTGTTTCAGTGGAAACTGTACCTTATACATGTGTGTGGGGAGGAAGATCTTTTCAACCAACTGTGCCCTATACATCTTGACCGCCTTCAGAATTGTCTTGAAATGATTTCTGGCATTGGGTGTTGCAAACCACTGTCATAATTTGCCCTGCAGCAGGTCAGGTGAGCACAGCAAGGAAAGTGTCCTTTTCCCTGCGCTGCCATTCCCCTTGAGGACTGATTACTGCTTTTCTTCCATCCAAAGACTGTGAAGAAGAAAGTTACACAAGGACATATATGTGCTCTACTAGTAGCATTTCAGCGCTGCAGGCTTGGTGAAGAAGGATCCACAAATTCGCTGGCAACGGTGAGAAGAAAACCAGGATGAGAGGTGGCAGCGTGCAATGGCTGGCGATGCGGAGGTGAGGCACTGGCTCCTGCAGCCAAGACCCCAACCGTGTTGGGGAGACCCCCCTGAGAAGCCCTTTCTCAGTGCAGCCAAGCACCAGAGCTCCTTTCTGCAAAGCCTCAAGTGGGGACGATTCTGATCTCTTTGTGTAAAAAGGGATTTGCAGAGCCTAGGCTCCAGGACAGGTTTTTAAAACGATGGTGAGCTTATCTGCAACACAGAAAGCCAACAACTTTAGCACGGTTCTGATGGTAGATAAAAGCAAGGCAGAGCCTGGCAGTAAAAGGCGACAGTCAAGAAATGTTAGAGTATATTGGAAAAATTAATTAATGTCAGTTTTACTAGGAAATCTTCTGTATAAGAGCAAGGCAATGGCAGGCACCTTGGCACAGAGTGAAAGATGAAGAACCCAGGGCAGAATTGTTCACTTCGTTTTGCTGATTTCCAGCAACAGTTTCACATTGCGGGAGATGCAGCCTGCTTCATGTTTGTGTGTTGCTGATGGGTTGCCTGCAGAAGAGTGTATTTGGTGGTCTTTGTTCAGTTCTTAGTGGTTTGTATCCTACCACACATCTGGCTCCCTTCCAGTGGAGCCTGAGTACTGACAAAAACCATTTAACAATTAGCATGGAGATAACAATATTTCCTTCTCCAATTGGGTGGTCTATTTTAAGGCCAAAAAGAAATTAGACCCAGGAAGTGCCAGGTATTTCTGAGGCTAAAGCCTGATAATGCTGAACAGAAATTTCAGAAGGATGTGCCATGCAATTCCCAGGAAAATGGAGGCTGGAAGTTTGCAAACACATGCAAAATAACAAAAGAAGGAGCACAGAGGGATATTGTAGTTCTGGAGAAAACACAGGGTGCCAATGTGTATTTCCACAGTATTTCTGCCCATTTTCATTACCCAAATAAAAGGTGTAAATATGTATTGCACACATGCAGAAAAGATGCAGGGAAAACCTAATCCCCGGATATGAAGAATGCATATTTCAAATTGCTTAACTACCTCCATAATCATGAAGCACATCACGATATTCACAGTTGCCCAGAATTACACTGATATCTCTTTTCAAGTAAGAGAAATAGGTGGCATAAAGGCTGTGCTGCTGCCTGAGAGGAGGACAGTTGCACACAAGCCCATGAGAGGATGCACTCTGGTGTACAGTACACCATGGACCTGAATTCTGCCTCCAGACATTGTCACAGTTCGGTAACTGCTACATAGGTATAACCACTCAGAGCAACAAAGTGTTACAAACGCTATATACAGATCAGAAAAATACATTTCCCTGCCTCTGGCCTCCCTCCTTTTCCTGCTGCATTAGGTGCAGGCAGTGCAGCCTCTGTTCAGAAGTTGGTGCACATTTTGATGGTAATTCTTTGTTAGGGAGCTGGCACTCTGCAGTATTTAGAGCTTTTATAGATATGCAGGTGATGTTCCATGCAGAAGAACATTTAGTATTACCAGATGTTTAAAGAGTGCCCACTAAGGGAGACTGAAGAGAACTTCCCTGCAGTAAATGTCTTTGCTCCTGAGATCTAGTGGTCTTTCAGCAAAATCTAAGTGATGGCCGAAGGACACAGAGCTGAAGACAGATTGTTAGTGCTGTTGAATCCCTGGAGAATCAGTGAAACATTAAAGTAAAAAAAAAAAAGCGTGCAGCCTACAAGTGCACGGAACACATGATCCTTTCTTGTCAAAACGATAGAATCATAGAATGTCCTGAGTTGGAAGAGACCCACAAGGATCATCGAGTCCAACTCCTGTCCCTGCGTATGCCAACCCCACAGTTCACACCATGTGTCTGAGGGCCTTGTCCAGTCTCTTCTTGAACACTGTCAGGCTTGGGGCCGTGACAACTCCCTGGGGAGCCTGTTCCAGTGTCCACCACCCTCTGGGGGAAGAACCTTTTCCTCATGTCCAACCTAAACCTCCCCTGGCACATCTTCCTGACCTTCCCTCGGGTTTTGTCGTTGGTGACCAGAGAGAAGAGCTCAGCGCCTGCCCCTCCTGCTCCCCTTGTGAGGAAGCTGGAGCCGCCATGAGGTCTCCCCTCAGTCTCCTCCTGGCTGAACAAACCAAGGGACTTCAGCTGCTCCTCACTCGGCTTCCCCTCCAAACCCTTCACCAACTTCATAGCCCTCTTCTGGACACTCTCCAGTAGCTTTATATCCTTTTAATCCTGTGTTGCCCAGAACTGCACCCAGTGCTCCAGGTGAGGCCGCACCAGTGCAGAGCAGAGCGGGACAATCCCCTCCCTGCCCGGCTGGCCATGCTGGGCTGGGTGCACCGAGGACACGGGTGGCCCTCTTGGCTGCCAGGGACACTGTTGTTTTAACAATAATAATAATGTTATTAAAAATAATGACCACCAAGAGAGTGAACCAGTGGCAGCACTGATCTTTACAGTAATTCATAGGCCCCAGAAATGCACCTCCTGGGCTGTAGCCTTCTGTAACAACCCTGGATGTCTAAGAGGCTCCATGTTTGGGCATGTTTCCCCCGTCCGCAGGGCCTGCCTGCTGGGGCCTGTGTGCCTGGGCATCAGCCGGAGCCCTGTGCCTGAGCCGGGCTCACCTCTGAGCTACCTGTCAGGGAGGCCTCCAGCATGGCCAGGTCCAAACATGAATCACTGGAGGGAGACAAAGCACATTAGCTGCCATTTGGACATGCTTTCCCCTGGCTCTTTTTCTCCAAGCAAATTTAGTGGCCCCTGTTTTATTTTATTTTATTTTTTCCTTTCCTTTCTTGCTACCTCTCCTCACGAGCTCGCTGTGAACATTTGTGCAAAAACCAGCATGGATGAGCGAACACCATGCCAATATCCAGCACAACAACCATAAGGACTTTGCTTTCTCCAGCAAACAAAGGCAGGCCACGTTCAGTGGTGGGCTCAGTGCCCGAGAGGTGCGCCTTTCTCTGCTAGTCCATGCAAATGCCACACAAATTTTCTGAGCTCCTTCCTTGCTAGGAGGCGGTGGGGCATCCTGCAGAGCAGCAGCAGCAGGTAACGGCCGCTGCACTGCCATGCAAATCTGGCAGGGGGGTTGTTTGGTTTCCCTCCTGAGGAAGCACCCTGTGCTCAGTAGAGCAGTCCAGAAATCTATGGCTACCAACCCAGGTAGCCAGAAACAACCACCTGGCTGTTCTGCATGGGACAGCAGCAGGAGAATCCACACTGGCTGAGCACAGCTCCTCCTCCACACGGGGTTTTCAGGTTATACATAGCCGTGAGCTTCCCACAGTTTTCCATACGAATATTCCCCATTTATATTTTGCTGGAGGTCAGTATGAAAAGTACTTGAAGATTTGTGACTAAAGCATTTGTGTTTCTGCTTCTTGAACGCAGTACTGTGCGGTCTGATCAACAAGGCAGCGGTTCAGCCGAAGGGGGTGCAAGGAGGAAGAGCTGGCACCTTGATGGAGCTGAAGTACAGGGACCCACATTTCATTTGCCAAAAGTGGTTGCTGTCTGTTTCATCATCCTAAAGATGACGGGGGCGTTAAATTGTGTCCATACATAGAAGGAAAAATGAAAACATATAAAACACGTAGGGGTCAGCTTAAGATACAGATGCTGAACATTGGAAAAGCTAGTGACCTGTTTTGAGCACACTCACTACAGACTGGTTTCTCAGCAGTTTCTTGTAAACAGACTTTATCTTCTGGTTTGATAGGTTTGAGGGGCAGATAAGTAAGACTGCCAGCGTTCTTGGCAATATTTTATGAGTTTGTCCCTGTATTTCATGTCCCTGTGGTACACATACATGTTTTGACTGAAATCCTGACTCCACTTGAATGAACAGCAAAACTCCTCCCTCCCTTAGGTGATTCTCCGGCATCAGAGATGTGCTGTATGCACTCAGGATCACTCTGCCTACTCAGACCAGTGTCTTCCATCCTGCAGGCACTGCTCCATGCCCAGCAGTTCCCGGGATCTACCCCAGGGTGCACACAAAACATGCAGGTGGATGCAAGGCAGCAACAAACCCTCTCTACAGCAGCAATCAGTTGTGCAATCTCCCATATGAGGTGCCTCCATGGACTAGTTATAAAAATACTCCTTAGGAATAATATAGATGAGGCTGATCTTTCTAGGGACAGGTAATGGATGGAGTGACCTCTTGAGGTCTCTTCTAGCCCTGCTCTTCTAAATGCCACCAGCTGGGCTGTGATCCCCCTCTTTGAGATCAGTGAATCAGGGAGCAGTTGCTGACAGCACCATATAAACCACCGTGTGTATGTATGTGTGCGTCCATTTGTGTGCGTGCACGTACTTGTACACACATGTCTATGTGTGGTAGGCTACTTGATCTCCATTTATAACAGCCTTTGCCCATACTCATCAAAGATGGAATGGTGAACAGAGATCCAATGTAAAGGACACTCTGCTCACTTATTTTATACATTTGTAATCTCTACCCAGAATGCTTTTTTTAACAACACTGTCATTTCCATAAAATGTTTCAGATTAGAGAAGATCTTGGCTAAATTTAGCTTTTATGGAAGAGAGAATAAAACATAATTAACTGTTTAAAGAACAAAACACAAACCACATGCAGCAATGAAACTTGTTGGCGAGAAATCTAACAGTAGTGCTTGGTAGCAAACCCACCTCCTGTGGAACAGATGTTTGGGATTTTACACAAAAATGGAAACTACACTAATGTCAAATGCTTTAGTGCCTGAAAAACTGACAAACACTGAGTGTTGCTCTTTGGTCACTACAATTTTCCAGGTTGTCTAGAGGTGCCACAGAAAATGGAATGAAATTAAAGCAAAACAGCAGCAAAGAAATATTGACTCTTTTTTTAAAAAGCAACTCCCCAAACTAGTGATGTCTCTCCGCCTTCAGGCAACTTTTAGTGCACTCTGAATGGTTAATTATTGCCAGCAGTGGTGGAAAAGCTGGTTTGCAGGCACTTGATTACCCTTGAAGTATCAGGCTCTGTTTTCAGCAGAGCTGTGCACATCTTACAAATTCTCTTTAAATAGGCTTGTTAGCCCCTCGCCGTCTTATTTTATAAACAAATATTGGGACTGTTAGCATGGAAAAAGTAGAAAAAACAACAACAAGCCCCTGGGGTGGCCGTTTCATTTTTCATCAGGAGAAGAGAAAATCAGTGGCCTCATTTCCAGGGGTGACTCAAATGGGGAGCTCTAAGGCGGCCGTGCCTCTGCCAATCATGCATATCGCGCGGCTTTTAGGGCAAGTAGCAGACTGGGATAGGAAGCTACATTAGCTGGAGCACCGTCCTTCAATGCCTGCTGTCATACATTTTCAGAGCCTGGATGAATGTGTTAGGATGGCTTCACCATACAAAAGCTTTAAAAATCATGGTTTTAGACAACTGTTTCACAAAATATCACCAGTGTAGACCTTTCCTAAACACTATATGGACCACGAGAAAAGACTTCTTGTGTGTGTGTCCCATGAGTTAAACCCACCAGAACAAAGAGATATGAAATACCCCAGCTGCCTCTGCATGAATTTTCTAAGTGGGTGTTCATGTTTTATATCACCATATGATACTCTGCAGCTTCATACAAAGAAAGACATCGGTCCTTGCCGCACACACACACACACGAACACGTACACGCTCCCCAAAGCTAAACAGATGTCACACCAAGCCCACATCTCACCAAAATTTTCCAATAGTCAAAATAGAAAACATGAGGCCAAACTTAGCCTCCACCGATGCGTGCACACACACCACTTTCACTTTGATTCAGTCTTCTTGACATACGGTTTCCTCTCTCCTCCCGCCTCCCCTCCCCTTCATATTTCAAACCTGAGCAGACATAATAAATTGAATTTAAATACTATATCTGCAGCGGACACCAAGGGAAGACTGGAAATCCAAAAGCAGAGCTGAAGTGTCAAAGGGCAGAGCAAGAACCGGTTCCCACCGCTGAGGTGAGCAGGAGTCTCCTAGCGGTGTGAGCCAGCCTGGGAACTGTGGTCTGGACCCGAGGGAGGTCACCTCTCTCCTGGGCAGCTCCTGCCCGCCCCTTCCCACAGGGGCTGTCTCTTCGCTCCTCTTTGCCAGGCTTGCCTAGAGTGCCACACTGGAACTCAAGTGAGGTTTCCTTTCCTCCTTCCTATATTTTTGTTTGGGATGCTCTTTTAATGCTATTTGGCTAAACGGCTGAAAAGAAACCCGGCACCTCCTCTACCCCTCAAAGTCAAAGACAATTTTCTGGCTGAAAAAAGAACCAGCACCTCCTCTACCCACGAAAGTCAAAGACAATTTTCTTGAATAGAATTTAAGTGGAAGATTAATTTAAGGCACTGGTTTAATTATTCACATGATGAGGCGGCTTTCATGGGTGCTACCACACACACTGACTTTTTTTTTTTTAATTTTTTTTGTTTACCTGGACACCTGGAACAGCAAAATGATCAAGGGCACAATGCCAGTTACTCCAGAAGCCCCCGAAACCTCCATGGAGGGCAGACGTCACACGCTTTCCAGGAGATGTTCAGCATTTTATCATGCTTTATAGGATTAGAGTGTAGGAACTAAACAAAAAGCTGAGGTACTTCTGAAAGTAAACACTTCTTAAGTGTATGAAGGGAAGTAGGATTTGTTCATATTGCAAAGCTGAAACTCTCTTAGTGCTGTTTTCAATCTAGGAGGTGTTTTTTGAGAAGCTTATGTGTAGCATCATTCTCAGCCTTTTTTAAGCCTGGAGAAGAACAAGGCAAAAATTGAGAATTTGCTTCTCGCTAGCTTAGTGCAGCTTTTCAGATTCACTCAACACCAGCTTTTAATATTATGACGGGGGAAAAAAAGCGCAGCCAAACTCAGCCCTTTCAGCAAGTAGGTAGAATTAATCAAGGCAAGTTTGTACATACCGAAGCTGAATTTCGTTCATGTTCTGTCTAATATCTAAGCAATTAGATTTTATTATTAAATCATTAAGGATTAAATTTCTGTTTAGAAAATTATTCTTATTTAACTGTACAAGTGAAAAAAACAAAACAAAACAGGAGACAATAATCTATTTTGTACTCATATCCAGCTTTAGATTCAGCAGATTTTTGTTGAATGAAGAAAAAAAAAAGTGCTTCCTTCATAGTCTGGGCTCTCATTTCCTCAGCCTGGAACAAAGCTGTGCATGTCCATCTTCTTTCCCAAATTAATGAATAAATTAAAAAAAGCTGACAGTCTTGGACTTTACTTTTCTGGAACTGCATCTTATAATACTATTGTCTCCAGAACACTGCTGTAAATTCTTGCATATTTTGTTCAACTTTACTTCTTCCCATATGCAGATTTTATATTGGTATGCAAGTTTGTTATTGCTTTAAGTCCTACGAACATGCAATTGAAAGAAGAAACTTAGGCCAAAATAAGTGGGCTTTTCAATACCTCGTTAGTTGCCCTTGCCAATGTAAAGATCCTTTGCCCCCTATTTTAGCAGTATACGTAAAACTAATTTTCCTTTACATAGCTCTTCTCACCTCAAAGAATTTCATTGAGTGTTTCTGATCGCAGAGGATTTGGAAGCACCAAATAAGTGAAACCACATCTGAGGTGGAATGCAGGAGCTTTTTAACCCAAAGAGGAATGAATTACCTGTCAGCCTGCAGGCAGAAGTCAGGGGCAGGGTCCCTATGAGCCCAGCTCAATGTCCCATCACAAATTTACGGTTTCTTCAAGATCCATGTTGAAGCACTTGCCCCAAACACTTAACCCGGAGGACTCTTACCTGAGCGCAGCCTTTGCCTGGCTTATGCAAATGGATGAAATCTCAGCTGCAGGTAACAAAACCATCTATGCGCCATGGCATGTGTATGCTAAACCTTCTCAGTTGTATTTCTGCAGCAACCCCCCAGCTCGAGGTGATGGACAGCAGGGCATTCCCATCCCAGGAGTGCCCCACAGCAGCCTCCTCTTGGCTTTCACTGCTATCCTCCCTACACCAAATAGCTGGATGCCCCCAGGGTAGCGTGGGTGCCTGAAAAGGCTGTCTGAGAAAGCCGATGAATCAGGAGTGCTGAATGGACTTTAATGATCTGGGAGATAATTAATAATAGTAGGATCCAGTCTAGCTTAGGCTCCAAATCCTTCAGATGAAAGGAAAAAAATAACATGTGGTCTGCCACGTGCTAAGTATTTGCCTGTCCTTGAATGTCCTTGTTAAATATGTTCTAAATTAGAGACATCAAAACTCCACAAATAACTCTATTTTATCGTATATATGCATTAGTAACTAGAAATAATCAGAAGTAACAAATAATAAAGTTAGAAATAAAACCAAGGGCAGCTCAGTGGAAGTTGTTTGCACTAGATTCACAGGTGCCCATGCGCCCTGCCTGGGGCCTTTCAGGGGGACTGGGTCTGGCCACCCCCTTAGTCATGGTCCGTGGGCTTGTATCTCTCCCTTGGGCACGGGGGTGGCACACCTGCCCCCTCCTTGGCATCCTGCCCACCACCCACGCAGGCCCTTTGGTCCTCCTGGAGACAAACCAAGGTGATTACAAGAGGGAAGAGCCCCTGAGACAGCAGCTATATGGCTTTTTAAAACTTTCAGTTTTCCTGGCAGCACGAGCTGCCATCCAGGTTTGGCACCTGAGCCCCTTTGGGGTTGCTGCCAGCTTCTCGGTGAAGGTGACGAGAGCTGATGCATGGGCTCAGTCCTACTGCCACACGGTCCTTTGCCCTTTTGCTGTTGGATAAATGATTTCTCCTTCCCCACCCTACGGCACCTCCAGCCAGAAGTCTCTCTTTTTTTGTATTTTATACGTTTCATTAGGGAACATCCTCAGAGCCTGTGTGTTGCTGGTGACTTGCAAATGAAATATTTTTATTCACAGAGCTGCCTCAAAGTTGACGTGCCTCTACCTGTATGCTCTTCACAAATAATTTTTGCCAATATGCTTTTATTTGGTGACTTTCTTGTCTTAAGATGATCCTGTACATTTTCCTTGACAGTCTGGACATTTTCTTAAATGTTTCCAAAGTCTTTACCCTAAGCAACAGACCTTTTTATCTCCCAGACTTACTTTAAAAATCATTGCTTCTGCATGTGTGATGTTATGTTGATTACAGTAAAACTAGAGAATTCTCTTAAATGTCAGGCTGTCTGCTCCACTGCAAATACCTCACTGCTTTATTCACCCCAAATCTTTTTGAAGGTCTCTTTACTAAAACCAAATAATGATAAAATTAATGTAGGGATTCTCATTTCGTAATGGTCTAGAAAGCTAAGGATAATTTTATTGTTTGATGTTTGTTATAGACAATGATTTTTGGTGGTTTTTTATGAAGATGAGGGATTGGATCCTTTAATGAAAAACATATGCTGTAACTTAAGCTTAGTAAGCTAAGACTGTCTCAGTGTCCTACAAAACTATGCTAAATCCTTTGATTTATGTTCAGTATTTTGAACCACGCAATACAATTATCTTATCCATTCTAGAGATACCAGAAAGAGAGAGAAAAGCTTTAGAGTTCATACATGACCAAGCCTTCACTTCTTGCACTATTGTTAGGGAGATTTGCAAACTTTCCTTCTAAGGGTGACAAAAATGCGAACTAATTACTGCAGTAACCATGCTCCATTCACTTGTCCATAGTGCTTTTACCATAAATGAAGCAATTTCACCTTCACCATCTCATTTGTTTGCTTTCTGTTTCAGTGAGGAAAAACTCCTCAGTATTGAAGAACTATGGTCTAAGCAGAGCGAGTACAGACTGAATGTAGGAGCCGAGGGCTACATAGGGAGTGAAAGCTTAGTAACCAGGACTGTTATTACCCAGAAAATACAGTAGGATCGTATTACATATTTCAAATGAGTTTATTAAGCTGAAATAGACAAAGTCTATATGTATCGATGCAATCTTTTTCAGGCACAATTTTAGCCTTTTCTGGCTTCAAAAATCAACCAGACTTTTATTACATTACCTTTCCGAACAGAAATACTTCCTCTTTTTGTCTCTATCAAAATATATGTCAATGTTAAGAGTATTGATCTTTACAAAAAGTTACGGATTGCAGAAAATTTATACAGAGGAAAAAGAATGAAATAAATAACTGAAGTAAAAAATGAGGGAATAACAGTAAATACTATTCTGTAATCATTCAGTGCAAAAGAACCCTTCCTAAGTCTTTAAAAATTGCAAATGCACCTACAATTGGAGCAGAAAAAAATGCTGACTGCAGCAGAAAATGCATGAAACCACATTAGCCAAATTACTGCAAGTTGAAACTTCAACTTCATTGGCAAAAGCCTCAGTCTCCACTACCCTAGTTAAGAGAGTTTTCAGTGTGTCACTTGTGGTACATTCCTTCTTATTTTTAGGCTTGATCCAAAGCCCATTAACATCAATCAAAATTTTCCTGTTTACATCCAGGGGTTTCTTTAGGCCATATTTAGCATACTGAGGCATGAGATTTTGTTTTAAGTTATTGCTTACAGGAATGTCACCAAAGGGGCTAAACATTAACACTATATGCTCCCTATATTTCTGTATATTTTGTTAAACCTTAGGCAGTAAGAACTTTTGGTTGCCCCTGTCTATGAAGTTAACTTTCCTAACTATCCGTGCCCAGGAATAATAATAATAATAATAGTCTAATAAATCCTCTCTTATAGAGAGTGGTTCATAAGGTCGTGATTCACATCTCAAGACTTGCAGAGAAGCTGGTGGGGGCTCTGGCTGAAATGTAGCAAAGCACTTAAATGTGAAAATTAATAATGTGCTGAGGTTTTGCAGAGGGGAGATGGCTTAAGAATGTGCTTAAAATCCAGAAAGCTCCTCAGTGCTGTGCTGGAAGGTGCTGTTCTGTGAAGAAGAGCCTGGATGAGAACACACATGTGATTCTGCCCCCGGGTCCCTCTGGTTTCCAGCAGCTCCTCCCTCATTTCAGGAGCACGTGCTGGTGAAAGCCTGGGAGCCCCACACAGGGGATTTGGGAAGAATAACTCACTGCTGGTGACCTTTCCTTTCAGGACATGTCACTGTGTGGGGCCTCGACAGTGGCATTTTTTGCTGCCTAACAACACAGCTATACTTCCTCTCCATCTTCAAAGGCGCTGTACTGCTCCATTTCTGGGAAGCTGTGGGATTGTGTGAGACACAAACCTGTGCCATGTTCAGACCCTGCCCAGAAGCCCTCCCTCTTTGATGTAGTCTTTTTTAATGATTATTTTTTCCCCCCTTCTTTTTTTAAGTTCTGGTTTAGAAGGTGGTAAGTTTCTAATGTTTGAAAAGCAATTGTCACACCACTGCGCACGTGAGAGGAAACAGCGCAGACCACCCGAGTCAAATCCTTTATGTGGACGTTTAATCTCCTCCACCGACATCAAAGCCCTTGCTCTGACATCTAATTGCATTGCCTCATGTGAGCTTTCCAGTTTGTCTTCCCTACCCTCTCTCCGCTGCTCTCTCTCTTCACTCGCTCCACTTAATAATGCTACCCAAAGGGATGGCTTCTTTTCTCCTTCCTCTTCCCAAAGTGTCAGTCCCCCTCCTGGATGTGTATATGTATATTATATATAGTAGAACAGCCAGAGCTGGGGCGAGCACCCATCCTCCCCCAGCTCGGTGGCCATGGTGGAGTAAGGAGGTGCAGGGGGTCTGCAGGGGATGTGAGCGGATGGAGCAGCCGAGGAAGGAGCAGGGGGAAGCTGACACTTAGGGCCAGCGGTGTGCCAGCCTCCCTCGCCCGCGTTTCTTGGGGGTGTCAGGGCGGGCAGTGTGGGCGGCCGGAGGAGGAGCGCACCGTGGTCTGTGTTTGGAGGTACCCCCACGCACCCAAGGGTTGAAAGGCAGAGATTAAAGCTGCCGAAATTGCAATGGGCTGGGCTTGAAAGCGGTGAGCGGGTGGACGCATCGGGTGCAGCACTTCAAAAGCTTTGCACTGCGGGGTGCTTGGGGTTGAGAGGGGTCTCCCCACACAGCCACTGCCCGGGGAGGGGGACCGGGAGGGTGTAACGAGCCTAAGAGCACTGAGCAGAAGACCCCCAGCTTCAGAAAATGAGGGGCTGTTCCTCCAGAAGGATACCTTAAAAAAAAAATCCAAATGCATTTTTTTGTTCACAAAAGTAATAGTTTTCCACCTTACAACCAGCTTTATATTCCAGTGTTTCTAATGCACCGTCATTGTGCTGTTGCAGTATGCAATATCTAGATATGGGAATTGGAAAGTAAGCACCTCTCCTCACGTTTGCTGACACAATTCCTATTTGCGATGGAAATCACTAAGAAAATATGTAAGATATAGAGACGTGGAATTCAGGCTGCTAGGGTATGGTTTCCTCTTACAAGATATAAGAGTCTTTGTGGCAGTTGTGTTTCATAATTCCAGATGAAAAATGTATTCCATTGCACACAGGTGGTTTTGTGTATGCAGACTTACACATGCACACATTACATATGTATGCATACACACACACATATATATGGATAAGCACACACCCAGAAAGACAGAAAAAGAGAAACTGAAGCCTCTGACAACACTGTAGGACTTCTAAAAAGATTAAGAAGAAAAAATACTTCGCAAGCCGAAACTCCCCACTTGTTTTCATATGAAGTATGGCACTCAGTGATGAATGCAAGATATGGGTTTGGTATCATAAAAATCTATGTTTGAGAGAAAACTCAGAGAAATTGCTCATGCAAGTAAATTATTTGCAGGCCCAGGAACTGGACAGATAAAAACCCTGACACTTTGCTACCAATGCAATATGCGATTCTGGAGTACTAAATGCAAAGATGACTATCCAGTCTCAGCAGCCTGTTCAGCTCAGCACAGTAGCATTTTGTAGCCAGAACCGCAATTACAAACAACATTCTCCGGAGAAATGAGTGCTGTGTTAATTTGTTTGCAAACTACTGCAAACACGCAAAAGTTTTCTCATGTACAGGTTGCAAGCATTACTGTTGTATACGTGTATGTAAAGGTTGGATACCGAAAATGCAAACAGCAAATACAAGATCTTTTTTTCCTTTTGATCTACGCTCAAGATCAGAAAAGAGAGAGAATTTTGCCCTCGATGCACCAAGTAGGAGAATGAATAACACCTCAAGGAAAAAGCACTTCTGGATTCTGTTTTTCCCCAACTATGGTAATACATACACTGAAATTCCTTTT
The DNA here is from genome assembly GCF_036013445.1 of Caloenas nicobarica. Lineage (NCBI taxonomy): Eukaryota > Metazoa > Chordata > Aves > Columbiformes > Columbidae > Caloenas > Caloenas nicobarica. Next base: position 123,391,125 of record NC_088245.1, on the reverse strand, counting down.
GAAGTAAAATTAGAAAGCAGCTTCTGTGTGTGGTAAGGTAAGGGGTACGCACACTGGGCCACACCAGAGGCTGACGGAGGGCTGAGCAGTTGTAATGGTGAGGATTTTCCTTCTGCTCCAGCAAAGGGGATTTTGCCTTTCCACGTCTGATGGCTGTGCAAACCACCCCCTGCTTGTTAGCACTCGCTCTGTCAGCATGCTGAATGCAACAGAGCCCCTCCTGATTTCCTCGTGTCACGCTGGATCTGAACCCAATTTGTAATATTTCAGAGAGGCAGGAGAATGAAAAGCATGGGCAGAGAAGTCAGCTGTAGTGCCACTAACTTTCTGCTGATGGATGCTGGCTTCCTGCACGCAAACCATCTTACAGGCTATGTTAGTAAGTGTATTATTATACTAATAATCTGTGACCAGATGCCTTCTGGATTTCACATCCCTCTAAAATGCATGAAGTAGTCCTAACATTGAAAACCTCCTGATTCCTAGCCAAAGCTAAACTGTAACATGTACTTTGGCTTGGCCAAGAGGAAGTCCACTTTAAAAGTAGCCACCTTTACTTCTAAAGGGGAGTTCACTCAAAATCTTACTACCAGAGAGACGACGAAGTTGCTCAGAGGCAAAAAAATTGTTCTTCCCAGTCTTGATATACAGCACGATGCAGAAATGCAGGAAACACTCCTAATTCTGAAATCATCATGGAAAAGTTCTGAGCAGACCTGGAGAATTTTTTTTCCAATGAAAGTTAATATTTCAGGAGGGATGAAGCATAGTTCATGAATTTGAATAAAATTTGCATATAGATTCAGTTCAGAAAAATGGGGAAATCGTTTTGAAGCAGTTAATTTCATTTTGACATTTTCTAAATGAAATTTTTTAATTGTGCTAAAGTGTTTTGAAAATTAATATTTTGAATATTTTTGTTTGATGACTGCTCTACATTAAAAAAGCCAAAAAGTTATAAAAATTATAAAAATCATAAAAATCTTAAACCAATGCTAAACCAAACCCAAAATGAAACACTTAAACTCAGGCTGAACAAAAATGTTTTGCACCAACTTAAATTAATATTTTTTTAGGTTTTTAATTTTTCTTTTTTTTTTAAACATATAGAAATTAACCTCCAAATTCATAAGTCATTCAGCTGCTTTGGATTAATGACTTTAGTTGTGATAGAGTTCAGAAAGGTGGGAAGTTTACAGCAGGTCTAACTATTTCCTCCTGCATCGTGTGACCCAGAGTGTGAGACGGGATGAGGAAAAACCTGCCTTTAATCCTTTAATTCTGTCCCATCCTCTCGATAAATCCATGCATGGTGTATCACTCACCCCCCTATAAGGAAGCCTTATTATTTATACCATAAATGAGTTTAAAGGCATCAATATAAAGCTGAGAAATGACAGCGTGGCATACAATATTTATGTACAACAGAACACTATGAGTTCACACTTATAATTTTGAACACATGCTCAAGATGTCTCCTTTAGTAACACAGACAGAATGTATTTCTAAATATGACTTAAGTAAGACTGATGAATAAGGGAAACTATTCCATCTTTTTTGGAAACAAAAATGCTCCTGCCTTTCAGGCAATAGGGAGCAGAGAAATATGAACAGCCCCTTCTGGCTAAGGACTACTTGGCCCTGCCACCCCATAGTTGCCCAGGAAGCCTCGTTTTAAGCAAAGAGATGTCACTGGCTTCATGCATGCGTGGTTTCATAAGGACATGGACTTTAGCTCTTCATGGCAGAGATGACCCTCACCATGTGGCTACCAGCACATAGCTCTTGTGCTGGATTGGGCTGCACATGCTGTGGCCGAAAGAAAAATGAGGAACATTTTTGCTTTGGCCTGCTGCTGTACACTGTTCCAGCAGCTCTTTGACTTAGGAGGCATTTGCTCTGGCTGTGCCTGCAGTACAAGTAGTGCTGAGCAACAGGGGCAAGTCTGCAGAGAGAAACCCTTGGTGCTGTACACCTGAGAGCCATGCTATTTGTGTTTGAGATACTAGCTTGAGACTAACCTGGGCCGTTCAGTGGCCAGGGCATGTACCTGAACCCCCTGCACCCTGCCTTTCAGTTTTATTCAGCAGAAAGGGACCCAACCTATGCCTGCTGAGACCCCTTCATGATGCCCACCACAGTGCGCTGGGGGATTGCTGAGAGATGCCCTTCAGAGCTGCAATCCTGATCACATTAAAATGCAAATGAAAGCCAACCCTTGCCCACCAGCAGACATTATGGACGATGAAAAGCTGTCTTTTGGGGATGGAGTCACTTTTGCCTTCAGAACTATATAAGCCACTCAGAAATGGATTGGCATTGCCCCAGGACCTGAGCACAATGCTGTTAAATTCACCACCACCTCTCCCTTCATCACTTGCTGCAACACTAGCCATAGGAAAGACAAAGCACTACTACCTGCAAGGTCTTGAAGCCCATTGATGCTGCTTTCTGGTGGGCAACACCCCCAACTTACACATCAACTCTTTAACACAAAAAGCAGCCAAGATCTTAGGCTGTCTCAAAATAACATGATATGACTTAAATGGAGAATTGATGTAAAACATTATGATGTGCTGCATATTCAGTAATGAAAAACATCCTGGAAACTGATGAAGGAAAAGGTCATTCACATACTGCTGAAATCCCTTAAGAATCTTAAGGCTTTGCTGGTTGCATTGATGGATATGTGTTAATGACCATGTGAAGATGTGGTCTAAGGCTGACCACCAGCCCTCAGCCCTCACTGCAAAATTATTGACAGCTATATTGCTTATTCTTGTAGCGGTTAGGAAATGAAATGCCTTTCTCTAATCAAGTAATTGCATTAAGCAACTGCTGGGAACATTTTGCTACTCTTGTTTAATAGCCTAGAAGCCAAGTGTATTTCATATTTGTTAACTGTCAGGAGTAGTTTTGTTCACATTTATTTTTCAACTAAAATAACACTGTTACTGCTTCTGCCCTTTTAAGTAAAACTTTCTTTTTTTTTTTTCTTTTTTTGTAAAGTCAACATGTAAACACACACAAGTGAAGAGTCTGGGTGATCTTCAGCCAGTTTGCAAGAAGGAACCAAACAAAGGAAGCTCTGGGTATGATTAAATACTGAACCAGTTAATCTATAATAATAACGATAATGATAATGATAATAATAATAATAATAATAATAAAAGACACAAAAACAAACCCAACAACACAAAGTGGTTATAATTGAAGCCATGCAATTCCTGGCAGACTTCATACGGCTAAAAATTTTTATTGCCTCTCTCTCTTTCTCTCCCTGCAGCCACTGGTGCAGCAGTTGCAGCCCAGTGGCATTGCCCTCTGGTTCCCCACCCAGGGACTTTTCATTTCAGTGGACACCAGGAGAGACTGTGGGCTCTGGTGATTGATGTCCGTGTGGCAGGGGGAGTAGCCACTGTCCTGCTTCAGCCCATGGTCTCCTTGAAGGTTCCCTTTAGCCACAAAGCCCCATGCTGTCGTCACAGAGAAAAAAAACGATGCTCAGGCACAGGTGGCTCTGCGCATCCCCCACACCTCCTGAAGAGTTGTGCTATAAAGAGAGAAGTGCATGTCCTGGGAAAAGCAGCCTCCAAAAGGGTTTTTCTGGTCTACGGGGTTGGCCTTGGTGCTTGAGGATCACCAGAGTTGCCTACCGGGTCTGGTCTGAGCTTACCAGCTCTCTCACTTGCCTATAAGTGTGCACTGCTGTTAGTACAGATGTTTGCTTTGGTAATATGTTGCTTTTCTTGCCAATGATGGTACAACTATTTTAACCTGAAGCAGTTCTCTCCAAACTGAGGGGAGGTTAATGATAGTGCAGTAACCCCAAATAACAAAAAACAAGAGAATTGTCAAAGATAAGGATGCGGGAGCTTACACGGCAGCACCAGAATCTTTTGCTAACCTCACAAATTCATTCATTTATTTCTCATGGCAGCCTTTTTGGAAATATTCAGTTTGTAAAATGACTAAAAGGACACATCACAAGGTAGCCACTTGTTATCGGTATACACATGGCTCATCATCTGGATTGTACATTACTTTAGATGGGATATGAAATAATGAATGGTGATAAAAGTAGGAATAGAAACAACTTAGGGTGTAAAATTTGGGCCAGTAAAGACAGATAATGTACATGGCACCTGACTGACCTGTCCAGTAGTGTACGAGGCTGAGGTTTGACAGTGGATCAACACAGCTTTCTGTCATGCTGATACATGAGGAAAATCGACACTGTATACTAGCCCCCAACTCAAGTATTCAAACTTGTAAAAGGTCTAAGTCATCACACAAAATGGATGAGGAGCTAAGCCCTCTTACATCTGCCAAAAAGTAAAAATAATCCAGAAGCCCTGCTGACAGTCCTTGCTGGTGTCCTTATCACCTCTCTGTATGAGATTGTTTAATCTTCTCCAAACAAGAAATGCAGGAAAAATAGTTTTGGAAATAAGTGAAAATTACTCTGGGCCTGTTGCATTGTTTTTCTGCCATCTTATTAAACAATTGCAAAATCTGATATTCTTTCTGAGTTCTATTTTCAGCACATATCTTGAGGGTTCCTTATAGCTTTTAGTTTTTATTTTTCTGCTCCCATATTTTGTACTTGCTGGCTCTGATATTTTCTTCTATGAAATTGCCCAGCTGCTGTCTACAGACCAAGATGTAGTATTCAAGGCTGAACTTGGAATGCACACTGAAAACGTAGCATGGCTGATATTTGCCAAAAATATCCTCTTCTAATACACATTATAACTGATTTATAAAGGTTTTTTTAAATTATTATTATTATTTTTATTTTATCAGCTAAGTTTCTCTCCTGAGCAATAAGTTATTTAGGAATTCTTAACCAGAAAGGGAATTTGGTTTGTAAGAACTCCAGTTGGGCCATTGCTCCCACAAATACACCAGTTTGGAGAGCAGGCACAAGCTACACCCACAAAACCACTGCTGCTCAGTACCCAACTGCCCAGAAAGAAATAGCTTTTGGAGTATTTTTCCTGATCATAGCTGGGGAGCTTCTGTGTTTGTGGCCAACACTTGAGCAGAAAAATACTTAATTTGGTCCTGCAACAAACATCAAATCTGCTAGAAAACACACTCTTGAGAAGAACTCTCAAGTGTCCCAGAGGGGAGATGTGGAGGAAAGTCACAGGTGCAAGAGTGTAGTAAGTCAAATGAGAGTTTGTATTGCAGTAAAACCAATCATTTTCATAGGTCTAAGCATGCTGCAGCTGGGGTTTAGCGATCAATTAAAATGCTCTTACTCAGTCACTCCTGGCCACCAGCCTCCCGCTCCTCTAACCCTCTCCCACATGATCTAAAAGCCCCTTACAGCTGATGGATCCACAGCAGTGAGTACACAGCAGATGCAGTTGCAGTCACAGCCCTCGTGGGCTGGATGCGGGCTCGCTGCAGAGGCGAGGGGTGCCGGCATTTGGCTGCTTCAGGAGCTCGAGAGCTTTTTAAAAGTGTGTAGGCTGATTTTTCAAACTTCAGATTTCATATTTTTCAATTAAATTTAGGCAACATTACAGAGGGAAAATGCAGCCAATCGAATTACATGGGCAACCATCAAGTATCTAATTCCATTCATTAAACCGACCATGAAATGTTCCTTCTGCTCTTTTCCTAGCATAGAACAAAAGTGCTCTATTGCTGCTTAAAAAATCATGCAGTTGAGTGTTCGCGTCTCAGCTTCTCATATTATGGAGACATTTAGCTTGCAAAGAAAGTTCAGTGTCTGTTTAGCTTGTGTATACTTGGAAGTACAAACATCCACCTCTGTTAAAAATAGCATGAAAGAGATTCCTAGATGAAAAAAAGATTCCTAGATGATTTTTTGGTTTTAGAGAGGAGGATGTTTACCATGCATTCAATAATTCAGGTTTTGTAAAGACTGAGATATTTCTAAGAAAACATTCATAGCAAGTCCAGAAGAGCAAGTGAATCTACTGGCAGGGCAGCCAAGAGAACAGCGTATGCTGAAGGATGACAGACAGAAGGGGATTTTGAGGAGAAGATGAAATTCCATAAGCCGAGTTCCACTGCTAACTCTTTTGCTAACAGCTGATTCCACCTCCTCAGACCAACCAAGAAAGAGAGAAAGAAAAGATGAAAAGAGGAAATATAGGAAAAGGAAATGAAAAGAGCTTTATTAGTAAGGTTCTTCTCCTGCCTGACCCAATTATCAGATTTTGCATTTAAGTTTAAGACAGTAGATCAAACAACAAGACGCACTTTGTACTTTTGCCAGGAGACCATATGATATCTCTCAGTGACTCTCCTGCATGCCAGGAATAAGAAACTGTGCCTCCAAGTTAGTTTGTCTTACATATGGTGCAATGTGCAAAAAATAGCAAAATTCATAAATGACTGCACTCATGGATGATATCCAGGATTTATGGCACTTTATCAGCTGGGGTGGGGGGAGAAGGAGGAAAAGGGAAATCTAATTATAAGTTTCCACAAATAAGCTAAAAAGGAATGAGAACTGAAAGCAAGTCCAAAGGTTGGTGTCATGCTAAGTTAGCAAAGGCAATCCATTAGAGTTACTTTGAATGAACAGTTTACAATGTTCAGATCCAAATCTGCTCTGGATATTTAGATGTTTTTGCAGGGATGAACAATATGTTATAGAAATTAATCTGAAAACACCCAAGATGAACTATAGCAGCTATAGCGCTGTGATACCTTATAAATGCTGAGGCCTGCATCCTCACCTGCTCAAGACCCTTTCTCTAGGGTGCAGCGTTCAGGGTCTGTGTATTTTAAGGCTGGAATGGGACTTGTGCACTGAACAAGATCGGAGGTGTCCTGAAAGGTGGTTGTCCTTCCCTTCAACTTTTTTCAGCAGAACTTTTGGTAACACCGGTAAGCACTGGAACCTCTTCCACTCCACACTGTTGGGGGAGAGATGCCTGGCAGTTCATAAAACAACATATGTTGCTTTCACTTGTGCAAACAAAAGCGAAGAAGTGTAAGTTAACGGTGCTTAAGCATATCCCTTTAAACAAAACCAGAGGCAAATGTTTCTGAGAGGTTTTATATTATGCTCTCCTGAAGATGAGGTTACTCGCTTGCCTCCTGCAAGAAATGCACTTGATTTTAATGCCTGTACCTATTTTTCACCAGCTGATTCTGACACTTGCGCACATTTGTTTCAAAGATATTTTTGGTTTTGATATATTTCATTAACAACTGTGTTTCTGAGCGCAGTACCAGCTTTGTTTTCAGGAGACAGGCGTACTCTTGCATTTATTATCCCCTTTGGGCTGGAAGCCACTTCTGATGGACTTTATTATTATCCACCACATTCCTTGGTAGGAAACATCTAGTCTGAGCTTGGCCATCTTGGTCCTAAACTTGTCCCACAGCTAGCCTTTTTGGAAAAAGAAGCTAGGACTTTTTGTTCTCGTGTTTTGCCTACCTAGTCTCACTGGAGTTGGATTACATTGTTTCTTTGCTCTGTCTTCATTAACTAATGAAGATAACAGAGCTTTCTTGGTTTTATAATTTCCCTTTGCACAGATATGTACACAAAGTTATGGACAACCATCTTGTTTTAACTAGATGGCATGTAGCCACTCGTATTCCGGATGTTTTTGCATTCCATTTTCTCCTCTTCTCAATGACCAGAAAGGACTCTGCATGTGTTTGTGTTGGTAGAAAAAGTATGAAAGAAGTCTATAAAATCACAAATAGAGTGAAGAAAGTGAAGGCAACAATTATTCACTATTTCTTGCAGCACAAATACAAAAAAATTTCGGGTAGCATTTTTGTAACAAGCTAAGGAAGGACTTTTTCACACAGATTTTAATTAAATCCTGGGACTTATGCCACAGGATGCCGTAGAGTCCAGGTTAGAAATGAATTCAAAGGAGTTTAAACACTTTCACAAAGAACATGTTTGATGAACCCCTGGAAGTAAAGGTCTGTTACTGTCTACTGAGCACAACAGTCTATATGCAATTTCCAGCCCAAGAAATCCCTGTGCTGCTGACTGCTAGAAGCTGTGCAGGGCCATGAGTGTCAAGTCCTACGTACTTTCCTTAACCATATGCTACTGACCAGTGCTGGAGACAAGATGACCCTTTGGTGTCATACTCAGGTGCCTCTTTTTACAACTTCAGGTGGTGAAGGAGGGACAAGACAAGACAGAATGAGACAACCACTCATGCATCAATGAAGTTATAAAGAGCAGTCATTGTCTTTAGATTAGAATCTCAGCTTGCCCAAGGAAGGCAAATATTTATTTTCCTTTTTGATAATCAAAGAGTCTGCCTCTGTACATTAGGGTTTGCCTGAACTCTTTCAGTTTTACCCTTAGTGGAGCAAAGACAGTTATCACATCACATCACATCACATCACATCACATCACATCACAGTAGGGAAACCTTCCCCTTAGCTCACATCAGCTAAACTAACGGGGAGAAGTTTTGTTTCCCAATGAAAGACCTCAAAGAATTCTTCTGGAGGAGTCTTCTTCCCACTTCTTGGCAGATGGGCTGGCATCAGCCTTGAGGGGAAATAGCACATGGACTTCGGTGGCTGGGACAGTCCCTGTGAGCAGAGGTGATGTTCACAGCCCTTCCCACCATGGTTTTCTCGAGATGGAAGCAGATGTCTGGGGGAAGGTGTGTGCATGCATGGGTGAGAGTACTTTAAGTGACTCCTCTGAAACTAAGCACAGCTCTGCAGCTGAGATTTGGGAGCTGCTGTTTGGCGGTGAAGGTTCCCTGAAATGCCCTGGAAAGTGGTGCCTTTCCATTCACCCTGTGGGTACCTCCATGCCAGGCTGTTACTTCACTGTCAGGATGACTGACTGGTAGCTAACAATGTTTGATTCTTTGCAAGTCAATATGGATTATAACCTTTGCTCTTAATCCAGTCCCAACCTGCTCTGGTTTTTTTCCACCTCATCCATAGTGGCATCAACACTGACGTGGGTCTGGGAAGGAAATAATTTTTCTTGGAAAGATTTTGGCTGGTCCATGACAGCTTCTTGTGTTGCAGAGTTTTGTGTTTCTTGGTTAAAAGCATGCTCATTATTTGCCTTTTTCTTTTTTTTTTTCTTTTTTCATAAGCCACGTTTGAATAAGGAAACACAAATATATAAAAAACAGCTGTTGAAATGTAATTAAAGAACAGACGGGGCCTTCTGCCAGGTCTTCTGAGAGAAATGAGAGCTTGCTCATTACTTGAACCCTCCTCTGTACCACACCCAAGTGCTAGGATGCCTTGCTACTGAAAGCAATCTCTGCTTGCCTAGTGGGAAATAGACAAAAGCAGATACACAGCGTGCGTTAGCGGTACTCCGGTCATGTGAGCAGCTTCAGTTTGATCAAAGGAGAAGTAAATTACATTTTAATTTATACTAAACAACACAACTGTTTTCTTCCAAAGCAAATATTTAGGAATGAATCGCATGAAGGAAGCCATACAGAGCCCTCTCTATGTTGTTTGATACTTTGCAGTGACTTGAGAGCTGCAGAGAGCAAAGCTGTTCTGAAACAGCATGAAATGTCCCATGATATCGGGAGAAGTAAGGGTGGCTGGCATTTTCCTATGCCTCAAACTCTGTTCTCACGTGATTTACCACAGAAATGTCCTCTACTGGAGAACTGCTCTTTCTTTGAATCCTGTCTCTCTAGGAAGTCCTTTGCTGAGAGCAGGTAATTGTGTTGGGCTACTAGGAATGGATTCAGATACACCCACTAGGTATCTAGTGCTCTTTGAGATACCTTAAGGAGTCCAGAATGTCCACCTGGTGATAGCAGACACGTTATGTGACCCAAGGGGGACCCCGCACCACAGGAGAACCATGCCTAACAGCAGCTGGAGGCCATCTGGAAAACCCCAGGGTATTTCAAATGGCACATGTGCAGGCAACAGAATCAAGACTCTGGTGGCATCAGGAAATACTTATTTAGGGACACCTGCCCCCAAAAGTAATTCGTAACCCTGTGAGTCCCTGTAAGAATAATGGAGGCTTCAGCATTTATTCCATTAGACAGCACGTAGTCACTGGTAGCTACATATCACTGCCTGTTTATCAGAACAGAAACTTTTGCGTGCAGCTCAGGGATCAAGGGAATTAAGACTAGTCTTAGAAAGGCCATAACATAATTTGCAGAATCACTGAAAAGAAATGTGAAAGAATATGCCTGAACTATGTATTATGGACATAGGAACAGAGTTCAGAAGCTGTAGGGAAAAGATAGGCTCATCAAAATATGAAAGTGGAGAGAAATTATATGAAACTTTTCTAAGTATGTCACACACGTTATCTCCAAAACAACTTTCTGAGAGAATCCCCAGTACTCTCTTGGTCAAAGCAAAACAACTGAGAGGAAAAGCCAGTGTTGCAACATTTCAAGATTGCTTTGCGTTTATAGCAGCACAACACAAAGTTTTATGTCCTGCATAACACACACATATATATTTATCTGTTGACAGATGCTGTACATTTATCTCATCTGCTGCATATCCAAAAGCCTTGGCTACTACAGTCAATGCACTAAACTTGAAAAGGCCAAGAAAATTTAAAAACCAAGGTGTTTTCTGGAAACAATAACCCCCCTAAAGAAACAGGGCTGAAATTCAAAATGAAGCAATCTGGAATTTTATTTCTGTTTAATGTTGTCTTCCAAGCTTACCTCTAATATTCCAGAGGGAAGAGTTTTTCTCATGACTGATGGAAACTTAAGTCTCCTCATAGGAAGGGTTTCCCTTCCAGAAATTTAAAACTAAAAAAAAAAAAAGTATCAGACAACAGAACACTGTGCCAAAGAACAGAATTTTCCAAAGATTTGGATGGAATAATCACTTTGTTTTACATGGCAGACAAAATCTCTGAAAAGAAAACATGAAGATGTGGAAAATGCAGAAACTGGACCTACAGCTTTAGGTGTCAACCAATGTTATATCTGCAGGCTTAGAAACCCAGAATTATCCATGTGCTAATAATTGGAGACTCAAAAATAGAGAGTGAAATGTTAATTCTTCAGAAACTTTAGCATTAAATGTAGCCAAAAGATTAAACGATACAACGTGGGTGTCATTAGAAAGATGTGAAGGTGAATTTTGCTGGGAAATGTCTATGGCCTACTCATGAGATCACATAGAGGCAATGTCACCCTTCCAACAACGTTTTCAAAATATACTTCATAGGCAGTTTTTCCTTTTAATTAAAATCTTCACAATGAAATGTAAAGAACTAGATCCTTAGCTAGGACAAGACAACATGTTTCCATCCTAGCATCTGGCACATTGCACGATGTCATTCTGCCTCATTGAGGTGAAGGTAGGAAATACCTTCACTGTCTCCAAGCCACCAGGAAATACAGATTTTATGTGCAGACATCTGCCTTCAGGAGCAGCAGGAACACTACCCCTTACAGATTTTACTCTCCTGGGAAACAGTAAGCATAATGGTTTCTCTTTTACACCAAGACTAAATTTTGCTGCTTAGGCACCTTGTAATAACCTTAATGTGTATGTACATAGGGAGAATGAGAACCTCTAAGGCTATGACTCTTGTACTAAAAGTCATGCTGCAAAACTTCAGTTTGTCTCTCTTTGGTCTTCTCAGGAAAAGATTGTTTGCATACAGCTGAGAGCCGGCAACAGCATAAAACCAAAAAATATCTTCCCAGCCCCGATTCTGCATTCACTGGTGTGAGAATGTATTAATATTGATTTATTCAGAGCCACATACGCAACCTTTCTCTTATGGAGTGAATTCTCGGTAAATTTTTAAGTGTTCTGCAAACAAGGCAAGTATCATTATCTCTACTTTACATATGGGAAATTGAGTTATAGGAAGGGGGATCTTATTTGCTCAAAGTCATCCACCAATTGATTAAAACCAGACTATCTCTGAATATGTGCTATTCAACGGTAGCAGAACTTGATCCTTTAGAGTGTGTTTTCAGGAATGTGACTTACACAGGCAAGAAAAGAAAATCTTTATGGGCTCGCTTCTGTGAGGTGTTGAGCTCTCTGACTCCAGCCCTCAACAGTGCTCAGGAACAAGCCTGACTTTAAAAAAGTGAGTTGTCCCATTGACTTCTGTGAGATATAATAATGTGCTGAAAGTTAAACACGTGCTTAAACATGTGCTTTTGCAGGACTGAGCCCTTTATGAGTCACCAATGCACTGCTACATGTTCTGCAGATTGAGATAAACCCACTTCAAACCACGGCAAGCTCACTGATGGATGCACGGGCTGGAGGGATTCTCGTGACTGCTGAAGGAATAAACAAATCCAGAATGGCACGGCGTAAAGCTGCACACAGCAGAGTTCAGCTCAGAGACTACTCCAGCGTACAAAATAAAAATTATTTCTAAGTGCAATTCCTGCCCAACTTTTCAAATGCACAGAGATCTGAAACCACAAGGAAGAGCAAGAATTAAGAAGGTATTAAGGAAGCAAGAATAGTCCACTCTTTCCAAGGGCTTGGAGCTCCCGTTTGTTTGTGCCAGAGACACAGGGCTTAAATTAGGTTTCTTCCGGCACAGATGTGCTAGGAGGGGGAGAAAGAGGCAGGAAACTCAGCCTCTCCAGCGTATTTATTTAGACCAGATATCATCCACCCTCTGGACACAATTTGGAGAGCTAGGTGAGGACAAAGAGCACCGCCAGCAGAATTGATACCCACAGACAAGTGGCTGCACAGCCCAGATCCTCCAGGAGCCAGCCCTCGCAGGCGGCCCCGCTGCTCAGCTGCGGCAGGGAGGACCCTGTCGGTGACCACCAGCGTGGCATCAGCCTGCGGAGGTGACACTTTTGGAGGAGCTGAGGTCCCCTTCATCACCGTGACCATGTGCTCTGCAAAGCCCCGGCCAGCTTGACACAATCCCCTCCCAAGCACAGCACAAGTCATGGAAGACATCAAACTGGAATTGTATGGGATCTGCTAACCATGGAGCCAGACGCCCAAAAGAAAATATCCCCCTTCCACTGCTTGATGTCCCTCCTTCCCCCAGCCTGGAGGAGGGTTGTAGGAGGGTGCGGGTCCTGCAGCGCAGACCCAGGCCAGCACATCTGGGCCCCGGCAAAGGCACTGCCAGCAGCACCAGCCGGGACCCCTGGCTGGGCCGGGATTATGCTCTAATCGAGCACAGACAATGCTTCTGCACATTAATAGCGCTCCAGCAGCAAGTGCTGACACCATTATTAACGTGCGTAATTCTCCCCAGCATGGTTGTTGCCATTCATTTAATTTTATTTTCTCTCGTGACTGACTGCTTAAATGCTCTTAACGAGGCTCACATGTGATGCAGCCTGGGTGGGGAGGATTCAGGATTTAGTCTGGTTACTCATCCCGATGTTGTGGAGTGGCACGACATTTAAACTGAGGGTAGCTAGTGCCTTAAATTTCATATATTCCATAGCATGAGGCTAAGACACATGCACAAAATAAAACTACCCTGATTAGCAGGGAAGGAAATGTATGCTTCTACACCACTGATGAATCTTTTCTACCAAGAGTGTGTGTGTTGAAACGATGTTGGCTACCAGCTGACAGTGAGTGCTGAGCCTCAGATTTTGGGTGGAAAAAGCCTGGCTGTGGAGGACCCTATTGGCTACCTTGCTGCAAGGCAGCCACAATGCATTCATAGAAGTGAAGAGGAAAAAAATGCAGGAAGAGAAGAAAAAGCCTAAAGAGAGGAAAAAATTTACAGGCGTAGCTTTGTACCAACAGAGTTTATTTGCTCTGCTACCTTGTAAGTACAAGCAAGCTCTGTGTAGAGATCTGCTCCAGCCTGTGGAAAGACTCCTTCAGGGCACCACATCCAGAGGGAGAGATTGGAAAACCACGTAGGCTTATCACAGCCAACACCAGGGAGTTCAGAAAACCAGGAGTGGCCCAAACACCACGGTAGCCATATCACAGGTGCATGGACTCCTTTCTCTTCCTGCCCCCCATCACTGTCCCCAGCACACAAATGATGTGTGTGAAGTCCTCAGAGTATCTGTCTTGTGCCCTGTTGCCTTTTGCTCTGTTTGTGCCTGCTCCCGGGTAGGAAAAATTCCATTTTCCTGGTGGGAGAAGTGAGAGAAATGTTGAAGTGTCCTCCAGGTGTAGCTGGTGCTGCTCTGTCCCCCGCCAGGGACAGTGCTGGGAGACACACGGGGTGTAGGCAGATAAACTGCCACCAGTCACTCCACCAGAAGGGGCTGCAGCTGCTCAGTCAACCCCGCAACCTGTCAGAAATCACAGGAATTTCAAAAAATAAAATAAAAACAAATCTAGAAACCTGTAAACCGCTGGGTTACTTTTAGGGTAGTCACAGGTAAGGCAGACTGAAGGCAGTGAAAACAAGTGGGTTGAGGCGATGATAGCCAATAGGTGATTTCTTTGTGTTGGGAATAACCTGTGATAAACAGTAAGCTACTTGACACATTTTTGACTGGTCAAGTGTGTTCAGGAGGGATGCAATTATTCCTACAGAATTAACATTTTTTTGATGAACAGGGCCTACAGCAGGTAAACCTGGCTCAATGGCAGAGGTCTCGCAGCATTTGCTCTAGTGCCCCACCACAGCAAAGCAATCCTGCCCTCTGCTCCTGTCCTTTGCGGGGATTTGAACTTCAATCAGTGCCAGACTGGCAAACTTTGTTTAGTCCGGGCTGGCTGTCCCACTGGCTCCCTGCTGAGGGAGGGCCAGGCCAGGCACAGTCAGGTCTTTGTTCAGTGAACTGCTGCTTAAAGATCGAATTAAATCTCATTTAGTCTGCTCCACGGCTGCAGCCCGTGTCCCTACCACTTCAGACGGCAGCCTTGGTGCAGGGCAGGGAGGGCTGGCATGCCGGACAGCAGCCGCTGTGACCCACGGGCTGGCTTAGCTCCTTCCAAGATTGTCCTGCTGTGGGCTCCCGAAGGAAAGAGCAAAGGACTGTACAAGAACCCACCCCAAAACAGCAACGCTGAAACCAGCCCTCATCTGAAACTTCTTTTAAACCTCAGGAATATGGGAGCTGCAGAGAGAGGGGATGGGGAAAAAAAGCTGGATGTTGATGTTGCTGTGATTTAGTTGGTGGGTTTTGAGGTTATCATCCCAGAAAAGAGTGCTAGCAGCCAGCACTGAGCACCTGTGCTCTCACCAGTCCCACTGCCACCCTGCCAGGCTGAGCAAGGTGATGCTGCTCAGATGGCACCCTCCTGTGCCACAATCTGTCTCTACGTTTCGCTGGGGAGTTGTAAATGCCACGCTTTGTCAGGCCAACGAGCTGGGAGGCACTAAGCTTGATGTCATAGGAATGTGCTTTGGATACAGATCAATATAAATGTTTATTTCTGGATGTGGGAGCTCAGGTTAGGAGCTGACTTCTTCCAAAAAAATACAGTGTTCTGACTTCCAGCCCGACGGGTGCATGGTCAGCTGATGACCAAGGGATGGGGGATTGCCTTTGGAAACTCCCACACCAGAGGAGGGAATCCCCACTCCCTTTCTTCGAAAGAGGTGAATCTGATAAAGATTTGGGCACCAAGTTCAGCTGAGAATGTGCTGCTTTAACAGCAAGCTGAAAATTTCTGCTGAACCCTCCCCTTGAAGCAAATCTAAACCAAACCAAAGCAAGGAGCGCTCGCACTCTAACACATGCTGCAACCACTGCTCCGGTTTGCTTATAAAACTGACTTTTTGCTAGAACTTTGCTCTTGAGTTAATCTTCCCACCACACTTTGGATTTTTGCTTTCCAGCTTGTTAGGGTCTTGCTGGTCTCAAATCTCAATCAGAGCCTGGGGAAGAGTCTCCTGCATGAGCCCTAGCTGAAAATGCTTTTTCTGTGTCATTTCTTGCTGCCTTTAAACCTGGCACTGGCTCCCACCAGTAAATGCTACTTGACACAGATTACACTGCATTTTCCATGCTAGTGAAGAGACAAAAACACAACTGCAGTCTTTAGGAGACTTTTTTACTCTGGGTTCCCAGGAGAATGAGTAGGTAGCACTCTAGATAGGCATTTCATTTCAGAAACCGGTATTTTGTGTGATGTTTCAGAGAGATCCATACCCAGTACTTGTTCAAACCATGAGCTCAGTGTCAGGCTTGCAAAGGACCAATTATTAAAGACAATACCAGGGCATAAATGAAATGTGAATTACATTTGATACCTGAGCAGACTCCATGAGCTGCAGCCCAGCAGCTCCTGAGAGCAGCACAGCAAGATGCTCAGTGGAGACGCACCTTCACACATGTGAGGGGGGAATATCCTTTAGGGACCACTGGTGCAGCTTTCTGGTGCTGAACTAAGACCAGATTTCAGTCTGACTGTAACGCAATTTATAGGAAAGCAAGAGAGAGGAGGGAAGAAACAACCACTTTACAGAAGGTTTAGGGCTTGTTTGCGAAATATAATAATTTAACGATAAGTATGGCTCTATATCAGCATGGCCATTCAGTTTTTGTTCTCCAAACCTAGGTCAGCCTGTGAGGTTCCTGCCCTAGTGCTTGGATGAGGAAAGCAAAGCTTTTTGGACAATAAATGACTGCCTCACAAGGAACACAGTGTGCAGTACATGTGCAGGCACTTGAACAAAAATGCAAATACAACTCTACAGTCTCCAGCTATTCCGGTCTGAAATAATTGCCAGCAAATAACTCCATTTAGTGAAAACAAAAAAGATGCTGCTGCTCAAGAAATTCCCTTAACAAGTTCTTTGCAAAATCACTTGATTTTTTGCATAACTGAGGAGAACATCTACATGACCTGTAAGCAGACAGATCCCATTCCTCTGCCCCTGCTTGGGGCAGCCCCGACATGAACCTGCTCCAGCCTGGAAGGATTTGAGACGCATCCTCAGCCCCCTGGTGGGACATATAGTCCCAGCCCAGATAACATGGACCTATGGCTCCCCTGGCCAGAGCTGGCGCCAGCCAGCTGAGAGCAGGGAGAAGCCAACACGAGGCTGTGCAGCGGCACGTCTGAGCAGGGCACCACAGCCCAACAGTCAAGAGCTTTGTTCCCAAACGAGCTTGAGAGTAACCTTTTGTTCAGGACAAATGTGAAGATGGCTGTCAACTCCTTTAGGGTTGAAATAAGAGGAGCCCAATGCCAACGGAGGAGGGACTGTGGGAGAGAAAATGATAGCATGGTACCACAGAAAAAAAAAAACAAACATGAGAGCTTTAAACACCGGCTGGGCTGAGAGAGGCATGGAGCCACCATCAAAGAAACCACCATCTGTTTGATTCTTGCTGCATTCAGGGAAACAAGGCTTTGCAGAGTGTTTATAAACAAACAGGATTATAGCAAACAAATACCTGGCTCCAACACCAGCATCTACTCCTTGCAGAAACCTTCTCAAGGCCCCTGACTGCCATCGTTCCCACTCAGTTCAGAAAGAAGGAAAGGTGTCACATATTTGCACCAGCAGTGTCAGCTCAGTTGTGCTCAGCAAGAGCGATCCTCAGCAGGTGAAGCACCATGAGGATCAAGGCTTTTCTCAAAAGAGAAGCCACAGAGCTGCCTTCACATCACCCTGCTTACCGAACACCAAAACCTCCCACAGAGCCTTCCCTCAATTGGTAAAGCTACATTAAACTTTGAGCAGAGATGTCCCGAAGGGAGCCTGTTTGCCCAGCGAGAAACTCGGCATCTCCACCCCACAAACGCCACCGTCCTCAGATACTTCTCTGCTCCCGGTAAGACTGGCCAAGTAGGCAGGCTTGCTAATAAATCAGGATGTCCAGCAGCTGTCAGAACAGGAATCCTTCACTAGAAGCCTTCCCCTGCCAGCATTTAATTCAGGAAGCAGCCAGTCTGAGCGTTTCGCCTCTCTCTAGCTGCTAGGGTATCATGTAAGGACAGAGGTAGCAGCTAGGGGAGAGGGATTTAGCTTGTAAAGGCACAGCAAAACCCTTCATCTTGACCTGGAAAGCAAGTGGAACTTGAGCCAAAAGCTTGTTCTGATGTATCTGGGTAAAAGCTGAGTAAATTCCACTAATTTCCTATAACAAAGGAGGGTGCATCCAAAAGCCTTTTAATCATTTTCAAAAGTGTTACGAGAGGTTTATCTACTCTCATTAAGCATTAAAGGATTTTTTTTTATAAATACAAAGAAAATTCAAAACACCTGGAAGTCTAAAAAAATTCCTTAACACAGATTGTTTTTGGTATAAAATCCATAAGCTTTACAAAATTCACCCTGTACTACTCACTGAGATGGACTGATCAAGGAAATCCAGATGAGTCAGACTACTTCTTCCTTTCCTTCAAAAGAAACATCTGGCCACAGAAAATCTTCTGTTTTCTATGGACAGGCACAATTGGTTGGTCAGTCTCCGTGGCTGCCAGTAGGCTATTAATATATACACTGCAGTCACTCTGCTAATGATCTTGCACTAATGGAAAGCATTTTGCATCTTGTTTATGAGATCATATCGCAAAATTCAAGGGTAAACTGGAAAGCACCAAAAAATTGTAGGTAACTACGTGATTATCTTTATAAACCTCTGCCATTGGCTTGCTTTAAATGTGTCTCAGACTTTGTATAAGAACTTCAATGTAATCAAGAATGTGAACTCACAGTGCACAAGTTATTTCAGCCTAATTACTTCTTGTGGATACTCTCAGTGGACACCAGGGCAAGTTAGTTTGCTTCACTTTCCAAATCTAGTGTAAATTAATTCCTTATTTACCCCTCTGATATTTCCTCTGCAACAGGATTTGGCTTGAGAGACTTAAAGCTATTATAGAATAAGAGAATGAATAAAACATCTAGGCAGTTTCCAGGCCAGCACTGCTATCTCACACCTACGTTACAGGAGAAAATATGGTAATTTCAGACTGTACTCTGTAGCAAATGGCTGACTTCTGAAATAGCTATCGCAATCATCTGAACATATATGCAAATATAAATTTGAGTTTATGCTATATGTCTTCCTAGTACAATGACAAAGGTAAAAGAACAGCCACCAGCCAATATGGAAATAGTTTTAAAAAATGTAGGATTAAACTACACAGTTTCCAGAGTGGTGTGGTTATCGTTATAGCCCACCATACTTAATTATATAGATAGGGCTAATTGACTAGATCTTTTTATGCTGTGTTGATTAATTGATGGTAAATTCATTCTTTTTTTTTTTTTTTTTTTTGCGTAGGTTTTCCTAAAACTGTCATCTTAAAAACTGGAATGCCTGTTGTGAGAATTCAGATAATACCACTTTTTGTTTGGTTGTACGTATATTCTATTGCTAGAACAGCTGGCATCTTATAAATAGTTCTGAACTTCTGTTGATCTAAAAAGTGCTATGATTCCCACTATACAATGACAGTTTTGGTTTGCTCTGTAACATTTAAAAACCAGAAAGTGCAGAGAAGTGGTTTTCTAACTGCGTGAACGAGCCCGTGGCTCTAAGCTGATTTACAAGTTGATTTTACTGTTTCCACAGCTCTGGATGGGGAGCTCTGGCCAAGGTTTAAGGTGGAGATGCCAAATCCTTTGACACAGGCCATTCTCACGGCAGGTCCAGCCCTCCCGATGTGGGAAGCGCCGGTGAGCTCAAGAGCAATCCCAGTCTCGTGACAACTCCAGCACGGTTCTGGTGGCCCGAGAATTATGTTCATTTCAGATAAGCATTTTGGCAAACATGGCTGATGACATGCTGACAGCTCATTCATCACCTACCAGTGATGCTCCTGTTGATGGCAGCTACTCTATGAAAATAACAGAAAAAAAGATGCTCTCTGGGATGGTTGGCACTGAATTGAACACAATTCCAATGACACTTTTTTGTTTGTAAAACAAACTCTCTGAAATGTTACCAAAGTTGGACTCTGACAGTAGTTCTGCAATTCAGAAAGGCACTAATCCAAAAGATAACAACCAGTAATGAGGGGACAAAAGTCAGAAAGCCAAGCAGTGGACAGAGATAGATTTCCTGGAAGCACGCTTACAGAAATTGTCAAGTTTTCACTGCCCAGCTATACTCCTTGGGGTTTAGTTCTCCAACTCTACCTCTTTGGTATGGCTTCTCTCTGTAGTAGTGGAATTGAGTCAATTATGAAGTGATTGAGATAATGAAGTACTTTCCTAGAACTAAGGAGGAACTGTCAGCCTGTGGAATCCCATGCATTTTGCCTGCAGGGCAGACAAGGTAGATAAGATTAGAGAGAAAGAAGGTGGACTGATCTTCAAGGGTTTTGCATCCTTGCCAAAGTTTCCTCTTTTTAAAAGCCAGAGGAAAGCACTGGTAAAAATCCTTGCGATTATCCTATTCAGATCCTGTTTTCCCACATTTCATAGTTTTCCCAGTTGAAAGAACAATTGCACATGTAACATATCAAGAAGCACCATAGGCTCAATTCAAATTTAGTAAAGACTCCTGTGACCCTCATGGGGTAGGATTCTCTCTGCAAGAGAGCAAGATGGTAGCCCAGGGGTGACGGAGCACAGAAACTAAACGATCAGCAACCCTAATCTACTGGTCTCAGATTCCCCAGTCATGCTGTTGTAGAGCAATTTGTCTGGGTGCAAAGCTTAGGGGGGATACGTCTCACCTAATTTTAGCTTTGCCTTGTCTAAGCCAGTCTAAACTATGCTCCCTTTATAGTCACTAGAGGTTAGAAAGGCACTGCCAGAGGGTGATTCAACCTACTTATCTTAGAGACTTATCTTGTGATGGGAAAAAGCCCTATATGGAGGTGACTCTCTCCCCCCATGAACTAGAGAAGAGAGAACAGACTAACTTGAGCTAAATAGTTAGGTGAGATGAACCTCATCCCATACTTCTTGTTGCTTTACGATTCTCTCAGAGCAGCAGTCACCTTTTCCTGTGCATTTTTTGGAGCTTGCAGTCTTCTGGCATGCAGATCCAGAGCACAACTTCCAGACATGCAGGACTGACATAAATCTGAAATAGTTATCCTGTCATACATGCAAGGTTTTTTCAACAGCTGTACAAACTGTTCTAACAGCTTTAGTGCAATGACTAGAAGACCTTTATTTTCTGGCCTTCTTTTTCTAAGGCTTAACTTCATTATGGTGATTATACCTATCAGTAAAACAATAATATAACCTCTCAACCAGTAGACAATGTAATAAATTCCCCTAAAACTTCCAAAGCAATTGCACAGGATTTTAGATATGTACCCTCCACTAGAGTCAAAAGGAACTGAGTGGCTAATACTCCACACACTTATTTGGAAGTGTTTGTCCTAATTATTTTTCCAGTCTGCAAAAGCAGTTACTGCACCCAAGTTTAATATTTAAAAGAGTGAAATTTCAGTGGGCTGAGGTGTATCCTAGGTTATGCACACAATGCCAAAATGGCAGTGAGATAGATATCTAATTCAGGGAAAATATACATATATCCCATTTTAGACCTTCTGCAGCAGTGAGACAGCTGGTAGTGAAATCACTGGTACACATGCAAGTGAGTCAGAGAGGAGAAAGGGTAATGGGAGACTCCCACAAGTGGGAAACTCTGGATCTAGACATAACTATGCCAAACCAATTTACAATTGCACATAGTTAAGTCATGATTTGCACTTTGATGATGAGTGAACAAGAAGGGAAAGAGCTGCCTATAAGACATGGCTCATTCATTTCTTTTTCTTGAAAAAAAAAAGAAATTAAAAGAAAAAAACCCACCCCTGTGAAAGAGTGCTGCTGCATGACATCACCGGTGGTAGGAATATATATGAAAACATTTCTTGTAACTTTCAGGATCACGGCTCTGCCATCAGCTGCACCCAAAGCAGCGTGGCCAGCTTGGGGTGGGAATTGGTGGATGCTGAACTCCAGGCACATCCTATTTATGGGACATAGATGGGCAAGGAAATTGCAGAGGGCCTCATTTGGTATGTAAACATACCTGAGAAGAAATCAAGCCTTTTTTTTTTGACATATGTGGAAAGAATGTCCTAAAGTGTTCTGGAAATCCTCTCCAGCTTTGGTTTGGGCAATATTTCTGTCCTAATAGTCTGAGAACCTTGGACAAGTGATTGCAAAGCAGTGTTTCAGAGGGTAAATGCAAAGCCAGAAGAGATGTCCTGCACTGAAACAGGGGAACTGACAAGTTCATCTTGAAATACTGTGACTGCATCTACTTAAATAAGCATTTAGGGACAGACTTGTAAACATAACCAAAATTTAAAAGAAAAAAAAAAAAAGTTTTCTAAACACCTTTTCACACTCAGCCTTCAGGCGCCAGCTAGTTCAGCTGGGCCATTGCATGTGGCTGCCACTCTTGGCTTCGGCGCTTTCTGAGCTGGGGCTTTCTGTCACGTCCTATGGCTGGAGGTGGACACGCATGCTATGGACGGTTACATACAAGGAAACTGGGGAAGTGCCCGCTTTTTGGCAGGAGTTGGTGGCCCACTGCCAGGATGGAGCATCCCGTGGGGCATCCCATCCCTTGCACGGTGGCCGCCTCTTCCCCAGCCTGTGACCTTTCCTGGTGCTGCGCACAAGAGGGCAGGAGGTGACCACACACAGCCCCTGGCCCCGCCTGGGTTTATTTGGCATGGATCTGAAAGGGAGATGGGGTGTACCTCCCTGCAGTTTTACCTCCTGCATCCTTGATCCAGCTTGTAAAATCCAGACTCATAGCTGACTGACGCTGCAGGGGTGACCCGGGTCACCAGCTTTGTCCCCCTCTGCAGCAGTGACCACAGGGCCTCGGAACTAACTCCTTTTTTTTTTTTTTTTTTTTTTTCTTTTTTCCCAAACATTCTAATCTTGAGTGGAAGCTGCCAGAGAGCCACTCCCACGTCCCTGGGTTGAACTAGGTACAGTTCACTGCACAAGGCCAGGCATATGCTTATACCAGATGCCCCAAGCCCATACCCAGCAATGTCACCTTATGATCGCTCTCCGTACCCTAGGCCATATGGTAGGTGGGATTTTCAGCATCAGTTAGGAGGAGTTTGGTGGAAACAGAGCAAACACCGGTTTTGGTTTATCTATATTTGTTTTCCATCCCCCAGCCTCACGGTGGTGGCCTTTTTCTTCTAAGGGCTTTGTGTTGTCAGACCGCATGGTAAGGAGATCTTTTTAGCAGGGGTAATTTCAACTGGAAACTAAAGTGAATTTTATGACAGGTCCACATCCGTGTGTATAGTCTATTCTTCTCTAAATGTGTTTTCCCTTGCCAAAGAGTGGTGTACTGTATTCAAGAAAGTAAGATGACACCCCTTACAGTATGGTTGGGATTTCTATTTCCAGGCACAAAACCAAGGCAAGCCGCACTTGACACTTGATACTCTGACACTGTAGGTACTCTAAGAGATGTGTGTATAATCAGATCAGAACTGTGGGATATTCACTGCGGACTAAAAGGAAGGAGGGTCTGGGGTAGTGGTGAAATGGTAAGAGGGAGGTCAGAAAGCACTATGGGCCAGACACCCAGCAAGGTACACCATGGCTGGGGAGGTCCAGAGTCATCCTTGCTTGGGAACCAACTGCAAGACTTAAAGATTCCCTTGTGCCATGGGACACACACCAGAGCATGAGGCAGCACAAAGGACAATATTTCAGGTGCTGCTTTTGAGCATCCTCTATAGACTAAATTCTTACCATAATATCAAGGAGAATGCATTGGACACACTTTAAATCAGAAAGAGGTGGTAGGTTACTTCTATATCATAGAGACACCCTCTCCCCCACACCTCATTTGGAGATTAACTGTGATGACCAGCAAAGAATTACAGCCAAGACCAAAGACCAAATCTGTTTCAGAAAATATAGACAAGCCAGAGGTGCAAGGTAGTTGCTCTAGGGTTGGATTTCTTTTGTGTTTGGTTTTATTTTTTTTTTTAATTAAAGATGGAGCCTCTGGGTTCATTCTGGCAATTTTCTTCTTCTTATCTTAAATATTTTCCATCGGTTGGCTTGGAAGCCAGTATGAACCTTTGCGGTGTTGGCACAGGCTGAAGTAAGAAATCATCAACAGTGGCACCAAAGCATTAATATAAAGCAGCATTTTTGTGGCTGTGTGAATTTATTGCTTGTGAAGAGTGATTCACCGATAGCTGTGGAGACTAAGATCCTCAGTTAATCCATAAAAGAGAGAAAGCAAACAATTGTCCCACTCGCTGTTCCCCACAGTGCATCTCCTTTCGCAAGGACCAGCTTCAGAGGTAAGAGGAGACACTGTAGAACACGCAGGTAACCCAGTCTCCTCTGGGACTGCCGGTAAAAAAAATCACAAAAAAATTCACGATTAGGATATCAAGCAGCCCACTCATTCTACAAAGGATCTCCCTGATCTAGCAGACAGTTCATGACACTTGGTCGCTCCTAAAACATCACCCTTTACACTGGAGCCGTGATGGCTTCACCTCCTTGTCCAGTGTGGGCTCCCTATTTATTTGGGAATGGCTGCGGGACAGAGAGGTAGCAGTCACATCCTGTTTGTTGCTGAAAATCCTCCAGGAAAGTGAGCCAGGTTAACGTACAGGGATGTTTTGTTTGTTTATATCACTACTTGCACAAGCAAATGTGCAAGGGTTGGAGTGTTTGCAGCAGCAGCTAATTCCATCAGCCTCTCAGGGAATAACATTTTTATTCTTAAGTGCGCTGCAAGCTTAGGGTACAATAT
Source organism: Caloenas nicobarica (assembly GCF_036013445.1). Lineage (NCBI taxonomy): Eukaryota > Metazoa > Chordata > Aves > Columbiformes > Columbidae > Caloenas > Caloenas nicobarica. The sequence continues at coordinate 123,366,568 of NC_088245.1, read as the reverse complement.
TCTGCTGTTGGGCTTCCCTAGATGCAAACCTGCTATTACTACAATGTATCTCCCATTGCTGCACATCGCCAGAGCTTTCCCTTTGCCTGCTTCATGCTCGCAGGGGCAGGATCCGTACCTTTGATGTGACTCTCACAGGACATTACAAATCTCCCTGGAAATCTGCCACAAACTCAAGTTTATTTTAAAAGGTTTTACTTTTTGTCTTAAGAGCAACAGCTTGTCTGCAGTCCTGGGAACACCATTAGGGGTCTGTGTGACTCAATTTATGACTCAGGAAACTGCTTATTCTGTCTTTCAAAGCACCACATTTTTAGTTCCAGACTTCAGTCAAACTGAAGTCAGATCAAACTGATTTTTTCCCTTTTTTTTTTTTTAGTAATTTAATTAGTCTGTGCATCTGGAAAAAAAAAGAAATAAATAAAATAAATCCTCATACTTTACAATAAATACCCACTGAGTTACTTACTGGACCTTGAGATAACATGGTTATTTATCCCATGTCTCACTTCTAAAAGGCAGTTCCTCTTCACACTGCTTGTCTGTACCTGTATGGATTTTAGAGGTGTATGTGTCCACAAATATGTTGTGCAGCTGTGTCTTGACATCATGTTCAGAAGTCCTGCCTTGACACTGGCAACACCTCCTGGAATGAAGCTACTGCACAACCTCAGCAATTCTAGCTGTGTAAATCCTTCCCTAGACCAGGCGAGACAACACAGTGAACTTGCTCCTGTACAAGAAACATGTAATTGTACAGCCTCTAGTTCGTAAAGCAGCTTGAAACACATGATTTTGTTTTAGCAGGTTACTCTCCCTCTGCTCGACTCTCATTTTCCCTTCAACGCAGCTCAACTAGCTGAACTGGTTGAACACAACTTTGTAGCTTTCCTCTTTCCATTTCTACCTAAGACAGTTTGCACAGCGTTAAGCTCTTGAAACAAGATATTCCTCTCAAGCTGAAGATGTCCGAAATTAAAATCCTGATTTTACTGCCTGTTTCAGCTTGGGCTTTGCATGGAGAATCTAACCGGCTACCAGGATGACCTCTTCTCTTGTGGGCACAAGGGCAGAACGGTTTCTCATGCTCTGTGCCCTCCTTGGCCCATTTTCATGCTCTTGTGAAAAAAAAAAAAAGGCAGAAAAACAAAAGCCCATTTGTTCAGCTAGTGATTTAGGAGGATTCCAGAAAACCCCTATCAATTCTAGGATTTAAAGTCCTCAGGTCTCCTCCACGTCCCTCTGCAAGGGGCTGCTGCCCCTGTGCCAGGGCTGGGGAGATGTGCAGGCACCAGAAGCTGCAGCCGGCTGGTTTCTGTGACAAAGATGGGACAGGCAGCTGGGGGCGGTCACACCGTGGCATGAAGGGGTAGCCAGCCAGCAGTACATTTACCCAAACCACAGGCACGTGAGTGTGCACTCTGAGAAAAGTGGACCTCGCTCTTCTCTCACAGCAGGGGAGCTTGGCGAAGAGCTGGCGAGGCAAAGCTCGCTCCGCTCGGCACTCATGGCGATTTGCAAAGGCCCATGTGAAGTCTTTACATTGGTCCCCTCGGTCCCTTGGAGGCGACTCAGAGAGCTGTAACTCCCCTGGCAGCACTGGCCTCTCAGAGATGTGCAAGCTCTGGGCTGGATGATCTGGCTGCATCTGTATTTCTATGGAGTCCCCGTCCTTCCTACCCCATGGCCAGTGGTCTTTGTCTGTCACTAGCACTGGAAAAACACGCCCAAGAGTCTAATTTAAGATGGGGGTAGGGGGTGTAGCTGTTTTCCTTGCTAGGTAATAGCAATGTGTAAACATAATAAGTGCACACAAACTCTAATATATTACATATGAAATTAAATTAACTACCGATTGTTGAAAAGCTTGCACTGCTCATGGGTGGCAAAGCCATTGACTGGGGTAATATCCATCCAATACCAATAACACCTTTATACCACACTAACATGCTTTCCACACATAACACACAATTTGCAGGAAACCTCCTTTAAAACTACCATTTTTAGAACCACTCTAAGTAAGATTTCCCGGTCTCCCTTTCAATTCAGACTGCTTCTCTCTCTCTTTTTCTTTTTTTAAAAAACAGAAATCTGCCAAGTACAGAAACGAAAAAAGAAAATTCCTTTTCTTTCCCCTCTCCCAGGCTAAAATATTTTGAAAACCTGTACAAGTAACCTAGACTAACTTTTTTATGTTACTAAAGCAGAGTGTGCAGTTTAGGGTAGGGATAAGGTGATGTGCTTGGGAGGACAGAGGACAGGGGGCTGCTGCGATTGGAACTGTGAGGAATGAGGAACCTCTTCATGGTAGGAAGGCAATTAAAGGCAGGAGGTCAATGCACACCATAGGTCTGAAGCTGGTTCCCTTTGCCTGACTAAAGGCAAAGAAACTGTTGGAAGGAGAGGAAATATGACTGTGGTAGGGAAAGCCCTGGCTTTGCTTCATATTACTTTCTTACCATGATGCTGGAGAGGGTGACAGGGGGGTTTGGCTTTTGCTGGCTCTCTGACACTTGGTCACAGCCCTCAGTAGCCAGGAGCAGTCCAGGACCTGTCATCGCACCCAAGTAATGCACCTGTGTTACGAAAAGCAGTCACTCTTTCCATCACCAAGGGGTGCTGACGCAAGTCCCGCCAGCTCTTCTGGCTGCTTCTCCCTGCTCCAGCAACATTGCCTCTGTCTGGAATAGGCATTATGGGATGAAACTGAGGGGAAAGAAATTAAGCTGAATAAGAGGAAAATTTGCTACCATATAGCCTATTTAGACTGCAAACTTGTCTCCCAAGGGAAGTGGTAGGAAGCACCATAGCTTGAGTCATTTAAAACTACACAGGACAAAATGATCAAGAAGGCAGAGTAGGAAACTATCCTGGCTGGCAGCAGGGGAGCTTGGATCACTGCAGATGATGCTAGTGCTGACTTTCCAAGTGGCTATGAAAACATGACGAGGCCAAGACGAAAACATCCACTCTGGCCTATTAAAAACAGAGCAACTGAAGCCTCTTGATAATTCCCAGTGATTAATTTTTTTCTGGCTAACCTTGCATATGCAGACTGCTGCCTATACCTCAGCTGTTCATTGGAAAACCAAACAAAAACACAAGAGTGAAATACTGAGCTGTACACTTAATTCCTGACAGGGCAGGAATCATCCAGCCATTGACTCAGGGTTTGCAAAAAGTATTTTTGGGGTATTGTGCATGGGTCTGCAGCCCTGGCCTCTGGAGGACAGATCCCGTATCACCCCCTGTTCTGCTGTTCTGTCAACAGCACCTGGGTCCTGGGAATGCTTTGTGTCACTGAAAAGATGAGAGAAGGTTTAAAATCCAGTTAAAAGTTTCGTTCAAGGCCAAGCCTTTTTTTTTTTTTTTCCTACTTAGGTGGAAAGAACGAAATATGATATTGAACTGTATATAAAATACACGGATTTTTGTTACAGTTTGGATTAATCTGAAATGGAATTAAAAAGAACAGTTGGACTTGACCACTTAGGCTGTTTTTTTTCAGAGAGCCCTCATCATGCAGCTTGGCTTTGACTCTCTGCTTCATGTAAGCTTCGCATATGACTTTGCACAAGATGGTTATTCCCTCTGTCTCACTTCCCCTTCAGCCAAATAGGAGGTGGTGGGTCCCCACTTGCCACTCTTCGTCTGTCCGTCTTGCATGGGGCTACCAGCACTGTGAGATAAGGCCTACCTTGTAGCCTTTTTAAACACTTTCAGGCTGCATAGGGGACAGTCTCTTAAGCTCATCCGTGTCCATCTCCAAAGCAGCCAGGGGAAAAAGAGTGAATCTCCTTGCACGGAAATGAGCAGACTGTTGGCTGTTTCTCACCCTGCTCCAGCATCCAACTCCACCATGTCTTTGGTAGAGCTCCTTGCCCACAGACCCAGCTGCCACAAGCCAACAGTGCCTTGACACAGCCTTTGCAATCCCTGCTCCTCCCGGACTCCACCTTTTCCCAAGCATCCCCTTGGGGACCCAGCAGAGACTCACTCCATCTATCCCAGTACCTCTTCTTGACAAAATAATAATATAATTAGCGTATACTGTATTATAAATAGCAAGTGAGCACATCCTGTTAAACCAAATGAACAGGCTCTGGTGATTATGGCGTGATAATTAGTAGTTTTGAACAGGATGGGCTTAGAGGGAAAGATGAAATTTCACTGTCTTAGGACATCAAACAGACACTTGCATAAAAAGAACCACTAGTCCAAAAAAATATACATCTCACATTGGTAATGGAGAGGCAGATGCATATGGCTCTCGAAGGGAAAGTTGGTCATGTGTGCATTGAATAACAGGCAATTATCGGCGGTTTTACTGTTTGCCCTAAAGAATGTAGAAGATCATGAAGTGGAAACCTGATCTATGGGAGGAAAAATAGTATGGCATCTTTAACTGTCTGCCAGTTTGGTTGGGCCACCATCAAATTTGTTTCTACAGTTAACTTGGGAGAAGTCAAAGAAAGCTTAAGTCAAAGAAAGTTTTGCTAGTCCACCTTCGTGCAGTTGCAAATTACCCAGTGCAGACCCATTCTGATCAGTCAGAAACTCAAGAGAGAAACACCAGGGCTGAGGTACCAGTGAGGAAGCTTCTGCACCTTGCTTGCAGAACCGCTGTCCCCAGCAGGACTTACCCCTGTGCTAGGGAGCAACATACCCTGGCCTGGCCAGGAGAAAGCATGGGATCATTTTCCAGGCAGATCTTTCCACCTCTTCTGATGGGTCCCACACCAACACAGTGTCGTTACCCGACAGCCTGTGCAAAAAAAGCATCCTTTGGCCTCAAGCCATGAGATACGAAGTTATTTGCCGTATCTGGCAGCTGCGTTCTCTACCCTAGAGGAAGACCAAGGTATGAAAGCCACGATTATTCATGTTTAAGCATTGGCCTGTGAAATAAATGTAAAGTGTGTTTACCATGAAGTGTTACAACAAATATAATATTTAAAGAAACATATTTCTCAGCCAAGTGATTTTGTTGCTCCCTTTGGTATTTACTGTACTCACTTTTGAAGTTCAGATTATCTTCAAGCTATGAGCACAAATAGAAATCAATCCACATTTTTCTACATTTTTCTACAGAATATGGTGCCCTATCTCTGCCGTTTACCCTATCTCTGGCCAGAGTTGTCATTCGTCTTAAAGTTACCAGGTGCTCAGCGATGGGAATGACAGGCTGAAATGGTGCCTCTACTAAAAACTCCAAGGAGAACATGTACAGGGATTCATTTTGCCCTCAGGCAAACCATTTTCATTGGGATGTTTTAGTAATTTTTTTTTTAACTTTTCCCCCTTCTCTTTAGTGCAATCGGTAGATTAGATTTTTTGGTTTTAAACATACTTCAAGTGGTTTAAATTGGGTGTATCCTTTAACTGAAGAACATACTAATTTTGAGGGGATTACAAGTGGTCAAAAATAGAGAAAATTTTCACAAACCCTCTGAAATATGTTGAAACAGAACATCTGGGCACTCTCAACACTAGCCTAAAAAAATTCTATCTTAAACTTTTACTTTACCCTTCAATTTTTTCTCTCTCTGTTTTGTGCAATACATTGAATGAGTCCTTAATAATTTTAATTCTTTTCTGTCATTTGCTTTTTTCCCCCCTTCTTTTACTATTCTGTCAGTTCGCTAAACTTCCTTGATTTTGAAGAGTTACAGATTGATTAAAGCAAACATACATTAGTGTCTCTGGGACTACAGCTTTCTAAACATCTTCAGTATAAAGTCTGAAGCAAAAAGAAAAAGAAAAGCTGGCAAACTGCAATCATTGAATTCAGTGTGTGCATGAAGAAAGAATTAAGTGTAAGGAAGACAGTTATTTAGACTTCCACGGAAAATTAAAAGACATCCCCCCTCCCCAGGCCTGTGACTTATCATTTCTCTCTTATAAAAAACACTTCATTAAAGACATATAAGTAAAAAAATGAATAGATATATTCAGTATATTTTTAGCATGATGCTTTCACAGAATACAATGATTTCCATGTTTATTTGAAACTAGAGAGTCTTTACAATCCTTAAAGACTCTGTTTCTTATGCAGCTACCGTTTCTAACCAGCTGCTCTCAAAAAAGGAGGCTTTTCTACTAAACAAACAGATTACTTCTTTTCACTGCCCTACATAAAAATCCATTTTATATTAATATTTCCAAAGAGGACACATCCATCCAAGCCCTCTTCGATTTATTTGAGAAATAAAACCGTAAGTACCTTAAGAAAAATGGTGGAAGACTTACAGAGCTGAAGAATCCTACCAATTATTTAATCTATCCATGTAAATCCTGCACATCACCTATCACAGGGGTCTATATTTTTCACACAATGCATAATTTAAGCTACAGTCAGCTGGGAATATAAAAAGTTTTGAAAGAAACTATGCAAGTTTATGGCAGAAAAAGCGCCTATCCAAGTCAGGGAAATAATATAATGGTTGCTATGTTTCTTACATGTTTTCCTTAAGTATCTGTGGGTTGCCTTTCTCTGGGAGAAGATATGGGACCAGTCGGATTTTTGGCTGGATTCGGTGATGCTTCCACGTTATGAGGCTCCTGCTTTTTTCATCAGAAACTGCACAAAATAACTTCCAGCCCTATTGTATTATATCTACAACTGTGGCTAAAATCCGAAGCATTCAAAACCACACTTGTTTAAAGCTGGAATGTGACTAGAAGAGTAAGAGATTTTTCTTATAAAATCATTTTCTGCTTTCCCTCCACAGTACTTCACTGACATCAGGTGGGTTGGCTTCTCCATGGACAGATGGCAGTGCAGGGTCCTTCTGGAGCCAGAACTCCCTCCCGACCTGGGATTCAGAAATGACGTGGAACAAACTTGCTACCTAAGCGCTATTAAAAGTAAGTGGAAGAGGGACTCTTAGTTCCCTTGGGAACCTCTGGAAATGCAAAGTTGTGCCCCTAAGTAGATTAAATATTGTGTATCACTTCAGAATTGCACCACGACCTCCTACCACAGTCAACCGTAGCCTGTTTCCTATGGAAGGACAAATTGTCATAGTGAATACATACTACTTAATATTTAAAACTTCATGCTAATACCAATGATCAAGATGCATAAAATCCAAGTCTAGACATTCTTCTCAGCTCGCTTATAAACTAGCTTTTCTTCTTCAGCACTTGCACACACAGTTTCCACCGCCCCCACTCCCCTGCCCCAGCTTTTAAATAAACTCAGTTGAAAGACAGAAAAATGATCTGGACCCTTTTCCCTCCAGAAGCCTAACGATCCCAGCGAGCAGCTGCCCTGTAACATGAGACCTGTGCCCCACGCTCTCTTTTGTGTGCCCTCTCAGCTAAAGAGTGGGTTATTGGATGTCCTTTGGCAGGTGCTACTGGATTAAGGGGGCCATGCACAAATTCTGAACTGGGGCTTTTTTACACTACTTAAGTAAACATCATCGACTGTGTAATCCTCCTTATCTCCTACCAGGGATTTGGGGTTTTGTAGCAAAAAGGGTTTTTTTTGGTGTACATATTGCATTTAAAATCTTCTTGAATGCAATTGAGAAATAGCATACTCTCATTCTGAATACCTTCTGTGACACTGTGTTGTAAATTTTCCCCTGAAGACTGAGCAAAAACATCCCAAACTTTGAGCAAACACAACAGTTGCTTTTGACAGGAGTCATCCCAACCTGGTGTTCAAAGGGGTGCTTAAGCAAGGGCAAGGACACCCTGCTTTATTTCTGCTGCCCTGTACCTTGGGAAATGGACTCAGAGCTGTAGCTAATCTCCTTGTCTAATATAGGATGCCAGTTTTTTTGTACTGACTAGGAAGCCATAGAATCACAGCAGTAAACCAGTAGGAACTAGTCTCCCAGCAGTATAAATACGCAAACCCCATAGCTGGGGTCTCAGGCTTTAAAGCTCACCGAGAGTCACGTATTCACAAAAAAGACCAAACTTTCCAAGCTGCAGGAGGGGAGACCCTTTTCCTCACTGCCGGGGAGCACACGAACCTGCTTTACACTTCAAAGAAGAAAAAACCTGCAGGGGGATTTTTGCGTTGGAGGTGCCACGGGGAAAGGTGTGTCTGACCTCCTGCCTGTCCCAGGGGGTCCTTCTTCCATGGTTTCACCCCTCTTTTCCTTCCACCTTTTCCATTTCTATTTCTCCTTTTGTGCTGATATCCCTTTTTCCCCTAAAACTGGGTTCCTTTTTCCTCCTACCCTTTACCAATGATTCCCTCTTGCCCCTTCAAAACCCTCTGATTATCTTTGCACTTTTCCTTCCCCATGGTCATCTCTGCCACATCTGCTCCAAGCGGGAACTCATCCAGAGGAGAAGCTTTACCCAAGCCTCCTTGTCCAGACGCTACCACTTACGGGGGTTTTTTTATAGCTCTGTTTTCATAGCTTGTTTTTTTTTGGTCTAAATGCAGAATCTGAAGAGCTGAATTCAAAGATTTGACCTGAAGAGGGAGGGGTAAATTCATAAGGAGAGGAGTCATGTCAGTATTGCTGATCCTCCAGAAATTTCTACAGTGTGAGCTTCACAGCTATTTGTTGTTCTTATGGCAAGCATATTGTTTGCATTAGAGAAGGAATTACTTCATCCCGATAAAAAAAGATAGTTTTCCCACAATGCTGAATTAGCTGTTTCATAGAGGCCAGGGACACTTTTTTGTTTGTTTTACACTAGGAATAATAGCATTTAGTTTTACAGCTATCTATCTTCACCTCTTTTATGCCCTTTTTCTGTCTACAAACATTTGACCCTCCTCTGTATCAGCTGCACCATTTTGTTTTGGAGTGAAGGCAGATGAAAAGGTGAAACTCACAACAGCCTCTCTTGCACAAAGCAAATGCACCTGTCCTCAAGGCAAAGGGGGCTGCTCCCTGGCAGCTTTCTCTCACAAAAAGGGAGAAGCTTTCATAGCAGCCTGCAGTTTCTAGTAAGCCATGCATCCAGATCACCAGCACCAACCACATGATGCATCTAGAATAAGCAACCTGGCTTTGCAAAACAACGCTGTGTCAGCAGCACTTTCTGTCCCCTCCTGTTGCACTGAGAGTTGACGAGGATGTGGGCCAGGTTTGATCCCTTAGTTGACACCTTAGCGTACCATGGGTTTGCTGTGCCTACCAGGAAGCTCAGCTCGAGGATTATTCAGCCACTGCCTCCTCTCAAGCAAGATCCTTCTTGCCTCCTCTCTCACCCACAGCCTGCTTCTAAACTGACAAGGAATGAGTATGTGGATTGCCCTCTCTCCTTTAAGGACATGTTAGGTATTGTTCCTTAGATATAAGGAAGAAACTCTTCACCATGAGGATGGTGAGGCACTGGAACAGGCTGCCCAGAGAAGCTGTGGATGCCCCATCCCTGGAAGTGTTCAAGGCCAGGCTGGATGGGGCTTTGAGCAACCTGGTCTAGTGGAAGGTGTCCCTGCCCATGGCAGGGGGGTTGGAACTAGATGATCTTTAAGGTTCCTTCTGACCCAAACCCTTCTGTGATTCTATGGTTAGCTGGGCTCTCTAAGGAGGGATGTACACTTGCTGCTTCTGCTTCACCTGATCGGTGCACAGAAGGTTCGGACTTCTAGGTTTGCCAACACTGGCACAGCTTTTGTGGCTTCCCAAACAATGCAACCAATTTCAATAACCTTAAGGAAAGAGGGGATCCCGTTCATTTGAGACCCAGCCTTTAGCAAAAGGGCTGATTTAGAAGAGCTGACTGTAGCAGCTGCTGAATATCCTTCATCCTGAAGCACTTCCTTTTAGGGATGGCTTTGCATCTAGATAACCAGTGATATCCACAAATAGTCTACGAGGCATTTATCTTCATTTAAAGGGTTGGTCAAAAACCTCCATGAAGGCTTTGTGACAAATTCTCCAGAAAAGGTGATGACTCCTGGGTTTTAATGAAATCCCTGTGGGATGGCTCTGGCAGGATAGTCCTTAATACAAGCCATCTTTTGTATGGCTTTCTGTTAAGAAAGCAAAATATTCTGAGACAACAACACATTACAGAGGTGTTTAATAGTGACATTTATCCTTTAGCTAGTCCTGTAAGGGAAATGGACCTATTTTTGACAGTAGCTCGAGTTAACAAAAAGCAGCTTTTGTGTTCATCTGAGTGGAAAACCCTTATCAGGAGACAGCCATTTGTGTTGCAAAATAGATGGTAGGAAATAGACAATGAAACAAGATACAGTCTGTTTTAAAACCTACTAATATTATGGAAGTTTGTGGTTCATGCTCAAGCAACTCTGCCATTGCAGATCAGAAATGTAAAACATAAGCTGTAAGTTTTTCCCTACAGCTTAAACTGTGAGCTCTGATCCCAGCTTGCAAACTTGAAATCCTGAAGCTGAACCTACTCCTTGAAGTATGGAAGTTTGTGCTGAATCAGAAGAGGCAGAGCTTTGCAGAGACCTCTGAGCAAGGATGCTGGAGTCAGAGCCCCTGCAGGAGACTGCAGATACGTGGTTGAATCTGGTGATCTTTTGAGGGTGATATTTTTGGATGGAAAAAAATTCGTAGTCTGAACTACACACCTCAGCCGAAAGAAAGGATGGCCATCTCATGCCTACAGCAGGCTTTGGTTGAACTTCAGCCTAGCCCTGTTGCTGCATTTTAGTAAAAAAAAAAATGCTTTATAGGCAGATGAATTAAAAAAAAAAAAAACCAACCAAAAATACTCCATCCAGGAAAGGCCCATTCAGAAGTGGAGACACAAGCTTTTTCCCATGCACCATCAGCTCTTTAGTCCAGCCCCCTGCACCATGCTCATGTCACCCAGCACAGCTGCTAATTTTGGGAGATGAGGGGCAGCCCCACTGTACTTTTCTGCTGTTCTTTCAAATGCAAAAAAGATGTGTTGGGAGTAAGGCCAAATAAATTGAAATGCTGCTGGAAAAGAATGAGGTCAGCTAGTCCTATCTGTGTCCCAGCAGAGTACCCCATTTACCTCCAGCCTGCCTATCGTCAGCAACCAAGGAATGGTTGTGGTGGAATTAGTGGTGTATGTGGCTTTTGCCTTGCCACAAGACAAAACCTAATATTTTTTGCAGCTTCACTTTCTATGAAACTCATTGGGGCAAGTGGCATCGTACTTACACTTCTGGTAACTACAAGATGAAATCAAAGTTAATCACAGCACCATAAAGTCAAAGCCTCTGATGATGGTTGTCTTCTAAGGAGCAGCTTCTTCCATTGGTAGAAGAGAAAGGGTAAATAAAAGCAAAACGAACAGATGCTGGCAACAGATAAAGATACCAGCAGGCTCCTTTGGAGACCAGCTCAGAGAGGTAGCAAGTGCTGAACCGTAGCACCCAGGAATGGCCGCTGCACTGCGCTGCATCCTCTGGGGAAAAGCCAGTGACAATTTGCAACCGCGTGGAAGGACCACGATTCACACGCACGCCTGGCACCTGCATCACCGAAGGTACAGCCTGTAATTACTCCGGCGCTGGTGGGGGAGCAGGGAGAGAAACCCTGGCACCTCCTGTTAGCTCTGCAGCGCACGGTGTGCCACACGCTTCCTCTGGTCCCCACGCAGACGTGGCAGCAAGCCGCGCAGCCGCATGCCCATGGGGCTCCCTTCACAGAAGGGAGGCAGCCTGGCAGCCCGCCCCACCCTGCTCATCACCTGCCTTTGGGGATCAAAGGGCTGCTGAAGGCACCACTTTTCAACCTGTGGTGCCTCTTGCTGTTACCCAGCCACTCTGGAGATTTTTTTCAAACAAGTGCCTCTACCCTTCCCCTGTGCTGCCCTCACTTTGTGGCACACCTGCGATACTGTCCCACTATCCCCCTCCCAAGCCCTCCTTTGCTGTGGTACCTATGAAAACCTGGCATGAGCTGCTGCTGTGTCAGAGCACTGCCTGCATGTCCATTTGTTGTCTCTGGCTTCTTCTTTTTTTTTTTTTTTTTTTTAAAGACATGAAACTGTCTGAGGCAAGCACGCTTTCTTTCATCTGCTTTTATGCAGCACCCAGCTCAGCAAGGAGAACTAGTCTCAGTTCCAAATAGCGTGATTATTACTTACTCCAATTTTGGAAGGTAGCTGTGAATTGAGAGAAGGGGGTGAAGGACAGAGGAATGTAAAACAGAGTATTTTGGGCTTTATCTGAGCTGGGTGACAATGGTTCTTCCCACAGGGAAGCCCCCTGCGAGTGTTCTGTGCCCCTTCTCAGCTCATGTCAGACTTTTCCTCCCCACCTCCCATTCTGTCTCTCCTCCTTGCCCTCACGCGTGCTCCCTCCCAGCACTGAAGCAGCAGCTCAGGACATCTCACTCCATCCCTGTCCACCTAGTAGATCCACACACAGGTGTAAGTGCCCAAAACAGATGGGTCACAACACCTTAGAGGATGCTCTGAGCCAGCCCTAGGGCGTGAGAAATCTCCCCCAGAGCAGGTCCAGTTCAAGGCTTTTTATGGAGGAGCACTGAAATGCTTTGGGCCAGTTTTCAAGGTCCAAGCAGTGATGTAAAATATCAGTGTTGAGGCTCCCAGCTCAGCTGTCACCTCGGGCGGGGATGAGGTGGGAAGGGAGATGAGAGGGGTTTGCTGCCAGCTTGTTTTTCACCTCCTGACTCCGTATCCAAAGACAAGGAAAACAAACCCTGGACAACCACCACACTGGCTAGAATGGCTGTTTGTAGCAACTTTTGCTAATTGCCTCCAGCAGCTAAAGAGGCAGCTCACTATTTGCTCTGTTTTCCAGGTATGGTATGTGGCAAAGAAAGTCTGCAAAAGGAAAGAAGATTTGGTACCCTGAACCAGTCTTTTTAAAAGAGAAATGGATGCAGATGGGTTACTAAGCACAGAAGGTCATGTATGTTTCCCTTACCAATAAATGACACAGGAAAGTACACTTTCTTCATTTTCTGTTACTCAAAAACCAGCCTGAAACTCTAAACAAATAAGCTGAAATTGGCAAGTTTGATCCAGCAGAAGTCTCTCATGAATCCTAATTCCACTTCTCATCACAGCTTGCTATGCTGAGAGATGCCGCAGCAAACCTTGAGACTTCAAGTGACTGAGGGACTGGGATGTGCAAGTTACTCTGAAGATTATAGGTGGTGGCTTGCCTAGATTCCTTTGAAGATCCCAGTATAAATGCTTGCTAGCATACGAATCTCAGTGCCCTTGTCTGAGCTCTCAATGTCTGAGCTCTGCAGAAAGATTTCTTGGGGGTTTCCCCACTTACAAGGCAAAGAAAAATTGCAAACATTCCCAAGGTCCAGCCAGGGAGGAAGATGGGGGCTGCACAGTCCCAGAAAATGTGTTACCCGGGAGAGGAGAAGGGAAGAAACCAAAAGGCAGCGTTGGCTGGGGGGCCTCTATGGCAAGATAACAGAGAGGGCAATGGGGCAGGATGTGGCCGCACAGGGGGACATGTTGTAATGCCCCCGCTGAGAGCAGGGCCCTTGCAAGGAGCCGGGGCCAGGGAAAGTCTGGGAAGGAGCGGAGGGGAGAGGAGCGTGGACATGCCTGGGGAGGGAGCCCACACAGGACAGAGTCCCGGGAAGGCCTGACGGATCTCAGTATATAGGCTGAAACCAGACAGGTTGCAACATGGACAGAAACAAACAAACAAAAAGCCCATTTGAGCACTTTTGTTGCAGCCAGAAGTGAAAGCATGGGCAGAGAGTAATTTGTGAAGACCGAGGTGACTTCAAACAGCCTTGCCTTTCAGAGGGCTCTCTAACTTCCTCCACACACTTGTGCGACTGACATTAGCTCTTGCCAAAACCATTTTTATCTTTTTGTTTCATTTCATGCTTCTCACGAACCAAGTTTCCACAGTACGGGTCCAGTAAGCCCATACCCTTCGCCTGTCTTTGATTTGGTTTCTTGGCTGTAAACTCTTCAGGGTGTTTTCTTGCACATTTGTATGGCTCCTAGCACAGCAGTGGAGAGTGTTAGTAAAAAGAAAGAGAGCAAAGTCACAGGGGAAACTGTGAAAAGCTAGTGGTTTTGGCAGCATTTGAAATTAAAATGCTGCCCACATTTTTATAATTATTATTATTATTTTAGAAGAAGAATGTGAATTGACATGTTATTGAAGCATTTTTCAAACACATTTTTTTCCTGAAAATTAAATTCCTTACTAGAAGCCCATCTTTAGCAAATGAAAAAAAAAGTTATCAGGATTATGTAACTGATGCTGATAAGAATGCTGGTCAAGCTGTTTTAAACAAGCATGTCATGAGATATCTTTCTGGAGAAAGAGCACTCTGATAATATCGATGAATTTTATGCAAAGCTCAAGAAAAGTAACATTCTTGGTTGAAAAAAGAAAATCTCTTTTCTGCTAACCCCAGCATTCTGATCAGGGAGAAAGAATGCAAAGCCATTTACGTTAACATATGGCTGAACCTTTAGGTGAGACATTCAAAACTGAGTAAGCCTAAGTCATGGGAAGCCCAGTGAACATCCTGGCTTCCTGCAGATGGAGATACACGTGGCCAACACTTTGGCAGCCCATGCGTCTGTGAGCTTGAGTTTTCTAAGCCTCACACATGTGCTTAGCTTTGAAGAGGTGAATAGTGTCATTTACATGCTACTGTACACAAAGTTGAGGCTCCTCATGCTGCAAACACAAACCACACATGCACACGTGCACACACTTCACCATCACAAAAGGGTTCCCATCAGACCCAAGGGAGCCAGCAATAGCCATGGCAATTAAGTCACGTACAGTTGCAGAGCAGGGGTCTAGCTGTGCATTGCGCTGAGATTTAAATACAGATCTGTTTGCCTAACTGCAGGAATCTGGCCCAAAAATTCTTTTCCCTTTGCATTACCAGCTCTGGTTTCCTCCAAAAGTGCTCTGAACACGGGGTTAAATAAAGCCTCATGAAGTGCTCTGAGATCTCAGTCTGAGGAGTGGTGGCAGGGAGGCAGGCATGGGTGTAAGCTTACAAAACCCCAAGCCACAACAGGTACATGCTACTTTTAAGAGCACTTTCTTGCAGCCGCCTTCTTGAACACCAGGCACTATCCCCTTGCTCAGCCCCTTGGACACCTGTGTTCCCTCCTTGGAGAGAGCAGGCGCCCGGCTGCCCCTCACACTCCATTTATAGCAGGGGGAACCCTTTTGGGAAACCAGACAGTAACTGAAAAAATGTGTCAGAACTCAACAGCAAGAAACGGCAGCGGGAAAAAGCACAAAACAGGAAAGCGCCGGCGAGGCTCGTGCCGTCCCCCACTCCAGTGCTCAGCAGGGACGGAACTGCTGCAAAAGCGGCACAGGGCTGTTATCAGCCCTGCGCAGGGGCTGCGGTTTGCTTGCTCTTGCAACCCTTCTTCAACTGTCACTTGTTTTTCAACAAACAGGATGCCTCCGCTTAGGCTGACAGCTTCCCTGTAACTTCACGGCGTGGGTCCCTCTCACCACCCCAGGGCCGCTGGGTCTCTCCCCAGGGGAGGGCGGCTTCAGGTGCACCCTGGGCAGGGCGTCTCAGAGGGGTCAGACCTATCTCCTTCCTGCAGCCCTCTTGATGAGCAAAACGAGAAGCGTGTGGTACAGCCTCGGCCATGTCAGAGAGGAAAGGCTGATCTTCCACCTTGCTCGCTTTTTGTTATTCCACCTAAAAGCAGTTACTAAGGAGTTGTTGTGCTACGTTGAGGCACAAAGGGCGCATCCAAGGTCCTCACCTCCCCTCCGGTCTGTGCAGCAGCCACTGACATCCCACAGCATGATGGCCGCAGTGGTGTAGATAGCATGATTTTTTTTGCTATGCAGTCCTACACAGGCTGGAGCGAAGGCATAAGGCAGGACTGGCTGAATGTCGATGTTAGCAGAGGAGGCAAAGGAGTGACTGCCCTCACAGCCAGCAGCACCAGAGCCTGTGGCAGAGCCAGGGCTCCTGGCACCATGGCTGGGCAGCTCCTGCTGCTCGTTTTTACCCCAGTGTTAGCAAAACCCCTTTGCTACTCAGACTCCTCAAGAGGAATGTTCTATTTTTCAAGGTTGCTTGGGCTATCCTATGGAGAAGCCTGCTGTCTCTGCAAACAGGTGAGGTACCAGCTTGGGTTTCTACTCGGAAGACAGATATGGGAAAAGCGAAACATGCTTTGCCCCTGGTCTGACGATCTCCCTGGCCAAAGGTTAGCCTCTGTCAGCAGAGGTGGAGCCCATGCCAAACGGCAGCACAGGCTTTGCAGCAGAGCTGCCGCAGGGCTCTCTGACCTGCAAGCTCTTCTAGCTCTGCCCTGTGCTATGACAGATCAATGCTAGAGAATGTAGAAAAAATGCAGCCCTAGAATGTAACTTTCAGAGAAATGAAGCTTTCCTTTTATAATATTTTCTGAAAAAAAAAAAAAGAAGAAAACTTCTAAAGAGATGCATGGTTTCTTCTCACATCTCCTTGTCCCACAACACCAACCTCCACCTTTGCTGGAGGTGGGGAGGTTTCTAGTGCATCTCCAAGCACTAAGGATTCCAGCTGGGCTGGTAGGGCTGAACTGTATCATTCTCCTGCTCTCCCTGCCTGTGGCCATTCCCTCTGCTCTGTCGGCACAAGGAGGTGCAAAGGTTCACCTACTGCCAAGATGGTGCTAAGCCAGGCTGGATGAAACCCTAGTACACCAGTCCCCTGCATCTGAAATTCTAATGAGCTGAACGAGTCTGGTATCACAAATTATTTGTCATCCAGTCTTATTTCTTTTCCTGTTCCCTTATTGACCACCAAAAACTCATAATATCATCAAGTTCATCTCTTGCTCAAAAGTAATTGGAAAACATTTTTTCCTGGATTTTCTTTGTGCTTTGTTATTTGAACTGGATTGGCCAGGTGCAGCTGGAGATGTACACTGTTCAGGCCCTGAAATAATGAGTGTTATGTTAAGGCATCTTTCTGATGAAAACATCCACTTGATCAGATTTGAAATTCAAAGTAAACGAGATCATTTCATAGATAGACGAGTTCAGAATTGTAAGTCAAAAAAACCTGAGCTTTTGTTTACACTTCTCTCTCCCCCAGACTTCTCATAAGACCACCCTTCCCTGGTTCTTCATCCATGGAGATGAGGAACATGCTATTCCCAGAGCAGCTTAAGCAGCTTCTGACTGTATTTGACTATCTTTGTGTATCACTTTGTCCCAGTGCACGCCAAACTGAACTGCAAAGCTGCTTTATCAGTCTGCTTTTCTGTGGAGGCAGTGCTTATGTGATCACTCCCAGTCTCTCTGTACTTCCCCTAGCTTTTCTGGTTTGTGGGCCAACTTAAACCAAATTTGATAGAGAAGAAGTGGTCTTAAGTTCCTACGGCTATCACGGAATGTGGCAGTAGCAGAGAGTCTCTGTCAGTGCTCCCAGCTGAAGAGCACCCAAGAGAGATTTTAGAGATTCCTCAAAGAAAAACCTTCAATCAGATTAAAACCTTACCGGACGTTAGAGAATGCAGCCACAAGACCCATGTCTGTAGGAAGTCAGCCTTCACTAGCTCTGCCTAGGACAGCATGTCTTGGTGTTTTAAATGCACCAGACTAGACTTGCCTTGAACTCAGAAGCAAGCTGCTTCCATCTGAAATTTTACCATAAGTCCAACATTTCCATGGAGAAGATTTTTAGTGGTTTTGCACGCTTTCAATCAAACAACCCAAATTAACTTTTTGAAATTTCCCAGTGAAGCAAGGCTTACCCAGAAGAGAATATGACAAATTCTCATGAGAAGTTTCCCACAGCCCCAGTAGCATGAGAGTTTTTTACCACATTACACTGGTTGTGGGGAAGGCCCATATTAACAACATGATGAGGGTGTTTGGATTTAATAGAGTTAATATACAATAGCATAATTACCCATAATGCTTGAGGCAGATCTCAATCCATCCCTATCCTAAATGCTCACCCAACAATTCCTTAACAACATGACAAGAACAATTATGATGTCACTGATCACACCATTAGCATCCACTATGGCTCAAGACAGGTCTTGGTATGCTTCAGTTCCAGCTGTCTCAAAAATAACAAGACTAAAAAAGTCTCATGTTAGCATCCTAAAGTCACATAGGTCTCAGGCATTATAACATAGAGGCACAACACTAAATCTTACAAAGAAAGTAACTACTAATGCTGCAAATGTCTTCTGGTTTGGTGGAGGACATATCCCGTGCTGTGCTGATATCCTCTGCAGAACTCAAACCAGCACAATTGGTATTATATATTTATTGTAAGGCACACTGAAAGGTAATCCTGCAGAAGGATTAAAAAAGGAAAAAAAAGTCCTGCAGGTATCCTCTTTAGTACGTGAATGAACCATTTAGCTTAATATGCTCGTTACTTTTTATCTACCACATCATAACTTGCATCAGAACTTTAACGCAAACTGCCTAGCAAGTTTCACACCTATTAGTGTATGCTAAACATGAAAACGTAAGAGGCAAAGAAACTGGTCTAGAAATACTTCTCTTTTTCCTACCTCTGTTCTGCCTCCCACACGCAGCACACACCACCTTTGAGCTTTGCATTGATTTCATTGCTTTACCAAAATTAAACTAACAGGCCAAGTCTCATGCAAAGGCCTTCTAAGAGAGGCTGGAAAAAGGAAACCAAGAACCCACAGAAACACACACTTGTTGATCCCATGGCAGCTTATGCACAGTGTACTAAACTTCAGATTTTGGAAAAAAAAAAGATCAGAAACCTTATAGGTGTATTCACTACTTACATAGTAAGGACCAAATACCAATGTGTTGTCTTAGGACTATCTGAAAGCTTAGAAATTAAAGAGTGGGACTGCATACCAGCACCAGAAGAAGCCAGTCCCTTCATCCCTTTCTGACTTTCTGTATCAACTGGCAAGGGATGAGGCTGCAGACATGATCAAAGGGTCCGGTAGCAGGTGCTAGGCAAAGCAGCATGGTTTCTTTTGGCCACCTGTATCCATATGATACTAACCAAAGTGGGAAGATACCAGTGAAGAAAAGGTTGATAATTTATATAAACTGGTAGGATGACATAATGTAGAATGTGGGACTTAGTTCAAACACCAAACTTTAAAAAAAACCCAAACAAATGCCAGTGGATTATTCTTGGAGCACAACCTGTGGGAGTTGCCTGTATTGCATTACTCTGGCTCTGGCTGGCAAAGACAGCTCCAGGCACCTGTGTCTCAAATGTCAGCAGCTGGGGCTGGTGTCTCCCGTCATCCACTAATCCTAGAAAATCATGTCAGCTACAATTGGTTGGGAGCATGCCCTATTCAAGCTGGAAAATGCAGTGCCCAGTGGAAATGTGAGGGTGACAGAACACTGGAACAGGCTGCCCAGGGGGGTTGTGGATTCTCCTTCTCTGGAGACATTCAAAACCCGCCTGGACGCCTTCCTGTGTAACCTCACCTAGGGGTTCCTGCTCTGGCAGGGGGATTGGACTAGATGATCTTTCGAGGTCCCTTCCAATCCCTAACATTCTGTGATTCTGTGACATTCTGTGAAATAGCACGATGTCCCAGAGGTTTGCAGAGGAAAAGTATCTTTGCTAATACAAGGGCTAAATCAGACATGCTGCTTTTGCCACACAATAAAATACTTCTTCCCCCTCTTGCTCTCTTCCTGATTTTCTCACCCTCCCTTCCATGCTGGGATCTGGAAACAAATCCTTGGTATGGAATTTTTTAATGCATATACCTTAGCAGTCAAATATACGATCCACTTTTTTTTTCTTCTTTTTTTTTTTCTTTTTTTTTTTTTCCACTTCACTGTGTGATAACTGAAGACATTTTGGTCTCCAGATGCAGAAATGAAAACTAGCAGCAAAATTAACGATGTAAGCTACGCACTAGAAATGTTTGGATTATTTAGTTCATGGCAAATGTTGCAAAGAGCAGCATTTTATAAAACCTCAATGACAAAGTAGTTTGTTTTCTCATCAAGGAAAAATAAGTGAGAGAAGCTTTGATATGGCTAATTATCTCCTAAAATTGGACACCTAATATTTTTATATAGGTTATTTTTCTGATTCTGATTTCAATCTCTCTTTGAACTGCAGTTTAAAATAAAGGATGCCTCAAAGTTGCTTATATTTCCTGCAGGAAAAAAAAAAAATCCAACAAGACCTTGCAAGGAAAGGTGCTGAGATATTAACAAGTGAGGGACTTCAGACAGAAAAGAATTTGGGGAACAGTGAAAAGATTTTCCTTGAAAACGAGTTGGAATCTGACAAGAAATTTCTGTTGAATTATGTTATGGACGTTTTTTTACCAAGATGTCTGTGTGAACAAGTTGTATTAGCCTGACCCTTCAGAGGAGGCTATCGTTTTAGGCAGGAATGCTCAATTACTGGCTTAAGTCATGTGCGTGGGAGAAAACCTATGGAGCCAGCACCTCACGTTGCCTTGGTTAGCTGTGTGTGCTGCTCATGCAGGGAAGTCTCTCCTGTGAGGACTGTGGGATATACCAGGATTTATTCACAAACAAGCTGGAGACTGAGGAGTATTTGCTGAAGTTAGCAAAGAATGAAAGAGAGCTTGTCTGATAGGGAGAGAAAAATTCATAAGTTGAAGATGAAAACCTTGTTGAAAAACCATTTACTAAGAAAGATCATTTCTCCTCCCTCTACTTACTTTAGCTGGCCCAGGGTTCTAAAGCCAACCCCTGCTGCTGCTGTGAAGGAGCTCCTATTTACCTGTAGGTTCTGTGGAGCAAAATGTGAGGGTTTGCTCCTCTGACCAGAGCAAAGGACAGGCAGATATGCTGGATGGGGGAACCGTCTCCCAGCTGTACAGCAGGACACCCAGACCCCCGGCAGGGAGCAGGGACAACCCTGGCTCCCTGATGCCCTTTGCAGGACTTCACAAAAGCAGCTGGCAGGCCAAGGACCACCTCCTTGTCCAGCCACTGCCCTCGGCTTGTACAACACTGCCTTATCCCCTTGAACACAGCAGGGGTCTGTTGTGTTTCCCAATCCCTCTGGCTAGTGTGGCTTTCTGAAGTCTGAAAGGGTAGATGAGGCAGCCTGAAAAACCTCCAAGCACTTCTGCTTAAATAGCGCTTTTGATCTTCTCCAACTGGTGTGGTTTAGTCGAAGCAGCAACACACCAAAACCAGGAGGATGTGGGCCTCGGGAGGAGCTTTGCCTGTCTCCACGTGGGCTGGGGACATGCCTGAAGCATGGATCTGTTAGCAGGAGGGAAGGAGCAGGAGGGAGCTACCTTAATTAGTCTATAAAAAGAAGCTGGCATCTGGAAATGCCATCCCTAACGTGCAGAGCGCCATTTTTTACGCAGCGGTTCTTGCGAGCATGGCAACAAGGGCAGAAAGCACCGGGATTCCACTCCAAAGAAAAGGCAGGT
Organism: Caloenas nicobarica; assembly: GCF_036013445.1. Classification (NCBI taxonomy): domain Eukaryota; kingdom Metazoa; phylum Chordata; class Aves; order Columbiformes; family Columbidae; genus Caloenas; species Caloenas nicobarica. The sequence goes on along the minus strand of NC_088245.1, from coordinate 123,345,295 downwards.
TGTGGCACAGAAGGAGAGCCAGCCTCACCCCTTCGAATTTCAGGTGTACGAGGGTGTAGGGACAGCTGTGAGAAAAGGACCAGTGACCTGTGCCATCAGCGATGTGACTTCAGGTTTTTAAAGAATGTCTTTATCTGGAGGAGAACAGTCACCACAGGTCTCATCCAATGCCCAAGGGTGTCAGCCAAATCTTTCCACTGGTTTCATTGGCTCTTGGATCAGATGCCCTGTACACAAAATACTGGGCTGCTTTAATTGCCCCAGTAAAATATGAACCTAAATCACCTTTCCTCGTGTAGGCATCTAATGACATAACTTCACTCCACAGACAAGCCGTAAATCCCTCTTCATGTTGGTACTTGTCTAGTTACAGCAGAGCACTCTCCCAAATGGGAATGGATTTATATAGGTATAAAAGTGTTCATACTGGTTAAGGTTATTCCTGTGTAGTAAAGGAAAGAAGCTGTTTGGGGCTACTCTAGCTTTCTGCTGCATAGTGTAAAATAGATGTACTTAAAAATATCAGTGCAAAATAATATCACTCCTCAAAAGTAGTACTCAAAACAGTTTAGACTGTGTATGAAACTGTAAAAAAAATGACTATTTGCATTGCAATCCCTATTAGGAGAAAAAAACCCCATACACAACAATAAAAGTTCTGATGTTACACTAAAATTTAAGTGGTTCATCACCTTTTGAACTCAAGAAGTTAATCCTATCACTTTTTCTTTTTACCTAGGCAAGCCATTCACATTCTTTAATTTCCACGACAATCCAACATGTGGTACTTGAAACACTGTTTCATTTAGAAGAGCAAATCATTTTCTCCAATGCTATCACGTACAGCCAGAATAAGTTCTTGTTCCTATACGAGTTCTGAATCTTGGTTTCAATATGCAAGTTATTTTATGCTTAGTGCAAAAAAAGCGTGGGTGTTTAGCACCACACATTATCACTTTTTACAGGCTTGGTGCAGAAGCTAAAGGGCGAATGGGTGCAGAGACTAAGGTGTCTTTTTTCCTTTCAGAGGTGGCCATCTCTCCAGGGTGCGTTAGTGGAAGTCCTTTGAAGGTATATGGGGGCAAACCACATGGCAAGTCCCTGTGCTGTCCTTTCTCTAGCAAGAAGGTGACTCACCTCGTTTCCCTAGTTGGAGTCATAAGCAGAATGTTTTCTATATGCTCTCTGTCCCTCCGAGCTTGAGTTCTGACAAAACGGTGGCAACAAAACAGGAATCAGGTTGGTGTAGAAGTGTGCTCAGTGATCTGGTGGATGTATGTCTGCCAGGACCCCCCATGAAGTAACATTTGCAGCTCCTTGCCCTGGCCGTCCGCAGAGATGCAATGGACAAAGTGGTACTGAATTTCTTTGAAAAGCTTTTGGACGGTGTATACAGGATCAATTAACCACTCTACATTGCAGTAACTGATTCGCTGACTCCTGTGCAAATGGGGTTAACGAGGTCTTAACCTGAGTGTATCTTCCAGATATTAATTCTGTTACACTCAACCTATGCAAACCCCAAAGCTCATTCACATATAATTTCTGAAAAACAGAAGCATTTTACAGAAGTCTGATATTATCCAGCAATGGTACTGTAAAATAAATTGCTCCTCCTATGTGCTGAGTGTAGCATGTAGTCTCATCTCAGTATCTTGCTCAGGATGATGTGCAGCATGGGAAGGTCAGCAGTCATGGCAGTCTTGCCACGTAGAGACTGATGGCACAGGTGAGGCCACCCCCTCATTGCCTCTTACTTGGAAAACACTTTCCAAAGCTGTAGTTGCACTCATGGAAGTCCTGTCCCTCTCTGTCCTATATAAGACCAGGAGATGGTAGATGGTAAAGAGTGCTCCTTTTGGAGTCTCTTCACTGCTCTGTGAGGAAATACACCTCACTGGTCTACTGGGTGAGGTATACACCCTTGGTGTACAAGCTAAGGACAAACCAACAGCTACCAACCAGAGAAAAAAATCCCAGCAAGCTCAAAGCTCCCTCTACAACTGTGCATAATATGCCATAAATAATTGTTTTGCACCAATATTTCCTAGGTAAAATAGGCAAAAACTTTCATTCTCAAGTAATAGCTCTTCTTAGAGTCACATGAATTACACTTCCATGCTACATTTCTTTCAGCCTCCTGTCAATATTCATGTTCAGAGTTCATCTCCTGTCTTATTTGCAACTTCATGTTTTTCTCACAGGTTTCTTTGTTCCTAACGGGCAGACCCAGCCGCACCGCAGTTGATGGCCATTTTGTCCCTGTCTGGGTGAAGCCAGGATATTATCCTAAGAATTGTCTCTGGGGCATGCTTTCTGCTCCTGGTCGTGTCTACAGGGGAAAGGGGAAGCATGCCTGCCAGCATGTGTGGGTAAAGCAGTGCTAGCTTAAACCTACCCAGCCTTTGTAACGACAGTAGTGAGAACCCAGAGGTACGTCTCCTGCCCTCGCTCACCACTGTGATGTGTACTGACATCTCCTAGGGGTTGGCTGATGGTGACTTACACTGATACGATTGCATCTGTCTGTGCTATCCTTCCTAGATAGATGAAAGCTTTTATTTTGCTATGCCAGCTTGCCTTCCACTACCCTTTGATACTGCAGCAAGTATAAATAGAGATGAGTGCTGCCAGGCAAGGAGGCTGGTCTGCCCACCACAGCGGCTGTGACACCCCACTCTCAGCCCCTGCTCAGCATCTCATAGCACTTTCCTTTGCCAAAGCAGGCAACTGCAGGGCTCTTTAGCAACATTGATGGAGCTCAGCATCCTTTGGTGTTTGTTCAAGCCTTCTGTGAGTGCCCCAATGACTCCAAGGCACATGTCTGGCTCACACGGCACAGGTGTATGCCATAAAACTGGCTAGAAAAGGGGCTTATGAGAGATGCAGGTGGGGCTGGGACTGAGAAGGTGCAAGACATTTGTCACAAAGGAAACAGATGCTCAGCTCCATGCTGTGCTGCTTCGCCCCAAACATGCAAGGTATTTCACAAATGCTCATCTGGGGTTATTGGTCGACAGCTGGCAGAACATGAGCCAGCAGTGTGCCCAGGTGGCCAAGAAGGCCAACAGCATCCTGGCTTGTATCAAAACTAGTGCGGCCAGCCGGACTAGAGAAGTGATCGTCACCCTGTGCTTGGCACTGGTGAGGCTGCACTTTGAATTCTGTGTCCTGTTTTGGGCGCCTCAGTACAAGAAAGACATTGAGGTGCTGGAGAGAGTCCAGAGAAGGGCAGCAGAGCTCTGAAGGGTCTGGAGCACAAGTCCGACGAGAAGCGGCTGAGGGAACTGGGGCTGTTCAGCCTGGAGAAAAGGAGGCTGAGGGGAGAGACCTTATCGCTCTCTGCAACTACCTGACAAGAGGTTGTAGCATGGAGGGTGTTGGTCTCTTCTCCCAAGTAACAAGCGATAGGAAGAGATGAAATGGCCTCAGGTTGTGCCAGTGGAGGTTTAGATTGGATATTAGGAAAAATTTATTCATGGAAAGGGTTGTCAGGCATTGGGACAGGCTGCCCAAGGAAGGGGTTGCAACCATCCCTGGAGGTGTTTAAAAGACACGTAGATGAGGTTCTTAGGGACATGGTTTAGTGGTGGACTTGACAGTGTTAATGGTTGGACTCAGTGATCTTAAAGGTCTTTCCCAACCAAAATGATTCTATGATTCTATTTTTCTATTTTAAAGACAACATAGAGGCACTTGAAGGGCTGGGTCAGTGCCTTCTGATGTCACTGATTTGACAAGGATTCTAGGGCTTGCCCTAAGTACAGCTGAGTGAAATTTTTAGAGCAAATCACATAAATCTTGACAGGTTTCAAGTTTCCTTGCAGCACATTCAAGGAAAAATTTATGAGAGAGGTAAGCCTTTCAACTTACAGTCAAAACTCTACCTAAGGGCAGCTTCTGAACACATCTCAAAATCACAGCTTCAGTGTGAAACCAGACAACAGAAAACACACTGCAAGACAAAATACTCAGAAGGCAAAAGAAAAAGCCACAAGCCCCTGACTTGGACTCCTTTTGGGTTCACTGGAATCAGAAACTCAAAACAAAAACCATAGGCTGAAACACAACCCAGACAGATCAAAGCTGGAGAAAATGTTCTCACAGATCTTCACGAAGTGAAACCACCCAATTTCACATAGTTTCACTTGCAAGCAGAAGTGGTGAGCCCTGCGGATAGTATTAAGGATGAATTGGAAACTCTACCAGGCAGCAGCTACCATCACTCTCTACTTCCCTGCTTTCACAGTCAGTACTTCTATGCCTTTTTTTTTTTTTTCCCCTATTCAATTGTCTGAATATGTCTTTATAGAGAATTTGATGTTTTGGACTAAAAGGTATCTTGTTTGTAAGCCCAGGCCTTACTTTTCTGGGACATAAGTGGAAGAAAAGGTATTTCTTTTGAAAATTGATTGCATTGGGAGTCCGTATATTTAATTTTTAGGCTCCTTTCCATTGGCAGCAAGAATGACGTCTTGCATTCAGTATCACTGTAGATATGCCGATGCATGCATGGACTTCACCAACTTACAGTAGACCTTTGCATTGCTGTTCCAAACACTACCACTGTTGTCACCCATTACAGTTCATTAATACACTTCAGAGATGAGATCTCCCTACTACTCATCTACTATTTGGGAAGCTGACTCGAGCCTATACAAATATTATCCATTCTCTTAAAATGACAGAAGAGAAGATGAAGTTAGTGTAATGTTTTCTTGTCCTTCTCTCAGACTGGTGATTCACCTAACCAGTGTCCTGTCTCTCCGTGGCCGGATGTCTTGGAGGAAGCCACAATTCATTTTGCAGATGACAGACCTGCTTACATGGGAAGCTTTCTTTCCAAGCTTTAACTGAGATTGGTTTGTACTCTGAAATATAGCAGTTAGAGATGGAGAACTTAACCCTTCCAAAGCTTCTTTTTCTTTTACCTGGCTGGTACATATTAAGAGACTGTTACCTATATAGACACCCAGCTGTTTTACAGATCCTGTTAAACTCTTGGTTTCAATGGTAATTTATAGCAACAAGTTCTAGGCTATAATCATGCACTGGTTAAAAATTTTTCACCATACCTTGATCCATTGACTAAGCACAGAGAAAGGAATAGGAGTGGAATAGGAGTGGGTGGGTGACCTGACAATCTGAGTTGTTTTATGAAAAAAAAAAAAAAAAAAAAATCAAACGACAACAACAAAAACCAGAAGACAGAAGTAAAAAAATAAAAATTGAAAAACATCTGAGCAAACACATCCTTGCACACTGCAATCTGCAGGAACACAGAAAATCCATCAGGCTCAATCCCCTGCAGTGGAGGGGTTGGGTGGCCTGTCCTGAGCATCCCCAATGCATGCTGGAATGCTTCATCTCTGTTCACACCCTCATGCTCATGGCAGCCATCCCACCCAAAACGCTGCGCATCCCAATTTAAACTCACATCCTGCATCTGAGAGGCCTGCGCTGGCATGGAGAAGACAGAGATGCCAGGTGGGATGTGGATTCAAAGAGCAGGTGGTCCCTCTCCATCCAGCCTCAATCTGTCCTTTTACCCAGAGCCAGACCTACCTCTTCCTTGCCCTCCTGCCAAGGCTGCTGGACCCATACTGCCGCCCTCGCCCAGCAGCCCACCAGGCACCCACGCATTTCGGCACAAACAGCCCAAACCTCTGATGGAGGCGTGGTGCAGCCCTCCTCCTCCGCCGAGCTACCGGGGCCAGCCAGGTACTCCGTGGCAGCCTCCAACTTGCAAACCCTTGCCCTGCACATGCAGGAGGAAATAGGTTTCCCTGTCTTGTCACAGGGGCGAGCAACCTCACATTATCACTTACTGAGGCACCACAGTCAGCAGTTTCTGCACGGCACCAGCTCACCCTGACTTTTTCTTACAGGTGGATTTCCTCCTTAGCTTCCTGCACTTTGTGCTTGCTCTCCACAACAGCACAAGAGGACCTGAGGCTAACACCCCTGCCCAGCCCTCTAGATCCGGCTTTGGAGATGCAGCAGAGACCACTGGGACCCAATGTGTTCCCTGTGCATGTGGCACGGTCTCAAAGTCAGATGAGCTTCTCCTGTTGGTGGAACAACCTCATAGCTTTACAGATTAATGCCTTTGCCATTTCATTAGGATTGCTGCTTCTTAGCTTTTAAAATCAAGTATGTCTATTTCTAAATCTAAGAATGTAATTTCTTTGTCACTTTTGGTTTAGGTATAGACTCTCCCCTCTCAAATAACAGGATGACGCAGAAACTCATGCTGCGTTCTGAAGTAAAATTTTTCAGGACTTCATAAATTATTTTCATAAACTTGCCAATATCACTGGCCTTCATATCCATGTAAAGATAAGCAGGCTGTTCTTTGGGGGTCATACCTTAGCAGTCAAATTAAACCATGATTACCTTCTAGGCATGAAAAAAATGCAGGTTTTCTATTTGTATTACATACACTGGCAGCGTGAGGAAGATGGTTTTATTTTCCACCAGAAAGCTGCCTCAGAGCTGGAGTTTGGCTCCCGTGGTAAAATACTATCCAAGGCAGAGCTACCATCAAACAAGCTCTTATTAATGGTCACATAACAAAGGGCAAGCCAATCTGGGGGATCTGCAAACCAGCCATAACCCTAAGTCCTTGCTAAAGCTGTCTTCACAACATGTTACTATGCTCAGTATGCACAGTTAAACACTGTCTAATATTTTGGCCTAGGATAAAATCTCTTGATGTCACCAAAGCAGTGTATTCGTCTCTGTCTGATATTCTACACATTACTTCACAGGAATTCCTGTGTTCAGGTCTTGCAATGTTTCTTAAGGATTTTAAATGAAAAAAAGGCTCAAACAGAGAGAAGGTTGTGTAAATCAGACATTGTGCAAGTTTTTTCTTCTAGTGAGCCAAGGTTTTTATGAGCTTTAGCTCAATTTCCTATTCACAAGATGCCATTAGTATTTTATAATGCTAACACAAATTAACTCTTTGTTACAGTTCAGGCAGTCTGCAAAAGTGCTGGAAAACTTCTCCCTCCCCTACACAGTGATAACGTAGTTTATGCTATTGTGAAAATATAGATTTACTCTACTGGGAGAGCAAATGGAAATATGTGGCAGTGTTGGGTACTGTGCATCTCCCAGAGAAACGCATCTTTGGCAGTGTTTCTTCCAGTATATGACCACTTCTGCTAATGTCACCAATTCTAGAGGGCCGAAATCATCATCGACTTGCTACCCTGCTCCTCGCACAGCACCCTCTGCAAACATTTACTCCAAGGGAAGTCTCATGCGCTGAGAGCATAAGACTGCAGATGTCAACTTGGATAACAGGGAGTCTCTGGTCACCTCACCCCTCTGCTCACATACAGCACCAGGGACTTTAGGAATCTACTAACATAAATCACAGAATCACAGAATGTTAGGGATTGGAAGGGACCTCAAAAGATCATCTAGTCCAATCCGCCTGCCGGAGCAGGAACACCTAGGTGAGGTTACACAGGAAGGCGTCCAGGCAGGTTTTGAATGTCTCCAGAGAAGGAGAATCCACAGCCTCCCTGGGCAGCCTGTTCCAGTGCTCTGTCACCCTCACTGAGAAGAAGTTTCTTCTCAAATTTAAGTGGAACATCTTGTGTTCCAATTTGAACCCATTACCCCTTATTCTTACCATTGCTTGTCACCGAGAAGAGCCTGGCTCCATCCTCGTGACACTCACCCTTTATATATTTATAAACATTAATGAGGTCATCCCTCAGTCTCCTCTTCTCCAAACTAAAGAGCCCCAGCTCCCTCAGCCTCTCCTCATAAGGGAGATGCTCCACTCCCTTAATCACCTTCGTGGCTCTGCGCTGGACTCTCTCCAGCAGTTCCCTGTCCTTCTTGAACTGAGGGGCCCAAAACTGGACACAATATTCCAGATGCGGTCTCACCAGGGCAGAGTAGAGGGGAAAATCCCATCGCAAGTCTAACTTTCAGTGAGCCACAATATGCTTAGTTATAGGTGTCCACGGGTCCAGGCAGGAAAGTCTTCAGAGCAGGAAGAGCTTCTTGCTATAGTTTTATTTAGCATTTGCATAGGAAGGAACTCACAATGGCTGGACACTATTTGGCACATGAGAACTAAGAAGAAAGTATGCACAGTGTATTTTTCCATGTTGTGAAAATGCTCTGCTGGAGTTCATTTCCATTTGATAAGAAACCAACAAAGTGTTGCACCATGAGTCTTCATTGCCTTGGTCAATAAATAAAAACTACAACAAAGGCAAAACCAGAAGTAACCTTCTTTGCATACTGAAATAATTAGACAGCAAAAGGAAAAATGAAGAAAAAGTGCCTTCCTGGAAAATGTTATGCTTTGTGCTATTTAGAGCTCCATAAAAGCCATGCAAAAGGATTAGTTATTCTGTCTTCCTGTGTAGGCAAAATTATTAGAGAACCTTACAGGACAGTCAAATGCCCTTAAGAAGTTAAAAGAAGTTATGGGGTGGGGTGATATTGTGTAATTATCTAGGCACCCTTTAAAAATCATATGTGAACTCTTTAATACAAGACACTCTAACAGGTCTTATTTTCGTCCCCCTGCCCAAAAGCTATCATTGTGTTGACCCAGCCAATACACATGAACCTGTGTTGAACCCTCAATATAACCAGTAAATCCATCTTCATACTATGAATCTTGCTAGAAGAAAAGTTTAAACTACAGCCTTGCTGATGTAGTCCTAGATTTGAGAAAGAGATAGAGTGATGCTTTTTTGCAGGTTGCTCTGCAACAAGACACTTAAAAATGCTCCTACCCTCTATTCCAAACACCAAATCCTGACCGCAAACTGAGAGAGGCCATTTGGAAAAGGAGCCCATCATTAAAAGCAGAGCTGGTAAACATTTGAATGTGTTCAGCATGCAGAGCACTCCACTGGAGGTTTCACTATAATCCTCATTTCTTTACCTAGTGGCAGAAGCAGGGACCTGGTGTGGTGTGATAGAAAAAGGGCCATATCCTTTGTGGTGTACCACATCCAATTAATATGTCAGGCTTTCTGTGTCTGCCACTGCTCAGAGGGGCTGGAACAATGGTTCTGCTTTCCCACTCCCCTCTTTTTTCCCAATTTTCACACAGTAACAGGCTAAGAAAGAGTTATGGATTTCCTTCTCAGAGAACTGCATGGACTGATAAAGTGAAATCCACGACAGAAAACAACTTGTTATTTTTCCCTTTACCTCACGATTTCAGTTAAGAGAGAAAGTGCAATAAATTTTGGCGGGAAAGAAGAAAAGAGATGGTTTTGGACATTTCAAATGACCTTCCTATGTAAACACTATTGAGAAATAGGGGTGAGAACAACTGACCCTAGGGACGATTATTTTTCTTGCTCCAGGGCCCAAATGTTACTTTTGCTGCACCCAGGATTTTGAAATTGTGCGAAGTTCATTTGAGTAAAGAAAGGAACAAAAAGGGAACTGCTGGAAAACTGTCACAGCCTTCCACGTTCAAACACAATATTCTTTCGCAAGGATGAAACGTTTGCTTTAAAGCTCAACTGAAGTGCCATTGCCCAAGGTTTTCTAGCACTGTACAGGGGGAGTTTGGTCTGTTTTTTGCTGGGTATGTACCAGGATCTGTACCTGGATTGCCAAAACTGGATGAATATCTTAAGGTATCTAGCGTAAGTTTTCTAACCTAGGAAGATTCTAGAATAATTCATGAAGAAACAGAAAATGCTGGTACTATAATAATGTTAACAACAATAATGACAACTGTTGTAAGGAGGAGGATAAAACCTCTTCTGGAGTGTTGAGCTAAATAACTTGCTGGATTAAACAGCTTTAATGAAATTCCTTTTCTGGACAAATCGGTTCTTGGTCTCCAACCAGCTGCTCTCAGGCTCTCTGGGCTCCTGCCTGCAACACGGCCTCTGCCATCCCCAGCCCGTCCTATGGGCTGGCTGTGCTCTGGCACTGCCCCATGAGGTTCACTCTGTTTGTTATTTTATCAGAAGCACAAAATTTCCTCAGTAAGGCTTCTTGTGCTACAGATTAAACAGTAAACAGTTGAGTGAGCTAAAAAAAAAAAAAAAAAAAAAAAAGGCTGACGAAATGCAGGAAGATCCTTCTTGTTATTCTAGCAGTATTGCTTCCTTTGCTTGGTAGGGGTGCTGAGGAAATGCCAGCACTGCGAGTGCCGCGGAGCAGTTCGCCGCTTCTCGCTCACCCTTCAGCATCTCCCCGGCCCAGGCTGGAAGCTGCTGCCAGCCCCAGCGACTCACGCATTTCGCTGCGACTCTGGTGCAAGGAAAGACAGATGTAGAAAAACTTTCGAAATGGCGGGGGGGGGGGAATGGGGGGGGGGAAGAAAAAAAAAGCTGAAGCAAAACGGGAGAGCGGGCTGGTGTTTCGGCAAGCTGCCCTCCGCCCGCGTCCCGCTCGAGGGGGAGCGCTGATCCGCAGGAGCGGCTGGGTGCCGGCGGAGCCGCGGCTGCTTGTGACACAGCAGCTGGGACGAGCCTTCCGCATTCCCCAGCCCGCTTATTAATATGAATAACTCATGACTCACGCCGACACCGCCAGCGAGGCCGGGAAACTGTAGTCTGTAACTATAAAGAGTTATGAAGTGCTGCTCTCTGGCAGCACCCCGGCCAAGCTGGATGAGCCGTCTGCGACCGGCTTTGTGTGCCTTGTCATCTGAACAGGCGCAGCCCTGCTGCAAAAAGGGCTTGGGCGGTCAGAGGGCTTGCGTGGAAAGGGGAAAAGTTCAGCTGTAGCATTAGCTATTTAGGAAGGTAGTTACGAGCAAGCGGACAAGTTTCTCCTGCCCGTCCCTGGCTTACTTGTATGAATAACCCGTGACTAAGCCATTAGCTCTACGGGGGATTGTGAGAACATTAGAAGGAGACTCTGAGTGTGCTTGGTCACTGGTGAAAAAAGGCAGATTGCTCAGTGAAGCCCTTCAATCCCCCCTCAGCCCTTACAGGACTACTTCATTTATCTAAGGGTGGCTGCAACCGATAGTTCACAAGTCATCTGAGACCCGCATGGCATCAACAGAAACTCTGGGTTTACCGACACTGCTGCTTTTCCTGACCCACGTGAGTTGAAGCTAACTTTAAGCAGGTTTCTAAGCTTTCTCTGACTTCTCCCCAGTGAACATGCCTTTACCTAGGCTGATGGTTTAGCGTAAGTGAGACGGCATCACGCTCTGCTGGCTGTACACACCAGTTTGCTGCTCGCTCCCCGTGTTCCAGCCTGTAATATGTGTCATTTGCTGTTGGCTGCCATTTTTCATGGCAGTGGCTCAAAAAGGCATAATTCTGCCAAAAAGAATCAAAAGGGGCTTGTGCTACTGCTATTGTATCTGCAGTAATTCATGTGAGTTATTCTAGCACACTTTGAATTATGAAGAGAAAATTCACAAGCATGCAATGGCTGTTTGAACAGCTTAAATGAGTCCTTGTTATAATCTCTTTAATGGACTGATAAGTAATGAGATAGTGTTCCTGGAAGCTCAGATATTAGCTTCGATGAGAGCACCTCAAAAAAAAACTGTAGTGGGAAAAAGAGTGTACTACAAGAACATCCCCAGATATTCTCCAAACATGCATTTTCTTAAGTATGGGAAAGTAAAAAGTATATTTAGAAAGTCTGAATGGCACTTACCTCTCAAGAAGTGCTGGTAAGAAGGAAGTGACTCAAATATGCTGTCTGAAGCCATTGTTTCCTCCTTAAAACTCACTCTCTCTTTACAGTGAAGGAATATATGATTTCTTCTACCTTGGGGAGTAAAAAATGAAGAATGGTCATTGCTACCACCCTCCTCCCAGCCATCACGATATATTTTATCCTGGTGTCTCAGGAGCAGCGCAAAGCGGATTGTAAGGTTCTTTTGCTAAAAGAACTCCGAAATTGTTTCTTAAAAAGAAAAAAAAATAGCGGATTGGTTGTGGTTGATGATGCTTACCACTCTATGAAACTCTGTGGTTTGCAGTCAAAACGATTTGCCCTGCCTGCTGACCAATATCCCGGACCCGCTCTTGTGTGACTGCCTCTGTACCCAACTTGTGGTTCTGTGGTTGTTTATGAGGCCCAAAGAAGTGTTTCACACAACCAAAATTACAAATTTAACTGTTCCCCTTTCTAGAACCTGCCGCCATTGGTCCCTTTGCATCACGTGACCTGGGTGATGTCGACTTTTTTTCTTTTTTTTTTTTTTTTTTTTTAACTTTCTGAAGTCCTGCCCTACCCACTCCACCTGCCCTCCCCAGGGCTGTGCGAGGCAGCGATGGAGTCTGCTGAGGGAGGGAAAAGAGAAATGACTCACCGTCCCTGATGCTACAAATGGTCTTGCTGAGTTAGTTCAACTCTGCTTGTTTTGTTGTTTGTGGTTTTTGGAACTACTGATTATTTTGATAGAGATTTCATTGCTGCTTATTCAATAGTAATTCAAACCCGGGTATTAGTTTGCTGCTAAGGCAGGATGTCTAAGTCATCCTGTAAAACATTAGGAATCAGCTGCAGGAAAGACCACCAGCTGGGGAAAGGACTGCAAAGAGGGTTTTTTCCTTAACAAAAAAAAAAAAAAAAAAAAAAAAGAAGCTACCAGGAGAGACCAAAAAGCCCCAACATGACTTTGAACATGTATGATGGTACCCTCTAAGGGGTCCTTGGAAGTTGCTAGTCTCTGAGTCCACAGGAAAAGTTTGTAACTTACTTCCACAGGGTCAAATACAGTAGTTCTACTTTAGCACAAATCCTGTTCCCAGCAGAATGATCCCTACCCAAGAGAAAACCTGAGTAAAATCCTCAAGATTTAGCTCAGCATCTCTTGAGGTACTAACAAGTCTGTCCTGTCTAAATTCTTCCCTTTCCTTTTCCATCCTTAAAAAAAAAGAAAGAAAAAAAGAAGAAGAAAAAAAAGGTCCTAAACCTAATAATCAATTGGCAGTTCTGGCTCCGGCTGTGACAATGCCAAAAGAGGAGAGAAAAGACACTTACTACAGCACAAAGAAGTGGGTGCTGTGCCACCTCTTGTCTCCTTTTCCTCTCTTCTGCACAGTGGCCAGCAGCCCCTTCTCACCTCACTGGAAACTACAGGGTGCCTCACACATGTACAGCCTGGGGTTCAGCACTCTGAAACCCACAAAATCTTTGCCAAGAAACCCATGGCAATGAATGGACTGCACCGACAGCAGCACTGAGGCAGAACGAGACTTTCCCTGCACCCTCTCCATGACTACCACAGTGAAGGAGCTCCCTTGGAAGGAAAGCAAGAAGCCTTTGCAATATTATCAAAAAATACTGGTGGGTGGAGCACAAATACGTAACAATGCACGGTTCGTCCCGTGAGCAGCTCACAGTCAAAGCCCCTGGCACACAGATACCGCTTGTGTAGGCTGATGCCAGACTTCTGTGGAGGTCTGCAGAAGTACCTCCTGCACTGAGGAGCAGGAACCCCTAGACTAGGTTAGGTGTTTAATGTGTTTGGTTTTTTTTCTGCTTATTGCAACTGTGGAAGTAGAATGCCTTTTCCTTACACTGCCTGAATTTCTAGCGCAAATACAATCTGCCCAGGCATCCTGGCTTCCTTTCAGGATTATCAAGGAGCTTCATGGATGTGTGCAAGTAAGCTTTCCTCAGAAAAATTCTATCTGCTGAAACAGAAGCTTCTTATGATGCAAAAGGATATGGTAGTTCTAGTGACAGATATTACTTAGGAAATTGGGAAATTTTCCCCAATGAATTTCCAAAAAAACCCAGACAAATACTGAGCCGCAAAAACAGGAAGTTTAAGACACTTTGCTACCATGTGCTGAGCCCAGCTCAAACCCTGCTGCACTTCAATCAGGCCAGTAACTCAAAGCTCATCTCCTTTCGCTTACCAGCTCTTCCAGAGCCTCCTGCAACCGGTCCAACTTTTTGGCTGGTCCGGCATCAACCTCTCCCTGCTCCCAAAGCTGGACTCCTTCCACCCCCGTGTAAATAACTCAAGAAACATCCGCCGAAGACGAAATCTGACAGCCACGACAACTTCCTTAGGGCGCTTGCCTGGGGTGCGGGATGCTCCCGGGTTGGGGGGAGCACACCCCGCCGCCCTGCCCGGTCCAGCCCGGGCGGGATGGGTGCCCGCGGGCGGGCGCTGCGGGGCCGGGGCCGGCAGAGGGAGCTCGGGCCGACGGGAGGAGCCGGCAGCCCGGGGAGCAGCGCTCCCGCGGGAGGAAGAGGAGAAAAAAGCCGGCGGCCAGGCCAGGTTTGGAGGCTGAGTGACCCGGCAGCGTGCTGGAGGGGTGGCCGAGACGGGAGCTGATGTTGGCTCCGCTTTTCCCTCGACCGCCTCTGCGGTTGGGTTGTGCCATGCGGGATGAGGTGGCAGGAAGTCAAGCAAAACCGGTCGTACGTTCGGTCAGCACATAAGCCAATTTCAGCTTCATTTTCTCAGGGTGACTGCCCCTGAAACTTAATTATACAAGTTTAACTCTACTGGTCAGAGAGCAGAACCAGGACCTTACAGCACATTCACCTGAGGGTAAGCCAAGCCCCTAAATTTCAGACACATCTGTCACCATATAAAAAAAAGAGATTTTGAAACCAGGGATGCAGAAGATATATATATATATATATAAAACATGCTGAGTTACCTGCGACTATATATCTGCTCTGTCCCAAAACTCAGGATGTATTATGAAGATTTTAAATGATATCAGAGGTCTGAGATTAGGCCAACAGGAACATATTTCAACAAGCCCAAAGAACCAGGCTGCTGCAGGGGTGTACTTGGGCAAGCTCACTGCTGTGGCAAGGAAAAATCGGTCCCCTCTATTTCTGACCCCTTGTCTTGGCATCCGGGAAAAAGACCCTTCTGTATGAGCTCTAGTTCCTGGCAGCATCAGAAGGCAGCATCAGAAGGCAGCAGTGATCGCAACCTTAAATCAGTATTTGTGCTGCATTTCATTTTTGTTTTTTTCTAGTACTCAACAGGCTGGGGCAGGAGAGCTGCCAGGGCTGGGACAGACACTCAGACAGCCAGAGCATGTGCCATGAGCATCCGCAGCGCCCTGGGCAGCGCCTGGCAGCGCAGCATGCCAGCGCACAGTGAACGCCAGCTATGTTAATACCTTCACCTCAGTCATCTGCCATGAAGGCGTGGCATAGCTATGCGATGCGACAAGCAACAGTTGGGCTGGTTTTGTCATCTCATGGCTAGGGCAGATGATGCAAGGGAAAAGCCTGAGTGTTTTGACATGTAGCCTGCCACACTGGTCTCTGCTCTGCCAATGGTCAGCTGCAAACAGTACACAGGAATATGCTTTATTAAGGTCTGAACACCTTGAATTTTCAAGTAAAGGACTGTTCTATGTGAGTTTGTGCTACACTCAAGTGGGAGTACAGGTCATTCTTCTCCCAAGCCACTGCTACACCCACCAGAGAAGCCATGAATCCTAAAAAAGTGGGCAAGGGTTGCTGGCAACACTCAGTGCCCACAATACCATTTTATGCTGGGTGCACATCAGCTGTTCCTACAGCCCCACAATAAATCTATGTAAAAATGTACTGTTAGCGTAGCTGGCATTGCTCAGAGGAGCGGAATAAACTGGATCATTTCACAATTCATACCCCAAGGAGGGCATCCAAATGCAACTATGTGAGCTGCACCACCATTAATACCAGTCTCTTTTTTTTTTTTGTTAAAGCTGTCCTTTAGTGGCCCTTAGAAAACTCATGTCACTGGTACTTAGACATCCGTTGCTTTCTAATGAATAAGATGTAAGATAATGGTTAACCTTCAGGGTGTAATATCAGTCTTAGATCTAGAAGCTGACACATCATGAAACGAATTACCAAGCGACCACATGACAACAGCAAGATCAAATTATCATGCTACTAGTCATTTGTTTAATTTGGTGTATGGGGTAGGACTAAAAGATTTAGGTATACTGAGAAATGTGTTTCCAGCGTTAGCACTGCAGAGCATGGCCCTGTTGGCTGGGGTTGTGGGCTGAAATGTGACATCCAGTAAACAAGCCCTGACATCAGGCATGTCTGTATTCTGAAATCTTGGAATCTCATAAGGTTGCCAAAATTTGGAAAAAACCCACCACCACTCCCTCCCTCCCTCTATCTCTCAAGGAAGTCCAGTTTTTTAAGAGCAATACTTCAGGTCTCACTGGTAGGAATGATAAATTAAAACAAGGAAAGCTCTGAGTGCTAAGCTTTATCAGTCTCTACATCTGACTTTTTCCCCTTTTACAGTAATCATCTGACCCCACCAAGGTATGCCCCAGAGGCCAGCCACCTTGCAGGCTGCAAAATCCCACAAGCTACAGAGAGGCCCAAACCAGAATGATTTAGGGATTATTTTGCCTGCTCTCAAGAGGTGTTGGGAGGTCAGGTTTACAGTTTGAGGTTTGACACAACAATGTAGGGAGGTGCATAGTCTCCCCATCTGCCCTACAAGTGACCGGCTGTATGTAAACAACAGTTTCCTTCCCTCCACTGATAGCAGCCTCTCAATTTTCATCCTCTGTTCAATTTAGACGGGCTTTAATCCCTTGAGATCTTCCAGACAGACACCGTATGTCTCAGTGCAGCAGGATGTGTTTGACCCTGGGGCATAATCTGCATGTAAGGTGCACTCGGCTGCTCTGCTCCATCACAAGCAAAGCCTGGACTTCACTGAGTGAAATGCGTGGTGTGCCTGGCCAGCCTCGGACAAAACTGGTTGTGTTCAAACACGAGCAGTGGTGGAGAAGTGCTAAACAGACCAAGGCGAGTCAGAGCGGGAGAACACCAGGAGAATGCAATTCCTTTACATCCATTTATCCCACCCATGGGACAAAGCAAAATTAAAGCAAAGCAAATTCTCACAGTGAGAGGACCAAAAATCTCCTTGAGGTTAGTCAGCAAGGGCAAACTCCAAATCTTGCACACTTCAATTTGGGTAAAGGACCTAGTCAGCCAAGGCACACGATGCTGCTCTTCACAGCACCCTCTCACCAACCCCCAACATACCCAAAAGAAACACAACCTGGGTTTTTCCTGTTACTACTTTTGGCATAAGTCTTGCAGAGGGGAAACTGAAGGACGTTATAAGCTGCCTGTGTTTTTGCACTTTTCCTCAACACTCTCACTTGCTTCCTCCTTTTCTGGAAGCAAAAGTGAAGGCTTCAGGCTTCCAAGAGCTGCACAAGTGTCCCTCTATCCAACAGTATCAGAAAGAGACCTCAAGTTGTCAGCCTTTCTAAATGAAAAATCTGCCAGCTGCCAACCTAAACCCTCGCTGTGTGTCATGGTGACTGCTACTGAATGGCAGCATTAGAAACCTTGAGTCTAAACCACTTAACTGAGTTAGTGCTGAGAGGCTGGGAATGTCACGGGCCAGCAAAGCATGAAGTACAGAAGAACAAACTGGTACTGTAGTAAGCAGGAGCGGCTGGCACTTGTTTGCCACCAGCAGGGAGCTCTGTCTTATGGTGGTCTCTCATAAATTTGTGAATGAGGTGTAAAAGTTCTGAAAACTTTTGAAAACTAATGCAGAGGAGAAAATTCACCAAAAGATGCCATTTCAGAGGGACTGGATCTGCCTGTGAATTAAGGCTGTCAGTCAGCACAGCAGAGGGGAGCATGGAAACATTTTAAAACAACACCTGAAGGTTTCACTCTGGCAGTTTCAAAATAAAATGCTTTAGATTTTCATTTCAAAATTGACCCAGATTAAATAACTAAGTTAAAAAAAGGACTAGCCTAAATGAACTGTTCCCTTCTGGTCTTCCTGTTTGCAGCCATACCAAAAATGCTACACAAGCACTGCTGCAGAGTACTCCGGTACAGAAACTTCACCTGTATCACTCCACCATTTTTGGTCCTTTTTCTCCCTGGATACAAGAGCTGCTTCATTTATTCCCAATAACTTATTTTCAGTAACAGTTTGAAGGGGTTTTTATCGGTCTTTTGCTGGTGAGTTGAAGTGAGTCAGATGCTTGTGGCCAGTGAGGGAAAAGACAGAAAAGCGGGAAATAAAGGAATAATAAGAAACTTGCAGAGTAAAAGGTGAAAAGGACGGATCTCAAAAACCCAGATAGGCACCTAAAGATGTTTGCACATAGTAGCTCAGATAAAACTTCTGAGCATTTTGAATTTTCCAGCAGGTTTTTCCAAGATTGCAGGCCAGGCCCAATTCAGATCTGTCCTGCATATCCCTAAACTCTAGGAAAATCAGTGAGTGCCAGAGATGTGCTACTCCCTGGGGACAGACACAGCTCTGCCTAATGATAGGTGATAAACATTGATAAAAACAAGAGACTACCCACCCTATTTACTTTTTTCTTACCTGCTAGGGAGCTATTTCTAGCCAGAGTCCAAGCCCACTCTTTGCATAGACAAGTACCACTGCTTTACGCTATCTCAATATCTGCATTAGCGAAATCCCATTTGGATAAAAATAAAATAAACAAACAGCTGAAGGCAGCTAACCAGTGGCAAGATTTGAACTTGGATTAAACCCGTAAGGACTGAATTTGAACTTTTTCTGGTAAAGCCACCAAGGAAACACAGTGAAACAGGTAATACATGCTTACATTACTTCATGTGAGTTGTTTTACTGGAATTAATGGGATTACTCATGAGTGGGGGAAAACTTTGCAGTGTTTGCCATCTCTTTTGTTTTGTATTTTTAGGCACACTAGTAAGACTGTCTAGATATTGTAATGTGCTATTGTTTCACTGTTTACTTTTTAGGATATATTTGGCGATATTTTTCAAAGAAACTCATTGTTTTCCTATAAATGTAGAAAATGTGAAATTAAATATCTACTTAAGAAGTAGCTACTTTAGAAAGAGAAGTAATCCAGGTAATTTAGAGATAAAACTTCACATTACTTATCTGCTGCTTCTCTCTGGGCTTAGAGAATAGTGCTTGGCATCTGTATTTCACAGGGGATTCTAGCAAAACTATCTTGTTCTGTGTAATTGCTCAGAAAAGTCATAACGTCATTTATGACAGGGCTCTCACTGTAGGAATATCAGCATGTTGTAAGTGATCAATACATTAAATCTGAAGTTGGTAACAGGTTCTTGGGGAAACTTGCTGGTTTTATGACAATGCCAACCTCTTCCCAGTATGGTGCCATGACATGGGTTGACTCTGGGTGAACTATCTAGTGGCCTGGGACTTGCACCTGGTTACTACCCCCTGCTGAAATAGTCTGTGGCTGCCTCTGCACCAAGCTCTGGTCTGATCCAGTATGAAAAATGGACAGATGCCCATTCAGCACCACCTCTGTAAACAGGTTCCTGGGGAAGATTTTCTAAAAGCTGTGCAAAGGATTTGAGTACCCAGCTGCTAAAGGAACCTGACTGAAAAATGCCCACCCAATTTCTTTAGATGCCATTAATAAAAAATCACTCCTAACAAGCTTTAATTGTTCCCCCCCACTCCATCTGATCATGATTAGTTGACTAATCTTCTGCAGTTGTGGCTAGGAGTAGGGAAGATGCCTAACAAGCAGGATCTGGGAGGACTTTTTGGGGTGTAAGAGGTAGCAAAGAGAAAAGACAGCTGTGATGTAAAAAGATGAACAAGAGATTGAGGAGCACCTGTTTGCAATAGCAATTCCACAATGTGAGACAAGCCGAGGAGAAGGAAAGAGAGAGAGGGAGAATCTAGAAGAAAATGGAAAGTCAGAGATTAATTCAAAGAGGCAAGAATCTGACCAGTCTTGCAGGAATTGCAATGAGGGCAGGTGAACTCTGTTAGAGAAAATAGAACTAGACATTCATGAAAAAGGGGTGTAACATCCTATAAATGAACATTTACTACTAAATAAAGCAGAAAAATGCTGTTGATAATCCAGCCTTAAATGAAGGGAAGGGAGCTGAAAATTTGCCCCGAACCAGTTAAAAAAAGTTATTATTGTCATAGACTTTTGAAGGAAAGGTTTAATGCTATGACTGCATCCTAAGAAACAACTTAGAAAGAGTGATCAAATGGGTAGTTTACCTCATTTTTTGATGCTGGATTTACTTGCCTTTTCTTCCATATGTGCTCCTCATGGCACTTTTTGGTTTTTTTCCACTTTCTTCAACATGAAATGCTTGGATGTCTTAATTGCTGTTTTAGAGATGTGCTAAGTTGAGGGCAGCTGTGAGTTGGGCACATCTTGCGAAACAATGTTTGAGTTTCTCTTGTCGTCAGCCACAGCACATCACCACCATTAACTCTGTTACAAACATGCTGGTGGGCCCTATCAGGGCAATGGCTGGGGAAAAAAACATCCCAAACCTATACCCTCTTTTGATTACAATAAAATTTGTTGTGGCTATGAGAACATCTGTATCTTATGACCTTCGCCTACAGGCCAGCAAACAGCCTGGCCTCTACACATATGTGGCTATTCAGTGACAGGCACAACCGGGTCTGATCCAGCCCCTACTGAAAGCAATTGAAGGCTTTCCTAAAAAGCCAGCGGCTGCTGTGTGTGGCACATTTTTGTGATGGGAAAAATATCTTGAGCAGGCAAAGAATGCATTTATTTTCCCAGAGACTACAGTCTTCCCACCCACGAAGCATCCACACCTTTACTCATACAACAGATAAAAGGGATGAAAGCAAAACAGGGTGTAGTCAGGTTGCTTCATAAAGAAGAGCTTCAGTCTTGCTTTTTGTGTAGATCATCCCATACTGGGCCACTGTTTCACCCAATATCAGTACATCTGATAACACAGGTGTGCTGGTGGTGCCATAACCAACATACTATTTCTCCTAGTCTTTAAATAAAATGTGTTAAGCATATGCATGTTTGTCAGTGGGATGAGGTACCCTGTAGAAAGTTAATAAAAATTAACTGTAATGTGACTTTCATTTAAGGTTTGCTCTTAAAGGAAAGAAGTGCTGGTGAAGCATACAATGGGAGTGTGATTTGATGAGAGGTCCAGTCATTAGCAAAAGAGCATTGTTCACATCACTTAATAAGTTTGTCATGTGTTGGCCAGCCTACAAAGCTGCAATGACAGCTGAACAAGATTCTCTGTAGGCTCAAGGTAGTGCATAGCAATAAACAGGCAGACACCAGAATGGGAAGAAAACGTGCAAATGAAAGGTTTTCATGTTGTTTTTACAAGCACTGAATAATGTTCAACCCTCTATGCTAAATTTTACTCTTTGTTCAGTACCTAAACACAGGAATATGCCACAGTTTTCAGAGGAATTGTATTGTTATAAGCTTAGAGTCACTGAGAACAGAATTTCACCTTTGCATTTGTAACTTTTTATGCAGTAGTCCTAGAAATTATGAGGAAAACCTTCCGTGAAATACCATACCAGAGCCCTCTTACGCCCGGCTGCAAGAAAATGCATAAAAAAGATCACACCACAACACAGAAAGCAGCAATATACAAAAGTGTTTTTAGTGTTGACAGAGTTAACACTTAGTACACCTGTAGCAAAAACGAGTCACTCTCTTTGGTTTTGGAGGGAAGGTGATCTTATTGAAACAATCCTTCAGATAGAAAGTCTCCTGTAGACTTAATGGTGAAAATTATTGGTAGCACCTAATGATGAGCCTGTGGAAAGATTTGGCAATAGAAAGTCTAGCCCTTTCTGAAAATTAAGTCCCTTTAATTTGGTTCATAGAAGCTATCAGAAAACAGACACACTCTACACCATTAACTGCTTCTGAAAGTCTTGGTCATAGTGTACACTCACCTATCAATTTTTTTTAAGTCCCTCTTCCCAAAGTTTCAATGCTCAATGGCTTTGAAATATAAATCATGGCAAATGTGTATGCTTTCCCAATAACTACTGCAGATATTTCTATTTAATAAGTAGTTCCTCCTTGTTTAGATTCAGTGAACATGCAAGGTGATCAGGGAAAGTTGGTGCAGGTTTCCATTTTGCTGGAGGGATTATTATGTCTCCCAGTCTGCCAGGACCTAACTGAAAAAAGCGATGTGGAACAAAGACCTGGAATGAAAGGTGTAATCTCTGGGGAAGAAATCTTTCCAAATCCAGCTACAATCAGTAGCTTGACTGGTGGAAACTTTTGGAAACCCTGGAGCTCTGTTTATCTTTGCTCCACATCAGTCACCATCAACAGTAGCATGATCTTGCTCTTTCCAGGAGCAAATCCCTTGAAACAAGCTGGCGTCATCATCTTTCTGGGCCAATTTACTAGTGGATCAATGATAAAATACATTTCACTGTCAATTCATATTATGTGAGTTTCTGGCCCTGCAATGTAACTAAACAGCCCTTAGCTGGAGGTGAGAGGGGGTCTGTTTGAGAAACTGCAGTGAATGGGCAGGCATATCCTGGCCAGACTGAACTTCTGAAGGCTACTTGCTGCCTGTTCACCTCTGAAAAAATACAACTGAAGAGCGCTCAAAGATGCTTCTTCCCTGGCAAAGTCTTATGCCAAGTGCCCTCAAGGGAAAGCATTTGGGAAATCCTTGAATCTCCTCTGATTGCGGCAGCACGGTGCATCAAGCTTCAGAACAGACCACACAGATAGATAAAATGCCAGCAGAAGGAAATCCATGAAAGGAGGCTGCTTACTGAGATATCGACAGAAATCACCATTTCAAACATCTGAAGGCCTGCTCTAAAGCCTACTGAACTCAATGGAAAGAATGTCACTGGAAGGGAGCCCCTGGGTTTTTGAACCATAGTCTTAAAATAAGCACATTTTGTTTAGGTTTATTTATTTTGCCTTTGAGAGTTGGTAACAGCTTATTTACTTAAAGCTAGCTATGTAGAGCTTGTGAGATTGTTCTCAGCTTCAGGCAAGCTGGGGCTGCAACTTAATCCCCTCACAGAGCTGTCCTGCTAGGAGAGTACATTCACATCCTTGATTTTGCTCTGTCCCTTTAAAAACCAGAACTGTCTCCTTATCTTTGCATTTATCTGACTTTAAGGTCTTATGACTGTGAACACTGCTAAGAACAAAAAAAAGTGTTAACATGCACATTCAAGGGAAGGGAGCCTTTGTGCCTCACAGTGAATCCTAGGACTTCCACTGAAAGCGGTTGCAGTTTATTTTGATCCCTTTAAAATCTGAAGAGCGGCTGTCACCTGGTTTGGTTTAATTTCTTCCTCTGTGGAGTCTGAGAAGGGGTAACGTGCCAGCTAATCAGGACCACACCAGCTCTTACATATGATTTCCTCTCATGCTCCTTTAGGGTAGTTAATGAAAAACCACTGAGAAGTTATGTCTGAATAACCTCTCTCTCACTGGGGGTACTAGAAATCTTCCATTTACACAGGTAGGTGGAGGAAAGGGAAGTCTCTGGATGTGGCAGGCTTGCTAGTATTGTAGCTAAGCTGCCCTTCTGAGCTCTCTGAAAGCCCTTCCCTGTACCCATCACAAAGCTTTCCCTACAGACTCCATCCTAACTGGCTTACCTGTAGTGCAGAGGTTGGCTTTTACTATCAGATACATGCCACCAAAGTTACGTAGTTATAAAGTTACAGAGGCATATAAGTTTTATATATGTATATATATATATTCTTGTCCAGCAAGTAAATAACTTACTGTGCAAACGCATCACTGTTCAGGAGTCTGACAACAGAAGATGCTCAGAGGCAGTCCCTGCTCCCAATGGGGGAATCTCTCATGTTCCCAACCACTTTCAAGCTCCTGAAACAGTTTAGGGCCTCCAGGTGCATGTGAAAGTATGACTTTATGAGATGGAGACTACATATATTCAACCCAAAAGCCATGCAGCTTTTAGGAGGAGAGCATGACAGAGTAGTTAGTGTTGCCTTCTGATCTGCATGTGACAGAGTGCAGAAAAAGTGTCAAGAAATGTACACTTACACACCTGCAAGAGGTGACAGGAGAGGAACAACAGAGACACAGAGATCAAGGAAAAGCACCTCAAAACGAGACTAGGTAAAGCAATAAAAAATGGGGAATGTCAGTGAAGTGGCAGCGATGCATTTCTGTAACTGACTGTTCCTAGAAACTGCATTGGCAGCCTCTGGGGGTTATGTATTCTACAACTGTTTAGCAAGTTTTTGCTACTGATTTAAACAGCTTATAATTTGAATGGTATATAAGACATTACTGATCCTTTCTTCAGGCTTGAACAATGGCACAGAAAGTGGCAGTAGTTTGCTGAGGAAGTCTGCGAGAGGGCAGAGAACTCAACATCAAAGCGGCTAAACTCTACTCCAGCTGATCTGAGAACAGGCCAACTTTCTAGAGCTTGGCTTTTTATGGCTGAATGGGCCAAATATATGCCGGCTCTTTTCCTCTAAGTTAGGTTTCTCTGCCTGCTTTTAATAAATGTCTGAGTTTGTTTTCTTTTCTATTTAGTTTTTTTGAGGCTTTTATGATTTTAGGCTAAAGGGCACTTCAATTCTGTCTTCTTCCAAAAGGTGGTACAGGATGAGCTGATGCACATCCTTGAAAAGAAGATGTGAAGGGCAATGAAAATCCTGCCTCAGTTCCCAGGCAGCCAGCAGAGTGAAGAATGACTACAAACAGAAGTTCCCCCCAAATGCAAATTGGTCTGTGGTGCTACAAAGCAGGAAGCAATTACTGTAAAAGACCGGAATTGTATCTATTAATTTACTTTTGTTTGCTTGTACAAGGTAGATCGTTTCTTTATTCCCTTTCAAGCTAGAGAATAAATTTACTGCAAAGCTGAACATACAAGCCTTTGAAAAAAGCCCTCGTACCTAACGAAACACAACTGTACCTTATACACACATGCAAAATAGAAGAAATTCCATTACTTTAGCTTCATTTTTCTTTTGTTCAGACATTTCTGTGGTATTCAGTGGAAAGACAGCTGTTTGATGAGAGGCACAATAAATGCTAATTAAATAAAATATTAAAACAATCCATATCAAAGCTAAGTAGAAGTGATCAACAACAGATTTCTTTCTGTATTATTTAGGAACTTCATGCATTTCTATATCATTTGGTAATAATGCATAATGCACATACTTTATGTGGTATCGAAAGATTATGCCATAGACAATGACATAATATCATAAGGAAAACCACAAATAGTATTTCCAGAGGGTAGCAGTTAGCCAGTTATGTCTTGATATCAGAGTCTGGACAGCAGCCCTGAAATTGTCTAAGTCGAGGAATATGTGAGAAAACCCACTTTGCTCTGTATCCTAAATAAAAGTCAATATTCATTTATATATTTTCAATCTGTTATGGTCTGCTTTAAGTTACCTGCTCAGCCTACTTACATCGGTGCTGTTTAACATCAGTCACCATATGAGGACAACTTTGCTGGGAATGAAGGTGTGGTTTTAGTAAATCTGCACTCACTTCTACGTCAGTGCAGGAAAGATATTTTTGTCCTTTCTGAACCTTATAAGAAACATGTGCAAATGATGACTCTTTCAGATACATTCGGACTCCATATATTTAGGTGATGGAAAGAGGGAAGAAGGGATATTTCATAGGGTTAAACTGTACCTGAATCACAGCCAGATGCCTGCCTACCATGGGTGTTTTGGGGGAAGAGTACCCCAGGAGCATTTCCACAGTTGTGGGGAGATTGTGCACATGTGTATCAAACAAGCAATAATCCAATGCTCACCCACCAAGGAAGAAGCCAGACTGCTGTTCACTGGAGAGGGAAGTCTGATCACAGATCCCAAGGAAACCTCAGGGTGTGTTATACCTTTCGTGTGAGTCTGTATGGAAATGGTCAGCTACGAGGATGTGGCTCACACAGGCCTATTGTTGACAGAGATGCAAGCGTTCAAGCTGACAGAAAAAAATTGCAGGAATAATGCCAGGAGACATCTGGTGCTGAGGACTTACCTCTACATCATACGTATATCAGGGAGGTTTGCCTCAAATTAGCACTAGACTGGCCCATGCACTGAGTGAGACCAGAGTGCACCTTGCAGTTTAGTTTCATCTAAAAGTCATATCGTTCCTGTGTCCTGTGAGTGCTCCACAGCGTGAGCCAAAGCTCTGCCAGGAGAATGGGCAGGACGTTTACTTCAAAAGTACACTCCTGATTCATGCTGAAATACCAGTGGGGAGGCGCCCTCAGGCATTTTGGCATCAGATGCACTGGATGCAGTCAAACCCTGGCATAGTTTGGCAACTGGCTGAAGCTATTGCAGGGCTGTGAGCAACTACCCTTGGGAACCTGAAGTACCAGGTAAGTTCCCAGAGGCCTGGAAAAGAGGGAAACCAGCTCCAGAGTCTCTGAAGCTCTCCTGGTCCATTTGCCTATGAGCAGGTAGAAGGCCTCAAGTTGCATCAGGGGAGGTTTAGATTGGATATTAGGAAAAACTTTTTCACTGAAAGCGTTGTCAGGCATTGGAACAGGCTGCTCAGGAAAGTGGTAGAGTTACCATCCATGGAGGTATTTAAAAGATGTGTAGATGAGGTTCTTAGGGACCTAGTTTAGAGGTGGACTTGTCAGTGTTAGGATAACCGTTGGACTTGAGGATCTTAAAAGTGTTTTCCAACTGAAACAATTCTCTGATTCTATGATTCTAAGGTAAGATGATGTGGAGGACCAGCTAACAAGGACAAAGAAAACAAGCATCTTGACCATCTTGACCCAATAAGCAACAGTGTGAATAAGGAGAGTGGAATTCAATCAATGCAAGTTCAAGGTCATGTACTTAGCAATAACCAGATAGACAAATACTGTCTGGGGAAACACTTGCTTGGCAGAAGTTCTGCAGAGGAAAATATGGGGCTTGTAGTCCACATGGTGCAAACATCTGGCTGTAGAAAAAGCAAAGGTTTAGTGTCATGGGCACTGACAAAACCCTAGCAATAGTGCTGTGCCCTCCACGGTTCACCAGAGCTCAAGAATGAGGGCAAACTGGAGAGACCAGTGGAAGAGTCCTTGAAAAATGTGGTCTGTAAGACAGATTCAGCTGGGGTTGCTTTCCAGTCTCCCAAGGGAGAGTGGATACTTATCTTCAAACCTATCACAGATTAACAAGTAGGAAGGGAGTAAGCTGTGCTCCATATTCACTGCAGGTAGACAGGAGTGATGGTCTTCAACTGCAGGTTGGGAGACTTAGGCTAAACATGAGGGAAAACTTTCTAAAGTTTAGGACAGTCAAGCACTAGAATAAACTGTCTAGGGAGGCTGCAAACTCACCATTACTAGAAGTTCTGAAGAGCAGAAATGCTTGAAATATTGGTCCTGCCCATTCATATAGCTGGTCCTGCTTATATATTAGGGATGAAAGAGATGACCTCCTATGTCTCTTCCAACTCTTTAGCTCTGTGTTTCTATCAGGAGACACAACTGAGCCAGTCCTTCACATAGCTAGTCTGTGTTGTTGGCCAGCCTACCCCCAGGGGACAGTTACCATGAGTAGGTGTCAAGAAAAAAAGACTCATTCTTCACTTTGGAAGGCAGGATGCTGCTCTACAGCCCACATCAGACCGCAGTTCTTGCTGTGGTGTTGGTACCACATCTGAAATCTTCAGATATCACAAGACAGCTACCAAAAGCCACAAAACAGGCTACAAAGCATGCCCGGAGACAAAAATCTTTTAAAGCCTTCCTCCATCATGATACAAGAAAAATAAATCAGTCACCACTCTTTGAAAAAATAATAATCTCATCTTCATAATGTGGTGCTTCCAGTGGAACATGAAACACTGTTACTTTAACAACAGTATCACAAAACCTTAGATGCTGTGTCAGCTACATAGCATTGAGAAAAAAAATAAAGAAATAAAAATTTGAGTTACAAGCTGCCCCTGCCTTATAAAGAACAACTTACTGTGTTGAGAGTAGTGATTGCGCTTGCTTTTCACAGTTATTGCATGATATTCCTGCCAAGGTGCAGCAATTTAGAAGAAGCCTTTGATAATCTAATCTCTATACTTTCCTGCCCACCACAGCCTTGCAAGTACACACTGTGTGGTGCAATTTAACTGCTCCTGCAGCAGCATCCACCTCTACAAGCATCAGGCATGACATCTTGTCACAATATTTTATCTGTTTAATTTGTCCACTTTATCCATTTAATTTTTTTTATCTCCACTCAATGCTCACAAGACCTTCAAAGGGAAAAAAGCTTGATGTGAATGATTTCTATAAACTGCAGCTCAGGTAATGGTTTGGTAAAAGGTCAACAGTATGCCTGTGTTCATGGGTCCAAGGCAGATGCAAACAGTAACCTATCAGCAGATTTGACATGTAAAGAATAAGGGTCAAAAGAGCTTAATGGATAGATCCTAGCAGCAATTTTTCATGACATTTTTGCACGTTTATTTTCTTCTTACAGAAGAGAAGACGATCTGGCCTTTTTAAAGGTTGCGTTTAGGGCATGGCATTCTTGTATTGAGCTGTATTTAGCTTGATGTGACAAGCAGTGCACTCCTCAAAAGAGAGGCAAACCAAACCCTCCTGGCAGTAAGAAATGAATAAGTATGTAAGGAAAGCCCGTTGCCAAATTATCAGAAAAACTTCCTGATGAGCATCTGCATGCAGAGTTTGTATGACAAGCTGGATGCCCCTGTGAGACAAGAGCAGCACGCAGGCTGTCATGCTGCTGCTAGCAATGACTGCTCTTCCCTTTCACCTGCCAATGCCGAAGTCCCCTGATCCGTGGGAGCCGAGTCAGGTTCTTTCCAGGGACCGAGCAAGTTGCAGCAGACTGCGCCTGCAAGTTATTTTCCTCCCTCTCCACCTTCCCCCTTCCCTTTGCTCCCTCCCGGGCACTGTGTTTCCAATGCAGTCCAAGGGCACAGGCTGTGCTCCTTCCTCCTGACACATCCTGTCACTTACCTCTCCGGGGGAACTAACCTCCGTAATCTGGTGGGAGGGAAAGGACAAGGCTATGCATCCCTCCGTGGTACCGCCAGCTCCACAGCTGAGCCACAGGCTGTGTCAGGACATAGGCAGAAATCGGCTTTTCTGACATGACACGCAGCTATGCTGGCTACAGCCGCACAAGGCTGGGAAGGGTAGAGCTATCCCTTTTTTCATTAAGCGTATTTATAAACTTACAGTACACAAGCATTTTTCCCTTTCTTCACAGTGACGGATGATTATACGTCTATGAAATGTTTTCATTTATTTGGCGCCAGAGTAATCAAAATCAGTTGAAACTGTGGTGATGAAGGGAAGGAAAACAAGTAGGCGTGGGATTGACTGTGCCTCTTGCTCCCTGGGCCAGCCGAGGGTAGTAGCTGGCAGAAGTGCACGCCTTGCAGATGAACATCTCATTCAACTGGTAATTGTTCCCAGTCATGCTCATGGCCCCTGTCCATTAAGGATGTAGCCCTGCGTAACTTTAAAAGCGATTGACTCCACTCTGGAAACGCTGTGGGAGTGTCTGAGCCAACATGTGCGTGACTCCGCTTAGGCAGGAGAGAACTGGTCCCAGAAAACCTTTGTGAATGAAATTTTCATGCTTTCATGTCTGCCCCAGCGCAGATTCTGGGTCAGTCCTTCTGATCTCAAACATCCGGTTTAAACGGGTGTTTTCCACTACATAGAGACAAAAATATTTCCATTATAAGCCTGTAATGGCTCAGCACAGGCAAGCAAGGGGGATGAAGTAGGACAAGGGAGTTTAGGAGACTGTGTCAAAGATGCCGATGTAAAAAGAAAGAAACCTCAGAAACCAAAAAAACCCCAGGTTTCTCTGCTTGTCAGTTAAAAAAACAACAACATTGTATATGCGTCTTCTCAAAGCCAGATGGTAAAGATTTCAGCGATGATGTTTCTGTTTGCATTTCTCCCCTCTTCCTGCCCCACATTTTCACAGTCAGCAAGGACCGGGGCTGGCTGCCTGTCTGCAGATGGCTGCAGAGGTGGCCCATGCTGCTGCTTCCACAGGAGCTTCCTGGGGTATTCGCGTTCCCTGCTTCCTCCAGAAAAACGTGCCGTCCGAGTGCTCCACCTCTGACATTATGCAGGAGCTGATTACTGGTCACATTTGCAAACAACGTGCCTGCAAACCACAGATTTGCTTTAATGCTGGAGAGGCTCTGTCTGCTCCGGCTGGTGTCCGAGGTGGGTGCGAAGCTGCACGGTAGTTGGTTGCAATGAGATGGGTGGTTAAAGGGGGCTGCAGGTAGCAGTTGCCTTTTCTCCCATCAGCAACCGAGCAGTTTATCACCTCTGGAATGTGCCTGGTTTTCAGCAGTCAAAAGTGAAAGCTAAACAGCGGCTTCATATACAACATCATGATTACTCGAACCACATGGAATCAGGACAGAAGAGCTGGAAATTCATTGTTCTCCTACATTAAAAAGAAAACAAAAATATTCCAGCAATTCAACCACTGAGGTCAAAAAAGTTTGAGGAAAATACCTATTATCTCACTCCCAGTCAGCTTTTTTTTTTTCAACTAGGTCCTGTGGAGCAGCTTGAAAACAACTCCAACTTCACCCTCTCCAAACAGTCATTCTTCCTGCCTCTGCTCATATATATATATACACATATATATATATATATATATATGAAAATCAAGGCCCAAAACTCCCTGAACTGGCTCTTTTCTACTGTGCTTACACCTCACTCTGCATTAGCAGATATCATTGAGCATTTCTGTATTTTTTTATTGATGGAGCAAACCCGCGTCCCTGAAAAGCAGCAAGAGCTCAGTGTTCACGGCCATCACCGCCCGTGCTACGGAAAGGATCCTTCTGGACTGACTGGCTGTCCTGAGGCCATTCCTGGGATAAGACTGGCTGCCTTTGCAGTGGGAAGGTCTCTGAGCTCATCACCAGGGCCGAGAGATGGACTGGCTGCAGGAGAGTGGCTCAGCAAACTGTCTGGGAACCAGGCTCGCCTCAGGGTGGCTACGCGGATTGGAAGCTGGCCAGCTGTCGAGTCTGCTGTATGTGAGCATGCCTGCTCACAAAACACTTCAAAAAAATCATGGTTTTAAAAGGAGGGAGAGGGAAGAGGAGGAAAAAACATCTTTTGAGGCCAGAATTTAGTAAACAATTTCTGGGTATAACTTGGTTCCCTAGAACACAGAATCATGCCCTCAAGATCATTGAGTCCAACCATTAACCTAACACTGTCACTAAGCCTCATCTATGCAACGTCATGTCATCTCACCATGGCCACTGCACTGTTTAAGGCCGATTACATGGATACTGCTGCTGCTCAGGGAAACTTGTTAAAACAGCTGGCAAACATCCTGCTGTTTTATTGACCAGTTCAAGACATGGCTAAATAATATGGGATAATTTATATGGAGGGATTTTTTCAGCACCTGATATTATTGGCTAGTAGGACAGATGACCATTTGCAGAGAATTGACTATACTTCCTCTTCAAGGACATATTAGACAGCATATGCACTCCAGAGGCTCCAGCCCAAGATGTTTTTCCTTTCGATAGACTTCCTTTTGGCAGATGAGCTGGAGCACTGACTTCTGGGGACTCCAGCCACTGTCCTCACAGCTTTCAAAAACTATTCAGGGTGACAAAGCTGTAGGACATGCAAGCAGTGTCCTTATTGACTCCACTTGTGATTGTCTTGTCGGCCTGCAAGGTTGAGCCATTTGCAGACATCAAGATAAAATGGATGTTACCCATCTGGTAATCTTCAAGTAAATTATCTGCGTATCCATCTGTCTATCTGCGTAACAGTAACTGGTTAACTTAAGGTGCCCAAGGTCTAGAAGAAGTTTCGGTTTGTTTATTGTACAGTCGAATATAATGCCTGCCTGATTAAATCAGTTCTAAAATGTGAATGAATCTTTTATGTGTGTGTGTGACAGAGAGAGAGAAAGAAAGAGTGGAAAAACAGGCAGGCTCCTAAATCTGTTAAAATACACTAAGATCATGTCAACATATTTAACAGACAACTTGACAATGGACTGCCACGTGTGTTCATATGTTTACAGACATACACTCAACTTATTTACATTCCTCTAAATCCCTTCTCCAACTAAATATAGACGGAATAAAAAAGACCACAACAGTAAAAATTAAGACACGTGAAAGAGGACTCCTCTGGAGAGCATGGTATTCAAAACAGCAAGATTTCAGTCTTCACCAGTACATGTTAAAGCATAGAAACATTTATTTCCTTCTCCCAGTGTTGGAGACGGAGCAATTGCTTGGGAGAAGTCCTCTGCATGGCTGAGGGCAGAGCTCTGCTCTCCCAATGCCTGCATGAAAGCCCTCTCTGGTCCCTTGAAAACTGCCCAGGCCTGCTCATCCACTAGGAGTTTGAGACCTACCAAGGCATGCGGCACATATTCCTAGGCACTAAGGGAAGAGGAAGATGAAAAAAGCCTATGCAACTTCACTGCAGAGTTCAAAAAGCTCAAGGGCTAGACTGCAGGCAGAAAACACGCCACAAATGCTGCATGCGACTTGTTTTGCATATCACTAAAAACTCGCGCTCTCTATTTTTGCTTTTGATCTGCTCTGCATTTCCTTACATATCCTGTGAACAGGCCAGCTTTCCACCAGCTGCTGTCCCCTGGAGCTCTTTCCAAACTTTGGGGTAGACCCAAAAGGATGCCTGTGCACAAGACAATGGTTAAAATTTGGGGGTTTGTGTCTCACCTGTGTTTTTATACCAAACAGATAGAAAACAGCACTCACCATGCTAACTTGCAAATCTTTTAGCTGCTCTGCCTTGATTCCTCCACAACTTGGATAAGGACAGCAAAATGCTCCTGGCTTGTACAGAAAACACATTCGTATTCACCTGGAAAGTGCTACATGTGTCAAGTATTACATGTCAAGTAATTAATTTTAAATGTTATATATGTAAAGTTTACAGCAGAGGAAAATACTGTGGGGGCGGAGTTAACGGCAAAGGAGTTATCACAGCTCTATTGGCAGTATAACAAATTATTTCAGCTATGGAGCTGCACAGGTATGTTTCTTCTGTGGTGCACTAGAGATCTATAAAGTCGAGTTGAAAGTACACAGATTATCCTTGATAATATAAGTATTTAATTAAAACCTGCATTTATAAGCACCTAATTAAAACTGCATCTTCAATATACTTCGTCAGTATTGTGGAGGTGTTTAAGAGACACATAGATGAGGTGCTTAGGGACATGGTTTAGTGCCAGTGTTAGGTTAACGCTTGGACTCAATGATCTTGAGGGTCTCTTCCAACTAAAATGATTCCATGATACTATGATTCTGGTTGCTTCTCCAAAAGCAACCTACCTCTTCATTATGCTGCCTCTCATGCAGGGGTATGTAGATATGTGTTGGAGACCCAAGAACATTTAGTGTTGAAAGACCTGGAACGTCTTAACATTTACAGATAATTCTGTGTGTATCAGAAGGCAAATGGTTCCCAACCTGATGGTCTTCATATATGTCTGTTGGAATGCAAATATGGCCAGCTTAACTTTCAGGACACTGAGTAGTAGGATAAGGATGAAATCTGAGTCAGAACTTTTAAACTGCTTTGTCTTGTGGACCTAGTCAGATATTTAATGCTATTTGGACACGACCGCTGCGACTAAACTTCTTTCTCATGGTGGCTCTTAGGACGAGAGTGTTACAGAGGGAGCTTCTCCCGCAGCACTGCCTGCTCTCAGCGCGCAGAAAGCATGGTGTCCAAAGGTGGCCCAAGACAGCAGACAACGATCCTAATGGTTACACATGACTTTGAATGTGTTACGAAATGACTAAGTAAGCCTCTTTGAGGCACATTAAAATTATCTCACCTGGAGAAAAAGAAGTGATTAGCTAAAGGCCAGACAGAGGCTCGTATTTGAACTTTTTCAGCAATTACTGGAATTAAGACAGACTCCTAAGTGCCAAAATTTCCTCTTAGATGCCTGGAGCTCCCGGGAAAGCATGCACTTCTCTCATAGTGAAACTTAATAAAGCTGTAACCAGTGTGGAGTAGTCATTGCTGAAATGGTGTTAAAGACAATTTTTTTGAACTGTTCTTGTTTTGCTTTTTTTCTAAAGCAGCCATCAGTTAGGTTTAAACTGCAGACAGGAAGTACTGCTGCTGCAAACCACTCCTGTTTCCCTGAAATTTTAAGCTACAAACAGTCTCTCCTTACACTTCTGTAACCTAGAAAAGTCCGAGCTGAATCACTGGTGCAGCCTTATGAATTTATTTTGCAGAGCTGTTGGTATTTCAACATCAGGGCACAGGACAAGCTACCCACTAGTGTGTCCTTTCATGGCTGACCTTACACAGACATACCTGGTTGGTTACTTTTTCATACTGACAGAGCAGTGGAAAGCCAGCAAGTTTTAGGCTTTCAGGACAGAATTGGTTAAAAAGAGCACATTATCTGACTGCAGCACATGGCTTTCCCACTTGGTTAATGGTCTTTCCCACCTGTCCTGAGCTACCTCAGTCTGTCTCATTGCTGAAGGCACCTGTGGAACCTCCTTATTGCTAACAAGAGCTGTGCACGGAGTCCACAACTTAAAGCAAGTGCTTGGCTGTTGTAGCCCTTGGGCTCCTTTGTTTTTAAATGACTGTGACTTTAGTTATTGCTAGACTTTTCCACAGATAGGCCCAGTCATTCCGCTGCTCTCAGCCCATGTCTTTCCCTTTAAGCCTCCAACTGGGCTTAAAAATCTGAGCGGTGCCAAATGCCCCAGTTTTCTCATCAGAACTTGCAGGGCTTGAAAAATTAAAATACTTTTGCTGAGTTTTGTAAAAAAACGAAGGTGTTTAAAGGGAGAAGGAAATGGCTGACCTAAGGAAATCTCCTCAAAGATCCCTTGTAGCTGTCACATGTTTTAGGGACCGAGGCATCCCCAGGTGGAAGATACAGCTACACTCCAGTAACCAGCACCTTTCCAGCAAACCCAGAGTTTGGAGCTGTGGCTTCTTACTCCCTTACAACAGAACTACTGCTGAGAGCAGGTGTGGGCCCAGACCTTCAGCCTTGGTCTGAAGAAACTGCTTGTTTGACTCCAGCAAGGAAAAGTCTTTCCATTAAGCCCAGGAGTGTGCTTTCCATTAAGCCCAGCTGTGTGCTTCCTTTCTCTTACTGACCTGAAAATAAGGAGTTATTCCATAACTATTTACTATGGTTTTCCATTCTGTGACGCCTCTTGCTGAAGGCATCTTTCCTCCAGCTGTCGTGTCTGGTTTGCAATCATTTCTCCAGTATAGCTCCCAGATCTTCCCCAGCTCTCCATCTTCCCCTCCTCCTCTGTCATCAACTTTTCTCTCTATGTCCCCTAAGCACCTCACCTTTGTACTGCTTTGTCTCCTGTCCCCAGACTCAATGCCCTCAGCTCCCTCCCATGTGCCTCTCCTGTCCCCAGCCAGAGGCTGTGTGGGGGACAGCTGGTGGCTGTGGCTGCACCAGAGCCCATGTTCTTGGGCTCTCCGTGCAGGCAGGCTGCCCAGCTGGCCTCTGTCTCCCAGGACAGATAGGGCTGAGCCCTACCTGCCCTTCCTGGTAGTCTCTGGTGCTTCTGCTTGCCATCAAAATTTTGCTTGAAAATGGCTACCTCTCCAAAAGTTATTACAGGGGAAGAACAAGAAATCATGTGGCTGGACAGGTATTATTTCCTTGGAGAGCAACCTAGAAAAGCAGAGTGTTCATCTTGGTTGTCTGTTTATTTTGTTTTTCTCTGTAGTATTTATCAGCAAGGATGAAAATACACAACACACTTTGACCAAGAAGAAAAATGTATTTTTCTGCTTTGCAGCAAAAAATGACTCACTCAAGAAGAGTGAAATTCATTAACTTAGACATGGGCATACTGTGTCATTTGTGGTTCTCTAACACACCTGCTTGGCTTCCAGCCCCTTTTCCAGAGAATCCCCCATGGGTTCTGCAGTATCAATGACAGCAGGATCAGGTCCTGAGGCTGAACATGCCCTCAGGTCTCCCAAGTGATGGGAACAGAGCAGGACATCCTTTAGCCAGTCTCCAGGACTGCAGATTCTTGTGTCTGTCTCCCAGCCTGGGAGACTTCTTCTGGCTGTGTAAAAGTCAAAAATATTAACATTTGGTTAGCATCACTACTGTTTATTTGATGTCACATTTTTGCATTCAGTATTATCTTCCGGTAAAATAATCTTTATGTTCTTTACTTATTTGACTTTCTTCGTATTTCTTCTTTCACCCTGTACTTTTGTCTTACTTTTAGATTACTTCCCCGTGCGATCCCCTCAAATATATCCATTTGAGTGAGCACTTGAGAGAGATTACAGGATGGGCAACTTTGTGCTTTCCTGAGGCTTCGGTTCACATTATCCATGAACTCCAGACAACCTCATTATACCGAACTCTGCCCTTGAAGGATCTGCTCTGCAACCAGAAAGCTATTTACATAAAAAAGGAAGATTATCTTACATAAAGCACAACTTTATCACATATACCAACACACACTCTGTGTGTGCTAGACAGGGGCCAGAAACCACATATCTGAAATCTCTTCAGTAAAGGAGTATTCCCTCCTGTGTGCCTGCTCCAAAGGTGAACTCTTGCTTCTGGAATTTGGTTCCTCCAAGAGTTCGCCAGAGTGAGCCTTCGGGGGTCTGGAGGGCACCGTGATGAGGAGGCTTGCTTTGGCAAGCCCCTGGGCTCTGCTTAGCACATTGTCAAGGGGAGACATACAAAATCAAGAAAAGAAAGGCGGTTGTCGGGCCAAAGTGGAAGTGGCTGGGTGTTATTCACTTGAATTGCCAGAACGTATTTTTAAATATGGAGAAGTGCCCAGAAATGGTCTGTTCTGTGCAACATAAAGGTCCTGCCATGAATATATATGTGTATGTATAAATATACATTCATGTATGTATATCATCTCCTGCTCCCTGCCCACCTCTTCCAAAAATGACTAAGTGCATGAGAAGGAGGAACCGTTTTCACCTTGTGCCAGTTGATCCACGTTAATTGATACAAATCTCTAAGATCAGATCTTTCATACAGAGAAGCGTGCTCTGTCCTCTGAGTCACCTCTTGGTTCTCAGCACCAGCTTTGTGCCTTGTGATCTGATGTTCTTGTTTCTCTTCAAATATCTGCATTTTCCAGTCTGTATCCTTCCTCACTTCCATGTCCTGACCTAAGTCTGTTTCCTCTGTTTGGCAAATCTTTCTGTCTGTTACCTGGATCATATCGTTCATTTGGCATTGCTAGGGTCCTGCTCATGGCTAGCTGTCCTTCACAGGGCCCTGTTCCTCAAAACTCTGCCTTTATTGTTGGCATCACTTCTTTCTCTGCATCTAGTCTGAGAGGAGTATATCCAACACGAATTCAGTCAAAAGAACTGGGGCAAATTATAACACCAATTAATTTGTGTCCTCTCTGTTTCCAGGTTCTTTTTCAGGGTGCATGCCACCCTTCTTTGCCTCCAGCTCTTCTTCCATCTCCATTGCTTGTACAACAGCAGGAGCCAGCATCCTCAGGAGCAGTCTGTAGCCTGGTGTCTACAGGAAGAGAAACAAAGTCAAAACTGTACTGTTGCCACATGAGACAAATGAAAGGATTAGAAATAAGGAAGTGCTCACTCCCATTTTACAGAGGGAATGGAGGCAAAAAAGAGAGGAAATTACTTTTCCAAGGCTGAATGGGAAGCAGCCTGACAGGACTATTTGCAAGCTAGAAGTGAAGCAGCCTGCTACCCATCTTGCTTGGCTTCCTGTTTCTACCTAAATCTTTGACAGACTTCCCAGGTTACCACACCATGCCTCAAATTCATTCAACCCCCATGTTTGGACTGAAAAGCTTCCCATCAGATTTGTTCTTCTTATCTTAGCTGTCTTTTGTTGTTGTTGTTGTTGTTGTTGCTGCTGGTGTGCTTTGTGTATGAATAGGGTTTGTACAGCCTGTTTCTTTCCATGTCCAGGCTGTATGAGTTAAGATGCAAACACAAATACAATAAAGGTCAGAATTTCACAACCAAACTCCAACAAAGAAGAAAGTATTGTTAGAAAGCAGGATGTTTATGCACATATTTGCATGGTCATGATGCAAATGACCTTGAACATTTTGCTTAAAGAAATTGCGTATTTCTAGTATGGATTAAAAGCAACACAGCAGTCAGGGATGAAAAAAATTGATGGATAAATGCAATTGTTTTTAACTAACTACAGTCTCACATGTACCTAGAGAGTCATCTTTGCAAAAATGCTGTGACCTTTTGCAGGACAAAAACATTCTGACGGGAGAGGTAATGCTCCCCTGAACCACTTCTGGGAAGGTAAAGGGCCACCCTGGCTCACATCTGAGCAACATCTTGAGCAGAGCAAAGATTCTGCTTAGCATGAGCTACAGTGACAATAATCTGTTTTTAATCAGCTCTCCATCCCACTAATTTAATGTGCGGGAATCTATTACAGCTCCCCAGAGGAGGGCCTGCAGGGACCTCTGCCTCCTCCTCTCTTTGCCCCCTCCCCTCTCATGGCAGAGTCCAGTTCCAGCTTAAAACTTTCGGGTGAGCCTTCTGTCTACAACAGGCCAAAAAACCTCCCCCCACCCTCAGCTTGATCCAAGACTTAATGTGATTTCCTGGATCTACTTCTAAAATGAGGACTTCTTGCCTCAAAGAACCACAGGAGGCTCTAGGGTGGTCTAATGGTAGCAGAAAAATAAAATAGCTGTTTACAGCACCCCATAGAGATTACATTCAACCTCTGCAGTACTGTGCCTTATTCCTCTGCTCACCAGAGACATACAGACTGGATGCTCAGCACCTGAGAGTGGAGGTGCTTCAGCAGTTGCTCTTCGAGGTGACTCAGTCTGGAAAGCAGCCAAAGCTTCTCCATCACACACACTACAGGCATGAGGCAGGTTCTCAAGAGAAACAGGCAGGAAAGAAATGGGAAGCAGCTGTACAAGATGGACCGAAACTGTGAGGATGACAGAGGGAATGAAAGGGAAGAGCAAAATCTTTGTGGCTTCTGCTTCCACAGGGCTTGTGGTCTGGCCAAATTTTATTTTCCTACACCTCCAGAGTTATCCAACGCAACAGATCTGACTTTTCGTTTGGCTATTTTTTTACACCAGATCTTACAAACCTCCATGACTGGGGGAAATGCATGAAAGAATTCCCCATACTAGCTTCCATTCCTCTTCTTCAGCTGGACTTAGCTGGTGCTGATGCTAAGACGTCAGGGGCGCCTCTGACCACAGAGCCTCCCAGGAACCAGTGCAGAGAGTACTGGGACATGACCGAGGAGTACCATTCCATGTGGGATCCAAGAAGGGAGAGGATCAAAAAATCCTGCAAGTGGTTTTCGGTGTTTGACTAAGCAATGTGGATGGTAATGTGAGAGATATCCTCTGCTCGGGACATTCACACCTGGGTGAGGCAGTGAGTGATGAATTCTTGTGGTCTTGACAGGTTCGCTCAGCAGCAGGACTTTGGACCCGTACCACCTTAAAACCTACCACATGTGGATGAATTAAGTCTTTATTTCTCTCTGCCTTTGCATGTCCTGACTGCTCCTACTGTGTCTTCCTCCCAGTTCCCTCTAATTTCTTTCAAGCTGACCACAGTCCATGGACTTTCCTCTTCACCCTTGCCTGGCAGGTGAGTGACATTTCCATTTCATTTCCTTCCTCCAGTACAGTCCTTCCTCCAGTCCTAACCTCCAAACACTGGGGAGATAACTGAGGGTGCAACTACGTGGTCTTTTGAAGGAAAAGAAAGCTATGCCTTGCCTACACATTGTACCAGCTGGAGGCCAGGTAGATATCTTAAGGTGGCAGTGAGCCCAACTTAATATATCCTGCCTCTGAGCCCAGTTCATTAGCTTGGGCACAGCACTACAGTACTCATGGCCATGTGGTTTCTGGTGCACAGCTGGCTTGTGCATACATAGCTCAGAGCATGGACAAATGGAATTGTGTCTGTCTGCAAAAGATGCTACCCAAGAAGAGCGTAAAAATACATAAAAAGCCCTGCCATGACTGTATCAAAGACTTCATTTATCTACATTGCACATCTTACACCTTTACTGGATGTTCAAATTATGCTACTGGGGTATCATTTAGATGGAGATCTTGCTGAAACAGGGACTACATCTCCCACTTTTAGGTGAAGTTGAATACGTTTCTCCACATAATAAATGAGGAAGACTGGAGGCTGGAGTCTGGCAGAGTGCTGGCACATTGGGTTGGTGTTCAGATGTGACACTTGTCCAGGGAAGACCATGACAAGGAATTCATAAAAACCCTTCCTGCACCTCCACCACAGGTGTTACAAGAGACACATGCTGTGTCCATATCTCTGCAGGTACTCCACTTGCATGGCAGCTAGATGGGGACACTAATGCACCTCATATATTGCTCACCTTCCCCCTCTCACATTTGAAGAAAAAAGATAATATCCCTTATTCTCATCATAAAGCATAGAGAATGGAGGAAGATGGGTAGACTTTTGAAAATTGGGAAAGTTGGATGTAAGATCTCCCAGGGATATCATAGATGAAAAGATACAGGAGGCAGGATGAACCTGTATCTTTGTGAAGCTCAGCTTTTCAGCAGGGAATTTAAAAATTTGAAACAAGGTGTAACAGACTCTACCGAGTGTCAGGAGGCACCCTCACAGGCTGGGATCATTCTGGGGAGCAATCTGCTCAAAGCTGGTGATGATTTTCTCCTTCCATGTGCCTCAGAAAAACTGATAACCTGCCAGTTGGAAAAATAAAGGGAAGATTTTCAAACTGAGTTAATTCCCTCAAGTGGTTGTCAAGGCATGGTGCAGCAGGTGCTCTATCATTACATAAGGTATCTCCCAGAGAGTCCATCTCCCAGAAAGTGAGGTCCTAATTAAAAATAGATTCAGGAAAGCTAAGCCTCTACCCCGCTCCCAGCAGCAACTTTTCCATCTCAAGAGGAGAACTTCAGCTGTTCAGCAAAATGCTAAAGGCATTATTTTTTTGCCTTAACCTTGAATCTCGTCTCGTACCTGCCTCATGAACTTCTCTTACAAGACTCAATGCTAGGCTTGTGGTCCTCTGGGAGGTTCCCCAGGTCCTTGAGGAGGCTTTGCACTGTGGAAAAAAGCTCACTGCTAGAAAGAGGTCTCCATCACTTCTGCCCACGCCAGAAACATGTGTGACCCTCGGCACACACGGGGTCTTTGCTGCAACTTCATGTGTTTGCCATTGCCCCATGACATTCCCACTAGCGCAACTGAGCACCTGAAAAATCTCCAACAGTTTTCTCTACTGTTCACTTTCACCTGCCAGATCAT
Organism: Caloenas nicobarica; assembly: GCF_036013445.1. Classification (NCBI taxonomy): domain Eukaryota; kingdom Metazoa; phylum Chordata; class Aves; order Columbiformes; family Columbidae; genus Caloenas; species Caloenas nicobarica. Next base: position 123,304,246 of record NC_088245.1, on the reverse strand, counting down.
CATTCTTAGTGAACGCAATGAGTTACAGTAAATAAAAAACAGACATAATTTTATTTAGAATGACTTCTCATGAAAGAGGATCATGGTTAATAAATTGCAGATTGCTGAATGCCAGTGTTGGCTGGCATACTTTACTAAATAAAAGACACAGTTTAACACTTCAAAAAAAGATCTGTGTTATCATGAAATGCTGTAATGAAGCATGACCCATTTTTTAATCTATTATTTATTTTGTTGGCGTGGACATCTTTAACTTTCCCTGAGGACAGCACCCTAATTGTTTAAAGTAGGCATTTTCTTTTTCAGACATATGAAAAGGTTTTGTACAGAATGCATTAAGATAGAAAGTGCAGCTGTAAAGAGGAGTCTCCATCTTAACCTTTTCAGCTGCTGGATCTGTGCATTTTGTTTTGTTTTGTTTTGTTTCGTTTTGTTTTGTTTTATAGGCAAGCCTAATATCTGGGTTGTCCATCAGACTGTAAGCTTGATTCTGATAAAAAAATTATTTTTGCATACCAAGGACAGGTCATGGGTTCCTGCCCTCCTTTGGATCTTCTCCGAAACCCCGGTGTTTTGTTGGGCTAATGTTTATGCCTTGGATTTTCTCAGCTGAGCTATGGAGTAGCGTCTATCTTTTATAAAACACCAGAAATATGGCAATCTCTTATATTCATTTTGTACAAAGAAAGTTAAACCAGTCTACTCCAGCACTCAACATGAGTAGTCAATGCGCTAGTGGTAGTAGTAACTCTCTAAACAGAGAGCTTTGCTTTGTAGAGTGTGTTTCCCACTCATTTTCAGGGTCTTGTGTTTGCTGTGAAGACTGGAACTTTCCCGGAATTCTAAGATTTCAACATTTTGAAGAGGACATTTTTCCAAAATTTTTAAAAATGTCTCTTTCTGAGATGCTCTAAATCTGTTCCTACTCTAGACATGATTTCTGCATCCGGCATGCTCAACCCTTATGTATTTGTCACAAGGCTCACTCCTTGGAAAAAAAAATCAACCAGAATAAACACTCTGGACAGAACTGGTATTCTGTTTCTATTCTGTGTGCCTCCCCACATGGGTGATACTCCAGAAAAAACATTGTCTTATTCCTGAATTGTATTTTAGTTTTGTGAGTACAAGTGTTATTAAGAAGTAAAATGATTTTTCATTCCAGAATAAAGTCCACAAAGGAAGCTACCCTGGCATAGCTGCTAGGGCAAAATTTCCCATGCAGACTAGCCCTAAAGAGTGACTTCACACTATCTGTTAGCATAGAAATATCAAAGACCTGTTCTTCTGTCATTTCAGCCATAATGAATCAAGGTTGAGATGTTTATAAACATCCTATTGATATCCTCTCTCTCTCTTGAACTCCAGACACATATTACCACTGATATATTGCTTGCCTCTCATACAGACTGTGACTTTTTGGAAGTATATAGCAAATGCTGCCACAACTGCACCCTCTCATCTGAAATAAAACAGCGGATTTTCACTGCTACTAGATAGGAAACCGGCAATACCTGCTGAAAGCCATGTGTTTTTCACAATGTCTTAGTGAAGGGTACTCCTGGAACCACCACAGCCACCTCTAACTTCTTAATAAGTTGGTTTTGATGCCCTGCTGCCCGCTAGAGCCTTACAGGATTTGTCACACATGACGTGTTTTTCAGTGGATCCAAATCAACAGCATTCCCCTGATTATCCTCCCTGGTGGTGGGGATAACAAGGCGGTACCAAAAGGTCTTGAATTGCAGAAGGGCAGTAGGATTCACAGCACTGAGTGACTTGGTTGACCCCCAGGTACCTGGTCTAATTCTCAGCTCTGCCAGAGCCCTCCTTGCCAAAGCTGGTCCATGTTCCACTGTAGCTCCATACACGGAAAATTTTAGAGGGGTCTCCACCTTTCCTTTAGCATCCACCGTATCTCCTGGTAAAAATACTTCTGAGACAGAGAAGTCCCAAACAAAGAGTGTCTATCCTGAGCCAGTGCTTGCAAAACTAACACTGCAATTTTATAGAACAGTTTTCTGAAACCCCAGTTATCATGGTGTGAGGATGACCCAAGGAAGATTCCTCCTTCACTGCCACAAATACCAGGTTTAGGATTGGTTTAGAACTCAAAAATAATTGTCTGCCTATTGCAACATTCCTTCGTCTACAGACAATTGTGATGAGGTTGTCCAAGCGTTCCTCATCTGCTGCATGACTCCTGTAATTCAGGTTTTCCTGAGAGCAAGCTGTCATCACACTCCGATAACTACAAGTAAATCCCTAGTTTGCACTGACTTCACGAGCGGGCCAGGAGTGGTCAGTGCTTCTGACAACCTTGTTGCTGTAAAACTTACAGAGGAATATGAACTTCCAAGAGCAAAATATACCGTACCTCTAATGAGTAATATAATATACAATTTCCTTACTCTTGGAAATAAATAGTTTCATACTGTCACCCATTATAAGGATACAATTAGATGCAAATCTCAGCTGCAAGGGAAAACCACCTTAGGAAAAGCAAACAGGTGATTTTTAGCTTTAGACTGAATCTGTGGAAACTACTGAAAGCATTCATCTGTAATGCATTTCTTTTCTCCAAATCCCCCTGACAAGGAATTCCAAATTTAGCTCTCCACAGTTTATTGGAGGGTAGGAATATAGGTGTACTGACTGCAAGTAAAATACCGTGTAGTGTGAAGCTGTTTACTCAATTGCTGCCTCTAAGTATTTCAAGATGCGTCTGAGTGTAAGGCAGAGCCATCCCTGCAAAACAGCCTGCTCTGAGAGCTCCCTCTGAGGTTTTTAGGATGTTACTTGCTCAGTGATGGTCACGAGCAGCCACCTGGAGGGATTTTTCCTTTACAAGCGTTTTGGTAACTCCATCTTTACAACGCAGCTTGAAAAGTCTCACATAGTTGGCCTTCGCAGGGTTGTGATTTTTTAATTCTCCCTCCACATTTATTAGACAGTGCTTAACCTCTGTGAGGAGGAAGCTGGGGCAGGAATAATTGCTCCAAGACAGAGAGTAATTAACTGTGTGTCTCAGAGGCTGCGGTGGGTCTGGGCTCCCAGCGCTCGATAGGAGGTGAACTGAGCATACAGCAGCTAGGAAGTTCTTAAAATTTTTCAGCTATCCTCCCCAATTACATGACTGAATCTGCTAATGAACTATCGCATTAAAGCAGAGAGGTAATCTACTCTTGCGTGGGGCTGTCTGCCAAAGAGTTCAAGTTGTTAGTAAAAATGAAGTGGTGCTGCACTCCGCGCTATTAACGTGCCAAAACAACAACAACAAAAATCTTTTCTCATGGTCCAGAATATTAAACAGACACAAATAACTTTCATTAAAAAGCCACATTTTCTGTACAGAGGTTTCCCTGGAGAGAGCAACATTTCATAAGTAGGATGAATTTTGCACTTCATTAAATGCCTTGATATTTTCATCACATTAGCCTTTAATGTGACAACATAATCTTTAGTTTGTCTGCATTAACGATTAAAACAAATGTGCATGCTTGTGTGCGCATGTGTGTGTCTGCGCATGTGTAAAAAATCCTTCACTAGTCTTTAAAAATGAAAGGCTGTGAAACCTCCCAACATTCTTAGCAAAGGGGTTGGCTTAAAATAGATATGGATGTACTTTTGTTTAGTCGTGGGGTTAAAATCTAACTTTTAAAGGCCTCTAGTTCTCCCCTGTGATGACGTCTATGGGAAAAGGGTGCTCCACCTGCCATCCTCCCTTTAATACCCAGCTGCTCTGCAAGCGAGGTTGCTGGGCTCATGTTAAGATCCCAGTGCTGCTGCTGGGCCTCACACAGCCCCACAGCGAGACCATCACCATGACCAGCTCCTTGAGCTGATGCTGGTGACTGGTGGGCAAGAGGGAGGGCTGAGTCCGAGACAGCTGCTGGCACTGCGGTCCCCAGCTCCCTCGCTCCCATTGCGCGGATGCCAGGGAGGTTCAGGAGCCAGCTCCCACTATCAGGAAAGAAATTATTCGATGTAGATTTGTCCAAACCCATCTCGACCAACCCGATCTCGGATATTAGGAGAAATTTCTTCACAGAAAGGGTTGTCAGGCATTGGAACAGGCTGCCCAGGGAAGTGCTTGAGTCACCACCCCTGGAGGTGTTTAAAAGGTGCATGGACGAGGTTCTTAGGGACATGGTTTAGTGCTGGAGTTAGATTATGGTAGGACTTGATGATCTTGAGGGTCTCTTCCAACCAAAACTATTCTATGATTCTATGACCAACTTGTGGGGTTTCTGTTGTGCAGCTGTCCCCATGGTGGGGCAGGAGGTACAGCTGCGTGTGGCAGCCGTGTGCTGGGGAGAAAAGTGTGCCAAAAGGAGATGGCAGGAGTTGTGGGGACCCAATATACAATTCCATAAGTGTCTTTTTAGCTAAAGATGGAACAAATAAGTTCTCCCATATATATAGGGAGAGACTCAATATTATGGCAAGGAAGTTTGCTTGATAGATTTTGGTGTAAACAAGTAAAACTCTGTATTTTGGATAATGAACTCTCTCACCTGAACTAGAAACAGAAAACTCTTTTGTAGTTAAAGACCTTAAAAAACATTTTTTAAATAAAAAAAACTATAATGGAAGAAAGTGATGAGGAGGCCATCTCCAATAGAACACATCAAAGTTATCCAGCTTTTAAATACCTCTTTGATATAAGCAATGTGACAAAACTGACATAAATGCCCCAGAAAACTTCATCGTTGTAAACTATTAATTTTTTCAGTAAAAAAATTCAGATTAATTTGTTCACTCATTCACGCTGCAGATATACCTGGAAGCTACACTGCTGTTATTTCTGTGTTCAAACCCACTCAAAAATTGTTAAATGTCTCTCCACTTTTTAGTGATAGCAAATGATCCAGGCAAAATTCTGACTAAAGTTACCTTTTTTTTTTTTAATCTTTTCCTGGTGTTTTCAAAACAAAGCTGAGGATGGCATATGGAACTGAATACCCATCTGCTTCAGAGACAGCATCAAACTATAAAAGCCAAAACTTAATGCAGAAACTGCTGTCTTGTCTTACAAACATGGGAATACCAAATTTCAGAAACTCACAGAACAGATCTGACACTAACATATGCCCCAAACAACCTCCGCAATGTGTTTTCAATCTGGTTATTGTGGTGCACTAAAGATATAGTAAAAGCTGAAGGGTCCCAATGCTGGAACCACTTAAGGCACTGCAGTCTCAGAATTCACTAAGGGAAGGTTTAATTTCACCCAACTTCAGCTGTACGAAGCAAGACCCTCAGTCCCAGCTAATTACCACGGCTCCCTGGATGGTGAGGGTAGGGAGGCATGTACCTCTTGAAGGAAGATGTGCAAGAGCTGCCAAAGCTGAGAGAGATAACCACACACCTCCCTATCAGGGGGCCAAATGAGGCATAAGGAGCCTTATCAGATCTGCTGCAGCAGGATGAGAAGAAGCTGCTGTACAATTAAAGTGTACAGCTGGGTACCATTGTCGGGCTGGCTCTAGCAGGCAGCACTCTGGTCCCTGAGTCTCAGAAATGCACTTCAGAAGTGTCAAGTAGCTCGTCCTTGAGCCCCACGCTCTTGTGGCAAAATTGCTCCGCCGTGCAATCTCACCGCTTTACCGCTTATCCAAACCTCCGTAGGCTACTCTGGCTGCTTGTAACTGGCGAGTAACCACAACTGAGCCTCGCTGAGAGACAGAGCTGTTTCCATTGACTTAAAGGAACACGGGCAGGTAAACAGAATCAAATACGTGCCTTGAAAAATGGCATAACTGTGGGTGGAAATCCGTATTCCCAAAATCTTTCAGTTCCCCATTTCCTTGCTCTGCCAACTACTTGCAGCAAAGAACACAACCACAGCAATAGTTTTTAAGGTAGTGAAAATAAAAACCAGACAAGTTAATTTTCAATAAGACATAAAAGACCGCTGAATTCCTTATGCACACAGGCTTCCAAGCAGGTAGACTTTTTCCTGAAAACATGCCATGTGAATGTTCATGGAAAGCATTGCATGGATGGGTATTATTTTACAATTTGTGATTGGGGAGTTAAGAAAGAGCATTTGAAAATTTCTTTTTGTATTGTAGCATGCACAAATGAATCAAAGAAGAGATTTCTGCAGAGCTGCATTGTTATATCTTTGTGACTTAAACCACATTGCCCAGCTGAAGGAAGCTGAACCACAGAATATGAATATTTGGAAATATACCATTCTTTCCAAAGGGAAAGACCTCTATTTTTTTTTCACCCACATAACATAGGGCAGAAAGGGTTCCCCTGTACAGATTGGCTTCGACATTTTTAGTTTTAATAAATGATTTTGTGGTCCTGATCTGCCACACATATTTTATTGTAGAGGGGAACAGTTCTTCATAATACCTTGATACCACATCATCCTGGTATAAAAGCTCATATGAGAGCTCACACCTCTAAACTGTGTTGCTACACTGGCAGACATTTATGGTGCACACTTTGGCCCAAAATTATAGCACAAGATCAGGGAATCTGAGAAGGAGAGTGCTGGCTCTTAGCATTGTTAGCTAACCATATGGACCCTGATATTGTTGGGCATTTAAACCCTCACTTGAAGCATGAAAAGAGCTGACACAGTGTTTTGATGTCCTGTGCTGACTGAGAGCTATTTTGGAGCATTTCTCACCACCTAAACCCAGATCTAAAACTCATTGAGTTAAGCTGTCTTCAGATGAGACCTTACAACATCCTCCCATGCTAGCAAAGCTGGCACATATTTTACCAGCAGTATTAGGCACTCGGTGAGTGCATTAGCCAACTAGACTAATTTATAATACTTCAGGGTGTGTGTTTGTACAGGTATGTCTGCTGGCAATCACTGTGAGTCACCTAGACAGACCTAGTTTACAGCATGCAGACTCATGATGCGATCTGTGTTCTTTGCATGAAAACTCCCCTTTTAGGAAATGTAACTATTTTCTCCTCTTTTTCAATAGAAATTAAAAGTACTGTTGGTGTAGGGGTTTGTGCACCAAATAAGTGGGAGGTAATAAAATGAGAAAGCAGCAGGAGGGATGGTGAGGGGAAGGGGACCTGCCAATAGAGCAAACAGAAACTAAATAAATGTTGCTGCTGGTTAGAGGCTGCAGCTGACTGTGCCTCCTTGGCCCCTTTAGATGGGGACTTCTAGGGTGACTGCAGACCTTGCAGTCAGGTAGGAAAATGGAAGGCCCCCAAATGAAACAACAGCCCTGACCATGCAGGGATGTCTGGGAGAAATAGTGAAATAAATAAATGCATAGTGATGCTGTGTTCAACTCCTCCTCTTCCTTTGCTGTCCCCAAGCCTCCTGCTTGCCCTTTCTCCCTTCCAGAGAGGGTTGGGAACCAGCCTATGTGGACATGGCTGAGTGGGATCCCTTCCGCTGCCAGATAAGCCACCAAATTCTGCTGTCATACAGTATGTTTTATAGACGTGGAGGAAAATGTGTGAAGTTCAGGGCTAGGAGTCGCTGTGTAAAACTGATCTTGTCACTGCACAGTGAGCTGCAACATTCACAGCAAAACAAGAACACACGAGGGGCTATAGACATATTCTCGTCTAAAGCTGACTTCTCCTTTACCCTCATGTCTGTCATTTTCAGCAGTACATGAAATAAAAGCATCTGTTTTAATAATATTGAGTACCTTGAAAGTAATACCCACATAAAACTTCAGCATGTGACATGACTGATAAATGAGCAGCAAACTTTTTCCAGTTTGGTAGGATTTTCTCCCACAGTTGTGAGCTTTTTAGCTCTGAAAAGTGACAGGGGAAAAAAAAATATTGGCATTAGGGATAATTTCTGGTAGCATTCACAAGACTTTATCTAGGTGCAATTATTTGGTAAGAATTTCAACATTTTTAATATGTTCAAGCAAGCAGTTTCAGCCCAATGAGGTAGTTCTCATATCCTCTGAAATACAGAGGGTTTTTTTGTTTACTAGCAGGCTAGAAGCAGCATGACACAACGAGAACAGCTTTTCCCTCACCTGCCGTTTCTTGTCACACTCCCATGATGTCTCCCTCAGGTGCTCTGGCAAGTAGGAGGAGCTAATCCCAGCACAACAGCCCCGTGGTTTATTTTGCATTTTTACCAGATCGTCGTCCATCGCATGCATTTAGGGCACAGGCTGGGATCATCCTTTCCTTCACCTTGTCTTCTTCAGTTTCTTGACTTTGAGTTTATCTTAAAGTCCTTTGTTTGGGCTCATAATTCAGCAGTGAGTCAGTAACCCACAAGTACCCCGAGCGGAGCCAGCTGTGATCTGCAGCTTCACTGACCACCTGCTCCAAGCTGTTTCCTGTGTGGGCGGCCAAGTCCAGAGACACTTAAAATATGAGTTACGGTAAATTTTAGTTTAACTTTGCATACACTTCGCAGGCACTCAGGGTGGTTAAAACAGGATGACACTGAGCTCGATGTCTCAGCCCCGCTTGGCTTTGCTGTAAAGCTAGCTAAACTTTGCTGACTTGGGGAAAGAAGGGCAAGAATCTGGCCCTAACTATTTAGTTCAGCCACGTTTCATCATCGTGCATTGCACATGCCATTACTTGCTCTCTCGAACCACTGCTCCCATCCTCCTGCGGTTGCCCACAGAAGGCCCATCGGCTTTCCCTCCTGCCTCGTGACCAAGTGATGCTTCTCTGGCCTCTGCCCATCTGCCCTGGGAAAAGTTGGGATGCTTTTGTTCTTCCTTCACGATTTTCCACGGTGACTGTAAGTTAACACCCCTTGGATCTTCAGTGCTCCAAAGGGGATTAAAACAATCAACCAAACCTGGTTAAGAAAACTGATTTTAGAGATGAGAAAAGAGGGGCAGAAGTGATATTTTCAGCCAGAAATGCTGCCCAGGCGGTAATAAATTTGCACTGTACATGTAGATCCAGGCAAGAGCAGTCATAGAACTTCTCTTCCCTTTCTGTCTCAAGCCTTTCTCCCCACAGCCTGACTCATCTCACAGTCGCGTTTTGGGCTTTCTTGATGTGCCTCCCTTATCACGACAGGCTTTCCCACAACCCAGCACCCTCCTTGCTGCGCTGTTTTACCCCGCTACTCCAGCTCTCATGTCACGTCCATGGTGTTGCTCTGCTTTTCCCTCTGTGATGTTTCCTGCTGCAAACCCTGGTTTGGGCAGTTTTGGCTCCTGCATTTTCCAGACACATTCCCATCTCAGGGCACGGTGTGTCCCCTCTTCCTGCCAGCAGCCACACTGCCATGGGATGGCTGTCCAGGCATTTGGGGGCAAATTAGGCAAAACCTGAGCCTATAGTGTTCTAGTGTGGCTCCCCGTCCTGCTTACTGTGCTTTAGGAGCAGGCCTGAGCCCAGCAAGGTAAGGTTTACATATTTGGTTTGAAGTGAAATATTTGGCTCAGTTTTTCTCCTTTTTTGATGAAAATACTTGTGCTACTTTGAAAGTCCTGATTTGTAAACAGCATATTAATCTCTGTTAATTGTTGTGGTTTGTGTTTTGTTTTTTTTTCTTTCTTTCATTTGGTTATAGTAGCACTGGAACCAGTTTTTTGGTTACACATATATCTTTGGGAGAAAAGGATAATATCCCACATTTATCTCCAAAGTCAACGACAGACTATGAAATACTTTTGCAGTTGATTATTTTGATGCATCATCTCCATTCCCCTTAGCAAAAGGGAGCTCCAATTTCCTCACACACTGAACTTTGTCCTTCTGCTGAGGAATCTCTGACATTTTGCTTTGAAAAACTCCTAGCCTTGATCTTTACCTCATCCATCACCACACACCCATTTTGTAAGCAATGACTTTGGCCTATTTTTGCTCATGAGTACCCTAAATTGCTTTCAAGTCTTCTATGCCTTCATTCCATTATGCCTCTTTTGAGTAGGTTGAGAATTTTGTGAACGTGTAGTTTTGACATATCTATTAGTGATTTTCTGTAGAGGAAAAAACTATCACTTTATTTAAAATATATCATGTAAAATATATTATTTTTTCCCTCTTGCTGGATACAGAAAAAACAGAAAGATTCCAAAATTTATATACGATCACATTTAAAATACAAATTTTAAACATTCATATGAAAGATAAAGGTGTGAAAAATATATCAAAAATATTAACAAAATTATATCCTTTTTTCAACATGATCTAATGAGCCTGAGAAGTCTAGGGTGATTTTTTTCCCTGTGCATACATTTTCAAAGCAGAAGAAGATGGCGTGCTGTGGATTATTTGCTTTGCTCACAGGCAAAGAGCTGGGATGGCATCAATTGCTTTTAATTATTTGCACTTCTTCCACAGTTCTCAAATGGCCATTGGTGAGGTTTCTTTTAAATTCTGGCTTTGAAAGTAGTATACTTCTTTGTATTTGATGTTAGGCAATAGAGGGATTAATTAGAATACTATGAATGCATTACTACCAGCCCATTTCTAAACAGGTTTATGAGCATTATGATGGTGAAGACTGTTGAATCCTGAAACATAGGAACTCATTCATACTTTTCAGAAGGAAATTAAGCTGAAGATAAGAATGGCAGATTAATTTCAACATGATGCAACCATGGGAAACAATAACCTTAACTTTAAATATGCAACGCTGACCTTTGAGTCACTTGTGAGCATCCAGGAATGGAGTCCCAGGGCAATAGTTCTACATGCCCAGGGAAAGGAAGAACCAAACTAAAGCACTGTCACTACCACTCAGTATAAAACCCTGGTGTGTCCTCGTCTTAAACACAGGATGCAGTCCATCCACCCCTCTCGAAAAAGTCCACATTGGGACAAGAAAGGACACAAAGGAGGGTAGCAAGGCTCATCAAGCATATGCAAACAGCTTCTGTGCCAAGAATGAGTGGTGAGTTTAGGACCCTTTAGCGTGGCAGAGACCAATGATGCTGAGCATGGCAGAGCGGATAGATGGGGATTAGTTTCCCACACAGGAGCCACTAGGCAGGTTTGACAGGAGGTGGGTGCAGGGCAGACAGTGGTGGGTCCTTACAAAATGCTGCCGGGCTTGGTGGGAATGGAGAGAAGAGTTGACGTGGAGACACTCACAGAAGTGTGAATGTGCCTAACGCATCTACTGCAGGCAGGAGCACCGACTCTATCTGACCATCTGTGGAGGCTAATTGACTAGAAGTCTGGGATGACTGTTTCCAGCACTTAGATGTTTCTTCCCTGCAACTTAATCTGCAAAAATGGGACCCCGATCCAAAAATGACTGATTTGTACAGATGAGTCAGAGCAAACTCTGTTGCACAATGTGGAAACTGTAAACCTAGTAAGGGGGGTTTTCTCAGTCTGAGAAAGTATGTGGTGAACTTGAGACTGAAAATAAAGACATTTATTTTGTTTTCCCAGGGAGGAGTCTAGCCAGCATTTTTCTTAGATGCATTTAAGCACTTTCCCTCACTTCTGTGATTTAGGGCTACTTCGTTCATTGGTTAAATTAAGAAAAATGAGCATGCTGAATTGTGGAGAAGATAAATGGGTCATGTAGTCAAACAGCAGTGGCACTGCAAGTCATCAGCATGATGCTTGGAGAATGACGGAGAGAGCAATCCAGGAAGGAACAGGGAGACCAGATGCTGTGAGTTACTGCAAAGTCAGGATTTAACTCTGCACTTTGCATTTCAGCTCTCCCATTATCATAAAGCTGAGTGGAATAAAACTAAGGTGAGAAAAGTCATGGGAGTGTGGGTCTGGGACTAAAGCCCAAGTTTCAATTCTATTTCTTTCTCTATTATTGTTATATATTTATTATTACAATCTACCCATTAGCATCTTTGTTTAATTTGATGTAGAATTATAATTCCACATTGTTCTTACATGTATTTCAACTAAGGTAAATCTAGCTTATACCAGTGAAGCTAATAAAGGTCAGGAAATTTCCGTTCTTAATTCTATTTTTAGAGTAAAATGGAAAATGTAGTGATAATGTGTCTAACTGTACAAGGCCAAAAAAGCCACTCACTTTTTCCCATATGTACTTTGTGAATGCTCGTTTTTGTTCAGTCAGGACAGATTTGAGGTCCTTGCATCCCACCAATAACCCAAATCCATAGCATCTCTGTGGAAAGTGCTGGGCAGGAGACTTCACTGGCTCTTGATGGGGGCAGCTGATGATCTCAAGAAATACACGGTATAAACTTCAACCAATTCATAACACTAGTTTAACTGCAGATTAAAAAAAAAATTTAAAAAAATCCCTGTTGTTGTTGTTTTTGCAAAGGAACTTGCGCATCATGAAGAAAAAAATTGCTGTAGTATAAGAGCTTTTCAGAGGTACAAAGACACAGTCATGTACAAACACACAGAGCTTCCGTTGGACAACTTGGTCTCTAAGTGAGCGGAATTATTCAGGTTAGAGTGGGAGGATGTGCTAGTCTGACTGAAAGTGAGTTAATTTTCTTCATGCAGTTAGAAAACTTTTTTTTTTTTTTTTTGTAGCTAGCACAGTCATTGTTTGGGTTTAGTTTTAGAACAAGAAAATAACATTCTGGGACAGAGCTAAAGCTTTTAATTGCTGTTGTCTGGGAGCCAAGGATGTTCTGAACACTCTGCCCACAGGCGTAAGGCAGCTGGTAAAGGAGCCCCGGGTGGGGCAGACCTTAACTGACATCCAGACTGATCAATAAGAATATTCCCTGCCATTAGTGTCATGCTTCTTACTTAAGGAGAATCGGAATCTTCCGGCTGGGCTTGAACCAGGACAGAGTCGGGGTGGAGTCAGGACAGACAGGGACGGAGACCTGTTTTGCTTCTGCTCCATTTCATGTTCAGGAGTTTCTTAGTTTCTTTTGCCATTCTGCCATTTCGCAGAGGCCTCTGGGCCTTTTTGCCTGTTTCTCTCTTTTCTTGCTGGGATCGGCTGTTTGGGACCAGGTGCTGCTGCCTGGCACTGGCTGCTCAGTGCAGATGGAGTTTGTGAAGAATTGCATTGAGTTTCTATTCTATTCTATTCTATTCTATTCTATTCTATTCTATTCTATTCTATTCTATTCTATTCTATTCTATTCCATTCCATTCCATTCCATTCCATTCCATTCCATTCCATTCCATTCTCATTTTATGTATATTATTATTAGTAGAAGTATATTAGTGTTATTTTGTCATTTTATTAAACTGTGTTTATCTCAATCCATAAGTTTGTCCTTTGCCTTTCAATTCCCTCCCCTGTTTGGGTGGGGTGGGGATGGAGTGAGCAAGCAGTTGTCACGGTTATATCGGTAGCTCATGTTAAGCCATAACAGGGGAACAACAAAACAACACAAGGTACACTAGGGACATTTGTCAGTAACTGGTAAGCAAATGGAAGGAACCCCAAACACTCACTCTGCAATGTAGTCACTAATGTGACAGATTTCTACCAAATACGAAAACAAGCCTTTCTCAAGGGCACTGTGTATAGCAAATTAATACCATCAAGAGGTTATCGTCTTGGAACCTAAATTAAGTTTTTCTGTAAAATTACATTCAAGAGCTGCAAAAATTTTGTAAATCTTAAACCTGGGTCAAAGCCCCCTGAGACCCTGCTCACGTATACGCAAGGCTGAGGACTGGGGTGCAGCTGGTGGGTGCAGCTCTGTGCCTGCAGGGCCACATGTGGACAGGGATGGGTTGCTGCTGAACAGGAGCGCAGGTGGGATTGCCTGTGCCAAGCAAGGCTGACTCACCAGAAAGGTCTTGCACCAGGGGTAAATTTTCGTACGAAAAGTAGAGAAGGTCTGGAAAGAAGGTGAGGGAGGAAGTGTCTCCATAGCCCTTGTTTGGATAGGACAGAACTTCCTTCACATCCTTCCTGGTGGCCCACTGTGCCATTGCAGTGGGCCAAGAGCTGCACACAGCCAGGAACTGTGTTTCCGCTGCCACCTGTGCTGCAGCAAGCTGACCACTGGCCATCAAGAGCACACAAGTTAAGCTCCCAAGACACTGCTGAGGCACCGTCTTTGGTGGAAGTGTCCTGCTTTCCAGCATGGTCAAAGCTAAGCTGCTTCTCACAAAAGCTACTCAGGGCATGTGGCACTAAGCAGACACAAGCTAAAACACCTCAACAAGAAAGATGCTGTTGGCTTCTCCTGTCTGCTGTAGCAGGGCTGACTGTCAGCCTCGGAGCACAAGCTGCAGGAGCCCACCGCAGCGAGGACTTCAGAGAGCAGGGACATGGGCAAAGTTCAGGCCAAATGTGCACCCAGGCTGGCACCTGCCCCTTGCACATGTAGGTTTTGGTGTATATTGGCTGTGGGCTTGGGCAATACTCTGGTGCTGGGTTGGAGGGTACATTAACACTGCGTATGCATCCCTGCCTCTGGGATCAGGAACACCAGGGCAGTGTTAGCTTTCCACAAGCTCTCTTTCACCATGCTGTCACACTGCCCTATTTCACAAACACCTTCCTTTCCCTTCAAGCACTGAAAATGAAGGGGAAAATAAACCAAAACCAAAAAAAAAAAAGTATGTTGATAATAGCCTGTATGAGTCACACTGATCTCCAAAGAGTTGGATGAGGCAAACACCCCAGGAGAGGGGGTGGGATTTTAAGGAAGGTCCTGTTTTGTGTTTTACCATGATGAGGCATTTTTAGCACACAAAAAGTCTACTCTGGGGGAAAAAAAAAGAAAAAAAAAAAAAGAAAGAAGAAGAAGAATCAAACCCCATTGGTGAACTGCAGTAAAAATGAGTTTGCATTCCTGTTATGGATAATGCAATCCCACGACACTGCCTGCTGACAAATCCATTTGACTCCTTACTTCAGAAAGAACTAAAACCAATTTCTCACCTACCATGTAGCACTGCCACCCACCCCGGAAGGGAGTAGTTTCTGTGATGCAAGCCCACAAACATCTTTAAAAATGACTGTCATTCTAACCAAGACTTACTGAAATGCTGTGCACACATCAGGGCAACAGTGTGTAGTTTTCCTCATGTACTGTACAAGTCAGGACTGTGCTACCTGCAGCTGGCGTGCGCTGCTGCCCAGGGTAACAGGAGATGCTCAGATGGGGTGAGGAGAGCAGCCAAATAGACGAGGGTGGGATTTTTGAGAGTTAATTGTGTCGGTATGTCTCTTATGCCTTTGAAGCTAGGAGAAGCCCTTGCTGGCAGGGAAGAGATAGGCAAACACTCAGGACTTTGGAAAATCTGACCCTAAAAAGATAAAGCGTATGAGTCGCTAACGGTATTAGTGCAAGATTTAGTGATGTTGAATGATAGTTCAAAAATGTATCTGTAGGAATCCTGCAAGGTCAAGGGCTTAGAGCTGACAGTCATGTAGGTTTAGGTTTTCTTGCAGTAGAAGGATATTTTTAATGGTTTAAACCAGGTATTAGTACTATTGAATAGATTACACATGTAACTACACTTACCTATATGAATAGATAAATATACACACATGCAGCAACTGACAGGCATTGAGAGTTGATAGGTAATTATTTGGAAATAACCCATATCATAAAATATCTCTCTGCTATTACAGCCATTTCACACTTGCTTTAGCATTGGCATCTCTTTCAAGTGCCCCTGTGGCTGCAGATAATCTACTGCAAACATTTTCATTTGAACTGCACAAATAGTTCTCAAAAAAATCCTTCCTCTTACTCATCTACTGGAAAATGTGGGTCCAGTCTCTCATTTATTTTCATCAGGCTGTATGCACATTTTCACTTTTTCATGAAGTAGGTCCCTGGTATGCTGATAGATGAGGCCGTGAAATTGCTCCATGATAAATCCCACAGTTGTGAATGATTTGAGTTCTCTGTTTATAAAAAGCACTCAGATACATGCTCTTACTTGCTCTGTCAAATAAAAACAAGTCAAAAATACAGGCTTTGGCAGCCTCAAACTTTGCAAAGTTGAGCTGAATTCAGGGATTGGTTTTAGGTGAGGTAAAAAACAGCAGGAAGAGACATTTCCAGAGCACCAAAACACATAGTTTCAGCACTTCTGAAGTGAAACTCCTAAGTTTTCATCTTA
Source organism: Caloenas nicobarica (assembly GCF_036013445.1). Taxonomy (NCBI): domain Eukaryota; kingdom Metazoa; phylum Chordata; class Aves; order Columbiformes; family Columbidae; genus Caloenas; species Caloenas nicobarica. The sequence goes on along the minus strand of NC_088245.1, from coordinate 123,288,295 downwards.
GTTACTTGTTCATTTAAAGAGATTTTTTTTGTTGTTGTTTTTTCTTTGTTTCTTACTACAAAGTGTAAGTAACCTGAAACAAAACATCCCCTCCACCCGAAACATTTATTTTTGGTTCCAGAGATTCTTTTGAAAGTGATCCAAAATAAAACATGCTGCCCTTTGATTTGCTGAGAATGGAGAGGTTTCCACTGTGAGACTCGTTTTCTGAAATCCTTGTTGTTCCCACTTTTCAGTTCAGTCACTAAAGACTCCATTACCCAGACAGAACTACATTTCATACCCAGGCAGGTGTAAATTGCTGCACAAGTGGAGAATTAGGTTGCTTGTGAGAGATATACCCTCTGGTACTGAACTTGAAATGAACAGGTTTTAGAGTAATATATAACACAATAAAAATATTAAAATAAACATATCTGCCATGGGGTTTGGTCTTCTTCCAAGAATGGGAGTATGAGTTGTTCTGTAGAGCTCATGTTTTTCCTCCTTTTCATTCAGGTTTGGACATGAAATTGCATACTCTTTTTTTTTTTCTCTCCATTTTTTTCCCTAGTAATAATTGGACCACACATTGTCCTGTCAACAGAGCACTTACTGTCACCCTTCAACATCTTGAACCCTTTGTATACAGTTCACTCATTAAGGCACTTTGTAAAATTGATGTCCAAGAGGAAACAAGTACATACGCTTAATAAATTGAGATTCCCAGCAGCAGTTTTCCCTTACAGGAATAATAAAAAAATCTCTGTAGGATTAGATCACGCTCTGACACTAGCTCCTTCAAACAGGGTAAGGAAAATCTATGAGTTACATGTTTGCTGTCTTCTGTTCTATGACTTACAGACTTCTGTGGCTTAAAAACACACGTTTATATCTGTATATATACCTGTACCTAGAAGAACACCTCCTATATGTAATAAAAGGACCAAAGGTTGAACACCAATAAATTAAAAATGATTTCAAATAGAGCACTGCCTTGGTACTGTACATTTTTGGCCTATCTATTTAACCTAGCACATAACTAGAGAAAATACTGAGCTCAGTAGTAGTCTACTTCCAGCCCTGCTAAATAATGACGCAATTTTGTGTCATCCCTCATTCTTCTACACGGTTCAGACTATGACTGACCAGCAGCCAGTTACCCTGGAAAACCTCACCAACAAACAAACACTCGAAGCCTTGAAAGACCAAGCGGCTGAAGAGAGACGCTGCAGTCGGGCTGACTTCTGGATACAAGTGGGTGGTATAAACATAAAAGGGATGGCATTAGATTAGAGCTCTTACTTTGATCTCTGTGCAATAACAATAAAATAGTCATAAAGGACTTTCACTCGGTGGATCTCAAAGCACTAGAAAAAACCTTAATAAGCCTCACAACTCCCCTGTGAGGCAGATATTATCGCCTTCGTTTTACCAAACAATAAACTGAGCCCAGAGGTCTGAGATGGTTTGCCCAAGGCATGCAAGCAGTCCATCCTCATCCCCCCCGACAGGGACATGGCCCTGTCAGACACCTGAGAAAGAGACACTGTGGTCATGGCTTTCTGGTGATCCCCTGTGTGACCATTGTGCCTGACAGTCTCATCCTTGCTCACTCAGTGACAGCCTAATTTCACTGCTGTGCACCCATTTACTCTGCTTTAGGTGAGGGCAGCAATGTTTCTCACTTCTCTTTGTTAGCATTTGGAGCATTCGAATCTCCCCGGTCTTTATTTTGTTTAGTTTTCTCCTGGCTTTTGTATGCATGCCCTCATAGTGTTCTTGGCAGATCTCTGAGATGCCCAAGTCAGAGCTTGTGGATCTGATGCCCTTGCAGTGTCGGAGCTCTACATTACCAAAACCAAGAGGAAAACGTTCTGTTGGGAGGGCTGGAGAGCCCATCCTTGGTCCCTCAGGCCACCTACCTCAGCCAGCCACCCCTGCTTCTCACCAGGGTGCTTGGGAGAATCATTACCTTTCCTCACACACCCCAAGAAGATCCTCACCCCTGCAGTTCTGTCCACTGCCGTCCCTAGGCTGTGAGTCAGAGTGCAGAATATATTGGAATGTGTTGTCCTGGACAGCATCCATGTGGTGTGAGATGTGGATCTGACCAGGCAGATTAGGACTAGTCTCACCCTCCTCTTGCTGTGTTCACACTTGTAGTTGCCCGTGGAGACTGGGCTCCCCATCCTCTTTCAAGCCTCTAGAAAATCGGCTCCCATCCTAAAAGTCTGGTTACCTGCTGTAGAATTACCATAAAACTCCTTTTTCTCAGACATGTCCGCTTTTTCTTTCCTCCAGGCTTGATCCAGGTGGAGTTTGAGCTGCAGCTCCCGTCTGGGTTTTGGGAACCACTGCCAAGAGCCCAGGCAGCTCTGCAAGGAAGCGAGGAGGCAGGTTTGGCCAGCTGAGGCAGCCCTGGGGCAGCCAGCAACCCATGGCTCCGGGATGGGGCTGGACCCTATGCACACCAGCAGTCTCTGGTGGGACCCTGGAAAAGAGAAAGGGGCCAAAAGGAAAAAAACCCTCCTGTGGAAGGGGGTTTGGGCTAGGGGCCAAGAGTGAGCATTACATCAAGGGGCAGGAGCATAAGTTAGTGCCTGCACTTGTCTCTGTTAGCACAGAGAGAATGGGATTAATTATGTTGATTTTAATCATCTGCAGCGTTTGAGGCCAGATGGGAGAGACTTAAGGGATGGAGAGAGCTGTGAGCAGGAGAAGTGGGTTCCTGTACAGAAAGTGGACATGAGGATCGGGGAGATGAGAATTTGGGAGCAGGGAGTCAGAAAAACCTGTTGGAGCCATAGGGCAGAAATTTAGGTTGGCATGGCAGTCTTATTGGGAAGTGAGGCTTGGGGACCTCTGAAACTACAAAGGGCTGGAGGTTCTGCCTGGGTGGGGCACGGTCTTCCCGTGTGTGATATTTGAGGTAACGATGATAGATGTAGAAGGATGCTTGGGAAGCCTCAGGACCCCAAGGCAGGCATGGGGCTGGAGAAACTTTGGGAAGAGAGGGCTGGGGGGATCATTGCCCAGGGCAGGTGGTGACTGCCAGTCTGTGCTACCCATCCTACTCCCATCCCTTTCTCTCCCACCTCACTGGAAATCTAGCAATCTCACCTTGCCACGGGAGCACTTTGTAATACCGTCAAGATTGTAATTAATTAGGCAGCCATCAGCAAAGAGGACTGGCCTTTCTGCCTTAAGAAGTAACTGTATGAAGGGTGCAGCAAATTGTCCGCTCTACAATATTACAGAAAGACCTTTTTATACCAGGGAATCATCTCGCAGAACCCAGGTGAGCCATCATCCTGCAGCCCACTTTATCTGCCACTCATATGCTCCAGCACAGCTCTGATTTTCCTGGAGCATTCACCGACAGTAATGGTTACCTCCTTCGTGCTCACCATCCTCCAAAAAACTGGGTTCAGGCATGCCTTTTCATGTTGTGTTTTCTAGTAGAGCTGGGTAAGATATATTTTTTTTATACCCCATGGGAAATTTTCAAGATTTGTAATATTTTACTATCTTGAATCAGTAAAAAAAAAATCCATTGGTATCAGGACAAATAGTTAAAATATCAATTATATTTTTGAAATTAATTTAACAAAAAGCAACCAAACAAAATTAACCAAAAGAAACAAACAACAACAAAAAAGGAAAACAAAACAAAACAAAACAAACCCACATGAACACAAAACAAACCAAAACAGGTTTCATATAATGACTTTCAAACATTTTTTTCATTTTAATTTCAGCTTTTAAAAATAGTGCTTATTTGTATTACAAAATAAAAGGTGCTTTTAAAGAGAACCTCCTTCCCTCTGCCAATTTTCCTTTGGAAATACAAAGGGAGACATTTAGATGACTCCTATTTTTTTCAATAGCTTTTTCAAGGAGATAAATTAGTCAAAGGCAAGTTTTTGCTAGAAGTTTTTATTCAGCAGATCTGAAAAAAACCCACCTTTTTGTTGAAACATTCCCAAGCAACGCTTCTCTAGCTGTTGGTCAATGAGAGGCTCTGCCTGTGAGCAGCAAAGGGAACTCCACGTGCAGCAGTGATCAACACACTGCAGTTAAACATGGCGTATACATCCAGCTGTTGCCTGTCCTGTGACTTCCCAAAGGCCTCAACACGGGCTGCGTCAGCTATGGAGGGCTTTTTGTGCACTTTGTTCAGGGGTGTGAGTCTTGATGAGGAAACACAGGGGCTTTTTGTTGTAATATTGGTACTTTGTTTGACGGATAGTCCTGCTTTATCTGATGGAGGGCTTCAAGCTACTTTGCTGTTGCCTGAAAGCTTGAGAAGCTTGAGGAGTGAGTGGTCAAAATAGTCAAGGTCTTCAGGCTTCTGATCAGCAAGACTGAGAACTAATATTGAAACATGACATATTTTGCCCTTCCAATGAAATTCAAGATGAAAGAGTAGTTCTGAACAAGGAGGCAAGGATTTTATTGACTCTATATCCTCCTGTAAGTTTAAATACCAAAGTTGGGTTTGCAGTCTCTGTTAGTCTGGACTTAGGTCCATCTTCATGTTTAATAAACTTGATAATCCATTAGATTCAAACAGTTTGAATTCATTAAAATCCCAAGCCAGCAGACGTGCAAGGAAACCCACAAACGACTCGCTCACCATTCAGCAGGCATCTTATAAAATGCATTTCTTTTGGTTAATGCAGCTAGTGTATTTTACTGCACTTGGCACTTTTTTTCCACTGGACTCTCTCCCCCTGCCCTCCAAAAAAGAAACCAACACATCCTCAAAAGACTCCTGGTTTCCTGTCAGTAAACCAGTATCTTCTTGACAGATTACCCTAGGGAGAAAGAAAAAAACCCCAAACCTGACTCTCTCACAGAGTTCATGTTGCCCTCATTTACCTTTTGCATAACAAAAGCTCAGACTATAATTCTGAATAGATGTTTTGTGTAGTTGAACCAGGTGTCTTGCTCGGAAAGACAGTACATTAAAAGTCAGCAAAATGCCAATTTGCTTTGTTTCAAAACATTTTGTTTCAATTGTTGCCAAGACCTGGGGCTAAACACTACATTCTGTTTTAAGTGTCTCCATTCCGCAGTCAGCAAGCTGTTAAGGTTTTTCTTGTTATTTATCAGAATACTTTAATGACAGTCTCACCTAATCCTATTGCTCTGGAAGAGGTTTTAAGAAGTAAAACCATAGCTGCATACAATTTTGACTATGATAAACTGATGCCCACAAATAAGGTAATTTCTGTCCAATTACTGAGACTGGTGAAAGGAAAGATTAGTAATAGATGTCTATACTAGAAGAATTTTGATTCTTCTCTCATCATGTCTGCGGAGTTCATAAACCTGCAACTGCAGTGTATAAGCTGTGCATTGTAACCTCAGTTGCTGATTTGTTTAATCAGAGCTTAAACAAGTATCATGTGGTTTTATTGCTTGTGCTTTACATGTTTGTAAGTCACTGGTTTAGTTCTGCCACGAGTCTCTGCCTGCTCAGCCAAACACACCAGAGTTCAGGGGTTTAAGCACATGCTTAAGTGCTTTCCTGAGTCGGGGCCACAGTGAGTGTGTTTTAAGTCCCTGCAGCTGGAAACATTTTTGCACATGTCTAATTTTATGCACTTGGTTAGTCCCAGGGAATTTAACAGGCCTACTTATACGTGTGAAGCCATTTGCATGCAAATGTCTGGATGACCAAGGCTTAGCACTAAGCTGCTCTGTCCTGAGGTATAGTAGGACATCTCTGAGCAAAAGCTTTTTCTCCTTGAGCCTTACCTAAAAACTAAACGACAGCCAATAGTGGGTAAGAGCAGAGGTCATTTTAGCTCACTATCTTGCTTTTAGCAATGGTAAGTAGTGGACATCTAGAGAAAACAAGAAAGAAACATAGCGGGCATGGAAGGATGCATCTTCTTGTACCTCCTTCCTTCTCCCCAGCTCTGGCCATCAGTGCTCCAAGGAGGTCCTCAGCTGGAGGCTGTATTTGGTCTGTTGTGTTTCGTAGTCCCTAATGGCCCTGTTTTCCATTTAGGCTTTGGCTTTCACATTATCCAATGGCAGAAACTTCCATAGTTAAAAAACAAAACAAAACAAAACAAACAAAACGTGGGAAAACTGCTGTGTGGAAAAAATCCTTCTCCTGGCATATCCCATACCTGCACCTGGCTGTCTTGGAGGCTGCTCTCCTTCTCTCATGTGATGGCAAGTTCCTCCTCCAGCTGCTTCTTCCTGCTGTAACTGTAACTGCACACCCCCTTTTGGTTATAACTTTCTTACTGCCACCTCCCCAAATTATAGTTTATTTAGTCTCTACGGATGCTTGTCCACAGTGCTCACCACATGTCCTTCCTGCACTCATGCTTTGACTTACCTCTGAGACAGAGCCAAGGAGAGCATTCAAGTTAAAATGTGTCCTAATAATATTTTCTATTTTATTCCCAACAACTGTCTTAGCAGCAGTATTTTTTGTTCAATTGCTGCTGAGCACTGAGTTGACGTTCAGAGAACTGCCCACAATGACTCAATTTGGTGTATCTTAACGTTTCTCGCACGAGAAAAACTGCGTGAATGCTCTTGGCCTCAGTCTGACAGAAGTGAGAGGTTCTGTGAACTGCAGCTGAGTCATCCATGTCCTGTGACTAGTTTAAATATCATGATTAGGTTGCTACTTTTATCACTGAAGTTGTGACAAAACTTGTGACTAGTGATGAATGAATAACTGAAAAAAAATTCACAGATTTTCTTCTAAATTCAACAGCTAATTTCAGCTTGACTGAGTTTCTGCCTTCCCCCTGTCCCCCCCCTTTTTGGTAACACTTTGAAATTTCGTTAATGCATTCAGCTGCAGAGCTGATCTTTTCAGCTGTGGAGTGGTCAGTTAGTTACTCACATCATGAGTTGTTATTTCTGTTTCCTGGCTGGATTAACTCTGTAACAAATCAAAACAGCAAGTGTTGCTGTCAGAGAGATTCAAGCTATTCCTGCGGTCGTATGAATAGTTTAAGTAATATCTCACACGTGATGCTGTGGCCTGTATATTCCTCTGCAACTCTTTATTTTGAATGACCATCAGTGTTGTTGAGAAATCTGAATATGGTTTTGAACAGTGAATAGGCACTTTGCTGCAAATAATCTGGTCTCATCCTAAAGCAATGCAAACCAGTAGGAAGGGTCTCCTGGATTTCTTCTGGGACTGAACTAGGCTGTCAGTGAGCAAAGCAGTGATATGAAATGAAAAGAAAATGTAACAGTTAAAGTCATTCACATTTGCCTGGAGCTGACCCTAGTGCTCAGATTCACCCAAAGGAGAGTGAGTTCAGTGAAATAACACCCCCTGGCTTCAGCAGGGTTGGGGTTAACCCATCACCTCTGGGTAGTGATGGTCTGCTGCTTCGAAGGAGGCCACAGATGAGAGCTGGGAGGATCTTCTGGCTGCTCTGTGAGTCCCACAGCCTTTCTCATCTGAGGTCTTCCTCAGCTTTACCATGACGAATGACCCCTTCAGCCCAGAGTCAGAGTTTTACTGCCACTGCAATTTGCTCCAAAGGACCATGCAATCTGAATATGCAGTGCAATTACAGCATATTAAATATTGATTGTTTAAGAAGCACGTGGTAAAGGGTATTAAACAAAGTACATGTCTTCCATCTAACTGCCTTTACAAATATGAAAATCCAATGTACTGTTGTACATTTAATACCACATTAAATATAACATGCACATGGCACTCTACATACCCTCAATGTAAAAGCATATACTAATAGTTTCTCTGACAATAACTGCCTAAGTAAGTGATACACGTATTAGTTTGTTCATTTAAATACTAGGTAACTGTAAAAGCTCCTTAACCTACAACCCTCTAATACTTCCTGATGGACTAGAAGAACCATTTAATGATATTAACTTGACAGCTGAATCATGTGGGCTGAAATCCAGACAGGATCAATTCCCAATTCCAGTACGGCATTTTATATGTCAGGACATTAAGGAGAAGCATGATATAAGGCCCAAAATTTAAGGCCAGGCTGGATGTATCAGACTGAAGAACATTTAACATTGAGGAAGACAGGGTGTACACAGAGTTCGACAGCTCCCACAGGAATGAAGGAGCAACTGTCCTGTCCCTGAATGCTCTGTAATTTGCTCATTAGGATCCTTTCACAGAAAGGTGGAGAATTACACTTATATTTCTACTCCAGGTCACAAAGAGATGGGATATGAATGTGTAATTTACTCATATGACACGAATACTAGTAAGAGCAACCTCATCATTTCCGTCTTGTTTATCTTTCAGAGAAAGGACTGATCCAGTTTTCAGCTGGATCATCAGCCTAACCTCAGGTCCTGAGGGGAAGGAAGCACGGCCTTTGCTGTGGCCAGCACTGTAGCATATGCTGCAGGCCATCTTAGGTGGCCCACGCTCACCAGGCCTGGTGTCTGAGGGTCCTGCCTTAGGGACATAGGTCTTGGCACGCACCACCATTGCTGTGTCACGTCCCTTTCCTGGATTCAGCCCCACATACTCATTCTGGCCATATAGTACCTCTCCTCAGTGGAGACTTATTTTTCAGTGGAGCTGGCAATTGACACGTCTTCCAAACTCCAACTTGAAATCTTTTCATTGCTGATAACAGCAGCACAACTTGAATTCTGGTCATACATCCTCCATCATCCACAGCTACCTTTTATGAACTTTCCTCTTCAACTTGCTGAATCTGTTCTTCCCCACTGAAAATACAAATTTCAGATAACTAAGAAAATCATTTGCTATCATAATATTGCCATGAGCCTCAAAACATAGTGGCATTTTTGAGGACAAGGCTTGAACCATGTGTATCTGTTTTGGTTTCACTAACATTGCAGTAGGCTTCACCTCTGACCCATTCTATTTGCTGCAAGAAGAAACAACCATTTTCATGGATTTTCCTTGGCTTCTGAGTAAAAAGGCAAATGACGTTGACTGTATTTAGAAACGTAATTGAAGTCACAGAAACCAAGAACAGGAAAAATGCATCAAGTAAAAATAACTGCTTACAAGAGGAGGCAATATACTGGACAAATTGTACGGAAATAGTAAATTAGTCAGAAATTCCATTGGAAAAGGACAAAGCTCTTTATGAATAGGACTCTGTAGCTTCTAACCAAATTCTTTCCAATAAACCCAGGCCCTCAAAAGTATATCAACATAACTAATTCTGACCACTTTTCATTAGCTTATTCTGTCATTTAGAGAACGCAAATGACTACTGTTTACTCATGACTGTTAAGACAGGTTTGTTAATTTTGAGTGCCCATGAATTTTTTATCATATCTGTAATCATGATGTTTGAGTCTCATGGAAACTTAACAGGCTTTCACAACAGCCACATTCTTCTAACTTAGAGAGAGAGTAAAAATGAAAATTTTTAGTAACAGTTCGAATATCAATATTTTTTGGCAAAAAACACAAAATATTTTAGGCTGGATATGCTGGTGTAGTGTTTCATAAGGAGCTGTAGCATAAGTACCTTAATTTCCAGATGCTGTTTCCAAACCGCATCCTCCAGCTCACACTGTTAATGGAAAGAAGGTGAGGGGGCAGGATGTACAGTGGGAATTTCCCTGTAATGCATCATAGTTCATGTAGCCTCCTCAAGAAACTCTCACGTACACCAAGAAGTAAGACATAGGGCAACCAAACTAGAATGACTCTGAAGCAGATTTTTTTTTCTGGCTGGAAAGTGGGGGTTTTTTGTTTGTTTTGTTTTGGGGTTTTTTTAGCATTATCCTCTTCTTTAGTTTTAACTTTATATGTTTTCCCCATCCTTGAAAACCAAAGTGTGCCACCAAGACTAAGAACTCAGAAAATATTATATGTCTTACCTGGAGTAGCCACAGGAGTGACAATACAAGTTCCACACATTGCCCTCACTCTCTCTATTTCTAGAAGTCCTTAATCAGCTTATGAAGTACTTTTTCTAAAGGCTATGATCTCCTAAATGACACCTGTAGAGCCTACAAGATATTAAAAAGCCCCTCAGTAAAAAGTGTTTCTGCATGTTTTATTTCCTGGCGTCTTCCCTGAAGAAACAGTGGGTGTCTTTTTCCTTTTTATTTCCTTTCAACACTGACAGTTTGTCTATTAAAATCAGATCGGTGATTACAACTCATTTTGCACAGGCTGCAAAAAAAGCTGTCAGCTGGTTTCTGCCAATCATAGCCAGATTTCAAGTAGTACACTACTGTATGATGCAGTAACTCAGTGCATTGCAATTAAACCTCTGAAACAGTCTTTCTCTGTTGCTTGCAACTTTAGCTGAACTGGGAACTTGCCTAGCACAAAGCCACCTGGAGAAGTTCTTCCTTTTTATTTGGTGCAAGGCTGAGGGGGACTCCAAAAATCTTGTAAAACTCTCTTAGAGAGGCCCAGGGGATGGATAGAACTCACTTCTGTACACTTCTGAGGAACCTCTGCTTGCTCTTCTAGCCCCAGGGAGGCCACGCAAGGCAGAGCCAACACAAGTGGGGATGCTCGCCCCCGGGCAGATGCTGGGGCATCCTTGGGACAAGACTATGGGTCAGCATGGATTGGAGGCACAGGAATCAATGACAAACAAGGGAGTTAACCTGATTGAAGCACTAATGATAGATCCACAGGGCCGAAATCAGCACCCATGGGCTGGGCAGATACAGGCATAGCTTGGAGCAAAGATCCTCCTCTGTACATCTGTTTCCATGCAGTGATCCCACGGCAATAAAACTGAAGCTCCTGCAAATGTTGTGGCTCATCTTGCTGAAACAGGCTGTGATGCCTGACAGAGCTGGGGGAAGCCTCCAGCAGGCATCAGTAGGAACTTTCAATTAAGATGGCAACAGTTCTCAGTTTTATATTCCTAATTAATATAATGCTTCTGAACAGTGTCAGGCAGACATCAAAGCTCTAGGCTTACCATGACAGCAGACACCACAAAGAGAAATTGTTTCCATGTTTCCATTGCCATTAGCCATGGCTATCTAGCCCTCTCAGAATGGCTTGTTAAATATAGAGCTTCAAATTCAAACCTGATCCAATGCAAACAAAACATGAAATGCCTTTGGGAATTTCCCTAATCTTTCACTTCTTTAGATAAACAAAAAGGAAGAGATTTTCTGCGGTTTTCAATTTGTTGGACTTCTCTTTTTTTAAGCCTGTGTTAAAATCTGATTTTATTCTTTGCAACTCGTCATCCCATGATTTTCACAAAGATGACCTAGCAACAACAGGAAAAGTTGTTCAACTAACGTCACTGGGAGCCACCTCTCAAAAATTTTCTACTCTGTGATAGGATCATCCCAGACCTCCTTGTGTATCCAGAAGAGACTTTGTGTAGCTACAGACTTTTGCCTGCTGCTATTCATGTGCAGTAATACAAGGAGTATTTTTGCTTAAACTGTGCTGAAGTTGGTATAATTAGAGAACATTTTAAATACTGAATTCTACTTCAACAGAACAAGCAGTAGAGATTTTTAAAAAGTAAGGAATTTGATGAATCATGAAACTAACTCATTCTTTTACGTGATTTTCCCCTGATATAGGCATTGTTTTGTCTCAATAGGTTTGGACTGGAATAGATTCTTAAAAAAATAAGTGAAAAGGAGCTTTGAAAGTAACATAATACCTCTGCAGTTTTTTAAGAGTAAATCTCATGCAGAGGGTCTTACGGATTTCAGAAAGACTGAGATTCTCTTTATGTTGAAGAGTAAAATTAAGATAGAAAATATGTTCATTTTGGAGGCCTCCCACACACCAAGCTCCATAATCACACTGGTAGAGTGATGCATCATGATGCGTTATTCATCAAATACATTTGTTCAGATTATGTCATATATGTCTCCCTTAAGGGCCACATTATTTAATAAAGGATTTTTATTTTCTGTTGGGAGGTTGCACGAGGATGTTTTACTGTGCTTCAGAGCCTTGTAAAAAAGTACAGCTTTTTTTCAAACAATCCTTCTGATCCATCTGGGGGGTCTCTGTCTATGTTACTTGGTAGAAATATTGGCTTGCTTACCAAAACCAATACAAGCATTATGCAATAAACACGATATAATACATGCATATTAAATATAGCCATAATAATTAATGTACAAAATACATACATGCATGCACTTTGGAGTTATGTTTCATAAATTAATATATATATTACACTAACTCCACACAGGATGTAAAGAAAATCTGTTTCTACTGCATACAAAACAGACATTTAACGTGTGAAGCAAATAGGAAACATGTTTCCTACTAAATTTAGAGGCCATATTTCATGGAGATCTCCGCATGTCTTCTTAATTCATCTCATGTTTCTATGATCGTTTGCATTTCTTCCCTCTTCTTTTTTGTCTCAGAACTGGTACAAGCTTGGCTCTTTGTAGAGCCAGAGTCAAGACTGATCTGTTGTCTCTCCACATAGCCTTTATAAATTTTTCAAGGTTTTTTGCTTCCCAGCTATTGGTTTGTGATTACTATCCCCTGTTGGAGAAAAAGACATACCAAAAAAGAAAATGAAATATGAAAGTGGTTTAGCCCCTGTGCAGAGATTTAGGCACTATATTTAGCATTAATTGACAGCATTTAAGTAAGAGGCCAGTGCAAAAAAAAATAACCCACACAAACTGTCCTCTTGCCTAGTTGCTGAAGGGCCTAAATCAGAAGGCATGTGGTATTTTGGTAACTACAGAGCTGTAGCACATGTCTTGTGTAGTGAAAGTACCTATACCCTGGCTTTCACCTCATATCTGGAAAACATGTTAGCTCAACTTTGGTCATGAGGTAAGTTTGTACCCCAGCGCTTTAAGAGACCAAGCTGAATTCTTCATGCTTTAGGTCACAGGGTTTTAGTTAAAAGTCATCATTTAAAAAAGCAAAATATGGCAACTATTCTGTGAGAGACATTTTGCCTTCCAGGTTATTCAGAGACTAAGAAAAATTCCTTAATATTTTAAATTAAAAAGCTTTCTTTAACTAGCAATTCAAAAGAGGGTTCAGAAACCTTATACAAGGCAAGCTTATCTGCAGTTTTCGTTAATTGGCAGTGGTATGGAGCTATTGGGCACAAAGAATTTCTCATTGCTTCTGCCTCTTTATTATGAGCAAATATGGAAATAACTGATACAGCATTTGCCAATGACATCTACTCTTTTCTGTGGTCATTAGCACACGGGATGACGTCTACCAAGAATTCTTTTCATGTGGGAAGCTATAAACCGCTCTTCAAGGAAAATGCACCCTTTCTGTCTTGGTTGAGGGTGGCAGCAAAGAAAATGTCTGGCGCCCAGAAGAAGCAGACTTTCAACTACAGCAATAGTGAGAAGCTAAAGAAACACTCACCACCAATTTATCTTGCAAATACAGGAGTACCTTTTTGCAAGACGCCCACACTGTTGATATTGCAGTAGATTAATTTGATTTTTTTTCATCCCCACCCTTACAATACTTTCACGATGTACTATCAGTAACAGTATTACTATTGTCATTATTGCTATTCTTCACAGCAAAGAGAAAAAGAGTGAGCTGGCAAGTACACCTGAATATCTATTATAGTTTCTTGCCTTGCAGAGACTTCGCTTCTTCACCCTTGAGTGAAAGTGCACAGTGCTGCTCCACTTTGGACTGCGACAGTGTGTTTTCTTCTCCTGGTTACCCTTCTTGCAATATGTGTGCAGAATATATTGTTGCTGCTTTGGAAATACAGCCACCTCATTGTCTGAAGACAAACTGGATGGAGCTTGCCCAAAGTACAACACAACATGATAAACTGCAGTTTGGTGCTTTCAGAGCAGCAGGTCTGTGCCGCAGTACTAGGAGAAAGGTAATTCTAAGGGTATTTCTTCAGTGTCAGGTCCTTAGGTACAATGTGTTTACTGGTGAATGTTACTTTTTGAAGTCTCAGAGTCAGATAAGATCCATACCAGCAGCAACAGCAAAACACAAAAGCAGGGCAATCTAGAGAAGCTAACATAAAATAAGTAAATACATTAAAACAAATAGGTGTATACCACATCTTTCCCCAGTTCCTTTGCAATGCCTCTGGCTCAGGTTCATCCAGAAGAGTCTAAGTATTGGTTAATGTCTCATTTCTGAATATAGGATATATGGCAAATAGGTTTCCCTCCTGCCAGACCTGGTGCTAGCACAAGACACATAACAAAGAAACCTCACTTGACGGAAGTGATCAACCTGAAATCTGATTCTAAAGCAATGTTTTAAACAAGAACATGAAACAATACAATGGAAATCCGTTCCTGAAGCAAGGCTTTCCATGCAGAAAGTGGGAAGGTGCAAGTCAACCTATTGCTGTTTCAGTTTTAAGATTACAATCTTGTGGTCTCCTTGGGATGTCATAATATGCTTTGAACTTTGAGTCAAGCTATTTCCATATTCATTTGCTTACTTCCACAAGGACAGACACCAATAAGACAATACACTACAAATCATTTTGTTATAAGTTACAGAAGGGGCGGAAGAAAAAGGGGGAGAATAAAGAGGGAAGGGAAAGAATATTTGGTCTGTTCTTAATTAAAACCAGCCGATGACATACAATGATTTGTCTGAAGCACTTCTGAGCTGTACCCATTTCTGTTTACACTTGACAGCTGTACATTCTTTCCTGCCTGTATTGTTTGAACTAGGGCCAATAGTACAATCATTAAATCTTTGATAGGGTTTTTTAAATACAAAATTGACCTTTTCCTTTGAGACAAAAAGAAAGGTAGGGAAGGAATAGCTATGTTACTTTAGAGAGGTTTGGATTTACTAGGTTGTACACCCTGTATTGCAAAACAGTGCCTCTGGTCATTTTTGGACTGGCTATTAAGAGGCTTTTTTCATGTTCCTCACATTTGCTTACAAAAAGAAATCATCATCCTGTGACCCTTTCCTCCCAGAAGATGCCTGCCTTGGGAAAAGAATAAACCAGAGCATCCATGATTACTGAGTGTAATTCTGCATTGTGAGTGGGATGCAGAGGGTCTCACTTTACTAGGACAAGTTTCTGCTATGAACAAAAAGATTCAGGAAAAAAAATCATAGATCGAGAAAAACAGAAAGTTAAATATGAGGTATCTGAAGCCAGCTATCCGTCTGTCATGAATTGGGAAGATGGAAAGTAAGTCTTTGTCAAAGCCAAATGTGTCCTGGACACTTCACAGGTTCTTTCTTTAAATACAGTCTGCAGCCTCCAGAATCGATGGCTCATTACAAATGGAAATGCTTACCTAAAAAGGAGAGAGAAAGAACACTGGCATATGCCTTATCCCTTAAGTTTGAACTAAACCACAGAACTGATTTGATCCAGATATCACCAGCTGTCCCCTGAACTTGCCTGAAGTGTGTTTCGTTGCCAGCTTTGGCAGAGGCAGACGGACGGACCACGCTGTGTGATCAACCAGGGCTGTGCTGCTCCTTCCTGAGCTGAGACGCCAGAGATGCATTTTGTTTTATAGACTGGAGCTTAGTCTAAAATCACACAGAGAATAAACAGGAAGGATATATTTAGCTTCTGCAGCTTAGTAGGAGTGGGAAATCTTTACTTTACTTTAAAGTCCTGAAATAATTTTTAAAAACTTACACAGCCCTTATGATTACCCCAGAGCTCCCTAGAACTGTATGGGCTGGAGGGGATGTCTAAGTCCTGCCGGCGCTGAAGGGGTACCTACCACTCTGCTGCTCGTCCTATCTCACGTGGAGATTGCCTTGGGTTACGAGGTTTGGTTTATTTATGAATTTAAATGTGTTATGAAAAAAGCTACATTCTTAGATTTTATTAGCCGAGTTATGGCAGCACTTAACTGGCTTTAACTGAGGTTAAAGACCAAGACAAAAGAAGATATAGTCCCTGCTTTGAACATCTGAGTGCCTCCCTCCTCTATCATGTAACGTCCAGGCTATCTGAAAAGAGAGAGCCTGCCAAAGATATGTAAAAACACATTGCACAACACTGAATGCATTCAAGCAATGTCACAGCAATGCTGGGAAGGTACTGAGTCTGAGCATAACAGAATCCCTGCCCCGTGGACCTTCATGTGAGATTTTCAGAACTCCCCAGCATTGGCCTAATTGAAGTTGATTGGGTTTTTTCCGTTATTTACTTTTGGTATTAGATCAAGGCCATAATGTCCAAAAATTTCACTCACACTCTAAATTAACTTTTTCAGTTATTCAATCGACTTATGATAGTGCTGAGGACAAACTGGATTTCAACTTCTGGTATCTTACCCTAGCATTAAAAGTTTACCAATTTCAATGGATCTTCCATTTTCCTCTCATTTTCCTCAGAGCCTCAAAAAGCTCCAGGGAAGATGCCTTTTCTGAGAAGTCACAGGCATGAGATGGACCAACTGGCAAAAGAAATATTCCAAAAAGACACAGAAACAATGGCTACATCAGGCACAGCTGAGGACCAGCAGTCAGTATTTCTCAGGCTGTTTGGAGGTGTTAAACCCAAGTTGTGAGATCTTGGTGTGCCCCTCCTCATTGGTCCACACAAGGAACCTGGCCTCCTCCTGATGACCTCCAGGTACATATCTTCACCTTCACTTCTGCCAGTGGTGTGACAACCCTACATGCAGGAAAGGAGAAACCTTCAGTGTGTACCTATAAGCCCCCAGGCTTCCCTGACACTTAGACGCCTCCTGTATATCTGACCCTGGGCAGGTCCCTGGGAAGACTCACACTCACTTCCACACAGCAGATTCAGCCTCATGCTCCCAGGTCTCTGAGGGGTACTTCTGAGGAAAACTACAGATGAAACATCTGGCAGGCTCCACATCTGCTGTAATAGTGATTATCTACATGCTGCGCTAGGACTAGGATCTTTTCAAAGCTGGATGGATCGTGGTGCCATCATGTATGTCTAATTATGCCTGTCAGAATCATACTGATACATCTGTAAACTGTCTTCCACCCAAGAGATTTGGATTTGTTGCTTTCTCCTTTTCCTCATTCTTCCAGCACTCCTAACCTTGCTGTTTTGGGATCACCATCTTCCAACTTGACTGAATTGTCCCCAAACACCACCTACAAATGCTGTAACTGAGAGGTGATCTCTGCTTGAAATTTAAGGCAAATTCTGTAAACGGATTATTGAGACAGTCCCATAGAAAGCTCCCTCGTTTCCCTATCTCAACAACTGTCTTTCCACTCCACTGTCTGCTTCTTTTTGGTCTTTGCTTGCCATGTCACTTTGCCATTCAGATGCATTACTCTGGCTCGGTAGCCATACTCTTAGGGCCCTTTCCTGAGTCTCTGGGAGCAGAGAGAGGAGATTTTCCTGTAAAGAGTCTAGTCTTGTGCTTTGAATCACTTCATTTTCTCACAGAGACATGATTAAGTGTGTTCATTGCAAGTTCCAAGCACAATTATCCTCTAGCTACATTGTGAACATCCTTGACTGGTACAGGAACTCCAGGGATTGTCACCATAGGACCATGTGAATACAAATAAATCAGTATCATTGCGAAGGCTAAAGGGGAAAAAATATTTCTCACAGCACAGCCTTCGAGAGGACTAGAGTCTGTAAATGTGCCTGCTGGCAGCAGTGATATCTGACTTTCTGGTTTCTCAGTCTTCTACCACATCCTTTCTAGTTTGACTTCAGCTTCACCAACTGATTTTCCCTTGCTTCCTCAGCAGAAATGGAAACATATTTTAGAACTGAATCACAACAGAGTTATTGTGTTTTGTTTCATTGATGAGGATACTTCAGTTACCTGCACACATGTAAAACCCACTGATTAGGGTCATCATCTGTCTGTGACACCTTACGGAAAGCTGGAGCGCTTCAGGTACTTCTTAGATTAACACTAATTTAGAACTGCTCAGAACCAGGCAATGTCATGAGACAGAAAACCAAGGTCAACAAACAACCCACTTCCATACTGCAAACAGGCAGCATGTGCCACCCCAGCTGGGATCCCCAGCCATGTAAGGGAATGTGGATTTATACCACAGTTATGCCCTGAGCAGATGGACCTGATGAGCAGCGAGATGAGTCAGTCCTTTGGGGGTTCAAGGGGATTCCCTACATAGCACTGAATCATCAATCACCAATTCTGTAAGATAATTTCCACAGCAAACAGTTGGGAACAAATAGTCGAAGCAGCAAAGGGAGGATTTGGGTTCAGCAGCAGTCTCGAGGGCCACTGCTGAGTCACGCTCTGGATTTGGAGGGAAAAAGTGGATGTCACAGAAGATGTGTTCAGCCTGGAAGTAAATCAAAGACATGATCGTTTCCCAGCTCATGATATTTATTCCTAGTTCATTACTGTATTTATATTCGTCCCTGTGAAGAGTGTACAACAATTAGCAAGGCTGGCCTTTTGGGGAAGTGCTTATCGGCACCTCTAATGGAACACAAATGTACAGGGCCCTCGTTAGCGGGCTGGGAAATGAAGGCCAGTGAGAAACCCCTGTGGAAAGGAAGCTGCATGGCTAGTATAGTATTGCTTCCCCAGGCAGTTGTAGTGTGATGGCAGCAGAATCTGAACTCCTGTTTCTGCTCAGGCCAAGCAAAGGATGTTTTTATACACATAAATATACATATATACATGCATATATCACAAACACGTCTTAACTGGGGCAGTTTCTTGCAGTTTACCAGCAAGGAGGGTGAAGACAACTACAAATACCTGAAAGGAGGTTGTAGTATGGAGGGTGTTGGTCTCTTCTCCCAAGTAGCAAGTGAGAAGACAAGAGGAAATGACCTCAAGCTGTGTCAGGGAATGTTTAGATTGGATATTAGGAAAAAATTCTTTATAGAAAGGGTTGTCAAGCATTGGAAGAGGCTGCCCAGGGAAATGGTTGAGTCACCATCCCTGGAGGTGTTTAAAAGACACCTAGATGAGGCTTTTAGGGACAAGGTTTAGTGCTGGTGTTAGGTTAACAGTTGGACTTGGTGATCTTGAGGATATCTCCAAACCAAAATGATTCTATGATTCTATGACAAGGACAAAAACATGTGAAAGAAGAGATAATGACGTATGGTGTCCCCTACCATGGCAGACGCAGCCTAGGTGAGGACCACAGCCAGGGTACATGTGCCGGCCAGCTTCAGGATCCTCACATGCCTCAGCTTTGTGGGGATCACTCAGGATGGGGTTCAAATCTGTCGTGTGTGCAGGGCTCGTGGGGATGGGGTTTAGAGTCACAGCTATAATCAGACGGAGGTATTGCCTAGGCCTGGGGCTACCCTTGTTGGCTGGCCATGTATCTACACAGTAAATGCAGGCTTCACTAACATATGGATCCCAGGGATCAAAAACTGGATGGGCAAACTCAGCTTTAACAGGTTAATCAAGGGGATTTGCCCCTTTTTTTTGTAGCCTGACAAGACAAAGATCGCCACATCAATCAACTTACATTAGGTTGCACTGAATTACATAATTCAAAACTGAGATGTGTCTTATTGTGTTTAACTATTATTAAATCAGCTCCCTCAAGTTCTTTAGGGCTATGCCAGTTTACACCAGCCAAGGATGTGGTGCTAGCTCTCTAGGAAGCTGCTTGCTGTTAAGTGCATACACATTGCCTGCTAAGAGTTCACAAGCTGAGGCAAAAAGTCACCCAGGACTCCTATGATCTCTTGCTGCTGTTCAGCCTGAAGAACCTAGGTATTAAACATGTAACATGAAGAAATAAAAATATGCATATTTTTAGCTGAGCTAGATTTCCATGTTCCCTGCTTTTAAGAGTATTATATCGACACCTGTTAGTTTTGCTCTAGTCATCATTTCCATCAGAAACTTATTGTTTCAGGGATTTTATAACTCATAAAACTTTTATAAGTCTGACAAAATGTGCTTTAGGGAAAAGCTGATCTTTCAGGTTCGGCGCTGGAATGTATTTTTATATGCGACAAATGTAAAAGGGAATAATAGTTGCAATGGCCTTTAGTATGTTTAGAGGGAGGAAGAACTGCAAATATAATCAGAAATCAAATAATTTAACCATTAATTTTACACAAAGAGTCTGGGCAACCCTTGCAAAATATATATCAATAGACAGCAAATAAAAAGGAACCCAGACAGTGGGGAAATTCTCATCCTTCACTTCCAAAAAGCACTTAAGCACCTACTTAAGTCCATCTTTACTGCAAAAGACATTTGAGCATGTATGTAAACCCCTCTTGCAAAAGGATTGCTTTCCTCAGCGTCTGCTGTGAACCCAGGAGTCATCCCACTCAACTCATTACTAATGCTCTTGAAATTACTCATGGGCATAAATATTTGCGAGAATGGGGCCTCAGTGAGGAGCTGTGTCTATATGAGGAATCATGGCCAAACTATGCCATTGTAAAGAAAAAATCCTCCCAGACTCACTGTCTCCACCAGAGAGCTGTTACCAGCGTGGCGCTGGGTGGCTGCTGCTGCCCAGATGGCAGAAGCCAAGTGCCTGGCCCCTGGCAGCAGGCCACATCTCAGAGGGGTCAGATGCATCTCCTGGGAATGCATCTCCAGATGAACTCTGGGAAGAAAAAAAGCACGTCCATGGCTGACAACTGCTTCCAGAGGAACAAAAGCTTCTTTAAAATTCCTCTATCCCTGTTTGCAAATAGAGGATTGAGGTTCTCTGTGGTTGTTTGCAGCACACAAGCCTGACCAAGAAAACTGCAAAAGTCCTCTACAAACTGCTGTCTCAGCTGGCTTGGGGGTGGTGAATGAATGTCACCTTAACTCAAAGCATCTGTGAACCAGAAAGGATTTCCATTGAGACCTTTTACCCTTTCACAAGAGGTTGGCCCCTCTTCCAGAGGTTGGTACCCTCTCAATGTCTGCTGCCGAGACACCCTCTGGTGGGACACCAACAGTATCTGCTGTGGAAATCAAAGGAAGACTTCATGTTTTCACTGTCCCAGCTTACATTTGAATATCCTGGGCAAAGCCACCTTAAATCTGGCAGGTTTGGGGCTCATTTTCATTAAAAAAAAATTTGTTCCTCACTCTCTACATGCTCTTGTCACACAAAGACACATCTTGGGACGCAGCCAGTGTCGACAAAGACTAGGTAAAAAGATTAATCTAGTGCAGACCTGTTAGTTAAAGAGAAGTGGGAGGCTTGACTCTACGCATTTGAGAGCATCTGTAGTGTTTCTGAAATATGTTGCTCAATTCTTGTTTGAAGTCTTATGGATTAATTCCTGAGTTTTGATTTTCTCAGCATTTTGAAGACTCAATAAACACCTTATGACTGTGTTTTTTCAGTGCTACCTAACAGCTGGCATGACTTCTTGCAGGTATTTCCATACCTGGGAGACCTCATATAGACCTTTTTACAAGTGGGTTATGATGAAAATATTGGGTGGCAAAAAAAGAGCAAATAAGAAAAAAAACCTGTAGGGGTGGCCACAGCTCCATCAAGCTTATTTCTCCAGTATAGGGGTAGGAGCCATAACTTTTAGTCCCTTTAATATTTACTTGTCCTTTCAATTCCCCACCAAACCTGACTGCCCTGTGAAACCTACTGAGAAAAACTTAAAATCCCAAAACTGAAGGTTAATGTAAAGCTTTCTGCATTTCTTAATGCTAAGGAAAAAATCATCTTTCCTGTTTCTAATGTAGCCCATGTGTAAAGTTACACACTGCACGCGCTGGCTTTTAACAGGAACTGTTAACGACCCTTTTTGATCTCAGGAAGCAGAGGAAAGCCTCTTCACCTAAGAAAATAACAGCGATGTTTATGGGCGCTGCTCGTTTCCCATTGGGAGCTGCCAATCACCCCTCCCGCCCCCCCGAGCTGATTTCTGGGGGGCTGTGGTGGGGGGCCGGGGCTTGCTTCGGCTTCCTTCCATGGGAGGGCTCCGGCAGCCGATGCTGTTTCTGGGCAAAGGGCCACGGCTGCGATGTCTGTGTGAGATGGGCTGCAGCTGGGAGTTGGGCTGGGTGGGTGCTGCGGGCAGGCTGCTCCCCAGCCTCCTGCCGCTGTTAAAAACAGTTTCCTGACTCCTTTGAGTTTGAGCTTTCTTATTTTTGTTTAATTTTATTTATCTATTTATTTATCTATTTGAATTTTAAGAAAATAGGTGCTGTTTGACTTCTAGGAAACGTAGATGCGAAAGTTTGCTGTGCATACAGGAGGGCAGCCTGGCCCATCCACCTTGTCCCTCCACCCCTGTTCCTCCAGCACAATGAGTAGCACCTTCTTCTCTTTACTGTCTCTTAACACAGGAGCCAGCAGTTCATCCTCCCAACATTCAGAGCTACGCTTTGAAAAGCAAAAGAGTATTCAGGGCTACTAGCTAAAAAGCAGAGAGCAGGTAACTGGTTGAACTGAAAGGAACACCACCAAGGGAGAATTTATCTTCCTGTGTTATCTTACGACTTAGAATCTGTGCTAGCAAAACTTCACTTCTTAAGCTGCAGTTTGAAGCTGCATATATTCAGCACCTGAGGAACCAGCGTATACATATATGCATGTGCGTGCGCGTGCACCATATGTATTCATGTTTAAGCAGTTTTCCACTCAAAGCAGTCAGCGGAAATGAAAACCTGATTTTGCAAGGCTTCCACTGCAAAATTAAACATTCAGTTTTTCCTTAAGGGAGTTTGCTGTTTCATGCCCTGGGAAATAACTCCTATTTTTTTGTTCTTTTCAAGTCCAAAATATCTTGCCTTGAAAGAGAGCTGAGCTATGATGGGAAACACAAATATTCGTTTAGTATAGGAGAGGGGAGCAGCCAGGTGAGAGAGAATAAAAAGAAATCAAACAGAAAAAGCAAACAGAAGTGAGGAATTTTCAGTTCCTGTGTGTGTCCCCAACTATTTTTATCCTAGCAGGAAGCTTCTTAACATAGCTGTGTTTTCATTCATGTTGCTCTCCTCCCTTTGCCAGACTTCCAGAATTCATCCCAGCACCTGGATTTTCCCTGAGCTTGATGTGTTATGCCTACAAGGCAGGACAAATTTGGCAGCTGTTGCATTGAAGCAGAAGTGGAGCAGAACAGCAGCAAAGCCGGATACTTCATACGTCCAGGAGCACCAGAGGGATGCCATTTATTTCTTTTGCTTAGGATTTTGCTGGCAAAGCTAACTGCTTTCTCTTGGCCTTGTCTGGGACATCTAGGCAGTGGGAAAAGTTTTTTTTTTTCTTTTCTTTTGGATCATAAGTGTATCCTTTCTCCTAACACTTATGTTGCTCATGTTCTTATTTGGAGAAAGCTTTTCTTTCCTTTTTTTTTTTTTTTCTGAGGCTATGAGACAAAGGAAACTTTTGGCTGGAGTGAAGTATTCTTAAAGCAGAAAGGAAGCAGAGTCTGAGGCACCAAAACAGAACTTCAAATATTTTTCCTTTTGCAAAGCAGCACACAGGCAGAAAGGAAAGGCTACATCCCAGCCCCGCTGAAGCCGATGGGAAAGGTACCATGGCCACCAGCTTCCATGAGATGAGAGAAACACTCAAGGAATCCAAACTTACCAATCTGCCCATCATGATTATGACTATTGATGTGTTATTTGTGTTGCTGTAGCAGCTTGCAATTCCAGTTAATGGACAGTATCACCTCTGTCCAGGAGGTTGTACAAGCCCAGATCAAAAAGTTGTTCCTTGCCTTGGAGATCTTGAAATCAAAGTTCATGGCTCACCTTAATGGGTGATGGAGGAACTGCATGGGGAAGGCACCTCCACCTTGCAAACTCTTAGCTGATACCTGTGTGCCCTGCTGCACTCCTAGACAGACACAAACTTTTTTAAATGGCCAGATGTCTAAGCCCACCTATGCTGCATGCATAGCAGAATTGGATGCCACCACCCACTCAGGGGCATACACAAAGGATGAGGTGTGAACAGCTGATACCTGCAGTTCAGGAATGTGATGGTCAGTGTTTCAGGAGAAGCTCTCTGAGAACTCTCATTGGCTCCCATTCTCTCCACCGAATTAGCATGTCACTTTGTTAGGAGCCTCAATAAATCTGAGTCTTTAATAGTTCTCTTGCAAGGTGAATCTAATTCTTATAATGATATATCCCTCAGAAAATCAAGCCAAGCCCAATATATATAACAAACAAAGCATAATGAGAGTTCTAGATTTAACAGTGTGTTCAGAGGAGAAAACAGTGTTCCTTCATAGAAGACATTGGAGAGCTAAAGAAAATTTCAATTATTTGGTGCTCCAACACCAGATAATTCAATATCAAAGGGAATACCATCATTATCTTTGGCATCAGGATCTCTAAATTTAGGCTGAGCTGATGGAAAAATAAAAATTGTTGTAATCAAAATCACGAAAGAAAAAAAGGCCTTTTAAACTTGCTTGAGATATAACTTGGCTGGAAATTAAAAAGAGTGGAACCTAAAAGAGGGAAATTCAAAATGGAAAAGCTTGAAGCAAAGTTCCTTCAACCATGGGTGGCCAGGGCCAAGTGAGGAGAAATATACATATAAAGAGTTTTCATAAAATTATACCATGCCTTTATACATAACTTCCATCAGATATTTTCTATCAGCAGCGATGAATCCCAAAAGGAAGAATAAATAGCTGCAAACACAGCCATAGGAATTTATAATCCCAAAAGAAAAAAAAAAGTCCTGATCTACAACCTTGTGACACATGTTCACTTGCTGAGAGAAGGACTGACACCATCAAATAAACTCATGAAAAAACCCAGCAAATTCCAGTCAGCTGCCCCCATCTAATACTGAAGAACCAGAAATCACTGTGTTTCGTCTGTCTCGGTGATTCGTTCAATGAAGTTACTAATGATGAACTCTCAGAGAATAATCCTATTTCTCTTAGAAAAATAGGATTAAACATAATGCCCAATATGAAGCCAAGGCTTCTTAGGTAGGTAATGGCCCTATATGTCAAAGGATAAACAATAATCTCTTTACGTGGGCAGTTCCTAGAGCCTGGGATGTTGTCTGGATGCAGCTCTTCCCCGCAGCAGCAACACTGGGTGCTGGATGCCCCAGCAGCAGATAGGATTCAGATGTCTGGGCAATGTTCGTACACTCTCATTTGGGAGCCTGCAACCCTTCAATGTCTTTTTGAGTTGATTTGTTTGTTTGTTTGTTTGTTTGTTTTAGGACATCATTCTAACTGTAGAAGCCAGAAGGCCTTGTGCCTATCCCCCACAGCACCTTTTCAGACCATTTATTTCTGCTCAAAATGAGGTGAATTTTTTTTAAGAGGAAAGAGGTGGGCTCTCTCAGGGGCAGGTTTCTCAGCATTCACCTGGCTCTGTGAGACAGCCCTCCACTGAGAGACACTTTCAGTTCTACCAGATGCAGCACCCGATGCAAGCTCCCCTGTTCCTGGCACCCAAAGTCAGCTCTTGAGCTCTTGCCATTTTCCCAGTGAGGTGAAAGTGAGCTGTCCATGTTATTGCAGCATACGGCTGGCTCCCCCGCTTCGCTGCCTGACATGAAAGCCATCCCGTTACCCAAGGCCGGCTGCTCCACCGGTGGAGCAGTGGGAGATGCTGCTGCTGCCCGCAGTGCGGACCACACCTGCCTTAGCAATGGTGGGACGAAGAGGGTCTTCCCTGCCACAGTGAGAAAGACGGAGGATCCCTGCGGCCAGATCCTGTCCTGCCATGGGATGTAGGAGGCAGTGGCTGGGAAGGCCAAGAAGTCCAGTGGTATCCTGGGGTGCATTAAGAAGAGTGTGACCAGCAGGTTGAGCGATATTCTTGTTCTCCTCTACTCTGCCCTGGTGAGGCCACATCTGGAGTACTGTGTCCAGTTCCATGCTCTCCAGTTTAAGAAGGATAAGGAATTACTAGAGGGAGTCCAGCAGTGGCTATGAAGATGATTGGAGGTCTAGAGCACCTTTCCTATGAGGAGAGACTGAGAGAGCTGGGTCTGTTCAGCCTGGAGTAGAGAAGGCTGAGAGGGGATCTTATCAATGTTTATAAATATCTCAAGGGTGGGTGTCAAGAGGACGGGACCAGACTCTTTTCAGTGGTGCCCAATGATAGGATGAGGGCAACAGGCACAGACTGAAGCACAGGAGGTTCCATCTGAATCTGAGGAGAAACTTCTTTACTTTGAGGGTGCCAGAGCACTGGAACAGGCTGCCCAGAGAGGCTGTGGAGTCTCCTTCTCTGGAGACATTCAACACCTGCCTGGACACATTCCTGTGCAGTCTACTCTAGGTGAACCTGTTTTAGCAGGTAGGCTGGACTAGATGATCTGCAGAAGTCCCTTCCAATCCTAACCATCCTGTGGTTTTGTGATTCTGTGATGCTGGAGAAGAGGGCATTTGGGCTGTACACTCCCCATGAGCCCACCTAACCATTGTTCTCCCCTTCTGTGAGACATCACCCTTTGACCGACAGTCATTGGTCTCCCAAATAACAGAAGGAAGTGAGCATTCCTCCTGCACCCACTCCAGTAAAACTGAGCTGCTCAACCACCATTTAGTTGTAAATCTTTTTATG
Organism: Caloenas nicobarica; assembly: GCF_036013445.1. Lineage (NCBI taxonomy): Eukaryota > Metazoa > Chordata > Aves > Columbiformes > Columbidae > Caloenas > Caloenas nicobarica. Next base: position 123,261,943 of record NC_088245.1, on the reverse strand, counting down.
TGAGTATGTCCCTCCATGGTCTAAGAAAGCAACAGCAGGGAGTTCTTGGGTGATGACATTAGCACTACCTGCTACTCTTATTTGTTTGTGCTTACTTTGAGTGGTAAACTGCATTTGTTCTGCACTGACAACCTCCCTGACCACTGATGGATGGGAACAAGGGCAACTCTCAGCCCTAACCAGTGTAGAGGGTCTCATTTTCCACTTTGGCATGGAAGTTGCTGTGTGCTCCTTAGGACAAGGAGTAGAATGTCTTCTACAGGACAGGAGTGTCCTCTTTTCTCATAAAGTAGATTGACTACTATAAGCAGGAAGACTGTGAGATGGGGCCATAAAAGAGGGCTTCTGGGTTCACAGAGTTTGCAGGCAAATCTGACGCAGTCACCAGTGTCATAAAGAGAACATGTCTACAAGAAACTGAGGTGTGGGAGTCAAGTCACTGAGGGAAAGAATGACTGCAGAGGGGCCTGCAGAAACATCTGCAAGACATCCTCATGATGCATGGCACACACCCATGCCTTCCACTGCTCATCTGCTGAGGTTACCTCACGGTCATTTTCTCCTATCTGCTGTGGGCTTCATCTCAAACTCTCAGGGACAATGGAAAAAATTGCAGTGACTTCCAAGTCAGGGTTGGCATACATCAGCCCATATGGAGTACAGAAGTCCATCTTTCCTGAGAAACAGGATGCATTTTTGTTGTTTTTCTCTGCTTCATCCTCTGTAGCTCCTTCCTCCTTGCTGTTAGGTTGACTTTAATGGCATCATCTTGGATGCATTAACCTCTTCCATTCCTGATACAGCATCCACTTGGTAATGTAAGACCAGCTGTATTGGGTCAGACCTAAGGACTGTCTCCCTGGTAACCTATCTCCGCCATGACCAGAAGCAAATACTTAGACAAATGTCAGATGTAATACCTCCTCCTGGTTCCTGTGTGCGGGAAGTTCTGAGCCGTCCTAGAGCATCACTTTAGCTACCATGAATCCGATCATACTTATCTGCTATGAGTCTGTGAAAGCCTTCTTTGAAATCAGTTCTGAATCAACTGTGGCAATGAATTTCCTGGTTCACTTACGTGGTAGGTAAAAAGGTAATTTTTTCTTTATTCCTTCCCTTGCCCTTGCTCTCTGCTTTGAAAGCGTGGCTAAAGATTATAGCAGAAGAGCATCGCTTCAGCTGCTCAGGGCTGCCACGCAGCTGCACCTCTACCACGTTCCACCTCTCCCCCCTGCCCCAGCTCCCTGCCCAGTTTTCACTTGGTGGTTCTGATTTACAAAGCAGCTTCAGAGTTACGTCTTTCAGATCATATGGTTTACAGCAGAGCGCAGCTCAGCCGATGACAACAGCCATAAACCTAACCGCAAAGGCTCTGCAATGCTGTCACTGGCAGTTTGCACCAATTGCAAGTCTCTCTCCTCTACAGTGACCTCTCCAACTGGCTTCTGGACTTCTGTTTCTCAGCAGTAAAATCAGCAGCCCTGAGCAGCCAGCAGCTGACTCAGAGTAACAAACAAACAAACAAACAACAACAAAAACCCCAAACAAACAAACAAAACCACAAAGAAATGAAAGACATCCAGCATTATATTTTTTAAAATGTGACGAGGCAAAGCGAAATCAGTCTAAAACAGCTGGGAAAATCTTTCCCTTTGACTCAGTGGCTGACTCCTACTTCCAGTGGGACCTTTCCCAGAGACTGCTGATGGTCTACATCGGCCTTTCTCCTTACTCCACCCCACTCCTCCCTATCATCTCATCGAGTTCTTGAATGCAGTCACCCTCATATATTTGGGTTGCTGATATCACAAGGATTTCAGCCAAATTTGGAACAAAATATAAGGCCACACTTCAGTCACTCCTGGGACAGGAGCATGATGGCTGTCAAGGAGGAAAGTGTAGGAAAAGCCTACGGGGAAGGAGATGGGAGTTCAAAGGGTTCAGGAAGAGTCACAGGCATCTTAAATACCAGATTTTCTCCTCCCTGCAGCATAATTTAGCTTAGCTCAACACAGGACAGCAATGTAGCAGGGATTACAAGAGCTGAGCAAAAGCCACTGTCTTAGACTGGAAAGCCACTGTCCTAGACCTTAGACTAGCAACATGGTAAAGATGGACTTTGCTTCTTCATGCTCTTCCATGCTTCTTCTTATTCCCCTCTCTAATATTGTTTTTTCTGTAAAGACCTTCCAGTCAGATTAACTGGTATCACTGAGGTGGAAAATTCCATTTCTACTGTGTTGGTGTTATTAGTCTTGTTGTTAATGCATTGTTGTTATTATTATTAGGCCACATTGGCAAACTCATTTCAAGACGGAGGAGTTGTAATATTAACTTGTAGGTTCCCTTCTCTTTCATTTTAAATTTCAATATTTTATTCAACATTTCTGTACTGAGAATTTCACTGCCCTCACCTTTCGCTCTCTTTTATTGCCACTTTCCACAACTGCTGGTGCGGTGAAGATTTACAGCCATGAGGAACTGAAAACCCCTTTGCCCCTGCCCAGCCAAAGAGACCCAGCAAGCACATCCTACATGAGAGAGCCTTCCCTGAAACTCTTCCCTGTGGACACTGGAGCTTGAACATTGCCTTTGAAGCACAGCCTAATGCTGATCTCGCTGGTTTATTTGGGATCACCACTGAAACTCTTTGGAAAATTCCATTCTTCAAATCTAAGAGCAGATTTTGTCCAGTTTTGTTGGGTGGGTCCCAAACACAGCAATTTAATTAGGAGGTTTCAGACCTCCCTGCATGCTTATGCTCACACTAAAGTTCCTATTCCACATATCCAGCGGGACCGAGAGCAAGTTCTTCTACCAAAGCCACATAACGTTTTTGACATACTGTGCAAAGGTAGCCAAGTGGAAAAAGCAGGCTGCCTGCCTAGTCTCAAACACAGACAGTAGCCACATTCTTGTAGGGAGCCCAGAGCAAGTTCAAGAAATTCAGGGAAGTTAAATGTCCCAAAATGGAACTGTTTGACTTGGAATGGAAAGCTTCATCATCTGTCCTGCAGAGGTTTGCCCAGCTCCTTTGGTCTCTCCATCTGTTTGATTTGCTCCTTCATTTTTTCCATTTCCTTCCCTACCTTCTTTTTCAGGGTTTCAAACATAAAATTGTTGGCTTTCCATTATGACATCACCAGTTACACAGTGCCCGCTGCATTTCTTCTCACTTTTGAAAGGGGGAATTGGGGGGCTGATGCTTTACGGTCATATTCATATGTCCAGTGACATATGGAAATGTTTAGAAAGAAAATTTTCAAACAGTCCACTTGTCGTCAGTTACAAGGCAAAACCAGCATCTATCTTCCTTCCTCCTTTACTACCAGTCCTGTTGCATTCAGTTCCTGTAATTAGGAGGTAATTATAGGCTCTCAATGACCTCTTTTATGTTTCAGGGGATATCATCAAGTATACAAGTTACATTCCTATTTCATCAAGTAATAAGGTAAGTGCTAGGAGGCTGAAGTTCTTGGCAGAGCCCTATATCTTACCAGCACTTACGTTTGGCTGCTGTATGTGACTCATTAGATGGAGGTGGGCAGGCGACATCATCAATAAAGGGAAACACATGATAAAGTGGGGGTTCAAGGATTTAAACTTCAGCTAATAAAGTATCCAGACAAAGAGGATTAGCTGTATTTGCAGGAAGAGAGTGTTTGCCTCTGTCAGAAGCAGGATAGCCCAAAGAGACTAAACTATATCCATTTTATTCCTTCTGTCACCAGTTTCTTGTCATGCTCGGGAAAAAAAAAAAAAAAAGGAGAAAAAAAGGAAAAAAAAAAGAAAAAGAAACCAGCTGTCTTTCAAATGGATGTCACCGTTACCTCAGTTATTGCATTACAGAAGCATTTTTAAATCAGACAAATTTTCTGGTTTATATCCCAGGTTTGGATTTCGTTTCCTTAAAGACAGGGTGAGGTACAGAGCTAGACAAAACAAAAGTTGTTTTAGGAACTTAACAAGTGGATCAGCATGCACAAGTCTACTCTGTCCAGGGACTGAGCTGCTACCCTTTTGCATCATGGGCAGCCATAAATTACAGCTCTGCTTTAGCTACTAATTAGCCAGATCAGAGTGTTTGAGGCTCTAGGTAGGAATGGCAACATCCTCACACAGCTGCCCCCTGATGAATGGAAGATTGGAAGCAAGGTCCTTAAATCTGCATCCACAGACATGAGGATACATCAGTGACCTTTCCTGGCTAACCTCACTCTTCGGGCACAAAACAATGTGTCATGGGCTTCCCCAGAAGCAGCAGGCACTTTTTGCTGTCAGAGAGCATGGAAAAAATGACATCAGGTGAATGCAAAGGAGGTTGATCCTAGAGCATGGCCAGCAAATGGTCTTTGGGAAAATGTGGTAGAACACAAGCCAAGGCCTTTCCAAGCACCTTCCCAAAGGCAGTGGCTGTTGCCTGAAGCTGTTAGACAGGATCAGAAGAGGGAACGGTTGCAAACCTGCTTTATTATTGCTGGTTCTGTGCCAGAGCTGACAAACCATCATCTGAAGCACCTGCAGACACAACAGCAATAGCTTCTTACTAAAGCTGTTTGGAGCTGACCTGCAGATCCAGGTACACAAGGCTCAACTCACATCTTGCTCACAGTGAGCTGCAGCTGCCACCTGTATGCCCAGGGGACATGTCGGCTTGACTCATCCCCGTGCTGTCATTGTGCAGGTTTCACTCATCTCCCAGCTCTGCTGTGCTGGCTGCCCCAGAGTTACAAGTTTCAGCGGTGAGCAAAGGTGACAAACGGCTTCTAAAAGTGAAAATCTGTTTTGCTAATGCTATTCTGCCCAAGACGCTCAGCCCACTTCCCTGCGTTAAGGAAGGGCATTATGTTAGATACGATACCTGCAATGTCTTATTGCCACAGGAAACACGTAATGACTGTATTGAATCGGTTCAGTCCAGGAAGACTTGGGATGTTCCCAAGCCCGAGTACTGCAAGCGGTCTTTGGCTCAATGACTTAGGCTCCTCACTGTGCAAGGCAAGCAGCTTTAACACCTTTTCACTCTAAAGCTTTCTTTGCTTCAGACTTTAAATCTCACATGAAAGGATGTTCACCTTTTCTTTCTCCACAGCATAAGCCACAGCTTGTAGAAGCCAAAGACTTCAATCTAGATACAGAAACAGATTGCTATAGTTCTTGTCAGCTGAGGCTTAGAAAAAAAACCCAAATGCACAAAACCCAAAACCTCCAAAAAACCCCATACATACTCTGCAGAGCAAGGGTTAAACAGCACTGTTCTCACAATGGGGAGGAGAGGGAACTGCTTATAGCACTGCAGTTTTTGCAGTTATTGACAGGATTTAAAGAAGAAAGTTACACTGGGCGGGCTCAAAGACCTATTGCTGTCTCTATCATTTCTATGGCTGGAACCTGGATTTCTTAGCATATGACCTGCCCAGGTAGAGCTTATCACAGAGAGAGTTAGCCCTCCTCCTCTGGGATCCCAAGTAAGCATGGTAGTAGATCCTGCAAGACATTGTACATTGTTCTCCTGTATTTTGTATTAAATAGATATACAAGCTTGGGTCATTGGCCTAAGCCATCCTAGGTACTTGAAGACCCTCATTTAACTTTCCCACTTCTGCATTTATTTTTCACAGCATTGCAGATTTGGAGCAGCTTTATCCTGTGCCAATGTGCAATTTAGTCTTCTGTGTTACAAGTCATTGGATGAGCTTTTAGTTTTCCATTTATTGGTAAGAAGCTGCTCTTACTCAAAGCATCAACATGTTGCCTCGTAAGTCAGTGAACTCATTCCCCAGTCTCACTGTGGAAAAGAAACACACGTCACTCTGATTTATGATCTTTTTTAACTAGCCGTTTAGCACTTTTTTTATATATATATATCAAAGCAAATATCTGTAATTAGAATTTGGAACTGATCAGCCTACCCTCCTCTGTAACTCTAGTTTCTTCTGTAGGCTGCAGGATGTTTTTTTGTGTTACTGAGGTATCATAGTGGCCTCCTATACCTGCTCACGTCTTACAAGAACTGAAACCAAAGACTGTTTCCTGACACTGCAGCAACTGAGCCTGCAGAAAAGAAACTATCAGATGTTTCTGTGTAACAGCTGCACGTCAAAAATAGTAGACTAGCCAACAGCTTCACTGCGCTACAAGCATAGGAAGCATAGTGCCTCTAAGAAATATGTTTCTCATTTATTGGAACTGGGCAAGTGAGTCCTTTTTCCATAATCACTTAGGACTGGGAACTGAAACCTTTCAATATAGAGATCTGCATCTGACATTATAGCTGTGTTCTTGTTATTCAGCTACTGTGGTGACAGATACAGAACAATTGTTGGGTATTTCTTTCCTGGCTGAATGAGAATTTGCCATTACTGTGCCATAACAGGATGAAAGATGCATGCATAGACACATGCTAAGGTCTGCATAAATAAGGCTGTGCTTAACTATATCCAGCTTTGGGAGGACCTGGTTATATCCACCCCAGGCATTTCAGGCTTTTGGATCTTGCCCAGAAAGGGAGAAAATATGAACTGGGAATTAGGACAGAGCAGTCAGAGTCATCAGAAATCTTCCTGTCTGTGGTTTGAGGAGGGTGACTTTGCTACCATTAGCTGCACTTCCAACCCTTCACTTCTAAGATGACTGTTTTAGAGGTACTATGACAGGCCCTTAAGATGAAGGCAACAAGCAGTGTATAAAGCCATGTAATTACAAGGCTCTGAGCTCCTTGAAGGAACTGCGGTAGCGCAGAAGCCCCAAGGCAGTGTCCTAGTACCAGCCTGTTCATACAGTTATTATCTGCTGCTGTTTCCCAATACAGCAAAGTTCAGATGTTTGCATGATATGTTTGCAGCATGGTGCTGACTGCCTCATGCTTTCAGCTGCTGGAGGGAAATTTTCAGGGTTGTTATCTGACTGAATTTAGACACACAAGTGCACACAAAAAAATGTTCAAGCAGCTCACTCAGTAAAATGGCACTCTTTCCCTTGGGGAAGGGTGCCAGAGTGTGCCCTACTTCCCCCTCCCTTGACTGAAGAAGGGAATTTTTCTTTAAGAAATCATTCCTATGTCACAGAATTTGGACAGTTGTGTGGCACAGTGAATGCTTTTTTCCTCCCTCAGATGGTGGGAAATTGTTAACAGCCTCCCACATGGTCAGTACACGAGTGGTTCATTGCCAATGAAAACCCAGGTGCTGCTGAATTCTTGTTAGTGATTCAAGCAGCAGTCTTCCCTCTGAGTCAAGAGAAAACGAATACCCCCAGAATGGTTTTAATAGGGGCTCTGTTGCAGATTGCTCAGACAAGACCTAAAATAGAGGTCCTGACCACGTCTAGTCATTAAAGATCCTACAGTGCTCTTTGCAGAAGTAAGAGCATGAGTCCACAGCAACTTCCCATTGCCTTCTGCCTATGCTTCTACACTTCTTCACTCCCTGACATTGATGCAATAGAGTGCTGTCTCAAATGATTTGGGACATATTTGCTTAGTAATGGATAAAGCCTTTTAAGGGTATTGTCCATCATTCACTACCTTCCTATTCCAGACTGGTAGGTTTCAGACAGTCCTTCACACATGTGTCTATGTATACACACACTCAACACACACAGAGATAAAGCAAGTCCTCTCTTAAATTGCATGGGCACTGGGGAGGAAGTCAAGTGCAGGAAGTCTGAGCTCTAAGCAATCTCTATAGTACTGGGATAATTTTCTGTGACCCCAGCGTGCCAGCCAGTCCCCTGCCTGTTCAGCCAAGAACATACTGAATGTCTTGCTGAACTTTGATCCAACAGCCTGACCCAGAAAGGTGCCAGGTGTCAGGGTCCATCTCTGGTTGTGTCTCTCCAGGGGGAGCTGGACTGTGCTAAGGAAGAGAGCACACCCAGCCGTCACCTCCACACACGCCAGGGTCTGGCTGCTACCACCAAATACATCAGGCCTCGCAGAGGAGACTCCTGGCTTTTCTGAGCTGGGCTTTCCTGCAGCCATTCCCTCTAGCCAGACCCAAAACAGCTGCTCCAGCCCAGGCTGTTTAATGGCACAGTTCATGTAGACGAGTTTCCACCCATGGATGTGGGCTCAGGACCCTCAGGTTACAGCCCCATGGAGTTGCAGTGACACCAGCTACAGACCAAACTCATTACCCTGCTCCGCTCTGCTGTTCAGGTAAATACTGAGGCAGTGACAACACCATCTGCCCTCTGTACAACAGCAAGACTTGTTTCCTCTGTCACACTGTGCAAGTTTCCCCTGCCTTAGAGACATGGCTTTCTGAAGGATGTCTTCAGCTCCCACCCTTGGTGTGGTTTCCCGCAGTGAGGGAGGGAAGGATTCAGCTGTACACTATGGAAAGATTCTGTGTTGCTTAAGCCAGGAGGCACACGTATACGGTAGTAAAGAATAGCGTCTTGTTAAGTTTAGTAGGAGAAGAGAAGCTGGAGTAGGTCTTCTGGGATCAGTCAAGAGGGACACAAAATCATAACAGAGGCTGACCTAGGGTAAACCTCATCCCATTTCCCCACTTGTAGCATCTCTTGACCCCATTCTGGCATGTCAGTATAGTGCCATTTGCTCTTAGCCTTCGCACTACTCTTGGTCTAGATATAGAAACTGAACTCAAATGTAAAAGGGGCTTTTTTGTATTTCCTCTGAAAAAAAAAAAAAAAAAAGCCTTTATATAGATATTCTCTGCATCTGGCTACCTCACCACAAGTTACAGGAAATTGGTTGGCTGCCACTTAGCACAGCTGTTAACACTTTGGACTAGCAGTAGCCATTGTGCTGATACTGGTTTAAATGAAAAGGATGAGGTATGCGATGGTTAGAATAACAACTGTCTCATATTCCACAAAGAACGTAGGCCGCATTGGGATACAAGCCCTACGTGCCTTACCCCACTGCTGCAAACATTGCTGGGGATGTATAATTCTGCTTCACAGTCCTTCTGAGCATCAAAGAGATTCCAACACATTAATAAAATGTGTCATAACAACCTGACGATACAAGATCACTATATAAACATGACTAATAACTATGGTGGTGTCCGGGGACCAAACAAAATCAAGACTGCCCTCTGTACAAGGCAGCAGAGTCACTCCCAGAGAGTTCCAAATGTAAACAGAAGAGATGGATGAAGGCTAGGCAGGAAGGGAGTTACAGTCCTGATTGACTAGCCGAGCAAAAAAGGAGGGATGTAAGCCTTACTTTTCATATGGACTGAGATCTCTGCAGAGCTCTCAGAAGCAAGTAATGGCATAAATTGTTCTGATGGGAAAGTTCAGCTTCTTAGAAGTAGACTAATCACAGCAGGATGCATATATTCTTGGGTCTGATTGTTGACAGATTTCTTTATAAGTGATTGTTGACTTGATTTTGTCAATACTGATGACATTTTGGAAGATCTGATTGTAGAAAATTACCTTCAGTCAAATGATTAGGAATTAATTCAGTTGTCTTAATAACGCCCTTGATTTAAAAAAGGAAAAGTATGACAAAGTTAGGAAACTAGTGACTGAAGCCATCTGGATTGAGCAGTTTGTAGCCCAACATGCAAAGTCTGAAATTAGTTTAAGTCATAGATGCAAACGAAAGGGACAGGGGGTTGGTGCAGCAAAGGGCAATAATCCTTCTAGTGCAAATAACCAGCTCAAATAAAGAAAATTAGAAATAATTAGAGACCCCATTATAAACGAAAATTGAGCCCCTTCAGAGAGGAAAGGTACAACTTGGAGGTCAGATCTATATGCATAGAACAAAAAGTACCAAATACCAAGCTGGTTTAGATCTTGCAAAGGAAATAAAAACAGGACAACGTTCTTCAGTTATATAAATAAAAAGAGAACAAAGAAAGAAGAAGTGAGGGCAGTATTCGGTGAGGGCAACTTAAAGATCATAACTACAGTAAGCAGGCTGCCTCAAAACTCAGTGAATGTTCTCCCTCATATTTCAGTAAGGATGCAAAATGTGGTGGCAAAAGCAGGATGACTAATGGGAGTGGAAGGAAGGTGAATTGGAAATAATCACACCCGAGGTGGAAGTGGAGCTTAAAGAACTCGCCTTTAAACTGGGTAAAATGGACACTCTCCATCTTCACCTCTGGAAGGATTTGCATGTGAAATTGCAGGCTGGCAATGCAGACCTTTAATGACTTTTTTGAACTTGGCTGGGGCCATGTGATTGCAGAACAGCAAATGTAGTTCCTGGATTTGAGAAAGGCAAAAACACAATCCAGGTGACCACAGGTCTGTTAATCTGATCTCAGCATCTGAACTGAAGCTTTATGTGTTATTGGTGAGTTAAAGGTAGGACTAAATGGAAAATAAAATTTAAAAGTCAATAAGAATTTACCAAAGTTCCATCAGTTCAGGCTCATATCTTTCTCCCATGGCAATGACTGATTTTCTAGACTAAAAGAACTCATGTACCTGGACTTAAGGAAGTCACTCAGCAGTGTGTTTTGTGGGTTATTTAGTTAAAATAGACGAAATGGAGGAGAGTGTAAAACTGTTGAATCATGTAGGAATCGGACATAATTGGACAGACTGCAGCCAGGCTGCTAAGTACTGGGTTAAAGGTGGGATGTTTATGTGAATTCCTCCAGGATCTGTGGGGGTCTGATCTGACTGAGAACCAAGGCAGTCCACGGAAGTTTTTGCCATACACATTGACTGAAATATGTCACAGCCCACCCTGCCTGCCCACATCTTGGCACTGGCGTGGCGGGCAGTGGTGCTATGATTTGGGCATGTGTCAGGTAGGTGTTGGTACCCCACAAGAGGGAGTTGCAGTGGGAGCCATGGGAACAGGAGTGCTGGACAGTGAGGGATGACTGCAAGCAGCAATGGTGTGAAGCTGGTGACTTTATCTTCTTCTGCCCAACATTTCTGAAGCAGAAGAACAAGTGCAAATTGGTGGAGTCTCAGATGTATTAAATTTGTGTAGGGGAAAAGGTGGCTCAGCTCTTCTGTAAGAGGAAGCAAGACTTTGAGGGGAAGCGTACAGCAAGTACTGTTTTGGTACTATCACACGTGGCTGAGAGAGACTGTACCAATGCAGACAGGGTTTTATACCTAGAAATGTCAGAACCCAAATTTCTACATGTCCATTGTTAACTGGTTTGATGCTAGTAAATTATCTGTTTGCATCCTTTGTTTTTCAGTGTAGCTATTCAACATGTTGCACTGCATCCTGGCCCTGCAAACTCCTCCTGTGTGTGTGCAGCTAATCAAGCTCAAAGCTAAGCTGTGACACTGAAGTTGTTTGTTACCATAGCCAAAATGCTGATGCTCAGCTTATTCCTCCTGATGGCCACACAGAGATCTCATGTGAGTCCCTAGCTGGATAGGGACTGGAAGCATGTTTTCGCTCAGCTGGGGCTGGTTGAAGCTGGTAATTTATAAAAGGGATCAAACAAACAGGTAAATAATAGAGAGACAATAATAATCCGGCTTCGGGGGAAGCTGAGAGGGAGGTAGATTGAAAGGTACTGGAGCAAAGGCTTGTGGAAATGCTGCTGAAGGAAAGCTCATACATGAAGGCTGTGTGTTATTGCTGTGCTGCAACCTTGCCATGAGCGGCCAGGTGGAGCAGGGAGTAGCAGCACTGGGGTTATAGTACCTACTGTGGGCTGAGCACAGACAAAAATGTGAGCCCGAGCTCATGAGGACCTGAAGCGCAGCTGTTCCCTGAAAAGGTTTGTCTGCTCAGCAATTATTCAGAGGGGCCTTGTTTGATTTCTTCCAAATACCAAGGACTGCAAGCTGTGGCTCTGCTGTGGCTCTGCAAGTGATGTGCCCAGAACCCTTGCCAGTCTTATGTAGCAGAGAGATAGTGATTCTGGGCTCCATTCTGTGGTCAGGTAGACTGAGAGCAATTCCTGTCACTGTTGCCATCAGCTGTGCACTGTCTCTGAGGAGCTGAGCAGAGGTGGTGGAGGAGAATCCCGTGGTAATTAAACAATAGCTGCCTTGTCCCTTCAATCACAGAGTATTACCTTGAAATAGTTAGGGTACCCTAACTGCATCTAGAAATTCTGCCTCCATAATCCAGTCTTAACTCAATAGACAAGGAAATTAGCATGAAAGCCTAATAATCATGTCTAGGATCAAGAGAAACAGACAGGTATTTTTTTATATTCACATTCTAGGAGCATTAGTAAGCAAGCACAAGGGAAAAGCAGTCCTCTGTTTTAGTGGCTAAGTATTTTGGCAGGAAGAATAAATACTGAAAGCTCTGCTTGTAATTAACTAAGCTATATCTGCAGCGTGTAGTATTGTCCAGAAGAATTCCCATTGCTCCAATTGAAGGTGCGTCAAAGTCCATTGTGAAGAACACACCATTGAAAAGTTTTGCTAGTGAGGTCTTTAATTATGGCTTTGTTATACATTTAATTTATAGATGAAAGAACAGCTATTGTAAGCTTGGCTGTTAAAATCATATACGTTGCAAATTGTTAAATAAGCTTCTTGCTTTTTGTTAATTCCCAAATATATCAAAAAAGTCATTTAATGTAATGTATGTGGAGCTTTTTTTCTTTCTTTCTTTCTTTCTTTCTTTCTTTCTTAGTTAGATTTAATTGGATGGGTATTGCAGTGAAGCAGAAATAGTGGCATGCATTTAAAATTAAACAGTACAGGGCAAGATTTTAGATTTAAATTCTGAGACATCTGAAAGAGGCACAGCCAACTTAAAAAAAATAAGCCTACTTAGCTCTTTGGACCGCCTTTGGTTAGCAGTAGCCTCTGCAATTGCTCTAACTAAAAGAGAACAGTAGATTTTTTTTCTAGTCAAAATGTGCCCTAATGTATCTGATCACTGTTACTGCTGCCTTGAAAAAGCCAAAGGGATCCTCATCACAAGGCTGGACCCTCACAGACGGGCCTTTCTTTCCATGCAGACCTCCCATGATACAAATGCCTCCCACCAAAAAGATCCATATGACACACAGAGCTGAAAAACATTTTTCTGGGTAATAAACAGGATAAACTTGTGAATTTCCACCCTGGTCATTCTTTAGGTAGTGCTGCCCTCTCGTAAAGCAATCCTATAAAAAAAAAATCAGGCTCTGTGACAAGCTGGATCTCAAAGCCTTTGGTAGATCCCACTAAGTTTCTCCTCAAGCTGTGTAAGTACACAGCCGTGCAATCAGAAATCTATACCTGCGTTATTTTTCCCTTTGGCTGCACATGTTGGCACCTAAAAGTCTCAGCAGACGGTGTGATGTGCCAGACACTGCTCAGGCAAATGAAGGTGCAGCCCCGGTGCAAGCCAGTTCATCCCAGTGGGGAGCCCTGAGCAGATCTCAGAGCATCTCACTAGGAAATGGATTTAACACCAGTGCGCATTTCTGAACCTCTGATGAAGCAATGCCATGAAATGCCTTCTGATGATGAGATTTACCATCTGTACAGGGAGCAGGCTTGCCAGAAGCAGCCCCAAGTGTGGCCTGGACAGTGTCTCACACATGGAGAACCCTGAGTGCCCAAAGGGGCCATACTAGTGGCCAGGCTCGGTCATTAACTCAAGTGCTCACACAAAATTAAGAGCAATGCTCATCAAGAAAGAAAGGAGAAAACTCAAAATAAGTTACCTGCTTTGCTAACCGAAGCCAGAGCAGATTAAAGATTACTGCTTCCAAAGAAAACATGTGAACAAAGTGCACCAAACATTATTCATAAACAGCTGGCAAATGCATGTCAATTAATTCCTAACCTGCTTGCAGACTTTCTCTGAGCAGAAAATGAAGTCACATTCACAAAATAAATTATTCACTGGAAATGATTCACCAGCTTTATAAATTACCTAATCCTTGATCTCTTTTTCCAAACAGAGCTGATGGGTTTCTCTGGATCGTTTTTAGTATTTGTCCCAGAAACTTAATTCTTCTCCAGCTTTTTCTCCCTCACTTGGTTTCTATTACATTTTTCTTGCCTGTTATCTAATCCTAATGAGAACTGTTTCCTTCCTGACGTATTTCTTTTCAGTGAAGTCCTTGTTAATTGTTGTCTTCTGTTTGCTAAAGTGATTTTCTGGGTCCCAGATACTACATACTCTTTGCTGGTTCACCTCAACCCTCTTAATTTGCATTCTCAGTCCTCAGGGTCTCAGCAGAAACTCTCCATGCCATCGAGCAGTATGCTGTCAGCCACTTGTCACTATGCACTTGCACACCCATCTATACCTTGTAGCTTTTTTCCTCCTTTTCAAAGGCCACAAACCCACCCTTTTATAATTTCCTGCTCACTTAGTGTGTAAACAATTGTCCTTTGGGACATATTTGCTGTTATTGAACTTCTGTCAGTGGCTGCTGCCGTTCATGAAATGTTGGATCATGGATCAGAGCTTTACCGTTAGGTGTCCACAGATGAGCTACCCCTGGCTTCACAGCATCCACAGGGATGAGCACAAAGTCAAGCACATGCCTTTGCCATGCTCAGGCTTGCCGATGTGGCTGTACAAGGCAGAAGGGAAAGGACCACATGGGTATGGGAAATGGAGGTGGCAGGACCAAAAGGCAGGTTGTGCCATCACTCTACCTCCTGTGCTGACACAGCACGGGCCAAGGGAAGGTGAGGAGCATCCCCCCAAAGAAATTCCATTAACTGCCCTGCTCCCCAAGCTCCAGGGTTGCAAGTGAAAAGTGTAGGTCTCCTGGCCCCAGATCCTCCTGTCTGTTCCTCTTGTGGTGCACACTGCCACACCCAGCAAGACGGCTGTTGGCTTAGTCCCATCTTTTATTTGCAGGGGCCAATCTTTCCTTTGGCTTCCCAGTGACTTTGCCCTGTGGCTGTAAGGCTGGGTCTAGAGAGCCTCTTTCTGTAGGCACCACAGTCTAGAGTAAAGTCCAGAGCTATCTGGACACTCTTTACCCCTTTCCTTCTTCAAGCTGAGAGGGTGAACTTTTCCAGTTCTTTTTACTGATGGACAGTCTGAGGCAGTGAGATACATTGAATGAATTACAGTCACTGGTAAGCGACATCAGGTTCCATTTACTTGTCAAGCTAATGGCAAAGCTGTTGTGATAAAGGCTTTTCCAATGGTCCAGAAGCACCACATTAAAATCTGTGCACGCACCAAAATGGTTTAAATTACAAGTGGTAATGTTTTTTTAACTGCATCCTTTCACAGCAGACTGGATTTTTCAGTCTGACATGTTAGTCTTTTACTCCTCAGCAAAATTAGTGTAGAGTGCTGCCAGATCAGAGTGGTGCAGTTTTGTGTTTACTGTTCACAAGAGTAAATGACAGAGCACTGAGTAGAGCCACGACAGGCAAAATTTTCAAAATGGCTAAGCTACAGAGAGAAGGAAAAGTCCACAGCCCAACTTGTGAGGAAGCAGTGCTATCTAAAAAGATATACATAAGTCCTGGTACTGCTACTGGTTTGTAGTGAAAATCTTCTCTGCTCAGAGCCACAGAAATATGCACAGCAGCTAAGACAAGCTTAACTGTCAGGCTAAGGAGTGGCAATCCTCCTTATTTCCCATGGCCACCCTTCTGTGGCCATTTTTTTTTTTTTGGTTTCTCCCAAGACAGGAGGCTGGTGCTTATGGTGATATCTTAAAAAGTTCCTTTTACCTGTTTTTACTTTTTTAAGGAAGAGCCTTTTTTAATGTTCAGTTCATAAACTGAGAAAGACCTGACAAACTAAAATGTTGAGGTTGCATTGACGTCCTCTCAAATGATCAATTATCTACGGTCCTGGCAAAAAAACATTCTGTTGTTCTGGTAATAGGCTTTATACAAATATGAAACACAAAATTGTAAGCAGTAGAAGTGCGACAGTTAGCTTAACCGCATCTTCTCTAAATTGGTGACACAAGCCGGGGTCCTAAAAATAAACATTGTAATTGCGGTTTTGGTTTCAGAGCCATAGCATAGTCAATGGCTTTGGTGCATGTAAAGGAGAAAAAAAAAATCTCTTCTTCCAAAAAAATGAGAAAGACACCTCAAACTGTCATGTTTTAAGCTATTCTAGCCTAGATAGATACAGCCACAGTATGAAAAACTGCCTGTTGCCATCAAAGCACTTGTTGAAAGTTACTGAAGGCCAAGCTGTCAGGAGCAGCTTGCAGTTGAAGACCAGAGAAAAATTGCTCCAGAAAAGCTGTGAGGATCAAAGTCATTTACTGGTCCCTTCTGAGCTGGGCACTGAACTGGAATCACTACAAGGCATGCTCTGAAGGATTTTGTTCAGTCAGGGTCTGAGTGACCAGCTTGCCATCACTCATTCTGTGTGACATGGACTTGCCATCCCATCGCTAATGAGGCTCTGAGGTTCCTCCCACCCAAGACCAGAGCAGAGGAGCCATCGGGAATAAACTCTGGTGCAGTCTGCAGAAACGCATACTTCACCTTTCTGGTTACATGCATCTGTACTGAGCTGTTGTTGATCAGTCTGCATGTGTCAACGACAGGCTAGTAATTTATTTATTTTCTGCACAGTGAATTGATATCATTCTCTGCTGAGGTATCCTGGGAAATTATGTGGATACCGGAGTCCAGACCCCATCTTGGAGTCCCCAACACTGTAAACTCTTTGGAGTACGAGATAGAAGCTCAGCGTGTGGCAGGGAGCATTACACGCACGCTGTTTTGTGTGCATCTCATCTTTGCTCTGTTACAGGAGAGGGAGGAGGAAGACAGGCCTAATTAACAACAACCAACTCTTAATTAAGTTGAACTGTTCTGTTTCACTGGAGAATTTCCATGTTTTCAAATGAAGAGGACACTTTCACCCTACTTCCTTTTCTGCATCTAGAGAAGATAGTGTGAAAAAACAGCAAGAAAGAACATAAACCTATTGTTCCCTCTGAACCCAAAATCTTAAATTATGAAATGTAATTTCATTCTTTTCAATGTGGTCATTAAACTCATTTATTTTCTGTTTTTTGCCAAGAAAGTGGAAAAGTTGGAAATTTCTAACCAGGCCAACTCTAGACGGAGTAACAACTTCGAAGGTTAGTTTTTTATCAAATGTGTTATTAAACAGCAAGGCAGCCCTGAAAAATTAGTGTGTTTACCCCAGTAATGGTGTGGAGTAGGGAACTTGCAGTATTGAGGAAGACTAGGCAGCTGAGTCAACCCAAATAGCGGTATGCGGTGACCTTAGCTGTCCCCATACACTCTGGGTTAATATTAGGGGAAATACTCTGCATCTGAAAGAGCTGCTGCATAGAAAAGCTGTTTCCATGGCACAACTAGTTCCAGTTAAATCAAAAACAACAGTAACCACAATATAGTTCAATTCTACCTCACCAAGGGAAGAGTCATACCCCAAAACTACATTGGTAACAGCAAACTTCAGACAGGGGGATTTCTAAAAATGGAGGAAGCAGTTGAGAAAGATCCTAATGTCAAAAACAGGGAAATTAAAATCCTTAGACTCAGCAGGGAGACTGAGTGCATGCCCTGCACAACCCATAAGAGCTATAGAAGGTATGTGGCTGAACTGGAAAGGAAGTAATGGGCAAAAAATAAAACAACTCACATGGGATTAAATGGCAGAGTTCAAAAGGTTATTAAAACCATGCTGGTATGCAGCAGAAAATGGACATCAGAATCTAGTGCAGCTGAAAGAAACAGCATAAACAAACACAGGTAAGTTCTAAAGACAGAAATGAAAGGAGACAAGAGGGTGAAGAGAGAAAGCAGACACTCTTAGAATATACGTACAACACAAATATGCCTTTCCATGTGTTAAAAAGCTGAAGCCCAAGAACAAAACGATGGGTCTGACTGCTTCCTGAGAAGTCAGCTCATCAACTCAGGTTAACAAAGACACTAAAGGGAAGGTTTTTGTACCATATTTTCTTGACTCTGTATTCATCAATGAATTCAGTGGTGAGATATCTGCCACAGGGTTACTCTCTCCAGATAACAAAGATGATGGTCTGTCAGAGTTTGCCCACAAAGGAAATAATGGAACCAAGAGAACAGATATATTTCAGACTGAATGACAAAGTAGACTAGGTACTTCTCTATCCCCCAATATGAAATTAATATCCATCTCTAAGAGCTAATCAGCAAACACTGAAAATCAAAACGAATGTATAACATTTCCATTCCTCCATTAGTCAGAGGTACCACTGGAGTTATCATGGTCATGAGGTGTCATGAAACTTAACAGGTCTCATCTTGAAAAGCATTGAGGTCTTACACTGATAGAAAGATAATGAATCTAAAAGAGAATATGTATATTGGGAGGGGGAAATTATTAACATTATATCCATCAGAGCATGAATCTGTGACTAATTGTCATGGGTGGAAAGGAAGTTCCCATAAACGCAGATAATGCTATAAATAATCACTACAGGATTTGGTGAACTCCCTACAAATTTCTTAGTGTTGTTAGATACAGGATCGTTCTGAGGGAACGCTATTTCTGCAATGGAGATTTGTAAAATGGCTGTCATCCCACTCTCCTCAGAGAAAACTTGAGATCTGCATCGAGGTCCTTGCTCAAATACCAATAGTGCTGCTTCTGTCTCCCTACCAAGCATTAATTGTGCACAGGTATGCAGAACAAATAAAGTATCCTGGGATCTGACCAAGTCACATCTACAGTGTTTTCTGAAAAACTGTATCTGTTCCTGCTGGAGGTCGCAGACAAGGTTTTAGAGCTGCCTGGTGCAAATTGCTCTGTTGTATGCTACAGATAGATTAGCTGAATTCTCCAATAATGTCTTTGTGTGCTTTAGTGAAAATAAAACTTGACTAGGCAGGACACAGTAAAACTTGCTGGTGAAAAGTGATAAGAAAGATTGTGAATTCCTCTGCAGGCACATTTACCCATTGCAGACATGCTGTTTGCTGACCCCTAACATGTGATAAGAGCTCTCCTGCCGTTCTTGTTTAATTAGCACTACATGGCGGAGCTCTTTGCAATATGTCAGTAAGCTCTTCTCTCTGCCACAGACATTACTTTACCTTTTGCGGTGGTTGTGCTGCATCGTCCCGCTCCCTGCTCACTGCAGCACCGAGTAGGCCGGCATCCAGCCAGAGAATTCACAGTGAGTGATCCCCGTGCAGTAACTGCAGCAATGGGCCCTGAAAATACCTAGATAAAGACAGGATTCAAAATTTCATCCAAGAGAAGCCTTCGGGAGTTGGAGGCCCAAACTCCACTGACCTGAACTTCAACACCTTGAGGCTCCCTTTGCAATTTCACTCTGAATTTCAGTCAGTCCATACCAGCTAACACCATGGGGTTTCTTTCAACATGTAGGACTAGGTACTAAGAGACTGTAGGGATAAAAGAAATACATGGCCATGGAGGTCTTCACTTTTCCAGACCCTGTGATGAGGTATCCATGAAGTTTTCAGTTGTTTGGGCTGCAGGATGCTCGGTTCGTTCTTTGAGTGCCACGCAGTGCATCAGGCTCATTGCCATATGAAGAATGCAAAATGCTTCTGTAGTTTCCCCCTGGGTTTTGTCTCTGAGATTTTACCAGTTGATCCACTTAAAATTAGACAGCAGTTTCTGTGCCACTACTCTGGTTAAGGAAGTAATCTTTTTCTGTATATGCAATGGAATATTTTAAATGCTTCTAGGACGTCTCTGCAAGCCTGTTTCTAGCACTTATTTTAAATTTGGCATGAAAGGGAATTCCCAGCTGAGTTACAGTTTTACCACCTAAATTAGACCTTCAAGCAGATTCCTCATCCACAGGCGGAGACTTAACCTCCCAGCAGCCTGACATGAACCAGTACACTCAGAATCGGGCACTCATTTTTTTTTCACTGAGCAGTGTTTACCTAATTAAGAGCTCCTCAGTAGTCCCTGGTTAGTTAATTGTGTCATTAGCAGCAGTTTTGACATGAGGAACATCTTGTGTCTGGAGGATCAGGCTGGCTCCTGCTCGCCAAGCCCGGCGGAGCATCTCCCCAGGGAGATGGCGGCCGCCTGCCGAAGTGTGTGCAGCGCACGTCGGAGTAATTGGTCCCCCGAGGGGCTGCCTGTTCAGCTGCCAGGGGGGATTATTTTGCCTTCTACATAAAAAGTCGAGCTGCCATGGCTCCTCTGCCACATGCTAATTCGTGGCTCCTGGACGTGGTGGCTCATGTGGGGGATTAGGTGGGGGGTGAGAGTTACAGCTGTCTTCTTCACCATTCGGCAGCTTGTGGCAGCGTGAAATTGCCAGGCCCAATTGAAGGAGTGATGGAGACTGTCCTGACAGCTCCACCACCTCACAGCGCAGCGGCAGAGCATGCACAGGCTGTAGAATCATAGAATGTCCTGAGTTGGAAGGGACACACAAGGATCATCGAGTCCAACTCCTGTCCCTGCACAGGACAACCCCACAGGTCACACCGTGTGTCTGAGGGCCTTGTCCAGTCTCTTCTTGAACACTGTCAGGCCTGGGGCCGTGACGCCTCCCTGGGGAGCCTGTTCCAGTGCTCCACCACCCTCTGGGGGAAGAACCTTTTTCTCATGTCCAACCTAAACCTCCCCTGGCACATCTTCCTGACATTCCCTCGGGTTTTGTCGTTGGTGACCAGACAGAAGAGCTCAGCGCCTGCCCCTCCTGCTCCCCTTGTGAGGAAGCTGGAGCCCCATGAGGTCTCCCCTCAGTCTCCTCTTTTCCAGGCTGAACAAACCAAGTGACTTCAGCCGCTCCTCATACAGCTTCCTCTCCAAACCCTTCACCAACTTCATAGCCCTCTTCTGGACACTCTCTAGTAGCTTTATATCCTTTTTATCCTGTGTTGCCCAGAACTGCACCCAGTGCTGCAGGTGAGGCCGCACCAGTGCAGAGCAGAGCGGGACAATCCCCTCCCTGCCCGGCTGGCCATGCTGTGCTGGGTGCACCCAGGACGTGGTGACAAGGGTTGGTTCAGCTAGATGAGAGCATTAATGGTGTAGGATTGCCACACTGATGGCAGGGTTGCTGCTGCTGCTGCTGTTGCATGTCGGGAGTTGATTGGGAAGAGAGTTGCTGTGTCTTGGCAGTCAGAGTCTGTCTCTCCTAGGGATCTGACTGGCACAAAGAATCCTCTCCTTAGAGGTACAATGCCACCCACTCTCCCAACCCTTTCCACTTCGACACACACACTTTATTCAGGCAGCCGTGCATACACACATCCCTGTGCTTACAGACAAAATGTGCCTAGGAGACTCCGAAGGAGGGAAAAAAGCAGTGCAAGCACACTCAAGGACAAAGATTAAGAACAGCCTCACCCTACAGTTAACAGATGAAAAGTTTCAAAAACATATGCATAGAAAAAAAAATAAGAGAGCACAGCAGATTTTTGGAACCAAATGTTCTTATTTTGTCTGCCTTCTTTCCAGGGTCATTACCTTTGTCAAAACAGAGATGTTTCACCTCTGCCTGCATATTATATCCCATTTAATACAGCATAAAGTTTCAGTCTGGAGCAGCATCCCATCCCCTAGACAGCCAGTCCAAACCACTGCCCCATCCCTAGTGTGCAGCACTCTGCCACCCTCTCTGAGCCACTAAAGCTTGAATCAGTACTTTTTGTGGTTTGAGATTTGGCATGAGGGAAAAGGTAAGAGCATTATATCCTACCTCAGGGAGGCTCGTAAGAGTGGAGGAAGATACAAATGTATTTTCAAATTAGGGCTGGCATGGATACAAGGTCTTCCAAGCCCCACTAGGGTAGAATCACATGCTGAGCCATGTGGAGGAAGAGATCTTGCCTGGAGTCCGGGCAGGAGTAGCAACAGTCCTCTCTGAAAGTGTAAGACCAACAACATCTAGTCATACAAAAAGCACATCAATTAGTTACTGTGCATATAGTGGCATGATTTATAGGCATGTTAAACCACAATGTGTTTTAATGATTATTTGGGAAAATGATGGAAAGGGAAAATGAAGAAGAAAGGGATTTGGCTTCTTAAAATCAATATATCTATTACAAGATAAATATATGTTTAAAAGGGAGTGTTCATTTAGCATCATTAATAGACCAATTGGTTGATAATCCCTCCCACCGCACAAGTTGTGGTGTAACTATGTCTTCATGACATTGCATAGAAAATCATACTTTTGATGACTCTTAAATTTTTTTTTGAAGTCAAACCATTACACTTACTTGTAACAGATATTCTGTATATCAACACAAAAATTATTCTAATCTCTTGATACGTAGGCTGGAAGTCAGAAAAAGTTGGCAAATATTTTCCAAAAAGCAAGGATTTCACATAAACAGACTAACATAAGGACTAATAACATTTTCCTTCAAAGTGGTAAAACCTAGTGGAATAGTTGGCTTTCTGAGTTCAAAGCAGTCCTAAACAAATCAGACATTCGACAAAGCAGGCAAAGCTGTCCAGTTTGAAGATGTAACAAGATTTCTTTGGCTGGAAAGCTGGGAAAACCTTCAGAGAAGCTCTAACACTAAGTAATTTACAACAAAAGAGAAATGAGTGGAAAGACCCATAAGGTTCAGTTAAGTACAGGATTTAAAGGCATTTCATGAAAATATTGCATCGTTTCCATGGAACGCAGTCTAGAAGGAACAAAGCAATTTTTATATAAATTGATGGGAAGTTGTGCGTATTTAAGAAAACAAACAGCTTTCACTGTGGTAATGTTTGTGTCTATAGGAATCCAATTGGAAAGCCTCTGCACAAATTTTAATATGATCAAAACATTCACAGCACAGATTGTTCTAATTTTCACTCTTAGTTTAATGTTATCTTCCTATTTTCCACAAATATAAACAGAGATCTGAAAATCTTGAAAACAAGAGAAGAAACAGAATGCTGAAGCCAGAAAAATTAGGCAAAGGACAAACTGATGTTCGTTCTTTGAACATCAGTAAAAACAAAACAAAACAAAAAACACAAGAATGTCTCTTGGAGTGACTGCACGTCGTTAAATATTTGAGGGGCTACAGCAATGGCTAAGTGATGTTTCCCAACTCAAACATGATAGATTTCTTCTTCTCCCAGTATGAGGAAAGAAGTCCCCACGGGAAGGTAAACTTGAGTCCTCTGGGCAGGATATGTTGAAAATCCTTGCTCTGTTGAAACAGTGTGTTTGGTAATCTTAAAATCCCAAGGAAGAGTTTAATATAAATGCAGGAGCCGTGGGGAGTGAGGTTGGCTCCCTGCACGCTCTGACACTGAGTGTGTAAGGAAGACTTCCCGTAGACTCAAAGGGGCTTTGCTTCAGGCAGGGACGTGCAGCTGAGAGGCTGATCCGGGCAATTGCTCTGCAACAGGGAAGAACCTCCTTGCACAATCCTGGAGCCTGGGAAAGGGACGACCACTGGCATTTCACTGCCCTTGTTTTCAAGTTTCTTGTTTGCAGGGGGTAAACCAGCGCTGGCTATTTGCTGCTCGAGCAGTGGTGAGTAAAGTTCTTCATCTTCACCATGGCTGCCTGCGTGCCAGCATCGCTAGACCTGGGCAGCTGAGCCCAAGGGGTGGGTTATCTCGGCAAAGGGATGACAGGTTTGTTGAATAACTTCCTGGCTTCTTCCCTGCAAACTGGAAACAGGATCCAAATCCGGAGGTCCCCTTGCTTTATCACACAACTTTCTTTCTGCTGGCCAGGCTTGAGGAGAAAGCCTCTATATGAGAGACTAAGTACTTTGAGTGTATTTTGGGGTAGAAGGGGGAGCGAGAGAGCAGTGGGAGGATGGCAGGAAGAAAGGTGAGAGAAATAGTAAAAATAAAAAAGAAACAGGGACCAACAATACTCCCTTGGTCACGAAGGGCCCATACTCTAGCTCCTGGTCTGATCGGGGTGAATTAGGCTGTCACCCTGCACCTCTACAACCCAAAGGAGTGGGTGCACCGCCTGCCTGGTAAGTCAGCCCTGTGCAACATTCTTGCATCTGAGTGTCTCCTTTGGCTCTGGAAGGTCTTCTCCCAGGTAAAGCTTGATCAAAGCCAGCACATTCTCTCCACAAGGTGATGTTCCTAGAAACAGGTACCCTCATCCCTCAAAGTCCAAGAGCTTCCAGCCAGCAGGTTATCCCCATTTGTTCCCCAGCTAGTAACCTGCTGTGCTGGAGCATAGGCAGGCATCTTTGTGTCCCTCATGGCTTGCTGGGGTCCTCTTTATTGCTGTCAGTGGAGAAAAAAGGTCATATTACTGTGTGCTGGAGAAGAAAGCTGGAGCATAGGAGGGAAAATCTAGTCCCAAGGCACTCATTTGTACATCAGAGATGCTCACCTCACTTCTGGCTGACCTGCCCCAGCACCTGTGGAAGGCATTTCAGATGACCCCTCACCACAGCAGTTGCAAAGTTTTTACATCTACAGTGCAAATGTCTGTTTACTTACCGCCAGCACAGAAGCTTTTGTATGTTACATCCAAGTCAAACTGTACTTGTAGAAGTAACAGGTCCCTTCAAAGACATAAGCTGATGTGTAACATACAAAGTGTTCTCCAGCTCAGCACAATTAGTACTAGAGAAGACTGCCTAAGATCCACACACGTCTTTTCTTCCATCAGACACTGGTATCTAGGAGGAAAAAAGGCTTATCTCAGTTACAGTATGTGCTTTAGACACCTCTTACATCTCCACCTATGTGCTCTATTAGGCATTAAAGTCATCTTCATCTTTTCTTGCCAGTCTAGGATTTTATCATCATATTTTCTTAATTTTAGAACTATTTCACTCTTTCTCTTCTGGCACATGAAGGACTAATTATTCCTGGGAAACAGTGAAAGTGATTACAGAAACCATAACATTTTTCCTCTTATCTCTTTCATCTCATCATCTTACGTCACTACTAGCAAAACCAGCAATGTATAAAAATTACTCATGCCCTTTCTTTAATGAATGGGAATCACCACTAATAACCAACTCAAAAATCCCAGACAATGAGGGATGCACAAGGAGAGATTTTTCTTCTCTGGCACCTGGTCCCCAGCCAGTGTGAATCAGTGGAGCTGACCTGATACAGCTGGAGCCCAAATGTGCCCAAGCGGTGGGAGCATCTGCACGGCATCTGCCGGCATTCACAGGGTGCTGGTGTCATGGCAGTGGAGCTGTGCAGAGAGAAGACTCGTGCTTGGGTTCTGTAAACCTGGGTGGTAGGAAAAGGCAGCTGGTGTCACAAAATCTGCCACGGGGAGCAGAGCGGTTCATGTGTTTTGTGTTTCTCTTCCACGGGGGAGAGACTTTCTCTGTCCCCTCAGGCCAGGGCTGCCACGTCACCTTGGGCAGCACAGAGCAGCAGCTGTGAGGAAGTGGCAGGTGTAGAACTGTGGCTGTCCTGGCCAGCCTGGGTGGGGAGGAGGAAAAGAAACCACTTTTTCAGGAACCTGGTAGACTCTGAAGTGATCGCATGAGTCACCTCACCTCCACTGAACTTCACTTACTGGCATGGGTGATCAGCTTCCTGTGGCTGAAGGGTAATTTTACACTTTAAGCCAGAGCGCAAAACTTCCAAGGCCAACTTGTGTTGACTTGAACATCTCAAGATCCCAGTGCCTCCGCTATTATTTCAAGCAGTCAGCAGCTGTTCCCGCTTGCATATCTCATCAATAGAAAAAAAAAAAAAAAAATCCCTGCTCTTACAAATCCTACAGCAAACTGAGACCATGCAGCCGTGGGTGCCAGCGAGCATGCTTTTTGTGGTGGGTTGACCATGGCTGGATGCCAAGTGCCCATCAAAGCTTCTCTGTCTCTTCCCTCCTCAGCTGGACATGGGAGAGAAAATACAACAAAAGGCTCATGGGTCAAGATAAGGACAGGCAGCGATCATTTACTAATTACCATTGCGGTCAAAACAGACTCAGGAAAAATTAATTTAATTTATTATCAGTCAAATCAGCAGAGTAGGATAATGAGAAATAAAACCAAACCTTAAAAACACCTCCCCTCCAGCTCCTACCTTCTTTCCCAGCTTTACTTCACTCCTGATTTCTCTACCTCCTCCCCCACAATGGTGCAGAGGTATGGGGAATGGGGGTTTTGATCAGTTAATCACACATCGCCTCTGCCTCTCCTTCCTCCTCAGAGTGGGGAACTCTTCAGACTCTTGCCCTGTCCGTGCATGGGATCCCTCCCATGAGAGACAGTCCCCCATGAACTTCTCCAGAATGAATCCTTCCCTTGGGCTGCAGTTCTTCATTAACTGCTCCAGCATGGGTCTGTTCCCTGGGGTGCAGTCCTTCAGGAACAGACGACTCCAGTGTGGGTCCCCCACAGGATCACAAGTCCTGCTAGCAAACCTAATCCAGCATGGGCTCCTCTCTCCATGGGACCATAGGTCCCCCCAGGAGCCTGCTCCAGCATGGGCTTCCCATGGGGTTACAGCCTCCTTCAGGCACATCCACCTGTGATGGTGTGGCGTCGTCCCCAGGCTGCAGGTGGGTCTCTGCTCCACTGATAACCTCCATGGGCTGCAGGGGACTGTTGGCCTCACCATGGTCTGCAACACGGGCTGCAGGGAATCTCTGCTCCAGCACCTGGAGCACCTCCTCCCCCTCCTTCACTGACCACAGTATCTTCAGAGATATTTCACATATTCTCACTCCTCTTTTCGGCTGCTGCCACACAGGGTTTTTTCCCCCTTCTTAGATATGTTATCACAGAGGAGCTACCACCATCACTGATGGGCTCAGCATTGGCCAACAAGAGATTTGTCTTGAAGCTGGCTGGCATTGGGTCTATTTGACATAGGGGAAGCTTACAGAAGCTTCCCACAGGAGCCACCCCTGTAGTCCTCCTGCTACCAAAACCTTGCCGTGTAAACCCAATACACCTTTCAGCACAGACACCTGCTAACCCAGCTGGCACCCCCACCAGCCCAGCCTTCCTCCCAGCTGCTGCAGCACAGGGAGCATCACCGTCATTGCCGATGATGTCCATGTACATTTGGGCTGCAGACGGGTTTTCCTTGGCTCTCTGCCCCCGTTTTCTCTGCCAGGACTGCCAGGTAGCCCATCACCACCCCAGCATGCTGAGAGCCTCTGCGCGAGGGGTGGTTAAACCTGCCTTGGCTTGGGTGGGGTGGGAGAGGAAGGCAGGG
Organism: Caloenas nicobarica; assembly: GCF_036013445.1. Taxonomy (NCBI): domain Eukaryota; kingdom Metazoa; phylum Chordata; class Aves; order Columbiformes; family Columbidae; genus Caloenas; species Caloenas nicobarica. The sequence continues at coordinate 123,234,993 of NC_088245.1, read as the reverse complement.
CAGGAGACACCTCCATGGAGATTAGCTGTTGGAGCTGCGAGTCACTGCAGGGCAGGCTGAGTTTCAGGGATGAGGCATCATTCCTGCTGCATTGTCACTGTCAGCAAGTAGAGAAATAAAAAATAAAACACCAGGGCCAGCCCCAGGTTCCCTACAGAGCCTTACTAAAATGAGTGGCAAGCACCACACTGAAAACCCACTCTGGCTGCAGTTCTTAGTCATTCACTTTCTCCTTTTCCTCCACTGCCTCTCAGACACTCAGGTGCACTGAAGTTGCCCACACATTATGGGAAAAACGTTAGGTTTTTTAAGCTAACAAAGGAGGGTTGGGGGGAACAGATGCAAATTCAAGAAGGAGAAGCTAAATATGCCAACCTGAGCCCGTTGTTTTCCCTCTTTTTACTAAAATACTACAACTTAGCACTGAGTGCTAAACAGCAGCATTGCTCTTGCCTCTTCATTATTTTGCAATCATTGCCTATGTTACTAGTGGCACAACATCGAAACAGACCTATGATGAGGTAAAAAGAGAAACAGAAAGAATAATAAGAAAAACAGTGAGGGTACAGACTTTCATCATGGTCAGACCTCAACATTGATATACAGAAACAAAACCTTGCTTTTTTAATATGTAGGAATGAAGCCAAGCCTTCCTCTGAGGATTTGGTTGTGCATTTCGAGACAGTCTAGTGGCTGGGAACCCTTTGGAGGAGTGTTTGGAGGAGAGTGAAATGGGAGATGGACATGGAAGAGCATTCAGCCTGGCTCTAAAAGGCACTGAACAGGAGAAGGGAGGCTGAAATTCCTCTCCTGTTGGGCACTTGCCTATGGAGAAGGTGATTTTTTTTTTTCCTGTGCTCTGGCACCAAGCCTGTGGCTGTGTACCACAAGAGGCAAGTGGACAATTCCACCAACAGAATTCATCAACTTTTCCTTCTCAGTGAAGGACATCCTAAAACCAGAAAGACTGATGGTACAAGTAACATGATGGTTTCTTCCTAACTAATGATAAGACATTTGGGAAATAAGCATTACCTTCACAATCTCCATCTGCATCAGCCCAAGAATACTCCATTGCCAATCCATCAACAAGCACAATGGAACGACTTCAACAGAAGCTGAAGAGCACAGGCAGAAGCACATGTAGAATGGCACTGAATGGCACGGAAAGCAAGTGGTGCTTTTGAATGCATAATGTCTGACTTTTCATAAGATAAAGGAACTATGTTGAGGGAAGTAAAGGTTAAATCACCTCACTGAAGAGATAAGAGTTGCCTGAAGGGAATATAAAGACCATTAGAAAAGACTTGTTCATCCTCTTAATAAAATGAATATCAGAGAGTCATACTGGCTCAGGCTTTTTACTTACATTCTTCTCACAGTTCAATGGGGAATCCAGCGGGGAACCTGATGTTAAGACAGCATAGTGAGTGCAGATAGTTCCTGAACGGGAAAGTAAATACAGCAGCACCCCACTGCTGTAACAGGATTTCACCCTGGAATTACCAACCAAATCGTCAGTTAGCAACCCTGGAAAAGTTCTAGTCAACTACACCAAGTTGTTTCTCAGCTCCCCATTTCTTGCTGAAGCTCTTACCACCAGCTCTTACCATAAAGCCAGAGATGCCTCGCATTTATTTACCTTACTCAACTCAAAGAGCTGAGTGACACTTCTCTGCCTCAGTTTAGCAGGAGGTACTGAACTGCAATGAGAGCAGCAGCTCTGTGGAAAGAAATCCATCTCTTTGAAATAGAGAGGATATTGTTAAAGAATCATTTTGATTGTATAGATAAGCCTAAAGAGCTTGCAATTAGATATAGGAGAGATAGTTGTCTGTCAAAATAGTAACAATTAGGTTTTGTGACATTTGCACTGACCCATGTGTCCACCAAAAAAAAGGTATAAGACATTGATGAGACAAACATTTAATGAGGACTATAGCACAGCTGAAATATGGCTGTCAATTTTGCCCAGGGTCATGTTTGCTGTATGCCAGTCTCAGGCTGAGCAATGTTGATTCTAGTCTCTTTTTTTTTTGAAGAAGTTCATTTAGGTATGGCTTGTGCCAAACAGTCAGAAAATATCACACTTCTTTAAAATAGAATATAACCTGGCAGTTTAGGGCACCATTATTAGCAAAAGACATGTTATAGAAATATTTGTTATCCTCTGTGAACTTGCTGGGCAGCTACTATGCACACACATAGAATAACCAGGTCTGATCTGCACTGCCCACATACACATTGCCTTTTTGGTTCAGGGCAGCAGTGTCTTTTTTAGGAATATTTCTCAGTCACCCCCATATATTGCATGTTGTTAAGGTTCATGAGACTGTTTTAACACAGGCAAACTGGACTCCTTTCAGAGGAAACAAACCTAGAGCTGTGCCTCAGGTGTGCACCAAATGTGCCTAAATTCCTAATGGGTCATGAGAGGCTGAACCCTGGATGAGTCCTGCAGACAGCTTTGAATCACGTGTGCAATGAGGGTGCTTGGTTCTGAGAACCAGACCCAGTTTAGTTCAAAGTAAACCCTCCCAAACTGCACATTGTGGATATGTGACTCAGCACCAAGCGCTCTATCTACTGATATGCTCTTACTGTACCAAATTACTTCCCAGTATAAACACAGCAACAGATGTCTCCAGACACTACTGTGTCTTGCCAACACAGCAAAAACAGAACCAGCATTAAAAGGAGAGAGCCATTTTTTGAAGTATATGAAATTTAAGTCCTGTAGTGAGTGGTCCTGTATTTTCACCTCAAGTCACAGCTTTTGAATGCTGAAATAGACTGGAGCAATAAGCAGCAGTGTCTGTTCTATTAAATTGAAAGAATGATGTTGTAAGTATAAGAGCTTTATAACAAAGAAGAGGGCAATAAAATACGTTTTCCTTTATGCAAGGGTACTTATTTGTATGCATGGTTAAATTCTCTGTGTGAAAACAGACGTAAGTCGCTCTGGCCATAACTAAAGCCAGAGTCCAGCCATCATGCCGGGGTAAGAAGAACTTCTATGCTGTGTTTTACTTCAAAGATTCCCATCCTGGATGCCTGCAGGCCTGCGCTGAGGGCAAAGACTGCATTAGGACTCACTTTCATTTCTACCCAGCCCCACTTGCAAACATGAACATGCACAGGCTCCGGTTTTGGCTTCCAGAAAGCAACATTAGCCTTGAACGTGCTACAGCGAGTGGCAGCCATGGCAGGGAGAGGCAGCAGGGTCTCTCCAGTCGACTCCTCGCCGCCGGCGTGCCCTGTGCAGGCGTTTGCACCTGCGTGAACAGGGTATCCAGTTTCAGTGGTGGGGTCTGACACTCGGCTTACATCCGCTGACACAGCTGTACGTGACTCAGCAAGGCCACAGCCGCAATTGGAAAGATGAATTCTCCCCTTTCCTTAGGAAAACAAAGAGCAGCAAGTGCGAGTTTGGGTCCTCATGCTTATGCTGATTTGACTCCAAACTAATTTTGAGCACTTTGGCCAAGGAATCAGTCTACGAGGTCTGAGAAGTGTGTGGTGGGGTTTTTTTTGTTTTGATTTGGTTTGGTTCTTTGGGTTTGGTTTTGGTGTTTGTTTTTGTTGTTGTTGTTGTTTTTTAATTATATTTACAATAATTCATGATCTTCGACTACCACCTTTGAATATTTGGATACTTTTTTTCTTGTTGAAATGGGGAATGGAGAATCTTTCTTATTTTTCCCATTTCCAATGAGGAAAAGTCTGATAAAGAGGTTAGGAACAGAGGCTTTCTGGGGACACAGAACTCAAAAGAAAGTTGTTGGTCATTGCAGCTAGTCCTGCCAGGATGTGTTGACCCCATGCTGAACACCCAGAACAACCTTTCTGCAGCTCAGCAGCCACGGAACAGCCCACAGGAGCTGTGTGAAGAGGTGATACCTGGGGCAATTGAGGATTTGCTAAGTGAGAGCATCACAGTGATCTTGAGAAGGAGTCATATCCCACACTATAGAGACAGGCTCTTGGAGAACCAGCTGGCCCTGCTGATCTGACTGGAGGACACTCCTGATGAAGTGAGATGGCAGCTTTCTTGGAGGGCATGTGATCTGATATTTGGTCCTGAAAGATTTCTTTGGACTGTCACAATCTTCAATGGTCCCTTTCTCCTCAAGCCACGGGAGCCAGAGCAGAACACCCAAAGGAAGGACTCACCCAGCATATAAATTAGTTTGTACACGATAACGATGTATTGTTCTTTTCTTAACTCATCAGTTTATGGGAGTTTCATATCAGATGGTATGGAGAGCAGGTTTACTGTCATGATGAGAGCACCGGCCCTCTCTCTCTTTGCTTCAAGGTTGCTGCAGATTAAAGTGAGCCCTGAGCACAGAGGTGGTTGCTCTCCATATGGTTACCAGATCACTAGTGCCAGCTCCTTTCTGTGATAAACTTGCTGCTCCCTGAAACACATAGAGAAGACTTCCTCTTGAAGTACATGTTTCATAAACTCTTTGCTCTGGCACTTTTTCAGTAGGTAAAAATGCCCAAAAGACTTTGAGCAATCACATCCAGCTAATCGGAATTTATGGTCGCTGAGGAGAAACATGTCATTGAATCATAAAATGCATTTTCCCAGACAGTCCTCAGGATTCACCTACATTCAAACAGGCAAATGCTCCTTTGGAAGAGGACTACCCTTGTGTCCTAAGCTCCTGAACCCACTGAGGGTCTGCCTCTGTGAGCTTCAACATGCTGTTCAGCCCCAGGAATAGTCATGTATTTATTGGGGACTGAATGGATCACATTCATGTGTGAGAAAAGAGGAGGAAGGTGCTGCAGCACCCTGTCCATTCCTCTCATTTGCATTGGCCAGCACAACACAGATTTCCATGTTATGTGATGGATGTTGGGATATATATAATGTTTCTCCACCTACCTCATTTAGATTCTGTGCTGCCTGTGCCCCTGTGGAAGGTTTGTTTTTAATTTGGATCTCCCACCATGATGACCTTTTCTTCAAAGCATCTGAAGACATATTTTTGTTCTAACCTGTTTCCAGTTCTCATTAATAGTTCTTAACTTACAAAGCATCTTTCATCCTTTTAAAACCCTTTTGGCAGCAGGTCACAGAAACTGAGGCAAAGGACTGGGAGAGAGGGGAAACACGCATTATTGATTTGTTATATGAAACATGGTTGGTTTAGAATAGGTAAAGACAGTTAGGTTGAATTGTTCAGTATGCTCTTCATCAAATACATAAGTACCTCTCAGGTTATCCTGAAGCTGTAGTTGCTCAGACTTTGATGTAAAGTCTCAAATCTGCTGGATGGGATTATTTGAGAACAGTTACTTCTGAGGATTTTCCTGCAGAATATTTAGGGATCCTGTCTTCTGCCTGGACACAGAGGAAAACAAATCATGCAATGAAAGAAAAGAAAAGAAAAAGGAAAACCCAAAGCAATAGCTGGCATTTCTAGTATCAGAGGAACAGAGTGAGTAATGTTTTCTTTTAACTTCAGAAGCTCATCTCTTTTGGTTAAGAAAAGGTTATGAGAGTCTCAGATCTCTTTGACAACATTTCCAGAAATCCATTATGAACAATGATGATCTGTAAGAAGATATGGTGAGTTTAAATAGGTAGAATCTGTGTCCTTTTATTGTCAGAGCTAGCCTTATATTCCAACTTGCAATATCATCATGTTCTAATATTAACCACATGAGATCTGCAGCTGGAAGTTTTAGATCAGTGCTTTGAAGACTATGAAAAGCTTCCCATTACTATTTAAAATATTTACACTGACTGCCACTGAGCACAACAGACCTTGTGTTCCCAAGAAACATCAGTTTGCATAGAGCTGTGTAGCCAGAAAATGCAGCACAAAAACAGTGCAGGGAGAGGCTGGAAAGGTCTTCCCTGAAGCTAGGAGCAGATCTTTGTGCTGCTGAGCTGTGTTTGGCCAAGGATGCAGCAAGAATGAAGGTGTACAGTGGGACAAGGGGAGCCTCTGGTCTGAATTCACAATCCTAAACCTGAAGCATGAGTGGGGCCCATTCATGGCCCACTCACACTGGAGTCTCCAACAGGGACTAGAGAAAACCAGAGGGAATTATCTGAGGGCAGGTCTGCACATCCGGGGCCTTATTTATAACCAGCTGGCTACCCAGAGCACATGTATTCCCTAATGGGATGTTTGCCCTTCAGAGCAAACCCCAAGGCAAGACACATGCTGCTCACACTGCTGTGCCACAAGTGTGCAGCCCAACACTGCAGGGTTCTCTCCCTTCCAGCAGCATCACAGAAACGTATCTGCCACAGCTTTTGCTGAGAAAAATATAGCTCCCCAGCACATGTGGTGGTGAGGCACTGCTCTGAACGGGTGTTTTCAAACCTCGAAAATGAATGCTCCTGAAATTGTTTTCCAGTGTTTGAGCTGTTCTCTGTAGATCCTTGTGTTGAGTATTGGTCACATCATCTGATTACTGTGGTTCAAGATTCTGTATTTTGTGGTTATAATTGGGGTAGGCTCAGGAGCTATATACTGTGGATTCTGTGGTTAAACTGCACTATCTTTGTTGCTGTCTTTGTTGGTAGTAATTTTTGCTTTAGCACTTGCTCCTTTCCTGCCACCCACCTACTCTTTTATCTACCCAAAATGGTAGTGATATGCCCCTGGAGACGTAACTCTTACTTGATACAGGCCTTATTTCCTTTCTTCTTTGTGATAATGCAGTGAGGGTGCCATTGCCAGGGCTGGGGTGTCCTTTCAAGGGCTGGGGTGTCCTTGCTAGGGTTGGGTGCCATGGGGCAGCTGGGTAGAGGTGGACCATTTCTCACCCTTCAGAGTCGGCCGCTATCCATGAACCAGAGGACCTCAGCTGCTGAAGAGGTACCTCTGCAAAGGCCATCTCACACCAGACATATTTCTAATGCATAGAGTTTGGCAATACCTGGTGAGCTAAATGAAACAATCATCAGGTGAAATTTGGACCCAGGTTGTTCAGAAGCTAGACTGAATTGGCACAGTGGAAGTCCCAGGCTTTTACGAACAGACTGTTAGATGTGAGCATAATGCTCACATGCCTTTTTAAAATAGTTGCTGAAAGACCAGTCAATAGTTTTATTTCCCTTACCACATGGGAAAAAATATGGTTCTGAACTGAATTGTTGTCTTCCCATATATAGTATCTTAAGACTCATTATCCTGAAAGATCTAATGTCTGTGCAGTGTCAACCTGCTGACATTGGTTAAAAGTACCTCATGATGCCCCTTGGCTTCTGAAGGAACTTTCCTCCATCGAGGGTTTTCCCAGAGAACAGAGTCACAGATCATCATTTAACCAGCTCTCCTGAGCAAATCAGAGATGAATATTTATAGCTCACAACTGTCTTGAATTCCTTACCTCACCAGGATCATTTCAAAACCTGGTGATTGTCTTGCCATTATTAAAATGCAGGCTCACTTGTCAGTGCACAGATTAGTATCTAAAGTGTCAAAAACCCAGCTGGTTTTTAAGCATTGCGTAACCAAAATAAAACTTTGATTCCAGTGCAGCGCTGAGTATTTGATTAGATATGTCGCTGGAACCCAGATGGGTGTTAGCACAGCAAGTGCTCATGCAAAGTCTCAGGTGCATGTAGCTATATTGCAAAAGCGGCCAGAGACTCAGTGCTGGGGTCAAGTGGAAGACTTTGGAAAATGCATGACTCTTGATACACACGTTAACACTGCCTACCACTTTTCTGCCAGGCTGTAATGCTCACAGAAATGTCTGAGGACCTTTGGCAAACAAAAAAAGCTGTGGTAACATTCCCATGTTGCTTGACTGTGCTCTTTGTTTGATCTCTTTGACTTCATTCATATTTTGTAGGTTTAATATGCTGAGGAAAAAAAACCAAACAAACAAAACAACATTAATTAAACTGAAAGGGTGCTTTAAAAACTGATTCAAAGATGTTAAGGAAAAACTGTAAATAGGCAGATCTTATTTTGCTTGAGCCTGGCTTACAACCAAGAAGACTGTATTCATGATTTTACCACTGAATCTAAATAATTAAGAGAATCCCCATGCAGGGCTTATACCCACTGAACTACAGCCAGTTTTCAAGAAAAAAAAAATCATTAAGAGATGTAGCTTTGCTTACTGTAGTCCAGAGACCATATATCTTCTGCAGAAAAGTCTGGCTGGGTTTGCAGAGAACTCAGCACAGCAAATCCTCAATTCTGATGTAGGTGCTGCCACACAAACATCATAACCACTGAAGCAAGGGGTGGCAAAGCACCTTTCTTCTTATTTTGTGGCACCCCAGGTTTGGGAAAGGTGAGAAGAAAGAGCTTTGTTTTCATCATCGTTTTGTTTGTGCCTGGCAAATGAATCGCAAGTTTTAGGTAAAACACACCTGATAAGTATTTGATCTTCTGGAACCTTAGAAGTTGCTGCTATTGAATCCCTCCATTTGGTGACAAAATGCATTGTATAATAGAAGGGCAACTTGGTTTTGCATTTTGATTTTCGGCTTCACCAGGCAACAGTGGAACAGAGTGCATTTAATTTCAGATTTGCATTTAAGAAAGGGATTTGCAATGTAAGGAGTATCTTCAGAAGCAGAAGGTGGATGGAGTGTAATGCTTGCTGTCTGGGCCACTGTCTTCTGCCACATCAAAGCCTACGCCTCAGTACTTTTGTGCTCTTATGCTGACATCTCAGTTCAGCAATTGCACTTTGTTGCTGTTCTTCACAAGTCAAACAATGCACCTATTATGTTTTTATAAGAGATAGGATGATTATCTCAACTGCCAGGTGTGAAGAGCGAACTTTCCGAGGCCAAATTGCAGTGCGGTAAAACAGCCAGAGTCATTTAAGGCTTTTGCTGTCTCACTGCCAAACACTGGCTTCCCAGCTCTTGGCGTGGGGCTCCAGCTTGGCAAAACACTCACACGCATGCATGACTTTAAAATCAAGAGACACCACAGTCAATTTGGACAGGTTACATCACTGTCCTAAGCACCACCAAACAGAGCGTTTATTGAATAAAAGTACACTAAATATGACCACTTACATAGCCCTGCTCTTCTGCTGTTCTTTTATGTGTAGGGAATGGCAGCAGTGGGGGACGGGGGGTTTGCGTAGGCCGTAAGCACAGTTGCATGGGGTAGGCACACCCAAAGTAAATTTAAATGGGATGGCAGGACTACCTGCAGCAGCCAGGAGTGTGTTTCTGGCTAGTCCAGCCTGCTTTTTCGGCTGGTTTGGCAGCCTGTAGCAGGCTCTCTGCTTCCACAACTGTGGTGAGATCAGCACACCAGCTGCCCAGAGCCAGCCCAGTGAAGCACCTGGAAGCATGAGATCAGCTTTCATTTTGAGTGGGAAACCTTCTCTTAAAGCAAAGGAGGAAGGCTGAGGTTCTAATTTTGGGACCTATCTGAACACTTTTCATATGGTCCCTGGCCTGAGAGGTTAGTCTGCATCCACAAAGACAGTTCAAGATCCAAGACCAGCTCAAAAACACCGTTGTTCCCTGCCCAAGCAATTTCTAGTGTTATCTATATCCAGCATTATTCTTATTTTAACCAGATAATGGAAGAAATGCTTTTCCAAACTGAAGCACTGTACTTCTCAATCATTGCATTTATTACTAAGGAAATGGGGAAGTCATGGCTCTCTTAATATGTTTTCTGTTGTTCAGATCATTGCATGCAGTTTCATGGAAATACTTGTAGAGCATGATGAAGATCACAGATCTTAAGCTAGATCACAGCCTGGCTATTGACAGTCCCTGCTAAACAGCAGCCAGGCAAGGGAGATGCTCTTGGCCACTAAACCACACCAGGTCTCCAGGAGACCATGAACCACCCTGAGTGTCAGCTACCAGCCACCAATAGAGGCTGCCATGACCCCCCATGCCCCTTCTCTGCAGCCACTTGTGGGAGTCATGAGCCCAGTGATGTTTTCTGAGCCCATCATGGTTTCTAATGCCTCCTCAGCTTCACAACTTGGTTCCAGCCCTGTTCCCAACCCTTGCACAATAGACTCCTTGGCTGCTTGGCTGGTTTTGCTCTCCCATCTACTTCAAGCTATGACTGCCATTCTTGCCTCTCCTCCAGTCCTCCCTCTGTCCTTAGCTGCCTCCTCCATCCTGACTGGGACTCCTGGTACCTCATAGACTTCCAGGAAACCCAGAAGCAAACGAGCAAACGTGACTCATCTCTGCTGTCTATAAATCATCTATATGGAGCTACCACAAAGATCAACAAAGCCATGCAAACAGCACACAGTGACTGAGCAGAAGCAGACAGCAGCTGGGGCACAGCACTGCGGATGTTTGCTGGTGGACGAGGTGATTCTTTAGCCATTTCTTCAGGTGCTGCCTGCCACATCCTCAGGATACTGTTGCTTCTAAAAGATGACATATATTAATAATTTAAGAAGGGCCATGGTGCTGATTTACTGAAAACCTTGTTTAAATATCTCAGGAGATGCCTGTGAAATGGCAATGAACTGCAGCAGCTAGTGGCTTCTCAGGCCAACAAAAACATGCTGAGTGACAGCACACCGATATTTTTAAACTCTAATCTCTTCTGTCTCTGTAACTCTGCAAGAAGCAGTGATAGACAGGATGGTGCAAGGACTAACTTTTGTCCCAGTTCTCAAGCATTTTACTATTGCATTCAAAAAGAAAAACACAAAGGAAAAGCTATTTTACCACCAAACTATTTTTGAAATATGAGATTTAACTCTGAGGCCAGATTTTCTGTATTTATTTTAAAGCATTGAAAATAGTGTTAAGAGTTACAGACAATAGTCCAGAAAAAAAAGTTTTGTCCTTACCGAATTTACTGAAAAGCGATCATTTATTCAGGCTTCAAGTTAAAATAATTAAAGTACATGCTTAAAATCACCTCTGTTCAGGACAATGCTGAAACTCACAATTAGCTGCACAGGAGTGATATTTAAGCACACACTAAACACATCACTGAGTCTCCATTGTTTTTTATCTTCTGCCTTTTCATGACCCATGGACAATTTCATGACTGACAAAATAGCCCAAACATTTCAGATGAGTCCCTATAAGCAAAATCCAAGATGTGGCTTCCTTTGTGTCATGATCCCATTCCACACTGACGCAAGGCACACTCGTACCTTGTTTTATTTCTTCTCCCTGACTTTCTTTGTGATCAACACCTATACTTGAAGCACCTGGTTATTACACAGCCACACAACTGCTTACAAATGCATATCTGGTCTGGGATTTATTGAAAATTACTCTGGCAACATATTCAACATCAGAAGAAACAGCCACGTTTGATGGGGCTGTGGGATCAACAGGGTGACTGCTAGCAAATTTGTAAGTCTTTGAAGAGATTCACTAGAGTTCTCCATCTCTTCAAAGTGGGTTTTGGGGAGAGGAGAGCACTCTTTTTTAATACACTTTCACTATGGTTCTCTTCTGGCTACAGGAAAGCTTGAGAAATTTATTTAAAATAAGAAAACACTTCCACAATTCTTCAAGTGTTGGTTTTCTTTCCAAAAGGCATACACAGGAATCTTCTCCTCCTGATCACCTATACAAACATGAAACAAGAAAACATAAGCACTATTTTAACAAGCTCCTGGGAAAACTTTAAATAAAGCTGAGATGAGGCCAGGTGGACCAAAAGAAAGTGCTTATGCTGGATGCTCAGCTGAGAGCCAAAGGAAAACAAAGTTATTTCCTTCATGAGCTGATGACTCAGAGGACTGGCAATGACATGGAGGACATCACGTACAGAAGTGCTGTTGCGAGAGATGAAGTGGTGAATAATAGCCTTAAAGCAAAACTTTCACAGCAAGTTCATTGGCTGGCATTTCCCCAAGCATCACCAGAGGATGTGACCGGCCAGTGTGTGGCTTACTTCCCAGCTGGCCGCCTGTCTGCTCCCCCAAAATGCCTGCACAGCACCCGGCAAATGGCCAGTGAAGATGGGTCAAGCACTAGCAGCATGCAAGTAGAAGCTCACGTGGGTCTTCTCAGTGTTATCCTTCCTGAATAAACACTGGATTTTAGTGGCTAATGTTAATCCAGCCTCTAGGTATCACTAAGTGTAGGCTGACCTATACGATCAAAGGAGATAAAGTCTATTATTCTTCAGTGTGTTCTGAGCACCATCTACCCTCTCTTGTAGTGCTACAAACACCCTATGGAGATGTCATTTCTTATGTAGCTGGAATCTTTCTTCAACTAACACAAAAGTCAAGGTCATTGAGGTGTTCTTTTCACTCCTATTAATAGAGTTGCAATGTCCCTAATGCCACACCAGCCACCCTGGATGAATACAGGGATCACCCTGCTCAGTAACCTATCTCCAGGATTGGATACCAGCAGATGCTTTGGGAACACATTTAAGAAACAATATCAACCTAGAGCAACTATTTGCCTGGTATTACTTTCTCAGTTCCTGCCTTGTAGAGACTTGTTGCCCTAAAGATTATGTTTAGCTCACTGCATTTCACTACTGCATTCAATAACAATTAAAGGACCTATTATTTTTTTTTTTTGAAAGGCTATAGCCACTATATCTGCTCTGGTCTCCACAGCATTTGGTAACAATGGTTTCCACAGCTAATTTTTCAAGAAGAGGTACTTCTTCATTATGTTTATTCTAAGTGCACATTCATTAGTCACTGGACATCCCTCACTTCATGAGTTGTTACAATAAATAATCTCTCATCCATCACCATATTCACACAACACAGGATTTTATATATATTGTCTTCTACCTGCTCTGAGGTGATAATGTCTCAGCATCTAGTACCTGCTGTAATAAGCAGCAAGCTGGACCTATTGGAAAACAAACTGCCTGCTCCTGAGTTATTGCAAATGTTGTATTGCCTTAGTTATTGAAATTGGGCAAGAGGAGAAAAGCTGCAGAAACATGGATTTCTTTTCCAACAGGGTAGGAAGTATTACTTTCCAGCATGCATTAAACTTTTCACAAGATTTATCTGATTCCCTGTTTATTAATTTCAGCAGCAGTGATAGTCCCTGGTAGCGTCCAGTTCCATGTCATTTTAATACAGAGGATAACACTACTAGTCTCCAACTCAAAAGCAAACCCAGCCATCAGTGGGCAGCAGACCCCACAGAGCATTTCTTGCCTGTGTTATCCACCTGCATAGGAAGTCCAAGACACCAGATGGTCATGCCGGGCCAGCCCCCAGTAAGGATGGCCATGCTGAAATGCCACCATGGCCTGGGACAGCCAAACCCCCTGGGGTGCAGCTGGAGGCTGTAATGGCACCTCTGCAAACCACTTTTCACAAGGAAATGTTTTCCCTCATTGCCACCATAACTAGAAATGCATGAGAAAGTCTTAAAAGATGGTTGTGTTTTATACTTAGATGACGAAGGGAAAATACACTGTCATTTTCTCTTTGGAAGAAAAGAAATGCAGGAGGTTTTCTCCATTACTAAAACACCCAAAGGGTTTTCTTGCTAACCATGGTAGCTAAAGCCTTGCAGGACCAGACCAGGAACCAGGAGACCATATCTGGTCTGTGGTATTTCTGCCCAAGCAGCACCCCAGTTCCACATTTGGACAAGTGCCAGACACATACGGCTCTTTGCTTGGCTGCAAAACAACATAGAGGGGCAGAGTCCGGGAGATCCTCAGCCCAAAGGTGCCTTGCTTTGTACCATCACGGGCCAGTACAACTTTCCTCTGGGCTAAGCATTCCTTGATGTGAGTTTTCATTTCATAAGGACAGTGGCTTATGAAGCCCAATGCAAGTTCCTCCCACAGCACTTGATAAAAGGTTTGCCAGGCGCACCAAGGCTATGATTAGGCATCTGCAACTTCAACATCAGCAAGGGACATACATCAAAGACAGAAATGCAAACAAAAAGGCCTCCAGTCAACCTGACATCCATGTTCCAGTTCCCTTTTCTTCAGAATTTCTCTCTCTACACCCTCTCTTATAAGAAACTTTGGCTTCCTGGTGACATCTCTACAATCCAGATCATGCTTTCCCAGCCTGCCCTGCACCAGGCCCCCACAAGCAAACCCACTGCATCTGATCTGAGCCTACTACTTCGTTCTGGTAGAGAGGCCCGGCTACATTTTGGGGCTGAATATTTTTTTTTGTGCACCGAATAACGGCAATTTCAATTAGTCAAATTTTAAACTTGTTCTTAATCAAATCGCTTTGATGAATGGCTATAAAACAAAAAGCATACTTTCCACATTTTTCTGAAACTGAATGTATAGTTTAGAAGTGCTTCAATTGTTTTTTAATTTATGTAAATGTAATAAGAATTAGTATGTTTAACACCTCCTCCCAAAAAAAAAAAGGTTCTGTTTTCCACAAGAATTTTCTTCCAGCATTTGGCTAGCAAGTGCAAAAATCAGTCATTTGATAGCTTTGGAAAAGAACAATAATAAGAAAGTCAAGTAGAAAAAAATACAAGGAATCCAGAGAAAGATAAGAAGACACTTGATTAGATATTTGCCTTCAATAAGACACATATTGATACCTAGTAAGTCACTTTTCTTTCCCTGTCTCATTGTTACTCAAACCACAGGCAATACAGGTGGAAAGAGACAGAAAGGAAAACAAGAAGTAAAATAACATGAGGGATTCCCTGCTGCAGTTAAGCCAGATGTCATTTCCATATTTTTAGAAATTCTTACCATGGGATACTAAAGAAAACGAAATCTTTCAAGTGAGCAGCTCTGGGGATCACTGTGGGAGCAAGGAAGTGAATTTCCCTTGAAGAGGCAGCACCACGGCAGCAGTCAGCTGTTTTTTGGGGCAGACAGAGGAATGGACAAGTATTCATCACTTCAGTTCTAGAGACAGTGGGCTGGGGGAGTCAGGAATGTCAACGTGCCCAGAAAATTTCCTGATCCAGCTCCTTCAGTGGTTTATAGAAAAAATATCCATGGGATGACACTGATCCACTTCTTTTCTGCTAGCTTCAGGGTTTGAGTTTGGATCTGTGATTTAAATAACAGATGGGTAAAATCACATGTAACCAGGCAGCTCCCTAGTGGCTGTATAGATGTGGATGTTGGAGAGCATATGATTTTCCAAGCTAAGGTCAGCACTAACCTGAGCTCATTTTTTCCTCCAGATCTGTTTTTTCTAGTGCTACCATGCAGCTTCATTTTTTTGGCTTGTTCCACCCCCTTCTGCTCAAATCACACCCCTGCAGAGGATCCTTCCAATGCAAACAGGGGAGCCATACAGCTCCAGAGCTCCACCATTTCTGGAAGATGAGAACATACCTCTGTGAGGTGTGGAAACTGCTGTCGGCCACGTTAATGAAGCCAAATTGCAGAAATCTGCAGTATAAATCTGATGGTACCATCTGGCCCTCAGCATACAGGAGATAAGCATTCTGGTTTATAAAGGGTTTATTAAAGCCATTAACTTTGGAAACCACTCACCAAATAAAACTGTTTATAAATTATAAACAAGAAGCCTCTGGTACTTTTTCAAACTTGCGAAATCTGCTTCTATATTTAATATAGCTTCAGTATATCACATTTAACTTCTTTAATGGGTTTTATACTTTTACTTAAGGTATTTATGATTCTTGGATCTGGCTAAAGATTAGAGGCAAACAACACCACAGACACAGTACGGGGGACAGGGGAGCGGGGAAATTAATTTCTCTAGTGAGACTCAATTCTTGTGAGATGGGGTTAATCTAGTGACTATGTAGGGGCTGGCTGTCAGCAGCACCCACCAGGAACCCTGCCCGGAAGGAACATCCTCTGCTGGAATGTTGTGCTCCATCAAAGCACCAGCGTGGCTGCTGGGGACGTGTCAGCAGGTGAGGTTGCAGGAGCAAAAACCCGAGGGACTCCCCTCAAGTGCCCTCCCTTGTGTCAGGCATTTAAAGGTCCTATGTTTTCTTGCTTCACTTTCATCCTTTGTATTTTGTACATACACAGGTATATATTTATGTCTTTAACCCTGAATCGAAAGCACCTCAATATAAAATGGAAATGCCCAAGTAGTTTTTATCCAAAACACACTGAGCAACATTTCAGTGTTGCCTGAACATTGGAGCTTGGGGTTTTGAATTATTGCTGGAACTGAACAAAATTTTAAGGAGAATTTCAACAGAGCTGTAATTTCTGTAGGGATTGATTTCTCACACACTTCTCCTACAACACACAAGCATATCCTAATTTCCATTCCCCTAATTTTCACCAAAGGAAACGACCATGTGGGTATTTTAAAGTTTACCCAAATTGCTCTCTGACTGCAAGACGTTCTGTGTGCCACCACACCTCACACCCTCATGGGTAACACCTAGGGACACAAGCACTTTCCTACCACATCCACCAGTTCCCAGTGTTTTGGTTAGTATTCAGCAGGTAGAGAAGCAGCAGTGGGCTGATGAGCCTTGTTAATTTGTTAAAAAAAAAAAAAAGTGCAAACTGTTTTTTGGGCATTGTACCTAGCCAGGTCTAGTAACTGTACAACAAATATGTATTAGGCTAGAATGAGTAGACTCACAGGCGCCAGGAGTGAAACATTATCCTTTTCAGACAAAGTCTCAGACAAAGATCTTTATCTGAGAATGATATATGGGATATATTTTTGAGATGACTCCACATAATACCTTTATTATTGTTGAAGTTTAACAACTTTAAAGGAAAAAAAATCATATTTGTCCTTTGTTACTTACCCAAATATGGGCAGGAAACTTCCGATGAGGCTAGGCTTATAAAGAAAAACCCCATTAGCCTAAAATAGCGCTAATATTTATAGCATTGAGAGGGAGTATATGAAGCAACTGTAGAATTTGTCTGAGGAGCCAAAACCTGCTCTTGGTTGCAGAGTGCTAATGCAGCTCCGTTGAAAACAGAACAATTGCTCTGTGTGTACTCAGGTTTGCCAGTGAAGAAATCAGGACTGCAGTTTCTGACAAAGATGAGAAATTCAGATTGAACTGAAAACAGCATAACATTATTAATCATAATTCTTCAAGATAAAGTTGATGAAGATCAATTTTCAGGAAACTCAGAACTGTCTCAGAACATTAACAGTTTGTGCTACACCGCCAAGAAGAGAAACCTGTTTTCAGCCAAGATATCGGTCGTGTCCCTGGCCAGGAAATGAGTTATCCAGGCTTTGCCTTGGAGTTTTTCAGTTCTTTAGGAGCATCTGCTTGAGGATGGGCAAACTTTCAGGGGAATATGCTATTTAATGATCTTTACTGGAGGATCAGCAAGAAGGAGACATAACGTCCTGGTGGTCTTTCCTTGCATGTGCTGAGGAAGGCAGACTGGTTGCCTTCCCACAGCCCTCGGCAGCAGGCTGGTTACAGCCAGACATCACACTGGGAGGAATACACTTTAGCACAGCTCTACCATGCAACCCTTGGCATCTATGCATGTATTGAATCTTCCACTGCTCTTTTGGCAACCATGAGACCCTTGCTGATGGTCAAGATATATTGTCCTATTCTGCAAGATCCCACCCCACTGGGTGTTGCACATCAGGCAAGGCAGGGTGAGCGCTCATCCAGCGTGGACTCATTTGTATTAAGGAGATAACTAGCAGGATTCCTGTATCTGTGCACCACGCATGTTCCCTGACTTGCCATGTCGTGTTGTGCCATGCCATGCCATTTAGAAGGGCTGTCATTTTTCCATTTTATGGGACCACTGCTGGAGAAACACAGTGGAAACACATATGATGTAAATGTCTTCCCCTGCCTGGGGGTCTTCCAAAACCAGCAGGATGTATTTACTTTCTCTCAGCTGTCAGCCACATCATCCATAAGCAAAATCAGAAAAAAATCAGAAAAAATCCACATGAGCAAAACGTGACTAGGCCACACATGAGCATACAATAGTAGCCAGGCTCCTCAAGCCACTTGCACTTTTTCAATGGTGGCTTGAATATTGCTGAGGTGCAAAGCATATCCATGTGTGGGAGGGTTCTGCAGGATGAAGTAAATGCATTTACCCGCCACTGCCAAATGTGCCTTGGAGCCCACTGCACTTCCCACGGTGTCTGCAGGGAGCCTGGATCACCACTGCCTGCCGAGCTGTTGGAGGAGGACTCTCTCTTCGAGGTCTTCTGCACCCTGTGTGAGACTGCTCCCTGCTGTGACACCGACAGCTGCAATGGTAGCCAAGACAGAGACTGAATTAGCACCTCCTGATGAGAGCACCTCATTCTTCATGGACAAAACCTGAACTATCAGTGCCATCATGGAGCTCCTGGAGACCTACTCTCCTCTTCTGCATGAGGGCACATAACCCTTGTTTGCCTGATCAGTCTGTTGTAAAGAAAGCCCCACAAAGACATGTATGAAAAATATTTATTTGGCTTTAAGATAACATGTAGGCTTCTCTAGTCTAAAAAGAGCAGAGGGAGGCGAGACTGCATAGATGGCCTGGCCAGGTCCAAACCACTGGCTGTCAGATTGCCAGCGTGGCAGGTCCAGGCGTGGCTCCTCTGGAGCAGCAGAGCCTGGAGCCCAGGGTCAAGGGCCTCTGCTGCCAGCTGCCTGTGGGATGTGGCTCTCTACACATTTTCAGAGATAAAGCATAAAAGGGCCCTGTTTGTTGGAAAAAGCATTTTGACCCTTTGGCTTCTGAATGGTGCATGGCAGAAACAAGTGAGACAAGATGGCTTCAAAAGCCATTTCTTACCTTATGGTGCCTTTCTTGCACTTCACACTGCTGTTTTGTAGCCCTCAAAATTTGTGTGCAGGCAGCTGACTTGAGGATGCATGCGGCTGTGTGGATCACTTCATGTCAGAGACAGCACTGGAGAAAGGGAGCCCAGTCTTGCACAGCCCTTGTCTCTGTTGCCTGTGGGATCAGTGAAATATCATTTCAGCCATCCTTGGCTTTCCTTGCTAAAGATATTAAAATGTTTAACCCCAGATTTGGCAGGTCAAGAAGCCTAGCATGAAACAGGGAGCAAACTAATCTAACAGAATAGATTTCAGCCTCAAATGTCTCCGAAGGCAATGGAAGCTGAATAGCCAGTGATTCCAAAAAAACAGCATTCACTCATCTTCTGCAGCAACCCTCTCCCACGCCCCTTATTGCACGTTTCTGAAAAATGTTTGCATTTGAGAAGTGATATCAAGTTATGTGAACCTTACCTGAGAGGGGGGTGCAAAGAGGGGTGGGTAGGTGAACATATGTCTCGGTTACCTCTTTGTCCCAGTGTCATAAAAATGTGTCCAAACAGGGAAAGAAGTGATCGCGTGCTCTGGCAAGCTAATGGCGAAGCTGTAATAAGGCAATCCAAGAGATATCTTGAGAAGCAACTTGTGAAAGGCATAAAATCCGACACACAAAATTTCTCTAACCCATCAGTAGCAGAGAATTGGCCAGGGCATCATGGGGGCTGACAGACGACTGTAGTGTGCACCACTGCTTGGAGTAGGTGAGAACAGAGCTGAAAACTGAAAAGCTTTCCCTCACAGGGGCTTCTAGCCTGGAGCCTTTCTTTGGGGGGAGGGATAAGGCCAAGAGACTTTTTCAAAATGACGTGTCAGTGAGAATGAGCTGAAGGTGCTCAGGAGTGGAGCTGCTGAAACACTGACTGTCATCCATAATCTACTAGTTAAACCTGACATGGCTTTGCCCCAGGCATTGCACTAGCAACAGGACAAGGCAGTGGCCTGGCCTTTTATGTTCAAGGTGAAAAATGTTTTTCATGGAGGAAAAATGCAGCATGGGCAGGCACCACAGATCTCACCTGCAAAAGTGGCTCGTCTGCACTCCTATTCAATAAGAGCAGCCTAATCTTCAGTCAGCCTCACTTCCTTTTTTGGGGACTGAAGGGCTGGGGCAGGTCTCATCCATCCCTGGTCACTTGCTAAGTGCATGACTTGCCTTCAAGGTGGTAGCAGCCTCTGTTCACATGCAGAGTACTGCACAAATATTGCATTTATAACGATGGAAGCAAAACAAAGAGACTGGAGCTGGCATTGATGAAACATGTTTTCTCTGCTTTCCATTCCATGTGGAAGAGACTTTGATCACTTTCCTGATAATCGGTTGGGTCTTGTTGGTGGTTTTGTAAGCCCTGTTCCACAGGACTTAATGGGAAGAGTGGAAGCATGCAAGCATTAATTACACAGTATTACATTGCACCATATGTAGACATCACCACCAAACTGTTCACCCTAGACACAAGCAACTGTTCTTTCTTTAATAATTCTGCAACTGATATCCTTATGCTGCTGGAAAATAGCATTTTCCTTGGTGATGATGAATGTGTGGAAAACTGGTACATCATCGTCAGCTCCTCCTCCACAAGTACTGCTCCTCATATTTTGATGCACCTCTCTACTCTATGCTGTCTCAAATCTAGGGCTTGCAAGCACCTCCTGGTGCAGCCCTGAGAAAAGCAGTGAGGACACTACCACACAGTGAACAACCAGGGGAAATCTCATGCCATGCAGCTAATCCTTAGAGCTGGATGTTCTCCTTAGCCGCCTTTGTCCTCTGGCTGTGTCTGAAATATGGTTAGGAAATATGACTGCAGTACCCAAGCAAGTTTAATGCTAAACAGGTCATGCACGGGTAGCAAGGAAGCTATAACATTATGGTATGTACTGGTAAAAGCCTTCAGGAACACTGAACAGCTGATACTGAAACCTGTATTACAAAGCTGTGTAATGGTGCAATATCCTCACTAGCTAAATTAGAGCTGTAGTGTGGTCATACTTCTGTCTGCTATATTAGCTATATTCCCTGTTTCACTATCTGTCCCATATCTCTCAACCTGCATTGGCCAGTGAGTATGGAGACAAGGGACAACAATCTCTCTGTGTTCACTCTCAGCTGATTTACTTAGTGCATGAGTATCCAAAGAGTTGGGGAACAGATAGGGACAGCTGTGCTGCATGGTCGGCTCAGTTTTCTGCTTAATTACACAAGTCTAGGGGAGGGCATTTTTTTGCAAGTGGCACACCTGTTTGAAAATGGTGCCACTGCTGGCTACTCATCACTGCTCCTGTGATGAAGGTTATGGCTCCCCCAGGACTGTCACTGCAAGGGGCCGTGAGCATGAGAAGGTGAGCATGAGCTCTACCCATGCAAAGTAGCAGTGGCACAAATGAGCATTTCTCAGAGGTAAGGAGCAAAGACCTTCCACCTGAGCAGAGAAAAACAGGCTATGCAATAAAAAATAATACCAACATTACATAACTTTGGATGATCAAGTGATGTCAGATTAAACAGCTTTCAAACCCTGACCTGACAAAGCTATTATAATTCCCTGAATACCTGTGGAGTGCTTTCAGAGTCAAGTTCTGACACGTTACCCCATGATGCCTGGCAGTTTGCTTTAATACAGTTCAGCAAAATAAAAGGGCTGGACAGAAGTTATGCATTGCACCGTGCAGCCCCATCATGTGACATGAAGCAAGGTGGGGGACTTGGATGACATCCTTATGGCCACGGGCCAGGCAGTCGTACCAGAGCAAAGCCACTGTTGTATCTGTGCAGCCCAGGGAGTATTTCTGGCCCATGAAGCCCAGAAACAAAGTGAGATCTGTGAGAAGCATTGGGGAAACGCAAGAAAGTCACATGGATTGATGACATGGCACATCACAACCTTACCAATTAATCAGCAGGCAGAAATCCGATCGTGCAGGTGAACTCATCGAGTGATTGTCAGCACCCTGCAGACAGACCATCGTGTTTCCTCATTGATGGGAGGTGTGCTTTCAGACTCAGCTCCACATTTAAGTTTAACAAGGGCAAGTGCTGGATTTTGCACCTGGGACATGGCAACCCTGGCTGTACATACAGACTGGGGACTACATGCAGGAAAGCAGCTCTGTGGAGAGGGATCTGAGGGTTCTGGTCGATGGCAAGTTGAACATGAGCCAGCAGTGTGCCCTGGCAGCCAAGAGGGCCACCTGTGTCCTGGGTGCACCCAGCCCAGCATGGCCAGCCGGGCAGGGAGGGGATTGTCCCGCTCTGCTCTGCACTGGTGCGGCCTCACCTGCAGCACTGGGTGCAGTTCTGGGTGCCACAGGATAAAAAGGATATAAAGCTACTGGAGAGTGTCCAGAAGAGGGCTACGAAGTTGGTGAAGGGTTTGGAGGGGAAGCTGTATGAGGAGTGGCTAAAGTCGCTTGGTTTGTTCAGACTGGAGAAGAGAAGACTGGTGTCATGTCACCAATCCATGTGACTTGTTCAGTTTCCCCAATGCTTCTCACAGATCTCACTTTGTTTCTGGGTTTTGTATGTGTTTCATGGCGGCTACAGCTTCCTCACAAGGGGAGGGGTGGAGGCAGGCACTGATCTCTTCTCTTTAGTGACCAGTGACAGAACTCAAAGGAATGTCAGGAAGATGTGCCAGAGGAGGTTTAGTTTGGACATGAGGAAAAGGTTCTTCCCCCAGAGGGTGGTGGAGCACTGGAACAGGCTCCCCAGGGAGGTGTCACGGCCCCAAGCCTGACAGTGTTCAAGAAGAGGCTGCACAACATCCTCAGACACATGGTGTGAACTGTGGGCTTGTCCTATGCAGGGATAGGATTTGGACTCTTACAATCCTTGTGGGTCCCTTCCAACTCAGGACATTCTATGATTCTGTGATTCTGTTTGTCTGCTGTAGGTGAGAGGAACCCTACTGGAAAAACTTTGCAGTGAGCTCTCAGTGAAGGGCCGGTGTATGGTACTTCAAGCATCTGTGAAGACAGCTGGTGTGAGTTATTTCTGGGATATCTCAGGTGTAAGCCTGCAGACCTAGACTGGTTTCTTTTCTCATGTCTAACCGTAGTGGGCACAGACAGTAGGGAGGGCCTTCCACTTTAAAGTTTTTGCTCTTCTGAAGAACAGTTCCCATACTTAAAACACTGGAGGGGTTTCCAGCACAGCTTCACATGGAAGAAATTTTAAAGTATGAGAGTTGTACAAGGGTCCTGGGAGGCCAGAGGAAGCAGGAATGCTGGGGATCCTGCAGACAAAGTTTCTCAACTCTTCTCATAGACGATGCAAAGAATAGAGGTTAAGAGGAGAGGCAATCCCTCCCCAGTCCCAGCACACATCCTGCCCCCACCTCCCAACTCCTGTGGTGGCTCTGCTCTGGCTCCTCAGCCTTCCTAGGAACTCAGCAATAGGTTTTAAACATGGCTATTGCATTGTGTCCTCTGGGACTGTGCTGGAACTGCCAGTCTGAATCACTTTAAGCTCTCACAGTCATTTTACAAGTCCCAGGGTGAATTGTTTTACTACATTAGGAACCAATCAACTAGGATTTTTCTTATTACAGTTCGGTGTGTATTTCTTCCCGTGTTATATCCAAGTCCCCGTCTTCCATCAGTTCCCAAGGTTTTTGCCTTTACATCTAGTTACCACTGAGGCTATCAATATTTGCTTTTAGTTTCTTTAATATGTGCACAAAGGACTCAAATTTATTGTAATTATGATTACATATAGCAAATTTAAACTTCATTCTACTTGGCTCAGAGCAGGAAAGTCAGGGTAACATGTAGGCTGTTATTTGGTCTACCTTTATATTCGATACATAGACTCCACAAAAGAATTTATATGCCAAAGGCCAAAAATTAAATCCTTAAACCTCCCACTGAGCTGCCACGCTAAAGGTGGAACTGCCTAAACTAGCTACCCCACTTTCATCCAGTAATTTTCTACATACCTAAACCATATACCATAGAGGTACGACTCACACATTACTCTTTATGTCTTGGCCATAACGAGCAGTCCAACAAATAAAAAGCACTGTAGACATTTACAAAACAAGTGATTTCAATTGGTCTCAAAGTCTGGGCCCTATCCCACCAGTATTTTATGAGTGCTTCTGTGAGAGTGGGCCTCACACAAAACACAGTCAGTGGGGGAGAAATGCGGCCCTTTTCCCTACTGTCTAGTCCCTAGAGCACATACAAGAATGTGGAAAATGCAGACTCAAATCACTTTTCTTCCAGAAGATCATGAACTCTTCCTTCCATCTCCTACCTCCTGGCATATTGCCTTAACTCCACCATTTTAAGGTCTCCTCTCCTTGAGAGTATCCTATTGGAGTTATTTCTGCCATGTGTAAAATGTTTATATGCTCATTGTATCTGGCTCTCAAAGTCAAGTCTCTTCTGTTCCAACATAAGCAACCTGACTACCATCTCCCTCTCTTTTTAGACCTATTAATGTTAAATTAATTTATCTGGGGATTGACATAGGTACATATCTTACTCATAAATTACCTGGCTGACTGTCTACCCCATAGAATGGAAACCAAAATATACAATCCTATCTGAAGCATTTGCACTTGTAGGACCTCTGGCTTAGGTGCTCACCTGGGGTACCTAAGTAAAAAACTGAGCTGAGCTAGATTTTTAGTAAAATCATGGAAGATGGCAACATTCCTGCAGGGGAATTCATAGCTTTGATGAACCAACATGTGTGAGGGATGCATATCTAGAGAGGGACTTCGGGCTTCCAACACAGGTGCCTCTGTGTGGTGCCTGAACGAGGGCCAGGTCTCAGTTTTGACAGCAATGTACAAATACACAATATGTCAAGGGAACTCATTAACTCTTTCCAGGTTCGTGGGCAATTACAGCTCTAGCTCCCTCCCTCAGGTGTCCAGTGGAAATGTACAGAAGACAGCACATGGCTGTGCACCTTCTCATACACCAGTCACTGCACAGCAAACAGCACCTTCCTCGAGCCTGAAAAAATGTGATTGCTCCGTTTTGCCAGCAACATCCACTACCACCATTTCAGCTGTCTTTGAAAGATAATCTCATTTTAGCTCTGCTCCTCTGCAATGTTCTCTCCTGCAGCTTTTTCTTTGAATCTGTGTCACCTCTTGCACTGAAGCCTTCATGACAGAGAAAGACAATCTGTGACCCTTAACCAGGGTGTCTGGAAAGGAGATAACTACACAAAGCAAGAGCTCCTGTCCTTCTTGGGGCCTCCTTGGGATCCCTCACTCACCAGAGTTGCAATGTGCCAGCGTTAATGGCAGGAGCTGTGGGTCAATGGCATATGCCAATGAAGTTGTCTGGAGCAGTACTTTTCCCTCTTTACCAACAGTGGGAGTAAGAGCTCTTTCTCCCCTGCAGGACCCAACAGGCAATGCCAGTGTCATGCTATATGCCAGCATTGTAGTCTCTGCTCCAGTATATCCACTACAGTTGATAACAGGGAAATTATATCACTACAAATATAAAAAGCCCACATTTTTGTTGTTGAGTTTTTCTTGCTTGTATCACACCTGCTATTTTTTGCCCTTAAGATTTAGTTGCTGGTGTGATACTATATCAACAGGGTGTAAAAACTGACCGTAACCTGTCAATGCATTAAAAATTCATGGCTGAGGGATACTGGGGCAAGAACTTTAGCTTTTGGGGGAACTCCACCCAGGCAGCCAGCATCTTTCTGATTAGACATGCACACAGATGTAGCACCCGGAAGTTGCCAGCAGGCCAAAAAGAAGAAAGGTCCTGACCTGAGATGGTTCAGTCTACCCATGAGCCACACAACAGATGGATACAGAGAGATGGGGAAAACACTAACAAAGAGTGAAGATCAGGATTGTAATCCATGCGATTGGTCTAATCTGTGCCAAAGTTTCTGTAGGCATCACAGTGAAGGGGAGTTTTGATGCTACAAAGAAAAATAATGAGGCAACATTCAATGTGTTTACAAAGAGATTCTCCTATGCATGAGGGGCAGAATTGGAAAAAATATGAAGTCAGTTTCCAGAGAATGGTGTGACTTCATTTAGGGAGAAGGGTTTTTATATTTTTTCACAGAAAGATGACCTCACTTAAAATGTTGGAGTCCTGGCTCACAACTGCCAGGCAGCTTATTTGGTTGAGGGGGTGTCTGTACTCCTATCTCCAAGGCAATGGAGATGGTCTTTACTGCAACAGTCTCAGTGAAACAACTATTTGCACTTTGAATATACAAAGAGCTCATTTTCTTTTCTGCTAACTCCGTTGAGAGTGCTTGAAATTTCAGCTGCCAAGAAATGTCAGCCCAGAGGTGTGGAGAAAAATTGTTTTGTTTTAAATACATTTCCGCAGTGTTTCTAATGAGTCATTTTTTAAAGGAATTTTATGAGTATGTGGAAATTTCAAGCAGTTATTAAGAATAACACTCATGCTACTAGTGGGAAGCTGGATTTTTTTTGATAGAATAGCACAGTGGAGGTTGTACCCTGCAGTTCCCAGGTTCTCACAATTTGTTTCTGCTTAATCAATTTTTAATATAGTTTGGTAAGGTTTTTCCAGAATACAGAACCAAGCATGACACAGCTGCTGATAAAGGCAGGCAACATGTACTGTGGCTGAGTTTCCGTTAAAAAAAAAAAAAATAGAACCTATGCTTTCTACCTTTTTCTCATGAGGCCAGTGCAGAGAAGGCACAGTTGCACAGTTGTAGCAGTCCTCAGCAGACCCAACAGGCTGTGAAATTCATGAGCACATTTGTAGTCAGAAAATCCTATGCAGTTTTCAAATCTGCTTGGTCTCAGCCATAGATTACCAGCTTGCCATTAACCCACATGAGAAAAAGAACCAGAGCTGGCAACCACCTTTTCTCTTCCAATCTGTCATGCAGCTCTGGTGGGTGGGCATCACCAGAGTCTGCTCGTGGATGCAAAAGAGACCACCAGCGACTTCTCTGTAAGAAGCTGCACTTAGCTCTGGTTGACGCAATTGGCAAGAGCCAACAACACACCAACACAACACCACAAAGTACAAAATAGGCAGAATATATTTGCTTGCTTTATCCATTTCAAGGTAAAACCAATCTCAGAACAATTCTTAATTCAGTAAAACCCATCTCCCCAAGACTTGCTTGCTGTTGGGATACAGGTTCAAATGAAGTTTAGCTGTCTGGACATCTGTAAAGAAATCAGAATATTTCTTATCAGAGTTGTGTTAAAAACAGAGCCCTTTCCTCTTCCATTGTTTCCCCACCATCACCATGTCCAAAGAGGGATGAAAGAGATGTCTTTATTACCTTCTTTCTTATAGACCCTTTCTCTTTAAAAGTGCTGGATTATGTTCCTTCCTTTCTGACCTTCTCTCTCCTCTGCATATTTTGTTTTGTGTCTGCTTTGCAAGGCATTTAAGTACGTGCTTAACTCCAGGCCTGTCAGTGCACTACTCATGTGCATAAATACGTGTTTATCTTGCTGCATCAGATCTGGGACTCCCTCTGCCTTACTTCCTCTTTCTTTCTCTCTCCACACCCACCAAAAAACATAGTTCTTTGCTCTGTCTCTGGGTTCTGCTGTTCTTCTGTATCTTTATGGTCTGCCTGTGTTCCTCTCTTCCCTCATATTTCTCCCCTGCCAATATTCTTTCTTACTTTTCTGCACTTTCTTCTTTTCTGCCATGCTCCATTGCCTCTCTCCTTCTGGCCTTTTGGTGCTTTTCCTGCTCAGTTCTTTCCATTTGCTTCTCTGATTTTTTCCCATTGAACAGCTAAATGTGAAGGATTACAGAGATATCTTGTTTTCTATAATATTCTATTTCACTAGAGCCTGCTACTATTGAAATCAACGGCAAGCCTCCCATACACTCCCAGAAGAGCTGGAAGGGATCCGAAATATTTGCTATTTGCCAAATGTTGGGAGTCTCTGAGTCCAAAGCTGGTCTGTTTACATCAGGATCAAATGCAGACTCCAGTTTGAATCAGAACCATATGCTCTTCCCTAATTATGAATTTTCATAGTAAAATAATCTGCATAATATATACTGAAAGATAATAAAGCCTCTGTTAAGCACTGACTCAGCACAATGGGATGGGGGGGTTTACTCTGCTCTGGAGTGAAAGCTGCAGGATGCAGCTCAGATGTAATGGACTGGAGCAGAGCAAAGGGGAACAATGCATAGGCAGAGAAAAGTTGGTCATGTTTAGCGAAAAAAATGCAGTTATAAAATATTTCACAATGTCTGCCATCAGTTACTAAGTAAAACTCTAGCTCCACTGACGTCAATAGCAAGCCTCCCATTGACTTCAGGCATCTGGAAGTTCACCTACCAAATACTTAATTTTCTCTTGTGTGCACACGAGTGAGAACGTATCCCTTGGGGACGAAGCATTCTTGTAAGGACATCTCAACAACGCCCCTGTGACACTCTTAATGTGTTTTTTTAGTGTCAGAGACTCTCAAAATACTCTGATAAATGTCAGCCTCGTTAAAATAATAATTTTTAAAAAAATTACTGACTACTGACTACTTTGCTTTCACACTGAATATTGCTTTTATTTTTACAAATACTCAGAAAACTAGGTTGGACATGAGGAAAAGGTTCTTCCCCCAGAGGGTGGTGGACACTGGAACAGGCTCCCCAGGGAGGTGTCACGGCCCCAAGCCTGACAGTGTTCAAGAAGAGACTGGACAAGGCCCTCAGACACATGGTGTGACCTGTGGGGTTGTCACATGCAGGGGCAGGAGTCAGACTCAATGATCCTTGTGGGTCCCTTCCAACTCAGGACATTCTATGATTCTATGAAAGCTCAGAGCATTTGGAGCCTGATTTTCTTCTTTGTTCATGGTGTTTTGATACCAACTCCATCTCCTTTCTGGCTGAGGTGGAACTTAACTGGGCACAGATGCCTCCTCTTCCCAAGGATGACCCTGTTTTTTTGGCTATTCGCCAAGTAATTGCATGTGACAAACCTGGCGTGGTGGTGGCTGCCAGCCCTGGAGAGGTCTGGCAGAGGTGGCGGCGAGAACATGGGGGTCCCTGCTGCTGGACCTGGCCTCCTTATGGCCCGCAGGGCAAGTTCGAGTTTGTGAAACACTTTTATAGCCTGTCATTGCAATCCATGTTTTTTAAAACAGTTATTCAATTTAAGAAGAAAGGGATTTGTTTTCCCAGCTGAAAGGAAGCCTGCTGTATGAATTACAGACAAAGAACCCCCTCTGCACAGACCATACCCAGGACACGGTATAGGCACTATATTTAATTTCTTATTAGATCCTTTTTTTCCTCTTTGGTTTCTCTGTTTTCTAATGCTGTCTTCTTGTTGATTTTCCCCCTACTCTACTTGTCACCCTGTAATTGCACTGGATTTCTCTCCCACCAACTGGCCTTTTTTCCTTTCCACTCTCTCTCCTGAGCAAAAATCAAACCCATTAACATTCCCGCTTCCCCACGAACAAGCAAGCCCACACCGTGCCAGTGTGCTTCAAGCGAGGCAAGACGAGCTTGCCTCCCTCTGCTCCCCCTGAAATCGTGGGCGAGCACAGCCCTTCCTCCTTCCCAGTGGGAGCTGCTGCCCATGCACGATGGACCAGGGAGAGGAAACCCCTGCATCCCTGCCCCAAAAGGATGACACACCCCAGGGTAACAGCGAAAACAGGGGGGCAGCTCATGGGATGCATGGAGGTTGTTCACATGCTTGCCTCAAGGTGCCAGGGATGGGCTGGGAGAGGGGGCACACCGCAGCCGGGGGGGCTGGGGTACTCCGTGCCAAACCTTCTCCCTGCAGCCTGCCGTGGTGGCCACAGCATGCCCGAGTGCAGCTTGTTGTTGTTTCTCGTTTCCCACCAGGAAGGCAGGCAGGCTCTCTGCCCAGCCCTCTCCTGACACCGTGCCAGGCAGCGTGTCTGCGCTGAGGACATCTTCTCTGGGGAACCCGCGGTACAGCAGCTCCAGCGCCGTGGTCCTTCAGAGCAGAGTCAGCTCCTCCAGCAGTGATAACATCTGCATGTTCTTCCTCTTGCCATGAAATCTGGTGCTTCCCGCAGCAGCTCTTGTATTGCAGATGGCCAGAGTCTCGTTCCTGGCACCACATGAGTAAGTTGGCCAGTACACATGTGTGCCACAACAAGCGCTTCCACGTGCTCGTCATTTCTGAACCACAAATGTCACCGACGCGAGGGGAAAGCGGGGAGGAGCAGAGGCCTTTATGTTGTGGTAGATAACAGGAAAAGGAGGTGGAGACAAAGGCTGTCTTCTCTCAGCCACTCTTAAAATGACTCTATCTGCCGTGAAGTTTTATTGTTGATGCCTGCGCGTGGCCCCAAAACCATCCTCCATCAGAGCCTGCTCCACCAGGGGAGAGCCTGAAGGTAACATCTCTGTGTGCACAATGTTTTAACTCTTCACCTCCCAGTCTTCAGAAACTTTCCGTTCACCAAACTCAGCTTTCTTGAAAGGCATGAGGCATGTCTGTGTTTGACAAACCACATTTTTAGTCACTAAATTCATTTATATTGACCAGCCTGTGGTTGATAATGGCACATGTTCAAAAAGTGACCTAGAGATGAAAAATCATCTGCAGGTCCCCCAAACTACTTTCTCCAATTAAATATGTATGCTCAGAGCTTTCAGAAAGAACAATTTTGGCAATACGAGATTGCTTACTGCTGATTTATAAACTACTGCTTCGTTATCACACACTGAATTTTAACCCTCAGTCTCTCAGTTTTAAAGTACATATCAACCCTATGCTAAAGGAGTCAAGAATATAGTCTTCAATTATCTCATTTTATGGAGGTCAGAAAGGTTCTTGTAAATGACTGATACAAATAACTGGAAACCCAGTTAAAACAACTGGATAACAGATGGCAAAGGAAAGTGGTTTACTGTAAAGTGTTGCAGAGTAGACAATCATTTACAAGAAGCAATTACACAAACATCCCTAAGCATCCAAGATCCCATAAAAGGGTTGCTGAGGTGGAAGCACATTTTCACTTGTGGATTTTTGTGCTTGAATGAAAATCAAATTTTACTTTAAATTTTTTCCATTCCTACTTTTTTAATCCCTTCCCTCTCCATGTCTTCATTACCAAAGGAGTATTAGCATTTCTCATCCTGCACAAGTAATGAAACTGGCCAGACAGGCACTCCCTCCAGCAAAATCTTTTACAAAATGATATTAATTTTTTTTAATTCTTCTTTCATTTAATTCTTATTTCCTCTGGGGTTAAAGATCACTTAAAGACCAAGGAAGACAATGCCTGTCTTGTGGACATAAATAGCTTTAACAAATTAAACCACTAGGGTAATAGCACATTTTTCTTCAGTATGATGACAGCAGACAGAAGCTGCCTCGTTCTGACATTTAGGAAACTAAACGTATATCTGTCTTTACCTTTGCAAGCCCTTTTCATCCCCCCCATCTAATCCATTTTGAATAGATACTGGGAACATGACTTTCTTATAGGACCTTCACATAGTGGTGAGCTAATGAAACCAAAGCCTTTGCATGCTGGATGTCTGCAGAACGAAGTACTTTCCCTCATCTGGAAGAAAAGCACTCCTAAAGTTAGCAAAGGCAATTCTAGCCTGTGTCTGCTGTTCTTCTAAGGATGGAGATTTAGCAGCTCCTGCAGTTCCTAACATTCGTCTGGGAGAGAAAAGGAGAGAGGGGCAGGAAACAAAAAAAATTTAATTTTTTTTTTTTTTCACTACTTGTCACACCATCCATGGATTTTATTAACGAAGTTTGGCAGCTTGACCACTGGTATGAGTACTGGGTACTTTCTGCACTCACAAAATTATCTGTGGTCCTCTGATATGATCTTGGGAGAACTCCCTTCATGTCTAAGAGCCAGCATGAGTATGAAAGACATTCAGCCCCTTCACTATTATTTCCCACAGCCTGCCTCTATTTCCCTAGCAGTCCCCAAATCCAAGTCCAGGGCACAGGCATCCCCTCAACAGTATCAGTAGTGTAAGTCTTCTCCTGTCCTGGAATTTGCTGGTTTATTCTTGATTATGTATGTCCACATATGTCACTTTGCCCTCTTGCCATTTATTATTGTCACTTTGCCTTCTTGCCACTGAACTCACAGCTACTGGATTAGGAGAGCAAAAACCTGTCTGCTTCCTTACATATACACTCATAATGCAAAGTTTTCCTACACATATCTAATATGTAGGTTGCATTTGGCTCCTGCAGGCCAGACTTCTATCAAGACTGCTGGGCAAAGTGGTCAAAAGATGTCTCCAAGAGCAGATGGGAGTTTGTCCCACATGAAGACATGCCCAGGCTCAGTCAAGAGGTCCCTGCCTGCTGGGACATACCTGGGGCCAGAAAATATAGGTGACATCTCCAGATGCTGAAGTACCTCTCCAAGGTCAGAAGCATATGAGTGTAAACTAGATTGGCCTCAAGGCTGAGATTCAGAAGGCAGGGAGGGATAAATGTAACACAGACCCATTATTCCTCCAGTCCCCAAGGTGAGCTAAGCTCAGCTCAGACACACCTGAGGATCAAGTGTCTGCAGACCCAAAGCCAAACCACTGCACTTGGGCATGGCATATGCCACAGAAATGTAGCCTCTGGTCTAACTTGCACTAGTGTAGGTCCTAATGACCACGACCAATCTCACTGGGGGTATTTTTGTGTGTGTTGCGTGGCTTTTATCAGCCCCAGCATCAGCATGGCACAAACCTACCAGCATCAGAGCGGTTATTTCCTGGTGCACATTGGTGTTGATGAGATCAGAAGCAGGTTGGCTATCAGGCTGACACTGTCACCACTTTGGCTGATAAACTGGTACAAGTCTGAGAGTTCTGCAGTATGAGTGTTTTCTAAGCACCATGTTGTAATTTTATAACACTGAACAATGACTGAATTTTCTTCTTTTCTGCTCCTGCACACACACACACACTTTTCCTACCCTGCCACAAGTGACTAATAGATGTGAAGCCCTAACCAAAATGTCACCGTTCACATGGAGATACTACAAGATTCATGGCCTCCTGCTGTGGGACCAGAGATGCAGCTTCCTGGCCAGGACTATCAGCCGGAGGCAGGAGCCATGGCAGCCCCAGCAGCCCCCTTGCCAGCTGGAGAAACTGGGGCATGTCCAGGATGTCCCAGCAGGAAGGTCTCTGTGGCCTGTTGAGTTCCAGCTACCTGCAGTGTGCATCAGTGCACAGCACTTTAGCCAACATCTGACCTAATGTTCAAAGCTACATGTAGAGTCCAGGTCCCCTCCTGGTTGGGGAGAGAGGGAGTGAAAGATTCTGCTGAGCGACAATTTATCCCAACCTGAGCCAAGTGTCCTGGACAGGTGAGATGAATCACCCATGCTTATTCCTCTTCATTGACCACAGAGGGAGCCTGGATGGCAAGTTAAGGGGGGACATATCCCTTCCAGAATTCTAGATGGGAGAGGTCAATTCCTGCCCATCTCACTTTACTCCAGAGACAGGACAAATATCTCCAGAAGGAGAGAATAAAGTTAAATGGGAAAACAGTGTTTGCCAAGCTGGGCTGTATTTAGGACATTAGCTGCCAATCGCTAACCTAGAGTGCTATAGACTTTGGAAGAACAGTTTCTGATTTCATTTGAGAAATGTGCAAGCGACAGGAAATTCCCTGAGCAGCGTTACAGAGGGGTGAGAGATGCTCAAGGGGTCCTGCAAACAGTTGCTGTGATCGAGAGTGTCTGAATAATGTGTTGATGCTCCTTAAATGGTCACCTTATGTGGCCGTCCTAGAAAGAGAGTTTACTGACAAGTTTTAACTGAAGCAATGATCTTTATATGAAAGACTGAGCAAAGCTTGCAGAAAGATCTTTTCTGCACTCTGACATGATATCGCTCCCAGGCTGAATTTCATCTTCATTAGGTACCTGACACATCAAAGCCACAATTTCCTTGGTACTTAATAGACAGCTTATGTGGTCCTAATAACATATCAGCAAGTGCTCAGTATTAAACATAGATCATCTGCACAAAGAGAGAAGGGAGGACTGAATGACCTCATTTTAATTAAGGAGTCTTAACTAAGCCACTAATCCTGCACATTCCAGATGTTTGTTATGTTCCTAACTATCACTGTTTGGCCTACTCATTAAATTACATCCATAGTTAATTGAGAGAAAACCACTTCACCCAGAAAATTACAGGCTACATTAAAAACAAACAAACAGACAAACAAAACAAAACAAAAACCAAAACAACAACAACAACAACAACAACAACAACAAAACCGCCACAAACAAACAAAAAACCCCACCAAAACAACGAAACCCCACACAATAGGCTAACGACACAGTCCATAAGCAAAATGAGTTATTGTGTCTCAGTGGCAAAGTATGATTTTTTTCAAAAGGGGGAAAGTTATGTTTCACTGTGAACTCAGCAATCCCTTAATACCGGTAGTGCTGCACAGTGGCACAAGGGTGATTCCCAGTCAAATATGAGGACAGGGCATACCAGGCACTGTGCAAATACCCCCACACCAGGCCAGCTCTGCTGTAGCGAGCTCCCAGCTGCATCTCTCCCTGCTCCTGCAGAGATGGAGGAGCAGGAGCTGGAGCTCCAGTCCCAGGGAGGACAGAGGACCAGCCACAGGGCTGGTCACCCTCAGGCTCAGCTCTCCCACAGGGCTGTCATCAGAGCCTCCTTGATCACCAAATGTCACGTTTCATCCTCATTTGTCAAAAATGCTGCAAACTCTTGATTGCGCAGCTAAAGCTGCCATTCCCCTGGTTCCTGCTGACAAATTGTGGAATCATCTGTCTTTGATAGAAAGGGGCTTGTGTTTGTGCTTTACATATCTAATAGGACAAGACCAAGAAGGCAGCCTGGCTACTGAGTAATATAAAGCAGGTAACCAAATTTAGAACAGTTGTTCACAGTACAAATATTTTTGGCAGCTTGATCCTCCAGTGGAGATTCATGAGTGCAGCTGTTAACATTTTCTCACCCACCTACACAGTCTGAAGAGCCAATGCAATGTCTTTTTTTTTTCTTTTTTTTTTAATAGGATGAATTGTATCCATCGGTGAAAGAAGTTTTGCTGGAATCTGCTGCCTTCAGCAGCCACAGTCTCAAGGGTTATGATAGGAAACCCCTCTTAAAGAAACATGAGTCAGTTATGAGGGCTTTTTTTCTTTTTTCTGCGAGCTGCGCTGAAAGAATTGGTAAGGAGTTTTCCACCTTTTACTTACATGGACAAGCTAAGTTTCAAATAGCTCTCTAACAAGGAGCTTTTCAAGGAAGTTTTTGTGCTTTTATTGTGTGGAAACTTGGTCTGGGAGTTGCTTGGCTGATCCCCTCACTTCTCTCGACCTGATCTCCCAGAGAAGCAGCCTATGATGAATTAAAGCGTGCACTGCATTCCCCAAAGACTGTGAATGTAACAGCTGGTTGCATGTCACCCAGGAGTGGTAAAGATCCTAAAACCTACTGTCTCCTTCATTCTCTCCTTCAGGCCAAGATCTTGTCTGGAATAGGGCCACTGTTTTCACTCTGAGTTGGGAAGCGGTGTCCCCCTCTGCCTCCCTGCCCTCCTTTGGCCCCCTCAGATGCTTCCGCATTGTCCAAAGTGTTCCCCAAATGGTCTAGGGGGAAAGTCTGAAGGTATGCAGAGATGAAATAACGTCCTACATGGTGATGTTCTGATTTCATAAATATGTCTGTGAAGCAGTATAACAATTTTCCAGACTGGACCATTTCCCTTAAAAATATTTTAGATCAGTGGCCAAGACACATGCTTCTCCTGACATCCGGGAAATCATTCCAGGACCGCTCTGACATCCAAAAGGCAGCATCAACACAGAGGACTTTTCTTACCTGCTGCCCTAGTTAAAAACACAGATAACCTCACTATTTTTGCTTCAGCTTTCACACTCTCTAAAAACTAGAATGGGACAACTGCACTTGGGATTCACTCTTCCCTGCATATCACAAAGTACCTCAGAGCCACCAGAGAAACTGGAGTCCTGAGTCTCCTGCACTTCCTTGAGGTGAGGGATTACCTTGCTACATGAGAAACTCAGCTTCAGGTATGTGAAGATCATCAGGTTAATCAGGAGCACAGATTGCCTTCTTAATATTGATCAGTAATGCCTTCATTTCCAGAGCAACACTGAGCACAGCGGTGGCCAAGGGTCTCGCAGTTAGTTTCAGGAGTGAGTCCTGAGGTGATTTGTTGAAGACTGTCCAGCCACACCATACAAGGAGGCATTTGAAGGAGCCCAGGGAAGCAATGCTCAGGCAGCACTGTGCCCCTCATGTACACCAGCCCACCAGACTGGGGACCAAAATGCCGTACAGGACACCATCAGCCTAATTAAGAGCGCAAAAAGAGCTTTTGTAAGATAGTAGCTGCTCTCTGTGCAATTTCTGCATTACGTTTTGCAGGCTGACATCTCTGACATTAAATGAGGAACAAAGAAAACAATGTATTGTCAGAATTGACGTACGTATTAAAGCCTAAGCAAACCACAGTGAAAATGAAACTCAGACAAGTTTCCCATTCTGTGTGCATTCCTGCAAAGAAAACTGTCTCTCTCAAGCCATGGAAAAGTGTCATGATAGAAATATCTTAAAGCATACAAGATTATACCCTCTGAAAAAATACGATGGCTGAGCAAACAACAAGGTGCTTGGTCTGGAAAATGCAGCGTGGACCAGGGCCATGTGAGGAGCACTCACCTGACATGACAGTTATAATCCCCTCTCCAACTCCTCCTGCAGAACTGCTCACTGAATGTGAAAGCAGAAGGGGCTGGGTGACCCTCAGTGAGGGACGTGCCGCCCTTTGTAGCCAACAGGTGCTGGCATTCCCCAAGATAAGTGGACATTTATATTGTTGTGGTGGTTTTGATCTTCTCTTCACTGGCCTGACCTGCTCCCTTAAGAGAAATAAGCACAGCTAAACACAGGTTGGAGTCACCAGGTGATAAGCCAGGCGGCCAGGGGAGTGAAAAATATTGCTGAAACTCATTGCAAACACCACAAGCCTCTCTGGACATCTTACAATTGCTAGCTCTTTCCAGGGGACCATGGATTCTTGTTAGTACGGTCTGTGTTCAGCCTGCACTGTAAGTGAGGTAGCTGCAGAAATGTATGGCATGTGGTTTCCTGGGCAGTGAGGAAAAAATCCTGATCATTCGGGGGAACTGAAGAAGATTTTGTGTTTTCTCATTTGCAGGGAAAATAATCAGCAGTTAGCTGACCATAGGTGATCAAGAGGATATTTCCCACGTAGACATGCACATACATGCACGTACATACACAGAGTTATCTCACTGGCTATCCAAGCCTGTCATTGATGAGCTGATCCTAAGAGGGCTGAAATACAGGTCGGGGGGGCAGTGAGTAGCTGTTTACTGCACTATGTTCAGTTCTTCATATCTAAACTTGGCTGCAGGCTGGAGCACAGCAAATGCGGGTGAGTCCCACCCCCTCCCAAGTCCGAGACTTTGAAATATCGACCACTCTTTTTTTCTTACCACTGGGTGTGGAAAGACTTTTCAACAAAATGTTCATGTCATCTACAGAACTCAGGGTGGGAGTTTCACTTGCATGTTTTTTCTCCTAGTCATAAGCAAACCTTAGACCTACTTAGCTCAACTATTGACCCTCCTGATTTCATGAGTATAGCATTTCCATGGATGTTACAGTCAAGCTGAACTGCCCAAGGAAAAGACACATATTTTTTTAAGCCCTGTCTACCTTGGAGACATTGACACTGCTAAGAACAAAGAGCTTATGCTAACAGACTTGAAAAATGTGGCATATGTTTTCTCCCACTTCCAAAATCTGCAGAGCCAACTGCTGGTTTAGTTTGAACCACTTCACCCTGCTCCTATTTTATGTCAGTGTGGGAAGTACTAAGCAGAAATGTCTTTCTATTACTATCCTGTCGTGTTCTGATGACCTTTCTACATCTTTGGGTTATTGCTCATATTGCTCGCTGGGAAAAGGAGTTATGAACCCATCAGATGCACTCAGAGCAGCAGCAGAGTATGATTCATGATTTGAGCACTCATGGCTCAAAGCAAGAATTAAAAGCCAACTCCACAATTGGCCTGCAACCCACCGAGGGGCTAAAGGAACCTTGGGGCTCTGTTTCCCAACATAGTTCAGCTTATGTGGGATGGAGAGGTAGTGATGATTTAAATAATTCCTGTTTTACTTGGCGTTTGACCACTGAAATAAAACATGCCTTAGCCGTCATCGCCACCAGTTGCTGCAATGAAGGTGCTGCTGATGTCATTAGCAATCACACACACACATATTCACTGCTTTGAATGTGAAACAGGGGCTCCTCATTGCATTCCTAGGCGGTATGAGTCTCTCCACACAGCAGCTGTGGCGTTGAGCCCTAAGCCCTCCAGAAGGGTCCATGGTGCCCCAATCCAGAACCAGGTCCTATTGACAGAGGCTCCCCAGAGGCTGCAGCCCACAGGACCCTTAGTGAGGTCGAGTCATGAAAGGTAGGAAGAGATAAGCCTTGCCTTCAGTTGGAATAATGAGGAGTTTTGTGGAGTTTTCTGCCTCCTTCTGTATGACAATCCTTTGCATAAGATGGATCCGATGTCATTTCTGCCTGCACCCTTCTGGGCAGAGCCTACAGCACAGGAAATAAGATTCCTGTGCCAATAAAATCTGAGAGCATCATTCTGCCTTTTCTTTGGGCTTATCCCTGTGTAATATGGCTGTCTTTGGTGAACAGACAAAAATCAGCAAGTGAGAGCAGACTTGGGCCTGTGCATTAGAGAAGAGTCAAGTCTTGGGACAGGGCTTTTAAAGATACCTCACTGGAAGTCATAGAGTTGTGCAGAAAGTATTTTTCCTGAGTTTTTCCCAATATTGGTACAGTTTTGAATATAACACTTTTCAAAGTAAATAAAAAAGGAGGAGAAGCCCAGGAAGTACATGGGAATTACCATATCAAACAGAGTTTTGGCTAGCAACTGCCATATACAGAGAATATTAAAACAGATGTCTTAACAGGAAGATCTTCATCAATTGTAGTGCAAATATGCACTCAGCGGCGGCCTTGAGAAAAGACGATCATCTTAGAAAGCAACCTTTTAAATGAAATTAGACTTAAATGTGCATGTGCAAGGTAGTAGAGAGAGCTGTGGCTTTCTTCCCCATTGAGGCATATTTTTTTTATTGTTGGAGACTTCTTAAAGAAAGCTTCGGTATGTCTGGATGCTAATTGTTGAGTTGTCTAGACGGTGATGATATTATTACCAAGTTATGCACAGATACTCACTTTGTCACTGTTTCCAGTGCTGCCTACACATATTGCTTCACTGAGTACTGTTGACATGTGCAAAAGCTCCCTCGATATTTATTTTTCTCATTTAGACAGAGATACAGCATGTTTTTGAAAACCATTATGCACTGAACCATTTCTAATGTTTGAAATGTCTTGTGGGTTAGAAATGAGGAATAATAAAAAGGATAAAAGGCGTTGTGGGCAGAATTTGATGGGCTTGCTCCTGATGCAGACCAAAATACCAGGGAACAGAATAGGGAGATCTGAACATCTGCTGGATGTCTAGGACAATGGTATCTGCTCCTATCGGTTCCAAATCTAGTATGATACACTACTTGTCCCCATGGCTTATATTCACCAGGTCCTGTACACATCTGGGGAAGAAGAAAAAGAAAAAAGAAAACACCCTCCAAGGCCTTGAGGACTTTTGAGTGTATGGTATTCACATAGCAATCTAGGGTAGTTTTCAAAGGAAAAATGATGACTGGCTGAAATCATACCATCATGTAAAAATGTGACCCTGGGCATGCTGACAAGGATGAAGTCACCATGGAACCAGAGCATCTCACACAGGACTAAGATCCTGAGTGCCACCTCCCATGTCGTACTTGTCCATCATGTTTTAAATCACCTAAAGGACATGACTTATCCTGCTGTTATCTCTGCAGGGCTTGTTGCCTCTCTTACATGTCTCAGCTTAAATCGGATCTCAGACCTGCCTTTCTTGAGGCATCCACTGACATCCTCAGCATAGCTGACACACAACAAAAAGAGTGAGTGCCCTGAAAAACATAGCAGATGCTGCAGCTTTCCTTCAAAAGGACAGAAGTTGCCCTGCTTCTCTGCAGCTAAAGCACTCACCTAGAGAGGGAGACATTGGGGTTTAATGCCCACCGCATCCTGGGAGGGTTCAAATATACATATCCGCATCCCCAGAAAGATTCCCAACCAAAATTACAGGCTTTTGAGACAAAGGATCTGCCTGTGACATTCTCACTGGAGCAGAGTCACTTGACCATATAGAGCTGTAGCCAAAGAAGGACAACAAACGAGCAAATAACCCAGCAATACAGACACCTGAGAAAGAAAACTTCAGTTCTAGTCTCTGTTCCCAGACCATTTCTGTTTTGTGCATCGTTATTGCAAGAACTGAGACTCAGGACTCTCCCTCACCAAAGGAGTGTGCTAACCACTAGCAGCCATGGTCCTTCTTGCTAGCTCTTCCTCACTCAATAAATGACATTTCTGTTTGCTTTGCAGTGGATCACTTTGCAGAAGAAATCTCTCCAGCCAGAGAGCCAGGACACACATGCAAGGTGGGAGTATGAGAACGTCATTATGCTGACTGCTGTGGACCCCAGCCTGAGCCACCCTGCTCTCCCAGGCCTCATATTGGCATTGTAGGGGACAAATCTAGAATGTTAGCTCCTTCCTGTACACTGGACACCACAGTATTTTATACTTTGTTTTAGTGTCTGTGTCAAGATTATGGTGTAGATGTACTTCACCGAGTCACAGAACCACTGAGGTTGGATGGGAGACCGTCTAGTCCAATCCCCCTAGTCAAGCAGGGTCAGTTAGAACAGGTTGCTCAGAAACATGTCCAGCTCAGCTTTAAACATCAGCAGAGACAGAGACTGCAAAACCTCTCTGAGTACCTTTGGCGAGTGTTTGATCAACTCTGCAGGAAAAAAATTGTTATGCTTAA
Organism: Caloenas nicobarica; assembly: GCF_036013445.1. Taxonomy (NCBI): domain Eukaryota; kingdom Metazoa; phylum Chordata; class Aves; order Columbiformes; family Columbidae; genus Caloenas; species Caloenas nicobarica. Next base: position 123,194,376 of record NC_088245.1, on the reverse strand, counting down.
ACAGAATTTCCTGTGTTTCAGTGTGTGCCCATTGGCTCTTGTCCTGTTACTTGGCACCACTGGGAAGAGACTGGCTCCATCTTCTTTACATCCTCCCTTCAAGTATGTAGACATATAGACAAGATCCCCCTGAGCTTTGCTCTTCTCCAGGCTGAACAGACCCAGCTTTCTCAGCCTTTCCTTGTATGGCTGATGCTTTAGTCCCTTAAAGATCTGTGGCCCTTTGCTGGACTTGCTCCAGTATGTTTCTGTTTCTCACGTACTGGGGAACCCAGACTGGATACAGCACTCCAGATGTGACCTCACCAGTGCTGAGTTGAGATGAAAGGTCACTTCCCTCAACCTGCTGGCAGCACTCCACCCAGGTTGTTGTTGGCATAAGGGTGAACACAATTGCTTGCTCGTGTTCAACTTATTGCCCAGCAGGACCTGCTGCTTTCCAGCTGCACTGGTGCTTGGAGTTACTCCCCTCCAAGTGCAGAAATTGGCACTTCCCTTTGTTGAAATTCATGAGGTTCATTTCTTGATGCCCATCCTGTATCAGTCTCTCTGAATGGCAGCACAACTATCTCATGCATCAACTATGCCTGCCAGTTTCGTTTCATCTACAAACTTGCTAAGGGTGTGCTCTGCCCCATCACCCAGGTCAGTAATGAGGAGGTTAAATAGTATTGGCCCCAGTATGGACCCCTGGGATACATCTCTAATGGCTGGCCTCCTGTTGGACTTCATGTCACACTGATCACAGTCCCTTAAGCCTGGTGAGCCATCTCACTGAGCCAGGGTGTTGTTCAAACCATCAGACTGTCCATTACCTAGTTCATAATTAGCAGTTTGGCTGTGAGGATATTGACACAGTGTCAAAAGCCTCACCAAAGTCAATTTAAACTGTATCCACTACTGCCCACCCACCCAACATGCTGTTCCTTTCATCACAGAAGGATACCAAGGTGGTCAAACATATTTTGCCTCTGTAAATCTATGGTGATTACTAAACGAAGAGCCAGGATCTTATCATCACCTAGACAGTGTTGGGAGAATCCATGTTTTGAAGACTGAGAGGAACTCAGGTGTGAGGGGTACAGTGCTCCCATGGTACTGCTGCAGTAAGTCTGCTGGTTGCTTGTCTGCTTTGATTACTTTGTCTGTCAAACTCACATTGACTTGAGTATGAGGATGTCTCACAGACAAAAATCCCAATGCAGAGAAAATTGTCTGTTTTCTTACAAAATAATAAGTATGAAAAAAGATAGAAAGAGGAGGATTTATACTATTCTGTATGGTTTCTTATATAGATTGTGCCTGAGCTTTAGTAGTTTTTAGTACAGCTTAGTCAAATATCTGTCAGGAATGGTTTATGCATGCCATTGAGCCAGAAGACATCCAAGCTCTTCAATCCCAAAGACTTCCTGAGATCCCCGCTCTACTTTCTCCTGTGTAACTGGGTTAGAACCCAGTCTGACAGAGACTAGTTGCTGCACACAGTAATTCTGCAAGTCTTCCCATGTGAATATCCCTCTTAAGTGCCTTTCCAGTTAATTTTCATGTGCAGTTCTTGAGCTTCAAGTCCTTTGGACTTTTGAGGAACCCAGTAGGCAGTGACAAACTTACTCAAAATGAGCTTGTAGATTCCTTTTAAGGAGAGGTTTTAGTAATCACCTATGGCACAGAAAAGCCACTTTAAGTTTTGAACCACTGAACTGCCAAATAGATGTGCATAGGCAGCACTTCCAGAAACATTTCTCAACTTACCCTTACCCTCTCACCTGACTCTTTTAAACTGTTCTGCAAAGGATGGTCCTAGGTCATGGATGCAGAACTCTGGCACATGCCCTTGGCTAGTCAGATTGTCATTCTTGAGCACCTTCACATTCTTGAGCACTACTTCCAAGTACACAGCCACGGTCTCAGTAGCTTTGTCACTTTCTCTTGCAGTTCAACTCTCCAGTGCTTTGTTCGCTGGGCACACTATGCATGTGTAAGAGAAGGGCTGGATGCTGCAAAGAGAGCAGGAGGCAACCACAAACCTGGTGCCCACAACAACATCTGCGTAACCAAGTGCGTGATCTGGGCTGCAAAGGTGGGGACGTGTGGGGCTTCAGCTCTGGCTAGACAGCAGCTCACAACTGCACTGCAGAGGCTCAGCAAGCAACTGCTTGTCAGCTGAGGCTACAGTAGCAGCAAGTCACCCAGTACTGCGGTGACAGCGTGCACATGTTATGATGCTTCAGCTGGCAGGCAGTAATGCTTTCAGTTGCCATCATTTAGTGTTCTGCAATTTGTAACGATTAACAGTTGCATTGGTGAAGCAAAGGAGCCCTGCTTCCCTGCTGGGTCTGCAGGCTGACAGAACTGGGATAACAATACAGGAGATGATACATATTTTTGTACTGAGAATTACCCGTAACTCTAAGTAAATCAACAGAAAAAATGTGCTGATCATGCAAAGGGATTTTTACTTTTCAAAACAGAATCATACTTGAAGGGCTCAGAAGGATGCACTCACCCAAGGAGCTAACAGAAGTTTGGCTTTCATGATTGCTCTGTTTGCTGATCTAAGTATACAGAAAATTACCATCTGCCTCTTTTTCATAAAAAGCAGAAATTGATACTTTTCTCCATAAGTGGCAAAGAGAAGATTATTTTTTTTTTTTTGGTAGATGGTCCCCACAAGAGCATTAAGTCACATCCTGTTCAGAAATCAGGACCTTGAAGCTGCGGTTACAAAACTGAATCATAAGCTCCATTTTACTAACATTCTCCCTATTTTTATGTGGGATTTTTTGTCTACTTATTTTCGTTTCCCCTTCTGCCTTGCTATTTCCTTCCCTACACCCAGCATGCAAAGGTTGTTACTCGATACTGGAGGAGCACAGCCGTATGTCCGTGCTATTTCTAAGGTGGCACTCTGCAAACAAGAGTGTGACACGCATTCGATGGGAGAGAGAGACAGAGACAGTGACTCCCTCGTCGCCCCTCCCCAGCCCTGGTGAAAGCCACGTTTGATGCTGAACAAAGCTGATAGCACGACTGGTATGAGTTGAAACAAGCCACTTAGTCATTAATTTTTGTCTGCTCTGGATAAGTTATAAATTACATCATCATTTGAGGAAAGTGCATGAAATTTAGACTAGTCTCTGTGTGGCCCAGTGGCTCAGGGACTGGAATCTGGTTTCTTGCAGAGCTCTTGATGCTGGAGGAGATACTTTGCTGCTCAGCTCCCCCCTCGCACCCTTTCCCTGCCTGAGACCTCGCCTTGCAAACCCCCCCGCCCTGCCGGCTTGGGCACAGCAGCCGCCTCAGTGATGGAGGGGTGGGGGTCCCAGGAGGGGATGCAACACAAGGGTTTTAATACTTCACGAGCTCAGGTTTTTCTCCATGCCAATGAGGTAGGAAAATAATGAGTGTAGCCTGGGGTGAAAGGCTACAGGGTCCCCAAAAGAAACTTTTGAATCTCTATACATCTGCATCTCTATATTTATTCTGAGTGATGCAGGTATCAATGCCAACAAGTATATGACCCTCTTTTTACCTAAAACTAGTAGACACAGCATATATTTTCATGTAAGGTCTTTAATATCTTTGTTGTGCATCACTGAGCAAAGGGGTAGGGTTCCTCCTGGTGAGTAAACCCCAGCGAGAGGAGCCAGAGCGAGACGGAGGTCCCTCAGCCTCCTTGCCTTGTACTTGTGGGAAGCTTCTGACCCGAGTGTTTCCTGTCTTTATAGGAACCACAAAAACATAATAATTAAATAAATGGCATTTGTACTCAATGTATCAAAACATTAAATGTCGCAGTACCCTAGTACCTCACTGATGGTTCCCTTCCCTCATGTCATTTACAGCTGCCTGATGCAGAAAGAACCCCGAGCTTTGGCAGAGGGACAGGGGAGTGAAGGGAGGGGAGTCGGCTGCATGAGAGATGGCTTCACCATTGCCCCCTTCGGCCATCTGCATCAGAGGCAGGACAAATGCCACCACCCGTCCCAATGACCCTCCGTAGTCAAATTCAGCAAATTATTAATATGGGGGGGGCTGTCAGAAAATACAGAACGTGAATTGCAAAGTCATATTCCCTTTTTATATTTGATATTTGTGGTTTTCTTTCATTTTTACAGCTGTACAGATGAATGTGCTGTAATGTTAAATGTCCTGTAATGACATCCAGAACAAAAGGAAAATGTCAGAAAACTGCAGAAAGAAAAGTAGAAAAAAAATTTTTAAGCATCTTGTCTCCTAATAAAGTATGAAATCTACCTAAGACAGTCAGAACTACTTTTAATTTAGAATGAAGCATGGCTGTAAAATTGTATAAATATGAGTAGGAGAATTAGACCTATGCAAGGTTCCTGTGTTTGTTGGTTTCAGCATGGCAGCCTCAAGGAAAACGAGACAAGCATTTCTTTGCTGTGAAGCACGTAGAAAAAGAATCCCATCTTCCATTTTAATCCTAATTCAATATATTAGGAACGTTTTGGGTTATGGACCTATTGCTGTTATTCTTTGTTAGTTCGGAAGCCATGCAAGCTTAAAGTCAATGAGAATTTTGTTCCTAAATTAAATCAGGCTAGGATTGACTCTTTTACTGGTGCCTGACTTTTTGCATTAGGGTTTTTAGGTTAGGAAAGAAAGCGTTTGAATATTAAGAATATTTTCCAAATGTGTTAAGAATAGTTGTATCAACAGCACTGCCGGCTAGTGTTAAAATCTTGTGGTTAGAAGCAATTGGATGGTTTTTGACTGGTTTGTTCCTCCCATGTGCCATGTATGCAAAAGTATTCTCATCTCATCATTCATTTTTTACAGTGGTTTATTTTGTGGTTGAGCTTGCTCAGTTTCAAAGAGCAGAGCAGACTTTTTCTAAGATTGACCCTTCTTTGGCCTTTTTTTTTTTTTTTTTTTTGTTAGTTAGTTAAAATACTGTGAAAAATTACCAGGAAGCAGGATTGAGCAAAATCAACAGAATATGGATATGGCTGGTTTAGAGTAAATGTAAATGATAATAAAATGAATGTAATGGTAAGTTTACAAAATAAGGGTTCTAAAATAAGGAAATGCCAGAGGTTGCTCTGGTAAGATTAAGTTAACCTGCATTGTGTATCAGAAATGAGGCGTAATATGATACTAATTAAAATGAAACAGAAAGCAACGTGGAAATACGTCCGTTTAACAGGGAAGGAGAAAAAGGATTTCACAAGTGAAACACGTCCATAATAATTTAACTATTAGAGATTAGATTTATGGAGTGGAATTTCCTGAGTCCGCATTGCTTGATTTCAGATCACCAAAGCTGAGTTCATTGTGAGCACACTGGAGTTTTGAGTTTCTCTACATATAGTTTCTCATATATGTTAGGCCTTCTGTGAAAAAGCTATGGTTTGAGTCTTAGAGACTGAAAGGCTGTGATTGTTTTAATGCTCCCTAACTGCAAAACTGAAGGAATGTTTTCCAAGGTCTTCAGAAAAGAAATATCTTCAGACCAAAAAAACCCCAAAACAACAACAACAAAACCAAAACAAACAAACAACCCAAACAAACAAAAAACCAACCAACCAACAAAACATTCAGTCAAAAAAGCAGAGATTTTTGGTATGTGAAAACAGGCAATTATAATGGAGTTTATTACGGAGTTTATTTCACTTTTTAATTAAACTAGCAGCTACGATACCAGAAGTGGTTCTAGAACCAGTTGAGTGTATAGCCCTTATTGTTGTTCTTAACAGAATCAGGTAAAAAATGTCATTGAAAAAAGTAATTCACTCAAATATCTCTTGTAATTCACTCATATATCTCCTTGCCAAAAAATACTTTTTGATGTAATTTTAATCATTTTTGCAAATTTTAATGAATTCATAGTGAATTTTATATTTTAAAAGAAACTTTCTTTATCATGAGCTGTGATATTCACATGAACAGATTTTTTCCTGCCAACCCTCTTGTCATATTTTTCACTCATTCTGTTATTCAGTCATTTCTCTTTATGGCTGACTGTGGTGAGCCAGCTAGCTAGTATAATTCAAAATCACCTTCACAGAAGATCTCGGTGGTCTTTATATATTTGACATTCTTAAGGAGTTTTGCTCAGAAGAAGTACTGATCATCAGTTAACTTCTTTGGCTAAATTATTTCACGCCACTGACTCTCTTTTCAGCTTAGAAGAGCTGCCACTCTGTTACATCCCAGGGAGTATGTCTGGCTGATTCATGCTGCAGAAACTTTTCAAAGACAAGTTATACATCACATATGAAATACAAGAGTAAAGTAAACATTTTCACTGCTGCCAAAACCTAAGAGCCCTGCTTGAAAAAGTGAAATGCACACCTCTCTTTGCTTTTTCCTACTGGTCCTTGTCAAAATAGTCAGTGTTAACATGTATCAAACCCTTAATGCTCGGTATTTTCTGCTGGTGATAATACACCACTGCAAATATTCTCGCATTTTCATGGCTGTAACTGCCAGGATTTGGGGCTGTTTGCAGAAAGCACACAAATAAGCCTACAACGCTATACACTTCTTGAGCCCTTTCCTCCTGCTGGAAGTAAAAATAAGTGAATAAAACCTTGGACTGCCCTACGTGAAGTGAGCTGCTTGGTTTTGTTTAGCTTGCGAAAGAGATGCAAATATCCACCCTCGCCCTTGCAGCGGAGATGCGTATGTTGCAAATAGCACATTTTCGTTACAGTGTGCGGCTTCCCACTGCCACCACAGACTGTAGCATCTTGTCTGTCAGTGATGGCCTCTTGCACTGTAATTATAGTACACAGCCTTGTTTCTCCCCCTATCACCAGTGTTATTATACTCTATTGGTTTGTGGTTTCCCAACTGAAACTTTAGCTACCTACTGGTTAAAAGTTGTACATTTTAAGCACAGTTACCACATACCACCTGAGTTTGAGGGATAAAGGTGCCACAATATTCGCAGCAAAGCTAACACCCAGGGGTTTGCACGCAACTCTCTCTCTTGGGAAGATATGTCACCAAAATGGGAAAATTACTTCTCCGGGGAAACGGTTACTGACTGGATAAGGTTTCCAACACACCATACACTGCTTGCACACATCAGGAAGATGATTTTCATACATGCAGAAGAAGGATGGTCTTGTGGTTTCAACCACAGGAACAGGACTCTGACAATCAGGACTCCTTGACTCCAGATGAGGTGCCACCGTGTCGCTCCGTCCCAGCTCCGGAGGCGAGGACACCCACGCTGCACCTTCTCCTCCAGTTTTTGGAAACCATGGTGCCTTGCTGGCAGGGATGCTTCCTTGCTCCCTCCTTCCCAGGGCCCTGGCACACCAGAGCCCTGGCCTCAGCCCCCACAGCAACATCAACGCTGCTGTGTGGTGCCCTCCACGTGCATGGTGCTTGCTCAGCAGCTGTCAGCAGACAGTCATTTTCCTTCATCAATGAAGAACCAGTGTGATATTACAGACCTGGTTCCAGTCCTAGCTAGGCAGCTTGATATGAACTTAAAATCTCAAAGTAAAAGGAGGCATGTGTCCTAGATACACAGTCATTACAGCAAAGGCACTTTGAATTATGGTGCATGAACTAATTTCATTTTTGTTTCATTCAAAACCCACTTTAGTGTGATTGTCTAACAGTTTGCCTCAAGATTAATAGATTTTTACATAGTTGAGGGGAGACTATCATTAAAACTGAACATAGCCTGAAAAGTCTACAAAGATTTATGTGTGCATGTGTTGAGCAGTTCTTTTTAACTGCAAAAATCTCTCCTAGTTTAAAAAGAGTCTATAAAAGCAAGAGGAAATCACTCCACCTGGACAGGCTAATACAGGATGTTGAAGCACTCAGTAATTCCTATTACCCAGCTCAGTCACAGGACCTACAGATTAACCAGGTCACCGTGCATCAACTTGGCCAGAGTGGTACAGTAACATTGAGTTCGATTCTTGCTCCTTACCATAACCAAAGCACTGTCTTGGCACCATGAAGGAAGGAGATGTGAAAAGTCAAAACAAGAGAGAACCATATGACTCTCAGCCTCAGCTGCTACCCACCAACATAGCCCCACTGCTTCTCGGACTGACATCAACTGAGGATCCAGCCATCATGCTGAGCTCATTTAAACTTGCAACACTGGCCAGAAAAAAAGCACATCTTAGATATTTCATTCCTGCCATGGAGCTGCAATTGAAGACTGGCTGTGCTTTTTGTGGGTCATGATAAAATTCTCCATCCTGGGAGCCACAGAGTGACTGTACAACTCAGTGCCTCTGCTCCAAAACCATTTGAACCCACCTGTTTCCCACACTGAGCTTTGAACATTTTGCAAGGAGTGAGTATCAGCCATCCATCATACAAAATAAACCTGACCTACCAGCTACTTGAGAATAAATAAATAGAGAACTTTTGGAAGAGGATGCAAAAATTTGCAACTTCTGATTCTTTCTTTACATAAAGATGTTTGTTTGATACCCGTGGGGTATCAATGTTAATGGGCTTTAACGGCACAGGTTTGACCCAGAGGTGGCTGGAAGAACTACCAACTCGGGATAGGTGCCATGCAGCCTTCAACCCTGCTCAGGCTCTGTGGGGCTGACATATGGGCATCTCCCACCATGGGCTGGGGCAGCAGTGCCTCCCAAAGGGCAGCTGCCACCCTGTGAGCCTCACAGGAGCCAAGCAAAATGTGTGTCCCCACAAGAAGCAGCCACTGCAAAATCACGGGAGGTATTGCCCAGCATGTTCTGGTTTGGAAATAACATTAAAATAAAGTAATCCTCTTTTCTGGAGCCCAGAGGAAAACCTGACCAGCACTGAAGGCAGTTCACATGCCCAAACTGCACAGAGGTTCCCACCAGCCCACCGAGCCGCCTGCTTTGGGAGAAAGGCACATTTCTGGGGGAACGTTCGCAGCAGTCCTTGTGTTACACGTGCATCTCGGTCCAAGCGCCTGGCCTGAGAAATCCCTCCTGTGCTGCCCAAATACTTCAGATGACATCTGCTCCACCAACACGGCATTTCGTCTTTGAGGTTTGGCGCCCGGGGCCGGTGGGTCTCTGCCTGTGGTGCCGCAGCTGCGCGGCCGGCCGGTCGAAGGGAACGGCTGGGAGACGGCGGGGAGAGGGAGGATGCCGGCCGAGCGCTGAGCTTCCCGGAGCCTGGAACAGCTGATCTCATGGCTGCTGACTGAAAAGCGGATGTGAATTGGCAGCTACGCTCACTTGGAAAGGCAAGCCAGGCCAGAAGTCTGTTGCACTTGAATATCTGTCAGGGTGATAGCTGACCTCCCTGCGTTAAAAATAGGACTGCTGGGAGAGGAGGGAAAAGCAAGCACAGAAGGCTGAAAACACCCTAGCTGAGCTTTTTGAAGAGATAGGCATGCAATTCCCGTTAAAATTTGTAGGTAATGACTTTTGAAAACTCCCAGGCACTTCAAAAAAAAAGCCACATCTATTTTTGAAAATTTCAAAGGCAGAGGTGGGAACAGATGGTACAAACCAATGAAACAAAGTGGTGGATTATAAACAAGAAAATATTTAGACTCTGAGCTTGATGGTAGGGTAAATTTTCAAAGCAGTTGTAGTGTTATTAGCAATTAATCCGGTACAAACATATTTAATCCATAGTAAAATCAATTGTAATTTAATCCTGTCTCATGATGATAGAAGGAACAGAAAACACTTTCTGAGGCCAGAATCGATACCCAAAACTGTAGACAGTTTTAAAGATACTAGTCTGGAAAATAAATACCTCTGTTTTGTCTCAGCCGAGTCAAAGAGATGATTCATATGAAATATATGCACTTTTCATTAAAGAATTATCTCGCTCTAAATTTCCAAAAGGCTTGCTGCCCTCCTCCCCGAGGCTGACAGGCAGTAAAGCATGCCTTTAAACTGCTGTGAATCTTTACAGTGACCTTTAGTCTCCTGGTGCTTCAGCTTTCAACCCCTGTCCTCATTAGGAGGCTCCAATTTTTTGTGGCATAAACTAACAAGGATGAGAGGACAAATAAAGTGGCACGTTCCAGTGTTAGCATCCAATTGTGCCTCTGCCTGTAAGGTTTCCACCTCATTTTCTCCCTCTGTCTATGTTTATGCATCCAGTGCTCACTGGGAACACATCCAAAGGTGCCTGGCATGCCACTGCACATGGTTAGAAATGCAGATGCACCATGCAGAGGACAGAGGGACTGAGATCCAGGCATACTTGCCACTTCTTGTGGCTGGGGAAGGACTGTGCATGGAAATAACCCCACTACCCATAGGTCAACCCAGGACCCTAAAGAGGAGCAGAGCAGAGCAGAAGTTAAGGCAAAATATAGCCCTCCAATTTTAAAAAGGATGTACACATTCATGCCACAGATATTTTGTAAATATAATACTTGTCTGGCAATAACTAGTTAGAGAGCACATTGTGACTCTCAAGGGAGTGGATTAAAGTGAAGATGTCGACACTGAGACATGCTGTTAATGCAACATTTCTGAACTTGATTTTCTTGTACCATGAAGAGTGCAATACACCAGAAACCTGATCCCTGGGGACTATTCAAGGTTGAGTTCCTAAAGAATGCTGCTCATGCCAGTCATTGCTGCAGATGGGATGGCTTGTTTACTGTCTGGAATCACTCCCCCATTCCTTTGCCTTCTGAAGTTAAAAGAGAACATTGCCTGTAATAATTTGTTTTGCCTTTCCCATAAATTTGCTCCTTAAACTTAAATACAACATTCCAAAATGAATCAAAATATGGCTGAAAACCTCTGCTCTTATCTCTTCACTGTCTGGCTTTGTGCAACATTCTCCATGACGACCAGTAGCAGCTAAAAACACAACCAAAGCCTAAGACAACAGCAGAGTATATAAGGACCAACATAAATAAGGAGAAACACGAGTAATTTTATCTATGAAAAATAACTTCCTAAACAAAGATACTACTGATTCAAAAAGATTTCAGACTTCATTAACTTCCTACTGAGTGGGTATTCTGGAAAGGTCCCACAATGTCCATCTGTCTATCTATCTATACATATAGACTGCTAATAAAGAATCACCTTCTATAATACTAGAACTAGGGAGACTTTTAGATTTTTCTGCAGCTTCATATATAACTGTTTCTGTTAAGTTGCTATGTAAAATGCATAGCATCTTGCAAATGAATCTTGACAATGACCTTTCTTGTCACATTGTGTTATTATAGAACAGAACCACTCAGTCTCAAAAATACTTTCTCAAAGTAACAGTTTTAGTTTTAGTTTTGGGCTGGGTTGTGAGACTGCAATATTCAGGACAGCTTTGGAAACATGAGTGGCGGCTTCTATGACAAACTGACTGTTTTGCCCCTCTTATCATTCCTGGGACCACTTCTGATCTCAACAGCAGTCGATGACAAAGTGACATCACAAACTGCAGTGTGATATCACTAAAGAAAGGGTGTTTCTGTTGCCATGCTAGGAGCAGAAAACTGAGAAGTCAACACCTGCAGCAGGTTCTACAGCAGATTTTGAGAGGAGTCTCCCCTGCTGACTCCTCTGCAGTGGTCCCTTTCTGCCCTCCAGACGCTCCTCTGCCTTCTCCCCTTGCATTTGCCATGATTTTTAAAAAGCTTAGGTAACCTTACTGGTAGGGCATCGCTGCCTGTGTTTCCGGTGAGAGGAGCAAGCAGCCACGCTGCTTTCTGCAGATGACGCTGCACACGTACAGGACAGATGGCAGAAGGAACGTATTAAGGATCAGCTGAGGGGAACGGCATCATTAGTCAGAGGCTGTCACCTCTTGCATGACCGCATGAGAGGAATCACTGCAGACGGATGCATCGTGTGGTGCTGCAGTGCCATGGCAAATTCCTGTACATGCTGCTTTTGACCCAGGGGCTGGGCTCCTCAGGGTGGGTTGCCCCTTCCAACAGGGTCTTCCTCTGACAGCTGTTTCAGCTGCCACACACAGACTGCCTCAATTGCTCCAGAGCATGGAACTGGCCAATTAGTGGGGAAAAAAATTATTTTTACACAGCTGGCAGCCGCCACAACTGTCTGTTAAATTTATTTATGCTGAGGCCCCAAAAAGATCCGACTGTACTGTAACTCACTGCAAGAACTTTATACTTTTAGGAGGAAATTTACGTTTGGGCAGGAAGGTGTAATGAGCCTCATATGTGACTTAAGTCCTTTTCATGCCTCTAGACTGATGTGCAAGTTTGATTATTTACATGTTCATTATTTCATCTCCGATCCCCAGCCTTATATTCTCCAAGCAAAAGCATGAGCACCATGGCAGAAGGATTCTCTGCCTTGAGTTCAAAAGCTGCTGTGTGCTCCATGCTGATTAACCATGAAAGCTATGAGAAAATATTATTTTTATTTGTTTCAGCTCTTTCATAACTGAAATTTACATTCCCCAACATGAGCCACAGGCTGTTCACATTTTTCTGTAAGGAAATACCCAATCATTTTTCCTTAAAAATAGCATTTGTCTAGCACAAGGAAGGTGAAAAGACAGACAAATTTGGTAGAGTTTCTTCTGGTTTAAGTGTCTTTGATGGTGTGAACAAACTGTAATTTTTTTTTAAAGGAGCCAATACAAGACTGTTCTGTGAGAGCATTGACCATTGTTTCAATAGGAGTGAGTCATGGTCTAACTCTTCCAAAAGCATCAGGGGGGGCTGGGAGGGGTGATGCCGGCCCTAGACAATATTGTAATCTGTGAAGATGTCTGTAACAACCAACACTCTCCCTAATGAGACCTCAGAATGTCTTGATGATCTTCTCTAATTGCTCTGTATAATTGGAAGATGCTGCAGCCCCACTCTGCACTAAGGATGAGCTTTTCAAAAATGCTAATCTGCAAATTGTATGAATACAGCTCTAATTGGTCTGGGGGTGGGGTGGGGGATTACAGTCTTGATTATTTAAGGAAGAAAACAATCAAAGGCCAGAGATATCGATTATCAAATTGCTCACATAAAGCACCACTGAACAATGAAATTGCCTGTATGACTGCATTAAAAGTGGTTGTTTGCTGTCAGGATTTTACAGGAAAGTTAGTCTATAGTGAAGTTATCTCACTGATACGGTGATTCTTTTGGTTCATGAGGAGATTTTCACAGTTAGCAAGGGACCACCAACGTTTCTTAATACTTCACTTGCTTCCACTAAATGAATAGGTCTTTCCAAAATTCTCACTTTCAGGCACCACACAAATAAACAGAAAGATCATCTGTAGAGGCACCTTAAAGAATGAAAATGTTCATGATGAAAGTCTATCAACCCGGGTTGCAGGGGCGATGGACTTGGCTCCCACTGCTCAGGAACAATCTCCAGTGAGGTCTCTGAGCCCAAGGGAGTGGGTTTTGCTCCTCTGCATCCCTAGCAGATAGACCCACTTTGGAAAACACCATCTTAGCCTCCAGTGCTGGTCCAGTCCATCCCCTGAGTTCATAAGAAAGGGAACACAGGCACTGCCGTTGTGCCTACTGCTTTCCCAGCTCCTGGCACTGCCGTACCGCTGCTGCAGGTACAACCACCGTCATCCTTGCTGCTTTTGGCTTGACATCAAGACAGTGCCTGTGGCAGTCATGGCCTCAGGTGGTTCCTGCAGCAGCACTGGCAGCTCTGGGCATTGTCACTGTGGAGAGGCTGACACAGGAGGCCAAAAAGTTAATGGAAAGGTCAGCCAGTCTGATTTCACATTTTTTTTCTTCTCAGTCTTCCCAATTAGGGCAAGAATGGTTAATCTAAAATGATGTTGTAAAAGCTACATTTGCTTTTTCTTCTCTCCTCTTTCCCAAGGTGACCTCCCCAACCCTGGCAAGTTTTGCATCCCATGAGTGTTGCACAGCAGGATGTGGAGCTGCCCTTAGTTGGCATCCAGGGATTTCCTCAAGTGCGGAGGACAGTAAATCAGGCCTTTACAGCATCCTGGTTTAGCCCACTTCCTGTCTCTGCCTGGTGTAACCGAAATATCCAGCAAATGACATTTTGGGCAGCCCCCTCAGGGATAAAGCTGTAGGTCCAGCTGTGTTTAGTCGTGCCAGAACTTACCCTCACTCCCCACTGCCAGCAGGGCTTGTGGAAGCAGAAAGAGTGAAAAGCCACATTGCCCCTGCACCCACCCTTTGTTTAGGGTCCTAAGGGGACAGATTCATCCCATCTAAATTTGGCATCTCACCAGAGCACCGTTAGGAAGCCAGTCCTCCTTGTATAATTAGGCTGAGAGAAAGGCCTCTCCAAAAAACAATGTGTAACACCCAGATGGAGACCCCAGTCACACCACAGAGGACACTGCTTGCTTTGCACTGTGGTGGGATCGTAGTTAGGCACATATGAAGATAGGGAGAAAAGGAGGCTGAGGGGAGACCTTGTCACTCTCTACAACTACATGAAAGGAGGTTGCAGCATAGAGGGTGTTGGTCTCTTCTCCCGAGTAGGAAGCGGTAGGATGAGAGGAAATAGCCTCAATTTGTGCGAGAAGAGGTTTAGATTGGATATTAGGAAAATTCTTCACAGAAAGCATTGTCAAGCATTAGAACAGGCTGCCTGGGGAAGTGCTTGAGTCACCATCCCTGGAGGTGTTTAAAAGACACATAGATGAGGTTCTTAGTGACATGGTTTAGTTCTAGAGTTAGGCTATGGTTGGACTTGATGATCTAGAGGGTCTCTTCCAACCAAAATGATGCTATGATTCTGTATGCACCTTCCTTCACCGCTTTAAGATAGACAGGTAATATTTACCCGTGGAGACTGCCAAATCTTTAAACGTACTGTCCGACTTGATCAGTCACGAGCTCCTTGCAGTAGATTAGGTTGCGTTTATCTCCATACTGTGCTGATGGCTGCCAAAGATGCATGATACACGTTTTCTCTCAGGACTGGATTTCTTTCTTGGTAGCAGTGTGGCATTTAGACTTCATGGCTGACAAATTAAAAGACACTGGTACTCTCTAGGTTTGCTACTGGAAAACCATGAAATCTAGAGCACTTGTTTCTAGCAAATGACTAAGTTATAAGCAACAGAAATCTTGAGTTTTATCATGGAAAATGTCTGTCAGTCTGATTATCTGACATTGCCTCCAGCATCTATACTTCCGCAAGCGACTATGTGGAGAGCGAGGCTTGACAAGGAGAACCACATTCACAGCACGCTATGCGCATTCATAATACTGTAGCTCATTTGCTGGCATATTGGCAAAAAAATGGATGAGGAAAGAGTATGAGCACAGAAAAGGCAGCCTTATTACCTTTTCTGATCACTACCATCAGCGAAGCTTTGTGGTGTTTGCGCCATTCTTTTTTTTTTTTTTTAATGATTTTTCTTTAGGAGCACAAAAGATACGGGAGATAGAATCTACCACTTCACTGTCTCTCTCATAATCTCTTTTATCGAAAATGTGTTAATTTGGAAAAATAAAAAAGAGGATAAAAGGGTGATTTATGAACACACATAGACTAATAAATAAGCTTATAACTTTGCAAAAGAGCCATTGTTAAATATGTTTTACATTTGAACGGCTATAAAATTTTTAAAGAAAGCTCTGGTGAGCCTGGTTTTAATGAAGTCTTTTGTCTCCTCCAAGGCAGCATATTCCATGTGGAGAATGTTATTTTCCCCTCTTTTCTGATATAGTTAACTCTCACAGAGATAGCCAGGACACTCCTTATAGCTGCTGTATGTTGTTCTTTTCACAAGGAACAAGAAATACCACTATTCAACACATTTCGTTAGCATGTGCTTGAAGTGATGGCTGCCAAACACAGTGTCAAGCGTGCAAAGTTGGGATCTCTCCTGAGTTAAACAATCAGTGCCAAAAATATGACTAGCAAAGGAGTTAAAAATACAGGATCTGTCCTCTATGTTCATGCCTAGTGAGCACATGCAGGCTGATTCTCCTTTCCAAAAGCTTTGTTTTTCACATCCTGAAATGTCAGCACTTCTGCCTTTTTAGTCTTTACCACCATCATCTCTTGATTCCCTGCTCCTTCTTCTGGCTTCCCAATGATTTCCTTGACACTCAGGTGTACGGCTTACTCGCTTTTTCTCTTTTTTTATTCCTGTGTGCTATTCCCAAGGGTAAAAGACACAATTTGTGTGCCAAAGTTGTTGGTTGTTTTTTTTTTTTTTGAACTGTGCTGGTCAAAATAAACACAAGCACAAGCCCCTGAGGTTATGTATGCATTCCAGCATTTGAAAATGAGCAGTACTCCTCAAAGTGTTAACTACATTTTAAAATTAAAATGTTAAGTGAGTTGGTTATAAAAGCGGGCCATATGATGAAAAACAAAGTCTGTTGTGAATGTAAAATGTCTGTAACTGAGGTGAAGATTGTTTGTCTCCAGTTTTTAATTAAAATGTTGAGCACAAAGGGCCATTCCAGTCTAGAGGATTAAAACAGAAACACCCTGATAGAAGTAGTAGTCTGAGAGGTAGAAATTCAAGGTGCTGTTCTTCCTTTTCTTTCAGTGAACCACCAAGCCTTTCTTACTGGTGCCTAGGTAGGAAACAGTCCATCAGTTCCTTGACAGTTTTTCTTTCTCCCAAAGGCATGCAGCGCCTACGTGTGAGCAGCTTCTGACCATCCCACACACCTTTTTAGGCTGGTTATCCACTGCACCTTTTCCTACAGACTCCTAAGCTTTTGAGTATTCCCCATGCATCCTGCTGTGGGATAGCTTCATCCATGGTCTATCCTTATCCCCACAGCCTGCTCACACTTTTGCCTCTTCCTCCAAATGGCAGGCTTTATTCATTCTGTCCCACAACTAACTCAGAAGTCCCCAGTAAGCAATCATGTGTCTTCATACCATCTCTTTCTGCCCATGAGTGTCCTTCCACGTTATTAAGCTGGGAATCTCTTCAGAAGACTGGACTCTGAGTATTCGCTCTTTACCTTGAAGCCCAGGATAATATTGCCTACAACAGCCCTTTATTTCCTTTGCAGGCTTCTGAGGGAAAATATTTTTTTCTCTTAGTTTCCTCTTCCCACTGTGAACTTTCTTAGAGCTAGTTAAAAGCTCAGAACCAGCCAAAAGTCCTCTGGCTCCATAACAGCTGAAGACAATGACATTTTTGCCAGTGCTCATCAACTCAGTATTTGATTCCATTGGCCTCTCTATGCATCATAAAACCTTAGGGCAGTGAAGCAACTGCATGAGATTGTAGTATCAGCAGGTAATTGAAGGAAAAATTGGTGGTACCTCCCTTTTCTTGTCCTGTAAGGAAACAGCAAAGGTAAGGTGCTCCTGGCAACCTTCTTGTCCTGAAAAGATGAGAGGAAGAAAGGAGCTGTAATTTGAAGATGTGTGTGGTGAGTCATAAAACCTCTTGCGGATGTTTCTGAGGTAGAGCATCTCATGTGTCATCCTTCTCTGGTGGCTGCAGCTGAAGCAGGGAATCTGGTCCTGCAGGGATGCATAGCAGCCTGCAACTCACTAATTGGCCTTTGGCATGCTCTAGCTCTCCCTCATCTGTGTGGGTGTTAGCTTGGCAGTAACTTTAAACTACTTGCATACCCTAGACCTGCTCCTTGCCCTTCCCTTTCTCCTTCTATAAAAGAATGTGTTTATTACCCCTTGGCATGCCCAGTGATGGCTTTGCTTCAACTGAGTTTGCGTGTTCTTTGGCTAGAGAAGCGCTTGCTCCCATCCTCAAGATTTTCATTTGGAGGCCAACATGAGCCTCTCACATCGAGCAGGTTTCACGCTATCCTAGTACATCACATGGGAAATCTACATTAGCAGCAGGTAAACATTTACTGGACCCAGTTCAAAGGCTCTGAATGGCGACTGAGCAGAGGCTGCAGAAGGAAAACAGCCACGGTTCACAAAGCTGGTGTCCCACCCACCTCACAGGGCAAAGGATGGATGGGCCATGCACTGGAACATATTTTCAGCAGTACAGGCCCAGGATAATTTATGAGAGCTTGTAATGCTAACTGCTAATGTTAAAAATGCTATATCCTGTGTAGAGGTGGGCAAAGTAATGAAGCATTAAGTCTGGCTGCAGCTGAAAACCTGACTCTGTCTCGGCTCCATGCCCATGAATGAGCAAGAGTCGGGAGAGAGCCAAAGGTCTGAAACCGTCTGGCATCGCTTCCTGATGGTCACAGCGACCTGAGGTGCACACACGTATGTGTGCATGTGCATGTGCACACGCCTGTGTGCCACATTATGTACTGCTCTTGTCTTCATGCTGCATGCTCAGATCCAAAAGATCTGATGATGTT
The DNA here is from genome assembly GCF_036013445.1 of Caloenas nicobarica. Taxonomy (NCBI): domain Eukaryota; kingdom Metazoa; phylum Chordata; class Aves; order Columbiformes; family Columbidae; genus Caloenas; species Caloenas nicobarica. Next base: position 123,176,198 of record NC_088245.1, on the reverse strand, counting down.
TTTTGCCTTACTGGGTGAAGACAAATGTTTAGCGTGTCATAGCCTTAGTTATACCTTCAAAACTTTTGGCATGTCTCGGAGTAATGCTTAGACATAATTGGAGACGTCTTTCAGCAGGGCCTATCTCCGGGACTGCAAGACATCGTGAAGCATTCCTTCCCCTCAAAAGGTAAACTGCTGCTGAACTCTCAGTACTGTGTTCACCTGCCTGATGAAACATGTTTTGAACTACATAAGACTACCTGATGTTTAGTTTCCCAAGCAGTGGTGGTGAGAGGTTTGCACCTAACAGGAGATGATCCCTGAGCTACATTCATAGTTGAAGAAAGCCTAAAATGCAAGCATTTGCATTAGATTTTGAACAGCTCAGAGGCAGGGAGTCACATTTACACTGGCTTTTTATACAACCTGTAGTGATTTGCAAAACCTGGGCCCAGAATTTGCCCCAACTTGGGGCAAATATTATTTTTGTTTCCAATTCAAGATAGTATCTAAATTTTTTGAAATTAAAAAAAATTTTTGATAATTCATATTCTTTGAAGTCGGATTTTTCTAATGTTGGGAATGGAGGAGACTGAGTTTTGCATGTGAATTACACACATTTTGAATTCAGACACATCCACTTATATTTTGATTTCACATATCTCCACATAAAGCCAATTTTTTTTTTTCTCATTAAGTGATAGTTGCTAGGGTGCGTATGCTTCCAATGCAAACAATAAACGAGCTGTGAAGTCATCCAAATCTTCAACTCAAATCACACATGGGTTCCTCTTTTTGACCTCAAGTAGTCCTTGCTGACTGCCCACGAGTCCCAGTCCTCAGGATAAACACTCAAGGGGGTCTCAATCGTATTGGTCTTTTCATGTGCTTCTGCACTCTTTCATCTGTGGAGGGAAGTGCTGATAATTGCACAACATGTGTTTTTTGAACTATTTTCAGCCTGGTTTTTGTGCACTGTAAAAACTAGACTTGATACATCTGGGCTTAGTGTCTTCAGGCTCTGGTAGGAAGTAGACACTGTCCTGTGACTCAGGGAATCAGGAAACTTGTTTTCTCTGCCCGTCCATGTTTGTGGGCTTGCTGAGTGACCTTCAGCTGATTGCCGACTTTTCCATGCTCCCATCTCTGCAATAGAGGGATGATAACAATTTCCACCCTTTCTTTGAAGCCAGGTACTAGAGTCAAATACAATTATCAGGGACCACATATCATGGCAATGGCCGTACAAAACTCTCTGCTTCCCAGCCATCTCCTCCTACATACACATGTACTTATGTTAGTGCACAAACCCCCTTATATATGTTGCATGCACACATGTGCATATCTTCCTTCTATGCATGCAGGCATGCAGAGTGCTCTGTGAGGTATTTAGCATGCTGAGGAAAAGGCAGGCTGGACTGAAATGAATTTCAGCAGAAACACTAAACAGATTGAAACTGAAATAAGGATTTTGCATGCCACATACTCGGGAAAACATTTAATTTAGTTTCTTATTGAGTACAATAGCAGAGCATTATTAAGGAGGCACTTTAAAAAGCTAAAATTATCTTCCCATTTTTTCAATGTATGGGAAAGCTTTACTTAGAACACAAACTTCCCTTTGTGCTTCAATTGGCTGAAAAACATGTGGATTTTTCCTGATTTTCACTTCAGCCTTTGTTTTGCCCTCCCTGAAAGTGTGCTAATGTTGTGGTAAAGACACTTGCTCAGTCCTGTCTTTGTATTGTGCTCACAAGCAAGATCTGTGAAACAAGGACTGGGGAACAGTCAATGAATTTTGTATGCCTTAAGAATAATGAATTTTGTCTTAAAATGAGGAGATTTTAAAATAAAAATATTAAGTTCACAGTACTTTCCATTGGCTTTTTGTTTATTTGGTTTGGGGTGGGCTTCTGGGTATTCTTAAAATTGTCTGCCGTGAAAGCTAGTAGCCGAAAAAAAACCCACAACTGTCATGTTGAATGGCAAGAAAAATGCCATATCAAGAGAGTCAGGATGAAATATAAGGTGGACATCATGACATTCTCCTCTTTCCATGCTGTCCCATCTATATCCCAGCTACCTGGGAACAGGGGCAAGGTGAAAAAGTGCGAGAAGAGTGAAAAGCAAAGTTGAGTGCAGGTGTTAACTCCGACAAAATGATATTATAGCAGGCACCACAGGCAGCAAAACCTAAAGTGTGAGAGAGGTGCTGAAGTTTGACTGAAGTAACTTGGTGACCTGAGCAGGAGATGTTTTCCCACTTTGTTTTTTTAGAATAGTCCAAGCTTACCCCTTCAAACAAACAGAAAGAATCTTCCCGTCCCTTGGGTCAGCTAAACCCACTGTTCGGAAGCCTTGAGCCTGTCTGTACTCACAGTCTGAGCCACCGAAATCAGGCAGAGCCACCAGAGCCCCTCCAGAAAGCCTGCATTCGGGGAGATGCTGGGGTAACCCACCCGTTACCGGGGCTTTGCCCGGCTCTCGCCGTACCCAGCCACCGCCGCCGCCGCTCCGGGCAGCCCCGGGGTTCGCCTGCCACCTACCGGCACCGGCCCCCGCAGCGCCCGGCGCCGCGGCCGGGGCTGCCGGCACCACGGGGGGCACTGACCTCCCCGAGGCGCGGAGTGCGGCCCCGTGGGGAGCGGAGCCGCAGTCCCACCCTTGTGCCCGCCCGCATGTCCCTTGTCACCCAGGCTGGTGTTGGCCCTGGGCTGCCCGAGGGGTGCTGGGCTCTGCGGGGGGATGCTGGCTGGAGCTCAGCCCGGCTCTGCCCCCAGCACCCATGCGCTGGGGTGAAAACATCGCTGCCGGCAGCAGGTGGGTTGGGAACCGTGATTGTGCTTTGATGTGCACTGAAAGGACTGCGGAGACATCGGCTGTTTGAGTCCCCAGCCAATGTTCTTCTCATTAAGCCATGCATTAATGAAACTTTATTTATTTGGTGTTACATTTGAATCTGAATTCCCATTCTGACTCCTTACACAATAGCTTTTAGGCCAACAGCCATGTACCAGTGTAAATATTACAACATCTTTTGGCCAGATTGAATAAGAAATGCCTTCTGAAACCACGCCTGGCTGTTCCTTGATTCTTGAGAAAAAAAATGTCAGTGACTGTGTGTCATGGAATAGTTGTTTTGTTTTTCTGCAGTCCACTTTCATGGTAAGCCAAACATGTGTTTTCAAAGCCAGGATTTGTGATCTTAATATTCATGTGACATGAAAGGCTGTGGACATTATTTTCTTTACTGAACCAGTCTGTGATATATCGTGAAATACTCCCTACAACACTGCACGCACATGCCTAGTACAGAGGGAAGCATTGCATAGGAAGTGCTGTTTTCAGCTCCTGAGACCCTGTTTCCGCACCACAAGGTCTAGTCTCATGCCTTGCTCCTCTTAACTTTTGCCTACTCTTCCCAGCCCGGCCCCAGGACACAGTCCCTCCGGGCTGCCTGCTCTGAATCCGCTCCTGAAGTCTGATGATACACAAAACAAGGTTATGCAAATTTACTTCTTAAATATTGGCCAAAACATTACTGCCTTGTAATTGTTCTGTGGGCTGATCTTAATTTGTTTCTGTGCCTACATCTTTTGGGTTTTGCTAGTTTCTTTCTCCTCAGGTGGTGCATATCTCTCTCAGAGCATTCAGTGTTCTTCACCAGCACAGTTGTGTGCTATTTTATCTCATTCCCTATTTTGTAGAAACTAAGGTTCAAGGAGTGTGACTCATCCAACCTGTGTAAACAGCTGCTTAAGGGTGAATGGAAACACACTCCAGAGGTGCATCTTTTCCTAGTTCTCGCTGGCTCTGCCTGTACTCTCAAAGAGTCAGGGACCAGTTCTCCTCCTATGGCCAGGTGGATCAGGCTGTCCACTGTCCATGCTTCTTAGGTCTAGCTCCCTCAGTAACCAACTTGCCTTTGAGACAGCTAGTTGGCATTATCCAAAATGGGGCAAGGAAGTGAACTTTAAGAAACTTAAGAAATGTATCTGAGTTTAGGAGATGTGAAATGGTCATCGGTCCAACGCTCCAGACTTGCACTCATTTTTAGCAGCATGGGCTGGTGGCTATAAAGGGAGTCAAGGGAGAAAAAGTTTCGACATTGATGTTTAAATTTGGTGATGTGACCACCACTCAAAGAGTTTTTCAAAATCACATGCTAAACAAGTAGCAGAAATAGACTGGAAGTCTGGTCCATGTGGCCTAAACTGGTACTCCCATCCTCTAAGTACTGTCACCAGTGGCTAGAGAAAAGTTAACATCTTATTGTACATCATTATAGATAACACTCTGAGACCTCAATAAGAGAGTCTAATTTTATCTTTAGTTTTCTTCATTTGGAACAGATCTGTCACTGAAGTCCGTAAAAGCCTTGGAGCTAAACACTGTGCTAAACGTAGCATCTCCAGAAATTGTATTAAAATGGTCCTTTAGATTGTTTGTCTTATGCAGGGGGAGAGAGAGAGAAAATCATGGGTTATTGTTCCATTCTCATTAATCACTTATACTCGTTATTATTAATATTTAAATATATTGTTTTTCCACAGTTTGGTTTCATTTGTTTGTTTGTTTTTAAGATACAGAAAGGGTATGATGTTATCTAAGCCTTAATTCTTCATTGCTCTTTCTGGTCTCATAAGACTGTTAAGAAACATATTTTACAAAAAGGTGCTGGGGTAAAGTATGCCCCCACTTTCTGTTTCGTGTCCTCCTTCTTCAGCAGGTGTACCCAGAAAGGCAGTTCCAGGAAAGCAAAAGGAGTGTACTTTTCTGTAAATACAGTAAGACTTCTGTAATTAATGCAGCACCAAGTAAGTGAGAGGTTAAGAAACAAATAATCCATTAAAATCTTAATTTAAGTCTTCCTGAGATTACAAAGCATTAGTATATGTAAAACAAGCTATTTTTCTGTGGTTTCTGAGCAGAGTAAGGAAAAAATTCAAGTTCACAGTTCCTGACAGTTTTAAAAACTGAGTGAAATAACGTCTTCCATGGTATTCTTTTAAGTCTTCACCATTAAGAGAACAAAATTCCTTTTCTTTTTATTTTTTTTTAAGTTTATTTGACTGTTTGGTATTGGGATCTGTGAAATGAAAACAATGCTGCATTACAGACCCCTTATTTTCTTGAGTTTTGAAAGTTTCTGTAGGGTCATAAATAGATTTCAACGCAGAACAAGACTAGAAGTGGCTGAAATGCAGGATTTACGGTTAATAATACTTTTTCTTCTTCTTTTAATGTGGTTTTGTTTGGTCAGGACCTACATCAATTTTTTTAAGACCTTCTCATGACCCAGAAATCCCCAAACACTGTTTCTAAAAGGAAACATGCATGGCGTTTCTGAAATATATAATTTCCTGAGCCTTTCTTATTAGTTTCACCTCTGTTGGCCTCCACTTCCAGAAACTCACCTAGCAGTGTCGTCTGACGTGCCTGAAACTCTCCTACGGTGAGCGAGGCCAGGGATAGCAGAGCTCAGAAGCCCAGGTTCCCAGGCAGCCTGGTTAGGGAACTGAGCAAGGCTGGAAGAACTACATCCAGTCAGTATTTTCATCCATAAACTTCTGACCAGTGCTGAATAAAGCAAACAATCTAATAGAGACTTTAAGCCACAGTTCAACGTGAAAAGACAGAGACTTGAATTCATTTTCCTTTTCTGTTAAGAAAACAGTGATATGTTTGGCCTGTTACAGACTTCATTAGAAGTAAGACTGGACCTTTAGAGCATATAATCTTTTGATTTTATACAAAATTTCAGACACAACAAGAAAAAAGAAACACAGGCTTTGGAGTTTGCTTGTAGTGTTTCCAATTCATGGAAATCCCTACTTAGTAGCATAGTGCTGTAAAAAAATTGTTGCGGGCTACAATAACACAAACCTAATTTTGCCTTCAAAATCAGACAGTAAGGAAAAGTGTTTTGGAACTCCTTTACATACAAAGACTTTAAAGGCACTTTAGTGATCAAAGTTCAGTATGGAGTATGGACTGAGTACCTGGCCGATGTCACCCAAGACTACCTCTCTAAGCACTCTGTACTGCACTAATTGATCTCTTAATTGGCTCAGTCAACACAGCAGTCTCCATCTAACAACAAGCACTAATTGCTACAAGCTCGCTTCTGAAATGTTAAGTACTCTGAAGACAAGGCATATGTATATGCTGGAATCGACTGTACAGCAGCGTGGGGCCAAGAGAGCATTTTTTGGGGGGGGACCCCACCACTGGGCCTTGCCGGTGTTCCCCTGGGCTCCCGGGCTGATGAGCACTCTGCTTGTCCCCACAGGCAGCGGTGGTCTTCCCAGCCTGATATTTATACACGTATGTAAAAAGTAGAAGTGGAAGGTCTTGTCCAAAGGCCAGAAATTATTTGTAAAGGTTATCAGCAATCATTTGGGCCCACTTTCACAGGTAAAATTACAAACACAGAGGAAACCTTCTCTGAGATCTATAACTGTAAAGATAACCCAACCAAAGGGATGTTTGCTTTCTGCAGGGCCCAGCTCAGAATATAACGAGCCAAAAAGCTACTTCACAATCACTTAGTCTACCTAATGTACCTGGAGACAGGATAACGATTTAAGTGAAGGCTGTGTTATGGTATCTCTGCTCTGACAGATCCGAATATTAACAGGCAAGACTCTGTAACTCCCCTCAGGGCAAGATTCATTACTTGGGTAGGTGGATTAGTGGCAAGGTACCTGACAAAGTGCCTCCAAGGCCTTGTCTACACAATACAATTGCAGCCATTTAACTCCAGGTGTGACTTTAAACTGAGTTAAACCCATGCAGCAGCCTAAAACCGTGATCCTCCTTGAAGTTAGCATAAGTTAACAAGGTTGGGAGCCAAACTCCAGGAAAATGGGCAAAAAAAGGGATCTAAAGCCAGTATAGGTTTCAATACAACTTATGGTACAGTCTTCTTACTAAGGCCCAAGGGATGCCACACTGCTTCCAGTTGGGTGGTGAGGATGACAGAGACTGTTGTCCTCTCCTCATCCACAAGCTATGACAAATTTCTCTCCACACCATCAGGTGAGGTAGTCTTAAGAAAGCAGCAGTAAGCAAAGGCAGCTCAAGTTTCACCAAAGTGCAGTCAGAGGAAAACAGGAAATTTCATGGGACGCAGAAACCTCCAGAGAGAGGTACTGCTAACTCTGATGACATTTTTATAGGAAAGGTGAAGAAGAGCAACAGAAAGAGTAGTTCTCTCTTTTAGCCTAAATACTTGTTGCTGTACTGGGGTAAAGGCTTTTAAGACCTGGCCTTGTCTCTTTTGAAGTTATCTGTGGTGAAAAATTGCTCTGACTCAAGCTCAGAGACTTCCATTTTGTAGAATTTTGTGCACTAATAAGTAGGTGTGCACAGTGGAAAGTCCAAGGCCTTGGCCCAGAAGGGATATTTTGACACATTCTGTTTTTTTATAAACGTGTTCCAAAAATTTCATTTTCCTTCCAGTACAAACTCAAAATACATGTTGAAATCTTGAAAACCGCCACAAAACAAAGTTAGACCCTGAGGCCAGACTAAGTTTGGTCTGCAGTGCATATTACAGCTGGACAAAGATTTTACTCAGAGAAAATACTCAGATTTTCTATAAATTTTGTGGATAAGGTTTTCCTAAACTTAACAGACCACAGTGACCATTAAATTGGTAATTCGGTAAGTCAGTTTCTGGAAATCAAGCTTCCAGCATTAGATCACTGACTCAGTTTGTTAGAATGAGGACTTAGCACCAATCAAGACTAATGAGAAATGAAGGAAACAGAAAAGGTTGGAAGCTGCATATAGCCTAGGAGAAAGAGTAAACTGAGTCAAACATGCAACAGTAAGGCAATTTTAATGTGCTTTCTGTAACAACCACTAAAATAACTAGAATTCATATCGGAGTGGAAAAAAATGCAGAAGAATCCTGCACTGTGTTTGTGTTGACATTATACTCACACAAGCGATTTCCAGCCTCTGTGGCTAGTGATAAACACTGGTACAAAGCCTCCCTGGGCTGGTAGTGCAATCTCTAGGAGTTATGAGCTTGCTCCCCAATACCTACCTGCATGCCCCAGACAGAGTATATCTTATCTAGAGCATACACAAAATTTTGGAACAAATTCTGTGCTCTTGAGAAATCAATTGGATCAAAAACCAAAAGATAGGACATTTAGTTGTTTGGCATTTTTTTCTTTGCTAAGGGATGCAACAAGATATACAGAAAGATCAAGTCCATGACAAATGGGCATGATGACAAGCAGCAGAAAATTGGCTAGGAAAAAGGAGAGAGACCTTTCTGATTTAACCTTAGCATAAATAGATCAACAGTGATTTTTCTTTCATTTCATCACTTGTATCTTTCATAAACATCTGTTTCTGTTGTGTTTCTGTTTTGGATGATCACACTTGCCTTTTGTTATAAGAGTGTTTCCAGTGTAACTAGATCACAATGTGTTCACAGGTACAGAAAATTTATGGTACGATGGGCACTCTTCTAAACACCCTGGTTCATGTGTCCAGCCCCACAGAAGCTGATTAGACCAGGCTAAGAAGTGGTATTCGGGTCAAGAGAAAAAAATTGAGTCTTTCGGTGGCCTTTTAATATTCCAGTCCTAGGGTCAGGCTTTACATACCTTTTCCATGAAGGTAGCAGAGCATCACAGCTCCACCATGCAGTTGCATTAGCACTTTTCTGATGCAGTGGGTGGGTACACAGTGGGAAGGACAGCAACTTGAGCAGCATATTTAAAGATACAGAAGTTGAGGACATTCTCTCGAAAATAAGAATATAATATCATCAGAGGATGATGAAAAGCTATATGTAGTCCAAAGACTTGGCTTTGAGGAACCATTTATCTCTTCCAGGATGAATATGGGAATAGGACTTTTCTCAGTGAAGGAACATGACCCGGGAACCCCAATTTTAAGTTTCCTTACTAACCTAAACACCCATCACCTTGAGCTGACGAGCATGGATGTCTTTTGACAACTTCTTCAGGAAACCAGGAAAGGCATAGACATACTGGAGGGAGACCAAAAAAAGACCCCTAAGGTAGTTAAGGTCTTGGAACATCTGACATACAAGGGGAGGCTGAGAGAGCTGGATCTGTTCAGTCTCAAGTAGAGAATGCTCAGGGGGATCTTATCAATGTGTATAAATACCTGATGGGGGGAATGAAGAAGTCCCTGTGACTGGACAAGAGGCAGTGGGCACAAGCCGAAATACAGCAAATTCCATTTAAACAAAACAAAAAAAAATTTTATTGTGAGGGTACTCAGAGTTGCGGAGTCTCCATCCTTTGAGTAATTCAAACCCCAAAAAGCATGCATTTGAACTAGATGCTCTCCAGAGATCCCTTCTGTCCAGTGCTCAGCACTTCTGTGATTCTTTGAAAATTAATTTGGAAGACAGAGGAAAACAGACTAAAATGCATTCTGAATAAACCCAGAGGCATGTGGCAGGCTATCCTAAAATCTTTATTTGGCATAAGTTTCTTTTTAGATGAGGGATACCTGTGGTAGGTACAGTTTGTCTGATCTTTCATATCTGAAATGCTGCTCTGTGGAAAACCACTAATTATTGTAGAAGCAACAGGAAGAGATGGGGACGAGCGGTGGCTCATACTCAAAGAGGAGTAGGAAGTATCAAAAAACCTGCAGCTAGAAGTCAGTTTGACAGTCATTATGCTCTTGACATCAGCACAGGCAGAACAGCTCATCTGTGTAATGACATACTACCCCTCTCCTAGTACCAGGCAGTGCAATTAAAAACGCCATTCAAGTAAGCATCCCAGAGGAGGCTACATGGAAGTACTGCATCTATAGTGTAGGTGAGGGAGGGGGATAATACTACAGATATCCAATATCCATTAGGCATAACATTAATTGTACTCTGGGTATTGGAAAGCATTAAAAGATTACAGAAAAATCTCAGCAAATGACATTCTCAGGTATTTCAGCTATTATGCTCTGAAGAGCAGAATACTTTAAATGTTTTTTGAAAAAGCCAGACATGACTTCAAACTGAAAGACTGATGCTATGATTAGTGTCTCTTCGTTTCCAAGATTTAAACTGGAAACTTGTGAATTACCAAGAACTGCAAATAACTTTCGTGGGGAGGTACCTGAAGAAGAACCACTGTGTTTCCAGGCTCTTAGGCATCACCCTAAACAGTCAGTGTATCAGGCAAGGTGTAGTGTTTCCATTATCTTCTTGCTCTAAGGTGCCACTGAAATGTAGCACCATTTCTATCTACTCCCATGGAGGGTGGGGAGGTACCTGGAACCAAGCTGATGCTCAGGCCCACAGGCTAGGTCTCATTTCTTGTCACGTTGCTTACGTTATTAAATGTCAGTGTGAAATTCAACCCTATATTGCTGTGGAATAGCAGAGTAGCCCTGTCTTCTGTTCCACCAGATTCCCAGGACTTCATCTTTATTTCTTTCCGGTTCCTCAACCCCTCACACCAAGTGCAGCTCATACAGTTGCTTAACACTTGCCTTCAGCACATAGATTCCTGGAGAGGCACAGGCAGGAGGTGCACACATTTGCCCGGCTGCAGCCCATTGGCCAGGCTTGTGGATGGTGTGATATGACACAGTTTAATCTGACATGATATAGATGTGGCGCATAACATTTCCAAAACAGAGACCATTTCTTGCCTTTATACCAGGAGAATTCATTCTTCTTAAAGGCAACTTATTAATGCTGTGGTTATGGAGCTAGTAGAGCAAACAGAGAGTAAGAATCACGGTTAAACTAGGGCCTAGCATGAAACCCTTGGATCTCTTCCCAACCACCACAGAGCATAAGGTGAAAATACCTCCACAGCACCAGCTACAGTCTGTACCTCTGCCCTACCCATGCCATCCCATACCCATCCCATTTCTTCCTTTCAGGACCCACAAGCCAGAATATTTCCCACTGTTCTCTATGTAAATGACATACACCTGAAAGAAATGTCCCAGGGCATTGCCCTGAAGAGATATTTACAGGACTTCTCTCTTTCTTCTGGGATTCTGCATAGCTTGTATCAATTCCTCCATAGTAATGCCTTCCAGAGTGGCATGAACCTTTGCTAAGGTCGGTGAAACCATTAAGGGCGATAGGGTTAAAACAAGTAAAATCTATAATTTTGGGGAAACACAAAATCCTGCAAGTCAAATGTATTTTTGCATAAACCTAGAAACAATAGGCATCCTGTTTAATTTAAGTGACACTACTGTTGCACTTGTTCTGTGCTAATCCATACTGTCTTCACAATTTATCTGGCATGGTCAAGTGCTGCTCACTAAGGTGTTGTACTTAGTGTTATTTTAGTTTTGGAGTTTGGTCATCTTATTCTTCTGGAATAGAAGAGTATGGGGGCATATCACTGCATATATGTTAGTAAGTTTGGTTTCATAACTCTAAAAGGCTAAATTGTAATTATAGCTAGGATTTTATGCTAATCCTTCCTCATCCGAGGGCACCCACTGAGTCCTGAGAAGAATTGATCCAGACAGTGATAAGAGTGGAGTCCTACCACTGCCTGTTTTGAAACATATCTCAAAAATACAATATATTTAAAAGAGACTGTTGTCTCTACACTACACTTCAATTATTCATGCTAAATCAATCCCTGAAATATCTGTAATGATTCCACGTTAGAGACTCTGGTCAATTTACAGATTATTTTTAGGCAAAATGTGCAGCAAAATTCTTTCAAGCTAATTGCAAAATGTAGTTGTGATTGGCCTGATTTGAACCTAACCTGAGCACTTGCCTGGGCTGCTTATCTGCATTAGCTAAACTGAGGCTAAGAGAAGACAGGGACAGGATTTGTCCTGCAATCTACTCCATTCTGGGCCTCTTCTCTGCCCAAAAAAAGCTGCGTCAGCTGCATCAACATTTAGCAGATGTTCATCCAACCTGTTCTTAAAGATTTTCAGTGATGAAGACTACTTCTTACCTCAGAAATTTATTCAAGATCTTCAACAGCCTGAGTGTGGGAAGATTTCCTTAACATTTCTCCTTTATTTTCCTTGCTGCAAGAACCCTTCCATCTTACCTAATATCCTTCTCAATCAGCGATGGCTCAAACACAAAAGCACAGGGACTGATGCCTGAAATCTAATCATCCAACCCAGCCAGCACTTAGCTTCCAGAAGTCAGTTACTTCTAAAGATTATTTCTGCAGTAAGGAATTACTACATAACCTACGGCAGGTGGAGTTTCTTCTTAATGATTGTTAGAAGCTGCTTGTTCATCTGCCTAAGGTGTAAGCTGTATGGGGTAAAATGGAAAAAAAAAAAAATCAAAGCCCCTAGTTCAAGCCACACATGGATTTGTTTTGTTTTACAGGGTCAAAAAGCAAACTCCTGAGGTTTTACAAAACCATCTATCCCAAGTTACATATTACAGAATTGGGGCAGTGAAGGGAAACACAGTCTTTCATCTAACCCACAACCCTGAAAACTTTGGTGGTTCAGATAAACTGATAAAGTGGAACCTGACTCTGAACCCACACTGGTTTGCAAACCTCAGACCACCCCTACATATCACTAACACCCCCTGAAGACACTGCCTTGTGGGCTGCAAATCATCTGCGGTGTCTACACTCCATCAGGTTTCCCTACAGCAAAGCCCTGGAGATTTTGGCAATTTGGAAGGCTGAGTATGACCCAAACATTAGCTAATTTCGAAAGTGTACAGCATGAAATATCGCCTGTGACTTCCAATAAGCAGTGTCTCTGAAGATGACTTCTCAGAACTGCGGAACTCTTTATGGGCATTTTAGCAGAGATGGTGCTTGTAAGTAATCTCATTGTAAAGCCACCCGTCTTCAAGAATACACTTACAGCACTAATTGTTTCCACAGAAAGTGGTGTTTAATGCAGCAAGATCCTCTCACTTCCCCCCTCCCTTCTTCCCCCATCTCGCTCGAGAGCATCCAGCTCTTCCCTTTATGAAAGCCACGTCCTTCAGTCCTGAGACTCAGAAATTCACTGCAGTCACCAGCAACACTGTTTCTCATTTATCACGTTTTTCCATGAATAAAGAACAAAATACAATAACAGAGAAACAGGGAGATAATTTTAAATTATTTACCATTTCCCCCTGATTTTTGGCTGCATTGTGGCTTCTGAATGTGGCACAATCATTACTACAATGATGATTACATTTGCTGTTTGAAATGGTTGTGCAAGAGAATTTATCCAGTGCGAGAGTCTGATCTCAGACCACTTTTAACAGTGATCTCAGCACAGCTACTCTAGACCTACAAACAAACAAAAAAAAGGAGTCTAGAGCCATGTATTTGAAGTATACTCTTTTTTTTTTTTTTTCCCAATTAGCTATTTAGAGAAGTAGGATTGCTTGTAACCCAGGGTCAGGTCACCAGGATATTATTCCTGACAGCACAGACTCTATGACTTGGAGGAAATTACATTGGTTAAGGTTTGCAAAGCTGACTAGAGAAATCGAATATGAATCCCACGCACACCTTTTAAAGCTTCAGTCATATTTTCTTGATTTTGCTCTTGAAATTGTTACCCTGATTAATTAAAATTGGCCTTATGACATAAAGTCAGGGACAATAAGTTTATGTCCCTAATTATAAAAAGGACAGAACATGAGACAACAGGTATGTGCAGAAGGGAGTCCAGGCTTGTCAGCTGTCTAAGCAGTTGTCCCTCATGTCAGTCATATACTGTATCAAAAGAGATTGTTTTAGGAAATAAGTAGAGGAGGCAAGAATGTGGCCTTTTGGATGTTTAATGGCAGTTTTCCTTTGTATCTCAGAGTTCTCATCTGAGATGCTTTATAGAGATTAATGTTGATTCAGTTACTAATATGCATCATTCCTGGAAGGAATATGATGGTGGGTCTATAGAAATATCTTTATATAAAAACTCATCAATAAGTCAACTCTCAGAATTCAAGCCAGTTATTTATTTTTATGGGAAATCTGGGTTATCTAGCAGCCACTTCCTACATTTCAGATGGCCAGACTGCTTCAGTATAGATGTTCATGACTACAAATTCAGCAACTATTTGCTACAGATACACTCTAATGTTAACTTGGATGAGACTCTTTACAGAAAGACTAAAACCAGAAACAAACAGAAGAGGTCAGATTCCTGGGTGCAGCTCCCAGAAGGAAATGCTCACTGAAAACTGCCTGTGGACAAACAGCATGTGTTCAAATACAGGCAACCACATTTTACTTCAGGCTTTCCTTTCTTCTGTGCAAAGAGCCTCTACATGTGACACACTGCTATTGGGGAAAAACAGCTTCTTTCCATCTTTACCACACTGTAACCAAAGAATGGTCAATGTGCTTGGAGGAAAACTCAAATTCAGTGCCTTTGCCATTTAATAACCAAGGGGGTTGGTAATAAAGGTAAACCTTCTCACTTAGTGAGGCTAAGGGTTGGACAGGTGACTCAGAAGAGGAGCTCCCCGTGTGTGCTCTGACCACACTGGGGAAGGCTCCCCTCTTATTCTCCCCTCTTTGACTACTAACGTGCTCAGTACGGAAATCCTCAGTTATCCTGTGTGAATATGCCCTCTCCCTTTGTTATCTAAATCATAAAAATAATTTGGAGTACTACTGGTCCTCATTTACACATCTTCTATTAGCTGTTGAAGTCAGCTGGGGAATAAATTATTCTGTTCCCAGAAGCAGGGCAAGACATGGTGTTCATTAAACATGGGAGACAAGTTTTCTGTACTCCCAATGCCATGAGTGTCTTTGGAAGAGCCCCTTTGCCTGTGGCTGTGGTAAGCACCCATGGCCAAAACCGAAGCATTTTTAGCTCCCCCAGAACTGCATGGTATTTAGTACCTTCAGTGTCCAGTCCTCCCTCAACAATAAATAATTATTCATACTCCCAGTGAAAGCAGCAGGAGCTTTGCTACTTACTTCCTTGGGGCACAACTGAGCCCCGAATCTACAGAATCAAAAGTTAAAACTCAGCCATTGAGCAAACACTTGAGACACTTAAGCTCTCTAAGAAACTTGATGCCAGGTTAACTGATTTTCTGCCAAGGACAACCTTTTTTTCAGAAAGCAGATTCATTTTTGCATGCAATTTCCAGGCAGTATCTCTCTAAAGTATGTACACTAATCAGTTTTGACACCTGCACAGAAGCGGTTGCACCGAGCACACTTAAGGTTTAAAAACTGCCCAAAAAAGCCACTTGTGCTCCCAAGTCCTGTGAGCCTGACAGGAAGCAGGGAAGCAAAATGCCAGTGGGTCTCAGGTCGTAAAGATCAGCATCAGTCTGCTGACTTCCTCACAGCCCCACTGACGTACCAATGCTCTGATGTCAGGGAGTAACACTATGGAATCGCACTCCAGCAATATTGGATTTTTCTGGACTGTAAGAGAGAACTTAAGAAGATTGCAAACAAAATGCAGTTTCACCTCCCACAATATGATCAGGAATTCCACTGCAATTGACATTTGCCATCAAGTCCCAGCACCATTCCCCTAGTAACAGCATAAAAGCATAATGCCTGAAAAAGTCCTGAAAGCATGAGTCAAGTATCTTAGTATTCAAATAGAAAAAGATAATTAGGAAAAAAAATCTAGCTTTTTTTTTTTTTTAGGAAAAAAGCATCTCAGGGATTTTTTCAGTCTGACTCATAACTTTTGAATGCTTTGGGTTGAACACAACAGAAATGGTTCATTCAGAGGAATCTGGTCATCTCTGAGGAAAATGCATTATTTCACTGCTTAATTTCCTGAAGTGCTCTCTTTAGCCTAGAAATTCAACCGTTGGTGCTTGGTCAGCAAATTCCTCTTGCTGTTCTTCCCTGCTTCTTTCTCTTCATGACAATCGCTTCCTTTTTTTCCCTGCCTGTTCTCCCTCTAACACAAAAGCCACACGCTAGATACTGAGAAAGATAAGCAGGCATTCAGCATCTCTGCCAGGGCACTCATAGCTACGCTGCACGTGAGCCGCCACCACCGTGGACAGTTACAGAAGAGTGCGTAAAGTTTAAACCACGTTAACTCGGGTGAACGAACAAAAAATCCCTGTAAACTCTTCAGCACCCAGTAGGAATTAGTAGGGGGAGGTGGCAAAATAAGGGCTCTGTTTGTAGTGGCCACGTCTTTTCTTTAGCTTTGTGCAGAACCCTGAAGCCTTGATCATTTAGCATTGAGTGGCTTTAGTCACAAGTCTTTGATTTCTCTCTGAGATTACTTCTCTCAAGCTTCCTGTTTGATCCTTCAGTGTCCTCTTCAGTGGAGATACACAAGCTACTGCTGGCATACAAAATACATAACGAATTTGGTACTGTAAGGTAAGAAAGTGAGACGATTTCACTTCCAGCATAGTCAAATTCTCTATTAGAGAGCATACGTACTTTCTTAGTACACGAGCTCCTCGTGGTAATCGGGTAATCACCATAGGACACACAGCAGATGAAACAGTTTGTGCTTTGTATCAAGAGCTGAGAGAAGGCAATCATTGTGGGTCATACTACTACAAAACACTATAAAGGGTTTGACTTCAATGCCATGGCTCATTCAGAGGCAATGGACATTCAGGCTCAGGGATTTTCAGAACATGAAGAGATGCAAAAAATCCAGCAACGATGTATGAGCTCAGAGGCTCACTTAAACGCACACAGAAAGCTCTGATTTGCACAGAAACACACAAGGGTAGCTCTGAAAGCCACTGAAAGAAACATGGAGACATCTGGGGTGATCCAAAAGTCGAATGGAGGGCTCTGGGACATGCAGAAAGGAACACAGAAGACACTGAAGTACACTGGATGAACAGTGACGGCTGTGTCACCAAGTCTTTCCTGAGTGCAAGAGGTGAACTCTGCAGAGGAAGGCCATGGTTTGATCAAATTTCTAAAGAATTAGAAATAGCACTGAAAAAATGCAAAGCTTATATCAAGGAAAGTTTTTGTCAGGTTACCTGTCTTACCCACTTCTTGAAGAAAATAATTAAAACCCCAAATTATCAGTCTTCAAATCCTTTCCTTCTGATAAGGCTCACATAAAGACTGTCATGGCCAACCCTATGCAATTCAACACATTCTCCTGGGGAATACAAGGGCTCGACATGATCTGGGTGTAGTTCCCCTTTGCAGTTTGTGTATATCTTCTGGAAACAAACCACTGAGTAATAAAGTGATTTGAACAGTCCTTCAGCAGTATCAAATCACTTTTCAGCACAATAGCCCTTCAAAAGACCACTGACCCCTCTCCCACCCTGATGATTGTCCGTTGAGTAGTAAACATCTTGCCTTGGAGGGGGGAGGGGGTCAAAGTCCCCAAACAAGTTCCCACACAAGTTTCCACAGACTGCTGCTCCTGTCAAAGAGCAGAGGCGGTCATTTGAAGGGAAGTACCACTCCATACACAGTCCCCACCTTTGGTGACCACAGCCACTACCAATGCAATACTAGCAATGTTAGTGGCCTTGGTGGAAACTACCCTTCCCATCACTCAGAACCTCTTTTAACTACAAGCTGGCTGACAGTGCCAACAGGAGTGCTGGAATTCTGTTTCCCACAGAATGGGGAAGCATAAATGTGGAGCATCAACTCCATCACAGTGTGATTCAAAGCAACACTTCCAAGAAATTTATCTCAGACAGCCATCACCACAACATGACACCCACAGATCTGAAGATGTTTTGTAGCTGCAACATTAGACAAAGCACATGGATGAACTTACCAGGCCATGGTCTGTTATCAAAGCTGAGCTTGTTCTCCATACTTGTCCAGGTGAAACATGCGTCTCTGAACATTGAAAGCCTCCTTGTTCAAGCAGCAGAAGCGATTCTGCTTAATGTATGTATTACCTGGGCCCATTAGCCTGAGAGTCTGAAAACAAGTGCAAGAAAGAAAGGTAAGTATTTTTCAGGTGGATGACTTGGTAGGGCACACTCAAGGTGATCTGTGGCCTGCCCACTCTGACATTCAAATGGGGCAAGACAGGACACTGTGAAAAGCTTGGGAGAAGAGCTTTGCACTTCAGATTACTCCCCTCTCCCTCCTCTTCTCCTTCCGGTAGCCGATAAGTGAAATACAAGTGGAACAAAATGCTCTGAGCCTGTGAAGATCCAAGGAATGCCCACAACTGGGATAAACCCTGAGCAATGCTCCAAGATGTCTGTCTGGTCTTTGCACCCCACTGGTGATGGCTAGAGAAGACTCCAAAGAAGAAACCACACATTCTTCTTCTGGAGCTGGTCTTTGCTTTTCACTCTATTCACAGAGAAGTTGTTCTGCATCAAAATTGTCAGCTGCAGCATCTTTCTGAGGTTATTATTCTGCTTTCAGATGAGGTGAGGAAGAGTGGTACTATAGTGGCAAGAGAACTGCACTGGGTATTTTAGGAAGTTGACCCCGTCCATCCCAATGCCCTCTCCCCAGGGAGGTTCATATGTCAGGGACAATCACTACCGAGACAAGCCTGGGCCAGGAACAATTCCTCAGACTCCTCTCCAAATCAGCTGCACACAAAAGCCCATGAAAATCCCAAACCAAACTTTGGAAAACTCTTAGCCCCTGCTCTGAAATATACCTACACAAGTCTTGGAGGAGCGATGCTTAAAGACCAGATCCCTTGCCCAGCTGAGCTATGTCTGTGCCAAGCTTCCCAGGAAAGGCCGTGAAGTCAGAGGAGAGAGTGGCAAGCTGGTGGGCATACATGAAGTTCTTGGCTCTCTGTCTGCTGGGGACGCAGGGTTGCCCGGGCTGGCAGAGGGGCTGCATGGAGCCGGCCACCTGGGTTCTCCTTTTCAGTGTGCTCTGTTCCTCCCTGCATGAGGACTGGGGGGACAGTGGGACAGTGGTTGTGGTGGGAATAAGGGTCTCCTCAGGGGTAACCTGCCTTCTCTGCCCTCTCCCATGTGTACTGCTCCTACCTCCTGCCAAAGCATCTGCTTTTACTCCTGTGAGAAAAAATGAGAGACAAAACACATGCTGTTGCAGTTGTACATTATGAGTACAGTATCTATCTGTCGTGCTGCTGGAATGTGTTTTCCTGCCACACTGCAAACCTCTCTGTTGTCAGGACCCACCCCTACACAACCTGCAGACCCCCTTTTAGGCAGATAAAACCAACCGTTGAAGTTCAGATACAAGCATGGGAGGGGGTAGAGCTGAGGAGTGTATGTGGGGAAAGGTAAAAGGAGTTTTTCTTTTTACTTCAGTGGCTTTGGAAGAGACTTAAAGAGTCCTGAACTTACAATCTGCTGAAATTAGGTGTGAAGAGCAGAGATCCTGATAGGGAGATTCAATGAAGCCTTGAAACAGCATCAATTCTTTGAGACTGTGAAGTGACTGTTAGCATCTATGTTTTAATAAAAGGAGCCAAGAGTGATGGGAGGAATTACAGACCTGCTGACCTCACCTCAGTACTTGGAGGAGAGAGTGAGAGTCTAATTAAGGACAGCACAGTCCAGCACTTGGACAAGAAAAATCCCCAAGGGTCAAAGCCCACAGTGTTTTTGTAAAAAGAGGTAGTGCTTCACTATCTATTAGAAAAAAATAGTTCATATAATAAAAAGGAGAGGTGATATGATAGGCATCTTCTGCTTGTATTTTCAAAATATTTTTTATAAGTTCCAGAATGAAGAAAACTAAACAGGCAGAGGGTAAAGAGCACTGCTACATTCAGTATAAAAATCTGGTTAGACTGAAAGGAAGAAATCACTCAAGGTAGAAAAGCCCTCAAGAAACAAATATGGGAAAGTCAGTGGTAAATCTGGGCAAGGTGATTTTCACTGAAAAATACTAATTCATCAAAGCAAAAGAGAAAGAAAATAAAGCTTGACAAAAGGCCAGTTTCCTTAAAAAGCAGGCACACCTATAAGTTTCTCCATTGATTCTATATCTGTACAATAGAAACAGCTGACTTGATCAGGTCTGAAAGAAAGGTCTGCTTATTAGTGATTTATGAAAGTTGGTTTTAAAAGATGTTTAAAAATGTGAATGATCAAAATAAAATTATTTGACTGATGCATTTAATTTTAAAATTGTCATTGTTAGAGTTGCCTTGGGAATATTTGAGCTTATACTTTTCCTTCCCATTTCAAGAATGAAAACTTTGCATCCTACTAACCCGTACAGGACAGGCAGCCTTCCTCTACCTGACACTGGCTAGTGGGGCATTTTGAGCACCAAGCCCAGTGTGTGTTTGGGAATAGTGTTGCCCTAAAGCAAAGAGTTAACAACTAAGAGCATCTCCCAATGCATGGGACTGACTGTTCCCAGCCACAGACAAAACAGGCCAGCTTCCTAAGGTCTTGCTCAAAATTCAAGGAGGGAATTACTCACACACATATTATTTCAGCCAGAGAGCATCCACCCCCTTGGTTCCCACAACGTACCTCAGAGATGGCTGGCATAAGTCTATTAGCTTAATCTTCCTCTCACACACATGGTAACAACAATAATGTTTTGGCAGGCACCACAATGCTCACATAACACATGCACTACCCATTACACACTCACCTCACTTTCAAGCTACTGCATGTATCAAACACAGGCTTACTGTTTCCCTCCCTTGTTTGGTTTTTTTTTTTCTGTTTGTTTACAAAATATTGCTAGAGAGAAAGAAGAGGGAAGAGAAATAAAAACAAGGCTAAAAAACTAATCACCCAGTCAAAGGCAACTAACAGAAGTTGAGAAAATATGTATCGTATCCATTCCCACAAGAATAAACAAAGCAAGGTGCCCAATGCAAGCAGACGGATCCAATTCAGCAAAAAGTAGGTTGTAAAGAGTCATAGAATACCTGAAATTAAATGGATAGAAAATAAAAGGACAAGCACACAAGCAGAAGTCTCCCTTTATGTGCTTATAGCATCTGCTGGTGTTCCAGCAGCAGGCCTCCAAAGGTGATTTAGTTGCTCATTGATTCTTTCAGAAAACTAGCATAATTTGTTGAAGTCTATAAGGAAAAAACAGAAGACATTTTTTTCTGCTTTCTTGCTAAGTAAACCACGAAAGCTCCAAACCAAGAAAACTCTTCCAAACTCATGGCTAAGCCTCCAGGCCAGCTCCTCAACTGGCAAAAAATTGCCATATTTCAGTTGAAGAGAATGGATCATCTTCTTTAATGGCTGCAGGGAATCTGGCCCACAAAGCTCAGCAAAGATAATGCTGTCCTCTCTGCAGCAATGCTCAAATGCCATTTCTTCGGTGGTCTAGGAAATCAAACCTTGTGGAGTGGATACTGAGGAGATTCCAGAAGACAGGAGAACACCCAGCCCCATCTGTCCACACACAGCAGAGACACACCAGAGAGACAAAAGTGATGGTCTAAAAAGCAGAATGACTTTTTTTCTCTTTTCAGCTAGAGATGATTTTTTGTGCCTCAATACAGAATAGGTGATTTACTTTCAGCTCTTTGTACAGAGCAGGTAGCTGGTAATAGTGGAGAGGATGGTCTGAAAATATACCTTTATCAGCACAGCCCTTTGTTCAGTACAAAGCCTTTTTGTCATCAGTTCAGTCAAGTGCAATAATTTGACATATCGAGCAGATTTGTGATACGGTCAAAACGCTACATGATGGGGAGGGAACACTGGGAAAGAGAGCTTTTTTTAATTCCCTTTTATTTATAAATATTATGAATGCATTTCAGAGTGAGCTGCTAGCGTGCCCTCAGGCTGAGGTAGAGGGCAGAGGGGTAAACACTCCTATTGTTTCTTAGCCAGAAAATTATTACTTTATGACCTCTCAAATGCCCTGTCTGCTGACCTCTGAGGATATTTAGCCTGGCAGTTAACATCTGTGGTCCCATCAGCAGCGCTGAAGTAAAAGGTACTTAATGCAGAGCAGCTCTTTTGCAAGGTTAGAAAGGATCAATAGGAGATGTGTTTAATGTGGTATCACTATCAGGTCTCATCTCACTTTTAAAACCGAAATATCCACAGTGGGACATAATCTTAGTCACATAACAGAGAGATCTTTAACATGGTGAGATCCCTTTCTCCCAGGTCTAGAAATGTAGCTCAAGGCACATGGAGGAAATTGCCAAGGTTTGGAATAAATATGCACTTTTCAAAAAGAAAAATGATCGGAGGGAGGCTTCTGGCATTTCAGTCCCACTGTGTTTTTTTCTAGAGGCTGAGCAGTTCTTGTGGAAAACAGGCAGCCTTGCAATAAACTGTGAACAAAACCAGGGTAGTTTTTCCCCTGTGTGCATGTGTATCCACTGCCCGAAGCTAATCCTCTCTGACTGCGGGGAAAAACAAAACAAAACGAAACAACAACAAACAATATGAGGGAGGGTAGCTTCCCCCAGAAAATTCAGTAAACTGCAATTCCTACAACAAACCTGTCCAGACTCACGAAAAGATGTGCAGTTAAGTATGTTATCCAGTCTAGCAGATCTTATGTTACAGCAGATGCTAGCTCCTTTACTTGCCTTTCATCCAGCTGTAGCAAACTACACATCTAAGACGTGCTTCTAAAACAACTGTTGCTGCCTTACAACATTTATTGGCTGAAAAAAACACATAGGCTTACTGCTCCTGCTGTGGTCAAGGACACGACTATGAGGCTGGGGATTCCCTCTACACCTTTTCTGAATGCCCAGCCCGTGGGACATCCTGGGGTGCCCACACCTCCCTTCGGCTCTCATTTGAGCCAGGGTCAGCACCCTGCCTTGGGCGACATCGAGTGCCCAAGTGGGAGATGGTGGGAACAGCTGCCCCGCTGGTTTATCCAAACTCTAGTGAGTGACAGGAAGTTGACGTGTGCTGGAGATGGTAGAGTTACTCCTGGAAGGGTTTCATGCTCCCATGCAGCATGTACATGTACTACAAGCTGAAGAGTGCAGCTCTGTTGCTATTCCCCAAAGGTGCCTGCTCAGACGAGTGATTCAATTGTCTGGCTTGGAAACTTGCTGATAATTACGGTTGTTACAGTTTTCAACCCAAGTTGCTGAGCTGGGAATTAAACAGCAGCTTGTTTTCATGCCTACATGCTAGCCACCTTTTACTGTCCTTAACACAGCTATGTATGTCAGCGTTGCCCCTCTCAGGCTGGATATACATTCTTAGACAGGTTCGTCTATATTCCTGTCTGGGCTCCAAGAGGCACTTGAATGCCCACATAAAACACGTTTAAATTCCCATTCCAGTTTTCTTTTGAGACAGATGCAGTCACTCTGGAGCAGAATCTGCAATGGTGAATTTAAAAATGGAATTGTACCAAGTGTGTTAGGTTTGCAATATGATCGCTGAGGGAACAGGGAGGAAGAAGAGATGCCAGGAGAAGGGCTGCGCTGGCTGGCAGTGTGTAACGCAAGTTCTGAGCAATTAAGAAACAGGGATCATATTCGCTCTAGTTTTTTTTTTTTTCTTTGCAGACAATGCTATTCAGACCTACTTCATGCTCTTTTTTTTCACACTATCCCCTGAGCACTAAAGTGAGATGTATCCCTGACCCTAGATGCCTATGCTAAGCATCACAGCTACTCCTCTCCCACTGACCAGGCAGGGAATGGGAGCTGGGTAAACCCAAAGAGCAGCAGGCTGGAACTCCTCCTGCGAATGTAGGTGCCACCAGAACCAGCATGTCCAGGGTATGAGACAGAGCGGGCTCAGCCTTTGCTGGGATTAGTTCTTCTAAATTCAACATCTCCTGTTCTCTAATAAAAAAGGTGTTGTTGGAAGAGCACGAGCCTTTCTCATATCTCTTCTCCCTCTCACACATATATATATTCTTTAATTATCAGATTTGGATTCTGGCAGTGCTTTGAGCGAGAGTTTTATGCAGCCACAAAGAGAGCCCTTGAAAAGGCATGCACTGGCTGACATAAAACCAAACCAGCCCTTGCAGTTCTGACATCTATCCACAGTCCTTTGTGTGCTGCACTCAGATGCAGCCCCAGCAAGCTTCTTACAGTTTAGAAAAGATGTTTTTAGTACTTAGCTAGGTTAACATGTGTGCCAAGAAGGGAGGAAAAAGGCATGGGATAAAAACCTGATCCCATTGAAACCAATGGGAGCTTAGCAATTTACTGCAGCATGGGGTAATATTTCAGCCTATGTCTCAGCTTTTGAAAGCATGATAAAACAGCCAGATTATGAGTCGACCTTTTGTAAGATCATAGGGACACACAAGGAATATTTGGCACAATTGCAACAAGGCTATGCATAAAAATTTCTCTGCTGTGTATGGGTTTTCTCCTCCTCAGGATTTGTCAGCCCAATAGTTTTGTACTGACATCCACTTTTACTGTGTCCACAGACTTTTTCCACAAACGGATGGTTTTCACTGATTTTTCTAGTGGAATTGAGAGCATATCTGGCCCTTCTGCCCAAATGGAAGGGACTTGTCTGCTGTTAGGCTGTGTGTTTGATGGAGAGTTTAGTAGGAGCTTCAGGATGAAAATATTACTGGGATTTTGAATATGACATCAATATGGTGGGAACACCACCACAGTAAGCATTTAATATCATTAAAAAAATAAATAAACAGCATAGTATTTCTCATAATTGAGCAGCCTGTGGGACTCCCCTGATCTCATCCGAATTCTCCTCAGACCGTTCAGCCCAGTCCTCACAGGCTTCCCAGGGGCTTTGTAACCACAGTATCCCAAAGAGCTGTAACTGGCAGAGGGATTCCTAAGATCAGCAATTTGGCCTGTCACTTTCTCTTGAAAATCAGGACTGGAGGCATGAAAAATTTAAGCACACCTCTAGCACGCTTTTGGTAGCCTGAAGCAAGGAGAAGGTGAGCAAAAATATCCCAGTATCACCAAGTGCCTGTTCATTCACTGACATTCACTGACTGATAATAGTGTCATCACTTCTCCCTGTACATGACATACATTTGAATTGCTGTGGCTAGAGAAGATGAAGCAGCTTCTCCTAACAAACTTAGGTGACATACAGTTCAGCCTGGAGCAAGGTGGGAAGAAGCAGTAGCTTTCTCCATGGAGTGGAGCTTCCTCCACAGAATGCAGAATTCCTGCCCCATTTTCATCAAGGCACACTCTTGTGCTCCTCACCCCTTTGCATTTGCCAGGTTTCTCATTTTTACAAGATCTCATTCTTTAGCAGAGCCAGAGGTTCTCACTCACCCTGAACAGAATACACGTACACATGAGATTAGGGTTAAATGACCTAATTGCAGGGGACTGGCATTGTAGGCAATAACTGCTGGCAGAAACCTAAACCCTTATCTTCTCTCCAAAGTGCATCTGTCAGAGTTGCTGCTGCATCCTCACTGGCGAAAGGTGGGTAACAAGACCCGTGTGCCAGAATGAGCTGGCCTTTCCTGGTGGCTTTTTCTCCCGCATATGGGAAGGACAACCCAGGCAAAACCCTGCTGGACTGTCATGGCGGCTGATGCAGCTGCACCTCCACACATCCTGTCAGCCTCCTGAGAAAATGCAGATAAAAACATATCAGCTGCCTGTGGTTAAGCCTTGGGCTAACCATGCCTGGAGAAGGTGTTCAGAGACAGGCTGCCTTTCTAAACCTGCTTGGTGCAGATAAGGCCACCACGGATGAGGAGAAGGCTGGGTTCCCTGCAAGCAGAGCTCAGCACCAGCCCAGGCTCACTAGTCACCTCCTGCAAAGTGGGGTGGGGAAGGACCAGGCTGCGCTGGTCGCAAGTCGCGCCAGAAGAGTCCTGCCAATCTCTTCAGGGTGCAAATTCACTGTGGGGCAGTGGCCGTCCCTGCTGGATGGAGAGGCTGTGCAGCACCCCGTGTTCCCACAGCACACATGGGCGAGTTCTCTGCTCTCCTGCCTTTCCAGACCATTAAAGGACATGTGGCGTCTGGAGGGGCTACCTCTCTTTTTGTGTGCATCCCATGGAAAACAAACAAACTCGCAGGGTGAAATCCCATTCCTGAAGAGGAACAAGGGGGTTTTGGTGTGGTCCTCCAAGGGGCCAAGTTTTCAACTGGCATTTTTGTCTTCTGGTTGCCTTAACTTGAATCATAATCATGTTACAATTGCTAACGAATGACAGTTAAAGAGCCCATAAATGTGAGATCACTCTCAGCAATTCCTCTAACCTCTAAGTGGAGCCAGTCCTTAGGGATGGATGGAATTTCACTGAATTTTTCCATTTCATTTGTATAGTGAAATCACTCTTTGGACTCTGCTCTATACTTTTCGTCCTTTTTGAGCTTAAGGTAGATCCATTTGATATCAGTCTTGAGACTCTTAACCAATGGTACAGCCATTGATAAGTGATAACTAGGATGAAGAATTTTACTTTTTATTACTTACTTTGCACTAAATTTTCTTTTTGGAATTCCCCAACCATGGCATATATTACTGTTTAGAACAATTTAGGAATATTCAGCTTTTTGCAACACAAAACCTCTCATTTTAGTTGCATACAATTGTGATGCTTGCTTTGTGTTAGCTCCACACAAATATGTCTGAAAACATTAGGGCAATTGCAACTAAAACAATCTAGAAATACAAATAGTAGGAACCAAATTTCCACATAAACACAGGACTGAGCTGACAATGATAGTCCTCAAATCCCCATGTAGCAAATCCAGAGGCACAAACATTTTCACATACATGGTGTTTTATTCTGTTTGGAACTTAAAGAATTTTTTTGCAATACAGTTAAGTTGGCACCAACAGGATTGCTTCTGATCTGCACCTGACCTACCACCCCAAGCTAAGATACCTACTTACAAAAACATACTATGCAGAAATCCATGGTGATTCACTTATGTGTCAAGAAACTGGAAGAGAGTGGAAAAACATAACAATTGTTTTTGTTGTCCTACTTTCCCTCCTAGCCCTTCAATGTGTGAGCTATCAATGTACTCCATCTTAGATGCCATTATTTTCTTTACACATACATTC
This sequence comes from Caloenas nicobarica, assembly GCF_036013445.1. Classification (NCBI taxonomy): domain Eukaryota; kingdom Metazoa; phylum Chordata; class Aves; order Columbiformes; family Columbidae; genus Caloenas; species Caloenas nicobarica. The sequence goes on along the minus strand of NC_088245.1, from coordinate 123,149,407 downwards.
TTTATACACACACAGCTCCCATAACTGCGTGCTTACCCTGATGCGGTGCACAAGCTCAAGCAGAATCCATGGTTTCAGGTAGCCACACCATAATATAAAGAGAGGTCCGAGATTTACATCTCAGTGGTCAGAGAGAGTCGTCCCCTCTAGCTTTTGCCACAGAAGAATTAGCCATCTAGTCTAATGTGCTCCTCTAAGACCCCAGGTGAGACAATGGAGAGACCCACACTAAGTGACAAGGTTGGACTACTTAGAGTCTAAAAAAATCCTCTTCCTAAATCTCTTTAGACCTGGGTGCCACCATGAGGGACAGAGCCAAAAGCCTCAATTCCCGTATATCATAGGTCATCACGTTTGTCTTAGAGACCTATATTAAGCACAAGAACAACTGCTACGTTTGTTTCTTCAGATCACAGTTTGGAAGGATTGATATGATAATGAAAAATATGGAACTCGATAAAAGTTTGCAGGCTGATTCTAAAATATATGCTACAAGTTTTGCAATATAATGGTTTTTGATCTCTTAACAGCAGTTTTAATCCTGTCTGGAGTTTCTTTCCTTGGCAAATTTGCATTCTGTCAGATAAGAGTGATACACTCTGATTCATCTTGCCTCTCATTTGCATTTTACAAAGATAAAATATCTAAACCTTCTGTTAACAATACAGACAGTTTCTTTCTCTTCTTCCTGTTTTTGTCTCATAAAGACATGTGGACGTCTTTTTTCCACATTATTTATGCACAAAAGGGAAACAGTCATCCTCCTGGAAAGCCTGATGAAATAAGCAGTGTCCTAAGCCAGTGTCTCACCAGAAAGTTAGTCTATGCCACAAGTGCCCTGTGCAAAACACAGATACTGTGAACTGGGGTCAGACAAGAGTGGTTAAAGTCCAGCTACAGCCCTCTGTGTCAGTCCAAGTCTGGAAATGGAAACAGCTTCTCTTAATGAAGGATAAGAGGACAAGACTAAATAAAAAATATTTATGTTTTGTTTAGAAATGTTTTATGTCTCCCACTTTTGATTCTAAATAGGTATGTTCTTAAACTTCAGCTCATTATTTCACTGAAATCTAATTATGTTCAACAATAGCATTTAGCTGTGGTCTTCAGAAGCACCTGGGTGACATGGACACTGAAATCCCACTTCTAAAGTGCCTGGGAGGCCCCATTTGAAACCAGGGAGATTTCAGTGCTTGAATAAGAACATCACTGTGGAACTGTAGCTGAGGAACACAGCTGCATGACAACCCATTGGTAGCTGTGGAAAAAATACATCATGTAACATAACCTTCATCTTCAGTATCAGGTACTGTGGAAAGCATTGCGTCCAAATATTATTTCTGTATTTTAGACAAGCACTTTACTAGATGGGCCTTTTTTTTCAGGTTCAAGGTCTTACATATTCAAGGTCAGAAGAAAGAAACAGAAAGAAACAGAAAGAAACGGAAAGAAACGGAAAGAAACGGAAAGAAAGAGAGAAAGAGAGAGAGAGAGAGAAAGAGAAAGAGAAAGAGAAAGAGAAAGAGAAAGAGAAAGAGAGGAAGAGAGGAAGAGAGAGAGAGAGAAAGAGAGGAAGGAAGGAAGGAAGGAAGAGAGGAAGGGAGGAAGGAAGAAAGGAAGGAAGGAAGGAATGAAGGAAGGAAGGGAGGAAGGGAGGGAGGAAGGGAGAAAGAGAGAAAGAAAAAGAAAGAAAAAGAGAGAGAAAGAGAGAAAGAAAAAGAGAAAGAAAGAGAGAAAGAAAGAGAGAAAGAAAGAGAGAAAGAAAGAAAGAGAGAGAGAAAGAGAGAGAGGAAGGGAGGAAGGGAGGAAGGGAGGAAGGAAGGAAGGAAAGAAGGGAGGAAGGAAGGGAGGAAGGGAGAAAGAGAGAAGAGAGAAAGAGAGAAAGAGAAAGAGAGAAAGAGAAAGAGAGAAAGAGAGAAAGAGAGAGAGAAAAGAGAGAAAGAGAGAGAAAGAGAGAGAAAGAGAGAAAGAGAGAAAGAGAGAAAGAAAGAGAGAAAGAAAGAGAGAAAGAAAGAGAGAAAGAAAGAGAGAAAGAGAGAGAGAAGAGAGAAAGAGAGAGAAAGAGAGAAAGAGAGAAAGAGAGAAAGAGAGAAAGAAAGAAAGAAAGAAAGAAAGAAAGAAAGAAAGAAAGAAAGAAAGAAAGAAAGAAAGAAAGAAAGAAAGAAAGAAAGAAAGAAAGAAAGAAAGAAAGAAAGAAAGAAAGAAAGAAAGAAAGATCTAAAGCATTCAGATAACATTTGGTGTTTAATTCTTTTTATTTCCCTTACCTTCATCTTCTAGCTCCTAGCTATAGTCAGACATATTTCCAAACTTCTAAAAAAAAATTCCTTTTCCAGAAAATAAGTAAACAAACTCCAGGCTCTTGCCCTGCAAACCCACATCTGGTAATATTGCAACAACTATGGCATTGCCATGATGATGCAAACTTGAATTAAACTGCTGCCAGACCCAGAAAGCACTGACTTTGTGCACTCTCTCATGATCTCGTTACTCTCTTGTTCCCTGAGTTAACAGCCACTTTGTTATGGGTACCTTAATGTTCTAAAGAAAACCTAACCAAAGAACTGAAAAACCCTGCTGAAGAAAAAGGCACTTGACAGCTTGAGAAGGGAGGAATTTATTGCCTTTTTGTTTGCCAAGAGTGTGGGTTTCTGTCATTTTTACCTCTGAATTGCAGGGCATTTCCCAAGCTTTTTAAGGCAGTTGTGCTGTTTGCTGATAGACATCACCAGTGATCAGCAAGGAAGGTCACAATCTTAATTATTGCCCTGCCGTTGCAAATACACGTCTGTAGTAGACTCTCCTATGGTGAATGTGGCTTTATTACCATAGCAGCTTTCTTCACACATTTTTAATGAGAGAACATTTCGTCTTCACACACTGTTAAAACCATTTGGAAAGTATAGAGAAGTCTTTTGCCAATATGATTTTAGCTATTTGTGCAAAGCATCTGACCTTCGTTCAGAAATCCAACACATTTACCCCCCGCTGCTGCTGTTTCTTCCACACAACTATCATTGGTTGATCCCTGTCTCTTGCTGGACTGCAGCCTTGTCACTAGCAAGCACCATATCAGAAATGAGGATCTCAAGGGTGATGCAGCATACAGAGAAAGAAGTCAAATTTAGCTCTTTATTTCAATTCTAGAGCACTTTCACTTCACTTATATTGTGCACAAATGGGTGTAACTGGACTTTTGTCTCATTTAAAGCCAGGCAAGGAAGAAACAAACAGTGAAGACCATGTGCATTGGAGGTTTAATCAAAATCAAATAGAAAAGGGCAAATTGCTATGTCTAGATCAAAGCCTTAGCTGGTGTAAATCCAGGCTGCTCTATTGCCTGTGGCAGGGACGTGTCAGCTTTCCCCAGCCAAGGATCTAGTCTAGGAGCACATTCATAAGGGTGGTTTCGTCTTCTGTGTATTTTAGATCTGTATGGAAAGGATGAAATGCTTTTCACAGTAGAAAAAAAAAGATAAAAGAGAGAAATAACAATTGATAGTGGAATAAAAAGAAGGAAGATTTTGCAGGTTTGTTAGGCAGCCCTCCAGCCACTCTCTCCCTCTCTCCCCTTTGCAAAGAGAAGCAAATTAACTGTTTAATGAAGGGATCATATTTCCGGATATGACAGGAGGAGACAGATTATGAGCAGATACAAATGAAAAGTCTTGTGCCAAAAATTGAATGCTCTTAAGGAAGACTAAGTATCCTGGGCAGTAACCAGGATTGCTAAAGGAAATGAGGAAAGAAATTAGTGAAGCCTTAACAGATTTTTTCCAATTGCCCCCATGACAGGTTAGGCTACAGAGCAAGGGAAAGGGAACAACACAATGCACAGACTTATTTCAACCATGTTTTTTATTATTAAGGGGTCATGAGATACAGCAGGTAGTTAGAATCCAGTTGGCTTGAAGTTATTTCCTGGGGAAACAGTTTTGTGGGATTTAATGAAGTCATGATATAATACTTTGAAAAGACTCATTTAACTGGAGATAGCCAAAATGGATTAGGCTGAGGGGCAGTCTTGCTTTGCAGCTGTTTGAAAGTCCTGGAAGACATTACCAAACCTGTCTGGGAAATGGTTTTCTCATCTTGCAAAACTTTTTGAGATTTTAAAATATTTTCCTGCTCTGAATCAGAATTATAAACAAGACTTTGTAACGTTTTGTTCTTATTAGAGACACCCTGCCCCCCCCACATCCCCTCCCCCCAAAAAAAGAAAAAAAATGAGAGAGAGCGAAAAGAGATAAAGAGGGAAAAAAGAAGGAGAAAGGCTGACCCAGCCATCTATGTCAGAGTCAGTGGCACTCCTCTCAGGTAAGGAGAACGCACTTCTTGAGCAGAATCAGGCAGCATCTCTCTGCCCAGCTGCTTACAGGGCAGGCAGGGGTCTCTCCTTGCCCTTCAAGCTTTATCTGCTTTCCCAGTGCTTTCCAAAAAAAATCATCTCTGCTCTTCTTTGCCTCAAATTTCAGTTTGTTGTTCCAAATCCATATTAAGTCACACAGTAAAAATAAATAAATAAATAAATAAATAAATCTGGGCTAAGTGTTACTATCTGCATTATAAATGAGAAGTGTACTGGGCAGTTAAACTTTTCTCTTACAACAAATTAGTACTCTAAGGTTTGCTATGTCAGCTAAGGAAAAAAAGTCAAGCGTGTCTTATTGACTGAAATGTGCCTAGAACAGATTGCCCAAATGCCTTTCAATTTGAACAGTTTAAGGTAAAATGCCAGTTCAGAGGCATTTTCTCATTTTATTCAAGTGGGAAGATGGTCCTACAGCATACACAAGTAGAGCATTTCTGATGGAAATACTCCTGGTACCCAGGAGCTCCAGTCCAAAATTTGCAGCTACATCCCTGCATAGCTTTGAGATGGAGAGCGGGTAAAGAATCGCAGAATCACAGAATGTTAGGGATTGGAAGGAACATTGACAGATCATCTAGTCCAATCCCCCTGCCAGAGCAGGAACACCAAGGTGAGGTTACACAGGAAGGCGTCCAGATGGGTTTTGAATGTCTCCAGAGAAGGAGACTCCACAACCCCCCTGGGCAGCCTGTTCCAGTGCTCTGGCACCCTCACTGTGAAGAAGTTTCTTCTCAAATTTAAGTGGAACCTCCTGTGTTCCAGCTTGACCCCATTACCCCTTGTCTTACTGTTGGTTGTCACCGAGAAGAGCCTGGCTCCATCCTCATGACACCCACCCTTTACGTATTTATAAACATTAATGAGGTCACCCCTCAGTCTCCTCTTCTCCAAACCAAAGAGACCCAGCTCCCTCAGCCTTTCCTCATAAGAGAGATGCTCCACTCCCTTCATCATCTTTGTTGCCCTGCGCTGGAGTCTCTCCAGCAGTTCCCTGTCCTTCTTGAACTGAGGGGCCCAGAACTGGACACAATATTCCAGATGCGGTCTCACCAGGGCAGAGTAGAGGGGGAGGAGAACCTCTCTGGACCTACTAACCACCCCCCTTCTAATACACCCCAGGATGCCATTGGCCTTCTTGGCCACAAGGGCACAGTGCTGGCTCATGGTCATCCTGCTGTCCACCAGGATCCCCAGAGAAATTGAGATGGATAAGCTGTCTGCTAAGCAGTGATGAAAATTATAATGTCTGTCTCAATTATGAGTTGTAGAGAAGGATTAGTTAACATTTATGAAGCATTTTGAAAGAACATGTAATATTCTATAATCCATACTCTAGATCTTCAAAAAATTGAGGCCTTTCATGATACTTGTTACGTAGAAAGTATACTACAGCTTCAGTGTCCTGTGGTGCCACTGATCCAATTTTGCATTCGGTATTAAGTCACCAATCTCAACAGCATTACATCAGATGTGAACTTTTTTCCTTGTGTCTTCAAGTACTTCGTTTTACCCTATCCTGCTTCCTGACGAAATCATTAAAGTGAGGAATATTGCATGTGAAATAAAATAGGAAATTATAATGTGACATACTGTGGCAATTCAATGTTGCGGGCTGACTCTAAACCAAACATTTCTAATGACTAAAGCACTTTACTAAATTTGAATGACTTTAAAAAAATATATTTTATTAATAAGACCTGTACTTTTTATTAGCAGGCAGTGACTTTAATGAAGAGATTAAATCTACTCCTGTAAGAATGTCTGTGATTCAAACCGCCATATGCACTGACCTATTACACATTTGTCTAGATTTAAAAACAGCTTTATGCTTGATTTTCCCAGTTACTATAACTTGATGTGTGCCTGTTTCCCATTGCCAGAGTGGCAAAGAGCAGCCACAGAGACCTGCAAATGAAATCTGAATTATCAGTCAGACTTTAGAAATGAATCTCAGAACAGGTGGTCTCTTGGTGCTCGCTGGCATTCAAGGACAGCTGTGTTCTCTTGTCAGAGCAATCTTATTCGGGAGGGCAGTATGTTAATATAGAATGATAGAAAACACTACTATTTTTCGAAGAAACTCCAACACACTGAGCCTGCTGAGGAAATTCAGAGAAGCTGCATTTTTGTCATAGCTGGCCAGCATAAATCTAGCAAAATCCAGGCATCTTTTGGCTGAGGTGCAGCTGAAAAGGAGGTTTGAAAGGAGAAGCACTGGCTAAGGAACATACCTTGACCAATTAGCTGGTATGAATTTCAATACAAAATCTCATCAAATTTAATAGACTGTTCTGATTCTCATTTTTTTCCCGGTCTAACAGTTGGAGTGTCCCCTCCTAGATCCTCCAACAAGATTATTAGAGTTGGAAAGAGGTAAGAATGGGATGCTGGACTATAATAGCAAATCCATAAGCAGCACATCTAACAACCTTATTAACTATTCTTCAGTGTCCCAAAATTTGAAAGAAACCATATGCCTGAACCACTGCTTTGCCAAAACAGGTGTCTTTCAGGTAATATATTTCCTGCCAGATTTTAATATTTCCAGGGAAAAAAGAACAATTTTAAATCAATGCGCCACAAAAGAGTATTCAGCTTGAGCCAGTATAACTGAAAACACATACAGGGCTATGGTTCACCAAACACACAGCCACTAAGAAAGTGGGTTTCACTTTGTTTTTGCAGTATGTTTAAAGACATGTTAACAGTCACGTATAAATATGTGATAAATAGGAGCTTTATTCAGAAAGGATATTTATGGTTAGCTAAGAAGTTCCCAAATCAAAAGACTTGTGTATAGAAAAACACCAACTTCAGCTCTCATTTGATGTTTCTTTCCTGTCATTTTTCCTAAACCTGATGGCAGCAGAAATCTTGCCTTTCATGCTGTGCAGAAGATTGCTACAACCTTTTTGCCTGGCAGCCTCTATGCACAGAAGCGATGTGAGCTCGATTCCTAGCTCAGGCGAACATGATGTGGAGCTCCCTCAGCTGCCCAAGCACCACAAGACCAGCCATACCTAGCAATTATTTTAATCACGCCTTCATTATACCTCCTGCCTGTAGCACTCAGACGAGTTGGAAAAGCCCTGGTAATTACAGTAAAATTAGATGAGAAGCAGAGCTGAAGTATGAGTCGTCTGGAGGCTGCAAAAAGAGCCAGGCTACCACATGGGGCTCTGCCTTTTCCCTGTGGGGTGAGTGCATCTCCCTGCCCCACATTTCTTTGGTTTGTTCCACTCACTCACCCGGCTCATATGGAGTGGAAATGCTCGGACAGAGAAGGAGGTAACATTGTGTTTTTCCTGTATAGAAAGGGCATACTCAAACTAATGTTGCCCCATCCAATGCGCTGGCTGCAAACACATTTTGTTTGTTGATGAGAGCACAAGTCAAAACGATGAAGAGAGAGAAGAGGGAACTGGGGTATGTCTAATGAACACTAAAACCATACTTTATTAATGGTAAGCCCCCACAGGTCCCCTTTAGCATCCTGGAAACTTGAGAGGAATGTAGACTAAGCCTCAAAAGAGACACTTAAGTGCTTTCCTCCCCCTTGAGCATCAGCTGAGATTGAGAGAGGAAAAGAAGGGGAGAGTAGCAATAGCCTCAAAGGAATGATGCATAAAGTACTGGTTATCCTTGTGCAGCTGATGGGCTGCAAGGAATGGAGAAGAGAGAAGTATCATCATCTGAGCCCTAGAAGAAGGGAGAAGGACCACTTTCCAGTAGCTGTTTGCTTGAACAACAGATGAAAGATAATTGTTTCTTTGAACCAAACGTCTGTACTGTTATGGCCCAGTCCTGTGAATACTCATGCATTGTATTTAAGCTGAATATCAAGGGGGAGACTTAACTTAAAAAAAAAGACAATTTATAGGCATAAGGGGAGAAAACCTGGTATTTGGGATCAAAATTGTGGTAATTGCTTTTAACTTCAATTATGATCAGAATAGCGACAAAACTGGAGAAGTCATAACTGAAGGCAAGACTAGAGCAATATATTCTCCCTCTCATCACTTCAAACTCTTGACGATATTTCACATTTTACAAAGAGGATGAAGAATAGCTAAACTTTTACACAGGCCAACACGAAGATTTTCAGCCTGCAAATATACATTCATCAACCAACTTAACCTGCATGAGTGGAGCCATGGATGTTAGGTTAGCACGCATTTCACATTTGTATAGATGGGTGCAAATATGTGAAACAGTCATACAAATATACAGTAGTTTTCCTTCCACAGCATGTGAAAATGGAAGAGTTGCCACGGAGTCACAAAACGGATGCCCATAATTTGATCAATTCTTCTTCTCCCATTGATGGAAGAAGGAGGAGGCTTAAAAGAAAAGCCCAATGAAAAACAGTGCGAAGAAAATGAAAAGTCCTCAGAAGATTCTGCTGTTGAAAAAGCTCCTATTCTGATAACAAATAATCATTTGCAAATTTCCACCAATTCTAATTTTGTATGATCACACCTGATCCCAGCCAAAGAAAGCTAAAGACTTCGTTGGAAGCTCCGGGAGGGACTTTGTCTTAAAGAAAAAGAAGATAAAATAGAAGTTCACTTCCTTTCTTTTCTTTCCCACTGACAGTTGTTTCATATACTTTGCTGTGTATCTACTGCTTCTTTTCTGCTAATATATAAGCATCTATGTTATGCAGAGCATAGCACAGCCCACTCAAAACCACTCCACAGACTTTAATATTATTTGGAAGTTACACTTCTGTCATCCTTTTCTAAAGAAAACTAAGAAAACTGAAAAAGGAGTTTCTTGTGTGCTTGCCATTAGCTAAAACTGTAAAGACAGCAGGGATACTGTTTCCATTCTCTGAATGCTGAATGTATCAGACACCACTATACCCTTCCTTAAAGCACTGTTCAAGACCCTTCCCCCAGACAGGAGCTCTGCACCCAAACCACTCTCCTCTGGATGGTAGAACCCGTGTTTCTCCAGCTGCTTGGTTGTTTTCTGTTTGTTTCTGGGCTGTTTATGAGTGGTGTTTCTCTTACTTGTATATATGAGCTGAGGCACCCAGAAACATCACCTTCTACGCCCCCAGACACCCTCCAGATAAGCCTGCCCTTAGCCATGGGTCTGCTTTGGCCTCCCAAGACCAAAAGGAGAGGTTTTGTCCCTGTTAGTCTCCCTCTAGGGTGCCCATCAATTCCCAGCGCGGCACCCAGACCTGCTGCAGCCATGTGGTGCTGGGAGCAGTGCCAGTCCCATGCTGGGGGAAAATTGATGGGGGGGATGCGCCATGGGGGCTTGCACCCCTTCAGCCTCACCAGTTAGTTCAAGCCTGCTGTAAATGGGTGCATCACTCTTTAATTTGCATCATTAGCTCATATAATGTTTTCTAATTATATTATTGATTTCCCCCCCCATTCTTTTAATGGATCCCCCTTCCAGTTCACCCTCGGTAAAGACACTGGGTCTCCAGGGAACCTCTTCCAGCTACGTGGATTGCATGCAGCATACAGGTGTTCCATTCTGCATTGGATTCTTAGTGAGATGTAATATTGTTTGGGGGATGATGGAGACAGCAAGAAAGATCACAGTTCACTAACACTCAGGCACAGTAATTACTGCTCCATAATAACAGGCAGAAATATTACTGTGCCCAGAATTCTTTTTTTCTGCTTCACAACTTGGAGGAGCTGCCTATAGAGCTAGGCAGGAAACAGATCTCATATCCTGCAAAAAATTTTGGTAATTTAAAAAATATTCTCTTTGCACATTGGAAAACACTGAAGTGCTTTCCAATAAAAATCAGCATGAGCATCCCACACCCAGGGCAGAGTAGCAGATAGGTAGCAAAGGCACTACAACCAGTGTGGCTCTGTGGGTGCAACCAGGTAGATGTCAGGGGGCTTTGCTCATTCTCTGAGCTGTCAGGACACAGTTCCATAACAACAAAAGCCATGCTAGAGCCCTGTGCTATGTTTGAGCTAGCAACTTTGCTGATCATGGATTTAGGAAGGGGAGGAAGGAAGGAACATTGCTTCCTCAGCTGGGAAAACCAACTCAAATGACCCAGTCTCTCTGCTCTAGGTATGCAGTTTATGCCCACCCAACCTAATAGCAAACCTACTCTGCTGGAAGGTGGATCCAGGCTGAAAAGATGAACTTTACTCTTCTCCATATCAGACACATTCTGTAAGAACAGCTACTTCTCCATGGAAGCTCATACTGCAGGAGTTAAAGCTTAAGCTTTGCCTGCTACCATTACAATGGCATGAGTTGCCCTCACACGGACACAACTTTTTTTTAATGTGTTTTATGTCCTTTTGGAATCAACTGCATCAAAAACATGTTAAAAATAATCATGTAGCAGAATAATTGTGTGCTCCAGGAACAAGACCAGTATTACACCAATATGGATGTTCCAGTATAACACCAACATGCTGGTTCCCTGTGCAGAGCAGCTCTCAGTGAGCCTGTCCCTGCAAGAGGAGCAAGATTTCTGAGAAAACTAGAGAGGATCTTTAAAGTTGGGGGGAAGGTGTTGGTATTAAATGTCCTTTTCCCTATTCCAACAGTCCTGCAGAAAGCTTGAGGGTGAGTGATGGCATAAAAAAAACAGTGGAGACCCTCAGACTAGGAGTGGGGGTGCGTGATAAACCCCAAAGACTCTCTTCCTTGCCCTCCGGGAGAGGAGAGGAGAGGAGAGGAGAGGAGAGGAGAGGAGAGGAGAGGAGAGGAGAGTGAGGTAGGGCCCAAGGATTTGGGCTCAGGCTCTTCTGAATCCATTATCTCTGTGGTGACACCAGCAGGGCTGAAAAGAGGATTTGCAGCCAGCTTGAGGGAGTTGCAGAGGACTGCCTTTCTCATTTTGTGTGCTGTATAGCCTTACATGCTTCTTTAAAGCTGAGGAAATACAGGCTGCTGCCTACAAGCCAGCTTCTTAACTGGCACAAACTGCAGTGGTGCCATCACCATCAATGAGGAGAGACTGGCTGGCAGCAGGATTCAACTCCGCCCCACAGACCTGTTGCCCTGTGCCATTGCTTTCCATGCACCTTCCATGCATTTAATAAGGAGCCAAGAGTAGGACCGCTCTGGCTGGAGGGCAGGCTGTCAGTGTCGCGACACCTGCGCTGCCCACATGGTACCATCTGTTGCATGCCATTATGCTCTTGGCCTTGGCCAATTTTTTTCTCAACAGACTCGATGGAGAAAGGACAATATATTCTACTCTTCCAGCAATGGTATTTCTTTGCCCAGAGCCTAAATAGCAGCACAGTTCTGTAAAGCTGCTGTTCCTCGATACCCTTCCTATGTGGATGCTCCCGGACAAAGGCTGGGTTGGATGTTATTTCATTATTCATTAAAATTTTGAATCAGATGACTGAAAATTTGAGCAAGAAATGCACAGCGTTTTGAGAAGAGTAAATTAAATATTTTGCTTGTTGAGGAAGTTGACTTGAGAGAAGTGGGACAGAACAAGAAAATGCAGCCCTAACAAATACCATTTGCAGTTAAATGAAGCAGAAAACCAAAAGGAGAGTCTTTTTTTCTTTTTGGAGCTCTATGACACTTTTTTGGCACCCTTTGCCCACATTGAGGCCAAGGACGAGAATAGATTATCAGGGAGCTGTGGCCATGGTTTTTCACAGCTGCCATTAAACATCGCCCATGTAACATGTCTCAGAAACACATCCCACGAACTACCAGCCACCTGCAGGCTCACCACCAGCCGTTTCCAAACTGAACAGCCAAATGCCAGCAGCTCTGCAGGGAGGATCAGCTCTTCTGTGCTCCAGACTGAGTCCCTTTCCCTTACTCCCCTCCCTGCAGCAGCAGGTGAAACACGGGCAGGCAGCCTGGCAGCGTGAGGAACTGCGTGGGTCTGCCAGTACGTGTGCCCACCGACCTCCCTCCTGATGCTCCCAGCCCATTCCTCTGGAACAGCTGTCAAAGGGAACAGGATCAAGTGAAGTGGATACCTGGGACCATATCATAGAATCATAGAATCATAAAATAGTTTAGATTGGAAGGGACCTTCGAAGGCCATCTAGTCCAACCCCCCTGCAATGAGCAGGGACATCTTCAACCAGATCAGGTTGCTCAGAGCCCCATCCAGCTTGGCCATTAATGTTTTCACCTCTCTGGGTAACCTGTTCCAGTGTTTCACCACCCTCATTGTAAAAAATTTCTCCTCATGTCTGGCCTGAATCTCTCCTCCTTTACTTTAAAGCCATTACCCCTTTTCCTATCGTAACAGGCCCTGCTGAAAAGTCTGTCCTCATCTTTCTTACAGTCCCCTTTTAAGTACTGAAAGGCCATAATAAGGTCTCCCTGGAGCCTTCTCTTCTCCAGGGCTCCGTCTGCATTCAGCTATGGTGGTGTCTCACCCACAGATCTCTGTAACAGCAATGCTGCAGCAATCACTAAGTTATATAGCTGGCAATTCTTTCTCCCATTGGTTCTTAAAACTTCGCAATATAGAATTAATATAGAATTAAGCTGATTTTTCTGCGCACAGCGATAATAGACAGTTTGCTGCAAAGTATGAGATACCAGAGTTTGAAATGCAAGTTCCTTGCTTGTGCCTGAATACACAATACATTCAATGCATGCCTTGATGAACCAGAGCACTGGAACAGGGCTGCCCAGAGAGGTTGTGGAGTCTCCTTCTCCAGAGACATTCAGAACCCACCCGGGTACATTTCTGTGTGATCTATTCTAGATGAACTTGCTTTAGGAGGTGGGCTAAACTAGATGATCTCCAGAGGTCCCTTCTAACCAACAGTAAGACAAGGGGTAATGGGTTCAAGCTGGAACACAAGAGGTTCCACTTAAATTTGAGAAGAAACTTCTTCTCAGTGAGGGTGACGGAACCCTGGAACAGGCTGCCCAGGGAGGTTGTGGAGTCTCCTTCTCTGGAGACATTCAAAACCCGCCTGGACGCCTTCCTGTGTAACCTCATCGAGGTGTTCCTGCCCTGGCAGGGGGATTGGACTAGATGATCTTTTGAGGTCCCTTACAATCCCTAACATTCTGTGATTCTGTGAACCCCAACCATTATGATTCTGTGAAAATCCAAATTTTATGTCAAATAGACAAGTTTGATGAAGTCAATTGATTTGAAGCATTGTATGAAGACTTAGGAGGTAATAAATACTAAAGAGTTTTAAAAGTTTCATTGTTAATCTGTCCAGACAAATAATTCATATTTCATAGGAAATACAAATTTCATTAAAATTTCATAGGTGGTGCAAAATTAAATGTAACATGGTGTAATCTTCTCACATTCCCACAGACTCAATTTCTCCACAACAAAGTAATTCCCTTTCTATATGCGTGTGTTTAATCTTGTCCATGTTCAAAGGGTCAAAGCCAGGTGCTGTTCAGCGCATGTGGAAACACTTTTGGCTAAGCAGGGTTAGAAACAGCTTTGCTAACCATGATTAGAAAAACCACAGTCCTCTGGAGATGAGAAGTGCTGGATCCACCTTCTGAGTTGTCAAGTTTTGTGACAATGGTCATGAAATAGTGCACAGACTTAGACCAAAAGTCCACTTGGCCCAGTACAAATGGTGGCAGTATCCAGTAAGGGATACTTAGCTGAAAAAATGAAAGTAACAGGGCAGGATTTCAGTCTCATATGTCATCCATCTTGTATGAAGAAGTAGCTTCAGGCTCCCTGAGCTGGAAGGTACCCACATTTAGTAGTTATCAGTGGATATATTGCTCCCAGGTCACGAACTGCACAGTGGTGCAGATAAGTGAAGGAAGTGGAATGAGGCATATAAATACAAAACATGACTATTGCATACTCTATCATGAACAGAGATAGCTGATATTTATTTGCTGTGTTGGAGCAAACGTTTGCCTAATTATCAATGTATTTATCCAATCCCAAGGAATTAACAAAGTTCAAAGAGATGCAAGAGGTGCATTCCCAGCCATGTTCTTTGCAATGGCAAAGCCACTAAACAACAACACAGGTGTCAGACTCACAGGTGCTGTGAATTATCACCCCTCTGCACCAGGGTCAGCCAAAGGCCTGCCCAGACCTGTCCCCCTGCAAGATCTACTCTGGGAGGTAGTTTTTTTCTGGATCCCCAAGAATACTCCTTGTTTGGTAGCTCTGCTTGTTAAGAAAACAATAGGAAATTACAGCATCTTCTAGAGTAAAGAACAAGAGGTGGGCTTTTTCTGCTTTGCTGCAACAAAGTTAAGGCAATGGCAGCCATTCAGTAAGGACAGCACTGTTATGGTCCTCAGCTGTTTATATCAATGAGTCTGCCTCCCTGGATCATGTCAGATGGGTTTTGCCAGTGTGAGATAGCATTGTCAGTGTTCAGTAATTACAAAGTCAAATCATTCCAGGTTGGAAACTCTCCTGCTAATTCCATTCCTTCCAGAACTTCAGTCACTAAAAAATTGTATCTGGTGCCTATAATGGTGTATTTCTGACCTCTATCTCAACATATATAATGTTACTTTTCTCCTAGTTAAAGACAAATGGAAAACACTTTCAGCTTTTTTGGGAATTCATAAGCAAAACTTGTGGCTTCTCAGTTATGGAGGAAATTTTACAATAACTTCAACTTTTCCAGGCTATCTCATGTGGATGGCTAATCCTCGTTACAGAGCTCTTCATGGTTAAAGAGCCAAATTCCACTCTCTTAAATGGGTGAGGTGTCACAGATCTCTGCAAACTTGCAATTACACCAGCTCAAATCTAGAGATGACCCCTCCTTATGCCTACTCAGAATCACATTAGTACCTCATGATTCATTCTGCACCAGTGCCTCTGTCTGCAATAAACTGAGTGAGAAAAGGTCCCTGCCCTGCCCTCAGGGGCTTACAGCCAGACACACAGAGAGCATAGAAATGCCAATAGAGGATTAAAAGGAAGGGAACTGAGGGCATGTGATATTAAGTGGTCTTCACTGAACTAAGCTATACTCCAAACCAGCCTACGTTTTTTAAGATTTTATCACTTCATAGCCTATATTGTATTTTGCAATGTGTGTCTGTGTGGGGTAGTTGCCAGAAAGCCCCTTCCAAAGCTCGGGTGATGCAAATTGTAGATTATACCTACACTTCCTTCCAGACGTTTTTGCTTCCCTAAATCACAGTCACGGGCGCAGTGCCAGAACAAGTAGATGCCCCATCAGCCCCTTTCAGAGCTAGAGCCTGGCCGACTCGGGGCACATGCCGCCCTGAGGACATGGCAGCAGGGGCTTCCCAATGGGACCTTATCCTCCCAGGGCTCCTAGCAGGCTCCACTTTATTAAAGTTAGCACATATATTCACAGCTACCTTGGCTGCAAACTCTGCCAATGTAGGCATTTTCTTGGTTTCAAAAGCTTTTGCATCACTGAGAAGCCGATCTCACCCAGCAATCTTAGTGCTCTTGCAAAACCGTTTATCTGAAGGCATGGGGAACAGGGCATCCCCACACTGACCCTTCAGCACTGTGAGCTGTACCATTGCTCTATTACCCCAAAGAAAATCCTTAGGAAATCAGGGCTCTATGGGAGCTTAATCAAGCTTAAGGTCAGGTCATTTTATTTTACCAGGTGTTAAAATTTCCCTTTGTGTCAGGAGTCTGTTGTTTAAGCATAGGCACCTAGTGCATGGTGACCTGTCCACTTAGTCATTTGTGGTGCCCTGAGACATTCAAGCCATCCCTGCCTGGCTGTTAGATGTGATCTAGAGAAGACCTGCACCCCATGGAGCAGCAGCTCGGATCCAGGAGGATACCCTGGGGCACCTGAAACAGCACCAGACACCCATGCCTGAGCAGATCATCCCTCCCTCACTGTCTTCAACCTCACTAGTCTGGCACGTATCTTACTGGGCAAAGACCTGGCCCCTGCACAGCAGTGTGTGTGTTCCCTGAACATGGTAATAATCCCTGATCTTTCCAAAAGGAATAATCATGGGCACTCTGAAAAAAAAAATCTAAAATGAATCCTTTAAAATTATTATCTAGGCATTTGACACATGCAACGAACAAGTAGAAAGTTATGTGCAACATCCAACCAGATGCTCCTTACAACACATGCATCACAGTGAGAAAATGAAGTCCACCTTTGTCTTTGTGCAATGTGATATAAAGAAGAAACCCTGCTGTCAGGCTGCCCTTTCCACACCAGGAAATTCTGCCTTTTACATGCAACAAGAGCCCTCCTTGTACTCTTTAGTCAGGGATGTTGTAACATCATTTTGCCATTATTTACTTCAGCTCCATTTTCTTTTGTGTCTCATGTCTTGAGCCAGGACAGAGGCATTGCAGTCACCAGGGGTGTTCTGCGCTGTGTTACAAAGGAATGATGTATTTATGCTTTTATTTAGTTTCAATTGGTGGAAAATAGAAAAAATGCTGATGTGTCAAACAGCAGTTTTGGCACAAGTTGCCAGAAAGCAGGACCTGGGAAGTCTGGGATAACGTCTTGTTGGGTTTGCTAATCTAAAACTGTCTCACAGTTGGTAGTGTAAAATTTTACTGGATTTTTTTTTTTTTCAGAAATAGACTGGCATCGTTTTCAACAAGATATGTGAACTTTTCACTCTGGGATGCAGAAGAAGGTTGCTGAGGAAGTACTCATCTTCTGGTTAAAAATATTTAGCAAGAAATTAGTGGGTTTTAAGTCATACTGATTCAACAAAATTTGGCATATGTCACTAAAGCTGCTCAGTGTATATGTCGATGATGTACTTTGTTCTCTTAGGCATACACTCCGCACATGGTATTAACTCTACTGAGCATCTGTGATTATACCATAGCAAAAAAATGTAGTGTAAATGTTTATATATTCCTTACTAAAGATTTGGTTTTTTCAGAGCTTGGAGCTGCACCAAAAAGAAAAGGGAGAGAAATTCACCCTGAAGACCAGCAACAGAGAAACTCATCATTTGGGGGATAAAGCTATAGGCAAAACACAGAAAGGTTAAAAATAAAGAATCATTGTTTTATTCCCTTCTCTGACAGCCCAGCCTTCAGGGGCTCCATAGTCATGGGATTTCAAGTTGTTTGATGTGACATGATCTAAAGTAAACACCCATTGCTAGGCATGTCCTTGAACCACATGAGAGACAACTCATCTACTTTTTGGCCATGCCATAAGATAAGAGCAAGGCATGAAGCAGATGAGATGTGCTTAATGGGTGCTGGAAGGGCCCTGCAGTGCCTGCAGGCCACTGTCCCCCACTTCCCAACGCTACGGGAGCCCCTGCCCCATGCTGGGACTTCAGTACAGGGCTGCTCTGGCACAGGAGAGAAGCTGGCCAAAGGATGGGGTTCTTGGGTTAGGCTGGGACAGCCTCGGCCAGGTCATTGGGCAGGTCCAATGAGGAAAATGGGGGAATGCTGCATGCTCACCATGGAAAGCAGCCAGATTAACTTTGTGGGAGAAAAAAAAATTATCAGGCACTGCCTGTATTTCTTACTTGCACTCAGATTGACTAAGACCAGCCCTGGAAATATCATCTTCAGGATAGATCATGCTTGTTTACAGGCTGTTTGGTGGAAGTGGTGTTTCTTTCAATTGTTTTTGCCACAGAAATCAAACATAACTACTGGTTTTACATAGATAAAATACAGGGCACAGAACTGAACAGCTATTTTATTTTTACAAACTTGGCAATACAAATGTAATTGACTAAATGCCTGAACTCCAAACCTACACGGACTTGGCAGCATACTCCCTCCTGAGGATGCTGGATTTACCCCAACTTTTAAGAAGCCAGTAACACTTTCTTGATTTCAAAGGGTGCTGGGGGGACCCTGAGCTTTGCCAAAAACTGTCTGTCTCCCACCTTTCGTCTCTCCTTGTTCCCCACACATACATCAGCATTCACAACTTCGCTCATGTGTGGCGGCACAAATTAGCTCAGGTCCTTGCTTGCTGTCATGTCTCAAGTCTCCATTCATTCGTTTTGCTCTTTCATGGAAAAATAATTGATTTAGTCTTTGTGGAGGCAACATTTCCTTTCTCACTTTCCAAGGGTTTGCTGCCTGTATGTTTATTGTTTTCCTCAGTGGTCTGGGAGACCCTATAGCCTGACCTAACTGTAACCCTAGCTTCCTGTTTCAGCTAAAGTACTGTTAAAAGGCTAACAAAGTAAAATAAACACAATACATCCCCACTTCACCCAACAACAAAACCCAACCAGGTGATATTTTTCAGTTGAGTAAAGGTAGTAAACAGCCAGCTTGTGTTGTAAGTCTGAGACTTTCTGAACTGCCTCCACTCCATGACTTCATATCCCTTCTAGTTTTGAAGACAAATGTTATGTCACACATTCTATGCGCAGTCATTTTTTTTAGGAAAAAAAAAAAACAAAGCAAAACCAACAATGAAACACACACACATACACACACACACACAAAAATGCCATGTTTCTGAACTATCTGGGCCAAGACAAACACAGGGGAGAACAGCTATTTTAAGGGAGTAGGACTAGAGATCTCTTGCTCTGCAACCAGTGCTGTGTGTGGGCAGGAGAGGGGCGACCAGATTCAGAGCAGACCCATGGGGTGCTGCAGAAGGGGACGCTGTCATGGGTTGCTGCAAGTGGGGCGCCCATGTGGTGCAGGTACAGCCACTAACTGCCCCCTAGGCAGCCCCGGCAGCACCCCAGATGGATGTGGGGGTAGCCTCGGCACCCCGAGGATGGCAGCGGGGCTGAGGGCGGGGAGCAGTGAGTGCACTGGGGTCTTGCATTCATGTCTGGACTCCCCTGGGCAAGGCTGAGCTGAGCCCCATGTGAGGAGTACACAGGAAGACTGGCCTCCAGAAGAAGGTGGCCTTGGCTAGTCCTCATATTTAATTAGCATAGCCATAGCTTACAACGTGGCCTGTTTGGGAGTTTGTCTGGTGTTTCCTGATTTAAAATCCTACTTTCCACTCCTTATCCCATTCTCAGCCACAGGTTCTCTCTAAATATTTACATACATATGCATATATAAACATACACACACACTCCACTCAAGCCTTCCTAAGGAGGAAGCCAGGAAAAGCTTTCCTGTTTCTCCATATTAAACACAGTATGTTTTGTTTTCTGTTGTTTTCCTTGAAAATCTCCAGTTATTTTAAGACAGCTACACCAGAATGACTCTGAGGAAAATGCAGTGAGAGTGACCACAATATTTGGACTTAAAGCCAAGCTTCCCCCAAGGGGAAGCATGAAAAAACCAACCTTCCATGTTGGCTAATTAGGCAGACAAACCTCAGGCATGAAAGCTGGAGGTGGAGTTCATCACCAGCGTTTTGGTAAAGGAGCCCATTTTTAGTCTAATTATTCTTAATATGAAGTTTCTTCCTTTTCTTCCTTGCTTTTAGGCACTGGTGGGAAGATATGTCAGAGCTGACCTGGCTGTGAGGCATTGCTGCCATTCCTCATCCTTGATCAAAACCTGTGTAGGCTGTTTCCCCAGAGGGGAGCCAAGCAAGACACTTCTGTCGGATGCAGTTACCATGTAAAGATATTCGTTTCCAGGTATAAAATGCTGACTTGGAAGAGCTGTGATCATTTTGAACTGGTAACCATGCCTTCCTGTGCTTGGGAGTCTTAGTTGGAGTAATTCAAGCACTATATTTGGACATCCAATTTTATTTTGAATCAGTACACTTCTTTACTTTCTTAAAGACTTCTATTTTTTATTAGATGTCATTAAGAAGTTGATGAATAGGTGTTTTACATTAAACTTTGTATTTCTTTTGGTCAAATAAAAGCAATTATGTATCTAGAAATGTAAGTATTTAGAGTCTTAATTTTTTAATGTTATGGAGGAGTTACGGATATACTTCGTTGTCACTGGATAATTTATTGTTTTCTTTGCTTATGATTTGTGGAACATTCTGTTTGAACAGAAATTGGGATCCAAATAAACTGTATATGACAGCTTTTTATATATTTGTTATTATCAGTTAAATGTGCTGGACACAAATTGTGAAGTCAGATGTTTTGTGTTTGACACAGTTTAAGAAAGGATTTACTATCAGCAGACAGTGAACTGAACTAGACATTTTTATGTTCTTAGATCTAGTAGGTCTTGCCTCATCGTGCAGTTTTTATGTGTTTTATGTAGCTTGGGAGAGGAAAATGGAACTTCTCCTTGTCCAGCTTTTCTAGCTGAGCAGGGTGAAATCCAGACAGTGACTTGAAGCAAAACTGCCTTCTCTCAGGAGCTTCAGCAAGTTCTGCCTCCAAGTTCTCCACTGATGTCTTTGCTTTCCTTGACACTTCCAGAGTAAGCATACATTGCTTTCTATTTTAAACTAGTTGCTCAAGTTTACCAGCTAACTCACTGTGTTCAGCGAATAAATGTACAGCTAAACATGTCATATTATGAAATATGTTCAATTACATTTTTAAACCATTTCATATTTATTTAATTCTTCCTGCTTTGTTCCACCAAGACATATGACTCTAGATTGACAATGGTTACTTGACTCCTTCAGGAAGGATTCTTCTCCCACACCGAAACCCAGGGGTAGGACCTGACAGGATGGTGTGGGAGCTGAGGTATCTCACCACATTTGGTGGTCTTTGCGATAGATGAGGCCAAAGGAGGCAATTGCGCTGAATGTACTTCAACAAATACTGTATCAATATCCATAGTAATTTTTAAAGTATTTCTAATTGTTATTGACTCCTATATAGACCAGCTTCAGAGGAAAAATAAGGTTAAGAAATCTTTAGGCAGGTTTTCTTAAAATATCATGCTACTTTTTGTTATACTTCCTGAAAACACATGCAATTGCAGGTCATCTTTGTGCCAGACACAGTTATGATGGAGGGGCTGATTTAAGTTTGTTAAAAGAGAATAATTTATAACTATTTATTTATAACTAAAATAAATAACCAGTCCAATTTCATATATAAGGAGAGGTAGACAAGCTTTTTCCTATTTTACCTTTAATTAAAACCTTTTCTGAAAACAAAATATTTCCTGAAAACCTGTCATTACTGAAATAAAATATTATTATTAATTTAATGAAAAGCTGTCATCCTAGACCTAAACTTTGGACCAAAAACAGTGGACAAAACAGATCAGTCTGTATTAATTTCTGATAAAGGCACCTGAAGAGGTATGGTCCTGCTTTCTGCAGAGGAGGAGTGGGCTGGAACAGAGCATGTCCAGACCTTCCATATTTTCATGCTGATGTCTGAATTCTCATTTTATCCACTCTCCTACTTCCAAAGCTTATAAAAAATCTTGATGGGCTAAATCAAGAACAAAGGTCTCTACGTAAGACTAAATATATCTCTCTGGTGGTAAGTGTGGGGCTGGGTGTTAAGAAAGGTACTACTTTACCTGCGTGCCTGGCTCACATCCAACATGACCTTGCCCATCTTCTAGGAAAATCTAACAGAAAACATTGTGATAAAATGTGTGTCAGACAATTTTATTTCTGAACCATTTCTCCAGAGACAATTGAGACTTCAACAGTTTCCAAGTGCGTGTGAAGAAGTAGCAGCAGTGTGATGGATACGAGGGAGGAGAACTGAAGGCAAGATGGCAACAGTTAACTGTGTGGTTTGAGCGAGTTCAGTATTAATTTAGGAGATTGTGGTCATTTCAGACAGAGAGAGAAAAAAGGATGGGGAGTGCTGCAAAGATGATTCTTCTAAAAGCTAATTTCTGTATGAGTTAATATTGGAGAATGGACTTGATTCACTCATGCCTCTCACATTTCATAAGGAAAAGTGTATTTTCTATTTTGAAATGAGTGCTCATTACTTGAAACAAGTCACAAATGTAAGTGGCAAAAGCATCTTAAATTTCCAAAGAAAGATGTCTGAATTGATTACTTCATCTGTTTATTTCAGTCTATATACTGCCAAGTATAAAAGTCAAGAGGTTTATGACTGAATCTAAAAGATACACTACAGCTCTCCCTGAGGTGCTCTATCAGGGTCGATCTGCAGCAAGGTTGGTCATGTCTCCTCTTCCATGAAACACAGGCTGAGAAGACCACATTAATTCTTCTCTAGTAAGAGACCAAGTTATAGAGAAACAAAAGAAAAGTTATCTAGTTTTAAGCTGTCATTGTAAAAGCTTCTAAGGCTGAAACACAGAAAGACCCATCATGCTATCAAATAAAATAGACTTGCTTTCTGATTTAGATTTGGCTGCAAAGTACATGAGGATACAGCTATGCTGCTCTAATTATTTGAGAATGTGGCCTTTTGAAGAGCTGTATTTTCTTCTAAAGGAGAGACTTTTTGAAGCTTGGCATTCTGCAAAACAGCCTGTATGGCAAATGTACTCTGATATTCATATTAATTGTACTGTTTGAACTAAGTACACCAAAAATCACGGCCAATAGCCATCGTGTTGTAACAGCTATAGTTCATGGAACGAGCATTACCCAGAACAGAAATTCATTTAAAAGCTTCAGAGGTGCTTTTCCCTACATCCATGTACATCATGCTGCTGCTGGACAAATGGATAAATGTAACCCACTGGACCTGCAAATCGGCTTCTGTATTGTTAGAGACAAGTGAAAACGAGTCTTTTGCACTATTGACCCCAGACAGGCTGGGCACTGGCAAAGGCAGGTCAGCCTGCTGCTTCCTTTATGGCTAAACACTGATAACTCCCTTAAGTTATCTCTGACTAAAACCTGGAGATTGTGGTGAGGAGGGAATAAGAAATGTGGGGCTTTCCCGTGACTCTCCTGACACATCAGTCATGATGAAAGCAAGGAGAGCTGAGTTCACGGCAGAGCCCAGCATGTCCATTCACTGCTGAGCTCTGACAAACAGGCTCCAGCAGGCTTTGCTGGGGCAGCTGGAGGGGGTTATCGCCCCCAGGTGTCTGTCCTGGCCCCCACAAAGATCCCCACCCTATCTTTGGGTAGTTAAGCAGAGTGGGTGGTGTGAGCTGACTATGAAGAAAGCACAAAAACCTGGGGTTGTTTCAGCTAGAGAAGACTACATGGAGGGATTGCTGCCATCTGGGATGAAAAAGGCTGCTGCAAAGGAATAAAACTGGTCTCTTCAGTCTTAGATAGCCAAAACTGAAGGGGGGTGAGCAGTAGTTGCAGAACAGATAGGTCAAGTTCAGCACAGGCTTTCTCAAATGCTAAGGGAAGTGCACAACTAAGAGGGGTCATCTGAGCAGAGTGGACCCATCATCACTGAAGGCTTTTAAGAACAGACTGTGAAAGTATCTGTCAGGAATAACACAGGTCTTCAAGGCAGGTGATGCTCCTAGTCCACCCCAGCCCTATTTTTCTACCATTCTAGGACTTTGCTGAAACATTGTTTTTGAAAACTTGATCCTGGCAGTATAAGCTTTATGAGATACATCTCCAGTAAGTACAGCAGGAATGCAATATCCAATGTGCACAGAGTGTGTACTGCTACTGTAACTTTATACAGAAGTACATGTTCAGGTCTCTTTCCACCACTGAAAACTACTCTCTACAAAGCTTTGAGGCCTAGGGGAAAGCCAGTATGTAATTCTGAGTATGTCACTTCCAACGACAGATGAGAAATAAACAGCCAAATGAGAAATTCAGCAGAAAAACAGACTTCATCATCCCATCCGGAAGTTAAATAACACTTTTCTTCATTTCTACATTATTCTTTATTCTCCCTCATCTTTATCTATCGCTTCAGAATTCTTTCGATCTTCACTGAACTTAGCACAAGAAATCCCAGGTGGCTAAAATCAGGTATTACCTGGACTAGTCTTTGTGAGTCTAAAAGCAGCACAAAACTACTCTGGCTGCGCAGGCAGGAAGAAGCTTGCGTAAATGGCTAATGTAGACCACGTTAAAGAGAGAAAAATTACATGAAAACTAAAAAATAAAGAACCAGCCCTGCAGCATGCTGCTAATTGGTGCCATCCAAATGCCGATGTACATGTTGTCCTTGCAGTGGAGGGCCGGCAATTGATGTAGTATGTTAAAAGACGTTGGTGTCTTTCTTTGCAAATAAATTGTTTAGAGTTCTCAGATTTCTAGCTAAATGGTTATGAAGTTTATCAGGGCTTGCAGATAGTGTTGGTTCAAAATAGGAACTTGCAATTATCACTCAATTACAGCCCTTTGAAATCAGACAACGAGGCACCATTGGCACAGCCCCAGGAAAGCATTCACTACAGAGATACTAATCAAGATGCTGCTCCTAACAGCTAACAAGAAATTCATTTAAATATGTTGTACACTGAGCAGTTGGATGTTGTCAAATCAATTTGCCCCTTTGATTTTGCAGAGTCCCTGTGAATAAAGTGTAAGCTAAGGCTCTGATTCATTCCAGCTATTCCATTATTGACTAGTGTGTCAGAAGATTTTGCAACTGATCTTTTATGGGGGACCTAAAGTATGTTCTCCAGACAAGGGAGGGAGGGCATTGAGCAAGCTGCTTAAAGGTAGCAACTCAGCCCACCAGTCCATGTCAGCTCTACAGAGCTTTGCCTCAGAGATTTTCCCAGTTCAGGAGATTGTGTTTGTGGGTACAGCTTGGCTGGACTTCTGCATGGAAAATGCAGTCTGTTTTCTAAACAAGAGGGACCTCTCCCGCCAGCACTGCAGGGGTCTAAGGGAAGACATAGTAATGAAAGTGAAATGAGAGAAATGAGATGACTCACAAGATGAGACAAAAGCATAGCTATAAGAGTCAGACAAATTTTTGTCTGTTTAGGAAGTCCAGAGGGGGCTCACCTCAGACCAGAAGAGCACTTTAGCACATGTATGAATTTAAGCAAGTTGTCATATGAAGTGCGATTATATTGACTATTGCATTAGCTGGAAGCTGTAAGTACCAGACAAACAGAAAGGTGTGACATTGCTCCCCTATAAATATTTCATAGAGGTAAGGTGAAAGAAACTTGCCACTAATTTCCTCATAATCTTGCAAATATAGAGAAGTACATCTTCCATGTGAAGATTAGATTACTGGAAACTATGAACAAGCAGTGGAAAACTTTTCTACAGAACCTAAATCTGAATTTGCTCATCCAGAAACACCACATATTGTTTCTTGGAAGGACCAAAGACAGTCACAGAAACATGTCACACTTTAGTACTCTATACAATACCTAAATTTAAATGAACAATCAAAGAGGTGCTCAGACATGGTTAGTTTGTTCCTTTGTATTTTGCCAGGCTTTAGAGATTCAGAGTTCTGAATAGCAAAACTGTAACACAAGATAACAAAACTGGAGCAAGAGAATATTTTAAGGCATTGTTACTCAAAAGGTAAAACATTTTGGTTTGAAAAAATGCTTCCTAGAGTGTTATCTGGCACGTCTAAGCTTCTGGTTTTGTATGAAAATAGAAATTCCAGCCATGCCAAGAGAGAAATCTATTCAAAATAAGCCACGTTTACTAAACTTTCCTACAACGAGCACTGCCACCACGCTCCAGCAGTAACACTCTCAGCTTGCTCCTAATGTTCTCCCGCAAGGCTCCATGAAGCCCATGGCCCACTGAATTTGGAGAAGTTTGTTCATGACAGCTGTCAGGACATTGGATCAAATAACTGGGAGGAATCATCTAACGCTGTCATGGGATACAAGGGTCAGGGTTCCTTCTTCATATTTCAGGTGATGAGTTGGGTATTTAGAAAGACCATCCAACTGGCCCTTCCACCTACTCCTAGCTCTGACTGCAAATGCAAATCACCCCACAGCACTGCTGCGGTGTCTCAGTCAAAGCTGCAACAAGCTTCCAACACCAAGGGGAGCGATTCTCCCAGTGTTCTATTTGTAAAAACAGGAGCAAAACTTTGGCAGAGAGCAAGGGAGTTTCCTCCCTCCCACTGTCTCACAGAACTTCGTTCCTCATGCCACTGTTTCCTGAGAACCACTTATTGATGTCTGAGGCTATTTGCAGCTACTTCTGCTCAAAGGCACAGATGTATGTAATGCAAGATAAACAAGTGGCATAAAACAAAATACCAAGCTCTCTGTTCATGATTTCTTTCCCAACAGGAAAAAATCATTATTACTCTGCAGCTATCACCTCTCTGCATGCCTCTTATTAATGACAGAGGAAGAATGTGGTTTACTTGCACTACGTTGTTTATTGTCTGCACCTCTGTTTCAGTATGACTGCCACTGGCTCCACAACTTGGCTCAACTCTGGAGAAGAACTGGGAAAAAAAAAATATATTTAGTACAGTCCGAGTTTCTCAGTTTTCATATCCTGGCTTGGCCTTTTGCTCTGTTTTATAAAACTGAGATGGGGAAGAAAGTATATTTTCCAGCAGACTAATTCCTCATTGCCAGCTGCACTGGCTCCCTTTGCTGGCTTGTGTGTCTCCTCTCTTGCAAGTGAAAAAAACCCACCAAATCTCCCCTGGATCCCTGAAGGGAAATTTTAGCCTCAGTTCAGCAGGTTTCTCTGTGGACCAATTGTTCATATGAATTCCCAGTCTCACTTAGTAACAGCTGCAAGAGAAAGAGAGGAAGGGGCTGTGCACAAATAGTGGAATAAGGAAAACACGTCAACATAGGAGGGGGAATGTCTAAGGCTCAGGAGTGGACCTGGACTCTGCAGAGGAGACCAGAAGGGTTAGGGTGAACTGTGTTCTGTTTTTTTTCTCTCTGGAAGCTGAGAAGAGCAGTAGTGTGACAGGATCTGAGTCAGCCAGAGCTCTTGGATGGCTGTCTTCTCCTTATATAGAGTTTCTCAAAGAAGGATGAAACTACAAAACTACTAAAAAGGGAGGTTATAAGCCAGAGAAACAGAGAAAACCAAGTGACTAATCAAGAAATTAGAAGTGTTTAAACCCATTTCTCCACCTGCCCACTGTGTCTTTGAAGATGGGTTTTTTGTTTGAGTGTCCTGTCATCAACTTGATGACTTTTTCCATTCCAACAACCATTGTACAGTCATTTCTGGTCCCTAGGGAATCTTTCAGTCCTTTTTGAAGTCTGACTAGGTGTTTGCTTCTTACTTCTCTCAATAACCAGGCAGTATCTTTTACTTTGAGCAATTGGTTAACAGCATTTTCCAGTGACAATTTCTCTTACCTACCATTCCCTGTCTTCGGGAGCCCTATGTCCATGTCTTTCCACCTGACTTGAGGAAAAGAAAACAGGAAAGACTAAGAGAGGAAAAAACACCACCACAGAAGAAAGTAGATACTTGAATCAAGCTTGAACAACATATAAGGTTGCAGAACAAGTGGAGGAAATCAGATTTGACATGACCTCACACCTTGTTTTATCCCTCTACAGTCAGTATGGTGTTAACCATTGCTCTCTGCACATCTTCTCTCGTTATCAATCAAAACTCCTAGAAAAATGTTCTATCTTGCCTGATGACATTTAGGTAAGAAAAATAACCAAAACAAAAGAGGAAAGCAGTATTGTTTCTAGAGCCCTAATAGCACAACTTTTCATTAAATGTAATTCAGAAATTTGTCTGTCACTATTTTTCAGCAAACAACTTAGAAAACAAGTCTCCCAAAAAGTGTAAGTAAAAAACTTACTCTTTGTTTGCTGAAAGCCAAGAAGGCTTATGTTATGTGAGAAATTTCCACAGGAAAAGGAAAAAAAAATCTTGTCTTCAGATGGACACAAATTTATAGTCAGATGAATCATAAATGTCATGCTCTGAAGGAACTCTGCCCAGAGAGTTCCTTTTCCCACTAATGTCATATTTCTGACTTTGTGGTTCACTGCTTGCATATGTCCCTGACTGACATCCCCCTAGAAAGTTCACTGAAATTTCAGAGAAATTTCCCCCCACCCTGTGCATGTCATTTGTGTTTTATTATACTTCCAGCTGGGCTTTTCACCTTTCACAAAGAGAAACACAGTTTTCCTAGTTATTGTTTTGGGCTGAAATAAAAGTGTGTGTGTACATGTATGTATACACATATATATGTGTATAGAGAGAGCTATATGTGTATATACATTGTGGACATGCATGTGTATATATGTATATATGTTTCTTTATATACTTATATATATCATGGAGCATTTTTACAGACCAAGAGTGGAAAAGTATCAGGTTGGATCTTTTTCTGCTAGTGACCAGCAGAATGCACAAATATTTTATACCTTAAATGGTATATTCTGAGTGGAAATCACCGTTTGCTTTGTGTCCTGCTAATTTGGTTTTGCCACGTTAGCAAGCTCAACCCTAATTTCTCCAAGAAGAGTGAAATCATGCTCAGTGAATGCCCCTACAGGTCCAGAGGCTGATGTTTGTGAGGTGCCTACTGAGACAGGGACACTTGGTCTCGCCCGCCGCGTCAGTTCGGGTTGAGTGCCCCCTTGTCAGGGCTACTCCCTTGCGGGGTACAGCCAGCTGTGCTCAGGGCCTCAGCCCTGTCATCTTGTCTCCCATTTGGGCTCATTTATTAGGAGAGCCAGCAGGAACCAGCCATGGGGAAAGGGAGATCTCACAGTGACAAACCCAAGGCATAACGAGCCTCTCTGCTGCTGGGCCTTGTCAGAGCTGCCCTCCCTGATGTGTGCCAAAAGCCAGGGCTCCAGCCCCAAAATCAGGCACCTCCTCACCCAGGGTCACTGCTGGGGTGCTCTGTTTTGCTGTGGCCAGAGGATGGTTGGGGTTTTCCAGCTTTTGTGGCAGTGTCAGTTTGAGGCTGGGCATGGGTTTGGGTTATTTGGGTTAAATGGGTCTCCAGTGGTCAAGTACTCATGGCAAAGGCCAGACCACAAAAATCAGCATGATAGTTATTTACCATAACCATATACAAAACCACAAGCAGCAAAGGTTCCCTCAAATACATCAGAGACAATGCATATCTCTTTATTAAAGCCTGTCTGTTTGTTATACTTCAGATTGTCTTTAAATCACAGACAAAAGCAGAGAAATCTACGTCAGCAGAAACAAACTAAAGGACAAAAATAATAACAGAAGAAGCAAAACAAGGCTATGAAAATCTTTCCCTCTCCCTCAAATCTTTCTCTTTGCTTTAACTATGAATTGATTTTACTCTATTCCAGCACTGGAGATTAGTGATAGGCAGCTATAAAATTCTTTTATTCACTCATAAATAAAATATCTGCACTGTTTGAGAGTTATCCACTCCCTTTGACAGTAATGAACTTGCCACACATTTTAGTAATCCATTATAATCAATCCAAAGTCCTTCGGCCATAGGAAGTAGATACTCAGCTAGAAATCGACTCTCTCTGGCTCTGTGTCAGTGACACTGCTCTGCTGATTCTTTGTATAATTCATATTTCTATTCAGACACCAAATCTAATCAGACACACATTGTTTCGAGGCGCTCCTTCTTTTCAAAGGGTTTTATTTTTCCAGTCTTACGAATAATTTCCGCCTTTTTCAATCAGGAAAATAGGCCTGGCTTCTAAACTGTAGGTTTTGTGCACAAACCGATAAAAACATTGAGGTCTCCTTTGGTTTTCCTTTCCTTTTTTTTTTCAGCCCTTCTCAACCACAGCCTTTTTCCTTGCAACCTCACCCAATCCTCCTCCCAGGTCACTGGCTCAAAATGTGTTGTTTCCCATCATTTTTTCTGGGAGCCTGGGCAGCCATCCCTCCAGCGAGCTCTGTCCAGCTGCTGACTCCATGGCCAGAAGTGAGAGGTTTTCCCACTCAAAAAGAAAAAGGAGATTGAAGTAGATTGGCATTTCCAAATTATGGGAAACTCAGAAATGAAAAATTCTTGTAAACATGACTAGTTTGGCAAAAGGAGAGGTGACCTTTAAAGCTGCCAGAAGGTGGAAAGCTCTCAGGCACTTGGGAAGAAGTAGAGAAAGGGCTGTCTTTGCCTCTGTCCATCTTTTCCAGGGCTCGCTTCCCCATCTGAGCTATTTCTTTCTTCCTTCTCACTCAGATATACATAAAGTGATCTGACCTTCTGTGCAATTATACTGAAGAAGGATTAATGGGTTTATTTACTGCTCTTTCTCAGAAAGTTTTGTCATTATTGATTAGCCCATCAATAAGAGGATTTGTAAAAGCATGAATGCAAGTCAGATGCCCAGACACCACCTGTGCCTTTGAAAAGCTCTCTTTGTGGGACATGTGGGACATGTATATCTTTATGTTTCAATATTATATGTAGACCTGTCGGTATTTTCAGAAAAAAAATGCATTCTCACTTTATCTGATTTTGTTTGCAAGTTGGGGTCAAACTCAGCAAATCATTTCAAACAAAAGAAAATGAAAGAAAGATTGTTGCAAATGTAAACTTTGGTACTTTGGAAACTTCAAAGATAACATTTGCAAGCATTTTAGACATCAATCGCTCCCTCACGGATATATGGTGAGGATAACTAAATTTCACGCCCTGCTATGAATCAGGAGAAGGGATATCAGCTCCAGTTTACTGCACCTCACTTATGTGTCATAACCAAAAGCCTTCTCCTGTTTAAGGAAGGCACTGATTTTTATGGGCTATATTAATATTTGGGCCCAAACTGTAATTTTCCTGCTTTTCTTTTGCTCAGGAACCAAATAAAAAAAATGGCAATTATTTGCACAGTCTTAAATCTGGAAATGTCCCATTACCTGTAGGAAATCCATCAAAGTTTCTTTTAAGAAGTGCAAAAGCAGGAAAAGAAATGATGGCTAGTGATAAGATGTATCCAGGGAAAGTACAGAGTCCTCAAGTGAACAGCAGGAAAGGATCAATCAGATCCTGTCTGTGAGACCCCAAAGAGATTATCAGAGTCATTTTTCTAGACCTAAAGACAACAAGCAGATCCAAGTGCCGAAACTTCCAACCGCTGATGGTCAAGGGAAAGTGAGGAGAGTCAACTGCTTCTGGGGAGACTGAGCAACGAGAGCGGGGATTAGGAGGGCAACTCGTGTCTCCCAGACCAGAAGTGGGAGATAGTCTGGTTTCTGAATTTGCAAGGAACGTTCAAAGTTTAGGCAAAATCAGAGATGCGTGAACTTTTGTTACATTAAACTGTTTCCTCTGCATAAGCGTGTCTTTGGGTGTATCAACAATGCACTGTTTTTGGAAAGCTGTTCTGAGTCACATCAGCCACTGGTCACAGCTGCCTGGAAGGAAGTTTCAGGCACCCTGCAGAGTTAAGGTCCACAGTTTGAGCCAGATTGATAATTGAGATAAGGGTAGGGCTGTAACCCAGACATCTCCTCCCCTTCAGAGAGACAAGGAACGCAAAACCCTCACCAAACAGACAGGTAAAATGGCTTTTTAGGGGGTAGCTGTTAAAGGGTTTTGGAGGGGTAATGCACAGTGTTCACATTGTGTGGTTTGGGCTTCTGTAACAAAAGAGCAGTTTGCATCTAAAGAGGGAGCTGTGTCTAGCACTTCCTAAGCAAGTGCTGAAGAAGATGTGATCAGTCAGCAAGGCTGCATTTTTGGTGGTATGCCTTAGAGCAATTTAATCTTCAAATTCATTGGGGTAGACCTCAAGCTAGCACTGCTTACATAGCTCACACTAGCATTCTTTGCTTCTTAATTGCGCAGAGACATTCCAGGCTCATTTCTTCCTGCAGAACACCACAGATATTTGTTTTGAATTTGCAAGATCCAGGCTTAACTGGTGTCTTCTTTATCCTCCTCTTTCATCTGGGACTAGGAATGGGTAGTATCTGTGGTCAGCTATCAGCCTCATCTTGTTCTGTATGAGGATGCAGCGTGTGGAGGGCAGGTTTTGCATGGCAAGCCTGAGGAGCTGGCTTCCCTCCTCATGGTTCCATAATGGGCTGGCAAGACTCGCTTTTGCAGCATGTGGAGCAGCTCTTGCAAACAGACATCACCTAAAGCTGGTCAGTCCCTCCAGAAATGACTGATTTGCAAGATCGACACCCCCGTCCTCCACCTGGCTGAAGCCCCTCTCGCCCATCCAGGAGGAGCCAGGCAAGCAGCCACCATTGATTTCAGCCAATGCGCCCCAGCTGAAAAGCTGACTCTCCAGTATGCTAGTTAGACTGGAGATGTGCTTCAGCTCACGTTCAGATTAGTTCAGATTTCTTCTCAAATCTAATTTTGGACCACCTCTGCAATTATTTATTCAACAATGTGAATGAGATATAGATCGCATTCATTGATTGCCTTCTTTCCCTCCTTTGTAATTTGCCTATTCTTTCTTGAATATCTCACAATAACCATATTACTGAACTGTGTCAAGACTGGAAAAGAGAAAGAAACTGTATTGAAACAGAATTTTTTAAAAAATTATTCTCTAAACTGCATTAATCCTAAACTTCATCATGTTAGTCATAGGCTGGAGTTTATAGTTTCCTCTGCATATAACTAGTTTCAACTGTGCTGTTGCAATCCACATCACGCTTTTTTAACAAGAATAGAAAAATATGGCCTGAAACTGATCTTGGATGGTCCTCAGCAGATGCTGACATTCCACTGTGTGGCAAAAGCTTGCTTTCATTTTTGTGCTGCCACTTGTAAAATATTTCTGCCCCTTTTCATTTTAGTTTTTCCAGTGTATCATTAACATAGCAGCAAAATAAGTGATATGCTGTAAATACTGTGTGCCCCATAAATTCCAAGCAATTAATTAGAGTAGGGAATATTAATACTTTATTAGCCTAGCTTTATTAAAGGCAGGAAGATAACTGACAGCTCTCTTCCTTGACTGAGAGGGCTCTGCTTAGAAGATCCCATTCAGGAAAAGACAAGCCACTACTTGAAGAAAATCTGCAGAGAGAAAAGCTGGAGAAAAAATAGATGTGAAGCACCTTCCCTGTGAGGACTGACCTCTTCAGAAAAGCGGTCTCCATCTAAAGCACTCCATGAATCTTCCTTTTTGGTCTCAATTTCATTCCAGGTTGTGACTGCATATGTGATTTCTGCCACCATGTATTTCTCCTTTCCCTTCTCTACCACTTGCATATGGTCAGTAAACAAGTGAAAAACATGAGAATAGATTATGTTCTTATATAATATCAGAATAAAAACCAAAGACACCAGGCCCTGCAGAAACCACACATGAAAGTCTTGGAAGACTGGGCAGATGGACATTTTCTCTTCATGTGCTAGAGCCTCACACCTGCAGGACCTCATTTTTACAACCCACTGCAAGAATGGCTGGAAGATGAAGGAATAAAATAGCACATAACCACTTGGTGCAGTTTTTATTCTGGTACGTTGAGACACAAATGGTTGATCATCACCATTGGTTTGGGAGTTGCACCTTTTAGAGGGAAAGTTTTCCTCCATTCTCCTCACAAAACTGCCACCAGATCCAAGCAGCATATTTCAAAGAACGGGAAATGATCTATGAAAATAAACCAAACCAGACCAGACCAAAACAAACCAACAAACAAAAAACAAACAAACAAAAACACACACGAAACCCCCAGATCTAGTACAAAGCCACTACTTTGACAATTTTTCAGAAAAGAAAGATGTGTTGGTGGTGCACGTGGGGAAATCCAGAACCAGTATGCAACTAGCCACCCTCTGGTTCTGCTGCAGAAAGGTTTATGCTCCTGTCACTTACAGCTCTAACATAAAGTAATTCTGTTGGGGGAAATGCTGAATACCATACTTCAGCAGAGGTGGCTTGTCTGAAGCCCAGGCATCCAGCACAACTGAACACATTCTAGCTAGTTCCAACTAAGAAAAAACGCCTAATTTCAGGTGAAGTGTTTTGATGCAATAGACTCCACCTAGGGCTTTTTTTTTCTTTTGGTGAAAGTTAATTTCCTTACAGGTAGCTATCATCAGACCTAGAACAGCTTGAATTTTGGACATCAATACACTGAGAGAAGAAATTTCTGTCATATGTGGAAAACTAATTATTTGTGCTAGTTTGCCATATAAAACCAGTAAGAACTGAGATTCTGAGCCTGAGTTTTCGAGCCTGAGATTTCTCTTTATACAGTGTAATCACATTCTTGTCATGGGGTGTCTGTAAGACAGGGAAGATGCCAAAGTGGTTTGTTATAGCTTGTGGCAGATGAGGCAGAGGCATGTTTGCAGGACATCTTTGGGAGGAGGGATAGTCAGTGCCAATGCAGTCTAATCAATGTGCTTCATTTTTAGTGAACCTTTCAGAAATCACATTCCTCAACTTCTTCCACTTATTATTGATCTTGAATATAGCACTAGAAGTGGACTATCTATTTTCTTATGTTCGAGGTCCAGACAGACTTCTACAGAGGATGCATATTCAGGAAAGGCATTCCTTTTCAGAGGTGTGAGTGCATAAAGAAGGTGACTCCTTCTGAATCACAAGCTTCTCCTACCTGCTGTTCACAGGTAAAGTTTTGCAGGACCAGTAGGACACTTCTGGATCCTAAGAGAAAGTGACCCTCGGGAAAGATGTCTCTTCACTGTCAACATAAGGATGTCTGTAACAACATGATGTGGGCTGAAAAGGGGTGGGTGTGTAGAACAGTAGCTTTAACATAAAAAAAAAAAAAAAAAAATAATTGTTTTTCAGTCTGGCTTTGCAAGTAAATTCCTCCAGTATCTGGGCTGCTCAAAGTCCACTTACTTTCTGCAAAAGCCAGGAAAAGAGACAGTGAGTTTTCTGTAAGGATGTGGAATAGCTGCCGAGCTTCCTTTAGTTTTCTGGAAAGGGTTGGGAAGCTCAGTAGTGCTATGCTTCCCAGAGGTGGTGTAATTCAATGTGTCATTAACTCATGGCAGTTCTTAGATGACACAATCCATCTGTTAGCAAGAAAAACAAGGGTAGTTCATACTGCACCTGGTGCAGCAACTTAATGTTGTCGAAGCTATGTAATTGTAGAGGTTACTGAACTTGGTGCTTTTGATTTTGTAATTTAAAATAGCATCACAATCCTAAGGGCAGGGATTTCTTTAACTTCATTTCTTTAATTTTTTAGAGGAAATGCAATTTTGGAACAGGGCTTAAAACATTTCAATAAGTTGGCAAGGCTTGAAAGCCACCGTAGTGATGCAGCGTCCACCAAATTACGACGTACTGTTGACAAGAAGTTGAGAGCTGATAAATTCCAGGGCCATCTGACACAAACACTTCAGTTAAATGCAACTTGGAGCTACCATGCATGTCTAAGAGCATCTGTAATTACGTTAGGTAAAGCATAAAAAATGCCAGTGCCAGTGACTCTCCACAGAGGTAGCCTCAAAGGAGGAGCCCTTAGACAGAGAAAGGTTAGCACTTCCCTTCACAAACCAGAATTTTTTGCTTAGATATGTTAACTAGGGGTCATTAACTCAAAGGGTGGTTCAGTGGAAATGTCTACAGTACCAGTGTCCGTGTCAGTGCTGTTTGCAAAAGCTCATGTTAGAGCCCTGAGCAAAACAGGCTCTTCTAGGACACAATTCATCTCCTCCTCACAATAGGTCTTTGAATGAGGTGGACTGTTTGCTAAATGGCCTCTTTCTCCCCACACACTGTAAAGACTGTCCAGACTACAAATTCAGAAAAAGCTTGCCCAACATCTGAGGTCAGATGAGATGCACTCCACCTAGGATATCTAGAGGCATTGCCAAAACCATATTGAGGCAAGCCATGCCACTGCCAAGGCGTGCATACCACTGTGGGCAGCAGAGCAGTGCTGCTGCCTGCATTTCCTCTCCCAAAGGCCTGGGGAGTCTGTCTGGCTTCTGCCTCAGGCACATAGGGTGGCAGCATCCTCAGGAGTAAGTTGGCTCACCTGCACTTAGCTTTGCATTATGTCCAGGCTCTGCCCTTTTTCTTCCTATAGCAGAAGCAGCACAGTTTGCTTCATATTCACTTAATAAAGAGGATTACCATTCCTGTAAAAGGACTACCTTGATCATAGACTGGTATGTTCAGTGATCCATCATCTCCTTGCTGCACGTTGCTAACCTTCATGAAAAGTGCCCACTATTGTATATCTCTGCAGTGAATACAACACAGAGGTGTTGAACAGTTTGGAGGGGTCCCCACGTTGTTTCTCTCTTTTCCACCTGGGAAGCAAAAAAATGTACACTC
This sequence comes from Caloenas nicobarica, assembly GCF_036013445.1. Classification (NCBI taxonomy): domain Eukaryota; kingdom Metazoa; phylum Chordata; class Aves; order Columbiformes; family Columbidae; genus Caloenas; species Caloenas nicobarica. The sequence goes on along the minus strand of NC_088245.1, from coordinate 123,113,219 downwards.
AGTCTATGGTGAAGAGGTGCAGCAGTCTGGATCCAGTAGCTTTCAGTCTTACTCTAATTCTTGCCCTCTTAGCAAAGCAAGAAACAAGTAGGTCCAACTATTCTGCCCCTTCCCTGTCCTGCCAAACGCTGCATGGGAGACGTGTGCAAGTTAAATCCTGTCTAAGTCCTGGAGTTTGGAGGACCTGAACCACATGCCTGAATTGAGGAATTCTCATTCTTCAGGGTCTCATTGAGGAAACCTTGCTCCCCAAAGGCTGAACCCAAGACTGAAATATTTGCTTGCACCACCCTGTGTCAAAAGCATGTCCATATAACCAAACCAGTAGCAGCAGGGTGATGCCTCCTCTAGGACTGCCACAGAAGGATTTAAAGCACCAGCTTAACTGATCTCCTTATTATGGGCATCTTTATCAGAAAAAATATCTTGTTGGTGCCACCAAAATCATTATTCAAACTTAAGAGAAAGCTCTGGTTTATAAACATATTTCACACCGAAGATCTGCTCTCCAGAGTTACTTGAGTCATCCAGTAACATGCACATTATCTGTGTAAAATATCAACCCGCTGACAGACGTAATTACAGAGTTTGTGTAACACAGAGGATAAGCTATATTCCCGTGTGAATCCTGAAATGACAGTTTGTCTTCATTCAGCCTGTGGTTTCCCTCGCCAGGCTCACCCTGTGAAGTGGTTACATGTGCAGGATGACAGGCGCAGAGGTGCCTCACTGTAGTGGGTGAAGCGGAGGGTACCTGAGGTCTAACCACAGAGATGCGATACATCTTAGCGGTTGCATTTTTAAACTCTCTTTGCCCATTTCCTCAAGGGGAGTACAGCATGCCAGTCCCACCGCTGCCATCAAACCAGTGATGAACGGCTGCTATAGGGGTTCACAAACTCCCTGACACAGCCCTGATTTGAGATGCACACAACTGGAGTGCTTGTCTGGTCAATGTCTTAGTCTCACGGCAACTCCTAGCTGAATAGGACAGGTGACCCGCAGAGGTTTATAAACAAGTGGAAATGCAGATATCCTCAGAGCAATTATAATATTCAGTTCTTCATGCTTTAAGTATGAGTTTGAGGACAAATAGCCTCTAGATACACCAGTGACTATTGAAATAAAATGTGCAGGATGTTTTCCATCTCTGAAAACTATAGCTTGACTGCCGCACTTGAGGGCATACTTATGGGCAGCCGTGCTGCACAGAACCTATTCCTCACACCTCTTCCCTCAGTACATGCTGCCAGCCACTGCTGAAGCAAAATACCTGCCTCCTCTGACTTCTGTATGGCCACACGTCCCTTCTGGCATAGCCTTTTTCTAGAAGGCAATGACACCTCCAAAAGTGTTTTAACCTGAGTACTGTACCACTGTACGTGCACACTGATGTTTATCAGATAACAGCCTGGCAGAATGACACACATACTCTCCACCTTCTTTGTGCTTGATAAATTATCTTTTGGCATCATACAGTCCACAAAAATTGTCCGACACTTCATGGGCCTTCTGATTTTCTCCATTCACTGAGTAAAACATAATGACGTATGCCTACAGAGCTATTTAGACAGATAACACTATTTGCAACATAAATAACATTATATTGGCTTTATCTAGGGCAAAGCAATCAAATAAAGAAGAGCTCTGTTGTAATACTCATATCTAATAGGATAGACAAGATATAGGAAGATGCAGTAAGGAAAACTTGTCTAATGATGTAAATTTTTCTGAGCTAAAATGTTGTGAAAGCTTGCTTTTTTGCTTCACTCCCACCTTAAGGCCAAGTTAATTACAGCATTGCAGTAATACCCTTCAAACTGAATTTCAAAGCACCATCTCTTTAAAAATTCAAAAGTTAATGCTGACTAAATCAACAATTGTTTATGGAAGAAAAAAGGAAGGAATGCAGGGCTAGTTTATGAAGTCTCTTTCAATTCTCCAAGTTCTCCATGTCCTAATACTAGGTCTTAAGGAAGAGCAGCAAGAGAAATTGAATGGCACTGTTGAAAGGGATTACTAATTTGAATGATTCATTTGTGATCTTCACAATTTATGGTCATGTTCGCCTCTGCATGCATCACACTAGTTTGAAAAAGACGCAACCTAAACTTTCCCCACACTGCCATAGAGTGTCATGGATAACAGAAATGTGAATTATAAAAACATAGGAGGAGAAAAACTTCATCAAATAGTATTTCACACCAAGATGCAGATACAGCTTCTAGCTCAAAAATCTCACAAATCACACATTGCTGAAAGCTGGAAGGACGTACACTTGATGGCGGTAACACTGAATGCTTGTTGTTCTCTTTAGTATCTGCTGTTACTTACCGTCAAGGGCCAGGCAACACCAACTTTTAGTCTTAATCATAGTAGCTCAGATTTTATTACCAGAATTTTTTTATTTTCTTCAAAATAACTACAATTTTCTGAAATTTATAAGCACTTTGGTTGCCTTTCCCTGATTTTTAATAATTTTTTTTCCTACAAGTCCAGGTTTCTGACCTCCATGAGGACATAGTGGTGGGTGTACCCCTAACTCCATGGATGATGCCAGTCTGGCAAAATACCTATTCCAGGACTACATGCAAGTTTCTTTCTGTCTTGCCAGAGTTAGGATTTTGCCTTCTCCAATAAGTCATGCTTGTGCTGAGGGCCTGAGCTGTTAATTAGTTGGCTAAGTAAGTCAGTATATCCCAGAGGAGTAAACTTCACCCCTCAGGACAGGTAGGACCAGCACAGTAACAGCATATCAGGGCTCCTGCAGTTTCTGTGCCTCCTGCAGTGCTCTCAACTTTTTTTTCTTAAAATTAAGGGCTGCTTTGTGCTCTGTCCCAGTCCACAAGCTGCTGTAGGTCTGCACAGGTCCATCAAATTTAATGGTGACAGCAAGACAGGGCTCATCTGCTCCATTTAATGACGCAAAGCTTGGAGTCACCTTCATGAATAACCAGTGAGTGGGCTACATATTGAGCAGTTTGCGGCCTCCATGATTTCCTCAACAAACCATTCAGTATGGCCAAAATTTGTAATTGTCTGTAACTATTTGTCTGTCATCGCTGATGGAACTGATTCCTCAGAAAGCTCAAGAACCGTATCTACCTGCCAGGAAGGAAGGGAGGAGAGGGTTTCCCAAGGGGTTGCAGCTGTTCGTGCCTCCTGTGGGGAAACTGGGAGCTGGAGGTGTCCAGGTCATGGCTGAGGACATAATTCCCAATAAAGGGCTTGAAGAGCTGGGAAGAAGACAGACTTGACGTTTTAACCTCATCTAGCTGAAAGAGGAGCTTGTTTGGCTTTTTCTGTCTTTAAAAAAGTACAGATGCTTTCCTGGTACCAGCTGCTCACTTGGGTTTGCAGCCAACCTCCCTGCCACACCAGGCTGCCATTACCAGCCCTGCTCATGGGAGAGGACTTTGCCAAAACCCAGAGCCAGAGCCAAGGCTTCTGCATTTTCCTGGCCAGGCTTGTTCTGGGAAATCCAGCCGGTGCTGTGTGTCCCATCCACGTGGGTGGGGAGAAATTCGAGCTAAGAAACAACACACCCTGGCCAAGCACTGACAGGAACAGCCCCCTGTCACCTGCGCCCCACTACCAACCCTGCTCCCCCATAGCCCACAGCCAAGTAAAATCTCCAGAATTTTCAAATTCCACTCACATCACTGCTAGTGGGGAGAGACTGACAAAAGCAGATGGAGAAAATTAAAATAGGGCAATAAAAATGAAGCATAGACCAGACTGGCAGAAAGGTATGTCCATGTGGCGTCAAACAAGGAGGAAACAGAATTTTTGTACAGAGAATAAGAGAGTTCAGCTTTGTTATGAACAAGCTGCCAGAAACATTTACTTAAGTACAGGATAGGAGATCAGCAAAACTGGCAACTCCCTGTCCAGCTGAAGGGTATAGTTTTGTGTTACTGGGACAACTGCTGCCCCTTTTAAAACAGTGTGCTCTGAGTCATGGTGCTCACTGGAACCAAGATTTAACTTGAGGCATTCTGCTGAAAATCCTAATCACCAGGGTACACAGTCACTATCACTTTTTCTGAAATGTAGTATATTTTGAAGCATTTTCTGCCAAATGCAAGAGCTTCCAGAGAGGAAGCTTTCACCATGAAGTACTCTACAGCTGAGGCTGGCACATTGCCCAAGAGACAAAGCCTGGCCCCAAACCAGGCAGAAGAAGGACCAGGACACAAGTATCTATGCAAGGCACTACTCACTGAGCTGCTGAGTAGGACATAATTACCACGTGTCTGGGTTTTGTGTGAGTACTGATGGGAAGCAGAAGTGCAGCAGAGAACCACATGACTTGTTTACCTTAGTTCTGATGGCTCCAAGCTAAAACCTGCTGGAACCGTTGCAACCAGGGCAGCTGCATGCACATCCTTCAGCTGTGTGCAAGAACGTTGACACCTCAGGAGCAAGCTGGCAAACTTCATTTTTTTCCAAGAAATAACTGGTTGATCTAAATCTGGGGCTTACACAGGTACAATGTCAGCTAAGCCCCAAAGTCTTTTTGGGAATTAAACCATTTATGTCCTTTGGAATACGGCTGCCACACACACTAAATATTTTTATAGACTACTTTTCCTTACGAACATAGTCACCTCTGTACCACTGTTGTGGTAGGCAGGCACATTGAGCCAGAGTTGCCCAAATAGTGCTCCAAAGCTAGAGTGGCCAGGGTGAAACTGTGCTGCAACTTCTACTTTCTTCATGCTAATAGCTATGAGTGAAGGAGACAAAGAACCTCCTGTGCTGAGCCATTTAGTACTTTTCCAGCAACGTAGCCACCCATTTTGCACAATCCAGGGCATTCAGTGCCAAGGAATCTGGGATCTATCTGGCTCTGGCCAGAGTTTTCCAAAGGTGTAGTTCCCCACATACTCCAACTGTTCCTTGTACTCCCAAAAGTCAGAGGATGGTGGTCAAAACACACTGTCTCTTTAGGAGGCTGTGCAGGATTTTGCAGAGTTGTGGACTCAAGCTACCTCCCCGCCACAGCGTAGTGCCCCAGTCACCTTTGCCCACACACAGCCCCTTATCCCTGGCTTAACCTGGGCAAAGTTACACACAAGGTGTCGGTAGGGTCGTAGGCCCCCCATTATCATTGAAACTAATAAAACTGATGCAATGGAGAAAAAGCATTAACATTTTCCTTGGAGTGGGAGAATGGTCAGCACCCGGATGTTTAGCAGAGCTACTTTAGACAAGGCAAGAGGAGGATCCTCTAACCCTCTATTATTGTTTTCTTTGGAAAAGCTTGGGGTTCCATTGTCAAGAACAATTTAATATGATATGTTACAGTGTTAAAAACCATGCACAGGCACAGATGAATAACTCTGTATACTGCTCAACCATGCTGACACTGAAGTCAAATATTTGAGGTTTGCCACAAACCAAGATGAAGCTTATTTACACTAACAAAGGACACCCAAGGAACAGTGGTGGTCTTAAGTATGCACAATGTGTTTATCAACACCAGATATTTACCTTAACTTTTGTATCTGGAGAGTGGCTTCCCACATGCTCAGAGTCGTGACCTACATGGTTAGCTTTGTCTTGTCTTACTTCTGTACAGCACATGCTCTGCATTGTAGGAAGAGACCAGGCTCAGAAAAAAACCATGTGCAGCACAAAATAATACCCCTGAGTATTCATGGAAACCATCCTCCTCTGTAATATCCCAGACCATAAGACTCCAGAGCTTTCTGCCCTTCCTAAGTTCTCACAAAACCTTCCAGCTATTAACTATAAATTAGACTCTCTCAAGGACATTTTTATTCAGAGAAAAGATGTTTAATTGCCAATAAACAGAACCAATCTTCCCTCTTATCATGTTCTCCAGCAGCTCCCACAGGCTTTTGTTAATATGCTCTGGTGGTCACAGGGGAGGGTTTCCTCAGCCTCTGTGCTGAGCCAAGCACAGCCAGTACTGGAGACCCACACAGCAACATGGGTCCTTGCAGGCTCAGAGCAAGAATGACTTCCCTGTCCAGTGAGGCTGGGAGAACCAGATGGGAAGAGGGAAGGGGCAGCGGCCACAGAGAAGCTCCCAGGATGAAGAAAAGGTCTCATTGCTCCTAACCTGGTTCTCCTCTTATTAGCAGATGTGGAGAATGGCCTATCATGACATGCTCCCTAGGGACAGATTTTATACTGGGAATTTGTTGTTTCTCCACTCTACTGAACAGTCCAGGTCTTTCCATCTTGGCTTGTGTTTGTTAAATCACTACTTATGCATGACATCCTTTGCCTAGACTCTCTCCAGCTCCCTTGATTCAACAAACATAATGTGAGTGTTGCTTTGATAATGCGCAAGGATCAAAACCAGACAGCATGACAAAGGACAACAAGTCTGGAGAAAAGGAGGCTCACCTGGCTATCAGTGAAGAGGAAAAAAAATACACTTTGTTTCCCCAGAACAGGGAAAAACCTGAGGACAGAATTTGAGATGTCCTCAGATGACCTGTCTACAGACTGTGCGTTGTTCGCTAATTCAGTTAGCAGGGGTCTCTTTGGCTGCCTGGGTCACAGAATGGCATTAATGCAGGCTTCTATTTCCTTAAAACCTCCATCAAGCCATTTTTTTTGTCCAGTGGTCCATAGACGAGGGTCTATTTTCAGCTAAGGTGGGCTCCTGCGTCACACTGCACAGAATAGGTTTATTATAATAAAACAGGATGGAGGGATGATCATTTGTTTCTCATGCGTATTTATGCAGCTTTTCATCTAGTACAAAGCCCTGTAATAAGACAAGATTAAGTGTAACCAGGCGTCTCTGGCAGAAGATTGTCTAGCTGAGTCTTGAAAACATTTTGAGAAGGAATTCCACGATTTTCCTCGATGACCTACTCTACCATTTCTCTAACATGCTATTTTTAAGAAGAGGAACAAACAACAACAACAACAGATTTTTCTAATAGGCAAGGTATATCATATTTACTGCAGATTGAGTAGATTTCTTTTTGAAGAAAATTGATTGCTATCCTATGGTAACCTTTAAATATTCAACAACTTCATATATCCTTCACCAAACTTTGCCCTTGACTAAAACACCTACTTCCTTTAATCTTTCCTAACAGACCATATTTTTTAAACTTCTTATTGTCCTTGTAGCTCTCCTCTGGCCTCTCCTTTTTCTACATCCTCAGGCACTGAGAGCTTTTGCATTGTCCACTCTTATCTCCTGAACAGCAGTTCCCCCTCCCTTGTAGACTGATCATTAAAAGCATTTTTCTGCATCATGTTGTCTTTGAAACTCAATGTGAAATTTCAAAATGAGAATAACAAGTGCCGCCAATAACCCATGTTTGACTAATGGGCTTACTTGCAGAGAAGTCAAAGCATCCCAAAGCAGTCCTACCTTGCCTAGGCCCACACCTGCACCTGGCTGGAAACAAGTCCAGCTGGAATGACAAGGTAGCTCCAGGGTCCCAAGCTTCAGGGGAAAAAACAAAACAAAACAAAACAAACCAACCAAACAAACAAAACCAAAACCACAACAACAATGAAAAACCCACCAAAACCAAAACAAACAAACAAGCAAAAAACTTAAGACTTTTTCATCCCTTAACACGACTACCTGAGATTTTAGGTACCTCAGACCTTCTGGTTCCTCAGATATCAGTTACCTGTTTTCACTTGTTTAGGTTGAAACACAAATAACAGGAAAAGAGAATATGATGTTATGATGTCAAGTTGCAGTTGAAGCAAGCCAGTAGAAGTGCCTTAAGTCATCTTGATATATCTTGTGGCTTAAAGGGATTACCAAGGAGAGACTGGCACCACTAAGTGCTCTGTGCTCCAGCTGAGAAGGTCTGTATGGGAAACCACAGGGCCACCACCATCACTACTTCAATGTCAGTTTCTCTCCCTTTTTTCTCCTGACAGAGTACAACAGAAAGCTGTTGCACCTTTTCTGTCACCCAGGAAGGAGTGAGCTGCTGCTCTGGGTTTTTTGGTGCAGAAACTCCCAATTCCATATGGTGAGATCCTTCTCCGTAGGGTGGAAGCCATGGGACCTCTCTTCTCTTTATCAGAGGTCCAAGGACGTTTCGCCTCCTCATTGAATCATGAGAAAATGTTTTATGTGAAATAATGAATGTGGGGTTTTGCTTTAATCTGCAAAATAAGATGCTGTTTATTTTCCAAAGAACTATTGGAAATGAAAAGAGATGGGAATACAAAAAGAATGCCAACATTAATTAAATTGAAAGCTCAGCTGTTGAATGCTGCACTGTTAAGCTTCCTGGACCTGTATGCCAAACACAGGACATGATTGCTCCAGTCACATTAAACAATCGTTAACTTCTCTGTGTGAGAGAAAATGACTTGGTGCTGCTCAGAGCATCATGTAGGAAATCACTTTTATAACCAGGGGTTGACTGTGAAAAGCAAAATACTGCAATGTAGAAAAGAGCAGGTCATACACTTATGCAGGTAACACAAATGAATATGTGTGACACAACACTTCCTCTCACCCCACAGATCCTGGGACACGGCAACCCTGGCTGTACATACAGACTGGGGAACGAGATGCTGGAGAGCAGCTCTGCAGAGAGGGATCTGGGGGTTCTGGTCAATGGCAAGTTGAACATGAGCCAACAGTGTCCCTGGCAGCCAAGAGGGCCACCCGTGTCCTGGGTGCACCCAGCCCAGCATGGCCAGCCGGGCAGGGAGGGGATTGTCCCGCTCTGCTCTGCACTGGTGCGGCCTCACCTGCAGCACTGGGTGCAGTTCTGGGCACCACAGGATTAAAAGGATATAAAGCTACTGGAGAGTGTCCAGAAGAGGGCTATGAAGTTGGTGAAGGGTTTGGAGAGAAAGCTGTATGAGGAGCGGCTGAAGTCACTTGGTTTGTTCAGCCTGGAGAAGAGGAGACTGAGGGGAGACCTCATGGGGCTCCAGCTTCCTCACAAGGGGAGCAGGAGGGGCAGGCGCTGAGCTCTTCTCTCTGGTCACCGACGACAAAAACCAAGGGAATGCCATGAAGATATGCTGAGGAGGTTTAGGTTGGACATTGGGAAAAGATTCTTCCCCCAGAGGGTGGGGGAGCACTGGAACAGGCTCCCCAGGGAGGCAGTCACACTCCCAAACCTCACAATATTCAAGAAGAGACTGGACAAGGCCCTCAGACACATGGTGTGAACTGCGAGGTTGTCATATGCAAGGACAGGAGTTGGACTTGATGACCCTTGTGGGTCCCTTCCAACTCAGGACATTCTATGATTCTATGATTCTATGATCTCCTGACCCCAGCCTCCCCCAACCCCACTCCTTTTCCTCTAATCTGTGATTCTGTGATTCTGTAATTCTCAGCATCACTTCCTGTTGCCATTGGTGTCCCACTTCTGATCCTGCACAGGCTCCATGAGAGTACCGGCTATCCGGGGAGGTTTTTTTTTGCAGAGTATTTTTACAATAGTGAAGGTTGACCGATATGGGGATGATGTGCCTGAAACTATAGTATTTCACATCAGCTGTCTGGTGGTTTGGGCCTTTTTTTGTTTTAGTTGGTTGGTTGGCTGGTTTGTTTTGAGGTTTGTTTGTTTGTTTGCTTTTTTTTTTTGTTTGGGTTTTTCTGTGTTTTGTTTTGCTTTGTTTTTATCTCAGGGCTGATGTATTTCCTATAAAATATAAGAACTTCCAAACATGTTGGTGAATTCTGGGTTCCACTGAAGGCAGTGGCAGAAGTCTACTGACTTCACTGAGAGCAGGGTGATGCCCACAGGCTGGGAAGGTGTGTGGAAGAGGAAGAAAATTCTTATCCCTGACTGTAGATTGTAGAAGAAAAATGGATGGTAACTTCAGTTTATCTTGTCTAAAAATTTTATTGACCAACTTCACTGCAGAGCATGAAGAACTGAGAACACGATACAAGACAGGCTGTGCTTCCTGGCTTAGGAACACACTTCACAACACACTTAGGGAAAACGGGAAAGAAATTATAACTATTACCACAGCTTGGGTTTTGATACTTCTACCGGAAAACTTAAAAAATTTCTAAAAATAACTACTATTGGACAGATTGTTGGTCTCCACTGAAATCCCTTAGCACCACGAGAGCAGAGCTGAAGCTCCTTAGACCAGCTGTTAGCAGCCAGCTCTAATGCTTGGCTAAAGCCATATGTACTCTGCCCATCTTCCCCATGTAGGAACCCATCACAACTGAGAAAGTGAAGACAAAGCAAAGTGCATCTTGATGATGCTAGGCCTTGCCAACCTATGTCCAAAGTCTCACATGGGACTTTCCTAGATGATAAATAAGCTGGCAGAACAGGCCTATGGCTGCTCAAACTTGTAGGGGCAGCTGGTTCAGCCCTCAGGATCAGCATCTGAGTCAGTAAGGCAGGGTACGGCTGTCCACAGCCAAGGAGCTTCTCACTACTGAAGCTCTGCCAAACATCCTCATTCCTTTAAAAAGTGCTTTATTGTCAGCAGGGTTTGAATAAAGTCTCGTCTCATCCTGGAAGTGAGATGCCCTGAAGAAATGGCATGAATATTATATGTTCAAAAATACATTACATAACATGTGTATTATTTACCTTGTCTTCAGTTAATTGGGGTTTTTTTCATGGACTAGAAAGTACTACAGACTAACAGATACTGACATTGTCTAGCACACTGTATTAAACCCCCAAGACAGGCCTAATTGGCTTGTGGTTGCAGATATGTTGTAACTGACTTGGCTTAAAGTTTTGCTGGCCACTTCATTTAAATTCATCCTTATTTGCTCCTTTAAAACAGGAAGAAGACATCCAGATTTCTTGCGTGAGGTCAGTGAGAGGTTTCTTTCCAGACACAGGGGCCATTTTCTGCCAAATCTTTCAAAATGAGTTGAAACACTAACAGCACTTCAGACCATGAAGCATTAATTCCTACAAGCTTGTTCTCTTGAACCATCTATTTAAATGGTGAATAATTTTGGTATTTCATCTCTTAGACCAAATCTTACATGTCATCTCATGGACCTTACACTTCTGGCTGTTGTCAGGATTGCCTTACAGCAGAGCAGTCACGCCTCCAAAGAGCAGGAAACGATAGAAAATAAGTTGTGTTTCTCTATGAGCCTTGTCTAAACACAGTTTCTGTGCACATACAATTATTTCAGTTGGCAATACAACCTCCTTCTTGCACAGTGCTAGGTTTGTGCCACCACAGGTGGCAGTGTCACATCAGAACATATGTAAGACATAGTAGCCCTTTGTATGCATCTGCCTCCACATATCAGTGTTTCAGTGTGCTCCTTCTGGCATCCACTTCTGGACAAAATTAGCCTTAATTAGATCAGCATAAGGCCTGATGGGGATGCAGTTATACTTAAACAAAAATGTCTTCTTGTAGTGAAACACACTCTTCTTTCTCTATAAGAATAACCCAGATTTGTATAAACATCTTTATAGCTATGTGATTTATCCGCACCAAGAAGGAGTAGGAGAAAGGCAGAGACTGGTTTACTCTAATTATACCAATAAGGCTAGAGCAGTAAGACCTTTCTGTATAGGCAAGGCCCTAAGGTCAGGATATAAACATCGAATAAGTAGTGACCTCTGCGAGCTGGAAGGTGAATTATGGCTTCTGATAATGAAGGTTTTCACTGGACATAGCAGTCAGGACATAGCCATGTAGGAATGTGGAAAATGGCAATGGGAATATAATTTAGCAGAACAAGGAAAGTGCATATAGTAGGAAATCCTTGTTTTTCCACATCATTCAGGGTGTTCTTGGGAACTCAGGACTGGGAAATGCATTGTGTATTGGCAAGTTCAGCCCCTCGCTACCTCAGGCAACATATCCTATAACCTTTCTCGTAACTGACCAAGCTGTGTGCTGAAACCGCTTACCTAGGAAGGGAGGAATGGTGTTCTATATTTCGCCTCCTGGGAGGCTGACAGTTACTTGCATTGACATTTCAGTCTGGCAGCACAAAAGCTGAGTAATGCAGCAGAGTATGGTGGCGGTGCCAGGAGTCTAACATGCTCAGCTGGAAAGCTCGTAACAAAAAGGCAGGAATTAAAAAAAAAAACCCACAACCAAACACTAATAAAGTTTGACTCCCAGAAAAACTGCATTCCTAATTCTCTTAGGAAAATCCTAGCACTGGCTGTTGCAAAATGTACACATGTGCCTCCAGGGCTGGCACCTTAGTCATTCAGAAAACATTCCCCAGTCTCATGCAGACACTGTGAGAGGTTAAACGTCGCTGGCAGCTAATGAAAGAGCTGAGCCATGGACGATGACCATACTGACCAAGTGTGGGAAACACAGAGGTTTCCACAGCTTGTGAACTTGTAATTGCATTTCCCAAAATGTTGATTAACACCCACTGTGTAAAGAAAGAAATTCTTCCATCTAGCCTCTCCATGCAGAACCCACCCAGGGACGGAGAGGGGGGAGCAACGATACACCACCAAGGCTATGCCCACACAGCAAGCCCCGCTCCTGTGACTCACCCCGATGAGAAGCTGCTCACAGAAGTCTGCACACACATCTAGCAGACGGCAGCCTGTTCCCCAGCCCCATGGCTTCCCCAGCCAGTCCCCTCTCCAGGGATGGGGAGCAGGCGCCTGGCATTCCCTCTCGCATGCCTCCTCCTCTCAGAACCAAGGGGAAATTCAGAGAGACCACTCAGCAGCTGGGCTGCTCATTCCCCACATCAGCAACAAAAGCATTGGCATTTGGAGCATTTAAAATATCAAGTGCACCGAATATCTACCTTTGGTCCTCAGTGAGATGACAGGGCAGCTTGCATGTAAGGGGTCTGATTTTCCAGGTTCTGTGCAGAAGTTTTGTGCAACAGTATACAGGGATACAGAACTTTTCCAACCCAATATGGTTGAGAGCACCTTGCAAGAGGTGCCAAGACTACAGCCAGACCTTGAGCTCTGCCCCTTTCTCTGACTCTTCAGAGCCACTCTGACCCTGTCACCAGAAAGTTCCTCAATGGCAACAGGGAGGAAAACTGACAGAAAGCCCCAGAAACCTTCAGCTCCCTTCTTCTGTACCCTGGCAATATCTCCTGCCATATTTGAAGACCACAGATGCGGAGCCAACAAAAACACACATTGCTGGGTGCCTCCAGTGCACACACTTCTTCTGGGACAGTTTTGTTAGGCTGGCCCAATGTTGAGCACAAGCCTCAGCTCTATCAGACTTAAGAAGCTCCTTTCTCGTGCTCTCCCATCACCACCTTCCCCAGAGGAGACCCAGAGGGAGCAATAATCTCTACAACAACTTGGATAATTTATTAAAACTTCCCCTCTTCCAGAGAGAGCCAAGCTTCCTTGACTTAGAGCCAAAGATCACAACTATTTCAAGGCTTTTCTCTCCTTCTTCATTTCATCCTGGGCACTAAGCATCCTCCTCCAGTGCCACAGAGAGCTGAGCTGAGGCTCAACACCCAGAGCCACTCAGGCCCTACCAGAGGTGACAGGAGCTCATCAGAAGTCAGATCCTACCATCCATTTGGAGGTAAATAAATAATTGGACATTTTGTCCAGGTTGTCTTTTTGCATGTCAGCAGAAAAGCAGACCGTGAATTGCAGGTGGGCCAACAAGTCCCATGAAGGTCTAGTGGCTGGGGTAAGGAATACCCTTTTGATTTTCAGCTGAACATACCTCGTTGAAAATCAGATTTGATAGTCTTTTCTGGGCTGCAATACTGTGTGGAAACTGAAAGGCAGAAGGCGAGGGAGTGAGGGGGTAAGGGAGAGAGGTTACTTAAGCACTATGGTTTCAGAAAAGATTACTCGAATCCTGAAGCCAAACAGAACAGCTGCTCTTATTTTAGTTCAAACCAATTATTTTCACAATTCAGGTGATCAGCATCCCTTGGTTTCTCTGCACATATGTTCACATCCATCTCCTCTTGACCTGCCTGACATATCTAAATAGCTGTGGTAGTACAAACATGAGAGCTGAAGGATAAGGAAGGGGACTTATAAGTGGTGACAATTTTAAATTAATCTGAATTCCCACCTGTCACTTTCTGTCTCAGTCTAAACCCATCTCTAAAATCCAATCTCATAACTCTGCCCTTGGTGACCAGTTAGTATAGCGGACTGCACAATATGCCCCTTCTGCAAGGATGATTTGGGAAATCATGCTGCTCCCTATGGCTGTAGATGAAATACCCACTGGGGACACCATCGGTGTATTTGGTTTTGTACTCTTGATGAATCATCAGGTTTAAGACAAAGATTTGAGTGAAATATTAGCAGTATGCAATACCAGAAGGCGACTAATGCCTTTCCCTTTATCTTGGTCCCATACACTCTTCCAACCTGCCAACATAACCTAGCCTATCTCCCCTGAGTCTTCGCTCTTGTGTGGTCCAGCCCGTTCTTTGGACCTATATATCGTCAAGCCCTGTGCTCTGCAGGCATTCCCCAGACTTGCTCCTGCTGCAGCATGAGGTCACGAGCTCTCTCACCCCCAGACCTAGAGAATGTACTGCACAGCCCAGGTCCATTTTGGCCTAGAACCAGCTCCAACCAAATATTTGACAGCAACTGGCTTTTCTCCATCACTCTCACAATACATCGTCAGTGACCAGCTGCAAAAGATTGGATGAGAAAGGAGCTGAGTGTCTTCAGGATAACGCTGTTAAATAAAGTACACAGCTCTTCTTGGCATCACACTCTTCATCCTCTTCCTTCCTCTGCAAAGGCCAGAAGAGTAGCACCAACATGCCAAAGCAGTTAATGATGAGCAGGTAATGCCGGCAGGAGATTAAGTGTCTTTCCAAAGCTGACTGAAGTCAGTGGAAAGACTTTACATTCACTTAAGGTCCTTGGAACGGGCCCTAAAAGAAGCTGTTATGTGTGGGATATTTATGTAGTTTTAAATTAAAGACTATAACAGCTCGTAGACAATTTAGTGTCCTGGATCTGAAAAGTGGGGTTTTTTTAATTATCTTATAACTGAAATTTTTGGATTAATAATATGTATTTAGAAGAGTTCATAAATATGCATTTAATTGCTAAACCACTGATGTCTCTATAGCTGTAAACACTCTACCAGTTTAATAAAGTACACTTTAAAAGCTTCCTATCATTAGTCTTTACACTGCAGGGTCAATAATTATGTGTAATTTATGCCTCTCATTGCAGGATTTTTTTTCAAAACAAGTACCAGCAAGTTTGTTTTGCTAAATCTTTAAATATTCAATTCAGCTACAGGACTACCTTGATTAAGGTATACTGAATAAGATTGCCTAAAAAGCTATGCATCGGTAAGGCCGGACTAGGCTTAATAGCTTAAGATAGGGGCTTAGCTAGATAGATCAATTTTTAAAAAATCTTTTTTCATGTTGTTAGGGTAAGGATCTCCTGGCCATGAGAAGTTATTGAGGTCAAGAGCTTAGCATGATGGAGAAGGACATCAGACAGGTTCAGATGAATAACAAGAGCATGCAGTTATCATAGCACTAACTAGAGAGAGCATCAGCAAAGAGATGAGGTATTGGAGTAGAGACCTATAGGGAACACCTAGCTATCCAAGGAAAGGAAGTTTCGAGGGCGTAGAAAACAATCATATTTGCCTGATGTAAAGTTTTGTAGAATTTCACCTGTAAGATCAATGCCTCCCTCTCTCAGAGACCCTTGACTAGCAAGCCTAAGGAGCTGATTAGCTATGGTCTGTCCCACTTTCCAGTGCAGAGCTCCTGAACACTACAACTTTGTTTTACAAAATTCATTGCACATCTACCCAAATTCCTTCTCCCTCTGTCCTGTGTGTGTTTTTTCCTTGTGCCTCTCTGCTCCTTTTCTAGGCCTTTTTCCCAAGTGCTACTTACTCCTGCATGTAGCACCAGGCCAACATGCCTAGGAACCAAATTTGCAATCCCATAGGTATTTGATACAACACTTGGGCAACATGATTTCACCCATGATAGCTCTTGTTTATTCAGGCAAGCAGAAAATAGTTGTGATTCAGTCTGACTTGGCAGTAAACATTCAACAAACAATCTTGCTATTAATGATAAGAATCAGTGTGTCTCCAAATGAAGAAAACTTCTGCCTAAAGCCTGACCCTTACAAAGAGGTGTCAGTAAGGGAGGCCTTCTACAATTTCTCTTCATGACTTTCAGGGTCTGGATGAGAAGACCCCCTTATGGGTTGCTCATCCAACAGTTCCTCGTCTCTCTGGATTGCCTGAGATGTGTATAGAGGACAACTGGCTTTGGGGCATCCCAGCCACACAGAAGGGCCTCAGCAGGAGGTCTGTCGCTTGGCCTGCCGCCTCCATGCTGGGTCGTTTTGGGGTCAGGAGCAGCTACAATCTGGATGGCTTGAAATGGAAACCAAAATTCCAGCTCCCTGTGACACCCACCCTTCTGCCAGCTACTAGATTCAGTCCAATGAAACTCTTAAGATGTGACTCAGTTTTAAATGTGTTAGTAATCCTAGTAAACTCAGTGGGTCCAGCCATGACACCTAAAGAAATCCGTGTATTCAGGGACTTTGTAGAACTAAAGTCTCATTAACTTTCCATCACTGCTAACCTGAAAAAGATATGCCTTGAAACATGTATGCACAAAAAAATGTAAATCAGAGAGTGTGTGTTATGAATACTCACTTTGTCTCTTATGGCTTTTGTAAGGGCAATCCACAACCTTTACTTTCTTACATAGACTCCTTGCTTGACGCGTTTACTCTGGTCCTAGCTTGTGAGAAGAGCTTGCTTAGCAAATTCTGGATGTTTCTTCCTGTTATTCATTTGGTAACTGCAACCTTTCCACCATCGATTAGTGTGTTGTAATATAGGGTGTTAATTGACTTTAAACATTTAATTATGGTTTGTTTGAGCACAGCATTTTACAAGCACAGTGGTTCATCGCATTTCTGGAACAAGTACAATACAGCATCTTTAAAATTATGCACAAATAATAGATTAGTTTCAGCAACACTTTTTCAGCAGCATTAATAAAATCTCTCAAGCATGCATAGAGCCAATGGCCAGGAGGATTCTCAGGAGGTCTTTCATACAGGATGCACATCTTTGTTACGAAATTCCTCAATGCCTTTTTGCTGTCTCCCTAATGACCAGTTAAATGGGCTCCCATGAGAATGCCTGAGTCAGAGCCAGCTTGAAAACTGCTGAGGAAACATCCTCTCTTACTGGAAATGATTTCCATCAAACTGCCATGTACCATATTTAGACTAACGGATCAGTAACGCCAAACAGAGAGAGCTAAGTTCACAGGGCTTGAGATTCTGCTTTATGTGAAAAGAGATTGCCTTTGTCTGGCCGCAGTTGCTTTAGGGCAGGCAGTCCAAGAGCTCTGCAATGCTCAGGAACAAATTCCAGTGGTGAGTGGTTGCCACCAGTCAGAGTTGGAGCGGGGCAGGCAGCGTTCAGGAGCAGCAGCTAACCTGGTGGGCTCTAATTTGACCCACAAATGAGATATCAGGCACATCGTCTAACACCTAACTGTGGAAAAGCTAGTCTAGCGAGTCAGCCTGTACTAACTCTGTGGTTTAAACCTGAAGCACTATTTTTCTTTCTTATATAGCAAATATAGAATGCAGAAAATATGTTTTCAACCATGTGCATCCCCCATCAGTGAATGCAGATGGCAAACCAGTAATTAATAGAGCATAGGGACTTCTAAGGTCACTGGAGAAAAGAAAATGCCTGGCCTGTGTTATGCAAGAAGTCTAACTTAAATCTGCCTTTTTTTTTAATTATGCTTTTCTTGCTTAGCTCAGCGTCTATTAAGCAGATAATGGTAGCAGAAAGCAAACTACATGCAGGAAGTTTTCTTTATTTTCATATAATAAAAGATATTTGTTGAGTCTGGATTGCTTAGGTAGCTGTCTAAAGCATTTTTATTTTTAGAACTAGTGAAAAATGTTTATCAAGGACTGGAAGGAAAAGTGACTCCCTGGATCTCTCCATGCTTGTTCTTTGTATTTGAAGGACAGTATTTTTATAAGGCCCCAGGTTTGTCCAGTTGTGTTCCCATGAGTATCTGTACTAGCTGTGACATTTTCTTGGGCAGATAAGTAGGAGTTTAAAAAATACCAGGGTGGAGTGGGCAGGAGAGGTGGTTGGGAGGAGCATGTTCAGAGGTCAGTAGACCCCAATTCCCTCAAGGGCCTGCTGTTCATAAACATCTGTAAGTGTCTCAGTGAAGTGTGTTTCTCCTCCTGGCTGCTGGTCCTGCCTGAGATTGTCACCTGGTGTTGCAAACAGCTGCTGCATTAGCCCCAGCAGAGGAGTTCTCTGCACCAGTTCCAGACACTTCAGTTCTGCCCTCAAACCACAGAGGTAACAGCAAGGTCCCAGTTCACAGACATCTTTCTTCCCCTTCTCTCCTCCCTCAAAGGCTAAGAATTATCCATTTCTATTTCCTCCCCTTCCAGGAATAACATTAATATTGCAAATTCAAGCATTCTGAAACTAGAGGTTGCTGTAATTAAGACTATTTATCTTTGATTATATAAGAGATGTCTAGGTCTGAGCAAGAGAGTCTGGGTTTGAAATTGGATTAGAAGTCCAGGTTGCTCAATACAAATAGGTGGGGAGGATGGCTCCCTACCCCACTCCTTACCTACAGGTCTGAAAAGGAAGACCTAGGTTTGGGCTTAGGTTAGGGTCCAGACAGACCTGGCATGTTCATTTTGTGACTTTTTCTATAGCAACTCTGAATTCCACAGCAAGCTGAATAAACAGAGGACACCAGCTCCCGGCACGATAAAGTTGCATGAAGTCTGAAGCACATCTGCTTTAGGTGCTGCAGAGATTGGAAACTATGAAGCCAATGAGTCAGGGGACCAAAGGAACAGAAAAGCATGACTGCCTCCTTGGGGGAGCTGAATTCTGCTCTTGCCTCTACCACAGCGTGCCTGCATGATGGCAGATCTGAGGATTTATCACAAGAAGTCTTGCACTCCTCATTTTCTGTATGACAAACCTAAAGCCTTATGGTCTGAGTTGCCCAAATGTTGAAACTCATAACTTCAATCAAAGTCAAAGGGCATCTCTTCTTGGATGTTGACATTAGTGTTAAGTGGACTGAAAGATAAAATTCTCAGGCTTTCAGAAATGAAACATCCAAGCTACTAGATGTCCTGTAACTGTAAAACAAGGGGTTTATATCCTTTCCTTTCATCAGGGCACTAGGAGTTAAAAATCACTCTTGTTTGTGGAGTCTATGCACCAGCTACTGATGCTTACCACAGGAAAGGCAATGAGGAAACTGATAGCCATATCTTCAGAGCAGGCTTTAACATTGTGCAACAAGTGAAGACTGGAATCACACATTAGGCAGATGGCAGAACTAAACTTGTCGTTATTTGTGTGCAGCCCATCCTGTACACTGAAGGAAACAGAACCTCAGTGGAAAAAATAGCGTGCAGAGAGTGACTGAAGACTCTCATAAGGCAAGCACATAAAGACTACAAAAAAAGGTTGCACAAGCATCTTCATCTCAGGCAACAGCTAATTTCTGAGGGCTTGACTTTGCAAGCTTCATAATGTTCTTTTAACTTAAGAGGTTTTTGTTTGTTTGTTTGAGGAGGACAATTGCTTTCAGTCATGCAAGCAGATTATCAACTAATTCTTTGCCGAATACTTTCAAAGGAAGGGACCGATCCTGTCTGGCTAGGTTCATAATAATAAATAAAATAGAAACAAGGGCTGGTCTCTGGCCCAGAGGCCAGGTAGAACCATATGCTACGTCCATATGGTTAAATCTTTTCCTCTCCCATGCTCTCTCCACCCAACGAGAGTGGATACATCTGGACTGGGAAGAGACTCTAGCACGTACTGTCTCCAAACCTTGATCTAGGAAAGTGCTAGCTGGCACAGGCCCAAACCTGACCAGGGAGTTTGATAGAAGTTAATAAATAGAAAAAAATCACCTGTGGCCTGAGTCTGTCTTGTTTGCTATTATACATACAGCTGGAGTATATGCTTCTGCTGCTAAATAAGATCAGGACCACATCTTGGATGAAGCAGTAGCCTTCTGACTTTCCACACTGCACAGGTATTAGTGTATTCCTGGGCTCTGTGCTGGAGCCGTCCTGCTAGCTGCTAGAAATAACACCTGAACATGGTTACAGCTATTTCCAGAAACCATTTTGTGTAGGTGGTAGGGACTGGATTGACAGGACTGACTTGCTCTGCCCCATGTATGACTATGGCACCGTGCCAGCAGGCTCTACATCCCGTGCACCCTTACTCCACGCACTGGGGAATAGAGCATGTACCCTCAGTCGTGTTACCTAAACTCCCCTCTCAGGTGCTGCAGACAGCTCCGTGTAGGCCAAATTAATCCTCCTTGATGTAGAAGACAGCAAAACACACAGGCAGATACCCGAAGCACACCAGGGAGCTGCAAGGAGATGCAGACAGATCCTCTGTGGCCGTTCAGGGAGAGCAGGCTGCAGGGCAAGATGCAGAAGACAGGAGAGGTTGCTGGTGGCAGCTTGTCCCAAGACAGCCTACCTACAGTGGGCACCAGTGCCAATGCAAATTTCAGAAACTGAAATCTGATTATAGAGTGGCACAGGATGCCAAGAAGCATGCCAGCGTGGCTTGGCACATCAGAGGGAACTGTAATGAGCTGCACCAGATGTTTGGCTCTGGTGAAGAAGCTGGGCTTTGGCAACCCACAACCTAAAACTCCAGGGCTGGGACCTACCTGGCACCAGAAGGACCTCTAGACTCTGTGCTCCCAGGGAAATATTGGTGGACGGGACCTGTGGGGAGAGGATGGGAAGGGAGGCTGTCCTCCAGAAGTCTGCCTTCTCCGCACTTATATCCAGTCTCAGGGGCAGGAGCAATAGTGCAGGAACACAGCAGTTGTACAGGTACATTGCTCCATCACATCTCCTTAATGGTCCTGAGGGAACGAGAACAAAATTTGGGGGAGAGGTGACCTGTGGTGCTCAACAACTCACACAGCTACAGGAAACAGGCAGCGAGAGCCTCTTGAATTGGCAGCCTCTTGTGATAAGCGCAGTAAATGAAGCTGCAGCAGCGAGAGATTATTTCCTTATCAGCCATGTCAACACATCTGCTCCCATCTCTGCTTGCTGGTGGTGCAGCATGTGGTGGTAGCAGACATGCCACAGAGCACAGAGCTCATGACCTGTCAGGCATGCGTCCTCCTCTTGGCACACCTCCAGGATGAGGCTGAGGATGCTGCAATGCATCCAGAAATGCCCTAGCCTACCCAAGAGAGCTGTGCCCTGGCCAGGCACACCCGGGGTGGGCAAGCCCAGCCTACATTACAGTGTTTATTTTCCTTTTGCAATGTTACAGAATTGCCTGAATCTCTTCTCCAAAGGGTGCTCCTGGGACCATGGCCCCTCAAAACATGTCAGGAGATGTTGGTCTTGGAGGGCAGATAGCCCTGAGATCCCCAGCTGGGAAGTTGGCAGAAGGAAAGGAAAGCCTGTAAACCAGATAGCAATGGGGCTGAGTTGTTCCAATGAGTGAGTAGACTCACACAGACTGTGAGAAGGAGATGTTCGAGGTATTTTACATGACCAGATGTGTGAATATAAGCAGAAATTTCCTGCTTACAGGAAGGAGAGAAGGAGAGAGGAAGGGTTGAGGGAGAGAGAAGAAGAAAAATCTATGTATATGTAAAAAGAAGTAACTGATTTATTTTTTTTTTACAGCTATTGCAATAAGACTAGAGACCTTGCTGGAGCTGATGCTGCAATGTGGTACATGATGGCTGCAATGGTGTTAACCCCTGCCAGAGAGACACAGATGAATCCTCAGCACTGTCCATCCTTGCTGGCTTCAGGACCCCAGGCTAAGGCTGAGGACTCACCTGGCTCCATGGTCAGGGAGACCAGATTCAGCTGCACAAGCTCACCAACCTCACACCACTCAGGCAAGGATGGTGGTAGTGAGAGTAACACAGCCCTGATAGCACTGCTGTCCGTCCCATCCCTCCCATCCCTCAGTTCAGGGCACCAGCCACAGCCGTGGCACCCCATAGCAGTGGCAGCAAGTATGCCTGCACACATCAGCCTGCCTGGAGTCCCAGTGCCCCCCTTGGCTGGGACAAGCACCCCTTTCTTTCTCTGGACATGGCTCCTGCTTCCATTTCACAGCAGCTGGCCATGCCTTTCCTTCTTGCAGGCTCTGACTCCTGGGGAGATGAGGCACAGCAAGAATCCTGCTGGCTGACTTCCATGCTGAGAAAAAAACCCACACAATTCAAGTACAGCAACACACACCAGTGCAAAAGTTGCAGCTGATGGTTTTGTGGTCTTCCACCGTGATCATGCCTGTTGCAGACCTGAAGGTCCCGAGCTGGCGCCCCAGCAAGCTGTAAGGGTCAGAGGTGTCTGGTAGCAACCTCATCACAAGCTCCCAAAAAGTTGCAGGCTGCACATTAGCCAAACTCTGCCAGTAGCCCGCAGGGATTGCTCCCTGTTGGATATAGTGGCATAGGCACAGCTCTGAGTGTGTTTGTGAGTGTGAGCATGAGCACAGGCAGCTGTGAGACAGAAAATGTTCTGAGATCTTCCATAGGCACCAGAAGAACCTACCACAGCAATTATTCTCTCTAAAATGCAGTAGGGGAGAAGCTGCTGAGTGGCTGGGGCAGTTCATTTAGTGGCCTTATTATGGATTTGGGAGCATTCAGTTTTGGTCTGTTAATAAGAATTATGATGAATGTTATTTCATGTTAGGTTTAGCCATTTGACAGACAGACAATTATTATATTTTCTCATTTTCTGAAATGACCTGCTCACCTACTCTACAACAAACTATCACTTTAGAGTCTTGTTTTACATGACCTGGTCAAGTTTTCTTTGTATGGCTGTGAAATTGTTTTTGTCTAATTCAAAGTTTTTGTAAATCCACTGACAATTGCCTCTTAAAATCGGAAATACAAGCTTGATTCTCTTATCTCTTACATGCCTGGCCAAATAGTTTTACTTGCTTACACCATGTGCTTTGAAAAAAAGAAATGCCAAATAATAAAAAAATGAAATCTGACATACTGGCAAATATCTTCTCCTCTTATTTATTCTATTTTTTAAAAAATGTTCTTCCAAAAAGTACAACTGACTCAGAGTTCTCACACTTATCAAAGCTCTTAGCAGAGACACAGCCAGATTTGACTGTGTAGCCCATATAACAAGTTCAGATCAATATAATAAAGGGCAAAAACTGGTTTTGTTTTGAATCTGTAAAATGGAACTGCATCTGTAGGATTTTTTAGCTCCTTTTCATATTTGAATTTAACTTGCCCCTTTTTACTTTGTAATTAAAATTACAGACTATTAAAGTGATTTCTTCCAGCAAAACTAATCTGTTCAGTATGGTCCAAATCCTGTCTCTCTCTCTACCCAATCTGTGTACCACTCTTTCTCCTTCTGGAACCAGGGGTTCATTGACTTCCTATAGCTGTTTTGGATTCAGTGACATGGGTCATGGCAATAGCCAGGCTTTAAAGCAACTCTTTTGTAGCTAGACACAGATGAAGTATCCTCTCTACACAGGTCTATTAAAAGAGCTGTTCTCTCATATTTGTACCATTTCACCTCATTTTGGTTGTGAACTAACCCCAGATTCCCAGGTCCAGGGACTGCACCCTGTGAGCCAAGCTACCTGACACAGCACAGCAAGGAACCGAGCCTGATCCTCAGGACCTGCCTCTGGGCTAAGCACAAAAGTGGACATGGATTTTTCTTTCCCTACCCATGTACTGTGGGCCAATGCCACAGAGCTGCTAAAGTCACTTGGTTTGCTCAGCCTGGAGAAATGGAGACTGAGGGGAGATTTCATGGTGGCTACAGCTTCCTCACAAGGAGAGGAGGAGGGGCAGGGGCTGAGCTCTTCTCTTTGGAGACCAATGATAGAACCCGAGGGAATGGCAGGAAGATGTGCCAGGGGAGGTTTAGGTTGGACATTACGAAAAGGTTTCTCCCCCAGAGGGTGGTGGAGCACTGGAACAAGCTCCCCAGGGAGGCGTCACGGCCCCAAGCCTGACAGTGTTCAAGAAGAGACTGGACAAGGCCCTCAGACACACGGTGTGACCTGTGGGGTTGTCCTGTGCAGGGACTTGATGATCTTTGTGGGTCCCTTCCAACTCAGGACATTCTATGATTCTGAGATGTCCAGAAATGTCACCAGGGCCCCTTTTTTCTATATTAAACGTAGAATTAGAAACAGGGACAACCCTCAGTACCTTCTCAGCAACTCCTATGACACGGGCAGGAGCTAATGGGCTGAAACACACAGGTGAGAAGCAGAGCAGGGGCTGGTCATTCTCCATCAGGTTTGTAAATGCTCCTTGGCTATCCTAGTGGGCTGGAGACTGAAAAGATCAGGTTATAAAGTAACCACATCTTTCTTGGCTCCTATGGCTCTGTCAAGAAAATGCACGTATACCCACAGAAAGCATAAGAAAAGCCTGTGCAAAAGTACCAGCACTAGTTCCAGACAGCTACCAGGGGCACAACAGCTGCTTTAATGAGGCCATTCTCATGGGATCTTCAGCTCAGTGAAGAAACGCAGTAACAGCATGGGCAAATTCTAGTACTGTTATTTTCTTTTACCAGTGCCCAGGCAATGCCAGGTTTTGGTACGAGCACAGTACTTTTTGTGACAAGTAAAAATATCTCCTGTGTCTACACTTTAATTGGCCCTTCCCTGATAGTCACAGAACAGTGTGTTTCGCTTTCACTTCAAAGCATATGCCACTTTCCAGGAACAGATTTTCTTCCTGCTCCATTGTCTTGCCCAAAATTGAGATGTCGAGGTCAATCATTGTTTGGCTGCAGCAAGGAAAACAGATTGTATTACCTGGTGGAACTAGGTTACCCCCAGGTATAGGTTAGGGCATTTTCTTTTTTCTCCAGAGCTGGAAATTATCCATTACTGCATACTAAAAAGGAAATTGAAAGCAGTTCACTTTTCCTTTGCTTTTGCTAAAACAGATGAATTGGCATTTCAGCTCTGTGGAGAAATTCACAGGGCCAATCAAAAAGCCAGAGTATAGCTTCTATATAATTAAATTGTAGGCAGTTATATTTTCCAGCAGCAGGTATGTTACTTGAAATGAACCTCCATGCTGTGTATCCGAGCAGTTCCAATTAAGAAAGTTCTGCTTTGAGATCTCACAAGCCAAAACACACAGTATGGCATTGTGCCCTCAGCTATTAAACTGGAAATACAAACCACTTTTTTGTGGTTCAAATAATCTCCAGGAGATAGCTTTACTGGAAGTTTTAAGTCATATTCTTCACATTATATTCGTCTAAATTGATGATTTCCATGACCTTTTCATATAATTACAAGAGTGTTGTGTGTCCATTTTGATTAAATGGTTCCATACACCATTATGTTGCAGTTGTTTTTAATGTTGCTGAAGTAATTAGGTGCTCTCTTCTCACTCTCCTCACAGGAGACTATGAGGGACACACTGATTTCTTAAAATCAGTATCTACTTTTAATTGCATTGCATTATCTGATATTTCCACTCAACTGATGTAATAAATTGGTTCATAAATTTCATGGATGATAAGAAAGAACTGATCATAATCAGAGACAGAAATTTATAAGAAGACTATTAAGAACAGTAAGCCATACAGTTTTGTACTTGGGCTTCCTTGCCATGTAATATTACAAATGAATGGCATACTTTAATGACTAGAAAATTAAAATTTAATGGACTTTCCATTGCCGCCTACTGTCTGTGCTTTATTTGAACTCAAGGTAGAGAGCCTCTATTTTCATTTAATTCGACTGACTTGTTGGATGTTTTCCATTCAGTTAAGTGACCTAGAACATGTATTTGCTGGCATTGCTGATGATAGTAAGTTGATAAAATCAGAAACACAGATCTTCCAATTCTTTTCTTATATTTGTTGTTGTTGTTATTCTCAGCTACCTTTTTTGCTCCTCTGACAATCCTATCCTTAATTCTTCTAAGTCACTAAAAGTAGTGTCTCCCTGAGGAATGAGGAGACATGTCCTTTAAAGCCCCCCAACACAACACAGTGGGTGCTGTGAAAATGATTATGTAGGCTTGCAATGTATTAATAGTAATTGCATTGTTAATTTCATTAGCCCTTGCATTATCATTATGTATTAATTATTATAGTTGTGCCACTGAGTGCTAATATCAAACTCTGACAGCACCAATTCCCTGAATGCATTTTGTGGTTGCTGAATGTGATCACTGTTCAACAAACTGCTGCTTTTTGACAGCTGCAAGGTAACTAACGCAATTGTCTATATTTAGCAAGCACCATACACCACTGAAATCTTTCCTACGTAAATTTGGTATGGAATTTCAAATTTAAAGTGGAGTAAAAGTCAAGCAGCCAAATCACAGCAAGGAGACTCTGCTGCCAGGACCAGGAACAGAGTACAAGGCAGGAAATAAAGTCTAGATGCTCTTTCTTTGTTGGTGGCACGAGCTATACCTCAGAAAAGCAAAAGTCTCCCCAGAGGATTAACCTCTCCCTGACTGACCATTCTTCATCCTCAGGTGACTCTGGATGGCCAAGCCAGGCAGCAGCAAAGAGCACCCCTATTGCCTCTAGCAAGATGGGGGACAAGGCGACATTGAGGCAACAGCAATCTCCTCACCACCAGCCTGGCAAGGAGTGAGGAGGCAGCTTGGCCCTCCTGCTACTTGAGCTACCCCATCCTGAAATCAAAATAGCCCCAAAAAACTTACTGGCCTAAAAGGCAAGCAATGCCAGGTACCTTCTGCCCACCTGACTAGCATGGCAAGGACAGAGAGGGCAGCTGACTGTCGTGCTCTGGAGCCCACGTGTGCAGCAAGGAAGCTGGCCTTCATCCTTGTTGAAAGTGTTGGGCAGACCTGAGGTTTCTTACTGTGGCCTCTCATCCTTCACAACAACTTTGCCTTTCACATTTTTAAATTTTGCTTGTTATGTCTTGCCTTTGGTTGGATCTACGCATAACATTTCTATGGCAGCTGGAGGTAGAATATCCTGTTTTGCATAGGGCTCAGCAATAGTTCTTCTAGTTGTTTAGAAACCTCAGGCTTGCTTTCAAATCAAATCTATGTAAAGCAGACTTTTAGATAAGGTTTACATGTGGTACAAGCTTGCGTCATGTACAACATGTCTGCATAACAATGGAGCACTGGTCCTGGTGGAAGCCTACAAGTTACTGCAGGAAAAGAAACCATGGTGAGTAATAAATAATCATCTGCTTTGAACCTATATTATTTTCCAGTCTATTTTGACAGTATACTACTACAACATTCTGCTTCCCTTTTATTTTTCTACTATTGCCAGAACACAATAAATACCGTTGTTCAAAAGCACATTATGTCTGTCAGTCAGCCTGATCTGAAGCTTCCATAGAAAGATGTTTTGCAGTCATAAAACAAACAGTAATTCATTCATTCCTCACAAATTCCAGCAAACACTTTAGAGGCCTCTTTGTAATCCATTCACTGCTTTATTGACCCAGAATCCTCCAGGGAATGTCATAAATCCATATAATGTGTACTACCATTTGTGTCTAGATCCTTGATTTAACTGAAAGATATGTTTAAAAATCACACAAAAGCCATACAGTTCTCTTTGGGTCACATACATAAAAACTAGGTCAGATAAGTCAATTAATTCTACAAAGGCCGCTCAGTTTTGCCACTATCCAATAAACAGCTCAACTTTAGGCACGTGCTTAGATTTCATTGGCATGAATAGGACTTAACCACATATTTAAATCTGAGCACACACCCAACTACATCACCTTGCTATTCAGGAAACCAACCTAATTCATAATATTTGAGCATGTATTTCTGCCCACATGACTTACTGCTATATAACAGCTCCTGTGCTTCAGCTGCCTTGAAAACACACATGCTTCATGCAACAAAAGTGAATTTGCTCAATAAAAAAGAGACTGAGGTAATGCCTAGAAGTTAATTTCTATTTAATGGCTTTGATGAATGAAAGGGTCAAAAAAACACAAGACCATGAGCAGGTCAGCAGGGTCAGAGCCATGATCCCACAGCCTGGTGCCACACAGAGGTACCACAGCTGCTGGTTCAGGGAGCAGAAACCAAATTAGTGTTGCACTCTACCAGAGTTAGTGCACCATGAGCCTCCCAAGTCTACATCAGCTCAGGCAAAAACCTTCATTAGCCTAAATATACACCCTCCAGGACTGTAGCCAGCTCATTTAAGACTACCTGGGACATCTCTCCGAGGCACATCATTGTGTCATGTCAACTTACTGCTAAACACATCCCTTTTGGCTGAAATCTTATGCAGAGCGGTCCTACATGATGGTAAACCGCTTAGTCATCCTTTCTTAGACCAAACGTACTGCTTGGATCTCTGCCCTGACAAGCACAGAGATCACAAGAGATTTGGAAACCCACATTTTTTTAAGGATGGCAGAATATCAATGCTTTTCCAGTTAAGAGCAAACACATTTATGAGTCTGGCACATTGGGCGGGATAATTTGGCTTTAACAAAGAAATTTTTACCAAGACAAATAAAACAGCAAAACAAAAAGTAACCCCCCTGGGTGCTACTCTTTTCCTATAGCTAGTCATCAGTTACTTGCAGTAAACTCCTTCAGGGGTTCCCATGCCTTTGGTACATGGGAGAAGTCACATTTTGCTGTCCTTACACGAGCCAAGGAAACCTCTCATTTGTGGCTCTACTGAATGCAGCATCTCACAAGAGCTGCAGCCAAAATTACATTTACTGTTATTTCTGTATTCTTCCCAGCAGACATTCATTTCAAAAATATGTCAACCTCTCCAGTGAATGAGGCAGACATCCTCTCCTCCAGCATCTTCTTCCCTGCCGCAAGCATCTTTCCAATGCCTTGAAGAACGGGTCTGCAGGTCCCGAGGGGCATTAGCCATAGAGCGGTGTGTCAGTTTGCAGCAGTGGGGTACGCAAGCCAAAAGTCTGTACCTTCAACCTTTCTATCCCAGGTTTCCCTGGGTTTCTCACTGATTTGTTTACCTCTGCTTTGGGGTGGCTCCTAGGAGTGTCGAAATTACCCCAGAGAACAGCACAGCACAAGCACCTCTGCCTTTGGCAGACTTTGAATAAAGAAGTCCCTCGAGTCTCTCTACATCTGGGAATGGCAACGCACCCTACTAGGGATTAACAACAGTGACAAAGGACAACTCTTTCTCCAGTGCTAGCAAGGGGATTATTTCTTGTATTCTGGATCAAATGGTACATTAACAGTACCACAGGAACTGGCAAGGAACTGGTGAGGAAATGTCCATTAATTTAACATCTGAATGATCACTGCCTAACACTACATAAATGTAATAAATCACTTCACTTAATCTTGAACAGAAGTGACTGTTCTGAAAAGAGCCTTTTGTTCAAGGCCCAGTGGTTTTGAGATGTGAATAAAGGAGTAATAAAAAAGGAGGAGGTTGGGAGAAAATTTTCTTTAAATGGGAGTTTTGCTTTGACCCTCCGAGAACGGCAGTCTGGTAAAATATCTGAAGTTCTTGTTTTTTATTGAGCAATAAACTACAGCGAGGTTTGAGTCTGTGGTGTCTCAGAGAAATTGTTAAGCCTGGAAATCACATGGCTGAGTGACTGGCATGGCAGAAATATTTGGCACTTCAAACAACTCACAAGACAAATGAGCAAGAAAGAAGAATTTCTTACACAAGTGTAACCCAATTAATGTCAACAAAAACTTGTAAAATTTATGGTTCAATTTGTCTCGGGGAAAGTGCAGAACTGACCCTTTCCTGTACCTTCTGGGCAAGTTCATTAGCAAATTCACTGGTGTCTTGTTAACTCTGTGGTCCAGTTATACAGTCAGGGGCAGGTTCACAATCCTACATCCCTACAAGTCAAGGTTAGAGGTGGAGTGTCATAAAGCTGTTAAAAACACATGACCTCTTGGATCAAGTGCACATCTCCAGAGAAGCAGGTAAAACATACTGAATCAACTAAAACAGAAAGCTGGTCTGGAGAACTTAAAGGTACAAAGGCCCTGGTTCAAAGCCTACCAAAGTCCACAGAAAGTATGACTTGTCTCAGCAACCTTTGGATCGCTGTCTAATTCAGGTGCTTTGTCCTAAATGCAGGCAAGGCAGAACCCCCAAAGAGCACACAAAAAGAACTCTGCCCTTGTGCTGCCACATAAACGTTTTCCTTTCAAAGCGCCTACCTGCACCCCTGCCTGTTGAGCTGAGCATCGAAGCACCTGCCTACATGCCTGCCAATAGAAATCAATCTATGCAAGGGCTTCAATGATATGTCAAGTTGGGGAAAGAGACAGACTTCATCATCACAGTGTCAAACTGGCTGCAGTCAATCACACTAAAAAAACAACAGAAAGGAAATAATGAAGCTGGTTTGGACCTTTGAGCAGCTCATCCTCCTTTTGAACCGAACAGCTTGCTATTGCATGCTGCCAGATCTTAGCACATTACTGCATGGTCATTTCTTGGACTGCTTTATGTACTTATTTAAACCAGCTGATAGCTTGACATTTCTTTTAGTGTTTTACGCTGTTGGTATGCCACTTAGGTCAATGTGTAGTTTTGCTTGCATGTTTGTACAGTCTCATCTAAGATATAAATTGGGTTAATGAACAAAAAAATTGCTGAGACCACAAGAAGCATATTTGTGCATTTTCTCAAGAATGGTTTTCTGAAGAAGCTGTGAATTTTTCATTCAAAAAAAAGGATTTATGAAGAGGAATTTAAACATGGCTTAATTCTTCTCTTCATGCAAAGGTTGCTAAGAGTCAAATGGAGAAAATCCTTCAAACAAAATGAATCTAGGTAAGAAACGCAGAATTTCCACATCACTTCCCTTGTTTAACTTTTCAGCTCCTGTAAAACTGCTGGAATTGCTGTGCATTATTATTATTGTAACACCTTGGTGGTAGTTTGACTTTTTCACTTTGAGAACGATAATTGTTTTCTCTGAGTATAATTACTGACACAGGTTATATTTGATCACTTCTCAAGACTTTCCTTTCTTTACACTTTTGCAGAAGTTCTTTGTAAAGTTTTGTGGACTCTATTTTAATTCTCTCTGCTTGGTTGATTAAGTTGATTCATTTCTTTCTCATTTTGTAAGGTTGTTTTTTTATTTTGCCTTTTTTTTATGGTGGTGTGCTTGGAGGATTTGTCTCAGCCTTTGATTTTCAAAAAGGTTTATTTCACACAGTTGCATCCATACAGTTTTCTACTTGCTTTTCCACTCATCTAAAATGATATATGCATTATTAACTTCTTCCCAGTTCATTCTTCTCTACAAGAGGTAGGTCATGCCTCAAGCTTTAGTCCCAAAAGTGAGTACAATGGAGTCAGGAGAGCTCCACTGAGACCTATCTGTTTTACACTGACACTTCAGATACTTGTGCAGTCTTTACCAATGTTGTACAAGATGCCCTCTAAAATACAGCTCTTTTGAATGACTACATTGGAAGTCATTCTAAATGCCCACATTTAGAAAACAAGTAAGTAAATGAATATCAGGCATGGGTTATCACAGGAGATTCTCAGTTTAAGGTGCAGAGTTTGGATCCTTCACTGCCTTAACCTCTGGGTCACTGCCAACAAGCATCATCCTTCACTTGGATGGATTACCAGAAGACACAAGGGCCCAATCACCAACCTGTTCAAGGCAATGAAGAATGTTGTCAAAATATCTGTAATAACACCCTAAAATCTTGTTCAGGAAAGCACAAACTTTTTATAAAGCCCTCAAAGTACACCTGTAGCCTAATGAGGTCAAATGCTTTGGGAGGAGCTCAATTTCACCTGACCATTCTGTCTCCTCAGGAGAAGGAACCAGCACAGGAACCAACAGTGAAGCAGGTTTGGGGACATGTGTGCTTTTCCTGAGGAACAGCTAAAGAAAAAACAACTTGCTTCACCAGAAGATGATAGCCAAAGAAATACTTATTTCCTGCCAAGATTTAGCAATCTCTTCCTCTGAATTATTATTCTGAAGTCAAGGATGGATAGAAGTCACAAGGACATGACAGTTTTAAGATCCAGCTTATTATTCTTGCCACTTTATTAGAGCTAGAATAAGGGAGCTGGATATCATTACTAAGGGGAATATTTCTATATATTTGACTGCCAGAGTACTCCGTTATAGACCTGGCAAGTTGCAAGGTGTCAGACTTTGAAAATTTATTACGTGCAAGGTTAGGAGTTATTTTTAGAACTTTCTTAAAATTTATGCAAGATTTATGCTTCCTGTTTTTCCTTCAGACCTGTAGTGTTTGCTCAAACTAGCACCCTGAGTCAGAAAGCAGACACATACTGTCAGTCACGTGAACAGCCCTGTGGAAGTCACTGGTACCACTGGGAGGGCTGCTGGGTTGCAACCTAAACCATCTGGCTTCACAAACAGACTGACATGAAGCCACACTTTTGAAAAACATGTGCCCTCCTGCAAGACAGGCTGCCCAGAGAAGTGGTGGAGTCATCGTTCCTGAAGGTGTTTAAAAGGCGTTTAGATGAGGTTCTTAGGGACACGGCTTAGTGCTAGAGTTAGGTTATGGTTGGACCCAATGATCCTGAGGGTCTCTTCTAACAAAAATGATTCTATGATTCCATGATTCTATTCTATGATTCTAAGACTCAACTTCTGCATATCCAACAATGCTGTTTCTAAAGACCAATCTGACGACTCTTTCAGGACAACCTGTACCACATCCTTGTGGCCTTACCCCTGTGTGTAATGATGCCATCTCAGACTCATGTTGTAAAATCCTTATGCCTACCATGATGGATTCACTGTGTGTCTGATTCAACACCTGTTAAATACCAGTAGAAGGACTCAGGCAGACCTGACTGTCAACCAAGTTGGGTTTCTAGTTAGAAAATGGGGGAGTGCTTTTATAAACACCAGCAAGATTCTCCGTGGCAGAAGATTTACATCATAATAGCATCAGAGGTTTATGGTAAAATCCTACACTTCGTTTCCTATAAACTAATTCATGTGACAGAAAAAAAAAAAAAAAGAATCATTTAACTTCTTTTTTTACCCTGAGTCAGAGTTAAGCCCTTGTAGGAGAAGAACAGTAACACACTGTGGACTGAACGACAGCAGTTCTGTGGTTGTTAAAACCAAACTGCAATTTCCCCAAATACACTTCAGACAGAAGTCATAAAATACTGCATGATGTTATTTGTTTATTGTAAAATGCCAGGAAAAATAGGTTCACCTTTGGGCATTCTTAAAGGTAAGGAACCATAAGGTGTGAAAGCATGCTGTCAGAATTCTCATTAAGACATTATTTACTAGTTCAAAATGAATTTACATTGATCTTTTGAAACTATTGCTAACCACAAATGCATTAAAACTAAACAGTCTTCATTTACTGAGAAATAGATGTGTCAGCATAACCTTGATTTTTGTCCAATGCTGTTCCGGCTTTTAATTCACAGGAGCTCAGTGTTAAGCAGTTTATTGCTTGTTGTGCTAAAATATGCTAATTTAATTGTTAATATATTAGATCCTGCAATCATTTTTTCAAAAAAACTCTTCAAAATTGTAGCAGTCCTGGCACATATTCACTGAAATTATTTTCTGCTATACACTAGGTATTGCTTAGAACACTTTTAACAGAAGTGGCAGGCAAAACACATTGAAAGAAATCTGACTGTATTTATCTAGGTTATAAGCAGTTTTAGAGTTTTATAAAAAATATATACACTCTTCAATATTTAAGTTAGTAATGTAACATTTACATTGAAGAAAATGACAACTTTGTTAATGGTTCCAGACCACTGTCTAAAAAAAGTAAGTGATTTTTGTTTACTTGATAACTTTATAACACACGCTTAAAATACCATTATGTGTGCCTGAGTCGAAGCCAAACAGAGCTTACGGGTTCACTTCACAGTAGTCTTTGGACTAAGTTTCTGTCACAACAAGAAATCCAAGTCAAGAGGGTAAGGAGGAATTCCACATTTGGTTCCTGCCAGTACCCCATATGAATTCGTCATTGGCCTCTCTTCTCAAGGATGGTGAATGAGGAAAAACAGCAAATTCAAGTACAGCTTTTCCTTTTCTAGCCCAGTGCTTGCAAGTGCTAGGAGGAATCACCAAGTTCTCTATTTTTAATCAAGAACTTCAGCAGTCTCAAACTTCCACTTTGCTGTCCTAAGGTAAAAAAAAATCCATGTTGAGCTCCTGCTCTATCCTTCTTTTGCTGTTGAATCTGTTTTGTTCCTGTTTATTACTACAGGAACCTTGCAAGCTAGATTTGCCTCTGTTGCACAGTGCAGAGAAAACCCACATCGCTGAGGTGTGCCTGGCAGGAAGAGCTGCTCCATGGGGAGAGCCTGGAGCTGGAGCTGCCTCCTCACAGAGCCACCTCATCCCGTGCCATTGAAGAAAGGCCTGGCTGGGCTGAATGGGGCTATTCAGAGCTGTACCTGACGACTGGTTGCTCTCAAAAATGCAAATGGACCTTCCTGCTGTGCTTTGGAAAGCAACTTCTTCAATCCCGACCCCTTATACAGGTTTAAACTGGTCTTCGTGCAAGGAAGGGTAAGGACACCAGCCTAGTGCAAACTAGGGCAGCACAGCTGAAGATCCAGGATTTGCACAGAGACTGATATGAGTCTGAGCACCTGAGACTCTTGAAACTAACTCTTCATTTTAAGTTGTGAGTGGCAAAATCTCATCACCCCAGGGTGATACCATTGAAGCACCTTGCATCATCTAGTCTCCACAGGTAGTCATGGTGTGTTTAGTTCATGTATGAATGAAGGAATACAGCATGTGGCAGACTTGTTCTTCTGCAAAAATGGTGAAAGTATATTGGGACATACAGTGGAGTCCGCAAGACAATTAAGCAGTTTTTCTACTCAATCTCAGTTGAAATGGAGGAGTCAGGCTGGGACACAGCACAGAGAAAGATCTGGAGCAGAGTTCAGAAAAGAATAACATGAGTGATCTCATGTTGAGAATTCTCACGTCAAGATCATGGGGAAAGAAAGTGCAGCAAACAGTACTTTAGAGGAGATAAATGTTGGAAGACAGAATAATTGTCTTTATGTCCATAACAAGGCAGTTGCAAAATAGCCAATACTCTCTTACGCTTTTTGTCACAGCACACAGAAAAACAAGCACAGAAGGAAAGATTCCAAGTAGACATTATTAGACAGAAGCAGGAGATCAGGCTGCCAGGAAAAGCTGGGAAACCTTGTCTGGTTGAGACTGTCTTTGAGGAAATGACCTTGGGACAGACTAAATGTCTTAAACCCCTACAACTCTTTAGATGGTACTGCATTTAATTTAACTTACAAGGTGTTTTCTAGGTCTCACTGATGTTAGACACATTCTTAATGTATCAAAACACGGTTTTATTAAGATATAGCTATTTTCAAAATTAATACATGTAACCAAAACTTCTACGGAAAATACAAAAAAATTATTCAAACTTATTTGTTCTTTCCTCTAGATATTAGTGCAGTGACTCCCTCTCCAAACCTAGAAATTATATGTTTTCTTATTGTTAATATTAACTTATACTCCAGCCTTCCAAAAGGCCCTCAGAAGCTTGTGAATCCAGGTGTGAGTACAAACTGTATTACTCAGGGTCATGAGGCACACGGTGATAACTTTAATTGGAAATTACATTTTGCCCAATTAAGAGTTCATCATGGGTTATGGGTCCCAGAATTCTTGCTTGCTTGGAAGTAGAGAAGAAAACACTTATGAAAGTTGCCAAGGGAATAAATTATGTAAGTTCTTGAAACCTGACAATTAACAAAGTGCTAGGTGATAGCTACAAGTTGTCTTATTTATTCCAATGCCAACACTTCATTTCTACTGGACAAAAGCATAAGGCATCTTCTTTTAGCTCTGGTACCTTATTAAGTTTAAAAGCAAGTTTTCTGATGAGGGGTAGTAGTATTTATTAGTCTTTTATATTTCCTTGCACTGGTCAGGACAGCCTTACGTCACTGGACACATGCAGACTGTTACATGTCCTGCAAACAGATCTGTGTCCAAAAAGCCAGTCCAGCAACAAACTGAAACCCAAATACTTGCATTGTGCGAGGCATGGCCTTGCAGAGTCTAGGTCTTCTTTCAAATTATTCCTGATTACTGTGTATTATAGGTCCTGTTAAGGTCCACAGTACACAGAAAAGACCAGCAAGGAGCAGAGCTCAGCATATCCCGCAAAAGTAATTCTAGGAATACAAAAAAGCATTTAAAAATATAAAATAAATATTTCATATTACAGAGTTACAAGATGGCTTCTCCTTTTAACAAGCGGTGGCCCTTTAGGGTCAGTTGATCTGCCTGTGCACTACGTGATAAAAAAATGGTAATATTCACCGTCACCTAGCCCTTGTTTCAGTTAACCATGCCTTCCCACCCACCCCCATTCTCTTTCCATTTTCTATCTCAGCTGTAGCTGGGAGCATTGTTTTTATTACTCTAAGTCACAGAAAAACACTTCGCAGCTGTCAGAAAAGTGCTAAAAATCTTCACTCGTTAGCATATGATCATTCAATTAAGAGAATAAATAGTGATCCAGAGGTTGATTTGGACTGGCTTTGCTTCCCACATTTCCACAATTTAAGATGGAAGTAATAGAGGAAATGTTGTGTGGAGAATGCTCACGTATTCCCTGCTAATGGTGGAAATGCTTAAGTATTGTCTGCACAGAGCTAATATAAACCAAAGTGGTTTATTACCACCATTTTGTGATTTATGACACACATTATGACTTTATTTTGAAATGGTTTCATTAAACATTAATGTGTGGTGAAGGAAGAATGCACAACAAGTTGCAGTGATCAGGTTCTATCAGAGGCAAGGCCACTTGGTGATTTATTCCTTATAATCCACTGAAACAGGCGTTTCTGTGCTGCATCTATTCAGATGCTGCAAGATGCAGCATATCATGCTGGAACTTCCCAGGTGAGGCAGTGAGGCTGTTGTATCCAGCTGCCAGAGCTGAACACAGTGAGGGCTTGAGGTTTGGGTCTTTTTAAGATCTGAGTAGTTTATAACAAAATCTGAATAATTTATAACCAATGTTCTCAGCATTGATTAATGTTCTTTTGTAACAGAATGTCTTTTTGATAATGCTTCATTCCGTTAATGTCTTGTGAAAACTCAAGGAACCGGCTGTTGCATAGCTTAATGGAAAAATCAGCTTTCATTTTTATCAGATATGTAGCGGAGGATAAGTGTCAATGTTTTTTTTCCTCTCTCAGGTATGCACAGCATTAACACAGAGACGAAAGAGGACCAGTCAGGAGACAAGTTAACAGTCCTAAGGAGCTGCTTTCCCTGCCAGGCTGTGGGAAGATGCTCCCCCTGAGCATCACCTTGCCAGGATCACTCACTGGGAGAAGGTCCCCCTGGCCCACCAGCAGAAGCATCCCCTGTGCCCCATTCTGACCTCCTCCCCAGGGAAATCATGCTTGGCTACTTCCATGGCCCTCTTCCCGTCATCAACATCATTAAGTGACTCACCATCACTTCATAAATTAATAGACCCACACGGGAAAATGGGGGGAAAGAGAAATTGTTGAGAGCAATAAAGAGTGTCAATGGTTGGGAGAAGAGAATTGAACCCAGGAGGCCTGACATCCACAAATATCATCTCTTTTCAGTGGCTGCAGCAAGATCCAGCTTTGACAAGTTTTACCTTCCGAGAGGTTGAATCTACTCTAAGCCAAATAAATACATACAGATATAGTTTTAAAACTAGGTGTTTTAATAGCATGCAAGAAGTAAGAATACAACAGTTATGCTCATTTCTGAATTTTATGTACATCGACACAAGAATATATTTGTAAAAGGAGAATATTTTTCTTTTGATGACATAGATGACAACCACTTCAAATATCTTTATAAAGATATTCTTTGTACTAATAATGCCTTATTTGAAGAAAGGATAGTATCCAGGTTTGAAGTAGAGGAAATCATTATCAGCTCTGAATTTGAATGTAAAAATTTTCAGAGAATTAGGCATTAGACTTGTTTGTTGGGGTTTTTTTTTTGGTTTTGCGTTCATTATTAAATGCTACCAGGGTCATATGCAACACCTGGGGCTTCAGCCAGAGTCAGACAGCAGACACCTTTTTATTTCAGGAGCATGTTTGCCTAATTTAAACACATTCAGAACTACTTCTCTCCTGGTTTGGACTATAAAGCAGAAAAAGTTTCACTTAACTAAGGCCATTAGGTTCCTAGTAAGAATATGCCCTTTGGCATTTAATGTTTATTCTTTATGTAGATTGACTTTAACCCTGCAGGTAAAACATCTTAACTTCCCTAGTTGTTCTTCCTAATTCAGATGGTTACTTCAATAAACACAGTGTTCAGCATAATTACACCATTTTCTTCGTAGTTAACTTATTCTGCTGTGACTGAAGGGTTCTTTCTCTAGAGGTTGTTTCTGAAATTATTGCATGAGCATAGATAGTTTCCTTCCAAAATCCACATATTTAAAACAAAGCCCCTCCTTGATCGACATCTAAATAATAAGAGTTTGGTTGTCATATATAGGCAAATGATTTGGTGGTGAGGTAAAAGAGAGAGGGGAAAACATTTCCTCTATTACATTTTAAAACTCAGATTTTTACAAAGAAAACCATAAGAGACCTTCTGTTGAGCAATAGCTTGATGAGACACCTCTCTACCACAATGTCATTATCACCATTAATAGCACATCTGTGTGAAGCTGTGCAGGAAAGCTCTGATGCCCCAGGCAGGTTGCACAGGACTCAGGACCCTAGACTTTACCCCACTCTCTACACCCACCTGGGAGAGCTACAAGGGGCAACCAACCCCACCAAGTGGGCTTCCCCCCGAGCTATCACACCCTGCCTGCTGTGGGGCTGAGGCAGGTCCTGCATCCCCACACCTCTGAGGAGCTGACCCATACATTCTCTGGGCAATGGAAGCATGGTCCAGGCAACGCAACCCCAGGGGCAGAAAGACTCTTTAATACCCCTGTTTCACCATGTGTGCTGAGCCAAAATCTCAGTTCTGGCTAGAGGCAGATGGTTGTTTATCACTGGCCAGCATCCTCCTGCCAAACTGGTGGTGGCAGGTGGTTGGCATCACATTTCCAGGTCTAATTCCAGAGTACTTTAGTGCTCATAGGAAATTTTTGTAACATTCCCTTTGCTCTAATATTCAATTAGCTTTCAAATGAGTGAAAAGCCTCGATGAGCTGAGATGGCCATTTTACCAAGTACTGTACCATCACAGAGAGTTCACAGACAGCTGTTTCAAAGTAATTGAAGTCATAATGCGCAGAAAAATGACTTTTCTAATGGTTGCCTTGAAGATTTATTTTTTTTTAATGTAATTAAAAAGTAGATTTAGAAATATGCTCGGCAACCCAAAAGATTAAATATTAATATGGTGCATAATTAATAAATGATACATCTCTTGATTACTAATGGATTATTGACTCTAAAAGCCTAACATTATGGAATATTAGGGCAAACAAAGGCTTTGGGGGAATATCTCTAAGTTTCCAGGATGAAGCTGCATCTTTGTCCTTCTAAAAAGTTGTACACCTCTTTCAACACCCTCCAAACTGCTGAAAAATAGCCTTAGACTGAAAGGTATGACTATTACAACCACTTTTGAAAGCTTTATTCTTACCAGATATTCTACACTGGAGTCCCACCCTGCAGGCTCTTCTGTCAATGAAAATTCTGCCTAAAAGAGGTGTTTTGTCTTAGAATATAAATTTATTGCATCACTATTGTTGTTATCACCTTATTCCTTTAAAAAATATTACAGTGCTTTGCTGAAGTCGGGTATCAGCTCTGGTGTCTATGCTAAATGTACCTTTGTCATAAAGTGAAACTGAGAAAGCTGTGAAATATTAATGAAAATTCTTGATGTCTGTCAAGCCTTCAAGACAAACATTTAGCAGTTTTGAGAGATCATACCTGTTTTTGCAAGAAACTACAGTAGAATAACAGCAGCATTAACAATTCTGTATTGTAAAATTGCAGAGACTGGAGAGAATACAGAATTGTGAATTCAGTTATACTAGTAGATCCCTTTGCTTTCTCTGTCTCAAACACCAAACTTGCAGCAAGATGGTCACTAGTTGAGATGTTGCTGCCAGCTGGACTTCATTGTACCCCTAAGTCTGAGGAGATACAGACTGAACAGAAATATTCACTTTATCATGGAAGAGGCTGAGAATTAATGAGAATATAAGCAAATGTTTTAACCCATGAATTTTATGCCATTTGTGCTCAGAAAAGGGTCCAACTAAAGTCAGTGCTGCCTTCCAGCTCAGCAGCATGTTTCATTTAGAAGAATGAAACAGCTGTATTTCATAGCCGTTAAAATATCAGCATCTATATCCCAAAATGCCAAATCAGTGATTTGTCTGCTCTCTGAAGCAGCTCTGTGCCGAGGAAGCATCTCAGACCCGAGAAGCAGCTCACAGCCCATGGGCTGCCACAGGTTCCCTGCATGTCCTTGGGCAAGAGGGTAAAATCCAGGGTCGTTTGTGGGAAACTGACAGCTCCTGTGATGGACCTGTGGGACCCAAGCTCTGCACCCTCCCACTGGGTGCAAGGCAAGGCTTGGGCTGAGTTGCCTGTGTATTCATTTCGTGATTCTTACCAACCTCCCGGGTGCTGCTTGGCCACACTATTGCCCAGCCAGTCATTCCCCTCCTGCACTTGTGCAGTCAATTCTTCTTATTTTGTTGTATTTGCCTCCATCCCTAGCAAACAAAATCCTTTTTTTTTTTTTTTCAGAATATTTATATTATTTATCAAGATCATTTTCAGTTTTAATCTTGGCATCTAAGTGTGCTTGCAGTCTCTCCCCGTTTATCAGCTGCAAATTTAATCCCTGTTAGGGATGATTACATACTCGTGCCTGTTTAGGGCCTGTTAACTTCAATTTGGTTTAAGAACCCTTTTATTCAGGGGTGGGGTTTTTTTTCATTGTTGCATCCTAACTGGTTCAGATTTAAAGACATTAAAAAAATAAAGATAAAACTGGTTTTTGATAATCTATGGGATTTTTGAAATGGATTTTCAAACACTGTTACTACGCATAAAATAACATATGCATAAATTAAACAAAATATTTTAATTTAATCAAGTGCTTAAATACAAAAAGAGGGGTGGAAAGCTTAAAAAGAAATTCTCCTTCACAATGAGCAAGCACAATCCGTGGTATTCCTAGTTAAGGAGGATTTTAGAAAAAATGTCCTGACCATATTGAGAAGTTATTAATACTCACTGTAATTCACAACTAAAATGTTTATTGTCCTTTAAATGTTTGATACATACAGTGCTATCATTACTTTAAGAGGCAGCATCCAGAAAACCTGCCTTTTCAGTCCATTCTCATCTATGATAGACTCAGATCTTTTTTTCAAAGCTCTGGGAATCCTCGTACGGTCTGTGCTGCTTACAAATAGAAAAACTGCCCTTTGGAAATTGGGAAAGGTGACATCAATAAAAAAAGACTTTTTAGAGCAAGTGTTTCACACTCTGATTTTTGTGTTTACACACTAAGGGATCATTCCTGAGAGAACACGCTGCCTACCCACCAGCTAAAAATGTGGCAGAATATGTATCACCACATTAATTCGTAGAAGTGATTGCAAATATCTAGATTCAGTTCACACCAAAGTGCAGCCACAACCTTAGTTGGCTTTTTAAAATTATCAGGTCTTGACAAAGTATCAGAAATGAAGGTGATAATGAGCTAATCAATGTATTCAATTTTTTTTACAAAAAGCAGATTTAAACTATGCCTATATAGATGTAATAGGTCTAAACAAACAGACCAGAACAGAGGCCTCATACACTAGGTTACATCAATTCCGTGCTTCAAAGGTGTTGTAGAATCTAAATGAAAAATGTTTAAACTCTTCTGTTAGGAATCCTCAGGGCTAAACCTGTTTCTATGACATGATTTGCTTTCAAAATTGTGTTCATTAAAAGATTACTTCTTCTAGAAGTGTTTGATACGCTACATCAAAATTCTATTATGGACAACAATGTACAGCAAGAGTATTTATTTTTGAGTATGTGAAACATCCCATGTGTTTATTTACAGAGACTTCATACGAAGTGAATTTTACTTTGAGTAATTTTGTTTGGCTTTCATAATATTACCTTGCAGAACACAGAATAAGCACTAGTATTTTTGTGACTCTACTTCTACACTTAGTCCTCAAATCAATGTTTTAACATCGGCTAGTTGACATTGAAGCCAAACCCTGTTTATGAATCTCACTGAGACCACAAGCATGAAACCAAAATTACTCTAAGAGGGATCACTTTCAGATTTTTCTTAACGAAAAAGATATCTTGCTTAACAGAGGATGCTACAAGACATATCACAAGCAATTTTGAGTACTTCTGGAAAACAAAACAAAAAAACCAAACCAAACCAAAACAAAAGAAACAAACAAACAAAAAACCCACAGCTTTCACTCCTTGATTCATTTAGTTTATCTATGTGCTTTTTAGTCTTCGGATGACAAACGCACTTTCTCATTGCAACAGATACAGAGTAGTCACAACTATCAGGCAAGCTGCACCTCTAACTTTACTGCACAAATTCACCACCAGCTTTGCTATTGTGTCCTCTTTTTTTTTTTTCTTTTCTATTCTGACTTATTCCCTCTGTTTTTGAGCCAAGATGCTTTTATCCCTGAAGAGAATGGCAGGAATGAGCAATTCCAATGTCTGCCTTAATAGTGTTTTGTCTATTAAGTTACAGAAAATGTTGTATATTGTTAAACCATTATATTGAACAGCTGCATTTTACCCTGAAGACCCGTTTTGACGGAGCTGTGTTTGCAATGGCT
The DNA here is from genome assembly GCF_036013445.1 of Caloenas nicobarica. Classification (NCBI taxonomy): domain Eukaryota; kingdom Metazoa; phylum Chordata; class Aves; order Columbiformes; family Columbidae; genus Caloenas; species Caloenas nicobarica. Next base: position 123,070,432 of record NC_088245.1, on the reverse strand, counting down.
TCGGCTTTTCTACCGTGGTTGGAAAGCTCAGAGCAGTGAATTGGCTCTGACTCCCAAGCTGGCAGAATAGGAGTATTTCCTATGCCAAGGAAGGGGTCTGGCCATTCTTCTTTTTTGTGGTTCCCTCAGCATCCTAGACACAAGACAGCACAGCCTGTTGCTGCTCCAGTCAGACCACTGTCCTTCACCGCTTCAACAAGGTAGCAACACCGCAAGAGCAGATCAGTCAAGTAGCAAACAGTGTAAGCAGAGAAGAGTAGATCATGTAGAAAAATGTTGCAAATGTAATAATAAGGAAATAATCCCTTGGAACTCTTAGGGTATGTAACAATAAAACAAAACAAGCATGTGCTGGAAATTAAATCTCCCAGCCGTATTGATTGCTAATGGGCTTTTTTAAATTTCAATCTTATTTACTATGTAGAGATAAGAGCTGACTCTGAGCACTTTGTCTGATTCAGAACCTCATATAAGAAATCTAAAGATCACTCAAATTAAGAGGAGATGGCTAACTACTCCCCTGGGTTATACAGAAGTATATTTTATTTGCCCCCATTAGAGCAAAAGAATAGCACAGAACAGATTCAGTCCAATCAGAGATACTATTCAACAAAAGTGGCAGCTGCTTTTGTTTTTCTTAAGGAGCTTGGAAAAATGTATCTCTTTCCATTAGCACTATGCTTTACTCTGTTGGTTTTTCTGATGCTTTATTGTTGTCATTCTGCAAAACCTAGAGCTATGAAGTAAAAAATATCTTTAACGGTAAAATAACCTTTTCCATACTACTTATTCTAAAAGAGAGCAATGTATTCATTCATATTTGAACAAAGCAATTTTCTGGCAGAATAAGAATGCCCTGAATTCTAAGACATTAAACAATATTCTGAGCAAAATAATACAAAGTATGTACTCTCTTTCTAAACAGGCTATAGATTTTCTATGCGATCAACAACACTGAAATCACAGTAGAAGGTGTTGACAGAACATTTGAGTAACCAGCACTGACTGAATGCTCTTATTAACTATATTTTAGTTTTATATTCCCCGTGTGACTTGGCATCACAAATATAGCTATCATAGACAGTAACAGAGCAAGAAGTGGCTGTTCTTTCATTATTTTGAACTTTCCCAGCAGGATTCACCACTCTGGCTTTTTTGAGCAACTTGTGGTTTGGAGCATGCAGGCAGTATGCATTATGCACTAGCTTGCATATTTCTACCTTAAATAGGGGGTGTAACTCTCACAGACTGAGTAGACCTGTTTGCAAAATATGAGTCACTCCAAACCTCAGCATGAAACCTCAAACCAAACTCTATGCTATAAGATTAGAATTGGTTCAGAAAAGTACCTCTGTCTTCTATCTCTCTAGAGAATAGAGTTTATGGAGGGAGGCCAGCATCATGGTACAGGATAAAAAAAGAACCATTTTTTTCTTCCTGCAGTCTGACAGAACATCGTCCAAAAGCAGACTGAAAAAGAAACAAAAAACCCCTCTTCTGGAAGACAGCAGTTGTCAGGATGTTATTGGCATGGAAGGGTCTGAAGGGCTGGAGGAAAGACCTCAAAATCAAAAGATAAATTCATCCAAAAAGTTTTATCTAATGAGAGCTATCGAGCACTCTATTCTGAATCACCTGCATTTTCTAGAGCTGGAGAGGCAAAAGAACTTGGGCAGAGCAAGGTCATGCCACACCTCTCCCTCCCCTCTGCCACAGCTCTTCTCAAAGCACTTTCACCACCTTGTCCAGGCAACAGTGACAGGGACACCCACTGCAGTGTCTCATAGGGTCTCAGCAAAGGCAAGCAAGCTCTGCAGTACTGGTATAGGCATTGAGAAGATTTTCCAGGCCCAGCCCCTGACAAGCCTGGTGCAGGGAGAAGATACCAGCCAAGACGGTTGAAGCCAATGGCCTCAGTGATCCTTATGGGTCCCTTCCAACTCAGGATATTCTATGATTCTATGATAAGTCAATGAGAGTCTTGTCATTGCCTTAAATGGGCTGGGGAGATCAAGCTTGTTCTTCTTTGTGCATATGCTAAAACCCAGTGGTTTCCAAACTTCACTGCTGTTTTGATGAAGTAAAGAAAGACTGGCTGACTCCCATGTCTGAAAATAGCTACAAATATTTTCTGGAGCAGATTGAGTCCTTCTTGTATTGGTGGTGACTCTGCTCAGGCTCTGCATTTGGGTCATTAAATGCTTTGCAGTCAGAATCAACACTCTTGTTCTTCAGCATCTTGGTTATTGCAGAGAAAGTGCCAGTATCAAATCTTTCCAGTGCACCGGAAAATTCTCCCTAGGTGATTTGATGAAGACTAAATCCTTTTTTCTAAAAAGAATCTCACAATTAAGTATTTTCCACCATGTTGAGAGTTTCAAGAAAATGAGAACATAATCAAGCAGGGCTGTAAAGTCAAGGCAACAAAAATACAAATTCGTCCAAGTTCCTTAAAGTTTTTCTTTTCACTTATTTTTTCAGTATTTTTATTCTGATATGTTGCAGAATGTAGCACCTGGTATCCAACTGTATTGATTTACTTCCTATTCCTAAGACAGAGTTATTCATAAAGGGAGGAGGAAAAAGAAGGAAGATATTAATATTTTTTATACTATTTCCAAATTTTCTAGAAATATTTAATGAAAGTCTGAAGGGAAATGAAGCTCTTTCTGGTGTTACTTAATACACATATTCAAGCAGAGTCCTTACGAATGGCTATAAATATCTATTTGTACTTAAAGAAAGGAAAACTACTTTTAGAAGAGAACTAAAAGAAAAAACATTTTTTTATGCTCTACCACAAACACAATGCTTTCCTCCATGCCTTTAGGTGGTAGAGCAGGTTTCAGGAACATGGCAAACTAAATTGTTTTCTGCAGGATAGCTCCATAGAAAAGGAATAATTCCTTTCAAATTGGCTGGCAGGATAGACATGAAGAAGTTGTTTACAATGAGAGTGGTAAAACACTGGCCCAGGTTGCCCAGAGAGGTGGTAGATGCCCCATCCCTGGAGACATTCCAGGCCAGGCTGGACGGGGCTCTGAGCAACCTGATCTGGTTGCAGATGTCTCTGCTCATGGCAGGGGGTTGGACTAGATGAGCTTTGAAGGTCCCTTCCAACCCAAACTATTCCATGATTCTATGATTTTATGATTCTATGATTGCATTATCATTTCTCAAGTGCCTCCCAATTTTGTAGATCCTGAAACAGCTATTAGAAGTTTCAGTCTAGCAGACTCAAACTGTTGTGTAATTTCTCTACAGTCGCAAAGTGAACTTCAGTCCGAGTTTGCAGAGACTCGCCACTCAGGTCTATCCGTACAACCACGATACACCTGCTCCAGCTCACTCACTGTATGCACTTTTTTCATTTAATCATTTAAAGGAATCTTAAAAATAATAATCATTTTTAAAATCCTTCAATCAAGGAGGTAAATCTTGCAAAACTTTGGTTTGAATCAGGAATGGCATCACAGCCCACGTCAGTAATGCCATAAAGAAACTGAGGAATCCTTGTATGGCTGAGCCACAATTACCCCCAGACAAAGGGGAATGCAACACGGCAGACACATTTCCTCAACCACTCGTGACTGCCAGCAACTCTCTGGTGCCTCTCTAGGCAAGCAGAGGGGTGGTGAAGTTCCTCTGGTAAAACAGCATGAGTAGCCACCCTGCATGAAAAAAGACAGGGCTCAGTCTTCTGATCAGACAGGAAGCATTTTACAGAGGATATCCAGGCCTTCAAATCTCTACTGTTTAAAGAGGCAGAAGCTATGGGAACATGCTGCCACCCACACTAGCAAACATCCTGAAGTATTTACTAAATGAATATCGATTTTGCCTGTGATAGGCCAGATGCAGCTCTCCTTTAAACCTGAGCTACACAAACACACACACCTCTGAGTGCTGGAATATTTTCTTTTAGATCAAAGGAAATGGTCCATTTAATTTTTTTTTTTTAATTGCTAGGAGAACTTTCTATCAACCCATTTCTTTCCCCCCATACCAACCAGGAAACTAAAAAAAAAAAATCTGCCATTAGTACAGCTCTACCGTGTATTAAGGTTCAGACCTGTCATGTCCATCTTCTCCCCACAAGACACAGGAGTGTGTACCAGAGTGCAGGTTTCTGGGATTCTGGGAACATGGAAAATGACATTTTCCTGCTTGCAATTTGCATTACGATACAGCCTCACAGCATCTAATCACACGGCACTTTCCTCTGCCCAACTAATTTCTTAGACTTCAGTTTTAGAGTTCTTTCTAACAGCAGTACATTGAACAGGAACTCTTGCACTTTTTTTGCCTTTCAAGGTTTTGGCAATACCTCTGCAGACAAGCCCTGCACTTCCAGGCAGCATTTGTGCCCTCCTCTCCTCACTCAGGCTGCACCAAACAGCCCTCTGTGCCACCACATCTGGCCAACATAGTCCTCAGAGATGGTCTCCAGGGCATGGGCTGAGCCAAAGCAAGGCCAAGTAGGGATATTCCAAAAATTTTAGCCCATCTCATCAATGAAGCCACCTTGTTGACTGAAAGTGATGAGCACACCTATCTCAGTAACCTTAGTAGGAACTGGGCCCAATATATAGGCTTAACTCTGTCCTTAAGTTTAAAGAAATGAGTTCTTCTTGACACCTTTTCAGCAGGTATTATCATTTGCTACCAACTCTGCCTTGTTCCGAAAGGAGGAGGAGAGAAGCAATTACGACGCTCTTCGCTCTCCTTGTTAATCACAGAACGACACCAAAAGGCCAAGAGGAGAAATGCAGGCAGGGAATGTGTGCTAAGCTCCTTTGGAAAGGCAGCGTCCAGCCAGAAGATTCGTTTCCATGTGGCTGTGCTGCTTTGGGGCACATCGCCCCGCACCGCTCTGCCCACCGCAGCCCGCTGGCGGCCGAAAGGGAACATGCAGAGATCCTTGTGCAGGGGTGGGGACAGTGAAGCCTTCCTCAGCCACTCCTTAAAGTTTGCATCAAAGCACTCTGAGTGTCAGAGAATTTCTAGTTTTAGGATTTTCAGACGTACAAGACTGTAAAAACAGAATCCAGAGAAAAAGAGCTAGTTCAGCGAAGTGGGAACTGGTATGACATAAGCAAAGAGGAGGAGAGATACAAAATACTGTGAAAGGTATAAACTCCCCTTCAGAAAACCAGAACAACTCCTCAAATTTAAAAAAAAAAAACCCACCACAAAAAAAAAAATCCAAAACAACAACAAAAAAACCCACAACCAACCAAACAAAAAACAAACAAAAAAACCCCCCAAACCTCCACGTATTTATATGGGAAAACAATTTTAAAATACACAAGGCTGGTAGAAACTGACCATCAAAATAGTTTGCAGGCTCTATAAACAAAAGCCACTAGCCTGAAGATGCCAAACTATTTCAGACCCTATAGCCTGAAAAAAACTCAAATTCCTCAAAACCCACTCATGCCAGGAAACAGATCCTGGCAGCTACTGCCCTGAGGTGGCCCCTGGGTTTGGGCTCCCTTGCAGGCACCACAGATCTGAAGAAAGGAGATATAATTGTCCAGACTGAGCCAATCTACTCTGGAGGTGTTTTGCTGCCATGGCATTAGAGTGCAGCACAGCATAGGGGATAAAGAAATAAGGCCCAGGCACCCACAGGGTCGTCTCCATTAGCTCCTCTCACTCACCAAGAAACTACGCCAGGACTGAGCTACCCAGTCCCAAGGGACAAGTCCAACAGGAATCCGACAGGATTCTGCTAACAAAATGCTAACATAGACTCACCCACTCTATGAGACTCATAACTAGGCTTCGTGCATGTCTACAAGTTACTGCACACATGATACAAGTACATATTAACCCTCACAGTTTCTGTCACCTTATTTAAACGACCTGGTTTCGACCTAGAACACAGAGGTTTCACCGAGACCTTTTCAACTACAAATTAAAACACATGTTAAATCTAACACCTAAATATTCTTCCCTATTGCAGGGCAAAAATTCCCTCCAGAACCTTGTGTCTAATCACTCATGCTAAACTTTTCTGAAACAGATGAAGCCCTCAAATCAAAGAATGTGAAAGGAAGTAAGTGCTGTTTGTTAGCACAGATGTTGGCACGTGGCAGCTCAGTTACTTTAAAGAGCTGCTTTCTTGCCTGACCCCTACCTTTAGCAGATATGTGTTTTCCTGAGGTATTGCCTTAGTTGCAAGCAAGCAATTTTTTTTTTTTTTTTTTTTTTTTTACTGGTGTGTGTTTAAAGAGAAAGAAACATAATAAGTTGGCAGAGTATGACATAAATGACAGGTTAGACAGTCAGCTCCACAGAAGGGTTTTTAAAAGAAGAGTAATGAAAGGCAAGGTGTGAAAAACAGTACAAAATAAAGCAAGATGCAACTACGCTATTTATTCTTTTCATTCCTCCAGCATAAGTTAAATCCTTTGTCTTTTAGTAATTTCTGAAGTGGGTAATTTCTCAGTTCCTCAACTCACAGAGGTGATATCTCTGATCACCCTGGGATGCTGCTGTAAGATTGAGGTATCTCAGCTGGAGCACAGCTATATCAGAGTAGAGTAAACCTGCTGCAAACACAAGGCCCTGATGTTGAGCCTAGTTTCTCTCACAGCACCACCGTGAAGCAGCTCAAAGGAGCAGTGCCATCACTCCTCTGTCTCAGACAATGCAGCCGCTGCTCTGCATGGTGCAAGCTATTGCCCGCAGCAGTCCAAGAGCACTTGAGCAAAACAAACTGTATTTAACTGTAGCTAGAAAACTGCTTACTTTCGCCTGTCCTGGTGGTGGTTGTGTTCAAAAGCTATCCGATTGAAAAACGCAGCTCATTATCGGAAGTAGGTTGATATTCTACAGTACTAAAAAGCAAGCATTAAGTGAGGAGGGGGAAGAAAGGGAGGGGAATTAACATCAGTTTAAGCACTGTCAAGACGAGGCAGCTTTAAATGCAAAAGGGACTAAAGGTTAAGGTCTTTGCATGATTCGCTGTTACTTGATACCTACAGGAAATTAAACCACAGAAGCTCATGTCAAAAAGCATTAATAAAAGAAAGGAAATTCAGAAGTTTGGAAAAAATGTTATGATACTTTAATGTCATTTTCCCTGTTTCAGGTTTGTTCAGGCAAGTGCATCACATTGTGTACCACAATGTATAGGCTGCCATATCTAGCGTGAACTGTTGATTTCAGTGGTGTCACTGAATTTTCCCAGCTTGGCTGGTTCCAAGTCATAGTGGAATATTACTCACGTACAATCCTCACACAGTTTAATCCGAACAATACAGTCTATAGACATTCCACCATCTGTTAGGAATTGTGGCAACTCGGTAGGGCACAGCTGATAATGTTTGAAGTAGAGATTCTTTGGTGTGGGCAAGGAGCTGTGGTGAGCAGCTTGCTGCCTTTGGTGGAAAATAAATGCTAAGTTGCTGGAACAAAGGAGACAATGTTTTTCCTTGTATAGCTATTTTAGCTAACAGCTGTGCATTGGTCAAAAGCATGTTGCGTGGTCTATCTAACTCACAGCAGAAACATTATGAATTAGATAACCAGTCTGAAATGCACAAACTAGGTTGTTTATCTTGGGCTTGCAGTTGAGAAAGATTGAATCAATGATTTTTCATTGAGGCTGAGTGGAGGAATATGGCCACCTTATACATGTTGTGCTCCTTGCAGTCACGTGGGAAGACCATGATTTTTTTCTTCTCTGGGTCTGCTCTATGTCCGGTTTTTGGATGTGTAAAAGTGCATGGGCATCATTCTTCATATAAGCCCTATTGCCCCTTTCCCAACACTTAAAAGGAAACTAAAAGTCTATATCATCATAAAGTTGTACCCTTAACAGTAATCTTTGACCTGAACAGTGCGGTGGAAACACTCAGAATGCTGGAAGTGGTCAAGACAGAAAGAAAAATCAAAAAAACTCAGCAAGAACAAAAGTGTGCTATATGACAGCAAAGCGTAAGCTTGATTCTGTTATAAAATATATCCGGCAAAAAGCTACTTGAGACACAGTGTATGTTCCCCATAAACAATAATAAATCATGATCACTTACTTGAGGTACTTTGTTATAGAGAGTCCTACTTCATTCTTGAATTAATGACTTTAAAAATCCTGCTAAAGATTAAATAGATTACTTTAATTTCATTAACAGAAAAAAGGCATCACGTCCCATATCCAGTCTTTTTTCAGCTTTGTACAAGCCCCCACCCTGTACTTGGTTATTTGGTCAAAGACTGATGAGGCAAAGTCTTTAGAAGAACTTCTGTTTCAGGGAATGCTATTCCCCAAAGTGTTTAAAAGACTTGGTTTATTACTCTCACCGTACTAATTCCTATGTCAGTACAGAGCCCACTGACTTCCTGAGAATTTTGTGTCTCACCTGCACAGATCAGCGTCAATGGTAGCAGTCTATAAGCTAAATTAATGGATATCATCTCCCCACATCTTTATCCATGCAGGTGACAAAGACCAAATGCTCAGGCCTCTGTTGCTTTGGTTTTGGACCTTTATTTGAACTGAGCCTTCTGGGCATCCACTGTTATCTGGTTTTCCCCCAAAAGAAAAGAAAAAAAATAAAAGCTTTGCAGGAGACACAGCTGCTGCATTGTGCAGACATTTTGGATTCAAAGTGCAAGTATTTTGGCCAAAGTCCTACTCTGGGAAGTTCTGCCCTTGCAGAGCACAGTGGGTGACAGGCTTGTTCTGACCCCAGCTATTTTGCACTACAGCCGTGCTGGAGGTGACAACCTCATCAGCAATGGTTCAGGGAGGTCAGTCATGCAGGACCACATACTCCAAAGGTTCACAGCCCACAGTACAAACCCAGAACTGCTCAGAAGAATACGTCCACATGGCTCACACATATCTTAATCATTTGACATGTATTGCTCACACTATTTCCAGGATTTGAAGGGTTCAGCTACAAAACCTTCCTAGTAAATCAAATGTTGGGACAGAGTATACATCTATACACTTTGCCCTGGCACACAACAAGAAATAGATTGTATGTTTAAAAGTTAAAAACTAAAAGAGCTTGCCATATTTAAATTTATAACTCGTTCACAAAGCACTCTCTGTTTTCTCAAGCTATATGAGAAATGATTACACAGTCCTCTATCCTGAAATAATTAAAAGGTCATCAGTTTACTGTCACTGTACTCATATGGTTTAATTACATTCTAAAAATATATTGAACAGGCTATCAGAGGAAGATTATATTGCTGAGATGTGTTATTATTTTAACAACAAACCAATGTCTGTTGAGTAGGAGGAATGCATGAAATTATGATCTAGGCAGAGTTTTAAATGAGCACAGCTGATATGAATCTAAATCTGCCATACTGCAGCATTATCTGAACTTTCCAATCAGACAAATGTACTCAAAAATGAAGAACAAAAGAAATCATACATGGAAAGCCATTGCTTCCACATAGTCCATCTCTGGATCTGTGGCAACACTAGCATAGGCATAACAATGCTGTAACTTAATCACAAGTTCTTTCCTAATGAATAAACGTTAAATTTTAAAATATCTTTTTGAAGACAGAAAAGGGGGTGCAGGGGGAAGAATCTGGTAGGCAGTTACAATACACGGGTTTGGAGCCACAGCATTATTACCTGTTAGCATAACACCCCTGTGTTTCATGAACCTACATAAATTTATACTAGCAATGGATCTTGCACATCGAGAATCTGGATGAAGCAAGACAAAGTGAATTATTTCTATATAAGAACTGTTAATGATAATTTTAAAAAAAATTAAGGTGTTTGTTAAAAATATTTTGTAACATTTCCCAGCTTAGTCTTATTTCTATGTACACCTTTCAGGAGCTATTTTTGAAGCATTTGAATGTTACTGCACATAATTCAGAAGTACACTGATTCCATGGTAAAAGACAACTCTTATCCCAGATATTGAAGTTATGTATCCGTACTCAAGCCAAATGATATCCAGCTGATTTGTTTTCCAGCATACTCAGTCAGAGTATCTGAAGTTGAAATCTTAGGAGGAAGTTCAAATAAAGAATTAATTTAATTTTATCCTTTCAAAGGCAAAAGTGTTCATCCTTCTGTCAAAACAAGATATCGTGTAAAGGTTCCCTCAAGTGCGTGAGGATAGGGAGGAAAGATGAGTTTAACAAAAAGAAGAAGTAAATACAAGAGATTTAAAAGCTTATCTCAATAAACTATTTATTTGAAGTTAGTCTGCCATGCTTGTTGAAACGGTAATTTTCCCTTTGGTCCTCATTATGACAAAGGAGGATGGCGAAACAATAGAAGAAGAGAAAATCTGCCAGGCCTGAAACTCTGTCCCTCAACTTGGCTGTAGCACTGAGACTAGAGTCTGCCTCATAAATTTTACAGGATTAAGCAGCGACACAATAAAAAGGCAGTTTCAGAAGGAGGAATGAGTCAAGGGTCCACAACACTCTGGGGAATCTGAGTGCCCTTCTCAAGAGGAGTCCAAACCGTTCCCACCATCCTTCAGAAAATGTCCTATCAAAATCATCCATGGTGAGATGCAAGACATCTAAAATGCCTGAGTCTGCCAACGAAAGACTGGTGTCATCAGGTCACAATTATGCTGAAAGTGTTAATGACCTCCATGTCACAACTCTGTAGTCAGTGAGACAGCCTGAGGTCTCTTGCAGAGCCAGGGAGCAGATTGGAGGGAGGTGCAGCCCAAGCAGGAGCAGTACTCTGTAGTATGCAAAACCACAACTGCAGCAGACAAAATGGCACCGAGGACACCTTATTGTCCTCCCATTAATGGTGCCGCGCCTATTGGAGCAGAGATTCTGAGACATGTTCGGGTCTGTGGCTCTGCCAAGAGCTCATGTCCTCTCCTGTTCCTTGGAGAGCCGCCACGAGAGAGGCTCTCCTGCATTGTGAGTGGTGTTTTCCTGCCTTATTACAAGGAGGGGGCACATCAGAGCACCCACCTTCAGTTCTCCTGCGTTCTGGGGGTGCCTGAGAGTGGAAACTGCTGCCAAGGCTCACATCATCAGCCTGTCCCACTTCCAAACCAAAGCAAAGAGAAGTCATTGGGTCTGATGCTGTCTCTTCCACACTCCTTGGCTGAATAGGTGGTATCATCTCAGAAACAGCAACCAGCATTTCCCAAGTGACATGCTCACGGCTGAAAACACTGTGGACAGAGGCTGTTCTTCACTATGACAGATTACCACAGGTCGTCAATGACAACGGGGGTGTGACAGCTACAGTTCAATGCTTGAACAGGTGATTTGCACACAAGTAGCACAACCAGTGCACATGTGCCCCATAAACTAGTCCTCAAGGGGAAGGTAACACTTGAAACTTGCAAGACAAGTGAAAGGATTGACACATAGTTGAACAGCAAGTTCCTTCAAAAATAAACTGTATCTAGCCAGCTGAGTGAGCAGATCAGAGCAGAAATATAAAAACTGGCATTTAAGAGGGAGAAAATGTCATTCAACAGCAGAGAAGGTTAATCTCAGCAGAGGAAATGTGTGTATGGGTTACACGCTTCCCAATGTTACATAGGCTGTGCAAAGCATTGCTGTGAAATTTGCACACATTGATGAGGCAAAACACATCTCCAGTATTGAGCACTGGGGCATAGGTGTGCTCACACTTTGAACATGTGTGAAAACAAATACCTGGAGTAGAGTTCTCTTCTCCTTCCCAGTAGAACTTCAAAGCACACTTTGAACAGCCACTGAGAGCACATTTTGTCAATCAGTCTCCCCTACCAATGTTTAGGTGTAGCCTTTACAAGACTGGAGTCGTCTGTCCTGCACATAGTCATACAGGCAGCCAAGCAAAGTAGATTTAGGGCTACATTTAGCAGCTAATGACAAATGTTGTCAGACACAATATACAATGGTGTTTCACTTTTTGATCATTTGTCATGCACCATTCTGGCCTATAAGCTGTAATCTGAAGACTGAGGGCTCTCTTGAGGTAAGCAGAAGGGATGAAAACAATGTTCAAAAAGTGCCTAGAAAGCTGGGGAGGATTTTTACCTCAGATGTTTACCTAAATACCATTTTTATCTATCTGGTATGCATTTCTTTGGGCATTATGTTGTTCTCCATGCAAGCTCAAGAAGTAGCTTTTAAAACTGTTGTTCCTCCTTCTTGTTGTGCTATCACTCTATGTTACCTAAGATGAAGGGAACAACCCCATCGTACTTCATCTTCCTTCCCTTTAAATAAAAAGCCTATAAACACTGAGAATTAGAAGTCCTCTTTCTCTCACCTCGATACTTTGTGATTAAAGCTCAGTGTGGTGTGGTGGGCTTTTTTCTTTCGAGATATTCCTAATAATTGCCACAAACTTCTCCCACTAACAAGGCTGAATTTCACAGCAGAATTTCGTTGGAAAAGGACCACAGCAAAACCTGGAACACTGTCATTGACTATGGGAAATGCTTTTGTGCCAGGCCAAGCGTAGACAGCCACATAAGGAACCAGAGGGCATCACAGATTTGTTGCATGAGACAAGTGTCAGCCCTCAGCACATGAAACCTCCGTCCCTACCACCTCCCCTCTGCTGGAACGGTTGTGGTTGGGAGCCGTTTACACATATTAAGTTTGCAATCAGCTCTATGTAAAATACCACCAGATTGTGGTCAGCGGTTGTATGCAGACTTTGTCATTTTGCTTGCTGACCACACGTTCCCATTGATCAATTCTAAATTGGATTATTGTTAGGTTTAAAAGCGCCTCAACAGCAGAAAGTGGTGGTGGTAGCTGGCAAAGCAGAGATGGATAGCAGAATAAACAGGGAAAGTGACAAGATTTCAGACTGAATTGATCACTGTCAGCGAGTTAGTGGTCAGCTGTCTGACCTTTGGTGCCCAAACCAAACATCAGAATAATGTTTAGACAAACACATTTGATTTTTGAGGTAATGGGTATGTCAACTAAATGACAAACCTTAGAAAGGTCAAAGGGATATCCATTTTTCAGACTTTTTTCAAGCATTAATTGTTCATTTGGGGAACAGTGTCTTTCTAAGCTGGACAGAGAAAGAACTTCACTTTCTGGGGGGGGTGGGTGGTAGGTGCTCATAGGCACTGAAAATTGTTCAGCCACAACCACCAGCCCCATCAAACCCAGCCTGTCACTAGCTCCTGCCATTCACAGCCACATTTTGCTGCACGTGGAAAATACCGCAAGTGCAGGGATTTGGGGCTGTAAAGGAGGCCCAGCAGAGCTTTAGCCCTCCCCCTGCTCCCCGTAGCAAGTGTGGGAAAGGCAGCGGTGCCAATCACCCGGGTGAGACCCAGGCCTGCCCCACCAGTACTGCCACCTCTGCGGGCTGGTAGGCACTTGTAGAACATGTCTTGTGCACAGAGAGGTGTAGCAAATGAAAAATACTTTGATAAGTTTAGAAAAGGTTAATAAATAAGGAAGCCTAAAGGGACTGGCATGTCCTTGTGGTTGCACAGTCCAGGATCTGGTCTCTGCTGCTACAGAAGGGACACTGCAGGGAAAGACACAGGAATGCTGATGATAAACTAGGAGAAATGAAAAAAAATCACTAACACAAACAACAACAAAAAAGCCTTTGGGATTCATCATTGTCTCTCAGACCACTGTTTAAACGGTCTCTATTTACCTTCTTTTTTGCTAGATTATTTTTCTTGACAAGCTGTGAAAGCAGTGCAACATGTTCTTACAGAAAACATCAGCAGGGTCTTATTTATGATGACTATATCACAAGCACTTGGGAAACAACTTGGTTTTAATTCCTCTCAACTAATTTCCTCATACACGCACCCTGCCCCCAAAAAACATCTGCAATACCAAAGCCATACTAAGGAAGGCAGAAGAGCATCGGCACTGGGAAAAAGAAATAAGAAAGGGGAAGCAACTGTGAATAAAGACGAGAAGAAAGTTTCCCTAACCCTGCCATGAATCCCCACTCTGCTGTTCTCTCTTCATCTTTTGTTCATGCATGAAAACAGCATTATCCGTTATGCATAGCAGAAAGATTGGCAGCAGCTACCCCACTACTTTCAGCTCTGTGCCTGATTCCACTGTTTAATTCCCTGCCCTCAAGACTCACTCACTTGTACAGCGAAATGCAAGAAGGATCCCAAAACCACAAATTCATCCTTTTGAAGTTCAACGCCACCTATTTGGATGACAGTCCATGATGATGCAGGCAATGGTTTTCACATGAGAGTAACTCTGCTATGCACAGAAATTCACAATATAATGTATCTAATACCACTCTTCCAACAGGTACAATAGCTAAAAGCAAATTTTATGCAGAAAGGGACGGAACAATTGGCATATCCTAACAATAACCCAAATAACTGTTTATTTTCAGGCATATAATTTATGCCTGCAAGTGAGAAGGAATGTTCTTCATTTCATCCTCTCTACGCTTTGACATTTAGGTCTCTGTCCTAGCTGCTGTAACTAACAGAGTTTCATAGTGGAATTGAACAGAAGTCAGAAATGTAGCTTGTCAAGAAGACTTTCATCCAAAACAGAAGCATTACAAAACAGAAATATTATTTTCTCAGAAAACTGAATCTTTACAATGCAGTAGTTTTGAAGGCTATAAGGCAATTTCTCACAATCTTGACATAATTATTTTCATAACCTTGAAAATCTCACTTTTTTAAAGCATCATTCTCTGAAAAATATCTGTTTTGGCAAAGGCTTCATATCAACATTTTGCACACATTAATAATTGGGAAGGAAAACAGTACGGAGGACAAGGAGTTTCCTTGTTATTACCCCTACAGTCAATCGTCACTGGATTCCTAGGACTTCTCTGATTTTTTTTTACCATGTCCAAGTGTTAGCTGAATTTAGCTCAGATTAAGAGGGAAAGCTGGTAGAAAAACTCAGTATGAAATTCAGTGACAGACTGACAGAAATATTTATATCATATATACCTATATTTAGGTAGTGTCCACTGCAAGGGTATGTAGAGCCTCCATTATAACCCACAGTAGTCATTACAGTGGTTTTGCCCATTAAGGGACTATATTGGCAGAAGAGCTAGGAGACAGAGTTTACTGGATCTGAAGTTTTCCAGCTGTTTTGCCCAAGCTCATTTTCCAGCAAAAACATATCAACCCTGGGAGTCAAATTGCAGAAGGACTCCAAATTGAGATTATTAGTGTTTAGATATCGCCTGTGGCCCTGTGTCCAGCCCCACTTCATCTCTACCTTGGTTAAGCACTAAAGTGAGAGTTGCTCTGTTTGCTGGCAATTTGGGCCTGGTGGGGATGGAGTTCCTCCAGCCCCAGTGCTGCCCCTAGCACTCCATGGGTACATCAGTCCCTGAGCTTATCCATCATGGAGCCTTGGTCGCTGAACTGCCTGGCCCTGTACCTTCAATATCCTTGACATCCTTCAACATTCTGTGTCTGCATTTGACCACAAACGCTAGAATCTGTCTAAAAAAAAAAAAAATAAAAAAGAAATCCGTAAATATCCCAGTATGGTTTCTCAAAACTTATCTAGGCAGATTACCCAAATCTTTTATTTTTTCAAGTACATGTCATGAGTGACTGATTTTCAGAAAACATCACAGTGAATACACACTCTCCATACTCCTCGTACATCCTGAAGACTATAGATGATAAGAAACATTGAAAGCCCTGTGATAATGGCACAGATTTTAACATAGTGAGGCATGCTAACGGATGGCAGCTGCGTGTGGGACTCCCCTTGATTTAGCCAACATGCACACAATCACAATGTCTGTGATAGCTATATGTCAGGCTCTTGAGTTTCTCTGGGGCCACCTGACAGGGTCCACAAAATGTCCTGATTCACTGGCCTCTCTGTGGGGTGGTGTTATATTGCAATTAACAAAGCAATCCCTATTTGAGGTTTCCCGTCAGCATATAGCGGTAATTAATGTCCTTGGGCTGCATCCACTTGTTGGTAAGTTAAACATCGAGGAGTTCAACAGATGTAACTAAGTAGTATGTGAAACTTGTCCTTGCCAAACTGAAACACAGGAGACTGTCTGAAGATCAGGAAACATTTTTTCATTGTGAGGGTGACTGAGGACTGGCAGAGGCTGCCCAGAGATGTGGTGGAGTCTCCCTCCTTGGCTCAAAAAGCTAGACAGCTAGACAGCTCAAAAGCTGTCTAGAAATGATCCTAAGAAATCAGCTGTAGGTGGCCCTGCTTCGGCAGAGGGGTCAGAACAGATGACCTCCAGAAGTCCCTTCCAACTTCAGTCTTTCTGTGACTCTGTATCCATAGTATCAATCAACTCTACTCAGGACTGGAAATCACTCAAACTTTCTACAAATTCAATTGCAGTATTTTAACGAGGGTCTACTGCTTGGCCTCTGCAGTACAGTGCTGTTATGGAACAATTGACTCCACCATGGCCAAGTGTCATTTCCATCATCATACACTAGTCACCATACACGATGAGCCTAGCTGCTAGTACCTCAAAAGCCCTCTGGATCTGGACCGCCCAAATGGCAGTTTGCTGCTGTTTGAGATCAGACTGGCACTCTGACTTTTCAGGCCAGATTTGGCTAACTCTTGTCCATTACACCAGCCTTTTAGGTCCTTGCAAGCACACAGGCTCTGTATCGATTATGATTACTTGTACAGTGGCTGGTATGCAGCAAAGTATAGTGTAATATGAGAAAACATATTGATTTCAAGAAAGTTCATATTATTAAAAGGTAGTTGTATTAATCTCTTTCTTGAATTTTAGCTAGGGATTTTCCTCTTAGAAAATCAATAGTACTAGTAGTCTTGTTAAAGCAAGAGCACTTGTTAGACTATTTTTTCACTCCAACGCTTTTAAGTCAAGAGCAGAAGAGCTGAAAGGTGATAAACGTATTGACTGAGACTTGGAAGACTTTAATGATTGAGGGTATTATATTCATTGTCTTTTTATCACTTTATTTGGGGAAAAAAATAATTAAACAGAATCTGAATTGTATCTGCTTTCTGTTTGCACCACCACCAAATAAAAAAAAAACCACAACTGTATCATTTCAGACAAAAACAATACATTGAGAAAAGGAGGCTTAGAGGAGACCTCTCCATGTTCCAGTATTTAAAGAGTGGCTACAAAGAAGATGGAGACTCCCTTTTTACAAAGTGTCACATGGAAAAGACGAGGGGTAATGAGTACGAGTTACTCCTGGGGAGATTCTGATTGGACACAAGAGGGAAATTTTCCACTACGAGAGCAATCAGCCTTTGGAATAATCTCCTCAGGGAAGTGGTGGGTTCCCCAACATTGGACACCTTTACGATTCAGCTGGACAGGGTGCTGGGCCGTCTCGTCTGGAGTGTACTTTTGCCAAGAAAGGTTGAACCAGATGATTTTTGTGGTCCCTTCCAACGTGGTATTTTATGATTATGACTCTCCTCAATTTGCTTCAATGGTACTAAATCAGGTTTGTGTAAGGACTGAAGCATCCCTCAAAAACAGTCACCTTTACACAAAGGTACATCTACAAATGCCTGGCACATAGATAAGCAGATGTCTAATACTTCACTTTATAAATCCCATTTTCTATCTCAACAATTGCTCTGATTTTTTCAATAATTTTTGCTGTGCCTATATAGGAAAAGCTCATTTCACCTTCTCACCAATGCATCCCTGCATAACTGACAAAATCAAAGTCGGGTACAGCTTCAGCTGAAAATCAAAAACGTCTAAGTTTAGCAATAAATCAAGTAACCCTATCATGTTAGCAAGAGAAGCTCATAATGACCAGTTCCTATATTAATTTCAACACAGAACCTGCCTCCTTAGCCAAAAAGTTCTTTGCCTCATCTTTGCATCTAAGTTTTCCTGTACCTATATTTAGCCAAATATTTATATAGACAATAAATAAAATGTGTGCTAAAAGAAATTTTTGCTGTTGTACAAATAGAGGCAAGCGTGGGTTCTGCCAGTCTCACCTCGTGAGACAAGTGCCATAGATGCAACCATTTTGTGTTACCCTTTCTCCCCGTCCTCCTGCACACTCAGGTGTGGAAATTAACAGCAAATGAGGCTGCATCATCTATGATTTGTCTGGTTGGCTATCTTTTGTCACAGGAAGATCGTATGGTCTGTAGGTAGAATGACACTATAAAACTGATTGCTAAAATAACTTGGTCACAGAAGCTACATATTGTGATCCTCACTGAGTGTTGTGGCTGAAGTGTGAACTAACACAAATCATGAAGGCACTAGTTGTAAATGGATGTTAGCTGCCTAGGTCCAGTGAAAGGCTGTTTCTCTGTGGCTTCTGCTTGTCAGTGAAACTGCAGTCTTCTCCTCCTTTTCCCTTCATAACACTCTGGCTCTTAACTCTGCCTGATCTCCCTAAATCTGTCAGTGCAATTATCTGCCGTGAGCTGTATACTATCAACAGCAAATAACTGTGCTCCATCTGACAAGAGAAGCACTGCAATAACATAATTTGGAGCCAGATGAGGCTTGACAATAACCTATCTCCCCTGTTCTTGAAAATCAAAGGTGTGATCAGCACGACCGCTTCCCTCACACCAATTTCTTAGCCAAGTAAATGGTTTACCTATGTGTATGTGTACTCATAAGCACCACACATACCCTTACACTGAAAACGCCTCTGTTATTTTTGTAAAATAAGAAGGTAATAAATGACTCCAGATCTGAATCATCAATAATTAATTAAAAAAAAAAAAAAACTTAAAAAACCTTCGGCTTCCTGCATTACAAATGAAAGTGTTTCAAGATGCAGTAATTGCCCACAAATGAACTTATAGTGAAGATGAAGTGGGAAATACCCTACTGTTCTTGCAGCGCACTGTTTTTTTACAGCCACCTAATTACATCTTGCTATGAACTCAGTATGTAAACTCATGGTGATCAAAGCCATACAAACCAACTACATTCTACATCCAAACTGCTTTTATAGAGGATTTTTTGGTGCACGAGGTGGTGTAATCAGGGCCAGTGTGTGACAGCGTGGGAGAGGAGTGAAGTGTACAGCCCTTTCTGTACTGATAGCTCTGCAGGACCAGTAAAGCTGACATTGTTACACCGAAAAGAAAAGGAAGGCCACAGACAAATCCTGATTTTTCTCTTATTTCTGCTACACAGTGGACCAAAAACTCAAACCAGAGAGATGATATATGCGGTCTAACTTCTATGCCCAGTGGCATCTTGGAGGGAGAGAAATCCATTGCACAGTGTTGCCAAAAGCACCAGTGTTTCCAAGAGAGTGAGTGTCTCCTGATGCACCCATGCTCCCATAACCACATATGCAGTCCCTTTTCAGGGGATGGACAAACTTCATGAGCGATCTCTCCTCCTCCTTCTATGCTCACATTCAGCAGTTTTGGCTTTCTCACTTGGTTATTGAGCAGGATCACTAGAGCACTTCCTGGGGGAACCAACCAGAGTATAACATGGCACATTTCTTACCTCCCACACTTGCCATGCCGAGGACAAGGGATATTAAGCACTACATCCCAACCCAGATACTTTTGGTAGCATATTGGGCCCCAAAGCCAATATATGTGACACAGTCCAGCTTTGCACATATGCTTAAAACATGACCCTTGCAGGCACCTGCAGGACAGCAGGCAGCTCCCAGGGTGCTCCCCACAGACCACAGGCTCCACAGACCCTTGCTGTACATACGACGTGTTTCAAAGCAAACACCTTCCCTCCCTCCATCCAGCAAAGCAGCCCTCCACTGCCAAATTGTTGGCAGTGCAGGGAGGTAAGGACAGAGGAGGATTAGCAATGCATCCATCAACTCAGAGATGAGATGATGTCTTCTACCACCATCTCATCCCATCCCATCCCATCCCAAGGAGCTCCACAAAATACTGATGCAAAAGCAAAGAGATCGGGCCCCTGGTGTGCAGGGATTTCACAGCTGTGCAACATCTTTGGCTGCTGTGTTGTTAACCACAGCCAAAGAGGTGGCAATATCAGGTCCATGGCCAATGGCAGGCTGCCCCAACCCTGCTTCTCAGGTGCTCATCAGGGGAGCCACAATTCTCATCTGGGATGGGCATTCACAGCCAGCTGAGGTGGGACTCTTCTTTTTTTTAAGTAATTACATCAAAAACACAAAATATGATTTGCAGCCTGGCTGTGGGTAGCTTTATTACTATCCCATGCCTGGGTCCAATATACCACTAACCTACTCACCCTCTCCCCATCTTCCCTCCACCCTCAAGTAATTAATTCCTTATGTCCAGGGATCATCAAGAGACATGGTGGCCTTTGAAAAGAATGATTTAGCAATATTAATAATGCTCAATTGCCCAGTCTCACAAAGGCTACAGCTAGAGCTGGCTGGAATATTTTCAACAAAATGTCATTTCATTAAAATATGTTGTTTATCAAAGCTGAAATATTCTGTGGAGACATATTGGTTTTGACAAAGATTGCTGAAGTCCAGCGTTTCTGGTTAGAAGCAGGGGGAGGTCTGTACCAAAACCTGGAGCTTTTCAATCTGAAAATACCAATTCTTGACACAATTCCAAGTGAGAAAAATGTTATTAAAAATTTGTTTTCATTCCAGTGTGGAGCAAAAACATTTCTGGAACCTTAAACTTTTCATGACACTGAATTTTTTCTCTCCGGCAGCGCTGCAAAAATTCTCTTCATGTGAGCTGGTTCTGAATGAAACATCTTTATTTCATAGGTGTTGATGTTCTTCTGTATGTGTGCATGTGTGTATGAAGCAAATTTATATAGTTTATGCTTTTGTTTCTTGGTGCAGCTGTTTTCTGTAGCCATTAATTAGGGTCTTGTTGTGGATCACCTGCAACAGACAGAATGAAGGAAAAGCAATAATCCTACCAGGAATGGGTAAAAAACAGAGGTCATTTAAGGCTTTTACCCTCCCACTTCTCCCTGTTTCTGATCCCTATTGTTGTACTTACAGTTAATACTTCACATGAGCTTGGGTCTCCCAATAGGTCATCTGTTGTCTTTTGCTACCTATGACATAATCGTCTGAGTTAGGGGGTTTTTTTAATTACTTTTCTCAAAATGCTACAATAGTTGAATAGATACAGAAGACACTGGACACAGAATGTGTCATTATATTTTTAAGTTTTGCTATTAGACAATATATGTTGCTGGGTAATCATAGGATTGGGGTTAATGGCTTTAAACTGGAAGAAGGTAGATTTAGATCAGATATAAGGAAGAAATTCTTCACTGTGAGGGCAATGAGGCAGTGGAACAGGCTGCCCAGAGAAGCTGTGGGTGCCCCATCCCTGGAAGTGTTCAAGGCCAGACTGGATGGGGCTTTGAGCAACCTGGCCTAGTGGAAGGTGTCCCTGCCCATGGCAGAGGGGTTGGAACTAGATGATCTTTAAGGTGCCTTCCAACCCAAACCATTCTGTGATTCTATGATTCTATGATAGCTGTTTCTCCATTATGATCTGCTGATTCTATTGTTTGCAAAGTGCAATGTACTTGACAACAATAAAAAAGCTGTCCTGCAGCATGCATAGTATCTATGCCATACCTGCAAAAGAAAATAATGTAGCTCAGAAAGGACAGAAAGAATCATGGTTTAGGAAAGCCCATAAACCCCGTTGATCCACACAAGTCCTGCTGAATTCAAAGCTGAAATATTTTCCCTGGACCAAGACCATATTATATTTTGTAAAATGGATAATACAACAACCTCAGGTATTTTTTAAGTTGCCATCTCTGGTAAGTATTTTAAAACAGTGATGGTAGCTAACACTCTAATGAGAAAAGGCTGTCATCAACAGGGAAAAAAAAAATCAGAAAGGGAAAAGAAAACATTTAAATTATTTCCATTGCTCCTGAATGCCATTGACCTTTACTTGTCCCTTAACAATCAGAATTATTTCAAATATATCCTTCCATTTTGCTGCTCTTTGAAACACTCATGCAAACCAGAAGGGAAACAGACTAATATACCATGGAAGGATGACCATAAAACTCTTTAACCACATTGCACTGCCCAATACACAATTTAAACAACAGCTGTATTCAAGTATGTATTTTAAAAATTTTTCCTTTTTCAAATCATAATAGTAAATAAAAACTGAACTTGTAGAGGATTGGTTTTTAAGTTGATAATATGTCTTTCAAATGACCTCTGTTATGTATTGCTTTAATATCTACTTTGTCCCTTATCTTGACGAGTTACCCATAATAGCAGTGATACAGAACTATAAAGTATTTCAATAACACCTTTCTTTTAATCCTAACAAAAGCTTCTCCCACAGTATATATTTGGGGTGCTTGTTCCCATAATTGGCAGAGCGGAACTATTTCCAGTGCGTCCCAGAAGCCCTGACCAGCCCTTTGGACAACATCTCGGCATTAAATACCAAAGCCATTGACCCCGTAAAAAGGCTCATTTCATCAGTATCAACAACCCCTCCTCACACTAACCCTATAATCACACATACGGTACCGCACCAGCATGATGACTCAGAAGCACATTAGTAGAGGTCAGCACGGGGCAGCTTGGAAGTGTTTCCACTTGCTGGGCTGGTGAGGATGGGAGCTGGTTCTTATGATCCCTCTGCTCAGTGCAGAGGTTTCAGAGGGATGGAGAGAGGTCAGGGACCCCTCCGGAATGCCTGCTCCTTTCTCAGCCCAAACCTGGCTTCCTGCTCCTGTTTCAAACTACTGGTCTTTGCAAGGTGACTCACTAATACACAAAAACAGACCTCTGCCAGTTTTCTGAAATGTTAAAGGTGGGCTTTAACTGTAACCCAAGCTGTGGACATTAGCCCTGAGCTGTGGGAAGCTTCTGGGTCTCACTTTGCCAGTTCAAGTCTGACCCTAATAAAAATTGTATCAGGCTCTGAAACAAAGTTACATGCTTCTTTCCTCCTTTTTCTTTTTCCTTTACGCCTTAAGCATTTTGATGACTTGTCCTTCCAAGGAAGTATTTGCTGCCTTTTTGTAGACCTGGGAGAGGAAAACTTACCCTTGAAATTTTCCAGTCCTTACAAGATCATAAGGTTCTCACATTTCTTGCCTCCAGAAAAAAAAAAAAAAAAAAAAAAGTGGTCCCTGAATAGAAATCATCCAGTAGTTCCAAGTCAGAAGACTAGCTGTCAACAAGTGAAAGAAGAGCTATCTGGGTGCAGATAAGCTGGGACTGATGAGAAGAAAGAATCTTTTGATACAATGTTGGTTAGTATGTTTATCTTCCTCAGCACAGAAAATATCTTGAAAAATCTGGTACTCCAAAATGGAGATAGTCATAAATGTAATGCTCAGAACTTGTCATCTACAGGTCTCAAGACACTGCAAAAGCCTTATTCTTTCCATTTAGCAATAGTGAAAGTGAAGAATAATTATGCTCAGTGTCTTTTCCACTGATAGAACAGTGAAGGCAGCAAAAGCCCCATGTTCAGTTCACAGCAGCTAGAATGAGCCAAGGAGGGTTAGACCAATGAATTATCCTCAAGAGATTTCCTTTGAGGAGAGAATCCCAGAACTAACTCCTACAACCACTTTATGCAATGAGCATGTCAGTGAGGAGATTATGTCCAACTCATCCATTCTCTTGGGCATTAGTCACTGGCTTGAAAAAGAGCTACATGTCTGGCTCACAGCTTGAGTGGCTTCAGCAAGCAGATGAGGCCTAAGATTAAAAGATTTGGAAACTCTTTTGCACACTGTGATGTAAGAAAGAGAAGACATTTTCTGTGCAAACTCTCCAGGACTCTACAGGCTGCACATCTGTGAGGGCACATCTACCCTGTAGATCACATCTTTATTAGCCCAGGTTTAATGGTCATCTGTCTTGGCCTTATTGTCCCCTGAGACAACACTGTTGGGAACAAATCTTTTAAAACTTTATTAGTTTTGTGTTCCCATTGTTTCCTTGTCATGGGTCTGCTAGACAAAACTTTCCTTTGACAGTGGTTGCTTTTTCCTAAAAGCTTATGATTCCTCCTTTCTGGACCAGTAGGCTCCATCACAGCATTTCTCTCTTGTAATTGCCTTGGACCAATTTCTTCTAAAAGAATTAAATATGCAAATCTAATATCACAATTGTGTAATATGATAAGCTTGGCAGCTCAATCAATACTATCCCCCACTGTCAATAATACAGCTCCAATGCACGTTTGTCAGACCTGACCAATCTCACTTTATCACTGGCACTGTGGTCCTTCCGTATCTATAAGATGTGGCATTTTATTACTAGGATCCTATCAATCAGATTTAATTTTTGCATCATAGAAATTCATTTTGTCATCTTGCTGCCTGGCAGCACTGGAGATGCTCTTTGAGCCAGGCGTTAGCAGACTTCGGATTCCCCAGGCTCCTATGTTGCACGCTGGCTGAGGACTGGGACTGACAATAGCACACTTGGGTGTCTTCATTTTCTAGCCACAAATGACATGGGGTTAGCAGCAAAGGACACAGCTGGTAACCACTGTGGAAAGGGAAATCTGTGGATCAATAAGAGGAATGCCCAGTGGTGCTTGTACTGTTTGGTGTATCTCTAAATTAAGGAAGATTTAATGTGAGATAACTTTTCACTCCCTGCTAAGCCTACAAAACCCATTCCAGACAGTACTTTGTTACTCAATAATGCTTCCAAAGAAGTGTTTCTGAATATATCAAAAGGGCTACTGATCCAAAATGGAGGTAAACCAGAAGACACAGTAATTATATTAACAAAGGCATTGTTTCTTCCTGCTCAGCTGCAACCACAATAACTGAAAGCAAAAAGACAAGTTGCATTATTCTAAAGTATATAACCAGCCTCAACAAACTTCTCTCTTTCTGCTTGGACTTGCTTTAAAACACTAAACTAGGAAAGGTCCTTTTTAAACAAAGTAGTTTTTGAAAAAGCTCATTTAAAATGTTGCATTCTGCTGTGCTTGGATTTGCTTTCATGGTAACCCTTTAATGTCCCTCCAATTCTGCTGACCTCTGTAGAATTGTCCTTGATCTGTCCCAAGAAGAAAAAGTGGATCCGCTGGGCTTTAGCCTGGACTACACCGGTAGAAAAGTTACTGTCCCTGGAAGAAAAGAAAAAAAAAATTATCACACAGCGAAAATGGAGTCTGACTCCTTAATTCTTCCTCTAAGGTCTGAAACTCAGATTGTCTTAGAGAGCTTGTTGTCTCAGTGTATATATGTGTGTGTGTGTGTGTGTGTGTGTGTGTGTGTATATATACACTACTGCCTTAGACACTCACCTGAAATAAGGTATTTTCATAATTTTAAGCAAAGAAGCCAGTGTAAGTACTTGAGTAAGAAATTTATGAAGGGAACATGCTTGTAAGGTTTATGCTTTGGTTTTGGAAAACAGTTGTTTTCTGTTGCATCGTTATAAACCTGATTTAACATCGTATAAGCGGGTTGAGTAATGGCAAGACAGAGAAACCCAATCACTGCCTTTTTTTCTGAGAGTACGAGGATAGCACATAAAATTGTAAGCAAAGAGTCTAGCTCAGGATGTATATTTTTCACTGCACAAGAACAGCACCCAGGCAAGGAAGGAAAAAAAGTGACTGAAGACAGCTGCATGCTGGAGGTCAGGAAGCACAGGGGTGAAAAGAAAACTGCCAAAATTCTAGTTAAACTTCGTGGAGAAAAGGAGAACAGCAAAAACTTCTTTTGTTATATAAAGAAGAATGAAAGGTAGTGAAAAGAGAAGCAGGACCAATTGCAATGCTGGGCATGGATTAAGGATTAAAATTAATGCAGGTAAACCAAAAAACATTAAAAGGATAATTTGCCTCACGGTCAGCAAGGATCATTGAATTAAAAACAAAATGGATAATGAAGGATAGCTAATGGGAATGAATGTACAGGAAAAGAAAGGCCAGTCTTTGAGATGAAAGCAAGTTACAAAGATCTTCATGTCCTCCAATTGGAGACATTGCAATGTCCATCCCAGAATGCAGCTCAAAGAGGCAGGTGGAATTGCATACCGTTGGACATTGTTAGGAAGGATTTTTAATAAACCTGTCAAATCAGTGATCATAGCAAATCTACAGAGAATAACAAATGCATCACTTAAGGAGTTTGCCCCCTCCTAACTTAGCTATCTCTGGTCTTATTAGTCTGACTTGAGTAGTAAGTAGAGCTTTCAAACAAATTTTGAAGGAAAGAATAATTAAAATCTTGAAAGAAAATAGAAAATGTTATTAAATCTACATGACATTGGAAAATATAATCATTCCAGAATAATCTAATACCTTTCACATTACGTGATGACTGATTTATTCAGTTTTAAGTCAATGGAGTCTGTTGGATCTACTCCTATTTCAGTAAAACATTTGCTTTGGTGCTGTATGGGAAGTTATTAGGTAATAAGAGCAGATAAAGACTATTAGAGAACCATAAGAAACTAGTTAAAGAGAAATTATAATGAAGTCCACTGAAAGAAGAATGTTTGGATTGCTGTAAAGTTACTATGGCTGTAACAAGGACCCAGCTTGAGACAACCTTCTCTGTTATACATTAATGACTGGTGTAAAATGAAATCTGTGTGCTACAAACGTAAAGGTAAGAGGATTAGAACATCCTCCAGGGAGAACTGGATTATCTTGATAGTAACTGTGTTGGGATGAAATTTAGTGATCAGATTTGTGAACCAAATGAAAATGAAAATTAGTAAGGACCAACAACAAGAAACTCTGATAAGAATCAGTAGCTTATCAATTAGAAAATACACAAGCTAAGAGATCTTGATATATTAGCTATTTAACTGGAAATCACACAGCTGATGTGCCTGTGGAAAGCAGGTGTGATCCAAATATGTTTGAGGACAAACACTACTAGGAAATATCTAAAACTTTTTTGGCATTTTGGGTTTTCACTGAGTTATCATCTCTAGTGTCCTTCATATTCTGGCCCTCATCTTCAAGGCAGATTAATTCAGTCTGGGAGACTGAGGGTGATCAAGTGAAGAGGAGTTGGTCTGAAGGACTTCTGCTCCTGTTCTGTATATACAGCCCATTGTTTTTTTTCCTTATGGCACATCCATGTTAGGCGATGTTCTTGCAGCCACCTTCTTCACTAACCTCATCATGCAGAACAAAGCAAATCCAGGCAGAGCTCAGTCCTTATGATCCTCCCCCCTGCACCATCAGGCATGGCCAGAGAGTTGCCATTGCCAAGACTGTGTGGACCCACTCCAGTGTCCAGTCACTACAATTTTTGCCTTTTTTTTTGGTTTATCTGAGGCCCCCAAAATAGTAAGAGTGGTCCTTCTATAGCATGGCACCAAGATTTTGTTGGACATTGGGTGAGAACATCAGTGGGACTCATGTGAGGAGATGAAGAGGCCTTTTGGGTGGGTGTTGGAGACCATACCAGAAAGCCAGTGCAGATGAGGCACAGACTCATCTCTACTAGGAGGTAGGAGCATTGCCCTTCCTTTGTTAACCCTGAACTGTGGCTGGAATTGCCTGGAAAACAGCTAATGCACCAGGTTGAGGTGATGCCAACAATCAGGCTCACAATCTGTTCGTGTGAACAATCATATTTCAGTGACCAGGAACCACCTAGCATGCTTCAGTTTACCAATGTAGGCATGCTCTTCTCATGAGTGAATGAGGCCCAAACACTGTAGTCATTATGCCTTACAGGACAGGCGAGATGCAAGGCACAATTTTCCAGACACAACCTTTCTTTTATTAGCCCTAATCCTGAAACTCTCCATCATTCAGTGAACTGTGCTCTGCAGTCCCCATCTTCGGACTCAGCAGTAGTATTGCACTTCTCCTTTGTTTACTGCCTAACACACAATAAGCATATAGAGGTATACAAGGGCTGACTTTATTTTCCTGTATCCCTACAAGTGGAAATATAGTGTAACAATGTCAAAAATCATCAAGCCCTTAATATCTTTCTACAATTATACAAATAGGTCATATTATTAATGTACACATATTAAAAATGGCTTCTCCCAGTGGGAAAGCACCACATGGCCTTTAATATACTCATGCTATCCATTCTCTAGCAGACCACATTCATGGTCAGTTAGATGCAGATAAGCTTTGAAGTCTCCAGGCTAAACAGAAGAGCTATGAGTTGAGAAGGAAGCTAAAAGAATGAAACACAGTAAATGAAGCAAAGCAAGGAAAGAACCAAACTTATTTACTGCCTTTTATCTTTTTACTTTATTTTGGCTGAGATCTGGGTTGATATTAGCCCTTTGATGTTCCTGCTGCAACAGCCACACCAGTACAATAGTTCTAAACATCACAACCATGAAAACGATGAGAAAGAGTGCTCACAGACACAGGCAGGCCATGGGAGGGACATGTGCCTTTTAGACTTGTAGCTGTCAGCTGCCTTTCTTTCTGACCAGCAAGGAAAAGAACAGTGCTGTTCATTTAGGGGAAGGAGGGTGAGAGTTCAGAAAAACTCTTAACACAGAGTAAGATTTTTAACTTGTTCTGCTTGCCATGGGCTTTGCTTCACATTACAGTCCCAAAGAAACAGGGAATGTTAGGAAGAAATTCTCGTACTTGTGCTGTTTGGAACAGCGTAAGTCTGTACTGCAAGATAGCCCCAAGTGAGGGTAATTGCATGCATACTCTTTATGATAGAGCTGTCTGGTTGTAGGGTCAAGTTTAGATGAGTTCTAAATGTAAAAATAATCAGAAACCCACAAAAATTCAATTTCCAAATAAAGAATAATTTCCAGCTAAGAAAACTTTACTTATATTGTGGTAGAATGGACAAATCTATTCTCCCAAGAAGAACACACTATTTGTGTTCTCTATTTGGGATAAAGAAGCCTAGTTATTTGTCCTTCAGAACACAGTTAGCAGAAGGGTGGATAAACTGTCCCCTTTTATCAGCTTTTTGAAAATTACAAAGAAAGAAAATATCGAAACCAGAAAAAAAGAATCAAGTCCAAGGAACTGCAGTGACCCCAGAATAGTTAGTGTAGAAATATTACCAAACAATAATTTCTCACAGCTTCTGGGTTACCGTCAGACACTGTCTTTCAGTCCCTTTCAAAGCAAGAAGTGGATGAGTCCTCAAGCTCATCTTTGCTGCCTGGGAAGAATTCAGAGAATTCAGGATCTGAAGATAAGACTGCCACAGATAAGAGTTATCTCTCCGAGGACTTGTAACAATCCAGAATATGCTGTTTAAGAAGTATATCCAGGTAGCTGCAGCACCTGCTGTAATGCAGTTCTTTGCTTTCTAGGCTCTATGCTTCTGTGGCACTTTTTTTTAATGCCATGCTGTATTTCCTACGGTAATCTCCTCTTTCAGCCAAAATACATGAAAAAGATAGTCCTTCAATTCCAGGCTCACTCAAGCTATAAGGTGATCTGCTCTCAGAAAAAAAAATCCTTTCCTTTCTTCACAACGTGCTAGTGCCAGAGGTCAAGAAAACACAGCAGAAAGCTTTGCTTTGGCCTGGTGGAACAGTGTTTGGGATCAGTCCATCACACCATGTCAGTGCTCTTTCTATACAAACTAAAATATCCTATCATTGTCAAAGCCCATTTCTTGTGTGGCAGACATGGGAGAAGCACATTAAAGAAGAGAGGGTTGCAGAGAGAAAATCATCTCATCAAAGACATACCTGGTGCTGTAAGAAGGCCAGCCTGAAGAGAGGTACAGATTTAGGGACCCTTGGATACCTCACCCATTTTCCAAGACATGGCAATGTTTCACAATGAAGTTTTACATAGTATGGGCTTGTGCTTGTCAGTATAACAAGTTTTGAATACCTATAGCAAGGGTATTTTTCCCCCAGAAAATGTCAGTATGGATCTGAACAGCTCCTTTCCAGAGAAGTCTACCTACCACAGTTTTTGAAAATGTTCAACTGCGCTTCCTGTGTTTTTTCTTGTGTTTTGTGATGGCTCTACTTTGCTCTACTGGTTTGAAAATCAAAGACCTAATTTTTTTCAGTTACTATGTAAAATGGTTGTCACTTCTTTAAACAAATACACAAGACTTTTGGAACAGCTTTTGTTAGTTCATCCCTGAATGTTTGTCTTCAATCTCCTTGACTTGTAACTATCTCTTCTATAGGAGAGCATTACCAACCCTGACAGCATTGATTTTCAAATGTATGATTGCTAGTGAAATATTAAACCCTATTGATTTGAAATTCAGAATCAGATGCATTTTAGGGAGTCTGCATATTTTGGGGATGGACAGTTTCATTTATCAGCTCTTCCAATTGCAGAATAATTAGAACTCCATCATGTTCCTGTTTTGAGAGGTAGAGGTTCCCGTCAGATTACAGCATCTGCAATCTCAAAAAGTGTTCCGTGCATTGTGTTTACTAATTGGTCAATTTATCCTCCCTATGAAGATTTTTCATTCATTTCACAGGAAATTCATTGGAACAAAGTCATCCATCTTTTCATCCACTGAAATTTCACATTGTTCTCTCTTCTTAATGTGTGGGAGAAGTAAGAAAAGCATAATGGAGATTTCCCTGATTAAAACAAAAATCAAGGAAATTATCACAAGCATTTGAAATAGGGCTGAGGTAGCTGGGAAGTGCCTTTTAAGGTTGGTCAGAATTTATTTTTAGAGGTTTGTACTTCAAGAATAAAGTTTTCCACAGGAGTGAAACTTATCACAAAACTTCTCCGTGAAAAGGACATGGTGATACAAAACATGACAAAGACTCTTACTATGAGGGACTGAAGGGAGTCCTGACTAGGCTGTCCTTTGGAAACTCAGAAATACACAGAAGCATTGAAAAAATGTAATAATGGCTCATGGCTTCCACAACAAGAAAAACATGTTGGCATTCATCTGTCTCTGCCTCTGAGGCTCAGTAGTCAAGGAGGAGACCCTGACCTACTCATATCGAATGAAGTTTTGCTGATTATTTCTACGGGGACACAATTTAATCTTTAACAATTAGCATAGGAATATTGAAGACTTTACCCACACAATTTATTAACTCTGTCCTAGGAAATATATTATTCTGCCTCACAACAGTTATGGAGTATTTGCAATGAAAGACTATGTCCTTGAAAAAGTAAAAGCTTAAACATTTTTTCAGACCTTAGAAAGAGATAGTCCAAGGCAAAGCTATATAGCATTGCAAGTTGTTTGGAAGTGATGAGTATGAGTCTCATATCTTGACTTCACCCAGGTCTCCTGAGACTGACCATACTTGGTACCACGTTTGTTTTTCTAGAGATAAGGATTTAACAGAGTACTTCCTCCTGGGCCCTGATCCAAAAGTGCTAACACTTTCGTAACTCAGAATGTCAGTCACTAAGTAGCATTTGCTCCACCAAACCTGAAAGCTGTGGACACAGAGATGGGGTGCAATGGGGCAAAATGGGGATGGACGGAGTAAGAGAGGAGAATCTGTGGTGAACAGTAACAGTAAACACAGGAGGAAAGAATAAAAACAGAAGAGGCAGTCCACAAAAAAGCAGATGTTCAACATATATTGCATTGCTGTGAAGAAAGTTATTTTCAATGTTGGATGAGGGTTTTGGTGTTAGGAAGGATGTTTATTTTGTCAACAAACAGTATCATGCCTCAGTGAATCCTATACAAAGGTAACTACAGGCTTCATGGGTTTTACCAATATTTTCATTTGAAACTCATCGTTCTTTAGTCCCTTCAAACAAAAAATAGTTTTTTTTTTTGGTTTATATTTTTTGGAAGTAATCTGAATCCAGATTAAATTCATTAACAGAAATTCAAGCGGTCCAAGTAGATAGGGATTTCCAGACCACAGATGAGTCTGATCCAAACCTCTGAACTCCTTGGAGCCTTCTTCTAGTTAAAGACAAGAGCAATTCATCAATAAGAAAAATTCTTAGACAGCCTGCTTCCAAACTTCAGAGTGGTTATGCAAAACTTTTAAAGGATGAGAAAATGTATCTCTGAATCTGCTGCAATACAAACTGTCTTCATTGATAAATATATATCTACAGATTCCTAACACGTTCCTTGAGAAGTTTTGTTTTCTTTTTTGTGCTATACACACACACAGAGAACCTATAAAAAGGGGGCTAATTATAATAATGAGACGTCAGTTTACTTTCCTTCTTGCTTACACATACTTCCAGTAAGTACATAAAAGGGGTTTAGGATAAATTTTCCTAACAGACAGGACCAGACTTCATAAGCATCTTACAAGAATGAAGTAAATAAATGAACCCATATTTTAAAACTTAGACTTTGATTTTCTGGGAAGACTAAGGTCATTAGTTCCTTCTCCACATTGAGTCTCTACCTGGTGCTGACATTTCTATTGCTTTGCTGAATTATGACACTTTTTTTAAAACTTAATTCACTAGGAAAACAACCTTACTCAATTCAGCTCATTTGTAACAATTCACAGCCTTTCAGTTTACTCCTAGTAGAAAAATCCTAGTATCACTTTTCACAAAACAAACTTTCTTTCTTGCTCTGTTTCAAGTGTTTGCCTGTGGTTTCACTGACAAGGTTTAACTTGTAGTGCTATGAAGTGCTCATTGTCTCTCCACAACTAAGGTGACAATGAAATTTGCATTATATCCACATTTTTCTTCCATAGTCTCTCTCTCCAGGAAATATCCTCAGAGCACAGTGATCCTGATCACCAAGCACCTAAAATCTAGCTGGTCTGTCTAAAAGTGAAACATGCAGTTGGAGTCTTAATAGCTATTATGGCATCTAATGGCATCTAATAACCATTTCCATAACACACTGTCTGAAAGCTGAGTAATTAAGAACATGTATATTTTATCACAAAAAAACTTCATTTTTACTTTGGTTAGTACTGACAGACAATCAGAAATTTTTTAACTCATGTGTAAATGAACCCTTTAAGAGATCTCAGGTTGGGTAACACACCACTTTTAAAAATTGAAACCAAAATGATAGCTTTGCACGCTAAACAGTGCATTGATTCCACATCTGGTGTGAGGCACATTGGTGACTAAGGTCGGTGGAGGGGGTTCTGCAGGAACACTGTGGTGGAATCCCACTTGTACATACCTCCACATGGGTGGACACCACAAGGTGTCTGTGCCTTCAAACATATGCTCTCAAAACTTGCTGTGCTTTTCAGACATCAACTGTTGTATTGAATTAATATTATTCAAATACTGTGAAACATTTATCTTAATGTCTGCCTATCTGTATCTCATTAAACAAGCAAATGTAGAAGTGTCAGGTTCCCGAATCTGCCAGTAATGATGTCAGTACCACTTCAGGAATTTAAAGTCAATATTTTCACCCTGCAAAAATGCTATATATTCAGAGTTTAGACTTATAAATAAGAATGTAATCCTTATATTACTGTGACAGAAGTGTTGCTTGCCTACTAGACAATGATTTATAAAGGAAACTAGGGAATACTTGCCTATGTTTGTGCCTATATTTGATGTTAAATCATTCTTCTCACTGACATTTTCCACTACGGAAGACCTCATGGTGAACACATGCAGAAAAACCCTGTAATGTGAACATTAAGTGCTTTCACCTTCCTAGCCAGTTAGGTGCTGCATGGACATAATCAGGTACCTAAGGATACAGAAGGATGCAAAGTCTCGTTTACAAAGGAATCTAGATTTATAGGTTTATAGGAGTCACCATGCGACTGATGGAGAGTTGAGTAATACGGGGATTGCTAATGTGCTACAACAGTGCAGGGACCCTGGGACACCAGTGAGCGCAGCTGAGGGTTGCGTGGATGAGTGAGCTCAGACCCAGTGAAGCTGGGCTTGCAGGGTGTGAGGCCCGAGTCGGGTGCTGTCTGCAGGCACAGTTGCTGTCATCAGTGCCATCCATACGCAAGTTTCTGGATGACAATTTATTATTCTGTATAGGGGGCCTAATTCAAAACATCACAGCTCTGCCGATGACAAGAATTTCTGTTCTCTAGAGGCAGGGCTGATACATACCTCCAAAAGGTTTAAAGTCTACACAGAGGAACACTGGCTCCCCAGCAGACAAAGTGAAGAAGACCAGTGGAGGATTCAGCTACCAGTTCTAGGGGAAAGAAATGTGACCACAGAAGCATTGCTGGATTCTGAGGGAGCTTTCTTTTAACTGACCCTCAGCTAGAAGCCTCCTGATTGCTTTGTGTTAATGTAGAGGCAGCAGAGACAATGCATCATTCATTATGTCATTTTGGTGTTTGGCTTTTTTAAATATTAATGAACAGTCTAGGCCTTCATTTTGCTGACCACTGAAAACAGTCCTGTTCCCCTGAGTAAACCAAGGCTGACTCTTTAAGCCTGTGATTGAAATTCAGTCAAACCTCTGGGTGAATGGAAATCATTTGTTGCGTGACAGTGACATGCGGCAGTTCCTTTTTGTTTGCAAGAGAGCTTAGGGATTCTGTGTCTATTTATTGTCATCAGCTGAGGACTCAGTATTGATGGTTACCCCAAACTCTGTGGCTTTGGAGAGGGGAGGCTGTACCACAGCTTCAGATTTGGCAGAGACAGCACCTGAGTCTGAACAAGAAGCACTTTGTTGGCTTCTGTTCAACAAACTCTGCACAGGACAAGGCAACCCCAGATGGTTGGTCTGGAATGGGGGAGGTATAGCAAGGATAATCCCAGATGACGGGAGGATAGATATGCCAGGGAAGCATTGCCCTTTCTATCCACTCTCTCTAATGCCCTTCCTGAAGTATTTGCTACTGGTCATTCTCAGAGACAAAATACCAAGCTAAGATGAACTGTTGCTTTAACTCACTGTGACAGTGATGATGTTTTGGGGAGCAAAGTCAGGTTTAGAGATAGGGAGGTGGGAAATGATCTGCCTGAAAGAAACTACTTTGTGGAACAGAGAACAACTTTTTTTCACAGTCCTTTTCCCCCATTGCTATCTAGCCAATGAAGTGTGAAAAGCCAAGAGGATGACACCAGGGAGAAGATCAGCTAAGAGCAAAGGCACTTCACAGACATCTCTTCTGGTTTGTAGGCTGTATTTCAGATGATCTTTTGGTTTCCTGACTCGTCTCTTACCAAGCCGCACAGTGTTTAACATGCAGGGTGACATGCCCTCCAAAAGATCTGCAGATCAGATTTATTTCTTAAGGGCCCCTGAATGGGAAATTTATTTTTCTTTATGGAACTGCTTTGCTCCTGCTGCACACACACACAACTAGTTACTTCAGAGTTGCTGACTCAGCTTTCTGTTCCATCAGCCTTAGCAGACCCTACGCAGGCAGGTTGCACTAAGCACAGTGAAGCCACATGGAGACAAAAAGCAATTCCTGACTCAATTAATTCAAAACGTTACTCTGTTTTGAGAGAGAAAAGTAGATAAAGTAAACACAACAAAGAAGAAAAAGTAAAATGTTGGTGAAACAACAGAGTAGCACTGTATTTTGCAATCTCAGAATAACACTAACAGTCCTCTTAGAACCAATTGTTTTCATTTTCTGCAAAGGTGATATAAAATCTCAGACAGATGACAAACTGAAGAGATTTCCTGGGAAGACTTGATTGTGGTACAAATTTTCCTCATTTAACAGTACTTGCCTTGCAGGATTTTTCTGTGGAAAAAAGCAAGCCCAATAACACTTTTACCAGGACTGAGTCTCTTAAGAAATCCCACATCATCTTTTTCTCTTGCATAAATATATTTTCCAAGTTAAAAATATAAATAAATATATAATGCAAGCTCCCCATTTACAGCTGAGACTGAGTGTTTGTGACCCTGAATCCCGTAGAGGCTAACCTACTCTGATTAACTTTCCCATGTTATTCCATTAAATAAAAACAGTTTTGACACCCAGAGACTAAGGCATCCTAGAGATAATACAATAAGCTTATGCAATCATTCCAAATTGAATTGCAATAATTCATTTAGGTGACCATACATATTTGTTATATGTAATATGAAACATTGCAAAATGAAATCAATAGAAATGTTTCTTGTTAATGAAGATATACTGTGCTGTTATGTGTGGGGTTTGGACTCCATATCACAGAAATCTTATTTTTATTCTAAATTCCAGGGTATCATACTAGTTAAAAATGATGAAAACATTATTTTAGAATGATATGGCTGGACAGCTGGAAAACTATTTCATGCAATTTGTTCTATGCCTTGTTCATTAAAAATTGAAGTCCAGACCACTTAACATCACTGGAATTTTGGCTGTTTTCTTCAACAACATGACAGGCTTCATCCTAAGATTTTTAGGGATTATTATTGGATTCTCAGTGAAATTTGTACAATTGACATGGGTGTTCTGTTTTTGAAAGTTGTGATGGAAGGATACCCATTCAAAATGGGAGATTTTTTTAAAAAAAAAAAAAAAAAAAACCTTACAAGTATTTGTGGTGCTGATTAGTTCCCACAAAAGACAAACACAGTATTATGTGTAATAATCCCTTTCTTCTCCTCATGCTGCTTTGAAAAACTCTCAAGGAGCAAAATCAGATCAGAAATGTCTGTGCCCATCTCTCACTAAATAGTTTCTAGTGTTCCTGTCTCTTATAAGAGCCATACAAAGAGAAGAGAACCACACCTTCTACAGTGAACTCTTGCTGCCTGTTTGTCTGCACACACAAGCTTACCTTGATGTACAGAAAAAGCCTCCATGACTTTGCATTTAGCTTCAAAGGATGGGAGTCAAATTACTCTCAGTGTATAGGCAGTGCACATGAGACTGAAGACCCCGAAGACACCAGCTACAGGCTCAGCCATGTTGATGCAGAGCTGGGCCCAAGGTTGTTATGCTCAGCATGAAGTGAATCTGAGTTTATTACCCAGTAAGTCCCCCCTTGATAAGCTGCCTGCATTACCAAGTCTTGGCTATATGCCAGACAGAGCAGAGTGAAATGCAGCTAGATATCTTTTAGTACCCAAGCTACTCCATTTCAAACTACTTGGAAGATCACTTTGTTGTAGCATGGACATATCCAGTGTCTTTGGCATAGCCTATTTCTTCTAATATGGTCTTTTCTTCAGAGAGTCTTAGAGCCAAAAATCCAGGGAATTAGCAGAGCAACAAACCTGTGGGTGCAGAAGAATATTTAACTGCACATATATTGCAAGCTGTTATCCATTGTCCCGTTAAAATCATGGGATGCCTTCACAGTCATTGCAAATATTTAAACAGCATCAAATTTGCCATAAATTGGCTGAAGAAGGCTTCTTAGAGCCCTAAGCAGAAACTTGTACTAAGTTCGTCCAAGAGAACACTGAAAGGAAAGCTGAGGCAAAGATTGTAACTTAACGGTAGGCAATTTAAATTGCACAGAAGAACTCTTTAATGTAATGGAGAGCTATGGACACAGTGATTAAAGGAGGTTGAACTCTTTGACCTAGAAAATCAAATTGGTGACAACTAAGTATGTTAAACTACATTAAAATTTATGACATTGAAGAAGAGGATCAATGTATATGTGTATGTGTGCGAAAAGCCTGAATTAGGAGATTTCTGGAGCAGGGAAAGCAATCACCTGCAGGGTTTTCAAGCATCTGAAGAAGCAAAGGTTCCACATTCATTTACTGACCCCAGAATGATGTGAAGGTCTCTTTGAAAGGAACAGGGAAACAGACACAATGCCTAGGAAAAAATAAAACTGTAAATGGTCATTA
This sequence comes from Caloenas nicobarica, assembly GCF_036013445.1. Taxonomy (NCBI): domain Eukaryota; kingdom Metazoa; phylum Chordata; class Aves; order Columbiformes; family Columbidae; genus Caloenas; species Caloenas nicobarica. The sequence goes on along the minus strand of NC_088245.1, from coordinate 123,032,976 downwards.
GAAGGAAATATCTGAAGAAGTTTCACAAAGTAGCTGTAATGATTTTTCTGACTCAGGCAAACAACCCCGTGACAGCAGTAACCTCTGGCTAGGGAACAGGGCACTGTAAACTCAAACACCTTTGCCACAGTTCAAGTGTCAAGCAGGGGTTTGTGCAGTACAAAACAAACTTACTGTAGAGCTAAAAACTTAAGATGAAAAGCAGTGCATTACACCACATTTTCTTAAAGCAGGTTGGTCTTCTTAATTTCAAGAATGATTTCTGAAATCAAAGTGATTCTGTCAAGGTAAAGTCATCTCTTAGAATAAGAAACACCAAAAAAATGTTGCTAATAGCAGTCTTTTTTATTTCAAAAATGGACATTAAAACCAATTTATTTTTCAGTGGGTTTGTCATTAGTTTGCATTTTCTTATCTTTCAACCTGAACTAACAATTTTATTTCTGTTTATAATTAACTCCATGTTATGCCTGAGGAAAATAAAGAAACTCTCATAACCCTTCCTAATGTGACTTCCATTTCCAAGGAAAGCAAAACCAAAAGTAAAACACATGGAGTGAGTCTTCCCTGTCCCAGTCTGATGGTACTCCATACGTACTTCTTAGCTCTATTTAATAAATCAAAAAAGGGGAAACTAATAAAAAGCAGACACAAACCCAAATCAAACCAACAAGAAGCATAACTTCTCTGAAGTCACATGACACAGAAATGGTTAAATCAAAGGCCTGCTTCCCCTTGCTCTTGAGTAGCCACACGCGAGTGCTGGGATTAACAAGTGTCATTTACTCACCACCCTGGCCACTGCTGCCAAGGCACACACATGAAACACAACAGCAGTACCTGTCAGACAAGGTTTCTAGCCACAGAATTGACATGTATTTCATTCTTTGTCCAAAAGTGAAGACCTTCAAGATCTTTGTTCCTTTGTAGGATACCTCAAAAAAAAAAAAAAATTGAAAGCTGGGATATTCACCATACTCTTAAGGGAGAGTCTCCAAAGAATTCTTGGGAATCTCATGATCCCATGAAATACTTTCACGTATACCAAGTGTGTGACAACGGTAACCCCACAGTGGCAAAACAGACAGTTATTACTTGGCAGGGCTAATTCTTGTAGGTTACTTTGACTGCAAGTTGACATTTGGTTGGAGGTGGGCTTCCTTCTACAGCTCCTTGCTTCTGGGGGCAGTTACGTCCTTACACCAGAAACGGGCTTTGAAATCTACCAGTGTGACCCTTTACACCCAGTGCCCATGTAAATCGACTTCCATGGCCAGGAGATGAGGTCCATAGGCTTTTACATTTTCATGTTCTCCAATTCTGGCTCCTACACAAGCCTTCTGTGAGAGCTAGTTGGTACTACCTCAGCAAGAGTGCTCCTGATAGCAGAACTGATGTGTTTAACAAGCAATAAATTAAGAATTTAAGCTGCTTTGACTGAATATGCTCACATCTAAATAGCATCTTTGCCGTGCTGAATGATTCCCTCATAATGATAAATGAAAATTCAATAAAGATTTCTGAGCCGGAAAGGTAAAGAGAGTGTGTATTACTGCAGTATTGACATGCAGTTGGCCTCCTGCTCTGTGTGCATCCCAGTTGCAGGTGGATTGGAGTGAAAGCTGAGGCAGGTATTAGAAAGACTGAATCAAGGCACAGCCTGGCAGAGTGCAGTGGGTAAAGGAATTTGGCAGTTTGTAATGGAGATTCATTTAGAAAGATGACCCCACTCTCCAAGGAGATTTGAACTGCATCTAGAATGAAAAGTATTTGAGCTACTATAGGTGGTAAAATGAGTCCGGATTTTTCTAGATAAGTACTTCCAGTTCCCCTTGTGCACTCACTACAGGATGGTGGCTGTGCTGATACTATATGTAGAAAAGGTAGAGCTCCTGATGCAAGAGAAATGCTTGACCTTTACACTCTAACTCCTGCCCATTTCCACAGGAGATGCCAACTCTTGTAACACTGAATGATGAAAGTACAGATGAAGACCTGTCCTCGCCCCAACTTTTAAAATTGAAGCCATTAGAACAGTGTTCCCCAGCTGCACAGTGACAAGAATACTAAATCAGCATTCACAACATTAACCTCATGAATTAATATGAGGGGATTCATCATACAAAAGACTCCTTCTATTGTGTCTTCATCCAACTCAGAAGGGGAATTTAATGTGCTTCCACAAAGAAAAAACTTTGCCTCAATGTTTCTATTTCCTATCAGCTCTGCTCAAACATTGTCCTCTCCTATCAGTAAGGTGTTTCTAACTTAGTGTTTACCAGTGAAACCTAGTTCTTGTCCACTATTTCCCATACTTCTCCCTCTCTGATTCTTCCTCACAACCGTAGGTCCGACCTGGGCCTTGTTATCCCCATTTCTCTCCCTGCTTCACCCCCATGCAAAAGACAGAGCAGAGCAGTAAAATTACACTCTGCAGGCTCCTTTCACATCTCACCACGATGCTCTCTTTTGCCCTGGCTGTGACTAAGAGCGCAACTGGCCCCTGGCCATCAGCCCCCGAGCCCAACTGGGCAACGGGAGGTCCCGGCGGCCCCATCTGGCCGACCCGGCTGGGAACTGTCCACGGGGAGGCGGGTGCTGAAGGAGCCGGGAGACACGCAGCCGCCCGCCCTCTGCTGCCACCCAACCGAGCTGGAGCCACGGGGGAGCTCCCCTCCAAAATGTTGTCTGTAAGCACGTGTAGGCTCTTCCTCCAGAAGCAAAGGTCAGAAAAGGTCTTTCACTTTAGTGTTTCCCCAAACTGTCAGAAACTTTTCTTCTCACCTACAATTGGGAAAAATTTACCCCTACAATACTGTCATCTGTTTTTGTGGGGCTTTCTTAATTTAAACATCTTCTCTAGCCCTTCATTACATTTTTACCTGTCCTCAGTTTGTTGGGGATTTTTTAGAAACTGAGATGTGGCTTGCCGTGAGGTGATTGCATGACAACTCTTCACCTGTAGTTAGTTTCTGCTATGAAAACGTAAATGAAAATGTTCATTCTTCCTTGTGTGTGGCTGGCACAACATTCTGTTGTGCCCAAACAAACAGCCTTTCCTTCTCTGTTTCTCTTAATCATTTATACTCTGCTGAGATCTTAATTTAACAAAAAACAAATTCTTCTGTCAGCAACACTTTCTGACCTCTGAGACACCCATGAGCCAGCAAACTGGGACATTTGAATGACTGAACAAAATAATTTTCAGCTCTGGCATTTTGACTATTCCATATTGTTGTTACAATATGGAAGAAAACCTCTTCCTTTCCCCTCCATAACTTTCCATGCCAAAGGGCCTGCACAAAGCCTAACTAGTGTTCCTATTTCATGGCTGAAATCTAAAGATCAAATGAAAAGACAACTCTTCTGTGCAGTACATTCTTTGTCTTTACAATTATTGTCTCGCTAGCACCAAAATATATCATTTAGTTGATTTTTAGTTGCTATCCACTTCTGGCACTGATGTGAAGTCTTGCATCATTGTTCAGATAGTTAATGTTCTACGTAGCACCATGTTGTAAATATTATGACTAAGGTGTATCAGAATGGCCAAACTGGACCACACTATTATTTTTTTTTTACTCTACTCAGGTCACTGACAGGTGATTAGGTGATGTTTCTTACAATAAAGGCTGATGTAGACTAGCATAGCCAGCAAGGTAAGTCACAACAAAGGTAGATCACAGCAACCACATAATATCTGCTTCTTTCTTCTTTCATCCTTTTGGGATTTTTTTCCCCTTATTAATTTTCATTATGGCCAAATATTAAAAGTCGAGGTTTGAAGATGTCAGAAGCAAAACATTATCTTCTTGCCTCACCTGTTCGTCTTCATATGTGATTTAATTCCTTTCAGTTTTATTTTGCAAAGTCATATGTTGTTGCTTTTGGTGACACTGTTCTTCAGCCATATGATCCTCTCAAGTAGAAAAGGTGGGCAGAAATACTTTTCTCCCCACGATTTATCAAAAATTGATCCATGTTCAGCTACATCAGCTTCCAACGCTTTTGCTCTCCAGTGTGTTTCTTTTTCCTACTGAATTTTTCAGGACAGTCATTTCACATGGGGATATTCTATTGAAAACTTTGGGGTCATCTCTGGAAAAAAGTGGAGTGTAGGTACTTAATAAGGACCTTGCAAAACTGTCTTATATTTGCAGGAGGGGAAGTTCTTCTTGGTAATTTATCCTACATACAAATTGCAAAAATACTATTCTTTTGAATTTGTAAAAGTCTTTGAAAAGCATAGTATTTTCTACAGATCCTTTCGATGTAGGTAAAGTACACAGAAAATTTCTTGACCAACTATTTCTCATTTTTCTTTTACACATATTTTACAAGACAAAAACCTGTGGTTCTATCTGAGGGGTTAGAAAGAGTTTAAGACAGGATAATATTTTTCCAAAGAGAAGACATCCTGAAAAGGAAGAGTAGACTTCAAGAGAAATTTGAAAGGGAAGGCAATATGAATCATCCTTGATTGATCCTCCTGAAATTTTGAACTTCACCAGAACAGGAAGGAAGTTCCCATACATAGTTCCTCTCCTGGTTTTTAGGGTCAGGAGTTTCAGTGAGGAGCCCTTAGCGCTCAGGGTTAAATCCATATGTCCAGTGCTTTTGCATATTGAGAGTACACTGTGTAAATTGTTCCCAACTCTTTGGCAGGTCTTCACATGATCTACTAGAAAATTAAATTCTTCCCTCATCTACTGTATGCACAAGTCCAGAGTGTTAACTAGTCAAGATATAGCTATTCTAAAATAAATGTAGGAAGATTCTGCATTTGATGGCAGATGGAAAGAGTCATTTGTTTGACTCATGAAGTACACCCCTATTAAGTAATGCCAACTAAAACTACACAGCTGGCTAATCATCAGTGCAGGTCTAGGTTACAAATGAAGCTAAGAGGACTTTCCCTGTTAAGCAAATGTCAATTCCCAGAAATAATTACCTCCAAGAGAAATGTATAAATAACTATTTTGGAAAGTTACTTCTCACATCGGAAGCCTGGAGGTTCAGGCATTTGATTAAATTCTACCAGAAGCAAAGTCTGTTCCAACAGCAATGTCAGGCTTCACAGTAGACAATAAAAGGAAGGCAAGTTTTAGCCAAACCCTTGTTACTCAAAGATTACCTATAATAAAAGCAGTTCTACAATCCTGCCTTCACCGTTCCTATCTGTCATGAGGATGCCTGTTGGAGATATGAACAGAGATTAAGGCTTGAAAAATTTACATAAGGCTAAACTGTCCTTTCTCCTATGTACCTATGGCTGAAACTAGCACAGTCTTTGGATTATTCACAGACAAATTACTGCTGTCTGAAGAAAAGGAAGATCAAGGATGTATCTTTGCCTTGGATGGATAAAGTACTTTTAATAGAGTCTACATGCATTGCTTTGTTCAGGGCTTTAATTTAAGGCAGATACAAGGCCAAAACAGGTAAAACACTGTAAACAGAAGGAAAGAGATCTATACCCTGTTATGTGCTTCCCAACCATATAGTAATAATGGAGATAGTCTCTAAAGGATGTGGCAGATATCTCTACAATTGGGACTTTTGCTCAGGAGTGAGCCATTTTCTCCAGTTTTGCATCCTGTTTTTCTTAAAACTGAGTCTCCCTCCCAGAAATTATTTCCAGGAGACACAACAAGTTGCCTAATTTAAGAATTTACTTGCATGATGTTTCCTTTATAATTAAGAGAAACAGGACCCTAGTGAGTAATTCAGCCCACCAGATGTTTGCATCACCCTGCACAGATACCTCTTTTCACTTAGCACAGGAAAACTTCAAGTGGTTAAGTTTCTACCTAGGATGCCTTTGTGAAGTACCTCTAAAAGAAAGAGTCTTCCTGTTTAAGGACACAACAGAGCAAGAGTTGGTAGAATAAGAAAATGAACCCATATCTTTGTAAGTGCCTTGGCAACAATATTAGAAGGAATCATCCTTATCTCAACATGATATAGGACATACATTTCACCTGAAGAAACAGCATAAAAGTGACAATGAGAAGCAAAAATACATTTCTTTGATGGCGATTAATTTTATCTTGATTTGAGGTAAACTGTCTGAAGGGCAGATCTCAAAGAGCTGTAGTGAATGATCTGACTAGTGACCAGTCACCAGCAGTGTTCCTCAAGGTTCAATTCTAGAGCCAGTTCTCTTCAATATATTTACCAACTATCTAGATGCAGGATTTGAATGCACCATTAACAAGTTTGCTGATGATAGCAAACTGGGAGGTGCTGTTGACTCTCTTGAGGGACTAAAAGGCCTTGCAGAGGCATCTAGATGGATGGGAGCATTGGGCTATGATTAATGGGATGAAATTTAACAAGTCCAAATGTCAGATTCTGCACCTGGGACAGAGCAACACCAGGCACAAGAATAAATTGAGAGAGGAGTGGCTGGAGAGGAGTGCTGCAGAAAGGGGTCTGAGGGTGCTCGTTGGCAATATGAGTAAGCAGTGTGTGCCCTGGCAGTCAAGAGGCCAAACCACATTCTGGGGTGCATCAAACAGAACATCACAAGCCCATCAAAAGAGGTGATTATCCTGCCATGTTCAGCACTGGTGTGGCTCCACCTTGTGTACTGTGTGCAGTTATGGGCCCCACAATTTGAGAAGGATGTGAAGGTCCCTGAATGCATCCAGAGGAGGAACACTGGTAAAAAGGGCTGCAAGGCACGTCATGTGAGGAGGGGCTAAGGACTTTGGGTTTGTCTAAGTTGTAGAAGAGGAGGCTGAGGGTCGACCTCATTGGTCTCTACAGCTTCCTGAGGAAGGGAACTGGAGAGGGAGGTGCTGGTCTCTTCTCCCTGGGATCCAGTGATAAGACACATGGGAATGGTTCAAAGTTGCAGCAGGGGAGGTCTAGACTGGACATTAGGAAGCATTTCTTTACCAAGAGGATGACCAAACACTTCCTAGGGAGGTCATCAATGCCCCAAGCCTGTCAGTGTTTAAAAGGCATTTGGACAATGCCCTTTAATAACATGCTTTAACTTTTGGTCAGCCCTGAATTGGTCAGGCAGTTGGATTAGATGATCATTGTAGGACTCTTCCAACTGAAATATTCTATTCAGTGTGCCATGTAAACACACATTTGTCTGATCTGCCAAGCTTATAAGGAGCTTGTCCTCCTTGGGTATGTTTACTCAACCCGTGAAGACAAGGTTCTGGTATTCCTCAAGCTAATGCTAATGCTCACCACATGCAGTGCAGAGGTCCCAGGCAAGAGCTGCTAGCCTAGGTCCCAGAAGCCATACAGGCCTGTTAGAAGGAGGCTGTGTTGTAGTTGTAATGAGCTCATAATCCGTTCTTCACTTCTCACATCTCAGTCACACAGTACAGGCATGCTCTAAATTAAATATTATACAGACAAACAATAACATATGCCTGCCAGTGCCACGGGGGCAGCCATTTAATGTTGTTAAAACCAAAAAAATGTTGACTTAATCGAATGACAATTTCTAAATCTAATAGATGTGCATCTTCACTTGCAGCAGACTTTAGTTGCTTTGTATCCCAGGGAAAGGTTAAGCATTAACTTTTGTGTTGTCATTGGAGGACTCCAGTATTGGGATTTCATTAACAAGATTGATAGGAGTATGCAGTGACTGCCATAGTAATGGTTGTTATCAGTCTGTAACCATAGAAATATTTTCTATATTTTATTATTAAAGTCAAATTTCTTCTTAAATTCCAAAGCTGAACTTAATGTTTGCAAGGTAGGAAGTATGAATTAATGAGAAGTCATGACTGCAATATCATAACATTAACTCTTCTTTGTCCTGAACCCTACTAACAGAAATTAAATTAGTCCTAATTTCAAAATGCCAAATTCTGATGGTTTTACATGGTTTAAAGAGTGCTTGCCTCAACAAGTCCAACCAGTTTCCAGCAGAGAATTTTAATGATTCAAAGGAGCAACATTCAGATGAGTTAGCCTGACTCACTGCATGTGACAGATGGTGCAATCCATGGTACCCATTGCGTTCTGACATTATGGTGTTCATGGAGGGAGAATAGAGGTGCAGTACAGCCTGAACTTGTCACCATGAGGCCCCAAACCAGTGTCATTACTGAATGAAACCTCAACAGGGGACCTAGCACAGATACCTTAGAAAGCTGACTCTGTATTTTGGCTTGGCATATTTATCATCCTATTTTCAGAGTTACATTATTGTCATACTCATCAAACTGAGGTTTCAGCACCTTCCACTTACTTCTTGAAGAATCTTATTTGTATTTGGGAAGTATTCATGAACTTCTGTGGGGCATTTAAAGAACTTTTAACTATGTCTGCTCACAAAAAGTGGTTTACGATGTTCTTAATCTTTCATGTGCTAAAATCAGTGAAACATATAAATGTTTTCTGACATGCCACAGATCTTTAACTCCTGGCTGGATTCCACACAACTTGTGAACAGAGATGGGTAAACTTTTTCCATCAAAAAGATGTGTGCATGTGTAAAATCTTCCCATGTTTCCTACTACTCCTATCTACTGACTCACACATACCTGGTTAGTATGTTCTAATATCTTAGGAAGAAGCTCTAAATTATTTACTATATCTTCCCTTGCCTCTTTCTTCTCTTAGGCTCTGTCACCATAGCAAAAATACTGAAAACAGTGACAAGTACAATATCAATAAACATAATAATAATTGATTTCTGGGAGATTAAAAATCTGAAATTGATGGCAATTTCCCCCAAGACCCTTGTCTGATTAATTTAATGTTCATCTTAGTCTCTCTAAGTCATTCTAATACTGCTTATCTACTCAGGAAACCTTTGTGGTGTGTCTGTGGGCCAAGACCCAAAAGAAAGTAAGGTATTATTCCATACTCCAGCATTTTTCAAACTGGAAGCATCTTCAACTGAAAGAAAAAAATAAGGGCTCATGGAGATGATGAAAGTTGTGAGTTTACCCTGCCTTTTTAATTCAGCCATTTATTTCTGAAGAAAAACATGCCAGTGTCTGACAGGAGCAGTAGTACACAATATTGTCCCACCTCATGGTTGCCACTCCTGTATCTGAAGAATTATCTGAAAGCTGGTCTCAAAGAGCACATGAGGAGTGATGGTGAAAGATTAACTCGGACTGGAATATATGCAAAGTTGTGTTATCAAGATGATCAGGGTGACTGGAAGCCTGGGAAACAAGTGCAGATTTAAGAGACCTCGGCTTTATAATATTGCTAAATGGAAGTTGCATAGTCCTGTAGTTGTCGTCCACGAACTTCAGAAGGGAGGAAAAGAGATGTATGTTAATGAACAATGTTGGCATGAAAAGAAGTGTGCACTAGCAAAGATTGTGTTGCAGCAAAGAATCTCAGGAAAGTTTCTGTGTTTCAGTGGGAGTGGCAGGAGAAGAAAGATGGACCAGTTTCATTAACATGAAACACGATGCAATTGCCTGAGATAGTTGAGGATGGGATGGTTGGGAAGCATCAGTATCTATGAAGGGGAACAGCTCAACAGTTTTCCATTGCATGATGTTTCCTAATAAGCTATACTGGATTTCATTACTGCTGTCATTGCATTCTGACCAAAATGTGTAAAGACATCTCAACCAGTACCATCACATTACAGTCAACCTTTGCAGTTGATGTCCAAATACACATTACAAAGAAAGGATCCTGTGAAACAAATAAATCACTGCACAGCACAATTCTGAGACAGAGAAGTTTTCTTAGCAGCCTATTGTGGCCATTAGTGATTCAGACACCACTAGAACAGTTCATTACTGAGAGAGACAGCATTCACATAGTTTAGGTGATGGCATCCTTCATCAGTCCTTAATAATATCTAAATTGAGCCTTCCTTAGTGGGCTTCCTCTCTTCACAAAGTAGGAAGAAACCCTGCACTACAGGAACTGTAGTTAACTGCCTGATTCTTTGCACCCAGTGTGGTTTCAGAGAGGAAATAAAGAGCATTTAGAGTGACTGAATCACATCACTTCTTCCAGACATCCTCATTAAGCTGTTCTAATTAGGGTTGTGTTGTTTTCTTCATTTTCTCTCAATAGAGTTAGCTGGCAAAGAATGATGCCTTTAGCCCTCTAATAAATTAATTATTAATGTAGGAGTTAATAATTCATGTTAATTGGTACTATGAGCTACTTTCCCCAACAAATGTGAGCAAAGGTCAAAACTTGTTAACAGCAGAGGTGAATTCTATTTTTAAGATGTCTGTTCCATAACATATCTGCAAAATCAAGCTATAGCTTGAAAAAGCTAACTGTATTTCAAAAGACAAGCATATACTGAGGGCAAAGGTCTGGTCTATTCACTTAGTTTCAGAGTACCATTAACTGGGCATTTGCACTGCCTTTGTCATCTCCAGACACACAGAGAATTTAGGATTGCCCACCTTGAATCAACAGAAAATATCTCACATGTTGCCAGGCCTCAGTAGGGAGTGATAAACAAAAATGTGAGAATATGTCATAGAGTCATAGAATCATAGAATAGTTCGGGTTGGAAGGGACCTTCAAAGCTCATCTAGTCAAATGCCTCTGCCTTGAGCAGGGACATCTTCAACCAGATCAGGTTGCTCAGAGCCCCGTCCAGCCTGGCTTGAATGTCTCCAGGGATGGGGCATCTGCCACGTCTCTGGGTAACCTGTTCCAGTATTTTACTACCCTCACTGTAAAAAATCTCTTCTTCATGTCTGGCCTCAATCTCCCCTCCTTATTTTAAATCCATTACCTCTTGTCCTGTCAATTACTTAAGCATCAAGATGTTATTTTAGTACCATCTGGTAAGTGCATTACAGCACTGAGTATACTTGTTGCCTTTCCTGAAACAGAAGAACCTGTTCAATCAGTATTGTAATTGTGAGGTTTACCTTAGAGAAAGATCAAATAATTCTCTATAATTACTCCTTGCTGCTCAGATAAGACAGATTTGCCACTCACTTATTGTATGAGGTGCAGCGCTTTGATCACTGTCCTCTTAAATGCAACGCAATTTCATGTGAGTGCCTGTCCCAGCCTCATGCCCTTCATCTGGAACATTAGAGTTGGAATCTGCTTTTCATTTGATAGGATGTTTGAACAAGGCCATGTGCTGTCGCATGTGTTCAGCAAACAAACGTTTTTCCATGTAAAGAGTAAATCCACAGTCTTTCTTTAATAACCAACAGGAAATCATGGTTTTGTTTGTGTTTTGTTTATAAAATAGAGATTCCAAAAAGCAAAGTGAGGAAAGATATGTGTAGACCTTGGGAAGAGCTTAAAAGGAACCAAGAAAAATATGCTTTTTATAAAAATACTCAGCTTTTCTTAATGGTTGTAATAATCTATTGTAAGTAACTTATATAACACAAGGTTCTCACTGTACTCATTAGAACTTGGCAACTCATTTTTTGGCGTTTAAACATGAGAATGAGATGGGACTTCATCCAACATCCACTGTCATCAGTGGGAGTTCTTCCACTGACTTCTGTGGGCACTGGATCCAGCCCCTGCTCAGCAGGCCATTTTCTTTCTGGGAAGAAAACATAATCTCTTTGGGAAGGTTTTCCTTTATGACATGGCCAATATAGCTATTTAGTCTCTTCTCATTGTTTTGCAAAATCAAGCTCATGTTTTATAAAGAGAAGAAACTACAGCTCAGGAATAAACAAGTATAGTTTTATAACACTTTGTTCTATTAACAGGAAGCATTAAAAATACTGATGGAAAACATCTCACATCATCTGACTTGTGTCAAGTTTTTCACTATAAGCATATACTGTTTCCATAACACAGCTGAAGTAGAATTAGACACATTATGGGAAAAATAACAAGTACATGTAGATATTTCATTGCTGTTATTATGTAATTAAAATATGCAAAACGTGCACAGATGTGAAGCCACTGTTACGCATACTGACGCTGAAGAAACAAAAGACTCTTTCTCATTTCTTCCAAAGGCAAATGCAGAGCTTGTACTGGCTTGAAAATGCAACATGGGACTGCTGGGTTTTGCACTCAGTAACAAGGATTCATCCTTGTTTCTGGCAAATAACAGGGAGAATCTTTGTCACTAAGTGCAATTAATAGCTGTTCAACATGTGGCTTGGGAAACCAAAGCAAAGTTCCTAGCAGCACCGTATTAATCCTTTGATTTACAGCAGGATTTGGGTTTCCTCATGCTGTTCTTGAGGTATCGTAGCTTGACATGTCTCACAACTCAAAATATCCCTGGATACTGGTTGTACAGTAACTACAGACCTGTTCTTTTATAAAATCTCATTGAAAACGAAAAAGATCTTTCACATAAGATGATATGTCTTGTCAAAAGTGTTACAAACTCTGTGGCAGGCAAAAGTGTTTGAGGCTCCCAGCTTGCACGGCCTTCCTCTTTCTGCTAATATATGGAAGTTTCCCAGATTGCACCCAAGAAGTTGACAGCGCAGTGAAATAGACTTCTGTCTCTCCAAAATCCACTGGTATCTCAGCTGTCCTTACACTGCAATAACCTCAGACCAGAAACTGCCTTCTTCTACTATAGTAGAATAGTATGTACTGTGCCTCATTCTGGATTGCCTTGATTTTGGTTTGTATTTTCAGATGGTATCTTCATGACTAACGAAAGCACTTCCATGGGATAATCTAATGTGGCTTTCTGCAGAATTATTGTTTTATGAGTCCTTCCACTCACACCAGTTACTTGTAGTAGTCACTTGCAGAGAAATTTCACTTTGGCCTCCTATCTTATGCCCTGCACTCCTGGGACAACCTCCCTGGATCTACGAACAGAGTAAGTGGAGCTAGAGGAGAAGTTTTGTACTCTGACTATATCTTCCCTGTTGTCCAGAGCAATCACTTCAGTTTGCCCCCCTACATGGGTGGGGGACAACCTCCAGAGAATAGGAAGGAAGAGAAACTTGGCCAGCACTGGTCAGGATGAATCCATGAGCTTACTGATCTGACATGTGAGCAGGTCTAGCATATCTAAGGTGTTTTAGCCTTCCTCATAGCAGCCCTGAAGCCCAAAAGAAAGCTGGCTCATGGACCATGCAGGTTTGCCCTGCTGTAAGAGCTTCATAAGGCCCTTTTCTTCTGCTGCTGCTCCAGAGGAACTCATAGGTGAGAGAAGCCACTGTTGCCTCTCCTATTGCCACGGCGCTTGGCTTGGCCTTTCACTTTTGCTGAAGATCTTTTCTCCTTGTCTGAAGCGTTTCTCATCAATTTAAATCCCCATGTTTTCTGGGAACAGGATTTAGCCCTGTTTTTGTGATTGCCCCTAAAACAAGCAAACACACACTCTTGTTTCATCTTGCAGTAATTTCTAGAAAATGCTTCAGCAGGTGTGGGGTTTTTTGCTTTTAAACATGAACCCTAAACAAAATTGTTTCTACATACAGATGCTACAAAAGTATCAACTATTTGAATAACACGGGGTTGACTTAAAGTGAAAGCTTTGCACTGAGAGCAGGCAAACAACATTTTCTATTACGATGTTTGCAATGAAACACCTCTAAAATATAATGCAAAATTCTTTCCACCATTTTGCACTTTTTCTGCTATCCTTTTATGCTCTGTGTAAAGTGTGTACGGGGTGCTATATATTAACTATTTTATTTCATACCTCTTTAAACAGCACTGCAGAGGTATAAACACTACAATCTGGTTCAAACAGTGATATTATCATCAAGTTAAGAGGCAGTATTAATATACCAGGCACCAGACTACAAGGATAAGAGCAAACACTAGCTTTTGGCTGGGGGTGATGTCTTATTTCTTTCTCTCCTTCAGGGCCCATGCTAACCTGCATGCCACTGCAGTACAAATCAAGAATGAAGCCTGCCATGTGTACAAAAGTACTCAAGTAAAACAAAACCCCAAGCAAAACAAAACTCCATGTGCCAATGCCTTACCCTGACTCATATCTAGCTCTGTGTTAAAATGATTTTTTTTCTTCCTCCTTAGTCCACATTAGGAATTTAAAGTTGAAGGAAAAAAAACTGTTGAAGGCAAAAATCTCACAATGGACAACTTGTAAAAAATCCTGCAAATACTAGTAAGTATGCACATGTGTGGGAGGCTACAAACACAGTTCTCTTTGTAGGCCTGGGATGTGAATCAGGGAGGCTATTCATGGTAGAGGTACCACAGTTAAGTGCTCGCAGGGCCCGTCCCTCTGTGTCTTCTCCATTATCAGTTCCCCAGGCCCATAAGTGTTACTAATGTACAACAAAATGTAGCTCAAAGGGTGTTTACTTGGAGAGATGAGTAGTTTCTCGTTCTTTACTCACATGGAAAGAAAAGGGACAGAGCTAAAAGGCTAATGTAACAGCCTGCTCTTGGCATGGGCTGTTGCTAATTTTCTTTGGCATGCTTTGACTACCTGTCTGAAAGGCTGCTGCAGTGCAGGAAGGAAATTTTTCAAGAGATTAAACTATTATTGTTTCCTGTGTGGCTGTCTTCGCTGTATATGAAAAAAAGCTTTAAGGGCACTTGAAAAGAGATTTGTCTGAATAGCAAAGTTGTTGTGATTCATCCCCCGCCTCCCTCCTCAAAGAGTCGGGATTTGACCAATTTCCTCAGGAAAGTGGTTGATTAGGGCCCATGGATTTATCCACAGCCTACATATGAGATGTCATAAAGGTGATTAATGGTGAACCCTCCATCATAGGAAGCTCAGAGTCTAGAAAAGCTGTTTTCAAGGGCATAGAAAGAAAATAAGTCATTTGTATTTTTGCCAAAAAGCTTCAATGTTTAAATGCCTCTTTGTGCTCCTGGCAATTAATGCTGCTGCCTATCAGAGGCTGGTGTATTTTCTGATTTTACAAGTTTGAAAAATTGATTCAATGTGTTTCAGTGTTTATGTAAGAGGATATTGTGGAATTAAAATAAAATGTTTCCACAAGACCAGCGTTTGTTGTTATCCTTGAATCTAAGCATGATGTTGGAAGCTTTTTTATGCCACTTCCTAAGAAAAAGTTCACCTGGGTTTTCCCCAGAAGGCAGTGCTATTATAGTGCAACTTGATGAGTGCTTTGGGAGATAATTACCTGCCCTGATGAAGAAAATCTGCACTGAGCTTTTGAGAATTCACTAAAAGTTCCAAAATATGAGATTTTTCTTATACTTCTCCTGTCTGACACACATGTTCTTTGTCCAATCCTTCTTCCCACTAATTTCAATCCTAGCCCTCACTATAGGAACTATCTGCCAACTCCCACATATTCATTTATATTTTAACTGGGCAAAAGAAAACATCATAAAGCATGTAAAAAGACCTAGTTCCTTTTATTTTTGAGGCTTCACTCGGACCTCTGTGTAAGCATGCAGGGCAGTGCTTATACGTATGAGACACTTCAGGAAGCAAGATTAATACCCTGTAGCATCAGGCAGAGTAGAAGATCGAGAAGGTGGGGAGATCAGTTCCACCACATGCATTTGACAAAGCTGTATCCTTCCCTGCTCTAAGCAGCTCTGTTAAAAAAAGCAAAACACCTAAAGGCAAAAAGCACAATACTGTCCCAGTTTTAGGATCCTCACTGTAGGGTTGAGTATAAGGAAAGCAAATCCGCTGAAGGTCTTCCATCATCGTGTAGAACTGAAAACATCTCTGAAAAACAGGACACCTGCAAGCAATACTGTGCTGATTAGGATGATCTATAACATCAGGACCAGCTTTCTGTTGGAAAATGTCTCTGTAAATGAAAATCCTAACAAAGGCATTCAAATAAATCCCCCAGAAGCACCTGGGTCTGGTGTTAACAGAGATCACAGACTGATGCAGGTGAGAAGGCAGCATCACCAGTCCTTTCCTGGGGAAACATTTCTAGTCCTCTTTCCTGGCATCTTCTGACAGCAAAGCAGCTTTTCTCACATGATGAAGTAAACACTTTATGCCAGGAATAGGATGGAGGAAACCGAATACATCTGGGCATTGTGCAATATTATGCAACATCTGTTAATAGAAACTAACTTTGAAAGAAAGAAACTGAGGACTCCTGATGAACTGATTTCCCAACTGTATTTTTTAGAGAGATTATGACCCACTTTCCTCCTCTTGAATGCCTCAGTGTTTTGTCCCTAGCTGTTCTTCCTCTTCTTATCACACTTCGTTTTTCATAGCTGCTCCCATTACCACCAGCTACTTCACTCTCATCATTTCAGTCCTGGCACCCATTTCCCCTGCTCCTCCTCTCACAATCCCTAACCAGCATCTAAGTCTTCTCTCCTTTCTCTCTCTCGGGCTCTCGTAACTCCACCTTATCTTCTTATCTCAATCTCACTCCCAGGTTCTCTGCTGTTTTCCAGGTCCTGCTGTCTTACTACAGCTACAATGGGTCAACTTGTACTCTCAGTAACACCAGAAATAACACACTATTCAGTCTAGTACCTTTACATTTGCCACCACTATTACATTTTTACAAGTTAGCTTGCCTCTGTGCCATTGTCGTGAGTGTCAGAATGTTTTTAACATATTGCTTACTGAAATCATCAAGGATCCATTCATAATTTATCACATGTACAAATTATAATTTCAGGTAGCTATTTTCCAGGTAGCAAAAAAAAAAGGGGGGGGCTTATTCTTTCCCCATACAAATTTCTTGCCTTTTCCAAATCTGTTGAAAATGTTGAATTTTAAGAGAAAACTACCCAAATATATTGCTGGACAACACACATTCCAGTGTAACTAAGATGATCTTCCTTTCAAAAATCTTTGCATACACCTGGCCTGGTCACCAAAGCTGCATTTCAAACTCTTCAATTGTATTAACATGCAGAACTCATGGACCAGCCTGGAAAAATCACAAAGGGGCTTGGTTCAGTTTGGCTTTTTAAGAAGAGAAGTCAGTGCTTTCCTTGACTTTTTACCTTTTCTGCTGCAAAGGTAGCAGCTAGAATGTTACTGGCTTCATAAAGACAGCGGGACTGGCTGCCATGCAACTGACTGTGCACTGGTGAGACAGGTGAAGTTGATAAAGACTTGGTGGGAACAAAGTGGGAAAGGTATGTTTCAGAGGATCTGTCACCAGGCAAAGATGGTCTTAAGAGAGGTAGAGAGAAGGTATCAGCAGAGCTGCTCTCTCTCAAAGAAATATGTGATGTAAGTGATAACACATGTTCTCAGGGCTTTGAAATACCTGAACTTTTAGCAAGGTCTGTGGCCTTTCAGCAGTTCCAACACAGCTTAGATATTCTGGCTTAGAGTTCAGGACTGAACTCCAATGTAAAGTAATGAAAAAAATTTTTAAAAAAACCCAAACTACTACAGAGACTCTATTTAGAGCTTCCTGGCAGCAGGCAAGTAGAGGGGAAGCTGTTTATCTTGACCAAGGATTTCCTTAGTCGTTCGTGAAAAACATTCTTTTTGTCAAAGATGGCTAGCAGTCACACAAAGAGTGGCACTCAGGAGGCTGGGATCACCAGGGCGTTGCTGGCAGTGGTGCATGCCCAGACAGAAGGAGTATCTGCTGACTTCTAACCAGGGCACTTGGTGACTGACAATGGTGATGACGTTAATGACGATGAGCCGAGAGAGGGAAAAGGTTACGCAGTTAATATTTTCCTGTAGGGAAATGTCATCACCACCCACCCACTAGGCAAATAAAGATGGTAACAGAAGAGGCACAAGCAAACTGGATTACCATTCGTTACTATTTGTACTAAGGGTTACGACTAGAGCACAAATGGGAAGTTATTCTCCCAACCCACAGACATTTTTTAAGAGACAAAAAGAGCCCAGACTTTCATGACAAGCTAGTGGGAAGAGCATGTTCCATCAAAACAGCCAGAAGTTAGTCACTCATGGCACATCCTCAGGATGTGGGGAATGGGAGTTCTGTTGATTGTTCCTCATTCGCCTGAATCACAATTGACCCTTAAACATTGCTGTAGAGAGAGCTTCTGCTCCTGCCCTGAGAAAAAGCAAGATACTTCATATAAAATGCATCCATAGGGCTTGAAAGAAGATGCATACCATTCACTTCAGCTCAGTTCCTGGATTATCAGGGCAGTTCTGATTTGAGCAGCTTTAGGTCTGATCAGAGAGTCTAGCCTGGACCTCAGTAACTTTTCTCATTATAAATGCTTTCTTAAAGTTGCTCAGTTCTCTCTGAAAATAAATTCTGATTTTAAGACTTGGATATGTTTCCTTGAAACCTTTCCTACCAGCTTGTATTCTGGTTCTAGGAACATGGACAACAGTAAATTTCCTTCCACATGATTTCAGTGGAAGTACAATAAGCCTTGAGGCCCAGTCCTGCAAACAAAGGGAGTTTTTCCATTGTTTGCTGTGTAGTCTGGTTTGGGCTGAGTGACCAAAATAGAAGCACTGAGCATGCGATTATACGCGAAAATATAGAAATAGCTATATATAGCTTTTTCTGGATAACCTACTGACCAATTTCAGCACGTGGAAAAATCTCCACAATTCAGCACTCACATAATAAATTCAGTCTTTTTAATATATTAGTAGGAATTCTATAAATGCATAACAGATGTTATGACCTTGTGGAAGACTGAAGTCTGAAACAGCTATGAGAGAGTTGCCAGTGGTAATCTATTCTTGTTGTGTAGAACATGCAAATTTGCTACTACTCCAAAATTCTGTGAGTAGTTCCTCACTGGGAGGAAAAAAAAAAAAAAAAAAAAAAAAAAAAGGAATGGCAGAAACTATGTGGCATTCAGGAATAATGCACCAGGGTATACTGAAGGGGTTCTGGAATCAAGCATTTCTTATTTTCTTGGATTTCATCTTCATAAATAGAAAATGTGGCTAGCTACCCCAAAACTAGTTCTAATTTCTCCTCAGCACTCTCATTTTGCAGCTAACTGAAGTGCTCTCCAGCACTGCATTGTCACAAAGAAGATTTTGGCTAAAGCTGTCTCAGCCCTGTTCAATAATACTACAAAATTATTCAGGCCAAAGAAGCAGATGAAAAATACTTGTTTCAGATAAGAGGCATATGGAAATAATTAGAAGGAAAATATAAAGATCATGTCAAATGCAAAGTTTGTCATCTCTTCTTGATCATCTGATTAGATTTTACAATCAACAGATACTGGGAGATGTTACAGGAAAGAAGATTTCATTTGGATCACATTTTTCAGACACTTTCCTGATATTTGCCACCTGTTTCATCAACATGTTGCTAGGAAGAAAGAGACTGTCAGTATTAGTGAATTGTGCATACCGTGTAAACTGCACAGGACATCTTTAAAGTAACTGGAATAACACAAATTTCCTACTGAGAATGAAAGCTCTCAGTACGAATATGTCAGTGACGGTAGCTCTGCTCACCCTAGTATGAGGACAAAAACCACGAGAGACATAAGTGAGATATTTCTCAGAGCATGTGATGGGTGGGCTAAGAAAGGCAGAGTGTGATGTGGTGTGATGTGATGTGATGTGGAGTTTCATCTTCACTGACCTAAAGTTTGCGCTGGACCATCTGTGGAACCAATGTGAAGACAGGATCCTCCTTTTTACAGAACAGATGAGGCAATCCTTATCAGGAAGCTGGAGGTGGTTCACTAGCATGTCCAAGCGTGTTTTGTTGCAGATAATTTCTTGAGCCTTACTCTAATGATAGAGGGAGTAGTAGCCCAACATTTACCTGTTGGTTTCCATGCTAGGAAATACTAAGGCCAGCTTTCAGGAATACCTCCAAAATCTGTAGCAGGACCTCTTAATTTCACAAGCATATGATCTCCAGCTCAGACTACCTTTATATTTGCTCTTGTCTTCATTGTCTTCTTCGCCAGTCCCATACACAATCATTTTCTCTTCTACTTACCTCTCCAAGGTTTTTGTCCCTTCTCCTTCATTCTCACTCTTTATCTCAATCTGTGTAACTGGATTCCTGTGACTTACAGTTTATCCCATGTCAATTCCCTGTTTACTGCAGTTGTGTGATACTTACCTTTCTTTTCCTTCTTTCCTCGCTTCACCTTCCTTACTCGTACCTGTGGGCTGCACTCAACAGACCGTGCCAGGCTGTGGAGGTAGAGACTGGAGCTGCTGCCATTTCTCTGTCCTTTGCTTCTTCATGGGAGTGAAGGTAGGCTGGAGTTAAATCATACAATCATAGAATCATCGAGTCCAACCATAACCTAACTCTAGCAGTAAACCATGTTCCTAAGAACCTCATCTACATGTCTTTTAAACACCTCCAGGGATGGTGATTCAACAACTTCCCCAGGCTTCCAGTGCTTCACAACCCTTTCCATGAAGAAATTTTTCCTAATATCCAATCTGAACATTCCCTGGTGCAACTTGAGGCCATTTCCTCTCATCCTATCACTTGCCACTTGGGAGGAGAGACCAACACCCTCCATGCTATAACCATCAGCAACTCAATGGGACACAAAAACAGTATTATTCATAGATTGTAAGGCTACAAACCATTTCTAACATAACAAATGGGAAATCAGTTGTGTAGATGAAGTATCTGATGGCAGGCTACAGTGCTACGAAGGTTTTGTCAGCATTCATTTCAAATCACCATCTTATCTCCCTCGGGGCCTCACACTGGAGACTGGTTGACAAACTGTACCTTCCACTAAGGACATGTTTGGTCCCTCATAAGACAGGAGGGCAAATAAACAGAGCACACTGTTAAATCGACACTGTTTTAAACTGATGCTTCTTTAGGATGCCTATGGCTTCGCTAAATACATCGATCCTTTCCCAATTAGCCATACACTACATTTCATTCTTGACTTAGTTTCATAAGAGTGATTGTTCTTTCAGAAACATATAAAGCAGGGTTCCAAAACCAAGCTTATTTTATTAAGCCAAATTATTAAATTTTCTCTGACATTTGCTGTTCATATTTGCTGGTAGGCATTTATATATTAATATTTTTTGAGTTCATGTGGAGTTTAACAATATGAATTTCTTATCAGGGAAAAGTAGTGTGTCCATTGGTGGAAGCCAAGTATATGAAGAATTAACAGTTATCAAATTCCAGAGGGAAAACAATTTCTGTTAGAGTCTGTTGCCAACTGTCATATTTCCATCTGCAGACATGAATTTCTCTTTGTTGGCCATCAGCTGCAGCCAGTCTCCTAATATTCATTTCCTCAGCACACAGCGTATTCATACAAGCCCCAGATCCCAAGTCCCAGTTCTCTTCCTGTAGTAGTCAAAAAGAATATTTTCATTTATCTCAGTGGAAGTGGGGTTGGAAACCTCACCAGAAAGAGACATTTCATCACTCTTCTGACCACTTATGCTTAGATATGCACAGGATCGAGCACTCTTTTGGATAATACCAGCTTTGATATTTGTCACTAGGAATGACTTGTTAGACAGCAGAATATTTAACCAATTAGTAGCCACCTCTACATTCTGAATATGAGGATCTTTGTTGAATTATTCTTTTCTTGTCTTCTTTATATTTTTTCTTTCAACAAAAAGCTGAGTTTCAAAAGAAAGAAAAATGAAAAAGACAGCTGATTTCCATTAAAGATTTTTCAATAAAATATTGTTTAATCAGAAAAAAGTTTTCCATAAAAAATAGTTGAATGGAAAAAATCTTTTACCAGCTCAAACATTTTCCCATTTTAAATAACTAGTGTTCAACTTATTCTTTGGGGGATACCCAGTACAGATTGAACTGTTTCATTGCCATATCAGAATATTACAGATCTTTCCAAGATAACCAAAACTCTAGTCTTATACATTGTAAACCCAGCCCAACTTTTTAATTTCTTGTCAGTCATTTTTAACACTTAATTTGGAGAAAGAGGACACCTCAGATGAACTAGAGCTCGTGTTGAAAGCTGACTACTCTTCTTTGAACTAACCTTTTGCGAAGCTTAAGCAGCACTCAAGACCAAAATAATGTCAAACACTCTTCACCAAAATAGGACATGCAGATCTGGCAAAGCTGTTGATGCAGATGTTCAGCCCAGCCCTTTCTCTTTTCTGCCAAATGCCTTCTTTCTTTCCCTTCCTTCCCTCCTTCATATTCCTAATTCCCAGATTATTATGTATTTTCAATCTTCTTGTCCAAATTAATCTTTCTTTTAAAGTTAGAAAATAAGATCTTTTTATAATTTGGTAAACATTAAAATTGACAAAATTTACCAAGCAGCACTACCTGTAGATAGATAGATAGATAGATAGATAGATAGATAGATAGATAGATAGATAGATGGATAGACAGACAGATGGATAGATAAACTATTTTTTCCTGACATTCAAATGTGAAATAACCATGGATCTTTGATGTCACTACATGAGAATTATAAGGAAATGCTGACTTTTTAGCAATAATTGCTGTGTGTTTCTGGACTGTGCTATAAGCTTTGGTAATGATCTGTCAGACTCTATAATAGCATGCAAAGTCTTCACAGAAATGGAATAGTGACTAACTGTCACACAACCTGGGTGTTTCACATAGCAAAGAGCAATGGTGCTGAAGAATGAGAATAAGGCTTTAGACAGCTAAAACTGATGAATTTTCCCTCTGAGTTGTGCAAGATATTTCAAGGAGATGTAGAGCCAAGTTTCTCAACAATTAGTCAGAAAAATGGTGCATTCCCTCCCCTTACTTGCTCTAGCACAGAAACTAGTACATTTATTATGTAACAGGGTAGACTGGAACAAAAATTATAGAGTGCCTAAAAAAAAAAAGGAATTGAGATGAGCTCAGAAACAAACATGCTGAAAATAGTCCCTAGCTTATATCACCCTATTTAATTTTAGGTTTGTCCTTCTATCTCAATACAGCAGTCTTTCCTTCTTGCCCAGATGAGAAACACAGTCGCACCAAAGAAAAAAATAAAATTGCATCCTGCCTGATGCTACAAGCTGTGCTACATGCATAGGTATTTGTACAGCTAACCTTCGTTTCAGGCTCCTCCCATAAAGGTTTACATTAAAGAAGTCAAAGCAATAGCAAGGTCCTCCTTCCTTTGACAGCGATACAGGTACCCAGATGGAACCTATTGGGATTATTCAAGTAAATAAGGAGACTCTTCAAGAGATCCAGTAACACAGGAGTAGTTGGACATCTGAACTTAAAGAATATGTTCACATCAGCAGATTTACTTATGTGCGGCAGTGTTAGATGGACTAAACTGAATGGTTGAGTTCTTTAATCCCTACTGCTTTGGACATGTGATAACAAATTTTAGTACATGTACCTTACCATGCTTGCTTAAAAAAGTGTTTAACCTGAACAAATGAGCTGCAAGTTCCTATAAACAGGATGGAAGAACATTTATGCGTCTGCGTATTATACACCACATGGTATCGACTGGCAAAAAAAAAACTTTCACAAAGCCAGTGTTCCCCAAAACTATATCAACGATGTTAATCATCTTTCGGATGACAGCTCTAGTGTTCTCTATTTCAACATGCCAACAAATTAACTTCCAGTGTTCAAACAAGGCATCTTTGAGCCAGTCTGTTGTTTTTGCAAAGAAATACTTTTTTATTACTGAAAATGTACTGTTAGAATAACTTGACTTTTCCAGATAAACTGAAATAAATACATTGTCATGCAGTTCTAGAGCCTTTTTCCCAATGTGGTTAGTTTTACTTCTTCACTAAATAACAAAGGGACAGCTTTTCTAGGTAAAATCAGTCAGGCACAGTTCTATAAAACAGTCTAGGAAAGCCATGGAAAAAAATGGCTGGTTTTGACTGAGCATGAGTGTTGCAAGACATGCTGAAACATCACCCACTACTTTTAATGAAAATACTAAGGCATACCTAAAGCAATTATTAGATATTTGCCTTTTTTTTTCTTTCTCAGACTTCTCATTTAAGTACTGGATTGCCTGCAGCTGAGTGCAGTATGTCACAAAATGTTTTTATCACCTGGCTTAGTTCATCTGCAATGCAGACAGTCCCTAGACTATAAGAAATATAAAAGTTTGCTTTTAAAAAATCTAGATATAGTATAGAATTGGAATCAGTGAGGTTTTGAGGGTTTTTCCGACATTGTAAGTATAATAATTCCTGTGAACAGGATATTGAAAGAAAAGTAGGCACACCAAGAACAGCTAGAGCAAGAATCTGTGGGATAGAGGTGTCAGCTGAGGACCTTCACACTGCATCTGTCCAAAACCATCCAACTCAGTTATATGTCCCCAACAGTGGCCAACAGGAGTAGGCTATGAAACAAGGACAAACAAAACAGGGCAGATGTGCAGCACCCTTGGTGTGCACTCCTAGTCACGTACCATTTAGGAACTTCCTGTACTAAACATAAATTTTGTGTATCATGACTTCAAAAAACACAGACTTCTGAAGTTGACAATACGGACAAAAGGTGTTGAATCTGGACCTCTAAAAACAGTGGATACATGTTACCAAAGTGTTCAGAAAGTAATTTGGCTCAAAAATATTGAGAGTTTCAAGGACAGTAATAAAACTAAATGACTGAGTATTGAAGACTGCTGTGACAAGAGGCATAATGAAAAGTGAAGAGGAAGTTAAAAAATTATGGGGGTGTGATTAGAAAAAAGGGAAATTACCTAGTGGAAAGAAGACTGAAAAGAGCATGGATTTACAACATAGGAGACTGAAGAGAATTGAGGATCAATCAGGCAATAAGAAAACATGACACTGCCCTTTAAACTGAGGAGAGTTTGCCAGTGCTTCTGACTTTAAATATCTGTAGGTGATGTGTGTATCTTCCAGCCCACATTAATACCAGTGAGAGCCACCAATATATATCTTCCACCACTCCTATGATTTATCCATATTTCTTCTTTTGCCATTGTGTCACTAAGATTTATCTTACCCACTACCTTTGTAATGAAATTTATCCAAGAGGAATAGCTACAATTAATGTGGGATCCAATACATTTTTACTACCATTCTATTGGCACAAGAATGGGAAGTCAAATTAGCAAATGTTAGTCTCAATGGGGTGCACATATGTTTATGGCATAATATAAAGCCAAAACACCGTCCTCTAGATCTCAGGGGCAGGGTAAAATAGGCACATTTCCTTATAAGATACTAGAGGTTAAACATAGGGAAGGGAATGAGGCAAAATACAGAGCCACGTGACACGTATTTCCATTGAAAATTGGATAAGTGAAAGCCAGTATGAGACTTCTGTGAAGAAAGAAAATGTACATAGGTAAAGTCTCCTGTCACAATATTGCATTCAGTGAAGGGTAAGCTCTATATAAGAAACAAATGAATACTTGATTGTAGACATCCGAAAACACTGCTCTAGAAATTGGATTAAACTTGTAGATGCTGAGAAAATACAGTCTCTTGACATCTAAAAGCAACTTTCTCCGTTAGCCTAGAGTCTACTTGATATTAACCTAAATATACCAGCAGGCAATTCTGACATGTCTTTGCTTAAATGTGGTTATATAAAGTAATACAAAAATAAGTTTTGGCTTTGCTGCAAATGCGCATAATGGAAAGACAAACATTATTAAAAAGACCATCATTTCTAGTGATTAAAATAATCCACAACAGAAAAAAAAAATCTTCTGTAACTTTCCAAGTTCCCATTTATCATAGTTTTGCAAAAAGAAGCCACGGTAATTTCATTTTTCTTGACTTCTATTAAAAAGATCAATACATATGATTCCAAAGAGTCTCGGCTCATGAAAAGATGGAGCTAGTTGGTAATCACATCTGAAAGTATTGGTTGTCATTAGCAGTAAGATTGATCTGTAAAGACAGTCAGCCCAGAGTGAAAGTACTTAAAAATTTCCATTGGGCTATTGCTGAACAACACTGCCCAGCAACCTTTCACCTTGCAGATAATTAAATACAGATAACGAATTACCATATTAGAAGGAAGAATTGCATTGGGGATATTCAATAGATGCCCACTTTAGTAAAGCAGTTCCAAATCTCTGAATAATGATTTTGTTTTGTGCATAAAACCTAATGAGCTCTGACAGTATAAAGTCATTTTTCAACATGCATTTAAATCTGACTTGTCAAATAAGATATTAATAAGTCACCAGAAGTTGAAGAATTGCTAATGGCCTTGCAGCATGAACATCGCAAGTTCTTATACCATCTTATCTGTCAGAAGAGGATCAAGTGGGTTTTGCAAGGTAGAGTGTTCTCCTAGGAGTTGGAGAGGAATTCTAGTCCTATGGAAACTCCTTGGCTTGGATGGGGATGAAGAACCTCCCCTGTACGTGACCTACCAGCCTCTTACTGCCTCTGTCACACCACAGGAAGCATCTGCACCCTTTGTTCTTCCCAGTCCATGAGTGATCTTGGGAAACAATGGAACAAGGAAAGTCTGAGCAATACTAGAGGAAAGGCAGGAGTCAAACAGCCAGTTTCAAATAGATCTACTGAGACATCTTTATATCTGTACTGTCTCCAAGAAACCACCCAAAACCAGCAGGTATCTACTCTTGGTCTTTAATTCCCTCCATACTCATAGTAGTATGGCTTGTAATCATTAAATGGTTTCATTGGGAAGGATCTCTTGGAAGTCATCTGGCCCAACACCCCTGTGTGTAGCATGGCGAGACTTTGAATATAGATGAGGTTGCTAAGGGTCTTGTTTCGTCCGTGCTTTGGATACTGCCAAGCAGGGGGATTTCACAGCCTTCCTGCGTACCCCTGGCAGCATCCAACCAGCCCCACGGTGAAAACTGCTTTCCAGATCTCCAATCAAGAGTTGCCTTGCTACAGCTTGCCTGTTTTCCACCCATGGGCCCATGTCCTGGCACAGCCTCAACCCATCCCCAGGGAGGTGTCTGATGCCTGAGGCTGGGGCTGCCCCCAGTGTCCCCCAGCTGCTGTTCTGCTTCCTGAGGCAATGGGACAGGCCCTGTTGCCACAGCCTGCCATGCTGACTGGAGATGGAAGAGGCACCCTCATCCAAGCTCACTACCCTCCAAGTAGTTTTGCGTAATTTGCACAGGCATTCAACAAAGGACAAGCCATCTTCAAGCTCTTCTTCAGAGGCTGCCCTTAGCTATGTCCTTCTGCAGCTCAGTACAAGCAAGGGAACAGATTCTTGTCTCCAGCAAAATATCCATTGATCCCAGTAGTGTTGGATTTTACTGATCGTTACTGGTTCCCATGCAGATCCAATATATTTTGTATAGGATCTTTTCAGAGCATAGAAGGAGACTGTGTTTGAAAGTGAAAACAAGCACAAATATGATAAGTTCTCAGACCTGAGATATTGTGATCTTTGACTTCGATCAAAAATCTTGAAACAAGATGGTTAGTCAAGGACCCACAACCTTAGAGCATTAGCAGCTTTCTCTGGGCAAGGCAAAGGTCTTACAGTTGAGGGAGAAGAAGTGAGAAGACAAGAGAAAACTCTGATAAAAGGTAAAATGTCAGTGTGAAAGGCAAACAGTAGAGGAAAAGTAAAAAGGCAGTTCTGAAAAGAGAAAGTGACAATAGTCTTGGCAGCTGCCATAATTTTGGATGCTAATTGGTCAACACAGAGCAGAGGCTTGAGACTTCTTCTGCAGGGTCTAGAGCAGAAAGTAATCAGAAATAATCTTCATTTAGCAATGGAGAAAAGCACAGACACTGGGCTCCTGGAACCTGTTCGTGAACCCATGAGCCCAGGTGAAAAAAGTACACAGCCAGGAACATCAGATTTCCCTTGCCAGCCAAATAATCCCAGAAGCATGTTTATAAAAGCTTTACGTGACTGCTTCATGTAAGCAATAAGCATAGTAAAATAAGTATAATTTGGAGTATCCACATGGTTGGTAAGTCTGGGAAGGATATTCTTGAGATTTTTGCTGAAGACACTGTAACACAAGAAAAGCTGGTTTTTACTTCTAAATAAAATATTGCAGGAGCGCATGTTTTTATGGAAATGCTGTAAGGTAAGGAATGCTCAGTTTCCTGGTATTTCCTGTAAAAATGTCAGAGAGAAGGTGTTTTCTTATGTAATTCCACTGAAGAAGAATGAATCTGGAAAGGAATTATTATTATTTCAGAAACCAGAATTATATTTCCCTTCTAAAATGTGGTTAAAATTAGATCTTGTGGTGTTATTTTGCTTCCACCAAAAATTCATCTCAAATCTATGACAGGAGAGCATGGTTTCAGGCAGCACTTTCTAACCTTCTGTTAATCTCTGAATACCATCACACTGGCACAAAAAAAAAAAATTCATTTTGATTCAAAAGCTAGTTAAAGCTGATATGTAACAGGGGGAAAAAGAAAGGTACCTCTCATGCTGTTCGCAAAGTACGTCTCATGATGTTTGCAAAAGCCAGGGATGTAGAAGTAAGGGAATGAACAGATGACAACATTGCTTGTTTTATGTTGGCCAGTACGTAAATGTATAAAGCTCAGACAGTTCAAATGGTGCCATCTGTGGCTGATTTCCCACCACTTACCTACCTGTTTTAGCCACTTGGGAAGCCTGGCAGGAGCTTGTATCGGTGGATGGTGTTGCAGCAATGCTCTTTGGCCATGTCCTGCTCCCAACATAACCTGCAGGCTATAGCTGTAATTTATTAAATCCCAACATGTCCTCTGCACTCCTGCAGTAACAGCTGGCACAGTCACCTTGTCCTCCACACTTCGAGTTCAGCTTCACCATGGCCAGAATTCAGGTTTATTCCCATCTTGAGGTTTACTGAGTGACATCCAGCTTCTTTTGATTTAGTGAGCTCAATAACTCATCCACTAGTAAGTCTAGTTCAAGGAATTGGTTATTGCACCACAAGAAAAAAACAGCCTTGGCTCTTACCTGTGGAGTGTATCTCTATTGCTTTATACTTAGCTTGGTATCATAATACTTTTCTTTAGAAATGTTACCTAGTAACTGTATTTATCAACTGACACAGGAACTTGATGAGAAAAAAAGAGTCTAAAAGTGGAATAGATGTGGCAAAACAGGAAGAACCAAAATGTAAGACTGAGTCTTACCGAAACTAGGCTTGCACGTGGACTTATCAGTCTGTGTCACCAATGTGTTCATAGCTGACTTGTACTTAAGGACAGTTTTATTTTATGTTTTTGATGTAGTGTTTCTTGATGAAGTATTTTGTAGCAGGAGTCAGAGTGATGGTCCTTGCGTTGTGATGAAATGTTCACTTCTCTATAGTTGATAAGATTGATAATTGTGTTTATCATGTGGGTAGCGTGAGATTAATGATCTTCTAAATTATTCATTTCCTTGCTCTTGAGTGCTTGAGTTTTGTAAATTATGCGATGGGATAAGAATGTTATGTTGCTTAACAATATTAACTGGCTTTTCAAACAAAGAAAGGGGTTTTGGCATCTCTCTGGGACTTAAAATGTGTCTTAAAAACCTTTATGCAAATACTATAATAGCCATCTTACCAAATTATTCATTTTCAATCACACATAGCAGTACAGAAAGTACTAATAGCTGTTTTGGAGACCATCTTATTCAATACTGACCTGTCTGGAGCTCTTCCCTTATCTTACAGGAAAACCAGCCACAAGACCAGGGAGGGAAATAAGATGTCTTGCACCAGACTCCATTGCATGTTTCAACTCGACAGCTACTTGTTCTTCATCCTAACTATAAAGCACCAGGACAGCCTGGGTTAGTCCTTTCACTTCAAAAATGTATCTTTGCCCTTGAGGTCAAGAGGCACTTTTAATAGCTGACAGATTTAGAAAACATCTTTCTAGTCTTCCTAAGCTACAAAGATCCAAAAGAAGACAACAAGCTCTAATGGATATAATTCCTAACTTTCCCCATTTAGAAGTTACCAGCTTTAATCCAGAAGGACTCAACAGCATCAAAGTCCCACTTTCATACAACTACCATTTTCAGCAGTGCATGTAAAAATAAATTGGGAAGCAAGAGGCAGACTGTACACAGTAGTACCTTTAGCATGGTTCATGTTTAGTATGAGGCAAGAGACCGAAGTGTTCCAAGCTGTTCACAGTGAGGTGCACGGGAAAGAAGATGAGGAGAGAAGCTGGTCTTTTACAATGCGTTTGAGTAATGCACCAATTTTTTCCTAAAGAACGTAAACATTCATGGACAGTTTTAAAATGAAGTATCGTGCAGGGTAACCTAAGAGAACTTGCATTTTGTTTATTTGTCTGAGAGGTCGGAAGTTCAACTGTGTCACCAGGGGCTTGGAACAAGGGCTGTTCTAGGTAATCCCTTTGTCTCTTCATTTGGATGTAGATGTGCGTTCCACAGCAAAAGTCCAGGCAATGGCTGAAGAGAAAATTGCACTAAAAACATTTTTCTTTTCCTAAAGCAAGCTCAGGGAGGAACATTTATTTAATAAAATGGAAAATCAATATTATTTTAATTTTAAGAAGTCAGAGCCAATGCCAAGCTGTCCTTTAAGGAAGCTTGATAAGAATTCATGACCCTTTTTTTTTTCCTTTGGTACGAAAAACAAAATTAAAACCAGCATTGATTTAATGATTCTTCTCCAAGTTTGTTTAGAGCCTGGAAGTTTTGTTCATCATTGTTACTTCAGTATCTTCATTTTACTTCTGCAAAACCTACTTGATCATCTTGCATTCACTACTTCAAAATTCTTTGAGATTATGCATTAATTTGTGCAGAAAGAAAAGAAGGCAGCACAATTACTGCAGTTACACATATTGTGGGCTATAGCATTTTCAACAACTTAGGCATTCCATCAAAAAGTTCAAATCCATTTGATTAACATTGTCAGAAGCAATAGAATAGGTAGTTGCCAAGGTGGGGAGGGAAGTAATATTTAAGGTGAAATTACATTGGAACATATTTAATTCAATTTTTTGAACTCAGACTGGAAAAACGCAGAAAGCAGTACAAAAAAAGGTTTATTTCACTAAGACTTGTTAGTTCGTTTAGCAGTTCCTCACATTTCCATAATAGGTGTCTGATAACCATGTTTCCTGGTCTCCTTCAGGGCTTTTTATTGTCATGGCTGATTGAAACAACCTGATTGTTAGCCATGGGCTTGTTTATACCCCATTATTCCTAATGTAGAAAGACCTAGCTGTACACAAATTTGTCCAAGCTATGTGGACAGTGTTCAATCAAGGATGAACCACTTACTTGGCATCAACCCAGCATCTATTTGGAGAAGGCCTACTGAAGGCAGCAGAGCTGGAGCTGAAATATATATATGGCTCTTCTCTCTCTGGAAACTTGAGGATTAAATCTTTGTTGCAGTTGCTAGTGTTATAAATAGTGAATGTGTTTATATGACTTGGTGGACAAAATCAGACATTGTGATTTCAAGTGCCTTGTGGGTCATATAAAGAGAGGATGCCAAAGAATGTTGGCCTTCTGAATGGAAATGCTCTTAAATCTCTGGGACTTTAGCCTGGACAGAGTGATGACTCTCACGGGTGAGGGAGAGCCAATGCATTTGCTGGTGCAGGACTCTGAGTCACAAATGACCTCCCAGGCTGCTTTGGAGACATTCCCGTTTTAATGATCTGAAGAAAAGCCACAGCTGACCCCCTTGCTTAGTGCAAGAACCTTATTTTAGCAATATTAAAATCAACTAACCTGATTTTTCATTGTTTCTGGTATGGAACTGCACAGTGGAAATTATCACACCCTAACAAAATCAACATTATTCCTTAACATAACTTCAGATAGAAGAAGTCAATAATGGCCTTAAAGGCCACACCCATACACACAGATTTCAGAATTAGAAAGAGACTCTAAGAGACGTATTTGATTTTGATAACAAATGAAATCCATGAAGGCTAAGCGGTTACTAAAATCACATCTTATTACTATCCAAATCCAGCATTTTAAAAATAAATAAATAGGAGGACCAATGCACATTGACTGATAATTAGATTTCTGGATAGAAAGCATGAATCTAGACTATATCTTTAAATAATGTGTGTGTTTGTATATAAGTCATGATGTAATCTCTCTAGCCCAGCTGAGGACATAGCCGGCTCTGTTAATTGTTTATTTTCCTCTGCAGAGGGCCTTTCTACTTTATTAGGCCACAGAGTTTTGGAGACTAGTGAAGTGGCCCTCTCAGTCTTCACTTTCCTTTCAAGTAGTGCCAAGGTCAGGCTGCCATTGCTACAGACTGGGGTGACCTATGGAAGTCCCGATGCTTTTCTCAGGATTTGGAGCAGACTGCTCCCAGGCTCAGTGACCAAAGGAACTGACAAAACCATAATATACACAATGTCAAAACGAACTGCTTTTCATGTGCAGCATTTTTTACACGTGTTGAGGCTTGATTGTGTAAGGGATTTTTTAACATGTGACATGGATGACCTGAATAATTTTCTTTCTTATATGTTAATGAAGTTAGACAAGAGGAATATGGTTTAAGTGTCTTCAACTCTCTTTTTTGTCTTGAGTGTCAAATTAAGGGTTGTCTGGCTTCTGATAAATTCCCCTTCAGGAAATAAGTTTGATTAGATTCCAAGAGTCTCTGTATGTGAGAGAAGTAACTTATCTACCAGTCCTTGGTACAGGTTATTTATGTTCACTTGAACCTGGAGGAAGGCTAGTTAGACACCTAAAAGGAAATAATCTTCCGCAGATATTCCCTAAAATGTGTCAACCTGCTGACTTCATAACAGTCAGGATAGTAAAAGCAACATGCTTGATATAAAAAGTAAGGAACCAGAGCCATAATTCATCCCCCTGCCAGTCCCACCACCACCAGGGAATGGGAATGGCAATGTATCCCAGGCTTTATGAAAAAATTTTATTTTGTGACCAGCATGTTGGCATGAGCATTTCTCTGCCAAACTGATTATGGAATACTATTATATCTATTGTGCTCAGTATTTTTGCTGAGGTCATGGCGATGTGTTAGAGGAAAAATTTTGCAGAAGTTGTGTATCAAAAATTATACACAGGGCTGAGTCCTTACTCTACCTGACATGCAAGTATTCATTTTCATTCCTTACTGATAAAGGTAACACCATTTTCCTCCACAGGAGTGTTCATACAGGCTGCTCTTGTAATTAATGAGTCCAAGATAAGCTTTAATAGTGCTTTCAATGCCATGACCTGCTAGAAGGCTTCCTGAAGGAAATATTCCTGTCTGAAATTATTTTTTCTATATTAAAATAATTTCCATTATGTGTAGGGTTTTGAGGAATGTTGATATGGGGCAACACTTGAGAATTGCAGATGGGGCTGGATGCAGAATGAACATGCACATACATGTGCTGGTTGTACTGTGTCTCTAGGCTCTAGGATGTCTACTGGGCTTATATATCAATTGACTTTGAAATTTGTGAAAGCAGGCGGATTTTTGCAGCCCTTAATGTGATATAATGGCATGGATTTTAAGGCTGTCAGCCCTTTTGGTGCAATCTAATACAGGCTGGTTAAAAGGGGCAATAGGAAATCTATGTGAGCAGTTTCTAGCTGTCAGCTCCAATTTGCCATGACAGCCCATGATGCAGACAGCCTGTGCTGCTATTGAGCAGTTTTGACCATCTCCGAAAAGGGTTTATTTGAATGTGCACACTCTCTGGTCACTCCCCTAGAAAGCTGCTGGCAAAGCTATCCAGTTCTCCAGCGGAAGGGAAGAGCAAAATAACCTGCAGCCTCTGTGAGGATGCAAGAGCAGAGCTGGGCTGCAGGCAGCAAATTACTCCCACCTGTTGTAAGTGGTTTCCCCAGGGATCGGGGCTTGCAGCCCCATGCCGTCCCTATGCAGAGGGGTGCTCAGAGCCAGAGAGGCCTCTGTAAGCCCACTTTATCCTTCTCACAGTATTGTACTCCTCTTGTATTGATAACATTCTTATATATTGTGCCTATTTTCACTCTGTTTCATATATTTTCCTTTATAGTCTAAGAGAGTTTTTAAAATTTGTGGACCCAGTCTTTAGACAGGTCCCTAAAATTAATGGAAATTGCTCAGTCCCTACACTCTGGTATAGGGACCAGGGACTGTTTCTGACTAACAGCCTCAATTTCCCCTTCATGAACATGAAGGAATTAATTCCCTACAGTACCACAATAATTATTTTTACATAAGCACAGAACACAGTGCACATCATTCATTTTCCTTGCTTAAGGGGCACGGTAATGCCATACTGCTCTTTCTCCATTAGTTACAGCCTGCCACATTTAACTTTAAAATCTGGCTTTGGCACATCATATAAATAACAATACATTTATGCAATTGAATGCCTATGCAGTAATTCAATCAAAGGAGTTCTACTGCCGGTCATAAACTACTTAAGCTGTTCAACTCTCAGCTTAAGACATCAACAAAGGTTCTTGATTGAATTACAGCCTGAGATTTACCTGTGCATCTTCTGTTATTCAGTGCTGCCTATATGTGTGATGAAACATCTGATACAATGAGTAAATCTTGAACTGCTACCAAAATAAACTGCGTTGCTATCTGGGTGAAATCTTATGATGCTGACATCAAGGGAAGTTATACCTTGAACTTGGATGAGGCCAAGCGTGCAGCCCTTTTGCCTTTAATAGCAGCGGTGTGGCTGCAACTGTCCTATGACACAGCATTCATTAGGGCAGCTAATAGCTTCCATTAGGCCAAATCATTTTGAAATTTAAAAAAAATCAAAATAAAAATAAATTTGTGGACATACAAAATCTCCTTTAGGTCTGACAAAGACTCAGAGAGCAATATAATGAGTTCAAGCAGAGAGCAACAGCTCTGAGTATAACCTAAGTACAGCAGCTTAGGAGGAAAACTCCTGACCTTGTATTAGCAGAGGACAAGGTGGTGTGTTAGGGGGACTGTACCAACAACTGTACTGAACCCATGAGTTGTAGCATCTTAGAGTATTAGTTTTAGTTTCCAAGTTTCTGTCTTTTGAAGATATTATCTAGGCCTTCTTTGAGGATCAGGGCCCAAGCAACTGTATGCAGAAAATGTTTCCTTGGAAGATGTTTCTGTCCCTTGTCAACTGTCTGTGCAAGTTCTGTAATGGAGTGCCCATTTGGTTTAACCTGTGTCTTCTCCATGGGAATAATTGGTGTATATGGCAAAGTACAATTACATCCAGGTACTCGTCTAAGAACCAACAACTTAGACATTTTTGCTGAGAGGAGAAATTTGGCTTAACGTTTTTTTTTTTTCTGAACAGAGACAGCTGTGAGATTTTGTGACCTGTGTGAATTTAATGTATTGGAAGCACCGCCATTTCAGAGGATTGCTGTTGTCCCAAGGCCTCTTCGCCAACAAAGAGGGTGGAAATGGCCCTGACAAGTATCCAGTGCTCAAATGGCCTCCTTGGTATAGATTTCCGTTAGCAATCCCATACACATCCCAGTCCCAATTCCCAGAGCAGGAGCATGTCAGGACAAGCTGTGGTCTGGCCAGGAAAAAAGGGAAAGAACCATTTTTTTCCCTCCAAAAAGAGCAGTACTCAGACAGAATGCTCCCAAGCCTGAGAGAAATAACACAGACATCTCAAAATGTAGATTTGGACAGAAAAATTATATGGCCTCTAGGAGTTTAGCTTCCAGTCCCTCACACAGATCTGGTACTGATATCAGCGTTTATTGCCAAACATAGATTAACAAAACCAGCTGCTTCTATAGCACGTGTGAAACAGGCTGTCACTCAAGGCAGGCGAACGCTTCGTGGCAGTTGCTGGTGTAAGCAGCTCTGGGCGGTAAGCGGATATTTTCCATTTTGCCATTGGAAAGCATCATACCCTTCCAGTTCTCTCTGAAGAGCAGAAGGGGATATTACAGAAGAGTGCCTGCGGTTTTAAGGCAGTTCCCCATGCAGATGACACAACCTGGCAATGCTAGTGTCCTCAGGGGCATGGCAACATGACCCTTACACAGCGGCAGAGCTGCACAACTATCAGCCGCTGCTATCTACTCTTTTATGAGCTCAGAATCATAGATTCATAGAATCATAGATTAGTTTGGGTTGGAAGGGACCTTCAAAGCTCATCTACTCCAACCCCCTGCCATGAGCAGGGACATCTTCAACCAGATCAGGTTGCTCAGAGCCCTGTCCAGCCTGGCCTGGAATGTCTCCAGGGATGGGGCATCTACCACCTCTGTGGGCAACCTGTGCCATTGTTTCACCACCCTCACTGGAAAAAATTTCTTCTTCATGTCTGGCCTAAATCTCCCCTCCCTGAGTTTAAAACCATTACCCCTTGTCCTGTCATAACAGTCTCTGCTAAAATGTCTGTCCCCATCTTTCTCATAGGCTCCTTTTAAGTACTGAAAGGCTGCAATAAGGTCTCCCTGGAGCCTTCTCTTCTTCAGGCTGAACAACCCCAACTCTCTCAGTCTTTCCTCATAGGAGAAGTGTTCCATCCCTCTGATCATTTTTGTGGCCCAGAGGAGAACGTTTGTTAGATGGTGAGGAAAAGGTGGGGTAGACCTAGCTTTTCCTTAGCCTGGGAGACCACCATGAATGCCTCTCCCAGTACTGACCTGCACCACCAACAGCATCAGTGTCAGCAGGGAAATTTTGTCCCAAACACCTGAACTCTGCACACAAGCACCAGTAAAATATCCCCACGAATATAAAGAACTCTGTTCAGACCTTTTCTCTAGCTGTGCAGTGAATAAATCACAGCAGCTTACACTGTTTCTCATATTAGTATCAGTAGACCTAAAGACAGAGCAAAGAAATTCTCATGATCTGACATACAGTATCTTCGAGTATGCCTCAATATTTCTTTTTCAGAGGAAATTCAGCAGAGAAGTAGTAGTACTGTGGTATTCTTTTAAGTCCACGATCTTCAGAAAAACCACATAACAGAAAATGGAATATTGTGAGCAGCCCACATAATTACTCATGATAGATAACTGTATTAAAAATTAAACATAAATTATTAGAGGCATTACAGTGTTGGCACAAGATGAAAAAGGTGCTTCACATTACTGAAAGGTTTAGCTAACTGCCTGAAAGTTCGGCTCAATAGAAAAGAGACTAGCCTGGATAAATGGAAAGCATTTATTGTTTGAAATATGGATTTTAATATAGCACAGCACAACCCCAAAACATCAGTCCTTTTCAATATGGTTAAAGTAAGATGGATCTTGCAGATTAAAGTAGCCGGCAAGATGTTCCTTGGCAGAAAGAAGCAGAAGAATTACAAAAGGAGTCTCCTTGGAGCCACTCCCTGTCTTTGGAGGAGGATTCTTCACCTCTTTTATAGGGCTCCCCAGAGTCCTGCCCAGTTCTTTTATATTTGAGCACTAGGGCACGCCGATGGCCTTGGTATGCTAATGACCATTCTGCTCATGAGGACACCCAAGTGTCAGAAAAATGTTGTGCTGGGAGTAAAACAAAGCTCATTTCAACTGGCCGGGGAGATCTATAGCTTCCCCAGGCTGGATGAAGATGCTGGCAGGAGCAGACATTTTTCCATGGTTTATACAGTTCTGCCACTGATTTAGAAAATCTTGGAGTCTCACTCCAGAGCTTTAAGGTCAACAGTATTTTATGAAGGTCTGATTTCTTTCTGTATTTGGCATGGCAGCTTTTAGCAGTGCAGACATCTGCATGTTCCATTTTAGCAAATATTTTTTTTTTCCATAATGGTTTGTAGATTTTAAATATTCATAAGAGTTTAATTTCTTGGAATTTCGCTTCCAGCTCTGACATCAGTGACCAAATTAGAATTTAAAAATTAGCTGAAGGCTGCAAATTCCTGGACAATCCTCAAATTAAATCTGGCCTCTGACACCAATATGACCCTAAGAATATTGCTGGTCAGCTTTGAAATAATAATGCCAAATTGTTCATTGAAATTGCTAAAGGCAAGCGGATTAACTTCTGTACTAAAATCTCTGCTCAACAGGGATTACTGAGGAGGATTTAGCTGAAGCTGCTGACTAGTAAAAGGGATGAGCACAGAGAGGGAAAGGTGTAATGTTACTTTCCCAAACAATTAAGTATTGAAGAGGTTCCATGGTTTCCAAGTCCTTCAATGACCAGAAGATTTTAAATGTTTGTAAATCTGAATATTTCCTTGTGATTTTTAATTTTAAAAATAGGGTCAATTGATACTTAACATTTAGTCTTTGATATTCTTCTGGTATAAAAATTTATCTGGCAAAATGGAGGGGTGAGAAAATAAAAACATGGTTATTCCAAAAATCTGTCACAATTTTGTTAGCTTTCTCGGTTAAGAGCTATCTTTTTGCTCTGCGTTTGCGGAGATCCTTGCCCAGTTTTCTAGAACAAAGGCAAGGAGGGACTATGATGTCGATAACTATTCCAAAGTAGAAAACTAAGTAACTTTCCACTTGTCTGCAGGACAAAAATAGGATTTTTTGTCTCCAAGCTATTAGGTGCTGCTGCTGATGATGTTGACTATTATTATTATCATTATCATTATAAAGGTTTTGTAGAGAAGGGAGATGCTGTGAAAAAAAAAAAAGGCACACATTCACACTGTTCAAATACAGTGACTGGGACTATGGAGCTAAATTTTACCACATGAACATCCTTTTTTATACCTGTCCTGCACCCAGCAGTCAGATTCCTCGAGTGCACAATAGCTTGCCACAGACCATGGGCTCTGCTGCCTGGCTCTTTTCTACAGCATTGCTCTCTCCATGTCATCATCCGCACCACCATGACGTAATCAAAGAGCTCATCAGGTGTCACATTTGGATCAGCTGAGGAGCTGAATGTGCTGTTTATTTGAGTGTATAAATATTTGTCTAGCAAGCTGGGACAGTGAGCTCACTTGTACCAAACACGTCATTTGTTCCTTGTCATTTGTTCTGTTACTCATGCAAGTGTGACTCAGATGTTTTCAGAGGAAAAAATTAAAATGTGAGACCATATGTCTCATCTTTCATAAAAGACCCTTTCTAAGAGAAAAGCCTGGGTAGCAGGCCTGAAGAACTTTATTCTGAGACATCCATTATCTATAGAAGGACCAATGGTGTTGATGATAGATCCACTGAAAATTTGTTATGATTATACCACAACTCAGCAGATAGTACGAGCCTGAGATAGCAGAAACTCCTTCAGAAATTCCAGACAGGTCTTACTCACTCGAGAAACACTAGAGAGAGACGCACTGTGCCTAGCTGCGGGTTTCATGACTCGAGGCTGTGTTTGCCAAGACCAACCTTTGGGCTAAGAACTTCCATGTGGCAGGGCAGGAACACAGCCAAAACCAGACAAAAGCCTAAGGGTTTTCCTCCAGCTGGTGTTAGATGGAAGATCCAAAGGAGGCTCTCTCCAAGATTTTCTAGTTTATAAACAAAACTGAAAGCACAACACACCATTGAAAGACTTGAGGTGCTTTTTCAGCCACTCCGTCCTTCTTCCCATGACAAAGATCTGGGTCCTCATCTGCTGTGTCACTGGAGATAAATAAGACCATATAGAATTTACCCATTTCAAATGTACCTCAACCAAGAGAGTTTACCGAGCCCTATTATTTGGCACGGATTGCTGTTTCTTTGACTAATTAGCACACATTTGTCTAACTGCCATCTTCTGAAAATATATTAAAAATATATCTGCTTCCCTTTTTAGGAGATGATAGCTGTGGG
This sequence comes from Caloenas nicobarica, assembly GCF_036013445.1. Taxonomy (NCBI): domain Eukaryota; kingdom Metazoa; phylum Chordata; class Aves; order Columbiformes; family Columbidae; genus Caloenas; species Caloenas nicobarica. The sequence continues at coordinate 122,993,629 of NC_088245.1, read as the reverse complement.
TCATCCAAGTAAGGAATTTTACCTCTTCCCCACAGCTGGTGCTGGCTCAGGGCAATGAGGAAATGGTGTAAGCTCCCCCTCCCCTCCGGCTTATTGGGCTGATTCAGCACTTGTCTCAGACTACAGCAAGACCAAAGATGCTGTGATTCGCACTCTTGGTTCTCATGACCTCTCTGAGCCTTGGCACTGTGGCCAGAACAAGGAGACTGGCCTGTCTGTGCCTACCTCCTCTCCACCTGCTGCCTTCTTCCTGCAAGCCACCCTCAGTTTATGCTCTGCTCCCTGCGAAGCACCCCCAACACCAGAGGAAGCACAGAAGAGTGAGAACAAACCTCACATCCTCCATGTCAGTAGAAGAAGCCTTTGGGCCCCCCTTTGCAACTGTATTACTCCATAATTGTGCTGTATCTAGCCCATAGCTTCAGGAAGAAATTGTTAACCACCATGGAACAGATTTAAGAAAACTCCTTTGCTGTATGTAATGCAATAAACATTTGAAGTTGAATTTCAAAAATATTTTTCTTTCCCACCTTCTCAAGAGGGGTGTGTGCTGCAAGACAATAAGCTGGGGTCTCTATATCGAAACACACAATATGTTTCCACTTTAGCTCGGAACCTGGACAGGACAAAAAAGAGAGTAAAGCAAGGAGTGAGAGTTACATGAAAAATGGTGAGGTCATTAAAAATTTATAGAGGAGGGAATCCAACTGCAGTAATGAGGTATCACACAAAGGCAATGGAGTACTTAGCACTAAAACCCTTTCTACATGCTATCTGGTTACCATCTTATCAACATGACACCCATTAGTGTCTGATAATAGTAACTAATCAGCTGTTCTGCCTTCCTTTATTTTCCTTCAGAAAATATCTTCTTCACTGTGCAGTCCTTCCTCACAACAATATGGCACACTAAATAATGCATAGGATTGACACCCTGTCATTCAGCCCTGATGTCACTTCCTAACAAGGTACTGTTATGTGCTCGAAACACTTGAAGCCCACATGAGTGTTGGTCCCATAACAGACCTCAAAAGAAGATCCCAGTCATCAGAGGCAACCACCACATCCTACTATCATGGATCAGCTGAAATTTTGGGCAGTGACCATGTCAGTGTTGGGATGCACTTCTTGCTGTGGTAATGACTGTGTGTGGAAGGAGAGCACCAGCCCTGGGTTCAGCCCAGTGGCTGGAGAAATCCTTAGGTTTGGGCGGTCTGATGTCCTGATTATGAACAAACTAGATAAAACACATTTTATATTAAAATCAGGATTTCTAACCCAGGGCAAGAGACTGCCATCTGGCTGAGAAGTGGTATCACTTTTATACACTCAAAGTGTGAGACTCTACGCAGGTCTTTCGACATATGTCACTGATGGTTTTCAGCTATAAAAAGAGCTTGACTGTTTATTTTGTGGTTGAAGCTTTGGACTGCTGCACTGGGACATGGGATTCGAGACTCTCTACCTAGAACAGCCACAGACTACCCATGTGATTAAGACAAGTCATTTCTTCTCTCTTTCATTTCCCTGTCCATAAAATGGTAGTGATTAGAGCTGTATAAATAATTTACTTTTAACTCAGAAGCAACCTGTAAGGTCAAGAAAGAAACAAGCCTTCTCCTGCTTAAGGTTTCTTTCTTGTTTCAAGAAAGAAACAACCTTCTCCTGCTTAAGGTTTACCTGAAATTTTTAAAACATCGCTTTCTTGCTGAAAAAAAAAAAATCAGAAAAGTCAAATGCATTTAAGTTTTGGAGATTTTAGTTGCATTTGGTATTTTGCCTCTTTTAAATTAACCCTGGACAAGCTTTGAGAGAAAAATTATTTCAGAATGGAAGTTACAAGCAGTTTTACCATCAAAAACAGAATTAGGGACTTTTTGTCTGAAACCCTTGTAATCATGTGACATGGATGTACACGTAGTTTTAGTGGATTTAATTCAGCATTTTTTTTGCAAATATGACTTGATCAAAAAAACCCGTGCAACTCAATGCTCCTTTTCTAATACTTGTCTATTTAGATTGTGCATTTTTCTGGTGCGGGGCAGGGGGAATCTAAGCCATACTATAATTAATATTAAGGCTATCTAGGCATATAGATATCAAATGGACTTCTAAGCACTGTTTTACTATCAAACAAAGTACAAATAAAGACTGTTAAAGGATTCAAACCCATCCTTGAGATCCTTGTAGGCAGTGTTACATTCTCCTATGAAGAATTTAAATAAAGCCAAAGACAGCTTATAAATTTTCAGCAAGGACCTGACACAGAGAAACAGCCTTTTAAAAAAAAGCAGTTACCGTTGAAAATGTTCTTCAGAGGTTTGCTCTTGCAAGGTGCCAGGTATTTCCAGAGGACTGGAGTACAGGAAGGTAGGAATTCATGGTCTCTTTTAGGACAAACAAATTCAGGAACAGCAGTACGTTCAAGGGTAAAACTAGTGCTTGCTGACTGGGCAATGACCTCCATGCATAGCCTCAAAAATTGCACAGAGGAAATGAGATAATATGCACAAATATATGTGGTTCTAGTTTAAGCCTGAGGATGTGGTTTCATCACCTTCTTCTCTTCCAAATGGAGAAGGGTGCATTTTGTATCATCCCAAGTATTACCACAGACAGATTGCCAGAAATGATGCTGGAGCATTCAAAACACTGATTGAGTCACTCTGGGACATCCTTTCGCTTGAAATCTGAGGAAGCTCAGCATCTCTGGTTTCTGATGTGCTTCTGCTCCAGTTTCACCACCTCTAAAGGGGAGGTAAAAGCAGGAGGCTGTGAGGATTAATTCATTTATATGGTAAAAATAAGGCACAAATATTAAATGATACGAAAGTGCAAGTGTGATGGTATCATTATTTCCTAGACAGTATTTCCAGAAATAATGCCATGCAGAGAGGCCATTAAACACATTCCTTTGCTACTACAGTGTAGCAGGCATTCTGACAATGATGCAAATGCTCCCCACTAATGACTTAGGCTTGCACAGTGACAGACAGCAGGGGTGGGATGCATTGAGGCTTGTGTCCAGACTCCCTTTACACTCAATGAAACTCTGTACTTTTAAGGCACGGTTCATCTTACCTTACAATTCATCTATTTTAGGCATCAGTGTTGGAGCAAGAGGAATAGCACCCTGACAGGGCTCATTTCTCCTCACTGACTACAAAGGAGCCCTCATGGGAGTTACTAATATATGCATATATACATTGTAGACTCCCGCAAGAGGTTGAAATCCCAAACTACCCAAATCCTACTCACTCATTCCAGTGGGTTCCTATTAATAAGCCAGTTTCCTAAACTACAAGTGCAATTACCGCATCAGAGGGGAAAAAACACACTTTGCAAATAAAATTGAAGCCCATATTTTGAGAATCAACCATTCCAGTTTCATAGCTCAGTCACTTGCATAATATAGAAAGCCATGAACAAAACCTGTTATCTAAATAATAATAGGGATCAAAAGGCCAATATTTTACACTAAAGAACCAGAGGAAAAAAACAATGCAAGTGAATTATTATAATAGTCGGTGTGGAAATTTAAATTGTGATGGAGGATGAAAGGTGAAGACTAATTTAAAATCATCCCTCCAGTGAGGTTTTTAGTCAGACATAATTTCAATTTAAATGTTTAACATTAGCTGCATGAATTAACTTCTAGTAGAATTACTGTTTATCCCCTAAAATATATTCTAGATTACTTCTACAACTAGTATTTGTCTATAAATATACATCTGATAATAAGAAAACACAAGAACCATCAGTACTATGGTCACCTGGCTCTCTCCAAATGCCACTTGAATTCAGCAATAGGCACTAAGGTACTGAGGGATTTTGTTTTATTTAGTTTATCTAGTTGAATATTTCCCAGTTAAATCCAATAAACAGCCTGTGAATAGGACTAGGCAGTGGTATACCTTTCATCCACCCAGCCAGGACCGCATGAAACTGGCGATTTGCCACATACGCGCCGTGGAGCCAAACCTAATACCTCCAGCCCAAGAACAGCCTCTTGCCACATGAGTTCTGTATGCACCCTGAAGAGCAGCAGTACAAATTCATCTCTTTTACTGACATTCCCATAGCAGTTGTAACACGGGCTGAATCCACAGGTAGCCAAAATTATTTTCACAAAGTTAATCCTTGCCAGTGCAGGAGGAGCTTGCTTTCAAACTCATGACTCATCACGTCACACCTGGAAAGTCTGTAGTTCTGCACAAGTAAAAGAGTCTTCAATTCATTTGTAAAATACTAGTTTCCAGGAAAATGAAAATCTTTCCTGTTCCTGGTCAGGATTAGCAAAATACACTTTGGAAGTGTTTACATCTCATGGTCACTACTTTCACACACTGTATATCCGTGACAATATTTTGTCAGCTAGAATGCATCACCAAATAAAAGGAGAAAAACTTTGCAGACAATACAGGTTGTTCATACTGGTATGAACTGTTCATACTGGTATGATTAGTTGGTAATTATTGACAATGCTACACAGCATTCATGCAATGCATATTCCTGTCATTCCCTCGTCTTCAGTGCAGGAACACTGTTTTAAACAAAGCCAGAGCCTAATTCTAGGTATGCAACATCATCCAGAGGCACTCCTTAGCAAGGGGGACATGCGTCTACACCACAGAGTAAGAGGGAGTCCAGGAGGGAGCTGGAGTGCCAGGGCTATGCTAGCCCACACTACTTGAATGTTACCTCACATTCTGGCTCTCCGTGAGACCGCCCTAACAAGCCCTCTCAAAGCCAAAGCTGTTGTCAAAGGATGGTCAGACCACAGCAGTGTGAAAACAGCCAACCCACTTAACTTGGCCTTGGCACCAAGGACCTGTCTGTCCCCAGCATACCTAACGAGGACATGGAAAATACTGTGGCTGATGAGCTGAATTATGTCTCCTTGGCAAACCTGAGAGGCAACAAAGCAAAGAGAAAAGGATTATACAATAAAAATCACGTTGATCCTTTCCCATCATCTCCTCCCCATCCAAATGTCAGATCTAACTTTAATTTAGGCATATGAGCATCTGCAGAGGATGGCAGAAGTGCTTCCTCTTTTGTAGGCAATGGCAAGATCTGTGGGTTGCATCACCATTCCCTATGTCCCACTCAGGAAATTTGTCTTATTTTGCAACAGGGACAGAGAAAAGCACACATTTCAAGAGCTTTCCTACACTGCAGTCCCTATACCTCCATCTGCCTGAGATGAAATAAATCAGCATTATTAATCATGACCAGGCAGTCACTTGATTACCCAGACATGTGATGAGATAAAAGTAGAACAGGACAAAAGCTGGCAAAGGAAACCTTCATGAATATAAAGTCCATACTCCAGTTCTGCTCGCGCAGGTTTTGGATTCACTGCCAATAAATATTCTAGCAGGGATCTTTATAGGCAGACAAGTATTTCCCAAACACAACAGTTCGGAAATAATAGCACAGAATTCTTTTTAGAGCAAATTTCAAATCCCTATGTGAGACAAACATGATTCCAGTCGTGCTTGGTCAATGAAGAGCAAGATACCAATATGCTGTAACATTAAAAGATAGCACATAAGTCTCTAGGATAGACATCCCAATAGAATCATAAAATATCTTGAGTCGGAAGGGACTCATAAGGATCATCAAGTCCAATTCCTATTTTCATGAGATTGCTTTTGAGCAACCTACAAGCTAAGAATAAACTATTGAACAAAAAATCTGCAAGTAATGGATAGCTTTATGAAAAATCTTGATCAGTTTACAGGTATTTCATAAACCAAAGTAACAACTATGAACAGATGATAAAGTCTGGTATCTGGGGTGTGCAGGTGAAAAGCTAAGGAAGAGGTACTGCCAAAACTCAACATGAGAGGCAGATAGAAAATGGAAACTGATGGTCTGCCTCTTGGTTCTGATGAGAAGTGGTAATAGCATCCATGTAAAAGGAGCAGCTGTGTGAGTGGCTGTAACTCTCTCGTCACTTTTCTTCTCTATCTGAAGTACCCTGGCATGGGCATCCTGAGGACAGGCTGCAGGTCAGGCTTCAAGTGAAGCACATCAGCACTCCATTGCCAACATCCCAGATCCAGCTGGCAGGTAACCCAGGAGACATCCATGGGTCCAAAAGCGAATGTGAGAGTGGGGGAAAGTGCAGAGCACTCCAGATATGGCCTCTCCACAGCTTTCTCCATTCAAACCACTGGGCAATGGAGAGGTAGTCACGTCAGTCAAGGGACTTGACCCTTTGACAGGGAAGAAAGGACTGACAGAAGCCCAGAAGGGGCTTAGCATTGGAAGGTTGAGCAAAGAGCAAGAGGAAGTAGAACTGAGATGCTGGAAACCTAAAAAAAGGAGGAGTAAATCCAACCCTGAATACAGGATGAGTCTTGGAGAAGGAAATCTTGGGGCCTAAAGATCCTGCTGAAGGACCCATCCATCACAAAGTGGATTGACCAGCCAAGTAGGTATTGAGTCTGAAACTTTTCTTGTGTCTTTATCTTTCTATGCCAAAAATCTCAGCTATTTTGAAAAACATGTTTTTGTAGAATTTTCAGACATTTCCTTTGAAAAACAGTTGCTGTTTTCTGAAGTCCAAAAGTTCTAAAATATTTGCCCCCAAAGCTTTATTTTTACAGTTCAGAGACTCTTCTCTCACAGGTCCGTTTCTGGACATACTTTGTAAATTAATATGTTTAGCAGGATGTAACTGACAAATGTTAAGCATTTCAATCCCTCCAAAGTGACTGCACTCATGATTTTAATTAGAAGCCATGCCAGGCTCAGGTGTAAAGCAATCCTTTTTTGTTGTCCTTGATTAATTATCTTGGATGCAGCACTTCTCTGTGACTCTGTAAGGAATTCCAGGTTGGAGAGGCTAATCCATTCTCTTCAAGAAATCGTAGCCAGGGTTAAGGTTGCTGAAACACACAGCCCTTCTCATAAATGCAGACTAGAGAGATGAAGGCCACAAGAACGTAAGATGCTTACACCTCCAGTTTCACACACTTCATGAGTTTTCTCCTTCCTGTGTTGATCCATGCCAGATCACATCCCACATATTCTTCAGCCAGAGCACAGAGACCCTATGGGCCACCTCTTCGCTTTTGCTTGTTCATGTTTGACACAGTCTGCTCATTTAATAGGGAACCAGAGAGGTTCTCCTCCATAGCACTATGCACAAATGCTTTTCTAAATCATCTCATTACCAGTAGAGCACCAGACTGCAAAATCGGGACCACAAAAGACATTTTTCTGCGAAGCTCAATACAATGCATTTTATTTTCTGAATCATCCCTCCTTGCCTTCATTTCCTGCCTCCTTCAGAATACAGCCTGGTTTGTTTGCTTTTCAGTGAATGGGGGAGTGGGAATGGGAGAAGGGAATTACATTCTTTTTACTGGGTTTGATTTGATGATATTTCTACAATTAATATCCTTGAGAAATTTCTTCTTTCCTGAGGCAGAGGCAGCAAGGAAAACTGTTTTATTGGGGAAAATGTAGGGTAAGAAAATTCAGAAAAGCTTTTTCTCTGGCCAGTCATTATAGGAAAAAATAGATAATGAAACAATAAAGTACAGAAAAAATGAAGTTTCCTTTGTTTACACATAGAAGCATAAAAAAAAAATATGCAAATGGCCAACATTTTCTATAACACACAGGAGGAGAAATTGCTAGAGAAATGGCTGATGCTAAGCAGTTCTCTATGCCTGATGTGTCAGCAGGGTCCTGTCAGCAGCACTTCAAAAATAGAGCACATATCTGTATGCATTCAATACCCCCTTTAGGAGACCCTGTTTCTCCAGACTGTTTTGTGTGCTGTGTTCAGTACCCAACATGTACCACCAGAGTAATATGTGCTTCTTACCTACTGTGGAGGGGTGGCTAGTGTCTGTATAGGTAGCTCTTTCCCAGGGAAAATTAGGAGAATTGTGAGAGACCCTGAGCATCTTTGGAAGGAGCCAGGGCTGTGGGAATAAAGCTGACCACACAAAAATGTGAATCCTCTGTGGCAGAAATAGCATAGTTTAAGGAAAATATAATGTAGCAAAGTGTGCAGACAGATTACAGTCAAGAACACCAATATGCCAGAAATATAAAGCTAAAACATCTGTAGACATCTCCCAGGATGGTATCTGCAAAGTCAAGACACAGGAATATAGCTGAAATTAAATTACTTCGTAGGCAGTGGGTTCGGGGTTCATGGGTGCTAACAAAACCTAAATGATGGAGTGATCAAATAAGGTAGTTTCCATGGATATGCTTTAAAAAAAAAAGTCATGTCTTCAATCCTGTGAGACCATTGTTAGCCACTGCTGTTGATCACAAGCTACCTAACTCCCACTGCTCAAGGAAACCGCTTCCCAAGAAAGAGCTCTTTTTTTTGGCTCTGTGTATGGTTCGTATTTTCTTACATTCAGAAATGGAAGCATAAGAAGATACTCTTCCTATCCTGCCCAGACTCACTTCTGATGCTCTGACTGAGGAATAGTCTGGGCTGTTCCCAGATGTCAGAAGCAATGTGCTTACATCATTTTATAGAGTGAAATGAACACATTTCTCAGCTGCCACAGAGATTCCAGGGGAGCTAAACTGACGGAAATGTTCCCAGTGTGTCATAGACATTCCTTTGGGAATGCCCTTCTAGGCTTCTACGAAATGGGAGGGTGGGAGATATTGCCTTAAACCTGACCCACTCTTTGACAAGCCGATCCTATACTTAACAGAAGCTTGGTAAGTGAAAGCGCCATTACCTCAAGTGGTAATGGCAGCTGAAATTGATCTATTATGAGTCCTACAAATTCGAACGGTTATGCTAAATGCTATTAAAATGTATGGAACCTCTTTGTCTTCAATTATTAAATGGAGTAATTTATGAAACCTAATCTCAATAACCTCACTGTCCTACTGGCCATCCCCAGTGAAAGGAAGAGTAAGCGTAGAGAACAGCAGTATTGATCTTTTCTTAAAGGGGGAAAGAAGAGGATCAGGCCTGTTAACCCTTCACTGTAGGAGAAAGTGGTTCATTCGTGGTTTCTTTTTCCCGGAGGTCATGTCCTTCTTTCATTTCTGGGGTCAGGTTTCAGTCTGACAAGTGGTAATTGATTCCGCTGCTGGTTAGGCTGGGGGTAAGTGGGAGATGAAGTTTCAGTGAAAACAAATAGCACTTCACAGGTCTGACCTTTCCTCTTTAAGCTTTTGTTGTGGTTTACTTGGGATGTGCAGCTTAAAGACTCTAAACCAGTCGTGTGTATCTCTCAAAGTTTCAGATGCTCAGTCCCAAGCTTTTCGCCTGGACTTAAAACTGGCTTTTGTCTTTGGATCTGCTGGAAATCTAGCCTAGAAAGTGGGGTTTTTTTCATCTTCTTTCCCATGACTTTGCGTAAGACATGAGAACACAGTCCAGCAGTAGCCATGACATTTTGCCAATAGGCTGGGGTTCACAACTTAAGGTTTCAGTACTCAGCAGTGCTGTTATGAGACAAAACATGTATTAAAATATAAAGTCAGCCACTGCTTCTCGAATCAAGCCATCCAAGTAGGTGGAAAATCTCTACCACTTCCTTTCTTGCTACAGCCCTCTCCTCCTACCAACATGGCAGACAAATTGCGTCTTGTACACATACCTACTTATGTTGTCTTGTGTACCTAATTTACTCTGTCATTTAAGCCAGCTCTGAAGTAGGTCCCTGTTGCTTAGTGTGCACTTTTGCAATATATACACATCTTGTCAAAGATCCCTGCTGGAAAGTGGCACTGGATTGCAGGACAGTGATTTCAGCTACATCCAGTTCATGAGAAACACTGTAATTCAAAAAGCAAAAGCATGTTGATCTGCTTGTGAGTCTTTATTCTGTATATAGTGGAAAATAGCTTTGGGGGCTCTGTTCAAATGCTTCCAGTTAGGGATAACATTTCTCAAAAGTAAATCTCTTAATTTACAAGCATGTTATTGCCAAAGTCAGCCTTTATTTTAAGGTGTTCTCAGAAGAGTGCACATGACTCACATCTTAGCAGAAGCAAGCAAAATTTTGCAACCCATGTGTTTTGCCAACAGTAACAACACGTTTGCAAGAGGAAAGGTTTACTGAATCTTTTTTTTTTTTCTTCCCTCAAGTGTCCTGAACTTCGGAGAGCACTCTGACAATCCTCCTCCACCACTTACAATTTTTTCTTCTGTTCCAGAGCAGCCACCATTCCCAGTAGCACCAGTTCCTCCTTTGCCAGGGCTGCAGCCCACTCGATGCTCCTCAGCGCTGCTGCCAGCCCACAGCACTCTCACCCAGTGGCACAAGGAGCTAAAGCCAGTTCAAATAAATCTGGGGCCATTTGCACATCAGACTTCACAGCCCCTCAGCCAAAGATCTGCACTCAGCCCCCCCTCAGCAGCCACAGCCCTGCCACAAGCAGGATCACAGCCACGTGGGAAGACATAGTAAGGAACGTGCCATGTGAAAGCATTTTCAGGGAGCCAGCTAGTGAATGAGCCTTTCCTTTCAAACATGAAAAATGCCAAAGTCGGTCTGCCAGGAGAAGTGGGGAGGCCAGCAGATGCAATGTAGAGCAGCCATGCAGCAGGAGCCTGCAGGGTCCATGCAGGCACCCAGGGTCCCCTCTGCTGCTGCCGGCCAGCTGTGGTGGCCATGGTTCTCCATGGCTTTGCACCAATAGCCCCACCAAGCCAGGCCTTGCCACGCAAGGCTGCACATGTCCAGCCCCTCCAGTGCTCGCAGAGGTACATTTCTTTAGAGAGTTGATTTCTCTGTGGCAGCTTGCAGTGTGCTTCAAGAGCCCCGTATATGGCTTCTAGCTCTTTTGTTTTCCAACTGAGGAGCTTCCCAAATTGTCTTCAATATGCTGAATACTTGTTTTGGAGTCCATACTGCCACTTTGCTCCTAGCCAATGGCAAAAAAGAAAAGTATGCTTTCAAGGATTTCTCCTCATTTTTCATTAATACTTTTCATTTACTGTTCATGATAAGCCACAGACCCATGGTTGCCTGGCCTCTAAGACAAAACTAGGGGGAAAAAAATCTATTTTTTTGCCAGTATGTCTTGAAAGAAAGGTCAGATGCTGGCTGCCTGTGCAATAACCTACCCAGACGCAAACCCAGACTCATTACATACTGGTCTCATTGCTTCATTTGCTATGTGGAAAGACAATATGCCTCAGTCACCAATGCTGTGGATAGTATCTCCACCAGCCTCTACCTCCCACCCAAAAAAGACCCCCTTAATGTTCTCCTACTGCGAACAAAGCTGCACTTAGCTGCATGTGGCCATCCCTGCCCAAGCACGGTGTTCTTGAGAGAGGGCAGCAGATGAACGATGCTAAAAATGAGACTTACCACAAAATTCCCACATGTGGTGCATGGAGCAGCAGCTCCTCTGGGGGAGCAGCATCTGCAGGAGGCTGTATTGCAAAAAGATGGTCCTTCCAGCCCCCTGGTGAGACCAAAGAGCAGACCACATCTGCTGGGGGTGCCAGTCCTCCGTTTGGCCAAGAATATTCATATTACAATATGATTTGAACCGATTCTCAGCAGTGACTGGAAAAAGAAGGGGCAATATTGTGAGACTCTACCTGTTAATGTAGCCATAATCAGTTAAAGTAAAAGAAAGTAAATCTTGGTCCTTTAATCCAGACAAAACTATTTCATAAATCCTGGAATGTTTCTGAAATGTGCAATTGAGGCAATAATTTTTATTTAAATGGTCTGTATTTAAAATGTATTGGAGAAAGTGTACCAGCACATGCGCATACAGTAAAATGCATAAGATGACGGAAAATGACAAGGACCTTAAACCACAAGATGATCTAAATTGTGCATTCAGGTGTGCCAAGAATCTTTTGGGCTAATGCAATCTGTGACACTGTATGTTTCATAACAAAGCTTTTATATTTGAAGGAAAGGGAACCAAAAAACATTCTGAAAAGAATATTCACAATTACTCAGATCAAATTCTGATCTATTTTAGCACAGACAAGGCAAAGCTAACCCAGAAAATATTTAAACGTTTGCTATAGTAGCCACGCATGCCATGAGATACATATATATGTATTTTTAATGAGTAGCACCAACTTTTCCATCCTGATGAAAAAGAAATTTAATTGGATTGCTAAAAAAAAAATAATAAACAGATGTAATGAAAACATTTCTGAAAAGGAAATTCATGTCACAAAAATCTCTTGACTAATCATAAAGTGATGCGGCTTTGAAAGGAAATACTTTGATTGCATTTTTACTCCTCTGAGAAGTCAGATGTTTGGAAATACCCGGGATTTTTTTAAAATATTTCCTGATGTACACATAAAAACAGATTGTAAACTCAGGAACTAGGGCCTGATTCTTATATCTTTTTCTTTTTTTCTTTTTTCTTTTTTTTTTTAACTCAGGTGAACCACCTGTGTTTCACAAGAGTAACTCCACCAACTAAGATGGAGATATTTCTGATTTTCATAGATGAGGAGCCTAAGAGAGAATTCACTGAATAAGTTTGCTAATATGAGTACTATTTGTCTACTTCCCTGTTACAACCACTTTGAAAATACTGCAACTATGTCAGTGTTTAAATTCAGCAACACAATGCCAGCTATTTGCAACAGGCATTCTAAAGTAAGTTAATAAGCTTTTTATATACTTGTAAACTAGATTTTTGCCCCAATTGTCTCAAAAATAAAGAAAAAAATGTATTCTGTATCCTCTCACCAGCCCGAAGAAGAAGCAAACTAATGCCTGTGACGGTGTCCCATGAGTTACTTTGGCTTTACATCACTATCATTGTGAGCAAAATGTATTACTACAAGCAGCAAAGAAATGCAGACAGGCAGAGAGGAATAAAGGCAGGCATTCATACGTTCTCTGTTTTGTATTAGCTACTGTCCTTCATGCTTAAGTGAAAGAAGTAAAAGCCACGTTGCGCTCAGCATGTTGTGTTGTAGCTGAGGAGCTTCCAGCCAACTGGAGCTGTGTCAGGCTGAGGAAGGGCAGCATTATTGTCTGAGCATATAATGGTCCATATCACCAAGAAAACTTTACAAGAGTCTGTCCAGCTACCTCATTCCAACCCACTGCTTGTGTACACCACCAAAACTAATTAGCATAACATGGTCCCTTTTTAAATACATCATATCAATATATAAAGAAATAAAAGCAACAGTCTTTGCCAAACAAGCTGGCCTGAGCCACACTCCCAAGCAGAAATGCAAGAAAATAAAAGTTCAGGTGATGCCTTGTAGTTTCTGGCACTCATGCACCCAAGGGTGCGAGTGACGTGGCTGCTGGCTCCATGCCCTGATGTTGTGACTGAGTTAAGCTGTTCACCTGCAAAAATAACATCCCTGAGTCGCACTTGACTCAGCCCCAGGCTCCGCTCAGGTGGCACGAAGGGCTGGTCCGTGTCTCTTGCTGGCTTGTGGGCACCTCCACTACTGCTTCCAGGTCTAATAAACTCACATTCCCAGAGCCGCAGATAGAAGAAAAGAGAGCCACAGTGCAGAGTATTCAGGCTACATTTCTGACACCCACCATACATCCCCTTGCCCTCGTGTCTGCCCTGATCATCGAGAGCAGCCTCTGCCTTAGTCAGGGCGAGACGGGAACAAGCAATCTGCCATAGCCATTCTTACCAATTTTAAGATGCTTTTGCATTGCCAAGGTAAAGAAATGAAAAGCTGCAGCCTTGGAATGACGTTGAATGTTTTAGAAGGTACCTCCTAGAAGAACAAGAATTAATATTTTTAAATTAAAAACTGAAAGGTCATTCATCACCATCAAAATTCAAGCGCAGCTTAGAGCTGGAGCTTACAGCTTCACACTCACCCCAGTATTTTTCCTGTTCACACAAGATCCCTTTTATAACAGCCTCCCTGTTTTGATGTTGGGCAAAAATCCTGCACTTGCAGAAACCAAAAGAAGATTTTCCCATTGTCTTTGGTGGGTCTCTCTTTTCATTTCAAGCCTTAAAAAACTTATTTGAAATCTGGAAGTCTGGAAAAGGGATGTTAGTGGGAATTACAAGTCTGACAAAGGCTCATCTCAATAAAGGCACCACACGCGAGACGTTCAGAGCCAAGTGTTTCCTGTTTCACCATGTGGGCAAGGTGCTTGTGTCGAGAAAGAGAAGGAAAAGCCAATGCTGTGGAGGATAGCTAGGAGCAGACTCAATGTACCCTTACCCACCCTGTTCCAAAGCTGAAAGTAAGTAGCTAAATTATTTCAGTCCTTCCCACCAATATCCAGGCAGCCCAGGAGCAACACGTACAGATGCTCAGGGCAAGTGACTGGGAAGAGAGCCTGGAAAAAACCTCCTCTGCAACATGATCCACCTCCTTTTATACATGAGTGGCCTAGGGAAGTGTCTTTCTCTGACAGAAATTTGTGGGAAAAGGTATTACAAATAGTGATATCCAAAACCATCTGAGTGGAGGAAAGCAACTCTCACTAGGTAGAGTACAAAAACATTCAGCTTTTACTCAGGTAATAAAATAAAATAAAAGATCAGGACTCCAGTGATGAGTAGTATTAACGTGTTGTGTGAGCAACCATTTGGGGAGAAGAAAACCTTTTCATAAGTGCTGTTGGTTCAGAGCAGTTCTGCAAATCTGAACCTTATTTGTATGTACGAATGGAAGCTCCATTCTTTCAAAAATCTGGATCAACTCACAGGATTATGAGATCTACATAACAAATAGTTTTAGAGAGAGGCACAGCCTTCTTTGCATTTTGTGTAGCATAGAGCACCCTGCATGAGCCCTAAAGACAGCAAACTCCAATGATACTGCAGTAATAGAAATGCTGAGATTTTGATTGTTTGCATGCAAAAAAGAGCATAGGGTGCTGCATTATGACTGGCAGAAAAAGAAAAGAAAGATGTCATTACCTGCATTTAAATAATTTTTTTTTCCTAGGGAGGCAAAGTAAACACATAGGAAAACCTGAAAGATTCCGGGCAATTTATCATAATTATCTTTAGAACAGAATCGTCCTGTCCTACACTCCAGCAACAGATGGTTGCGAGACAAACTGTCTTTTTAAGAAGCAGAGCTATGCAGAAGCCAAAGTATGATTCAGTGGTCTTAAACCAATAGACATGGTTCAATTTTAAAGATGCTTACATTTGGTGATAGACCATTTGGGAAGCTGGCATTTTGTTGTCTATAAATATCTTTGTTGCTTTGACTTCTGTTCTGCTTCTGGGTATTGCATCAGCTCCCATAGGGAAGGGGCTGTCCTTTTTATATCCTTCTTAGATGTTTATTCAGCATTTACTACCCCAGAACAGGGTATTGTCAATGATTAACTCAGGTCTGACAAAACAAACTCTGCCAATAATCTTTGCCCATCCGTTGCCAAGGTCCAAGACACACAATGCCACCCACTGGGGACCTGACATTGCTTGCTCTTCCCCAGATAGCGAGAAGTGCAGTTTCAGGCTCTAACTGTTGCTCCCAGGCATGAAGGTAGCCGTTCCAAAAGATTTAATATCAAGAGATTGGGCAAAGTGCTTCCCACTGAGTCAGTCTCGGTAAGAGCACACAGCAAACCTCAGAATAAATCGGGTAGCCTGCCATCTGAAGTGCCAGTCATCCGTAATGCACATTTCACTTGTAAAGACAATTTTTATCTTTTCCATATCCAACATTAATCAAGTGAGCCAAGTTCGAGGAGTCCTTTTTTAACAATGCAAAAGTAAAAAAGTAGGAACCCATCTGGCAAATGGTTTTTCACTCCTTTACTATATGTGAAAAGTGTGACAAGAAACATCTATTTATCTACAACTCACAGTACATGGATTGTTACAGTACAAGATATTTTACTAGAAAGCTTTAGGTGTGTAAAATTCTTACTTAACTACAATTTAATATAGAAAAAAATCCAAAAACATAGTTTGCTGGTAAGGAGACATCTAATTTGCACAAAATATTTGGTTCTGACCACTAAAAGTAGCAGCTCAATTTAACGGCCAAAAGGAGGTAGTGACTTCAGCTTAGCAACTCATCTTGGCTGCACTAGTATTTTAACCCACACTAGCCACATTTATTAATAGCTAAGCAAAGTGTGCCCTGTCCTTTACACAATTTTTGTTGAAGTGGTAGAACATCATCCACAAGTGCCCTCTCTGCAACTTTTCTGTATGGAAGGGTCACACAAAGGGCATAGGATGAAAAATATTGGGCAAGCCTTCACTTTCTGACCATCAGCACTGCTACAACCCAGGAAGGGAGAAGGAGCTTGTCACACCAAACACCTTCAGGCAAGCCAGGAAAGAAAGCTGAGCATGCAAAAGTCCTACTCAAAGCTTCTTGAAGCCAATGGGAAACACATCTGGTGAACTGGACAGAAAATCAAATATATTAACACATTTTGGGTCAAGCTTTTAAAAGGAAAAAGTATTTCTTATCATTATTTGCACATTCAAACCGATATTGATACAGGCAGCAGCTGTTTGATTTTCAGGAACTTTCCGGTTTGCTCCCCTGTAAGTTCAGAGAAAGCATCTTTCAGATGCATGTAACAATAAATGGAGGCTCATTTATCAAAATATAATTAATTTCAAGTGGCAAGAGAATTAATTTCTGAAAGCTGGACCATTGACTTCACAGCCTTATAGTGATATGACTTGACCTATCTTAGCTAACCAGCCACACAATTTATATAACATTTGTTCACAGAATAATTAAAGACAGTAGTCTTCTGTAAAGATTGATCATTTTGCATAAGGTGAATTCGTACTGTACATATATGGTTAAAAATACAAAGCCAGATGTGCCCCAGCTGGCACAAAAAATACCCTCTGGAGATGCCATGCTCTGAATATGTTAATTCCTTATTCTATTGTTATGCTTTTTAACCTTTACTTTTTTGCAGAAACAAATCAAGGCAACCCCTTAAAATGATTTACACTTATGAAATTATTTCCTCTGTTAACTTATTCCACATGTTATTCCCTTTTGGGGTAAATTATTTCAAACCAGTCTCCAATTTTGCCAATATTTTCACAGTATATCCCACAATTTTCCACCTTTTTACTAATATAAATAATTTCTCTCTACCAATTTAGTCAGCCTTATTCCAAATGTGATGATGTAGAACACTTAGTTTGCTGGACAGCCAGTTAGACATTTTATCAGTATCTTAGCTAAAAATGAATTTAATTCTAAAATGGTAGATCAATGTGTTCTGACGAAAACTGTGCTGGATACCTTGATTTTTCAGGAACAAGAACGAATCTGCTCCAACACTTTCCAAGTGATGAAGAACATTGATCTAAATCAATAGCTAGATTTCATTTTTAAAGGTTACGTACGGCTGAAAGCAATTCTGAAGATGTCAAGGATCACATCAGTAATGTGTGCACCTGTTTTTTCAGGATACAAATGTCTCTCTACCTTTATACTCCAGACAGGGCAAAAATTTTGAAGCAAAAACACTGATGGGTGAAAATACTGGTAGATAACTTTCTTCCTCCCTCTCCCACCATGCCTGCAACGCTGCCACTGTCAAAAATAATACGTTTTGCAAAGGCAACTCTAAATACTACACGCAATCAGATTTTTTGTGGGCTTTGTATCTCAGGCTTCTGCATATTGCACAAATGACTGAAAAGTTTAACGTGTACGGGGGTGGGAATTCACACGGTAACTTCATCATTAAATCTCTCGCTCTTTTTAGAACATTGGGCCCCAGGGATAGATATGGTACAAATGTTTCCCTGTCTTTACATACTTGCTTTAAGAAAATTGTGCTACACCCCAAAAACATCATGTGAAAACACTTTTGCTGATCCCATCAGCATGATATTATGGCTTGCATAAATCCAAGAATGTTATGAAGTATAATAGTAACAGCAATTATTTTTCAGAACAAAATCTCAGTTCGGTCAATACATAATAATATCATAAAACCACACAGTTTTCAGACTATAATGCATTACTAGGTTGTTCTTCCCACTGATTGTATAGCTTGGTTTTGTAAAATGACAAACCTTTTTCAGGTATTCTAATTTTTAAGTGCTCACATTGACAGAACTATCTAGGACTTTTAGAGTATGAATACTCAACATTTTCTAAACTTATATCATGCAACTGGGGCCAAGACCATCTAATTGCAGTATCTAACCTGTAAAACACATAGAGATACAAGGAGTTAGCAGTGGCAGTGCAAGAAACTGCATCTTCTCTATTTACAGATAAAAATGGCCATCCCCAATACTGTTATATAAGACTTTTAAAAAGATATTTTATTTTCCAGGGAAAACAAGACCAGCATAACAACTTTGTTTTGCAATCTTTGTATTTGTTTTAAAAGAGAATAAAAACTAGCATAGCATGACATATGAATTATGATGAGATTTTTGAAACATTAAAATAACTATTGAATTAATCAATAATGTTTTGTGGCAAAAGATTACTTCTGCCTATGCTGGTCTCTGAAACAGTAAAGGAAAAGAAATGAAAGGAGAGGGGAGGGGAGGGGAGGGGAGGGGGGAGGGGAGGGGAGGGGAGGTGGGGGGGGAGGGGAGGGGAGGGGAAGGAAGGGGAGGGGAGGGGAGGGGAGGGGAGGGAAGGGGAGGGGAGGGGAGGGGAGGGGAGGGGAGGGAAGGGAAGGGGAGGGAAGGGAAGGGAAGGGAAGGGAAGGGAAGGGAAGGGAAGGGAAGGGAAGGGAAGGGAAGGGAAGGGAAGGGAAGGGAAGGGAAGGGAAGGGAAGGGAAGGGAAGGGAAGGGAAGGGAAGGGAAGGGAAGGGAAGGGAAGGGAAGGGAAGGGAAGGAACCCAGCTCATTCAGTTGGTTTTGAAAAGTTGTTGGACTTTAGAATCTAACAACTTGGGCTAAATAGCACCTTGATAAATGCAGAGAAACCTCTAGTTTTTTAACAGAGATTTCCTTTTGGCATTACTTCAAGGAAATTCAGAAACAAAGCCTATCTGAGTAGGAAATCTATTCCCTAGGGACACCAGAAATCTTTCTGTCAAATCATACTAGCTGTCAGTTCACAGGATCCTGACTTTTCCTTACCTAACCAAATAAGTAACACTGAGTAGTGGTTAATAAGTCTCAGAATTACAGGATCATGTTAGCAGATGATAAACATCAGTAGATCATATTCTAAATTACATGCAAGCAGGCCAAGTTTCTAACAACAGTTCTCTCAAGAGAAACATCAACGCAAACTCATTTTGAGAATCTGAACTTCATTTTTCAAATTGTATTTTTCTAGGTTATTTTTCATCTCCGGTATTTCCCTTTGTGCTCAGCCCTTAAGAAGCAGATGTAAGTTTTCTATGTTTTTCCAGTGACCCTTTCCCCAGTGTAGATTAACACACAAACATCAAAACAACCAGAAAAGTAAGGGAATAAAAAATGAGCTGTGAATCACTAACAGGAGCAGCAGTAGACCACTGGGAAATATTTGAACATGGAGAATGTAAGGAACCGCAAGAACATATGGGAGTTTTATGGAAATAATTGTAGATGATGGTCAGGCAGAAGGAGCAAAGAGGGAGATGGTGATGCCACCACAACACTTGGTGCTGGAAATCTGGCAGGAGCAAGATAAAGCACTGTAAATCAGATTGGAGGTGCAGACAGAGGCAAAGCTGCACAGTTTTTTGAAACTGAATGCAACAGCTTGAGCAGAAAAATAATTTTTCCAATTCAGGACTACAGCTAAACTTACCATCCATGTGAAGGCTGATTTACAGTTTGTTGGTGTGCAAAAGGAAGAGAAGCATGTAGCAATCACACCATCTTGCAAGGGGACAATACAGGATTTAACATAATCCAAATTCCAGACTTGGCAGCTCTTGATATCTCTGGTTTCAGACAACTCTAGGGCAAGCTAAATATTTCAGAGATAGGCCAGAAAGCTCTGCATGCTGCTGTGTCTGCTTTTCCGCTATATAAATCACTTAAAAGGAGGTGAAAAGAATGAAGATCTGTTAACTGCAATAAAGCTTTCATGATTTGCACATCCTGAAATTCTGGCTCGCTACAATTTTCTTACTTTTTTTATGGCTATTCATATCAAGACATTGTGAGGCCTGATTCTCAATGATCTTGCTTGTATTGGTCATAGCAAAATATCAACATCACATTGCACTTTCCTTTTATACTTGCTCAATTACAGGCAATTGGAGGAATAAGAAAATTTGAAAACAATTCCCCTCCTTCCAGTCTCACAATCATACCTGTAGAAAAAGCAGTCTGGGACAGCCAGAGTGCCAATGCAAACTCAGCTCCCGAGTGGGCTCCTGTCATACATGCAAGTGGAAGTGGCCATGATCCACCACATTCCTTAGGTACGTAGCAGGGATTACACTCCTCTCCTCAAAGTGGGTCATAACAATCAAAGTTCATATATGAGTAGAATCTTCACTGTCGAAAAAAATCTGAATCATGGTTTATTTAATCATGTATAATCCCCCCGAGTTTTTACCTTCTGATTTTTTTGATCTCACTAAGTTTGAGAAGAAGTCATCTACTAAAATGCTACCTAAAGAATTATCCGTAGCAAAGTCTTCAGCAAATTCCTTCATTGCTAGCCCAACAGCACTTTTGTTGACTGCAATTGATACAAGGTCCTGTGAAGTTTACAAACTCAATGACTTTCAATGAGTTTACAATACTCAGTTCCTTCAGGGTCCTTTGAACAGCTCAGATGCAGTTTGGAGTCTTAACATTTAATTTTACAAGCCACACTTTTAACAGAGGAACTAATAAAGTATGGTTTCTTATAGAAGTGTGCCCTCCATCCCTACAGGTACCTGCAATTTCTCATTGCATTCACTCACTTTCTTGACTTTACTCCTTCTGCCCCATCTGTAACTTCCCTCCGTGCCACTAGACCTTAGATTTGTCTTCTCTCCCTAAGATGTAATTTCTGGCTGGCAACAACATGGCAGGAGCCATAGCCTGAACCGTGCTGACCGGGAAGCTGGCAATTCAAACAGAGCATGTAACCATGGAGTTTGTGCTGTGGCCCTTCTCTCAGTGGGGGCATTAAAACTGATCTCTCTTCTCCACCCAACCCTCAATTTTCACAAATATCTACGGAACATCTTCCGTTTGAGACATCAGCTTCCTTCATAAATTTAAGTGATACTCATCCAGTTTTAAGGCACTGTTGTGGCTTAACCAAAACCAGTATGGGCAGACAGAAGGCGTGGTTCCTGGAGCTGTCCTTCAGAAAGCAAGACAGAAAATAGAACTAAAGCAGCAATTCCTCATTACACAGGCTTTTTACATTTAGCTTATCAAATCAGGATACCTTTCATAGCCTCAAGTTAATATTAAACACAGAACATCTTAAAATTTTCCCATATTTCTAAACACTAACTTGAAAATTCATATTTGTTATCATTTTAATACTTCCCTTCAATTGCATATCCTTGCCTGAAGCCCAGTAGCTTTGATCCTCTAGCGTGAATATTTTGCTCTATATAATTTTTGAGTCAACCTTTGTAACCAAGGTAGTAGAACATGTAGAGTATTTTATGTCATGTTTAACACCTGATACCTGTAGCTTCTTCTTGCTCCTGTCAGCTCTACAGAGAAAAGTTTTAGATCTGTTGTTATGTTTTATTGGAGTTAATATCAGCACACCTTAAATTTAAGTCCAAAAAGGCACATAAGAGATAACTGGAATTAAAGATAGTGTAGCCCAGGATCGTTCTCAGTTCTTGCAAGGGATTGTCCTGAAGTCTCAGACTAGCCTCTGAAAAAATATAAATCAGAGCTGATGGCAAAAGTCTCCGCCTTCTCAAAGAGCTTCATAGCTGTTTGCCTTCCAGAGGTTTAAATGAATATTTAGAAAACCTGTGTCCAGGTTGATAAGTGCTCTGAAGATAAAGACCAAAGCATTACATTTGAGTTGGTATTCCTCTTTAAAAACTTCTACAAGGTTTCTACCTCATGGGTAGAAGCAATGAATCAGGAAATCAAGAACACTCCTACACTAATGAAGGTAAGTCATTTTGCAGGAAACTGCAAACTGTTAATCAGCTCATTTTCTCCATCAGGAAGGTACCACTAGAGCAACTTACACGTTTCTTGGATCCAGTTCAAATAGTTATTTATTCTTCAGCTATTCTCTTTTAAAAAGGGGAAGGCTCAAAACACTGCAGATATCTTTGTTACATGAATGAAAAGAAGGTTGAAGATTTCATAGACACACTTTCTCCTGTAAGACTTTTCCTTGAAGATGGTTCAGAGATGCTGTGACAGCCCTCTTTCCTCCAGTATGGTGTACATTTCAACTCACAGGCAGGACCCAGAGAAATAAGAAAGTGAAAGACAAAGTGGCAGGGGAATTCAAAACAAGTTTAAGTTTAGTTTGAAGTTATGAAGTCTGGGGGTGGGGAACATACCATGGCTTTATTTTGTACCAATCAATTTCTCCATATTGAGCACACAGTTTTAGCTCATATCATGGGTGATATGTCAGTGGTTTACCTTAGACCTTTCCAAAGACCACTGTTTCCAAAAGAAGAAAAACACTTGTGATGGTAAGAACTAATTGTCTCTCACAGAGGTATAAAACTTCTGGCCTGCAACACTAGGAGGAATCCAATCTCAGAGAGAAATGCTATTCCAACCGGCTAATCTAACAACAAAACAGACCTACCTGGAGGACATATTCTTTACTCAAGGGGACATTGTACTCTTTCTCCTGAACCAATACTTCAGTATTGTAAGAAGGACCTCAAGCCATGTTTCCTTATGCATATTCAAAAGGTAACTTATCCACAGGACAACTTCACCCATAGAATCACAACAGTGGACTGAGCTGACTTCAGTGGAAGATCTGCGTTTAGCCAAGGACTTCATACAAAGTTAATCTTCTCCATACAGCCCAGCCTTTCCTCTAAAACCATTTGCAGTAGAGTACAAGTGAACTGCTTCTTTCACTCTGTGACAGAGGGTTCCTGCTGCCTGAAACAGCCCTGTGCCGAGCAGCCTAGACAGCAGAGCTAAGAAGGTCAAGCTTTAGCCACCTCCTTGTTATCAAAGAATCTGCCAGAATTGTGGGTATCATCTCACAGCACAGCAGTAGCTCTAAAAGCTCCATCCCATCTTTAGCCTAAGCTTCAGAAAGCACAAAGGTTACATAAATAACAGGGCAATTGTTTCCCGGTGCTCATTTTAGAAAGTGGAAGTCCTAGTAAACATGCTGAACACAAGAGGCAAGAGAAGATTTGGGCACCATCCCATGCCCTCTTTCAGGGCTGAGGCTGATGCCAGCAAAGCATCTATCAGGCACATGTGTTGTGGATGGTCATGGCAAAGCAGTCAAGCTGAACAGCTAGTGGCAAGCATGGATAGGAGGTGTTTATGGTCTTTGCATCAAGGAACACAGAAGTTTATTTCAGGTGGGATGGAGGAACTTCCTCACTCTACAGTGATTCACAGCTTATACACACTCTTGTGGTTGATCACAAGGTTGCCACCATTGATATCTTTTCACATTGTGCTGTTTAACTCAGCTTCTTTCTTTCTATACGTTATGAAAATTTACCTGCTTATATCCATCAAAAGTCTTTAAAATACAGCATCAGACCATTCTGAAATAAATGTAACTCCTTCAAATCATATATTCATCCACTCATGTGGCGTGCAAATGTTTCAAGGTAAGGGATGAAATGCAGCACTCTCAGGCTTTGAGCTAAGAAGAGAGATGTGTAATAATTCACCTCTGCACAGTAAGGCACCATGGGCATGTCTAGAGAGATCAAATGAGGAGGCATTATTTTGCCAGTCCTATCAAAGCAGCACAGGAATCTGCCAAACACCTTAGTGAACAGAGCTGCATCCTGAAGGCACCACAGCAGTGCAAATCTGCAGGTTGCTCATGTGTCAAATGCCACTCTCCACAATGGGACATCAGCCTCATGGGCTGCACAGATTTCTGATGTCCCTTTTTTACCTCCTTCTCTGAATGAGATTACATTCACCTGACCCCTGCATCAGGATCCCCCTTCAGCCAGTTGCTGTATCAGGGAGCTGCAGGTAGGATTTCCACATTGCTGTTTTTCCCTCCCTGGGCTGCCTCTCTTTGGGTGTTTGAAGTATCTTTGACTTTGTTCCTTTTCCAACCACACAGCATTTTGCAAAGCTCCTTCATCTCTCAGAACTTCAGAATAAACTGAATCTTTTCCCTGATATGCAGTATGTACAAGGACAGGTCTCAGGAGTCAAAGCAGAGAGGAGTGAAGCCTTCCCAAGGGCTTGGGAGAGGCACAAGGAGCAGCCAGCCTGTCTCCAGGCTGTGGCCATGTCTCTTACGCTGTCTTCCTTCAGGAAGGAGGCAGAGAAGATGATGATGCAAGGCCCAGCAGCACCTGCCACATCGCTAGGAGCAGGGACAGGTGTGTATCACTTAGAGAGGGAAGGATGTGACATTATCAGTGCCATCTTCTCTCTGGAAGAAAGGCAGATGGGTAGGGCATCATTTTCACAGAATCACAGAATCACAGAATCACAGAATCACAGAACATTAGGGATTGGAAGGGACCTCAAAAGATCATCTAGTCCAATCCCCCTGCCAGAGCAGGAACACCTAGATGAGGCTACACAGGAATGTGTCCAGGCGGGTTTTGAATGTCTCCGGAGAAGAAGACTCCACAACCTCCCTGGGCAGCCTGTTCCAGTGTTCTGTCACCCTCACTGTGAAGAAGTTTCTTTTCATATTTAAGCGGAACCTTCTGTGTTCCAGTTTGTACCCATTGTCCCTTGTCTTGTTATTGGTTGTCACCGAGAAGAGCCTGGCTCCATCCTCATGACACTCACCCTTTACATATTTATAAATGTCACCCCTCAGACTCCTCTTCTCTAGACTAAAGAGACCCAGCTCCCTCAGCCTTTCCTCATAAGGAAGATGCTCCACTCCCTTCATCATCTTTGTGGCCCTGCGCTGGACTCTCTCCAGCAGTTCCCTGTCCTTCTTGAACTGAGGGGCCCAGAACTGGACACAATATTCCAGATGCGGTCTCACCAGGGCAGAGTAGAGGGGGAGGAGAACCTCTCTCGATCTACTAACCACCACCCTTCTAATGCACCCCAGGATGCCATTGGCCTTCTTGGCCACAAGGGCACAGTGCTGGCTCATGGTCATCCTGCTGTCCACCAGGACCCCCAGGTCCCTTTCCCCTACACTGCTCTCTAACAGGCCGCTCCCCAACTTATACTGGAACCTGGGGTTGTTCCTGCTCAGATGCAAGACTCTACACTCGCCCTTGCTATATTTCATTAAATTTTTCTCCGCCCAACTCTCCAGCCTGTCCAGGTCTCACTGGATGGCAGCACAGCCTTCTGGTGTGTCAGCCACTCCTCCCAGCTTGGTGTCATCAGCAAACTTGCGGACAGTGCACTCTATTCCCTCATCCAAGTCATTGATGAATATATTGAATAGTACTGGTCCCAGTATCGACCCTTGAGGGACTCCACTAGATACAGGCCTCCAACCAGACTCCACCCCATTGACCACAACTCTCTGGCTTCTTTCCTTCAGCCAGTTCCCAGTCCACCTCACTACTTGATCATCCTGTCCACACTTCTTCAGTTTAGCAGCAAGGATGCTGTGGGAGACGGTGTCAAATGCTTTACTGAAATCAAGGTAGACCACATCCACTGCTTTGCCATCATCTATCCACCTGGTTATGTCCTCATAAAAGGCTATGAGGTTGGTCAAGCATGACTTCCCCTTGGTGAAGCCATGTTGACTGCCCCTAATGACCCTCTTATCCTTGATATGCCTTGAGATGGCACCAAGGATATGTTGTTCCATCACTTTCAAGGGATGGAGGTGAGGCTGACGGGTCTACAGTTACCCGGGTCCTCCTTCTTGCCCTTTTTGAAGACTGGAGTGACATTTGCTTTCCTCCAGTCCTCAGGCAAAACCGCCTTGCGATAAGGGGGGAAATGCCCTGAAATGCAGATCATTGCAGTGCACAGGCTCCTGACAGATACCTTTGAGCTAAAAACCTGCAAAGGTATCTGAAGACTGTGTTCACCAACCCCTTTGCTTCTGGGCACCTACAAATACAGCCAAGCTGTGATGAGGGCAACACCCAAGAGTACCATGGAAAACAGGAGGGAGCCTAGAGGAGACCAGAGAGGCTGTTCACCTGGAGAAGGAAGCATACACACCGAGTCTCCAGTCATCTGACTTTTTGTCTTTTCACACAATGCCCTTTCACATCTACAGCACACTTTATAAAGGAAGGAAATGTTCTTCTGCAAATGACATTTCCCACAGTTGTCTTTAATTGCTTATGCCCTCTGGGTAGGAGTTTTTATATTTATTCTTAGCTGATTGAAGTTGTGCCTAAAATCTCAGCCCCAAATTGTCCAATCAAGCAAAAGGCAAGCAAATGAAATCCATGCAAATAGGCTATTCTTGTTTTGTTATTATTTGGGTTGTTACCACATCCCATAGCACACTTTCCCATTAACAGCGTTTGGAAAATGTGTTTTTAGCAGCCACTTATGGGCCTAGTGTTATTTGTTTTGTTCCTAAATAGTATAAATATGTAAGAAAGAAAGGTAGATTGACAGGTAAGTATCTCTTTGTATATCTGCACGACTCCAGTAACTTTTTACATGTTTTAGCTTTATATACAAAAGCAAAATACCTGCTATCATTAAAAATTAATGAAGTAAACCAACCAACAGGAAAGAAGAGACACTCTCCTGTGACAGAGAAAAAAGAACGTGTTGCTTGTTCCCCGGATGGTCCCACCACACCTCCTGGCATTGCTCTGGCAGGGGGGTAAGCAAACTCCTGACATTTAAAGTCCCAATACAGGAGTTGTACGGGCACATACTACTCTTGGTTTCCCTGCAAGAATTACTCTTCCTGTTTGATCTACCAGAGAAACTAATTGTTCTTGCGTCATCTACTCTCCTGGGGTAAATGAAGGAAAGGAAAGAAATATAATGTTGGAATGCAGGTTACTTTGAGCCCTCCAACATTAAATCCAGCTTTTATAAGCTAACCGCATAGTTTCATCTGCTGCTGTCAGCTGTTCTGCAGTGGCAAAGAGCTTTCATCCCCAACACTGTTGCTCTTCCCTCTGACACTTTTCTTAGCCTTAAATGAGAGCAGGATCGGATTCATGAGTTCAGCATCTGAATGATTTCAATGGGAGAAGCATTCTCGTACTCTCAAGTAAATAACAGGAAATACTTGCCAATACATCTTGCAGAGGAAGGTAGAAATCCCTACTACTGCTACAGCACATCTATCCACAGCAAAATCCTGTCGACATCATAGCTCTCTCAGTGCTCCTTCTCCATAACCACAAGGAGAGCGTTGTACAAGGCAGCAGAGAATCAGGCTGAGTTCATCAGGGCATAAGCACAAGGTAGAATGAAGACACTGTAAAAAAGGAGGCAAGAGAAACTTTTCCTATCCTTTTTTTGGTTTTTTATTCTTTGCAGTAAGCTTCACTCAGTGGCGCCTTTGGCAAGAAGGCACCAGGTACTGAGCGAATGCATGGGCAGAGGTTCTGTTTGCATCTGCAGCAAGAGGGATGAAGGAGCAAGAAGACGAGCAGAGGTGCTAAAGGAGTCCCACACATGGTACTTCAGCAGGCCAGCAGCTGAGCAGAGTGTAATGGCCACTAGATGCATCTTCCTCGTCCTACACCTTACTTACCCTGGTGGGGCAGGACAAATATCTGAGAGTCCCCTGTTTGCATCTGCTGAGCTTTTGAGTGATGTTATCCTAGTGTTCAATAAAAAGTGTCTTCAGGGAAGCCTTGCACGGGGGATAACTTGCCTGGAGTCAGAGGGCACAGGGTGAAGTACCTTTCCAAGCAACAAAAACTGGCTTCAGGTTTTAAAATCCTGAGATTCGTCTACCTTTCTTCTCATACAATGGACACATCTTGAATCATTGCGGTAGCTCAAAATTATTGTTTAAGGGCCACGATCATAACTAAGATCAAGAGGAAGGAAGACTATGCAGTTGTAAATCAGGCACAGATACAAGCTGCGGCAGATGTGCTCTCAGTAAAAAATACACGTCTTTGACTAGCAACCAGCTAAGATGCTGGTTAGACAGAATAAAACTCCTGATAGGAACACATATTTTTTTAAAATAAAGTTTCCAAATCATGGCACTGTTTTATGAAAACTACACGTGTATATAGAAAACTTTCCCTTTTTGATACAAAGTGACTGTTTATTTCACCAATGCTTTGTTTATAAAGGCCCACACTTGGCCTTACAAAACATCTATTCAAACACTAGTGACTCAGATTTTGGGGACTTTCCTGCTTGTCTGGGAATAATGTCTATAATACAAATGTCTAGTTAATGAAATACCATTTTCTGCACATTGCTGAACTTTGTGTTCTGTAAGAAGCAAGGAAATATAACCAGCCCTTCTCCTTTTTTCTTGGAAACACAGAATGACAATCGCAGTGTTTCGTTAGCAGACGACAGCGACAGATCCTGCTTTGATCAAGCTCTAGTTTTTCCACATATGCTTCTGCAACCAGAAAAGTTAGCACAACATTTTCTAAGTTAACACACTGCTTTCCCTGAAGTAGGAAGACCCTTACTAGATTGACCAGAAACTGTGCTTCTGGAGTTTAACAACTACATTTTTTCCTCTGTTTTCACACTGCCAAATCAATTAGGGTGCATAATAATGGTGTTTAAGCATTGCAGTAACATCGTATTATGATGTAAGCAATGACACTACAGGAACACTTGAATTTAATTACAAAAAAAGTACCAATCACTTAAATCAGTTAGGATGCTTCACAACTGAATCCCAAAATGCAGAGATGCACAAAAAAAGAATTTTAGCTGCTTCTGCCTTAAACAAAGAAAAGCCCCTTTTCAACTCATCCAGCAAGAGTTTCTTCCTGTGGGTGAGAAGGATCTTGTTTGGGGGCTGGGACAGACATGTGCCTGTGCATCATGTTTGTCTCTTTGAACACAGCAAATTCCTCCTGTCAGCACTGTTCTGTGACAGTGAGCCCCACAGCTTCACCCCACACCACTGCACTGGGATGTTTTTGTTGACTGTAAATCCTCCATCTGCTAGTTTGATTTGTGTTCCCCTCCTCCCTTCCTGCTTCTTGTATCAGAAAAGACAGCAGCCTTGTTAATTTACTTTCCAGGACTTCATTGGCTTTTCCAGTCACCAATGCCAATTTTCCTCTTCTCTTAAACATCTTGGTATTTCCCCCTTTTAAAATCACATCTCCTCTGACACCTCATGTTTTCTATTGGTGGAAGAGCCTACACAAAGTTGACAATAACACTAAAACCAACCTCAGATTTTTTTAGCATTTTATTATAGTATTATATATATATTATTATTATATTTATATGTATCATACAGGATGCTTCAAAAAGATGGACCCAATTTCAAACATATAGTGATTCCAAATAGGGTCCATCTTTTTGAAATATCCTGCATATCATTATAGCATATACATGTGCCCAGATAGATCCAGCACCCACCCACATTGGGAAGAGGGCTGGACACTAACCACACTGCGAGCAGATCTGGGCCCTTGGTGTGCCCAGATTGAGGGGATGTAAAGGGGGTACGTTTTGTGGTAAATGCCACAGAGAATCAAAGTAAAACAACCATAACTGACTTACGGTGAGACAAGAACCTGAAAGTGGGAACTGTCAAATTCTCATACACTTAACAAGGACCTCACAGAGGACAGCTAGCACAGTCCCTGAATTGGGCTCCTTTCAGATCCTGCTCCCCTCCAGGGGTGACATATTAATCCCAAACATCAGCCTGTAAGCAGTAGTTCCCACATACTCAACAGTAGCACAGCAGTCTTTGGTTTTACTTAGTTTTTCTAATGGGCTAAAGCACAAGGGCAAGGAGTTAACTGCCTCCACCTCCTGAAACCTCTCCACTGCCAAACTGGGCTGCCACTGGCCAAAATGCTGAAAAAATCTGCTAGGGGTGGGCGGAAATACCAATAAACAGACAAACGAAAAGCTAGCATCCTCCCTGAAGTACGTGTTCCACTGCAACCAGACCAAACTATGCAGTAGTTGGAGAAGAAAAGTAACAACCAAGAAATGGCAGCCCAAATTAGCAACCTTGCCTCTGCTGCTGGGTTGGCAGCCAGTCTTTAGCAGCCCCTGCAGTATTGTGAGGATTTGCTAAAGGCAGAAAACACATTTGAAATCTAGCCTGCTAGTTAAAAAGAAGTCATGCTTTTAGTTTCCTTCACCTTTCACACCAGATTCTGAATCTTCCTGACAGCACTTTATTTTTCTCAGGTTTGTTTTTCTCTTTTTAAAACACTCCATATCACTACTACTGAAAGTTAGACATAGAAGAGGATAAACCTACTGTCTGATCAATAGCCAGTGCAAAGAATAAAATGGACCCTTGAAAAACATCTGCCAAACACATAAATCAGATAAACTGACAAAAAGAAAGCACTCTTTCTGCACCCTGTTTCAGAACTCATATATACTTCATTTAAAAGAAAGTTTAAAAAGTCAGCTAAATGGTTAAATGGGCTACCTTATATTGTACACTGTTCTGAAAATACAGAGTTATATCTCACTCTTACATTATCAAAGTTGCTTCAGTTCTTTCAGAAGAACTGAAAGTGCTTACAGGCAAGGGTTTAAAAAGGAGGGAGTCTCTCAAATGTGTAAGCTATTGGTAGACAAATCTGTGATACCGTGTTTAGTTTAATGAGCGGTTTTGTTTTACAATTCTTTCAATATTTAGCAGAGGAAAATGGCCATTAACCAAGTCACACTTTGCTGGCAAGTCACCTGTAGCATATGTAATTAAAATAACAACATAACTAAATGCATTGAATAAATGAAGAGCCATCCTTGGAAGTTATTTGCAGAGTCTATTTGCTACGTGCAGCATGTTGCATGCATTATTTTCACTGGCCCAAGGACTGCTTGCAAGTGCTTAAGTGACAAGACATAAATTGTAAGACAAATGCTGCCGATGGAGCCGCTACATAAAAACATTGCTCTGGCGTCCTAGCAGAGCGGGAATAAACAGCTATAAAAACCACTGGAGTATTATGGGAGCAGGAACCCCATGGGAAAATTTTAAAAGAATACGTTTTTTTCTGAGGCTGTTCTCCTACTAGTAGCTAAACAATGTGCACTTAAATCTGCCAGTGTTTTCTGTGTTTCCATCAGCTTGTCTCCCATTGTTCATTATCCAATATCATTCAGCCTTATAACATCTGAACAAAACCAGGGCAGCAGGCATGACAGTTTGCTACTGCTGGTGATTGACTGCCTGGTCCACATCACCCCCAGAGAAAGGAGAGATTGAGCTCAGGGGAATTTCTGTAATTAATTTAAACCCTATAGGTTTTAAGATATGCTTCTCCAACTGCCAACATTTAGAAGCACAGTGCCATGAGCCAAGGGCACAGAGCTGGGAGCCCTGAGCCTGTGTGGATATATATCCATAGCATTTACTGAAAACTTGTTTTGAGCCTTCTTATATTTTCTTACTACAGAGGATTTCTCTGGGGGGTTTCTGACACCGTCATTGATCCTCTTCATGCCTCCAGCTCTCTGGGGATGACATTTAGCCCGGAAAACAGAACCAGAGAAGCACTTCAGCTCCACATGTCAGCCTTCAAAACAAGGCTAGTGTAGCCCTGAGTTAACACACAGACTGGTGATGGCCTTCTGCACTCCATGTCAAAACCTTCCGTTTCCCCCTCATGCTCATTAATGCTAATCAAGAACTGCGACATTCATACACCTACACCAACTATAGAATATGGCCCATGGCATTTGGGAGGTAAATGGTATTTAGCAATCTCCTTTAAGATGAAAACTAAAGGAATGGATTGTTTTCCTGGCTATGATAGAGCTTTCACTTATAAAAGAAACTTTTGTACCTGCAATATGTGCCCCCTTTGCACCCTGTTGGGATCATACCAATGCTAAATATCACTCCTGACAGAAACAGGTTATTTGTAGCCCCACTAACCAAGGAGCGGATTAACACCCCAAAGCCATGAGTTCCTTCTCCTTTGTCAGACTGTCCTGTTCAGGCAGAGGTGAAATGAGAGCCCCTGTACCCCAGCTGGCTGGAGGCTGACCCATGGGGGCTGGGGGACAGCCGCAGAAGAAGGGACATCCCTGGATGGGGGTCTGGAAACATCCGGGGGCAGACACATGGGGCAGCCCCCACCTTCCACCGCCCCCTAGGTGACACCCCCGTGGGCAGCCCCCTGCACCCCTGCCACAGCCCCTGTCCCAGGCGATACACACCCTGAATTCCACCGCCCTCCTGCCTTCAATCAGTCCAGGGTTCGACCCCTTTTTAAAACCTGGTGCACATCCTTGTGCTGTACAGGGGAGCTGGCGGGGGGACTTCCAAAGCAAAACTGTGAGATAAGTGTGCTACGCCATTGCAGCAACTGGGCAAAGAAGGGTAACATTTGTTAGGTTTGTTAATTATGGAAGTTTTGCAGTTCAGTGCTTAATATTGAACAAATTGCTGGTTTGGGTCTGCACAATTACTGTCTGGATTGATAAATACCTCTTTAATTGGCAAAGCTTGTGTGAGATGAACATTTAAATCACAGCATTTCCACACAATACAGTGTGAAATTTCTTTCCTTTCTTTTTTTTAAATGAGTCACAAAGAACTTGATTTAAGATAAATTGCTATCTTCTTTTTAAGTGGAGTCAGAATGGCTGTACCAGAGCCTAATATTGCCAGTATTTAGTGCCAACACTTTGATCCATACACATGAACTGGATATAGACATAAGAGCTTACTAAACAAACTGGACAGAGTCCCAGTGGGAACACTCAAAAATGTATTAATCAAAGTCAAGCGGCAGAGCAAATTGAACCAGTTCATTAATTATGAAAATTCTCTCATGAAGTGACATGTTGTTAACTGTGTGGATACTTAACACATTTGAATCTGTAGACCTCTCCATATACACAAAATTTAGGTACAAATGAAAGTTTTCTTTTTTCTTCTCCTTTGAATTTAAAAGAAAAGAAAAAAAAAAAAAAAAAGAGCAGCATACATATCGCTTATTGAAGAAAAGCAGCTTTGCAAAGGTGGGTGCATCAAAGATTTGGGAGGCCAGGGAAAGAATGTTATGGTCAGCAATTTTGGGAAGCATACCCTTGAAGGGAAGAGCAAACAACCTGTTAGCTGTACTGTAGGAAACAATGAGACTCTACAAGAGGTACCAGTGAGCACCATCTCCCAGCAGCACCATCTACCCCAGCTGCTGAGCTCTTCCTCTCTCCCCGCTCAGAGGCAGGGAAAAATGAGGTCTGGAAATACAGACAAGAGGACAGTGACTGAACAGCCAATATTATGACAAGCAGAAAGAGCAAAGTGAAAAAATTTGACATTCCCCTTGAATGCCCCATCCTCTCGTCCAAGGGCAACCTGGGCACTGAAACCCAGAGGGGGAGCTCAGGTTAGCCAGTTTTGCCTGTTTTGAAACAAAACTATCATTGAACAGAGGCAATTAAGCATACATGAGCTGCAGAATTACTTTTGCAACCTTTGGTAAGTCACAGTATGCCTCTCTGTGCTCCAGTCACTTCACCTGAAAAAGAGCAACACCATCTTTGCAAAACATTACACACCCTGCTGATGACTAACGTATGTAAGAACTATAAAAAATACATAATAAACCTTGCCTTTATAGGCTCTTTATTGGCTTGGGAAAAAAATTAAATCAGAGAGAAAATGTTTCCTTACTTTGTTCACGAGTATACAAACTTCATAAGCAAGTGCTTTTCAGTTGTTTGTGCTTGACAGATTCTGTTACCTTTAGCAGACTTCTTGAATAAAGACCAGAAGCCCACAGATGCCTACAGATTACAGGCTAAAAAAAATGCCAGTCAATACTATTTCCCTTTCTCCCAGCAATAGAAGAGAAACGGTTGCCCCCAGATTAAGTCCTGGAGCAAAGAACTTATTTTTTTAGGGGGTCTTTTGCTGAATATGGTCTCAGGATCAATTAGAAAGAGAGAGCCTGAGATTCTCAGGAGGGATGCAAACCACATTTACTTACAGTCCCCTTAGAAAAGGAGAGCAAAGTGAGTGCATGTTATCAAGCCCTACGAAGGAAATCATACTGGTGTTTGAATGCTGGGATTAACATTCCTATGGATGTTGTGATTACCAGCCCTGTAATATATACTTTTTCCTGGTGTCCTGGTCTTCAGCACTTCCTTACATCATGGATTAAAAAAAAATAAAATAAAATAAATTAGAAGAATGTGCTTTCAGATTTTTCTTGCCTTTCAGACTGATTCAAATAAACCATCTTTCTAGAAGAAGAGACAAATGACATTTCTAAGGTAAAGAATAAATTAAAAGATTCAGATAGCCCAATTCAGTGAGCTTTTTCTGATGATAGCTGGTTTTGAGAAAAATAGAGAACCTGGTTTTCATCAGACGGATACAACTTATTTGAAAAAGTGCATTTCATTCAAAGTGTATAGATTTATTCTGGGTATTTTCTGCTTCTTCACAAGATTTCCTCTGAGTCCTTCCTTTTCCCTTTTTTTCCCAGTTCCCTGCTGCCTATCACAATTTTCCCTGGTCAGAGACGTTTATTCTTTTTCTTCTTTCTTTTCCCTGACCCCTGAGAGCAAATGGCCATTTAGGTTTTTCTTGGTTTAGGAAACAGACTCATCAAAAAAGAGCAAAACTTTTTGTTTCAGTATTTTCAACACGAGAACATGTAAGAATGAAAGAAAAGCACTAACTGCCATGTTTTGGCATTATTTTATAGAAAGACTCAGCCTCATTTCAACTAATTTCTGCCTTCCAGAAGTTAGACATTTAGTGAGCCAGCCATTTGGGCTTCCTGTATAGTCAACAGAGCCCAGGTGAATTAATCCTCTCAATCTCAGTTACCTCTCCTAGGATGGGATGAATCAGGTTTGCTACAGCCAGGAAGGCTGAACTGCTGGCTTAGATTAAGCCCTGAACCTTAAGACAGCCAAAGTTTGGCTGGAGGATTTCTATCCACAGTGAATACACCCATTGTGAAATACATCACTGTTTTTGACACAAACCATTTGAGTACATTTAAGCAAACCATGTAGGCATTTTAACTGGTAAGTCTTTGTTTCTATATTTAATCCAAAATTACTTATACAAAAGCTCTGCTCCACACTTCCTAATTTGTTTAACTGTTCTGTAATTTTTCCTGGAATTGTGAAATAAAATTTACTCTTGCACAGTTCTGTTGTTTATTTTTCACCAAAGTATTCCATTGACTTCAAGACATGTCACCTGTATGCAAGCTGTTGATATGGGAAATATTTCAAGAAAAGGGCATGTCTCAGCAGTTAAAAAAAAAAAAAAAAAAAAGTTTGTCATATATAAGTCCAATGGTATGGGAGTTACTAATTGAGAAACAAAGCTTAGCTTAAACTTTGAGTAAGATCTCAATGTTTGACTAAGATTTAAGGAACACATTTGTTCAGGAAGTACCTGAATAATATCTCCACAGGTGTCTGGTGACTCCAAGGTAGAGAACAGCGACCATCGTTATGCCTTTCCTAAGGACTAGTCAGATGAAAGACGATAGCTAGCCCACCTACCTTATAGGACCATAAGCCCGAAATCCTCCTGATACCCAAACAACAGTGATATTATTGCAAAATCCCTTTTCTAAACCAGTAGCAATCAGCAATTAAAGAGATTGTTCAGTACATCTAGTTTATATATACTTAAGTACAACTGCTTTTATCCAGCAGTACTGGGAAGCAGTCACGTACTGGGAAAATTAAACATGTTTTACTTGGGAAGCCACTGAGGAGAAAGGTCTCAGGAGGAACAACTGACTCTCCAGCAGCCTGGGGGAAGGTGAGAGGTCCTCTGGTCACATTGCTGGGCCACAGTAAGGTCATGCCTGCTGCTCCTCATGGGCCACGCTCAGGTCCTAAGTGGTAAGGCCTGTTTGCCTAAATCTTTGTTTCTACAGGGAAAATAACATTTCCCAAAACATCTGAAGTGTCAAAAATGTAGATGAAGCTTTCAGCCATGGGGTAATCTTCTTTGCTCAGTAGAGTCCATTAATACAGGAGGACACATTTTTATCATGAAATGAGGAAAGTGAGGGCTCTTTTACTGATAATATTTATAAACTGAGTGAAATAATTCTTTAATTTGCTATGGATAATAATGTTCTCTTCTTATACCTGTAAAGCCCTATAGTCAAATCAGCCAAAACTACTACTAACATAGATACCTAGCAACATCTAGTGACTAGATCAGGCTAATGCAGGAAAATATTACAAATGAGCTCCTACACAAACACACTTAAGTCTGAAATGGAAGGTAAGATAAAAAGCTGATTTTTATGCTGTCACTTCACCAAAGTTTTCTTCCAGCTAATAATCTATTCATTCCTGCATCAAATGCATGAGATTCAAGCTTTCTCTCCCTAAAAAAATTAAAAATCCCAAATTCCATACAACCAAATAGGTCAAAAAAAGGATATGAAATTATTGGAAATTGTTGCTACATTAATAAAAAATCTGCGTATCATACCTTGCTTATGAGCATTCCATGATGTGGAACCATTGAGATCTCTGTGATATGATCTTTATTTAGGGGTTCAGAATTTAATATATAACCTATTAAAACACAGGCAATAAGACATTTTAAGCAATATGTTTAACAGATGGTGGCTGACTCTGTGTATGGGTGCTATACGTAAGCAATAGAGCTGTTCTTTTCTTGTTCTTTTTTTTTTTTTACTTTTTAAATATTGCTTTTATTTGATGGAAAATGTACATGGAGGCAGAAAACTATCTTCTGCTTTTTTTAATCAGTTCCCCTGACCAGCTGTTTCCCATATTAAATTCATCAAAGACCCGTGGAGAAAAATGTGCAATTCCTTGAGTAAACAAATTACCAGCAAAAAGACAGAAGTGGCAAATTCGTGACTGTGTACGTCAGCACTTTCAGATATAAATCCCTGGGGACTAGTTCTGAATTTGTTACATACCCACAAACCTAAGACTTTGTCAACTTTCAAAAATTAATCCCAACTAAGATAGGATAAAAATCTAAACCAGAATAGCCCTTCTTGGATACCACCCCATATATACAAGTCTAAGCTCTGAATAACAATGCCTTGTTCTCAATGAATTATCATTTTTCAAATGACAATAACCTTTCAAGGATGGTTCTCCCAGAAGGAACCTGAGCAAAAGAGTCCTCTGGGGCAGACTGAACTATAAAAATCCCAGGAGGAAGCCACAGGGAGCCAGACTGGGAATATCTCCTCCCAGTGTGTCACAAATTCTTCCCTCCCAGCTTGGCTGCCTCATGGCACTCCTGGATGCTGGAGGTCTGACCACAAGCATGGTTCAGCCCCCAAAATATGTAAAAGGCCCCTGATGTGGCTTTGGCCTGTGAAGTCAAAGCTTCCTCTGGGTGATACAAATTTCTAAGCCTCTTCCCAAGCCTCCACATCAGGTGCTAATACCCCCAGGGAAAAATGTTTCTTACCTGTGCTTAAAAGCTGCAAATTAATGAGCACAGCTTGTCTGCTGGCTTTTCCATTGCCTTTTTTACCTGCCAAATCAATCCCAAAACATGGGGCAGAAAGAATGTATGGAGTTGCGTGACTCAAAAGGATGGACAGGCACAGGCACACAATGAGGATCTTGGTGGGGTTTTTGGCTTTTTTTGTATAAAAAATTTAGAAGTGGAGGTTCTGGGAAAAGCAGTTTTCTAGCGTGGCTATGCTCCCCTTATGTTTCTTTCTTACACTGGCTTTTGGTGAGTTTCTGCTTCCCTGCATGGTGATTCTTTTCCATCATGTTTCTGTGCAAAGACACTCAAAGACAAGCTGATTTCTCCACAGCAAAA
The DNA here is from genome assembly GCF_036013445.1 of Caloenas nicobarica. NCBI lineage: Eukaryota > Metazoa > Chordata > Aves > Columbiformes > Columbidae > Caloenas > Caloenas nicobarica. The sequence goes on along the minus strand of NC_088245.1, from coordinate 122,955,785 downwards.
TCATGGCAAAGCTCCTGGTAGGAGCCTACTTTGGAAGAGTTTTACATTTGTTTAGTAGAGGAATGTTATGAATGATACATTGTCGGCCAGAAGGAGCAGAGCCACCTTTGTGTCCATCACTCATGTGGGACCTACCTGTCTGTGTGCCAAATACACATGGGAGTTGCCCAGGGGTAGCACTAACAGCACTAAAACTCAGGTGGCCCCAATATCATCAGGCAAGAATGAACATCTCACGACCCAGGCCATGCAGGTCTGCACCCACTAAAACCCAGTGCCCCACCGGTGGTAGGAGAAGTGGACATGAGGGCAGAGGACAGGCCAGTGACACAAGCCCTTTCACACTCTTACCTGAAAGGCAAGGCAAGGCAAAAGAGAGAAAGGAAAGAGCTTTTTTTAAAAGAATTTTCTGCCTACCCTTCAGGGAAAGCTTGAAAAATAGGACCCTGTAGCTGCAGAAAGCCAGCAAAAGAAGTCCAAAATGTTTTGACTGTGGTATTATTTTTATTGTTCTGCAGAAAGGAAAACAAAAACACCTGATAGAAACATGCCTGACATCACAACACCACTACCCCAATGAGGTACAGGAGAGACTTTTCTGTCTAGTCTTCCTCCCCTCCATGGGTCACCCACAATCCAGCCCCGAGCTTCCAAAACCATCTAAAATGTCCTGCTCGGCTGTCAGAAAGGTCCCTCTCAAGAGCTAAGCTACCTGGACATTGTTACCCAAAATAGCTTCTGCTCCCTGAGCTTCTCTACAGCTTTGTTGTTAGAAATACATCTTGTTCATGCATGTCATCTCTTTCTTTATCTAGGTGTAAAAAATGACAGCCTGGGAGAAAAATGAAATCTTGGAAAGTGATCTAAGGTGAGATTGTCAGTGTTGTGTGGATGAGTTGAAGGTTGAAGACACCTTATGCCAGAGCACTGGATATGCTTAAACTCAGGCATTTTATTGGCAAGACAGAAAAGGTATTTTTGGTATGTTCCAAAGACTCGTATTAGCCTCCATCCACCATGAGTGAAGCACCGATTTTCCTAAATGATGTGTGCTATATATATATTTCTAAAGGTGAATGAGTAGCCTGATTATCACCTACTTCATAGGGAGCTTTTCCTTCCTGGCTACGTGGGGCAACTCATTAAACAATTGTTGACCTTTTTAGCTCTGGGTGAATGAAATAGAAAGTTCCCATGAAAATTCATTTGACTATTTAAATTAATTTCCTATGACCTTTTGAACACGTTCTCATAAATAATTTTACTGGCAAAAATGCTCACAAAGACAGCAACTCTCCAGTTAACGCTGCAGGATATATCAGAAGGCAAATTTGCATCCACAGACAAGAGCTTCTGCACCAGGAACCCATCGCTAAGAGGCAGTCAGGGGATGCAGGAGTCCAGCTATACACCCTACTTGGTCAAATCAGGTACAGCTTCAGGTTTGCGGTCTGCTCACCTGATCCTGGTGAGATAACTCTCATTTCTGCCCACAATCCCTGACTGAGGGACCAGGTCACCTTTTGCACACGCAGCCCCTCACACCACAGCAGGAGTGCCATCTCACGGATCACTGCGGACCTCTGCCTGCTTCACAAGGAGCAGCCTGTGGCAGGGGCAGCACAGGACTGCTGCCCTTTTGACAGCAGCCAAGTCTCTGACCAACTCGAAACACTTGCAGAAGTGCCCACCAACCCTAGGCAGGGCCATGCTCCACAGCTACGGGTGGAGGGCCCTCAATGGAGATCTGCAGGAATTGTCTCTGTGGGACCACAGGCTTTGACAGCACACTGCTCTGCACCAGAGGCTCTCCCCATCATTTCTAAATGCCTTCTCTCAGCTTTACAAGTCCTTTCATGTACGCCCTCTGCTTGGATATCTCAGACAATACTATAGCCTTGATATCCAGCCTTGAAAGAGAGCCTTAGACTTTCCTTCTCCACATCTTTGCACATCTGATGAGGGATCCAAGTCCCTCCAGTCTCCAGAAGTTTCTAAATATGTGAAGGAAGTTATTCTGAGGCATTTCTGTTATGATTTTGCCCAGAGATCACTCAAAACCAAAGGCTGACTAGTCTGCCAGAACAGATCAAACTCCAGTTTTGGAGAGTGGAAAGATTCCCCTGGGTAGTTCACTATAAAAAGCAGTCTCAAAAAAACAGAACAAAATGAAAAATCCAAGTAGAATAAGTATCTGAGATCTATGAAATCTAACTATCACCATGTATATGAGGTAAAATCTCTGCTAATCTAACTGTTAAATAATACAGCTGTCACAAAATTATATCATCCAATCAACTAGAAAATAAAAAACATTTAATTATTGTACTTCTTGGGGGCAGGAAGGCGAAACATCTCAAATTCTCCCAGGCAGATGCTTTTCTGATAACATGAGGATATTCACAAACCTCCTTTCAAATGCTGCACTGCATCCACATGTGCCAATTTTCATTCTTTCAAAGACTTCAGAAGTCAGGCTTAGTGCATATGAGTGCAGCTGATGCCTTTGATTGAGGATATTGTTATTACTGAATGCACTTCTGTCACATTTGCTCATCTGAATGCAACCTCTGAGGAGTTATCTGCACACAAGCTGCTTTAGAGAGTGTGCAGCACAGACCTTTCCTTTTTGATATTACATGTGTTTGTTCTCTTGAAAGGCTTTTAGCCCTGAGGTAAGGATTAGACAACAATTTAGCAGCCTTAAAAGACATAATAAAAAAATAGACTCAACTGTCATCTTCAGAAGAAAGAGGCCTCATTTGGTTTTCAAGGGTGTTGTGTTGTTTTCCACACTAGGGTTACCGCTGCATAGAGCAGATGCAGAACAGAATTGTTTCTGCAAACTGAGTTGTTCTAGAAAATCCACTGCTGTAATGTCACTACAATAGTCTCTTTTTTTAACCAATGCTCATCACACACTTGATTTGTAATTTACCTGAACAACAGAAGAAAAAATGTTTCAACTGACACACTTTTAAGTGAAACACCAAAATGGATCCCACAGCGTCACCAGCATGGGCATCAAAATAAATTCACATTCAGTCTGGAAATCAAAGCCAATTTGCATGAATAGTAGCTCCTGTTGCTCTGGACAGAGCTCCCATCCCATCACCATGCCAGCCAGTGTGCATCCACATCATCTCAGCAGTCCTCTGGGGAATATTCACTCCCTCCCCTCGACAACAAAACTGTGCAAGTTAGAGGGAAGAAAATTGCAGTATGCTTTTTTCTGGAGTATTAACTTTCCGCCAAAGCCCCTTAGGTGACTACATTACCCTTCCACACCAGAGATGTATTGCACAGCCTTCTCCAGACAGCGTTGGTGGTGCAAAAGGTGCACTCTTCACAACAGCTTTTACGCAGAAAGAGGTACAGGCAACCACAGCTCTGGCATGGCTGCCAAAACAGGCTCAGGGTTTAGTGTGTATGAAATATTGATATGAAATGGCTCACCAACAATTTGTATGTTAGAAACAGCAATTAGTGCAAGAGAAAGTGTACTCTTTTAAATCCATGACGTGCCAAAAAAATGATGTTATAGATTAAATCAGTGAAAAGTGAAATTAATGCCCAGGCATGATGCACAGGTACATAAAGAAGCTGTTAAGCTTGTTTATAGAACCAGGTGACTAAAAGTGAGAGCACCCAGTGTTGGTCAAAGCATCAGCATAGAGCTAGTCCTGAGTAGAAACCATTTGGCTTAAAGACATTTGGTTTAAGTACAGGAGCAGTTAGGCTACTGATTAATGGAGCTTGCTTTTATTTTTTCTTTTGTTAGGAATCTCAAGGAATCAATAGCAGAAAAAAATCAGAAAAGCTAAGAAGGCGTCAATGAAGCACCAAACACAGGAGCTGTCGCAGCATGGTGCAGAGAAAAAGTTGAGAGAGTTTTTAAAGCAAGCACTGTTAGTAAAGTCTTGAATCTGTTGCAAAGATGCTACTCTCACTTGATCCAAAGACATAAGACATTGATTCAAGCCTCAGTTTCTAATGGAAAACACCTGGTGGGACCCAAACTACTTCCCAAATGCTTGAGTCCAAAAAGCGGATAATAGGATATTCTCACCAACTTTTGGAAGCTGCTCCAGAGCATTATTTTTCAGAAAACATTGCTCTGGGCATTGCAGCAGAGAGTTAGACCTCAGCTAGGTGATGAATTTAGAAAGCTAGTCTCCCTTAGATCTTCTTGGTACTGTCATTGGGGAATGACAGGCTCTAAATAGGCTCTAAATGAGCTCAGAAGAGACTTGGCCCATGATGTTCCAGTTATTGTACCACTGTGGTTGCAGTTTGACACGTCATTGACAAGCTCTGCAATGGAAGATACATTTCATTTCATTCTTTCCTCACCAAAGACCAAGGGGAATCAATTGTGCTGGCTCTTCCTCACTGGTTCTTGCTCAAAGTTCAGCCATTTTTGGAAAAATTGATCAGACAGGCTAGACTGCCACTAAGTCCTTTTAGCCTACAACTGGATAAAGATTTTCTTCTTAATGTTGTGACATTTTACAGCTGATTATGCTGTTAAGTGTGTTCTGCAGCAATACTGCTGGGGTGGGGGGAAGAGAACTTCCTCAAATAACTCAGGTTGGAAGGATCTTGGGAGCTTCCAGACCAATCTGTCGCTTAGAGATCAGGCTGGACATAGGAGCCAGTACAGAATTCTTTGGTCACTGCAGAGCCTAATCACTGCCACAGAGCAGCACGCTGCAAAAGAGATCAGAATGAGTCAAAACAGCATAGCCCTGCAATTAAATACATGGATAAAACATGTGGGGAAGTATCAAGCTAGGCTAGGCTAGTACAGCATAGCACAGTATGGAATTCCCACCAAATTCTGCAGTTGCTAAGACACATTCCCAGAAGGGTTTGTTGTTGTTTCTTAATTTGCAAGCATTAAACAAGGGGAAAAAAAAAACCATGAAGCTCCATTGAACTCAAAGCAATCTTGCAAGCAAGTATCTGGGATTTTCATGCAGATCTCAATGCTTGGCCTGTACACTTTCTAAGGAAATATGAAGCATATATCCCAATGAGCATGCCACTGTCAGCTTCGGAGAGAACCCAAATCATGAAGAGGACTTTGCTGTTGGCTTGTCTATGGTTTAACATAAGAAAACAAATATGAACCTGGACAGCTGAGAAAAGCAATAGATATAGATGTTGAATAGAGGGAAAAGAAACACAGCATAACTGTGTTCAACCAAAAGTTCAAGCATGTGATTTTGGAAAGTACTAGATAAAATGAAGCCTCAAACACTGCCTCTTCATGAGGGCAAGGTGCTATTAATACCAATGCCTTCACTCATGCCAATACCTGCACGCAATGACACAAGAAGCTTAGAAGCTTTGGAAAGAAGTACCCTGATGTTCCCAGATGTTAATTAGTCAGTGCTACCACAGTTATCAGAAGGAAGGCCTGGAGTCCATTTTATCTTGCATCATAGTATTATTTACAGGACACTGGAAAAACTATCATACATCTGAAAAGGAAGGCAGGAGAGTGACTCTGGGCTTCACTCAAAGACCACTCAAAGTAGTAAGTCAACAATCTATTTGGTCTTTCGTGACTGTACATGGCTGAAATCAATGGCAAGCTTGGATCCACCTTAAGAGTTTCAGGTTATGCTGCATAAAGTGAGTTTATCTGAATATGTAGTGCAATGAAAAGCATTTGTAGAATATTTTGAAGTAAAATTACTCTACTGGCACTATAGGATAAAACAGTTTTTATTTTATATAGTTTATATAGTATGCTGCTTTGAAGGATTAGTTTCCAAATTGCAGTTGCAAGAAGATATATAAACTAAAGTGTCAGGTGAAGTAACAAAAAAAGGAATAAAAGAAAGAAAAAGTTAGATTAGACGTATCCACCAGCTACTGTACATGCTGACATAGGAGTAGAAATTGCTGGGCATTAACAATGAAAATCGTTATACCTTAAAAAACATCCATTATTTTATTAGTCTGATAAGGATCTCCAGCGCACATAGTAACTAGACAAAGGACAACATTAACATACAGAGTTATGAACTTGAGGAGCTGGTCGTGATGCACTAGCTGGAGCTGACAGCCTTCTGGCTCATGCACTATATGATATAACCTGTCTTCCAACACCCAAAGAAATTAGTTTTGTTCTCTGCAATGTAAGGAGCACACCCACCTATTTGTGTGCAGATATATGGATTCTGATACAAGGCCTGCTGAAATTTGTAGGAAGGCTCTTATTTACTCAGTGTAGCTTTGGATCAGTCTGTAGCTGACAGGAGTTTAGACTGCATTAATATTACACATTGGCATAGTTGAAGATTCATATATTTCCACAATGAGCAGCCAACAACAACCCCCTGAAATATATTTATCAAATCACATCTTTTCTATGACACCACTGCTTTCATAGTTTTTGTGTTGTATTTTATTGCTGATGCCTTTTCTATCTGTATGCCTCAAACTAATAAATTAACTGTCATGCTGGTAACAAAAACTCAGAGTCGGAGGCACCCCGTTACAGCACGCTGTCCTGACAGACCGAGGCAGCTCTGCCCCCAGACAGTACTTATGGAAGAGGACATAAGAAGAACACTTGCATCCTTTCTTCTTCCCTGAGAAGAAAATGCCCATCGAGCCTTGCAAGATGTGGTTGTTTAATCTTTATGGAAATCTTATTACAATGGGATGGCGAAGCTTCTGTAATTGGTCACATGAACATTGCAAGACAGACATCTAAACAAAATTATACATTTTGATTTTAAAACCACGATTAAAGATATTTTTTGTGATGAGGATTGTTAGCACAAAGTGCTCTAAAGACCATACCAGCGTGTTCTTTTTTTTCCTCTCATTTATTAAAGCATCTAAATGAGATTTCATCATGCATGCACAGGGTAAACACAATCTTAAGATAGCACTTAGGAAATGGTCTTTGTTAAATTATAATCTCTTGAGCTTCACTCTATATTCCAGCTGTCATTAGAGAGATTGAAGTGTACCTTTTCTCTGACTTGTTTATTTTAAACATTCAGAATTCATAACCATATAAAAGGTAAGATTTACTGTACCAAAACACAAATGCATAATGTTGTTTGAGGGAGACAATGAAAGTCTCTGTATATGTTGCCACTGATACATTAACCCCAATTTGGAAGTAGCACATACATTTATTTCAGACATCAGAAGCCTTCTTAATATACAAGAGCAGTTAAGGTTCACTTATTTTCTAGCTTTTTTCTTTCTTTTTCTTTTGGAGGATGCAAGATCAGAGTTTAGCCATACATTCAGACACAGAAGATACCAGCTATGGTCACCAACATAAGCAGTGCAACAAGCCAGAACAGTGCTTCGACATCATGGCAGAGACATGGTCTGATCCCAGCCTGGTCCTCGTACTTCAAGACACCATCTGAATCTCCTCCTCTGGGGGACCAACCACACCGTTTGCTCTGACATTGTCCCAGAACAAGGGGACCCTCTCCAGGGCCCTGGCCCTGCCTGTGGGCAGCCCATGCCACCCACAAAAGTGTCTCCATGAGTTCGTGGGGAGATCAGATATCTCTGTGCCTGTCCTTGGACACCCCAGCCTCACAGCTTTCCTTCAAACCACCTGGGAGGAGACAGTGCCCTGCAGACACACTGGGACACCACTGGCCTTCAAGCACAGGGCACGCACATCACTCAGTGTGCATTTTTCTGGGCTACCGCTAATGGAAAACAGCTGTGCACAAACCCTGGAAAAGGTCATGGGTGTTCTTCTGTTTGAGGAAATCACACAGCTTCTCTGGTGCATTTGGTATTTTCAGCACAGTGGTCATTTCCCTTGACTCACCGGTGCTGTCCTTCCATTTGGGAACTGCACTTGGCCCCCCTTATATTCTCATGGGTCATTTCAGACCCTCCAAATCCCCTCAGAACCTTGCTCCCTTCACAGGTGCTGCAAGCTTGCAGCTCCTCCCTGCTCCCTTTCTAATGGTGCTGGCAAGGCAAGCACCATGCGTGTCCACACACCAGAAGAGCTGCACAGTCCAGGTACCCTCTGCAGGGGCATGTACAGCAGCAAGGGGCCTGACTACCCAAGCAGAAGGACCCTGAAGATGCCAGAGTCCATGCTACCATGGGCATGTGGGGAAAAACTGTGAAGGAGCTTAAAGAATGGAGGGAAAACTGGCAGACAGGAAGGGAAGTGGAGCAAAGAAAGCATTGAGAATCCATGGGCAAGGATAGACTGAATTATGAGGACTCAAATATTGTGGGAGATCAGAGAATGACAAGAAGAGATTAAATAAATTAAGTTGAATGCTGTGAAGGAGAACACATAAATAAAAGAAATACAAGAGAGAAAGAAGGACCGTAATGCTCAGTGAAACAAGGTCTAAGGACCCAGTTTAGGGAATGGAAGAATTCATTCAAGGTCAATTGTCATATCCCCAGGCATTGGATGAGGACGTTATATCACACCTACGCAAGCAACAATGCACACTGCTTATGCAATGATGAGTCTCTGAGTTCTCCTTATTGTACAGGCTTCCCAGGAAAGTGACATGTGTACGCCACATCCATCATTACCAAGTGATACAACCGGAACGGCCACCTGAACAAGGACTCAAACAAAATGGACAATGAGGTTTGCAGATAAATATCTCATAAGAACAGGGCATGTTATAAACAGCCAGGCTTGAGACAGTTAATGCTAATAAATTCTGATAAATGGTTTAAATGGTCATTTTAGGCCAAATGTAAGTGTAGGGGCTGATGTGACACCCCCAACTCCCCCGCAGCCACCCAGTATCCCCCATAGTAGTCCCCAAAGCAGGGCAGAAGAAAAAAAAAAAAAACAAACAACTAAAAGGGAGGAAGACTTTGCTAACTTCTGGTGGAGAGAGGGGACAAAGAGGCAGTCTTTAGAGATATTTGGTTTATGCTCATAGGGATATCTGCTAAAAAGAGACACAGACCAGAAAGTGGGTTGTATCAACAGATGGAAGTTTGAGTTGACATACTGCCCCCGATCATGTCTGGCGTGAGTAGTTCCCACATCACCAGCTTCCAGCACTGGGTACCAGTGCCATAGCCCATAATCTGGAGTTTTGCTAAAAACCTTCTTTAATCTAGAAAGTACAAGAAGGCATTTAAAGGTCTTCTGTGGAGAAGACATTTGTCCATTTTGCATCTTGTATTCATTGTTGTCAAAAAAAAATACATATATATATACAAAAGTTCACGAAGCTGCAGTGGTTAGTGAGCCATAGCTAGCAGAAAAAAAGTGCATTCAGGAGCAGAGCAAGAAGACACTGGTAGATCTGTGTCTTATTTCCCTGACAGATTTGACAAACACCTGAAAAACGATGCTTTATTAAACTTCCTTTAAAACTGAAACCTGTGGTTTTTTAATGCCAGTCAAGTCTTGGAAAAAGGGTTGCAGAGATTCAGATATTGCAGGATTAGAATCAGACATTTGGTAAAATAAATTGATCCATGTTTGTCTTTTGAGCCTCAGTTTTAAGCAGCTGGTTCTGGTCTTGAGGACAATGTCTTAAAATATAGCCAGTCCATTTGTACAAAAAATAAAGCTATCTGTCTCTGAAGTGATACACTGAAGAGGATGTTGAGTGAGAGGAATCTCAGAGGGAGGTTTGATTTTATTTTTTTAGTGGTAAAAGAATGAAACATTTTTGTCATAACAGTTAGTGTTATTTCTCATTGCACCTGTGTATTCTTGTTCTGAGTTTTTGCTATTAAGAATGATAAATTGCAAATAATTTTTTACTCTCAAGATATTTCAAAAAAATAACTGACACATTTAAAATCTGCATGCTTAGCAGGTCATTAATTACTTCATTTAAGAGTTGACAAGTCTCATGTCATGCTATATGCTGTTTTTCAAACTGTCACACCCACAGTCTGCTTAAAAGCTGTTGAGTATAAGCGTCATCATTTATAATGCAAAAAGGGTATCATTGATTATGTCCTGATTATTCATCATAATGCTTTCTTTCATGTGTACTTAATCATTGTGGTTTCTTGGAATATGCAAACCTTTCAGGCAAATCTTTCTACAGAGCAATACAAACAGTGCTGTGAACTGACACCAGCTGGGTAAATAAGGCTGGGGACCCTGGGAACAATGCGGCCGCACAAACCCCACCTACAGCCGAAGAAAGCCAGCTTTGGAGGGGAGGCTCGGGAAGGAAGGACACGCGGGGTCTGCAGAGCTGAGGTCCAGTTTCCACTGCCGAAGCAGTGCATAGCCCCAGGCCCAGGTTTGCCCTGAAGTCTTCAGGATGACCATGGCAAACACAACCCTCTTTGCACGAGTGGCTGCTGCGGCTCAGCCAACAAGAGCAAAAGCATCAGAAAAACATAACGGTGAGGTCAGGTAATGATTTCTGCCAAAAAATTTACTTCTTCACAACTATTAGCATGTGATTTTCTAGGAAAAACTGATGGTGCAGCAAAGTCCATACACATTTGACCTCCAAAGAAAAGGGGACATCCACTAGCAACTGTCTCAAGAATCACAAAATCACGCTGCTCCCCTCCTGAGGACTCCCAGAAGGTTTCTATTATGGAGGAGGTTTACCAGGGTGAGCATTTCCAGTAGTCACAGAGACATGCTGAAGGAAAAAGATAAACTATCACGTTCTAGGGTTTTACCAACATGGACAAATATAAATGTTAAATATGAATATCTGTCCTCTAATTAACCAATAAATTAAAGCTACCCAGTGTATTTTTAGCAAATAAATTTTAAAAAATCACAGATCTGTGAAGCTAGAACTGTTTCTTGCTATGTTGTTGGGGCTTTATTCCACTAGTGGATGCAATGGTTATCCACACCTCTCTCAAAGCCTGTGGAGATACTGAAGTTCTTGGGGCTGTTGTTGCTGCCAGCATCATATCTGTGCAAGTACAGACCAAACGTGCTGGAGTACCCATGTTCCCTGCTGTGCTGAAGTGCCCCATGTCGAGGAGCCACCAGCCAGTGTCATGGACCATGCCCACCATTTTGGGCTCACGTTCATCCCAGAGCGACAAGCACTAGACCGAATGGGAAGCTCACCTCAGAAATTAGATCCACTGTGTTGGAATCTCAACCTTTGCTTCTGCAAATGTGTTTTTGAAAGGAAGCTCAAATCCTAAAATATTTAACAGTTAGAGAAGAGGCCTGCGGTCCCGAATGCTTTCAGCTTTGGGGGAAGAGGCCTGAGGAGCCAGTTTTTCTTTATCTAAAAAAGGGAGCGAGAGCATCTTTAAGCACTGGTGCAGGCAATGCTTAAGCTGACGAAGATGAAATTATCCCCACAGGAGCTGTATTTCTCCTATTAAAAAAACCCTTGCTTTTCACATCTGCGAGCATGAAGCTCCGGCTATTTGGCAGATGCATAAAAAAGATATTTTAAAGGCAGAACATGGTCTTATGGGAATATCGCTATGCGGCACTAGTCAGAGCAGGAAAGAAAGGTTTGTCTTTTTGTTGCTTGTGACCTGGGCACCAAGGAGCCATGGCTCCCTCCTCTCCTAATCTTGGCAGCCACAGTAGTCAAGCAGGGGAGCAGATACAGCCCCGGTGTGACTTGGGGCTGGAGTGCTGCAGCTGCGGGCACAGGAGGAGGAAGGCTCCTGCCTCTTCAGCCCCTGGGCACAGCCACAGGCACCCAAACCATGGATGGTGCCTTCCCTCTGGTGTAGGAGGCGAGGAGGGAGGGGGACCTGGAGGTTTGATCCTACAGGGATCACTTCAGGCAGGCCCTCAAAATGCAGTACCTCGGAGAGCAGAACAAGGAAATAGATATCATTTTAAAACCTTCTGAAGGGTCTGCCATATCTTTGCCCCAAAATAATTATATGGCACATTTCAAATTATATTTATAGTCTTTATTCACCCTAAAGTTGCCACAGCCTTATTCAGGGATAGAGACTTTTGGTGCTGAAATATGAGGGCTAAAAGAAGCTGCTGGTGGGCCTCTGAAAATCAGGCTGCAAACCCAAAACTACAGAACCAGTAACTCAGGGCAGAACCTGAACAGGAAAAGACTCAACCATCTAAAACAAACTATGGCTTTGTTACAGAGCCCTTTCTTTACTGAAAAAAGAAAAAAAACCCCAATTATAATTCCTTCTCCAAACACCCACTCTATAAATGGTGGGGATGAAGGACAGATTTTTCAGTTACAGAAAGCTTTCCCCAGGTCACCCTGTAGACCATTTCGCTTAATATTAATGATTTTTAATTTAAAATGGGGCCTGCAAAAATATGAATACCCTATTTGAACTAAATCTACCCACAGGAAGAAATATGCAACCACAATACATATATCTCTTTCTATGGGTAATTCTACAGAGAGGACAATGGAGTTTTCCAGTTTTACAGAGGAAACCTGAGACCCACAAATATTAAAATGTTTCCCACATCCAGAGTGGAGAATCAGGGAGGTGAACAGACACTGCATGGTTTGTTGCCTGATGAGCTGGACTCTTCCTCCCTTGCAAAATGCAGTCTTGGGGACGAAGGGACAAGGGGAAGCTATTAAGGGGTCTCCAAAATATGAAGGTCAAAAAATTCACCACTTTTAAACACTGAAGCTACTCAAGTAGCGTTGATGTTAAGATTAAAATGGAGAACAGCATTGCAGTTCATAATGGCAGAAAAATTAATGTTGATAACATTATCTGTAAGGTTAATTAATGCATAATTGTTCCTTGGAAGCCTTTTTCTTTTGTTCCAAAGCAGGTTGTTTGCCAAGCAAACGTCAATAGATGTGTGAACCACCTACAGCAAATGTTCATACAATGAAAGTTTCAGAAGTGACTGGTGATATTTGCTCGGGTATTATTTTCAGCCACCTGCACTGAGTTTACAAAGCGGGCGGGCAGCCGTCCTATCTTTTGTGTTTCCAGCTTTTGTTGCTGAGCTACCACAACTCATTCCCAACAGTGAAAATGAACCTGACTGGTTTCTTCCTCTGACTGAACCTCAGGGCTTCCAGAAAGAGAACGTGTACCCAAACCACAAGAGGGGACTCCCTTCCCTTGAACTCTTTTCTGTGCCAAGGCAGAAGCTGCCTTTTGAAATCCGCAGATTGTGGTCTAAGGGATGTTTTCCTAAATGGGGAATGAACAAGAGAAATGGTCCAAACAGCAACATCAAACCTCCAGTGAGTTTTCTCTGACCACATCTTCCTGTGGCCTTGAGGCCAGCTCTCTTATAAGCCAATGTGGTTATGCTATTCCCACATGTGAAGAATTGAGGAAATGATTGCGACAGATTATGGGTGCCACTCTCATTACAAAAAGCCATGACAGCCTCTTTTAAAAAGCCGTCTTCGGTGTGACTTTACAGCATACATTTCATAACAGGGAGGTAATACCTAACCTAAGTTCAGGAAAGGGTGGCAGAGGAGTCAAGGACCAGTAATGCTGGAGGCCTCGATCTGGCACAGGAGCCAAGTTTTTAACCCACGGTGACTTGACACAACTTTTAACACAAGTGTAAGAGAGAAGGAGGAAAAACGCCTAGAAACTGTGCGAAGCGCATGGATGGAGACAGTGGCCATGGCTGATAGGAAACAGGACTGTTACCTGCTAAGAAAGGATTAGGGAGAGAGCAAGGTAGCCACGTAGGAAGAGACTCAGATTAGATGGTCATGGAAGTGATCAGGGAAGAATTTGCAGAATTGCATTCAGGGGTTCATTATTTTCCTTAGGTCTCTACCTCTTCTCCTTTTCAATAGTGAGAAAAAAATTTAGTAAGACCAGCTATTCCTTAGTTTGTTGGCACTTGAACCCAGGAGGATACAAATGCAACATCTGATCTGCCTCAGACACAGAAAGAATATCAATAAAAGATGCTTGGAAAGCCAAAACTACATGCTCCAGCAGGTCGGTAGCTAGATAAGTGAGTCACACTGCCCAGGAAAGGTACCAGGCACACAAAGGAGTTCACTGATGGCCCACAGTGATGCCGCATATTGACCATTTGATATCCAAGGCCACTTTACTCTAAATCGTATAGGATCCAAAGGCTGGTGTCTATCACACTTTGGCTGTTCAGAGTGTGGGCTGAGCCCTGTGTTGTGATGCTACCCATACATTTGTTAACATTGCCATCTGCTTTGTAAAGAAGTATAAGATTGCCTTTGTCATCTGCCCTCTGAATTACAAAATGGTAGTGATGTTTTGCAAAGTGGATCTCTTGTAAACTACAAGCAACAGCAAAAGCATTCAGTGCCCCTTTTCCTGCTGTTGTGCCTTGGAAGAGAGGAAAAATGCCTTTCAGGTTGGTTGAAAACTGAAAGATTATTTTTTAAAAGGGTTTTCCAGAGAAATTTCAGAGACATATTAAGACCTGTAGGTTGAAGCAGTTAAACATTTTCAGACACAGCCTGTGTCACCGGGTACCTGCAATGCCAAGAAACCTCAGAGTGCTTCATAGCAGCAGTGTGTCAGCACAGAAGACCCAGTCCTTCAGTCTAAGTGGGGGGGTTTTGCATAAATGAGAACTGAATTAAGGACACATATATAATTGCAGAAGATCATCAAGTTAAAAATGACCAGGCTCTGCCCCTACACCATGGTTTAACAGACAATACTCCACAATGCTCTTTATGGACTCTTATGTGGATTTTGGATTTTAAGCGTCCACAAGCTTTTCTGTTGGACCCAAACCTGCTCAGTACTGTATAACCTTAGTACACAAAATCCCACCGTGCTCCAAAATGTTTACAGCTGAAGTACAAACCAAGAGACATGCAGGCAAGAAACACAAGGAAGCAAGTGCAATTAATTGTGAGCAGCAAGGCAAAAGAGAGATAACAAGGTGGCTTGTCAGGTATAGGCATCTCATCCTGTGAGTAATCTGGTTTGCAGTTAACAGATGAAGACCTATTAAAGTCACAGTAAGGTGCTAAAGTTGCTCCTGAATATCTCTGGGGCTTTTTGGTTTGTTTGGTTTGGGTTTGGGTTTTTTTCTTTTTTTTGGGGGGGGAGGCGGGGAGAGGAGATTTTGCTGGTGTTTGAATCAGACAAGAAATTGGCCTCATCTAAATATGCAGATTATAAACTGAATGACACGCAAAATGATGCTATTGTATGCTCACGGTGATGCTGTCGTTGAGCTGACAGCTAGATACCTATAAGGAGATTGCCAAAAGGCAGCCAAGAGTTTTGTTTGGACAGAAGGCGATGACCTGGATTAGAGAGGTGTACCTCTGACTCATCAGTACGAAGATTTATGTTGTGTTTGCAAGTGAGATTATCCTGGGAGAAGATGTAGAAGATTATTTCACCAACTCCAGCAGAGTTATTTGTGGGGTAAGAATCTAATGTTCAAAGTGAGTAAAATTATAAAAATCTGGCTTATGGAGGTACATTCATCTCAAAGAAAACTTCAGTAGAACAGCAGCAGCTATCTTTCTTAACCCTGCCACTTATTTGACCCATGATCTGTTTGAGCTAATTCTTTATCATGTTTTATATCGCAGCAGGTACAGACAATTCATATGACGCAAAAGCGTGGGTGTGTTTATTTTGGAAAATGCTGTGGTAAATTCCACATTTAACATCACAATCCCAAGAAAAAAAAAATTGCACTGCCCTTTTAAGTGAATAGCACTGTTGCCAAAATACAGATCAAGTCTCAGCACACGAACTCACCCTTGGTCCTGACCATCTTCCCTGCCACCTGCTGCCATTTTCCTCAGCACCGGGATGTACAGGTCTCCACCACAGCATTGGGAAGGAGGAGGCTATCGGCCTTTCACATCCACTGAGTGCGTTATCAGCCAGGGCAGCAGCTCTTCCATGTGCAGCACCTGACAGCACAGGACATGAGCAATCCTTCATTGCAGAAAACCACGATATGTCGTCAATGATCTTATCATCAAGGAGCTGTTTGCTCTTCAGAGCGGAAGTGTGTAGTTATCTTCAAATATTCAAGAGGCGTGTTGCCCACATCCCTGCAGAACAAGTGAAAACAGATGGAAAACTCAACACGGGAAGAGGCGCACTGGCCAGAGTGGCTTTTTCTCATTCAGCTGCACATGTTCAGCGTGGTGCTCTGGCAGCATTAAACAGTGGGTGGGCCACATGTCTGGCTGCTACTACTTCAAGAGCTAGGATTATTATTTTTTAAGCTCAGGTTAAAGAAATCCGTGTTTTAAAATCCCAAAGTCAGTGCTGCTCTCCGTGACACTGTGAAAAGCACATCTTCTATTAACAGAAAGAATGAGCTCTGCAGAAAATAACAACAGAGCACTTGCAGATGCTAAGTAACCTGGTTAAGATCCACACCATACACATCTTAGGGCCTGTTGCACATATCTATGCCATGACTGTTGCATCATGCATGTGACATAAGAGGCATTTGACTCAGGAGGCTAGTAGGTCCAAAATATCCTGCATGTAAACAGAGCTAAGACAAATGAAACTGCAATATAACTCTATTCCTAGAGAGGGATGTGGCTCTCACCATTTGGTGGTATGAAGTCAGGACACAGTAAAATGGCATCTGTTTCATTGAGCTATGAAGCTACATCCAGAAATTTGCTGCATTAGTACGCACCTGAAATATAGGGGCCACCAAAATGATCAGAGGAATGGGACACCTCTCCCATGAGGAAAGGCTGAGTGCTGGTGTTGTTCAGCCTGGAAAAGGGAAAGCTCTGGGGTAACTTCACTGCTACTTTTCAGTACTTAAAGAGGGCTTATAAGAAATATGAAGAGAGACTTTTTTAGTAGGGTCTACTGCAACAGGACAAGGGGTAATGGTTTTAAACTAAAAGAGGGGAGATTTCGACTAGATAGAAGGAAGAAATTTTTTATGATGAAGGTGGTGAAGCACTGGCCCAGGTTGCCCATAGAGATGGTGGATGCCCCATCCTTGGAGACATTCCAGGCCAGGCTGGACGGGGCTCTGAGCAACCTGATCTGGTTGAAGATGTCCCTGCTCATGGCAGGGCGGGTTGGACTAGATGACCTTTGAAGGCCCCTTCCAACCCAAACTATTCTATGATTCTCTATAACTGCATTTCGGACAAGCATTGTGGACTGAGCAGTGCTCAGCTGCCTGGTGAACCCAGAAATTGCCTGAATCCTGCAGACTTCACATTAAAACTTGGCATAGAGTGAAGACACCCTAGCAATGCAAGAGAAAATGAGATGGTTGCTTTGTGATTCATGCAGACCTTTAGGTGTATGTAATGCAGGAATGAAATGCAACCATCCTTATAGCTTGGATATTAACCCTGAAGAGGTTGCACAAGGCAGTATGAGGCCTGAGGCAATGCTGACCAAAATGCAGCAGCTTGCGTCGGTACAACAGTACATTGATACTGCAGTCAAGAGAGACGTCTATGCCTTGTTGTAGGCATAACCAAGTTAACTGTCAGGTAGCTAAATCCAGTTCTGATTAACTGGATGGCTAAGCAGGAGGGAGCTCTAATCATCTGTGAATTCATGAGTTTGTTGACAATCTCTAATCATCTGAGAACTGACCAACGTCTCAGAACAGTGCTGCAGGCTGCTTCCCTGTGCTCCTGTCAGCACTGGAGCCAACGCTGCACCAGCTCAGGTATGTTTGCAGACGATGTCATTACACATATCCCACGCCTTATTTCTGTGATACAGTCCTCCATAAATCAGTCAGAAGGGTAATAAAAAATATCATTACAGTGAAAAAGCTACAAAATACTTGTCTTTAAGACATTTTTTTGGCTCCATACATACGTTGGAAGAATAAGCTGTGACATCACCTTTGCTTTGGATTCTCAAAGGTGCCTAAGGGAATCAGGCACTCAACACACGTTGATTTTCTTTGGGCACACCCCACACCTTTGAAAACCCCAGTTACTGTGCTTTTCCAAGCAGATGTGATCCCCCGAGAGTGTGACCGTGCTAGGAAAGGCACTGGCAGGACACCTCTCGCTGTCTCCCAGTGCAGACTTGTGGTTCCTTACACCACTCAGCAAGAGCCAACCACGACATTACAGTAGGCTGCTTTTCCTAATTACTCTGCTGGTCTGTAGACATTGCAGAAGTATATCAGCACTGAGGTTTTCGTGGTAAGCTGGGAGAGGAGTTAACAGCATGCTACTAGCACTATCTAACCTCAGTTGTTTTATCCCAACATGGCTGCGGTTTGGTCTTCAAACAAGCCGAAAGATAAGCAAATATCTGATGTGACCCCTCTTGCATCATGTATATTTTATGAAAGCAAACAGTACTGTGTAATGTTGTGATTCATAGCTCACTGCTGAATACTCAACAGGGTAATCACTTCATCAGAACAGGTGTTGCAAGTGCTTTTATTCCTCCCCAAAATGAACAATAAATATGAACAACTGTGAGGGAATGCCATGCAGAGATTGCTGGGGGCAGAGGGGGAGCCTCTGCTCTCCCTACAGCCAAAATAGCATCCAGAGGATCCTGTACTGGTTTTACTCCAGTTCTCACAGGCAGGTAACCAGACAAGAGACAGGCAAAGGGTAGCTCTCAGTGGCACATAGTGGTAGGCCTAGGAGAAGTCAGCTTTTCTGATTCCTGTTCCCTGTTTAACAGGGGGACTCAATCTTCCTTGTCACTAGCACCCCAGAGTTACATTTCCATAATTGTTCATTTAGTTTCTTTTTAAAATAATGCACGGAGTACAGAAACAGGAGCATCTTTTTCCAGCAACGCATCTCATTGCTAAGGCATCCTGGAAGGAGCAGAAAAAGGCAAAAAACATCATTCACGTCATTAGTAGAATCACATAAGTCAAAAACTAAAAACAATTGTGCATAGTTCTCAGCTCCCTTGAGACCTGACATTTAAATCCCGTATATATTTCCTGCAAGTCTTACAAGAGCTTCTAAAAATTGGCTTGTCTGCAGCTAAGTGATGAAGCACCAGATCCAAGTCATACACACCAGGAATCTTAAACCAACTCTTTGTTAGTATTTACTATTTTAAATAATTTTAGATTAAGAAATTAACATTTGAGTAAGAGACACACTGAGCCAAGGTTACTAATACAATTTTTAAAAACTTGCATTTAGGTCTCAACACATACGGAGGAGAACTATGAGACAGAAATAAAACACCATTTTGTTTTGAGATGGACTTTCAGGATTCTGAGGTCCTGAAATGCCACTGAAATCCACTAAATAGGTCATATTTCTCTTTTAAACATTATAGGATTTTAAACTACGTACAGTTTAAGAAGGAGTAGGACACTGTTAGAGTGCCAGTGCTTTTCCCTTAAAAGCTTCTCCTGACTGAACAAAATTTGTAACCCCAAAAGGATTTGCCAAAGAATGGCTCCTTAAAACTTAAATAATAAAAATGTTAGCAATTCTTAAGTCTGTTCTGAAGTCACAAATTTGGACAGCTTAGAGCAGACTTGTACATTTTAATAAGCACAGTTGTCTAGATGAAGGAGTAGACACCGCAAATTTCCAACCTTCAACCTTATCACCTGCTAACGCATGGGCTCTGCACTGCATTTTTGGTCCTTTGGAAACAACTACAGGTCAGTGCCAATTCCTTCTTTTGTTTCAACTTTCTCAAACTTATTGCAGTACCACAGTATTAGTCCATCACTCTGGGAAGCTATATTATAATTTCCTTTCATTCTGCCATGAATAATTTGGTTTGTTAGTCAGAGCTCTCTCTCAAGTTAATACTCTGCAAAATTAGAACCAAGCTATTTTACCACTCTCAATCAGCATGTTCCTCAAGCACTATGCTAGTCCAGCCCCATGGACATCTTTCAGAAATTAGGTGTGATGAACTAGCTCTATTGTGAGCTGCATTACTGAAAAATATAATGGCATGCTCACATTTTCAGCTGCTTTGAATAAGAGTTTAGCGCACAAATTAGCCATTCAGGAAGTGGAAATCATCTCCTGTGCCCAATTTGTGGCTTACAGTCATATAACGCACCTTTTGTGGTTATAGAACCAGAAGGGAGTGGGCAGCAAAACATACATTGGTGAGGCTACCATCTGGCAGTTTCTGAATACAAAAACATAGAAAGAAATAGCAATTCTGTACGGGAACTAAGATGATTTGTCCTAATGTCCAGTCTCTGACAGCAACCAGATGCTCAAGGGAAACAGATGCTCAAGGGAAAAGAATAAGACAGGGAACAAGTGTGATGGTGTTGTTCCAGTCCGCATACAGACCACCACCTCTGTCCTTGTCTCGACCCTTCTGGAAACCATTTCTCCTTTTGGCGTCCAGGACATCTTGCAGCAATAAGCTCAATAAACCAATTACGCACTACTGTGAAATAATTTTCCCTTTTGTTTTTTGCTTTATAATCCCACTAGGCACCCCCTACTGCTTGTGTTTTGAGAAAGAATATTTAATCTTTCCCTCTGTGCCTGCCCCACGCTATTCAGGATTTTATAGTCTCCTATCATAACCCTTTCCTATCCCATTTGTCTGTTTTCCCAAACTTATGAAAATTGGTACATTAAAACTTACTTTCTGCAGGGATCATTTCGGTCTCTGCCCTTCTCTTTACCTTTGCTCGTTTTGCTGTATTCAAGAAGTGATAACCAAAGAAGAATGTGTTGTATTATTTATATTATATTGCATTATATTATACTATAGTATACTATGCTGTGTTATTCCTATCTAAAAGGAGACACGCTCATGAGTTATACAGAGGCTGAAAAGTGCTCTGTTCATTTCCTGTCCCTTTCCCAGTAATCTCTAATAACCTATTTGCCTTTCTGACTGCTGCTGAGCACTGAACCAGTATTTTCATATACCACAACCCAACAGTCACAAGGTGACACCAGTATTCTGAAGGCAGTCAAATCCCCAATTTAAATATTCCATTGACTTCAAAGTGTCTCAACCAAAGAACAAATGTGCAATGGAGTGAATCTGTTCCTGAAGAAAGGGACAAAATATGGCCTGCACATCTCTTAGCTCCTATTCAAATAGATTGTGTTTGAAAGTAAGTGAAAGAACAGGTATTTTGCATAGAACTGAATTTAACCCCAAATAGTTTGAACTGCCAGCCAGCTCTAGTTGGCATGAATTTGGCAAGAGACACTCTGGTTCGTTTATTTAACCTTAAAAGGTCAGAAGCAGTGCACATTTGGCAGATACAAATGCTTTTTGCTCATTCTGACCATAAACAAACGGGTCTAGGAAAGGAGGAAGCACTCCCTACCTCCTTTTTTTTTTTTTTTTTTTTTTGGGTCCTGATTGCTTTCTGCAGATCTGCATGGTTCTTAAATACAGAAATTATACTGTAGAGCATGGACATACATTGCCTGGGAGGGGCACTAAGATTGATTAATTCAATCAATAAAATATTTTAATCTGAGTTCAGTTGTATGCATTGTGATAGGGAGATGAACATTTGGAAGTGGACCCTAAAATAATCTTAAAACTACACACACTTAATGATAAAAATTATACTTTAGCTGCCTCAAATCAAGAAGTCTTGATTGTGGTTGGAACTTCAATATGCTCTCAGGTACAATGGATCAATTAATCACAGCCCAGGTTATAGGTTTTATTTAAAAGGCTGTTTAAAAACATATCCCATTGGCTGGGACCTGGGGAAAGCTACATAGCAAACTCTGATATTGCGCTACACAAAAGCAGCCCATCATTTCTGCAGAATGCCTCTCCTGCGAAAAAGTTCAGCACACACTCAAAAGTGACCATTCGTGTGAAAATCAAGACTAATGCTTCTGAAACCCTCATGATTATTGCATACATTCTTCTCTTTCCCATAGGCCTCGCAGTCACATCTGTATCTTCCTCAATATGGAGAATCAGTCTGTACTCCTGTGCCACCTGTGTTTTCAGCACAGTGATTCTTTCTTTCTTCTTTCTTTCTCTTTCTGTCTTTCTCTCTTTCTCCATTCCTCCACCCCTGACACACTAGGACGCAACTTTCAGCACTTTTCATTGGCACAAGGCTGTTCCCAAGTTGTCACCTAGACATGGATCCAGACTACCGAATCTTGGCTGACTTGAAACACCTCAGCACCTTCAGGTTTTAGGCCCAGAGCCCTTATTTGGATCCATGTCTGCTGCGGCCTTCTGTGTCTGAAGGATGTTCTAGCATCTCCATGGGCCTCTTGTGGTTCCCCACACCTTATCACCGACCACGTGGCCCCACAAGTATTATGCATGAAGTAAGAACTTAAATGACATAAGGCAGAACTATTCTGCTGGGTCTGGTATCACACCCTCTCCTTCTGGTGAAAACATTTGACTGGTGTTTTTTTAATAAAAGACTGATCGTTTCTCATACACATCACTGAGTCCTCGGCTCCGTGTGTCAACAGAGGGGAGAAAAGTGAAGGGTTCTTTGTGCATTTATTGTTCTGCTGATTAGTAACAAAAATAAAACAAAACATTCCTGAATACTCTCACACAAGATTTACAAGAAGACAATAGTAACTGCCTGAGGATAATAATAGAACAAGGCCCAAAAAACTTTTGGGGATACAAGACCGTCGCAGCCTGTCTTTAATTTTGCTCATGATCTTGCCTAGTTTTGTTAACTAATTGTGCTATTGGATTAGCAATCTCTGATGTGGCATTAATTTGGGAACTGTGGAAAAGCAAGAATCATCAGAGCCATAGCAGATGTGGCTAAATAGCTCAAGTCACAGCTGCAAAGAAATGGAATTTATTATTGAATTCTGCCCAACAAGAGTGGGAGCACATCCCTACGCACAGTAGCGTGAGGTCTCATCGCAGATGAACAAGAGAGAGAAAACACCAAGTAATACACTGCACTAAGATCAAGTTATTCCGTAGACAGTAAAATTAACAAACCCTCATTTCCTATGGGTCTGGATCTGCCATTCCCAGCAGCCAGTGTCCCCTCCGCGCAGGGGGAATGGGCTCGTTGGGTTTGGAGCAGGTTGGCTTTGCACTGTGGCATGGGGGAGAAGGATGGTAGCACCCCAACGAGCGGGTGGAAGCAGCGTGGCTGGAAGGTGACACCCCCACGCCCCCCAGGACCCCAGCAGCCTTTCTAATGGTTTGAGGAGCAGTCACGACCTACCTCAGTTAGCGTCTTCACTCCCCTCTCCCAACCCGTGAGCTAACTCTGTCCATTTGCAGCCCACCACATACCCTGCAGGCACCCCAGAGAGGTCACTACAGGCCCCCAAACACCTAATTTAGCTTGCCAAGTCTCTGGTTGCAGCCACACAAGCCTTATCTGACCTCCTCTGGCCAACAGCCCCACCATGACTCAGTGAAAATCCACAATCCTTCGTGAAGGGAAAATAACTTAATTCATTTCTGGTGCAAAAGAAAACAAACACAGCACTGTCTGAAAATAAGCTGTCATTTCTCTCCCATGGGACTGCACTATGTTTTGAATGGTGTGTTGACATTTAAAAGGACTTTGCAGGTATATGCATGTGTGTTTGTGTATGTATTGTACACACACATTCATCTCACTATGAGTACTGTTTCTCAGAGCATCATCTACATGAATGACAGCATTTTGTTTAGCAAACCAAGCCACATAGCACAGTTTTCTTGCAGGAGAGAGCCAGGATTTTAAAATTTCATTCATTGATGATGATACAGAGTACCTCAGAGCTGCCCACAGCCTCTCCTTTTTGCAGAGCTTAAAGCCTCTGTAGAATCAAGCTTCTAGCTTGCATGGAAAAATCACCCTTTGCTTCTGATCATCATAAAGAAGATTTGAGTTTAGTAGAGCTGGAAACCAGAAGGCAAATAAAACAAAATAAAAAATCAGTACAGTTAGTTTTCTTAAAAACTTGGCATTTTCAGGCCAACCTTACAATGGCAGGGAGAGGCATATGTCAGGCCCTTAGGCAACAGTAAAGGTGCTCTCTGAACAATTTTTCAGCAATTCTGCCTTTTCTAGAAAGCCTTCAAAGCAGTGCTAACTTTCTGTGGTCCAGCAGCCAGCAGGAGATGGCAGAAGGGAAGAGCCTTGCCTGTCACACAGACCTTGACAGCAGAGGCCAGCCCAGAGATGCCTCACCACAGCAAGAACGGAGAAATCGTCCTTGCGGGGTGCCAGGGCTTGGAGGGGTTTCCTCTCATGGGGCTGAGAGCAGCAGAAAGGAGCTAGGCAGCCGTCCCCCACCAAAGCAGTTACCCATGGGAAGCCACATGCTCACTTGTCTCTTTTCTTTGAGATCACCATGGTACCACCCAGTCATGGCTGTGCTTCAGTTGGCTGGAAGAGGTCACTTTTGCTGCAGAGGACTGATGCCCTCAGGGCTTTGCCCTGGTGCTGAGGGGGCTCAGGCATCACGTTGGGATTTCAGATGCTTGGGAATCACCGAGCCAAGGCACTAGCGACTTCTCCAGGTGCCAGGCAGCAGGGCTGCAGCCAGTAACAACCTGCTCATCTCAGGGACAGACAGACACTTTGCACATCTGATCTGCTCTGCCAGGCTGTTAGTGTGCTGCAGAATTAGCCATCACCAACACCAGAGGTGAAAGAATCCTGCAAAGGGCATTTAGTCATATATAAAACCAAAGTTAAAATGATTAAAAGAAGGGAATCAGTTACACTTTACAGGCCATAAGGTTTTAAAACACTGAGAATCCTGCCAGTGGCTTTTTTAAGTCCTGTTTGAGGCTGTCAGGGTCTCTGAGAGTTACTGCACACCCACTATTGTGTCCTCCATTCCCTGGTATCGGACTTTTCTTGGCGCTGGGAACATCCCAGCTCTGTGGACTTGAACCATGGTGTTAACATAACATGCTATCTATCCTTTCTCTTGATGACCAAAAAGCACAGGGGCAGAGGTGACAAGAGCAACAACACATTTGTTCAATTGCATTAGGGGAAAGCTAATCTTTGAGGGAGACATTATTTAGAAAGAAGACACCAGGAGAAATACATGTCTAAATGCAAATGCAGATGAAATGCAATAGCCACAGTTATCATTCACAGGATCTGAATTTTGCCAACAAGAAAAACCACAATAAATGGCTAACAAAAATGGATCTCTGTAAAGTATTAAAAAAAATGTACATTACCATTATGTTGTGGTTAATTCTCAGACAATACTGCAAAATAAGAGTGAAGTGTTACTTCCTGTCATTTAAAGGAAAAGAAACCCAAACACTAAGAATTCTTCAGGCAAAGGAATGCAGACATACATCATGTCTGTGAGAATCATAAAAAGATCAAATGTAATATTTTCTTTCAGTGCAGACAACTGCTTTGAGATTTTCCATTCAGACAGCCTTGAAAACTGCCTCCAGCATTTGCCAATTACTACTGACAAATACCATTTGGTATTGAGTGATGTTTTAAGTGAAATAAAACAGTGAAGAAAACTAAACATGATGAAAGGATTTTTTTTTCTCCCTCTGAAGTGACTGTAAGTTATATATTCACAAGGTAGGGTTTACGCTTCCTGCCAGTGACAAATTCCATGTGATGTTGAGCGCAGAGGTGAAGTTTGTTTGACAGTAATAGGAAAGGAAGACAAAACTCGTTTTCACGTTCTTTTAAGCAGTCAGATATTTTCTAGCTATAAACAAAGGAGGAGTTGCTAGTACCTCTGTTCCACATCATCCTTCATAATGTAAGTGCACTAATGGAGGGAATGATTCTGTAATATTGAAGTGGTCAGAGTGCAAAGAGGGTATACAGTGGAGCTTTCTGTCAGTGGCACTTGATTTACCTATAAGTTGCAACCTGCAATGAGTAACAACCAGCATATACCATATTTTTTAAAATATTTATGAGACATGGAGAGTTTTGAGACAGGTAAAAATAGCTCATGCTGTATGACTGGAAGAGGTGTTTAAAGAATGATTTAAACAACCAACTATTAGTCCTCTTTTGACCTTTTCTCCTTTTAAACACAGGATTGTGGTCCATTTAGCTCTATGTTTACTACCTAAGACTGTCAAGAGCATTTGTCTCAGGTCCTTGTACCACAAAATCTGCTCACCTCACCATCTCTACTCTACAGCCTCAGCAGAGGCAGGCAAGGGTCTAGGAGGAAGGAAGTGTGGTACAGAGACTCTAAAGCCCAAACCCTCAGAGGTAGCCCCCATCCCAATCTCTGCCTGGCCTGGGCTCACACAGCATCACAGCCATGTTTGCCTTTTGCCCTGAGGACACCAAGTTAACAGAAATTTGTCTCTTCCTCCCAAGGGGAGTAGCATCTTTTTCTAACTAGTACAATGCTGCACAGCTGCAGCAGCTGTTTTCTGAATTATCCGAGTAATGCTCACATTTTCTCCCCTATTTGGCATGCAACAGTTGCATCTTGTTATTGACTTAGATTCAAATCTTACTTTCATCTTGAACCAGTGCGGAAGGCAGGGGGGAAACTCCAGAGAATGTGGATACATTAAGAACATTTTTCATGCTGTTTCACTTTGCAATGGTCTGGGGTTTCTTTAACAACTCTTTGCACATTTTCTTTAACAAAACCATTTTATTTTGAAATTAGGAATGCTTAACCCATTGTTTTTCTGCTGCCACTTCTCTTTTTTTCTTTTTTGAGGTGAGGACAGGTGTTTATCCTCATCAGGTGATGCTCCCAAGAATTTTGGAATACATGTCAATAAAAATAGTCAATGCTGTGATACGAGTTTCCACCTACTTTTGATGTTACAGCTCAAGCCTTCAGCAGGGATATTCCTTCAGACTTCAGAAAAGGAATCCTGCCTCTAGGCTCCCTGGTTATTCTCAGGGAGGCATAAACCAGGGACTCACTTGCCAACAAGCCCTACAAGCACGAACATGGTGGCTTTATTGTGCACTTGTGGCTTTATTTAAAAGGCCTAGGTGGGCAGAGCCTGTCCAGGTGACATGTATCAGACAGTTCACAGGGACAGATCGATTGCATGGCACACATACATTGAAACCAGCATGTGCAGGTGTCATTGGACATTAAAAAGCCTTTCCTGAGCTACTCAACTGCATAGATGTGGCTGGGCAGGCACACTCCAGTCACTGCTGCACCAAAGGAGCTCTCTGTTTTCTCTAAGTCCTAGAGTAAGAACCAAATTCTGCTTTTTCCACCTGAACAACATTTCTGTCAGTAAAAAATCTGGCATATGGCAGCCTAACCACAGCACTTAGTGCCAGCTGCTGCTCGTCTATGGCTTTGCCTTGGTGCTTGCACTGGAGTAGATTAGGAGCTACCCCAAGAGTGAGCAGATTGAAGTGACCTGTGACCCTGCGACCATGAAACTTCCACCCACACCGCAGGATGTTATCCCAGTCACGACTCAAGTGTGTCACACTTCAAGAGAGCCAAGGCCAGGGCATATGTCTGCTGACAGACTGTGCAGTACCATACCTGGGCACTCCTTACCCCATCCAGCCATGCTGCACAGCAGTGAATCTGAGCTCTCACACCTACCAGGCTGTAGTAACTCCTCTGCAACTGTAATGCATTTTGTTCTCTACTTGGGGAAAAAAAAAAAATAAAAAAAGAAGCTTGACTCCACATAAACTGATTTCTGTTAGCAAGCTTTAGAGCACAACTATGCCTTAACGAAGCCCTGAGGCCAGATATCAAAGGCAAGGTATAACTCGGTTCAAGCCAAGTGGAATTAAATCAGCATAAAACAGACACAGGATGAACCGATGCTTCACAGTTTTTGCTGGAAGCAGCCAGGGACAGAGACCATATTAAGTCTCCCAAGGTTCAGACCAGACTGATCTGCTGTGCTCCTCAGGGCCTGTGCCAAGCACATGTGGTTCTCTGCCTGTATCTAGAAAGAGAATGATGACTCCCATAGGCAGGGACTTCTGTGGAGGAGTACCAGCACCCATCATTGCCATTGTGTCCAGCACAGTTAAGCTCAAGGTTGGGTTCAAAATTTCTGACTTTCTATTGTGATTTTAGCCTCGATGCATGAGAAAACAAATTTCTGTATATCTCAATATGATACTCTCCCCACTTCCACTCTCACATATTTTCTGAACACATAGCCAATTTCTATCAAATGTAACATAAAAGAGCAGTCTCAAAGGCCACATCTACACTGTCTTTGTGGATGCTTTTGACTATATGTGCAAAGCCCAGGTCTTTGACCATCCACACCATCTTAGCCTAGGAGAATACTCAAAGGGGTGATCATAACAGCACCCCATTTGAAATGCCAGAGGAAATCTGGGGACTGCTCATTGCTTTTTGTTTCCTCCAATACACATTCCCTGCCTCACTAGGCAGCTCCACAACCAAGAGCATCCCAGCCAGAGCAACTCATCTTCTCCAACTCATTCCATACAGTGGGGAAAACCCACCAGTAAGCAATGTTGGGAGGCATTACATGTCTCTCCATGACAGAAAGGTTGACTACACTGCTGTACCAGAAGCCTGACATGAGAGATTTCCCATCTGACAACACTGAGGCATCCACACCCACCTCCATCTGTGCATGACAGCAGGGAGCAGTCGGACACCCGGATGGACCAGCACAACCAAAAGACCTCCTCTATCACTGCAGCTCTGGTATAAACATGGTTCTTTCTCCCCTGTCCTTCACCCTAAAATGCCTGCTCTAATACTGCAGAAAAAATGCCAAACCAGGGTTACACAGCCAAGTAAACCCGGTAGTCCTGCTCTCATGAAGGTAGGATAGCACTGGCTAGCCACAGCATAGCACACACATACCTGCCTAACACCATATGATTTTCTAAGGGTTACTATGCAGGCTGTATGTTTACCTCTCACCTTCCCACTCCTTCCCAAAAGGGCACAGAAATGGCCACCCTGACCACCACACCATTTCTGATGGAACAACCAATCTACATGAATTTAGAGGCAGAGAAAAGCCGAAGAGGAGTGTGTGCTCTTTATCAGTGTACAGAACACCCCCTCTGCAGTGGGACCACTCTGCCTCTCCTGTCCTAGCCCACCCTTCTCCTTCCACCTCCACAGCCCAGCCCATGCTGCTCTCCTAGGAGGCCTTTAGGAGTCTCCCATGACCTAGGCAGTATTTTCCCACTCCTGAGCCAGGGACTGGCTAGCCCAGAATCTAAGTACTCATCAGAAACAGTTCAGAGCAGCATGAATCATCTCGGGATGGCACGGTCCCTTCTGATCTCCCGCCAACATCCTTTGCAGGCCAGCCCACCCACACCAAAGCATCTCTGTCTATGCGAAGTTCATCTCATGGGAAGGATACACAGATTCTCTGGCACTTTCTTGCTGCAAAGGGGGCTGGCTCCTTATGGATAGAAATACAGGCTCTGGATGTTGGCCCAGGCAGGGTGGTACAGACAGCATGGCACCAGCCTCATGCTGAGAATGTCCCTCTGTCCTCTCCATAGCCACCACTGCACTGACTGCCAAGGGTCAAAAGTGCCAAACTGCCACTGCCAGCTCCTTCCAGAGCAGCCCCAGCAGGAGGAAACTACTAAAATAGCACATCCCGTGCCTGTTGGATGTATCTGCAAGGGATACAGTGCTCATCAAACAATTTCTCCAGCCTAACTCTGGCATCCTAGTGGAGAGGTAAAGCACTGGACACAGCTGGCCCTGTCAGACTTGGAACAAGCACAGGTGTATGTAAAGAGGAAAACCATTCTTACAAAAAATACACACTGCAAATACCTGCCTCCTGCCATGCACAGGGTGGTACTAAAGCCCACTCCACTTCAGTGCTCTCAAGATCAGCATGTCACAGTATGATCCAGCACTGGAAGCAGGGGAAAAGAGTTCAGGAACAGGAGGGAGGGCTTTGGGAGAAAACAGCAGCTTTGCAAGCAGCAGATCCCCCCAGTCCTCCTCTTTTTAGCTATAGGGCAAGGGGGACAATGTAAAGGGGTTCTAAGGACATGCAGTCTAGATGCATGCTGGCTGTTTTGGAAGCCCCTGGAAAAGCGAGCAAGACAAGCAGCATACATTAAAAGTAACAAGCAGTCACAAGTCATGAAAACAGGCAGTGAAGAAATCCCCAGCCAAGGAAAGGGTCAAACATCAGCTTATTACTATTAGACACTGGAGAACCAACACAATGGAGAGTCCACAAAATCCTCGTACACAGGGGAAATGTCTTAACTGGAGTTCAATCAGCAACATCAAAGGACATTGTGGAAAGAGATTTGTGCAAAAGATGAATCTGGCCCCTAATCTCCAAAGAAAAAGCACAGGAGCAGACAGTTCTCCATTGCATGGGGCTAAGTTAATGTAACAAAGATGATTTGAACCATTAGTTATGTCTTGGGTGATAATTTCAAGGAAGAAGGACGTGATTCAACTTGAGAGAGGTGCAACTCCAACAAAGTTAAAACACAATAAACTGGGAGAAGATAAAAGATTACAAAGCTTCACATTCCACCTGAAACCAGCAGAAGGAAAACCATGTTTTCAACTATTTATCTGATACCAACCATGGTGTATCATTGAAGACAACACTTTTTAGTCTTAAAAATATCATACAGTAAAAATAATTACAATTGCATGTGGCTATACTGTAATTTCTTATTTCTCTATAGTACAGTTGCATCACCTAGTGGGCAACACAGAGATTGCATTAGTTTTACACTAGTTTGTAAAAAAAAAAAAAAAAAAAAGTTTAGTTTGGAGTTCATTGAGTATCTTTGCTTTTCCACTGAACATAGCTCATTGCAGTGCTTTCAAAAACTTAATTCTGGAATTACAGATATCAAATAAAATATTCAGTAGAATGAATTGGAAATGTATTTTTTCTTTTCAGGCCAATATGCAACAGGTTGATGCCACCTAAGCTGGCTACAGATAGGAATACAATCAAGTTCTAGTTGAATTCAGTCACTGAGCTGTAATTTTCCTGATTTTGTGCTGAAATGATAAAAATAATGAATTTCACATGGTTCAAAACCTACTGCTAGTCCAAGCTGAGGGAAAATTTGAAAATCTTTTAACAACTTTAATTCATATTTATTGTGCAAAGAAACACATAAATTTATTTTGGGACAATTTCCCTCTGTCTTAGAGTTATCTTCATCTCTGTAGTCACAGATGCGCTGAGTGCAAACAAACACTGCAAATTACACCGAATTGTGGGATTTTTAAAGAGGTATTCTTTACCTTCTAGGTGGGGAGGGGCTATATACCTTGGGAGACATCATTTCTAAAAGCTCGCTCTTTGGGAATGTCATCTTTGAAATGTTTTCGTAGGGTACCTAAAAGCTTTAATTATCAGGGTATGAGAGCTGATACTCCCTTATCTTGTCCTGAAACACAGGTCTAAAGGCACTTAGCAATGATGGATGATCTCCACACATTACAGCTGAAGAAAACTGTAAACTAGAAGCCACTCTCTGTAGATCAAAGAAAATCCCTGCTGTATTTACATAAATTGACACAGGAAAGATACTGTCATGAAGTTTCATGTTTATCATTTTTCAGTGACTTCAGAATACATTAAATCACCCCTCCCTGCACCCCCTGGAAAAAAAAAAAAAAAAAAAAAAAAGCTGTGCTATTTCTGTCTCACACTCTTACCACAAGAAATAGAGCTTCTCTCAGTATACCAACCCAAACCCAGTGTCTTCATTGCAGTCACAGAATGCATTCCCACTTTACCTGTCTTTGAGTAATACTGCACAAGATGGAGGATAATCTATCTCACTGCCATGGCCTATACAAGGTTTGTATTGCCAATGGCAAAAAGCTCGAGTTTATACCTACTATTGCTGAGATTTGCAGATATAATCCGAAAGGAAATTTATACAAGGAGGGAAACAGAGTCTTTCCACACTAAGAGCATGGCTAAATCCCTTCTTAGACCAACAGAGAGACAGAGCCAAATGTTAACAGCACCTCACTAAAGCTGAGTGATTAAGATGTTTGCAGCTCAAAGGGGTTCTAGCTAAAGCAGAGGCTGAGCATAAGCACTTTCACTCTTTGAAAACTTGATTTAGTGTTCTGTAAGACAGCTGGAGAGCACTCCCAGTGCAGTCACTTCTGCAGGCACCCTAGCTCTTAGCCCAGCTTAGGATGCCCCTGCTGTGCACATAGTTTAGAATTTAAGCTTTTGCATATATATACTAAATATTGAATCACAACCTACGTTATGCTACGTTATTCCAGTTAAAAATCCATTGCTACAGATGTGTGGTACAAAAGCACTAGTTCCAATTCCATAGTTTATTCAGACAGGATTTTGACATGAAACACACATGATTCTATTCAGAACACTTGCTGCAGCGCTTAAGGTAAAGCTGGGGGCTTACTGCTGTGCTTACAGGCAAGAGACGGACAAGCAATTCAGAAATTCAGACTGTCTACTCCTGTGCTATCAGATCCCCTTCCCACACTCCCTCCAGGGAGTACAGGAGTTACAGAAGGGGAGCCCATATTCAAACCACTTGGTATAAATATGTAGTCTATACTGCAGTATTGAAGCAAATAAACTTCCATCAAACTAGTATTCATCTTGCAAGACACATCATACAGAAGTTGTTCTGAAAATAACCATCACTTGAAAAAAAGAAAAAAAAAGACAAGAAAAAAATCTTCTTTATACCAGCTCATTATAAAATTTTAAAATAGGAAACACATATGTTTTTAGAGAATGAAAAAGGTTTTATTAAAAGCAAGTAGGAGGTCAAACAGTTCAGCTCTAATAATCAAAACTGCAGGACATATTCAAAACAAGCTCTCCTCTAGCCCACTACCCTGTTTCCCACAGTGTCCACCAACACCTTAACACAGCCAGCACAGGTCAAGCATATACAATACTTACCATCAATACCCTCCCAGACTTCAAGTATTTTGTAATCAAGGGACTGTGTGAGACCAGAGTTGTCTGTCTGCCTGGTAACTACCAACAGCTCTGTCTTCCATGTAGATGTGCTCTGTACCCATCTGGACTTTTGTATCCATACTCCTTAGTAACAGCAATGGATTTGTTACCACATTCTGTTACTTTCGAACCTGACTTTTTCAAGCTTCCTTTGAAAGCCTTTACTTCTTGCACTGTGAATGCTCAGTCACTATCCACCTTTTTCATGTCATCCATGACTTCCGCAGACCTTTTTGCAGACCTAATCACAATGAACGGGCAGCAGTCACAGGGTCAGGGGCTCAGCCCCACAATCTCTGCGTTAGCCAGCTTCAGTGGTACAGAAAGATCCTTACATGAGAGAATTGCCCTGGGTGAGATTAGCAGAGGTTGCATTCCCAAATCCAGACAGTCATCTCATCCCAGGAGGTACTTCATAATGGGACTGATCAGAATATAAAATATGGTGCCAAGTGACTTGCAGGGCTTAAAACCAGGTTAGGCAAATATTGAATTAAGTTTGCCCAAAGGATGTAATAAATGTGCTTCTAGCTCCAGAAGGCACTTTAGTTCCTCTCCCAATTTATTCACCCAGCCCTCTGCTCTGAAATGTAAAGTAACCACACACTGTCAATGTCTCCATATGAACAATACAGAAAGCCTGAGAGTATAAAAGAGTCTCAGTGCATTAGGGTAAACAACATAGAAAATACCTTAGTTTCAGGATTTCCTAATCCTAGGAAAAGATTACGAAGATGGCACCTCAAAACCAAGAACTTTGGTTTTGGGAAACTGAGTAACAGTGTACAGTTACCCTTCTCAGTTCCTCCAGTCTTTTGAACCAAAACCAATGTATCCCTCTAGAAGGAAAGGCCCTTCTCAGAGCTCCAGATATTGAGACATTTCCTGTCCCAAACAGACCGATGAAGAAAAAAAAAACCCACACAACAAAAAACAAACAAAACCCACAAACAAACAAAAAAACCCACAAAACCTGGAATCCCCAAATCCAAGCAAGTTTACACAATAACATTCTTGTTTACAAGGTACCAAAGAAAGTCTGAAAGAGCATTGGAGCTTGAATACTTAACAGTTTTCACTTGTTGCATTTTTCCCTTTAAATTATACCATTAGGTAGAATGCCTTTTACTGCTGGATACAATTTAATTTATTTCAAAAATAGAGAAGTCCTGTAGAAAACAAGCCAATATATTTACCTAAAAAAACACTCTTTAAAAATACAGTTATTAAAAAATGCTACAAAAAGTAATGAAAAATTCTATGTGACTACTCACAAAATGGAAAACAATCACAACACAACCACAATTATATGTTAAGTTTATACAGTTTAAATAAGGGTCCTGCCCTGAAACGTCCTTTGAAGAAGTCTCTCTTTTCTCTAAATGACATATGGAGCTAAAGCTCCCCACTTAACCAGAACTAATACTGAAAGGCAGCTCATGAGACTATCCCCTTGCAGACAGGACAGGAACATTTCTCAACATAATCACCAGAACTTGAATGGAAACAATGAATTGCCTGGGCGGTCTTCCAAAGTAGAAACAAGAGTTCAGTGAAACATCCTTTCAGCTCTCATTCCCAGCAGGAGGAGTCAAAGCACAAAGGAGTGAGTCTGAAGAGCTTTGAGCTTTGAGAGCAAAGAAGGGAAATTCACACTTCCCAAAGTTCAAGAAATACCTGGGCTGAAACTGCAAAAGGAATGATTTGGAGTTGGTCACAATTGGACTGATTTGTGCTCTAGTAAAGAATAGGCACTACATGAACTGCAAGTCTTGGGGACATGTACAGATCTCAGGGAAAAACGATCAGTATAGGGCAAATATAAGCTGCTCTGTCCTCTTCCTCTCTGTCAAGTGCCAAAGCTCAAATACATGCTGAGGAGTATCTGCTTGACCCTATAATCCATGCTTTAGCCACACAGGCAGCTGTAAAGTCTCGGACTGCTGGAGCCCACAATTCTAGGGCTGCTCAAATCACCCCAGAAGCTGTTTTGCTCACAGCTAAAGAAGGTTAGCAAATAACAAAATAAGACTCTGGGTCCTGTGTGACCCTGTAAACAAAACTAGGCATATTCTGCTGACTTTTTACATTATTCTTTGCTGCTCAGGCCCATTAAAACAGTTGAGCAAGGGACACCCATGGCAAATGATCTCCAACCAGCCACAGCTGTCACAGATGAATCAAGTTGTTGCCGTATTCACGTTGCAAAGAATCTCAGCTGATTTTTCTAGTATCTTCAGGTCTTCCAAGCATAGTGCTTCTACCAAAGCCAGGTGTTTTTTGAGGTTCTCATTGCTCCTTTTCAACTGTGAAATCTGAAGTTTATACAAATGGGATGAAATCACTAAAAAAATAGATTATTTAATATCGGACATGAACATAAAATTTGCAGAAAGCTTATTTGTGGTAGAGATTCCATGAACTATGTCAAAATAGTATTTTTTCAATTTTACACAAGAGAAACTGTAACAGTAAAAAAAAAGGGGGAAAACAATCATCATATGGATAGGAAGCAGATCAAAAACAAGGACAGGAAGGGAAGGGAAATGTTTACCTGATATCAGGCTCCTAAGTCCATACTATCCTCAAGCTATTGCTCAATGCCATATTCCCCTCATACTCTGTGCATATATGTGTTTCCTTTGCAAAAATGTGGTTTTAATAACCCTTTTCCATGATAGCTATCCAACTTGACACTAAGCACACATTTCTTTGCCAAAATTCAAAAAGGAAGAAGAGATTGTTTTCCTAAGACCGCAGACCTCCCTCACAGGAGACTGGCTGACATGGTTAGTTCATTTGGCTTGACTGGCATTAATGAATACAGCCTTCATTTTCTGCAACAAGGCACTCATGGCAGGTCTGCAACATCTCATGTGCCCACCTCATGCAAGTCTGCATTTTCTTTTAAGAGGTAACCTCAATAAACACATTGATATTGTAGGGAAAGAAAGGTTAAATACTTCTCACATGTTTACAGGGCTTCATACAAGCTTTGTAACATGGTTCCTTTATTTGCTGCAGCACAAATTCTGCTGAGCAATTCAGTGCTGTCAGTCACTCTGGAAACAAATCCTACACCGCCCTAGTGTAGTCATTTCCCTCTGTCACTCTGTTCTCACCCCAGAAAATTACACTGCTGTACATTTATGCTAGAAGAGAAAGGAATCTGGGCTACCTTGTTCTTCAGTCAAATTACCTGGAGAAGGACATGCTGCGTCTCCTCTATTAAAAAATGGCATATTTTTGCTGTTATATTCAAAGCCTGCTGTTCGTTTCTGGCTGAAATTACATCACCAACCAGTGTTCGCTTCCAGCAAGTACTAGAACCAAAATGTTTGAACAACACACAATCATTTGCTGTATTCCCCAGCTGAATGATAAACATATGGTTATGCTAAGAATAACATCGCTGGCACAAGGCAAGTAAGGTTAGCATACGTGAAGAGGGCACACAGCATTCAGATATGAGACTGAGAAGGCAAGTAAAAGGGAAGAGAGATGTAACGGTCTGGAGCAGTGGTCCCAATCCTCTGCCCCTACCCTTTCAGCCAAAGTCACGGTCTGCACTTAGACTAATGCTTCTGGTCTTTACTGCTTTGTCATGCTGCCACCAACTTCAGCAGCACCAGTGAGGAGTAAAAGCTCTTCACTCAGAACTTATTAGCATGGCTTCTGCTAAACATCACATCACCTGTGCTTGAAACAAGTATCATGAGGATTTATTTTCAGTTCTTATAAATAAACTCATGCCACTCAGCAATGAATCTTCAAAGCATAAGCAGCTTTGAACAAGAGAGAACTTCTTTTTTAATCTGTTATTTCAAGCAAAGCCAAGGTAACCATTTTCTATTAATACTGCTCGAGGTAGATCTGCCATTTGGAACAAATGATCAAGCCTGCACTGACAGTCACTGGAGATGAATTTCAGTGACTAACTTAGCCCTGGAATTTCAGAAGCAGCCTGTGGAACACATGTTTCAAAGAAATCAAGCAAGGTCAATAGCACTTAAAGTCCTATCAAACCAATAGGAAAAAGGTCTGGAGTCTGAACCTTCAAGTAATATCTGATTCTCAAAATAGAAAGGGAAAACAATGGGGTGTGTCTAGTATTTAATACAAGAAAGCAAAAGACCAAAACAGCACACAGGCAATGACTTTACATTATATGGTGATCTCTGCCTTTGTTCTTTTCATTTCTCACCTGAAGTCAATGACATAGA
This sequence comes from Caloenas nicobarica, assembly GCF_036013445.1. Taxonomy (NCBI): domain Eukaryota; kingdom Metazoa; phylum Chordata; class Aves; order Columbiformes; family Columbidae; genus Caloenas; species Caloenas nicobarica. Next base: position 122,918,841 of record NC_088245.1, on the reverse strand, counting down.
CACAGGAGATTCAAAACAATTGCCCAGTATCTCACATACAGTCAGAAAAGAGCAAATAAAGGAAAATGGCACATGCACATTGTCTAAATGTTCAGAGTACTGAAACTTACAATTCATCTGCTCCAAGACTTAACACCTTGACGGCTGTGAGGAGTCTCCATGATGGTCCATCCCATGCAAAGGTCAGATTTCTAAAAAGTCAGAAGTGATGAGATGCAGAAAGAATAGCTGATTTTTACAGCATGATAGCTTTCTTCCTGACAAGTGTCAACAAGGGAAGATCTGCTCTTCAGAACTAGAGGACTCCTCGATTCCCCTTACTCTGCTGCTATCCACAGATAGGTTTCAAGGTACAGCCTGTCACCAATTTCAAGCTTTGATATTGGTGTTTACCACTTCTACGTTCTCTCACAAACAGCAAGGAAAACAGTTTGTTTTAAAAAAAAAAAAAAAGTATGCTGGATTTTGATACTAGAATCAAAATTTGACTCCCAGAAAAATGGAAAAGAAAGCCCGCAGGGAAAGAAAAAACTCCTGATACCTACTCTAACAAATCATGATCCTTTAGAATGGAAACTTTTGCATTTCTCTGCTTGTCCAGTGGTGGAAAATATTTGAGGAGAGTAGCTGCATAAAAAAAATCACAGATATTTAAATAAATGGTATGTAGAAGAAAACAGAGTCTTCAATTCTGAAATGACATTTCAACCGTATTTTTCAAGTAGCTACAGGACAAAGATCATAACCTGCTACATCTTGGTGAACTTTAACATAATCAAATATGTATCTACTTCTCAAAAGCTAACAGCAATCTCCAGGATTGTATTCTTATAATGGAAATCCTGGATCAAACTGAAGCTATGAACCACTCTCAGCAACTTCAGCTTGTGGGGATCAGGACTTCAATCCTGAAGTCAATGGAACAATCTAAGACATCCAGTTGCAATCTCTACATATAAGCTTCTAAGAATCATAATGTTACAAGTGGAAATTTACCAAAGAACACTAGCAATTTTAAAACCCCAGTCCTTAAATTCTATGCAGTTCAAACCCTATTCCACTTCTTGGAAATAAAAATAAATATTTTGATGGTACTAAAAAAAATCATAATGCCTTAATATGCATTGTACATATTGTGCATATATGTATATGCATGTGCATGAACTTCTTCACTATTCTTTAGTTATCCCTTTTTACTGACATCTCCTGTTGAAGACAAACAGTACTAACATGCTCAGATGCTCTGTTCTCCACTATTGTGCCTTTCAATGTCAAGATAATCTATAAATCCAACCTGATGAGACATAAACACTGCTGTGAGGGTTATCCATGGCAACAAATCCATATTCTAGTAGCAGTCGCTGATTATCATGAGGCCCATAGCAGATAAATACTTCTTCATATTTTTTGCACTGTGAATTTGTCCGAATTTCATAGCTTCTTGTTTGGTCATTAAATGCAGCCTTTACCTTCAAGAAGTTAAGGAAAAAGGTTTTACTCTTGGCAGGAAGGCACAGTGAAAAAGGAATCAGACCTCAAATGTTAAAATCCAACAGTACTGAACACTTCTCTAGCACTGGAAGAGAACTGATAGCGTAACAGATGCCTGAAACAGCAATCCATTAGCATGAAGAAACAAACATACATCAAAACCTTAGTCCACAGGATGTGCTACCCACTGCTTAGACTTACTACAGAGGCCCCAAATCCGCAAATAACAATGGCTTCATGCAGAGCTGGCCACTTCTGTGCTATCCCAACTCTGTTGGCACATAGTCCCTGACGTAAGGTGGAACTGCTCTATACACTTTCCTGAGGCTGCTCAGAAGCTTCAGCCAGAGGTGAAGTAACACAGGGACCACATAACTTGTGTCTCACGGGCTGAGCCTTACGGGAGAGTAGAGTAGGGTTATATTTATAAGTGGCTCTTCCCAATAGCTACTCTGGATGAAAACTTCACCCAGGTATTGTGGGCTCTCCTTGTAACTTTGCTTTGCTACATAAACTGGAACGTTTGAATCATCTTTATTCAACTGCCTTGGGCTGAACAACAAGCTCCAACGTATCTATGAAACATAAGTACTCAGCCTGCACATGTCCTCAATAGGCATCTTTCCCACTATAAGATATCTCACTGCCCTCCAGGCACTCTTAATCTATCACATGAATGCATATTGTATTGAGATAGTGCATTTACGAATAAAGAAACGAAGTGATCTATTTTTAGTTTCTTACCTGAACATTTGGGCTGTGGTTTAGCAAATCTAAATACGGTGCCAATGCATAAACATCTGGCTCAAGAGAAAAACATTCCCTCTGTGAATGTTTCATATATATTGTCCTGGTATTAATAGTGCACCAGGCCCACTCTAGAGCACTGTAGTTAAAAATAGTTTCTGTGTTCTCAGCAAACAAAGGCTGCAGGGAAGAGAAAAAAGCCTTGGAAGACGTGTACAATTCATGGACCATCGTTCTCTGCTCCTGAGCCTTCTTTCGTAAAGGTTCAGGAAGAAGGCTTACTACATCGTGCTCCAAACAAACAGGGCAAGAGTATGCCTTGGGTAAAACATCAAGATATGGCTTCCACAGAGATTTCTCACCAGCATGCTTCTCTGCTATTAAAAACGTGCACAGTGCTGTCAAAGGAGATACAGGAGGCTTCCATCTATTAGAAAATAAAATAAAAATACCAACACAGCAGATACACAGAGGTGAGATGGGAAATGGATGCAGCACTATTTTAACTCTTGTAGTTCTTTCAAATGTTATAAACAGCTTCTAATTTAAACTTCTTTGTAGTTCATCTCCAAGTCCTTTTGATGATTTCAAAGGGGCTATAAAAACTAGTTTGAAGTAAGAATTTCAGGCCCACCTCTTGTTTTTGTTTTGTTGGGGTTTTGGGGGGGGGGGTTTGTGTTGTGGGTTTTTTGGGGTTTTGCCTTTTTTCTCTGGTGTTGTTGGTTTTGTTTGGTTTTTGTTGTTGTTGTGGTGTTTTGGAGGGGGGGGAACGGGAGGTGTGGTGCAGGGTTTAGGATACATAACAAGTACTCAATGTCCAGCATACGTCTTTGGCCTGAATTTTCTGAAAGGCCATTTTTCACATGACTTATTTGCAACTCTATTTTATCCTCCTCCTCCTATTGAAGCATATTCGCAAATTCCCAAGAAACCATTCATAACTGGCATTTAGGTCAAAGCTGGCTCTAGAAGCAGGTTGAGTTCAAGTATGTACCATCCCTCCAACACTGCCTACCAAAAAGGGGATGCTCTGTGTCCAAACCTTACTTATCTGAGCATTCCACATGCATGAAAGTCCACAAGAAATACTCATACAAGTTCGGGTATGCAGTTTAAGGCCCTACCACCATTTAAGATGATTAATCTACTAATGAGCAACACACAGTAAAGGCCAGCTTGCCCATAAAGTGTCACTTTTCACTTACTTCATAATGTACTCTCCCAAGCAGCTACTAAGGACAGTGCCTGTGGTGAGTAAGCATTTCTCAGGCAATGAAATAATCAGATCCCCTGCCTTTGAGGGAGGAAAAAAAAAAACATCAGACACAAAGGATAGTAAAGGTCAAGTGTAAATGACTCATCTACTATGTGATTTCTGAACAGGGAGACATTCCCCAGAGAACAGAAATGTCAGGAAGCAAACAGATGTGATGTTGAACTTGACGGAAACTGGCACAATTTTAAGACAGTCACAGTACAGGAAAGGATGATTGCAGTCAGTGGCAACTGCCATCTGGAGAAAGTTAGCTTTTCATAGAAAGTTCAGTGCCTGGCTACTCACTTTCTTTGTACTGAAATATATTTTAGATTAAATCCCACAAACAGCTCAACTTCTATCAACATAGCAGTATGGGGTAGGGATATTTTGGGTCGTGTCTATCCTGACTTTGTCAAGTTACTGAATGCGTAAATTAGCTTTCATGCCTGGCTTGACTTGACCCAGATGTGTCCATGCCTGTAGGGAGATAGCACAAATCAAGTCAACACTCTCCCCTTCCCATTCATCTCCTGAGTTTCCCTATCTTGCTCAAGTCCACTTGATTCCAGCTCTCATTTCACTTACTGCAGACTCCCAGCACTGTGGACAACCTGGGCCTCTGGCTTCAACTGGTGGCTCTAACCCTGAGCCAGCATGAGAACATACACTGACTGTTCTCTACTCCTGAGTTCCACACTGCATCTCCTTCCTGCCTCTTGCTGTATTCTCCATTTTGCAAAGGTTTCTCGGTCTGATTCCCCAGTATTTGATATACTGCTCTCGTATCAGCTAGGAAACTTCTCCAACAAGCCTATTTTCTGAGAGACACTTTTCAGTCGGAGTTCAGTCTTTCTGTGCCGCTATCTGAAGGGCACGGTATTTTTTCTATCATTCCCCTTTTCTGCCAGGAATGTCTGAGAAATTATGTCTCCCTTAGCTGGTCTACCAACAAAGAAGAGGGCTATCAAAGTGAGGTTAAAGCTGTGATTTCACATTATGGCTAAGATAATCTAAAGCCAAACGCTGCTTAAAGCCCCATCTCTTTCCCTCACTCCCCTGATACACCATTCCTCTCTTTGTAGCAGCACTGGTCTGACCAAGGTGGGAGATTTCAAGGATCGAAGCTATCAAAGCTAATCATTTTTTTGAAGAAAGAGTTTTCTGTTGATTTGGCTTCCTGATGCAACTTACCACAAGAGTGGGGAAGACTGTTACAGTCAGTGCAAAGGAACCTGTGGGAGCCAGTGGCTGAGGGAGAAGGCATACAGGAGGTAAGGAGCCTGCTCCTTCTGGTTTCAGCCACTGACTGCCTTAAACCGAAACATGAGACAACACACTAAGTCTCTGTAAATGAGTACAGGAATGCTTTCATCCAACAAGCCCTCAGGGTACACAGGACATCATCCTACACATATGCCAACACTGCAAATTCTGGTATTGGCCCAGAAACTACATTCACAAGAGGGACTGCAAAAACCTTGTCTGGAATTTTAAGCTTTGCTGGTTGCAAAAGTCATTACATCTCAAAAGAACCCGAGGAGCTCTCCCATTTGAATCCACATTACTAACCTGCAGAGCTTTTGTTGTCATCAGTCCTCTTCCTGTATCTGAAGTAGGAACAAAGAAGATGCTTAAATACATGTATATATGTAAAATACAGGAGACTATAAGCTGCAATAACTTAAGAGGCCAGCAAGGAAAAGCTCTAAAAAACATATATTATGGATTGTTCCAGACATATATCTCATTTCTTTGTTCTCTGATTCTCCCTTTACTTTTCAGGATGCTGTGAAAGCCCTTTCCCTGCATCCCCTGCAACACTCACTGTCCAGTTCTAGCAATTATTCAACTTCTTTTTCACAATTTTTTCTTTAAATAAATCATTCATCACTGGCTGCTGTTCTTGGTTTCAGAGTTTTAACTAAACTTTAGAATTTCTATTCACAGTATTTTTCTCTGATTCATCCTATCCTCTCCACTCTCTCTTTAATATCGCAAAAGTTTTGAAATATAATCTACTTAAAGAGAAAAAATTGAAGTATATACCTTTACTGTAAACAGTACTATGTGAATCCTAGCTCTAAAATAATTTACTGATCTGTATCACTAGATCTGCTGGACTTGCATGGGAAAGAAAAGATGAAGAAATAATAACAAGGTTAGGTTCCGCTACTGGAAACACTTCAAAAGATACTACTTTCTTGTTTAAAATTGTGGTACTAACACTTAAAATCTCAATTTCTACAAGGAATTCAGCATAGGTGTGCATGTTTTGCAGTATACCAGAGTATTCTCATACAAAAGCTTTACAGGAGATCATCTTTGTATAAGAAACAGTTTACACCACTTCAAACCTCCACATCTACTTGTTTATGTTAAATGACATTCACCTGCATTTGCCACAAGTCCTTACAAGACTGATGGTAACTGGCTTTTTTCCTGATGCCAGCCAGGTGTGTGACTGAAAATGAAAACGGGAATCTAACCTTCTTAGAAGAATCAGAAATTTGTACCATCGATCAATAATTAAAACATTACCCCAGAACTCGGCTGGCCTTAAATTGCTGTCTTCAAATCCCCTGTCTTTTAGCCACTTCTTAAGTTTAATGTATTCCAGCTTGTGACTGCAGTTGACTAAAAATAAAAAGGAAGAGATTAATGCTATAAAATAGCACTCTGTTGGAAGCTAAAGGAAATTGAAAAACTTTACTATATAGTCAGAAAAACTGTATTTTGGACATTTTAGTATAGCCTAATGGAATAGCAAGAAAGGCTCCCCTCAAACTAGCTTACTAATTTCTGGGCCTCTGGATGCCAGGAGTTCTCAGAACTGTAAGAGTTATTCAGCATATTTAAGGGTCAAGGAATGTAAGAATTATGTACTTGCCATTAGCTAGAAAATAGAGCTCACAATATTCACCACACTGTACTTGGGATTGTAAACTAATGCTAGAATATTTGCGTAGAAAAAGCTAACATTTATGAATGTTGTTTTCAAAGGTGTTAGTCGAATATACACCATAGAATGACACCTTGGCAAGCAATCGGTTATTTTATTATTTATCAGTACTTCCACGGATAGTACCTCCATCCATAAAACTCTGCAAGTGTTTTCTTCTTCTCTTCCGACCTGTCCGACCTCTGCTTTTCTTCATGTTAAGTAATAGATTTTGCCTTGTTTAGACAACCTGAATAAGAATTTAAAAATATATACATACAACTTAAAAATGTTTAATCATAGAATGTCCTGAGTTGGAAGGGACTCACAAGGGTCATCGAGTCCAACTCCTGTCCCTGCACAGGACAACCCCACAGGTCACACCATGTGTCTGAGGGCTTGTCCAGTCTCTTCTTGAACACTGTCAGGCTTGGGGCCGTGACACCTCCCTGGGGAGCCTGTTCCAGTGTCCACCACCCTCTGGGGGAGGAACCTTTTCCTCATGTCCAACCTAAACCTCCCCTGGCACATCTTCCTGACGTTCCCTCGGGTACTGTCACTGGTCCCTTTCAAATACTGCATGTTTCTTTTATCTCCATAAGAGAAACCAGAGTACTGCTTGCTTAACAAGCTGCCTCTTTGAAGTTTAGAAAACGTCCTATAAGCCAGCCCCTAAACGAGGGCGGCTGAGAGCAAAGGGGCAAGGGCAGAGGTGAAGCCTTTACCTCCGAACGCCACCTTGGCCACGGCCATTGCCCCAGAAAGCCCTGGCGCTCCCCCGCTTCCTGAGCTGACAGACAAAACCCCGGGTCGCCCGAGAGAAACGAGCGCTGCCTGCGGCCTGCACGCCCCTCGCGTGTGAATGCGGGGGAGAGTCGATCGTGTGGCGAGAAACTCCAACCACCCCCCCCGCTCCACCCCGAGACCCCCCGCAGCAGCTCCCTCCCGTGCTAGAATTGCGACGGGGGAGAGGGCAAAGGCGGACACAGGGCCCGACGCCCCCCACCCGCCCCTGGCCCACCTGCCGGAGGCGACGTGGAGGCCGCCAACTGCCGCCAACTGCCCCTGCCCGCCCGCGCCGCCCCTCCCGCCGCGGGAGGCGGGTCCCTCCGGCGCCATCTTGGGTGCGGTCGCCTCCGCCGCTCGGTGTGGGGGTGTCAGTGGTTGGCGGTGAGCTCGTCCTTCCTCCGCCACCGCGCAGCGCTGAGGGGCCAGGGGGAAAGCACGCAGTGCTGGAGGTGGGTGACGGAGCTCCGGCCGCCCCTCCGGGCCGCTCCTGTCCCGCAGCTCCTCGCTGCGTTCAGCCGGCCGGGATCGTCCCGCCGGGAGTGACCCGAGGGTCGGGGCCCGTCGTGGCCCGCGGGCTTGCTTTGCGTTCTCGCTAGGAAGGAAAAGCTGGCCCGAGGAGGTGGTAGGGGGTAAAATGCGGCGGTTCGCGGCGAGGTGGGATTTCGATGGTGGAGCGGGAGGGCGGCTCCTGGTCCCGGGGGTGTCTGTCAGTAGCTGGGCAGGCTCTTAGGAGCCGGTGTTCATCCTTGCTAGGTGTCTGCTCGTGGTTAATTGCAAGCTAACTTAGAAGAGAAATAGCAGTGAAGTCGGAAGTGAACAAAACCGGCGTTTAAAAGTCGCTTTTATGGGGGAAATGCAGCTTCTTTATACCTGCTGTGTCTGAGAAAAACAGCAAGCGGGCGTTGTACCTAGAGCCGGCTGGTGTGTTAAACTGAAGAAACATCGTCTGTAGTCGATCTGTGGCCGCTGTGTCTCTCTGAAAACGCTAGAATTGGTTCTTCTGCCCGGCACTTGAAGATCAAGCCACTCCTCCCCCTTTTTTGAGCCCTGGTTTGTCGGCTCTGAGTGCATCAGTGCCTGAACTGCACCAGCTGAACATCCTCAAAAGAAGGAAGCGGTGTTCCTGTGAGGTGTGTGTGTGCAGAAGAGCTCACTCCCATCCAAAGTTAATTTAGTGCAAAAGATTAGTTTTGGTGGTGGTAGTTTGGTTTTTTGTTTGTTTGGGTTTTTTTACATAATCACCGGGGTTGGGCTTTCTTCAAAGCATTAACGCCAAACCTGTATTCCTTTGCTGATGTTACCAAAACAGTAACCAAGAAAACTCTCCAAATGTAGTGACAGTTTACAAAGCCATCATTGGTTTATTGCAGCGCAGGGTGCACAGGGGATTTTTTTCTCTTGACATGCACAGCAAGGATCAGAAGCACATTTGTTATATACACTACAAGAATGAATATTCATACAGTTTCTGAGAAGTACATTATACTCATGCAATTTCTGAGAGGTTGTGGCGAATGCACTCGAGCCCCTCCCCCACAGAGTGAACCTTGCCATCGAACTCTGTTAAGTCGCGCTTTTCTTTAAGTGATCTAAACATTGCTGTGCAACAAGCAGAACCCTACATTACTCATCCATGACAGAGGTCCCATCTATTTCCAAGAAATCTAATGTATACGTTAATTATAGTAGCGCACAGGGTGTATAGTACTGATATTGAGAAGCACAGAGCTGCTTTAACAAGATTATTCAAGCCTTTGGTATCATTGAGCTACTTTTGTAAGTTAAGGTTACTATGCACTCTAGTGTAGTTTTGCGTAGTTCAAAGTGGAATTATTAATAGGACTGTAGAGGAAAAAAACACTTTAATGCATTTTCAGATAGATGTCTTTCTCCATTCAAGTGTGAAATTCTCTTCTTTGCCATTTACAGTTGCTGTCACTTTGGCATACATTGAGAGAGGACGATGTCCAACACGCCAGTGGCTGTGGTGACCGGGTCCAACAAAGGGATCGGATTTGCAATTGTGCGGGCTCTATGCAAGCAGTTCCCCGGGGACGTGTACCTGACAGCCCGAGACACCAGCCGTGGCCAGGAAGCAGTGGCAAAACTCCAGGAGGAGGGGCTGCGTGCTCTCTTCCATCAGCTGGATATTGATGATCTGCAGAGCATCAGAGCTCTCCGTAACTTCCTCAAGGAGAAATATGGAGGGCTGAATGTGTTGGTTAATAACGCAGGGATCGCTTTCAAAGGTAGGAATCAGATTGTCTGGGATAGTTGTATGTGCCACAAAACTATGTGGAAAAGGATAGTAGCTTCTTATACAGGACTTGTATGGCAATGGCATGCTACTTCTTTGGCTGCGCAAGCTGCCTACCTTCCTCAGCATGGTGAGAGGGCAATGTGAAATGGCTCTTCGTCTAGCATCTGTTGGGCTAACTGTGCGTGTAAAGATGTTTTCCTGGAGTATTGTATTTGCATCATATACAGGGCATGAAAATACATTAGGCAAACAGTGCACGTGAGCAGAGTTGGGTTTATTGCTTCAGTGCCTGTGAGTTCCACCAGGCCCATGGGAGCCAACCATCTGTGTGACTATCAGCCATGCTCCTTAGGGATCTGTGTTTTCTCTCTTCTGCAAGCTTCATACTTTGTTCTATGCATTATCTGCTCAAGGATTCCAGTTGAAAAAAAAGAATCTTTGGCCCTAGGTGATTTTGTCAGCTTTACTTTAACTTTCTCGGGCCATTCAGTTACCTATAAAACAGTTCACGTAAATCTTGCTGTGCTGAGCAGGAATTTAACCCTTTCTTCCTCTCGTGTACCAGGAGGGCAGGGAAAGCAAGGAATACAACACAACAGTTGTAAGGCAGAAAAATGTGTTCTCTGTGTAGGTGTTCATAAAAACAGATTGAAAGGCTGAGGGAGCTGGGTCTCTTTAGCTTGGAAAAGAGGAGACTGAGGGGTGACCTCATCCATGTTTATAAATATATAAAGGGTGGGTGTCACGAGGATGGAGCCAGGCTCTTCTCGGTGACAACCAACAGTAAGACAAGGGTTAATGGGTTCAAGCTGGAACACAAGAGGTTCCACTTAAATTTGAGAAGAAACTTCTTCTCAGTGAGGGTGACGGAGCACTGGAACAGGCTGCCCAGGGAGGTTGTGGAGTCTCCTCTGAAGACATTCAAAACCCGCCTGGACGCCTTCCTGTGTAACCTCACCTAGGTGTTCCTGCTCTGGCAGGGGGATTGGACTAGATGATCTTTTGAGGTCCCTTCCAATCCCTAACATTCTGTGATTCTGTGAATCATATTAGCTCCAGAGAGAGCAAATCACAGGCTTAAATGAACTACTAGTTCATTTCCCTGCCAGTACAAACTTGTTCTTTACACACTTTCTGGAATTTTTAAACTCTTTACCTGCTCTCCAGTTAGGACATGTTGCTGTTCAAGCACAGTGCTGTGCAGAGTCATCTGCTCACAACATGAGTTAAGGTGGCCTGTCTAGGGCAGGATGGATTAAACCTCACCTGCTGCTGAAGATGGAGCTTCTCACGAAGTGAGCACAGCTTCTCACGAAGTGAGCACTGTACATTTTGCATGGTACCTCGCAGGAAGATTGCTTGTGTTCAAGATCAGCTTAATAGGAGGCAACTCTTAATATGACTGAGCTTCAGGATGTCTTCAAGATAGAGAGGTGTTAAAACCTTGCAGCAACAATTAAAAGGTTGTATCTCTGTCCATGCTTACCACTTACAAAGCTTGCAGGTGTTCAGACCAGTATTTCATCAATTCATAATCAGGGCCTTAGCTCAACCTACTTGTGACAGTGAGTTTGAGCAAGACTGGGATACAACTACAGCAACTGAAGTGCAGTGTGTTTTTCTTGTTGCTGACTGCAGCAGCTGTAGCCTCCATTGAGGTGGGTACCTGGATGGGTAAAATAAAAGCTCCTCAAATTGCTTCAGCAAGATTTGCTAGAGCTCATCTGTAAGTTATCTTAGATTTATTATTGTGGAGCCACTGAACAGATAAATAGGTAAAATAACATGACCAGTGGAGTTCCTGTACATCATAGGTTTGTGTTTGGTTTTGTTTTTGTTTTTTTAATTCAGAATTTGCTTCCAGAGGTTTAGCCTAGACTTTCTTCAAGCTGACAGCTCACTATGAGTCAGTGGTAGGTCATACAATTAAGAAATGTGATAGAGGAGCCAGTTGTAACTGGTGTTGAGTAAGTATCTAGCACAGAGGCTAGAGGGTTTAACACCTGTGTAAGAACTTGCTGTGATGCTTATCTCCTATTTTGGCTTTAATTCTTGCTTCTCAGATTGGTATTTCAACCCAAGTTTGGTTCTTGTTTTGCCAGGTTTCTGCTAGCATCACAGAATTTATGCTTTCTTTATCGTAGTACTCTTTATTATTGCTGTCTGTCAAGGGTTAGATTTACCATTAAATTGAAGTTATTGTTCAGTTTTTGTGCTGCACTACAGATAGTCCAGCAAAGTCCTTAGTCCAACAAAAACTGTTCATGTATGAAGTGATAATGTACCTATGCGTTGCCTTCTGGATGAGTTTCCATGAGAACAGTGGTTCTAGTAACGCTTGTTAAATCAAGGGAGTATGTATCTGTCAGATGTTACAAGTAACATATCTTGTTAGACAAATGAGTGGGTTTAGGAGCGTAGGGAAGCTTCGCTGTTGCAAGGTGGGTATTGAAGCAGGAGTTTGGAGTTGTGTAGATTTTTAGTTTCTTTTCTTCTCCTGCTGTCATAACTCGTGCAATAAAAAGGTCATGATCTGGTTTCATGTCTCGGATTTAAATGCAAGTGATGTGCAAAACTTGATCCCGTTAGTGCCCATTGCTTGGGAGTATATATAAATCAGTCATTATAGCTGTGTTTTGCGATAAGAATACAACTACATTAAATACTAAGTGACCTGTTAATGCTTCTCTCGTGAGTTTACATTGATCTGGGCTATGGAGACAAGTGAAGACCTGCCTAATCTATGTAGGTGGCCTTCATCACTGCAGAGATAGACCTTGCAGCAGAAGAGGAAGAATGTTGTTGAACTCTTACTTCCCCCTCAAAGTGGAAGACGCTTAGCATATGGCTTATTGCTGAGCCAAATTTTCAGCTGATGACACATCCTACCCCACTTTTGGTGGTGCCAAGCTGTCAAATCTGTCTGATGAAATCATACCTGTATGGTGCAGTTCCATGGTCTGCTTATGCTTACCTAAATCAGCTCCCTTTCCTAGCTGCTAATTCCCACTCTTGTGCTAGCACAGATCTGTCAGTTCAGGGGGTGATTTGTGACACAAGTATTTATCAGTGTTGGGGTTTTCTGTTTGTTTGGGATTTTTCAGACTGCACCACATCTTACCCCTGCATTCTTTATAGAAGCTTTTACAGTGTTTGTTGCAATTTGGCACTGCTCTGACTTCAAGTCCCAGCTAAGAACCCAAGACATGACAGCAAAAGAGCCAGGACATAGAAAGAGCGGTCTGCCATGTTGTTGGATGTTAGTACCAAGGAGGTAGTATTAACTTTTACATCTTCAGGAGCAACATCATAGATTCAGGATCATCCTTTCTGATTTCCCCTCTGCCCCCTCCCCTCCCCTGGTATGTCAGGATGGTGGCGAAGTGTTGTGCTATGCATTTAAGAGGAGAGGGCACCTCGAAGTTTAATTGCATGTGGTAGTGGCAGCCCAGACTCTGAGCACCAGGTGTAAGCACCAGCAGGTCAGTGGGCAGATTGGGCAGCACACCATGTGAGAGCAGGCTTTCCTTGTCTCTTCATAATAAAAGGCAGAAAGAAAAATGGCCTGTGGGTTGGCAAATGACTCTGCAGGGTGATACGACTCTCTTGGGGCAAAGCTAAAACCTTTAGCTAAGAAGAAGTAAAAACATAATTACGTCATTATTAATATAATACTGCAGAGCTGGGTCTTTTCATGCATAAGAAAGTGAAAGTTAGTGATGTTGCTTTTTTTTCTTATGTATCTTAATTGATCATATGCCTGTTTCCTAACTATTGAAAAAAAAAAAGGGGGGGGTGGCAGGGATTAGCATAAACTTTTGGGTTTTGCTAACTTGCTAACTTCCTTTCAAACCATAGTAAAATTCTGATTTTTTTTCTTTTTTTACCTCTCACCTTGCTACCATGTCTTATGAAAAGTTAAAGACACAACTCCATTTGCAGTCCAAGCAGAGGTTACCCTGAAGACAAACTTTTTTGGAACCAGGAATGTTTGCACAGAATTGTTGCCTCTTGTGAAGCCTTATGGTAAGTATAACAAAAAGTAGAGAAATAATTTTATATGGATTTGGGTTCTTATTAAATGGGAAAATACTTTCCTGTCTCAGAAGCATGTTGCCTCATAGCAAAAGTGTACCTTGCTGCACTGTAGGTAAAAGAATAGGTGGCCTTTCTTGACCCCCAAAAATGTCTCTGCTGTGTATATTTAAATCTACTTTTGAGCCAGTCACATTCTTCTGTTATGGACTGAAGTGAAATTCTCATGGTGCCCTCGAGAAACATGAAGAACTTACCCATGTTCTGTCCATGATATCTGCATATGGAAATTGTTATTGATTCAGAAAGTATCTTTTGATGATACAACCAGGATAAGGAAGTACCTAAAACCAGTTTTTCAGCTGAGTTTGATATGACATGCCTATTCTTGCTACTGCTGAAGAAAGCTGCTCAACAGGCTGTTGGTCGTTCTCTGTTCTAGATCACAGCCTTTGCTGTATTTGCAGTGTCTAGTGATATAGTTATAAATAGCACTTGAAGACATGCATTCAGTTATCGTGATTTGGTGATGTTAGGAGGAACTGGAAGAAAATGCTTTACCAAAAATGATGAATAGGATGGACCAGGGTCAAAGGAAATAATAAAGAGTTATTAGCAACATGCAAATAGTCTGTACTCATTGGATGACTGTCCTGCACATAATGCTCCTATTCTGGAAACCTGGAGCACTGAAAGTGCCCTGGAACGCTACTGACATACCACAGATTATTTGGAAGGAGGATGTTTTGATCCAATACCCACACCAAATCTAAGGGTTGGGTTTTTTTATATATACAAGTCTTTTCAAGACTTGTGATCACTAAATGTTTTAATGGAAATCTGGAGAAGTTCTTGCTGCTACAAATGAAATTCAGTCTGTATTAACATTTAAATACATCTAGGTTTTTAAGAGAAAAGGAGTAGATGAGTGAGAAGTTGGGAACTGTTATTCCCTAGGGAGGAAGGAAAGGACAGAGTAAATGAATTTTGGAGGCCAGCAGTGGGGAGAGAATAAACAGTGCTGAAATTGCAGTTTAGTCCTCTTGTGCTAAGGGTGAAGGACAAATGTGTGGATAAAGTTTTTAACACAAAGGATTAATTTCTGTGGCTTTTAAGATGTAAATCCTCGCGTTCATTCCCTAGTTCATTATCTGAATGGCTGTGAACTAGCAAGAAAGAGGGAAACAGTGTAACATAATTTTGGGGAAGAGGAGTGAATTACTGACTCAGCTCACTCATTCCTCTGTACTGAAGTGCTGGGAGATAAATAGCTTACTGCAGTTTTGCGTCCTGGGATTGTCTTCAGGTATTCTGTAGTGAAGCTGATGGTCTCACCACGTTAATAACTAGATTGCTTGTCTTGAATTCAGTGTTATTCTGGCTTTTGAGGTACATTCTTACAGCACTTTACTTGAGCTGTTGCAGACTGAAAATGTTTTCCACCAAACTTTGAGAGTGAAGTCTGGTTTCCATTACTGAAAAAAACACTTACTACTATGAATATGCCTACAGATTGTAACAGGCTATTTCCTGGAAGTGTACGTGAAGTTTGATAGGGAGCTTTTGCAGGTTCACGCTTTGAATTACTCTCTGTAATTGAATTCCGTAGAAATACTTGACATTGAGTTAACCATGATCTTCCAGAAGCTCTGCAAAATAGCCTATACAAGATATTTTACAGGTGTTTACCTAAGTAGTGTATACAGTAGAGCAAGCGCACTTCAGTGTCTGGGCTTGTTTAGTGTGTGTAAAAGTAATCAGTCTTTCTTCTCTTTTAACAGGTAGAGTGGTGAATGTCTCTAGTATGGTAATTAACTCAGCTCTGAGAGGCTGCAGCCAAGAACTACAGCAAAAGTTTCGCAGCGACATGATCACTGAGGATGAGTTAGTGAAACTCATGACCAAATTTGTGGAAGATACCAAAAAAAGTGTGCACGAGAAAGAAGGTTGGCCAAATACTGCCTATGGGGTATCCAAAATTGGTGTCACAGTCTTGTCCAAAATTCAGGCTCGGATGTTAAATGAAAAAAGAAAAGGTGACCACATCCTTCTTAATTCCTGCTGTCCTGGATGGGTGAGAACAGACATGGCAGGTCCTAACGCCACTAAATCACCAGATGAAGGGGCTGAGACCCCAGTTTATTTGGCCCTTTTACCTTCTGATGCTGATGGTCCTCATGGCCAGCATCTTAGTGACAAAACTGTTCAAACCTGGTGAGCTTATGTATGTGGGCCCGTGCAAGTGGTAATATGACTGTGGATTATTCTGTGCCCTGGCAGGGGACGTTTACTCAGAGCAGTCTCATCCTGTCCACAGCAGCAGGGTCCTTTTTTATTATTATTACTAATATTGTTATTATTAGTATTATTGTTATTACTATTGTTGTTATTCTTATTCTTACTATTATTATTATTACAGTTATGGTACTCTTCTGGGATTAGGTCTACATGAGGGTGCACTTCCCAACAGTGTCCAGTAGCCTGTTCACAGCATTGACTGTGTACCCTGAAATCTGATTTGTAGGTGTTCCAGCCCAGATGATACAGCTAATTTGGTGTTGCCCTAATGTAGGGGTGTCTGACTTTGTTTACCCGAGTTTACTCTTAATTAAATCATTGCCAGTCCTTTTCCCACTCCTCTGAGACAGATCTCTGACATGGAGTTGGAATGAGGAAACAGATGCCTTACGCTTTCTCAGCGCAACAGATTTATTTCTAGAGACTGTAGTTGCTTCTCGAGGTTGTACAGGATTTCTTAAAGGGGGAGGAATTGTTCTGAGATCTACAGTCTGACCGGTTTGGAGGGAGGCTAATAAGACCAGAACAGAATCACTGCTGTATAGAGATTCCTTATTATCAGTATAAAATGGAATTAATTGAAAATAAAAATAGCAGTGGCATACTATTAATATGAAAAGTTAATCAGTTGGCTTAATTAATATGTATGTCAATAAATGATTACTTATTAATTTGTATTCATGCAAGTGGCTTATTCTGGTACTGAAAATTTGTAAGGTTTGAAAATACACTTTCATTTTCTGTAGCTAAATTTGTAGCTGGAATGTACAGTGTTTGGACAATATAAAGATAAAATTAACTACAGAATTTATATTGTTCCTCAGGACTTGCAGTTCATTTGTTGCATATACAGAAGTTTCCGTATTAAAAACATGGATTAAGTGTTTTCCATGTAGTAGAGAAAACAAACTCAAAATGTTACAATAGTATTGCAAATAGGACTGAAATAGATAATTATCATGGTAACCAAAACAAGTCATCCAAGCAAAATCACAAGTAGAGGAAGCAATGACAGGAGAGCACCCAACTTGTTTTCCCACTTTAAATGCTGGTTACTACATTTTAAATGCTTAATCTTGAAGGGTTGCCGGAGCACTTCAAGCTGTCAAGGTGAGGCTATCTGGCAGCAGAGGCAGCCTGGGGGTAGGGCAGGGTACCTGGCACAGCCCCAAGCTGTGGGGTAGGGGCAGGAGTGAGGTGGGACTTGGTCAGCCCCAGGGTATAACCCTGCGGATCTTTCTCCACCCTGTCCTGCCAGCCAGCACAAAAGCCATGGTGGGGGCTCCAGGGCCCTGCCCCATTTTTCCCACAGAGCAGGGTGTGCACAGCATTGAGGTCTGCACGGGCAGGCTGCTCTCCTCTTCCTCTTGCTGTGAGAAGCTGAAGGAGCTGGACATAATTGCCTGTAAACCTGTCATTTGTAGTGACAAATCAGTAATGGGCATGTTAATTCTTAATCAGGAGTGAACAAGACAATGCCAAAGTGGCTTAGCGGACTGGGCTTTACATTGGCTCCCTCTGTGTTCAGAGAAGCCTTGGATCAAAAGACGTTTGATATAAATAATATGTCTGGTTTTAGTAGTCACTTATCAGCACAGAACAAAGGTGTGATTATTAGTTAGTTTTTTAAGGATACAGTAGCTATTGTTTTTATGAAGATGGAACTATTGCCAAATAGTCATGCCCCAGAGCTTGTTAAAGTGAAAGATGAATGCTGCCCCAAAAGTTCTCATGGTAATCTATACTCAATGAAGAAAAAAAAAAATCTCTGAGATCTTTAGTTTAAGGGCAACAGATCAGTTACAAAATGCCTGTGTAAGGTTTTTAATGCACTTGATGTACTATCTGCAGACTGCCTGTAGTATGTTAGCTCCAAAAGCCATCCAGTTGATGCAGTAATTTGACAATCATTCTGATGTGCAACAGAAAGAACCATGGTTTGTACATGCTCTTCTAGTTGTGTTAATAGCATCTCAGCAAAATAAAACATGACTGTTCTGATTTGGTAGTTTGTGCACGACTTTAACAGATGTAATTCAAAAGAGGAGAATCATAACTAGTTCTTTATACTTGACATGCTGCTTGAGTCATTAACTTTCAAAAGTTGTGTGCCCTTCTGGTTGGCACATACAAACTTTCCAAACAAACCTTGACCCAGCTTTTGTATGGTTTGTGCAAAGACCAGACTGTAAGAGTCCTAGGTACCTTTACCATGTCTGATAGTATTTGTTAAATACAAATTAGTTTCTAACTATCTCTTCTACTCTATAAAGCTCCTTCTTAAGTCTAACTCAGGATCTGTTTTGTTGCGCTTTTTTTTTTTTTCCATTCAGGCCAAATAAATTATAAGTTTGAAAGTTTTACAAAAGATGTACTTCAAATTCTTATATCAAGCCCTTTCACAGTGCCTGTTCTTTGCTAAACCTACTAACCCTGCTTCAGGGTAAGGAAGCAAAGTGGAAGATGATGGCTAAGTGGTCATCTTCAGAAATATAATTTCTCACACTGAAATTGATTATAATACAGACAGTTTCCTCTGGTATGAACAGAGGACAGATCTTTCCACAACCTTTGCAGCTGTGGTGCAGTACTCGAGGAAGGAAAATCAGCTGTATGAAAGTAACCTCAGCTGCAGGAGGTAGAAACAAGAGGCAGAAAATGCTCGTTGTCCACAGGACCAGTCAGAGTCAGGAAGGAGCTTATGCAGGAGAAGGACATTCCCCCGTGACAGTGGCAGCAGGATTGTGTCCTGGGAGCAGCACTGGGACCATGCTGGGCAGCCAGCCAGGGGAGGGCTGTTTGCTGAGAGCAGAATGAGAGGACAGGCTGTACAGTGTGTGTAGCGGGCTGGATCTTTGGGTGGAGCTTGCATTGTTCAACAATATTTTTTTTTTTTTTTAAGCTACCTCCCTGCTTCTCTCCCATGTCCCTTGTGTCTGAAGTGTTTTGTTTCTTTCAGATTCTGGCACGCTTCCTGAGTAGTTGTTGTTTAAAGTTTAAGGGTTAGGAAAGGGATTTAATAATAATGGTCTGTTCTACTGTATAAAACTTCTACGCATGATTTACTGTTTTTCTTTTTACATCGTGTCACTAACATTTTTAATACAGAATCTATTAGCCAAAGAAAATGTCTGGCAACGCAGTAGCTGTGGTGACACAGGACAATGAAGGAATTGGACTCACAATTGTGAGAGCTCAGCGGAGGCAGTTTCTTGGGGATGCCGTAGCTTGTGCAGGACACAGGCGGCAGTGGCAAGACTTTGGGAATGGAGACTGAACCTGCTGCCAGATCCGCTGGATATAAACAGTGTGGAGGATCTCTGGGGGACTTTCTGAAGGAGATGCTATAAACATCCCAGTGTGCTGGTTAACAATGCAGCCATCATTTTCAAAGACTGTAGTAGGCCGGCTGTTTGGCAGAGCTTTGCTTTGGAAATCCAGTGATCTAAAAGCATGGGAGCAATCAGTAAGGAAACAGGTCTGCTTTAAACCTAGTTGAATCTAAAAGGGATCACTGCCAGGTAATGTCTATCTGAATCTCCTGCAATGCTGGTAACTACAGCATGGACCAGACTTTCGTATCCATTATGGTTCCAATGCAGTGTAGTGCAGTGCATTTGGTTTTCAAAACTGCACTGTAGACGTGCCTAGGGAGTTTGAGGTCAGTTTACCTGAAAAGATGAAGAGACTGTATCTAGCTTAACACGTTGTTTCCTTAAATTTGCCATTTAAGTGGTTTCCTCTATAAGTTATAAAGGTGACAAGAACTCTTGAGAATTAATTATGTCCATACTCCTATAGTGATATGATACAACATGTAGGCAGTGCCCTGACTTTGCGTACTGTGAGGTTCCTCTCAGCCTAAAAATGTGTCAAGAAAATTTAGATTATATATGCTGCCCAGTATTGCTTAAATCGCTTAAATGCAGAATATAATTCAAACTCCAGTTTCATGTTAGTATAGGAATGTTTTTAGCTTTTTAATCTCAAATAATGAAAAAAAAGAAGGAATAACAATGATATTTTACAATGGAGATTCTTCAGTTTTCATTTTTGTTCTGCAAAGACTTTACTTCGGACCTGATAAAGGAAACTGTCAGCTGGATGAAGTTCTGATCTTGGAGAACAGTTTTCATTGTCTATAGATTGCCTGACCAGGTTAGCTATTCATAGCACTTACATTTGAATTAACAATACCCAACTTCACATTTCCCAGTTTGGATTGTTGTCTCGTCTTTGGACTCTGCTCACTGATCTAGAGTTGTGGTTGCTCAGCACTCTTAAAATCCTACCCTTGCTCTCTTCAGGTATGTACCCGCATGCTCACACACCCTGATCTGATGGGCATTGCTTGGTTTGAGTTAGACACAGTTTAGAGGACATATGGCAGTAGTGGCTCCAGTGGTGTTATATTTGTGAATGTGTTGTTTTAGACTCTGCTAGGGAGATAAAATACTGAAAGCAAGCAACTTATTAAACTTCTTCCAGTAAATAATAGAAATGCCATACAGCTTCGTGGCAGAAATTTCATATTTTAAATTGCAAGGGATATTTCTGAAAAAAAAAAATCTGAGAAGTGATCTATGATTGGAGTAGACTTTTCTAGTACAAAACAAACAGATTTATGACAATGTCACATGGAAGTCAAAGTGAACGTTCATTAGATTGAAATACAGTCTGGCTGTCTGCAGGAGTGATTACATCAGTAAATCTATTACTTGATCCCATCCCAACGGCCAGGATTTGGCATGGCCAGTGCTGCCATGGTGCATATAACAAACTGATTTATAGCCTTTCCTGAAAAGAAGTCTTGAACAGTTGGTGTGATAGGCATGCTTTGAATTAGCATAACCTCTGATACAGAAAAAAACATTCAGAGTTATTTTTCAAATTATTTACCAATCAGCACATTTGGAAGCACCAGAGCTGAGGAAGTGGATTGGTCTGGACATTGGCTAGTTTTGGTGAATGTTCTGAGCAAAGCAGGCTGAGCACTTCTTTGGCCTCTCTATCAGGAGATGTTCTGATGCCTGCTGGCAGCTGACCTGACACAGCAGGAGGCCAGGAGAATCTCTCCTCTCCACCTGGCTGCCTGGTTCTTTGAAGTTCTAGAAGACCTCTTTCTTGTGGTAAAAGTATCAAATGGGTTCAAAAGTTAGGTGGAAATCAGAATGAAATTAGTATAGTTAGGCACCCATATAAAACTGGTGCAAAGAACAAAAAATTACAGAAAAAGAACTTCTAAATAGATAGCAAACTCTCAGAGACCAATTTTAAAATATTTTAAGTAACATGTGATATTTTAGGACATAAATATCCTGTTGTCCCATCCCAGCAGGCAAGATCAGGTATGAGTTAACTCTGGGTACTCTGCGTGGTAACACAAAGTGACGACAGATGATCACTTGAGAGGTCCAATTCAATCATGAATTTACTAAAAGCACTCAGTGGAACTACCGATTACAGCAACTAGTGACTTGGCAAAAGTCTGTAACTATGTCATAAAACTTAGCAACACTTTAACAACAAAACCCGACTAAAAACAGTGGCTTGGCAACAGTTGTTGACTATAACATAAAACTTAACAAGACTTCAGCAGCAGAACTTAAAATGATATTACTTTTATATGTTCAGGAAGAAGAGAAAAACAGAGAAGAAAAATGAGGTAGGTATGTTAGACTAAGATATCAGAAAGAGGGTAAGATATCCCTGCTCCACAGGCTGATTGGTCCCGTAACGTCCTCTGGAGGGAGTGGATGCACGGAAGACCTAGGTCATGCTGCACAATGCACACGACACCACCTCATGTCACATGTGAGATCATTTTATAACCCAGTTCATTTACATGCGAGATAGGAGAGGGCAGTTCATCTCCTCCCTCTGCTCACTCTTCATGCTAATTAAGAAGACTTTTCTGGCAATGGATCTGTGATCATCAAACTAGTGGGAATTTCACAGTACTGACCAGAAGTGAGTTGTTTTGTCCGTCAGGGGTAGCTGTTGGTTCATGATTTCTCCTCACAATTGGTTGTCTGCCAGGTGGTTCATCTCTGATCATCCCAATCAGACTAGGAGGCCTTGACAGCAACACTGTTAATTATGTCTAGCAACCCTGTTAATTGTCTCTATCTCAAAAATTTATGCTTTGTTTCACAGGACCTTGGGAAAGAAAAGACAAGGCGTCTGCCTCCACAGTCCCCTATCTTTTCTGCCCAAAGTAGCAAAAACCAGATGTTTAAGGCATAACATAGCCCTTCATTTTGCTAAGGATGGGAGGAGCGCTTCCAGGTTGTCACATCTGTGTTATGGATGTATCAAAAATGCAAGTTCTTTGCTCAGTTGAGCACGTATTCAGAAGCACTGACCTTCATATCCAAGAACTAAGCTACACTACCTTTGAAAGTTATAATAACCTAAAATTTTGAAATCAAAACTGATGGCATTGCAGTTTGGAAAGATAAGCCATGTTGATGCCCATTATACTGAATATATCTACTGCTGTGTATACCTAAGGAAAAGTGGTATATTCAAATGATCAAGTCAGTTTATTTTATTGAGAGACTCATCTGAATTCAGAACTTGATTGCTTGTATGCTCTAATACCATCCCATTTATTTTTAAATTATGACAGATCTGCAATAAAGCTGTAAATCACTGTCAAACATTTTAATTTTTTGTCACACCCATTCCCCACATGTGTTACACACTTCTCTGAGGTTACCCAGCCTTTCAGATGTCTGTGCTGATCTCAGTCAATACTGACTTCCCAAAGGGATGGAATGTGCAGGAGCTGCGCAGGCTGTATGAAAGCTTGTGAACAGCTGCTCAGGTTTTATAGTGAGGTAACACATGCTGAAGCTGTGCCAGTGGTGCTTTTTGTACCTGGTCCAGCTTTTGGAGATGTACACAGCTGGGGAGTGAAAACACACATGGAAGCCTTCCTGTCTTCCCATCTTGCTTCCATCCTTCCAGCATGAGCATAAAGCAGTCTCATTAGCTGCCAGTAACCGTAGCTTTTATTTGCTAGAAGAAAAACATGCCATATTGTCTAAATGAAATCTAGCTAGAAAGAGGAAAAACGGGTGGTGTGAGAAAAATAAAAGAGTGTATTAACATGAAACTTACTGGAGATCATTGCTGAAACAGTATCCATCATAATCTTAAAAGCCACTGTTTCTACTCTCTCATCTTGAAAATAACTGAGCGAGTGGGTTTTCCTTGACTTTTTCAGCTACTTTGAACTACCAGGATTATGTTCTGTTTGCACGTAAAAAACCAAAGCAAACCAAAACCTGAGGTTAATCACTTTCCATGGGTATTTTGCTAGTTTCTTTTTTATTTTCTTTTTTTTTCCTTCCTTTCTTTTTTTTTTTTCCGTTAGAGTACTAAAAATCTAGCACATCAACTTTCTTTCAAGCCTTTTATAAAGAACAGAGGTCTTCTTATATTGGACTTGAGCCTTTTATAAATGTGACACTTCAGTCCCCGTGAAAGCTGAGTCTCCGAAATTTGTCAAAGTGTTCCATGCCTAAAACCAGATGGAATAGAAGCAAAACTCTTAAATTTGCCTTCACTGTGTTCACTGTAACGGAGGCGCTGAAACCTTCTTCGCGCATGGACGCGCACACCCGCGGCCGGCGGTGCGACCCCCCCAGCGTCGGGGGCGGACGCGCCAGATTGCGGCTCCGCGCAGCCGCCGCCTTGTTTCCAGACCCGCCGAGGATGATGCAACGAAGCAAAAGGAGCGGCCCGGGCCGCCGTCCCGACGCTTCCCCCGCAGCCCCGCGGCCGGGCGGGTCCCCGATGGGTCTCCGGCGGGTCTCCAGCGGGGAGCGGCCCCGGGGCTCCGGCGCGCCGCGGGCGGGGAGCGCGGGGCCGTCCGGCCCGGTGCCGCCAGGGGGCGCTCGGCACCAGGGCCGGGCGGCCGGGGTGTACCATTTCCCCGCGGGGGCTCGCTGATGACCTGCTCCGGGCAGTAGCGCTCACTGACACCCGCAGCCTTCCTTCAGGGCTTGACAGCGGGGAAAGACGAGAGCGGCCGCCGCCGGGCGGGGACACCCGGAGCCCTCCTGCACCGGTCTACGGGCTTCCTTCCACCCGCGCTGTGTCCAGTGGTATCGCCCCAGCTGCCGACTGCGGCGCGGCCCTTGCGGAGCGGGAGTGGTTGTGGGGTGTTTTTATTTATTTTTTTTCCCCCCCCTTCTCCCTCCCGTTGCCATAGCGACCGCGGGGAGCCGCCCCCCCCGCCCCGCGCTGGGCTGGGACACGTCGCCGCCGCCTCCGCCGCCGCCGGCCCGGGAGGTCTGCGGGGCCCTTGCCAGGTACGGCGGTGGCGGGGAGCGGAGCGCCGTCGCGCCCGGGCTCGGCGGGCGGGCCTGTGCTTGGGGAGGGGCGGGCGGGAAACGCGCGGGCATCGGAGGGTGACCCGCCGGGGGCGGCCGGGCGGCGGGGGCCGTTGGTGGCCCGGCCGAGGGGGCAGCGCCGCTCGCCGCCGGCGGGGGAGCCCGCCCTGTCATCGCCGCTGTCGCAACCGGCACGGCCTCGGCGGTGCCCGCCTGGCAGGTGAGGCTGGAGGGAAGCTGCGGCGGAGCCTCGCCCGTCCGCGGTCGGGGGTGTCCTGGGGAGCCTCCCGGGCCGTTCCCGCAGGGCGGGCCCTGAAAGGGGCCCCGCTCCGCCGCGGCCGGTCCTGCCGGGGGGCAGCGTCCCCCATGCGGGGGCCTGCCCAGCCGCAGCCGGGCTCTGGAGGCGCCAGCAGCCGACGGCGAGGAGCGGTGGGCGGGGGTTGCCCGCAGAGGCCCCGCAGCCCCGGCGAGGCAGCGTCTCGACCCTTGGGGTCAGCGGCAAAGCGCCCGCCTCGTTAACCTGTCGTAAGACAATGCTGAGAGTTGATGAGTAACCATGAACGTCTCCATTGACTGAGGAAGTTTGTGGCCTGGGATTTGGGAGATGCAACTGAAGGTCACTGGCAAGTGGCTTTTGGTTTGGTTTGTTTTTTGTTTGCTTGGTTCGTGGGGGTTTTGTTGGGGTTTTTGCTTGTTTGTTTGTTTGTTTAATCTTCCTGCCTTTGTATATAAGCACAAATACGATCTACTGGGCATGTTTCGATTATTGATTTTTTGCAAACCTTACTGACATCTGACAACGTAGGTACATGAACATCAATATACGCTAAATCATTAAGTCCGTCGCTGCTTTTCTGGATGGGAATACATTATTCACCTGTCTTTTCACAGCAAAGTCCAAAGAAAGTGTCTTAAGAACTGAATAAGACATTTTTTTCCCCCAATTGAAGTTTTTGGTTTGGTTCTTTCTTGAATAGTACATTCTATTTTACCCTCGGAACCTAATTAGATTTTACTTAAATATACCAGGTTTTAGTGCTATGAGAATGTTTTAAGACATAATTTTCACAGAAGGTTTAGAACATCTTCAAGTGCTGTTGGTATTTTGATTGATTCCTGTTCTCTAAGTGGATTCATGTGGGCATATTGCCTTTACAAATGAAGAAATTTGATGTATTCTGTCAGCAAAACAGCTGCCCAATTCTAAATGATCCAGGCAAATCTCTCATTTATGAAAGTGGCAGCACTCTTGACTTGGCAGAGTATGAATACAATCCGATAGTCCAATGATTAAAGTGCTTAAGTGAGATGAGGGAAAAATTCTTGCCCTGCATGTTTTGGGGCAGCGTCTATATCAGATTACTCGTAAATGTTGCTGACACTGTATTACAAGTTTGCTGCTTCATTAGGTTTTATGGAAGGGTTGGCGTTTTTTTTATACCCATGTTGGAGGAAGGATAGCTGTATCCCAGATCACTGCTATACCTTGCTGTGAGAAACACTGTGTACATCCTGGTAAAAACAGAAAATTAAACCCTTACTGTAGCAAAACAAACAAAACCACCCAACCAAACATGGCCCTGATGATATTGTGTTAGAATTTTTTTTTTTTACATAGAGGTGGGTCTGGGTTGAATGACATAGAGAATGACCTAATCCTCCTGTCAATGAGACCAAAAGTGGCTTAAACCTGCCTTTAAAATATTTTTTCTTTTGTGAGTGCATCCGGCATTTTTCTGAGAGTTTACCACCAAAATCTTGATGCAGTTATCGTTGTTCATTGAAGCTAATGAATGATACATAGTTGTTCCATTGATTTTAAGTGCTGTGAGAGATATTTTGAAAGGATATAGAAGACTGCTTAGATTTATTTTTGTGTATAAACAGTAGGAAAATAAAAGCAGGTCTCTTTCAGAAACATTACAAAGTGTTTTGTTATAGGACTGAGTTTTCTTTTCTGTGTATATATATAGCACAGATTTACCTAAACCTGGCATTCCTAAACATAAGCATCTCTCTAGAAGAATATTTTTATATTAGCTAACAGGAGAACTAGTGTCGTAGGTGGCATAGGAGTGAAGGTATGATCTTTGAGTACATAAAATCCAGCAACCCCTGTTTCCCGTTGTTCTAAAACAGATGTGGTTTGCTTTTTTAATCCGTGTTGCAGAATACGAGAAAATCAGGTCAGAATAACTTATTTTTCCTCCATAAAAATATACGGATACTTTTTGGTGAAGTGTAAGATTTGAATGCATGCCTTGACACTTTGGCACAGCACCTTAGTCTTGTACTTCAGCATCTGCTGCTGACCAGTTGAGATGCAGAATTCTGAGGATTACTTCTGCTGTGGGCTGAGAGGCTCTTTAGTGGGATTCCTCTGGAAGGTTGAATTTTGATATGAAATATTTCACATTCTATGGATACAGGTAACCTTTCAAAACACTGCACAGATGATAAGTTATGAAAACTCTTTACTTCTCCCTAACTCCTTGTCAGCACTTTGAGTGTTTATAATGAGACTTCATGTTCCTTTCCTTTGTTATTGTGTGAGAGAGCCACGTGCATGCAAGGAAATACATGTTTCATAAATAGGAAAATTTGACTGCAAAACTTCTAAAACAGACAGTGGGAAGTTGGAGTCATGCTGGTTACATTATTTTTAACTTTGTTTTGAAACTTGATCAGATGTCTTGTTTATTGTGATCTGTCAGTGCTTCTACATATTTATTGTGGCCTTACAGTTCTTTATATTTGCCAGAACTTAAATGCAGGTTATCTTTTTGTAACTGTGTGTGTGTTTTAGTTTACCAGGAAATTGTACCTTGCTATGAGAACTAAAGATGGATCCAGAAGAGCAGGAGTTACTTGGTGATTACAGATACAGAAATTATTCTTCAGCGATTGAGAAAGCTTTGAGAAACTTTGAATCATCAAGTGAATGGGCGGATCTTATATCTTCCCTTGGCAAACTCAATAAGGTATAATGTCACAGGAATACTTTTTTCATTTGCTTATTATCTTTGTATTGTTATTAACTTTTTTTGTAACTTACGGTATTTAACAGAATTGAAAATTCAATTAGGAAAAATACTAGTTCATCAAGGAGGCGTACTGGAAGCAGCTAAGTCAGTATCTTTTATAAAAGTGTGAGAAATGCTGGTAAAAACAACAGAGGCTTCCTTCAAATTCTATTTGTTTCCTTTTTTCTGCTAAGTTAATTTTGGGGTTGCATTGAAGAAACCCTCAGGATGCTGGTTACTCACTCCAGAGCAGCTAAAAAAGTCTTTATATAGAACAGGAGGTCACAAGTATTAGTATATACTACAAGTCAAAATTTGTATTTAAAGATCACATTTACTTGACCATATCCCTCCCTTGTATTTGGTGAAATAATTGATTTGCTGCTGATGGTGTCTTCTGTATGACCATGAAAAATATGGCTGAGTATAGGAAGAAAGATAAAGACTTTTACGGGAAAACACCTAGGACATGTGTCCTCTCCTCCTGCCCGAGAAACGAAGTGTACATTGTTTGTCTCCCACTTAGTCTCCTTTAAAATAAAACTCTTCCTCAGTGTACACGGGGCAAGAGTAGTTACAGTCATTAAGGAAATAGGGGTGGGAGGAGGCAACTTCTGCAGAATTCGTAAGGAAACATCTGTTGTTACTCGATAGATGCCTCATGTGCCTTTGCTGTTGTTGCTAAGCCTTAATTCCACAGAGGTGTCAAAGGGCAGGAAAATCCCTAGAATGATAGAATATCACGAGTTGGAAGGGACCCATAAGGATCATGGAGTCCAACTCCCTGCTCCTCGTCAGACTACCTAAAACTAAACCATATGACTTAGAGCATAATCCAGACACTCCTTGAACTGTGACAGGCTTGGTGCTGTGACCACTTCCCTGGGGAATCTGTTCCAGTAACCAACCGCTCTCTCAGTGAAGAACCTTATCCTAATGTCCAATTTTACTTCTCCTGATGCAGCTTCATTCCATTTCCTCGTGTCCTGTCTCTGGTCACCAAAGAGAAGATCAGCAACCCCTCTCTGCTGCCCCTCTTGAGGAAGTTATAGACTGCAGTGAGGTCACCCCTCAGGCTTCTCCAAGCTGAACAAACCAAGTGACCTCAGCTGATCCTCCTAAGTCTTGCCCTCAAGACCTTTCACCATCTTGGTCACCCTCCTCTGGACACACTAATAGTTTGATGTCCTTTTTACATTGGGGTGCCCAAAACTGCCACAGTGCTTGAGGTGGGGCCACACCAATGTGTTGCAGAGTGGGACAATCACCATCCTTGACTAGTACTATCAACGCTGTGTGTGACACACCTCAGGACACAGTTGGCCCTTTTGGCTGCCAGGACATGCTGTTGACTCATATTCAACTTGCCATCAACCCAAACCCCGAGATTGCTTTTTGTGGGGCTGCTCTCCAGCCTCTTGTCCCCCAATTTATATGTATAACCAGGATTATCCTGTCCCAGGTGGAGAATCCGGTACTTGCTCTTGTTAAATTTCATGCAGTTGGTGATTGCCCAGCTCTCTAGTCTGTCCAGATCTCTCTGTAAGGCCTCTCTAGCCTTGAGGAAGTCCACAGCTCCTTCTAGTTTAGTATTGTCAGCAAACTTAATTAACGTACAATCAACTCCTTGGTCCAGATCATTTATAAAAATATTAAAGAGCACTGGCCCTAAAATTGAGCCCTGTGGAACCCCACTGATGAGTGGCTGCCAGACCGATGTAGCCCTTTGCTCCCAATCTGTCATCCAGTTGCTCACCCAGCATCTTATGGACTTGTCTAGCTGTGTTCTGGACAGTTTATCCAAAAGGACACTGTGAGAGAGTATCAAAAGGTTTGCTAAAGTCCAAAAAACCCACATATACTGGCTTCCCTTGGTCAACGGGAAGGCTGACCTTGTCATAAAAGGAAATGAAGTTGGTTACACAGGACTTTCCCTTCATGAACCCATGCTGTCTATGACTAATGACTGTGTTGTCTCTCATGTGTTTTTCAATAACTCCCAGAATAACCTCTGTAATATTACCAGGTGCTGAAATGTGACTAGCAGGCCTGTAATTACCAGGGTCTTCCTTCTTACCCTTTTTGAAAATTGGGACATTTGCCAAATTGAGGTTTTTTAAGGATGGCCATGTTCTTTCTCTTCTGAGAAGCTGGATATTGCCCTGGCAGGAGGAGTCACACATTTCTGCCTTCACAGTTTCACCCTGATTGCTGTTGAGTCAATAAAGTTAGAGGCCTTCAGCATGATTCTCTCAAAAGACAAAATAAATAATTAGGGTGCGAGATTTCTTACCCGTGGCAAGACGTAGACCTTGATCTTTTGTCTTGACCTAGATGAATACACTGAACTGATTAGCACCTGTCTGAAACTCTGATTCAGGTACAGAATTGCGACAATATGTAGCAGCATAGTACAAACGAAGCAAAGAAGCTTTTAGCTGTTACATCAGTCCATCTGCTGTGGTATTACATGGGCTTAATTGTTTTAGGAGCTTAAGAACCAGTAGAACAAATCATCCCATGTTCATCTGCTTCTGTCTGTTATATGAAAATAAGGATGATGTGTCAGGGGAGTGTGCCACCAAAAGGAAGATTGTGAAATAAGATGTCAATAGCTATTGTCTTAACTCTTATGATTACTTGGTGTCTTACATCCTGAAACATAAATATTGTTGTTGAGTTCTGTTAGTGTTGGGGATGGGGGGAGGTGTTTCTAATATAAGAGCCTAATTTCTTCTACAGTCAGTTCTGAGGGTGAATGAATGAGCAGGGAGAGAATGTGTAGGAGGAAGGAGATCAACAGTATCTCCGTGATAAAAATGTTTTTAAACAGTGCACATGGTTATGTTCAGGAACCTGGGTGTCAGTAACTGATGCACAGTGATGCTTATTATAAAGAAAATGCAGAAATGCTGAGAAAGAGAGAGGCAAAAGAGGATGAGTAAGTCAAGGGGTTTCAGAAGTACAGCTCTACTACTTCTTTTATTACTACTTAGCTACCACTGAGAGTGGTTTTCCACAGTTTCTCTGTTGCTTCCCTGGTTCTAACTGATGTTTCACAGTGACTTGTAGAACCAGGGAAGCAAGAGAGAAACCAGTTGACTTTAATCTGAATGGTCAGCCAAACAGGTCGGTTTGTAGATCTAGAATGATTGGTTTTTGTCAATTAGTGGAAATGAGGCTTATCTAACTTCAGATGACTTCAGTGTGGACAGTTTCATGTTGAATCACTTTTAGGCAGAGAGAGGAATAAGGGGTTTTATTTGTTGTTGTTGTTGTTGTGACTCATCTCTTGCTATTTAAAGTAGGTCAGATGAACGCTGTCCTAAAATTGTGTGTGTTCCTTACTGGTTTTGTAGGGAACCTGAGGTGAGTTACTGCAGTTTTGGCCATGTTTTTTAGCTGACATAGGCTTCCAAGGTTAGGTAAGATGAATCTCTACTGCAGTGTTCCGAACAGAACTTCAGGTAGGAAGTGTGAGCATGAGTGAAGGATGGAGAGAAACTATGTTTTCTAACAAAAGCTAGAATTTGCTAATTTATGCTACACCCCAAGTTTGTAAGGGAAAGATTTTGGGAGTTTTAATTTACATAGTGTGGATGTTACGCATCATCACGGTGAAGGAGAAACCATGGAAAGTGATGTTTATAAAGATGTATAGGGAACATGAATGGACAGATGAAAATGGGTGGATTAAACAGGCAGTAAATGAGGATGTTAATGTTTTAAAGAGGAGCTTCAGCTTTGCCTTGAAATTCATTCATATTCCAGTTGTAAATATCTTTCTGTGCTTAGCTTCTGTTCGAGCTCTAGTTACTATAAGATGGTCATCTAGCTGCAGCCTAGGCTGCTCCATGCTTCAAGAAATAGGATTATTCTCTTCTCAGTACTGTTCTTGGATACAGCTGTGAACCATGTTTTTGTTGTTTTTGCAAATCTGCATATGTTCACTGTTTGAAAAGCACTGTTTTGTGACTAAGGTTTTCAGACGTTCAGTACAGATTGCTCCATCCAGAATATAGTAATCTCTTTCAATTGTCTCTGTACTAAAATGAGACTGTGTTATTTCTGAATTTGCCAGCTCGTTCCAATGTTTTAAAAGGATACAACTCTGCAAAATCACTTAAATACTTTGATATAAAAAAATGCAAGGGGGGAGGGATGTTGTCTTTTTAAACCTAGGAATAGGTGGTGGTTCAGCATTATGTGGGCTTGTCAGCTAAATGGGTGCATTTAACATCGTTGTCATATCCAAAATGCTTGTCACTGTCTATTCAGAGTCTAAACAGATAGGTATATTATATAAAATATGTATAAAAGTATTCTTGTAGGGGGAACTTCAAGTATTTAAGAGGCTAAAAAGATGAAGTTAGGAAAATCCAAGTGCATAGTTTGCATTAGGGTTTTTAATTCAGATTATAGGCATATCTTTTCTATAAATTCTAAGTCTGGATGCAGGTGAACAGTAGATGAGTGACACGGTTTGCAAAATGAAGAACAGAGCAGTAGTAAATATTGGATTCCACAGCCTGCCTTTGTAAGGAAACTATGAAAGGAGGCTTTAAAAAAAAATCTCTGAAATATAGTGATTCACAGAAGAGCACAAAATTTCACTGGGTTTTTGGCAAGTGAATATTTAAACTCCCCTGTTTGTTCATTTAATCCGTATATATTAAAAAACAACAATAACAACAAAAACCCAAACAAAAAAACCCCAGCCAGCTTACAAAAAAAACCCTCCAACCTGCATCTGCTTGACAAGAATAACAGTCAGGATTTTGCCGTGTTTATTGGCAGAAATACCTCCACCAACAATTTTTCAGCAGTATTTGGATATCAGTGGTGTGAAACTTGCACAGAAGCTTTACTAGTGACTGTTGCCACTGGGCCTGGCTGGCAGGCCAGTGTCCCTTCTCTGAGCAACATTTTCATTTATAGTTATTGTTCACCATGAAAACAAAATATTATAATCTTTGAAATATCAGTTGTTCTAGGGGGATTTATTTTATGCTTTACAGCATGGTTGACTTGCTCGGTAATGGTAGCAATGTTTGCTCTAAAAGGGCACTTTCAAACTGCTTTTTATCCTGGGACATAGCATGAGTGTGTACATGCACAGATTATAAGTTCTTACAATACTAATTTTCAGTGTTTAGTCTGCAATTTCAAAGTATTTTTTTTTAATTTGACTTTGAATAGAAAATAAGTATGTTACTTTTTGCTTCTGTAGGCTTTTCTTGCTTCAAAAACTTGAAGGTGAATATGATCTTAACCAAAGACTTGATCTGTTTGGAGTGGGAGAGGACAGAGCGTAGAAATCATTGCAGCTGCACAACTATTGTTCGTGCCAGTAGTAACACTTAATGTTACAGTATGTCTGTTCTTGAGGGGAGAGAAGAGAAGAATTCTTCTGAAATGCGTATTTAATGAGCATAGCCTTTAATTACACCAGTTGTTTCATATGAGAACTCTGGCCTTTATAACAACTGCTGGGCAAATTACAAACACAAGCACCACTTGCCTTCTGTTGAAGGCAAACTTTGTCTTTGAGGAGAAGGGAAGCTTTGCCTCTTAATTGCTTTATGGAACTTTACCACACCCGATGCACAAATGCAATGTGCAGAACTAGGGATATTTTATATATATTTTTTTCCCCCTTTTTTCAATATAACTCCAGCTCCTAGTTCACAGTTTCCTCACAACCATCTTTCACCTTTATGCTGCTATTTTTATGGAAGCTGGAGCTCTGTTTAGAATTTTTTTACTTACTTGGAAAATGAATCAGTGGAAAATGGAATCACAGGCTCTCCTTCTCCCCCTCTCCTCCCAGCCACTGTTGTCTAAAACAAGAATTAGGGTATCTCCTAGTTGAAGATAAGATCATAAATTGATGTACATGCTGCTTTTTTTCTGGAATTCTACTTTTGTAAATAAAAATACGTACTTGATTTGCTTGTTTTTTTCATATCTAGGCAAACTGATCCAGCTGATCTCTACTGCTGCTATAAAGCAGTACAAAATAACTTAAACCAATAACTGTGGAAATGTGAATATTCCTCTGTGTATGTGTGCCTGTGTTTGTTTTGTTTTAAGGCATATGTATACACTGCTGCAAAGAACAGATAGTCTTCTCTTTCTAACCTTTATAGCCCACATTCAAAGAAACTCTGAGCATGCTTATGCATTAGAAAATGCTTAGTATGTTTAAGATATTTTCTAGTCAGTCATAAGGAAAAATAACCTGTAAATAAAAAGTTGAAAACTGGACATGCACATGAACGCTAGTCACTACTTTGCATGTCTCATTTTTTCCTGACTTACTGATTAAAGTCTTTATTTTAAAAGCCACTGGTAGGTTGAATACTTCTTGGTTTTCTGGGATTGTTGATTTCCTGCTGATCTGTGAAAACCAAACCCTGGGATGATACATTAAGCATGGAGAGCTTGCTGGCAGTTTGGGCCTTTCAAGCCAACCCTTACTAGCAGTTCCAGTGATATTTAACACTTCTGCCACCATAACTGCTCATGTGGAAAGCAGTTGGAGACAAAGAGAGAAAATAGATCATGAATGGGCTTCCACCCATATGTAAATAAAGATGGTTAAATTAAGCTCACAGGAATCAAAAGAATGGGTGAATAGTAGATGTTGAAACCTGTGAGCAGAGTTGTCCATCTGCAGTTGTTAGTATTGGATTCTGAATGTGGAAGCCATCGTTTAGAATGGGATCTTCATCTGCATGCAGTGCCAATGATACCAGCCTTGCAACCACAACATTTAACTAACTGTAGGAGCTGAACCTGTAATGGCATTTCAGCAGTCCTAGTTCTCACAGACAACTGATTCTTTTTTTCAGTTGTAGCTCAGGATATTTCAAAATCAAGCTTCTTAGCTTTGCCTGTTGGCTCACAGGAACTAATTAGCATTTGGAAATATGTATATTATCATGTCACTTATTTCAATGAATGGTTTTAGCTCAATCTGCTAATTAATGTCTTTCAACCCTTTTAAAATTGTTTGAGCCCTGCAATTCTGGGGAAGCTGTTAAAAATCTGAACCTTTCAGCAAAGTATTAGCAGTAATAGCAGCAAGCCCACCTTTCTGCTGGAGTGCCTCTTGGTGCAACCATTGTCTTCTAATATATTGCAGTGTGGTTTAAAATCCCTTGCATCTGCTGGAAGATCAGGGACAACTGTTAACCAGGAGCACCCACTCTTGAGGAGAGTTGTAGTTTGTGTCCTACTGTGTATTCCTTCAACCCAAGTCAGGGGAAAAAAAAAAAAAAGGTACTTTTGAGAAGGGAGTTTCATCTCAGAATCATTCTGATGTGATGGGCAGAAACTCTCCACAGCTCATATATGAGGATCATAACGAATGTCTTCAAATCTTGCTTCCTGTACAGAGATGTCTTCTGATTCTTTAGGTGAAGCAGTATAGTTGGAACATGCACATGAGCATAGTCTTGTTCTAAATTAGTCTCACCTGCTGGAATTTGGACGTAGGAAGGTTTCAGAATTACCCAGGAGAAATACTTAACACCGAGTTATCCCTAAATATCCACCATTCAACTCCTAATATATCTGGAGTATTTTTTCTTCTTCTGACTAAATGTTTTCATGTTTGGGGAAGAGGTGAGTTCTTATTTGCTGGTGGAGATTTACTTCACATCCTTAGGAAATGAAATAAGCCAAACAAGACTTTTTTATGAGATGATATTGTTTCCGTAATGGATCAGATTCTCTGTGTAATAAACAGTGAATATTTTCATTTTCTACCTAGCTGATATTTCAGATTTAACTGATAGAATATTAAGATGGTATTTGTTTAATCTTGAGAGGAAAAATATTTACCATTGGCATATTTTTTTCAATTGCTTTCTTATATATATACAGAGGGTGTGGGCAAATACATACCAACCAATATAAACAGAATGTTTCAAAGTCCTGCTTTCAAGCAGTCTTCAAAGTTGTTACAAGCATTAAGGGTTTCAATCTTTAATATTGAAATAATTTTGCTCATTTAATATATGAGTAAATCTCTCAAATATAAAAGATAACTCTGCAAGTGTAACCTGGTTTAGTTTCATATGTGAAATATTGCTGTATTCTTGGATTCTAGTTTTTAATACCTACTAAAATGCAGATCTCATGCTCATAGTGGAGTAGGGAAGAAAGGAAATTATTTGGCTCTAGGTGACATCTGTGCCATATGTATTTCAGAGTGGTGCAACATATCTGTTTACTGTTCCGAACTCTCAGCCTTTTTCTTCTTGAGTAAATTTTATTTACTAGAAGCTCTTTACTAACAGCTGGTCTCTCCTGTTTGCTGCCCTGCCTAAACGGAGAAATAACACATTAGTATTCTCACAGATTCTAGCTTCTCATGCCCACCAACTGCAAAGTCTTAAATGAAAAGTTGCACACACCTTTGAAAGATGGTGGGTTGTTTTTATCTCTTCCTCTTACTGCTGGTTTGGTTTGGTTTAATTTTTGGGGGGATTTTTGGGTTTTGGGGGGTTTTTTGGGGGGGGTGGTTTTTGGTTGTTTTGTTTGGTTTGGTTTTGTATGGGTTTGTTTTGTGTGTTTTTTTGTTTGTTTGGGTTTGGTTTGTTTTGTTTTTTCCTTGGAAATGAGCAAGAAAGGGTTAGTTCACTTGTCTGGTGCTTTTTGAAAACCTTTTTTTCAGGCAGGGTAGAAGAACCTCAAGTTTAAAACAAGTATGTAGGCTAAGACCATGACTTAATCTTTGGGACAGTCAAGAATTTGCTTAATCCTGAGAACATCCCAAATGTCCATCTGCTGTGAAACATCTGTTTGCTTAGCAGACAGTGATCAAAGGCTAAAGTGCCATTTAGTTGCAAATTCTTTGTTTTGTCTCTGAATAGAAGAGACATGCTTATTTAGCCTGCTGAAATGCATGCATGATTCAAGAAAAAGAGTAATCTTTCCAAAGAAAGGTGCTACAGATTATTTCTTCCAGAGACCTGACCTGTCTGCAACACCTGGTTAACTATGTCCTGTCCTGAAGATGTTATACATCAATACAATGGGTATTGTTAATAAAGCTTACTGAATGTAGCCACACAGAATTACAAATAGCTTCTAAGATGTTATTGTCCCATTTAATCATGCCTGCTTTGGTCAGGTTTTTTGTTTATATTTCAGCTATACGTGAAGTGAAAATGTACAAGGAAAAATAGTTATTTAGTTCTTACTTTATTCCCTGTACTTAAAAGCTGAGAAGCCCTTTCGTTACTTCCCTCCTTCCCCTGGAGATAGGATAAGGGTACCCTGTCCCTGTCCTGTCCTTTGACTTCCTTTTCCAGCTCCTAAGCAAGGTAATACCAGACTTTTCTAGATTGTTCATTACTATTTCCATATTAAAACTCAGTTGCAAAGTTCTGCTGTTTTAGTTTAACAAAATACATTTATGAAGGAAAACTCTGGAATGCATGTAGTTCTTCTCAAAGTGCTAGTAGGAAACTTTTGACATGCAGTCATTATATGCATCATTATAGCTATTTATTCTCATCTTCCTTCTACAGGCTCTTCAGAGTAACCTGAAATATTCTCTATTGCCAAGACGGCTGATCATCAGTAAAAGATTATCTCAGTGTCTGCATCCAGCACTACCTAGTGGAGTGCATTTAAAGGCACTAGAAACCTATGAAATAATCTTTAAAATTATTGGGACAAAATGGCTTGCCAAGGATTTATTCTTGTACAGGTAATTTTTTCTTTAAAAGCATATGCCTTTCCGAGTCTATTTTAATTAACTATTATAATTTTTAATTTTTTTAAATTTTTTTTTAAAGCTCTGGTTTGTTTCCTCTGCTGGCAAATGCAGCAATGTCAGTGAGACCAGTTCTCCTTGGTTTGTACGAGAAATACTTTCTTCCTCTCCAAAAGTCCCTCCTGCCTGGTCTTCAAGCCTTTGTAATAGGACTACTACCTGGATTGGAAGAAGGATCAGAAGTTTATGACAGGTAAGCACTAATATTAATTTTAAAACAATATACAGTATTTTGCTTTCCTATGGAATTCTCAGGAAATTTCTGTCAGCTCTCTGTGTAGAAGGCTTGATAAAAGAGCTTCTAAGTGTGGAAGAATGGTTAGTCACTGAAAGATGCAACAAATAGTGCTAAAGTAGAAAAACCCTTTCCCCTTCTATTTTCACCTCAGGAGGAGAAGAGGAGAAAAGAAGAAAAGGAAGGTTAAAAATAGGTGTTCTGAGAGAAAGGAACAAAAACTATTTCTTAAAGCGCCTCTGAACTTCTAAATAATTAAGCTGACTCCCCAAACCACTGCTCTGTCAATAAATTCTATTTAAATATTGTAACATGACAGAGAAACTGAATTCTTTCCAATCTTTCTGTAAAAGATATTTTGCTTACCTTCAGGTTCTGAAACCATGAGCAAGAGGCAACTCTTATAAAATCTATTGTCTCTCTCACTCTTGGCAGTTACGCCAACAGCATTCAGTACCATAGTCGGGATCAGGAAGAATGCTGAGAAGAGCAGCTCAGCGCCCATTTGTGTAGTGGTTTTTCTTCAGTTACCAGAACTGTTTTGTAAGATCTCATAAGAGCTCAGGCGCTGTAGGTTTCATCCAAATATTTCTTTGCTTAAAGAGTCACTAAACATTACATTGCTAATGTACTTCCTTCTGTATTACCAGTCTGGATGTGCTGGCTGTTTTCTCTGCCGTTTTTGAATCTTAAATCGCTGTGTGTACACTTGAGAAAAAAAAAAAGAGCAAGATATGCTAGGCTGTGTAGATTACAGTTGATAAGCAAAATATTTCTATGTCTACTGCCCCTTTTTCAAAACAAGTGTTAAATTGAAGGCTTATATCAATTGCTGGAGTGGCTAAGAGTAAATTGTATGTGTTCCTAACTTGGTGAGTAGCATTTATTTGCCAATTCCAGAACAGTGAATCTGTGGACAAGTATATACTTCTTATACATTTCCTATAGAAATATTAATTTAGTATGTGTTTTTTGTCAGGCAGACTTACAAGTGACGCTGTATAGTTTTCTCTTTCCTACAGCACTAGTTGCTGGGGACTTGGGGGAGAAAGGGGATCCCTTGGAAGTAAATCTCCGTCTATCTAAAGCCTTTTTAGGGAGACCGAACTTATTTTGAAACTGACTAAATTTGAACTAGTGAGTTAATAGGAGGTACAGATTAACTTCCAGGTTCCAACTTCTGGTTTTATACCTTCTTTCTCTATTCTTGATGGCACTCTTATCCTCTTTGCCTTGAACAAAGAGGATCACAGGCAGGAACTGACCATATATTACACTGTGAAAGATTTATGCTAAAAATAATTTAATGTTCTTTTGTGAAATACAAAAATTACATGAGAGAGGCTTTTTTTTAGTTATCGTAATGATTCTGATGTAAGAAAGATAGATCAACATATCTTGTTGGAAGGTGTGTTATATTACTTTTAAATTCAGCTTTTTTTTTTTTTTCATTCAGTGACTTACAAATTGAGGCCATTGATTTATAAGTACAAATATGTAGGGTATCTTCCAGTTCCCAGACTGATGAAATTGACTTTCAGAGTCTAGCATCAGCTTAAATTATTTCAAATTCAGTATGGGACACCTCTCGCCACAAATATTTTGCAGTCAGAGCTACTGCATTATTTTGGTCAGAGCTTAATTTTTGCTGATATTTACCGGAGAAGTTTCCAAAGTATGCACAGAAACTTTGCTTCAATGAATATGCACAGCGACAAAGGATTGAGTGGGTTTTGATTTGCTTTGTACAATCAGATGCCGGCCATCATCATGTAAAAATGGTAATACTGATAGTACAAAGGTGAGGAAATTATGTAAATTATGTCAACTACAATACTAATTCTGTGAAATTAAATAAATTATGTCAACTACAGTACAAATTCTGTGTATAATTGTCTTTTTATGGTATAAAACTGAACTAATAAAAACGTGTTTTCTCATGTCAAATATGTTTCCATATAGAACAGATGCTCTGCTTGTGAAGCTCTCCTTACTGATGGGCCAAGAAGTGTTCTATGGAGCACTTTGGGGCAGTGTGCTGGTCAGCCCGTCCATCAGGCTGCCTGCTTCTCTTTTTGTTGTCAGTCATATCAACAGAGAGCTGTCTGGAAAACAGCAGAAGTACATGCTTGGCACCAATTATAACCTCACAGTAAGTTCATTACTCTCCTCATAGAAAAGTCTTGTCTACCGTAATACCAGCATACTAGCAGATTGTGCTTCCTCAGTATTAAATTAGAATTACATGCTCTTAAAAATATTTTTGGAGAGAGAGAAAGGGAAGGTGAAAGCTCCACACTTTGGAATTACTTAATATGGTTACGTCATGGGAGCATCTTCCCTGAAATGTGGCAGAGAATGGTAGAACCATAGAACAGTTTGGGTTGGAAGGGACCTTCAAAGGTCATCTAGTCCAATCACCCTCCCATGAGCAGGGACATCTTCAACTAGATCAGGTTGCTCAGAGCCCCGTCCAGCCTGGTCTTGAATGTCTCCAGGGATGGGGCATCTTCCACCTCTCTGGGCTATAGGCTGCAATAAGGTCTCCGTGGTGCCTTCTCCAAGCTGAACAACCCCAACTCTCTCAGCCTGTCCTCACAGCAGAGGTATTCCAGCCCTCTGATCACCTTGGTAGCCTCCTCTGGCCCCTCTCCAACAGATCCACGTCTTTCCTGTACTGAGGGCTCCAGAATCTCTCATACAGATTTTGGTTAGTCTGCAGAATGCAAGTCTTCTGAAGCTTCTGCAGTTTTTGACAATCAGCACTACATACAGCTTTTAAAGATTGACGCTGTTTCGAATCAGAAGATAAACCTGACATGTTTTCTCTACCTGTTCTCAATTTACATTTAAGGCTGAAGACCAGCTTTTCTATAATACAGTATATACAATGTTTAATGTGGATTTCTCGAAGTGTTTGCAGTCCTGAAAGGCTATTCTGAAATTTAGTATCTTTTTATTTTTTCAGAAAAATGGAAATCTTCAGTAGGTACTAATTTGCGTTAAACTTGAATTATGGAATAACTGTAATGCTAGTTAGAGTACTTTAATATCTGCATTTTGTGAGGCTTCACATTCTGTTTGATGGGTGGTGATGTCACACTGTGACATTCTGTATTATTACAAAACCAAGTATTTCGTAAATATTAAAGATTCTTTTAACAGTATTCCACAAAACCTTTTTTTTAACTCATTTTGAGGACAGGACTTAAATGTCTGAGTAATTATGCTCTTATTTAAAACTAAATTATTCACGTGTCCAAGTTTGCTTTCTTTTCTTGTCATTATTAACAGTGCTTGTAGTTTAAATGTTATCATTGTTGTCTTTTCCTTTTACAGATAAAGTCTTTGTGTGTAGCGGTATTGGATTCGAACGTCCTTGTGCAAAGAAACACTCTAGAAGTTATTCTCTTCTTCTTCCCATTTTACATAGCTTTGGTAAGAGGACTAACTTGGTACTGTCACAGCACACTTTGTGTGGAAGGTGTCTTCTGTGAAACCAATCCAGCTCCTACCTTTTTTATTGCCAAATGTCTGAATTTTGTACCTTCAAAATCAATGAACAGATTTTGCAGTTTCTTGTTCCCTCATCAATTGATAGTAGAGATGGCTGCTTCTCAGAATCCTTACAGCTAACTTGGTTTTACATCATCAAAATTCTTCAAATGAAGATGTGCTTTTGCAGTGAATATTGTGTGATATTTGGAATGTGCTTGAAGTATTCAGGCCTGAGAAACTACGTATGGAAAAAGATATTGAGCTCCTTTTTTAAGTAGGATTTCAGCATTTGGAACTGTCTGTGCTAAGCTAAGATACTTCTCTTGAAGACTAGGAAAGAAAATATTCCTTGAAACAGGAGCTGTTCCCTATTGTTTTCTAATTTACCTAGTAGTATAATCAGTATTTTGAAAGTAGCAAGTAATTTTAAGTCTAAAAGCATAATATAATGAAGAATTTAATATGTTTACCTTAACTGTAGCACTGTACCTTAAATATTAAAATGATGACAATTGCATCAGATTCCCTTCTTGAGATTTTTGGTATACAAAATATTTTGTTGGTGGTGGTTTGTTGCTTTTTTTTCCAAAACATTAATATTACCACTTAAAAAACCCCTCATTACCAGTTTGGCTTGTTTCAGTGTTCATAAACAGGTAAAGTGTCTTTGTTTTTCATCCTAGGACTGCAACGAAAGCCCTATTCTATTGCACAGGACTGATTTAGTCTATATTCTGTCAGCAGCTACACAGACATTGCTGAGGAGAGACATGTCACTTAATAGAAGATTATATGCATGGTTGCTAGGTACTGTACAGTATACAGTGATATTCAATATTCTGAATACCTAAGAGGAAAAAAATGAGTGCTTAAAAATGTATTATAAGACACTTTTGCCAGCAGTTAATGAATTATGATTAAATAAAGTGTTGTTTAGTTGCCATTTATTAAGTACCTGTTTAATAAACTTAAGCATTCATTTGGCAAACAGGTCTTCTCTTCAGAGGTGAATTCGTCTCACTGTCCTGAATCACAGGGTACCTGATGAGTTATTTCTGGTCCTGTCCATAATTCATTCTGAAGTGGTTCAGTGGACTGAAAGGATCAGGGCTCTACTTAACCTTGCTCTTCTGGAAGTAATGGTCTATTAATTCACATGTGGTCTTAATTGTCAAGGAGGGGCTATAAGTGAACTGTAGTTTCTCCTCATCTGCCTCCTTTTAACAGCATAAGAGGAGGCTAAAAGTGAGAGAACAAGAGCTGCAGCCGTGTAGTTGCATAAAGGCTGCCCTTGCTGTCCCTGTGTCTGGACCTGGCCTTGGTTTTGATTTGTGTTCAGTATAGCACAACTGGATGCCTCAAACTGCAATATGTGGGCCATCCTTGGGCAGTACATGTGTTATCTTCAAGCAAAGCGTTGAAATGACAAAAGTTAAAAATACAGTGTAGTTTCAATATTTGTATGAACAAGGTATGTGTAGTTCTCTGTACTGTAGTGTTCCTCTGTACTCCTGATGCTTCTGTTTATCTTGTAGGCTCTGATATTAAAGGTGGTACTTTTGCTCCAGACTCAACAACTTCTGAAGACCATGCTATTTATTTCTTTGGAAAATATTCTAAAGATCTTTTGGTTGAGGTTGGTGTTCATCATATACAGATTTATTTGTCATTGTTTTACATGTTAGCGCAAACTGCGTCTATAATTGTTCGCTGTGCCACTTCATTTGTCCTTCGCTTTCTGACCCTAAAGATTGCATTCTTTTGGTGGTTATATTTTATCTTACTGAATGCCTGCTGTGCTATATTTATCCCAATATTGTATGTGCTTGCAATACAAATGGAATCTAATGAAACCAAAGGGTAGCATCTTTGATGAACTACCTGAATTATTTAAAAATGCTTCTCTGAGTAAGATCAGCTCTTGAGTATAGATGATGAGAAGATGTCATCAATTTGTTTACCCTGTATGGAAAACTGAAGTTCAATTTTAGTTGGTACTAAAAAAAAATCAAATTTAGAAACACTCGAGGTCTTAATAAAACAGCAGTCTCTCTTCTATGTATAACATTTTGATGTTTTCTTTTTATTAGAGTTTGGTTGAAATTTTACATCAGAAATTCCCAGAGTCTGATACAGAGGAACAGCATCAAACTTATTTGAAACCCTTCCGCATCCTCATCAGTCTCCTTGACAAACCTGAAATAGGTAATGTTGCCTGTCGCTTCTGTTATGACTGCTAATGACTTACAACTTGCTGTCCTTTGCCTTTGACAGCAGGACTCAAGACAACACCCTGCACAATTCTGTATATGTGTGTGTTGTG
Organism: Caloenas nicobarica; assembly: GCF_036013445.1. Taxonomy (NCBI): domain Eukaryota; kingdom Metazoa; phylum Chordata; class Aves; order Columbiformes; family Columbidae; genus Caloenas; species Caloenas nicobarica. Next base: position 122,875,814 of record NC_088245.1, on the reverse strand, counting down.
CATTAGTGTGCACCTTGGACCTGGTTCAGAATGGTGCTCTGGAGCAAGCACCCGCTCCAGGTTATCTCTGGCTCTTCTGCATAGCACTCCACTGTGTGGCATGGACGTATCCTAGTGAGGGTAACACTCTGCCATGCCCAGAACTTCGATCTGAGGGGCCAGTTAAAAAGAACCACTTCTGCTCTACTCTCAATATTCTGCTCAATTCATTCCTTGGAGCGTATTCTCTAAAATAGTGTCAGGCCTGGTTTTGTTCTGTCTTATAAAGCAGCTTTATCTGGAAAACCACCAGTAGTGCTCTTGCCTGGGTTTGTTTCCCGTGCTCAGCTCTGCTTGCAGGCCTTCCTGCACGTTTGCATCAGACTCTTGTGACCATGTCGCACTTCCAGGCACTGTAGTCCCACAGGCAGCTAACCTGTGGTGGTACCACTGCCAAAGTGGGCAGTGCCACTTACCTGCAGGTGCTCCAGCTGGAAATAACCTGCTGTGGAAGTGTGGAGGCTGGGGTAACTCTGGCAGTGGTGCTGCCAGCTTGTGCTGGCCTGATGCTGCTGTGGGAGCTATAGCTTTAAACTTCATGACTGAGCTGTGAAGAATTTCCTCCTTTCCCCTGACTGTCACATGTCTGTCCTGTTGCATACATGAAGCTGCCAGCACCAGAAGGGTGAGGCTCTGCTGGCTCTTATTTTAAAGGGCAACTTCTCTTTTCTGTATCAGAAAATTAGGCCAGTGACTTGACAGATTTTTAGGATGTAATAATACCCTGTAAGAACCATGTACAGATAGATCTTTGAAATTATATTCTGTGAATCTGACAGGTATGAGAAGCCTATGGACTGGTTAACTGGTATTTCTAAGAAGCTAATAGAGTCTTAACGACTGTATCCCAAAGTGTTGTTCTATGTATTATCCTGGGTGCAAGAGGGATGGTAAAATTTATGACGTCTGTAGACTTACAATAAAACTAATGTACTGAGACTAAACAACTCAAGTGGCAGCTGGTTTTGCAGGCTGCTGTATTTAGTAAGCTTATGCTCTTTCATAGGTCAGGAAAGTCCGTTTAAGCACTTTTTGTGTCAAAGAATTATCAAAGCAATGCCAAGAAAAATGAGGATTATATATTGTTTATCTAATAACTTCTTCCTAACTTCTACCTAACTTCTACCTAACTAACTTCTACCTAACTAACTTCTACCTAACTAACTTCTACCTAACTAACTTCTACCTAACTAACTTCTACCTAACTAACTTCTACCTAACTAACTTCTTCCTAACTAACTTCTTCCTAACTTCTTCCTAACTAACTTCTTCTCAGTGAGGGTGACGGAACACTGGAACAGGCTGCCCAGGGAGGTTGTGGATTCTCCTTCTCTGGAGACATTCAAAACCCGCCTGGACGCCTTCCTGTGTAACCTCATCTAGGTGTTCCTGCCCTGGCAGGCAGATTGGACTAGATGATCTTTCGAGGTCCCTTCCAATCCCTAACATTCTGTGATTCTGTGATTCTATAATAAATGAATGCTACCTTAGTAGAAGCAGTTGTTAGTCTGCTTATAAGACAGTGGTGCTAATGTTTCCTTCTGCTGGTTTTTAGCTGGTTTGTGGTTTGTTTATTATTATTATTATTATTATTGAAAAAATCTACATATTTAATTTTATTTTAACTGGAAAATCTGACATTTTTAAAAGTCACATAGGCATTTTCTTCTTACTTGTGTGTTCATGTTTTTTTAGTCTAGCTACCCCTAATTTAATTCTATACAAGTTTGTAACTGAGCTGCCTAACAACCACTTTGATGCAACTACTAGGTTATTTTTTCCTTCAATTGTAGGGCCACAGGTTGTTGGGGATCTGTTCCTTGAAGTTATGAGAGCCTTTTATTCCTACTGCAGAGATGCGCTTGGTTCTGATCTCAAACTCAGCTACAATCAAAGTGGCAACATACTTGCAAGGTATAACTACAGCTTTTCAACTATTAACTGAAACTGTATCATTTATATTAAGCTAACTTACTGAAAGCTAACCAATTTAAGGTCACTTTTAACAAATCATAGAATCATTTAGGTTGAAAATGGCCTTTAAGATTATCAAGTCCAACCATAAACCTAATACTGCCAAGTACACCTCTAAACCATGTCCCTGAGGACCACATCTACACATCTTTTAGACAGCTCCAGGGATTCAACCAGTGACTCAACCACTTCCCTGGGCAGCCTGTTACAATGCTTGATAACCCTTTCCGTGAAGAAATATTTCCTAATATCCAATCTAAACCTCCCCTGGTGCAACTTGAGGCTGTTTCCTCTTGTCCTGGCACTTGTTACTTGAAAGAAGAGACCAACGCCCTCCATGCTACAACCTCCTTTCAGGTAGTTGCAGAGGGCGATAAGGTCTCCCCTCAGCCTCCTTTTCTCCAGGCTGAACAGCCCCAGTTCCCTCAGCTGCTCCTCCTCAGATTTGTGCTCCAGACCCCTCACCAGCTTCGTTGCCCTTCTCTGAACTCTCTCCAGCTCCTCAATGTATTTTGTGTAGTGAGGGGCCGAAAACTGAACACAGGATGTGAGGTGCAGCCTCACCAGTGCCCAGTACAGTGGCACAGTCACTGCCCTAGTCCTGCTGGCCACGCTATTGCTGATACAAGCCAGGATGCTGTTGGCCTGTTTGGCCACCTGGGCACACTGCTGGCTCATGTTCAGCTGCTGTTGACCAACACCCCCAGGTCCTTTTCCACCAGGCAGTTTTCCAGCCACTCTTCCCCAAGCCTGTAGCGCTGCCTGGGGTTGTTGTGACCCAAATGTAGGACCTGGCAGTTGGCCTTGTTGGACCTCATACAATTGGCCTCAGTCCATCAATCCAGCCTGTCCAGATCCCTCTGTATGGCCTTCCTGCCCTCCAGGAGATCAACATTCCCACCTAGCTTGGTGTTCTCTGCAGACTTACTGAGGGAAAGTGACCTGTATGTGCGATGAGATTTTTCTATGACTTTTCCTCCATGTATGCTTGATTTCTCTTTAATTAGCAGAGAAGAAAATTAAGTACACTGCCTATGATTGATGTTGATTAAATCCAGTTATACTGGCCAAGAATCAATCTGATGACAGAACTCTTAGCCTTTTGATTTTCAAAGTTGAAGGCTTGATTTCACCAAGGAGAAATTTTCTCAAACTCTAGCTATTCTGGAATTACTTAGTCCTGGGTTTAAAACTATCAATGTATTTTAGCTTGTAGAGAAAAGGGAAAAAGATTTTACAACTCATCAGCTAATACTGAGATGTGCCTGCTCCTAGAAACTTCACTAACATCTGTTTCTTTTTTTTTTTTCCTTTTTTTTTCCCTTTCACACAGTGCAATCAAAGAGAACAAAAATGCTTCAGAAATTGTCAAAACAGTCAATTTGTTGATCACATCCTTAAGCACGGATTTTCTTTGGGATTACATGACCAAATGTTTTGAAGATTGTTTCAGGTGTTTATGTTGTCAAACACTAGTACTTCTCTTAAAAATGCCACTTAAGAGCTATCTGTGTAAGGTAGTAAAGTTTACTGAAACATTTAAATTCTAGAAGGGACATAATGTGTGTTAGAATCAGGCAGATATGTAAGTTGCATCCTAAAATAATTCAAGGAGGCAAACAGCTAAACTATTAGATGGAAACTTGCAACATGAAAACCAAATAAATTACTTTCAAAATGACACCTGAAGAAGGAAGAGGTTTGGGAGGGGAAGTGGAGATGTCTTCCTTAGAAGAACAAGTGGTTTTTGAAGAAAAATAGATATATCTATCTTTTTATCTTTCTAAGATTTAAGATTGTACTTTAAGTAGTAAGATTATGTATGGAGATTCAATCTGAAAATTAGGAGCTCTTTAGCATCCCACATGCAAGCTACAATTTAGGTGGTTTTGACAGAATGTTCTATCCTGCTGTATTAGAAGTCCCATTTTACTTTGCTTCGGAAGTCCTAGCTGTTCAGTATTTTGTGCTGGTTTTAATGAAGCCTTTTTGTGATAACAAGAATTTTGACAGGAAAAGAGCTTACAAAATAATGTTTCTCTCAATCCAGAAACAAATCCACACAGATGAGATATCCTCTTGAAAATATTAGCACTCCTCCTACAATTTCAGAGCTCTGCACACTATTGGTGTTTCTTCTTGACGTGATTCCTTTGGTAAGGCAACCTGAAGTTAACTGCTTCAAAGTCTTAAGGAACTTAAAATCAAATAATTCATCTTATGGTTACCTAAAATGAAAATAGGCAAATTGACATGTGCGCATATGCTTGCTATATCCTGCAAAGTATAGTCTTATGTGCTGACTTATATATGACTGCCTGTGCTATTGCCTAGCAAAATAAAAATTGTTTGCATTTTAAAATGCAGTGATTCTATCAAAGGAATGAAGAAGTGTACCTTTTGCTTCTTGGGTAAATAATTTCCTGGGATTTTTTGGTCTCTTGGTAGCTGGCTGACTATCATAAGCTTTTTAGGATGTGAATCAGTGTTCATCATGTAGAATGGAGAAAGGAGGAATAGCACTGAAGCAAGTTTGTACAGCTTAACCATTCATGAACTGACTTTATCAATTATTGATCAGTGTTGCTAGATGAATGAATAATAATATATGATAACTATTTTAATTTATTTTAGGAACTCTACTCTGAAGTGCAGACTCAGTATCTTCCACAGATGCTCAGTTATATGGTACAGTCTCTTCTGGAAAACATGGAAGTATTAGGTTTACCAGAACTCACTCATGCCTTAAAGACCTGTTTTAAGGTACTTAGCAAAGTGCAAATGCCTCCCTCCTATTTGGACATTGAGACAGGAAGTGGAAGTGGGGTAAGTGTTTTTCAACTACTCATAGACATTTAAAATTGTTAGTGACATAACTTATTTTAAAATGGTAATTCTCGTAACTTTAACCTAGATGATAACTGCATCATTAAAGATTTTTGAAACTTATCTTCCTTGGCCCCTTCCAGAGCCCTCTGATGCCTTGTTATTCTTATGAGTATTCAGTTCTGACTTGTTTGAATTATTTGTGACAGTGAAGGAGTATAGTCTTCTCTGAAACTGGAGCTATAATCCTACCTCCTGAGAAGAACCTGATCTTAATGGTTTTGAAAAGCACTCAGCATCATGCAGTTGCCAAAGACTTGGGTTACCAAATCAAGCCCAGCTTTACAGCTGAATAGGTCTGCAAGGCTTTCAATTAACATTTTAGTTTAACACAATGTGGTATTATTTGTGTGCAGGAGACCATGACAGGAAACGAGGAGTAGATGACATAAAGCAGTCACACAAGCACAGCCTGCCAAAGTTTTGCTGTAGAACAAATATGTGCATTTGACTAGAAATAATCCAACATAAGTAATACTATTCTAGTGGTGAATTGATTTTAAGGAAACATTTCCTTTTGCTAAGTATCTGTGGCTATGGATCTGTGGGTGTTTGAGGAGTCAATGCGTGGGGATTATATAAACATTTGTTAAGTTTTAAATGCAATTGAATTGAACTGCTTACAAATAACTGTCTCATGATTTTGTAAAAGTAAGCTGTTATCTGGAAATTGCAGATACGAGAGTTTTTTTCTGTCGTAGCTGTTCCCTCGTGCCTGCCACAGTTCTCCATAGTTTAAAATGATCTACGCAGTGCCACATTAACCACATTAACATTCCTGTTTTAGAGCCCAGTGAAAAAGGAAAATGTGGACATAACCTCGGAGACTCAGTCTGTGCTGCAGGAGGAGGATGAGACTCCATTCCCTCCCCTGAAGTCAGAAGACAGTGGCATCGGTCTAAGTGCTTCCTCCCCGGAGCTCTCTCAGCACTTGAGGATGCCAACTGTGACCCTTGAGAGAGATGATGTCTGGAAGAAAGGGGGGAGCATTCAGAAGACTTTGTATTGCATCCAAGAGCTGATTGCCAAGTTTTCCAGTAAATACATCTTTGGGGTGCAATTTCAAAAAACAAGTAATGAAAGCATGTCAGCAATGAATCTGAGTGGAAAAGAGAAAAAAGAGAATGGCTACAGATTACCTGCAAGTGCTAGCAAGAAAAAGAGCCCATGGGATGCAAAGCAAATCACTGTACCTCAATTTAAACAAATGCTTTCAGACTTATTCTCAGTTCGAGGGTCAGCATTCAAGAACAAGGGTTCTAATTCTCTTCCTTCTGACTGCAACTCTAGTAATAAAAAAGAAAAGGAGGAAGAAGAGTGGGACTTAGAACAAGTGATGCTTGTCTTGGGACCCCTTAGAGGTGACTGCAAGGAAGCTTTCTCTGCCGCTTGTCACCTTTTGTTGGATTGTACCACATTCCCAGTCTATCTATCGGAGGACGAGATGGAACAGTTGTATCTCTCTCTGTTTCAGGTTCCTGGTAAGAAAAGATTCCTTTACTGGGCAACTTGAGTATTTGAGGATACAAATAGCAGTGTGAGCTTGGCTCTTTGCAAGACATGTGACCATGGCCAGTAGCAATACCTTTTGACAGGGCTAAAGGCAAGTTACATGTGAATTAAAGATTTACTTACATCAGTATGTGTTTTGTGTCTTGCAGCTGAAGGACTATTTTTACCAAGCTTTTAAAATTCACATTCTTCTGAAAGCTTTCACTACAAAACTTGTAGCTGAAAGGATGAAAAGACCTAGCCTGTAAAGCCTTGTGTCATGGTTCAGCATTTTCACAAAATCCATCTCCCTCCTTCTATGTCCTGTGTCCTGCTCTCCCCCAACCACCAAAAGAAAAAAGGGTGTGTTAGAGGAAGGTGGGTGTAGATGGGAAACTGGGGCTCTAAACCATAACAGAAGCAACAACAGCTCTTTCCCTAACCTTCAGAATTCAAAGGAGTCCAAAGCTAACACATAACAATAACCTTGTATAATTAGGGAGCCTGTTTGTTCTGGGAATTCAAGTTCATTAGCTTTAGCAGGAGCAATTATTGGCCTGAAGGCTAGTTGACAAGGTACATTTGTAATGAATGGAGAAGTGGGAAACTGGAAAATCAGATTCTCTTCCTCACTTCACTATGAATTTCTGCTGTCTTCCTTAGAAAAGGGATATGCCTGTCATCTACATGGGTGAGCTGTCTGGACACTTTTGTATATTTGCAGTGCCTTCCATGTGGTCAGCAATGTAGTTGAACTTAGAAGGTTTGCTTTCATAATTGTGTTTCCTTGGAATATCATCCTAGGATTGTAGAAGCTTGTTTTCAAAATTCTTTTCAACTGCACATCCTGAGGAATACAGAAAGTTTTAAAGCAAAAAGGAAAGGACCTCTAATAATGAAGGTCTGGGTTGAATGTGATAGCTAAGTTGTCTGATGTGGAGAAAGAAGAGTGGTCATTTTGTTGTGGTAGTACAGCAGTTAAAACATTTGGTTTTGAAGCCAGAGGTGTGAACTTGTACTTCAGCCCATCTCCAGTCAAGCCTTAATAAAACTTCATCTGATTATTCACTCAGGAGAGGCAAAGATAACTTGACTTGATGTTAGCCATATCAGTTCTTTGTGTGCTTCATGGTTTCTGAAAAAATACAACTCGATGCTACCCGAAAGAGCATCTTTGGATCAGCAGACCTCTCTTGTTGTTTTTGACAATGACAGCTGGAAAACAGCAGCTATAAAAACTAGTTGTGAATAAACATAAACTGGAAAGCAGAAATCCACTAGTTACTGGGGTCCTGCAAGAACTTTCTACTGGGGGAAATAGGGAAAAGAATATAACTTGCTTTGAAACAGAATATAATTTGCTCTGAAACAAGTCCTTTCTGAAGTAAGGGACTTGATGATAGCGTGACAGTTGGATTTGGGCAGTCATTTTAGTCTCTTGGTCCTGTAAGCTTGATTGAAGAATTCTTGGAAAAATGACCATAACCTTGAGATTATTCAAAAACTTTTTTCTCTTTTATCTTCTGAGAAGGTTGTGATGCCAGCTTCCCTCTGTGGCTGAAGTCCTTAATGACAATATGCTGTTGTGTGAATGACTGCTACGTTCAAAACGTGTCCATCTTCACGCTGCTGGAGGTGATCAACCATTCCCAGTCCCTGGCACTTGTGATAGAAGACAGAATGAAGCGGTACAAAGTGTCTGGCCACAACCCTTTCTTTGGAAAGCTACAAATGGTCACCCTTCCGCCCATCGCTCCTGGAGTTCTAAGGATCATCTCAGAGAAAACAGATTTCTACCAGGTGTCAATTTTGTTTTTCTTTTTTTACTGCCCAACTACACTGAACCTCTAAGGATGGGGTGGGAAAGCAAACGTTATTTGCATGGATGTTTGGGGACAGCAGGTTTGTGTTACACTGCCATTTTTTGCTTCCACAATCATTTGAAAGCAATTGCATTCTTCTTCATGTTCTTCTCAACAGGATGTTAAAAAATGGAAGGTTATTTTCAAATTTCTACTTGGTTTTATGCCCAAATTCTTGGGGGGTAGGTATAGTTGATTTCTGATTTGAAGGGTTTGGTTTCTTTAGCTTGAAAACTACACTTAGAAGTTTGATACCCCTCTAAGTTTTCAGATAAGAGAAAATGTTAATGGGTGAATAATAATGAAAACATCTTGTACTCCTTGTTCTGTGTATATATATTTCAAAGCTGTTTTCCTTTTTCTGACCATTTATTGATATTAGTGTTAGTATGAGGGTTGGTTCCAAGATATTTTTCTCAGTTACTGGGTTTCCAATTGCTGTGCCTGTCACATGTACAATCTGCTAATTTTTGACCCAGAAAATAGAAGCAGAAATGCTTTTCTTAACTTCTAGGCACATACATTTTTATTATCTGTCCTAGTAGGATAGGAAAGTTGCATGCCTTTAGGTCTGAGTGTGACTTAAATTCTTGCTCTTTGCAAGAACTGAGATGATTTGGAAATCCCTTTTGGTAATAGAGGGCATTTATGCAAGTCAGGGAAGAAATGGCATGTAATAATAATAAATTGTTGTTATTTTTCCCTAGAGAGTAGCCTGTGTGCTCTGGAATCAGCTGAACAAAGAGACACGGGAGCATCATATTGCCTGTGTAGAACTGTTCTACAGGCTGCACTGCTTGGCACCATCAGCAAACATCTGTGAAGACATCATCTGCCATGCACTTTTGGATCGTGATAAAGTAAGTCCTGTATTCAGTGAAGCCCCTTCAGCACTTCAGAGTTTTCCAGTGCTTCCCAGACTGCCTTCAGTTCCCTTCCACCTCATGTCTTCACTCCCATGGTCTCTTTGTCTTCCAAGAGTCTGACAGACTCTGTCCACGTCTTTACAGTCCCTGGGATTTATTAATCACGGGAATACAGCTAAACTTAATCTCTGGATACAAGCTGTATCAGTCAATGCTGGACCTTTATTAGTCTCAGCCCAAATCATACACTATCTAAAAACTTGCAGTTTTTGTCAGTATTTCCAAACTGACCCAGCTCCACCAATAACTCTAAAATAATTTTGTAAACTTCATATTCCAACAAAAGGCTTTATTACCTTGTTAAGTGTATGTCAACAGAATGTTGACCCCGTGTCCACCTTAGTATTTAGATCTCATAGTAAGTTATATTTTAAGTGAGCCAATTATTAATTATTTTACTTCTCTAGTTTAATCACAGAACAGTTGTTTATTAACTTACAGTATATTTGTGAGAAGTGCCTTGCACAATAAAACTTAAAATAGCCACCCTCAGTCTTCAGCATTGTTTTCATATCTTTGCTCTTTCAATTTTTAACTTACAAGCTTGAAAATCTTTTAAAAGCTTTCAAACAGAATTACCAATAATAAACACTACCTGATATACCAATGTCTCCCCATTTGTCATCCAACTTTTAAACCACCCTAACGACAAACCAAGACTAAAATATTTATACGCAAGAGCCCTGAAATACATTTTTGATGTATTGACATGTCTTTTTTTGCTCCTAGAAACACTGTGGCTGTTAAGTTTTGATTGTGTATTCATGGATATATGGCATTTTGGTTTAGTCTATTGCAAAATAGAAAAGTGCTCTCAAACTACCTGAGAAGGATTAGCAGTCATCTGCAAAGTAACTGTTGTTCTGCTAGAGGTTTAAAAACCAGTAAAACCTTACTCTGAGATAAATGATGCAAAAAATATGTATTTGTCTTGTTTCCTTGCCAAGGGGACAAGGCTGGAAGCACTGTTCAGATTCTCCGTCATGTGGCATCTGACCAGAGAGATCCAAGGCAGCAGAGTGACTTCTCACAATCGGTCGTTTGATAGGTATTTTCCATTTCCACTGGCTTAGACTTACATTTATATATTTAACTATATCATGCATGTTCTGTTCTTTTTTCTGAGGTGGGAAAAAGTACTCTGTACAGAGAACAAAAAATGAGCAAAAGGAAGATCTTCAACTTTCTTCCACTATTACCTTCACAAAGCACTCTGTGTGCATGGTGCACTTTCTTGTGCGAAGGAACTTTCTGTAAAAATAAAAAGAGCTTCATATATGAAGAGTAGCTTGCAGACAAGTTTCTACATAGCAGACATTTTTTCTCTCTGAGTGGGTCAGATTTTTTGCCCAAGAAAATAGAACCAGCTGTTAATACTTGTGGAAAAAACAAAAACACAACTTATTTTAGTTTTACTTCCTATTTATGAGATCATAACCTTTGCATAAAATGAGACAAAAGCATTAACAGTCTTTCTAAATAAATACGTGAAAGAACTTAAAATATGCAGCTCTACTAGAGTGTGAGTATATGTATGGCCTTGCTTCTACAAACACATGTGTACTTGACCTCAACTCAGGAAAATGTGCATGATCAAGCTGCTGTTAGCAGACATGAGCCACTGGCTGGTGCCTACTTGAACATGCACTGTGTCTGTTCCCTGCCACTATTTGGTAGTTTGCATTAACTTTTGTAGGAATTTCAATTGTACTTCTTCGTTCTGATTTCTCCACTCAGGTCTCTGTTTGTGGTACTGGACAGCCTCAATTGTTCAGATGGCGCAATTGGTGCTGCAGCACAGGGCTGGCTGATCCGTGCCCTTTCACTTAATGATGTTGCACGGATTCTTGAACCAGTCCTGCTGCTGCTGCTTCATCCAAAGACACAGCGCACGTCCATCCACTACATCAAACAGAAAAATTCAGCAGGTAAAACTGTTGTTGGACTGAAACTGTAAGTGCTAACATAGCATTGCATACTCCTGAGCACCTACTGAAGGTAGTCTCTGAAGTGCAATGGCATCCTATTACCCTGAGTTGTCTTGTATCAGTTCCATAGATTCCTCCTCATCCAAGTATCTCTAGTAATGCCTAAAACAGGGTTCAGGAGTAAGTCATGCTCATTGAAGGCCTAATGAGCATTTCTATTGTGGTGGCTGCACCTACTTTGTTGGTTTGGATTGCTCCCTGCTTTGCTCTGAGATCTTGTCCCACACTTCTCGTTGCCATTCCTAGATGATCCACACTGCATGTGTGTTCATTGTTCACAGTATCCCTTCTCAAGCAAAACTTGGTCTGCAACCAAATGAAATCCAGGAGCAGTTTGGTGACTACGTCAGTCCAGGAACTGTCCCAGTAGGCAGGATGGACAGGCAGATCTTACTCTCTCTGCCCAGTCTTACCCTAGCACACCATGCACCCTCATACCAGGTTTCTTTATTTGGAATCATGTTAAACTAATCATACAGGTTGTGAGGAACATTTTAGGGAGATCTCGCTGTTTAGGGCACAACACACACACACACACAAAACTAATTCTGCTAACTTCTAAAAATTAAAATGGCTTTGCCCAAAGAATATCCATCTTGATTCAAGAGGAGAGCTGAGCCTTTGTGGCATAAGTCTTGAGGTATCCCAGAGCTAGGATGTAGAAGCAAAGAGAGATGTTTGGAATTGAAGATGACCTGCAGCCACCCAAGTTTAGGAATGTGGCAGGTAGTCTTTACCTTGGCAGGATAAATTTGACAGCTGGAAGATGTCCATTTTAAGACCTGTAATGAGAACCATTGTGAACCACATACGATCTGTCAAATGTGGAATAGACGAGTGTGACAGAGATCTGTGGGGAGCAGCTGAGGAAGACTGAGACAGGTACGGAGCCAGGGTTCACTCCAAGTGTGGAGTCCTGCAGAGGCTGACAGGAAGGTCTGTTCAGGTTTGGGATTGCTGGGAAGTCTGTTTGGATTTGGGATTGCTGGAAGTGGTATGGATATGATACAATGCAACATTTGGCCCAAGAAGCCAAGGATTTTTCCTGGAGGAATCCAAGAAGACAGTGGACAAGTGTCTGGTGCTTTTGTATGAAGAAAATTCTGTGTCACCTGTCTGTCTCATTACTGTTAACTTAGCTGTTGGCTCGCGTAATTGTTTTTCTGTCTTGATTGCCAAATAGTTATGTGGCAGACATTTATAGCATCCAAAGGGACCTGTTTATTATATGCTATACAAACACAGAGCTAATATATTCCTTTCTTGTTCCACAGCATGTAATCAAGGAAAACATTAGCTCTTTAAAAAAAAAAATCCTTGTTTGCTATCCTTTGCATTTCCCTCCTGATCTCAACAAACATGTTGTGCTCAGGAAGCATAAAAAAGTTTCACATCTAGGGAATCACAGCATAAGAGAAACAGCATGTGCTTTTTGGTTTTATCCTATTATCTTGTGCTTACAGTAGGTTAGAACTGCTTTACCACTTAAAAAAAAGATAATTCATGCCTTAATCTAGCTTTTTTTTAGCTCTAGTTATTACAATTAATAGTAGACTAGAGCAGAGTATTCTTTTAACCTTTTTTTTTTCCTAGGAATTTTATTCAATCTGTTGTGTGAAATGGATAAATACATGCTCTTTTTGATAAAAAATAATTTTTTTTTCAGCAGATATACGTGATTGGCTTTGCAAGAAAAAGCCCTCTTTGAAAGAGTCTGGCATCTCTGAGAGCAATTCTGAGGAAAACCTTCCATTGAGCCAGTTTACTACTGTGGATAGAGAAGCAATTTGGGCAGAAGTGGAAAAAGATCCAGAGAAGCTGGAGTTGAAAACTGAACAGTCTGAAAACAATGGCTCTTCTAATCCAGTAACTTCACATGAAGCAGATGGTGATGAAGATAATAGTGAGCACACAGAATCAGCAGACACCAGCACAGGCCATGACAGTGAAAATACGTCCTCTTTTTCTCCTTCTCTGGAGCTGCAAGAAGTGAGCAATGAAGACAATGACAGTGCTGCAACTGATGGCAAAGAGACCATTAGCCATGTGAGGTCTCTCAATGCATTTCTTCCTGAAAGTTCCAAATCCAGTGTAGCCCTAAACCTTGTGCGTGCTGACTCTGAGAGGACTCAAGCATCAGAGTCTCTGTCAAGTGATGAAGAGGTGGACTTGGAGCTCCAGGAAATTACCCATTCTAGGTTGCTCAAGCAGCAGAAGGAAAAACAGGAGATGATTGAGGCTTTATTCAAACACATGCTCTTATATTTGCAGCCTTATGATTCCAAGAGAGTATTGTATGCTTTTTCTGTTCTGGAGGCAGTGCTTAAAACAAACCCTAAAGAATTTATTGAAGCTGTAGCTAGTACAAGCATGGATACCAGTTCCACAGCACATTTGAATCTTATTTACAATCTCTTAGCTCGCCATCAGGAAGCTCTTGTAGGGCAGAGTTTTTATGGCAAGCTTCAGACTCAGTCCCCAACCATGTACCCCCATTCTCTTCTAATAGAATTGCTCACTTACCTCTGTCTCAGTTTTCTGCGGTCATATTATCCATGCTACTTGAAGGTCACACACAGAGACGTGCTTGGCAACAGAGACGTTCAGGTGAAAAGTGTGGAAGTCCTGATTAGAGTGATGAGCCAGCTAGCTACCATGGCAAAGGCAGCAGAGAGTAAGAATGTAGAGTTCATACGCAATTTGCTAGGAAGATGCAAAATTCAAGAGTTTGTTCTTCTTTCTTTGTCTGCATCTATGTATACAAGTCAGAAACGGTATGAACTGCTCATGGCAGATGGAATTAATAATGTTCCTGATGAGGAACTCTTTGAAGAGAGCGTCATCAATTTTGGGCAAGATCAAATATGGAGCGAACACCCACTCCAGATTGAGCTGCTAAAGCTCTTGCAGGTATTGATTGTCTTGGAGCACCATCTTGGACAGACTCGTGAGGAGCAGGAGAATCAGCCAGACCTCTCCAAGGAATGGCACCAGGCTCTTAATTTCCAGCAGGCTATCGGTGCAATGCAGTATGTCTATCCACACCCAATAACTTCACAGGGATTGTTTGTCTCTGCTGTGGTTAGAGGTTTGCAACCAGAGTATGGCTACGGGATGCATCCCACTTGGGTAGGCTTAGTCACATGTTCCCTGCCCTATTTTGGGAAGTCTTTAGGCTGGACTGTGGCACCATTTGTTGTACAGATATGTAAAAACCTGGATGATCTTGTCAAACAGTATGAAAATGAAGCTGTGAAGACATCTGCAAAAACGTCTGCAAGGTAAGAGTCTGCAGTGTGGGATTTGTTATGCTGAAAGGTTCCCCTTACTACAGAGCAGTGCATAGTAACTCACTGGTTTAGTGTTGTAGCTCCCAGAGTTTGATCCTCAAACCCTGCTGCCCGTGCAGCCAGCTGTCCCTTGAGCCCAGGCGAGGCGGAGGCAGTATCAGTGCAGCAGGGCTGCCTGCGGCTGGAGGGAGAGAGGAGAGGGAACCAGCAGCTGTGATAATTCATGTCCTCCTCTGCCTGCCTGCCGTCCAAGTAGAAAACAAGTTCCCAGTTTTGACAAGACTGAGGATTTTGGGTGACTAATTGAGGAGAGACACCCTGGAGAAGAAAAATACAGTGATATTGTTCAGAACAGGCAGTAAGTGAAGGGAGTAGGGGAAAATAATCAGATGCTAAAGATTTATGGTCAGCTGGGGAATAACATTCTAAAAGATCTAGACAGGAAAAGGGGTTGTCCAAGGATAGTTTGCGAATCCTTTGTTTTGATATTCCTGGCTGGTCATTCCAGTATTCTTTTAACTATTGAATAGAAACAGATTTCTTCTGCAATTTTTAATCAATGAAATACCACTTGGCCTGTTAACTTTCTCTTTTATTCCCCCTCCCCCCCCATCCCTGCAAAGCTTAACTTCTAAAAGAGAAAATGTTACGCCTGATTACCCACTGACCCTTTTGGAAGGTCTGACAACCATTGGTCACTTCTGCCTTCTAGATCACCCTAATCAAACTAAAAAGGTAAGTGCTCAACATCTACCACTTGCTTGACACCTCAGCACCAGTTTGTCAAAGTATGCATCCCTTTTTCATCCAGAGGTGAATGTAAGTAGTAAAGCAGCACTCGTACAAGAAGATAACTTTAAGGAAGCCTTACAGCACACCAAAGGGAATGAACTAAGTAAAAGTGTATGAGAGGGGAACTGAACTTAATTTTTTTGAGACAGGAATGTTAATTTTAAGCAGAAGATGTTAATGGTGATCTTGGTCACACAAATATTAGTCTGTCTGTGCCAAAACAGCGAACAGCAAATTCAGTAGACTCTAATAGAAGCAATATATTTAAGGAATAGACTGATTGAATTATTTTAAAAGTTGTCGTTACAAAAGTTGACTATAATTCTCCTAATTATAGAATAAAAACAGTCACTCTGTGGTACCTAATATAATGTATTTTAATATTCATATATTTGTTTTTTTCTAGTCATCATGTTTAGCTGAACCTGCAAACCTGAGAAACGCTAGGAATGCCATTTTGGAAGAATTGCCTCGCATTATCAATACCATGTCCCTTCTTTGGAGCGTTATAAAGAGGGAAGACTCTCAAAAAAGGCCAACTGACTTCTTTGGAACAACAAAAGGCTCCTCTTCAGTCTACTTTAAAGCAACCAAGGTAGGAGTTCTTTTAAACTGCTGCGTATCTCATCATCCTTGTCATCCTTTCCCTCACAGTGCATTTTACATAGAGCTCATAGGAATAGTTTTGCTATTGGGCCACAAAGAATTTTTTAAGAACTCTCATGAGCTACAGGCTTGCACAGTACCTACCTACAAAAGCAGACTTTTTGCTGTTCTTTTTGCCCATCTGCACCCTTACCTGATTTGTTTAATATTTTGCTTTGTTCTGTGAGCTTCTGTTGATAGCTGCTCTAGAGCCAACCGCCTCTGAATTGTCTGCACCTTCCACAGGCAGTAGAACATGTACTTGAAGAAATAAAAATACTAGACTTTTCCCTTATTTTTTCAATATTGCTAAATCATAGTAGTGACAAATACTTGTAGGAGAAGAGAGAATATAACACAAGAATTTATTTTTTCTATTTTGCAATCTGTCTTCCAACAAATGTGACTTCCATCTGTAAGAAGGATATACTAACTCATAAAAAAATTATCAAAACTTGTCTGACTGTGAAGTATATAAAGAGATTCATTTGTTGTGGTGTAATTTCTGAACATCTTGGCAAAAGGAATAATATTTTACAGACCATGAGATGGCCTTTGCCTTACAAATTTTAGCATTGACAGTTATTTTTTTTTCTCTCTATAGACATTAAGAAATAAAATACTGGACTTCATGAATCCGTTGACAGCACAACTTGGAATTCAGTTGATGGCAGCAATTGCAGCAGTATGGAATAGCAAGAAACCCCATAAGAATCAAAGTAAAATCAAGGTGAAACTAAAGAAAGGCACCCTTAGTTTTCCAGTGTAAAGGCAAATGTTACATTTATATGATGAGTTCTAAACTCTGGTCTTGTTTATTGATTCTTTGGAGGTTTTTTACATGTGACAATGGCAAGCCACTGAAAAATCTGAAACACTCTTATTTATACATAATTCCACAAAGCATCAGGAATGCAATTAAACATAAATAAGTAATCAAATAAGAAGGACAGTGTGGCAGTTTGAGTCTGATAGTATTAGTCAGTCTTTTATTCAATACTGAATTATAATCTTAGGATTGCAACTTGCCAATTATATTTTAAAGGTCTTGAATGAGCTGCATTTCCAAAGAAAGATTAGAGGAGTTGTATTCTCTGGAACCAAGTATTTATTCTGAATAGAACACCTCTTTCTTTTCTACTTTAATTTGAGCATAATGAAGTTGTTTTCATGAAGGCATTGGGAGAAAATAAGTATATGGCAAATTTTTGTATGCTTGATTTAACTTGTCTAATTTACATTTTGTATAAATATTGCTATCTGACTAGTTAGACAAAAAGCTGTTTTCTCAACTTCATGTTTTGCCTGGTACAGTGATCTGAGAGGTGTGTCTTTTTTTTGTTTCGTTAGATTCTTCCAGTGCCTAGTTCATCTCAGCTTATTCTTGTGGACTTAATATGTGCACTTAACACATTGAAAATTGACACTATATTACATCTAGTCAAAGAGGTAGTCAAGAAACCATCGCAAATCAAGGGTGAAGAGGTAACCATGAAGATAATTTCCTTTTCTTAATATACTCTATCCTGGATCTATTCCAATGTGTCTTCTAAATATTGTTAGACTGAGAGTTTGTTTTGTTTGGTTGGTTTTTGTTTCAGTTTTGTTGTGGGGTTTTTGTTTTGGTTTGGTTTGGGGTTTTTTTGTAATGTGTGATTCTCTTTTGTTGCTGAATAAGTTATACTTTCCAGAATATGAGGGTTTGTGTTTTGATCTATCACTGTAAATAGGTTCTTCACAATATTTTGCTAAAGAAGTTGCTGGTAATGAAAAGGTGTGGGGTCCTCCAGCACTGAAGATGCCGACAATTTTCATAAAGCTGCTGCAGATCTACAACTCAATGACACATTTCTGTCTTTCTACGCTTACCTGAACAGTTAGAAATACTTCACATTGAGTTCGCTACATTCCAATTGGCTTTCAAGGAAACCAGTTTTGCCACTATGCACACCATTGTAGGAGCTGCTACAGCTCTGAATAAACTGTAGCAGATATTTCAAAGTAATGTGACAGCTTTCTGAACTGGGGTCCTCTGTTGAAGCTCTGAATTCCCTTATACCGCTGTATAGATAGTTTTGTCATAGTTGGTCACCTGTTGGAGTACAAGTGGCTTCTAAGAATGATGTGTTAACCATTGAACACAAGTACTCAACAGCTTGGACCTTCGTTTTTCGTGAGTTTTTTTTCCTGATGACAAATAATGGTTGTTTTGCTTTTATTTTTCAGAAATCTTCTCTTGTAGATATTCCAATGCTGCAGTTCAGTTATGCTTTCACTCAAAGGTAATTCAGTCATTATAAAAGAGAATTTTCTGGTTTACTCAGTTAGGATAACAGCCAGCATCACTATTTCTGCTTTACTTTGATCTTTATGTCACAATGTCACAAAACACCTTCATGTAGGAAATGGTTATTGCCATTTCATTGTTAAGTAACAGACACAGAATAACTGGGCTATGACATTAAGTGCCATTGATATGTTGATAATGCCAGTCTGAAAGCCTCATTTCCTACTAAGAGAGGCATACTTGAGGGATCTCATTAGCAATATACTTGTATAATTTCATGTGATCTTTCTCCTTATCTATTCTGTGTTGCCAGATGAATGGATAGAGAACTTCTAAATCAAATGAAACTGCTATGGCTGCAGTCTCTGCTGGACATAGTGGGTCAAGGCAGTTGATTGGAAATACTCCTTTGATTAAAACTCTTTGTCACATACTTGGCTTTTCTCAGATGGAAGCCTTGAGTTATATCAGACTGTACAATATACAGTATGCAATAAGCTATGTAGATAAAGTAAGCTGGCATGCAGTGAAGTGGTTAGCTAAACTTTATTCCTTTTCTTGCCCCTGAAGACCCAGCCCTTTTACAGTGCTGGCTGGCATAATGCATGTGCTGCTTGCATTTACTGATGTATGCATATTGCCTGTGCTGCCAGATAGAATCATAGAATCATGTTAGGTAGAAGAGACCCTTAAGATCATCGAGTCCAACTATTAACCTAACTCTGGCGCTAAACCATGTCTCTAAGAACCTCATCTATATGTCCTTTAAACACCTCTAGGGATGGTGACTCCACCACTTCCCTGGGCAGCCTGTTCCAGTGCCTGACAACACTTTCCATGAAGGAAAGTTTCCTAATATCCAATCTGAACCTTCCCTGGTGCAACCTGAGGCCATTTCCTCTAATCCCATCACTTGCTACTTGGAAAAGAGACCAACAACATGTTGACACCATGTTGTTGGATCAGTTAGGAAGGGGCAGGATCTAAAGGACTGATCTTGATGGAAGCTTTTAGACGGCCAAGCTACCCATGTATGATGGTTTTTTGTTTTTCTTTAACTTCAGACTTGGGTCTGTTTTGGTATTGTTTTTTTGGCAGACTGCCTGTCTCAGCCTTGCAGGAGAACTTCCAGTCCTTACTAGGACTTCTCAAAGAGTCTGTGCAGTTGAACTTGGCTCCTCCTGGACACTTTCTTCTTCTCAGGTAGTGTGTAAGAGAGAAGGTTTATAGATGTGTGGAGTAGACTTGTCCACTTACTAACTTGGAGTGAATTGATTTTCCCACAGTACGCTGAATGACTTTGTGACTAGGACACCTACTCTAGAAAACAAAAAAGACCAAAAAGACTTGCAGGTACAGTGTACACATATATTCCTTTAAGTTCATAAATCTGGCACTGTACCTCTAAGTAAAAGTGGAGATGGCCTGATCTGTACTTTGTGTCTGAGTTCCCCTGTGCTTTTAGAATGTGTGAATGTGCATCCACATGTTTTGGCTTAGGCCTGGTAAACATGGCAGACCCACATATGAGGGACATGATGCACAGAATGTCTCTATCAAAATTTTATCAAAAATACATGAAATCATAGTGGTAACTATGGACTTTTCAAAGATATTTTGCCTGGGTAATCTTGTGATTTTTCCCAAATATTAAATCATAACACAAGTGTGATGTCATGACTTTATATCATATGTCTAAGTATTGAAATTTCAAAACTATCTAGGCAAATTTGTAGTGTAATTATCCTTGAAGCTCATAGCTGTGTTTGGCAATGTAAATGACTGTCAGCTCACCTTTTATATACGGAGAAGGTGCAGTAGAACCGGATTCTCTTCCTATACTGATTGTAAATTCACCAGAACGGTTTAAATACTACCTGTGTGGGTGCAGTTTTGGCTCTGAGCCAATGTCATGCTATGTATGAGGTGAGGCAGTGTTATGGTTATAGTACTTTTGTCTGCCAACAGAGAAATTAGGTCTCCACTTCTGCTTCAGAGACTTGCCATCAAAATGACAATGATGATAAAAAGACATTTTTGCCATCTTACCATCTTATAGCCTCTTCAAAAGTGGCCTCTGCTTTGCTTTGGATATTTGGGATTTGGTTTCATTAGAGTGACCAGCTTTTCATTTCATTGGGAATTAAATATGCTGAAGTGTGACTATGTACCTAGTTCGATGCTATGTCATACTTACCCCTAATAGAAAGACCTAAATATGAACGGATGGATTGCCATAAAATAAAACCCTACCTCACTTAATGCTCCACCTCACTTAATTTTCTCCAAATATAAAAGTAATAAAAAAGAACAGTGTTCAAAACAACAAAGGCATTGGTATGCCCTTTCTGAGGGGCTGAACAACTCAGATCATGTCTTTGACAGATGACAGCCAATGTGTAAAGCCTGGCAGGACTGATGCCAAATGGATACTATGTTAATGGTTATGACTTGCATGGAAAATCATGACTAAAACCTCTTAAGCTAACTTAAAGTTTTTCCTGCTTCTCATTTTCTTGCCTGTTCTTATTTGAAGTGAACAGTCGTTACTTATCTTGAGAGCACAGACAGTTAAACTGGGGAAGTATTTATGTTTCGAAGATATAAAAGTGCCTACTTCCAATCCTCCTGACACATTCCATATAAAAATGACTTTGCTGGATTGGCCAACTGATGATAGCTTTCATCTGATACCACCTTATCTGGTTATGTTACAGGAGGTGACCCAAAAAATCTTGGAGGCTGTAGGGACTGTTGCTGGTTCTTCTCTGGAACAGACTAGCTGGCTGAGCCGGAACTTAGAAGTGAAAGCTCAGCCTCAGATTTTACCAGATGACTTCAACATTGAAGATGTGAATGGTAATGTGATTTTGTCCGACCTTCTTCTGCTGTCTCTCTTCTGCTTAAGTCAGTGAAGAGTACAAGGTGTTAGATAATGTGTAGATTGCATGAGACAAGAGTAATACAGACAAAAATTAAAACAAAAAAAATGCATTATCCTCCAATAACAACGTCAGCCTAAGCAAATTGGGTAAATATCTGCAGATTGTATATAATACAGAGGAAGACGTATTGCGGGTGCATGCAATACCTGGGACAGAACAGCATGGGGCATGATGTATGTCATTGTGGCAATGTGCCCAGAAGCATTTCACTGTACTACCAATATGCAAATAACAGTTCTGTTTGGGAAGAAAATTAGGAAACAGCAAAATTTAAACATGTCTGAAGGGAAAACTAAATGATTTTTCTTCTTTTAGATGCATCAGTGGCACCATCTTCAATGGTTTCTGCCTCTGCTCCTTCAATATACAGTGTCCAAGCTCTTTCTCTCCTTGCAGAAGTAAGTAGGAACCAGTTTTGTAGTTGCTTCTCTCACCTGGGGGGTGGTTGTTTATTGATATTATTGAGCAGAGGAATACATTAGGTTTTCCTGGTAGATTAAATGGGCTCTTAAATCTTTATTGAGGCATCCCATGTGCACATACATTCTATCCTGAAATATGACATGCTTTCCCTTTTGTCAGAAGTACCAGCTTGAGGTTTAAAGAGACATTTTTTTCATTTTTAAGGTTCTTGCTTCTCTTTTGGACATGGTTTACCGGAGCGACGAGAAGGAGAAAGCTGTGCCGTTGATTTCACGTTTGCTTTATTATGTATTTCCTTATCTACGCAACCACAGGTGACTTCTCTCTCTGCACATGTGATTTTTCTTAAGTCTGATTTTTTTTCTAGCACACTGTAAGACCTTTTGTTGTTTGAGCTTTGTGACAGCTGTTTCTGCTTAGCTGTGGGTGTTACACCCATCTGGGTTTTTGGCCTTTACTTAAAGCTCCCCTTTGTGTGTATGTTAGGTAATGGAGAGAGGCTGTGGCATGGGGCAGCAGAGCACTGGGCAGGTCACAAGACCCATCATAATGTAAGAAGAGTACAATATCTTCCTATACTCTGCCTAGTTTTTCAGCCAAAAGCGTAGTTGTGGGAGAGATGGATGATATTCTCTGTCAGCTGAACAGTTTAACCTTTTTCCCACAGGAACAGGAGGAAGGAGGGTTTCCTTTCCATCTTCCAGGGCCTTATCAGTTGGTCCTGCTTCCTCAAGCATCTCTCCCTGCTTTTCTCCAAGGGCTATTCACAGATTTCTTAGAAAGCAAATCTTCCTTTTTCTAGCAGCTCTCTACCAAGTGTCAGGAAGCAACGCTTCCCTTCCCTACTCGCCACCTATTCCATTTTTCTGAGTTGCAGCTGCTCCTGCTGTAGTACGTATCCAGCTTTACCTCCTCCTGGCTGCTGCCTTTTGGCTACTACATTTTTCTGAGCAGACCAATCTATACTGAGGTGTGGGAGAGCATCAGCCACAGCTTGCAGGGACTGTATACAGTCCTAAAATTACGTTCAGCCCTTTGAAGGCAACCATGAGGCTGATGTGGCCCTCGGTGAAAATGAGTTTGACACCCCTGGTATAGGGAGTCGGAGAAGATATAACTAGGCATACCTAAAAGGGATGATGGGTTGGCTGTCACTGGGAAGTGAGCATTAAAGTCAGGAAGCCTCAAGGGGCAGCAGAGTTTGAGGACATTTCCCTGCTCCCTCTCAAGGGGGATGTATTAAAAATGATGCAGAAAAATGTGGAGAAGCTATCATTTTCTATTCATTATATTTGTGCATTTTCTGTTTTATCTATTACAATGTTTTCTGCCTGCTTCACCCATAACTAAGTCAGTCAGATTCTTGATGTATGGAGTGTATGTCACTCTTGTTGACCAGGGCATATAGCATTGTGCACATGCATGCAGTGCCCTCACTATTTGCAGCAGATATGGAAAACCCTGCAAACAGCCACCCCTGAAACTGTTCCTGGAAACGCTGGCATCATGCTGCTGTGCTTGGCATGGCGCGAGCCAGTGGCTGCAAGCCAAACACTCGTTCCATCTCTGCCCCGTGTGTGGAAACACAGTTAGAATTGTCATGGACACCACTGCTGTCAGGATGTCCATGTGAGCTGGGGCAGGGGATAAATTATGACTTCTGCAATGCAAGTGGAAATCTGAACACCAGGAGTCAGCCAGTTTTTAATTTCTTGCAAAAAGATACTACCATGCCCTGTGGTCTGAGACTGATGGTTCAAAAGACATGGGTATCAGAGTCCTGATGAAGTTGCTTAGATGCCTAGAGATGTCCCCTGATGGTTCTCCAGTGTCGGCCTGGCAAGGCTAGCAGTTCTTGTGATCTGTGTAGCCATAACCATAACAAGATGGTCACTGGTTAAGAATGCGGAGCCCCCATCAAGCCCATAGATGGGCTGTATGATTTTCATGCCACTCATACATGCTGCTCAGTGGTTGGACTATAACGTCCAAGACTGTCTTTGTGCCACTGTCCTCCTCAGATTGGCAGGAGTTTGGTTGCAGGGCTCAACGAAAAGGCAGTAGCCTCCCCCCACCCACCTTGAAAACACAGGGGCTGCTGAAGCCTTCTGTGAAGTTGTGGTGCCAGCTCACAACAGAAGACCTTGCCACCATCCCTTCTCAACTAAAAGTCATCTTCCTGTCAGTCTGAGCATCACCTCCCCAGCCTGAAACCTTTGTTCAGCCCTGGGCAAAGCAGTTACCCTAGCAAGGATTCACAGCAGGGCACTGTTTGGCGTTTGTGTCTTCAGTGAAACTCAAGTGCCAGAGGACAAGCATTAGTTCATGAAAGGTCCCTTTGTCTTGAGCCCAACATTCCTTCTCTACTGTGCCTTGCAGAGCATGGTGTCCAAATTTGGAGTGGGATCGTGGATAGGGCAGTACAAGGAGAAAAAGGCTCCAGTGTGAGATTTTTATTCAGGTGACGATGACATGAGAACTGACACATAAGTGTTATCTGTCTGATACATGAAGCTTACTGTGATAGGGGGTCTGCTGACAAGGATGCAAAGCTTATTTGAAACCTTTTTGGGGAGAAGTTTTGAACCACACCTGTAGCGGAGACGGGCAGTGCTGTGCTGTAATACATCTAATCTGAAAATATCTCCCCAAACCAGGTACACTGGAAATGTGAGGAGCTTCTGCACAAACTGCCTTGATCTACTGATCTCCTGCTGCTCTGAGTTATGAGCTAATGCAGACATAGCCTGTTACTGAGATAATTTGGTTAGAAGTTCTGGGGAACTCTGGAGTTTATTCTCTGGTTACATAAACTCGACTTTAAATATATATGTGTATATATATATTTATCATTATTGTTCTCTTCCTCCAGTGCCTACAATATTCCTAGTTTTCGTGCTGGTGCTCAGTTGCTCAGCTCATTGAGTGGATACGCCTATACCAAGCGAGCCTGGAAGAAAGAAGTTCTTGAGTTATATATGGATCCAGCTTTTTTCCAGATGGACACTTCATGCATTCAGTAAGACATGAGATTGTAGCACTCCAAGATTCTATTTTGAATTTGCAAAGAAAGGCTTTAAAGGAGAATGGCTAATATAGGGAAGAAAATTATGTTTAGTACTGCCTTACAGAATGTAATAATGTTAAAAACAGGTCTCAACCATTAATTCTACTAAACGCATTATAAGCACTTCAGTTTTCATTATAGTGCATAAGATTAAACTTGTCTTATGATGATACTCCCCTTAGTGATTAGGGAACTGCACACAGTAGAGCTGGAGGACCTAGAATGCAGTATATGTTAAACCAGATGACTCTGCATATTGAATACAATTTGGAAACTGTTTCCTTGTATGAAATGTTTGACCAAAATCTTTTGAGGTGAATCTATACAAAGCTTTCTCTGGTTATCTAATTGGTTATCTTATTCCTTCTGTATCTTATTTAGTTGGAGATCCATTATTGATCATCTTCTAACACATGAGAAAACGATGTTTAAAGATTTGATGAGTAAGTATCAGTTACTGGTAACTTATTTCTACTATATTGTTAACTTTATTATAAGCTGTGCTGAGTTAATTCCCTATTTTGGTCATGTCTAAAACACACCATAAGTATTTTTCATTTAGAAGTGCTAGTGTTGGACTACCACGTTCACATTTTGCCATAATTTTAAGTTGCTGAAGTGTGACTTTTGGCAGCTGTTCCCTGTGGAGGCTTTGGCTGGCTTTGCAGGTGTCTGTTTTACTGGCATCGAGCTGTGTGGGTTCCCAATCTGGGGCCAGATTTGGGATAGGGGATCGTTTTGATCCCAAGAGTGATATTAAGACACAAACGAGATCAAATGCCATCAATCAGGTCATCTTTTATTGACTGGTAGCGTAAGTGATAGAGCTAAAGTGAAAGTAGGAAGAGTTAGGGGGAAAATCAAAGCGAGCATTCAGAAGAATAAGCAAGATAGATTCACCACCATGATGATCAGGTTCAACAGTGTCCCGTCAGCTGAAGCGTGGTCTTCTAGGTGTCCAGGTGTCGCTGGTGGTGGGTGCACACCACCGGTGGTGAAAGCACACAGTCAACGGGGCTTGCTGCTCTTTTATAGCAGTTCGGGAGAGCTGGTTGTCACGTACCAGGTCTGTTTTTGCAGACACAGCTGATAAAGCTGGTAACATAGCTGGTTTTGAGTTCGGTCTTGAGTTCAGTCGCGACTTCCTCTCTTCTTTTTCTGCCTTTGCTGACAGACCAGTTTTGCAGCGCTGGCAGGTGAACTTTGCTAAGTTTGGAGCAAGTTGCATCTTGCAGGCCACAGCCTGCAGTGGTACAAGATCTCAGTACTGTTGCAAGGTTCTGCTTTTGTTCCATTTAGCAGGGTTAGGCAAGGTTGGCTGAGACATTACATATCCTTGCAGTTAGTCTTTTTACGGCAAGCTTTGAGACATATCTTTGTGACATGTCCTTGTAATTAGTTTCTGATATTATTAGTCTCTTACGAGCTGTAGGAATGTGGTGCACCAGTACAGCAAACCTTTGAGCAATATGCTTTGACCCCTAATTCAAGCTCGAGGAGAGTGTAGACAAGTAAGTCCTGGGGAAAAGGGTGGGATAGGACCCATTACATTTGCCTAGAGCTTCAAAAGCAAAAGCAGCTTTAGTCTCTTTTTCAGATCTTCTAAAAGAATAGTTGAAGGTGTACAATGCAAGAACTAATTCGCTAATCAGTAGACCCAAAGAGAATTTTTCATTTTAAAAGATTTCATGACATAAGAATTATTTTCAGCCCAAATCCCAGGAAGTGTTTACATGGCAGATAATTCTTATCTCTGTTATAGACATGCAGAGCAGCGCCTTAAAACTATACCCAAGCTTTGAGCAAAAAGCAATGTTGTTAAAGCGGCAAGCTTTCGCTGTCTTTAGTGGAGAGATTGATCAGTATCATCTCTATCTTCCCTTAATACAAGGTAAGATCTGTAATTTCACCTGCCTTTTTTTTCAGCTGTTAACACATATATAAATTGTGTAAGAAAGGAATGTCACCTATTTTCCAACACGTACTTTCATTTGTTAAAAGTTTTTACAAAATTTATTATGCTGTGGATCTCTGAATTCTAACAAAGAAATAATCTCGTTAAGAGGGTGACAGGAATTTGGGTTCCAAAGCCTTTGGTCTGGAAATATACCTGGAAACATGATTATCCTGTGGCAATCTTTCAGCCACTCTTGGGCTGTTGATGTTCTCCTTAAATGTCAGTTTTGACAAAATTTTGTCCAATATAAAACTACCACGTCTTCAGACTTTTTCTGAATCTGAATTCTGTTAATAGAGTGCAAGGGACTCAACATAAATTCGTGCTTTATTGTCAGTTTTTGTTTTGCGACCTTCTACATTTTTTATTTCTAAAAACAACACATTCAGGAAAATACTATTTTTTTAATGTTTATTTCAGAACGACTGACTGAGAACCTTCGTGTTGGGCAGACTTCTATAGTGGCTGCACAGATGTTTCTCTTCTTCAGAGTTCTTTTGTTAAGGATTTCTCCTCAGCATCTAACCTCATTGTGGCCAATTATGGTAACTGAATTGGTAAGGAATAAGTAGTAATTTGAAACTAATTAGTGTATGTTTTTTCCCTTTTCACGTTTTTCTTCCTCCCAAATGCACCTGCTGTTTGAAAAAGGAAATGTTTTCATAGTTTCACGTTAGTCTGATAATTTGGGAAAAGTATTAACATTGTAATTAGGAAATACCTTTTTGATTAATTTTGTTGTTATTGCCAGTGTAATCTCTTGCATGATTTGTTAATTCATTGCAAGACATAAAGGTAAACTGAGTCTGTCATTCCTGATACTATGTGAAGTATATCTTTTTTGTGATTGATTTGTATGAATGTTTCAGCATCCCCATAAATAATGTATTTCTTTAAAGATTCAGACATTTCTACAGCTGGAAGAAGATTTAACTGAGGAAGATGAACCATCAAAGTAAGAATTACCATTTGTCTGATAGAGAACTTGTGAAAGCTGGTAACAATTGTGCTTGTTCTGTATCTGCAAATCTTTATGTATTTAATTCTCTGGGATAGGGAGAAGACAACAGGATTTTTTGTTATCTAGCTTTTGTGTTTCTAGTACTGATAAATCAGTTTAGGATTTTTTTCAGCAGCTAAAACAGTGATATGTTCAAAAGACATAAGTACTACTTAGTTGCATACAAAAATAGAAGAGATGTTAAGTCGGCATTTGAATATTTTAACATGTTGACATTTTTTCTGAGTATTTTAGATTACTTTTTCTTCTAACAGCCTTTTATAGTAATCACAGTGCTAATACAGAATAGCAATAGTTTTTATTGCACACAGGTTTAAGTGCTCATTTGTATAAATGTATACATTTCTCTTGAATGAAAAACATTTAGTGCATTTATGTTTTAATGGTACATTTCTTAATTGTAACTAACACAGGAGCAACAGCAAAATAAGCAAACAGAAAGCCTCAGGTGATGGCAGTGGATCTGATATACAGCAGAATGAGCTGTCCTTGTACTTATCAGCTTGTAAGTTTTTGGATACAGCACTTTCATTTCCACCTGACAGGATGCAGTTGTTTCAAATGTAAGTCCTCTAATTACTTGCCTGTTCTCCAACTTGTTACCATTCTTATCATTTAAAGCAATTCCAGATCTATTTTCTTCTAAACTTAATTTTGCCATCAGTTCCTTTTACAAGCGCAGATGCTGATACTCAGACAAATGTAATCTGGGGTATTTGGAAAAACAATTGGTCTTGTCAGTGTAGGAGGACTTCGCCATCTCCATTAGGAGGTTCTCTAACTTGGAAAAACTGGGAGAAGAGAAACATGGAGACTGTTCTTTGTTTTCCCTCGGCACACACTTGGGAATTTTTTGAAGCCAGTTGCATTTAAATACTGACATTATAGTAATGTCCTTGTTCATTAAGTTTGGCTCTGGTAATAGCATAAAATCATAGTTATGACAGCTCTTTCTGTAAACAAACCAGTGCTCTACTAAATTATGTATGATGCAAACAAGGATTTTTTTCTGCCTGTCTTCTTATCAAGTAATCTATTTGTTTCAGGTACAAATGGGCATTTGTCCCAGAGGTGGACACAGAGTCATCTACTGTGACCTCTCATCTGGTAGAAAATCATCAGGAATGCAAACCACACATTCTAAGAATCATGGATTTGCTGAAGATGAAATATGGGGTAAAGAAAGAATGCTTCACTTGAATCTTTGTTTGTTTGGGGTTTTTTTTAATACATTAACTTACTTTTATAAGCAAGTAACAAGATTTTAAGTTAGGCAAGAGGTTTTTAGATATCCTAGTAAGATTCATGGGGCTTTTAAAAATGATCTGCCTGCTTTCATATATATATATATATATACACATATATATATATATCTTGAAGATGTCAGATTGCCTTTGAGTGAGGGAACAACAGGCACTTTTTCTGTTGTTCCCTTAAATGTGCCCACAACCACCCAGTTAAAACTATTTGTCTCAGACAGGGTCGGTATTTATAAAAATTACCATGCTGTACTTCTACAAAAAAAGTTTACCATAATAGCCTTTTAAATTATCATTAAGGTTTAATATTAATTCTTCCAGAAAAGGAAATATCTCAGAGATCTCTATTCTATTTTTGTTTGATATCTGATTCTGAAAGCTAGTCCAAATTTGCTGTGTTCTGAACTTGTGACACTTTCGTTTAATGGAACCTTTAATCCAAACGCAGAAATAACTCAGGATACCATCTATACATTTTATATTGTGATTCAGTTGTAGGCTGCGGATCACTTACTATGAAAAAAGTGTATACCACAGGGCTCAGACAAGCCACAACAACATTGTGTTTAATGCAAAACCCTTAGTAAATCTCAATTTGTTTGCTTACAGGAAACAAACACCACTGAGGGAATTTCCAAGAAGCACAAGCATCCTCTTTTGAACTGCCGCTCCATATCGAGCATCACTCAGCTTATGCCCTTCTTCAAGACTCTGTGTCGCGCATTCACAGGAAATGGGAGCGAGTCCCAGAATTCACACACTGCTGCATCTCTCTCTATGGACTATGTGAGCAGTAACAGCATAAAGATCTTGCAACAGCTTGAAGAGAGTGTTGAATGTGACTTCCTTGAAAACATGGAAAGTTAAGCTACACGTCGGACACTTGGCTCATGATGAATAAATAGAAAAAAAAGAGAAAACTTTACTGCAATTCTTCTCTTTTTACCCCAGTTTTGAAACTACATTTTCGGTTTTCTTCCTGCTGTTGTGGAATGGTCTTCAATAATACAGGCTTCTAAGCTGGTGTTAAGGAGCAGGAATCTTCAGTTCCTGTTGGGGGAGGGGGAAAGTATGGTTTAGTGGTAATTTATCATAGTTACTGTATTCTTTTACTTGTTTTCAATGTGAAGGACTAAAGACGTTTTGTAAATAAAGGAAGAATATTTTTGACTTGGTGAAAGTAGCAACTGTACCATTTATCAGGTAACTTCTCAAGTAAGTATTTTCAACTGCTTTTGGAACTGTGTTCTGAAAGTAAATTTAAGAAAAAGCTAATATTGCATGTCAGTGTACAATCAGTTTGCAGATAAGCCATTGCCTGAGATGAAACTAGCTTCTACTTCTCCTTTAACTTGTCCTAAAAAATTTCTAAACAAATCACCTAAATTTCAAACAGACTTATTTTATAAGTCTTAGCATTGTGCAAATAACTGCAGACTTACCGTGTTTGTAATTTCAACTCTGTACTATAATAGTATTCTTCAGGATTAGTGATTCCTAAATAAAAGACAAACACATGCATAAAAGACGAACTTATATAGTAACATTTTATAATTTACATTAATTGAGGGGGGTTTTATTTTAATCAATTGACTAAAAGGATTCTAATTACGTTTTTTAAATATAAAAACTGTTCTTTCAGTGACTAAGGTCACTTTGCAACTTCTGACATGCAACTAAATGAAGACAATTCCATAAAAATATAAATTGCTGTATACCAGCAGCCTAATTAAAATGAAAGGATTTTTTTTTAAGACCACTTTTTATAAAAATGAATGTATTTGGCTGTTCCCAGGTGTTAAAAGAGGTAGAGAGGTCATCACGGTGCCATGACTACAGTAACGTTCAAGGTGCAGCTGATTTTAGAACTGCACTTCTACCACCACCCAGGACCTGGGAGAGAAGGATGAGTTCTTCCGCCAAACAGCACAGCTGCAGGTCTGAGGGACACTGCTGACGGCCAGTGGATAAGCACCATTGTAGCAACAGGTACAACAAAAGGCTTAGAGGAACTTTTTAAGTGAAGAGGTGGACTCCATTGAGTGTTCACATTTAGTGGACTATCTGACCTAATCTGCAGTGCTGATTTGTCTTGGAGGGGAAGTTTATCATGTTTTTCATGGTGAAAAGCTTTGCCTATTCTTTTTTTTAAAAACACCTTTACCTCCAGAGAAATTGGTTTTGTAAGATATGCCTGCAGACTGGTGCATGCTACTTGTGTTATTTGGAATATCGCAACTGAGGTATATGTGCTGGTTATTGGACTTCACCAGTCTTGTTTTTGCTAAATAAAAAAAGGACACTGAAAATGTATGGTTTAGTGTCACCAGGTTATGAGGTCAGGGATTTATTTTTTTCCAAACTTGCACAGAAGGCTACTCTGCAGTGGTTTTTACCTATAGATATATGAAGTTTTCATCTTTGGATTATAAACTAAAATAATGAAACGCTGAACAGTATGCTTTACTATGATAATGCTGTAACGCTCTATGAAGATAATACTATAATAGGCTTATGCTAAATAGCTTATGTGCATTTTTACAGTGAAGGAAAGTGACAGACGGAAGTGTAATATTGCGTAGTCACTAAGAATGTGAATTATTTGTATTAATTTATTACTGATCTTTGCTATTGGAATGCGCACAATTAAAAAGTTATCCTTTTAAACCATTATTTGAAAATTGGAGCAGGATATTTTTTAAATGTTTGTGTTAATTACTTACATATCTTCAATAATTTATAAAGAGAATGTAAATGATGATTTGATAGTTTTGCTTTCAGCTTTCTGGTGGTTATATTCTGTACATGGGCATTTCTCTTAAAATACCGATGAGATGCTGCTAAAGATGCCATTAAAATCTAAGACAACTTTTTGCCATCAAACCTTTTGTTTTACATTCTCCCATAAGCTACAAACCTGTGTCTTCACATAGTTTCCTCACTAGCTGGAGGTGGTGAACCAGTAAGTTAGATGGAGGGTTTTGTCATCCCTCCCCTTGGAAGGGAATGTCCCGTTCTGGCTGCCTGTACTTTGGATGTGCAGGGGATCGGACATCTGTCAATTCCCCCCAGCTGTGGTGGTGAACTTTAAAAAGAGAATGTGTGACTTGGTCTGTATAACTCTCTAACTTCTAAGATGATATTACCTTCTGCAAAAATACCACTTGCTTGTAACTCCTGCCTTTTTACGCACATTTACCTTTGTCCTGTGGTTCTGCAGACGGCTGCTTTAAATGGCCTCAGATATTTGTGACTTGCAGAATCCTTTCACTGAAGCAGAATCTAATTCTTAATAAGAAAAGTTCTTTAAAATGTAGTATATAAGCAGATCTTCTATCATTATAAATAGGGTTTGAATAAGGAGAAAAAGCCTCTAACTAAAAAAGTCTAACTTGGGTGGCGGAGTGGCACAGCTACATAGGCCTAAAGGTATCTCTAACTGTGTAATTTTATTATTTTTCTATATTGGAATAACTATAGTCATTTTACTTCTTATGCTACTGCTGTTAAATCCACATAAAGGAGGGTTGTACTGCTCTAACACTGGTACTGCCAAAGCAGAATAACTTAATTGTAGATGAATCTGAAAAACTTTTGTCTAGAACTCAGTATCAAGAACAGGAGAGAAAATTCTCTTGCTTTGCTGTGCTTGTTTTCAGAATAAGCAAGCTTGGCTTTCTCTTTTGGATACTTCAGCTTTGAGATGGCATAGCAACCATGCATGATACACAGAGACATATTTAAATACTCAAAAGGATTTCGTTTTTCTGAAGGGAAAAAAATAGGTGCAACCAAGGTAACTGCCAAAAAACAGCAGAACTTGAAATATGGAGCATTAAGTAATGGTTAAGTGTATTCAATACTATGTTTGAATGTAATTCTTCTAGTTAATATTAAATGTTATTTTGAAATACCTTTTCAAATGCAATTCTCATTTTTCAGACTACCTTTACTGCTCACGCACCAACTTTATCTGATTCTGTAAAAGCTCTCAAATGCAATTTCAATGGATAAGGGGCCTGTACAGAATTCTATAGACCTCAGTTTGGATCCCAGCAGCAGTGGCTCAGTGCTAGTCTGTGCTACCCCTTAGACTTGCCTAGGGAAAGACACCACCACCTCCACCCTAATCCTCTCATCACGAGCCCCTGCTGCTGTAGTCTGTACGTCGCTGTGTTTTGCATTCATGAGCTTTCCACCCTGGAATCCCAGTCCTGTGGGACAAGTTTTCAGGATTTGTGTGTCTGGAAGAACTGCGTGGAACAGATGGAGGAAGGTGCTGCTGGCAGCATCAGGGGATTGTTGATGGACTGGCAGGCACTGAGCCCCTGTACAGAGGGAGCGCCTCTCCCTGGAACATTAGGGGCTGCTGTTGGATTGTTGGATAACACTGTCTCCGTGTGCCAGAGCTTCCCAGATTTCAGACGTTTATATGTTCGGCACAAATGCCCTGCAAGTGCTGCCTTTTCATTTGGAAGAAAACTCTTCCCTACAACCAAGCTTAAAAATCTAAGGCCAGAGAAGTATGGTTTTGATGACTTTGTGAAAACTGCTTTCCAGATTTTATCCTTTCTCTGTAGTCTATACACCTTTTGTAACGTTGAGTGATGTACCTTGCACCTCGGAAGCTGCTAATCATAGAATCATTTAGGTTGATGTTTGATTACACTGCATATGTTGAAAATCACTGATATGTGCTGTAGGTATGCTGGGAAATAACTGTAGCTTAGCAGCTAGTAATACTAAAGCACTGAAATCCTCTTGAGTGTCTGCTTCATTCAAGAACAGCAGGGTTGGCCATTGGCATTTGGCAGTAACAGCAAACATCCATCTTTTGCAATTATTGTCCCGGTGCAGCTCCCCTACTTAAATACTGGTTGTCCCCTGGTGATCGGTTCCCAGAGCTTCAGGTGAGGCCAAGGGCAGCAGTGATTGCTCAGCAGATCAGGTCATGAGATCCCATTTCTGCAAAGAGATCAAAGGAATGGAGCGAGCAGGCAGATAGAAAAAAACAATTGATCAAAATTGATGGCACTTCCAGATAGAGGCTGAGGTATGTTTTCCATGATAATTGCCTGAGCAGGGGCAACCATGCAGGCATGATGCATTCCTTGCAATCCCAGTACTGTCATTAGTCTCATTTATGTTGGTGGGCAGGGTTGTGAGGGCCCACCTAGAGGCGGGGGCGGAGGGGAAAATAAAATAAAATAAAAAGGCTTTTGTGGAAGATAGCGGGGAAAGCATTTTCCTCAATGTCTGTTCAAGGCTGCTCCTCAAGTGAAGAGTAAGTGACCTGTAAGGGTTCAGGCACCATAAATTATCTCCGACTTTTTATTTCATCTTGCCATGTGTACCTACATTTCTGGGTGTTTGGTTTGGTTTTTTTTTTTTATATCTGTCCGCCACCAAAACCACAGCTCCCCTCCAGCTGTAGAAATCTGAGATTACAGAATGAAAAATTGTGAGGGCAAAAAAAGGAGGTGGAGAGCAGCACATACCAAGCTTGTAATAGGCACCAGGGAGCTTTCCCAGCATGTAAAGCAGTTGGGTTTTTAAAGTCCTCTGGGAAGAAAACTGATAATCTGGACTTAGGTAAGTAACCATGCATAGCTCAAAATATGTCTCATCTGTTACTGTGGCCTTTCAGTACTTAAAAGGGGCTTATAGGAAAGATGGGGACAGACTTTTTAGCAGGGCCTGTTACAACAGGACAAGGAGTAATGGTTTTAAACTAAAGAAAAGGAGATTCAGGCCAGACATGAGGAAGAGATTTTTTTCCAATGAGGGTGGTGAAACACTGGCCCAGGTTGCCCAGAGAGGTGGTGGATGCCCCATCCCTGCAGACATTCCAGGCCAGGCTGGACGGGGCCCTGAGCAACCTGAACTGGTTGCAGATGTCCCTGCTCATGGCAGGGGGTTGGAGTAGATGGGCTTTGAAGGTCCCTTCCAACCCAAACTGTTCTATGATTCTATGAAATGTACTGAAACACCTGAGGAATTAAGTTCTGCAAGTAAACAGCACGTGAAACATGGACTCCGGCCTCAACTCCTCTTGCAGAAGGCGTGCTACTTGTACACAGCTCTGTAGAACAGAGGTAAACCTGCCTGTTCAGGCCCTTGTTACTTGGACCGGGCAGGCTCCTTCTCACTTTCCCAGTTGTGTGACTTTTGCGGTGAAAACGCCCGCAGCAAACCGCGGCACTGCACTTCGGCCTCACGCTGCTCCAGAGCGGGGCCACCCACGGCGGTACCAGCGCCCCCGGCCGCGGGGCGGGAGGGCAGCCCGGCCCCCCTGACCGACCTCCCCGCCTCACCTCGCGTTCCCGGGCAGCTGCCGGTACCGATGCCCTTCCGCGTTGCTCCGTGTCAATCATTTAAATTCCGTGTCAATTAATCACTCGAACGCTGCTGCTGCCGGAGGACCCCGCCCCGCCGCTGCTGGCGGGAGCTCTGCCCCCCGCGGCGGCTGCTACCCGCCCTCGGGCCACGCCGCTCCTGCCCGCCGCTCTCCGGCGCGCAGGACGACGGTGCGTTGCACCGCAGAAGGGCAACGCTCGGGCCGCCGCAGCCAGGCTGGCCCAGCCCGGCCCGGCCCGGCTTCCCCCGCTGCCTCAGAGCCGCCGGCGGGGCAGCAGCTCCCGGCCCCGCCCCAGCGCCCGCCCCTGTGCCCGGGGCCGCCGCCTTCCCCTCCGCGCTGCCCCGCCCGCCGGGAGGGGGCGTGGCCTGTGCGCCGAGGCCCCGCCTCTCCCCGGGAGCGGGCGCGCTCGGGGCTGGAGGCGCGCGGGGAGGGGGCGAGGCGGAAGTGGAGGCGCTGGGCGCTCCCCGGCCGTTCCGCCCGCTCTTCCCGCCCCGGCGCTCGCTGCGGCACAAAAGATGGCGGCGAAAACACAGGGCGGCATCCGCCTCAGCGCGGTGAGTGGCGCGGGGCGAGCGGGCCCCGGGCGGGGGGGCGGGCGAGGGCCCCTGGGGAGACGAACTCCCTCCCCCGCGGCGGGGCCGGCGCTGTGGGGCAGCGGGGGTGCCGGTACGAGGCCCGCGGCGGCCGAGGGGCTGGCGCTCTAGGGAGGCGGGAGCCGCTGCGGCCGCCGCTGGTAGAGCTCGGCGCTTTCCCTCGGTGAAGGCGGAGAGCGGCGTCTGCGCGGGCCGGAGGCGACGCCTCGGCTCTCCGGGAGTACGAAGTTGTCGGCCAAGTGTTGGGGAGGGCGGGCTCCG
Organism: Caloenas nicobarica; assembly: GCF_036013445.1. Taxonomy (NCBI): domain Eukaryota; kingdom Metazoa; phylum Chordata; class Aves; order Columbiformes; family Columbidae; genus Caloenas; species Caloenas nicobarica. Next base: position 122,839,750 of record NC_088245.1, on the reverse strand, counting down.
GAGCCCTTCGCCTAAAATAAACCAGCGCCCCCCCCGCTCCTCGCTGCCTCAGACTTCGCTCTCGCCTCACGCCGTCCCCGCCGTGCCCTCACCCAGCCCCTGGTGCCCTGTGCTTGGGTCGCTTCGCCGGGGAGACGAGCCGGGGGTCACCCCAGCAGCTGCGGGACCGCCGGGGGGCAGCGGCGGGTGCGGGGCGGGCTCGGCCGTTCCTGCCGGTACCGGGTTCGCTCTCGCTGTGCGGGGGGGGAAGTGGCAGCCTGGGGGGGGGGTGGGTTTTGGGGGCGGGAGGGGGATTCCGCGGTCTGTTGTAGGGACGTAGGTAGCTGTGAACGTAATGACCTCTAATTGCAAGCTTAAAACCTTAACTACTTCTTGCAAGGTGCCTAATTACATTTTTTAAAGGGTGATGAATGCACGTGCAGTTAAATCCACGACTGCGTTGTGTTTTTCAATACCAGTATTTGGCCTTTCCTGGCAACTGGTCATTGCCTTACTTGTGCTAATACAACACAATACTCTTGCAGATACAGACGAGAAATCTAAGCTAAAGTTGGTGCAAGTGGTAACTTTCTGAATTATTTTTAGGATGCTGTTTGGTTTCATTTGTCGGTAGTCATAACTGAAAGTTGACATTGAGTCTTTTTCCAGTGAAAGCTGTGAGTTTTGTAGGTTTTCGCTAAAGAAGTGAAGCAGCTGATAGAGTTTTTTAACAGATTGTGTCTTACAGTGTAAAAGGCTCTATTTGATAGAAAACAATAAAGAACTAATGCTCACAGTCTCTTCTGTCAGCAGCTGTTCTTTGGAAATGTTGGGTTTCACCAAAATATTTCCATTAGTTTCAGAAGCATATATAAACAACACAGGCAGTATGAGCAGCCCTGGTAACTCATTCTCACACTGGCATTTATCTCCTTCTGTTGGTCTGGTAAATTTTTTGCTCGGTTGCGTGATGAGAAAGATCAAGGAAGTTATCCAGGTTAAAAATAAAATCTAAAAATTATTTTTATTTTGGATCAGCTCCCTGAGGTGGTTCATTACCCAGTCATTTAAGTGGACTAATGTAACTGGGAGAGAGGAAGAAAAAAGAACATATGATAAAAGAAACAAGCAGCTAGGTGGGATAAAAGCAAGAGGAGGAAAATGGCAGTGGGGTTGTTCCCAAAAAAATTGCAAAGTACTTGTATAAGACAAGACAGATTGTTCAGTGACAATTTGATTTGTGCATGCCTTAAGCTCTGCAAGGGATGGAAGAGTTCCTGTTTTCTTGGAAATTAGAATTCCCAAAGCTGTCATATTTGAGAGATAATCTGCTTTATTCTTAAATATTTGCTGGTTGTAATTGTAGGAGATGTTCCTCTTAGTGCAGCTGAGTCTTTTTGTAATATGTGCTGTGTATGCAGTTTGAAGGAGAGGAAGGTTTAGTTGTATCTCCAAAAAGCATTTAGCTGCCCTTGGTCTCAGAAGGGAAAGGGAAAGTGAAAGTGACCAAAACCCGATTACACTCAGTGAGCAAAGCAGCTGAATCATCTCAGCTATGGTCATGCCAACATGGCCAAAAGTGAGCATTCACTACGGAACAGACGCTTTCCTACTGTTCTTACTGAACTTCAGTTATTCATGAGCTACTTAAAGTGGTGGTTTGGTGAAATGAAGTGTTAGGGGACAAAATGGACTTAAATATTTCCTGATAAACTCATCAAGGAAATTAGTTGTTGCTGACAGCTGGGTATGCTCTGAAGCAAGCTACCAAGGTAACACCCTTAAACCACTATTCTCCGTTTTGTAGTCCGGTTTTGTCATGTTTCAATGCCTTACATGGGCAAATGGTGGTACCTGCTCTGAGGTGACTTGCCCATGAGCTGCCCTGTGGCATACTTACTCACCTCTTGCAGGGGAGATATTACAGCCGCAAATCAGTTTCTTACAATTCCTGTGTTCCAATCCATATCTTCTAATTTCATACAAATAGCTCACAAGTTCCCAGTTCTGTGTACAACCTTCCAGCATTTCTCAATGCCTTACCACTTGAAATGCAAATCCAGAGAAGATCAGCATATTTCTTGTGTTTGTTTATAGAAGATGCTGTTTCTCTAAAAGGCTATTCTTATCAGAGTTAATCACTAGTATGCAGCAGCGAAACAAGATACGGAGAAGCATTGCATTACGCAGGCAATGTGTGAAGGTATTTTATTGCCATGCACATGTACACTTTGCTTCACAGAAAAAAAAAAGGACAATTATCTGTGATTGTGCCAGTGTCAGTGACACTGAGGTTTCTTCCTTCATCAGCACTGTCTGGTGAGCAGGGGAGGTTCACAACTGTGAGTTCATGCCTTTATGAAAACTACAGTCAGGACTTTTCGCCAAGTCTGTGTTGCTGAGGTTACAATGTGTAACTCCAGAGGTCCTGGTCTAGCTGGGTTGTGCGGTTGGGCCTTTTCACTGCCGAGCAGCAGAGAAGTATTTTACCAGTGAGTTGAGAAGGTGCTGAATGCTTGAATGTGCATTCGTCTTGTGTTTTTTTTGTTTATTTGGTTTGAATGCTAGTGTTTGTTTTGACAATGAGGGATTTCAGGTGGAAAAAAACAAACAAAACAAACAACAACAAAACCCAAACCAGTTGTTTCTTGCATATTTTGATAATGAAGCTTAGAAAGCAAAAGAACAAGTGCTGCCAGCACTGTGAAAGGTTAAAGTGAACAGAATAATACAAAGCTCATTAGATACACTGAGTTACTTAGTTACAATAGGCTTAATGTAATTTTCTTCTTGGATTCTAAATTACTTGTAAGCATCTATTAGGAGTTTGAAAGGGGCACAGTGACTTAGCCAGACTCAATTTACCAGATTTAATAAAACTGGAGTTTTAAAGCACAGATGGCAATGGAGAACGTCTATTCGTACTTGTACTCTGGCTCGATGGAGAAATGCAGGGATTGAGTTGCAGTCTGAAAGTGTGTCTAGTGCTCTTGTGACCTTAGAATCAAGGTGAGGTTTCTTGGCAGCTTATGTTGATCTGAACTAGGGCTGCTGCTGCCTGGCTCCTGGTCTGGAACTTCCTTGTAGTGAAGGGAAGCTGCTGAATCAATGTACTTTGTGATTAAGTTACAAAGGATGTACCCGTCATTAAACAATAACATGATTAATCAAGATAAATGTTTCTTAACCACCTGCAAAATGAAGCGATATTTTTCAAGGTTTCAGATCCTCTTGCGTGACGAGATGGAGACAGAACATTTAAGTAATACATTGTTTAGAAGCAGAATGCTTAACTTATATTTCACTAGAAACTAATAGATGTTAAGGAAGTAAGCTATAGAACAGAGAAGTATAATTGAAGGCTTGAACTAATTAATTACTTCTGTAAGCGTGTACTAATTGCGCTTGCATGAAGATCTGCCAATGTGGAGAGGTCGAGTGGCAGACATGTGAAGACGACTATGGGAAGACCCTTGAAAGAAGCACACGACCACCGAAGAGCCTGCAGTACCTGTAAAAGGACACCAGACGGCAGCAAAGACCATGAAATAACTAACTTCGTGTTTATGTAATAATTTCTTAGTATAGATATATTGTATGTTAAAAAATTCCGAGAATTCTAATGAATATAAGCAACACAAGAGTGTCCAGTCGTTGGGAGCACTTCGGGTGGAGAGTCCCCAGCATGACCCCAGCGCTGCTAATAAAGAATGCCTGCCTAAAAGTGTAATTAACTACTCTTGAGTCAATTTCTTTGTTTCAGTAGCATTATTTCTTTTCACTGATAAATGAACATGGAGACTTGAAGTGGTTGCTTGCTTTTATTTAGATTTTAACTATATAAAAGTGCTTGTCAGTGGTTCTATAAAATTTGTGAAGTATGGATATATACACACTATTTTAAAATATTTTCCTGATTTTTTTTTAATATAATGTGGATATTATATTTTTTTCATGTAACTGCACTGTACATGGGCTATTTCCAGTGTTATGTATTCATAGATACTGCTTTTTATCACATCAACATAACTATGCCAGCAAGGCATAAGTATATATGTGCAGTGGGTTTGTGCTAAAGGCTTTGTAAAAGTGTAATTACAGATATTCTCAGTGGTAGTGCAAATGCAACTGTATCAGTTTCAGCAGTTAAATTTCTGCAAACATTGCACTGACAAATCCTTAAGTTATAGGGATATTTAGTTCAGGTTTTCTTAGTCTTTTGATCTAGGTAAACATATATGAATCCCGGCTTTCATAAATTACTTGAGAATACTTTCGTTACTGATGTCTATAAGATACATCCCATAAATAGGTACTTTATTTGCATATTCTTGTCTAATCCTTGTAGTGGCTACGTTTCTCTGGTTACATCTTGTCATAAGTGAGCGTGAAGTGTGACAGATCAAATTGCTAAAAGTACAAACCACTGGCTGAGAGAATCTGACAGGTGATTTTGATCAATATGGGCAAAAAGAGCAATGATATTGTACAATAAGTCACTGAGTATATTAGATGCTGCTCACTTTTCAGGTTCAGTTTAATACTCATGGTTTAGGATGTACATTTTTAACATTTCAGAGCATGTGCTTCTGTTACTAGTTTTGGACTAAGGCTTTGATGTGTTCTGTAACCTCTAGCATCAGTATGTAGTGATAGTTCCTTATATTTTTATAAAGAGAGCTTGACAGGATAACAATATAACCCATGCTCAGAATATAGTATGATACTGTGCTGAATTCTGTATTGCTTTTTTGTCTTGAATAGCTGTATTAATGTTCCCTTTAAAAGGTGTTATTATTATGCCAATATCTAGAAGTAAATTAAATTGCAGTCTTTTGATAGTGTTGTACAAAAGAGCTTCATTTAATGTTACTTTAGTGTACCGTTTTCTGGATTGATATTGTTGAAGAGCACGAACTAATGCCATTGTTTGTGGTTTATTTCAGCTTTGTCCGAAGTTCTTGCATACTAACTCTACCAGTCACACCTGGCCTTTCAGTGCAATTGCAGAACTTATAGGTATGTGAATCAATACCCTCTTCCATCTGCTTTGACCTTTCCTTTTTCTTCAGTGCTTCCTCAAAACATCCAATAGTAATTTTTGCACATGGTCACAATATCCCTCAAACATCCTAATTTTCTTCTTTTGGATTACCAAATTTCTGGCTGAACATCTTCAGGGTTATACTTGAGTGGTTCCTTTTGTGTCCTAACAGTTCTGCTTTTTGTTATTGTCTCTGTCATCTGCTGGTAGCTAGGGCTTTTGTATCTGTTTAATTTATTAGCTCCTGTTGATCGTCTTGCCTTTGATTTTGAATAGCTGTTAACTGGATGTCTTCAGAGTTGCTTGTTTACTGACTTAGGGAACAATTAGCAGACTTTCTGTAACCGGTTCCCCAAAATACAGTTGTGGTTTGGGAAGACTTGCCAAGCTTATCAAGCAGTTTGCTGCTGCCAACAGGAGCAACTCTTCTGATCACACATTCCTTCGCTTCCTGTGCATGAGTCTTGCTGTTGCTAATCCAGAAAATTAACCTAACAAAAGAAAGTAAGAATTTTTAAGTTAGATAAGGCCAGAGTTGTCACAAAGGAGGAAACCAGAACCACATGGCTGTGGGAAGGGCTTGCTCTTTTGGGGGTAACAAAATATTAAGTCATTTCAGCTGTTTTATGACCCCTCGCCATACCTGTCTGGAATGACTGTAGGTGTGCTGTGCAAGGCATGCAAACTCGTCTGCTGCTTTTGCATCTGGTTTGTCATATGTGTCGCTTTAACAAAGCTTCAAAAGTATGGTAGCAACATATTGGTTGTAGAGGCTTCTAGTTTTGTAATCTGCCTTTCACATGCTATGTAAGGCTATACCAGGAACCAAATATCAAATAATATAAATAGGGTTACATTATGGAGGCCTGAGTTTTAGTTTATGCAGAGTTAAAATGGTAATGGTCTGTACGCTAGAATTTGCCTTTTAAGCTCTAGTCCTTCCTGTCAACGTTTTGCTGGTTTTATTGCTGGTTTCTCTCGTTAGTCCCCAGTCAGATTAAATTTAGGTGAACTAATGGTGATACTTGAAAGAGGGTAAATGGGACATCTAGAGAGAGCTGGTGAGCTAGCGAATCAGAAGACTTGCACGAACTATGGTTTTAGAACAATACTTGCAAACTTTCAATTGTATTTGAAATGTCCTATTTTGTTGCTACTGAAATACGTTTTATGAACTTTTTCACTGTGAATGCAATTTGTACTTCATGCTTATAGAAAGCAGGCTACCAAGCTGTGATTCCCTTTTATAGGCCATAGTATTGTCTTGAGCTGTTTATTTATGGCCCTCAGCTGAACCTGCAAAACGGGCAGTGAGGCAGGGGCACTGCCTCCCGCTGTGCCATCACGGCCCACCCCTCCTCCTCCGTGTGCTTCCCCCTTCACAAATTCCGTGAGTAGCACAGTGCTGAGGAGAGTGGAGGGGAAAGACCTGTGAGAAAGTAGCGTTAGGGCAGATGAGATTTAAACTAGCTTTGCTGCCAAGAAAGGTTTGTGGAGTCATGGTTTCTGTTTCACTTGCAGTAGCAATACTGCAAGCTTTTTAAAATCCTGTAAATAAAAATTTTAGTTTAAAGCATTTTGTACTTTCCTTCTGTGAAAGTCATACCTTAGATTTGAACAACTTGCACTGGCAAAATACATATTTGTGACACTCAGCTCTGGTAACATGGAAGTGAGGTGGTAGCAGAGCAGCAGTCATTTTTTCCCCCTAAATCTCTCCTGCACCCATAGAATCAAAATTCAAAATTTCACAGAACTATCTGGGATCCAGGGAGTTGGGCTTCAGTTTTTTTGCTTGCCTTTTTCTTTTTTTTTTCCCCCCTCTTCAGTGTCTCAAATTTGATTGTCTGAACTTGTGATAGTATTTCAAATCTGATTTCTCAATGAGAAAGCCTGCAGGATGTTGTTGTGGCCATGGATATTGGTGATGTGCTGTTGTCTGCATTGTGGGCAATAACCCAACCCCCGACTGCCAGTCAGGAGAGATGTTTGCATGGCTGGGAGAAAGTACATATTGCAACAGCTACTTGGGAGACAGGAAACTAAAGCAGAAACTTGTCTTGGTTTCAGTTTTTATTCTTGTGTTTGAGCTGTTCAGCTCCACCTAGATTTTTGCCTATATGTTATTGCCATCCGTAATAGCTGGGAAATTGTTGTTTTCAGGCAAGGTTTGCCAGGTTTTGATGCAGCTGATTCATCATGTTTTGGTTTATTGCTGCCATCTTATAAAGAAGATAGTGTTTTAGGAGCCTTAGGCTTTAGCATAACATTTACTTTATTAACAACTACGGCTTCTTGCTTCTGTGCAAAAGTTGACTAATATTCAGAGACATAGCTGAGAAATTTATATCTGTGCCAGCAGAAAATTTCTGCAACTGTGTTACGTATATAACTGTGGAGTTGAAAAATGGCCACAATTTTAGAGCTCCATTAGTTTAGTGTGTAACTCTTCAGGGTCATAGGCCCACAATTAGGGAACTATGTTAAGCTGCCATATTCACTAAATGGATATATGTGCAAGTGTAAAGCCATAGTAAAGTTAGGGACAGCTATTTCATATAACTGTTTGGCAGTGTTGCAAGGCTAGCATTTGGCAGATTGATGATATATATATTCCTGCTAGATAAGGTTCTCTTATGTGGTACATATGGATTTAAGTAACTGGAAGAGTTGCTATCTGATATCTTCACTGGTATTAAATACTTCAAAATATGTTCACACTTCAACTGTTACATTTTTGCTTTTTAGTGTCCCACCCTTGTTTGTTTTCTTTCTCTTCAGATAATGCATATGATCCAGATGTGAGCGCTAAACAGATATGGATAGACAAAACGGTGATAAATGACAATATATGCTTGACGTTCACTGATAACGGAAATGGTATGAACTCGGAGAAGCTGCACAAAATGCTAAGGTGGATAATCTCTTTTGCATTATTGTAAAAATTCCAACTTCTAGTTCTGTTATTGCTCAGCTTCTTCATTTTTTTTCTTATATGTAATCCACTAATTTTGTTCATAAACTCAACATTTCTGAAGATGAGCAATTATCCAAGTGAGACTCCAGAATAGATAGATGATAATAAACAGGGCAAGTTGTGTAGAAGTTTTATCTCATGATTTCCTTTTATCCTTCCTGTCAACCTTCCCATTTAACTTTCCGTGCAATGGCTGTGCTGTGTAAACTCTCTGTAGTGCCCTTTAGTGGATCTAAAGACAATTTGGTGGTGTGTTTGGTTTTTTTTTCTAATTCAAGATTAGCGAGCAAGACAAGAAGGGAGATTTAGTTCAAACCCAAGGAGTACTGAAAATAGAAGGTATTGTGGAAAACTTAAGGGAATGGTAATTATATTGATGTGGTTTGTCTATTTGTCTTTAAATATTCTATCGGGTTTGAACTGATCTTTCTGCAACTTTTGTTTCTACAGTTAGCAAAGAGTTTGCTGTTCAGTTGCTCTGTTAGTATGAAAAATTGCTCCACCTGCAGATAAATCCCTGGGTTTAAACTTGAGCAAGTTTGAATTCAAACTCTTATTTTTCTTTTTCTGTTAGATACCATAATTGATAGCTTGCTTGCTAAATTCTGTGTTCCATATACAGCTACTTGTTTTACCTTAAATGTAATGTGTAGTTACTAAAGGAAAACTTGTACATCAAGTGGAGGGGTGTGGTTTTAGCAATTGTCCCATCGCACTCAGTAGAGTGAGGGCAGAGTTAACTTTTGAATACTCTGTGTGGTAACCAGGAGTAATGACAATTACTTGAGAGGTTCAATTAAATCGCGAATTTACTTAAAACTCAGCGGAATGACAGCAAATAGTGGCTTGGCAAAAGTTTGTAACTATATCATAAAACTTAACAAGGCTTCAACAACAAAACTCACAATGATATTACCCTTGCGAGCCCAGAATAAAGTTAGGAAGAGAGAAAGTGAGAGAATAGACAGATAGACTGAGATATCAGAAGAAAGGTAAGATTTCACCACTCCAAGGGTCTGTTGATTCAACAACGATCTCTGTAGCTCTCTTGGTGGTGGGTGTGATGAAACTTCATGCCAGTGTCCCAAGTGAGAAGTTTTTCTATACTTAGTTCATTTGCATGTGAGATAGGAGAGGGCGGCTCATCTCCTCCCTCTGCTTGCTCCTCATGCTAATCAAGGAGATTGTTCCAGAAATGGGTCAGTGGTCTCAGAAGTGCCCAGAAGTGAGTTGGTCTTCTAGGGGTAGCTGGTGATTCGTTATTTCACCAGTGATATCTGAATGACCCTGCCTTTGTTCCAGCCCAATTAGTGAGAGCCTAAGGAAGAGATACCATTAATGAGGCCATTGTTTTGCAAAGAATAGGGAGGCCTCAAGGAAGACATAAGTCCTGTCTCCACAGCACTTATCTATTATTCCTCACTGCCAGCAGTTGCAAGAAACAGCTGTTTAGGCCATAACGAGGCGCATACCATGTCCATCACAGCAATGTTATACTGGCAACTTCCAGGATTTGCTTAACTGTACATTGTTTAATTGTATAGTAGTCCCTGATCTTTAAAACAAGGGATTAACTCATTGTGCTTAAGTCTAATTTAGTAAGTCTTGCATATGCATCTTTTGGGTTTCAAGTTTTATAGGGCTTTTTACACTCTTCTAATGTTTTCATATATTTCAGCTTTGGCTTCAGTGAGAAATCTGTGATGAATGGCCGTGTTCCAGTGGGACTGTATGGAAATGGGTTTAAATCAGGGTCCATGCGCCTGGGAAAAGATGCAATAGTTTTCACCAAGAATGGAGAAACCATGAGCGTGGGCCTGTTATCTCAGACTTACCTTGAAGTCACAAAAGCGGAACATGTCATGGTTCCTATAGTGACGTTCAACAACCAAGATATCCTTTCAACAATTTCTGAATGAAAAGTTGTGGGTACATGCAAAACTTGAATGATAATAGCAGTAAAGGAAATCTCCTTGTCTAGTCTTATGGATACCATAAATAAATTGTAAGATGCAAGGAAGGCTATAATTTGTTAAAGCCTTTAATTTGTAGGAGCTTTGAGATGGGGAACGAGAACCTGTGGAGTACAGGATACTGTTGCAGAAGTTTTCTCATCTTCTGAAAGCTCACTTCATTCCAAGTTACTCACCTTAACATAATGCTTACGACAGATAAGTGATCCAACAGAATCCAAAAACAGCCTGAAGGCCATATTAACGCATACTTTTTTTTCTACTGAGAAGAAGTTACTGGCAGAGCTGGATGCTATAATGGGGAAAAAAGGAACAAGAATTATAATTTGGAACCTTAGAAGGTAAGATGAAGTCTAGTCTCTTGTATTAATATTTCTCATCTAGTTGATGATGTCTTTTAGTGTTGCAAACATACAAGGATTTTTTGGTAGAGTAATTCCAAGAGACTGTGGGCAGCTAGCTCTAACTGGGAAACTAGAGTCAAAAACTTGCATGATCGAAGGACTGTAATTTGCATGAGAAGGTTGCTAATATCTCAAGTAAAAGCAGATAGAAGGAAAATGTAAAGGACTTGATGTTTTCCTTTGATAAGATACTGTTGCTTTTACCAGAAGGAAAATTGAAATAGATAAATTATAAGCCTCTTATTTCAGACCTGTGAAATTATGAATGCAAAAATTGAAACAAAAAATATTGGTGTGTACAGGCAGGTATTACTGACCTTTTAAAGTTTCGAGTCAGCAGTATCCCTCTAGAGGGATCTAGACCTGTCCAAACATTTTAACTTTTAATCATAAAATAAATAGAAATCCAAATAAATAAATACAGCTGTGTATATATCTTATCTAGTTGCATCTGTAGGATTGTTCATGGCAGTATAGATTTCCAGCCTTTTTTAGCTTTGACTTGCTTGTTGCCTTTTTTTTTTTTTAAGCAGCTGTTGCTGTAGCAGTGGCAGATGGGTGTCATCTCTTCCCATCTTCCTTCTCTTTCCTTCACATCTTTGCTGCTGCCTTATTAGCAGGGAACTTGTGTGATGGTCTGTCCAGAAAAGCTGTAGCGTGCCTTTAACTGTGGTGGCATTAATTGGTTGGAAAGATGTTGTTTTGTACTACGTTCTTAAGTGTTTAGCTTGCTGTAGTTTTAAATACTTAAAATAAGAAGGTATCCATAGTAAGCAAGTTTGAACTGTTAAAGTCCTGTCAATTCGGCAAAAGACCAACCTGTTCTTCAGTTTCTTACCATTGTTGTTGCCCATCAGAAAAAGTGAGGAAGGGGGACAGGAAACCATATCTGGATAAGTATAGGTTAAATGTTTCAGGAAAAGGTTCTCAATCAATTATAGCAGGTGAAAAGTTTGGGGTTTTTTATTTCATTAGTTTCTTGTGAGAATTAGAGTCCTGAATCACTTTTAGCTTAGGAGATTTTAATACAAGAAAGCTGGAGGTAAAGAATGTTTTACTAATTCTGGTTGTTTCCTCTTGCTACCTGCTCTGTAAGAAAAACTTCACCTCCTTTGCACTTAGAAACTAATTTGTATTGCCCAGGTAGATTTTCATTTATTTTTAGATATGAACATTTTTAGAAATGTGCATCACTTCATTGTTTCAGCAAAAGAAAATACAGTGAACTCAACTTACTTGGCAGGAAAACTTTCACATTCTGAATTTCAGAGTGCATTCATGGGAAGTTGTGGGAAAGAACACTTTGGGGGGGAGTGTTCATGTTGTTTCTAGTATGTTGTAACTGATTCTACTAAGAAAAGACCTATTTCAGTAGTTGAAGACTATTTCTGGAATATTTGTGCCAGCTATGAGATATCTCAAAAGTTGTGTAAAGGTACTGCCAGTATACTGCAGGGCATACATCTGCAACTCAATATGTTGTATACATCTGGTGAGTGGTGCAATAAGAAATTGTGGTAATTATTGAGTTGGAAAGCTGTGCCGAGTGTCATTTTTGTAGCATTAAAAAATCTTAGGAAGGCAATTTGTAGTGTTCAGAAGTTTTGCATTTAGAAGGGATGCGTGTGTCTTGGTCCATCCAGAATTTAAAGCTGATACTGACTGCTTTTAGTTTTGAAGTGTGACCTGTTTAGAATTAGGTTAGAATTCATTAGTGTCTCACTTGCTATCACTTTTCTTGTATTCCTTAGATATCAGAAAGGAACTTGTGAACTTTGTGAATTTTAGCAAATCAGTGAGGAAAACTACCGTGGCTCAAAGGAATTCCCATTCTCGTGTATGTTTGTGATACCTGCGGGGTCCACCACAATATCTTTTGTTGTCTTTTTTTTTTGCCCATAATTAATATATATTTTAAAATCTTACTTCTTAGAGATAAAAATGAAAAAACAGAGTTTGACTTTGACAAGGATAAATACGATATAAGAATTCCAGAAGACTTAGATGAAACAGGCAAAAGAGGATATAAAAAACAAGAGAGAATGGATCAGATTGTTCCAGAAAGTGACTACTCACTGCGAGTATGTATAACATTTTAAAAAATTAATTTGTTTGTTTATTTTGGAAACTGGAGGGTGTATGTTTTTGTTTTAATATCATTTACTATACTACAAAAGTGTTGGTTGGGTTTGAGAAGAAATGCCAGAATTTGAATGTTAGGGCAATATGTCAACATCAATTTTGAAAGTTGAAGGTGGAATGTATTTGTGAACTTGTGTAAACATTTTCTTTTTATTTAGAAGAAAATTACTGGGGCTTATGTAGTCTTGCAAATAAACTTGACTGTTAAATGTAGCCATTGTTATCCATTTAGGAGCAAGAAGGAAATGCAGTCAGTATCTTCAAAAATTAAATATGGGTGTGTGTGGTTGTCAGTAAACATTCCATTGTAGTCCAGGTATATATGGATCTAGTACTGATACTATGCCCATGTAGATCTTTTAAAACACAGGTATTGGTTGGCAAAGTGTCACTTCTAGGTTTCAAAAAGAGGTAGAGGAATTAAGAAGGAGGAAGCACCTTTTTTTTTAATACCTGCATGATGACAAGGCTTTTCTGTACAGTAATTGATAGGACCATTGTCTCCACTATTGATTCATAAGCTTTGAAGGCTGCTTTTTGTAAGTGCATCTGGAATTACTAGGTGTTCTGGGCACTTCTTGTGGATAATATTCAGAAGTATTATTCAACTAAAACCTTCAATTGTTTAAGACTTTCTGAAGTCCTATATTCACTTCAATTACTAGAAGTTGTAAATATAATGATAAATGAAATGCAAATTAAAATTCACATATCTACATGTTCTTAAGAAGATTGCATACATATTATCAAGCTATGATAATATGCAGTCGTTTAGAACAAAGTTAACACACTTGCTTTTGTTTGTTATTTTAAAGTTCGTGGTAGAATTTTTAAGCTCTCAATAGGCGATAAGAAACGAGAGACTTGTGTGTTTGAGAGCTCTTGTAGTGGTAAAATTGCATCTTCAGACACCTAGACACCTGATTAACTTGTCATATTCATAAACGTTGTTCTTTGCCGTTCATTTAACTTGTGCTATACATATGCTTATTATACACACTTGCATTTCCTACTTTTCCGGATTCAAGTTGAAAAAAAACACATTTCATAAAATCCAATTAGAACTTGAGTTTGTCTTCCTAAACATAATGTATATTGTAGAACACTTGTATCTCAAGGTTTTGGGTTTTTTTTAGTAACAGGAGTTACTTTGTTTTGTAGGCTTATTGCAGTATATTGTATCTGAAGCCAACAATGCAGATCATTCTGCGAGGACAAAAAGTGAAAACACAGCTGGTTTCCAAAAGTCTTGCCTTCATTGAACGTGACATATATAGACCAAAATTTTTGAATGTATCCTCTGCTAATATTTACATCATTGCATACTGAATTTAATGATGCGACCTTTTTATGTAAGTTGTCTGGATTCTGCTGGGTATGTTGCAGTTATACTCATGATTTTGTTTCTTTGTTTGTGTTGGTTCTTCTTTTTGTGAAGACTTACTGAAGGAATTATCTCAATTTGAAAAAAGAAGGTTCCAGGATCCAGTTTAGAATGAACACTCAGAGTAACTATATTTTTGTGTTACATGAGATTAACCAGGTTTTTCCTTAATAGCTGGTAAAAGGCTAAAACAGTAAGAATTACTTTTGGATTTAACTGCAGAAACAAGGATCATTATGGAATAATGATGTACCATAAAAACAGACTCATCAAAGCTTATGAAAGAGTTGGCTGTCAGTTAAAGGTAAGACATTAAAGCTCAAAAGTGTTTTAACACCTTTAGAAATAATTTTCACTCAAATGCTGATTTTTAAAAAGAATACGCATGGAAACTAGGATATTGATATATTCTTTATGAAAGCACCTTTTTTGGTTTGTGCAGCAGTTGAAAATAAAAACTGCATACAGTTTAATATAATGTATGTTTTTGAAACTAAGCTTGATACATAAAGGCCTGAGCATATTCTTCAGGACCAAAAGAGGGGTGGAAGAGAGGATTCCTTATTCAGGTGGCTTGTGTCGAGACTCTCTTTTTGGAGAGGAGCAGTAAGCCATAAAATTGTTTGTTCCTAGTATATATGGTTTATAATTACCTCTGACAAACTCTTGCAGTATTAGCATGGAATAGATGTTGTTTTTCCTGATAGATCTTAATTTCTTACAGGCAAACAACATGGGCGTTGGTGTAGTTGGGGTTATTGAATGCAATTTTCTAAAACCAACTCATAACAAGCAAGATTTTGACTACACAAATGAATACAGGTAAATGTACATTTTTAGGTAGACTTTGTATTGAATAGTGTTGTTCACTGTGAAGTACTTGACAATAAAGACTTCTTTTTTCCCTAAGTTGTAAGAAAAAAAGCATATGTTCCATCATTAAACTGCATGACTGTTCTGAACAGTAGGGGTGGGATGTTTACATCTACACTGGTCATACTGCACTCATTGTGCAGCCTAGAGTATTATACACATCACTTTAAAGTGAGTGACCCTAAAGTGGTTGGTTGCAATTCTGCTCCTCACTGATCGTAAAATGAGCACAGAATACCTTGGTGAAATGTGGATATTTGTATGGCACGTGACTAAAATTGTGATGTGTGAATCCCACACTAACTTTTTTTCAGAACGTTTTTGTTTGGTCTTTTTTTAGAAGAGCTTTGTATGATATTTTTGCCCCCTTCTTCTCAATTTCTCCTAAGAGTTGACTTCAATGCCCTCAAATCCTCTGCTCCAATAGAGCATTTAAAATACATGACATCCTGAAGGCAGCAGTGATTTGGGACATTGTTTTGGTTTTTATTTCTAACTCAGGATTGCCACTTTTTCACGTATCTGCATGCATCCCACCAGTCAGTATCTAGTGTGGTATTTCCTATAGTTAAAACGGTGAACCAGATTGGGAATCTAGTCTGACTTAAAACTTTTGGAGGTGATATTTGGTTTTAAGCCAGGTGAATTTCCTAGTCTGTTTACACTGCTCTGCTGTGAATCAGTTGTGCTGGCGTTGGGGAAGAAGGAACATGAGGAAAGAAAGGCTACAGGGGATGAGTTACTGAACCAATTTTCAGGCTGAGGTGTAAAAACTGTCCGGGGAAAGTTTCCTGAAGTTGTGTTGAGAATTGTTCCACTCTGTATTACTTCCCTTTCCTTATCTTCCCAACAAAAAAAAAAAACAAAAAACATTCTCGCACTCCACATACCCATAACAGTTAGTGTGACTGACCAGGTTTGATCTTATCACTACCCACCTTGTCAGGTTTGCCTGTGTTCTTGTTTATGGCTCCTTTGTGCACTTAGAGGGAAAGTGCCTGCCCCTTTATGTGCCCTAACACTTGCTTTCAATGTGGACTTAGAAATTCAGGGTATTGACTTGCAAACATAGTTGGGGTAAACTTTTGCAGGACAAGTCATTACCTTTTCCAAGGTGCATGTTTTGCCCATTAACCAGCTGTGGTTCAGCTTCCACTGGCAAATTGATCTGTTTACAGCGCGTTTCCTGAATTGCGGATTTATATGCAGCTCTGCAGATAAAGATAACCCAGAAACCACACCAGAATGCTGTAATAAACAGAGCTGTTAATTGCAGCAATTGAGAGGTTATAGCAAGATAAATCTGGTGATTCCTGCTGTTGAAACAGCAGTCTTCTGGAGAAGGAACAGCAACAAGGCTGATAGCTGCTACAGCCACTACAGTTCAGTCTCCCTGTATCTTTTAAACAGCACCTACAGTTCGTGCTGCTCTTTGCAGTGATGTTGCGAGCTTTAAGCAGTTCCCGTGTTCCTACCACCATTGTGCCCGCAGAGCCATTAATGAGAACACATGGTAAAGCAGATCAGGGAAATCAGTCAAACTGAAAAAAAGCTCTTGTGTTGGGTTTTTCAATATAGATGTTCCCGGAACCATTTCCTCTGTGGTGGCACTAACAGTTCTCTTGGCAGAGGGGGAGGAACCAAGAATGCCACAGGATAGTCATTTGTGTTGACCGAGGTTTGCACTATGTTCCCACAGGCTGGCACAGTGAACATTGAATGCTTTTTACTTGTTTCTTTTCTAAAAGTACTTGTAGTGTGGGCATAACGATACTACACTTGAAAGATCTTTTATAAAGGTTTTTCTACAAAGACTGCTACAGGTTTTCAAAAGGTAATGTTCCAGCCCAAAACAAACATAAAACTGATGTTGTAATTTCATTATTAGTGTAAGCTGACCTGTCCTCCTTCTCTCTCCAGAAGAGAGATGATCCCATACGTGCATTGCTGCTCATTTCTGCCTGTGTGGTACTTCTTTTTTTGGCACAGAAATTTGTTCTTTGGGTTCAGAGGTGATCTAGATCAAAACTCTCTAGGTCAGACTAATTCATTGCAGAAAGGGATGGAGTGGTGTAAGTAGAAAAAGCCAGGCAGGGAGGGGCTGACTTTCAGATTCTGGTTACCCAGGCACTTTCCTCGGACATAAATTCAGCATGCTGGCAACAGACAGTCTTACCTTGACCTCACCTGTGGGGCTTGTTGTTCTTCCGCACCACTCCCTCTTGTGTGTGCCAGCTCTTAACCTAGGGCAAGACTGACCTGCTTATTTTAGCAGTGTGTAGATTTATACCACGTTAAAGTGGTCATATGTTTGCAATCTCCATGTAGTATTGTTGTACGTCAACGTAGAGAAGTCATGAACTGCAGTTAATGGCAGTACAGAAACATAAGCCAAATACACAGCTGGGTACTGGGTTGACAGAGGTGGGTCTGTATTTGTTTCTTCTATGGCTGAGGCTGAACTGGTTAGGTAGCCTCAGAGTTTGCACTGTACACTCAGCGCTTCTGAATTGAGCGCTCTTGGTTTCAGTCTTTGTGTACCAACTCGTATTTTCAGTAACTTCTTTGCTGACAAACATGCCTTCACACAATTCCTCATTTCTAGGGTTTTCTAAAAGCAAAAAGCTTACTGTTGTGCAAATAGAAATATTAGAGTGGTTCATAAGTTTATTCTTTCACTGTAGTTTATAAAGGCTATTTCTGTGCTAGGATTTGATTATTTAAGGTGGTCTTTTAAAAACTTTTCAGACTTACAATAGCAGCATTAGGAGAAAAGCTTAATGACTACTGGAATGAAATGAAAAGGAAGAAAAACGAAGAATATCCATTAGCTTTGCCAGTTGAGGAGATACAGTGAGTATCACTTCTAAATAAAAGGATTTTATATACTGTTATTACTGTTTTACACTCAGTCATGAAAATGAACTTTTCATGTGAAAGTTCTTATATTTTTTTCCACTACAGAAAACAGCCTGATCAGACATGGGTACAATGTGACGGATGTCTGAAATGGCGGAAGCTGCCAGATGGAATAGACCAGTTGCCAGAAAAGTGGTACTGCTCACTGAACCCTGACCCACAATTCCGGTAAAATTAGATTTCAATGAATATCTAAATACTGCTTTTAGTTCTAATTTTATCACTTGGTATAAGCATGGATGTTAAGCTCTTTTTGTCACTTCTTTTTTCCTCTCCTTAACTCAGGGACTGTAATGTGCCAGAAGAACCAGAAGATGATGACTTGATACATCCCACATATGAAAAAACTTACAAGAAAAAGTGAGTACTAGAGACTTTTTTTACAAGTGTCTCAACACTAGAAATGGAATGTGAAAACTAAATGCCCTTTTCTCTTACCTATGATATAATTGCAGCTCTCTGGGAATATATCCAAACAGAAGATGAGGCCCTGAAATCAAGACTTCATTATAGCAGTGAATAGACGAATAGCGCTGTTCATTTCTGTTGTTAGCATATTGGCATCACATTCAAATTTCTCTCTTTGACTTTAAACCTACTTGCCCTCCTAAATCAAAATTACGAAAGTTATAATGAAAGAGGTGTCTCATTTAATAACTACTGGGAAGAGCAATGCAGCAGTTGCCATTCAAGTACAGCTCTCAGAGGGGTGTTGTTTCACAGTAGTAAGTGGCATGAGGATGGTTGGGAATGTTGGAGAAGCAAGCTACTAGGACTGTTAGGAGACCTTGTCTAGGTAACTATTATTTTTAAGGTCCCTGTTGAAGCATCTGAATATCGCAATACATTCATTTAAGAATAAGAGGATTCTTAGCTGAGGTGTATGGAAAAAACAGATGAGTAATTTTAACTGATGTTGGCTAGCATTCTAAAAGTGGGAGTTTGGGTGAGATTTTTTTCAATTTTTTTAAAAGAAATCTTAATCTGAGAGAGAACTTGTTTGAAGTTAAGCTGACTTAAAGCTCTACTAGCTTCTGAGTTCATGCAGAAAGAAAATTTTCATTCAGTAAACCAGAATTGATTAGAACTTCATTGTATTTAGCTGAGATAATGAGTATTGTTTACTTTTAGGTTTTGTGATTGGTTTGGTTTTATAATGAATTAACACTTGCAATCTAAGCTGTCATGTTTTTTTCCTTCCTGCTGTGCAGAGACAGGGAAAAACTGAAGAAACGACTAGAGTACAACAACCAGGTAACTCTTGAAGTTGATGGGAAACTGACTTCAGTAGCTTCTTGCTGGCAGCATAAATACGCACTTTGATCAAATAGGCCAGGCTTTGAGTTAGAGTTTGCTTTAGCTGGAGGCCAACCAGTTGGTTCAACATCCTGTTTTGTTTTGATTGCGCTACAAGTTATGCTCACTATTAGTAAACCAAAAAATCCCCCATCTTTGCTGTGCAACGATGGAAAATACACCATTGCTTTCCATGTGGTACTTAAGAAAGAGTTTGAGAGGGACAAAGCCCTCATAAAACAGTACTAGAAAATATGTCAGTCACTCATACCTGTTTTTATGGCATGACATCTAATTGTTGAAAGTGGATTTGTTGTAGAGAGATGTGATGAGGTTATGAAAGTAAAGATGCCTTTAAAACTGAGGCAGGGGGTGGGGATGGACAGACTTGTAGCTGTACTGTTGCAAGGAGACACTCAAATTCAGATTAAACGCAGATGCAAATCAATACAATTGGGTGATGAGAATGTATAAATTGTAACTCAGAATCAAATTTTCTACATGTGATTTAGCTTAAGTTGCTTTCAAAGTAAAGTGCTAATCTAAGATCACTGCATTTCTGGAGGAGCGATTTTGCATTTGCCACTTTAACCTATATACTTCATTGTATTAAGTCTTCTGCCATTACTTTTACTCAAGTACAAAAGTAATTTCTAAAAGTAAAGTGTTGTTCATGTGAGACAAACTGATTTAGTTATGAGCAGCTTTAATAGAGGTGGCTGTCCCATACTTTGTGTATGATGGTCAAACTTCGCACGGAGATAAAGCTTGGGGAAAGCTCTTGTCTGAGATTCAACATGGTACTTTAAAATAGCTGTTTCTAGAGAAAAAACTTGTAAGTTCAGAAAGCTGCTTTCTGACAGCAGCAAGTCTGTGCATGGAGAGGAGCATGCAGGTGGTGTACAAAATTCAAAGTCCTCTGGGAAATCTGCTGGAAGTCTGTAATTGTGATACAGAACTTGTTGCTTTCTAATAACGTTATATGTCTTAAACCAGCACAAAGGAAATACTTCACACACATCAGTAGAGTTTGGGGGTGGAGGCTGTGTAATCAGTAAGTTAGGAAAACTGGGGTTTGCAACGTGGAGTCTAGTTGACCTTTCTTATTGCAAAATACTGAGCCTGGGTTCAAGGAAATACTTATAGTATGCGTAAGAAATGTCAGTCAGAATTTTAGGTGTTGGCAGATAGTTAGGAGAACTGCTTAAACCTATTCTGAATAATCTACTAATGTCTGTTTCTCTTCATTCTTAACCAAATTATCTTATAGATCAATAATGAAATGTTTTTAAAAACACCTGTCTCTACAAGTAAAGACTTCAAAACATTCTCAGTTGTGAGTGGAAAGGAAGCTGTTCCAAGATCACTTTTACCAGAAATATCAAATGCTTCTGTCAAAAGACCTCTGCTGCTTTTAAATAGATCAGTATCTTCACCTCATTCTGATTCTGATAACAGGTTAGTGAACCTATAGAAAGTAGATTCCTATTTATTTCTAAAATAAATAACTTGTTAATGAAAATGATGGTGTTGAGTGCAGTCTCATCTTCAGGTGATAGCTGCCAAAATTCATGTGTCACTTTTGGGAGTATAGGAAGCAGCAAGTGGATTAAAGGTACCACTGTGAAGTACAAAAGTGAATGCAGTACAAAATACTGTGCACTGGCAAGGAAAATTGCTTAGTTGTTTGTCTGTTTAGGAAAAGACTGTGTTGTGTTAACCACGCTCAGCTGTATGTTTTCCTTAACCTCTCTTGGTTAAGGAATGGGTTCAGGAGGATGTTCCTGCAAATACTGAGTCAGTTTCAAAATAATGTATGAAAGTAATAATTTAGTGTGCGGGTGGCAGCCACTTGTTTTTACAGGAAAGGTATTTAGTCTGGCAACACATCTTAAAATGCTATGAAAGGAGACATCCCTTTCTAGTTATTGTGTGGTAGTTTTTAATAGTGCTTATAGAAACACTAAACACTGTTTGAAACAAATGACTTTGCAGTATTTGAGCAGTACAATAATCAGTTTAATATTTTGGTTCTCAGTGTTAAACGGAAGGCACCTAGTTCTGTGACACCTGTGTCTTTAAAGACACCTCGATTAAATGACAAAACATTCAACAACCATGGTGGTGATGATGATGAAGATGTCATTATTTTAGAGGAGAGCAGTACTCCAAAGCCTTCAGCAGATTCTGATGTTCCTGTAGTAAAAACTGAAAGTGTTAATTTGCATCAAGAGGAGAAGCAGCAAGAAAACTGCAATGTCGGAGACGGTTGCAGTGCAGCTACTTCAGAATCAAAAAGTGAACAGTTGACCTCAGCGACACAGACAGAGCTCCCGACCTTAGTCGTTAAAAAGGAGGAGGTGGAAGATGATACTGAGATTCAAGTTCCCAGGACAGAGATGGAAACTAAACAGCACAATGTTAATGATGCTTCTGAGACATCTGTAAATCTTGAAAATGAACTGAAAAATCAGCTGCAATTATTAAACAAAGAAAAAGAAATGTACCAAACCAAATGTGAAGCATTAACCAAACAAGTAGAAACACTGGAACAGAGGATTTTAGAAATGACTAATAAGTATGTAAAAAAAGAAATGTGCCATCAGTCAACTGAGACAATTCCATTTGAAGAGGAAAACATCCATGGAAGAAGTTTAGCAGAAGTGACCATTCTCCATGAACAGGCCTTAGAAGAAATAGCAAAACTAAAGGAACAATGCAGTACCCTGCAGAACTTAAAAACTGAATGCAGCAAGTGTGCTGATGGTGAAAATAAGAGTGAGGTAGATGAGATTGCTGTACAACTGGATGATGTTTTCAGGCAACTGGACAAGTGCAGCATTGAGAGAGACAGATATAAAAGTGAGGTATGTCTGTTAAAACAGTAATATTCTTCAAATTAACAATTAAATTATTTTTATTTTTTAATGGGTATTTCATAGCAGTTCTAGTACACAATGTGTTGTATAGGTTGGTCCACTAACTAATCAAGCCACTTAAATGGGGGAAGAAATACTAAATTAGTGGGTTTTGCTTCTGTAGATAGAAATAAGCGAACTTAGGAGAGACTGGAAGGCTTCAAGTGGCTCTGACTGCCAGGCAAGAGTGAGCAGGCTTGGAGCACACATACAGTGGTTCAGCTGACAGCTGGCTATTTTAAAGCAGTTTGTCTAGGTGGTTATATCTTAAAATCTCAGTGAAAAGTTAATTAAAAGCAGTCAACTTATACAAATTTTAATCATTTAATTTTAAGTTGTCTTTATTCATAATAATTTTATTTGATATTTTTAATTATTTTTATTTATTTGCCAGGTTGAACTACTAGAAGTGGAAAAAAATCAAATTGCCTGTCAATGTGAAGAACTCAAAGCAGAAATCGCACAGTTAAAAGCTTCAATTCCACAAGCAGTAGCACGTGCAAATGATTCTACCACCAGTAATGTAGAAGACTCTGTAAATTATTCTGATGGAGAAAGGTATCAATTTTGTTCTTTCTAGACTATATTTCAAGCAAGATTTTGACTGGCTGATTGTAACCAAAACATCTTCGTGAAGGTTGTGTCTGATAATCATATAATAAAACATGATGCTTGGAATTCCTTTCTACTGCCTCTTTTGACTCCTAACTAAACTTTTTTAATTGAGTGATTTATTTAATTTTTTTATGATTTAGGTATTTGTGTGAGCAGGGCTGGCCATTGCACGATAGAATGCCATACTGACACTTCTTAAAAATATCAAAAATGTTATGTAATTTCTAGACACAACTTGCAGAACAAGGAGAGATAAAGGAGGCAAGAAAGAAGGTGCTCATTAGCTTATGCTGTGTAGCTGAGCTTCATTTTTATATTCTGTTTTTCTTTCTTGGATCAATAGTACTCTACTGAAAAGAGTTTGGTTTTGAAACTTGCCTTTCCAGTAATAACTTCTTGCTGCAGACCAATCCTATGGATCTAGGTTGCGTCCAGAGCATATTTTTGAACTAAATGATTATTTTTAACTTACAGAGAGCTTACACCTCTCAATTAATATAATAGAAATAGCAAACACACAAAAGAAGTACACGTACCAGATGGTAGCAGGGATGAGCCGTCCAGCAGGAATACAGGCACACTACCTAGGCACATAGAATGGAATTGAAAGCCAGAGCTCAGCTGGAGTCAAAGCTGGCAAGAGCTGTGAAGGGGAACCAGAAGGGCTTGTGTAAGCACAGTAGCAGCAACAGGGTAACTAAGGAAAATGTGGGCCTGCTGCTCAGTGGGTCAGGTGCTCAGTAGCAAAGGACATGAGGTATGTGAGGCACAGATTACTGAGGTACCCAGTATTTTCTTTACCTTGTTTTTTTACTGGTGAGGTCTGCCCTCTGGTCACCCACGTCCCTGAGCCAAGTGGTAATTTTAGGGAGTGAAGCATTATCTGTGATTAAAAAGTGACTGAATTAAGGGACCATTTAATAAATTTGACATACGCAAGTCCATGGGACCAGATGAAATGCATCAGAGGGAGCTGGCTAATTGATGGAGAGTTGGCCTTGCAATGATATCTCCAAAAGGTTGTTGCAGTCAATATTCCTGATGCCTGGAAAAAGGTAGTTGCCATGCCCATATTTAGGACGGGCAGAACTACAGGCTGGTCAGCATAGCCTCAGTCCCTGGGAAGACCATGGAGCAAATCTACCTGGAAGCTACCTGCAGCCCCATGATGGTCAAGGCGATTAGGAACAACCAGCATGGATTTACTGAGGGCAAGTGGTGATTTTGCAGCCTCATTGCCTTTTACAAGGAGATGACCAGCTCTGTGGACCTTCATTTTAGCAAAGCTTTCAATGTGGGCTGCCATAATACCACGATAGCAAAGCTTGTGAGGTGTGGTTTGGATAGGTAGACTAGGAGGTGGGTCATAAAATTGGCCAAACTGCTGAGCTCACGGATCAACGTCGAGGCCAGTAATGGCAAATGTCTTCGTTAATGGCCTAGATGATGGAGCAAAGTTAACTCAGTAAATTAATTATGACATCAAATTGGAGGGAACCATTAATGCTCTGGAGGGTAGGGGTACTCTTAAGGGACCTCGACAAACTAGAAAAATGTGCTGAAAGAAACCTACTGGAAATGCAACAAAGGCAACTGCAAAGTTCTGCACCTTCCTCATGAAGTTGAGCAAGCTGGAGACTACTCATAAGCGAGCAGCTTGGAAGATGGCCTGTGAGGCTGGTGGACTTAAAAGTGGAATGTGAGTCAGCAGCGCACTCTTGTGGTGGGACAGCCCCATGGCTACCGGGCTGTATTGGCAAGAGTTCAGCCAGCGGTTTGAGGGAAGTGGTTCTTCCCTAATGTTGGTCTTTGTGAGACCAAACATGGACTGTCGTCTCCAGTTTTGGGTTCCCTGGTGTATAAATGACACTGGCATATTGGAGCAAGTCTACTGAAGGGCCACCAAGATGGGCAGGGGCCTGGAGCATCTGGTATAGAAGGGGAAGCTGAGGGAAATAGCCTTACAAAGAGTGGGTCATCTTCAAATCCTATTGCTCTCTTCTGCTGCCTAATGAGAGGGTATAGAAAAGACAAAGCCAGCCTCTTCCCATGAGCACAGTGACAGGCTGAGAGGCAACAGACAGAAGCTGCAACAAGGGAAATTCTGTTTCAATATTAGAGAAAGTGTTCACAGCGAGGGTAGTCAAACCCTGAAAAAGGAATCCAGGGAGATTGTGGAATCTCAGGTTTTGGAGATTTTCAAGATACAAGAAGGTCCTAAGCAACCTGGTCTGAGTTAGGCCTGCTTTGAATGTGTTTTAGAGGAGGGAAGAGTGGACTGGATGATTTCCAGAGACCCCTTTCAATCTAATTTTTTCTGTGGCTAAATCTCCCCTTTATCTGCCAGCATTTCATTTCCTCTTAGAGCATCTGACTTGTGCTTCCTAAAATAATTAGCAAATATATGCAGGCCTTATAAGTAACTTACATCCCAATAGGACTTGTGGTGGGATGGCACTGTGAAGACTGGCAACTGGAGGTGATGAAGGAACTGATGGTAGAAAGAAATGCTCAAGAGAAGGGATGGGTGATTTGGAAGCAATTCGGACAGGAGGAGCACAGAGCAAGGGGATCCAGGAAAGAAAGCAAAAAGAGGAGGCATAGCGTTTTCCCTGTACTATAACTCTTACCTTACTACTTAACTTTTACCTCTTTATATTTTAAAGCCTTTGAACAAAGTACTCTTTCTCGCCTCCTTCTCTCTTCTTTTTCTTTGTTCCCATAGGTGATAGTAGTTTGTGCTTCTAAATGTTTAAAAATACTGAGGTTTAACATTGTTTTGAGAAATAAGAAGGTGTTGTGGGATAAAGGATTGTGCTGGTACTTATTTGCTACCTTAAATAAAAGCACTCAGAAATATTTCTGTTCTGTTTTGGGAAAGGCAGAATTCAGTTTAGCCCTTAGTGTATTTATTTGAAATTAAGGGAATATATGCCTTCAAAATGAAAACTCAAGAGGCTTAGCTTTGAAAAAACTGGTAGATTTTGAAATTATCTTGATGCAGCTTTAACTGCATCAGTTTTTTGTTGGTTTATGGAAGTACTGTACAGAGCCTTTCCAGTAGAGAGTATTAGTACAGCTTTGTTAAATAAACTACGGTGTATTTTAAAACTTTATCTACATCTAATAATATCTATTTCTTCACAGCCTGAAACTACGCTCTCTTCGAGTGAATGTTGGACAACTTCTGACTACAATCATGCCTGATCTAGACTTGCAGCAAGTAAATTATGATATTGATGTAGTAGATGAAATTTTAGGACAAGTTGTAGAACAAATGCATGAAATTAGTAGTACTTAAGATTTTAGCAGGCTCTTACTTGATCTTCTGTTATAATCTTTGTGTAGGTTCAAAATTGTATATACTGCGTCTTCACTTTATATATTTGACATACTCTACGCGTTTAGGTGTTCCCGCAGATGCAGTGGGTCTTATCTTCACGTGCTCTTAAGGGAACACTGTCAATATTGACCAAGTGTGATGTACTTAATTAAGGATTTTGCTTTAAAATGTATTTGTAATTAAATTTGCAAATATTTTTATTAGGAATCTTAATACTTTTCTACAAAAGCTTTTTTGTTGACGTTTGATCTTATACAAGCATTAATACTTGCAATTATTTCCTCTTTGGAAATCTAAGTAGTGGAATATGTTAAAAATGCAAAAAAAAGAACCTTCCTTGATTTCCTTCTCCGAACAAACCTTAGTAGTGTGTTGTGTACTACAGTATTGTTTCATTGCTATCAGCAATGTTGTATGTTGCATTAATGGGATAGAAATGTAACTAGTAAATGAAAATTTTGGCCATATGAGGAATATTTGTGTTTTACTATGTTGTGGTTTAATCCCAGCCAGCAACCAAGCACCACACAGCCGCTCGCTCACCTACCCCGCCCCCCAGGGATGGAGGAGAGAATAAAAAAAACCTTGTGGGTTGAGATAAAGACAGTTTAATAAGATAGTAAAGGAAGACAGAAGAAGAACAATAATAACAAAAGAATGTACAAAACAAATGATGCGCAGTGCAATTGCTCACACCCAGTGATCAGTGCCCAGCCTATCCCCAAGCAGCAATTGTCATATGGTATGGAACATCCCTTTGAGCAGTTTGGGTCAGCTATCCCGGCTGTGCCCCTCCCAGCTTCTTGCGCACTCCTCACATTCTCATTGGCAGGCAGTATGAGAAGCTGAAAAGTCCTTGACTGCTTAGCACCAACTGAAACATCAGTGTATTACCAACATTATTCTTACTCTAAACCCAAAGCACAGCACCATACCAGCTACTAGGAAGAAAATTAGCTCTATCTCAGCCGAAACCAGGACATACTACCAAAAGAAGAAAAATTCTTTTAGGGTTTTATCCTGAAAACTGATGATCTTTGGCTCCTATTTGAGTTTTTTGATGTCACTAAAGAAGATTATCTGTACATAGTTTTGCAACATAAACAACTGCATGGGCTATGGCTAGGGTATGTCATCCTTTTCAGTGATGGAAACCACATGCCTATTTGCATCATGCCCTTGCTACTCGATTGTTGTTTCCTGCTTCCAAGAACTTGTCTGTATTTGAGTGCAATCAGAGGGATCTTCAGCTCTACCCTATAGCTCCCCTTTGAATGCAGCAGTGCTGGTTCACAAGTCACAGCAGTGCTGGTTCACAAGTATGTACCAGTACACAGCTTCAATGGTCAGATTTCACACACAGCTCTTGCCTACATTTTTCCAAGTCAAAGGCAAGTGGTGGAACAGGGAGCATCCTGGTGGACCATTGGAGAGAACAAGCTGGGGTGGGATATCCAAAGCTAGGTGGGATTCCTGGGCGACCTCTGCTTGGCATCAAACACCACCTCTTGAAACCCGAAGGGCCTTTTTTCAGGGAAGCCCAGTGCTGAAGAGGATTGACACAGAGCTTCTATGATGTATGCAAATGCTTATATACATTATCTCAACCCCAAATTGTTGCAGTATTAAACATACAGTCTGCCTTGGAGTCTTTCAGGCTGAGATGTGAGGGCTGAGATTCGTCTCCAAAACTTACCTTCCTATTGGAATATACCATGCTGAGTATGAATAAGTCAGACTACTAAATTCTTGATTTAACCAGTTGAAGTACTTTGAAAAGGAGGCATGTTTCTGTATCAGTGGTGTTAACTACTACAGAGTGAGCTAAAGGTGAAAATGTTCAATGCTATCTTAAAGCTTAGACATCTTTTATTATAGGCAAGATAGGGGAGTCCCTCTTCCCCCACCCACCCACTTTTTTTTTTTTTTTTTTTTTTTTTTTTTTTTTGTAGATGTTTTATAGTGACTTTTAAGCCACTAGTTCTGTGCTCTAATGCTCATGGAAAAACTTCCTGGAAGAAATAGTACAGAGAGAAATCGCTGTTAGAATGGTGACAGTATTCTCAGACAGGTTTTCTTTTGAAGTCATCAGGAATGAGAAGAGAGGTGGCAAAGATATCAAGTCCACATTTTACTTTATGCTGGTATTTGTCACTCAAACAGTGATCAAGCAAAATGGTTCTTGCTTTTAAAAAAATTTTTAAAATCATGAAATTGTGTTCAATGTGTTCATTCCCATGAAGTGTCTTTTTCTATAAAGCAAACATTTTTTGGCTTTTGCACCACTCTTGTCCTGATTTAATTAGATTATGTTTTCATTGTAGTTCAGTCACTTTCTTTCGATGGACAGTATTTCAATTTTAACATGCTATCTATTCTAATATGCCAATAAGGATAATGCAGTACTGTTGTACCTTATAATGGATAAATTGAATGTTTGATTTTTGAAGAGTTGGCTGTAATATAACTGTATAACTTTTTAAAAGTTTATATTTTCCATTTATTGGTGTGTAGTTTTCCATTTCTTAATCATTATTTATTATGTTTCATCAGATTCTGTAGCTGAATTTCTTATAGACAACTGTCAAAATATAGCATATGTCTATATTAAAAATGGCAAATTTACACTGTACATTTGCACTTTGGAGAACAGTGGACTAATAGAAATGGGTTTTATTCACTTGTTAAAATGTATTTTTTGTAAACAATAAAAATTAAAAAAATATATAAATCTGAATTTGCTGGATCAAAACTTGTATGTGATCAAATGCAATGTTTTTGTTTATAAATAAACACTATGCAGAATGGCTAATGGGTTTGGCTTATTTTAAGTATTCAGTCTTATGAGAAAGCTGGCTCAGTCTGGCTTTGAGCAGAAGACTTGGGGACACCAAGCATGCCGTCAGACCACATAGCCATCCCAAGCAAGCCCCAAACCAGCTGGCTGGCTCTGCTGCTTCAGACAGTCGTTTTTTTACGGGGAATTCTGTTACGCAAAGACAGGATTGCTACTGTAATAGGACAAAACTCTTTTTCAAGGCCTTGTTAGAGAGCTGTTGTCTGTGGTACTAGGGCAGAAGTGGCAGGAACGCAAAGGTAAGAGGTAGGATGTTGGGACCACCTACCTCTTCGGGTGGCTGTAAGCTCTCTAATCAGATCCGATCAGCTCTCCTTCTGAAATTTTCCCTTTAGGCTGGTTGATCAGTTCCCCACCATGACAGACTCAAGTTCTTGCAGATATTTTTGTGGCTTTTTTTTGTGCCTGAGCCAGACTGGTCTTCCCTGGCCAGTACTTGATCATCTAATAAAGACAACTAATAAAGAGACAGCAGTGGGCAAGGTATTGTTGTGGACAGGGTTGCACCAGGTTTGGAAATGTTCTGGATATAGAAAAAGCAGCGCTGTTATAATCCAGGGTATGTGTCAACTGATTTTTAAGGAAATTCCTGGTTTGAATATATGGGTGTACTTCCATACACTTTTACCTAGTTAAGCAAAGGTGGACCCTCAAAGCCGGTTCAAGCCAGAAGATAAGGGAGCTGTGATCATCATCAGAAGCTGCATCCCTAGAGATATGTAAAGGAATGGCACATCTAGAGACAAGAAACAGCAGAATGTGAGAACCTGCTGATGCTTTGGCTATTGCCACAGAAACCAAGGAGTTTTTCAGCTTTCCAACTGCAGGTGCAAATAGTGGCTGGGAGGGAGAATAGACAAGACAGCTCCTGGACTGACATCCAGGCAGGTCAATGAGAGACAAAAACCATCTGCAAGGATAAGAAATGGCCCAGCTCACAAAAATGAAGAGATCCAATGTAGAACAGGGAGACCCCAAACCCTAATATTACAATTGGCCCAAACTGGTGTGTGAGGGGTGGGAAACTTAGACTGTAAGGGTGTAAATGCCCAAGGAATTCTTGTGTTCAGAGTGCCTCTCCAGAGGCGCCCAGCTCGAGGTGCTCTCTACCTCTATACCTTTCAAATAAATTATGTAAGAGGAATCTATGGAATTCATGCCTGAGACTCTGCTTTGGGAAACCAAGGGTGGGGAAACTTCTTCAACATGCAAGGACTTGCACTGTCCTGGCTTTCTAAGCCTAGTCATACTTGCATGGAGATTTTCATGGCCCTCTAGTTACAAGTCCTCTTCCTTTTTTAAAAAATAAAATAAAATAAATCTGATCTGTATACAATAAATCTTCATTTGTTCTCTTCTGCTTTCACACTTGTGTTAGACAGTGAGGCCTTCGGAGTGCAAGTTTTGGCTTTAACCACTTGGCCAGTGGCTCTTTTGCCTGTTGGCACAGGGAAGGCGGCGAGAAGCAGCGAAGCTGTAGGTGGTGTGGGAAGAAGGAAAAGCAGATGCCAGTTTCTACTGACGTAATTTTTTAATTAGTATTGGAAATGGAAAGGTTCGCATTTGAAACAAATGGGAATTTGGGAGATTGGTTGCCCGTCAAGCAGACTATATGTAAAACCATCTCAAATACAGCAAAGCCTTTTTTTTTTTCTTTTGGGGAGCGGGAGAGCACTGGGCTTTTTTAGTTTTTGTTTTGTTTCATTGTTTTTGCGGGGCTTTTTAATTGGAAGAAAGCTTAGGCCAGGGCAGATACAGATGCCCCATCCCTGGAGACACTCAAGGCCAGGCCGGACGGGGCTCTGAGCAACCTGATCTGGCTGAAGATGTCCCCCGTGGCAGGGGGTTGGGCTAGATGGGCTTTGAACGTCCCTTCCAACCCAAACTATTCTATGATTCTACGATCCCAGGCAGAAGAAACCGCAGCGCCAAACCGGCAGCGCTGCGGAGTCCGTGGATTTCCCCCAACGCTCCCCCCACACTCACACTTTTTGCTTCTCCAGCGGGGGCGGGCAGGGCCGCCAGGTGCTGCGACGGCGGTGCCGGCACCTCCCCAAACCGCGGGCCGAAAACGGGTCGGGGGCGAGCGCGCCGGGCGCTGCGCCCCTGAGGGGCGGGGCCTGCCGGGGCACCGCCTTGCCGCCGCTCCCGCTTCCAGCAGGGGGCGCAGCCGCACCGCCGGGCGCTCCTCAGCCGGCGGGCGGGGCGGCAGCGCGCAGGCGCGGGGCGGGCACCGCGCGCTGGGGCGGGAAACGCGCGCCCGCGCTGCAGCCCGGCCAGGCCGCGCGGCGCCGCAGGTAGGGGCCGGGGGTCGCGCCCCCCGCTTCCCCGCCCCCGGCCGTTAGTGGCGGTTGGTGCGGGCGGGGCCGGCAGCGCCCCGCGGTGCTGCGGGGAGAGGGGCCGCAGCGGGGGGCGGGCTGGCAGCGGGCGGGAGGCCGGCGTGCGGAGAGGCGGGGGGTTCTCCTCGGTGCTCGCAGGGCTGTCGCCAGCGAGCCCGTCGTGTTCCGTGTGGCTGATCCTCTCAAGCCGTCGGGTATCGCTGGTCCCGGCTTACCGAGGCCGCCGGGGCTTTGGGCAGCGGCCTCTCCCAGCGGTACCGTCCGCGGAGCAGCGGCTGCGCCTCTGCCTTCCTGCTGCCCCTGCCGGGACCTCCGTGCCTTTGTTTGGGCTTCTCGGTGCTTGGCTGTCGGTTCGGAAGTAGCTGTTGATGGACGGGGGTCGTGCGAGCCTGGCGCTGCTCGGCGGGGGCTCGGCCCTGCCAGGAGCGGGGCGCGGGCAGGGCCGGGGCAGCTGCGGGGGCTGCTCCCGGGGTTTGCTGTTAGTTGTAACCCTGCCCTGCGCTTCTGTCACGGCGTTTGATGCCGCTGAGAGACGTGGCTTTATTACCCTTCTCACGCAGTGCCCAGGCAGTAACTTTAGCCGTAATAAATCGTGCTTAAAAATTGGCTTCCTTAAACCATCCTTCTGTCGATTTCTGCAGTGAAATTGTTACGGGACCTGTCTGCAGTGCTCGCAAAATCTGTGCTAACTTTGATTGCTTTAGTCATAAGAAACGAGAATTTACCTGGTATTTGCTCGGTTTTCTTTAGCAAACATGAAGGTCATCACTTGTGAAATAGCGTGGCATAATAAGGAGCCTGTTTACAGCTTAGACTTCCAGCACGGAGCTGATGGGAAGATCAATCGGCTGGCCTCAGCAGGTGTGGACACAGCTGTTCGTGTAAGTTTCAGACTTGTTTGTTTTGGTTTTATAGCATGGGCAGCACATGAAATGGCATGTTATCCAAGGTGTGAGATTACCGGCTGGTACATGATACCCATGGTGGATGGTTTAGGGAAAGAGTATGAGATTGTATGGCTGTATACAAAACGACTGTTCCCCCTGCATGCTGTCCTTGACTGCTGCTGAGTGATGTAAATATTATTTTTAGAAAATTACCTGTATTCAGTGCTGGGTGATATTCCTGGGTAGTAACTGTCAACTTCAGGCAAGTCTTGTGGGATAGGGAGAAACAACTGAATTTATTACCTTTATGTTCATCAAAGTTGAATTTTATCTGCCATTTTATAAGTAGTCACTCGGCAGTATGAGATCTTTCTACAGCCCTTGTCACTCAGCTTCACAGGCAACTCTCTGAAGTAATTTCGTATTGGTGTTAGCAAACTTTGTTAATCTGTTGTTCATCCTTTTGAGAAGCACTTATGAAAATGTTGAGTAGCACAAGCCCCAAAAGATGTGGCTGTAAGATTCACCTTTGCAAAATCAAGCAATTGCTTACTCTCTTCCAGATTCTTAATGCACATGAGGACTGTCCCCATTTATATATTACAAATATGCAAGTTCTAGGGCCAGAAATTTTTCAGTGTTCTTTAACATAAAAGATACCCCTGCTACGTCTTCTTTTGGAGGACTATTGCATAAGGAGGGAAAGCTGCCAAAACTGCGGAGGTCTTTATTCAGGCTGCTTGCTTCATTGTTTGGTATATTCCTATCAAGGTCTGCTTGTTGGGTGTTGGTGGGGTTTTTTGTTGTTTTGTTTTTCTCTGAACTTAATTGTATGCAAGAGCAGATTATTTGAAACACCTGATGGGATTTAGCTATCTGTGGCCTTAGTCCCACAATATAGGGACACAACAGTGTTGCTGTCATGACTGAATTAGTTCACAAGTAGAGCCGTAGAAGTAGCGTCATTATGCTCTGTGCGT
This sequence comes from Caloenas nicobarica, assembly GCF_036013445.1. Taxonomy (NCBI): domain Eukaryota; kingdom Metazoa; phylum Chordata; class Aves; order Columbiformes; family Columbidae; genus Caloenas; species Caloenas nicobarica. Next base: position 122,806,820 of record NC_088245.1, on the reverse strand, counting down.
TCCAGTATTGCTGGTATGGTGTCCATATCATGCAACTGTCTTAATGCTGTGGTTATGATTAGTGGGGAACTGGAGCTATTATAATTCTTGCTCAAATCGTCTATTTGAAACCAGTAAATCCATTGACATTCAGGGTATATTGCAAAACTCTTCAACTTGTGGGGACTTCTAAAGTGAGCTAATGTGTTTTTTTTCCTCCTGTGGTACTCATGGGTTTGGTTTTGGTTTTTTTTTTTCAGACTGTTACTGTTTGTGGTTGACAGATTTGTTAACAAGATATTGTAATTCCATACTATTGAATCATTGTATTTATAGACTTGTCAAATCTCCTTGAAGCTAGAGGTTGTCGATGAATGAAGAGATAATGATGTGATGTATTTGGTCAGGGTTTTTTTTAATTTGTTGGAAATAGTCAGTAATATATTCAATCAGACTAAAAATACACTGCAACACAAATACAGCTTGTGGTGGGTTTGCCTTGGCTGGCCACCAGGTGCTGACCAAGCTGCTCTATCACTCCACCTCCTCAACAGGACAGGGAGGAAACTGTGATGGAAAAGCTTATGCATCAAGATAAGGACAGGGAGATAACTTAACTCGGTACTGTCATGGGCAAAACAGACTCAACTTATGGAAATCAATTTAATTTTTTGTCAATACATAATAGAGTAGGATAATGAGAAATAAGATCAAAACTAAAAACACCCTTCTCCCAGGCTCAGCTTCTCTCCTGACTCTTCTACCTTCTCCCCCAAGCAGCACAGGGCAATGGGGAACAATGGTTGTGGTCAGCTCATTATATGTTGTCTCTGCCACTCCTCGTTCCTCACACACTTCCCCCTGCCACCCAGCATGGGGTCCCTCCCATGGAATACAGTCTTTCACAAACTTTTCCAACATGGATCCTTCCCAGAGACTGCAGTTCTTCAAGAACTGCTCCAGCATGTGTCCTTTCTATGGGCTGCAGTCCTTCAGGAACAGACAACTCCAGCGTGGGTCCCCCACAGGGTCACAGTTCCTGCCAGAAAACCTGCTCCAGCATGGGCTTCACAGGCCCAAGCTCCTTCCAGGAGCCTGCTCCAGTGTGGACTTTCCACAGACTGCAGTTTCCTTCAGGGCACACCCACCTACTCCAGTGTGGGGTCTTCTATGGGTTGCAGGTGGATCCCTGCTCCCCAGTGGACCTGCATGGGTTGCAGGGTGACAACTTGCTTCACCATCGTCTTCTCCACAGGCTACGGGGGAATCTCTGCTCCAGCACGTGGAGCATGTCCTGCCCCTGCCTCTTCACTGACCTTGATGTCTGCAGGGCTGTTTCTTTTACAGTTTTTTTACTCTTCTCTCACAGCTGCTATGCCGTGTTTTTTACTCTTTTTAAAATATGTTGTCACAGGGGTGCCACCAGCGTCACTGATGGGGCAATCTTTGGCCAGCAGTGGCACAATCTCGGAGCTGGCTGGAACTGGCTCTGTCTAACATGTGGGCAGCTTCTGGTGTCTTCTCACAGAAGCCACCTCTGAAGCCTCCCCCAGCTACCAAAACCTTGCCACATAAACCCAGTACACCACTGTATCCTATAGAAGGAAAATTTGTGGTGCAACAGCAGCTTTAGATTTGAAAGTTTCAGAGAATAAGTTCAGAATGACTGCCCAAGGAGTAAATTGTGGATTACTGAAGTGGGGCATATATATTACATCTTGTTCCTGAAAACTGTCTGTAATGCTTCTGTAACTAGATATGGAAAGTGGAAAAAGGACCAGATGGAAAAGCAATTGTGGAATTCTTGTCCAACCTTGCCCGCCATACGAAAGCTGTAAATGTTGTGCGCTTCTCTCCAAGTGGTGAGATCCTGGCATCTGGAGGAGATGGTGAGTGATAATGTCTAAAGAAGCTACATTTAGGCATCTGGTGAGTGAAAGGATTTAAAAGAAAAAGAACACAGGAATTTTTGTACCCCTTTCACACTTCCAGTTTTGGACTCACATATACACTCCAATTATAATTAGCTAATGCATGTCATGCAATTTCTAAGTAACTTTTTTTCTGGCTATGTTTCTGAGAGTCTCTGTTTTCCAGATATAAAATAATTACTATCCCCTTTTTTTAGATTAGGAGGTTGAATGGATTGCCTAGCGTCATACTGGGAAGCTGTGGCGGAATTTGTAAATTTAGGCCTCTCTGTCCAGGGCCACCTGGATTCTTCAGTCACCATAAGGGCAGCACTAGATAGGTGTGTACTTCATGAAACTGAGCTGAGTGTTACCTTAGTGCGAGATTCTCAAAAGCCTGTAGTACAGAACCATAGTCAGCTCTAATCAAAAAACAGATTGAAAGCTAAGCACTTAACTCTCATCTTGCACCTGGGAATCTTCACCTTTTTTTTCAGTAGGTAATTAAATAATTTTAAAAAAACAACATTGCTTAAAATCAGTAGCTCACACTGGAGGCTAAAGCAGTCTACCACCTACTCCTCCCCACCATGAAACAGGTACGGCTTTTCATGTGTTCTTTATGTGAGGTAATTGTAATGTTGAACTAAATGCAATGCATTAACAAAATAGTGAGAAAGAAAGCAGCTTTATATTATTTATTCTACAGATGCTGTTATTTTATTGTGGAAGCTGAATGATAGCAAAGAATCAGAACCGCTAGTTTTTCAGGATGAAGATGAAGCTCAGCTCAACAAGGAGAACTGGACAGTTGTTAAAACTTTAAGGTAGCTTAATATTTTATGAGTTTTTCTCTTCAGTGTTTTTGATTCCCTAGTGGCTTTTCTCGACTTCAATGCTGTCTAAAATTTGCTTGCTCTAATATTCATCCTTTTATTGTCTTTAACTTTTTGATACAGTGCCAACCTACATCTTCTCTTGAGGCAGAAGATCTGGCATTTATGTGACAAAACTGACATGCTTTGAAATTGGTTCCTGAGATTTGCAGTCACTTAAAGCTTAGCGCAGAGATATATAAAGTAAACGTGAAGCTTTATTTACTAGCTTTATAGGGGAAATTTTGATCATTATTAAAGCAAAAAGCATCAGTAGATAAAATGGTTCATGCGGTTTTGCCAGATGATACTAATATCTCTGAGATTCGACCAATCTTCTTCAACTATTTCATTTTAATAGTTGAAAATCTGCTGGATTGTACAGCTTTTGTTTCAAGTGTACAATTGTTAATAAAACAGACACACAATGCCTGCTAAGACTAAGTATGTGTGAGCTGATAGTGGCTAAGGCATCAAACCACTGCTGGCAGTTGGAATACAACAGTGTTCTGTTCTCACTCTCAGCTGGAATCTGAAAGAAATTAGTGATTCTGGATTCTGAAATGCATTTTGCATGAGCAATGTGTAACTGCCTTGCTTTTTGCATAGTGTCTGTTAAAAGTTTTGGCCTCTTATCTGTCTATACTGATAAAATCATTAAGAATTTACATGTGTTTACAAAAAAAAAAACAAACAACCCTGCTATCCATAACTAATATAAATCTCAGCACTTACAAGGAATATGTGAGAATAGTTTCAAAACTGCTAGTAGGATTGCATGAAGAACCATCATGCTCCTTTAGGAACATTAGTCAATCTCTTAAAGCAAACAAACAAACTCAGTCCCTCTTCCCTAAACTTGATGTTGCAAATATTTATTAAGTTTATTAGACTGTATGATAAGTCTTCAAACAACAAGCAATACAAATTGTTTTTGACGGAGCCCGTCTAGGTGGTTATGAGTACCTTGCCATGTTTGTTCAACTGTATCTAAATCAACCTTAATTTTCTATTTTTCATGTGGTTCTGCTGAGTATGCATGTTTGGTTACTTCTTTTATGAAACTCATATAGGAAAGTTTTCTTGAATAGTGACACCTAATTTCTTTTGTGCAGTGTCTTATTTTCTGTTTGTACAAGTCCTAGAACTGTACATTTGCAGATCTCTAGGTACAAATTTATAAATGCCTTCAAAAGCAGGGTTTTCGTTGTCTGTGAAAAAACACCTGTTGAAAAGGCAGTCTTATTTGAATTAGAAGTAGGATGTGCTTTTTAAAAATGTTCTACCACCTTCCGAACATGGAAGTTTTTTTAAAAGCTGAAAGTCATGCTGTTTATTTTACTTCAGTGATGCTTTATTTGCCTCTGTTTTTAATCTAAAAATGCACAAAACTAAGTAGCTGTTAATTTTTAAATAATTTTTCTCTTCTGGATTCTAGAGGCCACTTAGAAGATGTATATGATATTTGTTGGACCTCAGATGGAAATTACATGGCATCTGCTTCTGTAGATAATACAGCTATAATGTGGGATGTCAGTAAAGGTAAATGCTACATTTATCACTTGCAGCTCCAGTCCTGATGGAAGTGTCTCGTATTTACGGAAAGAGTTGAAAGCATCTTTTCTTTTGTGAGAGACCAGTCCACTTAATTGCTAGACTTCTGGGATTGTGAGGCAGATAGCCCAGCATATAAAGATACCCTCAGGCCAGCAAAATTTACACTTCAGTTATCTGTTTACCTTTGAGTATTCAGGAAGTGAACTTCACCCCATTTTTTTTTCCCCCCCAAACTCCTACACAAGCATCTTGTATATTACTTACTCCACACCATTCCCCAACAAGCAAAACTTGACTGGTATCAGGTAACTAACTACCTCAGTCAAAAACAGGAAGTCAGTGTAGGATGCAGGCTCTGTTTTGCAAGATGTGACACTTTTTTTTTTTTCTCCATTCAGCAAAACACTTCTGTTCATGCTCGTCCCACTGCAGTGGAAGTGTTTGTATTCTCCAAGAAAGGTCCATCTATAAAAGTTCTGGTAGTACCCAGCTAGGTTAGGTTGCTTTACGATGGCTTGATGGTTTTTTTATTAGCAGTGTAATCATTACTTTCTTTTTATTTAATATGGAAATACTGAACTTTCTCTAAAGTTAACCTTTCGTCTCACATTTCTAATATTTAGTGTCTAAGAAAAATAAAATGGAGTCTAGGTTACTTTTTCAGCACACAGACACGTGAAAATACAAATGTTCTGCTGCTGATGTTTTTTGTGTTCTTGCTTTGGGTGCTTAACACCTCCCCCATCTGAACTGTCGCATGTACTCCTTTCCAAAAGTCTTTACCATAAATACATGAGTGTTTAATTAAGTGTGTGTGCTCAGAGCATAAGTACGTGTATGGGTATTATGACCAAAAGTCTCTTGCGTCTCATATTGCTTGTGACAACTTTAAAGGGATTTATCTGTTAGGATTATCACTAAAAAAAGGTGGATGACCTCTTAAGCTGATATGTTACTTATACATAATGTCTTCCATTCTCACTGCTTTCTTTTATCATGCAATTGATGCCATGGAGGGCATTTTGTCTCTAGGCAGAGAGACAGCTAGTAAATTGGAAGTAAGAAATCATTACTGGAAAACATAGGTTTTGTGATTGAAGTTGTAGGAACACGGAAGGAAAGAGTTTCAAGGATAGCTTCCAGTAATACCCCGGGTTAAAAGCTTGCATGATTTTAAAAAATATATACGTTTGGAAGAAAATTAATAGTAAAAATACATAGGGCTGTTTAGTACAAAGAGAGCATCACTGGCTTTAAGAAGTCCTTGAGGTACCCTATGAGCTGCCAACAGTTTGTATCCCGTAGAAATATTATTGTGCGTTTGGTCTGTTCTTACACTCTGGCATTTGTTGTTGACCACAGTCTGAAATGGAGTACTGCAACAGAAGGACTTTAGATATTCTGTAGCATGGCCTTAACCCTATTTGTGTAGTCTTTTTCAAGACATGTTGTCTTTGAAACTTGTCAGCTTATAGTACTTACTTGCCATAAAGCAACACTATACTAATAGGAAAAAAAAAGAAACATACCCACACCTGTCCCTAGTATTCTAAGCAAAGTATTTCGTGAGATTATCTGTAACTTTACCTCATCACAATCCTTTGGATCTGAGACATTCAACTGTGGAACATAAGTGGGGTTAGAGAGCTGATATCTTTGAGAGATCTTCATGACAGAGTAAGCTGTGGAAGAACGTGAGTTAGCACTGCTGTAAAATCGTTTCTGAAAGCTGCCCATGTGTAACTGTCAGTCAGCATGTGTATAGTAAAATTTTTTTCACCACCTGCTCTGCAGAGTAGGTGAGTTTATACAGCCCTAGATAGGAGAGTCTGGCTGTCTAGCCTCAGCTGAAAGTTATGTTTTAACACTGGAATTTCTGGCTCGGTATTCAGCCAAATTCAGTTAGCTGTGGAACAGCTAGACTAGCCTGAAAAAAAAATAATTTCTAACTCAAAAAAGTTTTGAAATACTTCTGGTTTTGCAATACATTCATCTTGCATGTTTAATGCCTTAGCCAAGCTGCTTATCTGAGTTAGTTTGTAGGGAACAAGCCTTAAACTGGTGTGTCACAATTTACCATATTTGTGAAGATTCTAGAAATAACGCAGCTATTTCCAATATTCTTATCAGGTCCCACCAAGTTAATAGTTTGTGCGTTTAAAAAAATTATTTTGAAACATTTTGTCTTGTTTCTGAAATGAAGAAATGTTTTAAAATACATTTGAATTTAGAATCTGGAAACTGTTTGTGATTTCAGGACAGAAGGTTTCAATACTAAATGAACACAAGAGTTATGTCCAAGGAATAACCTGGGATCCTCTAGGCCAGTACATTGCAACTCTGAGTTGTGATAGGTGAGCTGTTCATCTAAGTGTTTTGCCTTAGTGTTCTTTCTTACTTGAGGATAAATTAAAAGCAAGTGTCTGAGATAAACATGGCTTTTCTTTTAATTTTATTCAGATTGTTTTGTAAGAAGGTTGATGTGAAATTAAAATGATACTTCAGTTAATCTGCTTGTGGTAAATGATTCTTGAAGTCTGAGTGTCCTCTCTAAGCAGCAAATAAGCTTGCATAACATTTTGTAGAATTTTTTCTTCAGAAAATAAGTTTTCATTATATTGGTCATTAGAGATGCCAAATACATGTTAAGAGAGCGCTGCATTCTCTGGTTGTTAATGAACTAATAAGTTAATCGTTGTCATTTTACACAAAGATATAAACAGGTTAAGAAATCAATTAAAATGTTTTTCTGCTGATACCTTTCTTTTGTCTTCTTGCTCCCTCCATCCCCAACAGTTTTGTAAGTGATGTCACTGGGAAAGCAAAACACATACTTCATAAACTTGGCCCTTGTCAGAACTTTGAGTTGAGCTTAAACTGTTCACGGCACATGTGCTTCTCTGAAGGGGTTCACAGCTGGCTGATAAATGCATATCATCTGGCACCCGCTGCAAATAAAATTGCTGTAGCAGTGGAAAAGTAGTTTTGATTTAAGATTTGCAATAGGCTCAGAAAAGTGGTAAGTTAATGGCTACTAGGTCATTGTGAGCCTCTATCTTCTGATAATCAGTTACATGAGATTTGTGTGCCTTTATTAAAACGAACAGCAGAGAAACACAAGTAGTGGAATGACGCATGTGTTTTTCTTAGAGTGAAGTTGCAAGCGAGGGCATGAATTAATCTGAAGAGGGGAAATCTCCCACCCCTTCAGGTTTCAGATGCTTTTCTGCAAGGTTAGTGAGTAGCATCGGCTCAACAGGAGTCTTACTGAAGCCAGGCCATTTGCCAGGACTGAGCACTCACCAGCCTGGGGTGGGAAGACCTCTTCCCCCTTTTGGCAGACCAGCTTAGCTGTATGACATCCAGAGCCAGTAGTTCCACAACTGTCGCAAGCTGTCTGCCAGAGCCTCGCATTCTATTTTCTCTGCCCAGGACTTTTTTGTGGAGCTGTTTCAGAACATTAAATCAGCAGAAAGCTGGTTTTTTGTGTGTGTGCGTGTTAGGTTGGTTTTCTGCCAGCCTAACAAACAAACGTAACTTGGCGAATGCCAGAGCTGGCAGGAAGGAGAGGGTGGTGGTATGAGCAGTTTGGTTTGCTTAGGCTGCCTGCTCTTTTAGTGAGGTGAGGTCAGGGGAGTTCCAATGTCCTGTACGGAGATGTACTCCAGTTTTCATTTATTCCAAAGGAAACTGGAGCATAGAGATGTAGCTAATTGTCTTTGTGGTGAGTTGACACTCTGCAAGAACACACTGCCTATTACAGCACAGGTAGTAATGGCATGGCTGTTTGCTGTCCACCAGTTCCCTCAGTCCTCCACAAATGCGTAGGCTGGTTCTTCACAAACCTTGCTGAATCAAATAATTGTCAGTGTTTTGTTGGTTATTTAGCCGTCAAAACATGTCCACCCGATGGTGTCTCATGATCAGAGTTACAGTTAATGTGTGATTGTCATTTGTATTTGGCAGTCCTGACTGAGAAGTGAGATGCTGTAGCACTGTGTGAAACTTGAGGTGAGAGGAAGCTGTAGCTAACTCTGCTCTCCATCATGTAGGATCCTGCGGGTGTACAACACACAAACCAAGCGTGTAGCGTTCAATGTTACCAAGATGCCATCTGGATCAGGAGCTGAAGGAGAGGTACATTGTTTTGCTACTAGTGGTACTGGAGAATACACTGGGTGCTATTTTGTAGGTGGTGTTCTATTTTGTGAAACCAAAGGGGCAAATATTTTTGCATTCAAGTTATCTGTGTATCAGATATTTTTGTCTCTATTTCACCTTTGCATTTTGTAGATAGGGATCTCTTCAGGTTTCCTTAAACATTACAGAAACTACTAAGAAAGAACACTTGCAAGTTCAGTTGATTAAAGTAGTAACACAGTGTCTTTGGTTGTAAATGTTAAAAATTGTGTGGAAAAAATAATCTGCATAGTGAATTCTTAATAGGAAAACCTTCAAATATGTCTGTCAGTAGCTGTAGGTTTATTAAAGTCAGCAGCCTGAAATTTTCAAAAACATAGTCTGATTTTTAGGAAAAATATGAATTAGTGAAAACGTAGGAAATTCTCTCTCTAACCCTAAGAGGGAAAACAAAGAGCTTTTTTCCCCCCAAACAGTTCTAACTCATAGTAAAATAACACCTTCAAGCTGGCTATAACCTTTTTAAATCCTCCTATTCCTTTTCTTTTTTATTTTTGTGAAAACATTTGTAACAGTTTTATAGAAACTCAAGAAGAGGCCTGAAAGAGGGCATTTTGCCATCTTGCCTCTTTAAACATCTAATACTAGACTTAAAATTAAATGCCAAAGGAACAGGCTTTTACGTTGACCGTTAAATAATGTTGTTCTCCAGGTTATTACCACTTTTTGATTACCGGTCTAATGTGACTGCTCTTGGAGTGTTTTGATTAGTAGCTGAAGAGGGATCAAGGACTATTTTTCTTAGCTGTGAAGAATTTACAGCACAGCAGAAAGCGAGTTTGAAGGAGCTGTGGTTTTTAAAACATTTATCTTTTAAAATAAAAGTTCCATCAGGTGGGTTGTACAACTGGATGTTTTTCTCACTTGAATTCCAGCTGACATGTTCTTGGCACTTTACACAATCATATTTTCAATGTTACAGGCTAGGAGCTATCGGATGTTTCATGATGACAGCATGAAGTCATTTTTCCGCAGGCTTAGTTTTACTGCTGATGGCTCCTATTTACTCACTCCAGGTATGTGAAAACGGATACTATAACTTACGTTGTCTCTATTATGCTCTAGTTTGAATGTGCATCAAGATTGCTTTCAAACTGCTAGGGGACACTTATTTATCTTAAATATGCCATTCCTCATTCTTCCCAGTGAACAAAGTAGCGGCTCCACAATACTCTTCCGTTAGTAGTCCAGAACATCAACTTTCTACCATAATAAAAGTTCTGATGCTTTTGTGAGCTGAAACATGTAAATTGCAACAATACAGCTCTGTTAAAATAGGAATGAAGAATAATGAGTGGTTTCTTTTGACTGCTGTCTGTATCCTTTCTGAAGAACATTCTGCAGTCATAGTAAAAATAACATTTGAAGGAGGGCATCAATTTGCCATTGTAAGCACTGCTTTTATAGATGTCTGGCAACATCAAAAAGAAGCTTTGAGGGGGAAGTATATAAGGGAAACAAAACCAGCACTAAATAAATATTTTGTGTTCATGTTGCACAGCTCTTGCCCAAATGACAAGCCTGATTCCTGAGAAGTACAATGTTTGTGGACATAGTGTGTACTCAGTACCTTTTTGAGTTGATGAGTAATGTTTTAACCTTTATTTTTGCAGCTGGCTGTGTTGAATCAGGAGAAAATGTAACAAACACCACATATATTTTCTCCAGAAACAATCTTAAAAGGTAGAGTTTAATAAGATCAAAATATCTTTTTATTTTAAAAAAATGCTGTTTTCTGAAATACTGATTCTTTATAAAAGGCCTGTCGGTCACCTGCCATGTCCTGGAAAGGCAACTCTTGCTGTTCGCTGCTGCCCAGTCTACTTTGAGTTGAGACGAACATTTAATAAAGGTACTGTAAATCCTTCAGAATGTATGATTTTACAGCAAATATGTGAAAAGGCCAATGTGGCTGTTTACAATTTTATGCCCCAGCCTTCTAACATTCCATTAAGATAGCATTGTACCACATCTTAGAAGCTGTTTCCTGATTCTAAGACATTGCATTCACCTTATGTACCTTGTGAGTAGCTTTTGATGTAGTGGATAAATATTCTGACTTGGCCTCTTAGGCTACAGAAACATTGGTTAATATTTTTCTTTAACTTTTAACCGTTTCGTTTGAGTAAAAGTAAATAACTTGGCTTAGCACTAAAGGAGCAACCCAGTGAAATACTTTGTGTTAGTCTCAACTACCCACATCACAGAAGCACCAGAGAGTTGGTGTAGTTTGCAGCAACTGTTGCTGTTTATTCAAGGAGGCCAAACCTGAAGCAGTGCTGTTGTTACTGGCCAGAACAGGAGTTCTGAGTTGGGGAAAGGATTGTATGAAGTTGCATGAGAACTTACCTGGAGATTGAAATCCAACCTTACTGTGAGTCCAGTGGGTCCAAGAGTGTTCATTAACAAGACCAGTCTTGGCTCTGGTGAAAAGGCAGAGCTTTGCTGCATTCTTTAGGGGGCCAATTTGTAGTATTCCTTACAGAGTTTAGAGATAACCTGTTGTTGTGTCCGTATTTTCGTCATAATCTTTAAATTCATTGTAATGGTGTGATGCAGCGTAAGGAGCTGAGTGTCTGTTGCTGGTCTTTGTAGTTCCTCTAAATGGAGTGTTTAGTTACTGCAACATACACCTAGAGAAGTGAAAATCTACATTAGTATGGAGGTCTATAGATATGAGTACCTTACATTATGTTAATGATCTGTCTATTTTAATGCATAGCTTCCATAATCAAATAGAACTGAATGGGAGCTCTATGTGTTAGGAATTTCTGAAAGCAGCTAGCTAGCTAGCACTCAGCTACCAGTGGAAGTTGGAATAATTTGACTTTACAAAGAACTAACATTGCAATGAAAATACTAGGTAGGAGCTGAACCCAGGATAACAGAAAGAGTGCTAAATCCATTATTTTGACTGAATCACACAGGGTGTAACTCTGCATAAATAAATATACAGAAATTTATTGTGACCTTGACTTACGCTATATCCTAAGGTATATTTGTTTGGACTTTTATACTAAATTCCATATAAATATGCTGAAAAATTTCAGTTGGAAAATATGACAAACTTTGCAAAACAAAATAATAGTGATCCAGGTGGACAAACCTGCCAATTTCTCTGACTTAAGTTTAGACAAGGGCAAACATCAGGCAACAGAAATGTTATGCTTGACATCAAACTTTACATTTTATAGAAGTGCTGTTTTCTCAACTGTTATCTTATACTGATCAATAATGAAATCTTTCTTAACATTCATGACTAAGCTAGTGCAGTTACTACCTTGCATTGAATACGAGAGAGTTCTCAATGTGTTCATTTCTTTGCATTCTAGATGAAATCGGTCAGAAATCAGCTCCTACTCTATTTAATCTGCCCTATCGATTGGTGTTTGCTGTTGCTTCAGAAGATTCTGTGCTTTTTTATGATACCGAGCAGTCCTTCCCCTTTGGTTATGTTTCTAATATACATTATCACACCCTGAGTGACATTTCATGGTAGGTGATTTTTCTGTTGTTTTGTTGTGATGGAAATGTGCTTTTTAAATGTTGAAGTTCTGCACATCTTGTCTGTCTTTGTTTCTTTCATGGCACATATGTGGTCACTGTCATCACAGTGTCTGAACAGCAAGACCCCTCTTTTTGCCCTGTAAACTGGAGAGTTATGGTTCTTTTATCACTTGGGAAACAATGTGCAAACACCCCGAGGGCAAGCAGATGTGCTCTTTTTATAAAAGTTAATGAAAAGTACTCATTGTTCAGGCAGTGTAACTAGTAATAATGAAGTTATTTGAAGGTTTTGGAAGTCCTATCTTTGAGTTCGGGTGTCTGTATGCTGGCCAAATTCTGCTTTATCTGCACAACTCCGTTTAGTGGTTCTTCATGTGTGGGACAAAAGTAATTTATCTGACTTAATGTGGGAAGTGAGGACTGGAGCTGCCAATTGAACCCAAGTCTTGAAATCAGGTTACACCCCTCTGCTGGACAAGGCTTCTTCTCTCATGTCTTTCTAGCCAGTATACCTAAGCTGAGGACCATGTGGAGGCCTCTTTTTCAGAAGTTATAGTGAATGCTCAGACACTGTGAAAACCATTGTCTGCTAGGAGGAGGGGTGTGGAAGAGAGTAGAAAATCAAGTGGTTTTAATCAGTGATAGACCTTTCTTGGTGAAATGAGCATGAAGGGCCCATTCAGGTGAGCACTACGGTGATTCTGAGCATTGCCTCTTAGCACAAGAAGCACAGCCAAAGAGCTTGAACTGCTCTTTTGGTCTGAATGAGGAGAGTTCAGCGGTATTTCAGAAACTGTGGCTGAAGATTTGTGTACCTTCAATTGAACCATATTTTGTGCCAGCTCAAATGCATGTGGGTGCTGGCAGCAGCATATTACACGTGATCACAGAAGACACCAGAGAGATTAAATCAAGTGTGAGGGCCAAAATTTAGGGTCTTTTGTTTATTTGAATTGAATGTCTTTCACTTGACCGTAGTTTTATTTAAATGTATACATTTACTTGAGGAAGAGAAGAGGAAAAGACAGATGCAGCATGTGCTATAGATTGGTGGGTCAAGGGTTGAAGAAAAGTTCTGACCCTTCCTCTTAATGAAAAAAAAAATTATCACAAATAGGTCCAGCGATGGAGCTTTTCTTGCTATTTCTTCTACGGATGGATACTGCTCATTTGTTACCTTTGAGAAAGATGAACTGGGAATACCACTGAAGGAGAAGCCACAGATAAAGGTCAGGACTCCTGGGGCAGCAGAGAAAAAAATGAAAAAGGGCCAGTCGCACAAAGTGATTTCCCCAGGCTCTAGGCTGACAGAGGGGACCCCTCCCAGCAGGGTGACTGATCCCAGCACTCCAACTCTGCAACCTAGAACACCCACAGCTGCCAATAAGGATGTGTCTTCCACACCTGTTGGCATAAAAAGTGTTCCGGTCTCATCCTCAGACGAGAGGAAAATCAGCCAGCCAGCCAGCCAGAGCACTAAAGTAAACCAGCCCAGGAGGATTACTCTCAACACTTTACAAGCATGGAGCAAGACGCCAAGGTGAGATTTATATTGCTGTTTCCAGTCATAAATACGAAGGCCAAGACAAGCTGTGCTTGTGCTACGTTTCAAGGGTTGAGATTTAGACATAAATTCCCAGCCCTGTGTCTTGGTGGTAGCAGCCTTGACATGGAACTTTTTGTTCTGGTTGTACTGCAACTGAAAGGTCAAAATGCCTCCTGAATCCTTTTATATTTCTGTCTGAAACAGTGAGGCATTAGCAAAGCTAATCTGTTATGCCTTGTCCATAGGGCAGCAACAGGTGTCTGTCTTCAGGTCCTGTTTTCTGTACAAAGATGGTACCTGAAGCCTTCAGCTGACAAGGATATTTAAAAACCCTTCTGAGAAGAAATATTTTAAGAAGAGTGCAACTCTAGACAGGCTGTCAGTGTGCACAGTCATGGATGTGGGACTTGATGCATTGGTTGAGGTTATTTCCTAAGGTGAAGATCTAGAAGTTTTTAGAAATTACCTGTAATCCCTGCATTGATTGTCATGCAGCCTGCAATATAAGATCCTGAGCTGGTGTGCAACAGTAGTGAAACAGTCATGCAAATGAAGATCTAGACTTTGTCAGCAAAACAAGGCTACTTTATAATTAAAGGAGTTTATTAGAATTTCTTATAGGAGTGCTTTAATGTAGGTGGTTAGGGAGGAAGTGGTGAATACAAAAGCAGGATACTGGATTTCATCAACAACCACAAAGAAAAATATTGGACAAGATTGTTACAAGATGATGGCTTTCTACACACGGATGTTCATCTCTACTGGAACTGTTATAACAAATCAAAGGGTCGTAGGTAGTTGAAAGTGACTTTTGCTTGTAGGGCGGTGGGGTGACTGATGGAGTTAATTAATCATTTTGAGAGAAAGGAATTATATTTAATCCTATCATAATGATGCCATGACTGTCATCTTGTAGTAGCATGATGCTACCTGTAAGATACTTTTTTTTCATATGGTTTAGTTAATCCTCTGCCAATTTTTAAGTGCCATCCAGAAGAGATTCAGCAGAAGAAAATAGAAAATGTGACATAAAGAAAGGACATGTGGTTGGTTGGTTGTTTTGTTGTGGGTTTTTTGGTGGTGGTCGTGGTTGTTTGTTTTTCGTCCCAGTAATTGTTAGTGGACCTCAGTGGGCAAAAGAATTCCCTAGAGTTTAATGCATCTGAAGTATTAACATGGGCAGGGCTAGCAGAGGAATGATGAGCTCTTCCAGTGGAACTGGAAGCCTTACCAGGTACCAAGAAATGGGTTTAAAACCTTGCCTTTGCAGCCAGTCTTAATTTTAAAGCATTTGACTAAGATACTATGCTCCGAAAATTGACATGAAGCATTGTGTCAGATGTAACATATGCAAAGGTACTTTCTCGTGAGAAAGATGAATAGTGGTATTTAAAATACTTTAGAAAATGCTCAGTTCGACATATTACAAGAAGGAAAAAAGCACGGTAAAATATATCTAACCTACATCTAAATTTAACTGGTTCTATCTAAAGTCAATCTTTAAAGTATTTGTGGAAATAGTGGCTTTAAAGCACTTGAACTGTCTCTACTCTTTTAAAGGAGAATAAACTTGATTCCACTGAAGGCAGATACACCAACCTCTGCATACACAGATACAGTTCCTGTACCTTCTTCCTCAGAACAAGAACATGGTAAGCTTTTGTGGCTAGTAATATCCAACAAAGTCTTTCGCCAATCAGTTCTTTCCATCATAGACTTCTGTTCTAAGCTATGAAGCTCTTGAATCAAGCACAAACCTAAACCTAGTGTCAGATTCTGAAGCTTCTTCATTGTCTTGCTGTGTTTGGAAGGTGCTTTTGACAATACGAAATGTGTTCACTGCAGTTGCTCTTGGATATCTACTTATGTGACAATATATCACAATGTTTTTTCTAGTAATGGGTGTATTAGCTGACACTGGAACACTGAAGAGCAAATTTACTTGAGTGCAATGTCTACCAGGTCATACTGGTAGGTTTTAAAGACCCTTGTACTTTCAGCAGATTATTATTTAAGATGCTGGGCTCTCTCAAATCAGTTTCTTTTGTGAGTGCTGGATCGTTTGTGAATTCAGCAAAATTATTTACTTTGTTAATGTGACTTTACTTAAATGATTTCTTATCTGCCTGTTTCAGAGAGGCCATTACCATCTGATGACAGTCTCCAAAATCCCCCAGCATCTAAACGTCCTAGAACTGAGGAGATGTCTCTTCCTACATCTGCTGAAGATCAAATCGGTTGCAATTCAAACAAATGAAGACTGAGCTTCTAGTAGACTCTTCACAGTCTGAAGGCAATGTAGCCATATCTGAGAGTGCATTTCTTTTCACAAATGTTAAAGCCTCTGTTCCTGATTAAAGTACCATGTGCATATGTGACATACCACTGTGAAGAAAGAAGCTGGCAGTAGAAGACACAGGTTTCAGGAATGTAGCTTTGCAGAACAAGAAATAGTTGGGAAGTGACTTCTAAGTGCATTTCTACTTCTCGAAGGCAGCATTCTTCAAGAAAAGCCACAGCTTAAGGAAATCAGGGTATTGAAAAGTCATTCAGTAACGTAAGAGTCTCCATCATTGTCCTGAAGTTGATGTTTATGAAGTATTATGTCTTCCAGCAACCTGTCTGGCAAAAGAATAGAATTTCTAAGTACTTAAATGGATTCATAATGATTTGATGTAGTTTAAGATTAAAAAAAAAAATCAAGAAACAGTTTCATTCAAGCATCTTGGCTTACATGTTTTAACAATGTGCAAATTAATTCATGCTCTTCAGTATATGTGGAATGGAAGCTGATGTTCACGTGCTCTGCATGCAGCAGCATACAATATGACTGCTATGACTGAAACAGAAATCAGGACCTGTAACTGCAAGAAACAAGAAAGAAAAAGGAAGAAACCCTCTGAAGACCTGTTTTAGGCATTAAAGAGCAGAATAAAATTCTTCATTGTTTAGTTTCCGTATTTTAAAAAAATGCAGATGTGAGATTTTGCTGAGGCAGCAAGGTTTGAGCATATGCATTAGAAGTTTTCCCCTTTTTGTTTTTCCAAACCTTAAATCCCTTAGCCAATAAAATGTAATATAAATCCAGTGTACAGTAGCCTTGTAGAAGTTATTTTCTTTTTAGCGTTTAATACTTGCTATGTAACTGAACTAAGACATGTAGATTGAAAACAATGAGACCAAAATATTTGAACATCACCACACTTGATTTTCTGTGGCATGCAAACTTGTCCTCCAGAAATAGAATGCTCAGCCACAACATTCTGACCTTGTCCACTTCATTTTCTTTAACATTATGTACTTGTCTTTAAAAAGATAACTCTTAACATGTGAACAGTCATTCTAGCTGATAGTAGCAACTATAGGAATTTTCTTTTGTCATTTGGCCTACTCTTTTGTCATTTGAAATTCCACAGCACACAGGAGGAGAAAGCTGCAATTCACGTTAAAGCTCTTCGTCTTTCATTCTTCCCTGGATTTGGTTGGGTTTGAGATGTGTAATTAGTGTTTGTTTTCTGTCAGTTTCTAAGGAAGTGGACTAATACTTTAGAAAAGCAGAAATACAAATGCTTCAGAAGTGATTCATAAAAGTACCTATGTCAGAGTGTTTCAAGCAAATGAAGTATGTTGCCTACAATTCAACATAAATTAGTAAGTAAAGAGTTGCAGGAAACTAATGGTATCTTTGCTTTCAACCACAGAGATGAGAATGGAGCTTCACTAGACTTACCCAAACCTGTGTTTCCTTCTTTTCTTCTAGTGAGGAATATAAAGACTTAATTACCAATCAAAGCTGCATCTAAAACCTTTTTTCCCCAAAAAAGGTTTACAGATATTTCTAACTTAAAGTTTGTAGAGCTATTTGAATTGATAGCTAAAGCAGATATGCATTACTGGACTTGCTATTTTATGTTTCGTTCAGTTTGAGTTATAAGAATCTTAGTATTTCATCTTTCTGTGGGACAGGGACCCACTTAGTACAGTACTGCAATGTTTTGTTTTGTGCATTGCAAAGAATCTTTTGAATTCACACCTACACTTCTAAATACTAATTACAAAGCTATCCTCATGGGTTTTTTAAAATTTTATTCCTTTTTTTTAACATAGTGTATTTCAAAGTAAACTACATTTTCTGTTGAAAATGAATACGTTAGGTGTATTATTTTAGTGTTATTGGCATACCTGGTCTCTGTGGTCTTCAGATGCAATTAATGGCCAGAGTGTTCATCTTTATTTCATACCATAACCTTATTCAGGTGACATCCGCATTTGTTTATATGGTGGCTCCTTGACTGGAGATTATTTCCACATCATGATATCTGTCAGAATGCTCTACCTGGTGTTTTGTCTTCCCTGATAGGATTTTTTTCTTTCCTTTAGTTCTCTCTTGCCAGTATGATTTCCAGCTTCGCTGTTTATTCTGTTATTTACTACTTTGTTATAAATTTTATACAGCACTAGGTTTTTAACCTGTTTCTATAAGTGGATGCCATCGTTCATGTAATAAATTACAGTCTTTAACACTATGACAGTCAGAACTGTTGATTTCCTGGGTTTTATGATCCCTGTTTTAGTCTCCAAGGGGCCATCCCCACATAACATTCATACTTAAGACACTGAAAACTATTCTCACACTGTTTATAGAACATGGGTTTGTGTTTTGTTCTCAGTCTCGCTCTGCTCCAAGACAGAACATGCCCAGTACTATTTCTGCTCCTTCTTTACCGCTTTGTAAATCAGTTTAAACCCCATCATCTCTTGCAAAACAAAGGACTCATTAGCGGTGTGTGTTAGGCCTTGAACATTTGTTTTTTGCTACTTTGGGCAGAAAAGATAGATGGCTGTGGAGGGACACAGTCTGTCTTTTCCAAGGTTCTGTGAAACGAAGGCATACATTTTTGAGATAAAGACAATTAACGGTGTTGCTGTCAAGGCCTCCTGGTCTGATTGGAATGATCAAAGATGGACCACCTGGCAGACAACCAGCCCCTAGAAGAAACCACGAACCAACAGCTACCCCTTACGGACAAAACAACTCACTTCTGGTCAGTACTGTGACCTTTCCCCCAGTTTGTTGACCCGACTCATTTCCAGAAAGATCTTAATTAGCATGAAGAGCGAGCGCAGGGAGGAGATGAGCTGCTCTCTCCCATCTCACATGCAAATGGACTAGATTATAACACGATCTCACTTGGGACTCAGATGTGGTGTGTTTCACAGCATTACCAAAGTCTTGAATGCATCTACCCCCCCTCCAGAGGACGCCACGGGATCAACCGACCCATGGAGCGGTGGTATCTTTACTTTCCTTCTGATATCTTGATCTATGACTTTTCCCCTTTCTTCCTAACCTTATTTCTGGGTATATAAGAGTAATATCATTGCAAGTTCTGCTAAGTTTTGCTAAGTTTTATGATACAGTTACAAACTTTTGCCAAGTCACTATTTGCTGTAATCTGTAATTCTGCTCAGTGATTTTAGTAAATTCATGACTGAATTGGACCTCTGGGTGATTGTCGTCACTGTTACCACGCAGAGTACCCAGAGTTAACTCATCAGTCTCACCTGGTGGGATGGGACATGCAGCGCATTCAGAGTTAACTATCCCTAATCTCACTTGGTGGGACAGGACAGTAAGTTGGTGTATTATGTAGATGTTATTCTTTCAAGGGTGCTTTTTAGTCCAGGTTTGACTTAAATGTTATTTTTAATTGGCCAGCTGAATTGTTCATACTTCAGATAAACCCTGGGTTCATATTCCAGCTTTGAACATGATGTCATCTTAAGTCATGTTTTGCTCAGTGCCCTTTGTAAGGATCTTACCCCGTCTAAGGATTGTTATCCTGCTCCTATTATCTTGAGATAGCATTATGGAAAAATGCCTTATGTGCAACTGTTGACCTCACAGCAGTAAGAAGAGGGAACTAAACTCATAGAAGTAACATCTGTAAGAGGCAGCAAACTGCTGTTTAACTCAGGAAACCACGAAACTCCTAATTTCCGGTATCCAAGCCCTGTGCCCACCAGCACATTTGTTACCAGTGTGTGTCAGTGTCCCACATGCCAGTCTCCTGAAAAACCAAAAAAAAAAAAAAAAGAGCACAGTCACACAAAGTGGTTTCCTCAAGCTCTAGGCTGACAGAGGGGCCTGCTTGTGCGGGGGGCTTGGACCAGGTGACCTACAGAGGCACAACCCAACCTCGCCCATTCTGCGATTTAACATAAGGTGGAGAAGCTGCTTACCAGTCATGGGCAGTCACCGAGATACATGGTCTTCGTGTGCTGTTTCTTCCCAAATTCCTCAGAATCACATGGATTTTGCATCGGTGCATGAAGCGTAATGAAAGGTAGAGAGTGAGTGGCTGCACAGATAAAGTCTGCGCTGTCTGATAGCGTAAATATCTATGTGGGCTGTATATCTTGGAGAGTTCAAGCTACAGGCAAGTGATCCATTCCCTTTTTCAGATTGTGTGTCTTATATGTACTTCTCTGTCTTGGCAGTAGATACTTTAAAAGGTCATATTTGTCCCAATTCTACATACTTTCATATTAAAATATATGTGTCTGTATAAATGTCTAATCATCTTTCCATGTTAGAAAAATGGTTTGTTTGTTACCTTAAACCATGTGCCTTTTTCCCCAAGTTCAGTGAAGGGCTGAAAGCCCAGGCTGAAGTGCAAACCGTGAGATTTCTGTGTAGAAACAAAGTGCACAGCCTCCACTGGATGTCACTCTTCCAACAGGATTCCTCCTCCCGGGGCTGTGAGGAAAAGTGCTACTGGCAGCAGGAAGGGGAAAGAACGCACAATTTTCTTTTAAAACAAGTTGCAGGTAAATCTATACAGCAAATGTCTGTTATCATCAAATAACATCTTTTTTTTTTTTTTTCTGCAAGTTTCCTCCTGAGAAGATGGGGTCAGTTTTCTCAAGAATGACATAATTGGCTAAGGAAAGTAAGCCATACCATGATAGTTTTTCTCTGTTGGGAGAGGTAAAATGACGAACCTGAAATGCCACATGCAGCCCCGAACTTTCAAATGATTTCTTAAGCATCATTTCTGCTGGAAAGCTCTTTGAAGAGGGAATGGGAAGGAACTGGAAGGTGTGTAGACCATCTAGTTAGAATAAACTCCAGCTTCAGCCAGCTTTCGATTGTCTTGCCTCGAGTTCCCAAGTGGTGATGCATAGGTTGCTACAGGTACACAAAGCATTTCAACATCCAGGAACTGCTGCTGCCACCACCAGCACTAGCACTTCCCGCTCTGGATGGGAGCTGGCAAAAAAAGAAAAGTGTTTGTATGCCCCACTCAAAACAAAAATTTAATCATGTGTGTCCATCTTATCTGTCATAATGTGTTTTAAAAGGTTGCACTACCATGTTATTTGTCTTCCAGCCCATTAAAATGAAATGAAAAAGATGAGGGCAGCATCACACAAAGCTGCTGGAATCTCAGAGAGAGTGGGAGAGGAAGGTGACAAGTCTAAAGGCAATATGCAAGCAACCCTTACACGAAATGTGTCCTGTGTGCAAGAGCAAAAAGATGTACAACTCCTTTTGTGCCATTTTTTATTTCTCTCTGGAAAAGCACTTCTTGCTGCTTCTACCATGTGTCATGCTAGTGCCACCCAGGCAATTATGTGTCATTTCCATTGTTGAGATATTGCTAGTTAAAGTCATGAGGACCTCTTGCTCCTCAACAAAAATATTTGTGAACATACCACCTTAAAAACCAAATACTTCTGTGAGATACCAGACTAGTGAGGCCTTGTTTCATATGGACATACAGCTAATTGCACTAGGGATTTCAGACAGATTTTGTAACTTTTTAGATGGAGGAGGATTCATGACTATCTTGCTCCTGGGAAGACTTTCTGGTGTGTAATAGTTAATTTTTAGACAGCTAGACATCATGTTCCTGTGCTATTGATGTTAGTTTTAATTTTTCTTCTATCCAGCTACCTGTATTAATACATCTTGTAATTATTTAACTATTGTATTTTTGTCAAAATTTGGTTGATATTTGCTTATGGATTCAAAACAGAATCTCTGTATTGTGTATGCACGTTCTCTGTTTACATAAACTTCATTTCTTATAAAGGAAAACAGGCCTGCCAAGTAATTATATTTCATGTGTGTTTTCTGTTATAGCAGTTGCAGGATCATGCAGAAGAGGCGGACTGGAGTTACCTGATAATGCACGATATCATATGTTACATGATAACAGGATTTGCTGTATGAAACCTACCTACTTTTCACAATGCTCTTTTCTTCGTGCTACTATAAATGATTTTTCTGTTGCAGTTCCAAGGCTCTAAATCATTGCTACATGGCAATAGCAAATTTCACTGTGGAACATATGTAGTCAAATAGTATTACAAGCACATATGAAACTGGAGAGGTCATTCCCAAACATAACATACAAGGGCCAGATTTTCAGAAGCACTAGGAGCTCATGGCAAGGTTGGACTAGATGATGTTTAATGAACCCTCCTAACACAAACCATTCTATGATTCTGTGATAAGTAGAGGCTGTGGACTGATGTGTTGAGCAGTAGTGTTTTGTCAGTATCTAAAAGCTCCTACAAACAGAAGGTACAGCTTTTTAACATGAAGAGTTATATGGAAACAGTGGTTGTTTCACCAGCCCATTTCTAACTCACCTCATAGATCAGTGAGTATCTCTCACAAACAGAATCCTCCTTCTGCTTCTGACCATACAATGATTTTTGCAGACATACTTGTATGTCTGGGCAAATATAACAGATATACTACTTAAAATCTTGTTTGACAGACAGGGAACACCATCAAGTACCTTCTCCAAACTTTATGCTCCCATTTGGACAAAATGGAAATATCCACAAGGCACTGAGACTGCCAGCTGGACTCATCCCTCTACATTTCCCTAGGATGAGGACAAAGCTCTTAAAACAACAGGCAGATAGACATTTATAGCAACCCCAAATCTGTGAGTGCTCCCTCTGCTGAATACAAAAAGGAAATCATGGTCAGACACATGTGAGACAATGCTCCTACTCAGTGGTACCTCCTGATTTTCTCTTTGCTACATGAGAGGTGGGAAAGTGCCTTAGATGTTGAAGAGGAGAAGGGTGTAGGTAGGAATGGAGATGGCTAGGAGAGGAAGAATCACAGGTGTGGATTTTTTTGAGCTGGGATGTAGAGAGATATTTGAGGGTTGGTAACAAAAGGAGAAGAAACTGGCATTTGAGAAAAAGAAGTGGATGAGAAGCTGAGAGTACAGAAAGCCTGATTAGTGGTTGGTTGCATGGAGGGAGTTTGGTATTGTTGAGAGTTCCTGTGCAGGACTCTCAGCCCAGTGATGATCCAAGAGCACCTAGTTTTCCAGGTTGGGTTAAAGTCCTATTATTGTGTTTTGGTTTTAATTTTTCCCTCTAGAAAAAGAAGGCTCTTTTCTTGCCACAAAACACTTAGTTTTGCAGTGTCTTGCCAGCAGGTGACAGCATCCAGGGAATGCTCTCAAACTGAGCAGAAACTCACCTCTGCTCCAGACTTCCGTCTAGTTAAAGACTTTTCTCATTGTCTTTGTATCTTATTCTTGTTTTGGTTTGGTTTTTGTTTGTTGGCTTGTTTTGCTTTGTTTTTGTTTTTCTAAAAAGTGATTCTTTTTGGTTCCTCTTCACCTGTCGAAGAAGAGAACTTGAGACTAGGCTTCTACAGGAAATAGTTCTTTCAGGAGAAAAAGGCTGACTTCAGTCAAGAGATCTCTCCCATGCTGCTGGCTATGAAACAGAGCACAGCCTCTCTTACTGCACTCAGCAGCAACGTGTCAGGCAAGTCTGACGGCTTTTGCATCAGGAGCTGGCACTGCAGGCTCTCCAAGCAATTGACCTTTGATTAGCCAGCATCCTGGATTGAGGTGACACACGTGCCCAGGCTGCAGAAACATTAAAGACTTGTTGCATACACATCCAGCAGAACCTTTGGCTGTGGGAGCAACCAGCTAAAGGTCTTGGTGGTCTTAACAGAGAGATTGACATGAATTTTGGTATTGAGAGAGATCTACTGGGCAAAGAGCATTCAAGGTGCAAAACAGTACTACATTCACCAAGTATTTTTGCCCATTCTGTGCCTTAGAATCATAGACTCATGGAATCATTTAGGTTGGAAAAGACCTTTAAGATCAAGTCCAAACATTAACCTAGCACTGCCAAGTGCACCACTAAACCATGTCCAGACAGGCCTGCTCAGGAGATCTCTCAACCCTTCCTTGGCAGGACTTCTGCCAATAAGCTCTGAAGCAAAATCCCCACATTTGGTACCAATTATCATTCTCTCTGACTAGCCCAGCGCCCCACGCAGCAGCTCTGTTATTCCTCACATGCGGGATTTTGGGGGGCTGCCATTTCCTCAATGCTGTTTCTTTGGGGAGTTGGCAGAACTGCTTGTTGCAGAGAGATGGCTTGCGGGTGCTGAGGTTGCCCTGACCGGGCTGCTCAGGCCTTTACCCGGCGGCCTTTTCTCTGCCACCACTCTTGCTGCCCTCCTTCCTACCCCTTCCATGGATCAGAAGGTCTTCCATGCACTCTAATAATCTTTCTGCGACCTGCCTGCCCCGCTGCCTGAGCGCTCCCATGCCCGGGCTGCAGGTGCTGCGACACCACCAGAAGAGCTGGAATGTGCAAACGGGGAGCAGTTCAGTTTTTCCCTCGCCGGTTCCCTTTCATGTCTGCCAAACCAATGCATGCTGCTGTTTCTCTTGAGCCTGACGGCCGCTTTCAGCCAAGTGATATTGCTGAGAATGCGGCTGCTTATTCCCTCAACTGAAAGCCCCAGAAAGCCGTGGCCCCGAGGCCTCTTGGCCTGCAACCCGAGAGGGTTTGCCTCTTAGAGCATGAATAATTAAAAAGGTTCACAGATTTCTTTCTGTCTGGAAACTGGTCATAAATCGGGGCTTGTCCAGGGACTGTGAAAACCTGATCCTGGTGATCTTGAAAGGAGAAGAACCTGTTTATGTCTTTTAATAGGGGAGCTATTAGTATCTTTTCTGTATAGACTAATTAGCGTTTGTCTTAACTCCCCGAAGTCTCCGGATTTGGAGTTTCCTTCTGGTCTCCAATCATTTAAAATTTGGCTGTCTGCAGCCACTTTATGTTCATGCTATATATCAAGTACACATACACACTCTTGCCTACTATAATATATGGATGTCCTTCTTCAACATTTTCCCTTGAGAATGTTTTTCTTGCTATGAGCTACATTAATCAGGAAAGCTTAATTTTGAAAGGCCGTATTTCGCTGACATTCTTTTGTAGATTCTTCTCTTGCATGATGTGATTCTGAGGCACAACAATGATGATGATAAATAAAGGCAGATTTTGTCTCAGGATAAACTTCCGTGTACTTGGCCAGGGAAAGTAAATAAATAAGCTGGGCAAGCATTTTTGTTTTGATTTCAGCAAAGCTGAAATAAGGAATTCTTAAAGGTTGTTTGCTAAGGGAAATGGAAACGGGCCAGACTGAAACGGGAAAGGCTATGGCTATCTGTGTGATCTTAGCCTGTTTAATTGAACTAGTTTAAAATGGTAGTTTGAGCTAAATCACTGAGTGCTGCCTCCTGCATACCAGGAGCTGCAGGAGCCTCGTGAATGTTTTTGTTTTCCCTTTTCTTGGCACCAGTGGGGTTGCACCAGCTGGATATACTTACAAATAAATAGCAGGACAGGAAAGAAGGTATGGATTTACTCTGCACGTAGAGGAGGGATGATATGTTGGCTGTGTGCTCCAGTATTTTAAATATGAGCTTTGACTCTATGAAAATGGTGCATCTCTGGTGTATGATCTATTATTAGAAGGCAGCAATGTCTGGAGCCAACAACGAGCTAAATCAGTGTTTCTTACTTGCATATGCAGTAATAACACAAAAGAGTCTGCTGCTGCAATATTTCGTCTAGATACAATGTGTGTAATTTAGAGTAGACAGTATAGTAACAGAGGTGAGTTATTGGTCATGGCAATATGTCCCTTGGAGTAGTGAATCCTCTGTAGTGAGAAAGTGTGTGTATAAAATAACTGCACTTTGTACCTAGATAGTGTTCTTCAACCAAGAAAATTGGAGTACCTTGCAAATACCTGGTACATATTAGTTGCTGGAATAGGAGCTGGTGGTAAATACAGCGTTGTTTCTGTTTCACTCATTGGTTTACCAGAAATAGGGAAGCAATTTTCAAAATGGCATTGGGAGTTTGCAACAACTTAGGAGTATTGTCAAGTTTATTCATGCTTTCTATTTCTACAAAATTTGAAAATCTAAAAGTCATGTTGTTTATATTAATTCCTGCCAGGAGCTGAGATATCTTATCATGTGACAAGATTTGACCTCATTTTTGGTAGATGTAATGTAGAGGATTTTATTTTTTTTAGCTAGCTAACAAAGGAAAATCCAACTCTTCTGACATAAGCTGTAGAAATTCCTTTCCTTGTATGTTTTTCAATCAGTGTAGAAGAGCTAGTTGTGATGCTGAAGAGCATGGACTGGGAGAGGAGCGAGAAAGAAAATATATAATAAAATTTTTGAAATTAACAATTTATTATAGCAGTCATAAGATGAAGTAATTCAGGGGTTTGAACATTAAAACTTTACTTACAAGCCATTTCAAATCTGAAGGGCATCTAAACTGACTACTTGTCCTTTTTGCTTCCTTCTTGCTCTCTACAATAAGAAGTGATTTTCACTTATATAGTTCTGGTTGAGTAACTCAAGATTAATTTTGGTGTCATTTTTTGAATATGAGCTATAAATCCATGAGGATAAGGGTCACAGTGGAAGGAGTAATATAACCTTATCTATCATACAGACATTCTTGCTACATAAATCATTACTGCAACAAAGAGATAATTCTATAACAGTAATAAATAACTTTAAATATTGCCTCTTAGTTTTAACAGCAGAATTCAGATGCAATCTGCTTTCTGGTGCTTAATAAATTCAGGATCATGCCTGAGCATTTACTGATAGTAGCCACATGATGGCAATATTGCTAATCTTTAACTTTTATTTTAACCAGCTTCCTAGCTCTGTTTTTGATTCAGAATGAGGTATGTAGTGCTACTAGAATACTGAAGTTCTCTGGTTTTTAGAGGAAATCTTTCTTTCATTATTTGACTTTATATACATGATACCCATTGCATATTTGGCCCATGTTTACATCCCTGACTTCAGAGGAAAATAGGGAACATCTATACCACTTAATCTGTGACAACACACAGTTGTAAATGAGTTGTACCATGCACGTGGGTGGTGCTGAGGCTTTGGAAACATGCATTAGCCATACGATGGGAGAGTAACAAAAAGAAGAAAGGAAGTATGAAACAAAGATGTTTTCTCTGTAACTGAGGATGCAGAATATTTTACAGTCCATAATTTCTGATAAGGCCCACAGAGCAATTACTTTAGGAACTGTGCCATAAACATATTTTTGTTCTCTGTGCTAAAGAATGCACAAAGCTTGGTACGTAGCCCCTCAGATGCCCAGCCTTAGGAGACCTGCCACCCCACCTAGCCCAGCCCAGGATCAGGGTCTGCTTCAGACCATCCACCAAATGACTGTCAAATGCAAGTGCCTTTAGAGTCCCCAGCATGAATGAGGGCAATGTAGAAAGGCTTACGGTAGAGGCTTCAGAGGATGATTGGTGGGGGGGGAAAGAAAAAAAGGCAGAAAACACCTGTAGCCTGGAAAAGAGAGGTTCTTCCATGATTGGAGAAATGCCTGAGAGCATACCAGTGGAAAGAGCTGGTAGCTCAAGAAAGGAGGCTAGAAAAAGGCACACTGAGCCAGCAGTGGCAGCAGTGGGGTGACAGCAGCGGGGATGCGTGGAAGTTCTGCACGGAAAACTGTGACACTGAAATCAAACCTCTTTATGAGGCACTCTGTGGGTCTCGGCTCAACACAGGCAGGTTTTCAACAGGCAGGTAGAGAAATAACTACTTCCCGCCCCGCTCCCCCCCCCTCTTTTTTTTCTTTTTTCCTTTTTATGAGCTGCAGTGGAACCTGTAAAAGGATTGTCCCTAGTGAGAACCAAGCAATTTCTGAAATGGTACAGCTGTAAAACAGGAGAACAGGATCTGGCACCAGTGAAGGAGCTCAGCCGAGTTTAAGCAAGATCTTCATTAATGTCCTTAGATCCTTGATGTGATGAATATGGGAGAGTTTTGGTGGAGACTGGAGGAAAAATGTGTTCTTTCAGCCAAAGTAACTATCATCTTGACAAACATTTTGCTGGATTGTTATTTGAATGAATATTTAATGTAAAACATGCAACCTGCTCTAATAAGAGCACATTCATAATTTCTAGCATGCTAGTCCTGTCCAAAACTCACTTGGCTTTGCTCTGGGTAAGGGATACCTTAAGAAGGAAATGTTGAACTGCAGCTACACTTGGCTGAAGCACACAGTACAACATGAACAGCTGTGGAAGCCAGGTTTACTGCAATAAGTGAGGCTGCTAAAATCCTGACATTACTTTGATTTTTTTTTTAAATGAAAAAGTCCAATATAGAGTTTATGACTTTTCATAGAGTTATTTATTTTAGGCATAAGAGATCTGCCAAACACAGCAGGTAGTTAATACCCTGTTCAGACTGCATTTAAATAGGAAAGAAGCTATTGGCTACATCCTTTGGGATTCTGTAATTAACCTAGAGGGAGCTGTAGGTGGCTTTTTCCACGTGTATTCAGATGAGATATGAGTTGAAGTTGGCTACCATTTAATATCTTGAAGTTTAAATCAGATGTAACAGATAATTCAGCTCATCCTATGCTGAAATACTCCTTTCGTTTGGACATGGAATATATGCCCACTGTAGATGGGATTGAGCTGGGATACAGATTCAATCCCTGCCCGTGTGCTGGATGCAGGGACAGAAAAAAGTGGCAGAAATAATTCCCATACTCAGAAATAAGTGTTGTGGTGCTTTGCCACTGTCTGGTGTCTGAGTTACACATGGGTGCTTGGTGTGAACTACAGCTTTCCAGCATAGTTCTCTGTGAGTATCCCACGCCAGGCAGCAGTTGTGTGTTTGGCCCCTCCTGTTGACAGGGAAAAAATGTGCAGAGGATCTAGAGAAGTCAGGAGGGAACCAATTGCAAAACTGACTTTTTAAATTCGTTTTCTTGTGCTTGTCTTTGGTGACCCATATTTGGGTTTTCTCTTGAATTGCCTGTTTATAAGTTTGGATGGTAAAGTTAATAGGGTTTTTTTGGTGCTCTGTTTAGTAGTTAGTGATACCACCCGTTGACGTCTAAAAGATGCTGAAACTTGAGCTCCATTCTTCATCTCTGAACAGTGTGTGAGATGACCCCATAATATCCCACAGACTCTGATAGTTAAAAATTGGTGACTTATTCAGTCAGAGTGAGTGGTTGAGTTCAGATACCATCCAAGCATAAAGTTTTGGGAAATCTGACTGTACAACATATAGGCTGATATTCACTATTTATAACATATTTGTTACTATGTATATATCTACGTCATGAACCTCAGTCCATTAATCCTGCTTACAAAGCAGCCAACAGACCAGGGGTGGCTGGCGAATGTTTAACTATAACAACTGAACCTGGACATGCAGCTTACTGAGATGTTGCTGGGACTGAAGGGGCTGTTTTAAACATTCCTCTCAGGAGGTAGTGGAACTCACCAAGGAGAAAACGAAGAACACAGGCGGCTAAAAAATTCTTCACGATGTCTTTCAGAAGTATAGAGGAACTTTTAGATGGGACTGGGGAAAAAGAAGCAGACCTTGCAGCAGATTGAGCCAACAGATGTTTGGTTTATGAAAGGCAGGTCCTGTTCAACCAGCCTGATCTCTTTCTATGACAAGGTGACCCACCTCGTAGATGAGGGAAAGGCTGTGGATGTTGTGTACTTAGACTTCAGTAAAGCCTTTGACACCATATCCCACAGCATTCTCCTGGAGAAACTGGCAGCTCATGGTCTGGATGGATGTACTCTTAGATGGATAAAGAACTGGCTGGATGGCGGGGCCTGAAGAGTTGTGGTGAACGGAGCCAAATCCAGTTGGCGGCCGGTCACAAGTGGTGTTCCCCAGGGCTCAGTGTTGGGGCTGGTTCTGCTTAATCTCTTTATCAATGATCTGGACGAGGGGATTGACCGCACCCTTAGTAAGTTTGCAGACAACACCAAACTGGGTGGGAGTGTTGATCTGCTGGAGGGCAGGAAGGCGATACAGAGGGATCTGGACCTGCTGGATCATTGAGCTGAGGCCAATTGTATGAGGTTCAACAAGGCCAAGTGCTGAGTCCTGCACTTGGGTCGCAACAACCCCAGGCAGCGCTACAGGCTCAGGGAAGAGTGGCTGAAAAGCTGCGTGGTGGAAAAGGACCTGGAGGCGTTGATTGACAGCCGGCTGAACATGAGCCAGCAGTGTGCCCAGGTGGCCAAACAGGCCAACAGCATCCTCGTTTGTGTCAGAACTAGTGTGGCCAGCAGGACTAGGGAAGTGATTGTGCCACTGTACTCAGAGCTGGTGAGGCCACATCTGGAATTGTATGTTCAGTTTTGAGCCCCTCATCATAAGAAGGACCTTGAAATACTAGAGAGAGTTCAGAGAAGGGCAATGAAGCTGGTGAGGGGCCTGGAGCACAAGTCTGATGAGGAGCGGCTGAGGGAACTGGGGCTGTTCAGCCTGGAGAAAAGGAGGCTGAGGAGAGACCTGATCGCTCTCTACAACTGCCTGAAAGGAGGTTGTAGCATGGAGGGCGTTGGTCTCTTCTCCCAAGTGGCAAGTGACAGGACAAGAGGAAATGGCCTCAAGTTACACCAGGGGAGGTTCAAATTGGATATTAGGAAAAAATTCTTCACAGAAAGGATTGTCGGGCACTGGAACAGGCTGCCCAGGGAAGTGGCAGAGTCACCATCCCTGGAGGTGTTTAAAAGGCATTTAGACGAGGTTCTTAGGGACACGGTTTAGTGCCAGAGTTAGGTTAGGTTATGGTTGGACTTGGTGATCCTGAGGGTCTCTTCCAACCAAAATGATTCTATGATTCTATGTTGCTATAGGACTGGCCATGTTGAGGGAAAGCCTGAGCTGTGTGCCTAGAGACTGTAAGACCTCCAGGGGAAGAGAGGGCTAATTTGAAAGATCTTGTGTCCACGAAGTATGAGCTGCTCTAAATACCAATATTCCCCTATTTTTGCCTTTGAAGCTAGGAGACATTCAGAAGTTCTGTTCAAAGCCCATTTCTAGTTTTATGGGTCAGTCTGCCATATAACTTCTGCAATGAGCTGCCAACCTGGAAGCCAGAAGATTCCTAATTGCTTTGGGATTCTGGGAGAGTGTGAGTTTAAGCTGTGAGAGGAACCTGAGATGTCATTGCTGGAGTCACAGAATCACAGAATGGTTGGGGTTGGAAGGGACCTCTGGAGATCATCTAGTCCAACCCATCTGCTAAAGCAGGTTCACTGGTGGTTGCACTGTGTACTCCAGTGCTTCAGGTGCACTGCTGGACACAGGATCCACGTTACAGTAACCTGCCAAGAGATCCCAAAAGAGGGTCCACGGCTGGATGCTGCCCAAACTCCAGAGGCTGGATGGCCTCAGAGCTGCAAAGAGTTTTACTGCATGGTTAAGGTGAGCGGCATTTCTGGTGGGGCATCTGTCTGCTAATAGTGCAGAGTTATGTGAATGTGGATCCAGAAGCACAGTGTTTATTACATGTTCAAGTCACTAAATGAACACTTCTGTGTCACTGCAGATGGAAATACCCTTTCCCCATTCCCACTTTTCTGCTGCTGGCAACTTATATAGCTGTAGCTGCAAAGTGATGGTTCTCCCTCATTGTAGAGGAAACAAATACCAATTCAATAAAACTACAGCAAACACTAACAGCTGTAAAGCTGACTCACTGAGCTGACAGTGCTCAGTGGTAGGAAAATGTTCTACTAAACTGCCCTGGTTTGCAGGTTCTTCCTCTATGACTTCTTTCCAAGAGTGAGGGGATTTAAGATGATCTAACTTTGCATACATGATGTAACACAAATCTGATAGAACTCTATCAGATCTTCACAGTATACCTGATTCTGTAAACGAAATATTGAAATAAGGGTATTTTCTGTGTTCTATTTAAAAACATATTGTAAAGACAGGAAGCTGAGGGTGTTAAAATAAACCTTAAAACTTAACTGTTAAAATACAACTTTCAAACAATCTGAATATATTTAAGCAACTTAAACAAATGTTCCTGATTAATGGACAGTATAAGTGAGACTCCTTTCTTGTTGTCTTGGATATAGCTTCAGTGTTGATAATATTACCTTTGAGTGATGCAACTACAAAAAGAAAGGGAAAGTATTTATACAGTTAAAGTTTTACATGAATCATTACAGTTCTTTCCTTCTATAAATGCTTGTAAGGATAGTATTCTTTAAACTTCTTGGTGAAAGCAGACTGTTCAGTTTAACTGTATAGATTACAAGGTTGCCTTTTTTTGTGAAATAACCTTGACTGCAGTGAAGCAAAAATGGTGATGCTTCTTTCACAAACATAGATTTGGTGTAAGAACTTTGATTTTACTTCACATGAGTCTGAAGAAAGGAAAAGAAGTTAAGATTATGTTCCAATAACTACTCTTTCTTTTCCTTCCTTCCTTCCTTCCTTCCTTCCTTCCTTCGTTCCTTCCTTCCTTCCTTCCCTCCTTCCCTCCTTCCTTCCCTCCTTCCTTCCTTTTTTCTATAGTCAGGTTCTTTGTAGTTGACTTTAGCCATGCTGGCTAAGTAAGTGGAAGTTTCCATAACCTGTCTGAATATTTCTTTAAACTTCTGTTCTTGTGTGGTCCCATTTTTCTGTTATTAACTAGATCAGGCCAAAGCCTCAGCAAAATTGTGGCAAATGTCTTTGACCAATAACCTGCCAAATAGCTCTTAACTTCTTTCTGTGAAATGCACTCTCTGTTGAATTTCTTACTGTGCAAATGTATGCTGTGCTTGTGTCAAGTCCTATCTATGCTCAGCAAGGATTTCCACTTAATGGTTGGTACAAGCAAATGTGATGTCAGCTACTCAGTGGTGCTTACAAGAAAATATATGAGTTGCTCCACTCAGATTTTGACTGCAGGATGGAATAGTTTGTACATTATAATGATGCTACACCTTTGCAAATGATATTTAGAATGATGCATCTGACCAGTTCTTTCAGGTTTGGTTTTTTTTTTCATTTCATTTTCCCAGTTTTGAGCAGTTTACAAAGATCTAGTTGCATTCTATTTCTCTACGTTTTCAGTGGTATCTTAGAAACCTGATTAAATTTTTTTGCCACCTACTTTTCAGATGTATATTGGTAGCATTCAGTAGCAGTTGAGGTGGGAGCAGCTCTCCATTTACACAGATTTTGGTCTTTAAGCTATTTTGGAACACTTTTTAAGTGTTTTCTTTGAGTTTTTTATTATCTGACTTTTTATTTCATTGTTTTTCTCTTCCTCCATCTTTAATTTCCCCTAGGCATAGCATGTGATGAGAAGAAATCCTATACTGATTAGCAGGTTTCCTATATGTTGCAATTAGAATAAGAAGCAGAATCTAGCAAACTCAGCACTGTGATGTGTGAAAACAACTGTAACCAGTACTTCGTAAAACTACTCTGCTGTGCTCAGTCCACCTTTAGTTTTTGGCAGATAATTTCCATCTACAAGTCCTAATCCCTGTTGCTCATTTAGTGTGGCGTTTGATTCCTCTCACTAGCTTTGCTCTGTCAAATCACTCCTTATGCTATCTGTTCCCTAAGAAAAACTAAAATCTTTTCTTCCCTATTTGAAAATATTTTTTTATACTTCCTCAAGTATTGTATTTAAAACCTTAATTGTCAGATAACAAAATGGGAAGGACTCGTCTGGTTTATTGAGTCTGGCTTCCTCTGTCCAAGGGAGCAATGTCCCATTATGCCTTTCATTAAGCAACCACACTCCACTTTAATATCCATTTGATTGCTTGCCCCTACTAGTCTTATCAGAAGACTAGTTCAAATATTCTTTATCTGATAACAGCAAACATTTTAATGTTAAGTAAGATTTCTTTCTGGCTAGTTTTTTCTTTTGCAAAAGTTATTCATTCTTGTAAGGGAAGCCTCACATTATTTCTTGATCTTCTTTTATAAAAACAAACAAACACAAACAAAAAAACCCAACCTTTCAACTAGTTGCTATGCTTATGCAAATAATTGAGAATGATACAAACATTAGAAAATGTAGAAAAATCTTAAACCCATGATCTTCTAACAGAAACCAAATAAGATGTGCTTTTGCACCAAATCACTTTTATATTTGTTGGGATGCTGGGGGACAAGGTTTCTAAAGAAGAACCTGAAGATTTTACAACCCTAGTACAAAATGACTCATTACATCTCCTTCCACACATGAAGGATTTGTGAGAAAGTAAAGCAAAAAAGATAATATCCACCTCAGAGATGCCCAGAAAGCCTGCTGTTACAAATTAAAAAACAACCATTTGCATAAGCAGGAATACATATTACAAAACCTGGTGCACCAAACCACTGACCTTTACTTTAAGGAAAATAAAAAGCACCACACATACATTACCAGAAACATACTGAGCTTTTGCTTTTTTCATTTAGAACGATTCCTTTTGAGAACCCAGCAAGCCAAAACAACTGGCTCGTTGTCTTTTGTTTCATTACTGAGGTAAGGACTGAGGAGATGACTTGGGCTTGTGTGGCACCAGTCCCATTGCAGCGAGCAGCCAGTCCCTTTCCCTTGTCTTGCTGAGACTCTCCAAGAACATACTGTAGCTTGCAGGAGTCATGGGGAAGATGACATTCATTTAGGAAGTGGCTTTTCTGGTACTCTCAGGTCTGGCTTAATTCTCAATGTTTTGGCATGTCTGGCTTTCACAGCGGGTGGAGGTTGGAGCATCTCACCCACTCAGTTAACGAGGTTTCTACAAGAAGATATAAGCGTCTCTTGTTCAGTAACATGTTGGAGTTGGAGCCCTTATGGCACCCTATGCAAGGAGAAGGCGGCTGGCTCAGGTGGCACGTGTCACCATCAGGCACCCATCTGCGGCTGGAGGAAGTGCGGGGGGACAGCTCTCCCCAGCCAGGGCATTGCGGGTAGGACGGGGCGGCTTCTGACTCTCCCAATGGGAGTGAATTTCCCTCTGTACCAACTGACGGCTGCTGCTCACAGGTTCGCTAATTCGGTCACACGTAATGGACTGCGTGACACTTCTGCCCTGCTCCAGACTATGCTGTTCTTACTGTAAAACAGAGTGTTTTTACAAGTGGATGGCATTTACAGTGCTACTCCTAACTTCAGGACAATTTCACCAGGTACATGTGTGTATATTTATTATGCTAATAACTGATTGTAGTTAAGTTTAAATTGTGCGTTATTGCCCTTAGTGTTTCTGGCATGTGGCCTATAGACAGCAGTGATCATGTTACTGGAGTTATGAATTTTCTCTTTGCTTCGTTATATTGAAATAACTGTGTAATGTAACTTTTTAAACTCAAACATTTAAAACAAGTATGGGTTAAGAAAACCTGGAGTGCGGGGGGTGCACAATCCAAGTTTGCATTTTCTACATCTAGATGTCCAAAAAGGCCTTTCTTTAGTAACATGTAGCACAAAAATAATTTGTTGTCCATACTCATAGCGTATACGTGTCATAAAATATATAAAAGAACTTTAAATAAAACCATAAAACAGCTTTGGAGAATTTTTTTAATATTTGTGGGTGCTCTTTTTTAGTTAACTGTTCAATGTGAAAACAATACTGAAAAACGTTGGGTTATTGACAGTTAAAACAAGAATGAGAAGCAGATGAAAACAACAGATTCATATGCTAGGCAATTGTCCAGGTTCAATTGCAAGGCGACAATAAACCGTGGCAGAAGCTCTGTGTTACCCCCTTACTCACCCTCCCCTTAGACAGGAAAAAGTGATAAGGAGGAAGGAAGAGAGACTTCAAGTTGGAAAGGTTTTAAAGGCTTTACTAATGCTACTAATAAATAGAGAAAATGACACAAAATATACAAAACCAGTCTTGAATGTCTGCAGGGCAGGCACCTGGAAATCCTGGGTGGGACCTCACAGCAAACCGGAACTGGATTCAGGAATGCAGGGTCTCAGGCCTTGGATTGCAGGCACAACAGGAAGGGTCCCCTTCAGATGCCGGCCGTGGTCAAAGACAGCGAGACCCTCGTGATCTCCCTCTTTTACAGGGTGTATGATGCGTATGGGTTGGAATACTCAGTTGGTCAGTTTTAGTCACATGTTCTGTCCGCCCCTCCTTGCAAATATGTCCCGTTATCAGTTAACCTTGGTTACCATAGTAATAAATCTAAACATGAGCTGCTTCTGCATTCCATTGGTCATCTTATCAGTCTGGAGCACAGTGTCTGAGAAAACATGTAGCTAAATTCAGAAAAGTGTAGTTGCTTAGGAGAACTTAGCTGAAAGGAAAAATCACTAAAAGAGAACTGGTCTTGTTTTTAACAAAACCAGGACAGCAATTAAAACCCAGAACAACCAAGCGTAAAAAGCAAAAATTAATAGTTTCGGTATTTTCTGTTTGGGTCTGGCTAAAATTCTGTTGGCCTTAATGTTGAAAACTTGTACCTTAAATGCTTGCAAGATCACCAGGCTGGCTGAGCAAGAACATCACAGTTGAAACGTAGAAATAAATACACAGCAGTGGCCTTGTCTTCTTAAAAAATGCTATACAAGATAGCTCTAATAAAATAACTTGTAGAAGAGGAATAAAAGTGTGAGCTAGCTGTATCAGACAAATCTATTACCTTGTGTAATGATCAGATGTTTTATTCAAAGACAGCGATAAGGAACCATAGAGCGCTTCTAGGTGGCTTCTCTAAGCACTTTTACCATTTGACAGTCTTCACGCACTGATAATTGCATGTCTTTATGGGAGTCTTTGAATTTTTTCAGCCTAGTAAAACTAAAACCTCAGACTGAAGCTCACATGTTTCTTGGGTGGTTTCAGTTTTCTTTGCTATAAATTGACTCATATGCACTGCCCTCAGTAAGTTTAAAACTAGAAGGGAAGTAAACTCATAAGCTAAGCAAACTAGAGAATCTGGAGCAGAGCAAAGTGGGAATGAGAGCCCTGTCATGGCTAGAAAATGAAAAACTTAAGAAATCCAGAAAAACCCAGAAAGACAGAGGCAAGAAACCACATCCCTCCCAGTACTGGAATGAATTTATTTTCATATTGTCTTTTTAATGCTTTCCTACTACAGTCCCGTCGGACATGGCATAGGGCCCAGCTCTGCAGGTAAACACAGCACCACTGCAGAGCTATGGAGATGAGGTGCTACCACTCACCTCTTCCAGGAGACAGGGTTACAGGTGTGCTGTTGAGGATAATGCTTTCTCCAAAGCCCCCCAGCTGGCAGCAGAAAGACAACATCAGCTCGGCTGAATCCTGCAGCTTCTTCCAGCCCGCAGTGGGGGCACAGGTCCCTCCAGACAGACTACGCTGTCACTTGGGCACAGCCACTGGCTCCAGGGAATCAAGGCAACCAAAATCTGTTGGATGTGCCTTGCTTCTCTCCCCACCCAATATCAGACAGGCATTCGATTAGCAGCATCCACTGACTGAAATAACAAAATTAGAAAGAAACAAAAATAAAACACAGCTGTAGTCTGCCTCTTATGGCTGGGTGCAGGTCTGATTCCCAAGATACATGTTGGCTTTTGGAGCTGAGAATCTGGGACTTTGAGGCAGTGAGTCCATTCCATCTTCCAAGCATCACCCTGAGGTCTTGATACCTCCAGCAAACCTAACCAGGAGGTGGGAGGGTGGCCAGGCACTTATAGCCCAACTATAAAGGGGGCGCCATGCTCTAGGGAGCCCCTCACTTTTCCCTCACTTCTCTCATATGAGCATTTTTCTTCCTCTAGTATTTAGTTTCAGATCTAGGTACAAAGGCCCAAGAGTGTCTGTCTGCAGCCAGGCACTTCAGTACTCACAGGTGATTTCTTTGTTTCTGCTCACAACTGCTCTGCTGTGGGAAATGTGAGCTATACACGTACTTCTTTCACAGCTTGGGGATCTTAGGTGTTTAATGGCTATTTCCCTTTGGCTGGCTTGCTGCCATGCCTCTCTTCCCCCATCTCCTAATTTATTAACATTTGTTAACATTAATGTAAATTATTATGAAAGAAACCATAACCCATGATCCCCAGCTAATTAGCAGCTTCCCTTAGAGGTTGCTTCTGCCATGTTATCATCAGCCAAACAACAAATCAACACATTGTTTTCCCTAGAATGCAGCTTTTAGAAGACATTTGCTTCCACCCAATTTTTACTGATTTTTCCGTGAAACAAATCCTACTCATGAGCACCCTAGCTACAAAATCCACCTTATTTTCAAAGTACTGGAAACATCAGCAATTCTTTGCACAAGCAATTGAGTTCTAACTCTGTTTTCCAAGGCTTATTAATACTTCTTGACTTTTGCTCTCCTGTGTTTTCCATATAACAAGTGCTCAGCTCTTTAAAATGTGAACAAATAAAACAAATAGGCAGCTCACTGCAAAGTGGAAGTGTGGGATTACTCTGTCAGCTTGCCCTTTTCTCACACAGAGGGACTGAGAGCAATTAAATAAAGCTGACATGCATTAGCAAGGCAGCCTAATAGAGCCTGAATTGCTAGGGAAGTGGCGATAGCCCAAACCAGTATAGATTCGAGAGCATCCCCATTAGGGACCATTGATCAATACCAGTGATTATGACATTTTTAAAATAAAATTGATTGTCCTTGACTTGAGTGGAAGGGGGGACTCACTCATACATGCCACTGGTTGCAACAACTCTGCTCAATATGAAACACTTTGTGAAATGGCCATTGGAAGTCTTTCCTTGATATCTC
Source organism: Caloenas nicobarica (assembly GCF_036013445.1). Lineage (NCBI taxonomy): Eukaryota > Metazoa > Chordata > Aves > Columbiformes > Columbidae > Caloenas > Caloenas nicobarica. Next base: position 122,768,347 of record NC_088245.1, on the reverse strand, counting down.
TCTTACAGGGGCAAAACTCCCATGACTTTGATTCTCTTTGCTCTGGAGGCCTTTTAGTTAAAAGCTCTGTAATAGACTTGGAAGTATTGACAATAATAATGAGCTTATGGGTGAAATTCTGACCTCAGTAAAGTCAATCAAGACAGAATTTCACCATTTTTTATATCCACACATATATATGAAGTATATACATATGCTCTTAACAGATCAAATCTGTGCATTGATTCACTCTTTTTACTCACTCTACTTTCTAACAGTTTGCTTACCAATGATCTCTTAGGTGTGACCTAATGAAATGAATGTATTTTCCTCATGCTTAAAGCAGAAAATAAAATTAACAACCTTTTCCCCCAGGAAAGCTTCTTCAAAAGAAAAAAGAGGGAATCACAGAATCACAGAATGTTAGGGATTGGAAGGGACCTCAAAAGATCATCTAGTCCAATCCCCCTGCCAGGGCAGGAACACCTAGATGAGGTTACACAGGAAGGCGTCCAGGCAGGTTTTGAATGTCTCCAGAGAAGAAGACTCCACAACCTCCTTGGGCAGCCTGTTCCCATGTTCCGTCACCCTCACTGAGAAGAAGTTTCTTCTCAAATTTAAGTGGAACCTCTTGTGTTCCAGCTTGAACCCATTACCCCTTGTCTTACTGTTGGTTGTCACCGAGAAGAGCCTGGCTCCATCCTCGTGACACCCACCCTTTATATATTTATAAACATTGATGAGGTCACCCCTCAGTCTCCTCTTTTCCAAGCTAAAGAGACCCAGCTCCCTCAGCCTTTCCTCATAAGGGAGATGCTCCACTCAGTATATCTTGTCTTTCTTCTCTGTGGAGCATTTTAAGCCCACTCAGACATCTGAGTTTATGGAAAACTGTCTTACAAACTCGCAGGTTCCTCAGCAAAGGGCAACACCTCATCTAGATCTACTGTGAAGAAAGGGGGGTAACATGACTTCAGTTGAGCTCCTCTGATTTATGCTTGGTCAAGATCAAGCCTCACTAGGTTCAGACATGTCTTCTGATGTCGTGGGCAGAACAGGAAAGAATACATATTAAACTGAGAATCAACATGATCCAGTGTCCATCTAGTGGTAAGAACCGGAAATATGGATGATTGGAACACATGGACTAAGCTGTATGAACGGTTTCTTAAGAAAACAAGTGAAAAAGAACATATCTTGTATGCTGCACAGCAAAGTATAGAAGGAAGAGATAATATATCTTAGTAGAACATCTAGGGAGAAAGAAAAAGGATAACCTTTCAGCTCTTCTTTAAGCTGCTCCTGCACCACAAGAAACATCTTACCCTTGCCTATTATTCTTACGTACATGAACCATCTTGTGGGATATACAGCAAAGTAAACAGTAAATTAGCAGTAGATACTTACAGGCAGACACAGAATTTCCATTTATCTTAAAATACTGATGTGAAAAACCTTAATTACCACACAATTATAGGAATGGTCTGATAACTCCTCTCTTAGATCAACAGAACTTCTAGTTACTGAATTTAATTATTTTTCTCATCTTATTAGTTAACTCAGACACATTTCTTGAAGAAATGAGTTAAGTTTTGCTATAGTTTATCAGATACCTCACTCCAGTACTTATGCTAGGCATTGTGGAAAGAACAGAACAAAAATACCAACCTGTTCACGACCCAAAGAGTTTCTGCTTGCCAGTGGCTCTGTCTGGTTTTGTGACAGCGAACATCACGGGGCATCTCAGGTGCTGGTTTTTGGGGCAGCTATGCCCGGCTGCTCACTGACCAACTCCCTGCTGCCAAAAGGGGAAATCCTTGCTCACTTACTCCAATCCTTCTCTTTTCCCACTGCCCCTGTCCTCCTAGGCATCCCACATCCCTAGGCTCTCCTCATACCTTTCGGCTGGCTAGGTTAGCTAACTTCCGTGTCAGAAAATGATTCCATTCTTTGATGTAGTTGTTTTCTGCCTTTTCAAGGAGTTTAACTGGTCCACAGAGAGGACCAAAGTGCAAAGCGGTGGCTGGGAGCTGGGGCAGCAAGGGCAGGGGAGAGGGGATCTCACCACTTCAGTGGCAGTAAATTGCTACATTGGCTCATGGATCATGGTGGAAGCTCAGCACAAGCTGCAGTTGAAATCTGTGGTTCAGGTCTGTAGGGACATGAGCACTCTTGCTGTATCCTACATGTAATCTACTAAACTTAGATCCAGCCGATGACTTCCAGTCTGAGCAGCATTAAAACTCGCTGACAGATTATGTATTCCTCCAGCACTTCAGTGTTTTGACTTCTGCTGTGCAGGATGGCAGGCATGAACACAATAGTGTCTTTGGGGCCTAAAATCAATGTATTACTGTACCTCAAGCCAAAAGGTAAATCACTTTTTCTATCTACCTGCCTTGCACCTAAGGAAGGCCTAGGTCTAACTCTGTGCCCACCTCCAGCCTAGCCTTCATGTCATTAGACCAGCCTCTTCTCATAGCCTGCTGGTCAAGTTCCTTTACTGCAGATGAAGTTGGCGGGATACTGTTTTGCAAGACAGCTCACAAATTTAAACCCACAGGCTCAGTAATAGCACAATGGCACATTTTCTTCTTTTAATCTATTAGCCACTTTCTAGCAGCAGTAATAGAAGTGACTAAAATGTTTTCTTCTCTTCATTTCTTTTGATCTGTATTTGGGTTTTTTTTTTGGTGATGCCCTGAGTCAGAGTTACACATCTGGCATATTCTGTGAGATAATATCAAGATTTTCCGTATGTTACATAGCAAAATCTTAGGTGACTGGAGAATGGATAGTCCCTCAGCCCTGAGGGAGGATGCCAAGGTGGGGAACACCCTTGCTGACCTTGTCTCATGATGGTCCTGGTTAGATGCCTCTTCGAAAGAGCTCCTTGCAGCTTCAGAAGCTGCCAGCCTCTCTGAGCGCAGCCTCCATCCCTGCCTCAGCTGCCTCTACCTCTACCTGGTCCTGCAGCAGTCCCACTCTCTCCTTATGTTGCAGAGCAATAATATCCTCTTACTGTCAAACCCCATCCTCCACCTATGCCTCTCTGCCAAGTCCCCCACCCCTGCTCCTCCAGGAATGTTGCACTGAAGTTGATTAAAATGTGGTGTAACCACAATCACGTGCATGAACAATGCCTGCACTGCTAAAAGGAATTTCTGCCCGCCCTGCACCCCCTCCTCACCTCCCTGCAGAGCCTCCATTGAGAGGGCAGGCTGGCACTTCAGCTTGAGTGAGCTGGAGGCAAAAAGGAAGCTGCACTTATCTAAAAAAATAAATAATAAAAAAAATCTGCCTCCGTGGGACTCTGCAAAACTGCAGCAGATGCATGCAGGCTGAATCAAGCATGTAGCAGCCCTCATCTGTTGTCCTGCCCTGTCCCCTGCTGCTGAGTTCTAAGCTGCCCAAGGAACACACTCCCATAAACAGCACCCTGGTGGTCCAGCAAACTCACCCACCCTTCCTTGACACTCTGTCACTTATTGATGCCACTGATGACCAAGGCATTACTCAGCAAAGGAAAGGCAGTGGGAATTCCTTCCTTGGCCAAAGTCTCAGAGAGGTGCCCCATTGAAGGGCCTCTTCAGGACCACCAAGACAGGCTCCCCACATGGAGAGCCAGGTCTGGCCACCCATATGCATGGCAGCAAGGTAGGAGCTCAGGTTATCGATATGTGCATCGGTCTGGGGTAGTTGTAGCCAGACCTCTAAGGCTGCTAGAATGGATATGTTTTTTGTTTCAAATGGAAGAAGAAAAAAAAAAGGAAGAAAGGAAGGAAGGAAGGAAGGAAGGAAGGAAAAGAAAAGAATAAATTTACGTTAGTTTTAGCATGGGACAAGATCCAGTGGTTCACAGCCCCCTGTGAAAGAAACCATTTTCCTCTCTTTATTGACATCAGAGCACTTCCAAGTATTTTTGCCAGGGCTTTATAAATCGTTCTTACTAATGTCACGTATGCTGCTTGGCTGGGAATTTGTGCAGCAAGAATAGCACTACACATAAGTATTCCCACCACACAAACATCTTGGCAAGTGAATTAATTTATCAGTATAAAGAAAACATACTACCTAATGAGACACAAGCCTATTTCCTGCACTTGGTCTTGTGTTCCAGTATTCATGGCTGTCCAAAGGCCTTGTTCTAAGCTGATATTGTAATCATTTGGCTAGATCTATTGTAATGTAAATACAGAAAAACCCCCACATAACTGACCACCTTCATTAGCCTACCTTTTATCTTCAAAAAGCATACCAGAAAATCTGTAATAGGCTATGGACAGTTTGACTCCATCTTCTCTAAGAAGCCATTGTCAAAGCGGTTTCTGTGCTTGCACCTCAGAGTCTGTTATTAAGATGTTTGCAGCATCAGTGAAGTTTCCATACAACTCTTTTTCACATTATATGTAATACCTACAGTTAATAAAACATGAGTTTATAATCAGTAGTTACCAATCAATCACCAAAACCTGGTCCCAGATCCTTTCTGCTATTGTTGATCTCAGCAAATTGCTTGGAAATGTCATTTTGTTTTGTTTGGGGGTTTTTTTGGTGTTTGTTTGCTTGTTTGTTTTAGGGTTGTTTGTTTGTTTGTTTGTTTTTTTAACAGTGATGATGACAACTTGCATCAATGCTGAAAAGCACTCTGTCACAATTCAACTCAACATGAAAAAAATGGCTAGGTGATCAGCAGCAGAAAGGAAGGTTCAGAGTGAAAGAAGGGGAAATGTTGAAAGGATCCCAGCTCTGGAGGTGCTACCAGGTGATAACATAACTGCAAACAGGCTTTTTGCCAAATGTAGTGTACCAAGTGTAGTCGCCTCACAATTCTTGGAAGTTGTTTGTTTGGTTGTTTTTTTAAGCCCATTATATGTCAGTGTGTTGGTCCATATGTTGCTCTGGAGACACCTGTAGCTTACTGAGGTCAGCAGGAATCCAGTGCTTTTATTTTTTGTGGTGGTTTTATACCCTAGCATACGTTGCACTGGACTTCACTGTAACATGAAATTGAGAGGGCTGGGTTCTTTGTTCATTAGTCTGGCTTTTTGATTGTTTGAACATACTGTGGAACTATTGCATTTTGCAAGGATTTTAGAAGTAAATGTCATGATTTTATACATCTCCTGACAGGCAATGGTTACAGTCCGTGATTGCAGCCTCTGCTGGCATGGACTCTGCCTTGTGCACCGAAGCCTGGCTGAATGGAAGTTCCCCAAGTGCTGCAAGAGTAGATGGAAATATTCTTACTAACCCTAATGCATCTTTAGTCAAGACCCCAGGCAAAAACCAGCAGGACTGAGCCTGAGTACATTTACTTGTGTGACATTTGGAGATAGGATTCTAGAAATCATTTTTCTGATGTATATAAGGTATAGGTTGTACAGAATGCTAAATATGCTAAAGAGCTAAATGCCCATTCTGTGACAAATTCTGATACTTAATTTTTTCTTTTTATTTTTTAATAAAATTTTAACATCAAATGTCTAGTTTTGTTCTATTACTGACATTTCTAAAAACCCAATTCTGATCCACCAGGATGGTTTGTTTTCATCATGATGCATTGTCTTTCTTAAAAAATGTGCTAAAATTTTATTTTGATAGGGTCAAAACATTGTCGTATAATTTAAAATATTTGCTATAACATACTGTCAAATACATCTGTCATAATGTTATTGAAATTCATATTTCAAGGGACTATATAAAAAAAGTTAAGTCAAAGCAAAACTAATACCTCGTCATAATGAAACATTCATGCGTTATGGAAATGAGAAACTTAGCAGGAAATCACTGCTGAAAATCACTGTGTCTCATCACAAAGTTCTCCACTTTAGGCAAAACGGCGTCCTTTGTTGGAATACTGTTCAAACAAGTTGTGGCCAGTTCCGCTTTAGTGCTCGTCGCAGGGCAGAAACTACCAGCCAAAACATTTCTTTCAGCAAAACAGCCCTTGAGCCACCTGCCTGAAAAACTCTAACCAAAAGTAGGCAGGTATGTGCTGTCTCTGGAATATCACAGCCTCCATTGTAGTTATTTTCCAGGTTTTGCAGTGAGCAGTTTTGTGTTCACATTCTTTCTTTCTCCAGAAATAAAGGAAAGGAAGAAACGAACAATGGTAAACTTTGTATTGTAACCCTTATAAATTAAAAGTCATCTTAGCTTTGTTTTATGCCATGCACAGAAATTAGAAAGCAGCTGTGTCCCGCAGGCAAATCTTAGGGAACTCACACATAGTCATTTAATCTGTAGCCGCTATGGGAAGCAGATGTCAGGGAAGAAGCATGGTTTCCCTTGTAGACAGTTGGTGGTCTATAGGAGGGAGCAGTCCTTCTTACGCCACTGGGCTGCGCCTGGTAAGGTGTCTCGTTCCCACGACACTGGCTTGATGTGCACAGCAGAGCCCCACCGAGGATTGTCAAAGACGCGGAGACGAAGCCAAGGTAAAGAGCTTGACCGATCTCGTACTTCATCCCACTAGGAAGCATGGGGTTGTAGAAATCCATAACGACGTCGTTAGTGGTCCAAGAAACAGGTACGAGGCAAACGAGACCGGCCAGGATGAAAACGATCCCCCCGGAGACGGCGATGGAGGCTTTGGCAGAAGTCCCCTTGGCACACTGCGTGCACTTCATACCGATGACAGCAATCACACAAGCCAGCGCGGAAAGGACGCAGGAAATTACCATCATGGCACGGGCGGCTTGGAGGTCACGGGGCAGCGCCAGCTGGGAGCGGTGGACTTGGCACTGGTAGATGCCGGTGCTGTGCCAGACGCACTCCATCCAAAGCCCTTTCATATAGGCCACAGCTGTTATAATATTGGTGCCTACGTGTGCCGTGCGCCACCAGTGTGGCAGAATAGTAGCAATTAATGTCCCAATTAGGCCGAGCAGGCTTAGAGAGAAGCCAAGTAACTGAACTGCCGAGCTTGCCATGTTAATGTTTGTCCTGCCTAGTTCTCTTAATAAAGCACCTCTGCTGGAATTCCTTCAGAAAACACAAGCTTTTCTTGGAAGATATGCAGCTGTTTTACTTTGACACCTTCTGCTCTCCTAATAAAAGGTAATTGAGGAAAAAAGGAGTTAATTATTACCCCAAAGCATTACCTCTCCAGCCAGTAAGGTGCATTCCAAGTGCAGTTAGTGCAATAATTAGCATAGTTATCGCTGTTAATCGTACTTTTGTGGAAGTAAAGGGAAAATAAGCTTCCCTCTTCACTTATATAAACAGTCTTCTGTTGCCCACTGGGAAGAAAACTCAAGACAATTTATGAAATGGAAAGAAATATTTTAAATGCAAATACTCCTCTTCCCAGCAGACTCTTCAAAAAAATAAACATGATTTCCTTTCTAAAGCAGAGAATTAGCTAGTGTTAACACTTGGAATGAATGAGATTTATAAAGTAGGGAACTGCAGGTTGCTTTACATGATGAAAACATTCCCAGAAGGTCATAGCAGGACTAGGAAAACAATGAGGGTGTATTTGCTCAAAGTAGGGAGCAAAGAGAGTGATTTAAAACCTGTGGAAGAGGATAACAAGTATTGGATTAAAGTTGCTTTCCTGACTTGCCAATATTTCTCGAGGTTGTGTTTTAATAACGCAACTCAAAGGGGAATAATTTTCATTAGCCTCTGTGGAGTTTCAGCTTATGATTTTAGGTTGTGGGCAAAATGACAGCATGTGAAACCAGATGTACATCATGGAGCTTCTGAGGAGCAACACCTTCACAGTTTGGTCATGTATAAATTAAAGCTGAAAAACAAGGAATAGTAACTCTTCCTTCTGTATAAATAGCAGATTAAGTGGTCTTTTCCAATGGCTGCCTCGCAAGGTCTGTTATACATCATGCGTTATGTGTGTGGGCAGAAACCTGATATTTTAATATATAAAATAACTGTTGCATCAAAATCCAACTTGGAATTCAGAAACAGAAACAAATTTAGGCTCCAATTCTGCAAAGACCCATGCATGTGCTGAACGCATGTTCGTAGAAGAAAGCGTAAGTGTTTGCAGGACTGGGCCTTAGCAGGCAACGGGAGGAAAACCATCTGGCCAAACTAATGAAGACCATTAGAACAACAAAATAACACAGAGGGAGAAAAATGAAAGCTGGTTTATATTCCCCTTATCTCACTAATGAGGCAGGGGAGTTTGAGGTGTGCATCAGTGCCAATGTTTTTCTCCAGACCACATTGCAGCATGCACCGATCTCTGCATAACAAGATGGGGCATCTCTTCCCGAAACAACACAGAATCTGCCTTGGATGATGTGCCAAAAGAAAGGAAAACCTCAAAAAGCACAGGGATTATATGGACTAGGCAGGACAGCAACGCAGACTGAGAGTCTTGTGCTTACACGTTCCTCTTCTTTTGTTTGGAGCCTTTCTGCTGTGCACAGACATAGGATGGGGTGGAATGCGATGTTGAACACAATCTGCAGAGAAGTACCCAGCCCTCAGACAGAAAAAACAAAGACCAGCTTTCCTTTAGTGTGGCTAGTTTTAGGAAGACATTTTTCTAATGTTAGGGCTTTCTGGCCTTTCAGATACTCTTTACGTAAAGCTTAGAAGAAACTAACTGGGTTTATGTGGTTGTTGAAGTAATTTGCCTAATTTGCAAATACTGAGACAAACACAGAGGGTTTTACACTAGAAATCATTGTACCAGGTAGGTGCCATGAGATCTCTCTGTATTCTGCCAGGGAAGGTCAAACTGCAGATTTCTCTCTTTGTACCAGCTATCACAGAGTATTGTGATATGACAGGACACAAATTAAGGCCAAGCACAGCATAGAGGAGTACAGCAAAAGTAAGCAAGTAGTTATTTCCAGCAGTACTGGAGATATTTTATTTCTGTTCCCACCGCATGCTTGGGTAAGAGCTCTAGAAGTCCTTAACATACGTTTGCCTTCCAGATTATTTGGGTTTGGCTCATATATTAAGCATAAGGAAAATTAAGCGGTATTTTCCCTTTTCATATTACTGTTTGTTTCCTGTGAAGCATATCATTGCACCTAGGCATGTCACATACCTTAGAGAAGTTATCCTGGTAATACCCCTCCAGGGCCAGGGAAATCTAGACATGGCTTTGGGGCACAGCAGGAGGACAAGGGACCTACCCAGGCTGCACAGGAAATGTGTGAGTGAACTGGAAATTGAGCTCAGATGTCCTGTCCCAGTCCCAGGCCCTAACCCAAACACCACCTTTTACATCCCTGGTCTCTGCCTGGTCTGATAGTCCCCCACTCCCTCAGTATTTTTCCCTGTGCACATCTGCAGATGAGTGCAGCTCAAGATTATACTCTATCCAATTACTCAGCCCCCACACTATATCTGTGTATTGCACACCATTCAGAAGAGTGCTCTAGGTTACTCTTGCATGTTTGCAAATAGGCTTTCAAGGTCAAGCATCAGGCTTTGCAGCTAATCCCAGGGAGAACAGGATATAAAAGGTAAATGTGATTTACACCACCAGTCATGGGAAATGGACTCCCAATTTAATGGAGGTCAGAATACTCTGAGGCTTGGCAGCAGCTATTTTTAGATGTCATTAAGGCGTTATTTTTAAACATTAGCCATTAAGAGCCTTCTAATTTAAGAAACCAGTGTTAATTAGCCCCACTTGTTTGGCGTCATGTTTTCCATGTGCCTTTCTCAGCAGATGCCAGCTGCCCCTGGTGCTCAGTAACGCTTTAACTGCTGTGGACCAGCTTTCCTCTCCCTGCTTGCAAGTGGCAAAACCACCAGTAACTTAACACATTTATCTCCAAGAACATCAATGGCCTTGTTAAAATGTCTCACCTTACAGCTTTGTTCCTAACAGGTTAGGCAGGAACATGACCACTGCAGCAGGATCAGGTGAGCAGCTGGTTGGATGTTTCTCATAGGCTGACCTAGTTAAACACAAGAACAAAACCAAGCCATTTTTTCTGCATGGATTGTGTTTGTTATTTTTTTAGAAAGTGAACAAACCAGGGCCAGCCTTTGCGGGGCAGTGAAGATGACAGCTGTCTGGGGTAAAAAACTGTGAAAGATGGTAAAATGGCTGCTTACTTCTAAGGGAAAGCAATAGGGTTACTGCCCGGTGCACAGCTGCCAGAGAAGGCAGGGATGACTTTCTCAAGCCGAGCACGCTCCCGAAATGGTTTGTCTCTCCCTTTGGCTTGCTCAGCCAGACACCCACATCTCCCCTGCTGTGGGGTACCTGAGATGTGAGCTGGTTCTTTCAGGGGAATCCTCTTTTAGCCACAGTGGTATCTGTTTGCACCCCCTCCAGCAGCAACATCAGCAGCCTCCGGAACTCTTGTCCAAGCCCATCGTCTCAAATAAATAATTTTTTCTTCATCTTCTTGGTGCAGTTTGGCTTGTACTGGCAAGAAGCTTTGAGCCGGCTTAACTGAACCCCTGCAGCAGACCTGGCTTGATGAGCACCATTACTGCAGTACATACACTGGTGGAGCCTAATGTCAAGGTCCCATAACTACATGAAGAAACAGCGTGCATGTTTAGCCTTCATGACCTTCAAAACCCATCTAAGCACTGAGTGATTGTAAAATGATGTGAAAATTTGTGAAGATAAACTGTGAAACTTTTGAATTTCCTTGCTCTGCCAGCTTATGACAGCTTTATTTTCATGAGAACAAGGGCCGGAAAGACAACTTTTCCATACAAACTTTAGTTTTGCCTAAAGTCTGTGTTGTACAGGAACAGCCATAGCTGCGGTAAATCCTTGGTTGTGCTTTCCACTGGGCTGTATCACAGCTGTGTTCGCCTTGGGAGACATGGCTCCAAAGTAAGCTCCAAATAAACATCAGAAACTTATGTCACTAATCTGGGTATTTACCCAGGATTAAATGACAGATGCATGTTTTACTGCTGTCTCTTTCATTGTTTCTCGTTTTACTATTTCCCTACCCATATCGGTCTTATCCTTTTGTTTCTGCTCTTTCCAAGCGCTTTCTCCAGACCTGTGAATTGCTTGTTCTCATGCCCGCTATGGCTGCAGTGTCTCCCTTCCCCTGGGCTGCAGACAATTCTGCCAATTAATTTTAATTATGTAATTTCAGTATTTCTCTGTGCATCTTTACCAACCTATGTTTTGACTTCAGCCCCTCAAATCATGCATCAATTATATCAAAAATGCCAGAAATGTGGCCATGTCAGCCTCTGCACTGGGAGTTCAAAGTGGCACGATGTGGTGATGTCCTCTGCAGATATCCTTACCAGCTGCAGACCAGTGGAGAGTCAGGCCTGAAGAACTCCCTGTTGTGGACCTCAGGTGAGCCAGGCCCTTACGTATACACTCGTTTTACATGCTTGCTTAATCTTGCACAGCCAGAATGACTAAGGCTGGGCCCATGTTGGATCAGAGCTTTAAGGCATGCCCAGGTAGTATGTTTGCCAGGCAGGCGAGTGAGGTTACCTGTTCTGACACCGTGAGCTCGGATGTTTTGCCTCCCCCGCTGCTCGCTTTCATTGCAGAATGTTTTTAGAGAAAAAAGCTGACTGACACTTTGCACTCAGTAAGAAGAGATCCTTCCATGTATGTGGGTGAGGGTGGGTAGATCTGAGGGGAAATAAGGCCCACTGAGCTCACAGCAAAATTATTCTCTTTCTTCCACACCTCTTTATATTTTTTAAAGAAGAGATTAGGAAATCAATAAAAGCTTGAAAGGCACAATGTAACCAATCCTAATCCTACACTTACTCCCACCCTCCTCTCTGTGAAACAAGTCCTCACAGCAAACATTGGCATTGATCATTGCAGCACAGCTGCTGCTCCGCCAGATGTGCAGGAGGAGCCTTAACACCCCCTCAGATCCACAAAGCCTCTAGGACTTTTCCAGTGTGGTGCTGTTGGGTTGTCACTGGCCTTGTACCACCTCGTTGTTTCCTTCTACACAGATGGGATCCTTCTCACGAGTGCCAGGGCGATCTGCCTGCGCAGCTTTTCGAGTGTCTGCCTTGACTATGGGTGCTGCCAGCTGTCAGCAGTACTGCCATTCATTTCACAGCTTGTTCCTGCCTAAGACCAGTCACACATCATCTCCGCACCAATCGCTGCTGACTTTACAGTTATCTCACTTTGGAATACTCTTGAGTGGACTCCAAATTCTTTTCTGTCACAGAAGTATGTAACTTTTTGAGGTGCATTATTGGTTTTTTTTCCAGACGTGTAAACCAAACGATTCATTTTCACCCTGAAATTATGTGGAAGTCAATAGACCTGGAAAAACTAGATAGCTCTCAAAGAAAAAAGGATCAAGTCCACATTTTTATCCCACATAATTTTACTTCTCAAATTTTGGAGTCTTGACCCCTCAGTCCTCCAGATAGCCAGTGGCTGAGTACCTTGAGAGAGAGGTTTACATCATCATCTACTTGGACTTCTGCAAAGCATTCGACACTGTGTTGTACAACATCCTTGTCTCTAAATTGGAGAGACATGGATTTGACAGATGGACCACTTGGTGGATAAGGATTGGCTGGATGATCTCATTCAAAGTGTTGCAGTCAAGAGCTCAGTGTTCAAGTGGAGACCAATAATGAGCAGCATTCCTCAGGGGTCAGTATTGGGACTGGCACCATTTACATCTTTGTTGGTGGTGTGGACAGTGGGACTGCATGCACCCTTAGCAAGCTTCCTGATGACACCAAGCTGTGTGGTGCGGTCAACATGCTGGAGGGAAGAGATGCCATCCAGAGGAACCTTGACAGGCTTTAGAGGTGGGCCTGTGCAAACCTCCTGAAGTTCAACAAGGCCAAATACAAGGTCCTGCACCTGTGTCAGGGCAATCCCAAGCGCAAATACAGGCTGGGTGGAGAATGGATTGAGAGCAACCCTGAGGGGAAGGACTTGGGGGTGTTGATTGATGAAAAGCTCAACATGAGCTGACAGTGTGCACTTGCAGCCCAGAAAGCCAACAGTGTCTTGGGCTGCATCAAAAGAAGCGTGGCCAGCAGGTTGAGGGAGGTGATTCTGTCCCTCTGCTCTGCTCTCATGAGACCCCACATGCAGTACTGCATTCAGCTTTGAAGCACCCAACATAAGAAGGACATGGACCTGCTGGAGCGAGTCCAGAGGAGGGCCATGAGGATGATCAGAGGGCTGGAGCACCTCTCCTCTGAAGACAGGCTGAGAGAGCTGGGGTTGTTCAGTCTGGAGAAGAAAAGGCTCCAAGGAGACTGTGTAGCTGCCTTCCCATACCCAAAGGGGGCCTACAAGAAGCCTGGAGAGGGACTTTTTACAAGGGTGTGTAGTGATAGGGCAAGGGTTAATGGCTTTAAACCAGAAGAGGATAGATTTAAGTTACATATAAGGAAGAAATTCTTCACCATGAGGCAATGGAATAGGTTGCCCAGAGAAGGCGTGGATGCCTCATCCCTGGAAGTGTTCAAGGACAGGCTGGATAGGGCTTTGAAGGTGTCCCTGCCTATGGCAAGGAATTTGGAACTATGATTCTATGATCACTGGGATGAATTGCCCTGAAGGACTGCTACCTGCTTTTTGGGGTTGATAAGGGCGGCTAGGAGGAGTGGGTCTCCTCAACAAGGTCCTTCAGGCAATGCATGATCCCAGGCCTGAGGGATGAGGACTGCAACACGAGGCAGTTTGCATGGCATGAAGAGGCAACAGGGTTAAGGGACAAAGGGACACTAACCAGAAAATTTATATATACATCTGTGTATGTATATATTTCCAAACTTGTACATGTGTATATATCTGAAACTGTTCATTTGGACCAGACCTTTCAAGAGATTCCTGTGATTTCAAGCAGCTTGGGTTTTGGATGCTTAACTTGAGAAACCTTCGAATGCTCAACTCTGTGGTAGTCAGATTTAAGGTCTAAGAACAGGGAAACTTAAAATAATTTGTCACATCTATAACTGGATCTCAAGGTCCACCTATAAGATCTGTGACATAGAAAAACAATGGAAGAACAAAATTATCTGAGAGCTAAACTGTGAATATATTAAAATGATTGATGTGTTTGGACAGCGGGGTATATGCACATAACTATTTGGCTGGCATGGTAACAAAAGCTCTTGTGCTTGGACTACTTGCAGCTCACATGATCTCATTTTTTACTGAATGTACCTAAGGTTATTAGTTTTGAATGATAATAAACATCCACAATGTGGTAGGAGCTCCTCTGTATGGTATAATGTAGAGGAGGATATGGTGAATGGTTCATTTATGAAGCGTACTCTATATGCAATGCGGCTACTTATTTCTGCCCTTTATTTACAGTATTAATGTCTTAAAAGAGTATCGTGGAAAATATACACTATAAACCTTCATTTCTTTTCAGAAAATCAATCCTTTCACTGAAATTGCTTTACTGAATCTAGGAGGTGTTTGTTTGCCTGTGGAACACTGCTAGATGAGTCAGCTTAACAGACTGGAAATAATGAGCTCTTTTCGTACCTGTTGACTGTGGCTTTGCCAGAAACTCTGCTGGAGTTATTAGTACCTATCTGAGTAATGTTACTTTGGATCCATCTACAAACACACAGACATTATGAAGTACTGTATATGTACATGATAAAGCAGTCTTTTTTTCTTTAGACCCCACCCCTTGTTCAGTCTGGAGTAGTGGGTTATTTTCAGGGAAATGAGATGTACAAGGCTGCTGTCAGGGGTGTTTTATTCACATTATTCCCAAAGCTCCTGGGGAGTGTCAGGCAAATCACAGGTGCCAGATTTCATTTTCAGGGGGTACCAAACATGACAAGCATAACAATTAAGAAATTCAGTGGGAGACGAGACAAGGTAACGTGCTATGAAATACTCAGCACTACGAAAATCAAGTACATGGTGCCACTTGCCAAATACTAAACATTGGGTGACATTTCTGATAATTTTGGCTTTTCTTCTCCACATGCAAAATAAAAATCATTTCAGCTGAGGGTAAATTCATCAGTGTTTGAAATACTGATGTTTTACAGTAAGACCGCAAAACCATTGCTCTAAACTTAACATAGCATTTTATTGTAAGCTAATATACAGGGAAAGTGCAAGATAAGAGTTTATCTCAGTATTTATGCATGGTACTGGTGTGCAAACAAATATGTGCAAAATAAGGAGACATGGGAACTGAAGCCACTGGTTTGTATACCAGTGTCTTTGTGGATGCTTTTACTTCCAGAATAATAGTAGCCAAATCAACATCAGAAAGTCTCCCTGTAGCCTCATGTTGGAAACAACCATATCCATTTTTGGAACATGATCTGCTGGAACCAAGGGAAGTCGTGCATAGGCTGGCCTTTTATCAGGCCCTCAGATTAAAAGGGGGGAGGCAGAAACATCTGCAGAAAGGGTTGCAGCCAGAATGACGCAGAACTTACGGGGGGCTCCGTGCCCTGGAGAATTCCTGTCTGCAAGTGTGAGCTGGTAAATTAACCCCTGCCCAGTCAGATTACAAAAGCCTAACAGCTAAATCAGAGTATTTATTACCCAGGAATACCACAAGATGATGGTACTATTTCAGCCCGAAGGCCAGAAGCCCTTGGGCCAGGCTCTCAGCTAGCATAAATCCACTCACCATCACTCAGTGAAGGGAATGGAGCTACACCAATTTACACTGACACAGTATTTGGCTTCTGGGAGCTTGGGAGGCAGAGGTTTTCAGCTCCATCACCCCGTTTGCATGAGTGTAGCTTGCTGGCTACCTATTGTATCCGAGTTATTACAATTTATGACCAGTGACCATTATGCTTGCATGGCCTGCCAGTTGCATGAGCGTTTCCCTCTAGATTATTCTCGGGCGATTTTGCCCAGTCAATTTTTAAATGACTCAAGCCTTGGAGTTTCTAACATTTCCTGTGGCAGACTGCTCTACAGTCTGCTACACTTCACAGTTTAGAAATTACCCCCAGAGAGCCAAACCAAATCTTTGTACTCTTTCTCCCAGCCATTATTTCCTTGAATCAGCCTAAACAATTTACCTCGCTAACGTGTATGCCCTGCAAATACCTATTGACAGTTATCATACCTTTTTTATTATCCGTCTTACCTGGGCTCACTCCCTCTTCGCCTTCTACTCCTCACTCTCATGCAAATTATGTTACTTAATAGTGCTTAAAATAGCCGTCAGCCTAATTTAACTTCATCTTTTTTGCTTTGTGATTTATTGTGCTTAATGCTGTCTCTGCCCCTCCAGCCATTACATAAACCGATCTCAGAAAGGAATGGTGCTACTCAGACCGGCACTGACCTGCTTGTTGCAAAATCCTTGTGTTTATTGCTCCTGGTCAGTGTTATCCTATGATGCAGGTGGTTTCAGAAACTCCTTCTGAATATTTGTACCATTAAAGACTGAAATCCAATGTACTGGGTTGCCAGCAGCATAACCTGCTGGGGGTCTGCATCTTTAGTTATCCTCTCATTTCAGAGATTGCTGATGGCTTTCCAGAGGCGATGGCTGGCACCGCAGCCAGCCCTCCCCTGCTGAACCCCCAGCTCTGGGCTCAGTCCTGGGGGCATTAGTGGTCCCACATGGAGAGGCTGGTGCTCTCTTGTTGAAAGATCTAAGGGAGAAAATATGCACCGTCGCATAACCTGAAATAAGATCTGGGCTGCCCTGCTTCACTCAGCAGCCACAAGCAGAGGGACGAGGGGGAAGGGAAAGGCCATTTGCTGGATCCAGGCTAAGCTGCCCGGAGTCAGTGGGACATCTCCCCGTGATTTCCTCATGCACGGACTCAGGACACACTTCACCTCTCCCTTCTGCTCCCCCTTTGGCCTGGTAAGTTTTCATCCCAACCGCCCACAGTCACGTGGGCATTCACAGTCCACTCACACATTTTATTGTATTTGTTTGCCTTTTTTCGTTCCCATGTTTCTTCCGGGAAGAATCCCGGAGAAAAATATGGGCCATCTCTGAGCAGCACATCCTACATGCCTGTGTATGCTGTACAAACTGCACCTACCCTGAACAGACGGGCAGCACAGGGGACTGGTGGCACCTGTGCTGCCTAAGGGGTCCATGGGCACATGGTGCCACTTGCCCAGGTATGGTAGACCCCAGGTGTTCAGCTAGCAATGCTGCTGCAAGTGCATTTCTGGACAGATATGTGGTAACCCTGTTCAAACATCTCCATTCTTTCTTACGCAACATTTCGGTGCACTGAAGACAGGTCTGAGAATGGGTTTGAAGTCACTCAACCAACAGGTGTAAGCAAGAGCAGCTCCACCAGAGTCAGTCTGATTAAGGGGATGATACATTGGAATGAAACACGATACAAAGATGTTCTTCTCTCTTGGGTGCTTGCCTTAACTTTGGACTTGTGACACATTCATGGAGATGTCACATAAAGCTTTAGGTCCTCACACTTGCATATCCTTATGGGAGACACGTTTTATTCCCAGGCTGGCTTAGCTCCATTAACAAGCAAGCTGACAGCTGACTAGCAGAGACCTCAAGATACTCGTGAGTTACTGCACAAGACCTGGGGCACTAGACATAACATAAAAATCAGTGGAAGCACTGAATTCAAGGTGTCATCTTTCCTTTGAGCTGAGGGTGTGCAGGAGTCCTCACCACCACACTTTGACCTGTATTTGCTTTGATAGCTACATTTAGGTCAAGTGTGAATTTCTCGCCACACCTTTGACACTTTCCTTTGTCTTTCATGATGATATCAGAATAGACAAGACCATTGACCACAAACTCATTCATCCTTCCTGTAGCTCTCAGAGAGTGCTGTAATTATTTAACTTCTTAAAACTTTCACACTCTTACAGCTCTCATAAAGTAGTTTTTTAACTCTTGATATTTTCCCCCCAGCTGTGATGATTTAATCTAGCCTGGGTTTTGAAAGACTCAGCCAGGAAAATCCCAGAGCGCTATACAGCTCATTTATAAGGATCAGCATTTCTGCAATACCAAGCCTGCACTCGACTCTGCATCTGCCTTATCTAAACACTACCATCACACTGTATTTAGATTTTCATGGTAAGTTAAACCACGACATGTAGATTTGAGAAAGCCATACACTGGCCTGGAAAGATCATTCTGTATTTTAAACATTTTGCGGAACAGCTCTGTATTATTAATTCAGGTAGAACACATTTATTTTGGGAGGTTTACTTCTCTTGCCAACAAGGGGGAAGCACTGCGGTCTCTTTACCACAGAAGTTCTTACTTCTCAAAAAAAAAAATTAAGTCAGTTCCCTAACTATATAAATCATAGGCTTTCATGAACATCAAAAAACTATTCTGGTGTGAGAACTGTGTTATAACACAGGTGAAATTCCCTTTCTTTCCCAGTGCTGACTTTCTCCCATAAGTGAGAAAAGAGCCTAAATAACTCAGCAACACAATAGTGACATTTTATATTTCAAAACCAAGCCCTCTGAATTCCAAGGCCAGGAAATTCTTATGGTTAAGATGCCTCTTACAGACATTAAATACCCAATATAGTTTATGTTGCTTATTAATTGTCAACAAGAATACATTAAAGTTTATATTTAACACAGAAATTGCAAGTATTAACTTCTCCCACTACATATATTTACTATTGCTGAGCTAACATTGAAAGACACGTACTAACTTTTTAAATTTCCTGGCTTTTATGATTGCTCAATTTTGCAACCTTAGCATTATTTTGAAACTAGGATTGCATAAAATTTTCCCCAAGAGGCTAAGAGAACTATGTGCTTTTGAAATGTTGCCTTTCTGTAGCTAATTTCCCTAGTGTTGTTGGTTGTGGGTTTTTTTTCCAACTGAAAATCTCGCAGACAGGAGCAAAATTGTAGGACCTCAAAAATAATCAAGTGTGTTTCTAGTACCCTGGTGCCTTAACTTTTCTGCATTCGCTGGGTGTTCATTCTACAGTGCAGGTGTACATCTGCTATGGATCACAACCCTCTCCAGGAAAGCACTTGACATCACTAGAACCATTTACATGCGTAAGGTGAAGCACTTGCTTAAGTGCTTTCCTGGATTGGGGAGTATCTTTAGAGATATTTAAACTTGAAAGGAAATTGAATTGAATTTTCCTATCGATGCATGTGGGATTTAAACAGGTGACAAATTACATCTAATGGCTGCTAGTGTGCATATTCCCTGAACATGAGTGTTCTGTCTATATGGAATCATAAAGTAGCATAATAAGTAAGAGAAACTGTGTTCATTTAAAACAAAACACAGGTCATTCTCGGTTTGTATCCAGATTGCTTTCCATCTGAAGTTAAGAATTTGTTTCTGTGCCCACTGCTGGCTGGTTTTCTGGGGGTGAGCAGATGGTGGGAGCTCTTTTATTAGCTGGTCTTTTAAGGTGAAAATTCTCCCCTTGTGAGGGTTCTTAGCAGACCTGTATAAAATTTAAACCCCCTTGAAGAGGATTAAGCAGCATCCGAAGGCTAATGCCAGGTCTCCACAATGAGATGGCTTTTTACCCCTCATCAGCTGAACTTGAAATCTGAAAGCAAAGGAAGGGCAGTGTCCCTCAGCCCAGTTCGGGCGAACCACAGTAGGCACCTGCTTCTCACATAGTATGTTGTCCTCTTCCCTCTGCAGCAAGAAGGGACACTCTATACCTGTCTGTGATGAACCGTTTTATTACTAACTTTAAATCACGCATGGCTCTACACTTAGAGCAAATGTGTTAACCGCAGGAAGTTATCTATACAAATATGACTAAGAGTTGCAGTGGAAAACCGATTTCTTTTTAAACAAAGGCAAATCACTTGTGCTACAAAGAGCACAAAACCTTGTGGAAGCAAATGTCTTCCAAAGGGCTCAGCACCATATAGGAGAAAATTATTCACGCTGCTGGTATCCTGGTTTTTAAAAATATGTACAATGATGGGGGTATTTAATTTGGAAATACTAGGTGACACAGGTTTACTTCCTCTGCATATACATCTCCCTAGACCATGTGCCAGCGTCTTTTCCTGCATTGATGAATGTTTAGGTGCTGAAAGGAACAAGACACATTTTTACTGCGTTCCAAAGAATAGGAAATACCATTTCATAGGTTTATTTTTCATCCATTTAGGTGCCGTCCAGCTGACTGCTGCAGATGCCTCTGTAAATATCTGCAAAGGAGGTACCTTTTGGGAACGAGCAGCTGCTGATTACTGCGCCCAGCAGGCAGAGCCAATGGAAATAGACCCAATGATCTGTATCTCTGTTTTCATTTCTTTCTTGTTCCAGTGTAGCTGCGTTTTTTTTCCCTGGCTCGGAGGTGAGCGGTGCCAGCAGCCAGGCTGGGTGAGCTGCAGCCCACGGTGAGCCCCGCCTGGAGCGGGCTGGAAGCTCTGCAAGGGGAGTGTGCGGTGGCCAGGATCGTCCCGTCCCTGGGAGAAGCAGTGACCTCCCTGCTGTATCATGCAGCCACCTGTGCTTTGGGACGCAGCAGAGATGATTCTCCACCTGCTCTCAGGGAAGGAAGAAAAACCTTCTGCGCTCCAGATGCCGTCAGGCTGGCTAGTGAGAAGCTTGGGACATTGGCAGCTCCTTAAGGCAAGGGCAGTAACAGCACTGGATGGCCCTGGCATGACATGTGAGAGTCAGCTAGAGTAAAGGATGCTTTTTTCTATTTTGCCGAAGTAAAATATTTGAATATCTTCCACTTCCTCCTTTATTTTTAAAGGAAAAACAAATCAACAAAGCAGCAACCCCTCTCTCTTTCTCCAGTCTCTTCTCGCCCCGCAAAATGAAGATGTTGTTTCCGAGCACTATACTCCAACATGGAACAAGTTTTTTCTATAGTATAGGTTATTTTCAGAGTCAGCTGTTACAATGACTCAAGGATTTGACCATTACAGTATCACTGTCATATTAGTATTGTTATTACTGATCTCTTACTACTATTTCCAAGGTGGCAAGTAGTCTTCAGAGGCAGTCACATCTACCAAGGACTTTATCAGTGCCCATTACAGAGATGGAAAAAGCCACATGTTAGTCTGACTGAGACTAACACAGCAATTAACCCGCCGGTGCTTCCTTGATGCGGCGATTTGTAATGATGAAAGCTCCAGACCTGCTGGCTCCAAGGGGCTACTTTTACTGTATCAACTTTTCACATGTAATAAAAAGTATAGCCACATGAGAAATTGAACTTATCTGTGTACCCCCAGGTTTCAAAAAGCAAAAGACTTCTAAACCAAGATATGTGATTAGGGGAAATAAGGAAATGAAATCACTTAATGGGAATGTGCAATGCATAGAGGGAATCAATAAATAGTTCCCAGGAGTTATCAAGGGCCATTTAATGCTTTTTGGACCTAAACTATCTAATCCCTACCCTTTCTGTTTTATTTGTCCTTTATTCTACCATGTATCACTGGAATATCATGCGTTCTGTGAAGATCACAGCAGCTGCTTGGTCTCAGGATGCAAGGTACTGTAAAAGGGTCAAGTTTTCTTAATGTTACATATCAAATTCTCCATGAGAACTCTCTGACTCTTCACAACTGCTTTAAAGCCTTATTAAGGATATGGATATAAGCCTGTTTCCACACACACGTATTTATCTTCCTTTTCCTTAGGCTTAACATATGCTATGATACAATCATCCTCCAGGATTGCCCAGTAGCAGTAGTTAGTCTGGATGCTGATAGATAAAGCAGTGCAGTGTGGTGTGCTGTATGGCTGGTGAATCATTTAAAAAAGTAGTTATTGCAAAGAGAAGGAGGTAATAAAAGCCTCCAGGCTGACATTTGTGTGACCTTACTGTGGCTAACAGCTGAATCTGTCCCTAGATGTTTTCTGACTTACCTACTTGGGTTTCTTTCATTACGGAAATGGGACAAATAAATGAAGGTAGAAAACTATCAGTCCTGAATTCAGCACCCACTGATGTTACCATTCACTTGAATGAGTCCTGGGCCGAGATTTTTAACTCTGAGTGGTGTCAAATTATTCTTTCACCACTGTTGACAACAATAAGCTTTCAGAGGACACGATCACTAGAGTGAGTGCTAGCTGACCTCAGCTGACTGAAAACTCAGAGAGGAATGAGTGAAAGACTTAATTCGGGCTAGTAGAAGATTGTGATAGAAGGTAGCATTACACGACATCCATCTTCAGCTCTCTTTGTTTGGTGATGTCCACCTGAGCTGCAGAAGGTGTGCCAGCAGCCAGCAGTGCATGTTGACTAATGCTTCTGAACCCGTCACACAGTCGGGACTCTTTCATTGCAGCATCTTAGTTTTTAGCCTTAATAGCACCCTATATTCAGCCAGGAGGATGGTCTGACTACCGATATTTGTCATTGCTGGAAAAAAAATGTTTTATGTGGGCAAAAGTCTCGTTTCAGTTGAAGTTGAGCCAGGGTAAGGAAAGCTGTGGAGGGGCTTCAGGCTTTGCCCCATTCTCCTGAAGATCAGAAGAGATTATCTGTGGAATGGACAAAGTTTTACCAGGTACTGCAAACACCCCATCTAATTTAAATCAGCCTGAATTCTGAAGTCAGGATATCCCTACACCTAGTAATTCTGTGCGCCATCAATGTGTCTGGTGAGGGGATCACACCAAATCCTATGTCTGAAGACATATAATTTGAGAGATTTGGGTTATGGTTTAGATCCAGTTTATAGCTTAAGTGTGTATCTCAATACACAGCAGTCTCTTTGTGTGAGTTTTTCTCGTTTTTGGCTCAAAAAATATGTTTCATGTAGGAATGGAAGAAAAATTATATTGAGTGAGATCAAAGATCTATCCACTCCTGTAGTTTGTCCCAACAATGCCAATATTTGAGGTTTAGGAAAGAGAGTAAAAATAGGAAAAGCATATAGCATTGATTTTCCAGAATACTGACCCTGCAAGCTGACATTCACAGATTCTTGACTATGGAATATTATCTTAGTATTTCATCTTAATGACTTTTTCTTTCATTATTTTGTCCGATTACTTTTTGACCCATGCGAGCATTTAATATGAACTGTCCTGTGGCAGAGGGTAAAGTACTCTTTTTTTATCTTAATGTTTTGAACCTTCTGTATCCTAGTTTCATTGTATGACTCTTTCTTCCAATATTAGGATAGTCTATCCCTATTTAGCATCTCTGTGTTGCTCATGACCTTGTAATACAGATGCAACTGTGAGGACAATCGAAAACCACAAGGTTCAGATCTACATGATATCAGGAGATATAAAATGGTTTGGCTTTTCATAGTGCATTTCCACCTATATCCATTTTCCACCATTTTCTACCTATGCAACCTGCAGTTCTCAGCATAATAAAACATAACAGGCAGGAGTACTTGGCAACAGAGGCAAGTTATTTAATGCCTATTGAGAATCTGCCCCCATATGTTTAATAAATGCTTTCATTCAATAAATGTATACTCAGCTTTAAGAAACATGGAAAACTACTTTTTTCCTCTTTTTTTTACATCAAGTGCCAAGATAATAATAACCTGGCAAGTGACTGTTTACGCTAAGTAGTAAAAGGCTAGTGAAGCCAAGACTCCGTGTTACCAATATAATAACTATTTGTTGGTGACCACCAGTCTTCAGTGAGAATTTCAGGTGCCTCTGGCATTTTTCAATTTTTTTGCTAACTGCCAGGTGACTCAGGGTCCAGCTCTGCTGCTCTTTCTCACATTGAGCTTTATCTAATTGCAAATTAGCCTCAAAAGACTTGAGTCGAAGCAAGAAAATGACTCATGCTGAGGAACAGAAGCAGACTCTGATCCTGTGTTGCCAGTCTCTAAATAATTTTTGAGTCACTGGCACCAAGGCTTTACATAAATCTTTTAAATGCTGGAGGTCTAGGTTTATTACCAAACATTGTATTAAAAAAGATGTATGTTATTTCTATAAAATTCTGTTTGTAAAAACTACATATTCTTAGGCTGAATACTGCAACTTCTGAGACAAAAAGTAAATGACAAATGCAGACTTCTGGAATTGTGTACCTTCCACTGAAAAATAAACCTGAAACCTCACCAGCCACATCTTTGTATATCACCATTCAGTTATTGCTGTTTTAATAGTGCGCAAGTTAATTTCCCTTACATCCAATGGTCCAGGGGGAAAAAAGTCCTTATTGACAATCAGTGATATGGGGAAAAAGTTACATAAATAAAATGAAAAATCATCTGACAATAATTACATTTGCAAGACTCGCTTCTGGGCACACCATGAAAGCAATCTGAATTCCAAATCTCTGTTATTATACCGTTCTATTTCAGCTGTAGAGCAATCCACTTCGGTCCTGGGAGTACCAGATGCTGAAGTCACTTTTTGGAAAAGAAAAAAAAAACCTATACTAAAAATATGCTAAAAGCAAAAACTCAAGAAGGATGTTGCTTGACTAGATTTTCATTACCATGGAGCTCATTTGCAGAGGGAAACCACAGAGAGAGGCACACCTGTGAGAAAATAAAACAAACTTCTCCTTACCCCTGGCTGGCTTCAGGACGCAAACCCAATGAGAGTCATATGCAGAAAGTGTTATACATGCTGCCAATATAACACAGAATAGATCAACAAAATGGCACCATTTTTTAACCAGCTGAAGGAAATGAATATAAACTCAAGGATGAAAAGACCAAATTTAAGTAAGTCTCATGGTGTAGCAGGCAACATCACTTATAAATTTTTGAGCACCTGCTGAAAGCGATGGGAGTCGGGGGCATTGGACACTTTGCAGGTCCTAGAGGAGAGACCACTACACAAGGGCTGGCCTTTCTTTCCCTCTTTGAGCAAATAAGAAAAATTATCATCAGCTCTCCAGGGGCAAACAGCTCGGCAAAGCCTGGGGACAGCTGAGACTCAGTTTTGCCTCCTAGCCAGGACACCCAGCCCTACGCACAAGGAGCTGGTTGCAATTTCTCCATCACTGTCAGCAGCACAGGAGAGTTCTCACCCGCAGAAGGGTGCATGTAGAATCTATAATGCCTCATTGAGTGACATGCAATTTGTAGCTCACTTCCAGGTCCTTGCGCAAGTGACAGTAGGTCAGTAAGAGCTTTCACCACTATTTGTTTGGGAATATAAATTCTTCGGTCTAACTCATTTTTAAAATGATGTTGTCAGGTGAGCAGAAATGGATTTTGATAGCCACTGTGTGGAACACAGCATACTAAATGGATGCTAGCTAATGTGTCTGAGGGGCTCCTCACCCTGCGATGAAAAGGAAAGGCTGTGTAAGTGAGGCTGGGCATAGGAGCTGTGAGAACACAGGGGTACTTACCTGCTCCCCCAGCCCAAGGAGAACCGAGGCACATTTGCTGTAGGGGAGGCTTTCTGTTTTTACCCCAGCGAATGCAATGATATTTATTCTCTACCTGCCTACAGCCAATTCACGATCTCAGATTTACAGAAGAAGGTAGATAGTATGACCCATGTCACACAAAAGGAGAAATGGGAGTACAGAGATGTTTGGTCATGCAGTAGACTGGGAGGAGTACTTGGAACAGATTCCCACATTTCCCATTTCCTGCAGAGGAAACTCCTCCAGACAGATCTGAGACCCCTTCTGAGGGCATGAATTAAAGCCCAAATCTTCTCAGCCACACCCTAGCAGCAAGTCTTCAGGACAGGCTCCATGATGTGGTCTCAGATTGCAGCAACGTGAGCAAAGCAAGGCTTTGTACTGTGACAGTGGCTGCCCATTGCATTTTGAGACTGTGCAGCTGCATCTTCCACTATCTGGGAAGCCTACCAAAAGAGAATTACAGTGATCGAAAAATGTGGCCAAGAGAGCAAGCACTGCTCTTGCAGGATAATTGCAAAGTAAATAAGGGCCCATACAACATTTGCAAATTTTACAGATTTTTTTTTTTTTTTTTAAAAAAAAGGAAAACAAAACTACTCTCATGACACATCTAATACATGTCTTTCCAGCAAGAGCTCAGAATCAAAAATAACCAAGTTAGTAATACTAGAACTAACTCTTTCAAATTGCATTCTGTTGTAATAAACACAACACAGATACACACTAATCACCCTACTCATTTGCATTTACTCTACCTATCTTTTTAACATGGGAGGTCTTCTGAACCCCGGGAAGGATATCGTTTGAATCTCCACCACAAGAGCTCAGCTGTAGCATACTAGTGTCTTGATAACAAGATAGTCTGTATTTAGTATGGTCTGAGTGAAAGGCATCACAAAGTACTCAGAAATGTCAGAAACAGACCAAATTTCAAATTCATCAGTACTGCCTTGCAGTGACTTTCAACTAACTGAGTGATGACTGTTTCCATAAGTGTCAAAAACCATGTAAGGTTCATTTCAGAGAAAAACTGCTGACAACAATCTGCAATCAAAGATTTTAAAAGCTGCTGAAATGTGCTGCATTGTCAAGGATCTGTGACATGCAGCCTATAGGAGCTGGCGGGACCTCAGCAGCAAGCAAGAGGTCTGCACTGGCACTAGGAGAAAGCCAGCTGGTGGGAGTGACCCAGCCCAGAGAAACAGGTACCTTTTCCAGAACGGGGCAACCTGACACCAGGGACTGACCCTATATGCCATCTCAGAGGTCTCACTATAGACTCAGGCAAAGTGGTTCCTATGTCTCTTGATTTTCTCTCAGACCTTTAGCCGCAAAATTCTTCAGAGTCTCATCAGCCTCCTCCTGTTTGTTGGCTGTGTCAAACCATGAGCCAGGAGAACAAGACACCGTGAGTTATGGGTCACCACTATCCCAGCAGCCTTAGTCCTTCCTCTTTCTCATGACCTGGCAACACTTTTTCTAGCTGTCTGCAGTCTGAAAAAAGTTGAAAACCAGATACAACAAAGTCTTTTTTGGAGAATAACTGGGAGAAAGCAACTGGGTGTAGCAAAAAAGAGAGAAACCAACAGGTCTGCAGGAGCTGTCGTTTCATCTCTGTTGGAAGGACTGGCACTCTTGCAGCTAAGATGAATGTGGACCTAACGTTCTCATTGCTCCTTCTGTTTCAAGAAACCAAAATAACAACAGGAACACCTAATTTCAACTGAAAACAACCAGGAAACAGTGCCCCTTACATTTGAACGTGGAACTTGGCTGAGTAAACTATGCTTTCATCACCTTCAAGTTAGACTATTGCAAGCAATACATTCTCAAGCTGGAGTTAACCACAAAAAGGCACTCAGAACCTGTAACTAGTTCATGAGACCTGTCTCCTGAGTTGCACATGCCAAAGAAAGCACTTCACACCAGTCCTCTGGATCCCTCTGGCCTCCCGGTCCAGTTAAACAACTGGCTTCAAGGATCTTGTCTTTCAGCTGTAAAACCTTGAAATGGTCTGAGTGTGGCTCACAGTCCATCTTTCTTCCTTCTTGTTCTCACTATGATCAGAAAGGGCAGAAGTTAATGTTTTCCAAAACACCAAAACAGATTTAGAATCCTTTATCTTTCTTTTTTTTCAGTGCTGTTGCTTGAGCTCCTACATCTCTTGTATGTTTTTGAAACATTTATACACACAAGGACTCTGAGAGTCTAAAGTGCACAAATCTTATGAGTAGGGAAGAGGTGTTCCCAGTTGCCGGGCTCAACCTCAGAAGGCAATGTGGTTTAATTAAAAATAAGAACTTAGTATCCCACCTCCCTGTGTTGTTCTTGGTATCAGAAACCAAGTGATAGGCACTTTCCCTGTGAAAAGATAAAGTAATTGAAAGCTCTCCCTTCCTTCTAAAGCTCAGGCAAGACGACAGGTTGTTGATTAGATTCTCCCTGGAGCTGACTCACAGCCCCACTGTGGAGGGTTCAGTAGTTTACTTGGCTTCTCTGCTTCATGCTGAGATACAAAAAAAAAAAGGTCCTTTGTGTGAGGAAGTATCCCAGAAGACAGGGGATAATTTTTCCAAAATAGTTCAGTACTGTAGGAGCTACATCCTTTCCATAATAGTCCATATGACAGGATTCAGCAGAAATAGTCACAGTATTGACTCTCACTGTATATTTAAACAGCAAATACTCCATAAAAACTCCAGTAGACGAACAGCAAATTCTGTTCTTGTTTTCCTTAAATTCAAACTTATTTTTTTTTTCTATTACCTGGAGATTTGACTGAAGGAGTTGTGGATGAACACACAGAGACACACAACTCCTCATATTGAGAAGAAGTGATTAAAAGAAAATAAAGTTCCTTGTAGACGAGGATTGTAGAACTCAGATATGAAGCAAACAGTACTGGAATAAGGAATAATGAAATCTACTGTATGGGAGTGAAAAGGGAATGTGATAGGACACAGAGCCCTTGCCACAAGGAAGGAGGATGAAGTTCTGGAAGCAGAGAGGCAGGGAAGGGAGATGTGCAGCAATATAGACGATGGAGGACAAGAGCTCAAGATGCGTGAAACACATTTTGCCTGCAAAGATGTTCTCTCTCTTCCCCGGTTCCTTTTTGTAGTTGTTCTCCACAACCCACACATTTCTTTTTGCCTCTTTCTCAGGGTCTTTTCCTCACATAACATGCTGAATTTGAAACATCTTGAAAACCAACAGAGACAAAAGTATCACCATTGCCATGGCTCAAACTGAGCAGAAAGAAATGTAAAGGACGGACTGCAAAAGCAACAGGATGTGTTTCCAGGGTTCCTATCAGAAAGGTGTTTTGATCAGGCACTTGTATGAACCTGAAAAATAGGGGTTTACCATTCTGCAAAATGGCAAGGTAGAAATAGTAAGTGCTAATCTCTCCTAGATAAGGCTAGTATGGTAGAAAAGATCAAACTCAGTGTATTTTTCCTGCTTTATAAATGTCATCTTCTGATTTTACACTGTACCTTTCTTAACAATGTGTTCAAAAAATCTTTCGAGAACCTTCTAAGAAGCGATTTAGATCTAAGCAATTAATTTGTTTCGAGAATCAAGTCTTTTTGTCTTACTCATGTCAATAGTCAAAGGGACCCACCCTGCAGTTCAAGAAAGCAGAATTTTACTCTTTAGTGTAAGCCATGTGACTGATTGAAGTGACCTGCTTTTCATACAGTGCATGTTGTCATGTTCCACGTTTGTCCCAAACCCTCTTTTGCAGTCCATTCAAAAAACTCATTTTAGTTCAATGAGGAGCAGACAAAATTTCTTCTGCGGTATTTATTGTTACAGACCAATATTCACTATACAAATAACAAACTGAAACTAGTATGGTAATGTAGCAAAAGCTGGGACCTTCTGGGTTGGTTTCCCATCAGGGAGTGCACATTGATGTTACAGAGGTGAGTAGAGCTGTCTTACAAGCAGCTGACCCACACTCAGTTCCCAGCTGGTGGAAACTCATGGTAGCTTTCTTGCAGTTACTCTGTGACCAGTTTTGCTCTCTGGGGGGAAGGAGATGGTGGTGAGAGGGAAACAGAGAGGGCAGCCAGTGTCACAGAACCTGAGTATTTTCTTTCTACAGCTTGTTTCATATGATCTATAAACTTCATTTTGTAACTAGAAGTGGTTACAAATGGATGATGGGCAAATCTGTTGTAGGAAATTCAGTCCAAATACCAAGTTATGTCTGTGTAGATCTGCCCAACATTTAACTTGAGAATGAGGCAGAAGACATGACTCCTTGCTTTTTGAAAGAGCTCCCCCAAAGGACCACTATATCACAAAAGCAACAACTGCAGAGCTTTTCTTTAAAGACAGAGCAGAGCTGGCACACTAAGCCAAAGAACTTACAAGATTAAGTGAAACAGCAGCATATGGTGAATTCTCCCATAAAAATTATACTCACTGCAAGGACGGACAGAATGTCACCTGGCGAAAAAAGGTACAAATCCCATTGCTTAATAGTGAATATCACTTTGAATGCAATAACCAGGAAAGATTATTACAGTTATAAGAAATGTCTCACTGTTGACGAAACAAAAATGCCAGGCTTAAGGCTGCAATAGGCACAGCACACCACTGCATATGTCTAAGGACCGTAGCACAAGCTGGAGTCTGCTGGACACACACCAGTAGTGGGTAATATAATAGAAGTCATCTGTGTCAAGTGGGGTTCCAGCAGCAGCTTTTTCATATAGTCTGTTCTTGTTGAAGCCAATGGGAAAGGCACTGTTGCCTTCAGTATCTAATTTTCTTGTTCAGAACAATTTTGGAAAGCTCCACTTCTCAACAACTGGCATCTGCATGGCATCCAAAAACACACCATAGGAAAGAAAACAGGGCAATTTGCTGTAAGGCCTGACTATCTGACTGAATGGATAGCAAAAGGATCATGTTCCAGCTGAATAATATTTAACATTTTTCTGGGTTTTGTGTAACTAATAGCAATATTTTTTGATTGTTGAGTATTGCAAATGGAGGCTTCAGACCAGTTCTTCATAAACACCTTATTCTATTATAGCAGCATGGTGGTGATAAGTAGTCCTAATAGGGGAATCTTTACGAGAATGCTAAAACTCACAGCATGGAATAGAATTCATGTCCTCAAACACTGTAAGTGGACCCTCCTATAGAATAAGGGCTTTTACAAATTACCTTCTTCCTCCTGGGAAAAGGAGGAACATGAGAAACCCCTTAACTACCACTACTGCTAAGCATGCACCTCACCTTATTTTCCAGCAGGAAAGGATTTAAGGATCTGCCTTTTCTTTCACACAAATTAATGATCATCTCTTTTATCTTTAAACAAACTTAGAATACACCCAAGGAGAACTACAAAAATATTATACTGCAAAAGCAATATTGACATAATTTTTAAAGCTGTAAAAGTCAAGCAATATGGACTGAAGATTGAAAAGCTGTCTTTACCTCGTCAGTCAAACACAGAGATTCATGGCAACACCTATTCACTGTTAACGGAGAGGCAGGGAATAATAGCTCTCACTCAAGCTTGTGATGTGTTATATTCTGGGGGATGAATAGAAATAGTGGATTTGGTTTTATTTCCTCTGCTTTCTTCTGAGATTAACAGTGAAAGGAATTAAAGACTTCTGTGCAGGATCTAACTGGTTCAAGTCTTTTTCATCTTGCACTCTTTATCCAAGTATGTAATGATAGCCAGTTATTATAAATACTTCCACTAACATTATCTTTGTAAATAACTTTAACCACACACATTTCATATCACATACATTGATTTTACGTGTGCGCATTAATACATGCACTGATAATCAAACGTTCTGTTTCTACAGAATTTAGCACAATCTTGAAAATTTGATACCAAACAGAAAACTTCGAGTTTGCAGCAGGTGTTTTTAGCCCACACCAAGAATTTCCATAGATAGTACTGCAAGAAGATTAGATGCAACATAGGAGGCACCAGAAATGAAGTTCAAATGTTCTTAACTTTGTTACAGATCTTGCAGCCTTCAAAGAATTAGAGACAAGACAACAAGCACATGAAGAGAGGTGTCCCCAGCTGTTTAGGTTGCTAAGATGGAGTGGGGAGAGTCCCCAGCTCTGCCTCACTGGGAATTTAAATGCAGAAGAGAGTGGGGAGAAGTAGGTTGAAACTTAGTTTTCCTATATTTGGGGGAAGGAAAGTTAGTGGAGGCACAATATAGGCTGTGTGAAAAATTATACCATTTACTTACTTTTCCTTGTAAAGGCTTCAATTAAAGCAGAAGTTTTGAAGTTCCCCAGTCTTCCAGCTGTGGCTGCCTTAACTGAGCATAGCCAAGCTGCTTTGTAGCTGGAGTGAAAGCTCATGTGTGTATAATATTGGTTCTCCAGTTCTTTTCTGCTGGATAATGTTTGCTTTTTGTTCTTCCCAGAAGAATCTGGAACAGAAAAGATTTTTTTTGTGCTCTGCACAAAAGCTTACCTCTTTGGTGGAAATTAAATGGGCTAAGTCCAAGGAAATTTATTGGGTTGTTTGGAGGGGTTTTTTTGTAAGTAGTAACCTATGGTACTTTTGTTTCTTAGGAAGCTGAGGTTTTTTGAGAAACAGGCGTATGAGTTGGCACCTATGTCCAGCACCCATCTCCCTTTGAATGTCCTATACACATCTAGGTGGGCTACTGTGAGGCTGGATTTCTGCTTCTCTCAGGACCCCTCGTCTCACAGGACACTTTCAGCCTTTGCTTTGCAGAGGATGCTTGGCCTGTAACATGGTGAGCTGCAAATACTTCCATTTTAGTAAGAAGTGGGCCCAAAAAACTTGTTTCCTGTGGAGCACTGAGCATCCCTGAGTTGTCTCTGTGCTGTTTAGTAAACGTAGTTCTGCATTCACAGGGCAAGTTTTCTTTGTCTAACTGCTTATTTTCATGAAATGCTTAGGAACCTAACATCTCAGAAGCTTCTGTGCTCTCAAGTCTAGTTGAAGTTGACTGACAAATTCAAAATTAATGTGGAGGAAGTAGTGGATAAACAAAGTGATGACATAACCCTCAGGGGAACAAAACTTCAATGTGTATTTCAAACACGGTCCCTATTGCTCCGCACTGCTATATGGGAAAAGTAACATCCAGGTCGTAGGTTTATACCAAACAATGATCTAACGGACGATGATTGCAATAGACAAATGCAGCCTTACTGATGACATTTGCTATTTCAATCATATAATTATGTATACAACCCAGGAACTGAGATGCCATTGAGGACTGATGTTCTTTAAGTGAAGGAAGTTTACTATTACTTTAAAAAGAAATATAGTCTGAGTAGAAATGAGATGTGGTTATCTCTCAGAGGCTTACCTTTGTGTTGTGTTTGCCTCTAATTTAAAATTTTTAACATATACTCTCTCTCCCATGGAAGCATAATAGCAATATAAAAGCCAGTTTTACAATTTTTATCCTGTATCTAAATCCTCCCACATTCTGCTTGCTTCTTATATAGGACTTTTTGCCTGAACTTTTATACAGTATACATTGCCCTCTCTCACAAATAAACACCCCACCCCTGTGAGTGGAATTTCAGCTGGGCAGGAAAAATGGAAACTTCTCCTAATGGAGAAGGGTTTGTGCACGTCTCTCTGTGCCACCACCACGTTGAGGTTCATTGCTGTGTGAATGCAAGCAGTGAGCTGAGCAACACGCACCACCAAGCTGTTATATGGAATATACTGCACTGGCAGAGAGCTAGGAAAATAATGGGATGGGGTTCAGGTTACCGCATCAGCACTTCCCTCAAGCAAAAATGTAGGCCACTGGATCTTAATAAGATAGATGTCCCTATTCACCTTCACTGGCTTCTGTAATAACTATAGAAAGGTAGGAAGTTTTTTGTAGCTCGAGTGTGAATTTAATATCCTTGGCTCTTGAGTTCCCTTGCTAATTACAACTCACTTAATTTACACTAACAGTTAAATGAGAGTAGGAAAAGCTATCACAAGAGGAGCACAAGCCACAACTGCAGAAGTAGCAGACTCATAGCACCTGCTTCTGCACTCTGTGAATTAATAAGTTCTTGGGCTTTATTGCAGGCTGGCTCTGTTTAGCTTAGTGCTTGGCAAAGGTGTTCAATATGTATTCAGGAAGAGTGTGTGAATCAGTTTTCTGGCTCCTTTCAAAGAGTTTCTGCTAGTCAGAACTGCCTGTACACATCCAAAAGCTAGAAAGCTCCATGGACCTTTGGCAACATACGATGCAAAGTGAACAAGAAAATAAGCTCCAGAAACTGAAGCTTCTACAAAAATAATGTAAATATTATGTGACAATTGCTGCAAAATGAAACTTTGCACATCTGTGCATCTTTGCCCTGATTTTCATTTTGATGTAGAGGACAGTGTGGTTTTTTTTTCTTTCCTTCTTTAAAAATCTGAGCCTTTCAATGCTGGACCTAAAATTCTGTGTAAACTTCTGATGTTGACTTCTGCAGTCATGGAAGGGAAGCTGTTCAGAAGCAATCAGTAAGGTATCAAAAGATTTCATCTACTAGTGCTATGTAGTTACAAACAACAGGAACAATGCCAAACAGTTAAAACAGCCCTTTGTGTTCACAGTAGGCTAGAATAAACTCTGTTTTTCATTAGGCAAAAATAAAACATCCTAAAATCACTCTCCCCCCCTCCCTCCCTGAAGTCTCATACCTTCTAAAAACATGATGTTGCCACAACTTTGTTCCTACTTACTAACAGCTTGGGTAGGGAAAATCTTCATTGGAACTGGTCTAAATAAACATACTACTCTTATAAACTCAATTCATGCAGGAGCTGAAATTTTTTAAACTCTAGCTGATTAAAAAATACCTGACAGGTACATAGGTTAAGCTTACATATTTCGTTCTACAAATAATCAGCTTTATATGCCTTGCTTAGGAAAACACAACAAGCAAGCTTTGTTATTCGTTCTCTCTCATCCACGCATTTAATAGGAAAGACAAGAAGTGCCTATTTTCCACCGCAGTGACTTACGCTTTCTGTACAGCCCTCTGACATCCCGGCAACTTGCCTCTACATGCTTCAGAAACATCAGCACATAAGCTCGTGGCAATAATCCCTGGTGGGCTACAAGTGCTAAAGGGTAATACCATCACACACTTGATTAGAGCTGAGAGGTACCGCTTCGCAGAGGGAAACAGTATACCCGCTGCTGGGAAGCCACCAGCAGGGAGTGACATGCTCACCCAGTAAAGCTGTCCTGCTGTATGCTAAGTGAAGAGCTGATCCGCTGTCTGCATCAGATGGTGTCCTACAGGGCTCTCTCATATCATCTGACATGGACCACTGGGAGATGCTGCAGAGGACAACCCCAGTAACCACCAGAAGGCAGTGCTCAAGGAGACCTTGAAAGCAGGAATTAGAAACACATCTTCCCACATACAAATGCTATAGGCAGATCCTTTGCTTAGGAGGAGACTTGTGTCAGAAACCAGCTGGTAATACATGATCCAAGCTGTCTAAATTTATCATAGGAGAGGAGATGTCAGGAAACAGAACGTGCCTGAATGTTTGGTGGAGGATACAATGCTGGAATGGGAGCATCAAGTTCAGCTGACTATTTACAGTCTCCTAGAGACAAGGAGCCTGTGAGTTTTGGAGTGGT
This sequence comes from Caloenas nicobarica, assembly GCF_036013445.1. NCBI lineage: Eukaryota > Metazoa > Chordata > Aves > Columbiformes > Columbidae > Caloenas > Caloenas nicobarica. Next base: position 122,733,560 of record NC_088245.1, on the reverse strand, counting down.
GGTCACTGAGATGGAGACAACAGTGCAGCTGGGCATGACTGGCTAATATGGGGTCTCTTCAGTCTGATATACAGCATTAACTCCCTGTTTTACCTACAGCAGTATGCTCTACAGTGTGAGGGTTCAGACTTAAGTGTCAGACCGGGATGGGTAACTGGTTTTCCTATCACACTCTCTCTCAAATCCAATTCCTGTATTTTTGTAACATGAACTTGAAGGGATGGAGCTAAACTAAGAAAGAAAGTCATATTAGGAGCATGTAACTGAAAGTATTTTCCCTCTGTTTTTCCTTGTCCCTTTCTCTTGATACATTTCTCTACAGAGAGCTACTTGCTATTGCAGGAAAGTATGTTGAGTTGGCTATAGCTTTTGGAATTGTCTTTTGCCTCTCAGACCCCAAAAGGGACTTGTTAACTGCATCTGAAAAGCAGGTGGGAACTGTGACGAAAATAGAGCTGGGGCAAGGAGGAGGATCATCTTTGTCTCTGCTAATGCCAGAGCTGTTTCAGAAACGGTGCACCTTGGGCAAGTATAAATACTCTTCTCCAGACCTTCCATTTGTTTTGGTGTGCTGAGAGCTGGATGTGATGGAGATGGAGTGGAAGGAGGAGAAACGTTGCAAAATGATTTGGTGCTATAGGGCAATCTTCCTTCCTTTGGGAGCTGCTTCTGTGGAAAACTGGTGGAGGTCAATCTCACATGGGCGCTTATGAAACACTATCGGTATAGTGATGAATATCCTTGGGAAATAAAGGTTTTCTTTTATTCTAACCCCTAATTCTAAATATATACTTTCAATGGGAGAAAACAAAATGACCTGTGTTGTAGAATTGGATTTTGGTGAACATAACAGCTCCCAACCCAAAAAGCACTGGAAGACACTCAGGAGCTATGGTTCCTTGTAGACATGGTTAACATTTCTCATCTTGGAAAACACTTTATCCCCTCAAAAAAATGAAAACTACACTTTCTCTTCCGCTATGGAATACCTTGCAACTTCTGCTTGTAAGGCAGTAAGGGGCTAGTAAGGCAAACTGGCGAGGAGGTAAACACGACGAGAATTTCACCTGGTCTCAAAACCATGTGAAGTTGGGGACAGATGCTCTCTTGTCAGACAGCAATGCATTGCTGAGTGGGAGCAATAAAGACAAGTGGCTCAGTGCAGACTTGAAGAGTCCTTTTCAGACGTCTTCCTGATGGACAAAAATGAGTGGCCTGTAAAACGCTTCCTCGTACTTTTTTCAAATTCTTGCAAGTACAGAAGACAACCAAGTACTTTCCCAAACACCCACTAGATGTCAGTGTGATCTGCCGGTTCCAGTGGCCGCTGCTCGGGCCGCAGCGCCCGCCCTCTGCCCACGGCCCTGCCCGCACCCGCCGGCGCCCCGGGCGATGGGGCTGGGGCTGGACCTGGGGCTGGGGCTGGACCTGGGGCTGGGGCTGGGGTTGGGGCTGGACCTGGGGCTGGGGCTGGGGCTGGGGCTGGGGCTGGGCTTGGGGCTGGACCTGGGGCTGGGCTTGGGGCTGGACCTGGGGCTGGGGTTGCGGCTGGGGTTGGGGCTGGACCTGGGGCTGGGGTTGGGGCTGGGGTTGGGGCTGGACCTGGGGCTGGGGTTGCGGCTGGGGTTGGGGCTGGACCTGGGGCTGGGGTTGGGGTTAGGGCTGGCTTTGGGGCTGCAGCTGGAGCTGGAGCTGGAGCTGGGGCTGGGGTTGGGACTGAGGTTGGGGCTGGGGCTGAGGTTGGGGTTGAGGCTAGAGCTGTGGCTGGGGTTGGGATTGGGGCTGGGGCCGGGGCTGCAGAGCACAGCCCTTCCAGGCCCAGCCCCAGGGCTGAGCTCTCCTGTCCTGGAGTTCCGCAGTTTTTCAGGGAAAAAGTATCTTGGGCGGTCTCTGTGTTCACACCTTCACGAATCCGAAGTCAGGGCTGTCAGATGGATGCGTAAGGACTTGGTGATGCCTTTGCCCTGTTGAGTCTCATAGATGTGTACCCCTTGCTAAAGAAAATGAGGTTGAAGCATTAAGCTGCCTTGGGAATGTTGCAGACATCAGTATCTGAATTGGAAACTTGTTTGTTTACCACCAGGCTGCACCATCATGAAGCATTTATTAAATGACTTATTCAATATTCTTCTTGAACATGAGGCTATTAATTTTCACTCTATTTTGTGAATGCTGTCACCAGTAAACATCCTTTAGGAAATGCCAAGTCTGCAAAAGGCAGGTCTTTGCATTAGCCATTAAGCTCCCTATCCCTGCCTCCCCAGAAAGGTCATGGATGTTTCGGCCTGATGTGTTTAGTGCAAATCATTCCAAAGAGAGACATCAGCCCAACATTGAATCCAGATGTGAGTTCAGAGTCACCCAGCCTCTCTGTCCGTGCTCACAGCTGTTGGAGCTTTCCTGATCCCATGTTCTGAGCCTTTCTCAGTCACAGACGTTTCACTCTTGATTTATTTTCAAAAAATAAAAAAATCCCACTGCCACTATATCATCAAGTCTTGGCAGATCTATAAAAATCTACTTGCTATACTGTTTCAAGGGACTGTCTTTTGCAAAGAATATTAATATTCCTGAGGTTTAGTATTTTACAAAAAAATCCAGAGCAAACCATTGTCGGTGATGAGGCAAGAGAGAATGCCTCCTTCAGATGTTTGATATACATCTGAACTGCAAGTTTGGCAGAGCCTTCATAAAGCCTGAACAAGTAGGTCAGGTATTTGAACATTTATCTATTTTATTTATTCTGTGATGGATGTACAGGGCTAGCATGAGATTTTTTTTAAGGGAAGCACAGTGCTGTTCAATGTAAAGCGGATTAGAGGATGTAAATTAAAACTGAAATGCAGCAGGGAACCCAGCAACAGGTCTTACTAGGGTAAGCCAGATTTCCACCCTATTGATCTCATCATTACATAAAACAATATTAAGAAAAATTTCTTAGCTGACTAGTCTTACTGAACTGTGCAAGAATCTCCCCAAGGTGATGCACTAGGTCCCACTGCCTGACTCACTGAGTAGTGCAATGGACAAACCACTAGCAAACCTGGGGAACATTTCTTGGTTGGCAGAGGATGGATCAGATGATTTAACAGTCGTCTTTTTTTTTTTTTTATGTCCCTAAATTTGGATTTAAAGCTTTCTGTTTCGGGAAACAGCAGAAGTATATGACCACCTACTTCTGGAAACATACAAGATACTGTACTCTGAAACATATAGAACATTAAGAATTAATAATTCCCTAATATATCTCATTAAAACTTGTTCTTTCCATGTGGCATGGAAACCTTCTTCTGCCCATCATAAGACTGATACGTTCATTTTTTTGGACTCTGAAACCCTTTGTACATGTGTATTACTAGCTACAGCAATGCACCATCATATTGCTGCAAAATTAATACAATACAATAATATTTCTTGTTCCTAGTGTTGCTGTGACATCATTTTTGGGGGGAGGATTTTCACGCAGAGGAATGCTATGAACTATATAGGCTACAGATGTTGACTCACAATGTCTGTGAAACAGCAGGTATTGTTATAGTTATGAATAATTATAACAATAAATCATAGTTGTTAATACGGTCAAGAATGGACAAAGTCAAGTGGGGGAAAGTATAGTAGTATTTTTCACTGTGTGAATGGACTAATGCTTTTGTGACATAAGGCAAATTGACTGCTCTGCCTCACTAGATGCTGCTAAGTGGTGATAGCGTTGAGACCCAAGCTCAGCTGACTTCTCATGAATTGCCCTTGGGCTGCTGCCAAAATGAAATGTTCTGCTTCTGAAAACCAATTCCAGCTTTTGCAAAGAATGGAGGTTAAAATGGAGAATGGAGGAATTTTATAGCCCTATGGAGTGCCAAGTTAGCCAGTGATGGGGCTGCTCAGGAACGCTACTGGAGGGCAGAGGGTCTTCTAATGGCTGAAGCACAAATATCTGGATTCTGGGTTTGAAGAAACTGTATTTGAAACTCTTTGGCCTGCATCTTTGACTGGAGGACTTGCTAGAAGGTGTGTTCTCCTGGAGAAACTTAGACATTGCACGAGGGCAGTACTCTTCCGTCATACGTTCAGTTTATTTATTTCAAAAGTGGAAACCAGCTGAAACCGAGTGGTTTGCAGTGGGATATGTTGCCTGAGGACAATGGCTGGGAGAGAGCTATCGCTCCTCACCCAGTAGGCTTGTACCTTAAACAAGGAGCTCCAGCTGAGTGCTGCCTGTGCTGCTGTGGCGTCTGAGCCTGTGGAATTTGGGAAGGGAGAGGGCGCACGCACATGGGAACAGCTGCTCTTAAAAGTCTTTGAAGTAACTGTTTATGGGAGTGACCTGCAACATATTTAATGCCATCAGCAGAGAAGAAGTGAGAAATGGAGCAGAACTTACCCATAAACTCTCTGCTCATGTTCTCAGATGTCCATCCAGGATTTAACTCCCTGTAAGGAGCTAAGAGATTTTTATTTCCCCCAGGATTTTCCACCCTTTAATTTGGAGTCATTTACTTTAAAACGGACAGCTAACGCATCATGGCTATCTCCCACTTATGCTCTCTGAAATGCTTCTTGGAACTACCATATTGCACTATCTTAGAAAGAACATGTTTGACAAGCCTTGTACAGCACCACATTTTAATCTGCTCTTGTCAACCACCACTTCAGTTAGTTCAAGAAGATTTGAAAAACCTTTCTTTACGTGAGTCCCAGGTGAAGAACCCTAATCTCTCACACATGTACACAAAAATGGAAGGGGTGTGTGATTTGTTTGTGTTTTTTTAATGTTGTATCCAGTTATAAAGCAGGCAAGCTCAGTAAGGTGTGTAGCACATACGTAGTTAACGACGAGTAGAAATAGCTCCTTTCACTCTGAGATGTCTCTCTTGCTTCAAAACAGCCAAATAATCTTCACAGATGTCCATTGATTGACTCCTTCCAAATCCTTTTGTTTTTTCTACTAGCTCCAAGCATTACTTGCAAATAACTTCTTAATGACACCTCCGACCTGCATTTGATCAAGTTATTAATACAGAGCTACTTTTAGTTAGGTAAAGGAAAAGGGTCTTGTGAAAGGGAAAACCAAAGGAAAATATGTCATTCTGTGTGAGCTCTTATACACACATACGTAATAAGCTCTGAACATTTTGTTACCAGATATATTTTGTTGCAAAAATGGATTTTTATAACATGCCATTAGTGGCCTGTGACTACAGCTGTCCATGGCCATGTGGCATTGTCACAGTCATATGGGTGACAGCAGTCAAGCAGTTGGGCTGGTTAAATGCTTTGAATAAACTTTTAAAATTAAAATGTTGGACTCTTCAAAGTAAGAAGAAACCCTTGCCTATGTTTCCCCATTACATTTCTTTATTTATTGGTAACAGAGATGGAGAACATCAAAGTAAAACTCTTCAATTAACATTTTTGCAAAGAGAGTGAATGGTACAGATCCTTTTCCACCTGCAAAGTGCCAAAGTTGCTCTGATTTTGCAACCTCTTCTTCTGCCCTTACCCTTGCAGCCTAAGGAGCACTGTCTGTGCAGTTCCGTCTTCTCCTTGCAGCTTGTGTAAAGTGGTTCCTTGTGATTTAGGGCCTGGAAACAGAATCAGAAGGGAGCGGAGCAAGGCAGCTGCTGGGCTTCAGCAACACTCAGTCCTGCAGAGGCTCCTGCCAGGCAGCTGCTGGGGAACACGGACAGTAGCTGCACCACATCTGGGAGAGCATGCAGTTGTCAGGAGGATGATCAGAAACAAGGAGAGTGGCACAAGGAGATGGCTTTTCATTCAGAAGACTACCGGCATGAGCATCTCACAGGCTTAATTTTTCCAGCGTGAGCCCTTGTGCCCAGTCTTGTACACTTTAAGCATTTACTGCTCTGAGAGGTAAATATTATTTCATATTTCTTCTGGTTTTACCTTCCTGAGCTTGTTCTCCGTAGCATAATATTCCTCAGGGAAAGGTTAGAGCTGTACACAGACACCTCCCCACCCATTTTTCACATTCCTATTAGGTACAACTCCTAAAATGGTTTTCTCATTGTGTTTAGGCTCTGTGCCATTGTGGAGTGCCCAGAGACCTAGCTGCACTGTACCACAGCTCTCCTTTGCCTTACAGAGCCAGGTTTTCTTCTAGAAGGGAGGTGTGGGCCAGATTGATGAGTCCTTGGTCTCACCTGACTCTGGGTGGTATAAAAGTCTAGGCAAGGAGCTCCCTAGACTCTGAAGTCAGGAGCAATCCCAAGTCCTGCAGCTGAGAAACAGCTTATGTGGCTCAGTTCGAAATCTGTTCTCAGCTGTGTGGCATGTTTCCCTGTGCTTGTACAGTGCACCAACAATTTTCTCTAAAAAGTCATTTCCTTTTCCTAATAGGAGCAGAACATCAATCTTAGAAGTTGACTTGGATGACAATATCTGAATGTTGATTTTTCTATAGAATATGATTTCTTAGAAAATGGCACCTCGAAGAAAATGGAGGAACATCATTTGCAGCTAAACTGAACAGTATGCTAACAATGACAGTTATAAGTTCTGGGATGCAATACAAGTTTACAGACTTCGGTGCATATTTAATCACATGGTAACTAAGCCACCAATTTCCCCCCGCCACAAAAAGTGTCAAGCCAACTATTAGCTATTAGCAAAATAGCTTTTATATCAATAGGAGTTGCCTCAGGGTATCAAAACTATGCAGAAATCTGCAGGTGAAGACCTTATATATATTTTTTTAATAACTTAATCTCTTTGTAGATTATCTGAAAAGTAAAACCAATAATTTCTAATATAATTTCTGAATAGTATCCAGTCTATAAACTATATCACCAGCCTCAGAAAGTCAAAATGCCCATTAAGGTTGGCAGTGCTTGTTAAATACACAACCAGTCAAGCTGTAGCACACAGGAACATGAGAGTAAAGCTGGAAATGATCTCAGTTTTAGTTCAAAGAATTGCAGCACTGTGTTCTTCTATATTATCTTCACAGGTACCAATCTGGTTACAGTTTGTGATAAGGACTATGCAGAAGTCTCCTCTGTGAGTAACTTCTGAGGCAAAAAATCAGTTCTTGTTTGGGTTATTCTTAAAGGTTATTGAATAATTCTGAAAAGTAGTTCCAGCTGTATCATCAGAGCAATCTTCTACAAGGGGATATAGGCACATATGAGGGTGTAATGCTGTAATCATTGCATTGCTGTGCCTAAAATTGATAGTTATTTGTCCATTTTCTGTGAATCTTGTACAGAAACTTTCCAGTCGTATCGGTTTGTTATTGAGGACAAGCCTACACCGCATGGCTAAAGATTGCTGATGATGAAGGAAGCAAGGGAGCAAAAGTAGCTGTAGAATCAGTCCTGCTGACTAGCAGGGTCTAATTCCTGCCTTTCAGCGATCCATATGCCAATGGAAGAGGAATCCCAAAAAGAAAACACATCTCTGAGGTATAGCTAATAATCCTCATGTTACATGCTGAAATCAAGCCTGTTTTATGGTGATCCTAATCTCAGTCCGCCACTTCCATCTAAACGTTGTGCACACGTCGGTACAGAGGACAGCTTCCTGCACTGCCCAAGGGCCAGTACCACAGCAGATGAGTGCGAATGTGTTTGAGCTGTATTAATCTATTTTCTTCACTTTTTCTGTTTTGTTTTTGGTTTTTGGTTTTTTTAAAGCATTTGAGTCTCAACCTAAGCAGCTATTCAGACTGTTGGCATAGTTTGAAGGTTCCTCCTTTTACAAAGACCATAGTATAAACATTAAACCTGTAATTATATACAAAATTAGATGCTGGGCACAAAGCCTATCTCTAAATCAAACTGGCGTGAGGCAGGGTGGTGTTACTGGAACAGGCTCAAAATCAAGTTATGAACCATGACTTGGCTCGAATTCTCTCCCTAGTCCTCAGTCATTAGGTTTGATATATACAGGAATTTTGCAAGGACACACTGCAATTTCCAATTTATTTTTGATCAAAGTATCTGTAGAATGGGACAGAAAAGTTTTGGCAAATCAGAGACAAGTTCTGTTATCACTGACATTTTTTTAGGACTAGAAATATAACTATTCCAATTAAATTTGCTAATAATTGTCTTAGGAAATGTAAATTTGAACCTTCCTGGTAGATCAGACTGACACTTAATTATGATGCAGCTATATTGGTGATCTCCTGATCATTGCCACTTAACATGCTTTGGCTCACAGCACAGACCAGTCTCTGAGTACACAAACTGGTTTCCTTTCGGATTAAGTGAAACCAGACAATGTGTTCCAGTGTTGGTCTTAATGCTCTCCAATTATTCCTACATATTCAGTCTGTGGGCCCAGACTGAAACTAGCCTGGAGTAAATTCCCTTGAAGCATGTATCATCTGCACATCAGATACTCAGCACTATTTTTGCACTCTATAAATCCACTCTTATCAGGCCACATGCTTGCTAACATAGATGTAGACTTAGATTTGCAGTTTGAGAGTTCAACAAAACTCGCTTGGAGAATATTTCTGAGAGTTCTTCAAATTCAGCAGTACAAAGCTCTTGGCTATGGAGTTGTATGCCATTGGGAGCATTTTGTGATTTAAAAGCTGTCTCTAAAACATGTAGAGTTGTGCCATGGTGTTTGTTCTTAGAATTTGCTAAAGATTGAAGGAACCAGAATTGAAATTTGAGTGTGTGAATTTGCAAGTTGTCTCTTTTGACAATTGATAATGTATTACCACCTAATGACTTCTGCTTTGCAACTGGTGCCTGAGAAACACAACAGGATTTCAGTCTGTAAACAAAGTTTAAAGGCTTGGATAGAGAGGATAAATGTCCAAAAATAGAGGCTGTGTGGCCACATCTGAATATATAGCAACTTGTTTTTTTAAACTTCTGGTGTTCTGGTATCAAAATTTTAAAAGAATGGGATAGTTTGTAGAAACATACAAATCCTTTGTATTTTAACAGATGAAAAAAGATGATGAGGGAGAGAAGCAGGGGAAGAAAGTGGACAAAAATGAGGGAAGTAGGCACTTGTATCTTACAGTAAAATTGGGGCAAAATAAAAAGACCAGAGGCAAAAGCAGCACTTTGCTCTTTTTTTGTGTCTCTGAATGCCAACAGAAGTAACAGTCTTTGTCCTGTCCCCAATTTTTGTCAGCAAATATTTGAGCTAGTTAAGAGTCAAGTGTAACCACGGCACTGGATACAGAAGCTTTCAAACAAGTCAGTCAGTCAAGTATTTCTGGGCATGTGATTCGACACCATGTTGAGGTCTTATACATGTGAAGTTCCCTGGTTGATGAACTAAACAAACTGGATAAAATAGCAGGTAGTTCAGACATTCAGTTCTTCACTTCATATAACCCAAAACTTTCATGACCTCCCCATCCCATACTTAGCTGTAGTCACGCCATTAGCCAAGAAAGAGCAAAGGGTGTTTCCTAAACACATTATTCCCATACTCTGGATAATATGTGCTCTGATTATATATGCCATATATATATTATATATATATATATTATATATATATAACCAAAGCATGACACCAGAAGCTTTGCTGACTCTGGTTTTACCTGTTTCAGTAGGCAGTTAGGTGACATTGATAGAATCTTGAACTACATCCTCAGCAGGCAGGAATGGAATACAATGGACAACTTTATTTTATGTGCTATCACCACCATCAGGTGATCAAACAATGTGCACAACTTACGAGAAGGATAGCCTCAAATTTACAACCTGATTTGCCATTCACTGAAGTATTTTTCGCCTTTTCACATCAACTTGCTCTGAAATTAATAGATGCCGAATGTACACTTCTGTTCAGAAGATAAGACTTTTGTGAAAGGCTGTGGCTAATCGCCATAATTGGCTGCAAAACTCAAATTTTTATCTGTGTGGTAATAACAAAATGCCTTTAATTTGGCCAAGAATTGATTTTAATAACTTGTCTGCTAAATAAAGCCAATGTAGATTAAAACAAACAAAAAAAGTCTTTGTTTTTCCACAAGTTCTGTGTCAACTTGTTAGAGTAACTCTAAGAATTACTACTGTAATTGTGTAAAGCTTGGGCTTTCATCACAGATGTGATAATGTCACAGACCTGGACCACCCCGTCAGCTTGTCAGCTTTAAAATATTACTTCTGGAATAATGAAAAATTGCTAGCTTCTCCGTGTGGCTTTTTGATTTATGGGTAGTTCCTTGGAGATTGATTAGTTGTTTTGTTTCGTTACCTGGAATGAATGATGAATATTTTAAAAAATACTTAATGTTGGATCCAGTGCAAATGAGATAATTTTACAGTGACTTGTTTAGTTGTTTCCAGAATAACTGGACATTATTACCTGCCCACCATGCGTGAACTATAGGTCTCTGGAGGGGCTAAACAGCTTCAGTTGATGTTTCCTTAATACTTCAATGTAGTTCATCTGCAGTGTTCATACAGGAGCTTTTACCAGATGGTTAACTAGCCCTGTAATGACATTTCACATTTTCCATCTATTACTCGCCAATGGAAAATGATGCAACTGGATTCGCTGTTTGCCGTGGCTTATGACTGACTCACTTGTGTACCTATGCTAAAGAATCATGGCCAAGTGGCCCAGTGAGGTTAAATTGAAAGAGAGTTTGCTGTTACTTTGAGTGGGCTCAGTACTGACGTCTACAATATTGATGCAAATAACTTGCTCTCTTTTTTATTATTTAAGAACAAGTCCTGGGAAACAAACTGGGCTTTATCGGGCTTTTCCTGAGATGATTTAGTAAATGAAGCAGTTAGATAGATACCCTGAGAGTGATTTTTTAAAAATTCTTGAAGAACCCATTAAGATTTGAAACTGCTTTTAAACCTCTGGTTCTGCAGGTGGAGGTGAGAGAAGAAGTAGTAGTAGTTAGTTGCAAGGCCATGAATAGCTGACCTTCATTTCTGAAAAATGTATTATACTATTTATTGAATTCCTAAACATCAAGGCAACTTTCTCCCCTTTCCTTCGGCTTCCCTGACCGCCACTGTGTTGTTTCAGCCCCCGCAAGGCAGCCTCCTGGAAACAAAGAGCCACCTCGGGGCATTGCCTGCAGCAGGGAGGCACCACTGGTCCCCAGCTCCTCAGTTGCTGGGAGACAGCTGGGAACAGCGGTCAGATGTCTTGCCTTTGGTGCCTTATGGGCGTTGGGGAGGTGAGGGCAACATGTAATCCAAACGTATCTTCATCTCCGGTGGGCAGTATTTAAGTAGGGGGTTTTTTTAAGAGTTTATTTTTACTGGAGAGTTTAATAATGCTGCTTTTACAAATGGACCTTTTAGATACACAGTGTCCTTGTGTCTGATAAGCTATTGGTATTTTATTTGTCACAAAACTTCTTCAGTATGGAGGGGGTAGCAGGAAGAGGCCGCTTTTGAGAAGACATTCAGAAAACTGCTGTTTCAAAACATAATCTTGCCTGTGTGCTGTAAGGAATTATACACCAGGAGCTGTAGGCAAAAAGACTGCTTTCTGTTCCAGCTATCCTTGTTATTCTCTTCTGAATCCACACTCTATCTTCTTCCTTTTCTGTCTCTATACAATTTCCAGTTTGACCTTGTCGTCTCATCTCTGGGCTGTTCATGTTTGTTGAAGGCTCCTACACCCACGTTTGTTCTATACCAGTCTAGTTTTGCCAATTCTTGTCTTTCCTATTTGACCTTCATCCTTTGGCCAAGTGAAGAAAGATGCTAGTGCAGCAATCGGTAGCGTCCGATCTGTTGGTGAGAGCTCTGAGGACTGGCTAGTGGAAACGCACCTGGACTGGACCCCTGGGATCATAGAACCCAACCTCCCACAGCTGCAAACAAGCATGAAATAGAAACTTGGTCTGGAGAGCAAAAAAACCCACCAAAACCGAAACCAAAACCAAACCAACCAGCCAAATAAACCAAAAAACCTGCAAGCTCTAAAGTGTTCCTCAGGACCCTTAAGCAAATTTCGTAAGTAAATACAAGAGGACGAGAGGAGACTTGTAGCAACTTCGGGTATTACAGAGTGTCCCAAGAAGAGAATGAGGACATCACCAATGGCTTCGGACACTGCTTTAAGTGGAAAAATTTCCATAATCTGAATAAGTGGACCGTGTATCAAGTTGGCAAGGGAGGGAACCCTACAGGACAAAGCCTTCCTCACTTTCTGGAGCTTGCCCAGATTGCTGGGTTGTCTCAAGAACTCTCCACTTTTTAGTAACCTGATCTAACAAAAACCTTTTGTTCTAACATTTCTTCCCTGGCTAATGTCTGCTTTGCAATGTGGCTACTTGACATGTGGATTACACTTCTCTCCAGTTTTCTTTCTTTGCTCATTAAATGTCTGGCCTCTTACAGTTTTCTTGACTTGAATCTTTGGGATCTTGCTGAACACAGGTATCTGTAGGAGTCTATATAATAAATATATGTGCCGAGAAATCATTCTCTTATGATGGTAAGGAAATGGGTGAGAGGTGACTGCTGTTTACTATTTGAATTGTGCTACTTTATTATTTCTGTCAGTGTTATCTCCACCCCTGTCTTCTCCGTATAGGCTTGTTGGGCCACGATTACCTACTTATTGTGTACTTTACCAAATGACTCATTGGAGTCTTTCAGTGTTGCTGAAGTCTGTTATGAAAATTTGACATGGTAGAAAGCAAAGGAAAGATCATATTCAGAGTTGCACCATATTATTTCGATGTCAGAAAATCAAGCTTAAAGGAGACCCTTTTTCCACTTTTCTGGAAAAAAAAAAAAAAGCTCATTTTTATTCATAAAAGAGGCTGCTTCTTTAGCTGGAAATAATTTTTCCCCTCTCACTAGGAATATAAATAATTCGAGCAGAAGAGAACAGAGAAGCCACATTAATCATGTGTGTATGGATATATTTTATTTCAAAATTATTTTCTTAAATCTAAAAAACATTCATGGCTGTCTTATTCAAGTACAGTAGTTTTCATAATCTAGTGGACATATATAAGTATTTATTGCTTTCCCTAGAGACTTGGGTTTAAAAACATTTTTCTTTTTAATATCCAAAATTCATGTAAGGTTTAGGATTGACTTAGGCTGAAGCCATAATTCTTAAAACGCTTGTGCATATGCTTGACTTCAGGAATGTAAGTCTCTTTCAGTTCAATAGAACAACTTTGTCTAAGTTATATGCTTAGAGAAGATCAAAGCCTGAACCTAAATTTCCAAATACAAGTTACAAACATTAGTTATAATGATCTAAGCGATGGGGAAAAAAAAAAGCTTTTTTAAAGAGCAACTCTAGTTTCAAACAAGTAAGACAGGATAAACTATAGGTGAGAGGTGGAGCCTGGATCCGTCCTGGTCCTGTGAGTTATCCCTACATGAAAATCAGTATTTGCAGAAGTGGAAGGCAAAGCAGGGCAATGGAAACTGGGAAAGATGGCAAAGAATGGAAAAAAAGCTGAGCTCAGTGAGGCTCAAAGTGTTTCCAACTCTTTCAAATGAGTTTTATGCTGTAAAAGGAGGTGAAGAACCACTGCTACATATAACTCTCCTGACTGCTAGTTCCTTTGAAAGCCCAACTTTGCCATGCTTGTAAAATTTTCATTCATGATCCCATTGCACACACTGAGAAGTGTTGGTAAAAAAATTATTTTGACTTGAGAAAATTGCAAGGGCCTGATAGCCATTGTTTGGAGATGCACAGTGTCTTGATGGTCTCTACTCGCTTTACTGTAGGTCCAAGCAAAGCAGGACGGCTGTAGAGCCTCTGTTTGGTTCTGCAGTGAGCAGGCAGGAGGTTTCCAGAGGCACAGAAGGGGATTAAGCAGACAATTACTGCTAGACGCCCCGGTAGAGAGACATCCTTTCCTCTTTGTGTTGCTCAGAATTTTTTCCATCTGCCTTTTCCATGCTGATGGCACAGTGAGGTTATCAGAGAGTTCATGTGGCTGCTAAAGAAGTGCAGGGCAGATTTAAGGGAGAGGGGTGCTGGAAACTTTGAAAAAAATTAATTTCCTGTTGAAATATGTTTTGTGTCTTGGTGAAATACCAGGACCTGAACATGCTTCTGGTTTTAATAAAAAAGTTTAGGGTTTGAGTTTTGTTTTTTGTCAGTTGAAGAAAGTTCAACCATCTCCACTACAAAGCATCTTCTCCGTGTGAGGGAGCAGATGGAAAGTTTGTTCCCAAATGGTGTCCAGGGATTTTGCAGTAATGGATGGTCATTGTAACTGCTCTCCCGTGGAGATCTGAGCTGCAGGGAAGGCAAGACTCCAGAAGCAGCTACTGAGCACCATGCATGGTGGTGTAAATTGTGATGCTCCAGAGATACAGCAGGAAGAAAGAGTCACTGGATGCAACTGAGGGAGACAGGTAGAAGGCTGGAGGAAGAGGAAAAGGGAGTATCTCTAAAATCATGCAGCAGCAGGAAGAGTATCTGAAGGAGTAGAGATGGGACCACACAGACCAACAGACACTCTATGGGATGCCAGTGACATCCTGGAGTAATGACACTCACCCAAAAAAGTGTTTTCATACTTGTCTTATTACTGTAGCCTTTATCGCTAACACCATCCACATACATTTCAGTCTCAGGGGAGAGAGACCATTATCATAATATATCCTCAAAGCACAGCAGTAAATATTTTCTCCACAGCCTTTATAATGCACAGAGAGCCTTGGTATAGGCATGAATGATGTGCCAATTTGCTGTTTTCTTGCAGGGTCTCCCTGGGATGGGCTTTTTGACTCTTCCCTCACCACTGCTGCCCCTAAATTGCAATTATTTAGACACCCAAACTACTGAAACCTTGTATTTTTCCTAAACATTTGCAATGCAGTGTGAGCAGTAAAAGATTCTGAATGCTACAGGTCATGCAGTGCTGTACTCAGCAGTAGTACTTATTTCTTAGTTCTTTATTAGAAACAGCCAAATAAAGCTTGATGAAAAATGTATTCAGTATTTTAGCTTTCCTAGTTACTGAATGCCTATTAGCAATTATTTAACACTTACTTGTTCTAATTTACTCAAAAAAATATTTTAGTATTTCTCGCAGTCATGGGATTTCTGGAATAGTTTGCTGTAGCCTTTCAGTACTTAATATTCAAAATTTGAAATCTATAGAGCAGTTGAGGCTTAGCAGTTATATTAATGTATATTCTCTTTTACATCAGTAAGCAAGTGCAGTTTTCAGTTCTGGGTAGGAAATAAAGAATTTGAAGCTTCTTAAGGTTTTTATTTCCCAACAAAAAAAATACTTTTTTTTTTTTTAATAATAACAATAAGTAGCCAAAAAACTGAGATAGGCATGTGCTACTCTGTATTTAAAAATGAAAAACACAAGCCATTTCCTCCTAACCCTTTCAGAGCTATAGTTACAAATGTCACTGTAAGATTTGTTGACTAAAAGCATGGAGTTTCAGCACATTTACAGGGAATAAGAGTGTGATAAGTGTGATCACATTGTTTCTGGGTTGTCCTTGCCCTGGCTGAAATGCATAACTTTGAAAATTCTATCTTGGCTATGCAAGTTATGGAACATCATCTACAGGGTGGAAGCTCAAATGTGCAAAGCAGATTTTCAGCTGGTGTGAACTGTCGTGGTGTCAGTGAAATAAATAAATTTTTGACAGCCTATATTAGCTGAGTTCAAGCTCCTATTCTGAGGTATAAAATTTGGGAATGCCAAAAAGCAGAAGTCAGGAGGGTGATGGAATTTGTTTACAGCAACTTGTTGCAAAATTCATCTGGGCTCAGAAGTAGACGCTTTCTATTTTTAAATTGTGGTAGTACCCAAAAACCCAAACAGACCAAAGTCACTGTTCCTACTCTGTATCTCTAATTTCTCAAAAGAGACAGCCTTTACCTCAAAGAGTCTGCAGTCTAAATATAAGACAAAGGATGGAACAAGATTCACGGACATAGTGAGGCACAGTGATTTCCCCCCATTTTTGCAGCAGATCAACATCAATGTCAAAAGTGGAACCCAGTCTACAGATTGCTGGGGCACTGATATTCCATGCAGTGGACTAAGGTTGTGTACTGCCAATGACAATTTTGAAGCTCATTGGCATACAAATGAAAAAATGCTTAGGTAGTTGTATTTTGGATCATTCGTGTCATTATCTGGGAACATGAGGGAACAGAGAATCAAAATTATTTGCCTGAAGGATGGGTTTGTTTTGCTTTATTACTGCAGTGGTTAGTAATTCTGAAAATGCAGGTTAATGCATTGTGGACATGTTCAGATCCTGAAGTGGCAGAATTGTATTTTAAATGCTGCAAAATGAGAAGGATGCATTTGGTGTTGAAATATGAATGGAGGAGAAAAATCTCTGGCTTCCAGCCATCAAAGTAAGGTGAGATAATTTCACTAACTGGAGGGGTAGGTCCCCAGTAAATGATTCCTACAGGTGTTCTGCCAGGGGTTTCTTTCCCCAATGTGGAAGCAGTCTCACACCATGCTCGCCAGAGTAATTAATGTGACAATATGTATTTGTTCTTCGGAGCCATTTTGGTTTTCACTCCTCATCGGCAAGCCTAGAAAGAAATTCTTGAAAACACACACACCCACACACCCCTAAATAAATTGTAACTGTCTGAATAATCTCTTGTGGAATTTCTATGTTG
The DNA here is from genome assembly GCF_036013445.1 of Caloenas nicobarica. Lineage (NCBI taxonomy): Eukaryota > Metazoa > Chordata > Aves > Columbiformes > Columbidae > Caloenas > Caloenas nicobarica. The sequence goes on along the minus strand of NC_088245.1, from coordinate 122,717,000 downwards.
GAGAAGACCAGTGGTCCTCCTTGTTCACACTCATTCTGAGAGTGGTCAGGGGCCAATGGCATGAAGGAGTTTGAAAATATCCTAGCTCAAGCTGTTCATATAGTAACAGCTCCTTATTACTTAGACCTTGGCTTATGTCCTGAAATACAACACTTTATATACCTTCCAAAATGTGCAAGTCCTCACTAATGTGCCTCTGAATGTTTTTATTATTCATGTAAATCACAGGCGACATGCTGAATGGAAAAAAGAAAAAAAAAAAAAAAAAAAAAAGAAAGAGCAAGTCTAAATGATAAACAAGTTTGGAACTGAAAAGAGCATGAATAAATGAAAAGCCTTCTGGCCCAGAGCAGGGTAGGGACTGTTCCGTGAGTCACCGATGTTTTCCTGAAACGATGAAGTGTATCATTATGAGAGGAAGAAGTTGAAATGAGAATACAGGAAATAGAGTGGGTTTTATAAAGTATAAAGAATGGCAGGTAACTATATTTTGACACTGTGTTTTATTACAGTAGAAATTATGCTATTACTGCAGTTCTTACAGAAGTTCATCACTGTGATACCACTACTGTATTTATTATTATGAGGAGCAGATTAATCAATGTGTTAAACATCTGGTTTGATAATTTTCAAAAGTTCTTGAGTTTTTTAATCCCAAAAAAGGGAAAGTGCTGCTGTCCTGAAAATATCTAAGATTTACTAATGGTCAAAAATGTGATAAATGGTAAAGTTACTGCATTCATCAGTCAACCACCCCAAAACATTTGCAACTGATTATATATTTCAAAACTTGGCTGGGAGTCATGAGGTTCCTTGTAAGTAACGTGCTGTATAGTGCCAAATGTAGGAAAACTAGAAGGTACTTCTGAAGCATGTGTTGAGAAAAAAACTTACATCTTGTTGTTGTTGGTTTTGTTGTAATCATAATAATAATAGGACAAAGGTATGGGAATAGGTTTTGACTGGTAATAAGCCATTCAAGGAAGACCACAAAGTTACAAAATCGAAGATGATAGTAGAAATATCTCATGTATGTACCATTTCCTATTCTATTGCCTACCAGTTGCTGTTAAACCATACTGAGGTTGTGTCTTTTCCTGCTCTCGCTGGAATATTTGTCATGAGAATGAGGTGCCAGAACCCAAAGGCTTGTCCTAGGAGAGAGAATAGTCAGTCAGAGTTTATTGCAAGACTCTCCACAAATGGTGGTCTTTGAGTAAAACACATTTTTCTTCCTCCCCTCTTTGTTTTTTGTGACTCATGTTTGGTATGTCTTGGCTTGTGGAAAAAGTTTGCTACTCCACACATTGGACATCACTCATTCCTTTCCCAGCTCTATTACACCTTCTTTCTCCTTCCTTCCCCTCACTAGTTCTCCTTCAATTATGTCAGACTCCCCTCCAGACTTTGTACCATAGACACTTTTTTTCTTCCTGATGGTTGGTTTTGCCCTGCTGCATTGCCACCAGCGATAGAAGGAGAAAGCTGATCCCCCTGGACTATAGCCATGTGTATGTCTCACTGCAATGTTTCTTGGACACTGGGATCTGCGATGTTGCTGGTTTCTGTCAGTTCTGCTTCAGTGGAGGAAAGTTTTAAATTGCTGATACTTTTCAGGTTGTGCCTTTCCTATTCTGTGCTGTTAGTAAATTATGTTGCCATTTCTAGTCCAAGAGGGTGGGGCAAGGCTTGGGACATACTTCACAATTAGAGTTGTAAAGAATATTTCAAATAATATGCACAAGTTCATCTGTGTATTGGAAATATGTGGGATTTGCATGTGCAGTTTTCTCCGGGTAATTATGATTCAACTTTTGTTATCTATGATGCACATTTTTTTCATAAAATTCTCTATATCAGATACACTTTTTTACAACTCAAGGAAAGACTTTATCAATTACTGTCTTGTTTGAGTTGGACTATATTGACCAGATGTCATTAGACTAGTATTCTGACCCTGTGATAATTTATTATCACTTGGTGTTTTTTGTTTTGTTCCCCTCTGCTCAGGTACTCCTACTACATTAAAGTGCTCTCCAATCCCCTACTTGTTATCTGTTACCTCTGGTTCCAATCAAATCCCCATTAAAGACAATATAAATATTTTCAGTAATATCAGAGTGCTTGGAATTGAGCCCAAATCAAAAGAGAAGCAGACGTTAGTGAGCTAAAAACTCTGTCAGATATTGGCCCGTGGAAGTCACAGTCTCACTGCGAAAAAAAACAACCCAGAAAAGAACAGGTTTGTAACTTTCGGTTCCTTAGCTTTTTGTGTTGCAGCAGTCATGCCACTTGTTGTGGTTTGGGTTTTTTTGAGTGTGTGTTTTGTATTCCCCTCCATATTGGGCAGCTGGTTTTACTTGAAACTTCGCTGAATTGTGGCCATACTTTCATACCACTCATCTTATTTGCAGGAGCCTAGTGTAAACAGCAAGCTAGAGACTTGGTGTGTAGACACTGTATGATTTCTCCTGCTGTACAGCCACAATCTGACCCCTATTTTTAAGCTAAATCACTGGCCTGGACTCAAGGGAGGAAAGCTGCAGAGAAAAGAGATGGTTGGCACTGCAGTCATATCCAGGAAGCTCAAGTCCAGGCAGAGCTAGCTTGCTCATAACATGTGAACTTGTGTGCCACCTTTTGCATGGACAATGCAGACTTCTTGCCTCACTGAGCTCTTTAGTCATTAATAAGCAAAAAGTTAATAGGTCCGAATGCAACACAAGGCCTTCATCTACATTAAAGTTTAAAAGTGTAGGCAAAAATAGTCTGGAAGGCAATGAAGAGGAAGCTGTTTCTGAGGAAACCTTTGCTCCTGGTTAGGCTGTAGTGATATATCACATATTTCTCTGGGTGCCTCCATGTTAACTCCTGCAATGCTCATTGAAATTAGTCTAAATTAGTAGTTAAAATTATGGGGACACCATAAGTCACATTTAAAGTGAGAACGTATTGGGCAATGTCATTTAAAAAAAAAAATACTAAGAAAAAACATGTCCAGTTTCTAAGATGCACCCAAATGAATTTAGTTCCTGGATCATGACAACCAATAACTCATAACAACTATCTTATATCCTGTCTCTGAGACAGCTTGGTTTAGTACATAATACGTGCTATTACATATGTTGAATAGCTTCCTAGCCTTGGTTGTTGTCTTTAAGGCTGTTCAGCAGCAAAAATGCAGATAAATGCAATTTAACCAATTGCTTAGAACAAAGAACAACAGAAACAGATGCTTCCAGATTCTTCATACGTATTCTGTGAGGTTTTTTTCTTGCACTGCATGCTATAGGCACTGAACTTGAGGAACGGGACATGGAAAATACGGCTATCATTCTTACTAACATGATTACAAAAATCTTATTGTATTAGCAGCATTCCAGTTTTACTTAGAGAGTGCTTAACTGAATTAGTAAGTTTTATTTTCATGTGAGATGCTATCATTATTTAACCCTGTAATTTACTATGAAATCCTTATTGCTTTGTCACAGGAGTTTTATGATCAGCTTTTTTAATGATAGAAGTTGCCTTTGCACCAAGGGACTTTTTTTTTTTTATTTAATCATGGTCTTAAGAGATTTGAAACTTCAGGGATTAATAAAGTATCCCCAAAATCATAAAGCAAATCACAGCATACCAAATCATTTTTCCTTTGAGACCGGTGCCAAACATTTTCTGTGGTGTTCCAGTGAAACTGGACACTTCCAGCCCAATGGCTAGTAAAGTCAGCTAAGAAAAGAGAGTGACTATGTGACCAAACTTTTATTTTCAGTGCATAGCTGGAATTTCAGCCTCTCTGCTCAAGTCCTTGCCTTTACAATTTATTAGATGTTTTATGTAGCAGATTTTATTGAATGATTTAGGTAGTCTTGACTTGATCCTTTCCAAATGTGTTCAACAGTATTCTACTACATGCAAAAGTGTTTTTATATTCTCACTTTCATGTAACTAAATCTCTGAAATCTAGATAAAGTTACCCGCCTGCTACATATACTGTTTTACTTTCAGAATTCATTTGGAAAGCCCTGTATGGCCTGGCCTCTGCAACCCTTTCCAGAAGATTTAAGATTATAAATTAGATTGTCCTACGTGCGTCGGCATTTCGAGCCGGAAGGCATGTGTCTGCCAGCAGGAAGAAGAGGGGCACTGGAACCCCCAAGCTGACAAAGAGCTATTAAGCTCCTGGGAGTGTGAAGGTTAGGATAAAAGGAAATGGAGAATATTAAAGATGCAGGAACTACATTTTCCAGAGCATATCTTGATTCCATGGTGTATTGATCTGCAGCCCTGGATTTCATCAAATGTAATACCTCATCTTCAACATGCTCACGGGAAAGGACGGGGGAGCAGGGGAGACAGACTGGAGTGGTTGCTCTCTGCTAAATCCAGGGGTAGCCCTGCTTCTGTACTAAGTGTGTGTTACAAATCTTTTGATTTGCATTCAGTCACATCCCTATTGCAACAGAATTTCTAACCTTCCTTCTGAAGGAAGAGGAGAAGTTTTTTTCTCCTAAATAATCTTTTAACAATAATTTCCCTAGAAAGCCGGTTTTGATGAGATACAGAATCCCTCATGACACCCTGTACCTCCTTTGTGAGCCACCAGTGCCAGATCAATGGATATTTAAAAAAAGATGTTGCTTCAGTATATAGGAATGGCAATTCATGTATTTTTACGTGTTATGAATCCATTATCTAATGGTAACTCCCAAATCATAACAAAGTTAGAAGCAAGTTTTAATCTGTTCTAGTTATTTTTCTTTAAATTATTTTCTTGTCATTCAGACATGTAAATTTGTTAACTTTGCACATGCATAGTGCATATATACCCATCTGCACGTATTCTGCATGCCAATCGGAAATAACATGGCATTATTTATTGAGTTACATTTCCATGAAAATTTCATACCTTTTTTCTTCCTAACAAGTCTAACTTAAACCTTAATTTTTAACTTTAACCTGGGTATCATTCTAATTTTCAGTATAATGGATGAAATTTCTGTTACTTGAAGCTGAACATTATAAACAGTACACATCAAAGAACTTTCTTGGACTTTATCAACGCTGTCCATTTAGTTAGTAAATTTATACACAATGCGAAAAACATTCCTACAGATGAAGCCTGAGCTGAAGAGAAAAACAATTTCCATTTAGTTCTGGAAATCAGAATCTTCTCTTACAGATTTGACCAAGTGTCTTTGCAATACGGAGAACACATTTGTTTATCAAATGTACATAACTTCTTACAAGGAAACCTGTTTGTGTGCACATAAGAGCCACTGCAGACTGGACATCTGTCTAGCCTGGTTTCCCACCTCTGTCAGTGGCCACTAGCAGATGCCCAGCAAGTGTAGGAGAGTGGGCTAATCCCAGAGAGACACACATCCGGACCTTCTCACAGCCTGAGGTCTCATAGTCTCCAGTTTGGACACTTTTTGAGTCAAAGATAGCACCAGCATTGTGCTTGATGAACTTCCATTTCACTAATTTGCTTAATAGGTCTCTGAAACCGTGCTAGTTTGTGAGCTCCCACAAAGCTGTGTGGCAGCATGTTCCACAGCTTGTCTGCAGGTCATGTGAAGAAATAACTCCTTTGTTGTGGTTATGATGCGGGCTGGTTTTGCCCTGTTTTCTTGTATTACAGTGGCAATCAATAATGTTGCATAGTCACTATCCTCACATCACCTAGAATTTTATATATGGTTTGTATAAAGTTAACTCTTTTCTCTCCTACTCTCAACTCCTCGCTCATCAAGGTCACTCCTCATGCAGAGAATCTCTCATATCATCTTGACCTTCTCCAAGCCACCTCTAGTTCTGAAATATCTACCTAGAAACAGAGACTAGAAACCAACACTACCCCTGTAATCAAGATGCAGGTGCGTCGTGATTTTCTCTAGAGACATGGTATTCTGTCGTGTTATTCTTTTCCTATACTACTTGCTTTTTGACTGCTACTAAGCACTGGGCTGAATATCAGGGCTTGGAAATCTTTTCCCTGAATAGTAGTGGATAGTCTGAAAACTATCATTTTATATGCAAAACTTGCATGTCTTTTTTCCCAAGAGTATTACTTTACATTTCTCTGCATCAAATTTAATCTGCCATTTTATTGCCCAGTTGCTCAATATAGTGAGGCCCTTCTGGAGCTCTGCAATTGACTTTACTTCTTAATATGCTGAATAATTTAACTTTCATGCTGACATTGTCACTTTATTCTTCATTCCCTCTTTCAGCTGATTTCTGAAGAACACAGGACCTATCACAGATATCAGAGGAACACAACACTTGACCTTCCTCCTCTGAAAAAAAATATAATTTCTTTTGTTTTCTGTGTTACCTTTTCATTAGTAATGTAAACATATCACTACCTCCCCTCCTGTCCCATGGTAATTTGATTTTCCCTAAGAATACTTGGGGAAAAATCTTGTTGAAAACTTTTTGAAAATCCAGACAGTCTATAGCAGCTGTGTCTCCCTTGTCCACATTGGTTGTCTCAGGTAATTCTGAGAGATCTGCGAGAGATCTGTGTGACTTCTTACTGTAAAAGCCATGTTGACACTTTCCTAAGAAATCAGTTATTCATTCGACCATTTATGCATGTATCCACTAATTCTTTTCTTTTAGTTTAACGTTTTGATGTAGAGTTGATAGCGGCTTTAGCTACATATCTCCAATTTCTGATCAAAACTCTGCAAGACAATTTATCATCTTCTATTTCTCACTGAAGCTTCTAGTGTGTGTAAACTGAAGAAATGTGAACTCAATTCCACATAGACTCTGTCTAATATATCTCTAACATGAATTTACATGACCAATTAAAAACGTCAATCTTCCTTCTCTGTTGATGCTACATTGAGGTATGTATGTGGAAAACTGTTAAAATCAAAGGAGTGCTGAACATATTTCCTTTTCCACTGGGCATATCTAGACTAGCAATCAAATATGTGTTGATGAACTAGGCTGAAGAAATTAAATTAGAATTGTATTTGTATTTGCTTTCCTGAAATTTCCTTCCTAGTTTAACATCTAAGCACTAATGTGTCCAGTATCCATACTTTTACGATTCAATGGTTTCATAGTTTTTTATTGCAGCATTGGATTCCTCCAGTCAGAAATTACCAACTTGACACTGCTGAAAGGGTACTTGGTAGAGGGTGGAGAAAGAAAGGAAACTATGAAATTATTTTCCACAGCCAGAATTTGGGGGCCAGATTGATCAGTGCAAATAGATGACTATGTGTCCTCTGTTCTCTTTTATGTGCAGTGATATCAGTGGCAACGAGTTTCACTTCAAAGATGGAAATTTTACAGTGAGGATTGTGAAACACTGGAACAGGTTTCCCAGAGAGTTTGTAGATGCTCCATTCCTAGAAACATCTAAGGCCAGGCTGAATGGGGCTCTGAGCAACCTGATGTAGTTGAAGATGTCCCTGCTTATGACAGGGGAGTTGGACTAGATGAGCTTTGAAGGTCCCTTCAAATCCAAGCTATTCTATGATTCTACTAGCAGTAGTGTGAAGCACAGAAGAGAAAGTGTCCCTAGCTTAAGTTCAATTAGAAAAAAGAGAAAGCCAGAAACAGGGCATGGGGAAGATAACATTTAACATGCAAACAGTAGTAAGGGGGTGATCAAACAAATGCATTTTGTAAACCAAATAAATTTTGTCTTTGTTGGGCATGCTCGTTTTGAGTTGAGTGCTCCTTGTCTCTTCTAATGCATAGCTTGTTGCCAATTGATCAAATTTCATGTAGGTTTATTATCATAGTGGCTGGAGGATGGTGATCTTACAAAACTGTTCCCAACTAATACTACGTGCCTCTGGAGTAGCATTAATACATGTGTGGACCTCTAGTGAAATGCACGTAGCAGATAGTCAATGACAGAACCCTGCCCAGAGTAAGGGGGTCACGTCTGGAATATCAAGGCTCAGAATAACGGAGCTCCTTGAAGACAAGGTGAAGAATCATAACTGGATTCAGTGGAAAGAGTGCAGGGAAGGGGACTTTAAGATGTAATGTAATGTAGCTAGTGTAACTTTTAGAATATTTATAAATGGCAGGATTATGGGACAAATCCAAGGGACGTTATTTACAGAGCCTAATCTTGCTTCCCTTGAAATTGTGGTAAAACTTGTATTGAACAAAAGTTCTATACTGTTTTCTTACATTGCACTCTCTGTGATGACAGACTCTACTATTTTATTCCAGTTGTTGCTTCAAAATGCACATGATAATATACGACTGCACTTGTTAAACACAAACATTTTAAGAATCACAATAGACTAGCAAATATAGTTTTTACAGAAATAAATTTACTGTGTCATTTAATTCTACCATGCTAAGCTGTTTTCTGTTTAAGCTCTCAGTGTATCACTGTGTACAATAACAACAAAAAGCAGGTTGGTGTATCTTTATCTTAGAGTAGTTCTTTCCAGTGAGTCTAGTTGACATCTTTAAGTAACAGTAATGCTACGGGTGGTGTTTTCATGATTCTAGCGTTAAAGTACATTGTTTGACTAGGGCTTCCTCTTTTAGAACAATGAAATTTTCAATCTAAATGAAACAATCTTCCACTTACTTACATTATGCTCCTCTAGTAATTCCAGAGGCAATACAGAATAACATTAAAGGCCTAAGGATTTAATTCATAAAGCCAATTCTGGTCACGATGAGCAGTAATCTGAAAATTGCTTTAGTTTCACTTTTTGATTACTCTTTAGCAACAACACTTGACAAAAACACATTAAGCAAATAAAAGATAAAAATAAATTCTAAAGACCTTGTATTTTGAAGTTGTAGATAGTCATCACTGTGAAATTAAAATTGTCTTGAAGCACAAGCATACAAGGAAGATCTTGAAAGTACATAGCCTACAATTCAAAAGCCCTTTCAGGCATTTTGAAAATGACAAAAATTCTTAAAGCATCCTCACTGATTTCTTGATTGTTTGGTTTGGGTTTTTTGATTGTTTGGTTTTTGGTTTGTTGTTGTTGGTTTTTTAAATCTTAAACATTTGCAACAAAGATAGTAAGGGGTTGTGTTTGGTTTGGTTTCTGGTTTGGCGTTTTTGTTTGGTTGGTTTTGTTTGTTTGTTTGTTTTCAATGTTTCAGTGCTTTGGCCCTATACCTACAGCTGATCACCTATGTTAGAAAGGAGGATGTTTCAACTCAGGCTGGGAGATCACAATTTCAAAACAAACTAGAAAATGTCCAGGAGCCATTCTGGTATGCTATGGTATTCATTTCAAGTAGCCAAGGTAGGACTGTCAATTTTTGGTGGTAGATATTTACCCATTGGTGGGATAAAAATGGCTACTGTTTCTGTAGACTTCTATCAGTGGGATGTCACTTGTAAATATATTTGTCACCCATATCTATGCTGTTCTATTCTTGTTCAACCCCATCCTTTATTTCACTAGCAAAATTTCTTATCAGCATGTTTCCAAAGTGCTTTTTAATTATCTGTGGTTGCTAGTGCTGTCCATTTTTATTTATTTCAGGTTACTTGACTTCTGGAAGAAAATCTATGTTTTCAGATATTTTGGAGCTCTGCCATAAAGGATACAAGGTGAAAGGGGTAAATGTCATGTTTATCAAAAACACCTTTTTCAGTTGAATTGAAAAGCATGCCAAATGTTTTCAGTATTTCTTGTCTTGCAATAAATCTACGCATCATTCACTTTTACAATTTTCTTCTATTTCAGTCAATTATAGCTTTTTTGTGTGTTTTTTGAACCTTTCCAGATTGGGTGTGGAAAGCTGATGGCTTAAGGTGGATATGGCAGGGGGACATTTCTGGAAAAGGCTATAACACTGTTTTCTTCAGGGCCATGGCTACAACCCCATATATTGTGTATTTTCTGCTAGAACTTCTATGCCATGTCAGATTATTTATCTTCCTGGTTGTCCTGTTCTATTTTATTTAGTGGTAGAGGGGATGCAAGAGAGAAAGAAAGAGCAAGAGAGCAGTTTAGAGGCTTCATTATTGCTATTATTGTAATGAAGTGTTTAGATGAAGTACTGGCCCTTTTAAGATACCATTTTCAGCAACGTAAATACAAATGATCCTTGTGCTGAGTATAACCATTACGAAGAGTACTCTCAAATGATTACTTAAAATAAATGTATAATCTTTTAATCACTCTTAAGTTTACACATAAGAGTAATTACTCTGGCATGAATCCAAGTAGTCCCTATCAAGGCATGTTATTAATGCACTAGGTAGCATAGCTCAAACACTGTTATGGATTGATAGAGCTCCATAGTCTAAGCCTACAAGAAACTGAGGCTATCTGCCATGAAACTCTTTCCCAGTCTAGAATAAGACATTGGAATCAGGTCTAACAGACAGAGGAAAAGTCAGATTTGTCAGAAGTGAAAAGAGTAGTCTGAATGCTTCTCTTTAAACCAGTGGTAAATTTAATTTTAACTTAACAGAAGCAGAGAAGGATCGATTCTGAGCTTCTCTGATAATCCTTCCTGTACTCTGTTGCCAGATTTGCACATAGGTTTGCTCTTTTGTTGTAATTAGGGATTTTTCTGGCATGTGGGAAGTACTAAGAGCGAAGACTGTTTCAGATTCTCTAAAAGCAGCATTTCCAGAGTGTATTTTTAACTCCTGAAGGATTTCACATCAGGCTGTGTCATTGAAGTAGAGCAGCATTTGTGGTGGAAAACAAAACATCATCTGCATGACTGAAAAACAGAGATTGCTTAAATAAGAGATCTTTCTTCTCTCCTGAAACATGGAATAGCAGAGTATCTTCTATAACCACACATATGGTTATATCAAATTATCTATGTCTATTTCTGTATAATTCATTGGATTCCTCTTCATGGGGATGAGACGGTCCGGTTCTAATTTGATCCAGAAGGTTCCTAAATCTGCTCAACTGTTTGAATCGCTAAGTCCTGTCCACATCTACTGAAATGTTACAGAATTGCATTCATAGATTTATTGGAGGCTGTGGCCTTCCTGAGCACTGGGTCTCTCTTGACCCCACAACTGCAGCAGCTCCTTCTCATATGATATGGGAGACCTGCTCAGTTTTGCCAGTCAGATAGGAGAGTATCTGCTTCAGTAGCTGAATATTGAATGCCTTCCCAAAGCATACACTTGGGTAATTAAAAAAAAACATTTTAAAAAAAAAAAAGTCTCTTTTCCCCATAGGAGTGACAGCGGCAGTGATGGACAACTGCATATCTAAATGAGAAATGGTGCTCTTCTCCTGGCTGTTAATAGTTCTTAAATCTGAAGCACTGACCTAGTCTATGTCACCCAAGCAGCACACACAGGTCTTGGTTGTTTGCAGTGGTAGAACCTGAACTTGCTGTACATTGCTCAGGTCCTGCTGCGTAAGTTGGGGGTACTTCCTTAGCTCTCAGGAGTGCTGTGGAACTAAATATGTCAAATCTTTCCCAGCAACTTGCTTATTTCATAGAAAATGCTTTAGACATCTGATGTACCATGAGTGTAGTTTTGTTATAACATTCTGTCATTTGGCTAATATAAAAAAAATCTCTATTGCTCAGCAACAGTGTCTTCTCTTTATCAGTCAGTATTCAATTAAAAGAACCTTTAGCACTTACTGCTCCCAAAATACAGGACGTTTTGCTCTGTACTACTAATCCAGCTTTCTTGTTCCACTTCTTGAATATTCTGCCTCTCTTATGTATTAGCAATGCATAGCAACTTTTTGGTTAAGTTCATACTTTCTGTGAGATAGTTATTTGCACGAATATTAGATCCATCTTTGAAGAATTATCCTAGTAGTTTCCCTCTGGCCTGATACTTGTTTTCATTGAAGTCTCATTTTGCCTCTCTAGCAGATAGTTCTTTATTTCCTTTTGGTAATTGAATTCATCCCCCTCTTTTCTAATTTCTAAAGATTTCCCATGTATTAGCATGTTTGATACCTTACAAAGGCCAGAGTAGATAAAATAGATTTCCTTTGTCTAGAAAATCAATTATCAAGGAGTTTAAAATACCTGGCATGATCTCTTCAATAAATTCATGTCATATAGTTTTATATCTTGTTGCACTTTCCTTTTAATTATTCCTTTTTTCAGCATTTGTTCTCTTATGTGTTATTAAGATTGGACCAATGGACTCAAAGATGTCCTGGTCTGCCATCTCTTCTAAAATACATATGCCACTATTACAACCTCCTGTTCCACTTCTTCATTTGATCTATCTGATACAATTTTTTCCACTGGAACTTCAAGTTCATTTTCAATGCCATGGTCATTTCCATTTCTATAGTCATCTTCCCATGTGGCCTTTCATTATCAACAACAGTGTTTTTCTCAGAAGATGAGGCAAGATGTGCAAGTTCATCTGAATCTCAAATGAACAATCTTTAATGCCTGAGTTTCTGTCAATGGATGTGATTTTTTGTAGTAGATGTTCTGGATGAAACTTTTACTACTTGTTTTGTTTTGTATTCTTTTCCCAGAAAATTTGCATCAGCTTGACTCTTGGCAATTCTCACTTTGTACTTACACTTCCCTACTTAGAACACTGTTCTCAGCTTTTTAGCCTGCTCTTTACTCTCCATCTTTGCAGACATCTGCATCTACCCTCATTTTGGAAAACAATTTTTTAATTTATCCATTTGGTCTGAAGATCTTCATTATGAATATTTTTCCTTAGACTAGATTACAGACTCAGGCCACTTTTTCATACCTTTGATTTAAAGAAATTAAAAGCCTCCTCCATACTGAAGTCCCGAAGGTCTTCAAATGAAGTGTCTTGACTGAATTGTCTTAGGCCAGTTGCTTTGAAACATTGATCTTTTAGTAGCCAAGATCTAAAATCATAGAATCATAGAATCATTTTGGTTGGAAGAGACCCTCAAGATCATCGAGTCCAACCATAGCCTAACTCTGGCACTAAACCATGTCCCTAAGAACCTCATTTATGCGTCTTTTAAACACCTCCAGGGATGGTGACTCTGCCACTTCCCTGGGCAGCCTGTTCCAATGCCCGACAACCCTTTTTGTGAAGGAATTTTTCCCAATATCCAAACTAAACCTTCCCTTGTGCAACTAGAGGCCATTTCTTCTCATCCTATCACTTGCTACTTGGGAGATGAGACCAACGCCCTCCATGCTACAACCTCCTTTCAGATAGTTGTAGAGAGCAAGAAGGTCTCCTCTGAGCCTCCTCTTATCCAGGCTGAACAGCCCCAGTTCTCTCAGCTGCTCCTCATCTTGTGCTCCAGACCCCTCACCAGCTTCGTTGCTTTTCTCGGAACTCTCTCCAGCACCTCAATGTCTTTCCTGCAGTGAGGGCCCCAAAACTGAATACAGGATTCGAGGTGGGGTCTCACCAGTGCCCAGTGCACGAGGACAATCACTTCCCTATTCCTGCTGGCCACACTAGTTTTGATACAAGCCAGGATGCTGTTGGCCTGTTTGGCCACCTGGGCACACTGCTGGCTCATGTTCAGCCGGCTGTCAATCAACGCCCCCAGGTCCTTTTCCACCAGGCCGCTTTTCAGCCACTCTTCCCTGAGCCTGTAGTGCTGCCTGGGGTTGTTGTGACCCAAGTGCACTTGGCTTTGTTGACCCTCATACAACTGGCCTCAGCCGATCTATCTCCTTCATTATTTTCTTGAAGGTTTCCACCCTGTATTTCAGCTTTCTCTCCTTTTATGGAACAAGAAGCACATGGAGTTTTCCTCCATCTCAGTGTCTCACCATGCACTCCCAGAACAGGATGTGCTTATCTTCCTCCAGGATGTGAAATATTTTTTTAGGAAAGTGAACTACAGGCAACTTGGCTTTGGTCCCAGACGGTGGTGAAACACCAATTCTGCAGGAATCACAGGGATTTAATTTTTCAGCTGACTTTCTCAGACTGTTGATCTCACCTCAGTCTGAACAGGGTTAGTTTAGTAGAGACCTAGAGATCACTTTTCAATCTTCGGCTTTTAGCTTTATATATAACAGAGTTAAGGATTTAACCTGACAAGCACTGGCGTTTAAAAAAAAAAAAGATTCAAACATTGGTGTAATGCAAAAAACAATGCTTTACAAGTCTCAGGAATCTCTTCCTTAGTGGTGGTAGGAAATGTGCAAATTAAGAAATCCATGTATTGTACAGTGTGTGATTTTTAACAACTGTTTTATAGCCATCTTATGTGCATGGGGACAAAGGAAGTTTGGAATTTTGTTTTGTTTCAATTATTTATACATACATAGATACATTTACATGCAAACACATATACAACCAATGTGTGTTTGTGTGCATAATATATGTATTCATGATGCAAACCTCCAAAGAGGCGGGTTTAGAGTGTCATCACCATGTCTTTTCATACAAAGGGGAAAATCTGCAATTTAGAAACAAACCCCTCTCATAACAAAGTGGTTTAATTTTAGTTACAGGCCAAGCTTAAAATGTACCCAATCTAAGGCAAAGCCCATCTCTGAAGTGCACAGCCTGAGGTAAATTGATACATTCATTCCCGGTGCAGACTTCTTCTACACTGATTACTGGTCTCTACTAACAGTGTTTGCAAGACGGCTTATCTATTCTCCTCTTCTATAAGAGACACTGTTCAAAGAGCTTGAAACACAGCTGCCTCTTTACAGGCTTTACCTACTTTTCAAAAGGAGGGGAATCACGTGGCTAGGGGATGGATGCCTCTGCAATAGAAAATCTAAATTAATCTTCATAGAAAGTGGGGAGCCTTGTTGGGATCTATCAGAAAGGGAAAGCACTTGTAGGTGAAATCTTCTTAAGACCAAAGTGAAAACTTGGAGGGAACCCTGTGAAAACGCTGGGCCGCCAGGCTTCCTGGGCACTTCAAACAAAAGAAATTATCTCTCCGGATAAAAGGTTCCTAGTTTAAATGTGAAAGTTTTCACCATGAAGAGGGAGTGCAACGCCGAAAGTCTGAACGGGCTGAGAGTTTAACATCAAGCCTCTCCGTCTGGCACTGACACAGCCTGTCTTCTTCGTCACATGTTCCTTCAGAGCAGGAGCAGTGACGCCAAATACCCATTTGCTTCATCCTATTGGGAAAAGAAGCAGTGCACTTCAGTGTATCCTGACCTCTGTAGGCAACATTTCAGTAACTCCTTGCTTTTGAATTATTCTCTTGGCCATCTGGCCAAACACAAGGCTGGAACAGACATCAGAAGGACACCTCTTTCAGTGTTTCTCAGTCTCAGCCGTATTTCACCTGCCAGAGTGGGAAGGCTGTGCCATGGCAGGAGAGAGGGTCTGCCGGCGTCTGATGTGTTAGAATGTCTTGCAGACCACCGCTGGTCCAGGAAGCACAGAGCTCATTCATCTCACCCTGGCTAGTGTCGCCCTGTGCCCCAAGACTGGGAGCAGCGAGGGACTGGAGTTGTAACCAACAGGGATGGCCAAAGGGAGGATGAGAAAAAACAAGACAACAAAAGGAGAAGGTGAGAAAGATGGTATTGCAAAAAGGGGGCAGCCTGTCCATATAAATACACAACCCAAAGGTGTAGTTTAGTGAAAAACAACTTTTGGCTTTCATTTTAATGAACTTTCATGGGAAGAAAAAACACTTCTTTGTGCAAGACCTGGGAGAGCACAGAGCTATTCCCACACACATTTCTGTTGGTTTGCAGTCTGACCTGCTCAGTCACTAAGGTATCTGAGAGGAGAACTTTATCTTCTTTTTAGAGGTCTGCTAACTGAGGATTTTCGGTATCTGAAGTGCTTGCAAGAAGTAAAAAGCTACTAAACTAAAGTCACAACAGATTTTTAGTACAAAACATACCAGAAATTTTCTGGTGATGTAAATTTGATTCTTTTGATTAGTCATCACTGTGTTTTATTTCCTCGCCCTGTTGGAGAAGAAAACTTACAGTATGATAAATGAGCACTGACCTCTGGCCCAGGAAGCACTGGATGTAAAATCCAATGGCTTTTCCAAACTGACTGATGCTTGTCCTTCCCATTCTAGGGAAATCAGGCTTATGAAGGTTAACATCACATCAGACAAGCTCACGTAGCAGTTACTTGTTTTAAAATGTTAATTTACTTCCACTTAGAGATATGGAGTGTAAGTGGGCAAAAGGGAGATGAGGTACCCATAAACTTATGATAAATTTATTACAGTAGTGCTGTGGCTCATCCTGTCACCTGCTATTTTGAAACTGACTGTTTTGCATATCTGGAATTAAGTGTACTAGAAACATAGCTGTCTACATTTCTAGTAAGTGAATAGCATATTAAGCCACCTTTTTTCTGTCAAAGCACTTTGCTTGTGTGTGTAGAAGAGCTGATCCCAAAACATGGGGTTTCCCTATGCAAAGCTCTACACCTGAGATTGTGACACTTCCTTTCCAGAATGCTGTTTTTCATTTCAGAAACAAGTCTCTGGTGAGAAGGAAAACAGCAGCACTTACGATATGAGTGAGGACCACAGATTAGTGTGCAAGTTTCCCCGGGGATTTCCATGTTCCAATTTTGCACTTCAATAGGCCTTAGGCAGCAGAAATTGCATGCCTACATCAGGTAGATTTTGTTTCTTCTTGAATTATGTGCAAAACATGCAACCCAACCCTCCTGTAAAAGACTCACAACATGCAAGCTCACATAGCACCCCATGCAAGGGAATATGCTTTTATGGAGGCTGGCCTAATGTGTGAAATCATGAAGTTAACCTCCCAGCATTAGTGGTGGGCCTTTGCCTTCGCAGCTTAAGACTGAAAACTCCCAAGTGTCAATCCTGAGTACTCCTAAAGCCCAGTGGATATGGCTGCAAACAAAACAACTTCCCACATCCAGATATATTTCATTTCCCCAAGCTTAATACAGTAAAATGTATCAGACAGAGATCTCGCTATGTCTTTGAAAGCTAGACCACCCAGGGGCACCTCTGCTAAATTACTCTGAGTAAATGTGATTTCAGCAGTTTAGTACAAGGCCAATGATTCTTGCTTTTCTTTTTCTTTTTCTTTTTCTTTTTCTTCTTTCTTTTTTCTTTCTTTTTCTTTCTCATTTTCTTTCTTTTTCTTTTCCTTTTTCTTTTCCTTTTTCTTTTCCTTTTTCTTTTCCTTTTCCTTTTTCTCGCATCTCTTCTTCCTTCCTCACATTTCACAATTGTGAAAAAATCCAGTTCGATTCAAAACTGCAATCCCACCTAACATTTGTCTTTGCAAAAGGCAAAAGAGGAAAACATTTTAATGGCTCTGCCTAGTTATATTCACTTAGGTAGCAAATGAAAATGCCTACAAGTAGCAGTTTTATGCACAGCTGTAGCCTTTGATTTGTTTTAAGTACCTGTTATTTTAAAATTATTCCCTTGAAAAAAATGTGCATTTATTTTTTCTACTTGCAAAGACCACTGGGAGGACTTGTGAGTCATTTGCCATGGAGACAGAAACATCAGGGGATGTGGACTGTTAACACTAGGATCTCACCTGCTGTCAAATCAGGCTTAGCACAGAATAGGATGGGAGATTTGGACAGGGGTCTGTGAGGCTTGGTGCTATGGCAAGGCAAGGCTCAGCTCAGTTGCTTAAAGGCATGTTCCTGCAGACAGGACCAGTATGAGTATTGCCATTGACTTCCACAGAAACACAGTTGGAAACATCTCTCCGTCCCTCCTTCCCTTGCTTGCTTGCTCTCCTTTTTCTTTGTGTTCCTTCTTCTTAATTTTGTTTTTTGGTCTTTGCAGAGGATGCAGCAATTTGGCCAGGGTCTCTGCCAGTAGATTAGGTACTCAATGCCTTTTCTCACTGGATTCAATAGAAATCTTTCTTATAACTGTAGAGACAACTTGACTGAACATATATTATCAGACATGGGGGATCAGCTGCTGCATGAAGTGCAAGTAATGATCACAGGTTAGAAGCAAAATAAATATTTTTGTAAGTAAACTCTCTTCTGGAAAGATTAAAAAAAAATAAATGTATGATTAATTCAAGTACTTTTTCAGATGACGAAAGAGATTATTAGTTCCTCCTGCACAGAAATTCATTGAATGGGAAATTTTCAAACACAGCATTTACTGCATGAAGTCCAGGTGAATCACTGAATTCAGTGGCACTCTTCCCAGCTCTTATTTCCTACACATGAGGAGAAGCAGCCTGTGGGATTGAAGAAAGAAAAGATTAATAAATGGTAGAATTAAAGAAGAAAGGGAGTAATTGTATTATTTTAAATGTAACGCATTCCTCAACTACTTGGTCTCACTGCTGTTTCTCACTAGAAATTTTCCAAGTAACTTTTGCCCCATTCAATGCTCAGTCTCTCAGTTAGCATGTCCCTCTACGTGGACTAGAAGTGGATTGTATAGGGCTTAGATCTGCCCCTCCAGCCACATGGAGCATAAGGATTCATGCAGAAATCCATTGTAAACCCATAACCTTCAAACCAACACCTCAGAGGGTCTGCTCTGTAAGGCTACTCCCTTGGCGCTCTTCCACAACCCTACTTTCCTCCTTGCTGCATGCTTTCTTTCAAAATCATTGTATCCTTGGCTGCCTCAAAGGCTACAGGAGTTGGCAATTCTGTGCTGACCCTGTTGGCATTTTCTGCTGGAAAAATCCTGTGGTGTGCTCCTCCTGGGCTACGGTGCCATGTGGAGAGGCCTGTTTTCTTCTTTGGCCTCATTTGGCCCCAGGACACATCCTACCCAGAAAAAGGTGAGGTATCTGCACCCTCTGGAAAGGAGGAAGATGTTTCTACATGGGATTCGTTGCTCTTTCACAGGCAGTTTGTTCTTTGTCCTCACAAAGTTTCTGCTTTCCCACCAGGAGACAGATGAGTAAAAGGCAAAGTCCACACGGATTTTAATCCTTTTTTCCCCTAAAAGTCTGTCTTTAAATTAAAAATGTTATTTTTAAATAGCTTAAAGCTTTAAAATAGCTTTAAATAGTATTTTGTTTTATAATTTTGTATCTCTGGCTTCTAGTATTGCAATAACAGTATTTTGTTTTTATTGCCTCAAGGTCACGTGCTTTTTATTTTGGCCAAAAAGACCTGGTGGAGCATTTGGCAGCTATTAAGCACAAAGACATCCTGCTACTTTTGTATTTCCATCCATCACCTTCCTCCTCCCCCTTTCGCATCCGCATGTTTGTCTCCATCACCTGTCCCAACACTTTCAGGCCAGGAGCCCTTTGTCACAGACCGTCTGTCAGCCCGTGTGTTTGCACAGGGCTGGAGGCAGCGATACCCAGACCTGGGCGAGGCCCCTCACACAATATAAATTGTGATCCACAGAGGAGACGTCTTGTTTTTACAGAGAGCTAATCCTCACACATACTCGTGTGGGGTAGGTACGCCGCTCACTTTTCAGGAGGAAGGACCCTCCGAGCTCAGAGGCGCCGGCCCTAAAACTGGGATACCTCCCACTGTCTAGGTGCGGGGTGTGATTGCTGCCCCAGGGACAGCATCCATAATGTTT
The DNA here is from genome assembly GCF_036013445.1 of Caloenas nicobarica. Classification (NCBI taxonomy): domain Eukaryota; kingdom Metazoa; phylum Chordata; class Aves; order Columbiformes; family Columbidae; genus Caloenas; species Caloenas nicobarica. Next base: position 122,697,597 of record NC_088245.1, on the reverse strand, counting down.
GGCAGTGGCACGTGCAATTCCTTCACCCCCACACCCCAAATTTCCTGCTGACACACTTCGGCTGGCTCTTGTGTTCAATGACAGATCCTTCCCCAAACTTTGAAAAAGGCAGCCTGAGGTTTTGCAAACAAGCAGCAATAACCTACCCCAAAACACCTCTAACCATAAACTCTGAGTTTTCTGCAGATGTTAACCCTTAAAGTGTGTTTATGGGCCTAGGTTCAGCCCTGCAGAGAGTCTGTTGCAGAAGTATTAAGCAGAGATCGTACATCGGTTTTGTCACCCCGGACTGGCTGCCGTGCTGCTGCGGGGCTCTGCTCACACCGAGCGTCCACAAACTCCACTGGCCACTGATACTCCTGGCAGAAGTTAGGGCAGTTGTAGTAATAAAATCTGCGAGGGCAGGTTCCTTTTTCCTGCTGTAGCACTGAAGGTGGGTGCTGAGAGGAGGGTTAAATACTTTCCGTAAGTGCATCTCACCGGGACAAGGAATGTGGCAGTTGGTGCTGATACCTTGCACTTTCAAATGCTGCAAAACACTCATCCATGGGTAGGTGAGACATTGGCAGTGTGGTCTCTGCATGTGAGGAAGTTTCATCCTCTGATTTGATTTTTCTTTTTTCAGCTGTGGCATGGGTGTTTCCCCAGTGTATAGGTAGGAACTCTTTGCTCCAAGTCTTCTTTTAGAAATGCAGGAAGCTGCGCCTCCTCATATCTCTCTTGTAGACAGCCAATCAAATTATACTTCACACCTACCTCAGCGTTTGCAGCTTAGGGCTCTAAAGAAGCTGGTTTACCTGGAAGAGCGCAATACAGTTTTGAGAAATAGTAGGTTTTGAGTTACAATTGTTGTGACGGTTTGCTTTGTTGGGCTCCAGTTCAGGCAGGAGAGCAGCAGCCAGGAAATAGCCGGGGGAGGGTGAAGGAGGCAGAGGCTGCAAGATGTTAAAGCAGAATCAGCATTTCAAGCTCTGCACCTCACAGAAGTCAAGTGAGTTTCTGCCCAGTCGCTCGCTGTGCTGTATCTATTTTGAAACTCTAATTTCCCATGGCAGTTTATGTTAAAAAAAAGGACAAAACTTTGCTGAATCTGTTCAGAAATTTCAGTGTGAAGCAACAAAGCAATTGTTTTTCCCAGGAATTGTCTTCCCAGAAATTGTTGATTAAAACCTGTGGGTAACTTTTTATAACATGCCTGCTGGTTTCCCTTGCCTCTATCATACTGTCCTATAGTTTCCAGATGACTGCTCACTTTTTTACTCTCCTCTTCCCTGTACCTGAAGTTCTGTAACACATCAAATTCATCCTGGAAAAATCTTATACATCATCTGTAGATGAAAATTTATGGTTTCAGATTTTAATTAAGAAGTAATTTCCAGTAAACCCTTTTCCAGTGAAGTCAAGTTTCACCAAGTTATTTGCATGGATATTTAAAGAAATTTCATAAAAATAAAAATAAAATGAAAATATGCTAGTTCAGGCCCCAGTTCAGCAATGTGCTTAGGCACGTACTTAAATTCATCCATTAACACATGTTTGAGTGCTGAATAAATCCCCTGTGGTATTTAAAGCTTGGAGCATGCTTAAGTACTTTTGTGATTTCAAATTCTAGTCCTCCTGGGTAGGAGGAAAAAAGTATCGCATACGTTAGACAAAAACACTTTTATTTTCTTTTAAAAAGTACATTAAAGGGAGCTGATGCTTATAATATAGCCAATGTTTTGGGGCATGCCAGACTGAAACACACAGCAAGCTGTGCTCCCACAGCCTGTCCTGAAGGGACAAACCAGCAGTGCAGGGTGACTGGTGCCTGTTGCTGGGCGGTGGGAAGACTCTTTCCTGCTTTCTGCACCAGCAGGCATGCGGTGTTGGAGGGAGAGGTCAGCCACCCTCTCCTTCCTCACCTGGTGATGGAAGGTGAGGACCCAAATGTGGGGCAAAGTTCCCAAAAGCTGACAGAAATCACCTGAGAGGATCCTGCTTCTGCAGCCAGTCCTGCCCAGCTGCCACCCTGCAGACACTGCACTGTTCCCTCAACTCTGTTGGACTCAGACATTGACTTCCACCATGAGATGGATGCACCCCTGTGCATGCAGGGTGATTAGGTACCAGCCTAGCTAACCTGTTTCAAAGTAACACTCTGCTTAATCTGAATTATCTTTGCATTGTTTACAAAGACAAGAGAAGATTAATTCAGCTGAACAGGTCATGCCAGCAAGGAACTTGCTTCACTGTTATTAAGCAGGACTTAAGTTGCACCCTCCTGCAGGAGCAGTCAAGCATTTTGGGCATCCTATAGCTGACAAAGTATTTTCACCTCCTATTTTCTTCTTCAGCTCTGATGATAAAAAAGGGGAGAGTGTGTACAATTCTGCATGGTAACTGAAAATGAAACAAAGTTTCTGGCTTTAATGTAAACTGAAGACGACACTGGATTCGAGGTAGCATCTCTCTGAAGAAGGGCTCTTTCGTCTCAGCTGTCATACAAATACATGATCAAAGCTCAATGAGAGATGTAAAGAAAACAACTTAAAATTTCAGTGCTTACTGAAAAGGGTGAAAAATTATTCTTCTTAGACAAAAGCCACATTGAACAAAATAAGAGTGTGGTATAACTCATTTTCTCTTTTAGCCTCTACCTGAGTCCTAGAAGAACTCATGCATAAACCTGATAAGCCACTAAATATGACTCAGCTCTTTCATGCAAGCTTCAAAAAATCTTTATTTGTTTAAAGAAGATCCATTAACAATAGCCCTGCCTGCTTCAGCAGGCAAACCTGAATTTTTGGTTATGCCAGACTGTAGAAAGTACTATTTTAAATGTAGGATTTCTCCTCTTGATGATGTTTGAGCAGGTGGTTTTGTGGCAACAGCTCTATGCTTTGTTATTAATACTTTATTTTAATAACTTGTTTGGACTACATGAGGCAAACTGTTGAAAGCAGCAGAGCAGCAGACTACTAGGCCTGAAGGTGTCATCTCAGTATTGTGCTCAAAAGGTTCTAATAAAATGTCTGAGGCAATAATCATTAGCCATCCCTGTATTCTCTCTGCCAGTGCCCAGTACTGGGAATGGTCAGGAACAGATGTAAAATTCCAGGATATTTAACCTGTGAAAAATTATACAACTGTGTACACAGGTGGAGCTGGACTCCCTTGTATGAATGAGAGGAGGTGGAGAGGGAAGGAAAGGGTAGGTAGAGAGGAAGTCGTTTGAGTCTGTTAGTGACAAGTGGGCTGTTTAAATATACAGGGGGATAAGTGAAGAGGGTTATTTTCCATATAAATATGCACGTGTGGTTGTCAGAGTCGCCAAAATATCAAACTGAAGAATTCCATAACCTTTACTACAGGCACCGTCACAGCCAGTGTCCTCTCACTGGGGACACTGTCTGTTTCGGTGGGTCCCCTGGTCTTCCCGTAGTAAACACTATCAGTAACAGCAATGCAATTGTAGAGGTTCGTGTTTTGAACTCTACCACTCACATCCAGCTGTACTCCTCCTCTTCCCCACTCACGTTAGTCTCATGGCTTTAGCTCAGCTCCTCAGGAGGGCTGCTCCAAGGCTGGGCTCTGCAGCACGCCCACATCCCTGGGGCACCTGGGCTTGGTTACTGCACCTGGCTAGGTCCAAGCATCATCCTTGTGTTATCCAAGGCATGTGTTCTCTGTGCAGCCACCATGAAGAACTGAATCAGCAAGAAAGGGGTTTCAGGCACTAGCATATGTTTTAGAGGAATTCAGGTTTACCTGCTGTTCATTTAGTCTGCAGTTTTTGAAAAGTCAACAAGCTGTTTGGAGCCCTGCTGCTCTGTGTGAAAGTTAGGAGGAGGGTGGGAAAGTGGGTCTAACCAGTGAATTACTTATTCTGTGGTAGCAAAGGTTGTGCATGTGCTTTATAAGAGAAAAAGAGGTGGGCAAACTGGCCCAGATTCAGTATGGATATGACTGAAGTTAATCTAGTAGGTTGGAGGAAAGATGGAGAAGCAGGAAGAGATACAGCATGTAAAATCCTGTTCCAGTTAATCGCAAATTTACCATTGGTTTTAGCAGTTCTGAGGTTTCATTCATGTTGTCTGCTGCTAATATCTGGATTTCAGTCATTGTGAATTTTGAGAATAACCCATGCTTTAATCCCCAAAAAAACTTTTTTATATCAAATTTATCTACTTTTCAGTTTTTCAAAATATGTTTAGCCTGACTAGATCTCTGTTAAATCTTAAAAACTGTATTTCTGCTGCTTAACAAAGAAAATAAACCAAATTTAATTTTAAGACTGTTTTCAGGGCTAGCAACTGTGAAAAAAGTGGTAGGCATAACACAGAAAACCAAAATGTATTCCCAATAGCACCTCTTTTTACAACGTCATTGTGGGCTTTGTTGACTTTAGGCTGGCTTTTTTTTCTGTGGATACCATGGAATTTGAGATGACTTGAAACTCTCAAATGAACACATTTACATGTGTGTATTTATGGGTAAGGGAAGGGGATTCGCACTTAAATCCTAAGTGCTGGAATTAGGTCCAACAAAGCCTGAGTGTGTTGACTTTCAAATGTATTCAGCTGATGGAACAGAAATTTGTTGGCTAGCTTCAAGAGTTATCTATATTTTTTTAGTTTATTTTTCTTTCCAGAGATCATCTTTGCAAGCTATCTCAGTAAAACAGAATAATTACAATAGGTTTAAAAACAGAATTTCAGCTATAGAGTGGCAGGGCTCTAGGGTTCCTCTGCCACATTTGAGGTTCCTTTTGCTGGTGTAATTCGGTGAATCCTGGACTGTGCTGTTCTCGCTCTGCAAATGCAGAGCTCTACGTCTGCCCTCAGTCCTAAATCCTGCAATCAAGAGGTTACTGATAGAGACACTTTGTCAAATTCAGCAACAGAAATTTAAAATATTAGCCAGGGCCCCTTGGATGTTAGTGGTGACAAGACCCAGGTGGGAGACTTTTGCCACAGCAGAGGTGGCACAAGAGAACGGAGTGCCAACATGTTGTACCAGTTCAGTGTGCCAGGCAGCCGACAGTGTAAGCAAAACAGCAAACCCACTTCCTCTTCCACTTTTACAGCAGATAGTAAGCTGGGATGGAAAGGGGATTGATGGCTGGGGATATCACCTATAGCTGAAGTCCAAAAATTCACCTGTTGGAACCAAAACTAAACTGTGTCTTATAGGTGGGGGAACTTGTGTTGTTAGAAGTCACTTCAGTTCAGCACCATTAGTCAAATTAATTGTACAAATTCCACAGATTGAATCTGAAACAAACTTGGCATATTGCCTCTTCTTTGCGTTGTGTAAGGGAATAAACCTTTTTAACCACCTGGCCAAGCCTCTGCATCACTTGTTAGAACTATTTTTATGGCTCACACTGGCCCTGGCTCTTCTCTTCCCTATGGATAGTGTAAACACCAGTACTGCATCTGGATGCTGTGGTGGGGGAAGAACTGTGCTTGTAGAAGAGTCCGGTTGGTGCTTTAAGTCCGTGGGCAGGACAGCGTGGCCTTGAGGGGCTCAGACCTGGGCCTCTCAGGAGGCTGCTCCATCATGTTGACATTTTTGCCATCAAGGTATGAAACAAAGACTGTTCTGCAAAGATCAATATGCCTAGCATCATGCCTGGCAGATGTCCTACAGCCTCTGGTACTCGCTGGGGAATAAAAAAATCTCATCTGCACTTGTCCCTTCCTTCATGGGAATAAAACCTACAACCTCCCTATAGTTTTTGCTTTACAGATACGATATATAGTCTATCTATCTATTAATCTGTCTGTCTACATATGATGAAGATAACTGTACCTTAATTTAACCCATTGTCATCTCGCTGCAAAATCTTCACTGAAACATGATGATTCACAGTAGTTCGATACGCAGTTGGTGCAAATGACTGTTCAGAATGGATCACAGAGGTTTGGTGCAGAATTCCTTTCCTATAACAGAAAAGGAACATATAATGCAAACATTGTGTGCCTGACATATTTTTATAACAGAGTACTAAGAAAATACTTGCTACCTGAAATATTTCTGTAAGTCACTGAAGCAAGCAGTCCAACATATGGGTTACATTACATTCAGAGCTGATCTTAGTTTTGTAACACACACTAAACAGCAGTATGTAGGAGGCTCAGGTTTAATAAAACTAAAACTTTCGGTGGTGCATACAGCCAATAAAGATTTAAGCATGCTGGGCATGATCAGCATACTAATTGCTGCATTAATAAATCTTGAAGCCCAGGTTGTTTTGAAAGGCAAATAAAATTATTGTAGAAACCTTGAAGAACATTTACTTAGAAAAGTTAGCATATGTCTGTACTGAGATGTGTGTGAATGTAAAATGATAACACTTTTCAGATGTTTTTTTCCTGTTTTTTCTACCTCTCTGTTCTGTGCAACCAGGACTTTGCAACATCTGATGTTAAGTTGTTCTGCCATAGTGTTTATTGACAAAACATCACCAAAAGCAATCATGTTTCCGTAACTACTAGTGATAACACAGTTTATCTTTCATTTTCACGACTGCATGGAATAAATCATACTGTACAGACGAAAGGATCCCAAAGAATAAGGCTGGACAGTTATCTATTCCACTACAACACTTCAGACCACAACCACAGGCAAAAGCGAACATGGAGGCAATTGCCCCAGCTAAAAAAAATTGTCCCAGGTATCCATTTCACAAAGCTGGAGTGTGATATTTCCCAGGAGGCCAGGGAAATGGGAAGCCCTCAAGGTCTCTTCTTGTGTGGAAACACGACCACAACTGGGTCTGAACTGATGTGAAGTGGTACTTCAGGTGCTGCAGGCCAGCACACAGCATCTTGTCCCGCTGCCAGCAAGAATTTCTCTCCTCTCATTTCTGCTCCCCACCAGCCCCTTAGCTCCTCACCGGAGAGAAATGCTGCCTGTCTCATGCAGAAACAGGCAGGGTATCAGCAGTAAGAAGTTTTCAGCTTAGGAAGGACAAGCTTGCAAAGGTGAAAACAAAGATTAAAAAGTTAGCCCTGAGTTTACAGAAGTGGAAAGTACTCCGTGCATTTCCAGACTTAGTGATAGAAGAAAGATAGTTTTACATTTAAAAAAAAAAAAAAGTAAATAAATGTTTTGTTTTCACAGGGAGCTCGCTTGCCTAGCAAAAAGTGCACTCCACTGTTCTTTACTTCTTAAATAAAAACTGTTTATTAAGAAGCTTGGAATTTTTTTAGTGAACAGTAAGATTAATGAGCCGTGCTCAAGCAGCAATGATTCCTGCCAGCTTGTGCATTAGTCAGCTATTAACATACTTCTTGGGTAATTTGAAGGCATTTTTTCATAGTGCATTGGAAATCACAAAAGACTTGTTGAACTCAACAGGATCCTTACTCCCAGTTACCTTGCCTTACAGTCTGATGGCTGTAACTGTTGTAATAGATTTTGGCATTTTTCTCAGTGGCATCAGTACAGTTAGTGGAGAAAATCAGCAAATACTCTAAGGTGAAAAGGGCTTCATTTTAGAGACACCTCGTTTTTAGCACAACAGTCATCCCAAGTGTCTCTTTCTTCCACTGCTGTTACATGGACTGTATGAACAGGGAGCTGAGATCTGGAGGCAGAGAAGATGAAAAAAAAAATAGCATCCCTCTCCTTGCAAGCTCTTGTCTGCCCAATCTGAGACAGATAAGAAGCGTGCGTTAGAGCTGTGAGTTCTGAACCTCGAGCAAACTGTTTCCAGCGTGCAGAAGATACAAGCACGGTACACGATACTCCCATTGGGAGAAAGTGATGAGAGAAATGTGTTTTGTTATTGCAGTGTCAAAAGAAATCCCCAGGCTGGAGAATCTGTGGTTTCTAGTGAAAATCAGGGGTGAAATAAGAACGAATAAAAAATAAATAGTGAAGCAGCTGTTTTGGCAATGGTACTTCATACTTCGACCAAGCAATACTAATGAAGAAGGAAGCAGGGAAGTGGGATTGTATTAAAGGACCTGGACCCAGACAACGGACACAGTTTTCAAGTCTGCAGCAGATTCTGTAGATGATATGGATCAAATTTATCTTCCTGTGCCTCAGGTTTCCAATTGTAAAGTGGGGGCAACAAGAACACTGACTTTTTTTTTTTTCCTAGCATCTTTTGTCTCCTTTATTGGTTCCTGTCAAGAGAGTAATCATCTTCTACTAACTGTTTCTACTGTGACCAACAGTGTTATGATCATCAGTGCTTGGTCTCAGCTAGATCTGGTGGCTGTCAGTCTCATAGACTAGACAATATTTGATTTCAAATCGCATATGTATCAAGCCATATATTTGCAGTGTCTTGGGTCCTAAGTTGATGGCAGTAGTTCTTAGGGTCCTATTCTCTGTCACTTTACCTACCAAAGTCCCTTTTTCCTGTTGGTTACCACATGGTCTTTTTTCCTTTTGAAACAGCTGCTGTAATAGGCAGAGATTTATTGACCTCCAACTCAGACCACAAAGGCAAACTTTTCAGGCTCCCAAACATACACTCCATGGGAAATCTGCAGCTTTCCAAGGTATCCTTCCCTCCTTTCTTCTCCCCGGGAGTCCAAAAAGAGCTTCTCAGGACAACACAGCAACAGCTAAACATGATTCACCCAAAGGACTGGAGAAATAGCCGACTTGTTTCTCATGGCAGAAAGCAATTCGGCCTTCTAAGGATGGTGGTATCATCCCAAAAACCCTTCCTGGGGACTTTTTCCATGGTGATTAACCAGCATTTGCATCACTATATAGAAATATCCCTTTCTCTGCTGAGACATTCAAAGACCTAGTACAAGAAGCACTATTCCCATGAGGACACAAATAGGTGGTGTGTTGCCATACTGCCTGCACAACAGCTGCTGTGAATCCTTTAGTGCACCAAATTCACAGCCAGTTTCTGTGCAGACATGCCCTTCTTGTTACAGGTCAGTTGTCTCTTTTGACACTTTCACAGAGTATATTAAATGAATCTCACTCCTTTCAAAACGTGGCTACCGGAACTGGGGGAAGGTGTTCCACACATGCAGCTATTTTCCCAAAACATGCTCTTGCCATCTTAGAAAATACTTCAGGTCTCCTGTACTTCCCAAGCAGAATTCAGTCCTCTTCCTGCTGTAGCTTTGTGCCATTTCTAATAAAAGAAGCTTAGCAGCACTTTTAAAATTCTTCAAATATCAATTGTTTAGGTTATAGTGCTATAATTCCATGGCACTGCATCCTGACTCTGGTGGCCACTATGATGCTAATGCTGAACCACAAATTTGACTGAGGTTGGGAAAGTTTTTGTTGAGCACAGGCTAAGGTTCAAGCAAGGATGAGCTAAATCGTTATCTGGGGTGGAAACTGGAACAAAGCATTATAATAGCTGAGTTTCTGTTTTTCACGTTTTGGTTTCATTTGAACCACACGCTCAAAACTGAAAATTGCAAGATCATTTACAAACCATGCCTGCATTTGCAAAACAAGCACTGTGTCGCACTCAGCCTAAGTGATGAGTGAATCCTAATAAATTATTTCTGTTTATTCAGACCTCCAGACATTAGAGATATGCTGGAAATCTATTTGCCCAGTGAGATTTACTGTCTGGCCATTCTGGAAATACAATAAGAACAGTCTCTTTTATTGTACCTGTTTTATCACTTGTGATCTTACTCAAACCTGGAAATCCAAAATTGCTGTCTGGAATGGCAGATAACATTTTTAAAGCCTGCTAATCTCAAGTTTTTATTATTTGGCATAAACGTCTAGGTTCAGCCTTATTTTATTAGAGCTGGTTGAAAAAAAAAAAGGAGGGGAGCATGGAAATTGCTCATGAGCATACTTATATACTGCACAAACCAAAAGTCCCATCATGGTTTGCATGGCTCAGGGGAATGTTCCAAAACATAAACCTGCCTGGTCATATCGTCACTCTGACAGAAATTGAAGCACACTTACCAAGGTTTTTTAACTGCTCGTCAGCTTCATTAAGTATTGCACTACATGTGTAAGCAGCAAAAATAATAAGTACTGATCAGTCAAAAAAATACTCTGATTTAAAATAAAAATATGTCTAGTCCACACAATCTACACTCTATTATAAGAACACACTGTCAGTAATTCTCTTTAAATAAACTCTTTAAAAATATTAACTATTATGCAGAATAGAAATATTTCACTTTTTGTATTTTTACTGTTCTATAGATGAGGTATCTAAAAGTAAACATTGACCCAAAACTTACTGACTAATGATAACCAACTTTTGTTGGGATATTTGATGCTGCAGCTCTTCCCATGCTATCTGGGTGCACTGTGACCCACAAGAGTAAATTCTCAAGTTAGGAAAACCAGAATTTTAAAAAAGTATCTATTTTGGAGTTATTATAGACAAGATAAGGAAACATGCCCTATACAGGACTGCATATAATGCAGCAGTAATGACTAAACAAGAAGCGATGATGACTCTTGAAACAAAGTATGCGTTTAAAATATCTCAAACCAGTACATTTATACATCTGCAGGGGCTGATTTTCTGCTTAGTGGCAAGCTACCACAGTTGTTCCATAGTGATGGCAGTCCCAGCTGCAAAAGGTAAGACCTTCTAAATAATTAACAGGGAGAAAAGCAGCCTTAATAATCTATTGTGCTGGACTCAATATATAGCCACCCTTCATTTGTGCACCATGTAGTCTTCCCTGTGTAAACAGGGAGTCTCGGTAGCTGATGTGCTCCTTTCTCAGTGAGAAAGATGAATTATGTGGCTCAGTCCCATTGGCAAGAAAACATACAGCCCCCACATGTCAGTAGAAGTATCCTCATCACCACTCATGTAAAATGTAATCCCTGCCTGTCATGACAGTCTCCAAAACATGGAGTATTCTCTGAACCACAGCCAATTTTTTGGTTATTCACTGCATCACGAGCAGCAGTCGCTGTTCTCTGTGTGTGTGTGTGTGCATTATGCCTTAATGTATAAATACACATACTTTCAATGCAGTTACTTTAAAATTGAGAGGGGGTGGAAATCAGTGGAAATCCCTAGCTATTTCTTTTGGGGGTTGATACTTGAAACTTTGAGTTTCATTCATAACAATATGGAAACGCTAGTGGTCTTGACGTGCGTCTCTTTGGGGAATTTTTCACAGATGAACATTTTCCCTAGTCTTATTTCATAACGTGTGAGTGAAATACAGTACACAATAGATTGATAGGGCTGTTTTAAAGAAGTCTTTGTCGAAAATTCCTGCGTGCTTGACCCGTTTCTTCAGTAGTAAGCCCTACCAGAAATGCAATCTGAATATACAGTCAGTAGGACAAATGTGGCTTGGCATAAGCAGCTGCAGGTCTGCAGACGTGTGCCATGATGGGAGGTGAGTGCTAGCTGAATTGCTGCTCTGCTGAAAAGGCACCTGTTGAAATAAAATACAGTTAAAGAGCAGAAGACTATGTTGCAGTGGCGATCCTTAGTAGCAATGTGAAGGTAAGATCACGCAAGTGTCTGAGCGTATGCCTCTGTTTAGCATGTGAAAGCAGGAATAATCTTCTTTCTGTGCAAACTGAGGGGGCAGTTTGGTCCCAAACGAGAGCCCAGGGCAGGAGGAGGAGAAAGTCCAGGGCAATACACAGGTTTGACAGAATCTGAATTATCCAAATGCTACTGAATAAATGGATGAACCAGTATATACTGAAAGCAGTATTTTGATGGATAGATCTAGTTTCAAATTATTTGAATAGGCAAGCAGGCTTTTTCTTGAGGTATTTGATACTTCATGGAAACCTCAATGTGGTCATTTTGGCATCTCCTTTTCCAGTCATGGAGAGGAAATTTACAGAGCCTTTGCAAGACCTGTGCCCGTGTGGTGCACTTACACAGTAGGGGGGCATATGATTGTATTCTTATTTGCTTTACAAGTAGAGGGTGAGTTTCTGAGGGTAATTCAGTGTTGCGCAGAAGGAAGAGTGCCTCATCAGTCACTTGCACTGAGTGTGAATTTCATGGCCCTGTAATCACTGCACATTCTGGTTTAGCACCAGAACCACCTTTTCTTTCTGTGCATTCATGCTGGATTTTTCCAGTTCACCAAAAGATTCAAGAAAATAGATTATCTGGAATTAAGCAGGTACCACTTAGCAAAAGGGTGATGCAGAATAAAAAAGAAGTGAGAGCCAAGCCATGAATGCAAGTTTCTACATATCTTAATCTTGATTAAAGACTGAGGCTGAATAATTATGCACAGCCCATGGACCTTGTGTGCCAGAGCAGATGGCAGAATGGACAAAAATCCACTGGGCAGTAAGGTGTGATCTGTACGTGATATTCTTTGTGCAGCAGGTCAGAAACTTAATGCCACCATGCCACTTGATTTATCTTTAAAAATCTTAACTGCTAAAACCAGAGAGCCAACCAAAAAGGCCAAATCTTGCCAGCAGTTTGTTGTCCCTGGACTTTTACAATTTCTTTCCTTGGAAAAAGCTTTTAAGAATGATTTTCAAGGACACCATTTATAATTTAAAACAACTTATTGTCGTACCTGTTTAAAGCTGTATCTTTAGATCCATGATTACGATAAACAAATTTACAATACACAAAATCTACAATATACAAATTTACAATGTATTTAGAGTTCTTTATTTGATAAATTATACATTACTTCACTTAGACAAATAGAACATGGTTGGAGTCACAGTGATACTAGTAATACAGCAATTGTTGGTGTCAAAACAAGCTAATTCCACAAATGATGTATCAAAACCTGTTCCCTGCCCAGTCTAAACCCATTCCAGGCCAACAATGTAATGTACCACAAGGCTTTATCTTCATCAGGATGACCTGATGCTCAAGTCCTTCCTACTTGCATACATGCAAGTACCAGCTACATTCATATGACAGACAAGGTAGGAAAGTCCTTCTGAATGAGGGAAGACACGAAAAAATATGGGCTTGTGTACACATGTGATTTCTCTTGCCTCTTTTATGAAGTACATTATGCAGAGATTACATGTTTAGGGACCTGAGGTGACAGATTTTCAAATGTTGCTTCTGTTTTCCCTTATTAATCAAACTGGCAGAATTGCCTACAAAATGCTTGCTGGAACATCCATCCATGAAAGCAAAGGAGATGTGAGAGGACTCAAACTGATATTAATTGGACTTCTGCTCCCAGTTGAGTTTAAGTGCCCAAAACAGTATTCTGGCTTCCAAACTGACAAATGTGGAAGTTTCATGTGCACACACGAGCTTGTGAGCTTCACTTTAGGTACACTAGAGGGGAAAATTCTCTGAATATCACTGCATTGTTCTTCAAGGAAAAGAAGCAGAAGATAGCATCAAAACTTTATTGTTATGGCTTAAGTAGACAAGTCAGATCTTGCAAATAGGAAATAATTGCTTGCACAAGTAATTATTGTTTTAGTCTGAAGGTCTGTTAGCTAATGTTTACTTTTCAACTAGGAGATTCTGATACTTGCAAGAGAACAAGAGAAAATTTCTGCAGGCTGTTGCATTTATGAATCTACTGCATTTGTATAACTTCTTAATATAGTCATGAAGCTGAATTTATTTTGTTCATTAATATTGTTTTTGCATCTCAGCATATCTTACAGTGTGTTTTTCCAAATGAAAAATACAGCATTAAAAAAATCTTGCCAAACAATTGGAAAGGTGACTCATGCTTTATTTTGGTTTGTTTTGATTTTTTATTTTTCTCCCAAACAGTCTAATACCATTTGTTAAGTCAGGTTCATATTGTTTCAGTTTTACTTTTATTATCCTCCTATTTTAATCCTAAATAACACCTGAAAATGTGTTTATTCCCCTGTTACAGTGAATATGCACAGTTGGTGAATATGCGTGAACTAATAACTAATAACTCCACACCGTCACCACCTGCTAACCCACACATTGATCACAGATTTTTCCTTTCACCTTCCTTCACTATTTCCTGGGCAGCCTAAATGCCCCTGGCAGTGACTCTTGTGAGTCTGGCTGGACAATCTCCAGGCAGCATCAAACCTTTTGCTCACAAACTTCCTGAGGAACTTGAGGGAGGCTGATAAGATGTTACAGCTTGATAGGAGTTTTGAGATTTATCAATTAGGTTTTAAGCTCTGCATTAGAGAAAGAAGCTATGGTTTCACAGAATGATTGGGAATGACAAAGAAATACATTTATCCTTGGGGAAAAAAAATCATTCTGCAATAAAGTAGGTTCATAGATGAGTGAAACAATGTAGTGGCTCAGGCTTTTGCAAGACCAGGCAACTTATAAGACTAATAGGTAAGTGCTTAAGCACAAAGAGATGACACAGTGTCTGATTCATACAGGTAAAGACAGATGAGGCAAACAAGTTTCTGTAAAGACTAGAAGTACGTAATGTTGTTATGAGCTGCCGGAGGTCTAGTGGCACTTATTAGTCAGTAAGAAGGAACAGTTCCAAAGCAGGATACAAATCAGTAATAGTTACAGAGTACTAATGTACATACTGCCATGAATCATACTTTTTCCAATGGTAAAAAAGCGTAAAAGCACTATTTGTGTTTTATATATATTCAGTTACTGACTTCTTTTTGATTATTATTTCTTAAAATATCATAAAACAAACATGGTCTTTAATCCATCATAGAAAACCCCTATATCTAATCTTAGTGTAGCTGCTGCCATATGGGCTACGCAAACATTAAAAAACTAAAACAGTAATTCTACAATAAGCAACACAGGAAATTGGAGGTTGCTGATGATGAAACTGATATCCCACTGGTAACCTGAGTAATGAAGTCACTAGGCTTTTCCTGCACTATAAATTTGATTTCCTGGGACATATTTAATGTTTTTGTTAGATTTCTTGGATAGTACACCCCAGATATTTTTAGCTAAGAATTATCACCATAATTTTGTTCAGTTCCCTCAAAATAAGTAGCGTGTTAAAAGCATAATGTGGGAGCAGAAAGCTAAAGCGTGCTCATATTTTAGTGTCAGCATTTACTTACAACTGGGCCTGTTGTGCAGATAACATCTAAGTGATAAAAGAGGGAGGGGGCTTAAGCAGTGCATGCTCTTTACAAAGGCTGCTTAGTAACCAACATCACATTGCCTCACTGAAGCTTTATGTTTGTTCAGGCTATTTCATTAAAAAACAGCAAAGAGCCCTTCTGGAGGGTAGCGAGGAGAGAGACTCAGAGAACAGCGACCAAAGTGAAATGTAAACACAGCCCACTGAAGCCTTTCCCCAAAATGGAGACAGCAAAAGATTTAGTTATTTTGTGAGCTGCTGTTAATCCTTGAAACTGTGATAACCATGTCCCTGATGCCCAAGCATAGGCTATTTATTTATTATGACAGGTGGTGGTGTACCAAAATGTAGTGGTTTCTGAGAGACAGATCATATCGTCAGACAACACAACTACAAAGTACTGTTGACTTTAGTGAACTTATAGAGAGTATCTGGCCCAAATCTTCATAAACACTACTGAGCAATGTCCTGGCACATCTGTAGACACTGTTTTAATGATCACATATTGTTTGACTGGCTTACGACTGGTGTTTTTAACGGATAGTTCACAATGGCTTCAGTCTAAGTAGATAATTATACTTTGGAAGTCCTGTTCTCCTGCACTTGTTAGAGCCAGAGATGGGACCTACACAGTGGACTGGGATTATCCAAATTCACTGTAGTGAAGTGAGGCTGGGAATGATACTTGGCATAGGGGATGCTTGCTGGGAAAATGTCTCTGGAGGCAAATAAGAAAGCAATAGGAGGAAGAAGCAGGCTGAGAGGTAATTACAATCATGAAAGCATTATCAGCACAATGTAGGAGGTTATATCCCAAAAGCAGTGAGTGAGGTCTGCAGTGACACGAGCAATAGGCAAAGTTATTTCTTAACAGAAGTTATGTGTGTATTATGTGTGTGTGTGCGTGTGTATAATTAATACCAATTTGTCAGTCTCAAAGAACTGAGATTGACCTGGAGGTAAGTGTCCCCTGGATGTGGAGGTTATTCTCTTTTTCCAATAGGAAATGAACCTGCTAGAGGACAGGGCAGTGGACAAGCAAAAGTCATGTGCTATAAAGACCATAGGACTCATCACTACTACTTCCAAACAAAAGCACAAGTTGATGGCTGTCATTGCTCTGAGGAAGAAGGCAACAAAGACAGACACTAGTGGACCAAGATTCACATTCAGGGAGGTGTGCTGCATGCAAAGAGCTCAAATCTGGAACAGTTGTACAGAAGTCGTGAAAACATCAGGCATCTCTGTGGCATCTCTGCCTCACACTTTTCTGACCAGTAATGACACTACCAGGAGTCACCCTGAGCATATCCCAAGGCCCCTGGAATAAGGGACTAGGTGTTCAGGAGTTGGTCACTGTGTGACCTTCCAGCTCCCCTGCCAAGAGATGTTGTTTCTGTGTGGCTGCATAGATGACATTGCCAGGAACCATCCCATCCCATGTGATGATTTTGAGCATGGATGGAGAAACGAGAAAAGCACCTTTGTACACCAGCTTGTTACTTGAATGAAGAGAGATCTAAACCAGGAAAAAAGAATGAAAGGGAACATTCTAAGAGGTATAAATTAATGTGACCCGCAGAGAAGAAGGTGAGAGAGGTAATTAAAAATAAGAAAATAACTGGGCTTAGTAATAGATCTCAGATCCAACTTATGCTGCCATATTAGGAAGGTCAGGTGGATAAATATTTTATTGAGTAACTAACAAAATAATTCAGGACACAAAGTCTGGTGGACGCAAAATTTGGTGACCTGTACAGATTTTATTTGTCCAAACATCTGGGAGACAACAGCAAATCAACTGTCCAGAAAACTTGGGGGATGCAGTATTGTCCATTTTCTTTTTAATCTGTATATTCTAAGAGCAAATGAAGGTATTAGAGAGGAAGCTTTTTCTGAAGCAATTTTAACTGCAGGGGAGAAACAGGTTCATACAGAAGTTAACTTGAGTGAGGATGACAGAGCTCACAATCAAGGAGAAGGAAGAAAACAAAATAGAAACCATGAATCCATTCAAGAAAGTGGACTTCAAAGAAGTCAGAGACTTCGTAGGAGTGATCTCTCAGGAAATTGGTTCGAAGGAGTGGAAAGGATTCTTCAGGAAACGGTATTCCAAACACATCAGTAAATAATATCATTGTGAAAGGAATGGGAAAATGGTGTAGAAAAGACCGAGATGGCTACATTGTGAGTTCTTTTCACGAGCCTCATACACAAGGAGAGGTTGTACAGAGGTTAGAAACTAAATCAGGTAATTCACAGAAATATAGTATGAGCATGTAGTGACAAAATCAGAGAAGCCAAGGCATAAAATGAATATAATTCACATGGGGCACCAAGAATAACTGATACAGAGGAACACAGGCCAGAAAGGATTGCTTTGTTCCCTTTCCTGCAACAGAGGACTGTCTGAAAGACTACACAGAGCATTGATCCAATGCACCAACCTTAAGCAATCAAATTCTGCCCAAAATGCTGCGAACAGTCTAGATCCTCTTACCAAAAACTCACCATTAATTCTGTGCCACAGGAAGAGGGCACAAGAGGATCAAGCGTGCCGCCTCTGCCTCAGGACCCTGCAACAGAACATTTTACAAAAATGCTTCATGCTGTTGAGAGCAGAGAAGAGATGGCCTGGTCTCTGGGAGGGAAATTCCCCTTCCAACTCCAAATCTGGGGGTGAGGGTGCAAATACGGAGTGGTAGGCAGCAAGAGTGCTACTTGCTACATGAGTAGCAAAAGGCAGATCACAGAACATAATGGGAAGGTCATAGACAGGGGACATTTGGGGACCACTGATGTACTGGAAGACTGGAAAAGGAGAAAACATAGTAGGGGTTCTTACAACATGGCATACAAAGGTGTATGGAGTGGTGTACTTAGGCAGTAGTTGTCAGTGGTCATTAACGGCATGGGAGGGTGTGCTGAGAACAGTCCTGCATACGTCTGTCCTGGGATCTGGTACTAGTATTTCCATTACTGACTTGGATGTTAAATAAAGCAATGTGCTAATAGTGAAAGAATGAAAACAAACTCTACATGATGGCTACAAAACTGAGAAATAGCATTTAATTCAGTAAGAATGACAGTAAAGTGCTATGTAGGGATGGCATAGGTACAGGACAGGGAACAAATTGGTAGATGGTAGCTCTCTAAGAACAGACGTGGTTGTCATAGTAGGTCATTAGATGAGCTATGGTCCGCTCTGCTAATGGTGAATGCCATCCAGGGGCTGGACAGGAGCAGTGTCTGGAGGGCTGGGGAAGTGTTCCATCCTCTCCACCACAGCAGGAGTCAATTCCAGGGAATTCAGACAACAGAAAGGTCAATAACCAGAAAAACAGAAAAGAGAGTTTGTGAAGAAAACTTTGAACGAACTGTGACTGTTCAAACCCACAGGAGAAAAAAACTTGAAATAATATCTAGAAAAAACTAGACATAAACATAATATTCTTTTAAATATTAAGAATATTTAGATATTCTTTTAATATTTAAGTCCTTAATAAAAGGCCTGTCAACATCAAGAGGATTTTTTTTTCATTTCCAATTACCTTTTTTTTTTTTACTTTCAACAGGCAAATTAGACCTTATTGAGAAAGCTTTGAAAAACTTGAGAGGATTATTTTCATGCATCTCCTTTGAAAGTCCCTCAGAAGAAAATGAGAAGTTTCTCAAAAACATGTCTTTTGCAAGAATCTATAAAACTGTGAGGGGAAACGAGATCTTATTCATATCTGTGCAGCTGTAGTGAAGTCAACAGAATCCGTTTGCATCAAAACTGAATCTAACCCCCATGTCTCAAAAGAAGCCCAAGTCAAGCCTTGAGATCAGGTCCACAGAGTGATGTCGATGCTCTTGTCTCCCCTGCCTCATGACTCAGTTCCTGGTTACATGCTTGGCTCATCTATGTGCCGTCTGGGTCTCGCTACAGCCGGCATGCTGAGCAGGGACTCACGCAAATCAGCTAGTGAGAAATGCTTTAAAGAGCAGCATGTCATGCATTGTGCTTCTTTTGGAGGTTAGGCTCTTAACCCAGGCTGTTGTTCCTTTCAACAACATAGCAAGAGGTCACTCTCCTCTTTTATCACACAGGCTAAAAAAGAGCAAGAGGTTGCAGTCATCACAATAACCTTTTGTCCTCTAATTCAGCAGCTAAAGCACTTCTCAGGACACAGGTTGTTCAAGGCTCTCGCAAGACAGTACCCTGGTGACAGAGCTACTGGTGAGGCTGGGCAGTCCTCTGTTTGCCAGGTCACACACACACAAAAAGTCCTCAAGAGTCATTGTGTAAAGAAGGACTGTGGTGCTCTAATCAGGTGCATGGTCTCCTCGCTTGGGAAGACAGAGACAGGGACTTAGCCCAGCTCTTAGGCTTGCTTATACATTATACATGACGTCTGCACTGGATAAAATTGTTCAGTACGGTCCTAGGAACCCAACCTGCTAGCTCTGCAAGGATGGCAGACATTCTGGCCATTTGCAGAAGAAGTGATTTAGGGGTCTCAAAGACTTTATGCACCTAAAAAATAATGTGGAGAAGAACTTTATATTATCCAGTCTCTACATGAACATGGAAGGGGTCCTCACCTTTGGATGACATGGACAATCCCATTCAGTGCAAGAACTTCAATAGAAAAAAGAATAATCAACCTTCACAACACATTCTGCTTCACCAAGCAAATCTTCAGTGTTATCCATTCATACACTGCAAGACAATCCTTTTGGTCAAAACAGTAATTAAGAAAATACAGTTGTGTATGAAGTTATTCCTGACTGTTGACATTTATGTGCAATGAATGCCTGACCAAAGTTTCAAAAAATAAAGAAAAACTAAGAGCATATCAACAGGTTTGGGTGACATCCATCCCTTTGCCACCTGCCGAATATACTGAAGTGGCATTCATGACTCTCCTAGGAGTTTTGTTTTCAAGGCTTAGTCCCGTAAATGCTGTTTTATGTCATGAGGCACTGAGGCCGTCAGAGAGGTAAATAAATGTCATGTCTACTAGTGAGTGCCAACAGCAACTTGACTGCAACAAAGCCTCAGTTGTTGAATGTTTTTATGAATACCGATGTTATTCATTTTGGTCTTGGAATCCTGGAATCTCTTCTGTTTTGTTTATGCACATACACACACATTATATGTAATATATATAGAAAGCATGAAGAGAAGAAATCTGGACTATTTCCCTCTGCAGTCTAATGGAGTTCAATTTACTCAACGGTTGCATGACCTGCTTGCTTGTGAAGTCTTAGCACTCCTAATTTCTGAGCAGGATGCCTGTGAGAAGTTATCAAGAGATGAATGGAGCATTATCACATAGCAGCATTTTAATCCCATAGATATAGGCAATTATAAAAGAGAGAATCTAGCATAGAATAGGAAGCATATTCAAATTGTTTGTTCCTTTTTTAATTTTTCTTCCTTTTCCTTGTTGTGTTCTGTAGGGAGTTTTCTTCATTATAAAGCATCAGTGCTCTACACTGAGGGAGGCAGTTCTGAGTCTTCACCTAAATTTGTGGTTTAGAAACTGTAGTATTCTGGTCATTGAACTCCAAAGCTTCAATTCCATGTTTTGGGCATCCTCTACTGGTGCAGAAAGAGTGTCTTGTATTATTTTGCAGTTCTTTATTACAAAGGTATGTTTCTTAAATTACAAACTGGAAACTTGGCTGTTCAAGGAGTTTATCATCAATGACACAAAATATTTAAGAGCATTTTGCTGCCCCTTCTCTGTTTGCAGCCTTTCTCTTTTGAGTTTTGATGAGAGTTTCATCTCATGTTCAGAGCAATACCTCCTACTGTAACCAATGAATGCTTTCATTGTGAGTAAGGCAGCCCCATGGTGGAGCTTATCTAATAACGCGAATTTCTTTTTGGCTGGTTTCACGATTCGAGTTTCCGTATGTTCATAGTTAGAGGGAAGACTTGCTAATGTGATTTTATGTGACCTACCCAGCTTTCTTCTATGTCTTGATGAGGAGCTCCTACAGCCCTTTGCTGTGCCCAGCTTTATTGCGGTACTTTGGAGTCTATTGGACTGCCTCCATTAGAAAAGTCACGTTTGACTTTGTGTTCAAAGACTCATATTTGTTTATTAAAATGTTGCACTCAAGTCAATATTCTGTAAGCATGGCAACCCAGCCAGGATTTTCTTGTAACCTATTGGCATTATGTTCAATAGCATGATGCTGAAAACAGATTTATTGCGAGGTTTAACACTATGTCAGGTAACATCTCTCCTTTAGGTCAAATCCTGGTCCAGTTTAGTGCAATTAAATTGCACAGTCTAAAGGGCAAAATTCTTCCTTAGACGAGTATATTTTACCCTGTGTTGGCCCCTTGTGCCTTTTTCTTGAGGCTCAGCAGAGTTTGCACGGACACTTGCTCTTCCATTCACCTGGCTTACTGCCTGTATTTTCTGTTCCTTTCAGCCATATACAAATGTGTCCAACTTCTCCCAACATCATGGGGTTTCTATACATTGTAGGAGGAAGTCATGGACACTTCTTCAATTGTATGACAACCAAAGACACAACCACATGACTAATATTTGGCTCTGTATGGTTATGATGAATGGCATCTTAAAAAGTTCCATCATGTACAGTAATCATTATAATCATGTGGACAGCCTCTTCCTTAGCTTCTTTAGTCATGACTTTTGCCCTTTTTTCTTGATTGATAAGTGACAGCTCTGCATTCTGGACCTTGAAACATATATTTACAGTAGTCTAAGAAATTTGTCCTTAATCAAAGGAGGCTTGACTTGCCAGCACATCTTTAGAATATTATTGAGTATCTCATTAAAATGTTAATAGCTTCTGTCAGAATTTATTGATCCTGATGTCAGCTTTTCTCAGAATAAGAAATAAAGCTGATTTTTATCTTATCTTCAGACAATTCTGAGGGATCAGTACTTAAATAGAATAATGAGAAGTGCTTGAGTAGAATAATCAGCAACTAGCACGTGTATCAGTTCTGAATACCCTCCATATATATGAGTGTGTTGTACATGGTGTGTGAAATAATATGTAATATAAGGAAAATGAAGACAACGCTTTATCTGGATGATTTTGATAAACAATGTTTTCTGCTGAAGCAAATAGAGGGAATACAATCATGTCAAATATTTTCTCTTGGATGAAAATATTTTTTTTTAAAAACAGTTTAGTAAAATCAAAGTATGAGTGCCCTTGTTGTTCATGCATCCTAAGTTATACAAGCAAAATAATGACCAAATTTTATTCCACTGAATTTCTATAAGACAAACAATTGATACAGAATATTTTCTGCTATTGTCACATTGTTTTGGTTGTATGTGGAACTGAACAAAAGACTGACTAACCTAGTGAAGGAGAGGGAGGGAAGGGTATTTGTTTTTCAAAGGCAGTTGCTAATCTCAAAATCTTTCCCACCATGAGCAATGTTGTCCAACAAGAGTAAAACAGCAAATCCCATGCTGACCTGAGCAGAGGCAGGATTGTCAAGTGTCAAGATGAATGAAAGAAATAAGAGAGAAGAATCTGTCTCTTATATCTTGCTTTAAAATGATTAAGTCAACCTTAGGTCACTTATTTTGAGTACGTCAACAAGAATTTTACTGCATTTTTAACAGATGGGTATGATATTGTGATATTTCGCTAGTGCAAAAGGACCCTGAAGACATTATATAGAAATCTGTCCTTAAAGGTTTATTTAAGTAGCAGCCTACAAGGCAATTCCCTCTGAGCCTGGCATGTAAGAACCACTGTGTCCCATACAAATATGCTGTCGCCTTGCACCTGGAAGGTGATAGGCATTTACTGGCAAAAGGATTGAGGCATTGCAAATGGGCTGAAAATTTATCTGGCTGCATTTAAGCTGCAGCGTGCTTAGCCTGTGAAAAGGCTACACAATATAAGTACCCGCAAGAAAAAGTCTCAGCCTTCTGATACAACAGATTCTTTTAAATCTTGTGCTCTTATAACCTAGAATTCAAAAAAGTCGGTGGGTTATTTAGTAGTTTCTTTATAAGATAAGGGCAAGAGCAACTGTTAAGAGAGTGATGAATGCCATAAAACATATAAAACAAAAAAATTCAGACATCCTGAGAGAAGCTTATTTCTAAATCAGAATGCCTTGTCTGGATATTACGTAGAGTCTGCAGACAAGGAAAATTTATAGCAGTTATAGTTATGAGTGATATTGTTATGGACTTGCTCAACTTACCATTTCATCAGATTAGTCAACATAATAGGACTAAGAAATCTGGCAAAACAGCCACGTCATCACATGCTTAGTGAATTTTAATCTGGCATTTACAGTATTTGAGAATATAATGTGAAAAATGCTAAATGTTGCCTAGTTTATGTGACTTGCAGTACCGATTTTCATTAACACTTTTCTTGTGACAGTTGCCAATAAATCCTGGAATTACTTGGACTCCTTTAAAGGGATGAAGGCAACAGCTGTGAGAATGCAAACAAGAAACATTATTTAGTATATAGTAAACAGTGTGCACTACTGAAACCTGGTTGAATCCTTAATGTAGGATATTAATTGTTTTTGCATAAAGTACAATCTTAATAACATCTGTCCAGAGTGACACTTATACATTAAGATCTTCAATATGCAAACACTTAAGCTTCTGAGTAATTTTACATTTACATGTAATCCTGTTCAATGTGCATGATAAAGTTACTCATGTATGTAGGTGACTTTAGGATCAAGGTCAGCGTTTATAGAGTGATTTGAGATTCCTCAGGATAAAAATGCCATCTAAATGTAAAGATACTGTTTGTTAGGCACCGGTGTTTTACAGACAGTAAATTTAATGACCCTGATTTTCATTTACCTTTACAGTCAGATGAGGGATCTATTTTGGAAAAGTCACCACTGTGGGGGAAGAAAAACAATAGCGAGGAAATTGCTAATGTTAATGTGATGTAAAGTCAAGCAACCATTTCGAATCTCATTTAAACTTTGATTCAGGAAGGGACTGAAACACGTGCTTAATTTTAATCATGTCAGCAGTCCCAGCAGCCGGTGAGACCACTTAAAATTAGGCATATTCTGCCTGCACGGAGGCCTCAGTCAACAGTGAACAAAATACATTACCATTTCTTGTCCAAATTGCCTGTGCCCAGTTCTTAATGGATGGATGGTCTTCTCCCAAAACACGATGACAGAATTGATATTTAATGGAGCAGAAAAACTTCTCTGCTGAACTGAATCAAATGAGATTTCACTGAGGGGACAGAGAGAGTCATCCTTTGAGAAGCATATATTTTAGAGGGACTAAGACAGAAGCACAGGTAAAATCCCTAATGCAGGTGCTCTGAAGAATCAAGTGTAGAGCTCTTGATGCCTCATACCAGATATCCACGCTCCTAACTTCACTGTCCAAGCTAAACACCTAAAGTAAGAGGGCGTGAACATTTTCCAGAGAGGTTTATCTGTCTTCTGCTGCACCCCAGGACAACAAGTTGTGTCATATCATTCATCTCTACCAGCAGTAAATAATGGCATCAAAAAATTCATCAAAACTGTGCAAAGCCAAAGACTGCTTCAGCACCATCTTCCTTTCAATGGCGCTATTCAAATTATCTACATTATTCTTCATTTTAAGAACTAATCTTTCAAGGGAGCTACTGCAAATGTCTGCTTAAAACAGTATCCCCTCATGTATTGAATTTAAAAATAAAGTCTACATTCTGGCTTTTTATAGCATGTATTTATAAATAAGTCATGGCCACAGTCCATATTTTCCCCTTCATTTTTAAATGCTGTGTGATTTAGAATTTGATGAGTGAGTTTCTTTGGGTGTTTTTGTTCACAAACACAGAGATCAGAAGGAACCATTTATGCTCTTTCTAAAATAGTGATGTGCAACTTAATGTTCTACATAACCTTTCATATGTGTATTTATATACATGTTCATGGGTAGAGATATTTTTATATATTGTGAATGTGTGTCTATTGTTCTATCTTTAAAAAGGTTCCTCACAACAAAAAGGATTTACACAATTCTTCAGGCATCTGCATTCTTTTGAAGAATCCATTAAAATATATTTGCTTCTGACATTCAGGGCTTTAAAGAATGGTTAGTGTGTTTTGGGGTCTGTTTTAATTTTTTGGCATAAAATTGGCAAGACGTATTTATTTAGCTCATTTTCTTTTCTCATAATAAGCAACTTGGTATTGTATGTGATCACAGCTAAAAAAGGAGACTGAGAAACAAGAGTGTTTTCTGAAATTTATAAGAGTATTTCTGCACGTCTGGAACAATTTTGTAAGTTTGAAGATCAGAAGGGGTTGCTACAATTTTCTCTTTCTCAGAGATCTTCCTGAATCTCCAGTGGGATCCAGGCCACAGGATGCCACCCATGAGACTTGTGTGTGCTTAGCCTCATGGGAATGGTATGAAATTTGAAGAGCTACAGATAAGACTTGGGGTTTTTAACTCAACATGCTATGTATCTGTACACCCAAGTTATTTTAAAGGCCTCAAGTTACAGGAAATTTATCTTATTCCTGGGCAAAAAGTATCTTATTCCTAGGTTGAACACAAAATCACACCACCAGATACCACGTGCCTTCATTATGACAGACAAGGAACCTCCTTGGGATGAGACTTTCTCACAGCACATTTCCAACAGAGAAATGGGAAAACTAAGGCACTCAGATTCCGTTATTATTCCTGATCTTGGGTCTGCTGCATGTTTTTGATCCCAGCCTGATGCCTTTTTTCTCAATAATGACTTTCAAAACCATGGGTAAAGCCTCCTGTAATTGTAGGAAACATATTCAATTTAAATTTATTATTGTATAAAACATATCATGCATTAATGCAGGACTACTTTAGACCAAGTTATTTTCCACTGTGCCCAGGCTTTCACATAAAAGGTTCACTCTCTTATTTCGTAATTTACAATAGCTTTTGAAAGACCTAGTTAGGAGCAGTTACAATCTTTCATCAGAATGTTTTCAGTGTAGGAGTTTGACCCAGTGTCCTCACCAGCATCACAGAAGTTTCTACTCCTGTCAGCTTCCAAGGTCAGTAAGGTCCAAGGAAATGGATGAAAAAGCCCTACAGTTCAAATTCTAAATAAATATCTACCTTCCTTTAGTAATTTATTTATCTTGATCCTTTGGACACAAGAGGAAATTTTTTCATTATGAGAACCATCAGCCACTGGAACAATCTCTGCAGGGAAGTGGTGGATTCCCCAACATTAGACACTTTTAAGATTCAGCTGGACAGTGTGCTGGTCAATGATGTCTAGACTGTGCCTTTGCCAAGAAAGGTTGGACCAGATGATCCTTGTGGTCCCTCCCAGCCTGCTATTCTATGATTCTGTGATTCTTACTAATGTGAGGCTTAAGCAACAACTTGTGGCTCTAGCAACAACACAAAAAAAAATGCTGATGATAAATATGCAGCTGACCATGGCATGGCCCATGTGGTTTGGTAATCATTCACTCCTTAAATTCAGCTTCAGAGCCAACAGATTATTTTAAAAGAGATCTTTAAAATATTTTACCAGCAAAAAAAAAGCATTGAAATTTCATAGAGGATAATTAAATATGTGAAAATTTTCTCCAATAAAAGTATTGCAAGGATATTTTTTATTCCATCTCCTTTAGCTAAAATTTACTTCCAAAGATTTCACTTTCCACCTAATGCAAAAGGTTGGATTTTATGTGATTTCCCTACAAAAATAACACATCTAAAGGGGCACCACGAAGGAGAACTTCTTGGGGAGAACAAACACCTTGTTTTAAAAAAGGCATTTCTCTTTAGAGGAGGACATTTCCAAGGGCATCTGTGGGGTGAACATTTACACTGTAAAAATTTCTGGGAAAGCCTATGAAGCTCAAACAGATCTCCTCTAGCAAAGATGCTATTCACTGACTCAGATAGAGGGCAGAGTGTCAGATGGTTTGTGTCCCTGAAAACACTTGAGAGTTTGTGCCCATGACCTTGAGTGTCTCAGATCAAATCACTGAGGCAGATGATTACTGATTCACTCATAACAGGATATTCCATCCCTGGAAACATTCAAGACCAGGCTGGACTGGGCTCTGAGCAACCTGATCTGGTTGAAGATGTCCCTGCTCCTTGCAGGGGAGGTTGTACTAGGTGATCTTTAAAAGTCCCTTCCAACCCAAACCATTCTAAGATCCTATGATTCTATGATGTGTCACTAATAACAATACCACATAAGCCATCCAAGCCACTCTTTCATACACAAGTAATCGAACCATTTCTAATAGTGAGCAGTAATTTCTAAATGCATTTCTCTTTCTCTTCTGGTCACATAGGTGAGGTGGAGGATAAGGACGTGCTTCGTTGGATGCTTACAGCAATCAAGCAGACAAAACCAATGCTAGGAATAGCTTATTGGTTTATTTTACCTGCTATTCCATAAAAAGTGGTAATTGACATTTTAATGCATGACATACTGCATTCTTTCATAAGGCTACAGTAATTGAATACACATGAAACTGTAGTGCACTGGGTGACCCTGGAGTGTGCCACACACCTGGAAGCAGTGAAGTTCAATTAATGTGTCATTGCTACTAATAACAGCTACTAGTGAGAACCTCCAGCCAGTTGCTACACCAGAGGAAACAGTAATCCTTGTATTTAGACAGATAGTATACAGTAAACACCAAGGATCCATTGTTTACATGCAGAGCTGTTTTGGATCAACAGTTAAAATCTTATTCTCTTAGTAACTTTCTTTTTCAATAAGTTGCAGAACTTACTTACTCTTGCACTGCATTTATCTAGCTTTGTGTGCAAAAAATTTGCAGATACTAAAATAAAATCAGCTGAGAACTATTAGCAGACTAAATCAAATAGTACTGAAACAAAGGTTCATGCAATAAAGAGAACATATAAATCATACACTTGTGAAGAAAAAAGGCTATTGTAAAATGGCTTAAGGATTTGATTTAATCTTTCAGACCCCAGGACATTTTCAGTTAAGAGTTGAAAGTCCTTCCTTAACTTGCCTTGTTCTTAAAATCAAGTTATTAACAGTCCTACGGTGTATGCATATATAGATGCGCATACACAAACAGTCTGAATATTTTCTTCATTTATATTACAAAAATAGAGGACATCAAAACTGAAAGTGTATATCTGTGGTGGGCCAGAACAGAGGCATGCAGGGCTGAAGTTCTCTTTTTTAATATTTCAGCATCAGGTCTGATTTCACTAAATAGTAAACTTCAGGCTCTTGAGACAAGATATGTGTCCTAGGTGCTGAACCTAAGCAACTACTAAACCATTTAACCAAAAGCCCATAGGGAAGAAAAGATCATTCCAGGATGGCCTGGTTCCACAACATCTCTGTCCTCACTAGGATTACGGAGCAGGATATCAACTTACAAACGTTACATCGTTTGAAAAAGCCCCTACTGACTTAAAGCTATGTTAATACTGAAGACCATGATGTTGATTCATGAGGAGTTTAGCCTCTTCACAGGAACCCTGTTTGCAGTACCAGACCTGTGCATTTTTACTGGTGTTGAGAAAAATCTCAGAGGAGTTGTAGTTTCTGGTTGAGTAATCCCCAGAGATAAAACATCTTATTGAAAATGGGTTTGAACTTCTGCAGAGCTTCACTCCTCTTCTAGGAGCTATCATCACCACATCTATTTTATTTCTCCAGTCAAGCGGCTCTCTCATCTGAGATTTGTCTAAGATTTATCTGTCAGCTTTATCTGCCCCTAAATTCATCTCAGCTCTCTAGCTGTTTCTCTCAGGCATTCATGATAAATAATATTCTCTGTGTTCTTCATGCTCCTATTTCCCCTCACTTTGCTTTTATATGTCTTGGTTTAAAGTCTATCCTACTGACCTGCCTGAAGTTCCATCTGTTTATGGAATTAAAGTACAAACTTCCTCAGTGATGAGTCTCTAACAGTCAGTGAAGCACTGGGTAGGCTATTGGGAGAATATTTTTCTTGTATTTATTGCACAAATATTCAGCTCAGTCTAAGATCCTGTCCATTTTTTTTGAACTAGCTAGTCCACACTGCATGTGTTTAGAGGGTTGGTGACATCGGTGTAATCAATCCCACTGTGAGTATTTGCACTGCCCAATACTTGCAATCTATTCAGGGTAAACAGTTGTCTGCCAATCCCTACTGCAGGAAGGTTTCTCAAGGTATGCTCATAGCATGTCTCCATTGCTGGAGGAACCATGAAGGAGAGAAAGCTTGGAAAAGGAAAAAAAAAGAAAGAAAAAAAAAAAAAAAAAGAAGAAAAGTATCTAAGTTTAAAAGGTGGGAAAGAGGAGGAATAGGGAAAAAAAAAAAAAAAAACAACACATTCAGAATCTGACTTTTATATTGAGTAGCAGGAGGTGAAGAAATAAAAGCCTTTCTGAAACCATTCAAGTGATAAAAGGAGTGTTTAGAGACAACAGCATGTACCAGTCTCTGTTGATGGAGGGAATCTGCTGTTTCCTTCTCTCAGAAAAGAAGTACATTGTACTTCTGGAAATGCAAGAAAATTCTACACAGGTTTAGGGAGAAGGAAAGTTGGACGGGGGGTGTTTTTCTTTCCAATGTAGCATGGTGGCCACCATTTGGGAGACTTAAGCCCAAGAATCTTGTTTAGTTGAGGTTGGTTGTATGGAGATGGTTACACGAGAACAGATGATCTCAGGAATGTTCAGAGACTCCTAACAAGTAGCACCAGAAAACAGTGGAATCATTTCATATATTGCTCCATAGCAACCTGAAAACAGATTTATTTGGGGTTTTTGTAGATAGGAAAATATTAAAAAAATTACTTGTGAGGCATCAAGTCAAGGTGTTGAAGCTTCTCAAAAATAATCCAGTCCTAGCATCATTTCCGAACTCATAGTTAGCTACCTAAACTGCTATGGGATTGGATTCTTCCAAAAAGAATGCAAAAAAAAAGCTGAGCAGAGAAACATGTAAGTTCACCCCAAAGGAGATGTTAAGGGAGTGGGCTGGTTCTTACAGCCTTTTTCCTACTTCAGACTGAGACATCTTTGTCATCATGAGATTCCCTGACTGGAAAATTCTTGTAACCTTTTTTTTTTTTCTTTGTTTGTAGGGTGTTTTTTAAGAGAAAAAATAAGATAAAGATAAAGATAAAGATGATAAAGATAAAGATGAAGATGAAGATAAAGAATAAAAATAAAGATAAAGAATAAAAATAAAGAATAAAAATTAAAAACACCACTGTTTAAGCTATAAGTCTAGAGGCAGAACTCCAGTTTTCCTCATCTTCCTACCATATGACAAAATGGTCCTGAATTCATGAAATAAGAGGAAAGTTCAATTGCCTTTGAGGAAGTTCAAACTTTTATCTCCATCTTTTCAACAACAGCAAGATTTAAATGGGGATGAGGCTCACAGTCCCTTGTGTTCACAACAGGTTGCTCTGCCTAGAAAATTTAATGTGACCCTGGCCTGCTTGGCAGGGCAGTTGGCTGGGAAAAAGTAGTCCTGCATCTCATCCTGTTTCAAAGACTTTTAATGCATTTGTGTGCAGTGCCCCTTCCCAAATAATAGAAATTTTAAACAAGCAAACAAAAAATCCTTCGAAAAGACACCAAGGTTTGTCCCTTCCCCAGTAAATCTTGATTATTCTATGCACAACTAAGTCAATTCTGTAGGTGAGTACCATACACACACAAAGTGGACAATGGTCTGATACCTTGAACATACCCTTCATAGACAAGAGGCCTGCAGTTGAATTCCCATGGACAAAGGATGGAACTGAGTCTGGATCTTCACCATCATATCAGACTGATCTGTCTTGTATATAAAATAATCCTGTTGATGAAGGAGAGGAAGAAGGTTTCAGAGCATTTGCACAGTGTATTCACTGACTGTGTTGGGCACAGATCAAAGGAGAGAAGCAAGGAAATATTATACTTGCTTCCTAGGTCTGCATTAGATACCTCTGCCCTGCTGAGACTGAGGTGCCACTGGGTGTGTGTTTGGGGAGCTGAAATGATGAAAAATGGGCTTTAGAAATATCTGTAATGAGGCAGCAACTGACTGGAAGTGTTTGGCATTGCCATTTTAGACTACAGCATCTGCATTCTTCCTGAGTCCCTTTCTGGATCTGGCCTTGAGCTCTGAAACTGAGAGCACATTCAAATGGTATCCAGTGACTGAAGTGTCTAATTCTTTGGTATTGGTGGGTCTCAGGGATCAAATTTCAGGATCAGTGTCTAAAGGTCAAACAGATCATTTTAGAGGGCAGTATCTTCTGAGTATCTTTCTGTTGTTAACAAAGACTAAACTTAGGTCATCTTTGTCCAGTTAAAATCAAACATATTCCAAGTTCCCCTAATAAAAACATGGAAACCTTGGTAATATGAATCCTGACAAAAGAAAAGGGCATATGAAGTTATAAACAAAGCTGGAAACAATAATGAGAAATAGCAGTAACTTCCCATGCTGGCAATAGCTCCACTTTCAGATACATTTTCTGACTGACTAGCAGCTCAGATACAAAACCTGCAGGAGTGTGTTTGTTGAGAGGTGAGTTACAGAAAAAAGCAAATGCCTTGTGAGCCCATGCTGGATGTTTTCTAAATGTTTCAGCATTGAATGTAATTGCATTGTGGCGATTGCTGTCCAAGTGGCATAACATTTCAATCTCACTGCTACTGGGGAAGCTCATGGTGACCAGAAGAAAACAATTGTCTGTTTTCATATTGGAAAGACAAAAGCAGAGGTGAGGAACTTCTCTTGCACTCTGCCTTTGGTGAAGCTATCTCACATGGGCTACTTACACACTCACAAAGCCTTGATTCTGCAAGGATGAATGTTGGGAGACCTGCAACCTGTTTCAAATAAGACACTGTGGTATGAGGCTGTTCTCTCCTGCCTTTTGAACCAAAAAGGAGTCACATTCCTTGAAACCACACCGCCAGTTCCCCAGTAGCTGAGGTTGTGAATCCTTGATTTTCCCATACCTGTGCCAGACCTTCCAAACCTGTTTGACCACAGTAATGAGGAGACAGACCCTCTCTTCCCATTCTTCTCAGTGCTTTGTCATGCCTTGCTGAGGCTGCACTGCTGAGTATTCCACACTGTTTTAGGCTAATGGCTTGAAGAGTTGCCTGGTACACATTCATTTGCAGGGCTGAAGTCTTAAGTTCACAAAAGCAACCTTCACTAGAACTGCTGTTTCTTTTCTCCATCCTCTCTCCCTTGCAATTATGTCCCAGCCCCACGTGAATAGCTTATTCTTGACTTAATTTCTCTGCCTGTATGTAATAAAATATCTGTATGGCTGTTACTTGTGTTACAAGGTGTTCAACGGAGAAACGCAAAAATATTGATTCAGGATGTTACAACAAACCAAAAGTACAGTAATTAACAAAAGCATATACATTTGCTTATGAATGTGCTTAGAACATAGTAAAGCATCACATAACTATGTATAAATAGAATTTTCCATTCATCATTTCTAAATCATGACTAAAGTATTTATAAACTTGGCCATAAAGTACTACCAAAGTTCTTCTGACAGTCATTCTATAATATATTGAATGTCAAGCAGCATAAAATACCACCAAAAAACAGAGAGATGTTTTTGCATCAGAATTCCTCTATTCCTCACAGATCCATTACTCATCTCCACTAGATTAGTCACACTATTCATATAAGCTGAGGGCCACTGAGAAAACTAGTTCAAGTCACTGAACATAACTTTAAAAAAAAAAATTAAAAATACTTACATTTACTTTCATAATGTTCAAAGGATTTCAGACAAATAGAGCAAAAATGCGCCACTCTGTGCTTTTCATACTAGGTTTTCTGACTTCTTCACCCTAGGAGCTTCCTCTCCGTGACTGATACATTCCCTCTCCCATTCCCAAGGACAGCTTTCACCTTTTAAACTACCTACTGTAGTCAAAAGAAATATGGTTTTCAGCTTATATTAGCAGAAGCAAATGTTTGATCATTGAAGTTTTCACATCATAATTAGTATCAATTATCTGAGGTTTATGAAAATACGTTCAGAAAATTCATCAAATTCCAGGTCTAGTTGGAAAAAAAAAAAAAGTTGGCCTTAACAAAATACCATTATTCTCCTTAGGAAACTGAAATTGAAAACCTGACCCAAACATGAGAATCCAGTGTTTTTAACCTAGACATATTCTTTGCAAATGTCATCCATTTGGATCAGTCCATCAACTCTGATAGTGTTGCACGCCTGTATTATCACTACATGTTGTGTACAGGTACCATACTTTATGTACACTATGTACCCTTTTCTACACCAACTACAGGAAAAAAAAATGTCACTACTTTTAAAGAGAAAAAATCCCCTTATTTTATTTTTAAACAGCAGGTATTTTTCTCGATAGCTAGCTCAAGCCGCATTTGACAAACTCTAAAAATGCTGTCTACGTAACGAGAAAGAGTGTTGAGTTTTCCTTCCCTCCACTCTGATTAGAAATGGGATCCACACCCCAGCTGGATATTTCCAGTTCATGCCCAGTAGAAATAATTTTCTGTCCGATTGCCAAACGTTGTCCCATGTGGCCAGCAAAGGTTGGACAATAGCAGTAACACAGCTTCAAGTAAAGAGCCGTAAACGATCCCCTGCAACCGGAGGCCTCAATTCTGCATAGCTTAATGATTCTAGCACCGTGATTTAACTTCCTTTTTTTCCTTTCAAGTGTTCAGTGCAAATTAATCGTATTGTCAATGCTTATGTTTCCTACCTTACTTATTTGTAAGGACATGTTCAAGTGGCATACTAGAAGGTTGATCCTGCGGTCTATGCTTAACTAGTAATCCTCATGCACACCAGTAACCCCATTGAATATCAATATACAATTGTGGTGCCAGGGAAAGTTAAACAAATCCTGAGGAATCTGTTTTATTAGCATTTATAGGATTTGTGTGTGTGAGCGTGTGTGTGTATATATCCACACTTGGGAACAGTAGTTACAGGAAAAAAAATATAAGAGATTCCTCCGGGGACGATAAGCGCTGCTAGTTCTTGAGCTCATACTGATGCTGATGTTGCAGCCTGTAAATGTTAAAATATCTGATGATATTTTCTTTCCTGAGGAACTCGGTGATATTTCTCACAGTTAATACGTTAGCTAAGCACATCAGACAAAGTTAGGACCCCCACTGTGCTTGGCCCTGCAGCCCTGTTTCCCCAGCCTGGATCCATCTAGCATTGCTTGTGTTATACGGGCATACAAGACCGAGAAACACGGGAAAATTACACGAACATGAAAGACCAAAGCCACGGCCCTGCAAAGGTGTCTGTCTCAATAGAAGACCGAGTGGCACGGGGACAGCTTTCACGGACACAAGTGGACGGGAGGCCTCGGCCTGCCGCCTGCCCCTGCCTGAGCCCTTGTTTGCCACCATCCTCACCGAAACACGCCGATATCTGTAAACCGCGGCCGAATCGCCCCTGGAAACCCCCTCAATTCCCGGCCGGGGCCGCCACCGCCGCCGCCCGGCTCCTGCCGGCCGGGCGGGCTGAGAAGCGGGCGGGACGAGCGGGAAGGAGACTGGAGGGCAGCGGCTGTGGGGCTGCACACGCGTGTTCCCGCCTGCGAGATGCTCTTTGCGTCTCCTTCAGGATTACCAAAAAAATAAGGCGTTAAACCCCTCGTTTTGAGCTGCTGCTTCGTCACCGTCTTCCTCCGGTCTCACCTCCGCGCTGCGGCGTAAAACAAGCCCTTCGGGCTCGCCACCGAAGCCAGCAGCTGCCCGGCGCGACAGGAACACGCGTGGGCTTCGCCTCCGGCGGCGCCTCCCCCCGCGGAGCGGGGCAGCAAAGTGCCTGTCAGTCTCCCACCCATGTAACACCCCCCCGCTCCCGCCCCAGACCCTGCGTGGAGCGCAGGGGCTCAGCCCCTCCGCACCAGCCCCAATGCCTCCCGGCGCGCTGCAGCCGGGCAATTACGGGGCTCGCTGCGGAGGAGTTGCCGATAGTGTTTTTTTGGGAGGCGAGTTTGTTTGTTTGTTTGTTCCCCACACATTTTCCCCTTTATTTTCCACTTTTAGTTTAAACTCTTGGGAAAAAAAAATAGACGGAATATTCCTCTGCAACACGTCTCACCTGAGAAAGAAACGTTCTTCCTTTACTTTCCATCCGGTGAAGTTTCCCCCTCGAACCAAGGAAAAAGGCTGTTAAATAACAGTGGGGTTTGTATGCAGCAAACTTATGATTCGACAATAACGTATCTGTGAAAATATGATCTAAATATTTAAATAATAAAGTGTTTTATTTATTTTCCTTATTCATTTTAGTCCCTCACATGGAGTTTCTTATTAAAACGGACGGAGGGAAATCCTTCCCCCAAGGTCCCTGCAGCCACCTCAGACTCACCGGGCTGAACGTTGCGAATCCACCTCGATAAGTTTGGGCCACCCTTGGAGCAACGTGATTTTTCTTTTTCTTTCGGGATTATGTTGCGAACATTTGCAAAGCTGCCCTTTCTCCAAATCACCGTAATTTGTTAGAAAGATAACGTGCTCCCCTCTTGCTTTCCTTTGAGACTCAGTCTCTCGTCCCTATATAGTGTTTATGGGACACAGAAATGTCCCATATATTTTCCTTCTCGGGGTCAGCCATCGCGGAGCTTTTTTGTATCGGACCCGTTAGGACCTCCGTTGAAATACAGCCTCTTTCCTGCATATATATGTATATGTATAATTTTTTTTCCCGTATAATTTTTTTACCTCTGCTAATGAGTCCAGTTTCGACGGCGGGCGGAGGTTGTATTTGAGAATTTCCCCGAAAGGTTGAAGTTTCTTTTCGACTGGTGCTTTTTCCTAGATTATTTTTGGTTTGTTTTGCTCGGCGAAAAGTCCCAACCGGAGCATGCTGCCGTAAAAAGAAAAATATAGCGGTGGGTTTAATCGTCGACTACATCTGCCGTCCCCAAGCCTGCGCCAAATGTCCCCGACAGAAGGGTAGCCCTGCGAGAGGGTTACGGGACTGGTCCTGTTTTGCGGGTAAAAAGGGCAGTGCAGGAGGGTAAAACGGGTCACATCGCCCGGGCTCCCCTGTGCAACCGTTTCGCTCAGGTTTCCTTGACCTATAAGCCAGCTCCAGCCTAAATCCCACCCAGGACGGCGAGGCAGAGAGCCTGTTCCCCATGTGTTCCCTGCAAAAGCCACTTTCCCCAAGACGCGCCAGCCAAGGGGACGGGCGCGATACCAGGTACCTGAGAGGGGAGGGCTGCGGATTTAGAAGGGGACAGGGCAAGAGGCTGTGCGGGTTGGGCCCGGGGCACGTCGGGGCGCTGCTCCCCACCTCCTTGCCCCACGTTTCAAGCATCGGATGCCGAAGGTGCCCCAGCCTCCCTGCTCGCCAACCCCCGGGCGCGGAGAGGAAACCGGCTTTCCTCGGCGGAGCGTCCCAGCGAGAGCGATCCGGGATGGGAGAGCAGGGGCAGCGGTGCCGGCGTGGGGGTCCGCGCAAGTCCCGCCCGCGGAGACGGGGCCTCATCCGACGGCGGGGAGGTTAAAGAGCGTGGCCTTTCCCTCGACAACGCAGGGCCGGGCCCTTTCTGGTGTAATAGGATAATTACAGAGGGCCGGGCGAGCTTAAGCAAATACACTCGCCCGCCGGCCAGGCCTCTCCTGGGGATTAATATTAAGGACCGGTGCATTGTGTTTTGCAAACGAGCGATCCAGTCGCCCTCGGGGACCTCCCCATGTTCGCGGTTGTGGAACCGCGTCTCTCCGGACTCTGCCCACCGCTATACCTTGTCCCTCCTTCTCACCGAGAGTTTTCTCCTCACTGCTTTGATCGTCGGCTGCAGCCCAGCTCCCCCCGCACGGCCAGGGATTGCTGGGGCCACCCGTGGGGGTGGGTGTATGTATGTGTGTGTGTCGCCCCACGCCTGCGCCCCTCGCAGCATCCCGACGGGTATCCTCGGAGCGCGAAAGGCTCCCGTCGGGTCTGGGCTGCATCAAAGCCAGGCCGGGGACAGCGTGGTCCTGTCCGGGCCGAGCTTAATCCTGTCGCTCGGGTGGGGACGGGAGACCCCGGCATCGCACTTTTTTTAGGGGCTGCTGTGACAACCTCTCCAAAAGCCGGCCTCGAGCTGTGTAGTTACAGCCCCGTGAGTTCCATGTCCCCCGGCAAAGCCCGGGCTCTCAGAGAGTTTCTTCACTTTCCCTGGCCATCGGTGGCCCGCCGGGCACCCGAGTGTCACGTCGGGGGCTGATGAGCAGTGGCTGCCAGTATAGCGGCACCGATGTGGAGGGCTGCGGGTCAGGGGGGCCTCTGGGCAGCGCCCGCCGCCTCTCCCGGAGCTCGGAGCAGTGCGAGGGCCCACGTATAAATATATATGTGTGTGTGTGCGCCTTTGTAAATGTATTCGTGTGCGTACATATATATATATATGCATACATACACAGACGTGTAATGTATATGCAAAATATATATAATGTGTATATATAGTATAAATGTGTGTTTTGTATATGTATGCATATCTATGTATGACACACACACATGTATGGGTATGCAGGTATATTTTGTCCCTTTTACCCAGGGCCAAAACGACAGGGCAATGTACTCGGGTGACTTAATGACGGTGCAGTGAGTCTGGTAAGGGAGGGCCCACGCATGTCGCGGGCCCACGCATGTCGCGGCCCCACGCATGCCTCTGGCCCGGCCCTCGCCAGCAGCCGGCTGCCGGGTGGGGGTACGAGGGCCCACCCGGGGCCGCGGGGTCACGGCCGGTGCACCGAACGCGTACGTGAGCGACGGCAGGTTACGGAGCAAGGGGGGCGCGGGTCTCTGCCGGCGCTCCGCGGCTGCTTAGGGAGGTCGGGGGGAGCGGGCTCGGGCTGCCAAAGCAAAGGGTCCCCGCCCCTGTCTCCCCCCCCCGCCGCAGCCTCCAGTTCCATCGCGAGTGCTAATTGCGGCTCTTTTCTGGCTCCTCTGTATTTGGGTCCCTCGGAGGGCGCTGCGCGGGAGGACACGTCACGGATACATTATCCCCTCCCCTCTTGAGGCTCTCCTGGCTTTCTGCAGCCTCTGCTCAAGAATTAACTGTGGGGTCCACTTCAGAGCTCTTTCTGCCCCTGGGAAAAAATTTTAAAAAAATTTAAAAGAAAGAAAAAAAAAAAAAAGCGCGGAGATACCGGTGCTTTCAGGCGAGGAGCGTGGCAGCTAGGATTTCTGAGAGGAGGTGAATTTTACCTTCGATCCTTGCCGTATGGTGAGGATCGCTGTTCCTTGCGGGAGGTGAATGTTGCAAACCCTCCCTTCGCCTTTGAAAGGCATGTCTATGCGAAAGAGACACCGCTTTGCTCTTTCAATACGTGACAACAAATAATAATAATAAAACAAAAAGGAAGCAATTCCTGACTTTGCAAATGCTTTTTCTTTAAAAGGAGGGGGAAAAAAATAAATCCAACAAAATCAAACCCGCGCCTTTGCCAGCGCTCGGACTTGTTTGGAAAGAGACAACGCTGAAGTGGCACTGGTCCCGAGGAAAACGGATCCTTTAATTTGACTCCGCATGAGAACCACATTTGGAGCTGGGCGCAGCGGCCGGAGCGGCGGGAGCAGCCCCGCGGCCAGCAGCCCCCCGTGCCCGCAGGCCCACCGCCAGCCGAGCCCCGCCGCCGCCCCGCCGGGCTCGGCACCCCCCGCGCCCCGGCGCTGAAGTAGCCCCTCGGGGACTGGAGAAAACGTCTTTCTGCTGCAAGACCAGCCGCCGCCCGCCGAGAGTTGGCCGAGAGGGAAGCGTCTGAAGGAAATGCGAGCTTGTGATTTCGGAGGGCTCCAGCCATCAGCTCCCTCCGCACCGGCGTTGGCTTTCGTTTAGCGGCGGACTGCCTTGCCGCCTAGTCGTCTCCTCGGCATCTCGGGCTCTGGGACCAGCTCATTTTGCACTTCGTTAAACAAGCAGCACGGTCTTTCCTTTCCTTTTCTTTCTTTCTTTTTCTTTTTTTTTTTTTTTTTTTTTAAGAGACAAAGTGTCCAAAAATGGTTCAGCCTGCTTAGCCCGATGATTTCTTGCGTGGACCCTCTATTTTTAATATTTTTTATTATTATCTTTGGACGGGGAAGGATTGAGTAGAAGAAACCTTCAGTGAAGTAAACCCAGTTATTTGCTCCCCGTTGAGGAGAAGATCCGTTTCCAGCTGCAGGCAGAGCAGACCGTGGTTCGTGTAGGTCTTTCACTCTCGGTTTCGAATCGCTAGATATTGCAGGGTCAGAGCAGAACTGCCTTCTCCCGAGCGGCTTACCTGTCGTAGTTGTGGCTCAGAGATCGCCTTCCCCCTCTTCACGCCATTTCTGTCGGTGTTGTTTTTATTTGGTTGTTTTGGCTTTTTTCCCTCCTCTTTTCCCCTTTTTTCTCCTCCACCCGCCCCCCCTTTTATTTTAAATTCGATTCGATTTGGGTGAATTCCCTCCCTTCCTTAAACGAAAATACTGACTCGCCGAAATCCATGCCCCCTGCAATTCGGAAGAATCGGGTCTAATATGCCAGTGTCATCTTCGCCTTGCAGTAGTCGCGATGAAGGAAAAATCCAAGAACGCGGCAAAGACTAGACGGGAAAAAGAAAATGGAGAATTCTACGAACTGGCCAAACTCCTGCCTCTGCCCTCGGCCATCACCTCCCAGCTGGACAAGGCGTCCATCATCCGCCTCACCACCAGCTACCTGAAAATGCGAGCCGTCTTCCCCGAAGGTAACCACCCCGGGGTGCCCCGGGAGGGGCTGTCTGTCTCCTGCCCGGCCCGCACAGGAGGGACGGGGCAGCACTGCGGCCCGAAAGGTGGGGTGGCGGGTGGGGTGCGCATACCCCGAGAAAAGCCCGCATCTCCTCTACCTCCTGTGAGGAAGGGGGGTGTTTGCAGGGGTCCCAGCACCGGGTGGCGAGCAAGGGAAAAGCCGCTGGGGGTGGAAAGGACGCCGCTTGCCTGGGAAGAGGAGGCAGCGCTGCACTGCCCGAAAGCCAAAGCTTGCCGGGGGGTGCCGTGCAAAGCGCGGGCTGCAAATAGCAACTCTGGTCCTGTGAGGCCTAAACTCGAAAACAGCTCTCCCCGGCCGCGCGTAGGAAGACGAGCCCTCCGGGAGCCGCGACCTGGGATATGGGCTGCAAGGGGACCCCGGCCAGGGACTGCGCCGGGCTGGCGGCGGGGCGGGGGTGGGCAGCCCGGACGGTGGTGCGGGAAGGTAGAGCCGTCCGGTTAATCCCTCTCTTCTCCCCCCTCCTCCTTTGCTGCCGGTTCGGCTCCGTCTGCTCGGGGGAACGTCCCGCAGAGAGCGGGCTCCGCCCGGCTCCGGCGTGCCCGGCGTCTGCGGCCCCGGGAGGCAAGTCGCCCCAGCTCCCGGGGAGGCCCCTCGGCACAGTGCTCCTGCCGGTGTCCAGGCACGGCCGGGGGAGGGGGAGAAATAGCGTGGGTGTTATTATTATTTTGGTTTCGTTGGAGTTTTCTGAAGGTAGGGAAGCAGGCTGGGAAATAAGGCGCGACGGCTTCGCAGAGGGGTCTTCCGCCTTCTCCTGGGGCCGGGGCGAGAGAGGAGGACCAGTCGGAGCCGAATTTGCCCCCGAGCGGGGCCGGGACCACGCTGCCCCACGGCCAGGGCCGTGCAGGGGGGGCGAGCGCCGATGACTCCTGAGCTTTTCTCGGAGACACGCAACAACGAGGCCTGACACCGCTCTCTCCTTCTCCCGGGGTTTGGTAAACAATAACCCCCCGATCAGCCTCGCACCTATACCCCGAGCGCCCGAAGGACGCAGAGTTTCGGCCACTTTGGGCGAGGGGAGGCAGCTGGCCGGCACCCGTGGGGAGCAGCCGGCCGCCCGGTCCTTTCCGTGCCGCCGCTGAGCTGATGGGAGGCGTGAAATGAAACGCTGGTTAGTGTCTGCGGGTGGCTAAATAAAGCCCAGCTCCCCCCTTTGTCATTTGTTTGTGCCTCTCCGGACGGGAGTGTGTGTGTGAAGGAATTAGCAAATTCCAGAGTGGAAGGTCTGCTCTCCGTCGCGGTTTCTAAGGAGCTTTAAAAGCCCTCAAATTTAAAAAAAAAAACAAAAAAACAAAAAAACAAAAATCCCACTCCCAAACCGAGAGAAGCTTACCGTTATGGTCATCTAATTCAGTAATTTCGAGAGCAACTGCTAGCAGTGCTACGGAAAACTAGGGCTTCTTTAGCGTGCGCTTCTGAAGCACGCCGGGTGAACAAAGCAAGGGGAAGCGAGACACTTCTCCGCTGCAATTTTGAGCCATTATCCCCCATAGGGAAATTTCGCGATGAGAAATAGCGCGTCGTAATTTCGGGGGGCCATTCGCCGGCCCTTCCTGGGGAACCTGCCCCCGAACGGCTTTGATTTAGGAGGGAAGAAGAGTGGCACGTTTCGAGATGCTGCTGAGTGTATTCCTGGTTTTCCAGTCCTGCTGAGCCTCGAGTAACAAGAGGACGCCGAGAGTAGGTTTATACCCACCAGCTCGGGTGTGTTTTATGTGTCTGTCTTCCTTAAACAGGCCAGGCGTGCGCTTCCGCACACTCTGCTTATTAAGAGCAACGTTTAAATGCATACAGCGAATTCCTGATCTTTCATCGTCTTAAGTACGGATGGAAATAAGTTCAAAAACAAAGCTTTGCACCCAGGAATGACAGGCCCCAGGAATAACCGTCTCCAGCCCCCGAGCCGTGTGTTTAGTACCCGGGAGGGTAGAGGGCAGAGAGGGGAGCTGCAGAGAGGCGGCCATGGGCAGTGCCCGCTACCCCGCCGGCTGCAGCAGGGCATTTGGTGCCGGATGGGGCGGGGAGGGGGGCTGCCCGACGGCACTCGGCCCCGCATCGCCCCTTTCTTCCCTTTCTCTCTGAATTTGTCTGCGGAAAGTGGGGGAGGAAGGTCCTCTCCCCCCTCATACCTAGCTGGTGGCGTCCAGTTGGCTTTACTGGGGCGGGGGTGGGAAGTCCAACAGCCCAAGACGGCTGCCCGGCACGGCGTCTTAAATTCTGGGGACAGTAAGACCTGGGGAAAGTGCCCCTTCGAGTATGCTGGACCCGACGGGTGGGGAGGACCCACGTCCGAGGTCCTGGGGCTTGAAATAAAGGTGGGCAGTAACAGTTGGCCACCCGTCGGCCGCTGCTCCCAGGGCAGAGGGACCGGCGCGGCCCGCACTTCCTCGAGCGTCGCCCCTGAAACGGCTGTCACCGGGGGACCAGCGACCCATGCCACCCTGGCCGCCTTGGCCATCACCGAGGCATCACACCTGTAAGGCTCAAGGGAGTTTACTTCTTCCAACTCGCGGTGGTGGGAGGACAGGCCTGAGACAACTCCAGCATGCGCGCTAGACCCAGGGTAGCTGGAGCCAGCGTGATCAGAAACGTTGTCCAGATATAAAACTGGCTTCCAGCTCTGTCTAGACTGGAGGGGAAGAGAGAGAAGACTATGTTTCTAAAAGCTCCGGTGGATGGCTTCCCCCACACGTTTTATTTCCAGCGCGAGCTGACACATAGTGTAGGTAAAGTCTGAGACTCTCACTGAGGTGTCTGGTCCCAGGGCTTCGACAGGGCTTGTAAGGGGGTTCAGATAGATCTTCTCCTGCTCACCTCTGTCGGGATTTTCCCGAAGATGCACATTTTGGACTAAACTTATAGATCCCCCCGCGGAGGCGCCCGATAAGGCTCAAAAGAAATGAGAGTGAAAGGCGATTTATATTCCAGCTCCTTTCTTCCGCAAAGTGAAAGCCCTGGAAGGCACAACTTCGTGCTCCGACATCACAGATTTTGCCGTGCGGTTTCGCTCTGACCTTCAGATTCATGAAATAAAGTCCAGGAGACAGCAACCTACAGCCTCCCCCGCGCTCCCGCTCTGTAATACCGTCTTCTCTTGTGTTTTGATTTTTTGCCAAGGCATTTATCACTGTAGAACAAAAATACACCGCGGGA
The DNA here is from genome assembly GCF_036013445.1 of Caloenas nicobarica. NCBI lineage: Eukaryota > Metazoa > Chordata > Aves > Columbiformes > Columbidae > Caloenas > Caloenas nicobarica. Next base: position 122,654,737 of record NC_088245.1, on the reverse strand, counting down.
CTTCTGTCCTGACTGTCAGTATTTTTTTTTAAATAAGCAAATGAAAGAAGGATTCGCAAGAAGAAAATGCATTTAAACCCCGCGATTCTCTGCCTCATGGTTATGGCAGACTGATTAAATTGTGACCCGTTTCTTCCCCCAACCCCGAAGCAGTTTCGAAAACTGACTAAAAAACTGCACACTTATGGATGTTTAAACGGGTTGGGAACGAACTAATTAATAAATTACCAAAAAGATAATGTGGTTTATAAAAAATTTCTGAATAAAATGACTCAGCAGTAGACCTTAGACCTGTTCCTTATTCCGAGACGCAGACAATATAAATTACTAGGCTCATGCAGAGTTTTCGTTCGGTTTAAACCTGGTTGTGAATGTATGTTTTAAGAAAATCAAGTCGAATTGCAGCTATTTCATTAATTTTCATACTCACTCTGAAGAGCTTAATTAATTAATTAATTAAAGCCCGACCCGGCGGCGCGAGTAATTCCTCTGCGAAACCGTGCCTCTATTGTAATAACCGCTACTAGTGGCATTGAAGGTCTTACTAAAACATAAGTGCCAAATGCCATTAGTGTTTCCCGGTAGCTGCGGCAGGAGTCGGCAGACCCTCGGTGCGGGGACGGGCGGCGGCGGCGGGAAGGGAGGGCGGGAGGGGGTCACTGCCGTGGTAGCTGTGGCTCTGCTCGGGACCGCGCTGTTTGTCGTGCGCCCGCTTTCGGGCCTCTTAACATGATCTGGTGTTTCTGGCTCGCCGGGAAGGGTCGGGTTTGGGTTTGTCCGAGTGTCCTGGAGGGTGTTATTGTTTTTTTCTCTAGAACGTGACCTTTTTATTTTTTTTTTTTTAACGATTGTCTTGATTTTGACGTCTGTCGCTACCATCGCCCAACCCTCGGCCAGCTTTCCAGCCGGCGGTGACGCTGAAGCCCGCGGAGAGGAGGCGGGAGGCCCGGCACGTCCCTGCCAAAGTTAAGCTAACGTAGCCCTGCTCCTTCCCAAAACCATCGCAGTCTGGAAGCCTCCCGCCCCGAACAGAGGTTACCCCGCCGGGGCCGGAGACTCTCCGTCAGCTCCAGACTCGGCCCCTCGGACCCGCGTGTCAAGCGGTACGATCCTATGTGCCGTCGGGGCTGAGATGTCTCTCCCTCCGCTGCATTCGGGTCTTAGGGCAAGGTGTCAGTTCTGCCCCTCGCGCAGAGTCGCGCTGCCTTCCCCATCTCAAGGGCTTATGCTAAACCCTGGGCCTCGCCTAAACGAAAGAGCCAAAGTTAGACCGAGGGTAGGGGCCGCCTCCGCCCCGTCCCAGGTGGGTGCCGGGGCTGGCAGTTCGCCGTCCCCTGGTGATTTCCGTTGGCTTTCCCGACGAAGGAAGGCACAACCGCGCTGGGGAAAAAATCCCTAAAGAGAAGCGGTGCTGAAAATCCCGGCTCTTGCAGTTGACCCAGGTTCCTTGTAAAGGATGGCTATTGAATAATGCGAGGGGACTGTGATCTTCGGGGGAGCCGGGGAACAATACAGTAGACACAAAGGAAATACTCCAAGTTACAGGGCAATCCGATACTTAACATAAAACATCACTAAGTAAATCTTTTATCAGAATCCCAGGCAGAAAAACTACCGGGCTTTCAAATGTGTGTGTGTACAAATTTATATATTTGGAGAGCAAAGATGGGAGTTGTTCCCAAATATTTCTAGATCTTATTACAGTTTGACTCACTCCACTCTCTAGAAACTGGGAAATAGTACAAAGTGAATGTTGAGATGCTTTGAAAAACAGCCAGAGACGTCAAAAGACTTTGGGGGCAGTCGTGCCCGGGTTTGCCGAAGGGGAGGGGACGCGTTCGTATGAGAATTCCTACGTCTTTCAACAGCAAAAGTAGCACGTACTTCGAGGTGTCTGCTGAAAACCCCGTCTCTGTCCCTAGGACGCCGTCGTCAGAGCCGAACCTGCCGCCCTGTGCCCGGGAGACGGGCTGTTGGGCACAGCTGCGATTACGGTCGGTTATTTCTCCCTTAGCGTTGCCCGCCAGGCATCCCGCTGTGCCTGTTTTGCCCCCCTAGCACGGTCCCGGTGGGAACGGGACCAGCCGTCGTTACACAAACCAGTAAACGGAGGGCGAACAGGGAGAGGGGCTCGTCTCATCCATGTTTGCCGACGGCCGGATGCCAGCAAAGAGGAGGTTGCGCCTTCGACCTCTTCGCCGTGCCAGCTCCTACCCGCTGGGGCGGGCTCTGCCGCTGAGCTCGGCTCCGGCTTTCCGGGCTTTACGTTACCGGTAGCGCCCGGAGTCTCCCCAGGCCTCTGGCTGCAGGCGATCCCCTATACTGTCGCACGGCAAAGGGGGAGAGGCCACCCCCACGGGTGTCCTCAGCCTTTGCGGGAAGGATGCACCAGCTGCTCGCTCGCTAGCAGGGAAATCGCTGTCTGGGCCAGCGTCGCAGGTAATTAGTGCTGCAATTGGGCATTTTAAAAATATTTGCTTCGAAATGACCCGTTCGGCAGCGCACCGGCTGCACAGCCGTGTCGGAGACCCGGCACCCTTTCCCGCCGGAGACCCCTTTCCCGGCTGGGGCCACCCCAGCAAACGCCCACCGCGTTTAAGCGACGTAGGAAACACTCGCTTTGTATCGGCAGCTCTTTTGGCCTCGCTCCAGTCCAGTGAGTGAAAATGCGTTATTTACTGGCGGGGCAGGAGCAGCTCGGCTGAGTCTATTGCATCCATATGTTTACAGGACGCATACCGCACGTTTGCAAATCTCTCGGAAAACAAGTTAATGGGCGTTAGTCCTTTATCTGAACGTAAGGTTTTTATTCGTTTCTTTCCACCTTTAAAGCGATCTGCTGGTGGATTAAACGATAAAATCATCGGCTTTAAAATAAGCTTACACGAATGCCAGGCTGATCCACCAAACGCATTTAAGTTTGATGCGAGTTCGCAATTGCAACTCCAATTTACAATTTCAAAGGGAACAAATCTGCGGAAGTGATTTTTTTAGTCCAGGTTAGGAAAGAACCTCAAAATAGATGATTTGGGGGATGCTGTGAAACCGTACCTGGCCAGCCGTGGTGGACAGGACGGAGCAGATTGTCAGGCACGGGTGCTGCAGAGACAGTTCGTTCTTGAAGAGCATCTTCGTGAGTGGCACAAAGAGTAAATCTACTTCGTCCTTCAGAAAGTTAGGGCTCGTTTCAGGGCAGTTTTTACATCGCTATGCCTAACTGTCTTTGAAGGAGAAGAAGTCTCTCTCTCTCCCATGTATCGCGACTTGAAACTAGTAAATCGAAATAAGGACAAGCCGCTCAGCACCAGGTCTGGCTCTGTTGTTCGCGTTTGTTATCGTCTCGGGAAAGAGACTGCAGGATGTCTCTGCGATCCTCAAACTTTCCGCCCCAGGGAAAGCAGCGTTTCAGCAGAAAAAAATATTTTGAAGCATGCCTAGAAGTTTAGGGGTCTTCTTTAAACTTCGAATTGGGAAATGGTGCTAGAAAAGTGAGACTTTTCGTTTGTCTTTTCAAAGCAAATTTCCCAATACATGGCCAAACACTCCTCTCGGCGAAGGGAAGGTGTCCTACCCGTACCCACAAGAAAGCGTAGCCGCACACCGTGCACTTCTGCGGCGCGGTTTGGAGAGACCTGCTGGGGCAGCCGGAGCGACTGACATGGGGCAGGCAGACAGACGCCTCCTCTTGGGACTGACCTTGAGCGCTGCTACTGCTTTGCGACGACGGAAGAGAGGCGTCGGGGCCGGCCGAGGTCCCCGGGGTGCCCTGCCTGGCGCTGAGAGCCGCAGGCTTATTTGTGCTTGCCCGGCGGGAGCGGGGAGGCTCTGCTGACACCGGGGCACCAGAAAGAGGCGAAACTCAGGGGAAAGAACCTCGGGCGCGCTTCGCCACGCGTTTTCTTCGCCGCCTCATTTTCCTCCAGTGGGAGATCTTGTCCACCCCAAAGGATGCCCCAAGGGCGGGGAGGAAGGCTCCCATCGTTTCTAGACCAGTGCTACCTGCGGACACTCGGCCAAAGGATGCGCGGATCCAGGAGAACGTCAGGCGGGTCGTTTGGAAGCACGCTCCAAAGCCGGAGCTTAGGGCATGACTTTCCGCCTGGATACTAACTTCTTCTCCCTCCCGCAAGGGAGCCGAGGGGGACTCCTGCTGCAGCGGCCTTTGCCCCTGCCAGTGTGTGGGCTGGCAGCACCGAGCATCCTCGCATTTCACCCGCCACCGGCCCTTCCGCAGCGTCTCTAGGCTGCAGGGAAGCATGGGCAGTGAAGCACCCTTAAGGCTCCGTGGCCTCGTAGAATCTGTGCTGTGTCCCCGAGGGCTTAAGTCTTCTTTTTTCTCCATTGTCTCTAAAAAGGAGGCATTAAATGCTTGCAGTCCTATACCCCTTCCCTCTGCCCTCCCTGTTTATGCACTCCTGGGGGCAACGGCACGCTACAGAGCCTGCCATCAGGGTGCCGGACAGGAGCCTCCAGCTCCTCGACTGGCACGGGTACTGGTCTCAGCTCCACCGGGGAGGTGCTGCACGCCTTCTTTGCATGGAGTAAACGAAAAACGAGCAAACAAGCAAACGCCACACCAGCCCTCCCTCGCCTCAAGCTCCATCAATAACCTTTCGCTGTCACCAAGGCAGTGCCGGGCACACGAGCTGCCTCCAGCCCTCCGGGCAGCACTAAGGCGAAGCAGCGGGGCTGGGTCGGGCCTGTCGGGTTAGAGGGGATCGGAGCCCAGCGGGGCCGCGCTGGCTGCGGGCAGGAGCTCGGGGGTGAAGCTGTGCAATCACGCCGGCAAATTTCTCGGTCCCTTCCGTGCGCTGGTGAAGAGGCCGTCGGGGCACTTTGCCCGCGATGGGGCTCCCGCCCTCTTTAACCTTCTCAGCGCACTCTCCAGCCGGGACCCGCCTTGGAAAGCGTGAGGGTCGTCGAGACCGGCACCCCGCACAAGCCACTGACCCACGCAGGGACGGAGGGCAGCGGAACGCAGGCGGGGGGGCGCGCAGGTCAGGCCCGCGGCCGGGAGTTGAGAGCCGTCCCGCCGCACCTCCGGCACAGAAGACAGGCGAGTGTCTCACGGCTCCTTGTGCCTTCCGTGTGTGAACCCCTCGCTGGGAACCAAATGCCCTGTGCTGTGCTTGGCGAAGCTGCAGGCAGGCCGGGTGCTCCGCGCCTGCCCCCAAGGCGGGTCGTCCCTCGGGCCCTCAGTGTGTGGCCAATCTTCCTCCTCCCGGCTGTGGCGAAAGGGGGAACGGGCACGGTGCTGCTGGCAGGAAGGTGCCGGCGTGGTCGGCGAGGGGAAGCGGTTGGGGCAGGCGCCTCCCTGGGGCGCGCTGTAGAGCGGGAGGCTCCTCGGGGAAGGAGGAAGGGGTTCGCGGGGGTGCCCTCGCCGGGACCTCCAGAAGAGAGCAATTCCCTTCCCCCGCGTGTGTGGAAGGGATTCAGCCTTTCCCACCTCCCGAGCCTCCACGCCGCGGCCTGGCCCGCTGCCCGCGGGAGAAGCGGGGGGAGTAGGTGGGTTGCGAACAGCTCCCGTCCCGCCGGGGAGACAGGGCGGGCCGGGCTCCGCTTCCTGCTCTAACCAGCTCCTTGGTTCCCTTGCAGGTCTGGGCGACGCCTGGGGACAGCCGAGCAGGATAGGCCCCTTGGATAACGTGGCCAAGGAGCTCGGATCCCATTTGCTTCAGGTAGTGGACGCCTTCCTCCTCTTGTATGCGCTGCACATCGCAAGTCTAGTGTTGCGGTGCGATCAGCCTCCCAGCTCCCAATTCTCCTCTTCCTCCTCCTCTTCTTCCTCCTCTTCTTCCTCCTCTTCTCCGCACTGCGGGAAGAGCCTGGGTGAAGCCTTCTTTTTACTCCCGAGCCTCACACCGTCTGGGAGGGAAGCAAAACGGAGACACCAACCACTTCATTTTTTTTTTTTTCTTTTCACCTTTGATATTAGTAGAAATAACAGCTTACCATGGCACTAGTCTGCTTTCCGTGCACACAAAGCGTGTCCCATCCGCAAAAGCCATAATCAGACGCCCCAGAGCTTCTGGGGATGTCCCGCAGGCAGCCCCCGGCGAGCGGCAACTGGGAGCGCGTTTAGGCTGGAAAGGTGCCGGACATCGGAGATCGTCGTTCTCCGCCGGTGACTCGGGAGGGGAACCTGTAAGGGAGCGCAGGGCTGCCGAGGCGGGGGCTGGACAGCTGGGTTAGATCTCCCGCGGACGTTAGCACCTGAAAATACCGTTGTTCACAATCCCGTTGATCTGCTCTGGAATTCCGCTGAATTTCACCCCCGCCTAGGTGAGCGTAGGAAGTCGTAGCTGGGGCGTGTGTGGCAGTTGGAGGAACGACAACAACAACAAAACCAAAAAACCCAAAAAAACCCCACCAAACCAACAAACAAAAAACCCCACAACAAACAGAAAAGACAAACAAAACAACCGGTTTAGCATCATTTTTTTTATATGTGAACTTAATACAGCAAGGGGCTTTCTCCCCCGGTTTTAAAGACCTAGTAAACCGTAATCGTTTAACGGCCGTTTTTACTGTGGGAGGTTAATTCCTGGTCACAGAGCTGGAGCTGTTTTAGCTGTTCGTTCGGGCTGGGGATAAAAACCTCGACAAAAAACTCTCTTCGGGGTCTGTGACCGCTCTCTCCTGCCGAGTCGCCGGGAGGACTCGCCCACCTTCGTTCCCCGCCAGCCGGTGGCGTTTTGGGCGAGCCCCGGCCCTTGGCCCCCGGGGCCCCCCGAAGAGCTGTGTGCAGCCCACCCCCCTCCCACCCCCCCCCCAGGTAGCTGCCGTTCCCTCTGGGCTCAAGCAAAGCCGCCCACCCGAATGGAGGTGAAGAGGCGGCAAGGGTGGGCCAGCTGGGAAAGCTGTGCGGGGTCGCCCGACGTTGGAAATGCCGCGCAGTTACTTCTTTGTTCCTGCAGCCCTGCAAAGTGTCACCCGTTCTCCTGAAGTAAAAAGACACCGTGCTTTCGGCACAGCGGTTTGAAACATGCTTTACTGACCACATACAGGAAATGGGAATTGATAAGGTTCAAAAATTGTCTCGTGTGGAGGTATTTCTAGCCTTGGAAATTTGGTTATAGGTAGCTGATGTCCTATCAGCTGTTTCAGAATCACTAGTCTACCTAGAAAATACGTATCTAGTTATATCATAAAAAATCATTGTTACTGCACTTGCTCCTCCTCCCGGTTAGCTATTTCCCATTTTGTCTGGCATTAAATGAACTTAAGTAACATTATATGCTAATCACCTGTAATACTCAGTTTATAGGCCAGTTATTTCTGAATTATGAATGCTTAACATTTTAATAAACCCCGATTTACTGTAAAATTTTTAAGGCTGCTTAGGCTGAAACCTTACATGTGAAGTTTCAGCTTCAATATGCACTTCTGTACAGGAATGTCAGAGACCTACTGCACCATATAGTGCAGTAATGGAAGCATTGACATGGTTTTACTGATGACACTGGGTAGAGCAATTACAAGATGCCAGTGTTTGAAGGCAAAGTGGCTGAGGGTGTAATAATTCATTTCCCATTATAATACTTCTACAAAATTTCATTTATGTTCCACAAAAGAAAAGAAAAAAGTAAAGGCAAAGAGTAATCTGGTTTCAATTACATGCTGTAGAATCATTAGTAGGCCAGAGAATAATTTGGAATATTTTCTTATTGGGGCAGTGCTGTAAGAGCACAAAGAATACAGGATTTGATTGCTTCTCTCCTGGTTCAGTAACTTAAAAGATGAATTAAAATAGGTGCTTGTTTTATCTGTGTACTGTAAAAATTATTTTCCTCTTCCAAATATATTTTCCAATGAAGTTCATGTGTATGTGTTGATCAGAGCTTCCTAAACTGGTTAGAGATAATGGATACTTTTTGAAGGAGGATATCAGATACGTTTGAAAAAATGCCTCAACTTGGACACTGAAGAATCCATGTATCCTCTAACTGATAGTTTGTGCGTCCAAATTGTGGTCAGGTTGGCCTATGCTGTACCATTTACATATTATTTTCTCATATGAATCATGTGTGACTGAATTAAATTTCAGTTTTTACTCACACAAGTAATATTTGCCTTACAGTCAATACCCCATCAATAAGAATTTGTAGTACTGGATCTCAAGTTTGTATTGCATCTTACCATCAGTGGAGATTCACAAACTGTAGAGATATAGCTTAATGAGCATAAACATCTCTCTTCAAGTGTGATAAAATTTTGAATGCTGATTTTTTTTACTTTCTTTTTCTAAGTTCTTATAGGTACATAGCAGACAACCCTCTATTTAGAAAGACATTATTAAAAATATAGTCAAAGAAATTTAAAGCATTACTTACAGTATCATTAAATATATTGCAAATAGCAGTAAGCTGCGTCTGCCAATTATACCGTAAAAAATGACTTGGGTAGTACTAGACTTTCCCGTAAGTACCACATAGCTTGGGATTTGTAGTAAGTACTAAAATAACCAAAATCAACAGGAGAATGTTAACTTAAAGTGAAGCAGTAAAGCTAGCATCTGTGGGGGGAATAAATTTGATTTCACAATGTGTGCACGTGTCATAGGGTTCATAGGAATAGTATCAGATAAAGGTTTCTGTTCTTTAAATTTTGCTGCTACTTGCTGCTCTTAAAGTTGGATAGAAATCTTCCTCCAAAATATTTCAAATCTTTTATCACTGTAGGTGGTTTAAACAGAGGGCTTGCATTTTACCCTACTTACTTCTTTTTTTCAGACTTTGGATGGCTTTGTTTTTGTGGTAGCATCAGATGGCAAAATAATGTACATCTCAGAAACAGCATCTGTACATCTTGGCTTATCTCAGGTATGAGCTATTTATTCTGTCTATCTGTTAAACACAAATACTCGATTTAGAAGCTAACACTGGTATCTTGCCATGTATACAATGTCACTATTTTTTAGAGTTATTTGAAGCTTTGAATTAGTTCTCTGATAAATGGCCTTACTTAAATATTCAAGTTTCCTTTACTTACAACCACATCATGACCGTCTTTGTATCTTTTCTTGTTCATTGTATTTTACTCCTCATTACCTTTAAGAAGGGTAATAAATAATATGATATTGCAAATTGCAGATATATACAGAGCTTGAAACCCAAACCTATTGCCTGTGTGGTAATGTTATACGCCTGAAATAAAGTTTAGAATTCAAGTCTATATGTTTTAGATTGTGTAAGATATTGAGACTTGCTATGAAATAGAGAGGAAATCTGATGTGGAACATGAGTTTTATGGCAAATGTGCTTTAGGAAAAAAAAGAAAAGGGGGGCAGATTTATGAGTGTTCACATGGAATTCAGGGTAGTTTTTCCTGAGTTTTTCCAGCTCAGTGGTCTTTTCAGTAAAGCGTTTTATATGGTTGTGATAGAACTCATAAAACTCAGTTTACTACTGTTCTGCACAAGAAGTATAAGGGGGTTTTATTGTGTTTGGTTGTTTTTCGTTTTTTTTTTTTTTTCTTAGAAGGACATTTCTAATTTTTTGCCTTCTTGGGATAAGCACAAGGGCAAATAGCCTGAATTTATTGCAAAGCACAAGTTTCCATACCTTTGTGTGTAAATGTATTACATAAATTCTGTGGTAGCACCTGACCTAAAGCTTGCTGAAGTCCAATAGAAAAACTCCTAATTAATTTAACTGGGCCCTAGATGAGACTTAGAAGAAATAGAAGTGTTTCTTCAAAACCAGTTGCAGCTCAAACACTTCTTAGATTTAGATAAACTGAAATAAAGACTTAAGAGCAAGAAGAATGAGGAGATGAAGGTGAGAGAGCACACGATGTTCTGAAAATGTCTGGGGAATATGTCCTGCAGTTATTCCAATAAACAGAGAAAGGGCTGAGTTATGGAGATTATATATCTGTTTTAATTTTGGTAGTAACTAGTATTTTTAATTGAAAAACTGTGAAGTACTTTGGATGTGTGTTTATGCTAGTGATATTAGAATTAGTAGCTGTGAGAAAAAATAGAACTCCAAATAGCTAGAAAAATCAAAAATATAATCTCATAAGCATCACTTCCAAATCCAAGGGTAACTACAATTCTGGTTTTGTAATCTCTTTTAGAAAAAGTAATTTTGAGAATCAATATTTTGTGTGGATACTTTTTTCCTGCCAACTTTTAAAAATGTGTCCAGGGAACATTCTCAGTTTCAGCAGTTTGTTCAGTTGATTCTGTTACAGTACAGTGTTAGTGGTTTCATAACATATAATGCATGTTCAAATTACTTTAAATATTGCTTTGTTTTAGAATAAACTTTACTAGAGAATGGCTGTATTTTCTACTCTGAATTGACAGCCTTATCAAAAGCTTTTCTTGCCCTAATGCTTTGAAAAGATCCGCCATGATGCTGACTGCTTAAATAGATTCATTTAGCCAGTACAATTATTCCAAAGCACTGAGTCCCACTTGTCCTTGCTGAAGTAGGGTCTCATTGTCCTGCATTGCTTGCTGTTTGATAAGCGCTAACTGATTTTCCAGGTTTTGTCCAGAAATTGTTTCTTTCTTTTCTTTTTTTTTTTTTTTTTGAGGAATATCGAGTCATTGGTTCTTGTAGGTCTTGGTATTATCCAATCACCTGATGAAATTAAAGAACTACAGGATCCGTAGGGCACTAAATTGACTTTGCCACATTCAAGGAGAGGGGACTGAAAGTGTCATATAGGCTTTAGTCATATTTAGCCTTCATGCCCTTACAGCCATCTGCACAGACTGAATTCCATGTGCATTGCACATGCAAATATCTAGAAACCCTTAGTGCAAGAGGTACTGAGGAAAAGTAGAGGATTTGGTCATATCGCTTGTTGAAGTCAGTTTAATAACTAAAATCACAAGTATTTCACTTTAGCAGAGATTTGTAAATGAATGGGCTGTATCCCTGAACTCCCCAGAAAGCTATAGATCGGAAAGGACAGAGCAATGTGAAATTTAAAGGCATGTTTTAGATTCTCAAAACACTAGCTGCTACAGCAGTTTCACAGTGCTTAGTTTTTTATCTATAAATACAAAACCCCAGCTAAACAAGGCAGTGATTTTTTTCCCCTCTTTCCTCATGCTATTTTATAATCTAATCTGTTACTGCTTTTTCTCAATGTTGTATTTTTTAAGGGATAATTCTACTTTAAGTAGTACTATCATTAATACTAGGCTACTCCTATGTACTATGATATCAATACATTAACACTAGGATATTCCTGTAAGGTTCCCAGGGCTCTAAATGAGTTCTTGTTCCTACTTCTCTGGAAATCACTGGGAGTTTTGCCATTGACATCAACAAGAATGAGATTGGTCTGTAGAAGCAAATCCTGCAATTCTCCCTCACCAAGTCATAATCCCACACTATATTTTCAACAAGTGCTTTTACAGAGCTCCAGCCAATACAAGCTGAGACCAGAGTGATGATGATTCTAGAAAATCTGTTAGAATGTGTATAGAAAGGCCTTTTTATTAAATAATTTGACAATTAACTACTCCACACATCAATTTCATGTTAAAGTGCAATTTGTTTAAAAATATATATTCAAACTAAACAAAAAAGTTCATTTAAAGATATTTTGCAGGATATTCTTGGAGACCTACTACAGTAGCCTTTATCTTCTAGTTGATCTTCAGTTCACTTTGGCAGAAAGAAATTTGAGCTTTTGAATAACCCTTCACTGGCTGGTGCAGTTAAGCTAGTTTAAAAGTTAAAAACAACATTAAGGATTGTTTTTCAGCACTAATTCACTCACTTCTGTCTGCAGCATCAGAAAATCAGAAACAATATTTCTAAAAGGCTACATCTTCATTTGTGAACCTATCACTTAATGTGTGGCTTTAGATTTCTGCCTTTGCTCTCAACTGTAACAGTAAATATTGCAAATACTGATGGTTAAGACCCTCTCCTCCATCTAATTTCAACTGGCCTCAGACCAGCGTTGAACTGACTCGTACTAGCTGAGAGAGCCAATTCCTTGCCTCTTTTTTTTCTGTGGATAACAAATAGGTTCAAATTCCCCAAATATTTTTTTCCCCTTAGAGTCCAAAGACATGGAATGGAGAGGAAAATCCTCTTATGAAACAATGGTGAAAGATTTTTTTTTTTTTTTAAATTTTGAAAGTCTGGATCTTATTCCAGCTATTTTCTGGGTCCGTGAGGGAGCCAATCTTATCTTTGACTTCTGATAAGTCTTGAAATATTTAACCACAAACATCTGAACATTTCCAAGAGTTTATTTTACTTTCATCAAATAAGTATATGAAAGGCAAAATATGTAATTATTTGCTCTAGAATCTATCTACTTAGTCCTCTGTGTTTATTATGAATCGTTTCTTGGCAGGAAAGAAATGTGCAGCTGAGTTACACATAAAAAACCTCTTAGTAGGAAACGGCGATGTTTGGTAGTAAGCAGGTATTTACAGATATTAAAAAGCTGCATCGAGGAAGCTGGTTTAATAAGCCTGAGGCATGGGATTTTAGAAAGTTTATGAACTGAACCATATAATTTATTTTTTTAAGTTTTCAGTGTTTCATTGTATGCTTTAAAATGGCATGCACACACTATGCATAGCAGGAGACTGTGGTCAGTTTCAAAATTGTGTATACATATTTTGGTTATTTGACTCTTACATAGCCCCCAAGTCTTTGCTGACGGCTTTATGTTTCCACTTGTATTTTTACAGTCAATTTTGGTTTCAGTGTTCTATGTTCACCTCCCACTGATTTTGCTGGGGTTGCAAATGCATACATCAGAGTAGAAAATATTCCTATGTGTATAATGAGAAAAACTAGTCATTAGTTTGACAAAGCACTTTAGTTTAGAATTTTAGACATAAGCCCTGGGATACAAATACCTTGGGTCCAGTCCTGTGAATCCTGTGAACAAAGGTGTATTTCTGTGAGTAGCCCTTTTGAAATAGGTAGTGACTTTTGGAAAAGCAAGAGATACTCATGAGTTACACTTCAGAAGAGAGTAGATGCATGTTGATGTGGTTATGATTATGCTAGGCAATAGCAGAGACATGACAAGATCTTTTGGATTACTACAGTTGATGTTGCTAGTCAGGTTAGTCGGTGTTGTTTTTGTAAGAAAGTCTTTATACTGAAGGAAGAGATTATTTGCACATAGCCAGCCTTGAATGATTTTTTTTTGGAAGCTGTATCATCTGATACAATTGTCTTAATTTCAAAGGCAAAATATACTTTACAGCAAAGTCACTATTAGCCAAAGATAAAATAAGAAGAACAGAGTCATAAGTGGTACTTCGATACTCCTTTTGGTTTGAACACTGACCACAGCTGTGCATTTCTGCAATGATAATTTTTTTTGTGTTCTGGTTTACTAAGCATATAGGCCAAGGAAATGCCCATCACTATAATAATAATTAGATTTAAAAAAAAAAAGGTTTTATATGTCTGTAGGTGATTATGATGTTTATGGAGATAGCTATGGACTTTTACATTATGTTTTTCCCATGTAATTAAAAACAGACAGAAGCATTGAGAAGCATGACTCATAGTGGGATTGTATATTCTCCTTCCTCCTCCACCACTAAAGCTTGAACATAGGGTGTTACTGTAACAAGTCCCCACTTGTTTCAATCCTGAAAAGGAACACCCTGTAAGTTTTAAGGAGAACTTTTAGAGAAAATTATATAAAAGAAGCAATGTAGATAATGTTCTCCTTTCCTTTCCTTTCCTTTCCTTTCCTTTCCTTTCCTTTCCTTTCCTTTCCTTTCCTTTCCTTTCCTTTCCTTTCCTTTCCTTTCCTTTCCTTTCCTTTCCTTTCCTTTCCTTTCCTTTCCTTTCCTTTCCTTTCCTTTCCCCCCTTGTCCTCTTTCTCTCCCTTTCTTTTCTTCCTCTCTTTCTCTTTATTCACCTCCTTCTCTCTGCCTTTCTTTCTCTCTTTCTCTTTCTCTTTGTCCATCTCCTCTTTCCTTTTCTTCCTCTTACTTTCTCTGTCTTCTCTTCCTTAGTGAAATTTTATTCTGGTTACATATATCAAATCAGTGTTTCTGTTTTTGCAGGGAGGGGTTGTTGGAAAGAAGCAGTGGGGAATAGATGGCTAGAAAAAAAGTTAGTTTGCATAGTCTTGGGAAGAGACATTCCATGAATAATGCAGAAAATGCAATGATGAGAAACATTTTTGGAAAAAGATTGCTTTGTGAGGTAGACAACTCCATTTATTCCAAAGAAAAGGCAACTCACACATCTTAGCAAATTAGTAGGATTGGCTCAGAATAATAGGTTAAATTACTTCACCTCTCAGCTCTCTCTGATCTTGGGGGCCCAAGGCACATCAGGCCACAGTGAACAATTGGGCAGCCTGACACTAATTTAAAACACAGGCTCAAAGTATTGGTTCACTTCTTAAATCAATTACCGCATCTATCCGGAGACTTTTGTTGGTGAATTTTATACGTGGCAAATAGAGTTAGCAAAAAGGACATACGGTCTACACCATTCTCTTTTTTTTTTTTTTTTTTTTTTTGAGCAACACTTATTATGGGTACAACAGTGGGAAAGACAGAAATACATTCTTGTGTGAGCAAAGTTCAAGTGAGAAGAGGGAATACACGGACAGTTAGGACAGATCTAGTCTTTACCATGCATATTTACTTAAAGCAGAGAAGGCTCAATCCAGTGCCCATGAAAATCTACGGAAGTCTGCTTTCTGAATTCACTGGCTACTGTTCTGAGCCCTTCGCGCTACTGTGGGTTGAGTGTGGTGGATCATCTTTGAAAGGACACAAAGGAATTGTGTAAGTCTAGTGGTTTGGCTCTGAAGGCTCAGTGGCCAGCTGAATGCAGGTGACAGTTTCTGGGAATCCATAGAAACTTGTTTTTTTTTTTTTTAATATCTGTCTTCTTGAGAGACACTAATACAGTTGACAGAGATATCCCATTTTGTGGCAATCTAACATTTCTACAGCTGCTCTAGTTTATCACTCCATTTGCCAGCTCTTTCTAAAAGCAGCTCTTCTCTATCTGGATCATCACCAGGAATTCCCACAAAAGCCCCTATAATATTAGTTACTACTGAAGAAGGAATTAAATCAGTTTATTTGGTATAATTTGGAGCACAGTTTTGATACATTCAAATTAGGTTTTAAAAATGGTGTGTAGTTACCCAGATGCAGTGTATGCAGGTTACTTAAGAGCACTTTTGTAATAGGAAAAAAAAGGAGCCAACTGCACTGCTTCATGTGTTACGTATCTCTTCACAGGTGGAGCTTACTGGTAATAGCATTTATGAGTACATACATCCTTCTGATCATGATGAGATGACAGCTGTTCTTACTGCTCACCAGCCTCTTCATCCTCACCTCTTACAAGGTACTTGTGTGATCTGTGATCAAACTACCACTGAAAAACTGAAATGTGACGAGTTCATATTTATCTGATATGAAGCTATATATGTGAATGGAGGAGGAGCATGAACTTGAAACTGTGATCTAGGATCTTGGTTTATTGTAGTAAAGGGAATAAGGTATCCCAGCTTAAATAATACTTTTCATGCCATGGAGTCCATGCAGTTTTAAACAGGTTTTTAGATTTTGCCCAGTGGCCATTTAATCTCATTCGTTTTGTCATTACTGCTGAGGTTGCAGGAATGTTGCAATGGTCTAGCTGTGCACAGCTGCAGCTATGCAGCCTTAGCAGACCAAAAAAAAAAAAAAAAAAACATTAGGCAATTGGGAAATAGAATGACACTTTTAATGTTTTAAAAACAATTGTTAAATTTGAAGCTTGGACAAAAAGCTGGATTTAATACCTTCCACTGTAGAAAGAGAAAAAAAATGGGGTTTGCAAATGACCTAGATTTTGAAACTTTCATAAAAAAAGGGGATCTCTCCAGGAAATTAACGTTCACTTGCCTTGGTATTGGGTCACTGATTGACCAAGGTCTCCACACATCCTGTTCAGGTGTTGCAGATGATGCACCCACATGTACCCATACAGCATGACGCAAAACGGGATGGAGTGTCAGGGAAGACAGCAGAACTCCTATTGATTATGTGAACACCTGGATCAGACTGTCCACTCTGACTGTGCTCAGCCACCACACATAAATATTAACATAACCATTTGTGTATTAAGTTGTTACATCAGTGTTGTAACTACTACATAACTAACTATGCTAATCTTTGCTAATCTTTGCACTATCCTCTTCAATAGCTTTTCCTTGGACACAATTCTTTGAAGTTCAAACTTTAAAATATTGGAAATAATCTGACTCCATCATCTACAATGTGCTTTCACACATATTTCAAAATTGCTTAATCAGTTGGACCTCACGTCCTGCTAGTTTTTATTTGCCTTCTTAAGGCACAGTCCCTGAAAGAATGAGGACCTTTGGGTTCACACTACAATTTCGTTTCGGATCAGGCATTTTTTTCACAGTCCTGGTGTCTGTGCATTTTCTGTACTTGGTGACCTCACCACAGTTCTGACTGCTGTGATTCCATCAGCACAGAACCGTGTACCCTCTGCATGCAGGAAAGTTTAACATGCCTGGAAAAATATGTACTGCTCTGAGTGGTGTAAATGGAAGAATCAGCCTCCTTCTCTCCTTCCTTCCCAAACAGGCTGTCTTGAGTACCCCTTGGTGTCTTGAAAAATGAACTCTTATTTTTCTTGGACTCTCCTGATTCTTGTTGTTACTTGACTATTTCATAGTTTACTCGTTCGCATCTGGGATTTTTTTTTTAAATTGTGTTGACATTCTTTTAAAAACCCGTGTTTTTCCTTTTTCCTACCTTACTGATAAGCAGAGGGGTTACCTCTGGTATAAACCCATGACTTTTCATGCAGTTCTGCTGGTATCCAGAATTTGTATTATAGTAAGACATTTTTATACCCACTGTCTTGCCAATGGCAATAGCATCCTGGTTTTGTTACTTTTTAATTATTATTATTATTTGTTAGTTGGAAATTTTTTACAAATTTAAAGTCATGGTCAACTGGAATTAATTTCTTTGTCAAATGCAAATAAACCTGCAGCTCTTCTTGTTCTCTGCTTAGTATCGTGATTCTGGTTTACTAGAAGCAGTGAGATAGCACGATAGTATTGCAGTTCCAGAAGTTATTTTTTTCTTCAGAACTAGATATTGCCTGTTTCTTGCTTACATTTGGATGTATCGGGATGCTCATCTTGCCTTTTAGCATTTGTTTTCTGAAACCATAATGTGTCCCTCATTTTGGCTACTTATGGTCAAATTCTTTATTTCCTTAGCAAATTCTCGCCAATGTGAAGTATAATTCTGTTCTGGCTGTGTTTGAAAAGACTTTACACACAATTGAATCTGTTAATTTAAGTTCACTTACAATTGTTTCAGTCTGAAATTCTGCTGATGGTATAATTAGCCTCAGATATGTCTCATTCTCTGTAGCTTTCTTTACTTTATTCTACATAGATGCTGTTTGTTATTAGCATCAAACCCTGGTGCAAAGTTAAAGGAAAATTTACTTTGCTATGTGATCCATTTACATATTATTTGTTTTGTGTAACATTTTGGGTAGCAGAGGAAATTGACAAAAACCTCAAAACAATAGCATCTTATTTGGATTCCTAGACTTGGAGAAGATAAATAAAAGAGTTAAGATGTGTTCTGGTTTGTATAGGGATTATTTGATGCAAGCTTACTTCTGCACGTCTCTCCGCCATAGAATGCCTGGAGCTGGTGTATTAAAATATCCAGAATCTATAGCTAATTCTTTTTAAAATGAACAGAGTGACCAAATATTTTTATTTGTCTTCAGTGTACCAGCAGTTCCCTTTTCTGCAGTGTATACATTTTATACATAGATATAGAGAGAGGTATAACCTGAAACTACCTGGCCTATAGAAATCAAGGCAGGTTTCCTATTTTTCTTTAGTGAAGCCCTGAAACCTACTTAATACATGACAAGAATGATGCAACTTCTGTCTGTATCTTAGTAGATATTTCGAATATTTAAATAAAACATGGAGCTCTACAAATAACTTAGGACAGAGGGAAGTTGAGTGGAAGTGGCTTTATTTTCTAATACAAAAGAAAACAAACCTTTTAAAGAGCTTTTTTTTCATTTCAGTTTGATTTTATCTCTTTTAATTTTTCAAAACACGTCTGAATCATCAAGTTGCTGGGTTAAATAAAAACTTTCCTTTTATAACTTTATTTTGTTATAGATCTCTCCAATCTGTGGTATTAGTCAGGTGTAAAATCAACATTGCACTGCAGACACAGACATTTATAATGCAGATTTACAGCTTGGCTCACGTAACTTTACTTGCTTAAGTGATCTTCAGCTAATTCTCAGATACACCCATAAATTTTTAGTTCAGTTGCTATTTCAGCAGCTATAACTGGATGAGATCTGTTATGATAGAAATAAAATCCCAAATGTGAACATAAACATCTATACTTTGTGGTATTCTGTTACTGGTATTGAATAACCCAGAGTACAGATTATTTTTGACCTTCAGTCTTTGTACATTTTGATGCTATTTATTTCTTCATTTGTTTTTAATCTTCCTCATTGTCCTTCATTATTCTCTTCAGACCTTCCTTTGTATCTCCAGTGCTTCATCAGTTCCATAGAAGCTTTTCTGAAAGACCAAACAACATGAGAAAGGTAGAAGCCTTGCAGCTGTTGAGCTCTAGAAATTTTATTTGCATGAGTTTTATTTCTCAGGGAAATGCAAATTATTGCTCACTGAAGAAAATCAGACATAGTGTAGATTTCTTTACGTAATGCTCACTGTTTTTCTTTAGATATTTCAGCCTGGTACTCAAAAAAAAGATACGTGATTTTAAAAGGCATAAGCCTTCTTAAATTATAACTTTTTAATTTGTTTTTAAGTTTCCTCTGGCCTTCCTAAAATTTCAGGTACAACAAGGGCATGTCATCAACCACAGAGGGCAGATACTTTGTTTTTTTGAAGACGGTGACAATTATTGAATAATCACATGCTTCCAGAAGCTGGGACTTCATAACAAGATTAAATGTATTAAAATTTAGGAAAATAGATGTTGGTGAGCTAGCTGTTGTGTTATCACTCTGGATAAGTCCAATGTGACATTACAGCAAGTTATGGTAAGGAAAGCTTTTGGGGCAAAAAAATGGAAGGCAGCAACTCTGAGAAGCATTTAAAGGTCATAAAGGACCAACAGCTCAGTGTGAGCTTCCGTTTTGATGCTGTGGCAAAAAGGGGTATTGGAAAATCCCTGTGCATAATAAGCAGGGCAATAGTGAACAGGAATAGCAAGGATGAATAATTGTATTCTTTATACAGTATTAGTGAAATAGACACTGGATTTTTCTGTATAATTCTGTTGACCACTTGAAAAGGCAAATTGGAGAAAGTAGAGAAGAGAGCCACAAAAGTGATAGAAGGACTGGAAAGGCTTATAATGAGAGATGAAAGAACACCATCTGTTTGGTTTATCAAAGACAAGATTAGGAGGTGACTATATTACTGTGTGTGCATACTTCCAAAGGAAAAAAATACTGGGAACTAAAGGACTGTTTTAGAAGAAAAAACATATCAAGGACCAGTGTCTGTGAACTGAAACCACAAAAGCTCAAATTAGAATAAGGCATACATTTATAACTATGAGTTTGATTAACCACAGGAACAAAATACTGAGGGAAGCAGTAGTTTCTTCCTCTTTTGATGTCTTCAGATCAAGGCTGTATGCCTTTATAGAAGATACGCTTTAGGCAAACAGAAGCTACTGAGCTCAGCACAGGAGTAACTGACTGAAGTTTAATCAACTGCAACGTACAGGTTAGACTTATGATCTAATGCTCCTTTCTGGCCTTTAAAGTCTATAAGCTATGGCTCAATGAAAGCCATAAGCCCCACGATCCGTGGAGGCTTTGGAGAATTTCAGCTTTAACTTACAAAGTCTTTAAGCTGTCTTTTTTCTTGCATGACCAGCATTGAAAATGTAAAGCAATATATACTGATCCTTTGCTATGAAAGAAGCCAACAGCTGGACTCTTTCTGAAGGTGGCTGTGGTGGGCAAAAATAATAATCTCTCTCACATACACATTATAAGTAGGGTATTCCTCAGCAAATTGCCTCACACAAGTCTTTAGGCCAACTCTGCACCAGTTGTAACAAAACAAATCCATTATATTCAACCAGGATGGGATAGCAAGGGAAAAAAAAAAGTATATTTTCCAAATGACGTGTGCTGGCTGTGCTCAGATCTCAGATGACTTCACTGGCCCTTCATGCCTTTCCAAATATTGCTTAACATATTTCTGATCTACAGCATTTTTCTGTGTTCTAGCTTAGTTTTGTACCTGTGAAGCCTTACACCTCAGTTTTGCCGCCTGTATCTGTTGCACATCTGATATCAAGATTCCTGGGCCTCTGTCCTAAAATATGCCACACTTAACTAGCAGGAATGTGGGAGCTGTTTCATGGCATAGGGCTGAGAAACTGATTTCTTAACATGTAGAGAAGTGGTTTTGATGCATGCTGTGTTTCCTTGAGCACTTACAGCTCCGAAAGCTTTTCTGCTTCTTCAAGTAGTGGAACTAACAAACTGGATCCACTGGCTGAGATTCTCCTGCTGGGGCAGAAGGCAGTCGTCTGTCAGGGAGGTTGGATTCAAAATGTGGGGATGATGTAACAGTAGTTTCTGAATCTTGGAAAACTGCAAGGTTTATGCCTGACTGTAGAGACTCAGTGCATGCTGCGTATCTCCCTTGCTTAGTGCAGGAGACCTAGTAGGCTGCGATGTCATGCAAACTTCTGCCGAGCCAACAACAGCTCCAGAACTTCATGGAGGCATGTGAGGAGTTTGCCCCTTTCCTCACCTCAAACAGAGTATAAAACTAAATGTCTGTCAGGCTAATAAGTCTAAGCTGCTACAGCGCAGCAGCAATGCATTTTAGTACTATAACGGTGGGGGTACAATACTGGCAGCAGTTTGTGAAGCAACTGTTACAAAGTGCCCTGTCCAGAGGTGACAAGCATTTTGAATGTGTCTGAAATAGCTTTCAGGGACTGGATGCTGAAGATCGCATCAGGGTTATTGACTACACCCAGCTCCCCCTTAGTGTGCCCTGTAGAGGAAACAACATACTGACACAAGCCGGGATGCACATACTGCCATCAGTCAGGACCTTAAGCCCTCAAATGATGTTGCTGTCAAAAGTGTGTCTGTACCAACTATTTTTGCAGAAAGTTTTCTTTAACAGTTAGCAGCATCGAGTGGTAGGCTTGTAGCAGTATCGTCACACTTACTAAACCATCTGGAGGGTTTTGGGAAATACTGTACCTCTTGAACCATATCTATAAGAATAAAGAAGGAAGTTTTTGTACTAAATATCAGGGTAGTGCAAGCTGGGTATGACTAGTCAGTCCATCTGTCATCATTGCAACTGAATACAAGCAAGTGAGCAAAAGAAGAGATATTTGCACTGCAGGCTAACCAAGGCAAGAAATTAAGCAATGCTGAGGGGGATTCAGCATTGTGTGCTGCTCTTCCCTGTCAGACACTGTGTGTCTTTTATTGGTTTAATATGATTTTTCTGAGATTTTAATCCTTTAAAACATTTATAGCTTCCCAACTTTTGCTGACTCGCACACCAAGGCATGGTGTACTAAAAGCGGTTTATTAACATTCACTAGAGCAGACAAAGAAAAAAGGAATACTGTAGTTATTGTAGACAACAACTGGATAATTCTTATATGATTAGTTATAAGCCTAATGTAAGTTACACAGGGAATGTGGAATACTTTGTGTCAGGCTTTCTCCACTCTGGTTGATGCTTTAAGGGCACCATTTCAGTCAGCTAAGAACTATATGCCAGTGCATTATTTTCCTCTCAAGGAAGAATGTCTTCCCTACATACATTTTGTTCAATATTAAAAGAAAGGAATAGAAAATTGTACATCTGGAAAGACCTTTTTTTACACTAAATCTTAAAAAAAAATTTCTAGTAAATATATAGGCAAAAGACAAATCTTGATAGGAATTTTTGATTTACTTAAAATATTTTATAGGAAAACAATTATTGAAAGATAATGGTTTAACATGATGATCCTGCTACTGCTGTTTCTTAGTGTTATTTTAAACCTGAGAAATATAGAAAATATAATTATTTTGGATATACAAAAGTGGAGAAGAGAGCTGACTGCTGGCACCCCATTCAAAGATTTTTTTTTTTTTTGGTGATTAAGAGTAAAATATATCAAAAAGAGTAGAGTGTCTCAGACTGCAAAAGCTATTGTTTTCCATTCTGCATAGTGCCCTGTTGAGTTTCTTCTCTAAGAAAGGTTTGGAAGCATCACTTACATGAGCAAAGGAAAATCTGGGCAAATGCTAGCAAACAACTGAGTTTGGATGACAGCAATTATAACAGACACAATAATCTCTGCAGCACTGACAGGACTCTGGATGCAGTCAGGACACAGAACTGAGTGTCAAAATGGGGAGGAAATCTGGGCAGCTCATGCAAGCTTGGAACTCTAGGACTGAGGCTAACAGCAGAACCGATTGCTTTCCTACCACAAGCTAGAGCATTACCAGGTCAAACCAAATCAGCCCACAAACTTCAGCTCTCAGCTTAGAATGTGCATAGGAACTTGTGCTCTCTTTCTCTCTCTCTAATTTGTAAGTTTGCCATGTAAGGCATTTATGTTTTATCATTCAGCTGGTTCCACTCATTTGCTAAAAAGATGAGCATTCTCAAATATTTAAGCCTGTAACTTGTATGTGTATATATGATGCTGCAGTGTAATAGGGAGCAGGAAAAGTGTGTCCAACTATCCAACTGTTTTCTTTCGTCTTTCTTACCTGGAATCAGTTTTGACCACACATACCAAGGAAGGACACGGAAATGTTGTTTTCATACATCCCTTTGCACGCAATGTTTCACTTTGCAGCATAGTTTTAGTCATAACCTCACTTTTGCACTATTCTTTCTGGCAAAGCAACAATAAAGATGGTCAGTATGCATCAGGCTTACAGGTCTGATGCGTCATTCGCCACCAGCTCATCTCCAGGCCTGCCTCCGAACTTGTCATGAGGAAAGTTCACCAAAGATATTTTCAAGCCCTTTCTCATGCTGGCCCTGTTGGTCAATCTTGGATTCCCAGCTCCAAGGATTACCTTAAAACTGTGTGTGCTATTATGCAAGCATTTCTTTTTAATGCGCCCTACAGTGATTTTACCTGGGTTTTTTTGTTCTAGAAGTTGGTGTCACCCTATTCAGAATTAAGGGGTAGAAGTTGTGGCATTCTCTCTCCCATGTCTAACAAAAGCTATAGCCTTGTTATGCTCATAAGAGACTAGTCAAGATACTCATATGCTCAGTCAGCAATGTGCTGTGTGGAACCCAGATGCTTTCCAGATTACATAATAATAAGAGTAGAACATGTGTGACCTTATAGTACAGAAGAGGTAAGATGAAAAGAACCAACTGAAAGGGCAAAAATAGGCAGTGTTTGGGGGATCGGCAGTAAAGTGTTATCCAGACATGAACTTGTGGTATCTGTGTTTCCATCCTATAAAACAGTCCAGCAGAGAAATGGAGCACAGCTTATCATACATGCATGCCTTGTCTTCAGAAGAATGCACTAGCTTGAGGCAGGAGCATGTCTCCACACAAGCTGGATGAGGGGAAAGGTAGAAGCAGGTGACAGTGTGTACAGTGCTGTGGTCTAAATGTGGTCTTTGAGAATTGTTTTCGTCTCCTACACCTTAGATGAAATTTGACGTTGCACCCAAGCTGCCATGTAGAGTGAACATGAATAATTAGCTGTGTCAAGAGCTCCTGATTTCAATGCTACTTCATACCTTTCGTAGTGGCAGATGATACATACATTCTTAAAACAGCACATGGTACAGCAGGGTGCAGTTTGCAAGCTGATGTACATTAATTTACAAAGTGGTTCTGCAAAAAAACGATGCCATATTTTGCTAATGTAAAAAATTGTGAGCTTCAGGAAAGAGATACAAAATACTAGCTTTTACCTTAGAGAAAATAAAGGCATGAGAGGTGAAGCTGTGGAAAAAACTTCTATGATCTTTTTCTTCAGTCCACTGTGCATGCAGCTTGCAAACCACAGAATTTTGTGACTGTTTTCTGTCAAAAGAGATGAAAGATGGAGTGGAAAGCAAAGAGAAATTTCACAGTTGTACCTCCAGGGATGCACAATTCTGGCTTCCATAAAGCCAACCATAATTTCACAGAAATGCTTGGAGAATCCTGTTTGGCAGTCATGTTCAATATGAGTGAATAAACGCACAAATTCTTTATCCAAAATAGCAAGACTCATTTTCTTTACCATGACATATATTCTGTTTATGAGGGTAAGAAAATGCAAATCTGTAAAATACAAACAGGCTATTTTATTCCTGACTAGTGCTTGCAGACAAACTATACTGCATGATATACTAGAGTAAGAAAAGAAAAGCGACAAATGGAGAAGGCATACTCTGTAGAAATGGTATTCAGTGCTGCGAGAAAGGAAAACATCTTCTGTATTTCCATAGACATACACAGGTTGCTGTGTTTCAGATCTGTGAGGATATTAACGTATGGATAAGTTTAGGCTGTGATTTGAATGAAGCCATTTACTCTCTGCCTCATTCATAGCTTTTACTGAATCTACCTAACTATACTGTAGCAATGCTTCAGCGAGGGAGCCTCTGTAAGATGACCGGGCAATATAGTAATATATTAGTGGAACAGAAAATCTTCCCCGAATCTGATAAGGGAAATATGGAGTTTGGCTAAAAGACAAGCAGTGATACCTTTGCAAGGGCCATCTTGGACACAGATATGGAGTCTTGACTTGCAGCGCCTCCCCCTACAAAACTCATTATAAATGATACCTCAATTTAAAATATCTGCTAGTAGACATATTGAAAAAGTCAGGATCTCAGTAACCTCAGTTACACCCTTCCAAAGAAGGACAGCAGAAGAGACAGAGAAATCTGCTCAAAGTATATAATAATGTTGATCAAAACTAGTATTTTGATTGCATCAGTTTTCATTTCCAATTATTACTAATCATGTGGTTGGAGAAAAATGGCAAATCCATGGTAAAAACTGAGAGTCTCACAAGTCGTTCTTAAAAAGATTTCAATAAAAGTTTGTGGAGCAGTGCAGAGAGGACGATCACTTGCAAATGTTAAACACTGACACAGGGAAAACAAAATCAGAAATTTGCTATTAATATCATAAGTAAATCCAAGTTATAGCAAATATTGGAAGTGGCTGGAATAGAAAAACGGATCTGTGATTGTGTTCCATGTAAGTGGATGAAGAAAAGCACTATGCCAAAAATGGGACAGTAAACATTTAGAAAGAAGCCTAAAGCCCTGCTTTTCATCTCTGATTCCTGTAGTAGATAAACACAATGTCAATAAGTTCTGGGAAGTTTTAAAAGCTGTGCTAAGATGGTTGGTCTGTTTTTCAGGAAGGTATTGTCAGAGCCTTTTGAGATACTTAGCAATTTAGAAGTGGAGGTTTCTTTTTAACTATGGCAGTTATTGAGACATTTTCTTGACTCATCTTCTGAAAAAAAAGCTTGAACAGAAGAATGTAAAAACTTTTAAAATTCTTCAACTCACTTATCAAAAGAAGGATCAATTTCCCAATTATTTTAAAGTTGTTTGGGAGAGGGAAACAAGTCACATTCAGGTAAAGAGGGAAAATAGATGCTGACACGGAAAGTAAAGGGGAAGATCGGTAAAGCAGACCCATGCTGCAATGCTTACACCTATAAAGGATAACTATTTAAAAACTTTTCATAGCAATACACAGCTGTTTGTCAGAATTACAAATGGTTATGGCAAATGCAAGAGAAGGTGCAATTAAACAGAAAAAATTTGTCATATGTGGTGGACTTGCTGGCATAATAGGTATTTGAAAGAAATGATGCTGAGTAAGAGGTACAACAGTGAAATTTATTATGAGT
Organism: Caloenas nicobarica; assembly: GCF_036013445.1. NCBI lineage: Eukaryota > Metazoa > Chordata > Aves > Columbiformes > Columbidae > Caloenas > Caloenas nicobarica. Next base: position 122,628,810 of record NC_088245.1, on the reverse strand, counting down.
TGTCACAAAATTTGCCATCTCCATGTAGTGATTGCTCACTTTTTTTGAAACCTCAGGTGGCTGGGAGAGGAGTGGCTGGAGAACAACCCTACAGAAAGGGTTCTGGGGATGCTGGTTGATGCTTAGCTGAGTATGGCCCTGGCAGCCAAGAGGGCAAACCATGTTCTGGGGTGCATCAAACACAGTATAACCAGCTGGTCAAAAGAGGCTGTTATCCCACTGTATTCAGTGTCGGTGTAGCAACAAAGCTGGTGAAAGGGCAGGAAGGAATGTCCCATGAGGAGCAGCTAAGGAATCTGGGTTTGTCTAATTTGGAGAAGAGGAGGCTGAGGGGCGACCTCATTGCTGTCTACAGCTTCCTGAGAAGGGGAAGGGGAGAGGGAGGTGCTGGTCTCCTCTCCCTGTAATCCAGTGACAGTACACATGTGAATGGTTCAAAGCTGTGCCAAGGGAGGTTTAGACTGGACATTAGGAAGCATTTCTTTACCGAGAGGGTGATCAAACACTGAAACAGGTTCCCTAGGTCAATGCCCAAGCCTGTCAGTATTTAAGAAGCATTTGGACAATGCCCTTAATAAGATGCTTTAATTTTTGGTCAGCCCTAAATTGGTCAGGCAGTCGGACTAGATTGTCATCATAGGTTCATTCCAACTGAAATTATCTCTTCTCTTCTCTTCTCTTCTCTTCTCTTCTCTTCTCTTCTCTTCTCTTCTCTTTTCCTCTCCTCTCCTCTCCTCTCCTCTCCTCTCCTCTCCTCTCCTCTCCTCTCTCTTCTTCCCTTCCCTTCCCTTCCCTTCCCTTCCCTTCCCTTCCCTTCCCTTCCCTTCTCTCTTCTCTTCCCTTCTCTCTTCTCTCTTCTCTTCTCTTCTCTTCTCTTCTCTTCTCTTCTCTTCTCTTCTCTTCTCTTCTCTTCTCTTCTCTTCTCTTCTCTTCTCCTCTCCTCTCCTCTCCTCTCCTCTCCTCTCCTCTCCTCTCCTCTCCTCTCCTCTCCTCTCCTCTCTCTTCTCGTTGTTGTCAGATTTCCAGTTCTTCAGCTTGCTTCTGGAAGCTGTAGTCAATGGAGCAATATAATATAGAATACCTCCAGCAGTGACAACAGTGAATTTCCATATGAGATTGTTTTACTCCAATCTAAAATATCCCCAATACCACACTGTGTGAAGATACAGTTGTCTCAGTTCCAGGCGTGAAGGTGGAGTTGGAAAGTACAGTTTACCATGGGAGACATTGCTATGCTTAATGAAATCTCCTTTGTTTCTTGCAGTTCTAAAAGTGTCGTTTTGTAAATACATCGAGTTATATCAGTGCAAACACACACAGAGTACACACATGGAGATTACAGTGCTGTAATAGTGTTCTTTTATTTTAATCATTATCACTAATCATAATCTGAAGTACATCTTCACACAGAGAAATGGGGTTTCTTTTGTTAGAGAGGAAATCTCTTCACATTGGATCTGGTTTTATTTCTTATTCTCCTTTTTCACAAAAGAAAAGAAAACAAAACAAAAAGACACAAACCCCCACAAACAAAACCAAAGCTGAGCAATAAGTACTTATCAATATCCATAGGGTTTCAATGGTTTACTTTTTCTTCTGTGGTAGATATAGAAGACAAAAAACAACAAACATTGTTGGGGTTGGTTTGTTTGTTTTTATGTTAACTCAGATGGAACATCTACGTAAGACTTTCTGGTCTACTCAGTAGATTTTGTCTCTCATCCTTCATTTGCCAAGGGCTGCAACTTGTTGGTTTAATTTTTTCTCTCTAACAAACACACATGGTATATAGATTTTTATCATTTTCTTGATGGTTAAAGGAAAGGTGTTAACATTACTTACAGTGATGCATTTATATAGTTAACATTTCAGAATAATTAAATACAGTGGTTAACCTTTGGTTATTAGATGGTATGAATATTCTCGAACAATTAAAAAGGCTATTTTCCTTCAGTGTTGCTTATATTCTGATTTAGTCATAACATTTTACCAGCAATTATTCTTTCTCAAGTTTTATATATATTTGCTTAACTTACAGTTCTCTCAACCTTTAACTACTTACGAAGTGGTAGCACTTGACTGTTTTCCTCTCTGTTTCAAACCTCTTTTACCTTCTTGATAGCCTAAGATTCTTTTTGTTATTTGTATGTGCTGTGCTTACATGTTTGCTTGAAAAAACAATAGTGATATCAATAATTACATTACTAGGTCTAAATGCTTCATATTGTTATATTTTTGCAGTTTTTCAAAACTTAATTCTGATTAATAAAATCACTTAACTCTTATGAATAATTGGTTACATTCACCTCTTACTTAAGCCTGGAGTGTGTATTTTGCATTTACTGTTTTTCTGTCTTCCCTAATTTGAGACTTTTGCTACCTCCCTGGACATCTCCAGTCATTCTGTTTTTACAGCAGGTGCTAGCTATTTATGCTACAGGCTTTTTTCCTGCTTTATAAATGAGCTTTCATGCCTACTCTCTTCTTACAATTTTGTGATTAACCTCTGCAGCAGGACAGCCTGCATTAGCAATCACTCTTCTCACAGCTCATCTGATTTCTCCTATTTGAATATTCAGCATCTCCCTCTTGCTTGCTAAACCTTTAAGTATCTCATTTTCTTTCTACATTCTCTTCATCAGAGTACACCATCTTAATTGCATCAGGTACAGCCTGGATGGTATATTTTGTTTTTGCATTATATTGATGGATGTGTTAGCATCCTGCAGGATACTTGGGCTCTTTATTTCCCAATCAGCTTTACTATTACAATTTTAGTTTATTTCTTTTTTGCTTTGCTACCCCCTTCTGCTACTTTCAAAGGTATCGCGGAGTCACACTGTTGTCAGTTAATATGAATACTAATTCACACTGTTCGCAGTCTTGCACACCTGGGTTCTTTATGTGAGGGTTTTGGTCTTACTGCTCCTTTATATTTTGCAGTCTCTTGATCTAGTTTGGAAATGATCTTATTCCCAGCAGATGTGCACAAGCACACATATGTAGACTGAACCCACCTATGACAGATCAACACAGACAGCAGAACAGGGCTTTTACAGGCACCGCATGCACACTGATAGCACTCACACAAGCATGAACAATATGAATGGCCTGGTCCTGCTTTTCCTTGCCGATGAGTCAATCTCAACACTTGCTAGTAGATTTTATACTCACACACACACACACACACATATACAGAAGGACCTCTCTCTGGTAGTTTTTGTATTCTTCAGCTCCAATCCTGCAAACAGTATGCCAGACATGATGTAGCACCTGCATATTATTCACTGGGCACCTTGACACAACCATTAGCCTTAACCAGCCATGTAGTAATTCCAGCTGGCTGGTTAAAAATGCTGTGGCACTCTGCATCCTTCTGTGCTAGGGGACATGCTACATTAGTAAATAACTGCGTTAGAAGTTGTTATAGCCCCAGACCATCCAGGAATGGTCGGGGTCTCCTTCTGTCCTTTAGACACGTTCTGCTTGCCCCGCTCCATCCCACCCCCAAGTGGCAACTGTCACAGCAACACTGAGCTCCCACACAAACACAAACAATCTCTCTTAATGCACACAGGAGGAGGAACACTTATGTATATAATACCTTGGCCTCTTCAGGTAAAAAAGCAGTATGTCACTCAAGGCCTAGAATCTTTTTGGCTGCATGGGCCAGCTCTCCTTTTGCTTACTTAAGGCATCTTAATATCAGCTAGCTCAAGCCTCTGAAATGGAAGCTCTCAGATGAGTCCCCAGTTACTTCATGGGTATGTCTTCACAGGCATGAGATGTAACTGATTTAAGAGAGTAGTGTTGGTTCAGGAATACACTACTAAAAACCTAATAATTCAATGATCAATAATTAGTAAACACAGCATTATTAAATTACAGTTATATAATTTTGCACTTGATTACACACAACAACAAAGCTACAGATTATTACTCTTCAGTCTCACAAATCACGTGCAGCTACTATTGAATTACAATTCTATCACCCTTACCTCCCCATATGACCTAGTTTTAGGGTGCAACTCTATCCCTCTTTACTCTGTCCTCCTACATCACACAGCATCCTTGCCCTTGAATTGTTTTAATCACCCTCCTGGTCTCCTAGAGAGACCGTACCTAGTTACAAGGACTGGTATTCCAGGGGGATCTCTTGCTTACAATCTACCATCCTGAAATCAGGGAGACAAGACCTCTTCTTAAATTATGAAATAATTACTAATTTTAAATAATAAAGGAAAAATGTTCTATCTTAAAGTCCAGGTACTACTCTGGTTTTATAGATACCTGAAGACCACACTGTACATCATAACCTATTCCTGATGGAACAGTGAATTTAGAGCTGGGTGTTTCTATAGCAGCACCCTAGTCTGCTGTAACATTTAAAAATGAAGGAAACAGCAAATAGAAGACTTAAGAACTAGTTGCCTGGAAGGAGCTTGTTACTGAAGGAGATTCTTTTAGGTCTTGTGGCAGGACATTTGAGAAGGTTAAGGTATTGTTTCCAATTCCACTAACCATCTCTTTTTATAGAATAATAAAAATCACTAAAATTGCAAGCAACTCTGTTCATGTCCAAGGATAGTCCTTGTACCCTCATTACTGTGTGTTATTTATTTTTCTCCCTTGACACTCTTCAAGGGAGAAAGTTACCTTTATTTTGTGCACATGCGACTGCAGTGGAAGGAGAACAAGCACTAGTGTTATGTCACACAGAAAATCTGTATTGAAGCCATGAATTGCACCAATGTTCCCAACTCCCAGATCCATTCTTTACTCATGAGCTCATGCTTCAGCAATAGTAATCTATACTGTATGGCCTCCTCCCACCAAATCATATGCATTTGTATTTAAAACTCTATAGTAGATGAGCCAGTTAATTTAAGTGCCTGCTTTTCCCCATATGGATCTGATTTGCATTAGGAAGATGTCCTGGTTTTGGCTGGGATACAGTTAATTTTCTTTCTAGTAGCTGGTACAGTGCTGTGTTTTGGATTTAGAATGGGAAGAATGTTGAGAATACACTGATGTTTTGGTTGTTGCTGGGTAGTCAAGGACTTTTCAGCTTCCCATGGTCTGCGAGGTTCACAAGAAGCTGTGAGAAAGCAAAGCCAGGACAGCTGACCCAAACTGGCCAAAGGAGTATTCCTCACCATGCGTTGTCATGCTCAGTATATAAACTGGAGTTGGTGGGGGGGCAATTACCACTGCTCAGGAATGAATGGGCCATGGGGTTGCGGGTGAGAGCAATTGCACTGTACATCACTTGTTTTGTATATTCTATTGTTATTACTATTATTTTCTCTTCCTTTTCTGTCCTATTAAACTGTTCTTTTCTCAACCCATGAGGTTCTTTTCCCTTTTCGATTCTCTCCCCATCCCACTTTGGGCAGGGGGAATTAGTGAGTGGCTGCATGGTCCCAGTTGCCAGCTGGGGTTAAATGAAGAAGATAAATGGAAAGTTCAAATACTCGGGAAGGTTGATACTAGTTGAGATACACTACATATTTCGTTTCTTTTCCCTCCTCACTAAATCCTTTTTCTATGGTTGTATCTTCAGACCTTTAAACTCAGATCTTAAGGTAGACAGTTTATTGGTTTCCAGGTAGTAGTCTGAGGCTCAAACCACTACAGGCCAAGAGGTGTTAATTGGGTGATGGATGCATAAAAATCGGGAACACAATTCAACAGTCAAATCAAATTAAAGCAAGACTCCAACTGATTACAGTAGACTTCAGATCAAACCCTGTGGGGAATTAGGAGGTAATACACTTTGCAACAAACCTGAAAACCTCTCTGATTCCCTGATTTTCCTATTCACAGGTGTACCAAATGAGTTTTCTTTTCCTAATATAGTTGTGTTCTCACAAACCACAACTTCCAGTAAGAGGAGTTGAAACTATTAATGAAGGCTGAACTGTTATTAAGAATAATTAATGTTAAAGAGAATAGTAACTTATTCTTAGCAGAAAATATATGTCTGTCTGAGCAATATTTAACTTAAAAACATTTCTGAAGGTTATCTATGAAGACATTTGTTTAAAAACCATCTACCAAGATTGTTTTGGAAATCAGTGAAACAGGTAATAATATTGCATATGGAGGCCAGAAGTTCACCAGTTTGGGCGCGACTAGCTATGTACAGTCAAATTATTAAGAAAACCCAATTAATTTTCTTGTTTCTCATTCTGCTATTATTTTGGAGGGTACCTTCATTTACCTACACTCCAAAGGAGACGTTTCCTTCCCTTTACCAATATAGGCTGGTACCTAGCTGTTCAGAAACAAGGTGACTGCCTTGTGAAGGTTTGTAAAAACAGAAATTTGGAGACCTAGTCATGCTGACTTGTTCAGATTTCACAGGGAATCCTAATGTGAAGTCAAAATAAATCCTGAGGGCAAGGATTGAGAGAAAAAGTAGAATGGCTGACTTCTACTGTTGCCTAGGGCTGAGACATAAAAGTATCTGTTAAATCATGAAAGACAATGTTATGGACAGTTTGAAATTTCAGTAATAAATAAGCATTGTGGTTTATGCTTTCAGAATATGAAATTGAGAGATCGTTTTTCCTGAGAATGAAATGTGTCCTAGCCAAGAGGAATGCAGGATTGACATGCAGTGGCTACAAGGTAATGTATATAAGCTTTTTTTTTCGCCCCAAGTATTCAACAAATGACAAGTTTCTTTATTTAGTTTATTTTACATACGTGTAGCTGAAAGCAAACTCTGTGATGGAAAGAACCACAACAGATGCAAAAAATGCCGCTGCTGCCTGCAGATTCCCTTAGTAATGCAACTCTGTGGACTCTCTCACAGTGAGTGGAGTTTACCTTGTGGCACATTCCCACATCCTGATTCCTGATCTTCCAGATTAGGGAACTGGCTGGAGCACACACATGGAGGTGCAAGGAGAGTGCACAGACAGGTGTTATTTCCTTTGGAACTGGAGGCAGGCGAAGCAGGAACTCAGACACAGGAACTTGGAAGTCTTCCCGCATCCCTCTGCCTTGGTGTTACTGTGCTCCGGCTGAGTGGCCACCCAGTTGCACAAGTCACCTCATTGGCCTGACCACAATTACCTCAACATTAATGAAACTGTAATGTCACCCTAAACAATCATTAATATCAACTCAGGACTGAGTTGTACTAAACCACCAAGTTTATTTATAAATCTTATATCTTATACTAATTTTCTATTTATTACACGAAATCAGAAGCCAAAGCAAATGCTGAGATTCTCTAATAACACCTGCTATTCAGGTAGTTCTTATTTCCAGCTTTACAATGTACATTTGCTGCTTTTTGAGCTAGACAGTATAATTCTATCACTTAAGCATCAGGAGAGAAGTGTACTTCACACAGTCTGGTGAGGATTCATTTTGTTTGAGTCATTCAAAACCAAAAGCATGCAAGAGAACCAGAGCTCTTTTAGGGAATGTGTCCAAGATCCAGATATATATCTTGCTATTTACATTGCTGTCTACCTGGTTAGACCGATAATTCTTCATTACATGGAGCCCTGTTTGCTCAGCTGCTTCCCAGCAAAAATGATTCTGTCTCAAAGCAGAATCTGAAACCAGATGACAAGTGTAGAACTTGTACTGGTGGTATCTCTGTATGTTTTTTAGTTTCCCCATTTATGACTGCTAATCAGGGGGATCACCTCCTTCTTTCACTCACTATTAAAAGTTTATGCAGTGAAACATTTAAGGATGTATTCATCTAGAGAGGTGTTCTAGGGAGGTGTCTAGAGAGGTATTCTCTTTGACTGTACTTAGACTCACAACTTAATAATTTTGAAAGTATCACCCGAGTAGCGGGAGCACAGCAAAAACTCATGGATCAAACAGTAAGGGAATTAGTAGGATCTGCTGTGTGATCTTAAATAAATTTTGCTTGCTATTGTACTTTTGCTAGATGTACTAATCACTTGGTGGTGGGAAATGAGGAAGGAAGATTATATAGGAGGAACCTATCTAAAGGTGACTGTTTAGTTGGCTGTTCCGGAGTACTAAATACAGTAGAAATTAATTCCTTTCCACTGGACACAGTTAAAAGTCAAACAAATAAAGAAATTAAGCTGAAGGATGTGTAGTACGCCTGCTGTTTGGACCAGAACATTGGCAGGAGCACAAATGATTTCTAAACACCAGCACTACATTAAATAAATCTTATGTTCTGGAGGAGTCCCCAGGTAACAATTTTCCACCCTCCTTAGCTGACACTGTGAATTTTTACAGTCTAACACTGAAGTTATCACTCCAGCGATTAGGAATTGTATATGGGAATTCAGGAATCTGGTCTCGAGACCCTAGGCTTGGTCACATGTCAAAAGAACATCATTTGAACTTAACTGGAGAACTTAAAACTAATTTGTAGTGCATTTACATATCCAGCCATTTATCTTTATAAGTGCATTCATCTCCACTGGATTTTTAAAGTGTCTCTTCTTCATCAGAATAATAACTCATTAAAATGTAAATGTTTATATATACCTCTGTGTGTGTGTGAGAAAGACATTTTAAAAAGAAACTTCCAGATTTTTTGATTAATGAACAAGAATTCTGACTGCATCTACAAGAAATCTATGCCAAAGAGAGTTTAAAGTATTAATTAGAAAGCAGTCTAGATAGACCCAAAGAGCATGTGCTTTAATATTGGATTAATCATGTTGGCAGTAAACACAAAAACTGCATTTACCGTGGTTTATTCTCCATTTTAAAATTAGCCACACTTCTGAAGCCTTTGCAGACTATGCAGTGTTGAAGTGTTATAAGGGTGTATTGCTTTATAACCTCGTTGAGACTGGGTAGTCATCTGACTTGCAGCTTCTTCCCTTGCCATCAGATATTGACTGTGTTTTCTCCTCATGCCAGGTGATCCATTGCAGTGGCTACTTGAAGATACGGCAGTATATGCTAGATATGTCTTTGTATGATTCCTGTTACCAAATCGTTGGACTGGTGGCTGTAGGTCAATCTTTACCTCCCAGTGCAATCACTGAGATCAAACTTCACAGTAATATGTTTATGTTCAGAGCAAGTTTGGACTTAAAATTAATATTCCTAGATTCCAGGTAAGCAGCTATTTCATTTCTAGCATAAAATGTTTTCAGAATGAAGTGTTATCATAAGCTACAGTGGTTTCCAAACAGACCAAAATACCCATGGAAAAATAAAGAAGCCCAAAGTACATCTGGAACACAAAGACAATGTGGGTCTTCAAAGCCCTCCAGGTAGCTGAATAGACCATATTTTGTCTTGAATACCAGCCTATAAGAGCCTGTACAATTTAGCCTGCAGTTACCCACAATTTCAGAGTCAATTAAGGCCTTCTTGCTGTAATAGGCACATGAGCAGTAATACATTTTTGCCTTAAAGGGCATAAATATGAAGATAGTGAAAGGAATAAGGTTGTACCATCATCCATTATTGAAACGAAACAACAAAGCAAGCACATACACACACAAACCAAACAAAAAACAACCAACCAACCAAACACATCCCTCTTCCCTCCCAAAAAAACCCAACGAAAACCCAAACCCAAACCAAACCAAACCAAAACCAAAAACCCCCCACAACTGAAACACTGAGACCAAATGGCTTGTTAAGGTCATCCAGAAAGCTTTTGACAGAGTAGTAGGAGAACATAGTCTGCTCTTCAGTGTAATGCCTTGACAATGAAACCAGATCTACCAATGGCGTTCTTAGAATGAAAATGAGTTCAATTGGCTTCTACGTAAAAACACAGCTTTCTTACACAAAACTTGGGAAAATGGTTGTTGCTGGAGAAAGAGAACCCTGCCTCCACTCTCAGTTGATATAGTTCACATACCAGCTAAGAAGGAAAGAGCACAAAACCAGAACTGAAGGAGTAGTGAAATTATTCATTCCTCTCTTTTTGAAACATGGTACTTTTTTGTATAATGATACTTTGTATAGTGCAGTTCAAGATACCTTGAGCGGAAAAGCCCACTTCCCAGATGATGTAACAGATTTGACTACTGACAAGATGGTAATTCTTCAAAAATCCCTGCATGTGGAGCAGTACGTCAGAATCTCTCTCATTTCCCTGGCATGCTGGATTTGCAAGAAGCAGAAGTGATATTCATGTGTAACAGTGAAAAAGAGTCTGTGTCCAAGACAATGGAGAAGTTTTGCATGGCAGGTCAACCATGCAAGAACATGCTCTTTCTCCATGCTAAGTCAATGAGATAGTTGGGCCATCAGCTGCTAAAATACAAAGACTTAGTTGTTTCTGGAATCTTCCCCTTTTCTTCTGCATGCTTTACTTAATGTAACAGCTACAAAGAAGCACAAGGGATTCCGCAGCATGTCTTTGCATGTGGAAAAAAGGAAATGATGTGATTAAGAGGAACTGCCTGGAGACATACATGTCTTCAAAGGAGACTGCATAACCAGAGGTGTTGACAGGAGCACAGATAGAACCAGTACTATTGCATAGCTCTGTTTACCAAAGAGCAGATGGATGTCACCCCCACAGAGGACAATCAGGGATATTAAGCATTACCAAAGCCCTTTGCACTCCCAGCTGAGCAAACCAAATTATATTTGCTCAGAGCAGGGACATATTAGGAATAAAACAAAACTGTTTTCAGGCTTGCTTCTGGTATCTATACAAGGAAAAGCATTGTTAGATCTTTAGAGGTAACAGTCACAGCAGATAGACCAGTATTAAGCTATAGGAAGAAGCAGTTAAATAAGCCTTTCTAGACACTTGATACAATGTAAAACATGTAAGAGTACATTTATTACAGTCACTGGAAAAAAGGAGACAGTTCTTTCCCTCCAAAGTGATCTGCTGCTTCTGATTTTCGTGCTGTAGCCTATTCATTCATTGCTACACGATTTACAAAGGGTTTCAAGAACTCTAGAGGACAGAACAGATCATTGGGGCAAGCTCTGTTTCCTTCCATGTGCCTGGTCACATGCAAAGAACAACCTTCAGAGCCCAGGCTCCTTACAGTGGCTTATTGAGGGATTTGTTTTGTGTTAAGGAAGTCAAGCAGCCGAGTTTATTCTCAGATTCAAACTTTTCAAAAGTTTGTGTGTTCTTGTAACTGTTAGTGATGTTTTTTTGGCCCTTGGGAAGACCAGCTTCAAAGTGAGGCTGTACCTCCAGAAAAATTAACACCTGGCTTAGGTTTGTGGCATTTTGTTTGGTTTTGGATTTGCTGTTTCTGTACTCACTAATTAAGTGAGCGGGGGGTAAAACTCTTGCTTTAATTGCACTGAAGTCAGAAGGAGCACTGAAACCTGAACAGGATCTTTCACTGAAATTTCACCATGCTGACAGGCTTGGTGCGAATTTGGGCCCCTAGAAATGTCGGCCAGGAGGGAGAGGGCACACTGCAGAGGAGACGTGAAAGCATATGTTCACATATCCTCCCACAGAAAGAGAGCACATGTGCTCACTTCACATTGGCAGTCTCTCACTGAGGCAAAGGCATGCCAGTTTCCCAGATGAAGGCATAGGTAGGGGAGGTATGGATACATTTGTACTGTATTTATAATAAATCAGGCTGCATAGGTGTGCCTTTTTTTTTTCCTGATTTCCTTCAGAAGAATCCCACCCCTCAATGCTCTCTCTCAGGTGGAATGTAAAGTCCCTAGTCTCTGTGGGGTCCACATCATTGCTTAGTGTCAAGGTAAGAGTAAAGATGATGCGTAATTGTTACAAAAGAAAAAGTAATCAAAGTTTATATTATCTGCAACCCCCAATGACACATGTTGCTTGAGACCCCTGTATTCATCTCTGCAGATACCACTGTGTTATTCTCTGATACAGTGTATCCTCATCAGTGTTTAAGGTCAGACCAGAAGCATTCTTTCTTTTGAAGTCTGCGTCTTGACTGTCCTAACGCATTGCACTGCAGTTCATGCCATGAAGAGGCCTTAGGCATGTGAACTGGATTACTTCTGGATGAATCTAAACTGGAAGACAATCTCCAAAAGCATGTCTAAGGCACTCCAACTATTATAAAGCTTTCAGTCTCCAGGCCTAGACTAGAGCTAATCCCAAGTAAAGGTTCTGAAATTAAAATATGCAGATGCATCTGCTGCTGCAGAAGTAGATCCTCAGTAGTAACAATTTTACTCTACAGGTTGCCTGCTAATGGACTGTGCTGCTTGTTAATGTAGACATGCCTTTGTATGGTACCTCTGTTCTGCCTTTTTAGGTGAAGAAAGCCCAGGACAGCATAAAACAACCCCAGCAACACTAAGTAAACAAGCCACACTATGGCTGAGTTGCACAATGTACTTTAAGGATTTTTGTTCTCAAGCAACAGTGCTAAATAAACAAATGCCCATTTTGAACCATGAAGCTTGCCTCTTCAGGTGTGACCCAGTGTAAGTCTGCCCAGTGTAGGCTGGTTCCTTAACATCTGCAGAGATACTGCTGTTTCAAATTTTTTCCATTATTCTGCTTCTCATCATGTGAGGATGTTTTTCTGAAGCCTAGCTTCAGCCTTTCTTTTCTTAGCTTGTGATCTTCATAGTGTCTTTCCATATTCTCGGCTGGAATAAACTCCTGCTTCCTCCTTCTGTTAGGTGTTAGCTTAAATTTATTTATAGACCGTGGTCACAGCTTCTGTGGACTGATATACATGCTATACTTGTATGTTTGCACAAGCAAATGAAAATGTGTCAGCAACCCACAAGAGTAGTTTTATTGTTTCATGAATGGCTCCTCAACTGGATCTTTGTGCAAAGGATCATGCATGGCAGTGGCAAAAGCCCAAAGTGGAAATAAGTAAAGGAACTCATTTTCCTGCCTGTGTGTAAGGCTGGCCAGGGAATAGCTGCACCTTGCTTTGGCTGGGTTGAGTGGGTTTATTTTCTTCTAAAGGTGAGGATTCTGTTTCCAAAACTAACATTTTGTCCTGCATTTTTCAGGCACCTGATTCGTTGGCACAACCTAATGTTAGGTTAATAAAATGGAATATTCCTAAGATTTTTCTTATTATGGAATCTTCCTTTTCCAGGGTGACTGAATTAACTGGATATGAGCCCCAAGATCTCATAGAAAAAACCCTCTACCACCATGTTCATGGCTGTGATGTGTTCCATTTACGATACGCTCATCACCTGTGTAAGTAAAAAGAATGCTAGACTGAAATTTATTAAGTAGAGTGAGAAGTTTTGCAGACAACAGGTGCTATGCTGAAAAGTAGAGAAAGCTTTCCAAATCTTGACTGTAGCTAGATTTTCAAAAGTGCTTGGCTGTCACTTGGGGAACCTGTTAGTTCTACAAATAAGCTAGATAGATACTCAATATGCTGTGCTTCTGAAAACAAAACACAACACACACAAACCCAACCAACCAACCAACAATCCACCAACCAACCAACCAACCAACCTACCAAACCCCAAAAAAACCCAAAACCAAAAAAACCCCACAAAACCAACCAACCAAAACACTCCAGATCTGGCCACTTTTATATTTCTACTTAAAGGATCTAGGTTCTTTTGAAAATTTGGACTTGATTCTGGGTGGCAAACTCTTGAAGGAAACAACAACAACAACCAACCAACCAAACCAACCAAACAAAAAGAGCAAATGAGTGAGTGAGAAGGGAAAATGCGAACTTTACTAGACTCTCTTGTTAAAAGAAAAATTACGCAACAGCTCCCTATTCCTCTGAAATATGTTAGTAATAATAATCTCATGTTTGAAGTGAATTCAAACCCCAAAACTCCTTAGATGAATGTTCATTAATAGCATGCAGATGAGGTTTGGAGAATGGAGCGTCAGGAAAAAAAATTACACATTTAATAATTCCCCATCTGCCAACAGAGACATTAATCGTATCTTTGAACATCTGGATTTGGGAAGTAGTTCATTCAGTAGCACATTAATTTGAGAAGCAAATTGAGGGAATAGCTGAACTCTGGATTTGGCTCAGTCTGCTGCAGCCCATACGATTCAAAAGACAACATCCGAAAACCAACGTCAGTGAATTTTTTTCCAGATTGCTCCTGTAGGCTGAAAGCAGGCAGAGTCAAATCCTTCTCTTAGGCTTTCTGAAGGAGAAAGTGGTCAGTTCTTCACCTTAATTTGTGCTGTTCCTGAGGATCTGGAATATAAAGAAGGTTGTAACTGTATTTGGTAAGTTAGTGCTGAAATTCCAAGTACCAAATTCTGTTGATGGCAGTGCATGTTATATCTGGGAAAGCAGAAGCTGATCTTCACAGCAAGTTCAGATTTACCAAAACACTGTTGAATACTCTGGGCCACTAGAGTGACCAGGGTACATGGTAATGCCCTGTTCGGGGCATCCTCTTTGTAGTGTTAACGTCTGCATCTGGACGTGACTGTTGACCTGTACAAAATATCACTCATTATTTTCACAAGGCTATTCGAAATACCTGTGTCAAACAGTATACAGATGATACCATTATAGCCACAATCATTTCTGGAAAACAGTTTTCCATTTTAGAGCAGAGTGATGGATAATTCTGTGTGCATGGTAGAAAACTTGTACTTTGGCTGCCAGTTTGATCTATGCATGACTGGAGTTTTAAATAAAGAGACAAATCATGTTTTCTGAATTACCCCCCACCACTTCCTCCCACAAGAAAAAAAAAACATTCAGCCAAACAGGATATCTAAAAGAAGTTCTCTAGATACTGTATCTGAGTTATATAGATAAATTATTGTGAAGTTTAAAAACAGAAGAAAAGTGTGAGGGATCTGCATAGAAACTTATGAAAGTTTCAAAGCAAATAAATGCCAAGAAACAAAAAATAATGGCTAATTCTTGGGCAACAGTGGGAACAGTGCAGAATCATGGTTAGAATACTGAGTAATAGGAATTATTAAAACAGATGTCAAGTGTATTCACTTCCTCTGGGGCGCACTGTTACAACTCCCCCACCGTCCATCAGTAAATGTCTTAGGAACATGAACAGTAAAAGGCTGGCAGGTTTGACGTACCATTCTATAAAGCAATCTGATGATTAAGTGTCATCTGATAAAGAAGTCTGGAGAGAAACTTCTTGCACCTAATAAGGAAAAAAGAAAAAAAGAAAAGAAAACAAAACAAAAAGGCAACCCTAAACTAGGGTAGCTAATTGCTTTTTCAAAGAGAAAAAAAATCCCAAACTGAAGACCTAAAGCAACTGAACTTTAAGTTTGGCAGCACAGAGAACGAAACAAAGGACACAGTGAAGAGGGACAGTTAGATAGTTAGAAGGGATATAACAAGAACATCAGACTATGAGGAAAATATAGATGTGACTATTTGCCTAAGGTGTGCTGGCAGCAAACACTGTTTCCTGTTTTAAAGATTTGATTAGCTTCCAGCTATATGAAAAATTTCTGGCATTTGAACTAGTGTTATTTATTTCCATAGCACCATTAATATACAAAGCGTTTGCAACTGGGGAAGTGTGGCCACACAAATGATGAGTCTCTGCCTAAGGATCTTGCATTCTAAAAGACAGGACAGAGAAGCTGTTCCAGTACAAACAAAATATTCCTCTGTTCCACTATAGACAAAATATTTGTTTCGTTTGTACCATTGTCTCTCTCTGAGGAGGATTTTGTGCATCCCACATGTTGTAACATCATTGCTCTTCCCACATAAACTTTTACAAAAGTCACATCTCTCGTGTCTTGGCAAGGCAAGCCCCAGCCTCAGCTGATGTCACCACCACACTGTTTTGCTGCTTCCTGGAAGTCAACGTATGTATTTATAGACCATGTCTTATAGCAGAGCACAGTTTATGCTCTGTCCATGGCATTGAGTCTACTTTTGCTCCTCCAGCAATCAAGCCTGTCAGAGCTGTACTAGTTTATAAGAGGGCAAAAGAACTGTGGAGTCTGCTAGGGCACCAACCACTGACCACATTGCTTGAGGACTGCACCCATGACATGCAAGGGAAACTAAAACAATAACTGCTGCAAGTGGGGAACCAAGAAGTCCATTTCTCTTTGTGGTATCCTTAAGCGCAGGCTAGGAAATCCCAGCCTCATGCCCATGAGTCTGCTGGAGCCTTTTAAAATAGCCATCTATGACAGACCAGAAGGACCAGCCCAGCCAGCCCAGTGCCTTTTTCAGCTTGACTGCTAAACCAGGAGGGAACCACAACAGCGGAACACCCAGTTACAAATGGCACATATACGAGCCAAGGCTAAAGCCACTGAATCCTCCCCATTTGATTGCAGTGGAGGCCACCAAGAAGTCTGAGCCTGCACAGATTATCTTGGTAGTGGATTTACCTCACTCCCATTACTGAGGTTTCCCAATCAGCATTAAAGAAGATTGTTTACCACAGAGCAACATGGAAATTGAACTCATTTACTGTACTGGAAGTGCAGCTACTGTCCCCTAGCAAAGGTCAGGCTTTATCCAGATCGCTAAAAATGCAGGAGATATGGAGTCCTCCCCTGTCCCAGGAAAAATATTGGTTTATCCATGTATTTAGGAAGGAAAGCTGAACACTGTAGTCCTCAGTGGTTTTCACATCTTTTAAAACACTGTCTAACTGGAGAGCTAAACCAAGGATTTAAAAAAAATCAGTGAAAGTCAAATTAGTCCCAAAGCACAAGAAAGAACTTTGTTATAGCTAGCGATCCATTACAGCATTAATTCCTATTTTGGAAGACTGAGTAGCAAGGTACTTTGAATTCAAGGAAAACCTGATCATTAAACTAGCACAAAGACTTAGTTCTGAAAAGCCTAGACCACATTACAAAAAAATATCTGTTAGATGATCTAGGCCAAAATGTAAGCATTGTTTTCTAGAACTGGACCGTTTGGATTATAGAGCATCAAGAAACATACTGATTCCAAGGCATATAGCTTATTATTAACAAATATTTTTAGAACAGGCTTATTTGGCATGGTTACACTGAATCTTTGAGTAGCAGCCACAAGACCTTTACCTTGGAGGGGTATATTGCACTTAAAGAGTACACACGCCTTTATATTTTGTAGGTGTGTTTACATACTTACACATATATTCCTCATTATTTTCTTAAATATCTGTACATATGCACAACTTCACTCCACAGAGTATTCTGTGTAGCAAATGTAGACATGAAAAATGACACCAGAAAGTATGAGGCAAAAAGCTGATATCTAAGAGGCACTTCAAACTCTAAATAGTAGTGGCTTGATGTCAGCAAGGATGGATTTTTAATGTCTTGCAAGATTATGTTGTTTATCTTGTTGCTTTCTGAACAAATGTATGCTATAACCTGTAATGAAAGGGGAACTGACACTTCACAGAATCACAGAATCACAGAATGTTAGGGATTGGAAGGGACCTCAAAAGATCATCTAGTCCAATCCCCCTGCCAGAGCAGGAACACCTAGGTGAGGTTACACAGGAAGGCGTCCAGGTGGGTTTTGAATGTCTCCAGAGAAGGAGACTCCACAACCTCCCTGGGCAGCCTGTTCTGGTGATCTGGCACCCTCACTGTGAAGAAGTTTCTCTTCATATTTAAGTGGAACCTCCTGTGTTCCAGTTTGTACCATTGCCCCTTGTCTTATCATTGGTTGTCACCAAGAAGAGCCTGGATCCATTCTCATGACACTCACCCTTTACTCACCCCTCAGTCTCCAAGATAAAGAGACCCAGCTCCCTCAGCCTTTCCTCGTAAGGGAGATGCTCCACTCCCTTAATCATCTTTGTGGCCCTGCGCTGGACTCTCTCCAGCAGTTCCCTGTCCTTCTCGAACTGAGGGGCCCAGACCTGGACACAATATTCCAGATGAGGTCTCACCAGGGCAGAGTAGAGAGGAAGGAGAACCTCTCTTGACCTACTAACCACCCCACTTCTAACACACCCCAGGACGCCATTGGCCTTCTTGGCCACAAGGGCACAGTGCTGGCTCATGGTCATCCTGCTGCCCACCAGGACCCCCAGGTCCCTTTCCCCTGCACTGCTCTCTAATAGGTCGTTCCCCAACTTATACTGGAACCTGGGGTTGTTCCTGTCCAGATGCAAGGCACTACACGTGCCCTTGTTTTATTTAATTAAATTTTTCCCCGCCCGACTCTCCAGCCTGTCCAGATCTCGCTGGATGGCAGCACAGCCTTCTGGCATGTCAGCCACTCCTCCCAGCTTGGTGTCATCAGCAAACTTGCGGACAGTGCACTCTATTCCCTCATCCAAGTCATCGATAAATATATTGAATAGTACTGGTCCCAGTACTGACCCTTGAGGCACTCCACTAGATACGGGCCTCCAACCAGACTCTGCCCCATTGACCACGACTCTCTGGCTTCTCTCCTTCAGCCAGTTCCCAGTCCACCTCACTACCTGATCGTCCAGTCCACACTTCCTCAGTTTAGCAGTGAGGATGCTGTGGGAGACGGTGTCAAATGCTTTACTGAAATCAAGAAGACCTGTCTGTAATAATTTTGTAATAACCTGATTTTCTTAGGGAAATTAACTGGATTTGAAGAAAAGTTTAAATATGTTATGATATGCACAGATGGATAGGAGAGTAAGCAGTCCAAAGAGATGACTTATATGCCGCAGACTCAGAGGACCTTTTAGCAAGAAGAACTCTTGCTTTTCTATTTCAGTGTTAAATTGAGCTATTCACATTATTCACATTATTGCTGTCTCCGATAACTATTAAAATTACAACCCCCTACTCCCCCAGGTAACAACTGAACAAAAAACAAATCCAACCCCAGCAATGACTGATAGCCACAGAGTTAATTACCAAACAGTAAACAAACCCTCAAAGGTTATGCACTCTTTAATTCACAATTTAATATTAGATGCCCTCCCTGTCAGAAAAACCTTCTATGAATACTAATTATAAGGGCATATATTTTCATTTCAAGTCGTCATTTGCTCAACTAGAGTTGGCTGAAAGAGAAAGCTGTTGTTTATTTGCTTATCTATCTGCTTCTGCACCAAGTATGTACAATGAGAGAAAAAAATTACAGTGAGCTTTGCTACTAAGTTCAGTCTAGTACAAGCCCTACATTTGCAAGTAGTAATTCCATTTCTTAATCATGTATTATGTAAAGGGACTGCTGCTATTGATCACTTTTTTTTGGACATAGTTTGTGTAGCAAGCTCAGTCCTTTATTTCCTAATTTAAAATAAATAACTGATTGTATAATAGAAGAGTAAGAAGATAGAGTTTCGTAGATGAATGCTCCAGGGTCATACAAGTGAAGAACCACCTTCAAAGGACAGGCATTATCTTCTAGTGGATCATTAGATAAATGCCTGGCACTGAACCAGAAATATTGATAGGTAGAATAAATATTTAGAGATGCTGCAGAACTCCTATTACAGCATAGCCTTATGCCAAAATGTCTTTGTTCACAGAGAACCCAAACTGGTCTACAGAGGATTACATTTCTAGTGAAATCTATCAGATAACTGATTCACCTCTCTGGCCTTGTCTTTATTTATGTGCTTAAGAACCAAATAGCATTTTGATTTTGTTCTCTTAAAACAACTTTCAAAATGCAGATCTTACAGAGGAAAAAGCATCATGGCATAAAATTCACAGTAATCTATCAAGCTATGAATGACAAAAGTACTTCCAAATATACTGGAAAAATTCAAGGTTGTGTCCACTTCAAAATACTTTTGCTGTCTTGAATGTTTTCAGTCAGAAGATTAGAAACAGTAAGAATTTTTTGCAGAATGTAAACATAAGAAAGCAGGGTGAAGTGGTAAAGACAAACCTTAATAGTTTGCAACATGCTATTCGTAAACAATAATGTGAAATTTTGAAACTATATAAAGCGGCAAGACAGATACATTTGCAGGGGAGCTGTTTAAATTTTCATGAGAGAAGGAAGCTTAAGGGAGGGAGAAGAGGGATTAAAGTCCCTGCCTTGCAAATAAATCTCTCCAGGAAGCGGTCACAAGTCCAAGCAATGTGAAATGTTTTTTTTTTTTTTTTTTAATTGTATTAACAGTGTTGGTGAAAGGCCAAGTCACAACCAAGTACTATCGACTACTGTCCAAGCACGGAGGCTGGGTCTGGGTACAGAGCTACGCCACTATTGTGCATAACAGCCGTTCATCACGGCCTCACTGCATAGTGAGTGTCAATTATGTCCTTACGTAAGTCAAAATACTTTGTACCATTACGTGTTATCAGTAATTGATTCATTTTATGTGTTATCAGTAATTGATTCATTACTAATTAAATCCTTTAAGTTTGCTTTACTTGTGTCTTCCAGTATCATTCTGTGCTTGCATGTTACAGTCACTTTTCTCTCCTCACATTCTCCTTCTTTTAGTTACATTGAGCTAAAAAGACCTAGTATTCCTGATGATTACTTTATACACCATATGCTTGAATGTAATACCACTCACAGCCATTTGCATTACACCCGGACCCCAGTTCTGTGATTGGCATCAAAACTGTGCCGGTGATGTCCAGACACAGTGAAAGTTACTGCTACCCAGCAGAGGTCCCAGTGTCAGTTTGTGAGACAGAGACACGGTAGGCAGCTTTACCCTTTTCAGGTACGGGTGAATCACCAAGGGTTCCCCCACTGGCCTTGGCTTGCACAGATACTCAGGGAAAAACTACATTCTCTCAATGGCAAGTAGATCCCAATGAGCTGGTGAATGTAACAGTGTTTTGGACCTGCAGTTTATGAATTCTGGTTCAAGTCATGAAGGTATTACAAAACTCCTATCTTGATATAAACCCGAGAGAGACAGAAATCTATATTCAATAAGAGACATAAGTAATAGTGAAACAGACTGTGACTGAAGAGACCATCCGTGGGGGAGAAATACAAAAGGGATAGTGGGCACCCTTTGTGTTGAATCGTGTAAAAAAGCAGGGAACTATACACTCTTTTCTTCTGTCTGGACAAGTCCATTTCTTATGTGGCCTGAAAGTAAGATGTGTTTGCATGATATCTGTGTTAGGATCATGTATGTTTGCATATTGCAATGTTGTCTCTGATACCTGACTTTTTGGGGTTAAAGTATATGAGTTGAGAAACCACAGGGTGTTTCCTTAAACTGCTTGAAGTAGACACCCAGCCCTAGACACACTGGCTAATCCTGCCCTCGTTCCTGTACACATGTGGGAGACAGCAGCGCGAGGGAAAGACTCAGCCCTGCAACCTGCTCAAGCAACCTGCTTGAGTCCCATGAATTGGGGCAAGAGATTTGAGTAAAAAGGACACTGTGCCAGAGGTATAACAGCATATTCTTGAGTTGAATTTACTTCTAGGTTATTCACCATCAAAAACTGATGGAATTTTGAGAGAGAAGTAGGTTTTTTGCCTTTTTTTTTTCTAGTTATCCTTTCAAAAATATGCTCCACTGTTGCTACTGACAAAACCAGGGGAGATCATTTAATCATCAGAGCTGTATCAATTAACGTTTCAAAATATGATCTACAGTCTGTTCTTGATTTTTTTTCCTCTTTTATACAAAAATATGCCTTGTCTGTGAGGCAGATAAAACGGAACAGAACAGAGCAGAAATGAAAATCTAGAGACTGTGAAAAAAACAACATTGCAGCTTCTATGGTCTAGTCACAAGCACATTGTGTTGACAGGAGAGGAACATCGCTCATTTTCCTTTCCTTGGGGTTAATTGCGAAAGCAGGGCAGAGACCAATTCCTGATTGAGGAGGAGACAGAAGAATTGATCTGTGCTTTTCTATCAGCTGACATGGCCATGATTCCAAACTGCAGGGTGCCATGGACGGCTGAAAAGAAGTTGGTACAGCTGAGGTTCAGAGAGTGAGGACATTTACTACAAAGATGTTAAAGCAGTTCCCAGTGGAACACTTGTGATAGACTTGCATGGGGATGAGGTCAGACCATAAAATTCACTGTCTGCTGACATCCCCAGCCTTGCACTGTAGACTCAGTGAAAATTTTGCAAGAATGAAAAGGAAAACATTGTGAAAGCTAACGTGTATTTTCAAATGAGCTATTTTGGATTTGTGCAATATATTTGAGTATGTAATTTACTGGACTGTTCTTTTGCAGAGATATTGAGTATAAGGAACTTCAGTTGTCACTGGACCAGGTTACCATTTCTAAGTCACAGTTTTCATGCAGAAACTCAGTATCTACCTCGCAGGAAACAAGGAAAATAGTAAAACCCAAAAGTAATAAAATGAAGGCAAAACTCAGAACAACGCCTTACCCACAACAGGTAACTTTTTGAGCAAGATTTACTTACCAATTATTGTGGTAGAGTGCTTGGGACAGGATAGAGATCATCCAGAACTGAACTTACTGTAAAACTGACCATAGTATGCTCTGCTGCAGGAACGCCCTCGTAAGTAGGAATACAATTTGACTCTTTCGTACTTGGGGTGGAGAGTACAAGTAGTACAAACCAACTCTGTCAAGTGATGCAAACACAAAAATTTGTGGATTTGGAGTACGTAAAGTCCTTCAAAACCAACGTGATTTCTTGGTAAAAAGAAGAAAAACATGTACTAACAATAGCCGTGTTGTGAAAATTTGCACTGGTGTAGAATACATCTCATTCATTGTTGATAGGCAGAGCTCTTAATGTCACATAGGTATTAGCAGTGTCTTTATGCTGGAGAATGTATCATAAGAATGAATCGTAGCAAATACACCACTGTAGTGGGATTTGGAATATCTCCCACTGTCACTGGGTGAGCTAGAACCAGATACAAAAGGCACCTATGGAGATTGTCCATAATACCACGTTGATGAGACTGACAACCACCACGAGACATTCTTAGACTCTGCAATGCCTATTGCTGGAAGGGGCTACTATTACCTTAAAAGAGCAGTGAATGCAGCTAGCATTCAAAACAGTGAGAGCCCCAAAAGCATTTGGAGTCTGGAGAAGGGCGTGGGAGAGAGTATGAAGCGAAAATCATTATAATAGAAGCTGGTGCAAAGGACAGATTTTGTCTTCCTGCAATTGTAAAGGTTGACATGCCAGTACAGGCAAAATCATATTCACGGTCTGCTACTCCATTTATCAGTGCTTTCCAGTGCTTTGCAACCACCTTCTGCCCTCTGGGATTTACAACTGCCTACACTTAGTAGCTAAAATCCAACTGGCAAAATTATCAAATAAACCCTTAACATTAGGATGACAAAACAGTTTTTTGTTCCCATGCTAAGTGAAGGTAAAGTTACTGTGAAGACAAGGAACTTTAAATGCTTTGGTAAGCCAGTTCCTTTAGCCAGGGAGATTGCAGTTCAATGAGGCCCAGCTTTGGGTGCCTATATGATATATTATGCGGTTTCGTATAAAACTTAGTCATTTAACTCTCTTCCCCTCCATTTTTTTTTCTTTTCCCCAGCAACACAGCTCATTCCAAACAGACAAACTGGAATGCAGCCAGGTGGGAAACTGGCGATCCAGCCCTGCAGTGAATGCTGCCACCATTCAAGAACAAAACTTCCATTCAGAAAACAGTGAACTTTTATATGCCCCGTCATATAGCTTGCCTTTCTCTTACCATTACGGACACTTCCCAGTAGATTCCCATGTCTTCAGTAGCAAAAAGCAAATGCTGCCTTCAAAGTTTGGGCAGTCTCAAGGAGCACCTTGTGAAGTGGCTCGATTTTTCTTAAGTACGCTGCAGACAAATGGAGAATGTCAGTGGCATTATGCCAACTCCTTGGTACCCAACAGCCAGTCACCATCCAAAAATCTTCCTGATCAGCCAGTGAACATCATCCGACATAATCTTGCGCAGAGTTATGAAGGTGGGTGTCACTTCAAAAAAAGCAAAAAAAAGAAAAGAAAAGCTGTGGGGTGTCAGGGGAAGATTTGTGATTGTAGTTTGAAAACAGGAATTACAAGATGTTTAGGAAACACAGAAAATCAGAAACAATGAAGTGTAACAACCACTACGTTTATAGTATTTACATGTTCATCCCTCTTCCCATTACCATAAACACTTGATTAGGAGTATTATCAAAGCATCAGTACCAAAAATGCATTCAGCAGAATCACTTTTAGAACAGGGTAGAGATACCATCTCCTTTAATACTGGCAGAGTTTACCCTCATGTTTTGCACTATCATAGTTATTTGGTGGAATTATTCAGGTTAGTCAGTGCTGACGTCAGAAAGAAACAAACATACTTCAGTTCACACATAGAAATTAAAATTAATGTGATCTGGTTCCATGTGAAAATTGAAGATTGCCCTGAGTATGAAGCCATTCTGAATGTCTTTATCTTAGAATTACTACAGTGAAAGAGTAAATGAAATGCACGGTCTTCCTGCTTTATTTAAAAATATCTTCAGTGCTCCTCCCTGATCAACTGCACCATCTCTCTATATAGATGGTCGGCTCAAATACTTTGAAGGAAGCACTGAAGACATTGACTTCTCTGAGGGGGCAAACTATAAGAAATAACCTTGCAAAGCTATAAAGTAACTAAATGTAAACAAGCTTAAGATAAGCTCTAATCATTAGATCTCACATATATTACATCTATCTGCATACACCATTTTGATTAGTTAAAAATCACTGATGAGGACTGACTGGTTGACATACTGCTATAAAGTTAGATGCAACCACTTCTTTCTTCTAGCTTCATTCAGGATGGGATGGAGGAACCAGTAGTGGAAATAGAAAATTAAAAAAACTAGAAAATATAGGCTCAAGATTCTTGAGTACCAGAAACAAGTATTCACTTAGGGATATGACATTAGGTAACATAGATCTGAAGGGAATACCTGCAGATGTTAAAAGCTGAGCTTGCTACATCAGACAGAAGACAGTATCAGACATTGGATGTGTCTCCCACAGAGAAGCAAATAACTTCTGCTCAGGGTATTGTCCTTCACAGGACTGTTTGACCTCACCTAGCTGATTGACCTCACCTAGCTGACTGTAGCATTTTATTTTACTGTTCTGTGTTTAGGTTGAAAATGAGCAAGTCTGAAGCTCTTCTTACAGCCTAGTGCAGGTTAAATGCCTTTTCTGAGTCCATGCTTCTTTAATATGCTGGCTTCCTTTTGTCGCTATTGTGTACAGGGTATGAAAAGAAGTATCTTTAGACCAAAAATAAGAAATGGTTTTATTCTTTCTAAAGATGATGTATCTTTGTGGAAAAGGAAAAAAAAAAAAAAAAGCTACATCTTTAAAGGATAAGGATTGAAGTAAATCTTGCAGACCCCCAATACGTCTGCAGCAGCAGAACTATTCCAGGTGTACAGTCAGATCAGCTTTTCTTCTCTGGGGAAGAACTGGGGAACAGATGCTGCGAGACCAACCAAGAAAGTAGATCCACCCCTTGCTGATCAGAGGGTGCCATCAGAACTGAGAATAGATATGGAAAGAACAGCCTGTTCAGGGAACAGTCTGTAAAACTGACCATGGCCATAAAATTTGCCAGAAAAGCCCGGTGAGCGTAGCAGCAGACAAGCAATTTACCATCGGTTGGTTGATATGGGCAGATAACTCCTAGTAAATATATAAAGTCAGATGGATTCTACAGGAATTCTGTTAAATATGTTTGGGGAAAAAGTTCTAAAAAAACCTGCATGCATCAGCGGGTATTTTTCAATTTCACCATGCATGCACACCTTCACCAATTTTTATGGTCAGGAAAATGGAGGTGTGATACCAGCAGTTGTTACTTCTGGTTCTACGTCTACTTAAGGTTTTGTTGTTTAAGTTGGAATATGTGGGTTCTCTTTTGAGCACAGTTGTATTTTAATGGATGTTTAGCTATTGCGCATTTGATGAAAACTGACTTGGTACAATTAATTCTCTGCAAAGGCACTTAAAATTGTACTCTTTAGGAAGGAAAAAAGAATATGGTCAAACGCAGGCCTGGTCAGAGATCATTGCTTGAGTTCACACGTAGTGTTGTAAGAGGGGAAAGAAAAATATAGTCTCTACTGCAAAGAGGATTTATATCTAATTGTTCCAGAGTTTGTTTCCTCTTGAGGTAGAATTAGCCCTGTTGTACTTTCACTGAGGCTGGTGGCAGAAGAGAAATCTGAACCTTTGGAAGTGATTTTTTGCTTTGAATTGAAAGGGGCATCTGATCCTCCTTACGTTGTCAACTGCAGCTTTTTCCAGCGGTTTGCTGAAAAACTGACAGCCAGTAAGCTTCAAAGCAGAGAGGATCTGCTTAGCGTCATTATCTTCAATCCAAAGGCAATGCCAAATATGACATCTGGCAACCGGGTTGGATGCTAGGCCTCACATCCATAGAGGCATCTGCCAAAAATGCCGTATGCCAGAGACATTTTTCTCTATGGAAAATAGCTTCTTTTGGAGAGATCAGAGATTTTAAGATGATCATGCCAAGCCATCAAAGCTCTGGAAAAGCACGTAGCAGATAAAATTGCCTGCAAATCAGATGCTGCTGCCTCAGAATCTAGTTTCAAAGCTTCTTCCAGTTTTTTTTTCCAGCTGGCCTAGTCATCAGAGAAGAAACTCACTTCAGAGATGGCAACCATCTTCCTAGTCAGGGACTTTTCTTTTGTACACTTGAATGGACACATTACTACTGTGGGTACCACAGCACCCACTTCTCATTAAGTTGGCTGGTCTGTACTGTCAGTGTGGAGCTTAGTGCCACCAATCACGCCAAAACTCAGGAAATAATGAAGAATACTACGAAAATCTGTGAAAAAGCTCTGGTCTGTCTTCCTCCCCAAATCCAACTCCCTGGGTTCAGGCTATGACTGCTGGAAGAAATACAGGACACCACCTTTGAAAAGTGTATTCCACTAGTGGCAAAGAGGTCTTGAAGATCATGTTGTCTTGCTATTGTTTTTGGAGGAAGAAAAATGGAGAACATAGTAACTACAACATCAAGCCATGCCTCAGATGATTTGCAATTAGGGTTCAGACCAGGAGACAGCACAGATATTGAGCTGATCTAAAAAATGTCTTTTTCATAGGCATGGACAGTATTAAGACCAGTTGCATCTTCAACTTGTTTGACATGGACAAATACCAGCATGCCTTTGTGAGAGAGGAGTGTGTGACCTGAGCAGTATAGCAGCTCTACTCATTCATCTTTGGCAAAACTCAAGAGTGGTTGAGTAATTGCTCCTTTTCTCTGAAGGCCCTCTTGTACAAAGGATTAGGAAACACAATGAAACAGCATGGGCTACATGTCAACATTCAAGTGTTGGCATATTGTCTTTTTGAAACATAGAGTACACGCTTCGGAGACTAGTGTAGATCAGAAAGCCCAAGAAAAATTACGCAAGGCAAAGCATGCACAAAGAGGGCTTCAGCCCAGAGAAGGTTTTTCACAGACAGGATGCAAAACTCTGCTGACAAGGACTGTGTACCTTTCGCATGAAGACCAATGTTGAGTTCCAGTCTTTATTTGCTTTAACCTGGTTCCAAGATGCCTTTCTTTCATTGTCACTGAAATAGACAGGGGCAATGAGGGAACAAGGAGCGTCTCTAACTACTAACATCTTGGTAGAGAAAGGAATGTTTGCGAATGAAACACCTTTTCTGCAAGCATCTTTCCCCACAGAGCACCATCTGATCTTTCACCGCACTATGTAAAGGAGATGGGGGAATGCTCCTCACTGCAACACCACATTTGACGAGGGAAACATCACACTAGTATACTGTAACTATGAATAAACACAATATGTTTTAAACAAAGACAAATACCTGGTAGAGTAGCCTTCCTGTTCCCACTTGGATGGACGGATGCTGAAGTCTGAGCAGACTGTCTGCTGCTGGGGTTCTTCTCTCCAGGTTTTCCCTCAACTTGACCAAGCTGCACCCTGTGCGCCAGCAGAAAAGTAGAGCGACTTGGAAAGAATTAACAGAGACATGATGCCTGAAGGGCTGAGTTCACTGTTGCAGTTGTAGGCTGCTCTGGACAGAGGCAGTGTAAGCTGGTACAAAGGGCCTCCTAGAAAGCTGCTATCACTCTGGTATGATACACAACCTTAGATGTGGAGTGTATCTACCTCCCTTAGCATAGATGAGTTGCTCTGGCAAAAGAGTGGTCCGGAAAGCATCCCAAATTAATGCACTGACTTCAACGACCATAAAGCGTTTTCAGCGCTGGAGAAGTGCAGAATGCACGGGAGCCCCAGGTGCCTGCTGAGGCGGGTGCTCTGGCAGCTGCCCACGTGCCAGATGGGTGGAAGCAGTCCTGGGGCGCTGCCCTTCTACAGCAGCACAGAGCAGCTGGTCAGCTATTAACTTCTGTATGAAAAAACCTCTTTCCCAAGGCGCGCTTGGGTTTTTGTCTGCAAAGGAAGACACAAGCAGGTTTAAGGCTAACTCCAGTAACTGTTCTGGATGTGAGCGGCCAAAACCCACTGTGCTCTGTTGCACTGCAGACATGACTTGCTTAACTGCTCTAACTCCACAAATGTGCTGACAACTTTAATGGAAGCCTGCAAACAATTAACCAGACCCTTACCTTCTTTGTCAACAAAAGAGATGAAAACCATGTTTGATAAACAGGATAGAACAAAATGGATAATATCCTGTAAATCTCCAAGTATGCAAATTACCTCTTGGTACCAAGAAGGCAGCCATCAGCCCAGCAGAATGTGACATTACAAAAACGAAGATAACAAGACAGCGGCCAACCGGTAGCTGTGATGCTTCAGCTCCTCACAAGCATGGGCTCTAAAAATGGAAAAGGACAATTTTTTGTTCAGAGACTAGAGTTGTAGAGTAACAATACTCCATGCTGCACTGGAAGAACAAGCCCATCACCCCTGTGGATGTGTCAAGTGGGAAAACCACTAAAACCAGTATATCAGATTAGTTAAACCAAATGAGTTATACGTCAGTAACTCTTAGCATGGATACTTATTTCAAAGTAAAAACGCCAAAGGTAGAGTTAAAATTATAGTAGTATAATTACAGTGGTGCAATTTCTAAGTTACACTCAAGCATGTGGCTGAATCCCTGTTTTGATTTGTGATCTAAGAGGGTCATTTTTCAACAGCTGATGAGAATTCACTTTACTTAGATCTGCATATACTTCTTGGTACAAAATATATACATGGAAATTAAAAAGAATAACTTGAAAGTTTGTTGTTTCTAGGAGGGTGGTGGGTTGATCAAGGAAAAAACTAGATCCAGATTCTTGTTTAAATTCTGGTGTTAATTATGTGGTGCAACTCCCTCTGAAATTAATGAAGCTCCGCATATAAAAAAGGTACAATTGAGCTATTTCTGCTTCCTCTGTTATACATGAAGGCTTTGCCAGTCTACTATAGCACAGGGAATATTTAATTATTAGCGAGTACAGTTACATCAGCAACCACTACAGGGGAACTCCAAAACTTTTTAAGATGTTGAATAAAATTTTTAGAAAAACAGAAAATCCCTTTTACAAAAGGCACTTAGGTTTCCAGGGCTTTCAGTGAGCATAACACAAAATAAGAGTTTAGGTTTAATGTGAGAAATTTGCTAAGTGCCTCATTTAACCGTTAACATAAAACTTTCAAACATGCCTTGGAGGAGTAGTATAACTGTCAAATCGTTCATACAAGACAGCACAAAAAATTAGAACTCGCCTAATTTTAGCCATACTGTACAGGAGTAAACCAGTGCATTTTCTCTTACCATTTGTAGATAGGAGTGTACAAAAAGGAAAAACTGTATAAGCCAAGCAGAAAATGATAACAGCAATCCAATTTGCCTCAAGAGTTCAGCTACCATGCAGAAACTTAAGATAAAATTAGGATTACTTAATATATTTTAGAGAAAAAGCCTGACTAGAAATCCTAGGTTCATATTCTCTTGAAAACTTAAGAACCTAGCTTTTGATTTTCCATGCATACCCAGTTTAGTACTCCCACATTCAAACAAATATTCTCAGTGTATGTTGTAAATTACATTTATATTAGACATGCATCTTTATTATATATTAACTTAAAAGCAGAGAGACAGCATTACTCGAGAAGTGTTTCTGTTGCTTTTCAACAGATATTTTTAATCTCTGATGCTAGTTTTTCAAACAGAATTATATTAATAATGACAGTGATTTGTAATTATTCAGTCAAATAAACGAATTGGCATTTCATATGGAAAAACTTCTCAGAATTGTTTGACATCGTCGGCCCTTCTGAATGGGTTGGGTTTTTTTTTTCTTTCACTTTTCACTTTTCAGTATTGTCTTAAAGAGAATTATCCAAAGCAAATGGGAATGTCTCTGATGTCTTCAGTGGGACTTGGATCTGGCCCAAACCGAGTGGGTATTAAGGTTTGGTCATAAAATATGTTATAGTCTAACTATTATTTGAGCTCATTGTCAGTAATTAACATGTTTTCTCTTTTCTGCAAGTGCCCGTACCAAACAGAAGATACAGCCAAGATGTTCTGTCTGACAACTTTACAAGCTGCACAGCGCCCATGCCAGGCAGCAGATACAAAGAAGAGATTTATGATTCCGGCATTATGAAATCCAACAAAATAGAAAACAGGATTCAGCCACCTCACCACCTCATTAAAGAAGAAAACAAATTAGCTTTTAACAGAGAACTACAAGAAAAAATGAGCATTAATGAAAGTTCTTTTTCAAACTCAATAGCTAACTCCTTGCTGCCAAAATCAGAATGTTTCCAGTCTAAAGCTATAGGACAACTAAGTCATCTCTTGCCAGTGCCCTCAGTATATGAGCAAACAAGAAGGATTTGTATGAAGGAACCCAAATATGGGCATATTAGTTACCACGCTTCAAATCTAGATGAACTGGACAGTGATGAGAGAATGACTGTAAAGCTCGATCATGACTCTGAAAGCGAACGTGTGATGGAAGCGAGACCTTCTGGACAAGTTCCATTTGTGCTTCTAAATTATCACCATGTTTTAGCCAAACACGGTACATTTCAAACTTCGTCATGTACAGCTACAGGACATGTAGGAGAAAATTATGGATATAATTCCGAGGAAGTAAATACATTCATTTACAAAAACCAAAGCCCTTCATCAGCTTCTTCTCCAGAAACCCACAAGGAATCTGCACTACCCCACTATATTGGAACTTCTGTAATAATAGCCAATGGAAGGTGACGGTAATAGAGGAGTATTTACATTTAATTAAGAAGCCAAACTGTAATGATTTGCAAAAAGCATGAGAAAACATGGTTTCACTTACTGAGCATAGCTGAGGGTCAATGAGGGACAGACTCATGTGTTCCTGGCAAGCCACGTGTAACAAAAGTACCTTCAAGGTCAGGAAAAACCCCTACATCTAGCTTCCATGCTTCGTTGTCACAGATTAAGCTCTGGTGCCAGTGAGAAGACATATTACAGATCTTATTTTTGTTATTTTATAGTGTGCAACAAAATTAAATGATAGGTGTTATATGCAGAGATTTATATGAAGAACATTTTTTTCCTTAACCCCTCCTTCTCAAAATACATTCAAAATTTTTTTATCATTAACTATACACTCTAGTTTAGGTATTTTTGACAAACTGTGTGAAACCTTGCATCAACTCTCCATCCAGGTGTTAAACACCTTGAAAAATGAACTTTGTTTAAGGAGTGGTGATTTTTAGTATCCATAATACAGCTGTACTAACTAAACAGAACTCAGTTTGGAAAAATCTTATTTATTAATTATCCAGAAGTTTTTAAACTAAATAAATCAAATCCAGATTTGATTTATTTAACATAGATTTCAGTGTTCTGAGATTGTTACCGCCACCACTTAACTCAACAAGGAATGATATGACAAATTAGTACATACAAAGACGTGTATTAAAGGGTTACAGGTCTTGTCATGGCAAATTGGGACAAATCATGTAGTGGGAACTAAAGATTATTCCTTATGAAATGTTGTAATGAGAAAAAGAAACTTCTAAAAAGTGTTTTTCACTGAGTATTCTGGGAGAAGGCTGTGCAGATTTTCAAACCAGCTAGTCAAAAATACATCTTAATAATAGCACCAGAAATGCTTTCTTTATAGTCAAGGGAAAAATGAACATTTATGCTTTATTTTAAACTTACAAGTAGCCTTCTGAAGTTTGAAAGGTTCAGCTTTTAACACACTGAACTCCCTTAAGCATAAATCTCATTGTCAACACAAAGGTAAGATTAATATTTGACTGATTCGTGCACTTCACAAATAACGTTAGTGGACAATCTGAATACAGAAAGTTGAAAATTGCTGCACAACCACAAAAAACCAAAATTGCACTTGAATGCTTTGCACACATCTCAGTTTGTAATAAACTGTAGCAAGCAAAACCCATACAGCACACATCTACATTTTGTCCAGCCTATTAGGAAGAGATTTCTCCCCTTTAATTACTTCTTTGGGAAGTTTACAAACAAGGAGACATAGGGATTTGTGTTTCATTGACAGCAGTCAGTCCACTTTGTTTTTCAACCACTTTCCCAAATGGCCTTTGTGTGCTCTTGATAAAACAACAAATGGCTCCCTAAATAATCACTGTAAATATCAACAATAAAAGTTGTTGCAGATCAGAGCCATCTATACTTAGCTGTATTCCTCAGCCCAATTCAAGACTAGTTTACATTTTTAAACCTTTCTCTCTCTTATCAGACTCTCTCTAAGGAGACCTTCGCTTGTGCAATATGGGAAAACACTTGCGCATGGATTGCACCTTCTCGGATAAAAATGTAATGAAATACACATTTTTTAAAATTACATGTTCTCAATCTTTTACATCCAGCAATAATATTCAGTCATCTCCTCGTATCACAGAATGTTAGGGATTGGAAGGGACCTCGAAAGATCATCTAGTCCAATCCCCCTGCCAGAGCAGGAACATCTAGATGAGGTTACACAGGAAGGCGTCCAGGTGGGTTTTGAATGTCTCCAGAGAAGGAGACTCCACAACCTCCCTAGGCAGCCTGTTCTAGTGTTCTGAGTACACAAAATACTTTTAAAACATATATTTGAAAACAATCTTCAGTATTTTTATTGCTTCCTGTGAAAAGGTTAACAGAGGAGGCTTTATTACGAAGATAAATTGATATTCACTTGGAAGTTCAGAGTTGTCTGACTTCATTTGCTAAAAAAGCATGAAAAATATCTTTTGTGATAAATATAGCAAAAAATCCCTAATCAGCCATTACCAGAATACTGACTTTAAAAAAAAAAAGTGCAGAACCAAACCAGCATATTCAGTCCCTCAGTATAACTGCACTCCTTGGTTCCTCTAAAGCCGGAGAAGTGAGCAAGTCTACAGAAACATTATGAGTGAAGATTACTGACATTCTGACTTTATAAATTGAAGCGATGAGACACAAGGTGGTTTTACAGCGGCTTTAGTTAACAGCCTTCCCAGCCAGCATTACTAATAAATGGGCCCAACTCCTTGAAAGGTACAATCATGGTACAATTATGCTAAGGCTTGTATGTTAATTTTCTAAATTAAAACCATGCCCTATAAAGGAGGAACTGACATTGTTCGCATCATTAAAAAGAAACCTGATGCACAACTCTCATACTACACATTTCTCTGTACCTCATTAGCGGCACACAAAGTCAATCTGCTGCATTTTTCTGTCCTTGTAAGTACTTCTCACTATAAAAACATGTTTTCAGGAACGTACAAATTAGGCTTTGGTTAAAAAAAAGCCATTGATATTTTTCAGTAAAATACCACAAAATATTTTTCCAGCGTCTACCTTGTTATTCACACTTCCAGGCTTTATTCAATGAGCCTGAGCAGAGGAGGTGTTCCATCATTCTCACACAGATGTTTTTGCAGTATATGATATTCAGGTACATGAACTTCCCCTGTTAGGCAATAATGAATCAATTATGCATTCACATAAGATAATACAGGCTAAGTTTAGGAAAAAGCTGTGATTAAAAAAGCAAACGTGTGAAACATGTTTCCTGCCATTCCAAAACAGAAACAGCAATTGCACGTTCACATCTGGAATGTGAGCAAATTCTATTGAGAGAAAAATATGACTTTTAGTCAGTTAAACTACAGATGTTCATAGCACACTCGTACTGCAGCGTGCAGCACAGCCATTGACACTGGCAATGTTTTTAATAATTGGAAAAAGAAATGTCACAGAAGGGGAGTGTGAATTGGAATATATTATGAAAAATAACCTCATTTCTCTCTACTGTACTTGTTTGAGCAACTACAGATACCTTTGTCATGCGACTTGATAGGATTTTAACTCTTAGGGGAGTTCAGACCTGACAAGGAAATGACATGGAGAATGTGAGAGAGAAGGAAAGAGAGGGAATATTTTACCAAAACGTGAAGTTGGAAACATTAATCCCATACTGAGGTCTCAAATTTTTTATCCCATCAATAACAGAAACACCACAATGTAAATAAGGTGATAAGGGAACAGACTTCTCTTCAGGTCGCAGTAGCCCTGTCATTTGAAAAAGGGTATTGAAGTAATTTCATGAAATTAAGCACAGAAGACAATAGGTGTAAAACTGGAGAATACATCACTGAGATGAAGTGCAAATGAATGGGAAACCTGCCAGAATACCACTATTTCTCTAAAAATCACAAAACAGGACACCAAGTATTTTTTCAACATTTCAGTCATACTTCAAAAACAACACAGAGAAAATTTTATTATTCCATTTTTTTCCTGAACATTAGATTTTGCTTTTTTTATATGATGCAGATGAAAGCTATTTGGCAAATGTAGGTGAAAAAGCACGCAAACCAAACAACTTATTAATGCTCAGAATTATATATGTATTCCCTAAAAATGTAAAGCATTTTTGCTTATTTATTATGTAAAACAAAACTGTTAAAATGTTAATAAAATCCTGTAGCCAAAGGAAAAGAGAGTTGGATTTCTTCTTTAATTACAAAACATGGGGTTTCACAAAGAATAAAGCTGTATATCTGAGAATTTATTTCAACTGTAATACATACTATATTTGACAGTTAATGTGCTATAAAATACAAGGATTTTTAAAAAAATTATTGTATTTCAGCCACGTTGCATTTTAAAGGAAGACTCCCAGAGAACTGAAAATAACCCAGAATCACTAATGAAACACGCTAATGCAAGATGCTCGAACACAACACCAGTTTCTAATTCCTCCTTGCAGCTCTTTTTTCTCAATTGTGTGTGACGTGACCGCAGCCTGTGGCTCGCCAGCGTTTTCTGACCCCTGTTCTTTCCTCAGTCCAGA
The DNA here is from genome assembly GCF_036013445.1 of Caloenas nicobarica. Lineage (NCBI taxonomy): Eukaryota > Metazoa > Chordata > Aves > Columbiformes > Columbidae > Caloenas > Caloenas nicobarica. The sequence goes on along the minus strand of NC_088245.1, from coordinate 122,593,748 downwards.
TTTAATTTCTGTGGTGTCTGATCAGCGCAGTGCATCGCTGCGGCAACCGATGCATGCAAATGCCTCTATCACACCAGTGACCCCCAGGAACCAGCTCTTCCTGGCACAAATCTTGTTCACAATTGATATTAAGCTGTAATTCATTTATACATATATATATATAGCTACTGCATATTCCAAAGTAGTTGCAGAGAGTAATTTTTTAGACTGCTGATGTCTTGTAGCTGACTCAGAAAAAGCAAAGGAATTTTAAAAAATGGTTGTACAATGAAGCAGCACCATAAAGAATGAAATGCTTTAATATTATTTCTAGGTAATAGCCCTTGAAGTAGATGATATTTGTTGGATATACTTTTTAAAACGCTCTGAAGCCTTATAAAACCTTTTATTAGAAGTGAGATGTACTGCTTGGACTCTTAATGTTAAGTATGTCATTACTTTTTCAAATCTTTGGAAACAGCACTGGTGCTCACTGGAGACGACCCGCTTACTCCTTCTGAACACAGACACGTGCCAACACCCCCAGCTTGCTCTGCAGAAGTTTTCCTAACAATAAAGAATCTCTACAAATATTTTCACAATGTGTAATAAGAAATGTTATAACAGAGTCCAGGAGGAAATAAATGAAGTCACAGAAATATGGACACTGTAAAAACTGGTTTTTGAAAGCACTTCATCAAGAAAATAGTTTGAGATATGACATCAGCCTCACAGTGAAAGAGGTGCTTTACTCATCTAGACAGTTGAATGAAATGAAACATTTTCAGTGCGTTACTGCTGGATCTGGAGTTGTCTGATTCTCTCCATACCTATGTCCAGAGACACTCTACACCACATTAGTCTGTCGTACATAAAGAACAATAATAACAAGGATTTTCATACAAAAATGTTGTGGCTTTCCGGGTGTGCCAAGTTTGGCATAAAAAGGGTAAGGCTAATGGTTGCGCTCCCCACCTACCTGAAGGTGCATGTGGCACAGGAAGGTTCACTGGCTTTCTCGACAAAACGGCTGCTGTCGGAAGGACCTTATGCAGCTGCCTGCCACACAACGGGAATTTTCTTTGATTCTTCTGAAGGAAAGGTCAGGTTTGTACCAAATGCTTCAACCAACTCAAGGCTGTTCCCTCAAGACAACAGGTATTTTACACACACAGAATTAGCCACTAAAAAGTTGAGGCAAAGGAGTACGTTTCCACAGCACCCACCTATGCGCTGACACATCCACACCTGGTTAGTTCTCATGTGCAGAAAGGAAGTTCAACGTGAAGTTTCTTTCCAATGCAAAAACTTTCAGAAGAATTTTACAACTCAAAATAAGAATAGAACAAGATTTTCTTTAAGAAGGCTACAAAGAAATCCAGAAGTAACAACAGCAGCCATCAATATACTGCAGGATTTTACTGTCAAAAAATCCATCTGCCTGCTGCTCAGACACTGTGGTAGCGCAGCTGAGTGAAGGTTTGCAGGTCCATTCTGCCCTTCACACAGGAATGTGTTTTATCGTTTCCCCCGTCATTCTTCTACAGCACCTGTCCCTAGTGAAGGAAGAGTGTGTTTTAAGGAAGCAATTCAAACCAAAACCTGATGGATGACCTGGTCGTTAAAAGAAATCACTACAGGCACTCATCAATCTATTTGGAATATGAGCAAAACCAAAGGTGCTTCCCACAGGCACACCCTTCAGTACCAAAGGACAGATAGTGTTTTAGCTACAAATCCTAGATTGATGTGCAGATCTAAAGTTTTGTAAAGCTCTGCAGTTGGAAAAACAGCACCAGAGCTATGCTTTCCAGCGCTGACCTGCAGCAGCACATGCTGCTCACAAGCTGCTTGAAGGAAAAGGTAGACAAGGAAGATGCACAAGGAAGATGAGAGTGTGCATATGCACGCATGCATTTTTAATAGATGTATATATAAATGGGCTCTTTTTAAAATTTAAACTTTATAAATTCGGGCTTGAGTTTCATTTGATTACACTATGCATCAATATTTGACTCAGAATTAAGGTAGCTGCCAAAAATTAACAGCCCGATGCAGTTTTGAAAGCATGTGGTGGGAAAAAGCAAAAACTGGTGTTCATGTGTATCATTTTAACTATGCCAATTAACAGCTGTCTACACTCCACTGTGCAGTTTTATGAAATATTGGTGTGCAGTCTCACATGATGTGGATCATGGGGGAAAACAAAACAGCAGGGGGTGGACAACCAGGCACACAGACAAATCTACTGTGATACGGAGCATAAAATCCTAAATGTAACAGGGACAACTTAATTTCTAGCACTTGCTGCCAAACCACCTAAACCCTAATATGTGAGGATTGCTCTAAATTACCATTACAGACTGGCTTCCTTGTTTTAAGACTTTGTAACTGAAACAATTTACTAACATGTTCACATTATTTATGAGGTGAACTTTAACCTACAAACCTCCATTTTTGGCTAGTAGACAGAAGTCCTTTGTGGAAACCAATTTGGCTGATCCACCTTCAGCAGGGACAAGGTAACACAATAAGCAGTGCTGCCCACTTGAGGAAATGAAGCTGGCCACATCACACCTATGACAAACTTTTCATTTGCAGAGAACTGTTTGAAGTGCTGTGGTGGCCGAGTCTCCTGCCACAAATTCGCCTTGCTCAGGAGAAAAACCCGACAAGCTGCCATGGCACAGAAGCTCCCATGTGCCTACTTTGTGCTGCTTTCGAATCACGACCAAGCTATTATGCCCAACCTGGAACTGTGCAGCTAGCCCCCAAAAACACTTACTTTCAGGTCAGCAGATGATAAACCTCCTGCTTTTAATGGTTAGCAGCAAGAGCTGATGGTCTGCTTTGGGCAACGGGGTGACAACAGAAACAATGGAAGAGAATTTGGACACCATGTGTTTCTCTTTTTCACTGCAGTAGTTGTCATGGCAGGGATTTTAAGAGTGGGGCGTTTTTCTCTTACTTATTTGCTTAGCTTCATTACTATTAAAATATAATCACTATTAAATTGTACACTATATAGATTTCCCTGTCCTGACATGGGATTCTATAATAACCTGGATAAGAGGATTTCGACTACGATACACTGCTCCAGTGAGCTGTTCTTACGGGGATTAAAGGCTCTTGGAAGACTATGATTCAAAGGAGATACGAGATGATTTATTCCGATTCTGTTGACTAAGAGCGGAGTGCTGATGGAAAACTCCCCAAAAACTCAAGGCAGCCATGAGGGAGTTGCAGACCTGAGACCAAAGCAGAGGATGGTAAACAGTTGTACAGGCCCAAATGGAGAACCAAATCAGCAAGGCTCTACTTAGACCTGAATCTAAACACAGTGGGAATCCCAGTAATTCCAAAATATTTGATGAGCTCTTCCAGTTGTTCCCACCACAGACTGCATAAACTGGAATTTATTTTTAAAAAACTATAGTAAAAATATAAATATTGTACTGCATTGTGCTAAAGCAGAATAAAAACATAGAGACACAAAGGAAATATTTAGCCACTTCAGTTTCTCAAATACAGTGTGTAATTGAAGAGAAAATTCTGTTCATTGCAAGGTATTCCTTTGCAATCAGTCTCCTTTTAAAAGAATAGATGCTTACAAAGAACGGCAACATAGGTGTGTCTTAAAGTTAATATGAAAGAACAAAGGCCTTCAGCAATGAGATAATTACCTCTTCTTAACGGGTGAAGTTATCCATGCCAAAGAACACAGACATCAGAAAATCAGAGGCAAAAAAATAATCAAGCTATCGACCACCCTTCCCACCTTTAAGCAAGTTCAGCTGCTTGGTGCCAAATACTAAACAGCCTCTTTTTGCATTTTGAGCTCTGAGGATGACTAGTGCTTTGGGACTATGAGGTTTCTTAGCATGTCAAAAGAGTTGCCATCTGGGTGCACGGACTCCACACCTTTGCCTTCTTCATGAATTTGAAGGAATCCATAGTCATCTATCCCAACTATCCAGGCCATCGGGCCCTCCTCGTGGTGGAGACGGACTTGCTTACCGCTGCAAATAAAGAGAACTAGACAGTTAGGAATTAATTGGTGGACACTGTACATACAATTAAAAACAGCTTAGAGGACTAATGTCTAGCAGAATATTTTTATTTCCCACTTCACTGGTTCTTTACAGAGAATGATTTTCAGCAGCATTTTCTACCTGCTTTATTTTTTTTCTGTGGAATTAACAGAGTTGGAGTTAATCCAGTCTTTTTTTGGTTTTTTTATAAAATACCTGAGTACAGCAGCTTCATCACTAGCTAAAAAAATCATTCTCTTTGTTTTGAGATGATACAGATAAAATACCTAGAACCATTCTTTAACTCATTACAGTCCTTTGATTTTACTACGTGCTATTTCTATTCTCCCTTAAAAAATTATACCCTACTTGGGAGTATATCTTAATTAAGTCACTAGTATTAAAGGCAATCTAGTAGAAAAAGACAAAATATCTGATTTTTCTCCAACTTTCTTAAAAGAAAGCTCAAGAAGAACATTATACTTACCTGTGTATCCAATACTTGTAGTAACGGGGAAGAACTCCATTGGGCCCTTTCTCCTGAAAAATATCTATCAGTCTCTCCAGCACGGTCACAGTTCTTGCAATAAGACAGTCTGCCGTTAAAGGCTTCAGCTTTGTCCCCTCTTCCTTATTGAATTTTGTGATGAGATCGTTGATGCATATGGTGGGGTTGCTGTTATTCACATTAAATCCAAAGCCTGAAGAAGACAAACCAAAAGAAGAGGATGCGATCTGTGAATATGAACATTTCGTTACCACCAGAAAATCAGTGCTTTATTAACTACTTGATAGAATTCTCTCTAAGGATGTTTCCAGTAGCTGTTTTTCTTCAGTCTCTTACACCTTTAAATCTTCCTACTTGTGTGATTACAAATCTCAGCCCAGATTTTACTTGTTCTTTGCCCTTAAAATGCCTCCTCAAAATTGCAGAAGCAAATCCAGCGCAGTCTTTCAACAAGACACCATCCTATCAGTGAGGGTTAGGAAGATGGTAAGTGGTAACTTGCACGCTGGTTACAATAACATCAAAGTGAGAAATTCTTTTACTCCCTGGAAGCTGACAGATCACTAGCTAATTGAGAGTAAATCATTGGTCATACTCTATGATGGAGTTCTACTTCACAGTCTAAAAAGTAATTAAGAGAACTTTCTGTTTGCTACAGTTAGCTGACTACATTTTCTGAAAATCAAGCCTTTTGACTCGCTGATAAGCCTTGTTTGGCTTGCTCTGGAAAGCACAGAAGATTTAAATTTGCCATGTAAGGCTCCAGTTTGCTTAATCTATTTTACCGCAGCATATCCTTTAGAAGCCTCAAGTCTCTCACTGAGATTTCTCCAGCTAGAATAATGCTGGCAGACTGCCTTTCTTATTTAAATACGGCTCTTGGGACCTTTTTTGCAGCCTGCTGAAACAGGCTTCGAGGGATGTAGAGAAATATATTGTATTACCTGTTTATTTTTTTCTCCTAATAATTTGGATTTTGCTTTTCTCAGACACTTGGGATAAAACCCCAGTCCTGTCAATCAGGTTTAGACATGATACACCTCCATCTGCAAGAAGGTCCAGATGCAGTGTTCTGTAAATTTGCTATTAATGTGACTATTCATATATGGAAGAAATTTGTATTAACTATGAGAAGGATCTCTTCAGTGGAATGGAGTTACTGACTTTTAACTAGCCAGAGAACGCATGCAAAGAAAGGCACAGTGATACCAGTACCAATACGCTGATCCTATGGCAACGAAGAGAAATGTATTATCAGGAAGAGACAAAGCAAAATCAACTGGAAAAAAATAATGTGCCATGCCAGCTGTTCACACTCAAATACAGGACAAGTGAAGAGAGCATGAGTGTGGCCATTCAGCTAGGGGTGGTGCTGTCAGAGTGCGTAATGAGGCCTTGGAGTCCATCTGCGGGCACAGGGAACTCAGGTGTGTGTGTATGGGGATCATCACTGAGGAACCCAAAACTGGAATGTCCATGAGAGACACACTGAGGTGATGAACTCAGCTGAGGCAGAAGCATCTGGGAATAAACCTGGTGGCAAAAATGTAGCCAGCTAACTGGAAAAATATTAGGTGCTCAGGACTCTTAGGGCATCTCTGCATTGCCCATGTGAGAAACATTAAAAAGAAACATTTAGCAGGGACCTTGCAGTGTGCTGATGTGGCTAATGTATCTTCCAGTTCCAGGGCTAGCCCTGCACTCAGCATGTCTGTGCTGTTCGGACGCGCCTTAGCTGCATGCAGAGGCAGACGGAGCTTTTGCAGGTCCAACACATTGGCCGTCCCTTGCATTCCAGTTCTGCTTGGCTACCTGTGTCTGTTCTGAGTCTGGTCCTTAAATTAAGCATATTCTTCTGCAGAACTCTTCTTCCAAAAGTCCCACAATAATTAAGTTACGTAAAAAAAAGGTCTTTAAAAATATGTTTAAAAGTATGAACATGAACTGTGGTTGAGTCACCCTCCCTGGAGGTGTTTAAAAGATGCAGAGATGAAGTTCTTAGGGACACGGTTTAGAGGTGGACTTGACAGTGAGAGGCTAACATTTGGACTCGATGGTCTCAAAGGTCTTTTCCAACCAAAATGATTCTGTGACTCTATCTGTGGGGCCTTGAGAATGTAGTACAGGTGAAAAGGCAGGTTTGTCTCTTGCCTTATTCTTCTGAGGTACTTCTCAGAGCAGTGAAGCCATGTAGATCGGCTTTGATTTTGAATACTTCCCTCACATATGGAACACTCTCCATGAGTGCTATGTAAACACTGAGGTCTATAAAAGAAATCTCCATGACTGCAGAAAGGGAATGATGCATCTGACGTAGCTTTCCTGTCACGGGAATTTAATCTCTTTGTTACTACTAACACAAGAAGCTAGATGTCATGAGTTACCTCTATTACTCTCAATGACATACACCACTGAAATGATGGAGAAGATCCTTGGACTAGTATGTGGCAAGTAAGTTTCTATCTTAGAAGCTTCCAGGTGAAAGAAAGTTCATGAAAATGTACAACTTTGTATTTACCTCAGACCTATCACCACCAAAATGACTCCTGTGGAGGACATTAGAGAAAATGCATACAGAAAGTTTCCATTTGAATTTGAATGTTTTGGTGTTTAGGATAAGAAACACAAGGTCCAAAATGAATATGTAATGTGCAAAGAGATGTTTGATAAGATGAACTATTTTTGGAGCCATTTTTGCTTCTCTTGCGTTAACCAGAACAGGCTCTGGAAAAACATATGGAAGCAGTAAATGGTTGATGGGGCACAGAGAGACTCTTTTAAGTGTCTTGGTTCAACTTCCATTCTGTGCATGTAGATTATTTACAAAACGAGGATATAACAATTGAACAGAAAATTTAATGGCTAGGCATGTTTCACAGAGGGAGGTGATGACTTCTTCAAGTGTTCTGCTTGTTTGCACCCTAGAATTTAAAGCACCTGGACAGAAACAATATGCCCACACTCTCTTAGCAAGATATTTTACTTATCTACTGTGCTATATTCAAATATAAACCAAATATTATAATCCTCTTCACCTTTTAGACTTGCTAAGGAACTTTTCATTTAGTTTTTTTAGACATACCACGGGTAAGTGTTTTTGGAACCAGAATCTAGAGCTCTGCTGGCAGGTTTCTGAGCACGTCTGACAGATCTGTGCTACTGCTGCTTAGGGGAAAAATCTTCCTTAACAAACAGTTATCAGACTTGAAACAACAGAAACATTTCAATACTTATTTATGCACCTAAATGTCTTCTCCAGTTACAGCACTGGGACTTGTTGGAAAATACATGCACGGTCTTTTTGAGATTTGCTGTGCTTTTTGGAGCCAACTTTCCAGGTAGGCTGCTCATCTCCACAATGCAAAGAGATCGCCACTCTTTGCTCCCTGACCCAGCCTTCCCAACTACTTTGCAAATTTTAAGCTTTGAGAGAAAGTGATTAACTAATCAAACATTACTTCCCTGCTGCTTTACTAGCAATATTCCAGTTTCTAGAAAGGTATAAACAGAAACAAGTTATGAATAAATTTTAAAAGGATGAAAGGAGAAATGAAACCATTGTTACATGTACGTAGCTCTCTTTCCCCTGACGTAAAAGGTATATTATTTATTTAACAATTTTCATGTTGGAAAAAAAAATTGAAAAAAAGGGATACATTTTTCAGTATATTCTACTAGTTCTGCAACAAATCAAGGCAGACATTTTCCCTGTCTCTTGTAATGCTCTTTCTTTGAACTCCACTACATCAGCCCAGATGCTTGCATTTACATTTTCCTTGTCAAGCATATGGAATTATTACGAAGAATGAAAACATTTACGTTTTGTGCTTCCTTTTGATTTAATATTGTGCTTTATTTTCTTATGCCTGCTATCGTCATTTGTTCATGTCCTTATCATTCACAGATTCACACAGGCTCACAGAATGTTAAGAGATTGGAAGGAACCTTGAAAGATCATCTAGTCCCATCTCCCTGCCAGAGCAGGAACACCTAGATGAGGTTATACAGGCCGAACTCACAAAGACATTAACAACAAATTTCTTCCAAAAAAACAGTATAGAAAGGCTTGAAAATAGACATTTACCAATAAGTATATGAAATGTTGTTTCAATAAGTGTAGAGTTAACCAGAACTCCACCAAGCTTCATAAGATCGCTGTAGTAAATATCATTTGGCCATTTTACTCGCAGATCAATATCCTAAAGAAACAAAAACATACGTTTAGAAACACTTTGCTCTTCAATACTGATTATAAGAACACAGCTCATCCATCACTCCATATTCTATATTTTATGTACCTCTTCGCCACACAGAATGTGATACTGTCAACTCCTCTTCATAAAGAGAACCTACTTAAGCACTCCACAAATGTTACTGAAAAAGTCATAGTAGCATGGTTACATCGTTTACTAAGGAAGTCGGCAGCTGTCAGAGAAAAGTGTCTACTTATTAAAAAAAAGGTAGATAATAAAGGCTTAGAGTGACCAAAACCAAAAGGGGGCTGAAGATCCCAGAGATTTTCAGTCTCAAAATCATGAAGTTTCAGATAATTCACTTCCTTCATTCATGACTGCCTGTTAAAGATTTAAAAGATCTATTGAATAAAGATGCAAACTGTGGCAGCCACTGTGTCTCGCTGCTGATAAACAATCAGGGTAAGCCCACAATTACATCAGCACCGTATTTGAGGATCCTTGCAGAAACCAGGCAAGGAGACAGTGACATCTTGAATTTCAGAAAGGAAATTTAGCAGACAGGAGAAATTCCAGTTCACAACTATGTAAATATGCCAGTAACGTCCTAAATATATTCCCGCTTTCGGCAGCTACGCTCCAGCAACACCACGGAGCTGGAAACACAAACTGTGCTGTGTGACACCGTTCCAGCCCAATAGAGAAGTTTTTGTTGAAACCACAGAACTGAACTGAACTTTGCACCGGCTGCTTAAACACAAAAAAGAAAGCAAATGTGCTTCCTGTAGTTTGAAAAACTGCATATGACTGTAATCCCCAGAGGCAAATTATGGGAGGTGCTCCAGGACTCCAAGAGTCGCATTCCCTCCTATTGTAGATTATGAAATCCCTTTACAGGATGTGTGAAAACTGCACCTGGATCCATGTCTACTTTCCTGACAGATTTAAAGGCCAGAGAGGAGTCCATTACACATACATTGACAGGAAATACTACCTGATTTTGCTATCAAAGCATTCTAAGAGAGAGTAGCACCAATTCATATTCATAATGGAAAACAACTTGACTCTTCGCACTGGGAAAGGATTTATAGAAAACTCTTGAGACACGCGAAGTATGATACAGTTAAACAGTATTATCAGTGTTGGGAGATCTTCTGAAGAGCCATTCAGTAGATCTTTCCTTACGGAAAACATACACCTGTAAGACACCAGACACTAACACTGCAACTGAAGGGACAGCAAGCATGAAGAACAGCCAAATCAACTGGGTATTCTCAGGACATAAACTCCATGGCAGAGACTTGGGCTGTGTGCCACAAAATGGAGTGACAAGGTACCGTGCAACTATCCATCTATTCAAGCCGTATGAGGAGCGGCTAAAGTCATGGGGTTCATTCAGCCTGGAAAAGAGGAGACTGAGGGGAGACCTCATGGCGGCTACAGCTTCCTCACAAGGGGAGGAGGAGGGGCAGGCGCCGATCTCTTCTCTTTAGTAACCAATGACAGAACCCAAGGGAATGTCAGGAAGATGTGCCGGGGGAGGTTTAGGTTGGACATGAGGAAAAGGTTCTTCCCCCAGAGGGTGGTGGAGCACTGGAACAGGCTCCCCAGGGAGGTGTCACGGCCCCAAGCCTGACAGTGTTCAAGAAGAGACTGGACAAGGCCCTCAGACACACGGTGTGACCTGTGGGGTTGTCCTGTGCAGGGACAGGAGTTGGACTCGATGATCCTTGTGGGTCCCTTCCAACCCAGGACATTCTATGATTCTATGCATGTCAAAGAAATGACGGTCAAGTCACAAAATATGGTGGGAATGGAGTACGTTCTTATCTTCACTTACTAGAGAGAGATGTCTGCCGTTCTCAGGACGGGGAAGGAAAGCATGCTCTTGATATAAGGCCCTTTGCATTTGCAGCACCAAATTCTCACAGTGAAAGTTCCAATTGAATGGTCAGATTTTCTCCAGGAGGATCCAGAACAAGGCCTCGGTCGCTGCCTGCTCAGCATTGTCAACATTCATGACAATCCTAAGACTGACAAATGGCTGATAAACTGAGACACGGGTACTTCATATTGTTGTATGGAAAAATTAAACACTGAAGTGTGTTGAAGAAAGATTCTGACATACGGCCACAGAGGTATAGAAATTCAGAGGTGAGAATGAAGCCTCATCTATAGACTAGCCCACTGATTGCAGCTACTACAGTTTGCGCGGCACGTACGTTCATCTGATGGAAAGAAAAGTCCTGCATTACCCAAGTCTAAAGGGGAAATTTAAGCACTAAGTTTCTGATAATTTTTAAAATTTCCTTGCTCTAACATATTTGAGTCCAGACCCTTAACACTGGTTTCACTCATTGTCTACGGTGGATGAACTATCAAAGAGATCCAGTAACTTTGTGTTGGTCATAGCAAGCTATGTATTGTACACGTGCTATGCACACACTATTTTTATATTTAGTACTTCAGTCACCTTTTTCCTCGTGAATGGAATAAAATACAAAAAAAGCGCGACAGTATACCAGGGTAGGCATACGGAAGCAAAACCACCTCAATTCATAAGTTAACTCCTTTCCCAGTCAGACTCATATTTTATAAAAATAACTCTTGTCCCTTCTATTTTAAATGGTTAAATTATTCACTCTAGCCAAATATTTTATATTGCAAATTTTAGCCTGAAGCATTTTGTTTTTATAGTCAGGTTATGAAGCACTGAAGTTAGAAGGGTTTAATAGAAAGGCTGACAGACCCTGAACTACAGCAAAGCTACTGGGTGCCGCTATAATAAAGTTCATGTGTAAATGTGTATAAGTCATTGATTTTCTGTAATATAGGAAACATATGCTTTAGTTAACTACTTCTGTAAAATACCAAAGTTTTATAGTTAGCAAATATTAGGAAATGGTAACATTAAAAAGGAGATATATGAGGTGATGAAGAAGACTGGTTCTTCATTTTAATACTGATGACAGGACACTTGATTCTCTCTTGAGAGCAATACTCCTAAGTTCTTGCTTTAGAAATCAGTTTTCAACCTTAAACAAGGGTTGGAAAAATCCTTTAAAAGGGATAAAGTGACCACTGAAACAGCACCAACAAAAAAAGCAGAAAAGGATTTGTCAGTTTTATTTATTTTTCCCTCCTCTCTCTTCCCCAGCTCCTTCGAAATCAAAACAAATTAACTCAATTGTTAGACAAACAAAACTGACATTTTCTTCACTGCTGAAGACTGAGACTTAAGTTCCATAAGATTATCAGTGAAACGAGTGCAGTATACTTAATCAGCTCACTAAAAGACAGCATTCATCATATGTATACTAGATTTCTTAAAACATAAATAATCAAGCATATACGAAGGATACGTTTACCATTATATAAGTGCTGAAGAACTGTATTATGCATTCAGTCATTCAACGTATGGAAGACATAGTTAAAATCTGAATTTAATGAAAAAATAGGAATTTTGAGACAAATTAGAATGAGATACCTCGTATCCTGGTAGTGATCTAACAGACTCTACCACTGCCAAGGACACCAGGTGTTGAATAAAAGGAATTCTCTGGCCCAGGTTGGAATATAGAGGGATGGCGATATGTAGTGTGGATAGTGCACAGCCCATGGGACTGAGCCAAACATTTCCACCACGACCTGGGGAGGGAGAGAATACAAGTTAACTTAACTCCAACTGAAGAAAAAAATATTTATTAAAAAGATCACTTTGTTAATGCAGACAGCTACAAAAGAGAAAGATTCAATAGTACCCATCCAAGAATTTACCCTGAGTCCTGTAATGGAGTTTCCAAACTTATTTTGAAAGAAGAATGGTTAAAGTGTAAAGCTTCTCCTTTAAAAAAAAAGCAGGTTGTTTAATGTGCATGCTGCTACTCAATTTCCTAGAATGTCCTAAATGTCTTGCTTCCAGGATTTTCCTGGTATCTTGTGATATACACATTAAAAAAAAAATCTTGTTTGAGTCAAAAAGTCTTTGTGAAGATGCTCTGTGTGCATCTAGCAATCCACCCACGTTGTGAATCATGAGCTAGATCTGTACCAAAAGCCAGGTAACCAGCTTCATGTAGATCTGTGCTCGGAAGAGCTTATTAGGCTGGGCACTGTGTTCTTCTACTAAAATGAATGTGGCTTTTATGTCAGTACTAGCACCTTCCTGTGAAAGAGACAGAACTTGCTTGTATATCTGCAAAAGATTGTGAAAGTCCACATGACAGTTCAAGCAGGTCCTGCAGACTCAAGAAGCCTCTATCTCAGAGCAAGTCAAGACTCAGTTTTGTTAAGTTAAAAAGGAGTTCTGATTTGGAAGCCTGACTTGTATTACACTAATGTAGTGACGGCAGTTTCCATGACTGGGGAGACTTTTTTGGCAGAAACTAGAAGACCACTAAATCATTTCTGCAAAAGCCACCAAACACCCTGAAAATGTTTACTTTGGTCTCTGTTCACTTAGGTTTTGAGTTTGAATCTGCAGTTCAAGAGGAAGGAGAAGAGGACACGATTATTCTATAGATTATATTATAAAAATACTCATAATGTATTTTTAAGGCAGCTAGGTGACATTCAAATGTCCCATCTCATATGTTTAATTCACATCCATTAGTACTAGAAGAAAACTTACTCACCTTTCCCTTGTGTTTGTCGAACAGCAACTGCTATTAAACCCATCTCCTCAGGCAACTCGAACACTAACCTGTCAATTAGGGAAAAAAAAATCCCCTTGCTTATCAGCTGGAACACTACGCTACATTTATGAAAATCTAGGCTTAAACATCAGATAATATTTTATGCTAACATTGCACTACCATTTATCAGTTTTCAGTTAACATTTATTCTTAACCAAAAAGCATTAAATATTAAAGAAAGATTAACTGAAAAATGGTCATGTAAAACATTACTGTATCTATTACATGGGAAAAAGTTATGGCCATAGTTCATTTTAGGTGCTTTCTGATAACATACGTTTTGTATTTCTTCACATTTTCTTGAAGCGCTTATTTTTTGTGTGTCACTATCTTCAGTAAGTGACAACTAGCAATTCTAGACATTTGTTTCTACTTACAGCAAATTTTTGTTCATACTACAGAATATAAGAGCAGCAGTTTCTGATTATTTAGAAAACCAATATGGTGGCAATAAAGCAGTTTAAAAGATACACTATCCCCTGAGAACTAATTATGATTTAACTACAGTAAATAAATCTACACCTTCTGAGAACTCTAGAGAACACTGGCTTATTTTAGGCTTGTGTTCTGCTTTTAAAATAGTTTCACTTAAAAGAATACTAACTTTCCTCTGGGGATAAGTAGAAAGTGCACTTTAACACCAGCAAATGAGTCAATGCTAGACTTAAAAAAAGAAGAAAAAAACCCTACTGTGAGAACTTCATTCAAGCCACTTTAAAACAGATCTGAACTGTACTATGATCCCTCTCCATTTCACATTTTCAGGAAGTTATTTAGCAGATAAAACAGATATTCAAGATGTTGCCAGCAAGGTAAACCCAGAAAGTGATGTATAGCCTAAAAACCTACTTCTAATATGGGCACAAATATCACGTTGTTCATGCCTATAAAAGCGATCTTGTCTTGGAGATAAGCTCAGTTCAAATCAGGAAGAGCACCGTTCAGAATTTTTTCCTCCGAATTTCAGATATGTATGAAAGGTGTTTCAAATTCTGCAATCAAGCAAGTATCCATGGGCAGCAGGGACCAGCTGCAAGCAGAAGTGTCACCCCCCTGCCACCCAGAGACACAGGGGGCTTTAGGCCAGCGACAAGATGAGGAACTACCCAACTGCTTTGCAGGTTGAAACGTGGGTCTTCAGTAGCTCTTGGGGCTCTGTCGGTACCAAAATGCAAGTAGGACGCCCCAGGTTTCAGAATATCTTTCAAATAGCTGACTTGCTTTCATAGTGATCAAAATGAGAGGTTATTGGAGGGCCCAAGCAAAGCCTGGACCACAAACATCTTTGCTAATAAGAAATACTTGAACTGACAGAAGCCGTAACAAGCTCCACAATGTTTTCTCACATTATTCCTGAATCAGTGAGACATTGTCAAAGAGCAGTAGCCAGAAGATGTCTTTGCCTGTGCCCTTCCAGTTCATGTGAAATACAGCTCAGTAATTCTTTCCTTTGGACCCTATGGATTACACACGGCGACGATGCTCACCTAACCAAACTTTAACATTAAAAATACACCTCTTCTTATGCCAAGACCTAGGGAAAAACCCTCTGTAGCTCTTTAAGTCCATGAGGGTTCAGCCCTATATTCTGGGAACAGCATGATCTCAATTACACCACCGAGTTCATGGTTTTGCAACATGAAAATCTAATTTTGATTTGGAAGCAAGGTTAGGAAGAGATTATGGGCTTTGACAAAACACACTGATTTCTGTTACTTCTCCATTCACATATTTGTTTTTAAATAGGAAAAAAAAAAGTCATATGCTGCCATGATGGGAGGAAAATAATCAGAGCAGGACAAAAAGTTAATTATGAACCCAAAACACAGGCTTCTAGAACAAAGAGATATGATTAACAGAACATATGAATGTAGCTATTAGAGGCTTGGCAGCAGGCAATAACATATTAAATGCAGAGACTGAGTTTGTACTTTTAAGGGCCATGAAGAAATTCTTTAACGGACACAAGATGGGGAAGTTGTTAATATCCAGACTGATACAGCAAGAGACAGATAGATGTAGTTTTACTACTTCCTGAGATTGTGCTGGAATTACCATGTAGCCTATGATAATAAAAAAACCCACACAACCACACCCCTAAACTTCAGAGCTTTGTAAATTGCGTGTGCTTCTTAGTTTTTTTTTTTCTGGGAGAAACAACTTGGATTTTCCTTACCAGAAAGAGTAACCGTACGTGCACTTTTTTACATATTGACTTCCCTTCTTTTCTTTCAACTTAATCAGTTCCAGATTTAACAATTCCATTTTTCTGCAGAGCGACTTAATCATAGTGCTCACCACATTTTCCCCCCAAAATTTTTGTCTTCAAGAAATTCTCTGTGCTTTTTTGTCCTCTTTAACTAAGTTGCTCTACATATCAAGAGAAAAGACCACACTGAGATACCAGAGCAGGGAAAAAAATGAAACGTCTGAAGACAAATTTACCCATCAGGAAGAGCACGAGACGGCATCTATATGACCACAGAAGATGATACTAGAATTTTATGTACTTTTTTTTTCTGCTCTGAACATTTTTGTGGCATTTTCCAAAACGTGAGCAAGGCACTTCTGGTATTCAAGGATATTAAACCAGCTGAAATATTGAAAGAGAGATTCGAGCACAATTTTTTACACGAATACCACCCCCCATGCCCCCACCCTGTAGCGCATACTATGAATGCTGTCAAGAGTAATAAACAATACTTAATTGCTTTATAGAAATTTCAAGTCTAAGGAGGATTCTGTCTTCATGCCTAGTCAATACAATGACTTTTCTTCCTACATGAACGTAAAATGGGAATTGAAACCACAAAAACTATGTTTGAATAATGTTAACGGCCTGACAACCATAAATTTCATTGATGTTGTGGGTTTAAGGTTGAAACTCTCATTAATGCATCCTGCTGTGTTACAGTATTGCAGAGGTATTACAACAGGCAGCATTACATTCCAGATGTTAAAATACCTGGGCACAAGCGGGTAAGTTATGAACAGCTTTATCCCTTCACTTCAAGTTCCTTGTCTGAAAATCTCACTCTCAAATAGCTTGTTTATAGAGTATTATAAAAGCAACATTAAAAAAACCTTTCTGTTTTTAGTCAAATGGAAAGGAACGCGCCTTTTGACCAGTTTCTTGTATTATTTTGGACAGAAATGTGCCCTGAGCACTTGCTTTACTACTTTATATCTACTGTTTCTGTCTGCCATGTCCAATTTGAAAATGAGCAGTGTGCCTCCTAATATTTTCCCCAAACTTTCCTTCATTGCCATCCGCCTCCTTTTCACAGCCCTCAGCTGCATGACGCTGGGTCTGATTCCACGCTCTGTGCACTGACTGGCCTGCCCGAGGGCGCGCTGACCAAGCAGAACAGGCAACTCTTGAGTCCATGCTACAGACTCCTTGGTGGAAGCACTGATCTAAGTCTCTCTCTTCTACCTGGCAGCCTGTTTTCATGAGGACATGAATACGTGGAGGAGTTCAAAGATATGGAGGTCTTCTGTAAAACAGGCAGTAGACTGAGAGCTGGTGGGCCATGGTCAGAGAAGTGGGATCTCTCCCCATCAGATCACGGTGGGAGTTTGTTACAGAGCACCTTAGCAGAAGGAAGAAGTAGAAAGAGCCTTTTTGAGCAACTTCAGGAGATCTGCAGATCACAGATCCTGATTCCTATGGGAGGCTCCCATCTTCCAATAGCTGCTAAAAGGCAAAGCGAGATGCAAGCAATCCAGCTGACTTGTGGGGGGCACTAGGGACAAGCTCTTAACACAAATATTCAATGATCAACTAGAGTGATTGACTCCTTGATCTGCTACAAACAAGGGAGAGCTGACTGGGGAGGTGGAAATCTGTCACAGCTTCGGCTGAAGCAACCATGAACCAATGCTGTTCAGAATCCTGAGAGGAATGAGGAAGGCAAGTAAGAGGTACAAACCCTGGATTTCACAAGAGCAGAATTCAGTTTATTCAGGGACCTGATAAATGGGATCTTATGGTAGGGAACTCTGAAGGGCGAGGGAGCTCAACAGACGTGGTCTTTAAAGACAACCTCCCACAGATAAAGTAATGGTCCATCACAATACTGAGGAAAATAAGTCAAAGAACAAGGAGCCTGGTTTGTCTAAAAGGGAACTCATGACTGTAAAAAACAAAACAAAACAAACCCCCAAAAAATCAAAAACCAAACAAACGTACAAAAGAGATGGAAGCAAGGAGAAATGCTACAAAGGAGAAATACAGAAACATTGTCCAGACAAGCAAGGATGATGTTAGGAAAGCTGAAGCTCAGCTGTCATAGAGACTGGCAAGAAACATGGCCACAGGAACTTCTACTGCTATGTGGTAAGAACAAACAAGGAAAATGCAGGTTTGCAGCTGACTGAGGCCAAAGCACAGCAGACACACACAAGACTGAGTTACTCAACGCATTCTTCGCCCTGGTCTTCACCAACAAGGTCTCCCAGGCTTTTACATATACAGACAGCATTCAAGGAGAAGAGGAAATATCAACAGAAGAAAAGAATTGATCTAATACATCTCTTGAGAAATCTTGACTCATAGAAGCCCATGAGAGCAGATGGGGTGCATCAGAGAGTGCTGGGAGAGCTGGCTGATGGCACATCAAGGCTGGTTTCTGTAATCATGGTCATGGAGGTCAGGGGAAGTCCATGATGAATGAGGAAGGGCAGATGTTGCAGCCACCTTCAAGATGGTCTTTCACAGCACCCCTTTATCCAAATTAGGCCATTGTGGTCTAGATGGATGCACTACCAAACGAGCAAAAAGTGTCCAGACTCTGGGATTGAAAAATAATGGTTTGTACTCTACCTGTAGGCTGGATACAATTGCAGTTACTGAGGGGTTTATCCTGAGACCTACCCTCTTTAATATCTTTATGTCTTTACCAATGACCCGTAGGAGGAAATGGCATGCACATTAATCAAGTTTGTGAATATCATCGAACTATGAGGGTAACTAAGCATTGGAATAGGATGCCCAGGAAAGTTGTGGAGTATTTCTGTCCTTGGAGGTTTTCAAGATCTGAATGGAAAAAACCCTGAGCAAGCTGGTCTGAATTCATTGTTGACCCTGCTTAAAAGAAAGAGGTTGGACTAGAGACCTTCAGGGATCCCTTCAAATCTGAATGATGCTTTGACTCCAGGAAACGTACAGAAACTTAGTATCTCTGGTGTTTCTAGCTGTCCTTTAAGTTTGGCTGAAATCTGTCAGCAACTAACCATTAGCTACTAATTACTAAATTAGCAATTTAGCCCTCAGGTTGTTCGCTGGAATCCCCTAGCCCAAGTAGGATCCTAGAGTAAAGTAATTTTCACGCTCTTTTCCTAACCTAAATACTTCTACTTAATTTTATCCATGTTCCACTTTCCATGCAGTATTTTATACACAATATGCAAGCTCCCAAAAGATTGACTTCTACAGCTGAGACAGGTAGAACACCTAAACTGTTAATCCTACCAAGGCTTATTTAAATGATAGGAATCTTACTGCTCTGTACTGTTATAACTTTGCCTATATCCGGCAGGCAAAATATGTGCCAGAATACACTATTAATGAATGCACTCTTCTGTTCTATTGCAAAAATTCATAGCTTCTTTCACTTTATAGTGGGTTTCCCTATAGCAATGTTAGTATAGAAAGGACTATTTAGCAGGAAATTCTCTTTGAACTCTTTAGACACATTAAGTCCTACACCAGCGAGAAAAAGCAAAAGGGATTACAGTGTCATAGACTTGTGGAAAACTGAAAAAGTACCTGAATCTTGGACTGTTAGTTCCTTACACCTTACTTCAATAAATACTACAAGAAGATGATCGTCCTATCCCAGTCGTGACATTTTCAGCAAGGAATAATCTATTGATACTATGAATGACATAGGTTACCAGCTTATCTATACTTTGGCTAGTCGACTAGTCCTGGAGAGCAGCGCACTAACAACAATATAGTTTCAACAAAATTGCCATATATAGGAAGACTGTAAGTAGGGCAAAGTCACGTGAGTTATTTTTCAGCTGGATCAATGCTCTGATCTGGCTCCCTATAAATGAACACTGCTGTTGGCAAAAGGGAAGCACCAGTAAAAGAGGCCAGTGGATAGAAGGCAAGACTAAACCACCTCTTTCTTACCACCCATGTACTTATGCTTGATTTAAATTACCGTATTATGGCCTCAGAATAGAGCATGCTTTGCTCGTGGAATTGCTTTGAGAATCAGGCCTGCTGAACAGCAGGGTAAAACTCTACCATTAAATGCTCATTTTTTCTGCTCACTGCATTTTTCAGCTAGCAATTTTCTTGTCTCTCTATTTTTATACCAGATATTTTATAATTAGCCCTTTGTATATGTTTATAGGCTTTTCCTCTTAAAAAAAAAGAAAAAAAAAAAATTTTAAAACACAGTACCATACAGCCAAAGGTGTCAGGAAACATACCCAAATAAGAAAGGACTCCAAAAAATTGGTTTGCCAACAAAATGCCAGTAAAATTTGAAACCTGGGTTCAGACACACTGGTAATGTTCCAAAACTGAAAACTTAAAGAACTTCTTTATTCAGTAAATCAGCTTCTCTGTGAATATCATCAAGACCACAAAGCTACAGTAAAGGACGGAAGTTTCCAAGGGAGATGTGAGGAGAGTTTAGGAGTTTAAGTTGTTTCAATTTTTAATTTGAAAAGCAAAAACCTCTACCGTTTTGAGCATTTTTTCCCCTATAATAAGCAATCTTTTCAATTCATTACCTTTCTTTATTTGAAAAAGCTACCTGAAGCATACTGAAAAGTTAACATAGGACAAATGGAAATGCAACAGATTTCATTAAAAAATGAACTCCAGTGCCAAGATTTAAGAAGCAGAATAGTTACTGGAATGCAGTGAAACATATTTATCATAACATGTTAAGAATAGAATCTTTAGAGTGGAATAAAAAGTTATAAACATATTGATCAAAACCAGATCTAACTACTCTTGTCCAAAGTAAAGCACAGTACAGATGCTATTAAAAACTTAAAACATACAGATCATTGCAGCCTGTACTCATACCACTTTTAACAGTAATTTCATCACACTTCTTTAGATAAGAGCATACAAGTTTGATCAATGTCTGAGAAGGAAACCTTAAAGTAACCCCACGCAGTACAAGAAACAACAGCATTTCAGTAAGGTGTTCAATCTATTTTAAATCAATGTTGGATTCACTAATTTATAGCGTGAGGGATTACAAGCATTAGCATCTCAGAAGTAATGTCATGATTCTGAATTCATATAATATTACTCAAAGTCACCCTTCCGATAAAACAGTAAACTGAGAACTTTTTGAATGCACAGTCATTTTTAACTTAGTGTTCTGGGCAGTTTCTAGTGTGGGTAATTACATTTCCTTGTGAAAATTTCTCTGCAATTTACTAAGACAGCACTTAATTTCCTGCCTTAAATCATGCAGGGTGTTAAATAATTGCCACGTTCCACCAGAGAAGTGATGAAGCTATTCCCAAGTAGCCACTCAAACCATTAGGGTTAATTTAGAACAAAAGACACTGGACGTATCATGGAAATTAAAGCAAGTATGAAAAAAGAATTCTACGTGAGCAGAAACAAGCTGCCCTCCCCAGAACCTTCACAGAGGTTCTGTTGCAAACTGGGAAAAATTAAAGCATTTCAACAAAACCCCATCCCTTCATTGCTAAGCAATTGTAGAAGACCTACAAAATTAGTTATAACACTTATTTTCATTAGATTCACATTTTTTCCTTTAGCCTTTTACTATTGAAAGTTTAATCAAGACTAATCATACTTAAAATCACAGAAGTGATTTATACTAAGGAGCATTTGAAGATTCCTCTGTGAATTGCTTTTGTTTCTTTTATTTTACACTTGCAACATACATCGTGCTCCAAATTTAGGCCTTGGTGGTTTATGATGGTAATGCGTTTGCTGCTATAAACCTAAGGATGTAGTACATTTCTCGTCTTCCTAATCCAACGCTACCTGAAAAATAATTTTTTTTTCCTCCTCTTTCTAAAGGTACCCTCAATGGTTTTCCTGCACTAAAACAAGAAGTGGCATGTTTTTACATTGTCAGACATTTCTTTTGTCTATAGATCAGATTTTACATTTGGGGGACCTGTCAGTTAGTTTAACATTCTTTCTGAAAAATATTTTTAACATGAAAAACAACTAACTAAAATGTTATGCAAATTTCTTTGTTACCACTGTTTTCCTTGGTCAAAAGCATCTGAGCTTCAACTTTAAAATTTCCATGTATTTTCAAGTAATTTAAAAATAAACATAGAACTTCTTGTAAGTTCTAAACATTGTTCATATTCCTGTTTTTAAGATATGGAGTACTCTGTACAATGCATGTTACAAGCACCATAAGATGGTAATTTTGACACGTTATTTGGCATTAAATCGAATCTCCATAATTTTGCCCAGGTGTTACAACCAGTATAAACCAACTATGCCTTCATAAACTGGCAGGTAACGCACAATTATTTCACTTGTGTGTCTTCTTTTTTATGAAGCCCTGAGAAATATAACATCTTCGGAAAAACAAAAGTGTTACTAATATGTTTTTGCTGTGCAAAAGCAATCAAAAGCACCATACTTCTTCTAAAAATGTCGATAAGCCCAGAATTTAACCGAAGAACTCCCACAGCCAAAATGTCATTCCCTCTCCTTCTTGATTAAAAAACATTTAGAAAATAGAGATTCAGAAAGGCCACTGCTTTTCTTGCATTTGATGAACTTGAAGTAATGAGGCTACACGGGATATTGTAACTAGAACCTTCACGAGGCATAAAAGTCCTATAGGCACTTCTAATTCATTGTTGAGCTGACTTGAAATGAAGCATTGAGCTGGGTTATAAATCCTGAATATTACGCTTCAACATCCCTAAAGAGAACTTCCCTGCAATTTCTTGTTCCCTGTCTGAAGAAA
The DNA here is from genome assembly GCF_036013445.1 of Caloenas nicobarica. NCBI lineage: Eukaryota > Metazoa > Chordata > Aves > Columbiformes > Columbidae > Caloenas > Caloenas nicobarica. Next base: position 122,571,392 of record NC_088245.1, on the reverse strand, counting down.
GGACTGACGATACTTCAGCTTTAATCTGATTTCAAGTTGCAGATCATGTTAGAGATAGTAATCCAGGAAAATTTGTTTGTTTTTTTTTTATGGTGAATAAAATTAGGCAATAAAAACAATGGCTGAACTCAGTTGGCTTTGTATCCATGCGTCTAATAATTAAAACACAAAAACGCTCTCATCAAGTACCAGTGTTATACTCACTGCTCCCTCACAGTGCCAACAGAAACCCCAAGATTTCTAAATTCAGTATTGAAGCATACAACACTTTTCTCCTGCAAGAGCCAACATCCAAAAACATATAAATAAAGAACAGAAAACTTCTGTTTCCAAATATGTTGTTAAATATTTTTAAACCCCCTACTGTTAGACTGTGCCAACTTGAAGGCAGACTCCAATAGTTAATTTCATGGGTGATTAAGAATGGATTTCAAAATAAGGAAGTTACTTTATGCTGGCCACAGCATCCTCTGTAGACTCCAGAAACAGTCATCATAATGTAGACTTTAACCACAGACTCAACACAAAATGTAGCTGATATTGAAATCCTGAAACAGTGGATTCTCTTTGTCAGGGTGGGTAGGAAAAAACCCTAAGGTCCCCATGTGGCCTCGTTGCTTCAGATTCTTCAAATGCAAGGAAAGCAGTGACTTCCTACTTCTGTAAAGTTCAAAGGAATGCCCAGTTTGAGACAATAAAAGACGTACAAATACCTCTTACCATGAGAGGTGGATGAATGGGTAAAGCCCTGATCTGGAGAGAGCTGACATCCACATGGGGAGGGCTGCACGACCATCCTGGATCATGTAGCCAGATCACACCTGCTGCTTAAGCAGCAACTGCCAGGGGGCAAGAAACCATATAGGTCCACAGGTAAATCTATACTTTGATCTTGGTATCGTGACACTTTCCTGAGCAATGATCACTGATGTTTGCACATAGTGGCTGAAAAAGTCTGAATACACCAAACATTGTCAAAGAAAACATGCCTTTCACTCTCTCATTACCTTAATAAACTCAGGAATTACTTGCAAATACTGACAAATATAACAAGTCAAATTCTAACTGCATATCACTATAAAGAGTATTTCAACCTTCTTGTATGAAAACCAAAGAAAACTGTAGGATGGCTCACCCCCTACCATTCCTCTTTCTCCCACATCTCTGCTGCAGAATTACTCTGTTATAGTACCTCAACAGCCAGGATCTGGTTACAAGTCCTGCTGTCCATTACTAGCCCTGAAACGGATGTGTTTGATGATATGTCATTCTTGCATTTGTTTGTCAGGCATGTAACCAGTACTCCTAGAATAATACTCAAAACCTGTCATAAATAATTTCTGAACCTTCTGCTAGACCTCTGGGTCCTCCTTCACCTATTTTTTTGCGCATTCTTTAGCTGTAAATCGAAAGCAAAATACAGGTATAGAAAAGAAACTTTCACATTCAGCTTTCCTGAGACATTTCTACTAAACAGGTGTTCAGTAGACACCAACACTTGAATTGTGTCAGATGTGAAGCTTTAGCAGAGGTGTTCTGGGCTAGTAAGTGAATGAGCAGAACCATTTGGATCACATGCAATAGAAGCAAGCATCAAAGAGAAAGGGGAAGACTTGAAGGATTAGTTATATGATACTATGACGCTTAGCAGTACTTAACACTAAGCAAGCGAAACTCTGAGACAGACATGGTGGTATTTTCTTCTAAATGAAACAGTAAGGTTTTATCCAAGGTTAGGGTGGTCTGTGGTAAATAATTCCTTTGGCTGTGGAGAAAGAAAAAAATGGACTGGGAAGAATATCTTAAATGGGAAGCATAAGCACTGACATTTATATGGTACTACATGAAAATGCTTGGAAATAGAAATGAATAAAACAAATGCACGTATGGAAGAATGAAAACCCAGTAGTTAGCACATTTGTGCAAAGTAAAAATCCACCCCACCAGCAGAAGGCTATCTCCCAGTACCCAGCTTTGTAACCATGAGCCACAGCTGCGAGGAAGCAAGCTGAAACCCTGCTCTAACAACAGGTCAATGCTGACAGATACCCTGTAAGTCTAAGATATAATTTTACACATACCGCAGAGGGTTGGAAGGAAACACAAGCGCTATCTAAGTCTTTATGTCTTCCTTTTCTATGTTGGGTAAAATTTTCTCAAGACTATTCACATGAAACTTATAACAATGGAGAAACGACAGCTTACTTAGGTAAACTACCTTTCTTTAGCAATTTTAAAGGAAAAATTACTTCACCTGTATTTTTTGCATTAAAACTTTGTCCCATACTCGCTGAAAATGGAGAAATGCCCATTCATTTTGTTGTCGTAAGGGCCCACTGACTTGAGCAAAGGTTTCTTTGCACCAGTCTTATCTTCTTTGGGTGAAAGAAACATAGTTCTTTTCTATCCCACCCTCCCCATCTAAGGAGTCATGTTTCCTAGACCCTGAACTGTTCCCCTTTTTCTGCTTCGTACTGTGCCCAGCAAATCCACACCTCTTGAAGCCTGGTGCTGAAAACTGGACCTATAACTCCAGTTAAGCACTCCCAGTGTTGAGCAGAACTGACAGGATTACTCTCTACATTTTACATGTAGTGCATTTTTAAGGACTTTTGTCTGAATTTCAGTCTCAGTCCTCACCTCCTTTGTTACAACAGTAAGACTTTTTTTTAACCTATATTCAATTCCTGACTCAAACTGCCAGAACCTCTCTTAAAAACAGATATCCAACCACCCTATCTCCATTTAATAATTCACATCTGATTATTACTCTGTCACACCCACAAAAAGCTGCATCCTAATTATTTCAGGCCATTGTTTGATTCTTCAAGATTTTTTAGCGTTTGAAACCTACCTTCATACAACCTTCCAGCTCCTCCCTACAGACTTTAATTTTTAATACGCATATCCTCAATCCTGTCATCCAAATTATTAATTAAAATGACTGAGTTGTGCTGAAGCTTTGGCAGATATGAAGCCTCAGCAGTCTGAGCTAGTAAGTGAATCAGCAGAACCACTAAAGCCACATGCCACACAAACAAGTATGAACATTGCTCAAGTGAAATCAGAAGAACACAAGGAATCTTCGCAAACACATCCAATACTGAACATATGATTTGAGATGCTGAAGCTCCAGGGACAGAGGTCAATAACTGTAATCTTCAGCAACCCTTTAGATGCTCCCCACTTTGCACAAAGCAGATTAAACTAAACCATGACTAAGAAGAGATCAACTTCCAACACAGTAGAAATGGAAACAAGCCAATCAATTAAATGGGTCTTTGTGCTACACTTAATACACCAGCCTTAGCTGTAGAACTTTAAATGCTTTTATTCCAAGAAAAAAGAAATTGCATAACTGGTATATTGGCCCAGATAAAGTGATTTTAGGGAACTACTTCTCACTCTCTCTGAGTGCTAATGGTGAACATGCCATTCCTAGGCAAAGCATTTGGATTTTTTGAAAAGTCAGACCTATTTCCCAAGCCCGAGAAGCTTTAATGCAACAGGCAACTTGTTTTGTAAACAATCATGGAGTTTGGATAAAACAAGATCCAACAGGTCATAAGCTGCTTTTAGACTTTGGAGAACTTTGGTAATACACACTCCACACAGGTCTTAATTTTAAGAAGGGTGTTCAAACACTTCAGCTGTGATACTAAGGAGTTAAGCATCTAAAAGGACAAAGATCACCGAATTAAAAATTATCACCTTCTCTCTTCTCCATTAACAGAAATTTAACAAGAAACTCTTCAGGTAATTAATAAAGTTGCAGTTGTAAATGTCAAGTGTTTGCAGCTGTCTGTCTCCTCACCTTTCACAATATACTTACTGTTGGATAAAACTGAGGAAGAATAAGGTGAGGAAATACTCTTCCCTTCAGGTACTTTTTTTTTTTAAAGTGGCTTTTTCAACAAGTACTCCATAAATAATTTTGACTTTCCAACCATGGATGCAAGACTAACATAACAGAATACTATATTACTATCCATCCAGAATGAACCTGTAAATTCATCTTCCTGTCAACCTTCCTTTCTTTTATAGGATGACTTCCCTGTTGCAGCAAATATAAACTCCATGTGTTCACTTCTGAGACCCTTTTCACCAACATTCAGTCTAACATCCCACAGTCATCCTGTGCCTGTAGGACTTTTTCTCATTCACAATTTGTAAGCTCTGGGCCAGGAACCATCTTCTTTGTGCTTCTATAACTTCCAGCTTCTGAGCCATCACTAAGAGAGCTCAAATGACTCAACATGAGAAATCCAAACGGGGCTGGAGTTCACATATTGTAGGCTGACAAGGCCAAGTACAGGTAAAATACAAGGCTCAGACAGCAATGGCACATCTTTTATCTTTGCAGTCCATTCCCCACATGGAAACGATTCTCTGTCATATATTCTGGTATTAGCAGAACACAAACTGAATTTTGAGACCAGTGAATGAATCAACCATCAGTGAATATATGGGTTCCTATCATTAGTATGTTCAGATCATAAATACCAGGTTTTCCAGAATTCTAGGGGCATTTCCCAGGTGTAGAGACCAAACTGTTTCAGGCATCGAGTTGCAGAAGTGTTACACTAATTCTGCGGCTATACACCAAAATGTAAGCAGAGCCTGAAGTTTCCTAACAGGCAAGATATATGTTAAGTGCTCAACTTGGGCAGAATACTTTTACACATCAGATACTCTTATGCAGCAAGAAATGGAACAGCCATTCCAAAATCAAATGTAGACATGATTATGCAGACCACTGTCAATAGGCAGAACGAGACCTAATTCTCCAGTGGAGTTTATTATTCTACAGATTCTGAAAGCTGTGCTACGCAGCAATGCAGGCCAAATATAACAAAGAGAGTGTAACCCTCCAACTGAAAGTATGAGGCACATATTCACAGTGTGACACTACCTGGAAATTCTCAATGGTTTAGCAACAACAAAAGACGAAACAATGTGTTTTGTTTCGTTGTTTAAATAAACCGAAATCTTCACATCTAATGCAGCAACTGAATGGTTGGATATTGTCAAGTTAAATTTGCTTACTGCCCCGTTAGTATATATTTATTTTTAAATAAATTATGTATATGGCTATCCATTTTTAAAAGCTACTGTAAAATCTTTTTAATAGTAAAAAAATTCTTCCCTCAAGTTACATATTTCAAGCAATAAAACTTATATTAGCTATTCCAATACCGAATAAAGAAAAGTGGCTTCCAAAGTTATTAAACACATTGTCAAGTTCTCCATTTTAAATGCTTTTTTAAAACCCTACAGTCATAAAATTTCTTGGAAGCTTACAAAAAACCCATTTTTTATTATTTCTCATACTCCATCACTACTCTGAGGTGTTTGTTTGTTTTTTTAAAAAAACTTGAAGAGTTCGTACGATCGATTTTTGTTGTATTCATTAACTTTTAGGATACTTCCACAAAGAAAAGATTATCACAAAATAAAAAATATGACAGCAGAAGAACAGCTTATTTATCTGTACACTAAGCAAGACTCACTATAACTTAAGCAGGTCTTCCCAGGCAGAACAGACGCTGTGTGAGGAGTAAGTCTGAACCGAGCTTGCAATATCCTATAGGCATACAAAAACATATAAAAACTCATGGATTTCAGCAACTGAAAAAAATTTTGCGGTCAAAATAAGGTTACTCTCTTAGCCCCCTTTTTGTTGCCAGTGCATGTGCACATCAGTAAAATACCACAGTGAAAAACTAGTGAAAAACTTTTGATAATCCAGTTAAACAGCACTCACTACAAACTGAACAACTTAAAAGAAGTCATATATAATTATAGATGTGCCTTCCCATACGAATGCAAAGGTATTTGCATGGCCAACTAACACCTCTGGACTGTATTTTGATGGTTTTGGTTGTCTTGCAGCTCAGTGAAAACATTATCTGCAAGGCAGTTTGCCATAAGGCCTCATGAAATGCAGCTGTTCGCATGGCTGCCTCTTTCCCAGACAAACTGGGATTAAGTTTCTGTTGCCACAAAAGCTCTGCAATCCTGATGAGTGTCCTTTTACCCCAGTGTTAGGGCTGCGTATTGGGCTATCATGTGAGGATGGCATAGGCATGGGCAGAGCTCACTTTAGACATCACTTACATAAGCAAAACTATGTGTGTTTATATATTTTTTTTCTCAGATATTTTCATCACAGAAAGAGAAACAAGAAGTTGGATAGGATAAACTGTCACTGTCTATTAATCTGCACGTGATAAGAAAAACTTTATGTCACTCAAAGGGATGTCATAATTACACTGAAATTTTGGTTAAAGTCCTTCTCTTCAAGTAGTTTTGAATATTCAAAATTGCATGCAATGAATAGTTAAAACTTTGGTTTCAGTCTACTATTATTAGATAAAAATCAATTTGATTTGTCTAGACAGTCATTAGTTGCTATTCAATTCTATTTCACCAGTATGGGATCTTTCTGTAAACAATTTTTCATGTATGCCTCTGTGGATCCAAAGTAAAATCATCATTTTTGTGGTTCAGTTTCCCCGTGTTAGTGTGCACTTCACTACTTATCTACAGTGTTTCTAAGAGATCTTGGACAGCTAAAGGATAACTATCTGCAAAACATTTCAAAAACCACAGATGGATAATGCTGTAAAAGCACAAAAGCATACTAGCACCATTTCTGAAAAATGATACAGTTAGTGACTTAGATACGTTGGACACGACTGTTCTACCCCTCCGTGTTATCATTCCGTATAAGTAACGGTATGAAGAGCTTTGCATGTTTACTAAGGTCCCTCATTCGGTGCAACTTGAAGGACATGCTTTCTTCAGACTGAATTTCTGACTTTGCACAGGCAGCGGAGGTCTGTGCGTACTACTTCTAATCCCATGGGTGACACAGATCAGTAATGCGTATTTCTAAAAATCAGAGACAATAGTATGATGGTCTAAGATCGAGCTGTAATTATCGTGTTTATCACACTCCCCACAGCTGGAAATGAAAGCACTTGGGTGTCAGAGAAACAAATCAAACAGCGGACATGCAAATGACTGCAAAATTATTATGGGAGAAGGTTTTATGTAAAACCTCTTATTCTCCTATAACCACAGTCATCATGTTCCAGAAATATGACATTGCTGCACGCATTCAAATACACTGTGCCTTTGCTTTAGAGTACGATGCATGTCTGACAGAGTTCTAACCATGAGCTCCTCTACTGCTACACATTGAAAAGCGCTGTTGAAGCAGTTTCAAGGCCCTCAACAAATTATCACATCTAGTTCTAGGCTTCTGTATAGGAGTCATCTGGACTTTCATTTTCCATCCATCTACTGAATGTCAAGGTCAACTAACTTTTCACTAGTCATGCAAAAGATGCAGAGTAAAACCAGAGCATTTTCTAGTTTTAATGAGTTACTTCAACAACTATCTCAATCATTTAATTTTGAGAAACAAAAAAATTACTATTATTCTTTAGAAAAAAGATCTCTATGCTATTAAGTGTGGTCCTTATTAAATTAAGCTTACAAATGGTTAGTTTCTTTTAGCTCGGTGGTTTACAGTGTCTTCCCATGCTATCACAGACAAACGAAAGCTTTCTGGGATCGTTTCTTTCCACATTCAAAATTCCTCACGTATTTCAAATAAAAAAGGAGGGTTGAAATAAATACACAACTGACATGTCTTACAAGAACTTATCAACAAGTTTTCTGCACACTTGCAGAAACAGTAGTTACAGTTTCTGTTGCCTCCTTCTCCTGATTTTCCTGTTGATCATCTGTAACTGCAACTTTTATCCCTGCTGAACATCACCTTCATTTGCATCTTTTGCAAATGACTGGAATTGTACTATCAGAATACCAAGGTGCTTTTCAAGGTAAGCAGTATTATGGCAATATGTGCTCCATAATGAGATCTTTAATTAAAAACTTGACACTCTTCCACTTTAGGATGGACCCGTAGCTTTTTATTTCCCTTTTTCATTGGTAATGAGCATTCATCAATAGAGATCATATGTGTCAATTTTCAGTTTTTGAGAATTAAGATGGAAAAAAAGTGAATGTACAAAGGCTTCAAAACGCACCCCCACCCCCAGGTATTAATCAAAATCCTTCCAGTGGAAGACGACCATCAACTGAAATAATATAAATCAAAAGATATGGATCCTTGAGATCTGGCTCAGGCAGAACTTTGTTTGCTTGTTTTGTTTATTTTATTTCAACTACCAATTGTCACTGAAAAGGACAGACAAGCAGTTTCACTGGTTCAAGTGGTAGGTTTTCTTGAAATGTTATCAGTACTGACATCCTGGCATTTGCTGCACTTTGTTTTCAAAATTTTTCACTATTTAATAGACTTCTTTACTTGGAGTTGCTCATACAGCAGCAAACTTTTGACTTTGGGTTCTCCCTTGTTCACGTGCTGTTTATCATTCTACAAAATACTTCACTACACATCTAGCACTCGTAATTTATATACAATAATTAGTAGCTCAAGAATTTGACTTTTAAAGGCATTCACCAGCTAGCACTTCACATCCTGAGCTCTGTGTTAGAGCTAGTGGCCTTCAAGGCAGCCACACCACTCTCAGAAACCTCCCTCCAACAACTCGGAGATGTGCATTGTACATCATTAGCAGTTCAGCATTCAAATATCACCGGATGTGTGATGAGAACAAAGAATGAATCGCAAAGCATTGCTGGTCTCTGCTTTTATTTTTGTAGATAGCAAATCTTCTACAAAATAACAAGAATCCAGGGTAAGCCCACCTGGACTACAATCAACACAGAAGAAGTCTACGAATTTTCATATTCTTCAGTACTATAGTGAAAAATATTTTTCCCTCAAAAACCACAGAGCATTCTATTCAGAAGAAGAAATTACTATATCCTTTAAAAAAAATTCACTCTACTGATGACAGTTTTCAAGAAAAAAAGATCACGCTTTGCCTTCCTTACCTCTAGGAACCAAGTACACATTTTCAAACAAAACAAAACAAAACGAACAACAACAACAACAAAAAAAACCACAAAAAAACGCCCCAACCAACATTTGGGATCCGTTCTTGGGTGCTTTTTAGGCTGGCAGTGCGTCAGGAAGGAACATGACCTCCTCCGCTCCGTGGCAGGTTAAGCAGCCTGATTGAACATTGCTGCTAATTAAGAGCTCTTGTTGTTTGGCAGGACCACCGGAGTACCTTCTGCACTTGTTCATGACAACAGCACCTCTTGCAGAAATTAACTCTTGATGAGTGCAGACAGGGGGCCCAGCTGGTTCTCCCAAATCCTCCAACTATATAAATGAAGCGTAATAGGAAGACTGGCGACTACCAAGGGAAGAAAGGGTATTCGTGACCTCTTTTTAAAAAGCAGAGTATACTTTTACATTGACTTAATTTTCTACATTGGGGGTAGATAATGCAGCTGGGAACTATGTGAACAGAACTAAAAATCACAGGAGGTGACAGTGAATAATTCTGTAAGAAATGTTTTATTCGGCAAGCTGAAATATAATTTTGTTCAGACCTTTCAAAAATCAATAAATAATAGTCAATAATCAGGCTACAAAAAAGAAAGTTTCTCAACAAAAGCTGAAGATTAAAAAGGAAACAGTGAAAAAAAAGGTGGAGAAAAAGCATTTTATTAAAACTGATTTGATATTTCATTTCTAAATCTCTAGGATGCATTCAGAAGTGCAGTTTTGTAATACTCAAAAGGGATGTTCCACGTGTGTAAATAGTACACATTACCCTATGAAACACATATAAAGCTAAATCCTCCACAAAATACAACCCACTCCCATTCAATGGTAATATTGCAGCATATAGCATCGACTGACAAGTTACAGGCATCTCTGCTGACATTTCTGCAGGTTAGTGTGACTTTGCCCATCTGAAGGGGCGCTCCCTGTGGACCTGCCAAGAAACACACTAGAAGAGCAATGGCAGAACCTCACCGCTGTCTTTGCTCTACTCACTCTGCATGGGATTGCAGACTTCAGGACAGCTTGTTAACACTACAGCCAAATCAAATTCACAAGGTGACGTCTTCCAGATAGAACAAGAATTGCTACCAAGCTGATAACTAATTAGCAGAAGTGCTGCCTATTAATATATCCGGTTGCCACAGTTGCAAAAATAGCAATTTTTTGTTCCTTTGTGTTGTTTCAGAACTTGATCTTTGTACAAAGATTCTATGTGTCTGTCAGCCTTAACTTGGCTGTTAAGAGCTGCAGCTTATGGAGATGTAAGAATAATTATGACTATTTTAAAATATTTATATCAGTATGGCCTGTTATATTAAGTAGCGATTAGACTATTAGATTACACACAGAAGTAATTACACATGCAAAGAGCTTGACCACACCCTTCTGTGCTAGACACCATCAATCAGATATGACAAAAGAACGTGAAAAGCTATGATGACTGGAATCAATCATTTCCCTCAGTAAAAAAATGCATTTTAGACGAATTCAGTCCTTGTAGTTCTCTTCTGCCCCTCCCCCCCCCCGCCCCGCCCCCGCTTTGGTTACATCTTGTATGAAGTCTTGATTTAAAGGTAACTCAGGTTAGAAAGATCTGAGAGCAGGCAATATGCATTTGCTCATTTTGAAGAAAAAGATGGGACAATATAATAAAAACAGTAAGCAAATATTTTCAGAAAGTGCCTAAGGAGAGACATCTTTACATGTATTTCACTGGCATGAAAAATGCCACCAGAAACAAATACTTGGACACATATATATGAGATGTGAACTGAACATGTTTTGTGCGACTGAAAAGTTTGTAATATACATCCTTAATTATTATTTGCCTTTTTCCTTCTGAGATGATTTCTACTTCAAAAAAGGAACCAAACATTCAACCTAAACTAAGCTTAAGGATGCTTCAGCAGTCAGCATACTCAGAGAGCATTCAGATTAATCACAATATTTTAGTGGTGCTAAGACGTTACTTCAAACCTCACACTGTCGTGGGTATGTGTGTATTTTTAAGGTGCCTCAGCTTCTGAAACTCTGCAAATATGTACTTCAGTTTAAAAATCAGAACATCAGCCATGACGAGTCCATAGGTTAGTTGGAAAAACGTGATCCAAAAGTCCAGATAGTAAATAAATACCTCCATAGCTATTTTTTCTTAACCCAAATATCAGTGAATGTACAGAGGTCATACCAACAGAATTTCTTTGCCTTATATGCTAGTAAAAAAATAGAAGAGAACTTGTCTCTCCTCTTCTAATTGGATAGTTTCAACAGTCTCCTTCCAGCTTTTTCCAAATTTTTCTTATATGTGGAACCAAGCATTGTGGAGCCACAGGAGGAGGGCTGGGGGGTAAAGAGCGAGTACCTATGAATCGATTGAATCAGAAAGGAAAAATATGAGCTGCTGTTAATAGCTGCATCTATGGCAGAGGTGTACAGAAGCCCAGTAAGTCTTCACTGACCATTTTCAACTGTGAAACCCAGCACTGAGGATGGAAGCAGCCTATGATGGCCATCTTTCAGTACAAGGTTTTCCACTGTATTAAGTAAGCGCTCTCCCTCACATTCATAACCCAAACTAAACTCTCACAAATAATGTTTGAGGGCAGCAATAGAAGATAGCATGAAAGATTTTTACCTTAGTTTCTCAATAAACCTCTTTAGCTTATAGGATGGATAGTAATTATTATTAAAGTCCTGAGTAACTGTAGGTTAAGATTGCACAAAAATCACCTTTTAACAAATAGCTTCTATTCATACCCTTTCCACTTTTTCACCACAGCTTTAGGAAATGTTTCCTATCTGTTATGACTCCTGTTCCGTCAAATGATCTCTCCACCTTTTCTGGATGAGGGCAAAGGGGGAAGGGAAAGCTGCATGCTGAATCTCAGGCTTTCAGTTAGGAGCATAATTATGTGTTGTAGTGGGCTCCAGATTTCCTCACACAAGCCCTTTTTCCAAAATCACCAATTGGTAAGTGCTCAAAGGCAACACAGCCGCAATTAAAGGTATCTTTAAGCCATCTGTTAGTTTTGGGAAGAAGGCGATTCAAGTCTCCCCCTACAACCAGTAATTTTTTTTGCAATGGGAAACAGCTGCATCCAGGCTAAAAGAAGGTATATTCCACAACCTGGAACTGTTAAAGAAAGAACAGACTTAAACCAAGATTTCTGAACAAATATAAGAGGCAGGGAATTGTGAAAGGAAAAAGTCAGAATCTGGCTAGAGCAGCAGACATTGAAAGTACAGCCCAGGGCTTGAGGAAGGGATTGAAAAATGCCCCTTACTCCAAAAAGCATTCCAGACAAAACTGTGGCACTCCATATCATGCCATATGTTACAGCATTGTACTGTAGTCAGCACATGAACAACTTTATAGAGACAAAACACTATGTAAAGTAATAATTAAAGCCTCAGTTAGTTCATCAATGAATTTCTATCAGAATGGACAGTCTATGAAAAAAATGCAATGCCAATGTCTCTTAATAGCAAGTGGGCAAATTTAATGTGGATAACTGCACATATACTTTCAAAATAATCTCAAATTCCGTGAGTTTTTTTCTTTAATAATATATTGGGAAAAAAAATAAAAGAAACTCTGAGAGAAAATTTTCATAGTCAACCTTGTCACACAGTGGCAACACGGTAGTTAAAGGATCAGGTTCTGGTCTGACTGATTAAAGGTTCGTTTCTTCTGGAGGGAGAAACTTTAACACCTTCCCACATCAGAAAGACCTCCTTGAGGCAGCATTTCATCTTCAGCTTTCATGTAAATGCCCAACAAGAGCTACGCTAAACTGTGCTACACGCTATAGAATAATTTTTTCAAACCTGGCCATAATACCTGGTGAGTTGATAATGTAAGAAAGACGATACTGTGTCAGGGCAAAGCTTCAGCTAAGTCAGCATCCCAACCACAACAATGACCTGAAGCATGGACCAGAGCAAGCACAAAGCCACACCTTTCTGGGACAGATTCCCTGCTTTTAACAATTTGCAGCTCAGAGGCTTCCTGAGCCAAAGGCAGTATCTTTCCATGTAACAACCCACAATGGATATCTCTTCTGTGAACTCATCTGTCCAGTGATTTTATTTGCATTTAAGGAACGACTTTACATCTTTATATACTCTGTCATCAGAAAAGGTATACTTTATACACATGCGTTGCTCATTACATATCTTCCATCCCTCATTCGAAGCTGGTTTCTTTCACCTGCTGACAGCCTGTTTCTCTTAAGTCACACTCCTAAATTCTCTCGAAACATTTAGCTGGGAGATGTGATGCAAAATTCTTAAAATCAGTTAAAAGTCAAACAGAAAATTTAAATGGCTTTACTCTGCATACAGAGGAAGTAACTCAACCTTAGAGAAGACACCTATCAACAGCGGGTGCCCTTGTGTGTGATCACAGTACAGACTAATCTCAAGACCAGTGGCAGTACACAAAATCTTGCCTTTTGAACAAGCATTTTTTCTTGGAATAACTTGCCGTTATTATCAATAGTGTAATTGTTATGTTATAATTGTGATGCTTACCTAAAGAGATTTGGATTTAATTATTTAAGTTGCAAAAGAAAAAGAGAGTTAAAGATGGAATGAATTAAGAGTTGAGAGAAAGCTGCTCAACAGCCAACACAGCAGCCACTCAGTACCCTTAATTTGCAGAGTGCCGTCACCCAGGCACAGGGAGGGACACAGGATCAAGGGGGCCAACGCTAAGAAGTTCAAAAACAGATGGTTGAAGAAAAGAGATTACCTTTCTTTGCAACCTAACTGAAACACTTTGGCCACCACAACTGGAACAATATTACAAATTATTTTTCTATATTAATCTTATAAGTCGCCCTGGTTTTCTTTAGCCTAAGTCACTTCTCTTCATCCTATATGTAGACCCGTGAAGATGTCCAACATGTAGCAAATCAGCTTCTGCAATCTTTCTTCAGTTTGAGTCCATCCAACCTAATCACCGTATTGTTTTCTGAACACCCTCAAGTTTGTTTTCCCCTTTTTTCCACTCATGAGTATTCAGACTATACATAACAGTCCAGGAGCATTTTTGCTAGAAGGCACAGATGGGGAATATGACTGATCAGCAAAGACTGATTTACTCTTATTTTAAAACTTACTTCTCAAAAAAGTGAAAGAACTCTATTTCCACAATGTCCTCTCAAGCTCTACACACAGCAATGATAATGCATTCCTTCATTAATGAAATTAGTTAACTCCAGACTTCCTTGTTATGACAACTCTTCCCTTGGCATAATACAAAACAAATAGTTATCCTAGGTTGAAATGCTCCACGCTTTGCATGGCATCTTCAGAGAGTCAGCCCAGACCAACATTTTCTATTTAAAGAGTTTTCTTTACCTTTTTTCTCAAGGGAATCCATGAGTATGTATATTTTCTAAAACAAAGTACTCAACAAAGATTCACACTACTGACTTCAATGTTAGTCAATATTACTGTAATTCCCTGTAAATACAAATTAATATGTAAAATCAAAGCATTCATTTGTAGGGTTTTGCTTATGTGTCTCAATTTTTATTCTTTATTGCATGTCACTGAGCACTATATGAGAAACGAAGGATAGAAAGAAGCCCCAAACTCAGAAGACTGTTGAATGTTTCTGTTTGCCTTTTTAAAGTTTGCTTTTGGCTTATACAAAGAAAGGAAGACTCAATATTACTAGATTTCCAAAACAAAAGAGGCAAATCCCAAACCTTTTCTTTTCAAAAATGAGAAGACATACTATGTAACTTTATCATAGAATCATAGAACCATTTTGGTTAGAAGAGACCTTCAAGATCATTGAGTCCAACCATAACCTAACACTAGCACTAAACCGTGTCCCCAAGAACCTCATCTACCCATCTTTTAAACACCTCCAGGGATGGTGACTCATTCTACATCCTACCATGCACCAGCAGTCTCAGCATCACAAATGATCTAACCATCCTGCCACCACTGTTCTCTGTATTTATGCAGGTGTATGTAAATATCAGTTCCAGTAAGATGTGTCAAATGAATTTAAAACACCAAGTAGCATCCTAAGAGGTGGCCAAGAACTACTGCATGTGTATGTACAAGTTGTATTCAAGTGTAAACCTGTTATGTTGAGTTTCACAGTCAAAGCCCCCTAACTTCTATTGATGTGAGATACAGCTCAAAACAATCTCTTAATGAAGAAAAAAAAAAAGAGCTCCTTTCTCCAAAAAAAAAAAAAAAAAAAAAAGGATACAATATCAAGGCATGAACCTGTCATAAACAAGACTTACCTTCCTGCTTGCAGACAAGGATTTTTTAAATTTTCCACTCAAATGGAATAATCCAGTTAAAAAAGGCATTTCAAAGTTTTCTAATCTGCACTGCTAGCCTTCTGGTAGAGTCTGTTACTGAAATAAATTGATAGCAAAAGTAATTTTTATCATATTAATTTTTACGGGTATTTTCTAAAGGTTGGATGATAACATTAGATTGCCCAATTTCATGTTGCGATCTCTCACACTATCAAAGTGAAGGATTTTGTAGTAGAGGGCTTTTTTATTGAAGTGTTGCATAAGAAATCTACTATAATATTCATGTGCAAAACAAGTTTTGTAGCCCATTTGATATTTTAACACAGAAACATGACCTTAAACTGGTGGCAGACTTAAATGTACTTATGGAGAATCACCTTTAAATTATGAACTATAATACGCAAGCCAGGGGAAAAAAAAGGAGAATGTATTAACTCTGTTCTTTCCTCCTTCATTTTTATACAAACAGATTCTTCATTTAAAAATTCTTAACATCAGGACTTAATAAGTCATTTCCATTAGTGTCCCTGAATGCATTATTTGCTACTTGATGTTTCACTCATGTTTTTGCAAGTATCATGCCATGGATTTAGATAGCACTTCTATGTAGAATGAACAAACTTAGCTTGGAGCAACACTAAAAATCAAGCAAGAGATGACACCATGACTGACTTGCAGCACTATACCTTTTATATAGTGACACAAGTTCCCCATTTAACATGGCAAGACCTTTTCTGCTATAGTTTTGATGCAAAACTTGCTATTCTCAAATCACACAGAAAAGAGTTAGATGTTTTGGGCTTTTTTTTTTTTTCACAAATGCTATTTTTTTTTCCCAGAACAGTATTTATATTTATAAACAAGAGCTTTGTCAGATCTGAATTACAGTCCTAAGTTAATCATCAACGTTTTGTGCTCTTTTGGGCTTGGTACAGCCTGCAACAGAATCCAGTGGCTGAACTCAGTGTTTTACGGGCTAATCCTCACTCCATCTGCACTCAGACCTGCAGTAGTCAACCCTTGTAAAACAAGTTGTTTATTAATTGTGAAATTTTTATCCTGTGAAATGCTAAACTGCAAAAATAATTCTCAGTGATAAATACCATTTTCCAGATTAGCATCCTATGCTACAGAAGTGTAAAGACAAAGGCTTTGATTCCCCACTATAAACACTTGACCTGAGGTTTGGCCTCACATAAGCTACAGCAGGATCTTTGTTATTCTACATATTCCCCAGTTATCAACGGCCTTTCTGTCACCAACGACTCAGAAAACTAGCCAGTAAATTAGGCTGTAAAAATCACAAAAGATGATGACCTGAAATTATTGTAAATCTCAATTTCTTTTTTTCTTTTTATATTAAGATGTTATTGGATTAAGCAGCTTACACTTTCAGGCCAAATGCTATCAGGTGAATATGGACATTCATTCCAGATGACCCAAACACCTACATTCAAATTATGTATGTACACAGTTGGAATCATTAGGTTCTGCATCAGGTGAATTTTCTGAATGGAAACCATCAAATAACAGACCTTTCTTCGACAAAGGAAGCACTGGTACAGCCCATAGATCACAAAAGAAAAATAAAACATCAGCTTATACTGAAGCCAGAAAAGGTCCACAGATTCAGTGCCAAATCTGATCCATAGTGTGTGTATCACTGTACAACGATATTCATGATGGCTGAATTGATTTGGCGTATTTGCTAGGTAGAGGTACAAGGGCCTTTAATCATCTTTGACTTTAAGAAAAAGATGTATGCCGATGAAGCTCAATTCACTGTAACAGGAAAAAAAAATAAAAAGAAAAAAAAAGAGAAAACAAAAATGGAGCACATCTGAAGTCCATAAAAGACTTCACTACTCTTTCAGAGAGCAGTGCAGTCAAATTTAGATATTTATAGGCTTTTGGGGACGAATTTTACCTGAAACAGTTTGACCTTTTGCAAACCAAATGCGAATCAAAATTTTTTTCTTGTAAAACAGTTATATGTACATTGCACTCATGAAAGTTAAAGTAGAAAAGGTGAAAATACAAACTGTAAAATGTTTAATTTCCTGGTATTTTTAATTGTGATGGTTTAATGAACCCACAAGTCAAAAGTGAATTATAATTAACTTCTCTTGCATTTTAATATAAACAGTATTCATTTTTAAACTAATTCACACAGTAAAGAACAATCCGGTTTTGTGCTTGACTTTTTGAATTCATACAAATATACTATGCTGTTAAATACCAAAAGTTATTACCACCCCATCAGAGACATTCACTTTCAAATGAAAAGAATCATTTCAGCAAGTTGCAGCCGCGACTCAGTTACACTTTCTCAATATTTGCAATACTTTCTTTTATTTGCTGTCCTTATCCTGCTCTTGCTACAATACTTCACCATTCAAGTCCCCTGATCTTCTGTGTAGCTCCAAATAAAACATACTAGTTATCCATAATGGTCCAACACCAGCATATCCCATTATGAAGAGTTTATTCCACGTGTATTTATTTCCAGTTTTAGCAACTCTGAAAATTCTATAAATATGGAGACAAATAAGAGAAAAAATAAATACAAGAAGTCAAATTAAGTTAAGCTGCGTTCCTGATTGCTCTTACTAAGCGGTTACGTTGGCGGTTAAAAGAAAGCAGGAATTTTTTGCTATCCCACAGGTTTTCAAAGTATAGTTGTGCCATTTGCAAACTGCAATTGGTTAATGAAGCTAAATTTAATTAGTTCAACTTCCTTGCAGATCACATCAAACGCCACTATTTGCTGTATTCTGTAAGATGACCAAGTCTCCTCCAGCTGGCTAAGTGTCACAATGAAAAGGCATCTATACTTATTTCTGGGAACTGAAATGAGCTGTTTTAAGTGGAGCTTTTCTTCCATTTTCTGAGGCTGCACTGCTCTGACCTTCCCCAAATCAATCCTTTGCGGATTAACATGTAAAGCAGTGTCGAATTAATTTCAGAAAGCGAATATGAGATCAGCCTGGGATCATACAAAACATCTAACTCCTAAATACACTAATGCTTCGAGCCGCTCAATGAGAAGCTGTCAATAAAAAGAGGGAGGGGGTAGTTAGGAGGATTTGAAGCGTGGAGCAATCTATCAGGCTAGTTAGAGCTTTGCCTACTTCTGTGGCATGGCTAATGCATTCCTCTAGAAGTTAATCCTATTTCTAAAGACCCTCCCGTGAGGAGCACATAGGCCGTGCCGAATGAGAACTAAAATGCATTAAAATTCTCAACAACGTCACCAAAAGACACCCTAGTAGATTCTGAGAGTTGACAATAAGATGGTTCATTAAAAGTGCAAGGTCTTAAAGGACCGACTTTTGTTCCAAGATGTCAAAAAGAAAACATTCAAAGCATCTTTTCTGATGCACCTGCAAAGAGCATCGTTTTCTCTTAAAGTGTTAAAATTCAAACAAATAAAAATAAACTCCTATTTATGCTACCACTGTAAATAGAAATTGTCCCAGTTCCATGACATTGCAAATCCACCACAAAAGAGGACAGTCAAGCCTCCTTTAAGCAAATATTTACATACAAAACTTAGTTAGTATCTGTTACAGCAATACAGCATATGCAAATAAATTTAGGTATGTTTGCTTGTACTTCAAAAAGAAATTTTTTTAAAAAATCAGGTTACCATCTGAGAATGCGGCACTTCTAATACACCAATGCTGAGTTTTACAAATTCCAATAACATTGTCAAATGCATGTTCGGTCTTTATGCCATGATACATTTAGACCATTTTCAGAATTTTTAACTGGATATTGTATCTGAGTCAGCAATTTAAGCACCCACGAGCGGTAAAGCAAGGTACCCTTGGAAAAGTCTAAATATCATCTGGATACACTCCACCACTCTGTAGGCAGCAACATCAAAAGTCTGAAAGGTCAAAACCAGGATCCCTATCCATCGGTAAAGACAGAGAACAAAAGAAGATGGGGACCAAGAGAAAACAGACGTATATCATCTGGTGAGGCATATTTTCTCCGTAATTATGAGAGGGCAGTGGAGCCATATTATCTGAATAGAGATGATGTTAATCTTTATGAGACAAAATTATCCATTTCCAGATTAAGACCATACCAAAAGGCAATACAAAGTTGTTTATTATTGCTGTCTTGAAGCTGAAGTGTGACTAGAAGAACCTAAAAGAATATTTTGATGATTTTTCAGCACATAAAATATAATAGAAGCTGATTAATAAATGTGCAGTAGTGTCATCAAAACTGGACTGAGCACACTATGCACAAAATATACTAGGAAAGTGCATTAAAAACATACATTTTCTATTATTTTCCACTTCTCAAATTTAGAAAGTGAAACATATGCCCATTACTGCCAACTAAAGACTACATATCTCATGAAACTTATCACTAGCAGTGAACCATACTTTACAGAGAATATTTCTTGATTACCAGATCCCAGAAAAAAAAAAAATCTTACAATAAGGAAACTCCCATTTCATTTGATAAAATCTGATACAGGATAAATGAAGAAAACCCAACAGAGCTGAATGTCATTTCCCCAAACTCATTTGTCATCCTCTCATCAGACATACAGGCTGCCTAGCACAGTGACTAAAATGTCCTGTGATTTTGCTATGGTATGAGTATCTACTGGACACCTTCAATTCAGAAAAGGAGTGGAATTCAGTTTTTTAGGCCAAAAGACTCTGGCAAAAACCATTTTACGACTGTTTGAGATCATACTTCACCTAGCTGCTTTTGAGCCAGCGCTATTCATTAGAATGCCTTGCCAACATCTACGTGTAAATAACCACAGAATATAACATGCAAGACAAGTGAGCAATTCAGCAGCGAGCAAATCTCACTCTAAGCAGGGGGAAGGGATTTGCACCACCACGTTTTGCTAAGCCGCCGCACCACTCACTTTTGGTTGGGTCTGCTTTTGTGATATAATCCTGCAATCAGCACACAAGCACCATCTTGAAGACACTTTAAGAGTAGATGGAAAATCCAAACTAATATTTCCAGTGTTTCTCAGTATGACAAACTGACCTACTTAAAGAAGAAGAAAAGAAATATTTTAACGCATTTTTTTCCCCCTCAATGAAAATGATGTCCATTTACTCTTTCAAAAAGGGAACTGAAGGGCTAGTGAAAGATTGCAATGTTGACATTAAAATGTTTCACACTCTAAAATCACAGGAAATGACCCAAACACATAGTTTCCACAATCCAATGGACTGGCATAAGTTCACCTAAGCTTGACGGGATAAAGTCTCTGCTCACAGAAATAACTGAATCATGAGAAACAGCTACCAAAAAAGAAAAAAAGGAACAAAAAAAATACCACTAAGAACAGTTAAGGGAAAAGAGAAAACTAAATTAAAAGTAATTTAGTATGCAATTATTTCAAAGTAAAGGACTGACTTTTCACTTAAAATCCTGTAGTTGAACAGCTCTTAACACAGTCTTCCAGTCAGAAAATAAGGTAATGGCTTTCTCATACTATTCAGAGCAACAGAACTTTAAAAAGTTATAAAAGTGACACAATGTTGGTAATTTCTAACAGTTCTATCATAGAACCATAAAGACAATTTAGTGAAGGTGAGCTAAACAATACACTTCAACTCACCACTTTCTGTGCCATTGGTATTTTCGTGGCAGTATTTACATTCAAGTAGGTTTATAAATATTTATGCAAAAATTTAATGTCTCAGTCTTCCAGAATTTTTTTCCAGATTTCACCCTTAATACTTTGTTAGAAGAATTCCAAAAAGGTACTCTTGACCAAAAGTAGATGGAAGCAATAAAAGTAACTAATTTGTATAGCACAGCAAACATGCAAAGCCTTTTATATCTATTGACTGCCATAAAAGATACAAAGCTGAAAACTAACACTTCACAGGATGTAAATATATTTGTGAAAGAATACTGTGAGAAAATCTGCAACAAATCTTCATAGTTTAAAGAAAAGATGTAACCGTTTTCTTCAGGACAGCACTGGAGCCTCACAGTACAACTCCTAGTATGAAATAAAGCTGAGAAATAAAGTGAGAAGATCATAACTGAAAATCAGGAGTCTTACTCTCTAGGTTTAAGTAAAGATAAAGGAATAGGAACAGAAGCTATAGGTTCACCTAATAAAATATTGTTTATTCTAAACTTGATTTTTTTAAGGGAGAGGCAGAGAAGTAGGAAGGGGAACAGTATTTTGAATAACACATGTTAATAAGGTGAGAGTTACATCACACACTTCTGTTAAGTCTGATCTTACACCAAAACTATACCACATCTTCGGGAAGATACAGCTCATGAGAAATGCCTTATTTTCTCAAAACCCAAAAGATACACACAACATGTGAAAATGTTCCTATAGTTACAGAATAAGGTTATGCTGCATAAAAGTCAGTGATTTTGTACAACTGGGCTGAAATTCAGATTTTGAAGGGAATGTTCCTGCTGTTGGAAACCTGACAGTGCTTCCAGTTGCTAAACTGACAATGCATTTTTGTGTCCCCATTGTTAAATTAGAGAGTGAAATTAAATTACATTAGGAATGAAAAGGTTATGCTGATATTGTGTAGGTAAAGATTATACTGACCAATAATATATCATGGGACTAGAAAATACTGCCCACAGTAATCTACCATGGAAGAAGTCATATATATACAGACAGACTTCTGTTTTATAGAAGATGTTTTTCAGGTAATGTTAATACCAAACAAAAAGTTACAGACACAGAAATCCAATGGAATTTCTTTCTTTCCCCTGCATCTCTAATATTCCAGAGAAATTTAAATCTATACTAAAAAAAAATAAAAAAGGTACCTAGTCAATGGTGGCACCATAATTTTTAAGACTCATCTTTTCGCATTGCCTGCCATTTTGCACTTACTCTCCTGGACTAGAATATCAATTATTATCAGGTTATGAAGATAAGCCAGTTATAGGAAATAAACTGCTACTAGCACAGTAAAGAAGAGGGTCATCCCATTCTAGAAAGGGTAAGTTATTGAACGGCATTTGGTAAAAGCATGCTTACAGTTGTAAAATATATCAGTCGAGAAGACACTTGTTTATGCCATGTTTAGCAAAAATGTGACTGATTTCTGTTGCATTTTGAGAGCTGCATACCAGAGCCTGTTCACATGTAGATCTGAAATTATTCCAAAGGGCAGTATAACTGGTCCAGACCATGGATACCTTCCGGTAGGACTCTTCTATAACCAACCCTAAAGATCTCCCAAAGGCAGGAAAGTTGGTGCTTGTCCCTCAGATGGCCCTAAGCACAGCAATGGACTGCTTCTTCCCAGAGATACCCAGACTACTCTGATGTGTAACATGAAGACAGGTTCTATGCAAAAGACTTTGTAATATGCAGCTGTCCACAAGCACAGCTATTTGTGCATTTACACTGTGTCCAAAAAAAGTTATCCTACCGCCTTTGCTGAGCAAAACCTGCCCAGTCGTTAGCCTCTATGACTCTAACGGTGTGTGTTAGAATACGCCTAAGTGTACTAATTTTACAAGATATCAAGCATGTGAGCCACTCACGCCTAAAGGAATGCACACACATAAACATTTTGCTGTATGAGAACAGTTACAAACATTTTTATTATAATATAGCCAAGTGAAAGTCAACATTCTTTCTGTTCAGTGTTCTGAAGCTCAAATTGAATATCAAAACTCTAACATTGTCTAAATGCTCATTTTAAGCTCTACAACAAAAATACCATGGGAAGACCTGCTTAGACTTTTATTCCAAGCCATTTCAAGACATAGACATTTAACAAGATCCAGAAAATGCTGCCTGATGGATTGAAAAGAATTTCTCTAAGTGGATTAAAAGACTAAAAGAGTCAAGATGTTTCTATTTGTGCTCCACACAACTATGCTCTTTAAAGAGACTGTGTTAAAACTGTTACCATGGTGTTTATATTCTAAGGTTACATGTTGACAAGTATGTCATTAAAAAAACAGCAGACACTTCACTGAGAACACTGATCACTAGAGTTAAGCTGTTTTGGAGAAATTATTCTGACCGTGTGTTAAGCACATTCAATTCTTACCTACTTTAAACAACAACCATAAAAGCCTATTTTTCCATGCAATAGCATGAACCATATTAAAATGGTATCAGATTTTTATTGCTTTTTAATAATACAGTACCAACAAGCAGCTTTATCTAGCAAAAATGTATCCAAGTCATCAAAAGTCTAACACTTTCACCAACTTAAATCCATCCTACAATACCAGCTCCTAAACCAGAGCAAAAACCTGTTTGGTTTAGCAACCAGTCATGTAAAATAGCAAATGCTTCCAAGGGGATGACAATGAGCCAATACCTGCATAGGCTTCACCAGCTAAAGAATGCTCTGCATGCACCTCACTGCCCATCTGCCCAAGCTGCACACACAGACTCGTTGCTCTGTTATTATATTATATATGCTGAAGACTACAGCAGACTGAAGGCCAAAACAGAGCTGGGCAAACCCTCTGTCCATATAGCACTGCATATGCCAAGAGGGGAATCTACAACCAAACCAGGGCCCAGTGAAGGCTTCCCCTTGACTATGAACGCCCAGCATGTGCGTTCTCAAGTTCACATGCTGACAAAGGATGCTGTTTGTTTCCTTGGCTCAACAGGCATTTGATTTATCTGCTAAGTCATGTGAAAATGTAACAGAGCTACCTTGTCTTTACTAAGACGCTTGCTCTCCATTAGCTAACAGCTATGGTTAGCTAACTAGCTATTATTAAGTTTTCAGCAACAATAATATCGATGACGATAGTGGACTTTGCTGTGTCTTTAATGTTCATCTGCTAGAGAGATTTTCTGTTTAACGCATTAAAAGTGGGTAAAGAAACTATTTACATTATTTTATTTAATTCTATAAAATACTTTGTTTCACTTAAGGGAATTAGTGCCTTAAGCAATAAACAGAAGTATGCAATAAATGGCATATGTGGGATCTATTAACCTAAGTGCTTGACTCTACCATCTAAATAATCTCCTTTTAGACTCTCAGATTTAAAAGTTTATACATAAATGATTTGTAAGGAAGTTTATTTATTAAAAGTGATTAAAATACTGTGTATCTAATAGCATGTGCTGCTGCTGAGGATTTAGTGGTGATGATGGTCCAACGTCTGATCCCCTGTAAGTTCATTCTCCTGGTAGCGTGAGATAGTGTTACCAAATTAACTGCCAGATAAAGCAGGAACCTGTTTGAAGCTCTGAACAATCTATTTCCCATTTACATGGGCAAGGCAGCTTATAGGTCCTCTCTCTCCTTTTCTGTGTTGCTACCATTTGTTTTGCTGTGCTGAGGGTTTGCTGCCTGCTTGATCCAGCAGGTCAGGCTGACCTAAGCTGGATGGATGTTTCCATGTTAGAGAGCAGTGTAGGGGAAAGGGACCTGGGGGTCCTGGTGGACAGCAGGATGACCATGAGCCAGCACTGTGCCCTTGTGGCCAAGAAGGCCAATGGCATCCTGGGGTGTATTAGAAGGGGGGTGGTTAGTAGGTCAAGAGAGGTTCTCCTTCCCCTCTACTCTGCCCTGGTGAGACCTCATCTGGAATATTGTGTCCAGGTCTGGGCCCCTCAGTTCAAGAAGGACAGGGAACTGCTGGAGAGAGTCCAGCGCAGAGCCACGAAGGTGATTAAGGGAGTGGAGCACCTCTCTTATGAGGAAAGGCTGAGGGAGCTGGGTCTCTTTAGCTTGGAGAAGAGGAGACTGAGGGGTGACCTCATTAATGTTTATAAATACATAAAGGGTGAGTGTCATGAGGATGGAGCCAGGCTCTTCTCGTTGACAACCAATGATAAGACATGGGGCAATGGGTACAAACTGGAACACAGGAGGTTCCACTTAAATTTGAGAAGAAACTTCTTCACAGTGAGGGTGACAGAACACTGGAACAGGCTGCCCAGCGAGGTTGTGGAGTCTTCTTCTCTGGAGACATTCAAAATCCGCCTGGATGCCTTCCTGTGTAACCTCATCTGGGTGTTCTGCTCCAGCAGAAGGATTGGACTAGATGATCTTTCGAGGTCCCTTCCAATCCCTAACATTCTGTGATTCTGTGATCTGCCTCCCATCTCCTTTCAGCATCATTCTGGAATAGAAAAACTGCCCAAAGAAGATCACCCAATAATAAATCATAGAGTTTGGGTTGGTAGACCTTTAGCCTGAAGGAGAGGTGGGTGAGGAACTGGGAAAACAGCACACGGAGGTTTTTCCTTCCTGGTATTTGCAACCCACTCTCCAGACAGACCAAGAAACTGGTTCCTTGCATCAGTGGTGGATGAAGCCAGGAAGCTGGTATTGGACACTGACTGTAAGTAGGGATATGAAATCTACAATCATTTTGTCCTATATTACATTTAATACCATCCAGACACAGGTAGCAATTCACAGGAAAACATTATGGAACTGCAGCAATAGCTTACAGTAATGACAACATTTTCTCAAAGAAAATGAGAATAAATTCTCAGTCCTAAGCATTAAATATTTTGTTATCTTTCTTATACCTTGTATATCCCTCTGTATAAAATGTACTACATTGCATCCTAATATACGTCTAACAACTATTATATCTAACATTAATTATTTAGTTAAGAGCAACATCTTCAATTTTATGCAGAAAACAAATTGTTTGCTTTTTATCCTTTTCTTCCTACAAATGCCTTGATGGATAAGGAAGTATTTTTCTGCACCCCCAAAAAGTCAAATGAGTGGGGATTATACCAACAAACATCAATGTTAATTCAAAAATGGATTAACAATTAAAGATTTGAAGTACGTTAGCATTGATCTCCAGCATGAAATAGTTGTGATCAATAAGATAATCTGTAAATTTGATTAATTAAGTAAATCCTGTTTACTAAAGTATTCTATAAGCATAATTTACAAATACAAGATGAAAATCCTGCTCTTACTAAAAAAAAAAAAAAAAAAAAAAAAATCAAACCCATCGTTATCTGTGTTTAGACAGGAATAGAAAAACAAGATTTTCTCATTCAAGAATGTATTCCTGCAGAGATGCTGAAACTTCACTGGCACAGTTCTGACAATATACAAATCAAGAAATGTCCTCTCGATACTGCAGAAATGGGACTGCCACAGAGTGAGCTTGGCCAGTGAAATAAGAAATACATAACAGGATAATAACCTCTCCTGTTTTGGTTTGGTTTGGTTTTTTTCCCTAAGAGCTCACTTATATACAAAGTTGTACTACTTTACAGTGATACTGCTAGACAGGAAAGGGAAATGAGATACATTAGTGGAAATATACCCTCACACCAATTTAACTATATTTATTCTAGGAATTGTATCAATACAACTACATTGGTTAAAAAATAAACCATACCTCTGACTGACAGGTTTAAATAGTATACAACTGCTTAGACCAAACCTTAGTATCAAATGTGAGACTTTAAACTGAGTAGATAAGCGCTGCTAATTGACAATAATTGAAGTATGAAAATGACAAGTAGTGAGATAAGATATTTAATTTGAAAAAGAAAAAAAGAAATACGGAGATTTAATTAAAAACAAAGTGGAGGTATTAGTAACAACATTTTACTGACAAAAGGTTTACAAACTTTCATTTTTATCTACAATTCTAAGTTTTGTGATGGGTCAAGTGGAAATGGTTGCACTTCAAAACTTATGAAATAATAGCCTTAGTGAAGACAGCTAAATGATGGGCCCTAATGTAAGGAAATTTAGAACAACTCATGGAAATGCAGAATTCTTTCCAGTTCTTCTGTCCACCTCTTAACCTCAGCTGGGAGCAAACACGACTTGATTTTTTTATGCAGTCATTGCTACAAACCCCTAAATAATAGAACTGACATGCCTTGAGATACAACAGATCCTACACTATCAAAATCCAGAAAAAAATGTCATGACATTCGAGATCCTCACACACAGTGAAAAACATGAATACATGGAGAAAAGATCCTTTATCATTCAGTTTATGAAAAGAAACCAGTTATCAAAACCTAACACAAACTAACAGTAATAAATTCAGTATTCAGACCACTAAATATTCATTCATATAGCTTTAACTCAATTCATGGGCCCTCTAAAAGACACCCGAAAGCTCTAAAGACTAGGCCTATTCCAGAAGCCACGTGTAGTAAGGGAAGTCCCTTAGTCCACCACATCTGTAGGAGACCAGTAGGTTTTGTTGTAGTTTGGCCCCAGAGGAATGAACCTCTGAAGTGTATCAGTCTGATAATGCTGCGCTTTGCTCAAAACCACATGGTCTCTATCGTTGCAGGTAACACCAGCTATGTGTAAATCACAAGGAGTTCAACAACATAGCACGAGCAGATCTGCAGAGCAGAACAGCTGCTGAGAGGACATAATGTCTGCACTATCAAAAGGTTGGGGGGTGGATCTTGCCGTAACTCCAGCCTGCTGCCATGGACTGGATGCCAACGACTGGGTGAAGTGCACGGGGAGCGCTCCTGGAGCACATCCTCTGGTTATGTTTAACCTGAAAGGAATCCAGTTCATATCGTGAGAACACTGGAACGTGAACCACAGTGCAGTGAGGATAATCACATTTCTTTCAGAAACTATAAATACACAGCTATATACAGGTAACACCGATGTGCTCACTGCCTTCCCAGGGCATGGCTCTTTCAAATCAAGACTCCGCTTCCTAAGGAAATGAGCAAGTGGAGTCAAATTTATACAGAATTTATACATAATTCTTATGACCACTTCAGAGTTTTAATCTGTATGCACCACAGTTTACAATATCTCCCCAAATAACCTGTCAGCCAGAAGTGGTTAAAGTTCAGGTATCACTAAAAATGTAGAAACAACTGTATCTTGATTTAGTCCCTTAGATAATATAATTTTCATATTATAATTTTTAGAACCGCTACATTATTGTAGCAACTATGCAAGAAGACAGCAATGCATTTACTGAATTTTCTCACATGCAATTTTTAAAGTTTGGGGTTAATTTTTAAAGACTTACAAAAAAGCCTTACGGTTGGCACATGCAATTTTAAATGGAATTCAAGTAACTAAGTTTTAAAGTTTTCTCAAAGATTTGTAATAGAAACTGGAACTGAATCTTACCTTAGCTAATGGGTGCTGCTATGAATCTCTGAAACAATCTCCCCAAATCTGACAGAATATAAGATATTTTGAAGTCCTATTTTTCCTCCCAGCAAAACCAAAACATATGAGAATAACTAAGAATTAGTAAGATCAACAGAGGTCAAAACTAAAGAAGTGAATGGTAACTTTTACACATTGAAAGAGCTGTTTTCTCACACAAGAGTAATTTTAGAGAAATTTGCAAGTCAACTGCAATCATGAACATTTTGTCAAACTATATAATGAATGCTACTGTTTTCCATACAGCCCGCATGAAACCATGAAATTCTATACATTTAGTCAGACTTTCTACTGTGTACACTCAAAATTGCTGGTTATTCCCTCTACAGCATTTCCTTTTTTTTTTTTTGTTAGAAAAGCAGCATATAAATTCCAAAAAAAATGTTAGGTTATCTCCTAAAAACCCAAAAGCTTTCTTTAGCCATAATACATACACACTGCTTATTGATGTACTTCACCACCTCCCAACTACTGAAAATAATCTCACTTTTTATGTTTGACTTTGGAGGGAAAGAAAGTTCAGTTATTAGTTCATGCCACCTGATGATGTATTTTTAAATCTATAAGGGAAAGTTGATTGCAATGGGACTTGAGCCCATCTTAATCTCAAAAGTCTTCATAACAAAAATAAAAGATTTTGAACAACAAATGCACATTTTTTCCAAGTAGCTTATCTGTTTTTTCTTACACATTTGGCTATAAGAACATGTAAATGCATTGGTATTAATACACTGATGCCTTCACCAGGATGTAATACAGTGTTACCCACACCTCTGGTTTTGTATTGCCTTGCAATGCATTTTACAATGTAGTGTAATGCAATACATAAATATTGCCTTGCATTATTTTATAAACTTCGATACCTCAGAATAAAACTAAGTATCCAGTACTCAACATTTGGCCTATCAGACAAGCAAGAACAGGGATAGCTTTAAAGCTGTCCTAACCTTATTCTGGTTGTTTTGGTTTGGGGTTGTTTGGGGTTTTTTTGGCTGTTCCTTATGGCCAAAATTCCTAAGTCAAGTCATGAATTGTACAAGTAAAGTTGAAGATTGGCTATGTGGGTAATTTTTTGTCCTTTAGAAGCACAAAGAACTGACCCACAACTATCAGGCCTTCCCAGGAACTGCAGCAACATCACCCATTACCTAAGCAAGTGCTGAAATTACAGAAAAGAGGCAAGGCAGCAAAACCTCAGGGGAGAAAGGGAAAATTGGCATTATCCCACAATGAAGTGGTTTAATAACATGTACATCACTAACGTAGCTCCTGTCAGAAGGTGCAGAATATTTAGCACAGCACAATGCATGTTCAAAAGCTACAGTTGGAATGGACTTCGCACTTGTTAATTGTAGGCTGAACACTGCCAGTACTTCAAGATAAACAGACAGGTCCACTGGTTCAATTATAAAATCGTAAAACATGATTGTGGTGGCTGCACAATATGTGTATACGAATAAATGTCTCTATCATCTGTCAGATGAATATTCGATGGCTAAGGGAAGGCCCACATGGTTGCAAGGACCAGCTCCCCAGCAGTTTCCACTCTTTTACCTCCTACCCATCCACAGGGAGCTGAGTATTGAGACTTGGTACTGGAAATATATATAATCAATAACACTGCCACTGTCAAGGAAACTTGTACACAGTGTTCTCTAAAAAAATCCATCAGACTATCCTACATTACTTCAAATTTGGCAGATTCCTGTTCCTGGTATTTTTCTGGCAAAAACTCTATTTTTGAACATTAAAACAGTTCTACACTTTTTACAGAATATATTTAAAACTCTCAAACCTGCACCAAATGTTTTTTCCTTAAAATAAGAAATGTGTTACGTGCATCTTCAGTGTCCACAGAAACTAGAGGTGGGGGAAAAAAACTATAATGGCCCTGATGGAATCTTTAATGGCCTACATGATGGTCACAAAAGATGCTCTCACTGTTTCTCCATGCTGTAGAATGAGCTGTCCAAGAGCATAAATAATTTCAGATGACTTATCTGTAATCTAAAAATAAAGCTTAAATATAAAAAATCTGATTCTCATTCAGGTCTAATGGAAGAAAAGTTGAATGGATGAATATTTTATCTAAAGGATATCTACAGGATTTTATGTATTCGCTCACATCAAGAAAAAAATGTACAATTTTTGAACTACAATCTGGTACATATATAGAGTGTGATCACTTATTGATAGTGTCTATCAAATGAGTTTAATATTCAGAGATACTATATTACCTTTAAAAAAAAAATTACTCCAAGAATGTACTCCTTTGATATGAGCACAGCACAAGCTTCCATTTATTGATGGTATTTGTGCAAACTAAATAAGGAAACAGGTGATAAATCTTAGTGGAATTCTAAATAATATTTCTCTGGTTTGTTCATTGTTTTAAAGTCTGATGATCTTTACAGAAGGTTGAAATTTAGAATGAGTTCCATTACAAAGTCACAGTTGCCAAGGACAGTCAAATGCAAAATATCAACTGCAAAACAGTTTCCCAATAATTCCTATGGTTAAGTCTGAATTTACCAAGGATTTAGCCTCCTACACCCCCATGGCACATCCATACATCCTCCCCACTTAGAGGCTACATCTGAAAACTAAGCAGCCCTATGTAAACACCACACTGAATTCAAATTTGGCAAAAAATACTTGAGGTTTTCACACTAGGAATTTTTCTAGCCTTATTTTAGGTGTAAGAATGTTTGTACCTGACAATTTTAATTAAATTTAGATTAGCTTACTTGAAAACAGAAGGCTGACAGAAAGCAAGTGAGACTTTGACCAAGCAAGTAAGAAGCGAGGCTTTTTCCAATGAAACAATGAAAAAAATCGTTTTAAAAGCTGAACTGCACACATCATTTAGCTATACAGTACTAATTCTACCTCTTCTTTTGAAAAGATACTTTAATTAGAAAAGGGAGACATTGGAAATTACTTACAGTAGTAAACATGCAGTTCCTCCATTTCATAACTCTAAGTATCAATGAAAGGATCTTCACCGCATTAAAAAAAGTGGTTTAAAAAAGTGCCTCTGTGTATCAGCTGGTTTTCATAACAGTGTTCTCTATTTTTAGATTCGTCTATATAAACAAAGAACAAATGTCTCTCTTGCAATAAATCAAATATGTTTCTTTTTGGCATCTTGAGAGAAAACCTGTTTCATTACTATACACATGATTTCAGGTCCACATAAAGAATAGGAAATAAGCTGTTTTACATTTTATCCTTGGAAGGAAAATGGGACTTGAGAGATTATTCAACTTCTTTAAAAAAAAAAGTAACAGTACATCTGCACAGTCATTACAGAAAGTGAACGTAGAAAATCTCCTTGTGGAAAATGAACTTTTATAAATACCAACTCACTGGAATATTCTTAAGAATGGTGTTGCTAGCAGCAATTAACACATTCTTGTATTCTCATCTTAATTTGTTATGCAAAGAAAGACTACAGCGAAGATGTAAAAAGGTCTCTTTTTTTTTTTTTCAATCCAGAAACCCATAACACAAACTGAAAAGTATAGGACTATCACTAATGGCAGCCCTAGATATTTCCTTGGATAGAAAAGGCAACAGACCCCAGACTCTTTCTATGCCTGGCAGAAATCACATTGTATTGCAGGACTGTGAGCCCCAAATCTTTTTCCAACTGTATCTGTCTAAAAAGTTTCTCTCTACTAATCTTGCCGCTCCTTATAACCATAGGAAATTGAGGTCACAATACTACTTCTTAGTTATGTAGCTTCCACATGAATAAGACTAGTATCTCAGTAACTTTGATTATGTTTATCTAACCATTAATTTAACATATAGGGAAGCTAGCAAAAGCCACTTGGACATGTCTCTGTAATAATGTAGTCCTGCACCTCAAATGCAAAATTCCTCCCTTCCTTACTCTCCGGAAGGGAGAGTTTACAAGGCTATACAGGCTGTACCTATGGTATCATCCAAGTGATATAGCTAAAATCCTACCTATTTAGACAAACTCCAACAGATGCATAACACGGTCTTCGTTTCACAGGTTTGAAAAGATATGTGGGATCCTTTAGAAAGCTCCTGTACTTTGTAAAGGTTAGCTGCTGCTTTGGGAGCTAGCAGAATGTTTCCAAAAAGATTCTTCTCTTTGGAAAAGGGGTTATTTCTCTGTCAGTGACTTATCTCCAATAAGGTCCACATGGCAGCAACTGGAGTGGAAACTTTATTGGCAGCTTTGCACAGCTCTCCCCCAGTTGCATTTTCCATATTACATTTTATAAAGTAGGAGTTTAAGAATAACTTTCAAATCGTAGTTTATTTAAAAAAAATGAAGCCATGAGAGCTATGAAGGCTGGCAACCCACACAAGGTTAAAGCTGAACCTTTACCCTTGCAGACTGTCATAACAATTTCTTTGAAAGGAGTGCTATATAAACTGAACAAGCAGACAGGTTTTTGTGTTCTCACATAAATGGAAACTATGTCATATAAAAGAACTTTAATGGGCAAATGACACTGGCTTTTTTTTGCAGCAGTTTAATATTTTCTTCCTTTCATTTTTCCTTTTTTTCCACTTGAAACACACATTCTATCATGCGTATGAGCAACATAAATGGACAAACGCTATCAAAAGTTTCAGTTGCACGCAGTATTTCATACTCTGTTTTTTCACCATCCACTTTATTTTGTCTAGTGTTAGTAGATGTATTGGTACTGTACTGCATTTTTTAAGACTTCACTGGGAAAAAGTGTTACATTACTCTGCATTTGGTGGAAAAACTTCACTCTTTACAAAAGAAATGTTATAGAATTTATTTTTTAAAAAGTGCCAATAAGATTTTATGTTAATACCCAAGGGAGAAATATGATCATCTGCACCAATAAGAAAAAGATGCAGGCACTAGGTGCTCCACTAATTACAGCTGCTTTGGTGGGCAATATCATCGGTGAAACAGATGTTAGGGACCTATTAACAAAAGTTTTTCAAACATCTGCTTACAATTTTAAGGCAATTGTAAATACAGCACAGAAGGTCAATTGGTCTCATTAAGGTCTATGTGCAAATCTACTGCTGCAGGTTTCTTTTTAGCTAATACTGACTTTTTTTTAACACAGGAAATAGAGTTTAATAGCAACTTGTGTCAATTTTGATTGTGATTTCATACAACAACAAACAACAATCGCATGCCCTATGCTTCACCAAATAACTCATTTTCCTTCTTTTCCTTCCCTACCTACAGCACGCTGCCATGGTTCTATGCGGTGAAACACAAGGTAAAGGTTCTAAATTGGGCAATTATATAGAAATGATTGATTTTACTTTTAAACACCAATTATGAATTTTAGGAAATCTTCATTTGTTGGACCAAAGACAAATGAGTTTTGATTACAACGCATGGTTACGACATGAAAATTATTCTTAACATCTGGAGCCAGTAGCCCCTTTAAGTGTCAGAACAAGAACGCTGATGTTCAGTAAGTCTAAAACATGTTTTATTGGAAATACTCTTCATCAGTCTTCCTCAAACTGGAACAACCCAGTAACACTGTTTTCTGATGAACTGCTCAAAACATAATCCCCTGAGCATAGTCCCAGCAACACTGGTAAGGAGCTACAATGTTTCCATTACAGCTGTTAATTGGTAATATAAAATTTAGGCACAGTAACTTGCACGAGAGTTTGCAATGTTGGTTCTTTGAGAAGACGCCCAGTGAACCTGTGGTCTTGAGTTACAACCTGAACTAACCAGGCGACTTTGCGCTAAACCAGAGCTGCAACAGTCGGATGTTCTGTGAAAAGGGCTCAATTATGAGTAGCAATCTGCAGCTGAAAGGCTTCCTGAACCAATTCAGTCACATTCACAAGAATTCATTTTCCACCTTGAACCATACTGGTTATATGCAGGAAAAACTCTTTGTGATAATATTTTAATACAGAGAAGACATTTAAGAAAAGGAGAAAGAAAAATGCTGTGATGTAGAGGTCAGTCACTATTAAAATCACAGTCTGCATCCTTACAATAAAGTTCATAAATGTAACGGCGAGTGCTGATCTATTAAATAGCAAAATTAATTAGTTTGTAAAAAAATTATACACAATTTAAAAATATAATTCTGTTTCTGTTATAATTCACTATAGGAAAATAGCATTTGAAAACTGCTGAATTTTGTGACTTGCACTAAACATGAAGATTCTCCTTTAAGTACTTTGCTGCACATTCTACTGCAAACCCAGCTTAGGAAATAAACACTAAACAGCACCTTCTACTATCAGTAGTAGTACACAGTTAATATGATTAAAAATAAATTAAGGATGAAAGTGTAGAAGTTCTTTTTATCTGCCACCTTGAAGCTGTGCTCATATAGATCTGAAAAAGTAATATGAGTCCTTCTTGTCCAAACAACAGCTAAATCTGAAAGCAAACATCAGAGCTTTCAGAAAACATTCCCATCAATAAAGACTTGTCTTTACTCAGCTTGGCCCAATATTGCCTGCTTTAAAAACTTATCACCCTATCCATCTTCTCTGTGACTTACTAGAAAGGATATATTCAATGTCTTACGACATTTTTTACAAGCTATTTTTCCTTTAGCTAGCATTTAGAGTAGTCTAAATAGACTGTGGATTTCTTTATTTCTTCTAAACTGAGGGAGTAGCTTAATTTTCTAGGGCTGAAGAGTCTGGAGATTACCACCAATAACCTGTAAACTAAGCTTTTTGATTCCTGTGGTTTTTTTCTTCAAGTTAAACTTTGTTGTGCAGAACGTCATTAATTATATACTAGAGACTCAGTAGGTAACAGAATTAACATTATTTTTTGTTTTTAAAAATCTACAATCCCACTGTGGCAGTTCCAGAGATTCCAGGAACATTTCATACTAGAAAGCGAAAAGTTTAGTGATATAAATTACTCCATGTCCAACTTTCACCTCAGAATTAAAACCATTTAAAAAATGGTTTGGATTCATGGCACAAAGTTAATTTTAGTGGCTTTAACTTGCATTTGCAGAACTGATTGGGATATTTTTCTTGCCCAGGGAAGTGAGGAAGGAGAGAGAAGAGAGAGAAAAGAACAACATTTTCTAATAGAAACAGAACTAGGGGCACTTGCACATAAAGACACTTAGAAGAGAAGTTATCATTACCACTTCCAGTAACTTTTTAAATTTCCCATTTCAGTACTGATCCAACTTCACCTATGCAGTTTAAAATGGGATGCCAAAGTAGGCAAAATCCTTACATTTTACTAGGAGTTAAATGAAAAATGTGTCCCTTCTTTACACTACTTATATTCATTGGACATTATTCAGGATCACTTAATTAAAAAAAAGCATATGCTTCCAAATCAAATCCCAGAATCCCAAAGAAACGGGGTGTGGGAAATGCAAGGATCTAACCAGCAAAAAGCAGCACAAAGGTAACACTGATGATGAAAGGATTTGCTTTAGCTGCAGAGGACATAAAGGATGAAGTTCTACAAAGGCCATTAAGTATTCACCAGCTCACTGCAAATTACACTAAACACGTGGTAAAGAAACATTTGGCAGATGTCAGCAATACGAAAGCCAAACATGTTTCTTACATTGAAGGATAATGTAACTACAGAGAGGGTTTGTTTTGGAATGATTTCTATAGCACAAAAATAATCTCGTCTCCCGGCAAGGCTGGGTTTACCAAGGAACAAACAAGAGCGAACCATAAGTACTTATGTGACAAATCCACATTTCTGCCATTTAGGTACGTAATATCACTCCTGAAATAAGATATTCTACATAAATTTGGATAATGAAACATCCAGTTTTTAAAAAGTCTGCAACAGATCTTTAAAAGCTCAAATATTTATGTAACCTCTTGTCTTATCAAGCGTAGTCTATACACTACTGCACAGACACAACTACTTTCTAAAGTTAAAATCTTCTATATTTTGAATTTTGCTATTACACTATCACCTTTTGCAGGTTTGAAACTACATTCCTAAGTGTGATTCACAAAGTTAAAACAGAATCTAAATGCAGTAAAATCTGTGGGATTTTCTTCTCCTCTGAATCTCCAAACATAAGTTTTTGTAGAGACGCACAGGTTCACTCCCCCAGTTATTAGAAAGGCTGACTTAGAATCATAGAATCATTTTGGTTGGAACAGACCCTCAAGATCATCGGGTCCAACCATAGCTTAACTCTGGCACTAAACCATGTCCCTAAGAACCTCATCTACACATTTTTTAAACACCTCCAGGGATGGTGACTCCACCACTTCTGTGGGCAGCCTGTTCCAATGCCTGACAACCCTTTCCATGAAGAAATTTTTCGGAATATCCCATCTAAACCTCCCCTGGTGCAACTTGAGGCCATTTCCTCTTGTCCTGTCACTTGGTACTTGGGAGAAGAGACCAACACCCTCCATGCTACAGCCTCCTTCCAGGCAGTTGTAGACAGTGATAAAGTCTCCTCTCAGCCTCCTTTTCTCCAGGCTGAACAGCCCCAGTTCCCTCAGCCGCTCCTCATCAGATTTGTGCTCTAGGCCCCTCACCAGCTTCGTCGCCCCCCTCTGAACTCTTTCTAGTACCTCAATGTCCTTCTTATGATGAGGGGCAATTAATGTACTGTTAGGTTCCACTTTAGGAAAACTATTAGTGTGTTTAAAGACAAGACAGAAAGGAAGGCATCTGTTTATTATTAGGAAAGATATCCTTCGCATAACTGACCAGGTTGTCAGTAAGTATCATTGCTGGGTAGAGCTTTTAGATTTCTTTTGTGGCATATAGATTTCCTAGAACAAAGTCACATCGTCACAGCTGATGCAGTCAGAACTCCAAGACTTAATGTGCACAGCAAACTAAAAGCACCAGTTGAGATTCATGTGGGATTCCCATTCTTGCTTTCACTAGTGAACTCAAGTACCTATAAACAGTAAGAAGGGCAGCAAAGCACAATATTCAAGCTAACTCAGGTTAGGAATCCAGGCTCAACCATGCACAATAGTGTTGCATATGCTGGTTTGCCACTCGTTCAGAGAATCTATCCAAGCTTCATGTCCAGACTGATTTCACTGCTCACCTACCTTATGTCAGACAAAGCACTCCATCATGTTGGTATTTGGACCAGGAAAGTCAGCAAAAATCTTTCTATTTGCTCTTGTTATACATGTCTTTGAAATCTGTAGTTACTTTTTTCCCCCTGTCCTGTTTTGTGAAAAACAAGTTTATCTTTTTGTGAATTTCCCCGTCAGCTAAAGTCTTCCTACTAACTGCAGTTTTCCTGAAAGTTAGGTACATGTTTTGGTAGACATAGCAATGGAATGCAAGGTCATTGATAATGATGCATCCCGCGAGATGTGCAAGCAGGAGGTGAACTGAAAAACTGACCAACTAAAGTATTCCATCCCATTCATGTCATACTTCATATAAAAGCGGGGGATCACGAGGATCTCGCCCTTTTTCCTTATGGCCGACATTGGGAGAGGACCTTGCGAGTTGTCCCTGCGAATTGAGGCCTAGTGACAGACTGAATCCAGTTCCGGTTGGCTGCAGAGTCCAGTCCAGGACTTCGGGTGCCGGCCCTACATCTGCCAGAGCAGGTGCCGGGACTTTCAAGATTGGTTTTGTATATTTTGTATTATTTTCTCTATTTCTATTAGTAGCATTAGTAAAACATTTTTAATTTTTCCAACTCTCTTCCCTCTGTCCTTCTTTCCCTCCCAATCGCCTGTCCTTAGTGGGAAGGGGGGAGAGGGAGGGGCTGAAGGGGAAAGCGGGGGGAGAGGAGGTTAACAATACATCTGCCACGGTTTTATTGTCACCCCGCAATCAAACCACGACACCCCCTTCTCTCTTCTAATGTCAGCAGGGCATCATTTGCATCAGCACACATTTAATATGAACTAAATCAACAGATTTTAAAATAGAGGAATAATAATACAGATTTGCTCTGTTTCAAATTCTTGAAATAAAGTGACTGAATTTTAAAATTGTGAAGTTACCTGCTGCTGTCACCTACACAGCTACCAAGTTTCATGCAGCTTACTGAGACATTTCATGAAAATGCTGTTGACTTTTATCACCATAACACAGATAATAATTTTAAAATAGCATGGCTTGAATCCTAGTAAAAGAAATCATCTTGACAGCTCTGGTCCTCTGCTTATTACATGGTTGCAAGAGCGGCAGCTTCCCAAATACAACTTCACAAGGACGAGTTCTCTGGAACTAATGTAAGTAAGGTAAATTTCTGATGTTATACACAATCCTCTACACCAACTCATAAACATGAGATGTGCACATGGCAACTAAAACTATGGTGCTTGAACAATCACATACATTTGCCAGTGCTGGAAAGAAGGGAAAAATAATCAGGCTTTCCCTCACATACACAACACACAAAGTCTCTTATCTTCCTGTCCCCTAAGAGCACAGAGTCCTTCACTCTCACCTCAATTAGACGTCTAATCAAGTTCTAGTTCAAGTTTCCTCAATAAACTAATCTGAGAACAAGACAAATGAGTTCTCATCTGCTGAAAATTTTATTCTTGCTGAGACTGACTAAAATCAAGCACTGTACCTTATCAGCTGGACTCCCAGCCAGGAATACAGACACTTTCAGAAGCTCAAGCAAAGACTCCTGTTCAAACAAATGAACGAAAATGATAGCCCACATATCTCCATTGGGAAAGAATTAGCAAGTGGACACAACATCTCCCAAACAGAAGACAACCCTCTGCTGAGAAATGCACTTAATTTAAGATCATGAAAACAGAGTTTTAACTATTTACACCAGTCTGAACTGGGAGTGCAGCTTGCTGTTTATTAAGCTTCTTGAAATGGCTGATCTTCTGCTATCTTAGGGCAGCTGAATTTCTCAGAATTAGCTCTTCTCATAAATAACTTCAACATCAGTTCTATGCACACATCCACAAAAAAGGTAGGCTGGTTGTATCTGACAGTTAAAAAAGCCTTTTCTGTTCCGTTAGCTGCGTTTTCCCAGAGAACTAGACAGGTGGTTTCTTTGGCAACCTGCAATTTTTCACTGGGCAGTACTTCAGAACGGTGGCGCTCATCTGTGACATTCATTCCTAAAAAGGACACGTAGCATTCACGTCACAGTAAATGAACAAGAAGTATCACAAATCAACCTTTAAATCATCTATCAGGAGTTGCACTGCCTGAGAAGGAAATATTGCATCCCTAGCAAAACAAACCAACAAACCACCCACGTGAAGCAGCACTTACCCGACACAGTGCAAATGAAATAGTGGGCTATAGTCATCCAGTCACCTAACCACAGTAAGGAAATATTGTTTCCTCCAAGGAATTCTTTCTCAAGGTCTCTGTTTAAGCACTTCATACTTCCATAATTCTGTCATAAGTACTTGGCAGAAGCTGTAATACAAACATAACGAATGGCAACCCTTACCAGATTACAAGCTATAGTCTCAGAAACGTGGGCCTCCAGAGACATCTATTTTATACAGCAGTTTTGTATGTGTAGAGATGTATCCAAGTGGAGCTGGAAGCTAGACTTGCCAGAAGTAAGTAGCCGCTGACTATATTCCTAATTCTAGGCATCCCTGCTATATGAACACATTTCAAGGAAAATTGTGACAACGTATACAAATTTCAGGCAGCATTTCAAAATTCCCAGAAAGTTTCCTGGAAGACTCGTCTTATACTTTCCTTCAGTAGCGTGTCCAAGGTATTGTCTTGCCTGACTTGATGCATGAGGGATTTAGGGGATAATTTCTGACCAGATGATGAAACTGGACCATTTAAAAAGATACTTGGAATGACCAAAGGCACATATGGGGTACTTTAAGAAAACTTCCTTTATTGCTCAAAAAAACATGCAGAAGGACTGCAGAAACAGTTCCCACAGAGGCAGTTTTCTGCGATACTGCTGCAGAATTAAATTAGAACCTGTTACCAGAAAACCCACTTCAATTAGATGGTGAGTGGGTCAAAGGCTGCAATTTGTATTCCTAGCTGAGCTTCCAAGGCTTTCTTCTTGCTCATCCTTCTGCTATGCACGACAAAATATTTCATTTAGATTGACAGTGCTGCTCTCCTTTTGCAGTCACTTAAGTGCAACTAATCAGAAATCTCCTATGTTACAAATCATAAATCGCCTGTTTTATACTCTCTCTGTGCCATTTTGTAGAATCTACAGTACAGTAGGTCTAGAAAGTACATATCATACTGTATCTTATTAAGAAAAACTCGGTATAACCCATTTTTCACCATCTTCTGCAGAGCTCTTCCCTTTCCATTCACATAAACTTTTGGCTTCCACAGGGATTGCATGTTACTTATAGCATTCCTATTCAACACGTGCAGCGTAACAACATAAACACAATTTAGGAAGATACTTGTTGACCATTACATTCAAATGTAAAAGGGTGTACCTTTGGCTTTCTACCTTTTCATATCTGTAATATAATACTATGCAAGAAATCACTTTTTTTTTTTCCCCCACAAACATTTACACTTAGGCTTATTTTGCAACTTTTATTCAACACCCTATAATACACATATAGCTATAGAATCTCCCATTGAGAAGGCAACTCATCTGACATCACTTAGAACCTGAGAAGCAAATTTCATTTTAGTTATTTTTTAGATAATTTTGAAAATAAACTTAACAACTAAGATCCTCCTAAGTGTTGAAATAAACTCTTAGTTTAGCAGAACGTAATTTGGAAAACAACTAACACAACAAGAAAAGCTCGCAGGAAAATTTTTCCATTTCGGCCTATCCTAAACCTCATGAACCAAAGATGCAGGGAGTTACGACAACTAAAGGATGAGAAAGAACTAATATTTTATTTTTCTTAAATATGTTGTAAATTGCCCCTGAAAACTCACAGCATAATAGTCACGTGTTAAGAAGGGCTAGGGAAGACCCTTAAAAAGTACTTTAGCTAGTTTCCAGAACAGAACTAAACCGGCTCAAACCCCAAGCATAAAGAAATCAGAGTACAATTTTTGTATCAACTTATTCGTATAAATGTGTGAAAGGGATGCCTTGAAACATCACAAAACCACCTCACAAGATTAAATTTTGTCATATAAAAGACTAGAAGTAGATACCTGCTTACTTTCTGAAGTCTTCACATGCTTATGTTATTAAAGCTCACAACTGCAAACACATTTAATGAACTCAAGTATACATTAGTACATTCTAAAATAAAACTCTGCTACAAGGTGTATTTGTTAAAAATATAGTATTTGCAAAATGAAAATAAATATATTTAGAGGGTTAGCGCTTTTTGTTCTGGAAGCAAGATTATGAAGCACATGGTGAAGAAAGAAGAAATTATTAAAGAAAATCCAAGTAGGATTGTTAAATTCCCACATTACAGAAGGTCAAATTATACTTTCAGTTAGAGCCTATAGTCTTCATTTGTATATTTAGAGCCCTCTGAAAACAATTGTAGATTTATAGAAAAAAACAAAGTTGGAAAATGGCACAAACATGACAGGTAAATTTAGGCCCCACTACTGTACCAAGTTCTTCTCTGTAAGTATTTCTCAAACCACACCGAGCATCAATAAAAAGTTATGTGATTTGACATGCAAATAAAAACATGAGTAAGCCAGTCTTGAAACAGCAGCAGGAATACTGGAGAGAAAATATTATACCAACCACTTTACGGCCAGTACTATTTCTGGCCTTAATTTATGTGTCCACTTCCACGCAGAACTGTTGTACCAACTTTAAAAAAAGGCTTTAAATTATGATATGCAGTTAGATGGGATGAACAAAAAAAAATTTTAAAAGGTCAAGGCAAGGGGATTCTAATTTCAGAAATAAAAAAATGCAAACCCAACTAGATTGATCACAATCACCAAAAAAAGAAGCTGCTCTCCAAGAAGGACAGGGTAAAGGCTTCTTTTATTAGGAGATCAGATCACTTGTGCCATTTTCTTACGGAAGCTGCATAAGACTGACAAACAGTAAACTGGACTCCTGCATGATCAAAAGAACTAAGGACTTGTTACAGTGAAGAGCAAAACAAAACATGAACATATCATCTTTTCTTGCAGGTAGTAACAAAATTTTGAGTTGATAGAGATGAATAAGCAGAAGATAATTTCCACTGTAGATCATACTCACCAATTATGGGCTGGCAGAGGAGAAGCAGTACAGAGAAGAGGAGAAATTTAAGGAGGGAAAAGGGTTCTAGTCAGCAGATTTTGACAACAGACTGAAAGAGTTATACTTTCATCATTATGGATTGGCTGAATCTGAAGGAGAAAAATCTGTAGTAGAAGCAAATAAGCTATCCCGAGAATTTCTTGATTCTGTTTGAAACACAAGACCTTAATGTGAGCATCTGCCATACAGCTGGTGCTTTAAAACAGTCGTAGGTAAAATCAGAGCAGACATAAAACTAGCTCACATTTTCTGAAACCAAATCCAACTCAGATTACTGGCAAATAATGCAGACACCACACATATCCCTAGTAACACGAATATCAGTGTTTCAAAACCACCCTCCAGAATGTGTTCACACAGAAAAAACCCAACATGT
Source organism: Caloenas nicobarica (assembly GCF_036013445.1). NCBI lineage: Eukaryota > Metazoa > Chordata > Aves > Columbiformes > Columbidae > Caloenas > Caloenas nicobarica. The sequence goes on along the minus strand of NC_088245.1, from coordinate 122,528,514 downwards.
AAATGTAACTAATTCTAGGAAGTCCTAATACACTATGTCATATGGTCCAGTGCAGAAATCTACGCACAAACGGTATACACACCAATAATCACCTACTTAGGAAAAACCACATCTAGGGATCATATTCCTACCCTTCTTGTAATGAGGTGGGTATGAGCCACTGCATAAGATCGAGAGACGGTTAATGTATTTTGAAACCTGAAAACCAGAACGAAGCACCTCAGATTTACTAGAACACATAAAACTGAAAACACAGACTAGGCAAATACTTCTGCCTTGCAGCTCATTCCCTTGATGATATTAATATCACACAATAAAAAAAGACCTGAAGTATATGACAGATTGAAAACAAAACAATCAAAGTTCATGTTTGGGGGTTTTTTTCTGAAAATTAAAGGATAGATAGTAATACACAGCCTTCACCACTTAGCTTTTTTAATAGTTAAGTGGTTGAAGCTTGTAAAGACATCCACAACATGATTTTTTGGAATTCAGTGTTTAACGATTCCGTTAAATACAGGGAAAATAAACCCTAGTTTACTGAAGAGCCGTTTATTTGTGTCACCCAGCGTTGTGCTGGATGCGACTACCCGCTGGCTCTGCCACCAACTAGACCAGGCGCACAGCCCCAGCAGAGCGGCCTGCAGGGCTGCCTGGCAGCTCTTCGGCCAAGCCCAGAGCCGGGTGCCTGCAGCGCTGTTGTCAAAAGAAAACTTTCTCTTTAACCAAATTAATATGTGAAGTCTCCTGTGCCAGCATCCATTAGAGTATAAGATAAGCACACACATAAAGTGTTCATCCGAATTATCTCACAGTACAAGGAAATGTGAAAAAGAAACTATAACATAATTTGACTCTTGGGGTCACTTTTTTTCATCTTTGATCTGATACTTTGTAATCTGAAGTTAGCTTAGTCTTTCTTTGTATAGTTACCATCACTGTAAAAAAACTTCCCTATTTCCAATAAGGTTTTGCTAGGTACTAAACAAATGCAGCTGCAGACTTATCCAAGTAATTAAGAAAACTTGGTTCCAGATCCAGTAAATGCAACCTCCATTTCTACATTTCTTGTTTTAACACCATCTAAAGTTTGTTTGGGTTTTTTTTTAAGAACTGGATAAAGTGTTTGTTAAAAGTATGGGAAGAACTCTGTTGAGGATTTTAAATAAAAAGTATAGCCCTCCTTCACTAGAAAGCCTCCCTGACATGAGTTAGAGAATAGTTAAATAAAAGGATAATTTACATCCAATATCTTGGAAAATCTAGGGTTACCACACTTTACGAGCCATGTCTAATTTGTATGCAGCACATCTGGTATAATAGATATGATATACAAGCAGGCAAATATTTGAAGTAATAAGTGTTTCTCAGCGTTAAAATAAACACCTCAGCACTCCAGATTTTTGCTCAGCAATTTTTCCTCAGTGGGAGAGGAAGCAGGGAAGAAAGGGTACTTATCTACTTATCTACTGTTACACTCTACCACTTATGAATTATCACTCACTCACCGAGATTTTTGGTTTCAAATCCAAGTAGAAAGCATTCCATTTCACTTGGTTCATGTTCACAATATTTCACTGCTTAACTTGGCAAAACATCAAAATAGAACATTTTCACCCTTCTTAACCTCTCCTGTTGGCATACCAGTTTATTAAGCTAATGCCTCGTAGCAAATTACCATTTTCCTTCTAACCCAATATAATTCTGTTGTCATGAACACCCTGTATTACAGCTTCAGCCAACTGGTGAATGTTCATTCCTTCTTCACAGGTACAGTGCTACAGTTTCTGTCTAGTTGTTCCCCAGTTATGAGTGAAATATAATTTGTCCATGGCTAAATATTATCTGTTCTGATGACCAGGAATGCTGAAACCACCAAATGGTACATTAAATGACATACAGGATAGCAAGCAGAATCCTAATGTTCCAATTATCTGCACTCCGCAAAACACCTACCATCCTTTCTATGCCCATGCCATGTTGAAATAAAAACCAGAAGAGTCCGAAACAGTAACATACCTTCGGCAAGGAGCTAATGATGACCAGCAGACATTCACGCAGTTATAGTGAACATGTAACAGGACCTCTTTATTGATCAACACGGACTTCATAATAAAGAAATCTCCAATTTTACTCCAAGTTTACTTATTCTTCCCTTTTTCTTCCCTTTTTCTTCTACCCTGCTCCCTAAAATCTGACTGTTTTGTATCTAAAATCTTCATAGCAAATGGTTTCTCTGTTTCCTTTGCTAGCTGGTTTCCATAGAATTCTGCGTTGAATTTTCTGGCGAGTCTTGCAGAATAGTATCAATTAGCATTAAGCATACAACCTGTTATGCCTATTCTTACAGATGTCACCAGAAGACATTTATGTCTACCTCTTCTTGTCTACTCCTATTTCTGTATGAAACACTCAGGAAAAAAAAAAGTTATTTCTGCAACCCATAGCTAAAACCACTTCAATCTTTTGAGCTCATAGGTTCCTTTTGATTTTACCTTTTATGAACTATTTATGTTGTTAGTTAAAGAGAAGGTGGAATTGTGCTGAATTTCATACTTGATACTGCTGTTTAGTCACATTGTGAAAACAGTCAGAAGTTTGAATCCATTCTCTAGCATAAAAAATGTCTTAACTGGTTTTAGGAAGACCAAGCAGATGAAAAGTAACAGAGAAGGTAGAGAAGGCAGCATGCAAATTCCTGACGACACACATTTGAAATATGTGTAATTTACCATTTCAAGTCAGCTGACACACAAAAAGGGAAGGGCAGATTTAGAATATTCTTTTTAAAGCATTTAATCATTACAATTTACTCATTCCAAATGGTGTTCAGAACTGCAGGATTTAAGCAGATCAATGAAGAATTCTAAGACAACGAAGTATAGGAAAAGCTAAATCCAATACAGTTTACTAAAACAAGTTTTCTTCCAGCATATACCAGTCTAAGAGCTGAGTTCCTAACTGAAATAAAATTGATTTCTCCTCATTTTTTTCCCTATCAGTCAGCAACTATCTGAATTATTTTAATAGGAAATTACATTAAAAAAAAAAGACGACACGAGTTCTGCTATTTCTAGTTTTAACAATTGATACTAATTAATTAAATTGTAGTAAGTTATATCTTACCCATCTTAAACATGAAATTGAACCAAAAACTAAAAAATAAGGAAACAAAAATTACCAATAGCAGCAAATTACTGGAAATGTGTGAAGAAACTACTGGGAATAGAAATAACCACAATATAAGCAGAAATCTTCTTTTTTAGTGTCCCCAAGAGATAAGCATGAATTTGCAGTCCTTGTTTATAAGAGAGATTAAGAAATGGAATAAATTTGCCTAGAAGATTTTAATATATTTTGTATACCTAAAGTTGTAACTGCTTAGATAAAATACTAGATCAAATGAAGACCATTTCATAATATGATTTATGATGCTGCGAAGACCACATTTGGCTGTTAAGCAAAATAATTCCTCATGTTGCTCCATCAGAAGGGTTAAAAAACCCCACAGGGACATGGATTGCAGTGAAATACCTATGACAATATATTCTGTAATCAATTTCCAGCTCTGTGGCTACAGCACACGGCTCTGTGGAAATCTGAGTTAATCAAACAAACTTTAGTTCCTAGGGACAAGATTAGCATAGTCAGCTAAATCTACTGCAAAGATGATATTCTGTGCCTGAATGCAGTTTTCTAGGCTGAATGTTTCCTTACAGCAGGCATTTCAACTGGCTACGCCAAGAATCTTTAATCACTGTTACTTCTTAAAATCGAGAAGCCTCTTGCAATAAGGATTCTTTCTTACTTGAGGTTTTATAGCATGCTGGTACTGTGGTGCACAAGGGCATCTTTCGTCTATTTTTTCTGTCAGCACGTTGTCAATATTCTGATGGAGAAAACATGCCCCAGAAGAAGAAATCCGCACTTAGTTCCCAAGAAAGCCATGTCAATGTAACAACTGAATGGTAGCAGAATGCTGGTGATAAGACAGAAACAAAATGACAGGCAAATAAGCTGGAGTCACAGCACTCTACTGACTTTCCAACACCTTCCGATTAAAAATTCCATGGTACCTGCCTACCACAGGAAATAGCCAAACCACTCACGGCTGCTTTATAGAAACCTTGGCAAAAGGTGACTATTTTGCTTTTCTTTTTTTTTTTTCCTAACGGATGGATAAATTAGGATGGAAAATATTAAGCATTCCACAAGCATTGATCCTTCCTAACCTGACGTGGTCTACTAACTTAAAATTATCCTCTCTCACATGAATTCTACGTGGCATCAACTACCACGCAATATTTTAAGTGTGCGCTACAGCAGGTGGCCACCAACAATTTGTTTTATATCTCACATCTGGTACCATTCTCCATATAAAGTATACAAGTTATCTTTTTCTAATAAATCAAGACTTGAGTGAGTAGCTAATTTTCAGTCTTGAAACTTAAAAGCTGTAAAATAATAATCCTTTCATTTTTTTCTTTTTTTGGGGAAGCCTGACGGATGGCTTATTGTGATCATATAATCATTATTCTGTATTAATTAATAAATGTATGATCTTGTCAAAACTTCTGTTTCAGAAGCCAGTAGCACAAACACAGCTTCTTGGAGGAAAAAGGTTAAAAAACCTTAAGAAAACAGATGGAAAAATTTTTCTTCCTCCAAAGGCTGGGATGAGTATTTACATTCAACATGGACAGAAAATATTTTTTGGTAGAAGATCAGTACTTCATCAGAGTTATATCCAATGCCAGTAATAATCAGCTCTAAAACAGCTTGTAAGCCTGTTTGATACCCCGACGCCTGCATTTACACCAGTATATCAAACAACTATTTGTTCTGAGGGTATCACGCCCTGGTTTACTCCAGCGAAGAGTGAAATATTATTTGTAGCCACTAAAGCATGTTATTTCTTCAGCGTTCATAAATCTCAGTTTCACTGCAACATTCATATTGTGCAACACTCATCCTTAAAAGAAAGCTGGTTCTATAGCAACTATTTTGCAAGACCAGATTGTTTTCTCCTTTAGACATATGAGAAAATCAAGTCATGTTTAAACAAAGCAACTTATTATAGGGGTGAAATATTTTAGCTGAAAGATGATGCAGCAGCATAAAAATATGTTGTTCTCTTTCACTAAGCCCACAGCCCATCTAAGTCTAGTGATATGTTTCAGGGGCTTAGAAATGGGTGAATGAAATTCCATTTTGAAATTTTAACAGCCTATCCAAGGATTTGAATAAAGATATTAAATTAATGGATGGAAAGCATTACAGTCAGGTGGAATGAATTCTGAAACTTTTCTACCGTCAAGTAACATGCCATTTAATTAATTACATGATATCCAAATGTACAATGTAGTATATTGTAAACTGCATTTTTGAAAGCATGAAATATAAGCAATATGTGGGATCCTGATTAGGCATTCAAAAATTATGATGATGGCAGGAAAGATTAAAATTATGACTAAAAATAAACAAGCAAAGTGTACACCATAATTTGCAGATTCCATTACGATTGTAAACAAAATCATTATTTAGCCTCTACAAAATAAAGTGCTCTCCTTTCCTCATACTACCCAATTTTCAAACAAAAAAAATTAGAAATGGAACCAGCACCTGCTTAAGTGGAATTAGTACCAGCTTTTATGACCTCAGAAGAAATCAAACTCACACACTACATAAATTATCTTTCAGTAGAAAATTTGCCATTTGAACAAGGGAGAATTGGGTTTTTGATCAGTAATCAGTTTGCTAAGCACTCTGACAATGTGTAGATTTTCCCCCAATTAATACTGCTATCTTCTAACATCCTGCTTATTTTACCTTAAGCTTAACGTATTTGTTCAAGAAATGTTCAGTCAATACAGATAAGCTTCATTTCCCTTGAATGCCGTGTTTTCATTTCCTCTTTCCTATGTCTCAGCCTCCATCTCCCTACTTTTTTTCCTCCCCTCATTTTCTGTTCAGTATACCTCTTCATCTTCCTCTGTGAATGAACAGACTGATGATCCATTCAAACACCTAAAGGACAGTTTCTAGCTGTATTCCACAACTCCTTAACCTAATATGCCACAAAAGCTTTGTGTTTGCAAAGAATCCTTTAAAATACTTTTGGGTTTTTAATGTAAGTAATAGCATCAGTAAAAATAGTGTCAGTTGAAGTTTACAAAAAACTTTTGGAAGTTCATCCATGTTTAACAGTTAAGCAACAAGAACAATGCCAGTAAATTCTTTTGAAAGCAACATAAGGTACAGCATTTTACAGCAATCCTGGGCATCACAAAACTGCAGTGGGGGAACCTCGCTTTTTTTCTTTTTCTTTTTTTTTTTTTTTTTTTTTTTTTACACACCATTCTACAGGCCATGACATTTTAGGCAAAATGATATGAGGTGTGATAAATGCAAGCCTTCGTTTGAATACAAACAGATTCTTAAAATATTTTAACTAGGAGTATAAGTGAAAATAAATTAGGCCAGTGGGATTTAGGTAAAGAATTCAGATTCTGTGGGATTTTCTTAGTTTACTGCTGAAGGTAGAAATTACACAAGCTTTGAAAGCTTTTGGCCCTGGAAACAATTAGGGAATTATTCTGAAGTCAAATCACTACCTTCTGATTGGCAGCATAAGAACAAACAAAAATAAGTGTGTTTGCTCTTAACACCACCAGAACAGGTGCTGTCTAAACTTCCCTGAACAGCCATGTCCTAAGTTGCTTAGCTCCTACCTTAGCTCCCATACTGTTGCAAAGCCAAACTCTTTTTCTTTTTTTTTTCTAACAGGGTAAAGAGATGAAGATGTGCAAAATGGAAACTGAAAGCCATGATCTAACTTTGAGTTTGTAAGAAATCTGATTAGAGTCTTCTCCCAGTGTAGCCAGAAAGAGAAACTGGCATCTCCAGAGAATAAATCAGACTGTGCGACTGCACTTAGTTGTAGTTCAACATTCAGATCTTTATCATAGTTTCAGATAAAAGTAGTTAAAGTCAAAACCTAGCATACAGCCTATCAGCTTCCTAAAATGAACTGACAAAAATTACTCTGTAGATGTAATTCCGAGGCTGAGGGAGGCCCTGCACCTCACTCAAAGGTAGTGTACTGGCCAGAGGAGTTGCCAAAGCAACGCATATGGGGCTCCACTTCTCTAGAATTCAGATTTTCTGAAAAGACACAGAGTCTGTAACTTGCATGTTCTGAATACCTCCAGCACATCTCCTTCAAAGGTCAAGTGTAAGAAATATGTGCAGTGCACAGCCAAGTGGATTCTTTACCAGATCCTAAACTGGGGCTTCCCCAGCCACGCATAATGTGGGCAACCCTTAATCAAACACATTATCAAGTCACTAACCGCTATTCTGTTTTATTTGAATGCAACCTCTTCAATTCATTATTTCACTAGCCTAATGATTGTAACAATTACAATAAAAAGTTATGAGGGAGAAATGCAGATCCCTGACTTGTCTAAGCCCCAGCCTACTCAAATAGGTTAATTAGGGAGGTGGGGAGGTTGTTTCATCTCACCACATTATCAAGCTATTTAGTTTTGCTGTGCCTTACCCTCCCCTTTTAAAAATCAATGCGTCATGTCCTACACTGACTTTGCCTTCCTTTTGAGTTTCTTAACTTACTGCTGTAAGCACATGACTCCATTAGAGGCTTTATTCTGATCCGAGTTTGGATCAGTGGCAATAAGGTGGCCGGTTTCTCAGTGCACAGAAAGCTGTTTGTTGAGCACAAGGAGAGCTCTACCCGATACGTGTACACACTGACACTACAGAACTCACACTGTTATACTTACAATATGCTACAAACTTATGATTGAAGAAGCACGAAAATCTCTTTCTCAATGAGATGCAAACATTAATCTGTAAGTGCTTACGGGTGTTTATGCTTAAGTAACATTTCTTTTTGCTAAATAAAAGTTAAAATTCAAAGGCAGAATTGACAGTTACGGAGTTAGAAAATGAACAGCCATAACATACATGTAACATGTTGTAATTAATATTATAAGTATTTTATAACAATATACTATATATTATTATGATCTATTGTATTCAATTACATGTATTATATACTTTTTGAAGTTCATTCTCTTCTTCAATAAAATGTGATTTGTAACTTTGACATTCCATTTTTTCATCTTAATATGAAAAGTCCGGTTTAAAATGTGTGCATGACAACATCACCATGTAAAACGATCGTTATTGAGACCCTTCCATTTCCATCCTTTAGCTCTCGTTTTAACTATGCAGTCTTACATGGTTTCCGTTCATATTTAACGAATGATGCGTGCTCCAAGGCTACATGTGTATTCATACGACAATGCAAATTATTCAGGAACTTCCAGCAGCAGGGTAATACAATATACCATAAGAGTTCAGTGTGGGTTAATTGCTCTGCAAAACGGGTATCTTTTTTTTACGACTCAATCCCCTTTGGGAATGCCAAACCTCCCCCTGCACTGACAGAAACCGTGCAAGCGGGGGGCCCACTTTGTTAACAGGAAGAAAATCTACTGATTTTACATAACAAAAAAATAAAGAGGAACACATTTTGCCTTCAATTCCATGAAAAATCAGACACACAAGGTGCGTGACAAGAAAATAGGGACCTAATTGTTTAGTGCCCTCAAGAACTGTTCACAACAGGTGGAAAGAAAGGCAAAGCAAATTGACGCAAAGGAGACGACAAATCCTAATACAGAAATCTTTCAGCAAGCATGTAGTGAAAAATGGTATCGCAGAGAAGAGTCTGGGAATGGCACAAAACCAAATCAGTGCCAAAAACTTCCGAATTCCTCCCTTTCTTCAGACAAGGAAGGGAACAGACTCTTGGCTGTATCGCAAAAATTCCTGTATGATCTTTTGTTATCAGGCTGAAGGACAGCTTTCTCTAACGCTGGATGATGCAAAACACTGCCAATAAGCAAATGGAAGAATCAAGTATGAAATATTATACAGTTAAAACTAAATTAGCAAAAATGATTGTTAATTTGATTTAAGGGAAACAAACTTATTTTGTTATTTGAGCTAATCTTTATCACCAAAGGAAGGCACAAAATATTGAATTTAAAAAACCCTTGAGGAAAACAAGCACGGAAGCAGCTATTCCAATGCACTAACTTTCTTATTTTGAGAATAAAAAGCCTTGAATCCTACATATAAAGAATCCCTGAAGTTTAAAAGTAACTCCAACGATATAAGGAATGAAGGAACATGGTACTATATCAAGGCTAAGTTAAATGAAAGGGATGTTGATTAAACTATAAAATGCCTTAAAGAGCAGGTCTATCACCACTAGTATCTAACTTGAGTTTTCAGGCTAGACATTCCTCAAGCAGAGTGTTTCTATCCCACACTACAGTTTAACAGACAAACAAAACCATGGGATCTAAGCAGTTAAAAGCAACACGAACTATCGTGAGAGCTCTCTGCACAAAGAAGTACTCGCTATCCAAACTAATAAAATTTTTTTGGTTATATATCTGTAGAAAAGGTTATATGTAAAATGCACAATCCATTTAAATGCAATGGAACGATTTATCAGCACACATTTTTTAACATCCAATAGCAATATTTATTCCCTGAGAGGCATCCTTCCTGCCCACCATGGTATTTTCTAGCTCTCCAACACACATTCATGAGAAAGCAGGGTGTAGGGGGTTAATTTTTACAGACTGTTAACACTGGTGATAAAACATTTATTTATAGGACTATTAATGTACTAGGATTGTCTCACCACGCTAAAAGACAAAGATCACTCTTCAAAGACTTTGTGCTCCAACAACCCTTACATCTTCAAGAGAGGAAACCATAACGTCAGTGATGCAGCTTGCAGTTGGGTTTGACTATTACAGCAAAACAGCTTCCCCCACTCACCCAAGCCTAGCTTATGAGACATGGCTAGTGAAAAGAATACTAAAAGTAGTAAATAATTTTCATAGCTTTTAAGAAAATGGTCAATCAAGTTGAGCCAATAGTTCTAAGAGGAATAATTCTGGCTTGTAGTTACAGCCCTAGTGGAATTTTGAGACAAGTATCTGAGAGGCGAGGTTTTAAACAGGTCTGCCTGATGACTGAATGAAAACAAACACTGTGACTGTATGGCATATCTACAAAGGCTACATTAATGCCAGGTTTCTATTATACCTTTAAACCACACTTTAACCCACTCCCCACAACTTCTCTGATTTTAATTTATTTTTTTAAAAAATATGGTTTCAACAGAGAATAAGGGAGATCACCAAGGTGCACAGAAGGACTAAACACGAGACCACTGGGTTTACATAGAATAAAACACCGCACGGATTTGGAAAAAAAATTACTAAGCACAAAATACAGTTTGTCAATCTCACCTTGTTTGCTTGTGCCTCTGAAGTGCCACTCCAGTCTTCTTCAACTAAATGCTACTCTGACATTTCACTAACTCATACCTGCATTAGCAGCACGCATATTTGAATACAAATAAGAGTTTTAAAACGAGTCCTAACGCCCACTTTCCAAAATTAGAGCTGTAGTACAGGGGTTTTTTAATTGAACAATATGAATCTAGAAAAGCATAAAAAAAACCCTAAAAGGGCAGTAACAGTGTAAAGGATTTTCTTTTTCAAAGCTTTTAACTGTTTGGAAATTGTTTACTCTAAGCTGACATTTTATTTAAATATCCTATTCAGGAATTATGAAAGCAACTTCATCCCACATTTCACTTCCACTAAAATTAACGATTTTTGTGTCAAACTTGTCCTAACAACAGCAATTTGTGCTTCTTAAATATAGAGGAAAGGTGATCTACAATGGCATTTCATATCGAATACATCACATGCTGGCTTAATCATGTATAAATCCAATCTTCTGCCAACTAAAACACTAAACACAGGACATAAGGTGCTGGTAGAGTATAAAACTGAGATGTATATCCAATTAATTTATTTTTTAATGAAATGCTTGTGAAACCATTCCAGCCAATTACAGCGTGCTAGAAATATTTCTTTATCAGTCTCAAGTCTTGTGAGTCTAATAAGTAGTGTCTCTATAGTGTAACACTTGTCTCACTGTACCAGAGGCATCCTCAAAAATAACGGTTTCATCTTAAATCATGCAATCCCAAGCATGCTCTGAGGAGAGGAGACAGCGAAAGTGGAACCGCTTCTGGCAAGGCTAACCTGTTCAGGTGGCATTAGGATAAATATATTTGAAAACAAGGTTTCTGAAATGAAAATTAAAGAAATTATTTCTTTTTAGAGAAAAAACAAGGGAGCTTCTAATCTTTGGAAAGGATTTTAAATTTTAGTTTAAGAAATAAAAACGGATATGCTTTTAAAAACAGTCTCAAATGATTCAAAAGAAGATTTTGACATGAAATCATAAAAGCAGTAGTGATAATTTTAAAAATATGACATTTAAACAAGTTTTTATTTTACAATTAGACTAATGCCATTTAATTTTAGATACCTACAGGTGAATTCACACTTTGTTTGTTACCTTAGGACACATAAATGTACACCGATGATGATACAGCATGTATGTTAATATGCAAACCGCCAAGACCTGCCATCTGGAGAGCTAATGAACAATCAAGGGATCCCAAATTAAACTACAGAATTTTCCCTTAGAATCTTTAGGACAACACTGTCAAGTTCAATCTATTCACTTAGCCTCCAGAATCAATTTTTCAAACTTTATGACAGGTCTAATAGTTTCCACCTGTTTCTCTTGCTTGACTTTTGACTGGCACGTTACCAGCCAGGGTGGAAATGCAGACAAAGACCCCTATTAGGCTCCGGCTGTTTCTCTACTGTGAGGTCGCTCAGCCATTAAATTAGTTCCAGCCCACTTTCTCCTTCCACATCTTAATTTTTTGGGGGTACGAAGGTTTGGGGAAGTGGGAAGGAGGAGAGACAAAAGTTTGACATTCAGTTGGTGGGAAAGGTATATGAAAATCTAAAGTCACAAAATTAAATGCTAAATTTATTTATCATTTACTAACTAAGTTTACTACCAATCACACTAATTAAGTTCTTGAGGTGTCTGTATCATATTTTCAATCATCACAAACTTGGTAAAATTTGTAAAACCTAGGAGTCTATCTTTTAACATGCTCATTGCAATATATGATTACATAAACACGGTAATGTATTTTTTTCTGGGAATCATGAATGATCAGTAAGTACCTATTTTTTGTTCAACCAAAGAATTTTTTTTCCTGAGATACATCTTCCTGTCATTCAGAATTGGCAATTAGAAAAAAGTGACAAACACATATCCTAACAAATTCATGTTGGTTCATTTGGAAGTACCTTAAAAACCTGACAACTTTCTTCTTCAATAATACTTGCCTAATAAGTATTTGCATCAATTTCTAGTGATTTATGAAATGTTATCATCTGTGAAGTCTCAAGGTACTTTGCTGAATTAGAAATCACATGGACTACATTATTCTATTATCCATGACAACCAAGTATTTACACCAGCATCAACCACAATACTTAAGACAAAGACTTTAACTTATTAAAACAAAGGTCGTTCTGCAAGATAAATTTACTTGTTCAAATTATAATCTCACTAGGATCATCTTCCCAGTATAAACTACTTAGAGCCAGGACTTCTAGTTTACATCTTACCTGATGAAAACTGACTACTACATCATGATGAGGAAAATCTCGAAGACCTACATCTGTGAACACTTCATTACATTTGGGATACCTAATGTAAAAAAGCAACCTGAGTGCTGACCACGCTGCTGGTACAGCACTTTAGAGACAAGAGAGTAAAGGTTCCACAATCATCGAAAATACAAGACCCCTTCTCCTAGCTCCATTGCCTTTCTTGATAATATAATCATGTATAAATTGGGCAGACATGATTCTGTTTAGCTTGTGATATCTAAATAAATTCGCAAAACTCTGAATTATACACTTAATCTTGCTGAGATGTGTGAATAATGTTACTGAGAACTACCACCGAAAACAACTGTCAGAGAAGAAAGGTCTCGACCTATTAAATCATCACTTTGTTTGTTTCTTCACAGTACTTCTGCTTTCAATCCAATGGGCTAACATGCTGTGAATACTAAAAATTAAGAAGTAAATGCTACAAATGCTTCCCTAAAATAACTCTTTTCTTTGTGGCTTCTTATTGAACTAGCATGTCTACCTACGTCCAAAAGCCACTGCAAAATCAGTTGCAGGGTAAGGATGTAGATCCGGGGGAAGGGGAGCAGCAAAATTAGATAGTAACATTTTTAATGGGCACGTACATGAGTACACATGCACACACAGAGAATAGTTTTGGATTAAAATAAATTTGTATTTGATTCCAACCATCTCTAAACTGCAATATTTTATTACAAATTATCATTTGTAATTTTATCACTGTGTCAACTGTAAGACTATGAACTGATTTATTTTAATACTGTTATAATGCATCCTCATTTACAGATTTTGTGTACACATATTCTAAAACAAATCAACTTTTTTACTTGCAAGAAAGCGTATTCTGTAACTTATACTGGTCTCACAATTCAGGCTGTCTAGCTGAGAACTAAAGCTATTATTGCTGGTTAACTAATCAGTTACAATAACATTCAAGATGATTTAACTCATCACGTTGACTAAACAAAATTCCTGAGTTTATTTTCAACAGTAAAATTCATATGCAATTTCTGCAGATAAATTAACACTGATACTCAAAAGTAGCTGTCAAGAAAAGTTATAGCTGCAGGTAGAAACACACCTAGAAAAATCTGTCCTGAAGAGCAACAACTTCCCAAAGACAGTTTTTTTTCCATCAGACTATTTCATGAAACATAACAGTGTAGTCTTTGTACATAGACTCCAACCTGAGATTTAGTAACTGTGATTTTCATATTGCTTAATCCCATTCAAAACTCTAATGAACTACCTTCTCAAAGCTATCCCACAACTCATTCACAAGGGTCATCTATGTGATGATGAAAGAATGTCTAGCACAACCCTAACTGAGGTCTAACGAAAGCCCAAGAAACTACTAATCAGCATTTTAGTGAAATATTTAGTAAAAGGAATGAGAGAAAACAGTGATGTTAAAATTAAGGCCACACTCCACTTGGTATCACTTTTTGTCAAAAATAGCTAGCTTGGAAAATAACTTGTACTAGAAAATGCATAAAATCTCCTAAATATGCACATTTTGTCTTAAACTTTCATATGGTGATGTTCATGCTTTGCAAAAGGAATAATTATTAAACTCCACTGCCAAGCAAAAAGTTGTCACTCTCAGATATTCCCACCCTTTATGGCTTAGTATTTTACACATTATCAATCAATATTCTGTGAACACAAAGATCTCTATTTTGTGTCCTTTCTGCAAGACAATCAGCCCATTTTACTTTGGCTAATTTGTAGACAACAAATAAACCAAAGAAAAAGAAGTTTCTTATGGAACATTCTGTGTTACTATAATTGTGAATTCCAGATCAGAAAGCTTATTTGGTACCGGTCTAGATCACTATCTTACCCATCTAGAAGATTCATGGTTGTTGTGGTAACTTCAGTAAAAAGAAGAATCTTTCCAAGCTTCTTTGTTTGAAGATTCTGTTGATACGTCTTCAGGCTGAAATGTTCCGATGAGAAGCTTCCCATCTCAGTGATAACTGGCATGAGAGATGGAGTTATCTCCATTTTTGATTCACAGGATGAAACAAATTTAAGAGACAACTTGCTGGATGCTCTTAATCCTTCAGCATCTACATGTCCCTCCAGCCATTTCAGAAAAGCAAGATGAATTTCCTGTGGGCAAGGGAAATAAAATAAGGACCATCACATGCAAAGACATACAAACATTCTTCTGAGAATGCAATCATCTTCTACTTCAAAATGGGAAAACTACTTCCATTTCTCCTTCAAAGCTCAACTTCTGCTGCTTGTTCTAGTCCAGCCTGGCCTGACTACCTGGCACTCTATTCCTGGACTTGAGACCATGCTCCTTTGCAGATTAATTAGGCTTAATCTTTCCCCACAACAGGTTTTGTAGTGGTTCTGCTATATACTGAAGCATGAAGCGCACACGTTCATCTGTATTATGCACGTTTTTCAACACGCCAAGTTTCTTTCCTGCAAGCCCTTTAGTCTATCGCTAAGACTCAATGTGGAGGATAAAGCAGCAGCTACAAAAAACATTTACTGATTTCTCAATGGAATACCTGCTAAAAGGGCTCATACCTTCAGCTAATGGAAGCTTCACTACTATTACCTCAAATACAGACAAAAGTGGCTGTTAATTAGCTAACCAAAATAGAAGCATGTACCTCAAGAATGCACTCAACTAAGAAAATTCTACCACCAGTGTATGAAATGCAGTGGTACTTATGCATTGTACTTATGCATGATAGTACATGTTTCTGTGCAAAAGATTTAAAATGTGAAATATACAAGTACATACATATATAATTTTATATATCTACAAACCGAAACTTTGATTTTTCTCTATTTTATGTTATTTAGAAATACATTTTTTTAATGTGAAATAAAGAGATTCATTACTAGGATTATTACCTGTCTGGTGACACCCTGAAACAACTGTTACACATTCATAGAACTCTTTCTTGAGATATCCAGTTCTGTTCTGAGAGATTTGATATGAAATGTTTGCCACATCTTTAAAAAGAGTAATTTAACGGCCCGTGAACACAGATGCTGAGACTTCTTTTTGCTAAGTGCGTATCTTGGACCTTGAAGAGCTCTCCTTCTAGAGACGAAGTAGTCTTTCACATGATACATAAAGCCACAAAAAAATGTGTATTCTGTTCTACTGAAAATAATGTACTAGTGTACTAGCCCTGAATTTTTTATGAGAAAGACATTTGAATTTTATGTAAAAAACTTCTGACCAAATATATGCCTCTCCTTCACATTACTGCCATATCTGGGAAGCAGAATATGAGTGTTTCCTACATGAGTGCTGAAGACACAACTAAGCTCTCTTGCCCTTGAGCAAGATGTCCCTGAGCTCCAGCACAACTCTTTAAAACCCACAAACTGCAATTAAGAGCAAACTTCCTATAAATAGTTATCTATCCACGGAATTACTCCATTTTCCCAAATCCCATTGTTATATCTTAAGAAGGAATGAGAAAAGTGGTCCTGTTCCTAACACTCTTCTATAGATTGTCCACCCTCAGAAACTTCATGTTCTCAAGTTTCACATGGACGCTGCTTCTTGTGTAACGTTCTTTGCACACTGAATGTCAGCAGACTTACTGCTTTTCAGCCCTGTAGTACAGGCAGCAGAGCGGAACACGAAGGAAGGAATTGCCTCTTTCCAAATGCAACCAGGCACTGGCTTCTAAGCCCCAGGATGATCTAAGAGTGACTCAGTAGCTAAATTTTAGTTACAGAGAAATAACTTATCATTTCTTGGTTTTCTAAAGCTCCATCTGAACTCTTTCCATCTAACTTCTTGGATAAAATATGCTTAAAATACTTTTTTTTTTTCATATACATCATAAATGACGATGTGGCATTAAAGGTTTTATGAGCATTTCTTTGACTTGATCTGCATGAAGCATTTGCATCTTCACTTAGTGTAAAATCACAGCTTTGATAGACTGCTGCTGAGCTCTTTACACACTGTCCTACTTGTTTTACACACATACACAGAGTAACTTATTAGCTGTAACTGATATTTAGAAAAACTACAGCTTTCATTTTTGTGAGGGAGTATATGTAAACTGCTTAATCAGAAAGTGCATTTTCCTATTGCTTTCTGAACACGGAAATTCACTTAGTGTAAATGAGCGTGCAAGTCCTAGACACAAAAGCATAATCTTAACTCACATAAGGACAGGTTTGCTGACTTGCAGAAGCAGACATTAAGTTAAAAAATAAAGGTGCTCAAAATATTACTACATTCTAAACAAACAGTATAAGTGCTCAACTATACGTCAGAAAATCTGATGTGCTTCTGCCAGAACATACTTTCTGAAAAGACTGAAATAGTGTATATTTATGTGCGATGTTACATTATTACAAACATGCCACACAATTCCTACCATTTATCCTCTTAAGCATGTTCTTTCAGGTGATTTTTTTTGCCATAGTTTTTAGGTTTACTTCTTGATTTGATTTTCTTGTTTATAACACATACTGAACCACTTCAGAATTGTTACATGTGTATAATTACGAAGCTAATTTTTCCCATAATGTACGTGTTTAGTAAGCCGATCAAAAATATAAACATGAGTAATACATAATGAAGAACAGCATTTGATTTTTAAAAATTCCTAAAAAGCATGGTTTTACATCTTGAACAAAGCGAAGTTTCAAGTGCTGTCCAAGTAGATGCTAGAAAAACTAATTTTCACTGTAAGAACCTCCTTCACATCAAGTTACAGAAACACAGATGCTGAACCAATGCATTTTGCTCCCCACAATTACACTGGCACACAGAGAAGCACATTTTTGTATAATGAAGTAAACATATACAAGAAGTCAGGGTTAACGTCTGCTTCAACTCCATTCACAAGGAATATAATCATGTCAGAACCTGAACTGTGTGATTTGTTGCTAAGTTCTGAATTCAGCTTTGAATTCAAAATCTGTCCCAGCCGCATCTGCTGTTCTGCAGCAACCTCTGGTGGCCACTGAAATGAAAAGTGCTGGTTCAGAAACTGCCCGTTCTTCCACACCTCTAGGACCAGATCAGGTGTGTCAAGAAAGGCACCCAACACAAGGTCAGGGAATACCCAGACTCCTGGCCACTGCTTACCCTGACCATTATTAAAATCCTACAACATGCAGGTACAAGCTGTAAATGAGTATGCAATCAAAAAAGCTGTAGCTTCAGGCACCACCAACAACACCTGAAGCTACTTAAACGTACAATCATACAAAAATCTGTACTACGCATATTGTAACATACATTGTAAATATAATAGCTACACTTGATTTATGGAGGCACAAATATATTCTGAAATTGTTATTCATCATTACTGCATCAGTTTTGGACAGGAGAACTGAAGTCAAGCCAAATATAACTTCCTATAAAACTGTTCCTTTTTCAGATCACATTTTCTATGTACCTTTTGTAAAGCTGAGATATTGCCTTCTTTCTTAAAGAATGAATGAAATTTGACATGTCAGCCAAACAACTTGGCAACAAGAGAGTTAATCAGCTTTCCACAGTTAAAATAATCAACTATAAATTTAATATTTATATTGAGAACATTTTTCTACCCATATTTTAAATGGTAAAAGCACGATATCTTTTCAATGCATTGTAAAAAACAATTACCAGAAGCAGAAAAGCACTATATGAACATGAACTACCCACCACTTCTCACTAACAAATTCTCCTCCAGCACTCCAAAGCACAACTTAAACCCTCCCAGGTAGAAGATGGAGACACATGAAATTCCGAAGCAGTGACAGCCTCACTGATCTGGTACCCAGGGACAAAGATCAACCAGCAGAATTTTGATTGTCAGACTGAGCGTGTCACTGAAAGAAAAGTTGTTCTGAGCAGGTGGAGAGATATAGTGGATGTTAATTCAGAAAATTCATAGAAATAGAGAGTTAAGATGCTGCATACTACGTGCCCTCAGCTTCTCCACTGATCAGCACAAAGGTTTATTAGGAGTCATTGTATCTAGGATCGGAGGTCTGACATTGCAAGTTGTTGAACTGAAGTTTAAATGGTAATTGTAACATAAAGAAGGAAGAGTAAAAGCTGTATTTTGTTTATGATTTAACATCTGCTTTCTATGATTTTAAGAGTTTAGTCAGGTGTGTGAAGAAACTGCTAAGTAAAGGAAGCTCTTTTGCTGTTTAAAATTATTTTTGTTTTCGTAATCATTAGTTTCACATTTTCCTAATGCTTACTTAGCAATTGAGTTTGAATAATAAGGAGAAAAGAGGGAGACATCCAAGAGAAAAACCAGCTGCATATGGACCCTTCTCTGTTGTAGTATAAAATAACAGAAAATTACAGCTCCTCATGGAGAAGATTTTATTTCCACCTGGGCTCTATCAACCAATGAGACTTACGCACAAAGCACATAAATTTTCAGTTATAATGGTTCAAAATAATCTGAAATCCAAGACTTTATTCTTACATTCTATTTATACAGAGAGAATTTTGATCTAATTTCTTATTTTTCTATGTGTTTTCATATACATACACAGACATATGCAGTATCTCTCTCATTGGGCATATTTGGGAGCTGTTCTTTTCTACCAAACTCTGTGATGATAGATCTTAAACTTTGTATCAATGGAATTCTTAGTTAAGACAAAATTCAGTCACAGCCTAAATTCATTTGGTTTCTATTAAAAACAATGAGATGAAACTAAATGAAGTCTAGAAATATAATGCCATAAACTAAACAAACATCATGCATCAGTCAGCTTTCTCTGGGAGGAAAAATAAGACAATTTTAACTACCAATGCTCTAACTGATGACTCAGTATTGTGACTATAATACCCTCTTGTAGCTGATGCTTGTGAAGTAAAAGAGGCCAAGTATTCACTTTCTGGATACACAGCTAGAATACGATTTAACAATTTTTCTCCTTCCTTTGCGTAAAATGTAATCATTTCCAACGAACTACTTCTATTTTTGCTTCACTGTACTTTTAAAAAGTTTGCAGTTGATGGATTGATTCATATATTATCAGTTGATGTACTGATTAAATCGTGGAGGTGTATCTGGTTTTTAACAGCATACAAAGATTACACAGGCATAAAGTACCAGTCTTTTAGAGAAGCACATGAATAGCCCATTTGGAGCATAACCACATTTATAGACATCACACCTTCATAAGGCTAACCTGCTTTTTTTTCCTGAATTGCCTGTTTTCAAATTAGTACTATCCATTTCAGGTATGATCTTAAAGATGTATATTGCATATGAATTCTACAATAGCATTGATGGAAAAGAACACATTTTAATAAAGAGTGCACAGCATTCCGAATCGGAAAAACACACATGCATACAGGCATACATTAAAAATACATCCTCCTTGTATTACACGTCTTTGCTCAACAGCACTACAAGTTTGAAGGTGTTAAATTAACCACTGGAGAGCTTCCATAGCATCTCTTGAATCCAATAGAAACAAACTGAAGTCCAACATGGTAGTAAGCAGTTGGTTGGTGCCAGCAAAAAACCACACCTACAGTGGTGACTCCTGCCCCAAATGCTCGCGACTTAGGAGGCCGGCAGCAGGAAAAGTCAGCTATTAGCACAAGAGGGCAAGGTTTTGGCAGATGTTTCTGACTAATGAGGCACACAAAATGCTTTTTCTGATGCTGCCTGTGTTTTTACTTCCTGCACTAATGCCATACTTGAGATTCGAAGCAGATGACAGTTCCATAACACAACCCTAGGCCCATTTAAAAATCATATTCATACTTAGTCAATATAAAGAAATGCTAAAAATAAATAGATATTAAAATGCACCAAAAAAACCTTACTGTAAAGATACCGAAGATGCAGAAAAAATGTGATGTTATGTGCTATCCTTATTGCTTTCAAAACCTAGCAAGTATATATTAGCTTTTACTGAGGCTTTGTAAAACATTTTATAAATACTAATTTTAGTACCACAACCATTCATTAAAAGGTATTATTTTCTTTTACAAGGTGGGGAACCCAGTACAATAACTTTCTCTTTAGGAGAATACTGAAGAAATGAGGTGGGGGGAAAGGAAAAAAAAGTGAGGGAAAAAAAAAATCTACAGATCAGATAAGGTAGGAAGATAATCTCTTGGCCATCACAGGCTCGACAGAGGAACTGGAAGATGCTGAAAAACAAGCCTGCTGTCACCTCTTCCACAGAAACACTCACAAAGATGGGAGAATGGTTGCTCTTCCTTCCCAAGATCAACAATACTGGCAATTAAGTTTAGTGGTCATCTTCTACTAGTTGAGCAGGACTTAGGAAAGTTGTAGATAGCAGATGGATTATTTGTGTTTGTATGTCTAAGCCAGTGTCTCTAACCAGACAACCAGGTTAGGATATTTCATTAGATAGTCATAATCATTATTTCAATACTGTTCAGATATCATTGATATGTAGCAACATTACCAACAATGCCTGGAGTCCTGAATAGCTGCTCTTTTAGACTTAAATAAGTGTAAGCTTGAAGACTGATTTTCTAACAACTGAAACAAAAACGATAAACAGAACTGTAAAACATTAAGTCTATTTAAAACACATTCAAAATCCGATTTGAAATACACCAAGTGCTCAAATTCATTTTCAAAAAGCATATATAAAACTTTCAATACTAACTGCTTATAATTAATTTCAAAGTTCAGTCCTTGTTCAAGGGAACAGATAAAAATTGAGCAAACTAGTTCCCTCCACAGCCCCACTGTCTGATTTTAATCTAGATACACATTACTTACAACATTTTCATTTGTTTTGCATATTTTATTAATAGGAAGACATATTTTAGCTGAGGTCACCACTCTAGGCTAAGTCAGAGGAGAATCTGCATCCATCTTACTCTATTCAGCATGCAGAGGTCCATTATTTTTGTTCACAGTATAAAAATCTTAGGAAGGAGAGAAATCCCCAGCTCTCCACTCCCTCCTTTCCCCATCCCCCAAAGAACTTCATAAAGATTTTATTGTAGTACAACCGAGGTGCATTCTCATTTCACGTTCTCATGAACCTCTGCAGTTACTTGGCTGATATTTGCTATGCATTCTCAGGATACTACATAACTAGGAAATCTCTTTCAGTTTATTAATAATCTTTTTATATTTCCTAAAGCCAGATACAGCGCAAAACATGAGTTGATTGTGTAAAATATGGAAGGGCATTTAGAAAGCTGGCACGGCTTGGTAACTTTTTAAATTCACAACCAACTGGATTTTTAGGAGTCTCCAGTGGTTTGGGTAGTTACTTTAGTCTGCCATATATTTTCTCAAGAGAGGCAGAAAAAGCCAATCATTTCTGAAAGATCATGCCAGAGACCAAGTTCCTTATTTTTGTCTCCACACTTCAGTGTGTTTTTAAAAACAAGTATTACATTACATTAACAGTTACATAGTGCATCATCGCAGCAGTATGGGGAGTAGAAACAGTCATACATAGTAGTGGGTCCATTTTGCCAACTGATATGTGGAATACCTAGCCCAAAAAATTGAAAGATTTTTAACAAAGTGTTGCAAGGTATCCTTATCCTTTTTACTGCAGTTACATTTCTTTGAACATGAAGCGTCTTGCCCAGTCTACATGTCCAGAAACTACTCATAAATCTGTGCCTAAGTTTGAATCCAAAATTAAATTTAGCTTTAAAAAGCACTGTATGTAGGCGGAAAATTAATTTATCCAATGTGCAGCAGTCCATTCTAAAAACTAGCTGCAGGGCCCAGGTCAGAATTTAACAACTCATGAAAAATATATCAGATGTTACTTTCTGTAAAGGTGCTGTCAGCGAGGTTAAAAATAAGATAAAAAGAAAATAACTAGCAATGAAAAGAAAAACTGGTCTTCATGTCACGTTTTTTATATCAATATCTGTTCTTTCTAGCACAGTGTTACACTTCGATATTAGGTCACTAGAAGGCACACATGACATTCAGTCATGCAAAACAAATATGGGAAATGAAGCAATCGCAATTTTTCTTTATTGCTATATGCAAAAAAAAGTATCAAAAATTCTTAAAAGGATGGAATGATAAAAAAAGTAGTGAACACGTACTGCTCTAAGCAGAACACATTCGCTTGGATTTCTCAGTTTTGATAAAGTACTACTGTTTAGGGTCCCGGTGTAACAACCTTCGCAGCCGCGGGACAAGGGCCTCCACCATGCCATCCTCAATGCAAAGCAGAGCCGGCGGGACGAACCAGGGGGACACCTGAGCGACACTGTAAGGTGCATCCTGGCTTTTGCTTTTTGTACTCTGCTGCAACAGAACAGTCTGGAAGCAATCTTCCCAGCAGCTGCTCTCATCAACAAACTGTTTATTGTAATAAAGTGGCTGGGTCAAAGGCTAAACGTCATCCAGAACTGAAAGTGTATCTTTAAAAAAAAACTGGAGCCCCCTATGCATATGAAAAAAAGCACATTGCATATGAAAAAGAACCATATTCCATTCTGAAAGGCCAAGTCTTCTTAAACAAAACCTCTTTAATTTGCTGAAGCAGTATTTTATAATGTAGCACTAACTTACTGCAGCTTGTGCTGATTTTGAGACTATGCAAGGTTTCTAATAAAACCAGAAGTAATTTAAAATTCAATCTGTGTTTCATGGCAAAAAAAGAGTTGTACTAGAAAATATTCTAAAATATCTTATTAACAGTTATTAACACTGAATAAGTTAGCTCCATATTCACATACAATAACAACAAAATGAGTACTTCTCTAAAACATTTCAAATGCACCATCATCATGTTACACAGGTTGGAAAAACAGGTTTAGGCTCAGTATCAGTTTAAAAAGAAACAATAATTTGCAGGTTTTATGATGCAGGTAGCAGAGCAAGATGAGGTACTAAACACATGTATATTAAATCCTTTGCAAGCACTTGCCAAGTCAGTGCCAAAACTCATTTGAAAGCTTTTCAATGCAATAGCCCATATTCAGATACCAAAACCTCTTCAAGAATTCCCAGCTCTGTCAGGAATCACTAAGGGACTGAATGTAATCAGGTTTTAAGTCAAGCGTACTTTACCAAAATTGCAATTGCATGTTACCATATAACTACACGTGAACACACACAACAAGAAAGGAAGACAGAATGTATGCATCAAAACCCCCTTGTATTTAGTGTAATTTAGTAACATCCATAATAAAGTCTTACTTTAAACTAAAGGTTACTAAAAACTACAGCACAAAATCTCATTTAGTAGTTTGTAGCTCTTAATCTCAGAAATTAAACAGTCTATGACCACCTCTGCAAGGTGAACCGGTATCATAACTTGGCACAGTAATTGGGGTACGTTTGCTGCAACAGACTGTAAAGCTGAGGGTAAAGGATCAATAAGAACAAGGTCTGCCTTTGACATAACATCACTACATAACACTTCACAAAAACGAGCGCTGCAATGAAAGGGCTGATAAATCAGAAGACAGGTAGGTGTTGATTTATCCTACCAGAAAGAGGCATGATAAATTACAGTTTGACCATTTAATTCTTCCTGACACCTACTTTGTAGCAAAACCGTTGCTACTTTTTGTAGAAAAGTATACAGTAAATTGAGCATATATGTAACTGTGCTAAAAATAAGTATAGAGAAACCAGGCAGAAGGGAAAAGACATTCCACTTTTGCACTAAAATCTGAACATTATGCATATTAAAGTGTGTTTTTAAAAAACAAAAAAACTCAAGGCAAAAACCAAAGTCATGTTTAGAAGAATAAATTAAGATATAAATCTAAACCTAAATGCTGTATACATTTATTTTAAATTGCTCTCAAAAGTATTCTGTATTGACTAGAAAAAAAATACAGAAGAATTTTGTTCTCAGCTAATAGGGCAATAAATTAGATGCAATATATTCAGCTGGTAAAACTGGCTCTGTTAAACAGCTATCACATAATAGTATTTTTATTTGGCACCAAAACTTTTTTTTTTTTAAACTGAGGATAAAATTGTCTGTTGAAAATCTTGGAATTAGTAGTAGAATGAGTTAAATAAATAAAACCTAAGAAAATATTTTTTCTTAGCACTGATAATACACAGTTCTTAGTTGAAGGTTTTCCATCAGGTTTGTTTTGCCTTTCAACAGGTTTATATATATAAAATGTGAGTTAATTTAGTGTTCATGAATATGAAGCAGTAGAACAGGAGCCAAAGATTCTCCTCTTAGCACTGCAAACACACATTTAACTCAAACAACAAGGTTTCAGCTGTACCTCATTTTTGCCTCTTCTGAGCAAGAACTCCCAACTCTGTCCCACTGTAGGGGTTTTTGAGCTAAAGAAATGTCTGTGAAGCATTAGGGTGAAACCACAACACATTTTCACATGTACCACAACTCAGAGATTACAATACAGTTACGTGCCTAAAGTTGCACGACTAATGTTCAACATAGACCATATATTTTATAATTCTTTCTAAAACCGATACAGATTGACATAACAGTTTACGAACTCAAAAAAAGAAAAAAAGATACTAAAAGAAACATCTTAGAAAGGAAGCATTTCTTGGAAATTATATGTCATAATGGCAAGAACATGCTTGGTATGTTATTTAGAGTATAACTACTCTGAAGATAAAAAACAGTATTAAGATAACAACTGCTAACTTTCACTGTAACTAAGATCTCCTTGCTAATCCAGGATCCTAAAAAAAAAATAATTAGCACGATATCATGGGATTGTTTATTAAAAAAAAAAAAAGTAAACCAATTCTTTTTATTTAGCAGAGTCTATCAAAAAAGTTGTAAAATTTAGGTATCATATCGAGAACTCTAAAGGAAGGCTCATTAACATTCAGTTTATCACAAATTAACACATTTTTCTTACAAAACATAGGGAAAAATACAGTATTCATGCCCATGTACTATACTGCTAAGTTGCAAGAGTAAATGATACAAACCACATTTACAGTTACGCTAGCTGCATGATTTCTAACACATTGTAATTCTCTCCCTTTTTCAGCCCTTTCAGATTTAACACTTACTTTCTTCTGCTGGGATTGAAACTTTGTTCAGAACAAAAGAGATATAAATTTTTCCTCAGAGAGAAAAACAAAAGATGGTAAGCAAATCACACACCGCACCTTCCTAGAGCTATAAGGGTCCTGATACACAGGCAGCTTCAAGAACTAACTTCAGAGCCAACCTGCCTAGAAAGCAGCCACCTGAAAGCATTTCTGCAATTGTTGAGGATAAATGTGGGGGAAAAAAAAAGTCCTTTAAAGATAGACATAAAACATATCTGACCTTCACAGGGATAAGGCCAAGCATTTATCTAGGCAAACCCTTTAGCTAGTCCAGGGCTGAGTTTACTTTAGTCAAGTCATACACGCCACTAGCGTAGCATATAGAACTTACAATGTTGCAGACAATGCAGCAGAAGTCAAAGCTCATGACTGAAATTCAGGGCTTCAGGAGTGACTTTGGGAAACAAAGCATTCAAAGAAGCAAACAAGGACAGACTCAAGACTGAGGCAGTGGAAGAGAAGTGCTCAACAGAAGCAAATACAGGCAGCCAGGAGCATTTTCGACAATGGCACATTCTTTATTCTGAAGGACTTCAGATTTCCTTGGTTTGTGTCTGAGGATAACCACCTGTTTCTGTGCTTAGGGATATTTATACTCTATTACTATTGAAATAGCTGAGGGAAGACTCAATCTGTCAAACAAAATTTTGCAACATTCATTAATGCAAATGGTAACACTTCAGGTAGAACGTATCCTAAAGAGATCTCATTTAATAAAATCTAACCACAATGCTCAGAAACATACTCCTGCATTGTTTTAAGACTCGACTGAATAGCACACCTGAAAAAAGAAGACGGCTTCATTTGTAGACTTTTCCCATTAAAATTTAGTATTAACCCAAGTAAGGAAATGTCTTGGGGGGTGGCAGTCTGGAGGGGACAACGAAATACAACCTTATGGAAATATTTGTTGAAAACAATGTAAACAGTAAATACTTGCTTCAGATGGGCACTAATGTTGTCTATTGCAAAGGTTAGTGACTGCAGTGCCAGTCTCAAACTTCCGACAAGGTAAAAAGGCTTTTAAGTGGAGTAACAGTAGAGCTTAATGCAATTTTTCATTCCAGCTCAGCAGCGAGTGAAAGGGGATTCTGGCTGGCAAGTCATCTGGCTGTGTTGTGCATTTCCTAGCTCCTGACTGACCATAGGAAGTGGTAGAATTGAAATTTTTGAATCCTGGTCTAATACTAAAAGAAAAATAGCAAAGGTCTGGGCAAGGGAGTCTTACAGACATGAGGACTAAGACTACAACATCCTATTCAGACTATAATTCTTAAGTCAAGAATCTGGCCAGAATGAAGCAAAAGCTTTGAAAGACTGAAAACCAGCTCTGCACATATCCACTCCAAAGATGAACTTTTAACTGATTAAATATGAACCACTTCTGTTGGAGGTCCTTAATGAATAGTTCCAAACCAGAGGATTAACTTCTAAAGATAAATTGTCTTGAGGGGAAAAAGTTTCAGGGATTACATCCCTCAGTATTAAAAAGTGAAAAAGAGAGTTTAAAATGCATTTCCAGAATCATTCCACACAAACTAATGAACTCGAGCTACAGACAAAGTCTGTATACTCAACCTGTGACATCTAGTGATTAATTTATCCTTCATTAAGTAGGTACAATTTGGGTCTCTGTTTCTTGAATGTAATAGCCAGAGAATCAGGAAACTGAGAGCAAGGCAATCATTATTTAATTTTGAGTTTAAACTTTCACATATACTTTCAGTTTGTTAAGCTAATGTTATTACCTAAAACCCGGAACATGACAGTGGCTGCAAAAGTAACATTCTACCAGCAAATTATCATATGCTTCTAAGAGGAAGAGACATCCTTGAACAGACAGGGAAACTATTTTGTATGCAGTAATAAAGACAGCAACAATTGTAGTAAGGTTTATTGCAGTTCAAAAATGTCTAATTTGCTATTCCTGGACTGCTAATTGGAGACCATCGTTAGAGTGGACCGTGTAGGATAGAAAACAACTTGAAAATATTTCGAGAAGACTGAAGTGCACTCCCACCTCCAAATGGAAATGGCTGCTGCAGAGATTACAAAAGCATATCCTTATCTTTGCTAGCTATTCATACATACCATTTGACTGAAATACCAGATGAAACATTATTGCTTCCCATATGTTGCCTATAGCTAAAACAGGTAGAAGGAAAAGCTTTCCATAATTGCAAGAGCTGATGAATTTCTCTTTCAAATGACATAATGACACTTAGCAGAAAGGGGCAGCTCTTGTCATAAGCCGCTGCTGCTGAAACAATACAAACACAAGGACAAAGCAGCAGGCGTACCAATATAATATGCCCCTTTAAATATGTACCTTTTCTCCAACTGCAGCCAGCAGCAGATGCATGAGATGAACACAGCGAACATAAGGTAACTACCTCCTCTTCTAGCAATCGACATCATAAAGATTTGTGAGCCAAAGAACATGCACCTCACAGCTCCAATGAAAGATTATTCTCCCATGAAAGACAAGTAATCTTTTCAACTCGGTTCAAAACATTCCTGTTATTGACTATTCTCGTTTAAATTAATGACAGAAGTATTCTAAAGACAAAAGTACAATGTTTTCAGGTATTTCTAACGGAACCTCAGGAATTCAAACAAGCAGCTCAAATATTTATGGTAATTTGCAGCTCACACTGCTTACGGTAACTTCGGGAAAGTGCCTCTCTCTATAGGAACCAAAAATAAGACACAGCATTTGCTTCCAGCTACTGCATTTTCTTTTGCATCAGCTAATATATTATACTAACATACCAACATGTAAAAACACAGTAGAAAAATAGAAAAATAACTAGGCAACTTTTATCGCTACAGCTGCTGTTCCTGTCAGGTAGCTGCAGTACATGAACTAATCATAATACCAACAATTCCACTTTGGAAAGAAGAAAAGTATCTATTCCAGACCAGAAAAATGCATGGATAATTGCTTATTTCATGTAATGAATTCTGAAGTCAAAACATGCCATATGTAATTTTTTATTTAAATCTTGATTATTATGCATCAAAAACCAATTATTTTCCCTCATCTTGTAAAAGAATTTCAAAAATACCTCCTGGAATTGATTTTCATTGATTTTGACTACATGCAAATGCTGAGACATGCTCCCATGAAACAGTTCTCTCCATCTTAAAATTCAGAGGATCTTGACATGTTTTTTAATTCCTAAAAGTTGTCTTTATACAATAGGAAGAGAGCATCCAGGCACAGTTCTTTAAAGCAGACGAGATGGTGATACACTTTCTCCAACTGAATATTGCTCTTCTTTTCAAATATTTTTTATAACAAGAACAACATAACTTTTTCTACTGAATTTACGAACGACTTCATTAGTTGAAAGGTAAGTTACAAAGAAATGATGACCATTTACTTTGTTGCAAGCGTAACATCAAAATAGATATGACAAACAGAAAAAAGGAAACACATGCATACTATTCAGTAATACACATTATATCCATAATCTCCCTTCACGCTTGGATCTTAGCAAATAAAAATCACCTTATCTTTATTTAGATTCTCTCTCTGAAGTTGTTAAAACATGATATTTACTTTATAGTAAGTCTATATTTAAGGGTAAGAAGCTGAACAAGAATCTGGATGCGGGTTGCCTGTCCAAATAATGTTTTAAGACTCGGCAGTCTGTGTACCCACTTCTAAAGACTTCAGCTATTAAATGATCTATTGTTCTCTCTTCAGATCTTAGTTGTCACCATCAAAAAATTGTTATAAATTTATTATGGTCACCATTACACTTAAACTGCAGTAAGGATTCTTATCCATGTTAAAACAAGTAGAGAAAGACTGTACTAGTCTCCTCAATACTGCTCTTACTAAGGTTTGCCTTTAACAATTATTTTAATTATACATTTGTTCAGTTTTTACAAATTAAGGAGGATGTTTTGAAATGTTTTCTGAAATAGTACTTAAAATATTTCTTAAATAAGTTCAACAGTACAATTTAGTACACACTTGATAAACGAAGCACACTAGATAAGGAAAGTGATTATCAATAAAGCAAGATGTAAAAAAGCAAATGGTGTCCCATATCTTACATCCTAGTGAAATGACCAGTCCAAAGTAGCACAGATTTTATAGCTAAATTTTTTATATGCATTATAATAACTAGCAGCTGTAGAGAATGCTAGAAAATGGAGTAATACAAGTTGTTTTCTACGTGGTCGAGCCTTGCTCCTTACCTCTGCCTCTTCAGCTGCTACCCCATTCCCCTCTCTCCTCCTCCCACACGGTGTCTGTCTTCTCTTTTATCCGGTATCAAACTAGATCCACTGTCTCTTCCTCCTGAGCTTTTTCTCTCTCAAAAAAAAAAGTCTTACCCTCATCAGCCTAGGAGCATGCTCCAATTAACACACTATATTAATAACTCCCATCTCAGCTTTTCTTAGGGCTGGAGTTCTCCAGGACCGGTCATCTTCTCTGTGGCTGTATCACTTCCATATTTTTTACTATATCGTGCATTTATTAAGGAAGGGATAAAGAAAGAAGACTTAACATCTAAAATTTGAGGTTGCCAATATGGCTAATAAGACTATACACAGACTTTTAAAAAACATGCATATTGACACACATATACATATGCACACAGACCTATACAAGGCTCTAGATATATGTACAGAAGTAGTGCCATACTTAAGTACAGAACTTCATCACCATTATAGATCCTCTAGTGTTTGCACAAGGAAATGCTGGCACAGAAAAGACGGTGACCAGCTGCAATTCTGAAATTAAATCATGTAATCCCGTGAAGAACAGGTCTGTATAATCTAACTGTAAGAATACAGGTTGCCCTGATGGACTTAGCTACACGGCACTTTTACAGAGGATACTTTCACTGGCGTAAGAAAAATACATGTACCATGAAAACAGAGAGAACAAGATTTATTCCAATTTTTTTTTCTTCTGAGAAACTTTGCTTCAATATTCATGTAAATCCTTTGTAATTAAGGTCACCATTACAACTGCCAAGTAACTGAGTACAGTGATTTACTAAACTGGAACACATTCCACTAGTTGTGAAGACTGACTAAAACCCAAATAAAAAATCTTTCACATAAAAGTTGTAGTGAAAACTGCAGCAAACTTTCTGATTTAAGCTAACAGCTGTTATTTAATCAGCTTTTCACTACAAGAACTGCATAATGTCAGCCAGATAGCCACATGCCAAATTCCATTCCCACTGCACCTAGAATTTCAGGATTTCCTCAACATGTCAGAAACACCAAATCATTTCTTAAAATGAACTGTCACATGATAAATATAACAGAATCTAATTCAGTCTCTTCCCCATCAACTGCTGACACAAGTCATACTTGATAATTTTTTATTTCAGTCTTTGTCTTCTTTGAAAACAAACACTGAGAATACTGGAACTTTTTTTTAAAATCAATGATAACTCTAATTAAACTCCCGTCTTAATTTTCCAGACTAAATTCAGCTTGACAGACTTAAACAATAAGCTTTGTGTTGTGGACAATTTTTTTTCTGATAACATTATTACATAACTGAATTGTCGAAGAACTGTTAAGTGTCAAAGAAATATATACAGAAGACCAAAATGTGGTGAATGCACTGTTTCAAAACCAGCTAAAGTCTGCAGTTTTATCTTTTTTGAAGAGCAATATAAGGAGACACTTCTATTTACTCTTGGTTATATCTTTATATTCAACTTTTCCCTTTAATGAAAATATATAATCTTGTATCATCTACCCATAATTTGTTTAAAAGTACAGATACAAAAGAATCACTAATTAAATTGTTAGATAACTATTATAATGATTTCTCATTGTGGAAACGTATCGTCATTTCTGAGTAATGGTAACATGATAGCATCTCACAGGACTCCAGCTGATGCCAAGCCTGTTCTCATTTTCCCAGTCTCACTTACATAAATTAGCCACAGGCTCCACTGACAGTCAGAGAATCTCAAGTTTTTTATGTTTGGAAATACTCCACTTTTGTCAAATCTTTACCAGTGAGGTCATAGTAAACGAACTTATGCCAAATTGCCACGGATCTCCAGAGCGTTTGTCACAAGTTATGGATTCTTGCTATCTAAAATCACCCATCTGCTCAAAGGCAGTACGCTGAACTCTGACTCCAAACAGTTTATCGGTTACAACTTTTGAGTGCTGAAACAAAATCCAAGACCAGTCACTTTAATTACAGCCTTCACGTTAAGATAGAATGTGTGCCTGTGTTAGACACAGAGCCAACATGAATTTGGATTAGTCTGCCACTGTGGATTTTACTTTTTTAATTTAGATTCCTACTACAAATTCCAAGATAAACTGAAACTAAGAAAACTCAGCCTCACACATGGGCTAGCAACGCTCTCTGCTGAGTGACCTACTCTCAAGAAATGGTACTCAGCCCTAACTCTACTGTCTATCATTTCAGGAGTAAGAAGTTAGAAGAAGACATGAACATCAAGCCCACTAATGTTTTAAACATATATTTCACAAGCAATTCTGAAAGGATAAAACAATTTTCCATTCTCTACAGTACAGAAAGAACATGCCTACTGAAGAAAGTGGTTGTGGAGTATCATGCACACTGACTTGAAGCAAGCCTTGAAACATGATAGAATACACTTCAATGAGTTGCACTTTGGTCAGAAGCCAGCACATAATAATTTCATATCAGAGCTAGTTCTACAATAAGATTAAACGCTACTCAGCACAAAAGGCATTAACTTCTAGTTCTCACAGCAGCATAAAGACCCTTTTTATGGAGATTGCTATAAACAAGATATTTTCTTTCATTCTTCAAGGCTTCTTGCATTTTCCAAATGATCATCAAAAACATTTATTGAATCAATACATAGTCAAATAGTTGTTTACAAACCATAATGCAACATAAGTGTGCTATTCATTATTATGTGCCTACAAATGTGATTCATTGTTGTTTAACATAAGCAGCCTGCTTGCTGCTATTGCGCAAAACACGTTTTTAACTAGAGAAGCATAAAAGAAAGGGAATCAGATTTCTCCTTTCCCTTCCCTCAAATACGTGGTAAATGTTCCCTGAAGATAAACAACAAAAAAGCAAAAGGTAGCGTTAGCAACCACCTGGAATTACTTGGCTTCACATTTGGAGTCCCTTTCATCTCCCAGCAAGATTCCCTAATTGAAAATGTTTTACTCTATTTTGACACTACATACCACCCGTTATTATGAAATTTAAAATGGTGTTTTAAAATTGAGGAAATAATATGCAGGGCAGTCGCTGCAAACATGCAAAGATATTTTAATGCAAATCTATATACAACACCATATGCATAAAGTGTTTTCCATCTCTTCCTTATCTTTTGCTTTACTGTGTGCTCTCTAAATCCAGCTCATAAGTGACCCCTGCTGGTAAGACACCTTCCCTCCCTAAAGGAGCTGTATAAAAAGCTGCAACTGCATCCAGCCTTTCAGAGCAAGAAAGATTGACAGTGATTTTAATGTAATGCCAACACTGTTCTAGCTCGGCTCGGCAGGGACGCTGATCAACACTGGAGTCTCATGGTGCTGGTGAGCACACTGAAAACACCTGCAGCATGCCAGCCTTTCTTCAATAAACACCTCCAGGGAGAAGTCTGAAGAAACTTTGCTGAGTGAACAAATTAAGAGATAATTTAGCCTTCCAATACTTATAGTAGGCAGCATGAACAAAGACCAGCTGTCAGTCAGATCCTGAGCCTGGACTACTGAGTTAGTACCCAGGAAAAATTATTTCCGATATCTCCCATACCTTCTCTTGACTTTCCCTCCTTTCTCAACAGGACCACCTAAATGTTTCTCAGCAGCACAGGCAAAGGTTTTTTTAAGGACAAAACAATTTTTCAGGGTAAGATGTCAATTTAATGACTCTCACTGATCCAAAGCAGCTTTTTGTATCTGAAGAGAGCCAAGAAAAGACACTCTTCAGCTCCCGGAGAGGGAGAACTGTTCCTGTTTCTAGGCAGTGAGACCCGCAAGGCTCCAGACAACAGCAAAGATCTGAAAATTCAGAAAGCACTGCCCTCCCCTGTGCTCCTCCCTTATTTGGGGGTGAGAAGGTGTAATGAGAGGAAGGAGCTAGTTCAACATTGCATTGATGTTCTTTCTGTGAGAGCAGTGTGGTCCTTCCCTTGTCAAGCTCTCATCACCTCCTCCAGCTGACGGAAGAACATAGGTGTTCAGGCAGCAAATCCATAGTTACCTGTTACTGTTCATGTCACCCACAAGATCACCTACACAGGTATGCACACAGCTGGTATCACCCCATCACATCTAACCTGTATCTCCAAGCTCCCGTACTTCAACCCCCCATGACACCCCTCTCCTCCCTTCACAGCAACACGCTCAGTCCCTCACAAGTTCCTGCCTCTTTACTACCACTTGCCCTGCCAGCTGGGAGGGCAGCAAAAGAGGGTGGGTGCTTCTGTCAGGGCAGTATTTAGCAGACTGGCAGTCCCACCAGCATCTCTTTATTGCCAGCCAAGATGGACAGGCTGCCCTGGCATATCACTCACTTTGAAAAGCATCCTGCCCTGGACTGTATGTTGTAACATTTGCTATAGAAACTCGGTTTCTTTTAATTCTTTTAATTCTACTTGGGACCCAAAAGTTTAAAAAATTTACTGAAGAACCAGCAGATCTATTAGGAAACTACACTAATAAAGGTCTGCAGAATAACAGAAGATTGAGGAGAAAGAAGAAAGATGCACTAAAATATACAGTACTTATTCCACCTCCATCTACTACATGACTATATGTCAAGTTTTACAAAACTGTTCACTAAGGTACAAGAGGAAATACCACTGAGAAACAAGAACCAGTGTTTTGGTTCCCAACTGCAGATTTCCTTCCCCTTTCTATCCATCCTCACTCATGCTGCACCTACCTTCAAGTCCCACAGTTAATCCTTCCTCTGTACGCTAGAGAGGGTAAGGACAGAAAACAGAGGAGCATCCCTCTTCTCAGTTACTGTATTAAGTTTACCACAGATTAAGAAGTTACCCTGTGCTTGGTAAACCACAGTAACTGACCATAATCTTTCTCTTCACAAATGTGAAGTAAAAACACATCAGTTTAAATCTCTGCAACTTATTCTGCCATGCCATTGAGTTCTCTCTTCTCATACCCAGCACTATCACGGAGCCAAAAGCCAAAAAGCCCTACACAGCTTAAGCACGTCCGAGACTGGCCTTTCTCTGTGCTGAACCTGCAGAGGATTTAGCTGGCAAACTTCTCGCATCTGGAAGTTGGCGCAAACCAGGAATCTGCAGGGGCACACACCTCAGTCAGGGTGGCGTTAGCTCTCAGAAGAATGGCTTTCTGCTCTCCTCTGACCAACAGAACTCTGAACTGTTGAAGCAGAAGATGGTCCCTATGTACCTTCATTATCTTGAGTGCTGGTGAAGGAAAAACAATAAGCAAAGGAGCTACTGACTGTCAAATAACCATCCCCTCTTAGAGGGCCGTTCCTTTCAGAACCACATTAGAATTTGGACATCGATACATAGGGCTTTTCAATGAATTACAACAACACTGAAATAGTTTTGCTTTACAATCAGTGTGACCCCTCTGGGTTTGCAAGTTTTGTTACAAAAAAAGAAAAGCTAATTTGAAGCAGGGAGATAGAAGAATACAAAGCAAAAGCTAACCCACACTCCAAGCACACACAAGCAACTCAAAGCCTTGCAAGCCAACAAATAACTTTGAACTTATTATGGAAAAAAACCATAAACACATGGAGTTAAATTACAAATATTTTAATAGATAGTGCTTTGTTATCAGTTCTTGCTTAGGTTTTGCAGATATATTCTTCAGAAAGCCACTTAAGAGAAAAAGCATACTACCTGTCAGAATGCCAATAGTTTGCCAAATGCACTGCATTGCCTAACCAGCCCAGTAGAAACACAGCTTTTAATAGCAGAGTTCCACACATGGCATGTATTAAATCCATTTCCCAAAAAGAATAAGCTGTTCCAGCAAATTCACATTTTTACTGGCGCAGATGCATTTACATTGCTGTATCTACTTTTTTTTTTCCCCTTGAAGCAACTTCGCCATAAAAGACATTTTCATTCCTAGCCAAGAGACAAACTGGCAAAGCTTTCAAGTACAGACAAAGATTTCTGGCAACAATGCACTGTTCGTTTGAAATAATACATGTAATACATTAACAAAACTAGAAAAATGTTAGATACAAACTATTTATCAGTGATCAACGGAATCCTCTCAGATCTCTCATGTGGTGTGCTTTTCATTCAATATTTTTCTCAGCTCTCTGGTTACTCCTGAGCTACAGCAAAGAGCAAATTCACCTTCTGGAATAAGTACTTCTAAGGGGCTCTTGCCTTTTGTCCTACTGACTAAAAAGGCAGGGATGATGCTTACACTTTGAGGATGACAGGAGAAAATAAGCAAGTCTCTAATTTTGTAGGTGATACATTTTTGGTTCACTTTTAAGCATGAAAATTTGGACAGCAACAAAAATAAGGCTTTAAAGTTTCAGTATAAGTACTCCTGATTTTAGCACTGGAATTTTTTAAAAAACTCCAAAGTTTCACAGTTGAATCTCAAGCTCTAGAATATACATTAATATGCATGGAAATATTTCGGAAACAATTGTCTCAAAACATACCCTGAAATCTATGTTCATTATAGTGCTAGCTGAGAGTTCAAATTTCTCATCCTCAAAGAAAGATTTACTCAGGATAAAGTAACTTCATACTCTGCTGACATAATGGACCTGGAATTCAAAAACAGCGGATGCCATCACAGAACCAAAACTGAAGCTCAAGACATGTAAATTCAGTTTGACTGAATTCTGAATGTGTTGTAGTGTACTGAGTTATTCAAATACACAAAGTTATCTTTGCGCTGCATTACCCTTGTGAATGCAGTATTCTGTATCTCAAAGTCTGAAATTCAAGAGGCACGTTCAATTGCACTTTTAAATTATTCTTTCTACCTCCAATAAACACGAGTTAAAACCTCCAGCTTCAAGCTTCAGCCAATATGTTTGTATTGACTGTTTATTATTCTGGAAGAATGTACTGTTTAAAAGATGGTTACTAGCTGAGCTGAAGTAGTGCAGACTGACTACACTTCATCATTTGTCTGCCATCCATTTGGAAGATATTGAAAAAAGTGACTCAGCCTAACACAGCCTGAGGAGTTAGTAGTCAAGTTTAAGAGGCTTCAGATAAGCAAATGTGTGGGTGTAATAATGGAAATAATCACTATTCTCACAAATCTCTCTCATTCTTCAAAGAGTGAATTCTTGTTTTGAAACCTAGATGATGTTATGTTGAAACTTATGGCAATAAAATACAATCCTAGCATTTATGTCTGAAAAATTATCCCTTAAGATGGCAATGTGAAAGAGTAAATATCTGAGTGTTTAAAGGCAAAGCTGCAGAAAAAATCAGATCTCTATGCTTGAAGCTGCCACCACACATATGGGTGCCAGACAACAGGCTTACAGTGATCACGGTTTGTTTCAACACTTGGAGTTCACCCTGCACCACAGTGACACAGAACTTTCTTTTTACAGCAATGTACAAGTCTACAATTTGCTTAACTGCTTTCTACCAGATCAAGGAAACAGGGAGAGAAAAAGGTGCTGTGTTTCAATATCGATACTTGTCTTTAAAATTATATTTAATACGAACAGGTTGTGCAGATTTAACTAAACTTTTAGTCAGCAAATAACTTGCCTTTCATACTATATTGGTTTTGGTTCAGACACTGCCTCCATTATTGTAGCACTCTATCAATATGGATTTTTCCCAGTTAATAGAATTTTAAAATGTCTGTATGTATGTATCTGAAGCAAACCATACTTGCAAGCCTTAGTGCAAAAAGTCTTGAGATGAAAGAGTTGCCTCAAGCGCTGTTACTTTCCAGGCCCCCTGCCTTATACTCTATTTACAAGAAAGGAGATCAGGAATAAAAAGTGCCCACTGTCACAGCAATCATTCAACACCAACAGCAGTGAGCACTAACTAGTGTAATTCTGCATGGTAAGATCTAGACCTCTTAACAGCTGGACACTATCATCCATTATTTAGATACTAGAGCTTTTATCTGAATTTGAAGCCATAATATTACCAGAATTTCCATCTCAGGCTGGTAGAACCTGTGGACATTTTAAGAAAAAGCCAAGTGAACAAAAGCAACACAGAAGAGAAGAAAACGAGATTCAGTGCTTATTTAGTAGAACCTCCAACTCAACCTGTACTTCAACTTGAATACAGCACAGCTGAAAACCTCTGCCTATTTTAGAACAGTATCAGCAGCATCAATCTAGTCTGGCTAAGCTAAATGAAGTTAATATTTCACCCTTTTAAAAGCCTGACCATCCTGTTCCTAATGTATTTTTCCTGAGTGACAAAATTTGATTGTGTAATTTTCAGCATAACTACTGTCAAGGTTTAAATATTTCTTCCCAAGTCTCCTACATTCCATCCTAAACTAAAATTTTCTTTTCATATGTCAAAGGCAAAAAGTGCATTACAAAGTTTGTAACTCTTCATAAAATATTAACGTCTGCTTTTCCAAGAATTTTTTTCAAAGAAAATGACACTACATTCAAATTTTGTTATGTGTAAATTAATTATACCTTTGCTTATTTTTTCATACATCAAACTACTCCCCACTTTTATTATACATAAACATAAAAATTTAAAAATATTAAAACTCCCACACCCTTAATAGATCACAAACGTTAAATCCTGGCTGCTTAAAGTAAAAATTCACCTCTTCTCCCTAGAATTACCTTTTTTTTTTTTTTTTTAAGGAATTAAATAAATGGTCTCCCTGAATTCTAAAGTTATACTGATTTTCAGAAAGCTAATGCCAATTCTGCTCATATTTTATTGGCTTTTCTAAATCCATGTAGTAAGACTGTGATTTTAAGATACATGATAACCATATAAACCAGAAACTAAAACTTCAAAATGTGGATCCTAAGGAAGAAAAAACATTTCTAATTCACCCCTCAGAAGCAGCTAAAAATTACATTGTAAAAGGCACTCTCTGAGACCAAGAGAGTAGACAGGAAGATCTGACAGTCTTAATAATCAAATTTCTACCAATCAGCATAAGAGATTTGATGGAATTATTAACCACATTGCAACAATACTGCAAAAAGACACAGACTGTACAGGAATTATAGGCAAAGACAAAAGAAGCTATTTATTCGTATAATAAAGCTGAGAAAGTTTTATGCCCACAATGTAGTAGAAAACAGGACTGATTAAAGTTCTGAAGTGATAAAGAGGAAAAGAGGTGGGGAAGAGAAGCCAAAGAAATCACACAGAACAGGGTACAGGTATACTGTAAATTGAGTCTTACAGATCAGAAAGAAAAAGCTAACCAAACTTGCACTTTAAATTTAAAGAATCTAAAAACAGCTACAAAAAACCTACATTTTTTTTCCTCAATGGAGTAGAAAATGCAGAGCAAAATCAGTTACTATTTCTCCCACATACGTCTTGTAGTTTCTAAAATTAATTAGAAAAATCTGACAAGGTTAAGTCTACCAGTGGTTTTTAAACATAATGGTACAAATGCAACTTCCAGTCTGGGAGTGAAGAATCATTAGTGAACTGCCAGCTCTTAGAAACAAAGAGAAGAAGATTTGCCATTCTTCCATTTTTGGAACTGCTAACAGGACATGGAGCTTGGTTGATTAGTAGTTGACTCATTATGACATTTCTTATTACACAGAAGCATAAGAAAATAATTTTAAAAAATCACTTGCTGTCGATGAGCATTACTTGGATAATCTCTCAAGGAAGAAATATACTATCCAACACATTCCCAGTGACCTGTACTGGACAAGCTCTCCATACAAACACTGATAAAAAAAGAGGGAAGTTCAAGAGTACTAGAGCTTGCAAGACAGTTTCCTCCATTTCCAGTACTACTGACTCGCTCTGATCTTAAACAAGTTTAAGTATTTCCTCAAATTATTCAGCTGTTGAGTACATTTCTGGTGTCCCCTTGCTCTCTAGCAAAGCAAGAAGACCTATAGAGAACATGACATACAAAGAAAAATAACTTGTTAGAAAGCTGAACAGTTACATACTCCCTATCTATTTTAATATGTTAGCTTTTCATTAACTGTAGTTTTTACACACAAGTTGCACACAATATTCTGGAAAGGTGTCGTGGCTAAAGCGAAAGACATTGAAACAGTGACTACACATACAAGCACAGAAAAACTATCATTTAAAAAAAAACTGTGGAAAAACAAAGTTTAAAAAACTAATTCTGGTATAAACTTTAACTATGCAGTATATTTCGCAAAAACATCTTGAATAGATGGCCTGCAACCTGTAATATGCCACTAGATGGCAAGTTTGGACACAAATTAACTAACTTTTTTTATTCATAGCATGTTTGAAAACCACAAGGGCACAGGAAAGAACCACTCATGAAAAAAGTGTGACAAAGGAGAACAAAAGAAGAGTTCAATAAACTACTAGCCTTCTTTATAGAG
The DNA here is from genome assembly GCF_036013445.1 of Caloenas nicobarica. NCBI lineage: Eukaryota > Metazoa > Chordata > Aves > Columbiformes > Columbidae > Caloenas > Caloenas nicobarica. The sequence continues at coordinate 122,488,339 of NC_088245.1, read as the reverse complement.
CACATTTGATATTAGTCAAACAGGCTAAATGGGTTTCAGTTTTGTGTCCACATCTGCCACAAAAACAGATACTCAGTTCTTAAGAATTTGCTGCTCACAGACAGGGAAGAACTTGTTTCTTATTTGGTCACAGGCAGCAGCATTGGCTGTAGCAACCATGAGAATCCAAGATCTGAAGGAAGGCTGAGAAGGGAAGCAGCAGAGTTAGGCCTTGGGAAAGCAAACTTCAGTTTATGCAAGGAATTGATAGTTAAAATTCCTTGGAAAGCACCCACAAAGGGGGTAGGAACACACAACAGATCTGTAAGAGGATAAAGAAGCTGGTTTTGTTCAGTTTGGCAAAGAGGAGGCTAAGGAGTGACAATGATAACTACTTAAGAGAGTTGAAAGAATGACAGAACTAAATGCTTCTTAGTGCCAGACAATACAATAAAGTATCAACAGCCATAAATTGCAGTTTGAGAGATTCAGGCTGGACATCAGATAATAAATTCACTAGAATGATACAGCAGGACTGGAACGGGTTGCACCGACAGGTTGTAGCATGTACCCTTGGAGGTTTTCAAGTCGCAACCAAAGGGCACGGCTGATCTGACCTAGTGTTGGCAACAGCCCCGCTTCAAGTAGAAGGCTGGATAGAAGGACATCCAACAGTATTTTCTCCATTGTAAAGTGGAGATGGACCTAGCAGAGTCTGGCACACACAAAAGGGCAATCATTCAAGGGGAATAATAATAATAATAATAAAGCTCTCTGCATTTTGCCTAATTTTGATCAATTGGTACATCCAATCTGAGTTGCTATACGAGGGCATTGCTTAATGCACCAGTAGAAAGTTTTGGCAGTATCTTCAGAGACATAGAAAACAAATACAGATTTGAATTTACAGATACCTATTAATAGTATTCTGGTCTGTTTGTCTGGCTCTGCTACTGACTTCCCTGACACACAATGAAGTCACATATCACATATTCCCAATCAATCAATTGAGCAATTCTTATCATACCCACCTTCCAGATTAATGAACACTGTTTTGAAAAACACAATCTAACTCTAAAATATCATCTGAGTCATTCAAAAACATTCAGCTGTAATATGACACTTTGTTCATTGATTGATCCTGTGGCCAAAAGAGTATGTTACATACGATACTGCTGGAAACAAGCATCCATGGAGGAGCTTCTATAGTTGAGTTCCCCTAAAGACGTTGCTGTGCTAATGTAAGGGTGGTACAGAAAAAGAGCAGGAAATCAGACCGAGTGCTAAGAGCAAGTAGTGACAACTCTACATTGGTTGGAAACAACAACCTCAAAGAGCCTGAGTAACCTGTACTGCTTTTTAATCACCTACTGCTTCGCCCCTTCAGATCAATACAATATGGTTCTCATGTATTTGAAGCATGTTTCTAAAAAAAAGTTAAAATTACTGCTTTATATGTTCTTCACAATTCTCCATAGCAACATCCAAACGGAAAAGTCCAGAACAGTCAGATGACTATTTGAAATACAAGAAGCTATTCTGTTTCCAGGAAATACTACAACAACCTCAGGAATAAAGCTCTTTGTTGTGTAATCACATGTTCTTTCCTATTCACTCGGATCTTTCAGTTTTGGTCTGCCAAACCTCTCTCCATAATTTGGGTTTGATCTTTTGTTGTCAGCCTATACAGAACTTTCTACCTCGTTTTAACAGAAAAACAAATCCTGTCTTCTAAATCAGCTCTTCCTGTAGCTTGCCACAGCCTTGTGTTTTGATATTGCAGAAGCATGCAAACAAGCATCAAAGTTCTTAACATAGAGAAAATATATCTGAAAAGTTAACCCTGCACAATTTCCCCATGCTTAAATTCAAAACCACAACAAGCAGGTAACAAAATAGTGACAGAGTACAAATTAAACTTTTTGCTTAGCCGCAATGCATATGTAAACCTCTCCAAACAAAAATACCACATAAGAAACAAGGTGTATTTAAGTGAACACTGAATTTATCTTGTAGGGTAAATCTCAAACAACTGAAATGTAAGCAGAAGCCTTACCTCATCAGAAGAGAGAAGGTAAATAGGTGTTAACATAGGAATTTTACTTAATTCACAACTCAGGCCAAGTGATATCAGGATCTCCTTGAGAACTTCATATCTCTTGGTATTGCTTATCTTAAGCAACTTAAAATCCTCTTCAGTTTGGACATCCACAGAATTGATATCCAGTTCCAAGTGTGCCTGGCAGGATATGTGCAAAGAGAATAAAACAAATAAACAAACAAAAGGTTTGTTGGTCTTACACATTTTAACGTGGCAGAGAGAAATAAGCACAACAGTACACTACAATTTTCTCTGAAACCTACATAAAATATGCCTTCTTAATAAACTGATCTTATCCTGAAGGAGTTGTTCGAACTTGTATTTATTAATCTAAACTTCTCCTTCTGCTTTTCATGACTGCTAGCAATCTAGAGCCAACAAGAATATTGGTCATATTCTGGCCTGTACAAGAGCGGAACTACATAAAAATTGAAAGAGCTTTATCAGAGGTTGCACAAGATATGTAGAACACAGGCTGAGCAAGTCCTTACTGTGTCACATGAATTAAGTTGCAATCAATGCAGATAAAGAAATGCTTCTGTCTGAAAGAGAACTACAAACCTCAGAGCACCACGTTGTAGAGAATCACTTGTCAGGGCTCAAGCAGATGCTTAAAAGTAGAAATGAAATGCAGAAGGAAAAAAAAAAAACACAAAAGCAAAAACCAGGCTTCTTTTTTGTGTGTGTTTTTTGTTTTGTTTTGGTGGGTTTTGGTTTTTTGCTTGATCAAAAAAAAAAAAAAAAAGTGCTCCAAGATATTTCAAAGCTTCTGTACCCTACTACATGCATATTCATTTAATGAAAATCACAAGCCATTATCTTTGTTCATTTCTCCAGTTTTGCACATCTTAACGATATTCTTCATCTTTCATATATGATCTACTTTATTGAAATTCAGGGAAATATATTGAAATGGGGGGTGGGGCAGGAAACAAGAGTACAGAAAAAAGGGAAACAAGTAGTCTGTGACAGAATATTTAATGGCTGATGTCACTGTCAGTCCCCTGAAGAGAAAACAATAAGGCTTTTCAAATCCAGACTGGAAGTAATTTAAAATTACAAATGACACATTAATCCTTTTAATCTGATTTTTGAAGGTATACTGTAATGCTCTTTTTCTGGGGAAAACCTCTGCAGTATTAAGTTTTACTACAGCAGAAGGGTCAATTTAAACGGTACAGCGAAGCAGGTTTTACCATGGAACTTGCAGAAACGGAGAGCAACAGTATCTAATCAATTTTCTAGTACAAGCATACAGCACATGGGTGGCAAAGCTTCCTACATAAAGCTATAAACATGCTACTATGTATAAAAGAGTTTCCCAAAATCTAGCAGATTTAATCTGATAAACTGATAAGAGATGAAAACACTTCTAAGAAACCAGATGAATATTTCTGAATTACACAATTGCTAGAAGACTGTATGCTACCTGATACGTGAGAGTTAAATTTGTGCACTCTGGGCTCCTGAGGAAGTTCTCCTGTAACTAAAATATTGGTAAAAATAAGTATTAGAATCTTTCATAATTTTTTTTCAGCTATGTCCCCATTATACTCCTCACCTATCTAAATACTGGTAAATAAATCCTGCTCTGCTTTTCTCAGTGTGCTGCTTGAAAGCAAAGACAGAGTAAGGGAAGTGATAGAATTGTCAACAGCCATGCTAAGAAGAAAATGTTTACCTCTGCTCCTACTGAGGCAAACTCAAAATGTGCAAGTTGCCTCCAGGCTCACTTGAAGAGTTTTACTACGAAATAGCAGAAATCTCTCTAGATTTAATAGCACAGGTTACACACCCAGGTAGACGCACACTTCTGGGGCACAGACTTATTTTCTAAACTTAGTGGTACTTCTTATTAGCCTTTCTATCACTCAAAACTTTTGCCAGATATCTGTAAATATTTAAATAACCTGTAACCAACATTTACTTTTCACACAGCCATGGAAGCTTCCCCACCCATTATCCAGGAAGGCAGAGAATAATAATAACAAAAAAAGATTATGAACACTTGAACTTATCTGTTTAACTTTTTGAGGAGGTGTGGGATTTTTTTGGTTGTTAAAGTTTTTTAACAGAAATCACAATACCGTAACACTAGAGAGGCACCTATTTGATGGGATATCATTATCCTTAACTGGAATGAGTGAGATTTTGGCTCATTTTAGACTCCACCACTTCTGTCTCCCAGGTGCTCTGAGCTTTTTGTTAGGTGCAGAATGTTAAACATTTAAAAGTTTAAAGCCTGAAGGAAAATTTGGGAAACAAAAAAGCAAGTTTCCAGGAAGCCAGATTCTCTCTCCAGAGAAACCCCAGATTAAGAGTGTATATTACTGACTGAAAACATGTCAAGGTTTAGAAAACAAAAGCCAAGCTTTAGAATTTTAATTTTGCTAGTAAATAGAAAAAAAATGCATTCCAGCCGAACAAAGACTTTTTAAAAATTATAGAACAGCAAGGCAAACATTACGAACCTAACACCCATCTAGAAATTTGCCTTAATCAAAACACTGCTAAAAAAAACATAAAATCATTCACTTAATTCACAACACTAAGATAAAACCAGAATTAAACTGACAAAATGGTAACAATATTAGGAAAAAAAGAACCAACAGACTTAAATAAAGAATGGCATTTTGGTGCAGTCAGAGGCTAACCTTTATTGTCTAGCTACTTACTCAAGCAAGAATTTACAGCAGTTTTTCTAGACATGGCATGCAACAAGTACTAGAGGCTGGAGCTCTCATTCACTAGTCAGATCTCCAGAAGAGCTGGCTACCTTAACCTTAAACCTTAAGAGGAGATGTCTTTCAAGTTTCTTGCAAGGTTTATTTTACATCCTCTCTTGACTCTCCGCTTCACCATAGTTCATATTTTTGTAAGGGTGTTTCTTTTTTTTTCTTGCCAGTATAAGCTTTCACCCCAAGTCCACCAACAACTCAGCTCTTCCTGTTCCCACCTCCCAAAATCTGCAGAATGCACCGTTGTATTACTGCGCAACTAGCAGGCAGAAAAGGACAGCTCTGCTCTTGAAGATGCTTGCTTACTATGCAAATCTGCTCTCTCCTTTACCACCCACTGTGGTCTTCCATGATCTACATGTGCATGACTACACCGCGAAAACAAGGAAATGGAACAGTAGTAACATTCTCTACCATTCATTAAGCTTCCTGAGGATCAAATGAAAAACCGTTCTGCATTCAGAGCCCTTGCACCTTCACCAAGACATCCATTTATACCTCTCCTTGACAAGCATCCCCAAGAGCATGCAATGGGAACAAGGGAACTTTTTTAGCATACCACAACATCATGTAGCAATGAGTAAATTAATGCTGCTGCATACACAGTACCTGAGAAAGAATGGCTACTCCTCCACTGTCTCCATAAGTCAGATGAACAATAACTATGTCTTTATCAGTATTATTTAGTCGACTCAATGTCTTCACTTTGCTGTTATCTTCCTTCATCACTTCCTCAAAAACACAGCCACTGACCAAAAGATTTAATTTAATTTCAGTGCTGTCCATTTTAGAGACCACCAATTCATGAACAGTCTTCTTCAGTTTGTTTTTCCTCCTTATTTGTATGCCATCAAATGTAAAAGATGAAGAAAACCCTAGAATCTTCCCCCCTTTAGATAAAAACTTCATAAATTGTTTGTGGTTCTTCTCAGAAATAGGCCCCTCTGTGGCAATGATCAGCAGCAGTGAATTATCAATCCACGGATCTTTCAGAACTTGTTCCTCATGCAGCTGGTAGATGGTGTAGCTTTCTGCATCAATGCATTCCTGAAGGATTGATTTTATCTGCTCAAATTTCACTTTTGCAGATTCAGAACCAAGATAAATCAACACATTAGGGGGCTTTCCGGCAAGGTTTACTCTCTTTATTCCTCTTGCTAGACAGTCATCATTCTCTTCCAGTTTGCTATTGGAATCATCAGAAAGTTCTGGAATGTTTTCTGCAGAGGCAAATCTGACCGATTCAATAGTACTGTTTTCAAGTTGTAGGCATTCATGACAGCTGGAAAGATGCAAGTGATGATGATCTCCCGCACCTATCTCTTTGTCAGATAGACTGTTGGATTCATCTTCATGCTCACTTTCTTCCTCTAGCTTGGATTTCTGCTCTTCACTTTGTCCTGTGGACTCAGCTGCTCCTAATCCTGATTTAACAGTAGTCCCAAAAGTAGCAGCACGGGTTACTTCATCCATTTGTGGACTGCTTACACTTTGGTCTTTTACAGATGGTGCCACCTGCGCCAACTCCTTCAGAGTAGATTCCTCTAAATGGACAGCTGAAGAGTTAAAGAATAAGAAAAAGGAGTCATAAAATATTAAGAGAGCTATGATGAATATCACCACAGTAGGATTTAGATTTAATTTCTGTACAAATCATCTATAACAGCAAGAATTTCACTTGTTTGACACACCAAGAACATAACAAATTTGCACTCATAACACAAGTCATTTAGTGTAATGACTGTGTCAGCACAGTTTGACTGAGAGCACAACACTCGATATCTACAGGGCACATTTAAACAAACTAACATTTATTGGGAGCGCAAAAACATTTGCACAAAAGTAAACCATGATCACTGCTGTACACAATGCAGATGTGTTCTTAACAAAACAATAGTCTATGGGTGGGAAGGTGAGGAAGTTCTCATAAATGCATCACCTTGTCATCTTGTTATGTTGCCTGTCCCTCTGTTCCCAGCAAAGGACAAAATGAAGCAAGGGAAGCACCTTTGGAAAAATACTGGTCTCTTGAGGAGGGCAGGGTGGAAAATTGCTTGCTGCTATTTTGAAATAAACTATTTTGAAATAAACTAATAAAGGGATGATATTGGGTAAGACAGAGACATTGAACCATGTCTCTTGCATAGCTGAAGCCCGCAGATAAAAGCTTGGCACAAGTGAAAGGGAGTAAAAAATATCTGGACTACTTTCAGCCTGCAGAAAGGGAGACATACCCATAGCAAGACTAGGGAGCTAAGAATCCAAGGGAAAACTAGAAAATAGGAAGAACTGTTAAACCTTCCCCTTTCTCCCCCCAAGAAGGATAGAAATGCAAAGATAAAAAATTTCTGGTAAATACAAGTGAGAAAAGAAGGGCAAAGATAATTCTTGTCAGTAAGAAACTTGCAGATCAAACTAAAAGAGAGGAGAGAAAAAAATACTCTTGATAAGATAATCTTTTTCAGCTACTGAGCCATGAAAATATTTCAAATCAAAGTCTGCAAAATTATACTGAACCTCTCTCGACTCCCATGAAGCCAAATAAACTTACTATGTTTTTGTTTCTGATTACTCAAACAAATTCAGTAAAAAACTTGATTAACAAAATAGTCAACTGACACATAATACACCAGATCCAAGTTCAACCACCTTCTTCGCTTAGCAACACTTGCATTCCCTTGAAACTATATCCCTTTTGCCTAGTTTGGAGCAGGAATTTGAAGCAAGATTTTTTCAAATCCCAGGAGAATTTCACAGCTACCAGCCTATATGTTATTTCATCTGCAATCTCTTATCAGCCTGTTCTCCTGGAGCAAGTTCTAGCACGCACACAGTACCTGAAGCAAAGTGAGGCAGAAAACATTCTGAAAAGTAAATGAATGAGGCACTCTCTCAGCTCCCATCCCCTCCTTGCATGAATATGTTTGCAGAACAGCACCAGGAGACACTTTCACATCAGATCAATTTGTGAGCATACTCCTACCCTCTTGCACCCTAGCTAGCTGTTCTTGATTTTGTCATTCCCTGACTTCTGCCAGTGCACTGATGTACATAAAAAAACCCAACCAATCAAACAAAAAACCCCACAACCAAACACAAAAAACTCCAAACCAAACAAAAAAACCCAACCCCTTCTGTTTGGTTTGGGGTCTTTTTTGTTTTGGTTTGTTTTGGTTTTTTGGTGTGGTGGAGAGAAGGGGACATAGAAGACAGGGAAGAGGATTTTTTTGTAGCCCAAGACATTTCTTTATTTTTCTATGTGACCCATGGTTTCACCGACACAGCTGAGAAGACACAACGAGGCAGGAAGAAATGAGGCTGTTGCTGAACAGAAACAACAACAACAAAAAAGTGTGGCTGTACTCCCCAAGAACGCACTACTCTACAACACCCTACAAGCTACATATTATGGCACTTTTAGAAAAGTATTGGAAAAAAGAAGTTCCAATGTCATGCAGCAAAGGGAGGTGAAGCTTGGGCTCCCCACAGCCCAGACAAGAATTCTACTTAAGAATGGTGTTACAAGTGCAACCACAACTACTTCCTTCTCCTCGCTGTGGAATTAGCCATGAACTCCCAGCTTACCTTAGCTGAAATTATTAAACTAATGAGGACACAATGGCTCATAGTTTTGATATCATTAAAATCACTCCCTAAAGAAATAAACCACCCACCAAAAATAATTTAGCAACGACACCGCCCTTCTTCCTCGGGTTATCCCGTTCCCTTTCTAGATAGCATCTGTGAGCCTTTCTCTTGGTGATTTAAAGGATTAAGATGTTCAAGTCATGGCAATTGTTCTCAATCTATGTTCGGCTTTGAATACGCTTTTATTTCAAATCTGAAAAAAGACAACATATGCCTAAAACCTTTTGTATTTTTTCAAATAGATTAGTTAATCTAACAGACAAAACTTACAGAAACAATATTTTCTAACTTCACTTTTGTGACATTTAAATATCCATGCATTTGCAAAACGTTAAACACCATTATGGATACTCAGAGATCCCATCATACTAAGCTTAATTATCAGCAGTAGCTTATGAGGCATTAAAGAGGAGGATTTATTCCAAAAATCTTTTGAACCATTTTTCTGTTATTTCTGTTGTTGCATTTGTAAGACGTTCTATAAATAGAGAAACTCACTCAGAAAGTGGTCTAACTTTTCAAGGATCTCTGTATTTGACAGCATCCAGTATAAAATACAGTCATGCTACAGTGATGGACTGACTAGAATGACAACAGGAAGCAAACACTGTGCCAAAACAAAAGTATGGTTTTTTATGTAGGTATAAAGGCAATGTGCACAGTCCTAAAATAACCATGCAACAAACATGTTCTACCACTAAAAACAATTGGTGAAGATACTTACAAACGATCTTGTGTGGTACCATGCCGTTATCCATTTGAAGCCTGTCTTCCATGAATGCTATTCCAAGGTTACTGAAATTATCTACACTTGCTTCAGCAATTAACTTATAAGGCTCACCAGGTTTATAGGCCAACGGTGAACAATAGTCTGACCACTTCACGATCTAGAATAAAGCATATGCATGTTTTTCAGTTTGAAAAGGTTACAGAAAAATAACAAAATACCAACAGTATTATGAGTCTGCAAGATGAACTGCAAATAAAACGTGGCCTTCCTTCCCAAAGGATTCTGCTATTAAAAAGCAGCACAACAGCAGGCAGAACCAACAGAGAGACACCATCAAACCAAAACAGCAAAACTGGCAGACCCAAGGACTGGAAGTAATTTTAAATAAAATATTTTTAAAATATATTATTATAGAATACTAAATTGGCAGAATCACTTTTAAGACTAGTTTATGTGATGCCTGATGTGTTTAAAACAACTACTACATTTAACAGTATCATGAGTTAACATATTTCAACTAGAGAAGGCTTTCAGTTGATAGTTCCTTTCACACAAAAGTGCACCCTTCATGACTACAAAGGTCAATGTATGAGACTGAATACAACCACAAGAATCTACTGAGGAAGGGCTATGTAGCAAGCAATACCTGTGACAAGACTCAGTCCTGAGAGAAGTAAACAAAGCAACATCCACACTAGTGTTGAAAGCAAATATGGAATACAAATACATCTTTCCCAAAGATCAAGGCTATAAAAGCTTCAAGTAACACACAAAATGGCAGGATAGCATTATTATCACATTCTATAAGTAAAATCCTATTCATCCTTTTCCAAGACACGGCTTTCAGCACAAATTCTAAAAAGAATGCTGATAAAAAGAGCAAAAGTAAACTACTAGGGTTTAATAAAAGTACACACTATCAGAACCAACATTAACTAAGCACAGAAGATTCAAGTGGCTTATTACATCAAAAATTATGTTCTCCAGAAAAGAAGCATTATGAAAGGGATGCACTTCAGTTTATTTTCTCCAAGAAGGTTTGCTAAACCCAAACTATGCAGCTGTACCTTCTTGGAGAACAAGTTTCAAGTTTAACTATAAAAGCCAAAAGTTAGACAAAAAGCTAAAAGTGTTTTGGTTTCCTTCTGAAAGGCAGGCACATTAATAAAGATGACAAATCTGCCTACTGACTCATAATCTGAATCACTGTAGTTGGAGCATCAGTCAGAATTCACCCCACTGTCACTGGGGATGTCTGTGACCAAGTCAGCCAGAATTGCCTCAGCTAACAGCCTTGAGTGATGTCCTGGACAACACTATCACTTCCCAGATGGAAGGTATTCCCAGTTGTGTTTCATCTATTGGTAAAACATCCACAACTGGAATGGAAGTCTTCCCTTGTAGTCATAAGGCATAAAACTCTAAGGGCTTGCTGCTAACTGTCGGCAGTGTGACAAACATGGCAGATACATTTATGGTACAGGATACCAGCTTCCTTCTCTATTTTCCTCAGCATATGACCGAGCTACTCTCTGTGGTGGAGAGCAAGAGACTCAGACTGTAATTAGATATCCTTTCTTACCCAGAGAACAGGCACGAGCAGGTAACATCCACATGTCACCTGGAAGCCGTGAGGAAGATATATTGATGCTCTTGAGCTTTTTTTCATGGCATCAAGTAAAACATTAGGCATGTGAACAAGTAAAAAGTAGTTATCACTGTCTAGTGCAAATAAAGCAAATACACAAAAGAACCTCACAAAGTAAGGCTGTTGGCCAAGACATCTGACCTGTAATTCTGCTCATGGAACAATCCATTTGCTTCACAGCAGAACAAAAATCCTCAGAGAATATTTTCAAACAGGCCAACCTTTCCTGCTATGACGAGAAATCTTCATCAAAGGTCTGTCAGAATACAAAATGAAAACTGAGCTCTCAGCAAGAGATGAGAAATTATTTATAGTCCTGCTTTCTGCATCCACCTCAGTTTCAAGAGAAAACAGTCACAGATCACTGACAGCCCTACAAAGAATGGCTTTTCTGTCTAGAAATTCTCATAGGCCACAGAAGCAATTTGTTCTTATAGTCCCTGTCTATGCTGACAACTGGCTGCCAGAGGTAGCAGAATTAAAAGCACTTTGCTAGAAGTGACACATACAGAGCAGAACAAAACCCAAAATAAAACAGCAGTCCTTTTCCTCTTTAATTTTGGTATTTTGCCTAGAATATCACTTTTGAGCTTGATAAATCAAACTAGTTATTGACATCTACATTAGAATGCAAACATTTTCCATTCTAAAGAAAATGCAAACAAAACCAACAAGATCTAAAAACTCCGCTGAACAATAAACCCCAAAAGAACAACAAACTATATCTTCAACCCAGATATTTTTGTGGACCTCTCTGCTACCAAAAAAAAAAAAAAAAAAGTAAAAAAAAAAAAATTCCCTTAGCCTTCTGCCTGAGTAGGCCCAGCGCTCCCCAGGTGCACTCTGAAAACGTACAGAGCACAGCAGGTATCTTACCCATTTTACCTCCTAGAAGTAGGGCCCACTTGGATGGATTCCATAGTTTTACATCAAAGGCAATAAAAATATTTACAAACCAGCTAATGTGGCTACTTCCTCTGTGCTCCAAGGAAACAGGAGACCAGTAGAAGCAGGGTCAGAAGACTTCAGCAGCAAAGGTCTGAGAGTTCTCAACAAGCTTTCAGCACCTCCAGTCCTCACACTCTAAGCTTCATGGAGATAATGACTTTGCCTGATGCAGCACTGCAGGTGGACGTCATTCCTCTACAGGGCAAGGACTAACACGCTCCAAAAGCATGCTCTGTTCCAGAATTGAGAGGCCTCCATGGAGGGTGAAGGTACTAAAAATTTGATTGCAGGCACAAATTTGGAATTGTGCCCATTCCCACTTTGTCATTCTGTTCCTGCACTCCAGTTAGATAAGTCTATTTACCAACCATTCTGCTCTCAATGTTCACTCCAGCAGAGGACTCCTGGATCATCTCCCCGAACAAGTGGCCTGGAAAAGATATGTTTCTCATCCAGGGAAATTGGCAGGCCACAAGCACCTGTGTATGTAATAGGCTTCCTTTAACTCCAAAAAGGAGCTTGAAACCTGATGCCAAAGCAAGGATGACAGATGGCCCTTTAGAGTGCTAGGCAGGAGCCATTCAGGAAGACACCTTATTGACTGCCTGCAGGTGGTGGTTCCACCTTGTGGCACAGCCTTCTTAATGGGACAGATCTGTCGATTTTACGGTACCCTAGTGATCAGGCCAGAGGTTTTATTACTGCCTGCCCAGCAATATCCTGGCATGCACATCTTGCCATTTCTCCTCCTTCCAGTAGGCAACAAGGTTCATTCTGTCCTCTTCACCACAGAGAGGACACAGCACCCACAACAACTGACTGCCTTAGGAAGGAACTAGGACAACCTGAATGGCTTGGAAGATTTTTCCTCCCTGCAAGGTAAGTTTATCTTTTGCTTCGGGTTACAACTTTTCTCCTTCTTCTGACCTGCATCCAAGATGAGACAGCTAGGCAGCAAATGTTCCTCATGTGAGGAAAAAGTTATAAAACCAACAAAATTTAGAGAGGAGAGAGAGACATTATCTCAAGTTCATAGTCAGTTTTGATAGGGTCTGGATACTATTTTTATGCATGATCTGTTTAGAGATGCTATGTATTCAGCAACTCGAGTTTTAGAACATCATCTAAATCCCCATTTTCACACTTTCAATACAGTAGTGGAGAAGACACTTTTCAGATTTCTAAGTGTCTAGGACACAAACATTTCTTAAGTATGCATGCCATAAGGATTTCAGTAGTAGTTTAATTTGTATCTTTAGATGCCTCAAAAACATTTTGTAAGTACTACACATGAAAAGGCAAACACAATTTACAAAATTCCAACCAAGAAATATTGCCACTTCCCCACTGCATTTTATAGAAAAGCAAAGAGGTTAAAAGCTCTGTTTTGGCCTTACTTCTGCAGACTGAAAAAATTATCCAAATGTATAAAACTTTAACTTGTACTTATAAATCACAATGAAAGGAAGCTTCCAAGGGAGACTTCTATTTCAATTACAACTTTTCACAACCACTTCGTTGGAAGCTTGAAGAACGTTTCAGAAATCTTAATGTATGCTTGGTTTGTATATTCTTACTGAGGCATATGTTTCAGCTAGTGTCAGACACAGGATACTGAGCTAAATGGACTTCTCATCTGCCTCAGTCTGACAGCTATCCAGCGTTTTTTTCCTGTTCAGCATATCCAACCAGACATGCCTTAATCAAACTCACAATGGAATTCTACAGTTCCCATCCACAGCCAGAGAATCGTGCTACTAAAAAGAATCCCAGTAAAATGTCTATAGGTCTACTTGAAGCATAAAATAGAACTAGAGCATTAACAGTGATTCATTTTAATGAAGATATTACCTTTTTATTCCAAATAACATTATAAAAATACAAAATCTATCCACCATTGATTTTTTTTCTGTCAAGTGTTTTAGGTTTATACCTACCAAATGAACTAGCCGTACTACTTTCTGTGCAAGAAAAAAGGGAACTACTTACCTCTTTTGAAGAGCCAGGTGCTTTCTGCAAGTTATCTGTCTGAGCTGAAATGCTTTCTGTCACAAAAGCTATATGTTCCGCTTTAAGTAACTTATCAGGATATATAAAAGGAGAAACGAGAAGCAGACTCCATCTGTTTAAGTCATCAAGAAACTAAAAGAGACAGAAAATAAAGATAAGTCTGTACAGCAAGCATCTGATTTAATAATTCATTTTTAAGTTATGCCCAGCCTAAATTCAAATCTGACCCTTCAGCCTTATGTGAAGGGTCTCTACCATTTCACACTCCCCATGAGGAAAAAAAGGGGTAAAGGCCTGAACCATTAAGGAGGGACACATCAAAAGTAAAACTAACGGCAACAACCCAAGCTTTTAAGCCATTCATACTCCAGCTTTCAGCTTTACAGGAAGAATGCACAAGTGAGTTGGCCACAAGACCACTGGGCCATTGGCACTGTGACTTGTGGGCCATTTGCAACTGGCAACATCCCTCATTCGAACCAATCCTCCTCTCCCATTCACACTCCACTTCCCCCTGCCTCTTCCTTCCTTCCCTCTTCTGCCCTGACTACACAAACCCCTGGCTCATCTGCCTCAGTTCTGGTGGCTGACGGGCACTGTCTGCTACTGGGCAAGCACTGAGAAAGCAGCCACAACACCCAGCCTGGCTGGCCAGTCACTACAGCCCCTCTAACTGGACAGTAGTCCAGGCGGCATTCATTCTAGTTGGGTAACAATCCTCCAGGAAACATACAGCCCCGCTTCAAAGTCATATATGTTGTCTCTACACTCATCTGTCAAAAGACCAACCAAGCTGTGAACCACAAGTAACCCAAAAGTGATATATTACACAGGTCTAATTTTTAGACCTAATTTACAAAGTTTCAGGATTTCCTTTGTATGACAGTTATATTTTGTGGACATGTACAACCCATGGACAAATTCTTTAAAAAGTGATTTGAAAAATATTTTAAAATTATCTGAAATAAAAGGAGAGAGTAATCTTTTTTTTTTAAATATATCAAGTCTTCATGCATTTGCACTGAAATTACTCGTACAGTATGTAAATCTAAGTTTAAAGTTGAAATAAATCAAACTTAATTTGTCCATAAGGCAGCCTATACACTTAGCAGACTATTGGACAAACGTTTCCTACATTAAATTATAAAAACAGTTTCCTCACTTGTCCTCACAAATGAGCAAATAAAGCTCAATAGCCAGAATCAGTAGAACGAAGAACAGTTTTAAGAACCTCAAAGATCCTAAATAAATAATCTGTTCCCATACAATATTATTCCAATTTTTATGTAGTTATTTCTCCAGCATATTGCATTGAACTTCATTTTTCTGACATATTTTAAAAGTTGCAAACATTAGATACTTTTTCTACTACTATACTAGAAACACATGCTTTGCACACCATCTGTAATTTTATGTGGAATCATAAGAGAATTTCCCTACAGCACACTAAATGTGGACATCACATCTAAAGTGAAACTGCACAATATTAAGTCTATGGGAGTGCCTTGCCAATCCAACTCTCTTTACTAAGCACAGAAGCTGCAAGAGTAAACTTTGCTGCTTTCCACAGGAAAGTGAACTGAACTCATGAAGCTTTATATTATCTTAAGCATCCAGTTTGACTAAAGAGCAAACAAAAAATAACTTTACAGGTTACGATTTATTACTTGCTGGTATCTTATCTGAAGGAAGTTACTGACTACTGTCCAGAGGCAGTTATACCTATCTGGAAAGCAAAGTAGATCAGCTAGCTTCCTAGAAGCCAAAAAAGCATGCTAGTTTACTTTTTTGTCTTCACAGATGATGTAGAGAGCTCCACAGTGATGCTGCCTCTATCTTTAATACAGCCAGGTCCAGAGCCTTTATATGCCACATTACTGAGGTGCAGCATGGCAGGCATCTTCCACAGGAATTCTCAGAGGCAAATGGAACTAGTAACTTCCAATACATATTTTTTAGAGACAAATACATTTTTAATAAGCGCATTGACTTTACACCAAACTTCAAGTCAAACCACAGTTCCCTAGAGGGCTTCCCAACTCCCAAAAAACACAAACTGACAAGCTTTGTCAGTCTGCACGAGTAAAATTGCAGACAGAAAAAAATGTGCTTACTTGTGCAAGGACCCAGAAGAAGCTATTTCAGAAATGGCAGAAGTGGAGCAAAGAACAGCACAAATTAGTTGAAATATGATTCACAAAACAATAATCCAGGGTAATTTAGGCAAAACTCCTCTAAACACGGACAATTATTTGTTTTTTCTTTTAAGAGTTTTATTGAAATGTGAACTAAGTATTTAGCTTTCCTGTGAGAGATTCTGAGATTGTCATCATCACTTTTAAGTATGAAGTAATCTGCTCATTAGATAGCAAAAAGATTATTTCTTAAACAAACTCCATTAGCATTTGTGATCTTTTCACTGCACTGAAAACATCCTCTTTACCCGCTCAACTGATGAAAAGCTTCTCTGTTTCTTGAAGAGTAGCACTTAGCCAACGACATCCTTCATAAATACATTTCAGTAACACCCATTTAAGTAAAATGTGTTACAACTGAAATAATTTCCACAAACATGCATATAAACATCAGCAAAAAGGAGAGATCAAAAATATTCTTATCCACAACAATTCTGGTGTTTAGTGACAAGTTTAGATAAATCAAACATTAACTAATTCAGATGACTGGGTGGGGGGATGCCAGAGAAGTTCCACTTCTAAACCTGAAAGTCAGAAGCAAGCTTACTCTCAGCTTTACTTCAGGAGGTGGCAAGTGAAGCTTGTTGAGGCACAGTATTTTTCCAGTCATGGGCTACCGCATCCTCACCCCACCCTCCTCTCTCACTGTCCATTTGCGCAAAAGCAATTTTCACAGATCATGGTTTTTCTGTCATTTTCCTCACTTGAAACAACGTTTTGTGTCGGGAGGAGCACACAGTTCTCGATTCAGACTCCATGACAGATTCAGCTAAATTCTAAGTCTCTGACACAAATCTTGAACGCACAAACACTGCCAATATTTTTAGACTAAAGCCTTTTAGGTGCTAAAAGTATGTCACTAATATGGAAATACTAACAAGTTCTCCTAAGTGCTCCTATTGCCATAGCTGTACTTGCCCAGCTGTGCTTTACACACATACAGTAAAAAACACTCCTCAGCCCACTCCTTAAGCCAACAATCTGCAGTAGTGAAGACAGGTAACTACAACTCTACTACGATTTTCTACCAAGGCAGTTACCTGGGTCTTACCTAAGCCCTACCCTTGACAAGCAGGGCTGTGACAGGCCTGGGACGCTACACCAGCTGTTTCTTAGTCACGAGTCCCGACCCGCCACTGGCACACAGGCCGTCACGCACCCAAAGGGAAAGCGCGGCCCCGAGCCCCGCAACCGCTGCTCCCCGTTCCCTCCGGCCTCCGCCCCCTCAGCCCGCGACCGCCGCCGGGGAAGGCGCCGTGTGGCCCCCGCTCCCTCCCCTGCCCTCCCGCCGCGGGGGGCGCGACCGGACAGCGCGGGGGAAGGGGCGGCCGCGCGTCGCCGCCGGCGCTCGGCGCGGAAGGCGGCGGCACGTTGCCACGGTAACACGGGAGGCCGCTCCCGGCCAAGCTGCTTCCCCGCCCGCGCGGGCCCGGGCACCGCCGGGCGCAGCCGCCTTGCCAGGCCTCAGCACTCGGGGCGGTACCTGCGTCTCGTCCGTGAAAAAGACTTTGTTCCCTATCCTGAGGCAGACTCGCTCCTCGGGCGGCACCTGCCTGCGCGGCTGCCGAGCCGGGGGCGCCGGGGGCCCGGCGCAGCAGCAGAAGGTGAAGGAGCAGCGGGAGCGGTGCAGGCGGCGCACGGTGCGGCGGATGAGCGCGGCCGAGCGAGGCCCCCAGCGCGCCCATAGGTAGAGGTAGCAGAGCGTGATCAGCATGGCGCGCGCGCCCCACCTCCCCCCGCCCCCGCCACGCCCCCCCCCCCCCACCGCCCGCCCGGCCTCCCCAACGGCCAGCAACGGCCCGGCGGCCGCGGGGCGGAGACCCCGCCCCTCCCCGCCCCGCACCAAAGAGAAAGGGGCCTGCCGGTTGGGCGAGCCGGCCGGCCGCTCTGATTGGCTGGCGGCCTCGCGCGCTCGGCGCCTCGCCCCTTTCAAACGCCGGCGGGGGTGCCTCGCGCCCGGCCCAGGCGGTCGCGGTGTGGCGGGAGCAGCGCCTGCTGCTGCAGAAAATACGGAACTCCTCTTTGAGATGACGTGTGGAGATGACCAAAAATCATTTGAAACGGCCAACCTGCGGACTTGTCTCTTCATGCCCTGTTAGTTGTCCCCTGGCTCTGGCGTGAGGGGCAGTGAGGAGGAGTAGTCTGTGTCCTCCCACCCTGGGCACCGTGATCTGGGTTCTCAGAGCATCCAGCAGCTTCTGCTTACCACAGCCAACGCCATCCTGGTAGACAGTGGTTTGAATGAATGCAGCAGTTTGGTGTCGTGATCGGGAGTGGTGGGACCTGCCCTTCAGCTCTTTATGTCACACACGGTGACACATCTACGGCATGGGTGCACCACAGAGAACTGAGGTCATGTTCCCGCTGTAGAGACACATTTGCTGTCCCATCAGATGCGTTTGCCCTTGCTGCTATGGGTCACCAAAAAGTACCAAATAAGCAAAACAGGGAGAGCCAAAGTATTCGTCGCTTGTTTCCATGCAGCAACAGGGAAGGATCTCCCTCAGAAATGGCTCCACACTTGCACCTGACTTTATTTCAGGGTCCATGGTATCCTGGAGGAGCAGCATCCTCTCCAACATAGGACCAGTTGCCAGGTCCCACACTGATTCCAGGGTAGCCATGAGAGGGCAAAGCAGGCACAAGCAGATCAATTTTATTTCAGTCGATTTGCTGGATTCACAGAACAAGAAAGATGAAGTCAGGGCTCAGCAGGGCTGGTCGTTGAAGCTAGAGTGAAGAGCAGCCTGTTGGGGAGTAAAACCATAGGATTCACATGTGCCACATGTGCTGCAGACACAAATTGCTGCTACAGAAGACGCAACAGAGGTAACAAGGTATCCTTTACACCCCTGGTACATCTGTGCACTAAAGTGGTTAAATAATTTCTATACTTTATATGGAAGGTAGTCACAACATTGAGCTCTGGGAAAAGAACACATATATAAGCCTGATCCTAGCAGATGTTCAGTGGGTGAATGAAAATAGAAGAAAAAAAATGCAACAGGAAAAATGCAAGAAGGGTACAAGGCAGTTGTCAGAGGATGTAGGGAGGCAACTAGGAAAGCTAAGGCCTCCTTAGAATTAAACCTGGCAAGAGGGGTCAAGGACAACAGAAAGAGCTTCTTCAAATGCATGGCAGATAAAACTAACACCAGAGGCAATGTAGGCCCACTGATGAATGGGATGAGTGCCCTGGTGACAGAAGATACAGAGAAGGCAGAGTTACTGAATGCCTTCTTTGTCTCTGTCTACTCTGCCAGTGGCTGTCCTGAGGAGCCCCGTACCCCTGAGGCCCCAGAGGAAGGCAGGGCAATGGAGGAGTTTGCCTCGGTTGATGAGGACTGGGTTAGGGAGCAAATAAGCAATTTGGACATCCATAAATCCATGGGTCCAGATGGGGTGCACCCGCAGGTGCTGAGGGAGCTGGCTGAGATTGTTGCTAGGCCACTCTCCATCATTTTTGCTAAGTCGTGGCAAACGGGAGAGGTGCCTGAGGACTGGAGGAAAACAAATGTCACTCCAGTCTTCAAAAGGGGCAAGAAGGAGAACCCGGGTAACTATAGATTGGTCAGCCTCACCTCCATCCCTGGGAAGGTGATGGAACACCTTATCCTTGGTGCCATCTCAAGGCATATCAAGGATAAGAGGGTCATTAGGGGCAGTCAACATGGCTTCACCAAGGGGAAGTCATGCTTGACCAACCTCATAGCCTTTTGTGAGGACATAACCAGGTGGCTAGATGATGGCAAAGCAGTGGTGTGGTCTATCTTGATTTCGGTAAAGCATTTGACACCGTCTCCCACAGCATCCTCACAGCTAAACTGAGGAAGTGTGGACTGGATGATCAGGTAGTGAGGTGGACTGGGAACTGGCTGAAGGAAAGAAGCCAGAGAGTCGTGGTCAATGGGGCAGGGTCTAGTTGGAGGCCTGTATCTAGTG
This sequence comes from Caloenas nicobarica, assembly GCF_036013445.1. Classification (NCBI taxonomy): domain Eukaryota; kingdom Metazoa; phylum Chordata; class Aves; order Columbiformes; family Columbidae; genus Caloenas; species Caloenas nicobarica. The sequence goes on along the minus strand of NC_088245.1, from coordinate 122,468,400 downwards.
GAGTCCCTCAATATATTCATCGACAACTTGGATGAGGGAACAGAGTGCACTATCAGCAAGTTTGCTGATGACACCAAGCTGGGAGGAGTGGCTGCCACGCCAGAAGGCTGTCAGCGCCAGTGGCTGACACGCCAGTGAGACCTGGACAGGCTGGAGAACTGGGCAGGGAAAAATTTAATGAAATATAACAAGGGCAAGTGTAGAGTCTTGCATCTGGACAGGAACAACCCCAGGTTCCACTATAAGCTGGAGAGCAACCAGTTGGAGAGCAGTGTAGGGGAAAGGGACCTGGGGGTCCTGGTGGACAGCAGGATGACCATGAGCCAGCACTGTGCCCTTGTGGCCAGGAAGGCCAATGGCGTCCTGGGGTGTATTAGAAGGGGCGTGGTTAGTAGGTCAAGAGAGGTTCTCCTTCCCCTCTACTCTGCCCTGGTGAGACCGCGTCTGGAATATTGTGTCCAGGTCTGGGCCCCTCAGTTCAAGAAGGACAGGGAACTGCTGGAGAGAGTCCAGCGCAGGGCCACAAAGATGATGAAGGGAGTGGAGCATCTCCCTTATGAGGAAAGGCTGAGGGAGCTGGGTCTCTTTCGCCTGGAGAACAGGAGACTGAGGAGTGACCTCATTAATGTTTATAAATATATAAAGGGTGAGTGTCATGAGGATGGAGCCAGGCTCTTCTCGGTGACAACCAATGAAAGGACAAGGGGCAATGGGTATAAACTGGAAGACAGGAAGTTCCATTTAAATTTGAGAAGAAACTTCTTCATGGTGAGGGTGACGGAACACTGGAACAGGCTGCCCAGGGAGGTTGTGGAGTCTCCTTGTCTGGAGACATTCAAAACCCGCCTGGACGCCTTCCTGTGTAACCTCATTTGGGTGTTCCTGCTCAAGCAGAGGGATTGGACGAGATGATCTTTCAAGGTCCCTTCCAATCACTAACATTCTGTGATTCTGTGAAGAAAGAAGCCAATACCAACATTGAAGTTGCAGCTGACTGATACACGATAATCATTTCCTGAACAGGGCGTGAAGCCACATTGTGTTTTATTATTGGAACTCAAGGACTTGTGTGTGCTTGGAAATTTACTAAAATAGCTGTTCTAAAAGTACAATTTCCTAAATGGAACCCCAGCAACAACATGCTGGCACTATAGATAAACAAGGAACAAACTGGCCTTGCACATTTTGGAGCAGGCATCAATACAAAAAAACCACCACCAGTACTATGACAGACATTTTTACTTCTTTAAATCTGCACACACAGCAGAAGCTTATCCAAAATGGTAGGAATCACTGACATAATTTTGATTTCTACAATGCGTGGCACAAACAGGTGACAATATCCGTTGGAGGTTCAAATAATCTAAATAATTCTCCACCTCAACCTTAAGAAATACCAGCCTTGTGCTTCTGCTATACCCTGTGCGTATTCTACACAGAGAGGAACAAAATCTCCAGTGGTCCTAACTTGGCATTACACACTGTTCCTTTATGTGACTTTTATCTTATGCAGGAAGTCAAAATCCTTATCCAGGCACATCAAAAGAAAGAAAACAAGCAAAGTATGCAACCTCAAAAGAAAGCTCTCAGCTTTGGAGTTCACTTTCTCTGTGATAGTTCAACAGTGCATGTATTGCTGACCTTCAGAGCACACCACAAACACAACTGTTTATATAACCTTTGCACAATGAGGAACATGCTCTGCTTAATTCTGTATTGGCATCAAATGCAGTCAACTATATTATGATCCTTTTTGTTTTTAAGGTTCCCTTACCCTGGAAATGTTTATAAATGAGAAAACTGAATCAAAACTTCATGATGCAACAGAATATAAAGCAGAACAATATACAGGCAAAAACAGTCACCATCTTAAGACAAGTTTCTACATATCTTGGCACATTCTCAACTGGAATAATTCAAGGCCATAAATTTGCTGTAGGTTTTCTGGTTTCTATTATAGTGTAGCTTACACCTAATCATGACAAGCTCTGATGAAAAGATTACAAATTTTAGGTTGGGAAACATTATTTTTTTTATTATCATGAAGCCAAGGCCTTGTATGCACCAGGAAATTTATTAAAATAGGTATTCTAAAATAGCTGTGTCAATCAGTTCCTCCTTATAGGAGGATGGAAGGAAGTCTTGGAAAGGAACAGTCAGTAATATTAGCCCTCAGACTTCCCAGAACCGTTGGGTACTTATCATAGAGAAAAGATTACAGAAACATGTAGTGAGATGATGAACACACACACGCAGAGACATGAAATTGTTTAAAGAGAATTTGAAAAACCCTGAAGAAAGTGAATATGCTAAATTTTGAATTTCTGCCCGCAAGCTTGGAGATTCCTGCTCCCCCTCGCAATGGGAGAGAAAGGCCAGCTTCAGTCTAGGGGGGTAGATCTCTCTCCCTTAGCTCTTTGGACAGTCCATGTGGGAAGGGTCCCAAAAGAGGCCGCTCAGAACTGGGAGCCAACTCTACCATGTAATCTGAGATGGGTGTCTCTTTTTGACTTTAACGCAATATTATGAGACTGGCCTTGCTGTGCTTTGTGAATGGCTTGGTTTCCTCCTCACTCTATTCCCTAAAAGCTTTTCCAGCCATTTCTCTTTGAGGAGCTTTGCACGCTATTAGAGGCTACAAATGCCTATGTCATGTTGTTTAATACTAGATATTATTCAAAACTATAAATGCTGCAGGGCTATCCTGTTTCCTTGACTATACCAATTTATATTGAGCACTCTTGCAGATGCACAAGTGCTTTCATGAGAAAACTGAGTAAAACAGACTTCCAACAAAGATAAAAAACCTCTTCCAATTAACACAGAATAATTAGCTTATGGCTTATCTCTCTGTAAAAGTCAGAGTCAAGTCTGTCAAAGTTATTCTCAGGTAGTATCACAAGTCTGAAAAATACTCCTGGTTTCTGGGAAAAGCGGATGAGCATCTCTAACAGATTCAGTGTTTTCTGATCCTGTGAAGTGTTCTTCACCAAATACAGCACATTGTATAAAAATTAAGTGTATTGTAAAAAGAAATATAGTTCTTAAAATTAGACAGCTATGACTGGACTAACTGCTGCCTTTACTTTTTGGGGGGTTGTTTTTGTTGGTTTGTTGTTTTTCTGTGGTTTTGGTTTTGTTTTTTAGAAACTAGAGACCATACACTGTTACAGCTGCTATTATTTTACTGGAATAAATAATTTTCCACAGATCTGCAACCTGAATATAGCTACAGATTTCCATTAAAATACCAGTTAAAGTTGTGTGCTTCAATTAATTAGTACAATAATGTAATATTAACTTACATTTTTTCTACAGTGTTATTATATTAGATTACATTATTGCTTCCTTAACAAAAATATATTTTCAAAAATTTTGTAATACATTTAGTCTTGCAAGGCTTTATCAACAGATGTATTTTATGGTAACTTTTCATCTTCGGGAGAACTCTACTTCACTACTTTAGGCTTAGGTCCTTCACTAATACCCATGTTGGCAAATTCTATCCAGAGTTATAAACCAATTATCCTCACATATGGATCTGATTGCAAGATCAGAACCATATACATCTATTGTGTAATGCACACTTCCCCTTCAACTATCAAATTAAATTAGGTCTAAATAAAACTAAGCTGATGAAATTATATATGTGTGTTTAAAACTGTAATTCAGCAAGGTATCTAATTACAATTTAGGTTACTTAAGAAGTTTGCCATTTTTTCTCAGGACCCATGCTGCTATTTAATATATACTTCGTTATTTTAATATTATTCACTATATTCTTCATTCTAATAATTGCGTTGATTTTGATACATAAATGTTTCAAAGTTGTTAGACTGTGCCTATATTTTCTTGAGACTGTGCACATATTTTCTTATCTGAGATACAGTATTATTTACTTAGTTACAAATTTACAAATATTACACAGCATTTAAACATGGGAGGGAGTAGATTTAGACTGTGAATCTTCTATTGCATATTGTCAGCGCTTCCCAGAAGAGCATTTAATGGCTTTGGCCTTTCAGTTTAAACCATGTCTATTCGTCACAGCAAGGAAGGATGTTCTAAACAACAGGAAAAATTAATATAAGAACTGGAGCTCAACAAATTTAAGCCTGGAAACTGTTACTGAAAACCACTTCAAAAATATAAGAACCGCTGTTACACTATTATTTTTGCCAGCCCTGGAAGCCCCAGGTTGCTAACACAATCATCAATGCATCAATGTAGGAAAATCTGCTCTTAGCTCCACCCTGTTGGAAGAAACATTTAATTTTAAGCAAAATCAGCCTAACGCACAAAACCCCACCTGTGCAAAGGTATACAATGTCTTCTAATACAGAACAATTTCAAAGGGAAAGGGACGTCTCTCAAGGGAATATATCTGGCAGTCTTTATCTGTGAGCCCTGCCGCTTCTTGCTGACTGGACGCTTGCTACCTCAGGCTGGATCAGAACTTGGAAAAGAGCCACAAGGTTTACCTTGGAAGGATCTGACTCCCACAGAGAATTTTCAGTGTCCTCTCCAACTGACTGTTTGGATGGTTTCTTCAGCTAAGTCCACTAGAAGGGACCTCATTCATACTAAATAATCAATGGACATTCCATGTTCAGTAAACTGAATTGTTTTTCTCTCTCTGGGAAGAAAGTTCACAGTAGAAACCAATTATATTGGGGAGCTGAATCTGTTCCCTTTGATGTCAATGTGTAAACAGCACTGATGGAAAGATAATTCAGGTTTTGGTTCTTATAAACCTCATACATTTCTGCAGTAGCTAGGAAATGAAGGAAACGAAATGTAGCAATGTATCACAACAATGAAAATCAGATAACGTCATCCATCAGGTAATAAATTGTTCTTTTACAGTGAAACGGGCTGAGGAATGCATGCTACAAATGAAAACAGTGGCTTAAAGCATATATTGCATACTTCGAATTAAAAGATTCCTCAAAGCAATGGCAGTCATAACCGTATTCCTTGATAGACAAAGTAATCTTTCTTGGCGTAAGGTTTCTTCTCCATCCATCAAATAGCAATCGAATTAAAGGAACATCCCTAAAGTCTTGAGGAGGTCACTAGGCCTGTCTTCTAAATCCTCCCACCTTCACAGATTTTTGGTATCTTTTTCTCTTTTAAAGTTAGGACATGGAAAACACTTCAGTAATTTAAAAAAAAAAAAAATTAAAATTCCCTTTGAGTCTCTGTTGCACTTTTTTAGGACAGGATGTTGACAAGTTTCCCCAAAATATGCAAAAAGAGTATTTATATCATTTAAAGCAAATATAGAGTACGTGAAACAATGACAGAAAGATAAAAGGTATGGATTATTTTCCATGTGATTTGCTAACTAAACAAAAAGCCTCTGTTGCCCTAGCAGCGCTGACCCCAGGACAGCCTGCCAGCCCGAGAGCCCTATCTTTGAACTGTAGTCAAAAGAAATCTCATTAAGGACGGTCCTCTCCTTTCACCTGAGGCCGTGTTTGTTTTCGGTAAGTATTCTTCGGGAGCTGAGTTAAAGGAGGGGCTCAAAGGCGACGGCAAGCGCCCAGCCCGCCACAGCCTTGAGACCCCCAAACGCCATGGAGGCCGCAGCTCCGGGTCTCCCGCTCCGGGCCCCAGCGGGTCCCACCGCCCAGCGCTCCCGGCGGCAGCGGCGGCCGCCCCGGCACAGGGAGCGCCCGCAGAGGTAAGCGAGGCAGGCGCGGGGGGGCTTCCTTCGGCAGCCTTCCTTTCGAAGCTCCGGCTCAGTTATCATTTCAATGCAACCATTTCAGCATTGCACAGACAACGGAGAACAATTTCCGACTTCAGAAGTAAAAAGGCAAAAGGTGTTTCTGAAAGCGTTTCACTTGGAACGGGTGTTTTCATTTATTTTGCCAATGTATTATCCTTTTCAGTCAAATATTTCAGAACTTACTTATAAATGGAAGTAAATGAAAACTAAGGTTGCAATAACTGATTTATTACTTTAAAAGTTTATTTACCTTTCCTATCTGAAAGCACTTTTCCATTTCCTGAACTGTGTGGACCTGTGTCACAGCAGCAGAGATGGAAAGTGCCCTGTTTCCCAAAAATAAGACAGTCTTATATTAACTTTTGCTCCAAAAGATGTCTTTTTTTTTTAACATGTATAGCTGCCTAGACACTATTTAAATGGACTTTTTTATTTTTAAAATGAACGGTTACTAGGGCTTATTTTTGGAGTAGGGCTTATATTTTGAGCATACTAAAAATCCTAAAAAATCATGCCAGGGCTTATTTTCAGGGTAGGTCTTATTTTTGGGGAAACAGGGTACTGTTAAAAAGAGCATCTGTAATGCAGGCCCCCTGCCACCAGACAAAAGGCAGATGTAGCATGCAGCACTGCATATGCTCTCTTCAGCTAGTTAGATCAAATTGCCCATGTCAGTTTAATGCTGGAGTTGCTTACTCAATAAATAACCAGCCACTCAATGATGACATGGAATCTGTATTTAGACATACTGTCAGAGGGGGAGGGTTACTTTTTATTTTGTAGCAGTGCTGTATTAAAAGAAAAAAAAAATCAGTATTAATTACATCATCATTTGGAGTTCAATGCAGTCACTTTGAGTTGTGCAATCTTAAAGGGAAATTACACCCTAGTTAAAAATGTGCAAGTGATTGTCTAATTTTTTTAATCAGATTGTGGACAGAAGACAGACTAATATTGCCATAGAAATCAGACTTACCAAATCAAAATGTGTTGAAAGGAAAAAAAATAATTGTATTTCAAAAGATACCAGAAGACTCTAACAAACGGAGCTGTACTGTACACATATTACCACAAGGAATTAACTGTGGGAATGCTGTTCTATGTAATCTTTCAGCAGCCCTGCTTTATGGAGGCCCTGGATGCTCCCAGCAAGAGATGGTGAAATGACAGGGAATCAACAAATGGTAAGAGTAAACTCAGGAGAAAATAATCCTTATAGAAAACAAGTGCAGAAATTGAAACTATTTGAACACGGGAAGTGACACTTGGTCATCTATTCATTTGTTCTTTCAAGCATTTCTTCAGTGTTAGAAAATATGGTTCAAATTACAGTGTTCTGTATATTATAATGGTTAAGAGTATGCCTAATTTTGTATCAGATACAGAATCATTATCAGTTCTTAAAGAGCTGCCAAAAGCACTGCTTATTCAAAACAACCCTTATTTAAACAGCAGTATTTATCTGCCTAATTATAAAAATAATGATAACCTCAGTTTGAAATTTCCAGGCCCGGTCTGTATGTGATATTTTTTATATAGGGGGACTTACTTTCAGAAGAAATTAAAATGAAATGAAATGAAATGAAATGAAATGAAATAAAATATAAAATAAAATAAAATAAATCCGCAACCCCCAAAACCCACATACTTTCAGGTGGACAGTTTTGGGAGGGATGTTGCTATAGATAAACTAGCTGAGAAATCAACAGAAAATTGGATTTTAAAGTAGCTCTTACTGCCAATTGCCTTTGAAAGGCATTATGATTATTAGTTTTACCTGCTCAAGTAGGAAGATCACTTAGGCTCAAAGAACAAAAATAAAGAAAGACTGAAGCACATTCAACATTGATCCCAACACTGCAAACTTTAAAGAATGTATTGAAATGGTGCTACTCATATGCTTAGTTTTAAGCACCTGTGTTAGTTTCTGCAGCATTGGACCCACAGTTACATCTTCGACTTTTTTACCAAAGGCTCAGCAGATTAAGAGAACTCCTCTCCTTATTACAAGACTTTAAAGACTCACAATTTCTACTGCAACACCTTTTTACCTTGTACTTTTTGTCTGCCGGAGGTGGAGGTTGTAACTGTACAGATATGAGGGACTGCCACGCTCCACCTGGCAGGTGCCCTGGGAAGAACATCCTCCCCAGTGGTGTTCCAAGCTCTGCCAGAAGCACCTTAAATGTGCTAAGGATGAGAGGAGTCTTATTCTCATGCTTACAGTGCTGATTTCAAGAAACAAAGGTTTCTGAAATCAGGAAGTTGTGATTTATCACTGAGGTTATGTTTTTGTAGAAAATTTTTTTCAACCAACTCAGAAGATTTCGTTCACACTTGGGCTTATGCCCACTTGTGTGAGAAAAACAAACCACATATGAAGTTTTCCACATTCATGCTAACAGCCTGGCATTGTTTCAAGCCAACTATAACTGAAACAGTTGAGTTCGATTTTTTTAACATTTCTCCTTCCTGCCAGAAGCTTCTCAGATCCTTCTCATCCATCTCTTATGGCCCACCCACACTGCTTCAGCATCCAAGATGCCTCTGTAGCTTGGGACTTCAATGAAGTCTGAAGGAGGACTTTAGGAGCCCTTTCATGTGCTTTTTAACAGGGTCACAACAACTGAGGAAAGATGCTTGCATACTTTGTGTGGTGCAGAGGTGGAAGACATGCTCACATCCCACAGCTGTGGAAGGCAAGAGGTATCTTCTTCAGCAAAATTACTGAGGTTTCTAGCAGAAAGCCTTCAAAGATGGGTTGAGCACAATGTTTTTGCTAGTTAGTTGCATGCTGGCTACTTTTATTTTCTGCAGTGTATACATGCAAATGCCAGTGCTTTACGGATCAGTAGACACTCCAAACACTAGAGACTGGAGCAAATGTAAGTTTCAATATCCTCTGTGTAACTGAAAAAATGCTAGGAATATACATATACGAATCTAACCTGGGAAATTGAAAGATACAGAGTAGAGCACTAAAAAATAAAAGTACTGGTAAAAAAATTTAGTATTTTTACCTCAATTGCCAAGAACATGTGTTGCAATACACCCTATAGTTACCTATACGTAATATGTTTTTCCTTGTACACTTTTCCTCCCTATTACCTAAATTCATCATTATTTATGCCCAAATAAAAGCCATGAAAACTAATTTGAAGTTACTATTGCCATATCTACAACAGAATACAAATGAACATTGAACATTTTCTGCTGTATACAAACATCTGAGGCAGGTTTTGCAACTAATTTGCTTTCATCAGAATTGCTTTTCAGAAATGCTGCATTATAGTCTATAAAGAAAAAGCATATAATATGTGTTTAATCAAGACATATTATTACATATATAATTATAAAAAAACACATTCTAAAAAGAAGACAGCAGAAAATACAGGTAAATAAAGATAAAAAAGACTATTTTAATGTAAATAGGAAAGGAGCAAAATGATATATGGTATTTAACACAGATATTATGATCACAGCTACCATGTTCGGCCAGATTAGGAGTCCGTAGTACTAGGTACTGTGTAAACAAAGGAAATGACTCTCCTGATTAAACACAAAAAACCCCTCAACAAAACCCTAACACCCTGAAGACAAATCATTTTGGCTACATTTGGGTACGAGAGAAATGGGTCAATGTAAAAGGTACAGAGAGAATTCTACAGGACCCCTTGCTCAGTCTGTAGCCCAAGGGCTTTTTTTGGGGCTCACCAAAATATCCATGCTGAAGCCTGTTTCCTCAGAACTATAGATTAATTCTTCTGATAGTGGCAAAAGTAATGCCTTTTTGTAGCAGAGTAGATGGTTTCTAGCTTCTGTTCGCTAGACGTTCTAGTATAGCAAAGATAAATCTTCCTATTTCATGCACCATCAAGTTTATAGCAATGGGAGGAAAAAGTCTTCTTTTTTAAGGTATGGTAGAGAATACATGCCTGCAGGATGAAGTGATACGGCTCAGTGACTTTGGGATATGCTTTCAGGTTTACATTCCAGGTTTATACTCTTAATAGGATTTAGTAATGTTAACATTGGCAAATTATTTTTTTTGTTGTGAACTTAATTTGAAGGAATTTATTCTGTGCTAAATTAATTTTGATATTTGAAATATATTTTTGTTACCTACTTTGTTATATCAAAATGCTCTTTTTTATCACTGTTTGCAAAGAAATATGAAATGCCAGTTGTCTCTTGGTTTTACTGTTTGCACTCTCAACATGCTTGTACAATCTTTCATTACAATTAAGCTTGCCAGCTTGAACATTCCAATTCCAAACTACTAGTTAGTGTAGTTAAAGAGGTATTTTATAAAACCCTAGCCTCCCGATCTTTTAAACTGATTGAAAATCCTTTTTTCTTCCACTCACCAAACTTCTGTTTGGTGATGTTATTAGCTTACCAGTCTCTATAGATATTCTGTATGAACTTAAGCAAAATGTACAATACTTCATGGCTTTATGGCTCATAAACTGCACAAGCTCAAGCGCTTTGTTAAATGTGCAACTAGAAGAAAAAAGTGAAATCTTATCTTTTAGTATATTCTAAATAATAAATATGTCTCTTTACAGTCAGAACTGGATGGTCAAATAATAAATTTTAGATCAAAAGAAGCCCTGGGGTTTCAACATCCAGTGAGGTGAGTTAAATCCTATCACTTGATACAGGAAAAGTGATACCTTCCAAGATAAGACATATTCCTTCTCAGGACAAGTATCAGTTTGCCTCTGGAGTATCTCTTTTTATTAATGCAGTTTAACTACTCAGCAGACTCTGTAGATCTTTCTCTCTCCACAAGAAAATACGCTCAGGCTAAACAGAACCTGAAACAATATGCTAATAATGAAATAAGAAAAAAGAAACAATGTTCTTCTGCCTCATCTAATTTTTATTTACATTCATTAATATGATAAAAACCCACAAAGCCCAAATAATTTATCTGAGTAGCTGCTGATGGAATGTGATTTGTTACAGATCTATGTCCTAAGGTTGCCTAAATTTGCTCTTGAATAAAAGTTGAACTCCAGGTAAAGCTTTTCTTGTGCTGGGGGGATTTATAAGGGTTTTCACCAACATTTGGATTCTTTAAGGCTTAATGATGTTGAATCTCCTGATTTGGACTTGTGTTTAGAGGTGGAAAATTGATTAAATATCCCTCTTCTTTACAAACACTTGTTTTTTATGGAAGTTGTTGTAGCTTAAATTCTGTGTGACCTTTGTTGCTGTCAAACTTAATTGAAAACTGGCCAAAGAGGAACCAAGAGGACAAGATATACATACATATGCACACAAAACCAAAAAGAAATACATATGTATACAGACCACATAAGTTTTGCTTTAGTGGGAAAGCTGGTGAAAACCTGAAATATAAATAAAGCCATTTATGATTTCAATACAAAACAATACAAATTTTGAAATAAATCTCTCTGAGCATACACCTCCTCCTCCACCTGGAAACACAAAAATCACGTTAAGATCAACATCTGTGCAACAGGCAAACCACTCCAATCTTAACCTGGTGCCTTAATCTTAATTCCAGAATCCCAGAACATTCCTGAAACTTCCCCCAGTTGCATGTGACACTTTGATTCTGAACTGTGCTAAAAACCAAAGCAAACCAAAGTATCGCAAGCATCCATCATTGCCCTGACAACATTTTATCGGAGTGGGAACTTAGATAAATCCAATATCTAATATGCCCAAAGCAACTAAGGTAACTTAAAATCAACCATACCTTTTAGTTAGCAACTTTTATTTCAGAAGACAAGAAACCCCAGGATTTTTCTCTCTTGAAAGATGAAAATAGGTTTTAATACTCCATCTAGCTTAGCTGGGAAACTGTTGCATAGCTTTACTTTTTCTCTTAAAAAATGTTTTCTTATTAGACTTTATTTGCCCAAGTCCAAATCCCAAAAGTTTCTTAATAACATTGGAGAGAAGGTTCTGGCAAGTTTTCCGGTACAAGCTACAATTCATTTCTACAATGATGATGCGGACTCTGAGGAAGACGAAGAAGAAATCAGTTCAGCCCAATAAGGAATGGCGGTCAGCTTTAACAAACACAAAATAAAAATCAAGAGATAAAAAAGGAACTGTCACAAATGTATGGACAAACATCTGACCGAACAAAGAAATACATCAAAGCTTGTAAGAAAACTATTTATAACTATTTTACCAAGAAGAATGAGTCAATACAACTGGAAACTAAGAGGAAATCATTTTGCGTTTTGAGAGACTTTTAAATAAAACCCTGAAGCTGAACAAAAGTTTGTAATGTTTTAAATTGAGGTGGTTTAAGTAACATGGATTAAGAACATTGGGAATACTGTACTTAGCTACTCACTATTTTTTTACCTTGCAGTCCGGATAAAATGAGAATAGGATTGATTATGGGACAAAATAATATACTGTACAGCCCCAAAATAACCCAAAGGCTTTGAAACACAACATTTGTAAGAATTTAAGTAAGGAATGATTTAAAATGCAAAGACTATTACTTATTAGCTCCATGGGGCATGTCTATTCTGATATAAATGCTGTACACCAAATTGACCTAATACACTTCAAGAGAGATTCCAGTATAAACCCCTGTCAAGACAAGCTCTAAACAACAATCGTGATATTTTCTGGGGTCCTGTCATTCTATTATTATCAGATTTCTCCCCTCTAATCAGAAAAGTGCCTTTTTGTCAGTAAATTAAAAGCCTTGATTAAAAACTATGATTTAATTTAATGACGCATTAAAATGTGCATTTTGTGCTACCTTTGTTTTTGTCTTCACCACAATATTCAAATCTTATTTATATAGCTTGGTGTGCTTGAATATATTTTAATATAACTGACCTACTGCTGATTCCTGTCTAGTGGGGTTTGGATGTATCCCTTACTACTTTGATACTTCTTTTACATTTATGTTCAGGAAGACTTAAGTTACTAATTTTCATAAGCATCTTCATGTGATGTACAATGTAGACACATTTGTTCTAACACTGTTATTCCACTAGCAAAACCTGCTTTTTCAGTATAGTTTATTTTATTCAGAGAATTGGAATAATCTCTTATGCTTGACCTTTTGTTTGCATAAATTATGTATGCTCAGAGAGTTTGCCGGTACTTGTCTTGTTATGCCAGCATTTTTTAATTGGCTCAAGAACTAACTATTTAGCCCCACTATGCTTCAGAACTATTATGCTTCAGGAATCTTATATCTAATCAAAACTGCCATAGTTTCCCCAGAGACACGGCAAAGGCAGAAGCCAAGATTCTTGGCCTTTTCTACACTACTGTTGGTGGTGTAGATAAGGTCATACAGTTGTAAGAGCCACTTAAAGTATGTGTCAGATCTTCCTCTTAGTACAATGTACTGTCAAAGAAAGCGATAGTGTTTTAAATTGCAAGTCTAGCAAATTAGGATTCCAAATGAATGAATATATAAGAATGGAGGATTTTTAAAAAAATCTCCAAACTAAAAAGTGAATCTATTAATTTAATCTACACAAGGAGACAGCATCCTATAATGTACAAAATTACACATACTAGTCAAAATTGTAAACCCTGGTGCGACATATGAAAAAATTCAGCTTTTATATTTCACTCATTCATCATTTCCACCTTTTCACTCCCCAACATATGGAACTAGAATACAGACATTTTAAAGGTCTTTCACTTGTCTTACAAGATATCCTAAAATCATTTATGCTCCAGCTTCATCATTATTCATGGTCAATTTATTGTACACTATGCCTCCACTTCTTCCTTGCAAGAAGCTCCAGCCTCCATCAATGCTGAGCTGAGTTCACTCCCAACATTCAGAGTTCTGCCCTTGTCTCAAGTCCTGAGCAGGGCTTTTTCTCACCTTTTAAGACACAGCTGTGTGTATCCGTGCTGCCATTTTAATCTGTGCTATGACACAAACCAACCTGGTTACTGCTGAGCCCTCCGGTCCTCATTGAGGATTACTGGAATCTGGAGGGATGTGTTGAGGGAACCATCTTCACCCCTTATGAAAATGGTGGTTACCACACAATCCCCACGCAGCACAGTGCTCCCTAAACATGCACACTACACCGAAGAGCCATTTGCCTGGCACAGATACTGTCACCATTTAAGGATCCATTATGTAAAAGGAACACTGTAGGCTCTTGCTTGCTAATCCTTACCTTTCTGTTGAGATCAGGCTCCCTGTTTCTTCCTTCTTCACAGCTTCTCTGCTCATCCTACAGATGCCCAGCAGTGAGCTGTGGCTGCTCTTTATAAAAGCATCAGATGATATTTGCTTGCAGACCCAGATGCCCAGCAAGAGCTGGTGTTACTTTTGTTGTGGGATAGCAATGAGGAATTAATATCTGCAGGACCACACGATATAAATGGAGGCCGGCTTCTGTTGCAACAGAGACTGATCGTCCTGCACTAAGGAGAGCTTTTGAGCTGGAGGAATTTGCATCAAAACGTGGGGCTACGTGTTGATGCTGAAGATTGGTTATTAACTCTAGGCAGAAATCTTCAAAAGCTCTGCTTGAAAACATGGTAACTGCAGCATGGATGCCCAGCAGAAGTTACCATGTTTTCAGAAAGACAGAGCTTTTGAAGATGTGTATCTAGAGTTAATAAACAATCTCCAGCACCAACACATCATCTTCCAGGCACTCGCTCCACTTGCGTGGAGCTTTGTTATTCCGTCCTGTACCTTCACCAGCTGGTGCTCAACCACCCTGGCGTGGCAAGTGGCTCACTGAGAGCTGTGAAAATGCTTCCTGGACAAGCACCGGCAGCATGCCAGCACACCACCAGGTTCTAAGTTGACTTTTCATTGGTGAAGTCTACTGAATATTTTGAGAAATGGAAAGCATTGGTTTCAGTGTACTAACTACTTTTCAGAAGTGTTGGCAAAGAAACTTTGGTCAATAGAAGCAGCTTCAGATGGGGTAACTAGTAAAACAAACAACACGAGAGAACAGATCCAGCGTAGGCAGTGGCCATACGCACTAACAGAACTACTGCATCAATACTGGATGGGGCATCTTATACCAAGTTTCCTGTAACATGTCAAGGCAGAATTTGAAAACTTGTGCAGAATTTCCAGACCTACAGCAAACCAACCAGGACAGTAGCTCCATTAGAAATATTCCTAGGCAGAAGAGAATAGTTTTAGACAAACGCTGGAGGTTTGGAAATCCCAGACAAGCGGTCACTGAATAAATATAGATTACCCAGATTGCAAGCCATAAGTCTGCTGTATCCTAGAAAGTTATATTCATACTTGACACAAATGCAATAAAGAGGTGGAGGGTGAAGGACGATCAAGCATATGGATTACACAAACAACAAAAGAGATTGGAACTTTTCAGCCTAGAAGACATGATTGAGTATATAAACATGGTCTTTAACATCTTGGGTGGCTTGGAGATGGTGGAGAATGATTGCATGTCACATGACAATAGTGAACCGTGAGTTTAAAACAAAGGGAAGCACTTAACCCAACTTGTGATTACACTGTGATGATGTTGGAGCTAAGATGAAAAATTAAATGAAAGATTTTCATTAGTAAATTTAAAAGATACATCATCTGGCTCAGAAGTTTCACATTGTTGCAGCCTGGAAAAGCATTCTGGGGAAACACTACTAGGAAGATATTAACTATATTTTTCTTTGGTCTCCTACAGAACAGTCATTTTAATGTTTGCAAATGGGCTACATCCTGGATGCTTCTAATGTAGATTTAATGACATAAGCAAGTGCTGTTACAAATCCCCACCTCTGACGCAGAAAAACATCTTGAGTGAAGTGTGTTCTTTAAGACAGTAGAACAGACACTATTATTAGAAAAATATAATTGGATAACGGATGACAGTCTTACTGAAGTCTGTTGGAAATACCAAAACAAATAATCTTACACAGCTTCTGAGGTCTGACAACATGGTATCAGCATAAATTGATTCCATTTCTCAGTCTCTGCTACATGTTCCATTTTGTTTCCCCTGTACTGTCAAATTCCATTTTGACATTAAGGTAATATTACTGTGCCATTTACCTCATGGGTAGTATTTAACTACAGTCATTAGAGGAAGCCAAAACTGTATTATCCTTTCCCCATCAAGCCATCTTTTTTTTTTTTTTGGTGAATGACTGCTTTTTATGTTACAATGTCAACATACCCTTATTACACGCTTAGGTAAAAAAAGACTTGCGATCCCTTACCAGTTTGTTAATAATTAAGGGAAGGAAAAAAGTGAACTAATATAGGATCTCTGTTATTCAACTGCAGTTAACTTTCAGTTTTCAATTCTGGTTTGTCACATCATCTGCGACTTGACCTGGCTAAGTTTTCGGTGACCTTAGAATCATCCATCATTTATAGGAAAAAGATAACAAAGCACCCCCAAATAATGAGTTTATTGTGACCTTACTACTTCAAAGCGAGACTAGAAACATAGCGTTTTACAGATTAAATTGTTGGCTCAGGATCTCTGTTCCACAGAACTTCCCTTACTGTAACAGTTCAACAGCTGTAACATTTCCAGTAAATGCCGCCTTTCCATTCCCATGGTCTAAAACTATGATAGTAAAAGACAAGTTAATGTTTTACTGGTACATGAATGCTGGAGAGGTATCTAGACAATGTCTACAATTTTATATTTCTGCTGCATATACTCACATGAAAAATCAAAATATGTTCATAAACCAGTCTTGAATTCTACTTCTAAGCTCTTTTAAGACAAGCTCCTGAAGGATGTATATATCCAAGGTAAGCATATCTTTCCATAACATTAAAGTTTGCTGAACATTCTTTCTAATACAATGCAGTAATAATTTGGATTAAGAGAAAAAGAACTGTCACTGAAATGATGTTTTTTCTAAGTTGCAGTTATACTGAGTAAAAACAGTAGCAGGACTAAATTGCCACAACTGTGAAAAGGCAGTCTTCACAATAGCAGTTTTATGAGCTCTAGAGACAAAATCCATCCAATTCACTGAAACATCTACCATTTGATTACACTCCATATAATAATGATTTCCAGACTGGATTAATCTATCAGCTGCTTTTAGCAGAAGACTGAGAATTAAGTTGGTACATAAACTGCATAGCATACCAACAAAATTCACTTTGGCAATTTCTCCCTAAGGAAGCTGACAGAACTAGACTAAATGCTTCCAAAACTTTCTTCTCGGAATACGGTTCAATTCATGAGTAGAGGGAGAGAGACAAAAAACTCCATTCATCTCAGTTTTAGAGCTGACTGGAAATCTAACAGTGCAGCAGCAAGCAGGACTTTGCATTAAACATTTTAGCCATTCAGACTCAAGTGCCCCTGGAAAAGGTATATTATGGAACAAAATACCCTTACACAAAAGTATTTATGAAGTATTCTTTTTGTAAGTTAGAAATATATCATCATTTACACCCACAAATGAAACTGAGGTCCATAGAAATTGCCTGCTAAAGAGATCAAGTGTTCAAAAAGCCTTTATCAAAAAAGCTTTAGAGGTGAGTTTCTCATTGTACCTGTAGGCGAGAGCTTTCGCATGAATGTAATTAAGAGAAACACTGTATTAGGGCAAAGATCTTATAGTTTCCTATCACTCTTACAAAAATAAATTGCTACAGATACAGCCAAGGCATTGGTTTGCTACCCTCTCCTGGGACAGAAACCTGGAGCAGGGGAGAAGAGGAAGAAGACTCGAACACTATTTAGAATGTCTCATCATTACCTCCGTTCTCATATTTAATTTTTGTCAGAGATGGAAAGTTTACTGTTTCTACAGGTATGATCTATTCTCTTCATTAAGGTATCTTTTCAGCCTAACTTTACCTGATATAACTTACAGCAACTTAAGGCCCACTAAGAAGAATGCCAAGACCTATTAGTATTTACTACCATTTTTAATGTTTATAGACCACCTAGCACCAAGGTGTACCAACGAACAACTAGAGTACCAGAAAGAGATCTACACTATGGAACTAAAACATACATACATTTTCCCTGCTCCTACTCTCAGAAAAGCTTTAGGCACACGACCTGCATTGCAGGCAGTATGAGCCCTCCCAATTCGGGCCATTTTTTAACTTTACAGAAATGTCACCTGCAGCAACAGTATAAACATTTAATATTACAGCTTCCTGATTTATATGAGAGGGTCTTTGATTGTACTTACTGATATCTGAACTTTTGCCATAAAAAAAGTAGACTAATGTAATTTGCTATTCACCTTTTAGCCCATTCTCCAACTCCAATCGCGAGCAGTGGTTATTTTAAAGATCATAAAATCAAGCTGACAGCATTCCATAGTATGCCCAAAATATTTTTAAGATGGCCTGTCCACTTCAGAATAATTCAGGTAACAGCAAAAGTGTACCCGCTATCTCCAGGAGAAAGACAACTCCATTTTACTACTGCTGAATTTAGTTTCTTCATTCAACATTGCTTCCTTCAAGGACATCACTTCCACGCCCACAAACTTTAATAACATTTGAGATGCCGCGTTTCTTTTACTTGCCTTATTTCAGTCATCCTATCTGTAGGAGCAGTAACACAAACATACACACAATTGTGCCAGCTTTTTACTCATATGTGCTTGCATATTTTACTCCACATGCTTTATACCTTTGAATGTCACAAAAGAACATTTATCTTTTTTACTATAGCTCCCTGTTGATCTCAAAGTGTCAAAAGACTTCTGTTAATGCTTACAATAAAGATGAAATTATGTGGATACACAGAGAATTTAGCTCTTCTGCTACTTCATATGCATACACTCTGTATTTGCACTGAAGCCTCCAAGCTTATGACATTCAACACAGTGCAATGCAAAAGACCAAAATCCAAGATAGCTTCCCTTTCTAATCTAATCATTTGTGTGACTCCATTCACAAAGTTTCTCTTTCACTGTTTCTCAGCTTCAACATCACAAACACATCATCTGTGTTGTTACTACCCTGCCCTTTACACCCAAGATGGAGAGAGATGTACCCTACCACCTTTACACAGATTTGGCAACCACAGCTCTGTTATTTCTTTGGTATACAATCTTTTCACTTGAAACAGTGCAACTTGGGCTCTTTTTTTAATGACATGTTTACACCTGCATTCATATAAATATCACTTGGGGGGAATGTTTTACAAGATTAAGTTTATAGCAACATGTGTAAAATACCATCAGTCTCCAACATGACACAACTGCAGAAGAATCCTAGAAGGTGCATTAAAAAGCATAGCTGAAGTTTCATCATTTGGTTTACTTCAGCAGGGACAACACAGTCCGTCTAACTCTACCAGTTATGCTACAACAATACACTATCACTAAGTCAGAAAGGTGAAAATAGGGGCAAATTTAGGTTTTTGACTTAATTTATTTATTTTCCTCAGTCTCAGAGAGGTATGGATACCTGATACCCCGTCTTTGAAGGTGTATGTTTTGTAAAGAAAAGCACTACTAGCAACACAGTTCAATCATTTCTTGTTTTTTTCCTGATAATATCTAAGGCAAAATCTATATAAATCCCACTAAATACCTATAGCTATAAGTGGCTGTAAATTTACAGAAGGCAGAATCTCTCTTCGCTTTGCTGGCTGTTGCATTTGTTTTCGTTGATCACAGTCATAGACAAGAGCGTGAAATGATGGATCCTGAACACCTGCAATTCCCTACAATACATTTATTAGCCAGTATACACTGTTACCTGGTCTTATTTTGATCACCAAGGTAATTTCAAACATTAATGACAAACATTACTCCTAAGTTGAAGAAAAGGTCACTATAGTGTCTTTGAAGCACCGCTACACACTAATGACAGAAAAGCAAAGATTGAGTTTCATGCCTGCAAGTTTTACTTAAACAAACAGCCCCAGCTCGCCCACTCACTTAGGTGCCTCTGTCAGTTTTCCCATAATTGTGAGGTCTGCAGTTAAATGAAATGGCAGATTCATCACTGATACCATCTTTGTCCAAGGTTTACAGTCCTTTAATTTGTGTGCTTTCAGGGCTTGAGGGCATTTTCCAGTAGCTTTTCTTTATCCTGAAGGGATTTGGGTATCCTTAACAGGGGACTAAACTAATCCTTACATCAAATGATAGCAGAAATGTGGCCTTTACTTGTTGCCAATTTAGAATTAAAAATGAAATCGCTTTGTGAGAAAGCAAAAGGAATGTAGAACGCAGGTAGAAATTACACAGAAAAAAAAAATTACATGAGTGTCTACAATGTGAGTAGAGAATTGACAGAGTAAATACATTTTTGTGCCTGTTAATCGTAAAATCTTGAACTCACTCTATGTATGGGTGTTTGAACATGTAAATTAAAATAGAAAGGCAAAATTGTGGAGGGAAGAGCAAATAATAGCAACTGGGGGCAAACTAAAAAAATAAACTTCACAAAGAAGTCTACATTATCAAACAAATAAACACTGTACTGGTAACAGTCATGAGGTTTAGGTACAAATACTCATGAGATGCCCCCAAACAACAATATATCTAAAATCCACTATTTCAGAGTGAAATGTTAAAAAGCATTTTTTACTTCATTAAGAAGGTATTTTTCTCCTACCCATAATACCTAGCATGTTTTTTTTTTTTCTTCAAATGTGAGTGAGAAAAATGTCAAACTACTAGAGGACCAAGAATCACAAGTTTCATATTCATACTAGATTGATTGTTACCAGATCTTCAGACTTCCCACAACAACTGATGGTTGTTTCGACTGATTCCTAGAGAACTGGGGTAAGCTTCCTCATACAGATTTTAAAAAATGTTCTATTATATTTTAAAGAAATAGTGATTTTTTAACTAAATTCTGTGCTGGTCAGAAGTTGGCTTATAGACCTTACAAAAAAAAAAAAAAAAAAAAAAAAAAAAAAAAGGCTCTATTCACTGGTCTTTGTAACCGAACTAAATAACCTTGAGCACTGAAGATAACTGGATTTATGACTCTTGGAAGAAAGGAAATAAAAATTGTCTCTCTGCTCAGTAATGCACATGTGAAAGACAATTCACCGTTGAAGAAACGTCTAAACCACTGCCATAACAAGTTACTGTTTCAGCTATAACCTCAACTATAAGAACAACAACCTAATAGTTCCTGTACTTCCAGAAATTTCCTTGAAAATAGTTTTCAGTATTCTTAAGAATGATTAAAAAAATGTCATTTCAAAACATGTTTCAGAAAGTCTTCACAACCCACCTTCCTCATTTCTAGTAATCTTGATATTTCCTTCCTTATTTCTAGGAATCTTGGTATTTCAATAAACCCACCAATTTGAAGAAAAAAATAATCAAATTTTGCAGAATAAGTTATTGTGTAAATAAAAATGGAACACTATACACCTTTATCCAGGACAAATATAGCACCACAGAAAAATGGCTAACTTTGAACAAGTAAAAATTAGTTGCATTTTATTAATATTTACAAATGAAAACTGTATATTTACAATGTAAACACTTCAAATTAATGTACATTGTAAAAAACGAATATTTTCAAACATTTTACTACTGGAAAACAGCTTATCTCCCTGAATTAAAAGGAAAACAGAATCAAGCTACCTCCAAAGCTATTTATTTCATGCTCAGAGGGAAATCAGAAGCAGTAATCCATAAGCAACAGAATGCTATTTTAAACTCACAAGAATGGCTAGATAAATTAATGTGGCATAATTCTCATACCAATGCAGGTTATTAAGGCACATGTATAATAATAAAATCAAATCATCTCAATGAAGTGCGTTACCATAAATTTAGAGGAAATTAAAAAAAGCTTTGTTCTACAAGCAGAAAAAGTTGTGGTTTTTAACTTGGAGAGGTTTAATTTTCCTTATGTAACACGTTTACAAATCTATTATTCAAATAGATCTTAATAACAACTATCTGCTATTGCAGATTCCTTTTTCGGGAAGGAAAAACATTCTGTTTACTTCACTGATGGAAATATCCCTCAGGGCTGGAATTGCCTCCTCTTGAAATTTCTTCTGCTGCTGCCTTTTTGCATAGTTATCTACAGGAGACAATGAGAACATTCCACATATTAAAGGTTTTTTTATTTCAAGAAATGTTATGTAACACAACACTGCATAAATTTAGCTACTCTAAGCAATGCTGAAAACCCTGTCTTGTTGAGGTGTAATGAGACGGTCACCAGAAATGCTTTACATCAACATATATTAGCGAAGCCCTTGAAGAAATCGACCCTACACTCCTGCTGAAATCACTGTCTGGGACTTTGCTTGGCTTAAGATGCTGTGTGACATTAAACCATAATTAGCCGAAGATCAAAAGA
The DNA here is from genome assembly GCF_036013445.1 of Caloenas nicobarica. Taxonomy (NCBI): domain Eukaryota; kingdom Metazoa; phylum Chordata; class Aves; order Columbiformes; family Columbidae; genus Caloenas; species Caloenas nicobarica. The sequence goes on along the minus strand of NC_088245.1, from coordinate 122,446,405 downwards.
ACAAACAAAAAACCCCACAGTGAATAGCTCAGTCTGTAGTATGAACACTTTGTACTAGGATTTCCGCTGAGAGACACTGTCCACTTTCCCTTTATCTTGGTTGCTTGTTCCCATTACCACACAGCACCCATTCCTAGAACAACATAAACACTTCTACAGGTGTACTTTGAAAACAATTGTGGAACTGTTCTGTCTGAAAAAGAAAATTTTCAAATACAGCTGTCTTTTGAAAAGAGTAGGTCCCCCATCCCACCTGCCATAGAGCCACAAAAACTCCTGGGTTGACACCAAATGAGAGGGCAACATACGAGTGTGAATGAGTAGCCAGGAACACAGGGATGACTAAATGGCAGTTCTTGACTCATCAGAGTAATGCATTTGAACTACAGCCTCAACTGATTTTTTTTTCCCTTTGCAGTTCAGCATAATGTAATACACTGTACATAGTTGGTTAAAATGATGCAACTTCAGCAGTCTTAGCAACAGGTAACCTCCTTGCCAAATTTTACATTCCACATTGTTTCTAAAAAAACTGGCCATCTGTAAATAGAACATTGTGTGGGGGAAGATGCAGCTGCCTGGAGAATACAGTGAATGGCTAGAACAGGTCTCCTTGGCAGGAATAAAGACTACGTGGAAGTCGAGAAAACAACTGATGAACAGCTTTTTTAGACAGGCAATCACTAACAATAATGCAGCATCCTCCTTCACACCACCTTGACTCCAGAATGCCTTCCCACTCTTGCCACTGCCACGTAGGTACTCATGCCCTTCTTCCCACAACACTCTTCGCTAGTTTGTTATGCAAGGTACATGCCTGGGAGAGCTTCATATGCCCAAGCCTTCTTCCTCTAATGTGGGCTGTTTTACTAACAAAGTACACTTTACTAGTTGGAAGCCACTGCAATAAGATGGCAAAGATGGAAGAGTCACACAGAATCACAGAATGTTAGGGATTGGAAGGGACCTTGAAAGATCATCTAGTCCAATCCCCCTGCCGGAGCAGGAACACCTAGATGAGGTTACACAGGAAGGCGTCCAGGCAGGTCTTGAATGTCTCCAGAGAAGGAGAATCCACAGCCTCCCTGGGCAGCCTGTTCCAGTGTTCCGTCACCCTCACCATGAAGAAGTTTCTTCTCATATTTAAATGGAACTTCCTGTGTTCCAGTTCGAACCCATTGCCCCTTGTCCTTTCATTGGTTGTCACCAAGAAGAGCCTGGCTCCATCCTCATGACACTCACCCTTTATATATTTATAAACATTAATGAGGTCACTCCTCAGTCTCCTGTTCTCTCAGCTAAAGAGACCCAGCTCCCTCAGCCTTTCCTCATAAGGGAGATGCTCCACTCCCTTAATCATCTTTGTGGCCCTGCGCTGGACTCTCTCCAGCAGTTCCCTGTCCTTCTTGAACTGAGGGGCCCAGACCTGGACACAATATTCCAGATGAGGTCTCACCAGGGCAGAGTAGAGGGGAAGGAGAACTTCTCTGGACCTACTAACCAGCCCCCTTCTAATACACCCCAGGACGCCATTGGCCTTCTTGGCCACAAGGGCACAGTGCTGGCTCATGATCATCCTGCTGTGCACCAGGACCCCCAGGTCCCTTTCCCCTACACTGCTCTCCAACTGGTCGCTCCCCAGCTTATAGTGGAACCTGGGGTTGTTCCTGTCCAGATGCAAGACTCTACACTTGCCCTTGTTATATTTCATTAAATTTTTCCCTGCCCAGCTCTCCAGCCTGTCCAGGTCTCGCTGGCGTGTCAGCCACTGGCGCTGACAGCCTTCTGGCGTGTCAGCCACTCCTCCCAGCTTGGTGTCATCAGCAAACTTGCTGACAGTGCACTCGGTTCCCTCGTCCAAGTTGTTGATGAATATATTGAGGGACTCCACTAGATACAGGCCTCCAACTAGACCCTGCCCCATTGACCACGACTCTCTGGCTTCTTTCCTTCAGCCAGTTCCCAGTCCACCTCACTACCTGATCATTCAGTCCACACTTCCTCAGTTTAGCTGTGAGGATGCTGTGGGAGACGGTGTCAAATGCTTTACCGAAATCAAGATAGACCACACCACTGCTTTGCCATCATCTAGCCACCTGGTTATGTCCTCACAAAAGGCTATGAGGTTGGTCAAGCATGACTTCCCCTTGGTGAAGCCATGCTGACTGCCCCTAATGACCCTTTTATCCTTGATATGCCTTGAGATGGCATGAAGGATAAGGTGTTCCATCACCTTCCCAGGGATGGAGGTGAGGCTGACTGATCTATAGTTACCTGGGTTCTCCTTCTTGCCCCTTTTGAAGACTGGAGTGACATTTGTTTTCCTCCAGTCCTCAGGCACCTCTCCCGTTTGCCACGACTTAGCAAAAATGATAGAGAGTGGCCTAGCAACGACCTCAGCCAGCTCCCTCAGCACATGCGGGTGCACCCCATCTGGACCCATGGATTTATGGATGTCCAAATTGCTTAATTACTCCCTAACCCAGTCCTCATCAACTGAGGCAAACTCCTCCATTGTCCTGCCTTCCTCTGGGGCCTCAGGGGTACGGGGCTCCTCAGGACAGCCTCTGGCAGAGTAGACAGAGACAAAGAAGGCATTCAGTAACTCTGCCTTCTCTGTATCTTCTGTCACCAGGGCACCCACCCCATTCATCAGTGGGCCTGCATTGCCTCTGGTGTTAGTTTTATCTGCCATGCATTTGAAGAAGCTCTTTCTGTTGTCCTTGACCCCTCTTGCAAGGTTTAATTCTAAGAAGGCCTTAGCTTTCCTAGTTGCCTCCCTACATCCTCTGACAACAGCCTTATATTTTTCCCAAGTGGCCAGCCTCTCCTTCCATGATCTGTAAACTCTCCTCTTCCACTTGAGTTTGCCCAGCAGTTCCCTGTTTAACCAAGCAGGTCTCCTGGCTCCCTTCCTTGACTTCCTACGTGTCGGGATGCTCTGATCTTGAGCTTGGAAGAAGCAGAGGGCTGCCTTGGCTGCAGCGATCATGAGATGGTGGAGTTCAGGATCTGGTGTGGCAGGAACAGAATACCAAGGAGAATCGCAACCCTGGACTTCAATAGGGCCAACTTTGGCCTTTTCAAGCAATTGCTAGGGGAAATCCCATGGGCAAGGGTACTTGTAGTTAAAGGGGCCCAAGATAGTTGGTTAGCGTTCAGGGACTGCTTCTACCAAGCTCAGGATCAGAGCATCTGGGCTTGTGGCTATCTTTTCACTCTAGGACTTCAGTAATTCCAAGAACTCCTTTTCTAGATCAAAATATTTAAGGGCTTAAAAATTAATTTGTATTATATATGGCTACATATGTGTATTTACAGAAATTATCAGTTAAGTATCAAAATCTTGAAACAAACATCAGTAAAATTACCTGTAATGGTATCTGTGGAGTTAAGTGGAGCTGTGCTCATCATGTTAATACCAAAAAGTAAAATATAACCAATTCCTACAGCAACTAGTAGGTACACTGGCAAAGCAACTGCCCAGTACCTGAGGAAAAAGATTTTAAAAGTTTACATATCATAATAACAAACATCTAATAACATAACAGTATTAAAGTAGTGGTTGTTATTGTATCTAGCACAAATGTAGCCAAGAGGAAAAGAAACAACACCTCTGAATATGGACCCTGGTGTCTCCCAAGATTACTGCCTGCAGTCACTGTAGCTAGTTTGGTATGAACCATCAAATAGATCCTTACAGAAGGTTTTTATTTTTTTAAGTATAGTTCAAAGTTTACTGTCTTTTATCAGCAAAGTTCCCAAAAACAAAGTGTCAAATTTATCATAAAACACTCAAATACTATTTCATTACACAATTAAAAAATTTCATCATAGTTACTTATCTATATAAAATAATACTTCACAAAGATTACGGTCCTTCATCATCAGGAAAACTGGATTAAATACAAGGCCACTATTTAAAAAGAAAATTTTGCTATTTGAAAATAATTAAGAGTGTCCTATACTTACACATATTCAGGCTAAAGAGTTTAATGGTTTGAACTTACTTTTGTGGCCAGTATGTTAGCCCCAACGAGAACAGCCAACTCTCAGGAACAAATGCCCAGATAATATACAAGACTGCACAAAAGAATTTAAAAGTTATAATAGTATGACCTCCTAAGTTTTAGAGCAATACTTCCCTACTGATACGTGCTATGTTTTGCTTTTACACTATTTAAACCAAAATAGCTCTACCAAAACATTGCAGAGTGTAAGTCTCAGACACAAAACATGCCCAACATGGGGGTAACATCTTCTAGCTGATTCTATGTAGACATACAAGAATTTATTTCACATTGAACTGCAGAACAAAAAACCCTCAGTAAAACGTCGCCAAATGACTCTGAATGCAGAAAATATGAAAGCAGAAAGTGATCACAGAGTGAGTCATTTGTCTGAAATAAAAGTTGGTAGAATTGCAGTGCTTGGATGGAACTGTTCAGAAAAAGTTACTGGAAATACTTCCTGATTCTTGTTAAGTTAATAATTTTCATGTCAACAAACCCAATACTGAGGAATATTGCTCCCTAACAACAAATCCAGAGTAAGGTTTAACAAAATTTGAGTGGAACAGGTTAGCAGCCAAACAGTGACACAAGATATGGAACTGCAGTGGCTTCCTGTGAGAGGAACAGAAACCAAATTACTTGCATTTCTACTTACCTCCTAAGGTTAAGGTGGACTGATAGTAGTCTGTTTTATTATTCAACTACAGCATATTTGCAGCACCTTTTCTTGTGTTTAAAAAGTGCTCTTATCCTGTCAAGCCTTGATCCTGTGTGGGCAGGTAGGATATCCCTAGTGAAATGCTAACACACCTGTCACACCAGCAAAAAAATGACAATATAGCCCAAATAATTTTCATTGCTGTTGACCAGATGTATTTCTTTACTTATTTATTTTCAGTATTTGGGAAAGGGAGGTTGCACTGCTATCTACAATGGTTACTGAATAGTGGCAATTCAAGTAAAAAAGTTCCTAAAATGAGAACGCAGAGAATTTTTTAAATAATTTGACTCTGCAATACTATTGAAGACCACATAACAAAACATGAGGAAATCACAAAAGGCACTGACAGATTTTTGTAACAACTGACACGTCTGGCAAGTAATGCTCCCTTAGTTCTTCATCATGCACCCTTGCAACAGGTGGTATAACAGAATTTTGACCCCTTTCAGATGGTCTTATCAGAATTACATTTGCGTCGTGAGCAAAGCAACACTTTTTGGCGAGGTACTCAGTACCCAGCATACTTACTAAAGCCAAACCACGATCCTAAAAAAAGAGCGAATCCATATATTGCCCTTTCTGGCAATGGGGCCGGAGAGTTTTCAACCATGCTGGTCTCTTCCCTTTAACTTCGGGGCGGCGGGTGGCGACGGAGAACAGAGGGAGCATGGCGGGGGGGGGGGAAGACACAGTAAGAGGCTGTTAGGAGTTTCTCGGTACGTTCCCCTCGGGACACCCCGGCACCCGCGGGCGCGGGAAGCGAGACCCGTCACGCATGCCGAGCCCACGCACCCGCCCCCCCTCTCCTCAGCCCCTCAGCGCCGGGGAGGGGGAGGCGGAAGAACGCGCACGCGCCTATCTGGCGCGCGCAGCGGCTGTTTAGCTCGCCCCGCAACGGACACGCAAGGAGCCGCAGTGCTACCGACCTCCCCCCGACGCCCGCCCCGGTGAAGCCGCTCTGCCTCCTCCCTTTAGAAGTCATGGCGTGGCTAGGGGAAAACACACCCAGGACACCCTCCCCTCCCCCCCGCAAACAGGGGGAAGGCGTAGACGCCCAACCACGCTCCCTACCCACCAAGTCCCGCGCGTCCGCCGCCGCCGCCGCCGCCCACCCCCCCGCCAGGCCGCACCTCGCACATGCGCAGCCGCGGACAGGCCCCGCCAGCCTCCCCGGCAGCGGGCGCAGAACCTCTGAGCCCGCGGTGGGCGGGGTCCGCCGACCTCTTGCGGCGCGTTGGCTCGTTTCCCGTGACGTCAGGCGGCGACTGGCCAGTAGCCAGGGCCCGGCTGGGTGTGGCTGCTGGCGCGCGCGGTGGGAGGGGCTGGCTGGGGGAGGTGGGAGCGGCCTCGGCCCTGCGGAGCCGGCGGGAAGCTGAGGGGGGCTGGTGAGTGAGTGAGGGGGGCGGGGGTGAGTGAGGGGGGCGGGGGGCATGGCGGGCGCTCCCCCGCCGTGCCTCGCCGTGCTCCTGACCTCCCCTCCGCCAGTGGGGTTGGGTCCGGGAGGGTGACGCATGTCTCTCCGGAGCCCCTGGCGGGGTGACACCCGGCCCGGTCCGGTCCCCTTTGGGGCGGGAACCGGCGCTGTCGGTCCCGGGAGCCGCGGCGGAGCCGCCCTGGCGCTGCTGGAGCTCTCTGCTGCGGGGAGGATCGGGCGCGGGCAGGGCTGTCCCAGCGGGAAGCGCCGGGCTGCGACACGTCAGTGACGAGCCTCGGGGCTTCCGGGGTCTAAGGGAGGCACGGCAGCTGCCGTGAGCACAGCCGGCCCCCCTCGCCCCTGGGGTGGGACGAGCGCAGCCGGGCGGGAGGAGGACGCGCGGCCTGGGCGAGGGCTGCGCCGCTGGGTCTGTCAGGCGGGGCTGCCCGGCGGGGCGGGTGGGCTGTGTAACTCCGCTGTCCCGGGGCGCGGCAGGAGTTGCTGAGATGCTGCCCCGAGACCCGGCTAGTGGAGACGGCGCGGCTCCCTCCTCTGCCTGTCAGGTGTGAGGTACCGTACTGGAGTACTGTCAGGCGTCGGGGACTTAGAATGGCGTTAATCGATTTGACTGGCTTTTAACTTACGCTTTTGGTTGCTTTCTTCCGAGATTAATCTATGCCATGTAAAAATGAGAACGCATATTTTCTATGAAAGTCTCACAAAGTGTGATTTGATGTGATTACTTGAAGCCCCGCAACGCACATGCTTTTTGGCTCTTGCCTCCCCCTAGTATATTTCGCATAATCCTTTTCTTTCAGGATCACGTACCATGGGTGAACCGATGTCTGAATCTAAGTTTGGAGCCGCGGCTTTTTATTTTGCTGAAAAATCTTGCTGTGAATTGGTAAGTAGGTTTGAAACTAGATGAAAAACTTGCAAGATGTTCCGATGGGGTTTATACCCAGATCTGATCCACAGAGTAATTGCTAGTGTTGATTAATTCAAACTGATTCAAAGATGCCTTATACCACTGTATGCTATTCACTTGCAAAAGTACTAAACTGAGGCGGAGCGTAGAGACTGTGTATCATTTTATCAGGCAAGTGTTAATGAATGCTTATACAACTGTGTAAAATTGGACAGTGGTGCTTAGGTCCTGTTAACAGAACTTGACCAACCTGTTGACTGTATATCTAGGCCATGCTTGGGATGATATACCTCGGAGTGACAGATTCAATTCCTTTAATTGAAAAGCAAACACAACTGAGGTCATGGAAGCTCAAGTCTACGAATTAAGTGCAGAGTGTTCACCCACTTTTTTTTTTTTTTGTCTTTGCTTACTTTTTTTTTTTCTGGTCTTTGTGCCCAATAAGGCCTCAGCTTATTTAGTTATTGCTTCTATCAAATAAACTGTAGCACTGTCACATCCCACCCAGAGGTATGGATGGAGAGAAGAGGTGACTCAGGTTCATGGGTGCCTTTGGTCGGAAAACAGTAGACAAAATACTTAAGGTCCGTCAACAAAAGGCTTTTATTTTGCAGCTTGGCCTAATTGCCAAATGATTTGGTGGCAGAAGGATTGACGTTATTTTAGGTTGAATTGATAAACATCAAAAAAAATTTGCGGCACATGTGGGGCTGTAGATCTATATACGTTACTATGTTAGTTATAATAAGGAAAGCAAAAGAATAGAGGTATAGGAAAGAAAGAAAGAAAAGAGACAGAGAGAGATTTCACCACCCTTATGGTTCCACTTTGTGTATGATGGGGTTCGTAGTCTGGGATCCAGCGACGTGCGGCATTTTCCCTTGTCTTGTTCAGTTCCTGTGGTGAAACCGGTGAGTGGGGTGGTCCTCAGGATGGTGGGTGGGCGCCACCTCAGTGCTTGCACAGGTGGGCTTTTTATGGTCCTCCGGATCACCTGCTTGCCTCATCTTTGGTGTCTTGTGCAGGCGTCGCTGGGGGGTTGACTGCGAAAGATGGAAAAGTCCCGAAGGGTCTTTCCTTTTGTGCCATGCTCTTCAATGCATCCCCCACCTCCTGTATCAGCCAGCCTTTGCTTGTGGCTCCTTAGCTTGTGGTTGATCTGTAAATCGCAATTCACGTTATCGTGAATGTCCGATCTCCTGTGGCTAGATGAAATGGTTTTGCCACAATGTTTAAGCTGTTATCCTTTTCAGTCTCTGACAAGCACTCTTTTGTATTAATATTTCAAAGAATGCTTTCCTTGACTTTTTTTTTTTTCCTCCTTCTTAATATCCTTAAGGAGTATTATAAAACCCTGTGGTAGTTAACCTTTCTACTGCTTGGAGAGTTCAGTTATGAGTTACTTATCCTAAGTGTTGCTGATGCCAAGTATAAACTTAGCTGGCCTACTCTTCTTCCTTTGCAGAAATAAAAAAATAAAGGTAAACTGAATTTCTTATTTGTAAAGCTGCGTCTTTACAAGAGACTGTTACCAGTAGAGTAGTGAGTCTCATCAGAAATTGTTTATATCAATAAAGATTTTTTTTTTTAGTGCCATGGACAAAATAAAGTACTTTTAACAGTTAAGTTACTAGACATTTTATTTCTTAAGGTGATGTGTGTGCTGTGTTATGGAAAGAAAACCCTTGATTCTGTGCAAGTGCTCAATCTTGGTTTTCAGGTTTGCTTTAGTGGGAATTCCACCTGGGACTTGGTGTATAGAGGGGGAGGTATGTGTGGTTTGTTTTGGTTTTAAATATTGTAGCAAAAACCACACTGTGGAGTGAAGGAGATGTTCAGTCATCTTTCAAGATTACTGATTTTGTAATAATAGTTAATCCTTTTCCTCCAATCGAATGTCCTGATTTGTTAAATATGTTGATGTTATAATAACTTATTTTTGAGAGTAAGCCTTGATTTACATGTAACGTTGTGATAGTTCGAAAATGCTACTTTGGGTGAAATCTTGTGATTGCTTGTCGTCACCTTAGGTCAAGTTAGTAAGTCGTCACTGCACAGCATGCTAGTATTTCCAGAAAGTCAACCCCTGAAAGAATAAAGGCCTGTTAAAGAAACTTTATAAAAGATGTGTTTGATAATTAGTTTGGTTTTTTTTTCTTTTCTCCAGTCATATTGAGAAGTAGCTTTGCATTTCTTTGAAATGATAATGCAGCAATACATAGACATGATATGTGGTATTTATTAAATGACACATATATAATGTTTGTTAAAATAATAGACTTTGTAGAGATCTGTAAAAGAGAGCAGAGTGATTTATTCTGCAACTCGACAAGCTCATATGGAGTAATATGTTTTAAACCCTTTAAAGTATTGATACAGTATGCTGCCATCAAGTAGTAAATTGAGCATTCATTCCACTTATTTAGATATATATATATATATAATTTATTTATTTATTTATTTCTGCAGAACCGCAGAAACATCTGGGAGAATGGGGAATACCAGTAGTATTTATTCTTGGGGAAATGGGATGCAGGGGAAAAAGCTTGGGGAATTCACCCACCTCAGATTGGTCTTAGCAGACAATGAGATGCTGGTGGGCATTGAATGAGCATTATTAACATTTCATAAAAACCTTTTGTTCAGAAAGAGTAGGTACATAGAAATAATACTGCTGTCTAGGTCCATGGTATATGCATGAGTATCTTAGTTAATAACTAAATAACTATAGCCGATAATAGTTAACTAAATATTTTTAGTTATTATTAATTTTGTTAACTAGTGTCTCTGAATTAATATTTTAGTTTGGATCAGGAGAACGCTTTTGAAACAAATATCCTAATTGTACCTGTCTTTCATGTTTTGGCTTATGTCGTGAGGAGGTCTCGGAGTGTGCTGTGGAATTCATTGGGGATGAAACTAATCTAGAAAGTGCTTTTAAGAATATAGGTAATGTGCACTAACCATGAATGAGTGCTCTGCCTATGGGACTAGATTTGAACCAGTGCAAACTAAAACCCCCTGAAGAGCATGTCATGTGAAAGTAGACTGCTCAGTACCAAATACTTTGCTTTATAGATTGTTTCCTATTTGGTCATGCTGCTTGCTTATGAGGATAGAACCGTAGACCATCTTTTATACTGTTCTAAATATGTGCAATGATTACTTGTTCTTGAGGAAAGGAATTAGTGATGGAATGTAAAAATCACTTCAATTCCTCCCTTCCCCTGATGTAAACAGTTTATATTGGTTTAATATTTAGAAACAATTGAGTAATTGTTGCTTTAGTTATTGTGAAATATTTGCAAGATGTGCAATGTTAAAAAAAATATTTATCATTAGGGTCATGGAGTGTTTATACAGCGATCACAGCAGAAGCCTAAAACAGGTATGTAAACTAAACCAATATTACCTAACTTTCTAATGCACTTCTTGTGCTCTGCTTGGACCTTTTGATTGCTATTTCACTTTTTTTTTTTTGGTTGTTGTCTGAATAAATATTAAATTATTATTTCTGGGCAGAAGCATCGTTTTGTTCTTTTACACTGGAAGAATTCTCATCTTTTTGTCCTAATGTAATATTCAGAGCACTGCTTTACATTTGTAAGAACAGTGTAAATAGTCAATAATATGTACATACATGGAATAAATTAATGTTATGAGGGCAGAGATTTAAGGCTTGTGTTCCTTGCCTGTGTTTTAATTGTAGGTACGTTTTAGCTATATATGTGTAAAGACACCTTGAAGTTGTTCTCTGTAGGTAAAGTTTTGCAGTTATATATTTAATTTTTTAATAGTTGCAGAAGAGCAGGTGGCTCAACAGTTTGTCAAGTTCTTCAAAACTGTATTCACTGTACAAATGGTGACCTGTGATATGTAGGAAACTCAGAGGAATGCAACCAGCTGTGTAAAATGACTTTTTGCGTATAGACACTCAGATAATACTGCTTCTGCTCTGAGAGTACTTGATGCCACTTCAGTAGTCTAATAAGGAGCTTTACCTTTTAAAGACAGTCACTGAAGGAAATGGATTGTATTTTTGAATGAGCCACGTATCATATACATAATGGCCTCTGGAGAAAAATGAAGAATTTTGCTGATCTTTTAGTACCATGTTGCTATGTGCCACACTACTCTGGATTTATTGTAGTAAATGATTAAATGGGTAGAGCTAGAAGAGGGTCATGTTTTATCTTCAAAATAGTATCTCTTACAGCCATTAAACAGATCACAGCCCTTGTTAGGCTCCTCATTAGAATCAGGCTGCATTTATTCATTTATAATCAATACAATTCAGAACACAGGCAATTCCTTGAGCAAGGAATGTAAAGCCTGCCAGCAGGTCTCTATTCTTACCTCCATATAAATTCTCTCTCCTCCTTCAATTTATAAAAAAAGTCAAGTTGACAGATGTATTTAGAGTGTTCAAGTTTTCTTGTTTTGGTTAGATAGTACTTAGGAAAACAGTATGGAAATAACTGATGTTTTTGAATGTTTGTTTGGACTTCGATTTCTTTTAATGCCTGAATTGTGTAGTCTAATTCTTAACTGTTTTCTTGAAGATGTTGATCCCTGTGAAGTGTGGTGCAATCAGCCAGTTGACATATTAAGAGAATATTGCAACATTATTAAAATACGCATCTTTTGGCCTCTTCTCTTCAATTGTGAAAGTGATTCTTTGGTAGCTGGTCGGAGGTAAGTAATGGTTCTCGGAGTTGTTTCATCAACCTTTACATTTCTTTTTGTTACCTGTGAAAGATCATTGTATACTTTCTGTAGTGATTAAATTGTCTGCAGGAATGTAGTTTTTACCAGTGGACTAAGTTGGTTAATGTCAGAAGACATAGTTCTTGAATGTACAGAAGAAAATACTAAGAATGAGTTTCTGAAGTTTGGAATCTAAGAGTGTATTTAAGCACTTAAAAGTACCAAAAGATTTGCAGCTTTGTTTTCCCTCCTCTGAGGGCCTTTATTTGAGTTTGTAACCATGCTTTTGTTTAGATCTGATTACCATATATTTTAGTAATTAAGACTATGTAACACCATGTTCTTTTTCTAAATAATAACTTGTTCTGTTTTTAAGCAGTTCACAGATTTTAGAGGAAAAGTGGAAGAGACTCTGTGATTTACAGGTTTTGGAAGACCTTGTGGATTTAATGAAAAAACTTGTGGTAAGTACTGTATTTTAACTTTGTGTAAGTTTTCACATATAATAGATAAATTAATTATGGTCTGCAGCTTGGGATTGTATCTTAAATTAGACATTTCCTTTTGCTGGACTGGATAAATCATCTGATAGTTGAGTTGCAGCTTTCTTTAAAGAAAGTGTGTCATAGCCTTTATTACAGTTGGGATAACTTATAAATATTTGCAGAGTCAGTAATACAGTTGACTGGAGCCCTTGTAAATTGCAAAGAAAGAGAGTCATATCAGTGAGAAAAAAGGCACCATTCCCTGATGTTCAATACTTTTTTTTCTCATGCAACAAATTATGTTTAAAATTTGCTATTGTTGCTGACTTGAAGCAGAAGAATAACAGTACAGGGGAATGATGTAAGAAACATTCTCGGCAACTGAAGGGAAGAGTTTTTTCTTTTTTTTTTAAATTTAGGTATGACATGTTTTTAAAAAAAATTGGTTGTTGGAAATTCTGTGCTCAACCCCAAGCTACACTTTTCCAGTCAGTCTTACTGTTATATGATTTTCTGTGATTAGGTATTCATGTACTTTATTAATTTTGTGGATTCATACTTCCATGTGCTCTTTTTGCTGCTTCTTCCTTCAGGCCGTCCGAGGTCTCTGTTTTCACCTCCTTGTACTTCAGGATGTCTCTGCAGTTCTCCCACTTTGTGATGGGTTCTTTGTACTGTTTCGTTTTCTGGTAGTCTCCCATTCGATCTTTATATGCAAAGGCCTGTGCCTGTGTATATTCCCATTCCCCTGTTTACCTCCGCTTCCCTCCTCTTACTTCCTCAGCCTATATCTCCTTCTCCATGTAAAAGATTGTATATCCAATAGTAAAATTTATTTGGAGAAGCAGAAGATCTCAGGAGAGGAAATACTGTTGTTTTGGGTGGTTTTCATTGGATGTATCAGCTGGTTCTTTGGTATTAATATGTTGATAACTGCAGAAGTGGTTAAAGTGGCTGACTTTACTAACCAGATGTCATAGAATCCATCCATTCTCTATTTCTATGTCAACATTTTTTTTCCCCCCCCTACAAAAATGATAGGGAATTTGCTACTGATTACAAAAATATATCCTGAAACTTTGAAATGGACCAGAGCAACTGTCCAAATGATGCTGCATTCAAGCAGAACAGAAAATGCTATTGAGTTGAACCTGAGCAGATAGCAACTAAAGTTATGAGAGCTTAGTAACTTGGTTTTTATTTGTTTTCTATCTCTCTTCCAGAATGTTCCACCTGTTATCGGTGGCATACTGAGAATTGGCAGCAGAATACACAATGTAAGTTTCTTAAACTGGTTTTTAATAGGAAGGCTTCTTTACAAAACATTTGTACAAATATCCAAAACTTTAAAATGCTTGCATAAATAGAGTCAGTAGCTTTGGAAATATGTAGTATATAGGGCTGGGGTTGCTGGTTGTTGCAACTGTGATCCACAAAATGAAATCTATGTGTGACAGGAACTGTGAAAGAAATGTTGGCTATTTAAGAAGACCAAAACGAGTGAGAACTCTAGGAGCAGTTCACATGCTGAAAGTAAATGGTTTCTCTTGGAAATTACTACTGCAGCGTGGTGGGTGGGTTTCGGTTGTGTAGCTGAAGCCCAGGTCAGCCCTGGAGTATCAGCTGTGGTACCTGCTGGTGGCTTTCCTTGTTGCTTTCTCACAGATTTGTCACTTCTTGTTGAAGGTTTTTTTTCCTTTGAGATGTCTCAGTGCTCTCTCTGCTTTCTGTCTTGAGGACTCCTAGATTCCTTCCCATAAGCACACAGTTCTGTCTCTGTGGTGTGTTTTGCTTTGTCCTCTTTTTCCGTGCTGGTGTGTTACACTAGAAGTCTAGGTATAGGCAAAAAGCAAACACGCTTTATATGTAAAGACAAGAAGTTATCGTTAGTATAACTGGAATCTTCCCAAATTAATTAGTGCAGAAGAAGAAAGAAAATGCAGAAACCAGTCCAACTAAAAAGGAGAACTCTTTTATGATCATACAGTTAAAATTGTAATATACACTCTCCTAGTATCTGACCCTTTTCAAGGGGTTGTGTTCACTCTTGTACTGCTCCATGGGATGCTAAAGTGAATGGCTTCTGCCTGGTGTTTGTGTATGTGGGTTGGGGAGTATAGTCATCAGTACCTGGAGTGTTTTGCTGCAAGGACTGCTGTAGATGTTTTCTTCTTCCTCATTCTAGGATCTACTTAAGTTCATTTTTTGTGTTTGGTAATGCACCCTTATACCCTGCTTTTTATTTTCTTTGGTCTGCAGGTTTAACTTGCATATGATTTTACTATATATAGTATGTTTTACGTATGTTAGAAACTTCTTTTGCCCACTTTTGTACAGCCCTTGTTTTTTTTATTTGGCCACTTGTTTATATCCATTGTTTTTCTGGTGTCAGCTTGTGCCCCATCTTTTACTATTCCATGCCTGTACTCTTCTAAACTGCATTGTGTGTGTCTAAGATTTTCATGATCTGTGCTCTATCATATTTGTTTTCATTTCTCTATACATGATGTTAGTCATACCAAAAATAACTACTTTTTACTACTGTCTATAGGAAAACTTTGTTTTACCATGCAAAAGTAAAGCAAATTAGTCATAATGACCTGGTCAGAATAAAACTGCTGTTACAGTTAAAACTGAGCTTTAAGCAGGTCAGGACAAGCTCGGAGCAAGCCCCACGATTTGCAGCCCTGTGGTCTTGCAAACTCTGTATAAAGCCTGTGGCCTGTTACTAGCAATGGCAATGCTGTATGATGGGGCTTCAGGACCGTAAGTGGGCTAAGCTTGATCACTGAAATGATGCAAAAGTACTCCTCTTTGGAGACAGGTTGGAAATCTTTTCTGAGGTTCCCGAATAGTGCTGCTGATTGGTTCTGAAGGACCGTGAATGGCTGAGTAAGGGTGTGGTTTGGAAACTTGCTGATCCATCTTCATTATCAAATTCAGTATACAGTAGAACTATACTAATTACATTTTTCAGCTTGTAAACTTTGGACTGTGGACATTCTTGGTTTTCTTCTGTTTGTCCCTTTTTTCCACTTTCTAGTTTCTGCTACCTTCTGTAGGTTAACTACAAAAGCTAAAACAAAAACGTTGAAGTTAGAAGACAGTATCATAGCCAAGAGTAGCAATAGGAGAAGCAGAATAGGTACAACTCTATGTTACTGTTGGATATCCCAGTTCCTATATTTTTAGTGAGATTTGTCTTAGTCATGTGGGTTTTTAAATTATTTTTCAAAATCTGCAGGCCCAGATAATGTGTCCCAGGCAATGAGCATTCTTCACTCAATCCCTCTCTTTCAAATAAAGCCCTGTAGCTCAAACAATTTAAATTTAGTTTGAATTGAAGTAATGATTTACAGAATTAAGTCTTAGCCCTGGCTTGCATGTGTAACAGCCTGGAGAATTTGGTGGCTTTTTTTAAAAATCAGGCTTGTCGCTTCACACTGAAGCAATTTTGTGTGCAGTCGTTAAAAGAAGTTTCTAAATCAAATTGTATAATTTGAATGGCAGCCCTGTCTCCTAATGAAAGAATGACTGTTTTCATTTTGTGAATATGCTGTATTATGCTGTGCTTGAGTTATTCAGATATTTATATTTCTGAACCGTTGTCTGTTTCAAAGGCTAACAAATCAGGAACATGTGCATAGTGTAAGTGCTACACTAGTATTGTCTTTTATATTTACATGGAATGCTTCTACTATATTGCCAATGAGCTATTGGTTTGTGTGGTGTTTGTTCTTTTTATTTTAAGACTTGGCTTTGTATAGTATTAGTTACCATTTTTTCTTTATTTCCCTTTTCTCAACTGAAATAGGGTTTCTTTGATATAGGGGATGTACTTGATTGGTTCAGATGCACAGGTGATGTCGGTATTCTGGAGAGGCTGGAGAAGCTCGGTGATTTTGGTTGGTTGCATCTTGAAATTTTCTTTGCTGAATGTAAGTATGAACTTTTGAAGAAACAATGCTGAGGAAAGTCACCTGTGTGATAGTTATGACACAGTTAATGTTTATATGTATTTCATTAGTCTGGAAGTGACTGGAAGAGTGACTGGAAAAATAGTGGTGGTGGTGTGGGGTTTTTTTCTTGTTTTTTTCTTATTTGAACAAGCCGATTCTTCCTTGAACCTCTGTATGTGGGTTGTATTTACAACGCATGTGTTCTTTCTGAACGGGAGTTCAGAACATATTTTCACTTTGACGTCCAGTATGAGCTGTATGTGCACCCTATAGCCCTTTAACTTAGTTGAAAGTTGCCTGAAATATTATTTGGGTCTTTCTGTTAAACACTCAGCAGAGGATGTTGTCAAAGTACTGGCACGTTAGTCGTATTTCAAAAATTAGCTCGTGGGAGTCACTGTAAAGCATTAACACTAGCAGAGAACTTCTCCTGAAATGATAGAAAGCTCCTAGACCTGCTGGTTTTGATGGGTGTGAGATGGCTTGTGTTGCGATCTTACTTTTTTGCATATATGCATTCTAACTCAGCTGTTGCGGTAAGTGATAGGGTGGTAGAAATCAAACTTGCATGTAAGGAGAAGAATCTTTTTATAGTTAAATACTCAAGTACAAAATCTTTAAAATACAAATCTCTACAAATCTTCAAAGTGGAAATTCTTTAAAAAAACAATTGAGTTTAATTGATTGCTTGAAATTAAAGAAGTGCTTAAATGTTTTACAGTCTGCAGCGAGTTATTTTGGGCTTATCCAGTAATAAATAAATCCTTTTGTTCTGAATGTTTCTTTGCCGAATTTGTTTCTGTTAGTTGGTATGTCAAATTTCACTTCCTGTCAGAAAACAGAGCGTGATTCTTAGCAGCAGAAGATAAACCCTACTTTTAGTCTTTGGTGGCTTCTTCAGGCACTGTATTTTTCTGAATTTTGTCTACAGGCAAGCGTTATATTACCAAAGTTGCTTTGGAAGATTGTAATTTAGTCGAAGAATTTAAAGCTGTGACCTGTGAAAAGTGTAGGAAGGTGAGAGAAAATATCAGAATGTGTTTGTGGGGAGGGGTTTGTGTGGTGGTGGGGGTTTTTTGTTGTTGTTTTGGTTTTGTTTGTGTGCGTGTTTTTGGTTTTTTTTTTGTTGATTTTTTTTTTTTATGATCAAGGATTATAAAAATGACCAAATTATTAAAGATAAAGGTTTCAAAAGCTTGAGTAACTGTCCTGACATAAATAGTGACCTTGAGAGGTCCTCATCTAATAAACTGAACATTAGTTGTTTACGTGTCCAGTGTATATTGGAGAGTGTTCCCCTCCTCACCCCCCAGAAAACCTCAAGGAAATGCAGTTACTATTCATAGATGATTGTTCAACTTGATCTTTTTAACACAGAAATAAGTTGCTCTCAAATTCTTTGCCATACGTTCCTTTAGTGTAGATGTTCGTTGTGTTTTTTTTTTTTTTTTTTTCTGATGGGAGTTTAGTTAGTTGCTGTGTCTTTGCTTCAGTTCCGTAGTTCAGGAGCTACGCCGAAAGGCACTGAGTAAGGAACTGGTTGAGCTGTGCTGTACTCAGCCTACTTTGCTATTTGACACATGCTCGCTTTTGGTGATGACTATATTATGGAACCCAGGAGAGCTTCTGAGTTAGTCCTGCTCTTTTGTTATTGGTCATTGGATTCTTGTCTGCATAACATTTCCATTTGTACATTTTTAAGCTTATTAATTGCAATGAATTAAAAGCATTAAATTACAACTAATAGTGCATACATAACGTTCTGTTTTTACAAGTATAAAAACTTAGCTGCCCCTTGCTAAGTGTTTTCTTCTCATTGCAACTGAGTTTAATTACAGTGGCTGCCAAATGTGGTTTTTTTTTGATTTCACAGAACAGTGAATCTATGAAACAGAAAGGAAATGAGGAATTTTCCCAAGGAAACTTTGATCGTGCTATAATGTCATATACTAAAGCCATAGAATTTTGGTAAGAACTACACTGGTTTACAAGAGTGTGTTTTATATATTTAGCTTATTTAGATTTACCCTGATGCATGAGCCAGTCTACTTAGAGGCCAAATTATTCCTAATTTAAAAAAAAAAGCTACGCAATACATTTTTGTTCTATTTTATTTTATTTCTTGTTGCTAGGGGTTGTTTATGCTTTTACTGCCCCAAAATTCCTGTTAGAGTTTAAAACTGATCTAAAATGACTAACAGTAAGTGTAGTAAATCTGATAGGAAACAAGTTATTTGGTGTGAACAGCCACTTTTGGTATCATCCCTGCTAAATATTCTTCCAGCAGAACAGTATGACCAACTGTTGCAAGTATTTATCAGTTCATCTATGATACAGAACTAGTGAACAAGAACCAATTTTTAAGTATCTGCTCTTGACAACTTTCTATGCAACAGGCTTAATTTCCTTTTGGAAGTCTTGTTTAATTTATTCTGAAAAGTCATTTGCTGAAAGACTTTGGAGGCTTTCCTGGGCTCTCTAAAGGGGCAATAAGACAGAGATTAAATGAGAATTTCTGCCCTATGCATATAAAGCATTTGCCTCCTTACTGTGGTCTGCATGTATTATAATATGAATTAGCCACAGAATGCGGGTTTGGTGTAATCACTATTTGTGTTGTAGTCATGCAGATGCTGCTTTTACAAGTTCTAGTGTGTGTGAATTATGGTGAAATTCATTAAGTCCCACCTTTCATAAAAAATTGATTGTGCAAACTGTTTTACTTCTTCGTTTTGAAGTCTGTAGCTTTATGATTGTGCAGTTGAAAGGATTAGCATTTTGCCGATGTCTTGCTTCAGATTTTATGCCACAGAGTAGTATACATTTCCATCTCAAATTCAAGCTGATTTTAGCCTCCTTGAAAAGTTGGGTAGGCTGACTTTGAAGTGACTGTACCTGTGACGAGGGAGCAGGCTGAGAAGGCTTTGCTCAGGGCAGCTGATGAGGGGGAGGAAGGAGCAGAATTCAGTGAAAGAGCAAAGGAAATTCTATGGCTTGGAAAGAGCAAAGGAAGCCTCATGGTTTCCAGGTGGCTGTAGAGCTGAGCCGTTGTTGAAGCTATTTGTTAGAAATTGTTCTTTGTCCTTAAGACCCTTAGGTGAAGGATAGCTCAGTGATGTCTACCAGCTATGGAATCCTTCATCCGCTCTGTGTGCTGTCTTCCTTTTCTCATTCTCCCAGTGTGGGCTGACTTTCATCTGCTTCATCATCACACTCCTTCCCTAACTAGCTGCATCCTCGCTTGGCTTCCTTTCAAATGGTTGCTGGATTACAATACCGATTCCCCCCACGCATTCTCCATTAGGTACATTGGGGGCAATGCTTTAACTCTTTAGAACTGCTGCTTAGCCTGCCCAGAGGGTGTCAAGTCCCACCCAGAGGTATGGGTGCGGGGAGAGGGGACTCAGGTTCCCCTTGGTTGGAAAAGCGTATGCAGGATACTTAAGGTCCGTAAACAAAAGACTTTTATTTTGCAGCTTGGCCCAATTGCCAAATGATTTGGTGGCAGAAGGAGTTACGTGATTTAAGTTCAATTGGTAAACATAAAAGTTTGCGGCACATGTGGGGCTGTTAATCTTATGTTACTATATTGCTTATAAGAAGGAAAGCAAAAGAATAGAGGTATAGGCAAGAAAGAAAAGAGAGGGAGAGATTTCACCATCCTTACAGCTCCACTTTGTGTATGATGGGGTTCATTGTGTCAGATCCAGCGATGTGCGGCGTCCTCCAGTGTCTTGTTCAGTCTCTGTGGTGAGACTGGCGAGCGGGGTGGTCCTCAGGATGGTGGGTGGGTGCCACCTCAGTGCTTGCACAGGTGGGCTTTTTATGGTCCTCTGGATCGCCTTCTTGCCTCATCTTTGGTCTCTTGTGCAGGCATCACTGGGAGGGGAGTGGTTGAGAAAGATGGAAAAGTCACAAAGGGTCTCGGGCCACCTTGAAGGGTGTCCGAAGTCTTTTCCCTTAGTGCCATGCTGGGCCTGTCAGGACACGGGGCTGCGTGACCTTCAACATGTCCCCCACCTCCCTTATCAGCCAGCCGGCCTTTGTCTGTGGCTTGATAGCTTGTCATTGATCTGTAAATCACAATTCCCATCTCCTGCCACTAGGGATGTCCCATCTCCTGCGGCTGGATGAACTGGTTTTGCCACAATGTTTGAGCCATTATCTTTTTCAGTTTCTGACAGAGGGTTATAAAAAAGCTGTAGAGCCAGTGATCCAGAAGCATTCATGAGGTGTTTGATTCAATTACGTCTTCAAAGTTAGGAATTCCAGAACAAAATAAAATGGGACGTATGTGACAGTCAAGCTAGCTTTTCCATGCTTTGCACCTTTTTTAGCCTTTTTTGGTGTTCTTTAATTGGTGTTTGGTTTGTTTGTTTTAAACAAAGCTGAGATTGTAGGGAACATACTGGCCATACCTTTGCCCCATTTGCAGTGTACTTTGTTTGTCAGAGCCTTGTGAGTTGGGGAAGGAGTTTAAATCTCTGTCTTTTTTTTTCTTTTTCTTTTTTTTTTTTTTTTTTAAAGAAGGCTGCGAGTGATTTGAATTGGTTTGAAGTTGCATTAGTTGGCCCAAATCTTACAAATCATTACATGATTAAAACTAATATTCTTAGTGACTTAACTTGTACATCAATGGGACTATTCAAGGAAGCTCGTATGCAATTGCTGATGCTAGAGTGCTTGCAGACAGTTATTGTGAAAACTTACTTTTCTTTTTCTCCTGAAGATTTTCAAAAGTAATAGACGTTATTAACTTGCATTTTTTTTTAAAGTCCTGCAAACCATCTTCTCTATGGAAACCGAGCTCTTTGTTTAATTCTCACAAGGCAGTACAAGTAAGTAACCCCTTGTTTACAATCTGAATTATTGTGGTGATCTGCAGTTAAAAATTTGCAATATACTTAGGAAAATAGTATTTTTAAAACTGAAGTATATAGTAATGGTGTTTACCTTATAAAACTGATATTTAGAAAAATGAATAATTAGCTGTATCTATTGCCAGTCTGTAATACCATTTAAAATTTGTGTGTGTGCATATAAAATAGGAAAAAAAAAATCTGTGCATGAGTATCATGATTTTTATTAAACCTTTTGAAGAAGACATCAGTGTGTATGTGGGGGTTATTTTCCTTAAGCCAGTTGTTAAGCCAAAAATCTTGTTTATGAGCAAGGTGGATACCTATAACTTTTATGTAAAGCCAACCCAAGAATTTATTGTTAGTATAACTGAAGTTTGGCACTTTTAATGCATGTTACTTTTTCTTTGTTACTCTTAAAGTTATATTTGTCCAGGTCTGGCATGTCTTTAACTGACCAGTGGTTAGTTGTTTACAGCCATGGGGTCTGTGCCAGGCCTGTGCCTCTTCTGTTGTCACCTCGTCCCTGTACAGCTTTATGTTGCATCCTGTGTCTCTACTTCTCAAGGCCTCTGCTGCCATTATCAGGCTTGTATTTCTTTACAGGACATCATTTTGAAGTCGTAAATACCCCGTTCTGTATAGATAGTAACAAGCAGTTATTAAATCGAAATCTATGGTTGTACCACACAGAGACGAACAATAGAACAAGTCACCCGTCAATTGGAGAAATTGCTGTCACAGTTCAACCAAGTAGATGAAAGCCACCGGCAGGTCATGCTGTAGTTCAGCCTGAGCAACTCCAAGAAGCCTCAGTCCTGAGACTCTGCAAACTCAGAACAGAGCTTATGGCTTCTATTGGCAGTGGCAATACTGCGTTACGGGACTACATAGTTATATGGTGCTCTCCAGATCATCTGCTGGAGAGTTCGTGGCTTTACGCAGGCCGTGTGTAGTCCTTCCATTTTCAGAGCCTGATGGGAGGCAGTGGTCATGTTCCCTCCCAGACTTTGGTGTGGGACAGGACTGCTCAGGGCAGCTCAGCCTCATGTTGTGATCTTCTGACAGGGCTCGGGGGCAGCTTGCTGAGCACTGCACCAGGCTGTCGAAAGGCAGCACTGCAGGAAGTATTAGGTGGATGAAAACAAAGTGTAACAGGACACACTAGAGAGAACAAAACAAGTGCTTCATTTTTTTCTAATCTTTTGACGCCTTTTATAATCTCTTACTGTCTTGAGGTTCTGTACCTCGCTATCTATCTTTTACTCAAGCAATTCTTCCTTGTGTTTACTTCTTTTGCAATATGAATATGGTGCAATTTCTACCATTCTAATCACTAGTTCTGCTGTGGTTTTTTTTTAATTACTGATTTTTTAAAATGTATTGCTGCATCTCTAGATTCTGCCATTACTACCTGGTGTTTCTCTAAGTTGGAGAGGGTTTTTTTTTTTTTCGTTCTAACTTGCTTTCATTTAACTGAATTCTTCCTGAAATCTCTGAATAATTTTGCTGTGTAAAACATGCTCACTGTCCTGAAATTGTCTCTTTCAGGCTTTTCTTTAGTGTCCAGCTTTTGTTACCACAGAGTATCTCATTCTCCTCCTTCAGATCCCTCTGTACAAGCTCCTCTGCTATAACTATTACAAAAAGTGGTAGTTACTAGGCAATTTATGAACACTTTCATGTGAAACAAGATTTTTTTTTTTTTCGTATTCCTTCTCTTTGTGGAGGTAAAACAGTGAATGCCTCATAGGCGTTCTCAGGCCTCTTGAGTTGGGTCTCGCTGCATTTTCTAAGGACCCCACTGAGGCGGTATGATGCAGCTATTGAAGGAGTGAGGTACTTGTAAGCTTCCTCATCTGAAGTAATCCACGCATGACCACTCTTTATTGTAGTTTACTACATCCTGCTTATGTGACACATAGCTGTAGTTCCATGGAGAATGAGTGGTGTATCCCAGAGGTATGTGAACTCTGTAACTGCCCATTTTTGGCCAGCGTTGGTTATCGGCAGAGGCCGTCCCTGCTGCTCTGTTCTCTCCTGGAGCTGTAAGGATAGTCTGCTGCTCTTCTGACCTGACCAAAATTGTAATTCTGGTTATTCCATGACACCTTGTATATGAAAAGTCAGTTGAGTATATTCTTTGGGCTTCAGTTCTTGGGAGTTTTGGAGGTTACTGTCTTTCAGTGCTCAGCAGTTAATACTTGCACCCTCAAATCTCTAGCTATGATTATGTAACTACTCTAACATGATTTCTGTAAAAATATTTTGGCTTAGTGTTCAATCATTTTTAGTAAGGCTTTGCTTTTTAAAGGAACATTTTGATGGAACCTGGTTAAGAGTTAGGTGCGTATGCAGAAATGCTGGAAAACCTAGTAGGTAAGGGGAGGGAATAAATACCTGATGGGTGAAATAGTTGAGACTCTAACATTTTAACCCAGGTGAGTTTCAGCTAAGAAGTATTGTCTGACTATGCCTTTACACAAGTGAGAACTGTTCTTTTATTCACTTTGTATTTGCATAGCACCTTGTATATCTGATCTGCAGATTTTTCTGAAGTATAAATAATAAAACCTCTTCTTTTTCCTCTCTTTACTAAGGAGAGCCCTTGCTGATGGAAAAAGAGCCACTATTTTGAAGCCTAATTGGCCAAAGGTTAGTTTCATTTACATTTCAAAATTGTCTTTTGTTTGCACTGTAAACCAACGTAAGAACTGAAAGTCTGAATTACAGGTTTGACCCAGATGAATGTGAGATGTTCTCATCTGCATTTAGCAGTAATGAGAGTAGAATGAACACAGTACCTTGTGGACTGACAATTCATCTTCTTCAGCCAAGTACCATAGTTTGCTTGTGTTCTCATATTTAAAATGTTATTTTCACACACTTGTAAGTGTTGTTCCACAATGTTCTCTGCATGTGTAGACAGAAGACAACATTTATTACATTGTTGTACATAGCTGTGTTATCACAATGCTTTAAAAAGAATATATGTTTGTCCTTACAGTAAAAAAATCCTGATTAATGATCAACATGTATTTCCCAGTATTCTTTCCCTAAAGAAAAGTAAATAAGGGATAGTTACAAAATTGCAAAGTAGTAGTTGAGATTAGGGGAAAAAGTGAACTTACACTTTTGCAAAGCTAGAGGCTAGCTGCTACTCTCAGTGAATTATCTTTCTGTTTCAGTGTGCTGAGTTGTTGAAAACTCTGATTATTCATCATTTGACCTGAAACAAGTGGAGGAGATAACTTTTGAGTATGATAAATTTTACTTTGTATTGTCTACTGCAGCTGTTTTTTACATAAGTTGTCTTCCTATATGTGTGAATGAATGCTTGAAATTCAAACTCGTGTCCATGTAGGGTCACTACCACTTCTGTAAGGCGCTGTCGTTACTGGGGGAACATGAACTGGCTTTGAAAGCTAATGAGAGAGCTCAGGAGCTATGCAAGAACATTATTGATGGACTTAAGGATCTTATTCAACAAAATTACAAGTTAAAGAAGACATTAGAGGAAATCAATGGTAACCTTTTCTGATTTCAAGATCTACCTTGAACATAGCAAAATTCCTTCATTGGTAACTTTCCTTTGAAAGTAGCTAATTACTTTTATTTTTTCCTTCCCTTCCTATATAATTTTATAGGTATTAAACAAGATAAACAGAAACCAAAGAAGTCACTTCTTGAAAAAAAGTAAGCAACTGTCCAATTTGCTTTTCTTTTTTTAGTGAGCAATACTTAGTATAAGATTTAAGTCATACATAGCATAGATATTGCTTAATTTTATCTATCAGTAAATAAAAATGGAAGGAAAAAAATATCAGAACTGCAACCAGAGGGCAGCCTAGGAGTAAAGAGAACTTTTAGGGACTAAATAAGCTATCTTGAGATGTGTTCTACTTCCAAGTAGTTTTCTTCAGCATAAAGTTTTACCCATGTTGGAAATAACAGGAAACAGGTACGTTTTCCTGTTTTTTGTCTGTCCATCTTGAAGTACTTCACTGTTGAGGACATTTAGTGTCTGAAAATGTCAGTGCAATAACAGAAAAAAGTGGATGTGAACTTTGCTATATGAAGTTCGCTAGGAGATTAAGGTGATTTGAGGAAATGAATGCTAGCAAATGCGTTTTGGCAATGGTAAAAATGAATGTGCACGCAAATTTGTAGGAACTTGGTATTGCCATATCCATTCTGTGCTTTTGCATTGCACAGAGAGAGTAAGAGCAAATCCATATTCCCAGATTCAGCTAACGTACAATATATGCCATAACTCTTGTATTAAGCATTTTTCTGAAAGATATTTTTGATTTCTCTTGGTCTACTTGTAGTGATGTGCTATCTGTCATTTAAAAACAGTCAAGCAAGTAAACTACTAAACAGCTTTATGTAAGCCTGAAAATTCTGGAAGAACTTAGTTTTGTTTCCCCTTCTATATTATACAAATAGAATGTGGCCTTGGGCAAGACTGCTTTTTAAAAAAGATTAATTACCCTTATTTATTTTTAAATAAATATGCAGTAATTCAGTTCTTATGCCCTTTATAGAAAATGGTACGCTTTTTTTGTTGTTAGATTTTTGCATAGCCTTGGACTATGCAGTTTGAAGGTATTAAAAATGGCTGTTTGATCAAATCCTTTAAATATGCTTACGCCTTACGCTTCTATGAGGGGTAAACTTCTTGTATTCATCTTTGGTTTTTTTTATGATACATCTACGGTATGTGCTTTAAATATGGGGAAAAGACATGAACATTGGAAGAACTAGGGTTCTCTCTTTTCACACATCAGAGACTGCAGTTCTTCAAAATCTCATTTAATAGTCTCTCAAGAACAAAAAGAAATAGAAAAAGGCAGAAAGAGAACACAATCTGATCCTAAAGATCATCATTGTCATCAAAACCAGGATACCAAGGTAAGTTGCGCTACAGCTGGAATTACAAGGCTAACGGTGTCTTGATTTTCTTTGTCCTGGAACATGTTGTTCAATGGTGTGGCTGAAGTTTTGCAGCCACTGTGTTATAATAATTGTGTACTTTCTCAGCCAAGCACTTTTTATGTAATATTTAACTACCAAGTCTATGTTCAGAACTTTGGATTTGAAAGCAGGTGGGAGCTGGTTGCTTGAATGAGAAGGAGGAGACTGTATGTTATGAGGAGGAGAGGGGTCTCTTTGGAGTTACTGATGGTGAGACTGAAGTCCCGTCTGATTTGATTGACTGTCCATTCCAATGTGCATTCAAAAGTTGGCTTCCCTTGGGCTTTAGGAGAGGATTCAGTTGGTGTGTACTGGTGTAATGGAGTTCATTGCAGGAGGATGCTTTCGCCAAAGTTAAGTCACATGCAGAGCTTTTGCTATACTGGAGCATCGCTTTGCACAGATACTGTGACATTAAGGTATTTGCATGGTTATAGACCACTATTTTCATGCTCCGTAAACAGATTTCATTTGTATGGGAAAAATGATAGTTAAATAGTTTGCTTGACTGGATTGTATTTAAAACTAGGGGTTTTGTGGTTCTCAAATATATGTTTGGCTGGTGTGTTTAAATCGAGTGTAGTGTAGTGATAAAATGAAAGATGGACTTGTGTTATTTCAGTAGCCCTTTGTAATTCTTTAGATGAATTCTTTCAATTTAAAAGACAGTTTACAAGCACAAATATATTACACTTTTATTAACTTTTTTGGTGAGGTAGGCTTAAAAGAGAAAGTGAAGCTGTCATGAGGGAGATTTAGACTGCTTAAAGAACCACTGCCAAAGGTACAGCAAAAGTGGTTTTATTGAAGCAAGATGTTGTAAAAGTGAGGCTTAATGAAGTCCGATGGCAAAGTTCTATTACCCTACTGCACAGAGGATATAATAATGTATTGGAGTTACCAATACAAGATCTTAATGCCGTGTGATACAAGGTTATGTGCGATATCAGTCACTTACCAAAGATCTGCAGTTGGTAAGGGGTCTCTCAGCCTCGAGGTGTCCCAACTCAAGGGGAGATCGCTGCTGTGCTGCCAGCTACTTAAGAAGGAGAGCTCAAAAAAAGCTCACCAGGCTGTCATATTTATGGAATAAAGTCATTGGCCCATAGTCAAACTGCATGCGATGCAGAAGATAAGCACAAGACCCCTTGTATCTGTGGCTTCCTTTGTACCTTGACCAAATTAGTTTTGGAAGAATCAACTGCTATTTAAGTGTTAATCCCATGACTGATGTTCTGGTTTCTAAGCTCATGTATGTCAAAGCTCACTGTGTCACCCTGTCACCATATAGATTGGAACTAGAGAAGTTCATGGCTTGGTCATGGCCTAGGCCTTTACCTCCTTTGGAGCCTGAACCAAATTACCGCTAGTTTGATCAGAGTTGAGTGCATCTATCACAGAAGCTTAACAGAATAAACTTTGTTCTCTGTTCATGGTTGAGTTTTGTTCCTGAAAAATACTTAAATTAAGGATACGTGCTAGTGAAGGATGACTGAAGAAATCCACTAACAAAAGCCTCTAATTCTGCCTTTTAAAAGGTAATTTTACTGTTGAAAGTGCAATGGCATACTATGTTGGCATTCTTTAACCCTGGTAGGCAGTTCAGCCCCACACAGCTGCTTGCTCCCTCCTCTCAGCAGGATGGGGCAGAAAATCCTAAGGATAAAAGAGAGAACTCATGGATTGAGATAAAGACAGTTTAACAGGCAAAGTGAAAGCTGCACACACGAGCAAAGCAAAATAAGGAGTTAATTCAGTGCTTCCAGGCAGATGTTTAGCCATTTCCAGGAAAGCAGAGCTTCATTGTGCATAGTGGTTATTTGGGAAGACGGATGCCATAACTCAGAACTTCCCCTCTTTCTCCTTCCCCCAGTTTTTATTGCTGAGCATGACATCATATGGTGTGGAATATCCCTTTGGTCAGTTGGGGTCAGCTGTCCCAGGTGTCTCCCCTCCCAAATTCTCATGCACCCCCAGCCCACTCGCTGGCAGAGCCGTGTGTGAAACAGAAGATTCCTTGACGTTGTGCAAGCCCTGCTCAGCAGCAGCTAAAGCATCCCTGTGTTATCAACACTGTTTCAATTGTAAATCTAGAACACAGGACGATACAAGCTGCTGTGAGGAAAATTAACGTTATCCTAGCTGAAACCAATACATATGTGTTTTTTCCTTAAAAAACCAAACACATACCCCCCAAAAAGTGGAAAGTTGGGGGATTTTGTTGGTGCTCACGTTATTTTAGGTGGTTTTTGCTAGCGGATGTCAGTAGAATTTCCCAGTTGTTGCTGTCTTAGTGCCCATCTCATGTCCAGTGTCATGGGGATCCTGTAAACTATTCCTGTGCATGAATTTTCCTGAGTGGTTTGTTTTGCTGGATGCATGCAGACTCTGATAGTCCTGCTGTAACAGCATGGAATTAAAAATTTAGTAATCAACCTCCAGTTTGCTTACAGACAGTTCTTTCACTCAAATTATTAATTTAAAGAAACATTTGTACCTCTTTCTGATCGTCTTTACCATCAATCTTGTAAGGTTATTGCTAAATTGTTATCATTTAGCATATTAAGTCTGTTAATAAGCTAAATAATATAAAAAACAAGATGGTAAGTAATGTGATTCTAATAGCAAGGTCAAAATGACTTAGCATGCATATTTGAAAAAACTCTTTCAGGTTTCACGGGAGGGTGGATCAGGAAAAAAGATGACTCATTTAGTGGGGAAAATGAAACCAACATACAAGGGCAAAGGGAAAGAAAGAGAAGTTCTAATTTGTTGAAAAAGCCATCTATTGAGCGCACAAGAAGTGCTTAAAGATTTTTGACAGTCTCATGAAAACTTTTGTCTGCTTTTATGCAATGAAAATCTTCATAATGTAGATCTGTGTAAGTTTATCTTCCCTTAGGATAAATATTACTGCAAAAAAAGCTAGTATTTGTCAGACTGGTAGATAATATAAGTTGATATGAATTTGATGGAAAAAGGTTTACGTGTACAAATACACTTCGATTAATGACATGTTTTTTTCTTTACCTCTTGATTGGGGACAGAATATACCATGTTATCATTGTGATTTCTATGTTTAAGTCAGTGTTTTAGTTATTTTCTTTGTTTAATTTTAGAGAGTAATATCTACTTGTTTTCTGTTAAACCAAACTAACATATTTGTCATTAGGTGACTGACATCCAAAGAACAGAAAGCAAAAGTTGGTCTCTGGACTTTCCACCAAGTGAGTTTGGTTTTTTTTTGCTATTTATCAAGTCGGAGTTGGTTCCTCCCTTGCTGTTTTTGTTATAAGCAAAAGTGTATCTAGTGTTGTTTTCAGAACAGTAAGCTATCATGTTTCACTTCCTTTACTGTTAGTGTGCAGTTACTTAAATACTTCTCTCCTGTGTTTCTGTTTTACTTCAATCATGCTGTTGTATTTTGAATCTACTTTACATGGATGAATTCAGAATTAAAATTAGAAATAAAAAGTAGAATGCTGAGTCACAGGCTAGAAATGCTTTCCCTCCTTCTGAGACAGGTATGGGATCTAAAAGGACGTAAATTTGAGAGAAGCGTGTGGGTAATTTCGGTATTCATAATTCATTTGTGATTACTAAAAACTCCATATACATCCTTAAGAAAATAATCCTGCAGTTAGAGAGGAAGGAGGCCACAAAATATTTGTCAGAGTGGATCTTTAGCTACAAACTTTAAGAGGTATAAGTTGGTGTGATTTATTGTTTGTATTTGTGTGTTTTGTTTTGGTTGACCTTTTTTTTTTTTTTAAGTGATTAAAAAACACAACCTAACTCTTTTAGTGAGAGAACTCTCACCCCTAAAAATCCCACAGTGCCAGAGTTACTTCTCTGTGGCGAAAGTGAAGTGCAAGGAGTTTTGATCTTCAAAGTGGAATCTTTCCCTGAATTTTGCTTGGGTTTTTTATCACCTGCTAGATGTGCAGTAACCAAGAAAGCATAAGATATTTCCCTGACATTCAGAAATTGTTCTTACTTATAATGTTTGTATGGAATACTCCTCCTGGATCTGGACGAGCTGCATGCTCATGCTGTATTCTAAAGCTGTGACCTCCAAGGCAGTGGGTCCTTCTAGTCCTGACCGACCGTGCAACAGTCTGAAGTCCTTGATGCCCACCCATACTGTTCTTTGCAGTTCACATACGTAGGTACTTAGCTGAATAGGTGTCAATGTGCAGAGCACTTCAAAATTTGACTTTAGGAAACTAGTGAAGATATACTACAAAATATTTTTTTACAGTGAGCAGTAGGAGAAGTGATCTTGCTCTTGCAGACTTTGAACATATGCGAATGTCTTAAAGAATTGAAGTATTTATTGGGAGATGGAAAATGTGGGAAAGGTTGCGAAAGACGAGTCAAACCAAATTCGTTGAAAAGATGTGATGCGGTAGGATAATAAAAAATAAAAGAAGAAACTATAAAGTGTTGAAATAACTTGTTGCAGAAAGCATAAATCAGGGAAGAAGAAGGGGGAAGTCAAGCTGTGGAAGACAAATCAATTTGTAGATGTTGCGAAGGGGCAAAACAAGAAATGCCTGTACACCATAGAGATTTTTAAATGAGTTTGACAACTAAGTCAATCAGACACTTTCCTGAGTGAGGAGGTGTGGTCCGAATAGTAAGGGAGGGGAGTAATTAAGGCAAGGGAGAAGATCAGCAACAACGCACCCATATGGCAAACCACCCAATCACCGGTAGCAAACATGGGGTTATAGGTGATGCCCCAGCTCCAGCAGCCTGCTGGGGACGCTTGGTGCCCAGCTCACCTGGCAGCAAGACCAAATCATTCCGATGCCTCTTGAATGCGGGTCAGAGTTGTGGCGCCCCTTGACTCCACCAAGGGTAGTGGGATTTCATAGAATCATAGAATGTCCTGAGTTGGAAGGGACCCACAAGGGTCATCGAGTCCAACTCCTGTCCCTGCGTATGACAACCCTGCAGTTCACACCATGTGTCTGAGGATGTTGTGCAGCCTCTTCTTGAACACTGTCAGGCTTGGGGCCGTGACACCTCCCTGGGGAGCCTGTTCCAGTGCTCCACCACCCTCTGGGGGAAGAACCTTTTCGTAATGTCCAACCTAAACCTCCCCTGGCACATCTTCCTGTCGTCCCCTTGGGACTCGAGAGGGTGGTATTCGACATGAACATCGTGGGCAGCGCCTGCTGCCTGTGGTGGAGGGGCCAGGGTGTCGGCAGCCTGTCGGCTGCTGATACTGGCCAAGGACAGGGTGTCTGCAGTGTCTGTGCTGCTGATAACTGGTGGAGGGGCAGGGTGTTGGAAGGATAGCTGCTTTTTAAAGAAATTGAGGAGGGAAGAGAGAGAATGAAAGGCTGAATGTTGAGAGAGAACTGAAAATTCTTCTAGAGATCGTAGGACTATGAAGCGTTGTGTTAAACGTAGTAATTTCAAAGAAACCCGTGCTGATTCCGTGTTTTTTCTTTTTTCCTGTTCTTCCTTCCTCCTGCTCCTCTCCCCCTCGTACTCACTATGTCAGTACTGATGTAGAAGAAAATATTTGACTTGGCTTTGATTTGAAAGGAGGAGTTACTCTCTGAATGACTTAGCTGATACAGGTTTACTGTGGGTGGGGAACCTTTTTCTTAGCCTTTGTCCGCTTAAAGGCTTAAGACTTGCAGTTGATTTAACATAAAGGAACTTGATGCCAGTGTATCTTATCTTAAAGTTGCTGTCCTTTTTACTTTCAGTTTTTGTCTGCATGTACTATTTTTTTGAGCATGTGTACGTTTCTGTTAAATATCTTTGTTTGCTCCTAATGGGAATGTCTAGCAAAAACAATACTACTTCTACTAATATTCTAAAATGTTTGTGGGGTAAGTGAATCATGTTTCCTGTTCAACTAATTTATCTTCTTTAGTATTTTAACAATAATTCCCAAGGATTCGCGTGTTACTCTTATTTAAAAGTATATTTTCAAAATCTGAAAGTAGTATCTTTTATAAGTTTAGTGGTACATGGGAGTAGTAGTTTCTGAAGGAAGTTCTTCTGAAATAATTTTTGTTGAATGGCTTTTAAAATTAGATCAGTGAAAAAATAGTGCTGATTAATTATTTCTTTTGATGAGAGGGGAAGCTTGTATTCCGTGGTCTTTTTAAGATTTTGTTTTGAATGATAGAGTAGTTCTTTAAGGTAAAGGAACCTTTATAATGAAGAAAAGGTAATATATCTCTGTCTCTAAATGTTTAATGATGATATGCTTGAAGTGTTTTCTGGCTTTTGAAAGGATTATTGTTTTCTGTCATCTAAACATTCATCTATTATGAGGAATTTGTGATGGTTATTGGTGTAGCTTTGGAGTTTTGAAAGCTGATGAACTGTTTTGACAGACGCCTATACAGACACCTATTCAGACCCCTGTGAGACAATTTCAAGAACTAATTCATGAAATAATTCTGAACATGTTCAGTCTTCATTATGCTTGATTTTTTTGTTCTGATTAATTTAAATTTTATGTCACTAAATAGTTTTTAATGAGAAATTACTTGTGGCACAAGGCATGAAGTGTGTATGCATACGATTTAACTTGAGAAATGGGTACATGAGACATCCCACTGGCTTGAGTGAGATTACTCAAATGGATAGATTTGTATTTTTCCACAATCAGGGTCTTTCAGTATTTTGTATCTAATCATATAAAATACTTTGAGTATCATGAAACTAACATTTTTTTTATCATAGTTATTGAAATTTTATGTGTGAAATTAATAAATTCTTTTGCCAAATTCCATTTTTTGGTAGTTCAGCATCAGCATAATAATAAGTGAGCAATATTTAATGATTTAGGTAGCTGTAACTTAGGTTTGTGTTCCAGTGCTCGAATAGCTTGAATTCAGGTGCTGGACTGTAAGTTGTCTGTGTGATTGTGTCCAATATTAGGAAGCCACAGTTGCCTTCTAAACTGTTTCTGAAAAATTAGAGCTGGGACTATCCCCTCTTGGAACAGGTAGCTGAGGCAGAAGGCAGCATTCCTATATGCCTTGTTAAATCCCTTAGGTTCAACTAGCAAAAAAATCTGCTGCTCCACACCCCTTTAATGTACCAGGTGTAATAAGGAATATCTGCAATGTGTCATGTTGAGCAGTTCTGCAACTGAATACACCAGCTACTTGTTGGTTCCTTACCAGTGCAGAAATGCCTTTTCTTGCCTTGCTTGTCTAATTGTCCGCTTAATAGAAGGCAGCTCTCCCATAAGTGGGTTTTGTCACCATTGCTGTTGAGTCGTTAACATCTTGTAAAGTTCTAACTTAAAATTCTTGAAAATTAAAAGCTTACTGCCTTAATCATGAATGTGCTCAATGACATTCAGATGCTTAATGTTATGGCTTAATTCCACAGAAAACGGTTGAGAGATTATTTTGCGGTTAATGGCATGGCTTCCTGGTTTTGACCAACTACAATAAAGTATTAAAACATGCTTCCTTCTTCCTTGTTACTAATTAATTGTTTACTCAGTTTGTAGACCCTGTAACAGTGTTAGATCTGGAAGCCGTTAAAGTGTATTAGTGAAGTTTTGTGTTATGTCTTTGACATTAAGTTTCAGAGTTAGAAATGAATCAATATCACATGATAGATTCTTTCTTGTCATCGTGATGCAGTATTTCCACATCCTCAAACAGTTTTATTTTGTAATTGGGGATATTTATCTCGATCTGACTCATACGTTTACATTTCTAAGATTAATGTGGCTTGAACTTAACTCCTTTAGCAATGTATTTTTGAAGTAGCAGACTCCTGTAAATTTTTTGTAGTCACACAGGAATATCCATAGTGATCTAGTATTCCCTTTAAAAAAATCTAGTTATCAAATAACAGTGGATATTATCAACTGCTGTTTTTTAAAACATACTGATTTATTCAGCTTGGCGTCCACTTTAATAGTTGTTACAGTATTGTAGAGTCAGATCATATCTTACAGAATTTGAGATTCTTCTGTTTGAAGTAATCCCCTTTATAGGATTAATAAAAACCTACGCTACTTAAT
Organism: Caloenas nicobarica; assembly: GCF_036013445.1. NCBI lineage: Eukaryota > Metazoa > Chordata > Aves > Columbiformes > Columbidae > Caloenas > Caloenas nicobarica. The sequence continues at coordinate 122,412,322 of NC_088245.1, read as the reverse complement.
AAAATCAAATTCCTACTGTAACACTCAGAGCTGGTTTGTTGAAAAACTTCTTGGTTGTCTTTGGTTTCCATATTGTCAGTGTTTAAGATCTGTTATTTACAAAGCAAAATGTGAGTTCTGAGTGCATTTTTTTTCCTTTGTTTTAGGTGATGGTCATTTTGTTTGAAATACTTTTTCTCATTACAGGCCAAAGTCATCACAGCAAAGGCAGGCCAAAAAACAAACCTGGTGTCTCTGAAAAGACAAAGTAAGAAATTGTATTTATTTTTTAATTTATTACTATTTTGCATTATTTAATGTAGCACTTAAAAATTAGTTAATGCAACTTTGGCTTGCTGCTTGCTCTTTGCTAATTGCTTAGTTTACATTGTTCACATACTCTTTGGGAGTTAGTTCATGTTAAGATAGCCAACTGAAGTTCTCAAAATCGCAGTTTTCATGAAGAGCCTGAGTTATTACTTGAAAAATAAGTCTTTTCCAAAGCTCAGTTGAATTTTAGTAAATGAAGGCATAATTTTAATAACTGCTGTTTAAAAACTGTTGCCCAAAACCAAGTCACACACTATACCCATAACAAAAAAGTGTTGCTGAGTTTTTACAGGACTTTGGTCATCCGAATGTGAACAACCCAGTGTTTCAAAGATAGTCATTGTGTACTGTAAGCCAGGCATGTAGAAAACAGCAGGAGGAGAGAAACTCCCTCATGCAGGTGCAGGGAGGAAAGCACCCAGTTCTGTATAACCGCAACTGTGTAACTGCAAGTCGCATCCTGAACCATTTGCTTCTGCCAAATGAATAAGACCTCTACTGCTTGCTTTTGCCAAATAGATAAGATTCTGCTTTCTTGTGATTGATAATAATAACTGAGTAATGCTTTTTCTTGTTCAAATAGAAAAATAGATGTATTACATAATCCTGTAAGTTGTAACATAAATATAGTGTGTTGAAGGGTATAAATACTTCTGTGTGACTAATAATAAATGGGCTCATGATGATCATATTGGCTGTGTCGTGAAGTCCGTTCGTGCCCTCGCATCAAAAAAGTGCTTCCTTTACAGCAAAAGATAATAGGAATCTTGTTCCAATTGTTACATTCAAACTTACACCACAACATAACTCAAACTCTATCTTATTTTCAAGGCGTCTTTGTACTAATTCTACTGTGTGTACCAAATAATTGTTAATAACTTCTCTGCCTTTCACGTGCTTTGTAAGAAAAAGAGATTTCCCTGTGAGGAAAGTATTGTAAATCAATCTCAGAACTGAATACTAGAAAAGAACTTTTACTTAAAGAGTCCTTTAGTTATTTATAGACTGGAATCTTCACTTAAAGCAAATCAGTGTCTAGTTTCAAGTACAGAAATACTCTCAGTAGAACATGCTGAATGTCAATGAATATTTTTGATGGTTTGGGGCCAAAATTAAATTAGTTGAGATAAAAAGCACAATAGATTTTATGGACAAAATGGATGCTTCCATCTATTACAACATTTAAAACAAGGTTTAACAAAAGAAATCATTATTTCCAGCCATGCTGGGGCCAACCTGCTCCAAACAGGTTTGGGGAAATTGCTGCATTTATAGGTGATTCCATTTGCCAGTGTATTTCCTCATCTAACAGATAGTTAAGGAGTAAAGAGCTGCTACTGCTGACTTATTTCTGAGATGACCGAGGCAAATCATGACTTCATTTTGTGTGGCCTTAAGTATTGAAGCTTTCAGTGTTTTAACCGGAACGGTGAAATCAGACAAATTAAGCTCTGACTGTACTTTTTTGCTTGTATACTTCTTTGGCTAGTGTTTTTCAGCTGTGTTTAGGATGATTAAAAGCAGATGAGGGGTACAGGAAAATAAGCTGTTTATATTGAAATAGAAAAGTTTCCATTAAGAGATAATTTTTAAAGGCAGATTTTTCACATAGAAGAGTCCAAGCCTTTAGGAAACCTGGAGGCTGAACCTGATTAATCAAAGTGTGACCACAAAGCCTTATCATCTTTTAATCTATATTTATTACAGTACAATCCTTTTGTTTTTCCATAACTCTTTTTGAATACCACTGTAGCTGAGACAACTGAGACTTTGTCACAAGAGAGGTCATTTATTTTATTTAACTGGCTTGCTACTGACTTCTTTCTCCTTTCATTTTAAGTGGAGCAGGGGGCGAAGCATTAGAGGGAAAAACATTAGAATTCACTATGGGAACAAATCCTCTTTAAAGTAACTCAAACATCTGCAAAATTGCTTCTCTTATATGGGCATTTATTAGACCTATTAAAAAAATACAATATTTCTCAACAAATGAGGTGCATGGTCAGTTACAATCTTATCTCTGTTTCTATTGCTCAGCTTCCAAAAATCTAAGGAATCCTTTGACATGGTAAATAATTTTATCTCAGCAGATGAGTGTTTGCTTTCGAATGTGGGCCCGAACTGAATGTATGTTAGGATTGAATAGCAAACTTAGCATTGAGGATTTAGTTTAGAGTATCAAGCAACACTTTTCCTCTTCGTTATTCTTTCTCCGTTTTCTAGTTGTGCACCGTGTTTCTGCTGAGGTAGTGGCAAGAAAGAGCTGGCAAGAACAACTCTCTTCCTCTTTCCTCTGCTCTCCCTGCCTCCACCATGTATAACTGCTACATGTAGTTGATTTTAAGTGTTGGTTGTGCTAGGATAAAGGATCTTGTACTTGGGAAGAGTAGAGAGGGGGAAAGAAGCCTAAGCACCCTTCTTGTAGTCCTGCCTTTGGTGTAGGAAAGTTCTGTAGTCACCTATCCTACCCCTTCATAAGCTCAACTCAGCTGAGAATAAGGTAGAAAGGATAAAAGAAAACAAATAAAATCATGGAGAAGACTCCTGCTTCCCTGAAGCCCTAGCGATTCCCAAGCCAGGAGTATATGAGCTATACGAGTAGTGTCATAATCCTTGATAGCATCACAGTACTTGTTATCGCGAGTGAAAGCATGCCATAATAATCTAGCATGTAGGCAAATGTGATGTGGTTGATCGAAGTGCAGAAATTTGTCCCTTGAAAATAAGATTCCATATAAAGTACATGTACAAACTCATGCCATTGTCCTGTTATTTGTAGAGATCACCTTGATTTGAAGACAGACTCTAAAGCCATCCAAGATAAACTCTTCTGTACTGCGCAACAGGTAACTGGGAATTTACTACCATACAACCTTAAGCATAAATGATTTGTCACCTTTTAGCAACACTGTCCAGAATCTTGGTTCATTCAAAAGTTTTATACTTCATGCTTGGCTTGACTTCTATCAGGAGACAAAGATTATATGATTACACTGATTTATACTGTCTTGGTAGTCTTCTTTTTGCTTCTCCTCCTGTAAGACCTTGCACTGGAAATTAGCATAACAAAACTCAGCCTAGTCACAGCATAACTCAGCTAAAACCATGAATTAGTAAGATAGCTCACTTGTATCTTCATTTGTAAGAAAAACTACAAAAATCACTGGGGATCATTCAGGGATTTTTAATACCTTTCCCAAAGTTCTGACTAAACATGTTTTCCTGTGTTTGATACGCACATTTGGAAATAATCATAGAACATTATATTGAATGGCTGCTTAAAATGCTATACAATTCATAAATTGAGAGTTTTCCTTCTCAGGTCTTAGCAGTAATGGATGATGAGCATCCCAAAGCTCTTTAATGAAATCATGGGGACATACATAATTAGTCATTTCGTCTCTGTTAATTTGGGGAAGTAGATACCAGAAATCTCTATTCTAAATAATTACTTCATAAGAGAAAACTGAATTCAGAAGGTGCAGGTTCTGCCTGCACTAAGACCCTTTAATTCCTTTAACATAGCTGGTTTTGTAAGGCTAATACATTACTAGTATCAAAAGTAACATTTTTTTAGTTGGCTTAATTAGCTTCATGTGTCATGTAGTTGAACATTAAATTAATATTGATTGTTCTGTTCTAGAACTATATGCTCTGACGGCATTACCTTCTACCAGTAGTTCTAGGAAATTAAAACATTAATAAGTGTTAAGCGTTTTTTCATTGACTAACTTCTGCGTTTTGGTCTTTTTGGTATCTATTTGTAGTTTCCACTGCCTCTGACACTTTTGTTTATAACTGTCATTAGATCATGGGTATTTTCTTCTGTTTGTCGTTTTGGGTCAGTTGATAGGATGAAAGCAAAGTAAGATTGAAATTTGTAGATGGTCAGGAAAATACGTTCAGGACTTGCAGTAAATTTAGTATGTCAAAAGCTTAATTCAGTTCAAATGAATGCAACTAAGTACACCATTAGAATGATTAAAAAAAACCCCACAAAAAACCAACAACAAAACAAAAAAATCCACACAAAAAAACCCCAACTCCCCCAAACAACAACAAAAAGAAACAAAACCCATAAACCAAAACAACAAAACCAACCAAACAAAACCCAAACAAATGAATATAAAACCCCAATCAAAATGAAACAAAACCCAAACAAAACCCAAAACCCCCCCACAATATAGGAACTCAAAAGTTATTATGTTCCGGAATCTTCCTAGTCTTTCAATTTCTCTCTGCCCACAACCCAGTCTTCAGAATTTCAGGCTGAAAATTTAACATATTGAGGAGTGGGGGGCAGGGGGAGTGGGGCACTTTAATTAGAAGCTTGTAAAGCAGGGTTACTTCATACTGAAGATTAATTCATACTGAAATTAGGAGCTGGCCTAAAATACACAGGTGAGACTCCTTGTTCTTTGTTTTTTTCACTTGTGATTGCAGAAGTAGGTGTTGGAGGAGCTTTTAAAATAGTTGAATTACTTTTACCCTGCCACAATGATCTTCTTCCCAAAGCTAGTTTTATTTTAGTGTTTCAAAAGATGAAGAGAGTACAAGTTCCTAATTCTCCCACTGCTGATCTTGATTTACAGTCTCACTGCTCGAAATTCCCACAGACTTCAGGAAGTATCTATAGTGAAAGGTTATTGGCATAATGTGTTCTGAAACCTTCTAGCATTAACTATTATCCTAGATGGAGAGAAAGTGTAGACAGAATGAAATAGTTCTGAGGTTTTTCAAAAATGTTTGTACACAAAATGGAGTGTACAAGTGGGGAAAGGCATAAGTCTGGTGTGGGGTTTTTTAATGTGTAAGAAGGATTAAAATGATGCTTGAACTAAACTTGAAAGTTTCTGGAGGGAAAAGGATCTAAGCTTAAAACAAAAACTGGATTTTTAAGAGATTAGCAGCAGTAGATCCATGAAAATCTTACATTTTTAGAAGCTGAATTTAAAAGAAGGTTTTATAAATATGTACCTGATTTGCTGCTTCTAAAGTGGATTTGTGATAAAACTGAAAAAGGAAAAGATGGTTTTCTTTTGGACTTACTGTTTTCCTAAATATTTTAGGTTGATTTGACTATGTTGCTGGAAGCGGTTAAATCCCTTGTTCATGATGGTTATACAGCCTTGATGGACCAGCGGTGTCACAGTGCTGAACAAGCATTTTCACAATTGCTGAGCATTCTGAATCCTTCAGAATTAAAGGTAAACTGAGAGGAATAACTTAGTTTATTAGAGTAATTGAAGTTTATGCTTTCATTAGCAAGTTTCATTCTTTTCTTCCACCAAAATAGACATTATTACTGAATTGTTGCCTGTGATGTTGACTACAGTGCCAAGGGTTTCACTGATATGTGTACCAGAGTTTACAAATGAGAACAGGATAGTAGCATAGGATGTAATTTTGTGATGTTCAGGATACACATGCATTTCTAGATGCAATCGAAAAAATGTTTACCAAAATAATAAATATCTTATTTGATAAGAAACTACTACCCATTGTCTGTTTAACTTTTATTCATAATAATTTAGGGTAAAAAGAATTTATATTCTTCAGGTCACATAACTCTTTGATGGCAAGTACTGCGAAATTTTGTGTGTGTGTATGTAGCCAACCAGCCATTGACCTATTTGCCATCCTTGATTTCTTTAATTATTGTATTGTAGTATTAAGTTTTGTGTGACTGTGTGTGCACATGCATTGCTGTGTTTCAAGCTCCCATTTTAGTAAGGGCTGCTGCAGTGCCAACAAGGCTGTCCAAGCAAGTAATGCACCAATCCATCTGGAATTGTGACCTAGTTTATTAGGAAGAAATTTCATGTATTTATTTTAAAAAATCTGCTCAAATTTGAACATAAAATACAGCAAAACCACACTACACTGCATTAAGTCAACATAGTAAGGCCTGTAGCTGTAGCATTTCTAAAAGCAGGCGTTTCAGGCTGTATCACTTTGAAATATATAGGGGTGCCAAATGACCAGCAGTAAAAGTGTAGTTAACCTTCACTTTTTATGATAATTCTAACATAAATCTGGGTAGAGGCTATGATAAGAAGGATGAGAAAAGAGTTCCTTATCTCTTTTGGAGTGAAGATCTTCAGTTCACAGTAGACAGTAATCTAGTTACCAGCAAAGTGTTTTTGTGCATTCTACTACAATAATTTGACTCTATTTGCAGCAACTGAATCTTCGTATTATTAATTATGTCGTAATCATCTATGGACATGCCACTGCTCTTCTTGGAATAGGACAGCCTGAGGTATGATATTAAGCCACTATACTGCTTTTGTTCAAAATTTTAGGTTAGGTGTTCGGTCATCCATTTTTGTCTCTTCTTAACAGACATAAAAGGAGCGGGTAAGGAAAGCTTGATCTTTACTGGTTTTGGATAAATTAAGCTACCAAATAAAATTTCCTTTTAAGCTTTCAAATGAGATTCTTAAGTATTAATGAAATATAGTCAACTATTTTTCCTCTACTTTGTTGTAATGTGGTCAGGCACTAGTCTTTCTAACACAAACATTCTGCTTCTAAAACAAGAGAAAGGGAATGCTTTTAGTTCTGGAAAACACTAGACCAGACATGTGGGTTGTTTGGAGTTTTTTGGGGTGTTTTTTTTTTTGTGGGTTGTTTGGAGTTTTTCAGGGTGTGGTTTTTTTTTTTTTTTTTTTTCCTACAGTATTAAAATTCATTGTAAGACACTGAATATTTTTTAAAATGTCTTGGTGTTTGTAACTCAGTGAGAGCAATCGTTTAATTTCATTATTTCGGAGGGAGCCCATGTTTACAGAATAAGTTTCTGTTTTTAAAAAAAGGGAGGACTTTCTGCGTGATCATAAGGTTGCTTAATTCCCTTTACTGTTCATAAGAGTGATCAAAGAATAGGGCATACTGACCCACTCTACTGGAGCAAAAAAAGGAGGGGAAAAGTGAAAAGCTGGCAAAGTGTCACATATGTTTGTCTGAACTTTATTTTGAAGGCATTGACTAAGGCTGAAGACCAGTTTAAGAAAATAATTGAACGGTACCAGGAAGAAAGATTTGGTTGTTTAGCATACTATGGAATTGGAAAAGTATACCTCAGACAAAACAGGTTGGTATAATATAAAGCTTAAAGAATTTATATGAAAAAAAAATCATTTGCGAAACTGGTGTTTTTTGTTTTTCGTTTCTTTTTAAATAATTTTTTGTTAATCACTAAATTCATACAGCAGGCTGATTTATTACGACTCTGTTACTGCTAAAGATGTAATGGAAACCACTGAATTGAATGCACTCCAGGGCACAGGGATATGACTGACCAACACCTGCCTGTAGTGGAGGAGAGCTGATAGGAGAAGGGCAAAAAACCAGTAATCTCAGGGGAAAATGCATTGTAAAGAAACTTAACTTATCTCAACACCAGGGAGGCTGGAGGGTAACCTTGGTTTTAGATAAGGCAGCTGCACCAGTGAGTCATCGGGTTCCCTGAAACAGATAAAGAATAATGTCTTCCTGAGCTGGCCGGACCAGCATGGGAGGGGTGGGAGTGCGTTCGTGGCTCAGCTGAATGTTCAGTGCAGAAGCTGGACAACTGATAGACCGGAGAGCAAAGGGCTTGAGCTGGCCTCAACCCACGTATTCCTGCTGAGATTTCTTCCCAGCATCTTGATGGTAAGCATATGGTGATTGCTAGTGGGAATCACGTTTGTATCTGTTCGACTGGGTATTGCAATTGGTATATGTTACGCTTGTGTTAGGATTTCAGTATATCACTGTATTGCTCTGCCTCATCAAAATCCCTCATAAGGCTTGTGGTGGGTTGGCCCTGGCTGGCTGCCAGACCCTCAACCAGCTGTGCTCCCACTCCCCCTCCTCAATGGGAGAGGGGTAGAAAATCAGATGAAAAAGCCCAGGGATTGAGATAAAGTCAGGGTCACTTGCTAATTACAGTCATAGGCAAAACAGACTCATCTTGAGGAAAAATAATTTATTATCTGTTAAAATAGAGTTGGATAATGAGAAGCAAAGTAAGAAAATAAAATTACTTTCCTCCTACCCCTGGTTTATCCCAGGCTCAACTTTGCTTCCTCATTCCCATTTCCTCTACCTCCTCCTCCCCGAAATGGCCCGGGGGATGGGGAATGGGGTTGTGGTCAGTCCCTAACAGCTTCCTTCTGCTGCTCCTTCCTCCACACGCTCCTCCTGCTGCGTTGTGGGGCCTCTCCACCAGCCGCAGCTCCTTCGGGGCACATCCACCTGCTCTGGAGGGCTCCTGCATGGCTGGAGTGTGGATACCTGCTCCAGTGGAATCCTCTCCAGGGCCTGCAGGGAAATCTTTGCTCCGTGCCTGGAGCACCTCCTCCCCTCCTCCTTCTTACCTTGGTGCTTGAAGGGCTTTCTCTCACCTTTTTTTTCTTTGCTCCTTGTCATTTCTTACCCATATTTTCCCTGAGGTGCCATCATCTTGCCTGAGAGGCTCAGCTGTCCCCTGTGGTGGGTTTGTTGGAGCAAACTGGAACAGGTCGTGTCAGGCACAGGGCAGCCCCAGCCTCAGAGAGGCTGCCACTACAGCACTGGCTCCCACCCGACATTGCCACATAAACCCGATACAATGCCAAATAAATAAGTTTGATATTAAACATTAGGCCCTTGTCGTGTGTAATATCTAAAAGCACCTGGTCAGGGATTGTTGGATGCTGAGAGGAGATTCTTCCTTCCCACTGCTGCAGCATGGCCAGGGGCTGTCCGAGACCCAGGAGGTATTGGTGTCCCAGTCCCACAGGTGCGGGTGTTGTTTCCTTTGGCAGTTTTGACCCATAATGGGGCTGCGTGTGTGTCCCAAAGAGGTGTGTACACACACACCAACACAGCTGGCCACCCTGACTACCCCAGGCAGAGCAGCTCCCATGTATAGCACTACATGAACTCATAAAATACAAGTACAGGTAGCAGTGTGCTGTACCTACTCCCTGGCTGGTCAGGGTTGAAGGTCACTAGTGAGCATACATGTGCTGTCACTCTCTAGATTGACAGGCCCACACGCATTCCTGGGTCCCTCGAATATAAGTGGAAGCTCTCAGTCTGCCTCATGTCTGTGCCTGGACTCTGGGCCCCTCAACCAGGTTGGCTTACTGGCCGTATACTGAGGAGTCCTTAAACAGATAACCTAGTGAACCAGCTGCTCTTTCATTCCACATTCTCTACAGTTACAATTTTGTTTTCCTTGGTTCATAAAATGAATCATCTAAGTATTACAGGCCATGTAGAAGTTATTTGTATATGGTTGTCAAACATTGGAACAGGCTGCCTAGGGAAGTGGTTGAGTCAGCATCCCTGGGGGCGTTTAAAAGACATGTAGATGAGGTTCTCAGGGACATGGTTTAGTGCCAGAGTTAGGTTATGGTTGGACTTGATGATCCTGAGGGTCTCTTCCAACCAAAATGATTCTATGATCTCAACATGTTGTATCCGTTTCAAACTTCAGATTTTCAGATGCACTTGACCAGTTCATGAAATCACAAACAATGGTTAATCACAGAATTGTACCTGGAGTATTAACTTGGCCCACAACACCTCAGGTTATTGAAGAGACACGAACAGAGAAATTACAGGTATGTTAAAAAAAAAAAAAAAAGGCATAAAAACCTGATTCTGTCAAATGGCCTTTAAAAAAAAAAAAAAGGTGTCATCCTTCTCCCTGCCTCCTCATTGTCAAGGCCAAAGAAAGATTAGGGGCAAAAGGGAGGTGTCAGCCTGAAGCAGTCAATGCAAGCACTGCTGCTTATTGTCTAGTGTTGTCAGGCCCAAGGCATGGATTTTGTAGCGCAGGACTCATCTTGCAATGATAAATTTGAAAACCTGGGAAGCACCCTGTTTATAGCACAAAGGTGGAAGCTCTGTGTCAGGCTCTATGCATGGGTATTTCTATGTAATAATATGGTTCTAATCTGCTGTTTCATAATGGGTTACATTCTTAGTTGCACATTACCAAACTTTAAGTAGATGTGAATACTGTACACAACGTAATGCTAGAGAGAACTGTTTAAAAATTTGAATTAGGTAACTGTGAAGTTGAAAATTTCTGCAGTGATGCTATATTTAAAAACAAATAGGAGAGCTTGACCTTGTAGTTATTGGTTGATGCAGTGGGAGTTGTATGGTAAAATTCCCTGTTTGACTTCAAAACTCTTAACTTTTGATTCTGATGCTACAGATTGCTTTCTCACACTGAACAGCTTTCTTAAAATTATTATTATTACTATTGCTATTGTTTTTAAACTATAATTGAGTCGCTGTTATTTGTGAAGGGTTTTTGGTTAAACCATGCCGTGAGAGGTAAGATGTATGAGCTGCTCTGCATGGAAGCAGTTTGACACAGTCAAATATGCTAGGTTATTTGGCGTATGAAGTTGGCTATACTATACTGACCTGTTCCATTTCTGGTAGAAGCAGCCGTGCTGTTGTTTCTTAAACCAAAGCTGACCTAAAGATTTCTCGTAGATCCCCAGCTGACGCCACAATAGCCTGGTGTTGCAACGGAATTTTTTTACACAGCTTTGATTCACCAGCAATTTAGGATTTGTTAATATTTCATGGTAGATTACAAGGCCAGGCTCTATAATTACTAATTGCACTTAATCATCAGGCAGTTTAACGGAGTGATTCAGTGAAATTTGTTAGAATCAATCGAAACAGCGACTTAGTTCAAGATTCATAAATGGCAAGGTTCACACTAAACTTACAGCTGGGTTTTCATAACTGAAAACACACATAAAAGGCTAAATTAAAGCGTACACAGACAAATAGGCAAAACAGTTTTAAAATTAAAACACACACACACAAAAAGGTTAACCTATGATTAAAGTTTCCCTTTCATGAGTTTTATAAATTACCCACTTGTATGGGTCAACATTCATCAGCAGATGATCGTCAAACTGCGTGAAATTAGGTCTTTGGTTCCTTGTGAAATTGTCAGTAGATGATCATTGAATCTTCATGAAATTGGCCCCGAAGAGGTGTCCCAGTCAGGGGGAGGTACGGACTCTGAGACCGCTGCAATCCAGGAGAGCTCCAAGGGTCTCACTTTAGGATCGCTATTTATAGAGTTGCAAGGTGATTGACTTTGGTCAGTATTTTTTCATTCTGGCCACAACTTCACCAGGCAGCCCTGGGCAATGATCCAGTTTGTAGAAGTTTCAGGTGCAATCAGGGGGCACCTGATTGTCCCAACTCACTCTCTGGTCAAGACATGAACAATGTTGGCCTGCCCTGTGATCACCAGGCGAGGAGTGATTAGTTGTCCCAACTCACTACACCCTTCAATCAAGACAAGCCCATTTATCCCCTCGGCAGGCACATAATGGTGGCCTGGCTAGTGATCAGGAGGTGAGGAACGCCTGTCTGTTTATACTCCCTGTGCTTGTGATCAAAGCAAGAACACTCGTAACAGGATGTTGGCTTATTCTTGAGATCTCCAGGTGCCCCCTGGGGGTCTGTACTACCACACTGGCCACAGTAATACGTCAGTGGTCTGGGACTTCTGGAGAGCATACTGCAAATATCTGAAAAGCTGTAGCTGGTCGTTTTTATTAATCTGGGCTCAATGACAACACTGTGGGACTTGAACTGACTTGCAAGGAAGCCACCGAAATGTCTTTACCTCAGATGCTCTTCTGGGAGATCTCACTAGCTGCAGTGCAGGGCTGGGGCTGAGCTGTCCCCGGGAATGTACTTGATCCTGTAATGCAGATCCCACGTGAGGCTCCCCTGAAATGCTGGGAGATGATGGAAATGAGCAGGCACTCCATTTTTGTCACATTATCCAAGTAATCTGGCTCATCATTTTGACAGTGAAAAACTTACTATATTCTTATGTGTTTGGAATTGGTCAGCATGTAAAAAACATTGGTCCAAAATAAACCTGCATGCAGGGAAGCCATAAGTACTTGGCTGATAGCAGTTCAAATAAGCCTTTGAATATTTTGCCGTAAAAGGACAATCTTCCATAGCTTTCACTAGAAAAGGGTTGTTCTTTTGGTATTGGTCCTCTGCTGTTCAGAAAGAGATGTGTGTTTCACTGCAGTTCCCTACAAGTTTGTAAGTAATTGGTTATTTTTGTGGTTTCTGTGCAATTTATTGTATCATTTTATGTTTCTCAGTTGACTTTAAAGAATTGTATTGAGAAATGCAAGTTCCCTCCAGAACCAGATGCAATTTGTCGATATCAGCAATGCCGTGGCCACTCCAAAATCCAAATATATTTTACAGACCCAGACTTTAAGGTAAATTTTTAGTGTAAAAGGGTTTGGGAAATAAAATTTCGTGTTTACATGTTTTCTGCCTCCTTTCATATTAAAGGGCTATCTGGAACACACCATCTTATCCTAACTACTGTTAAGTTGTGCAGTGTTTTCTAGTTTTTTTTTTTAAAGATGTGAAATTCATATTATTTCTCAACATTAGGGTTTTATACGTATTACTTGCTGTCAGCAATGTAGAGTGGAGTTTCATATCAGCTGTTGGAAAAAGTTGAAAACAACAAACTACAGTGATAAAAATGACAAGGTAAGAGCTGTGTCAGACAATAAGCATTTTATTTTTTCTTGTTTTAGTCAAGATTCTATCATTCCTTTAGCTTCTGGTAAGTGTAGTGCTAGAGCCTGGTGTTCCACCGGCATAACAATAGCAGGAGGAGAGACAAGGAAGGGGAGTCTTGTGCTAAGTTGTCTACACATGTGAGTTTGGGCAAAGCTTGCTGTTATCTACAGAAGAAAGGTCTGTCTGTGTGAAGGCTTAGTATGGTTAGCCTGTTTATCTTACATCATTTATGTCTGCCCACATGGAAGTGTTATTCCTTCTACAGTCTTGTTGTTGAACCAACATTTCGATGTTAAGCGTGTCTAAAGGAACTTTACAAAATACAGTGTTGGCAGCCAGTATAAGATGAAGTGAAATCCAGGCAAAGTGTGAACTCATAAAAAAATATTCTTAAAGTCGACCCTTGAACGTGAAGTTGGAAGAGAAGGGGCTTTGCCATAGCTTTGGGAATAACGGGTATATGCCACAGATGGAGGATCCTTTTGATTTGCAGTCCTTGCCAAGTCAGCTGTCACTTGCTTTCCTCCTCCAGTAGGAGTGCTAGCTTTAATTACCTTGGCCACCTTCAATTTAAGAATCTGTAATCTGTATAAGAACGTGGACTTTATATGAATTTAAATGTCTTTGTTGTCTGTATTATCTTCTCTTACAGGATTTTCTTCAAGAATTGTGTTTCACTCCTGATTGTGCAGGCCTTATTTCAAAAATAGTTATTTTCAGTTCTTCAGGTCTGGTAAAATGTGAAGTAAGTAAATGTTCATACAAGATATGAAAATAATCTTTAAAATATTTACTCTGGTAAAGGAGGTAAAGTGAAGATGAGAATGTAACTGCAAATGCATAAGTAATATGCTATCATAAGTACAGAATCTGTGCATTATTTAGGAATATTAATTACCTGCTCTCTTCTTACCTGTTCTTCTGGTGGAGCAGGTTAGAGATGTCATGGATGGGATCTGGAGCTTTGTTTTATATTTAGTTTGTGCAGCATGAGAGGAACTGTTAGTTTAACTCAGAGCTAATCTGGCTAAATGAAATAATTGTACTGGAAGGGTGCTCTTACGCTCTACAGAGACACAGGAAGATGGACGCTTCTTCCCCGAGCAGTATTGATCTGTGAGAAACATTAAAAAAAGACTTAAAGTTTGCTTTCTGCTTACTGGTAAAGCAAAACAGCTTCCAGTTCTTCCTTGCTTTGTGTTACCTTTCAACCCGTCTTTTCTCCTGATAAAGAAGTATTGCTATATACCAAGTTGTAGCAGTAGAAGATAATTTTAGGTAGACCTTCATGCGGCTTATGTAGGCTGCATTATCTCTTTTATAGTATTACTTTTAATACTTTCCAAAGCATCAAATATTCCTGGGTTTTGAGTACAGCAATGTTCCATTGTAACCCCAATGTAATTAATCTGATGTCACTTATTTTGGTAGTTTGAACAAAAAATCACAAAAGCCAAGGAACCACCAAGAGCCAGTATTAAACAGAAATGTTCAAGGTAAGCTCTCTACTGTTTAAAACTAAGTTGAATCAAGTCGAGAACAAAACAGTTTTCTCCAGGATTGCTTCTCATGCCTTTTTAAGAATTTCTGAAATAACCACAAATATTTTGGAAAGCTATTTTTTGCCCTTTGCCTCAGATAAACAAAGAAGTCTGATAAAATATGTAATGATCCAATTATAAAAGTACAATATTTAAATTTACTTGTTAAAGAAGATACAGAGCTACAGATTTATAATAAGCACAGGAGGGCATTAACTGGTATTGCTGAATAAATTATTGGTAGCTCTGTAGTGGTCATACAGTTCTTTAAAAACAACATCTTCAGTTTGGCCGCAGGAAACTGCTTTCAGGTATACAGGATATGAGTTGGGACAAATCTGATTCCCCACACCTTTGTATTGAGGGGTAAATTGTCCATTGCACCATTGACTTCCCAGCAATTCGGACCAATAATTTTTGAATATAAATTGCTGCAGTCATCTTTAAGTCTTTATTCCTGAAACCTGATTTCATTGTGAAATCTGTGGGCAGGGAAGTAACGTGTTGTTGAGGGAAAGTGAGATTTGGAGGCTGCGTGCAGAACTTGAGGACTGTTTCTTTACTTTTGCTCTCCATACACATCTTTCATTTTTGCTAAGATACTAAATAATTGGAATGCTGAAAGAATGGGTGTCTGTTATTATTCTTAATGGATTGAGTGTGTTAATTACACTCAACTTCCACTGCATGTGTATCTAGATTGGAGTACCACTTCTATTTTCAGTCTGAGATTGCAAGCATTGTTCTATTCCTTCCCCTTGCTAGACAGAAGAAACTTGGCAAGATTTTTAGCTGGATGGGAGAGGTATCACTGTGTGGCACAAGTTAAACGCCACAGCTTTTACTATCTAACTAACTTTTTGTGAATGTTTAAAAAGTGTAAATAAAAACTGTACATAATGAAGTTACTTCTGCTGTTGATACACGTACATTTGACGTAACGGAGTTTATACTTTTTGGTCAAGTAAGGCTATAAATAATTAGGAATCATGCTGAGAGGATGAACAAAATTCATTTTGAAAAGTTTTAAATACTGTCAGGTTTTTTTCTTAATTTATATTAATCCCAATTCAGACATCATTAATGGGAATAAAAATGATTGCATCTTGAGGATATTCTTACACTTACATGCTTGATCTTCATGAAACTTATATGACATTTCATGGTCTCTTAACTTCTAAAGGAAAAGTAGCTTTATTGTGTTTGTACTTTTCAGCATAATATTTTATAGTAGAATGGAGCTTATAGCTATTCTAAGATGTGAGAAATAACTGAGATGTGCCTAACTCCTGTGGCAATTTATCTCAGCTAATGTTAGGCTTACTGCTTAATGGATTTTTTCAGTCTTAGGAAGTTAAAAATGAAGGAAGAAAAAAAACTACGAAGAAAAAGTGCACGAGAAGAGGCACGGAATTCTGCTAAAAAGAAAATAGAAGAAAACCAGATGGGAAATGAACCGTCTCAATACAGTGATCACAGTGGTATGTGGAAGTACAGATTATTGTTCTAAATTATCACAAGGTAGCATAATTAACATTCTGAATGTCCTAAGTCAAATTATAGCAGACTACTAATATGGAATATAATGCCTCCATTAAAGACTTGCATTTTTACATCAAGTTACTTTTATTTCAGTTCTGGTTTTAATTTCTAAATGTAAGATGTTAGTGTATGGTTACGTTCCTTGTAGAAAACCTTTATTCTTGCTTCATTGATTCATGAAGAAGCAGCCCGAAGAGGGCACAGGCTCAAATTTCAAGTTAATCTATTTAAATGTGGTTTCACAAAAAATGTTATGCCCAACAAGTTAGGACACTGCTATGGGGGGGTGGGGAAAAGTACTGCATCTCAGGTAAAAAAAGAACAATGTCCTTACTGCAGAAACTGCAGTGACTTGAAAAGTATATTTCAGAGGATTGGGGAAAATAAAATACATCAACCTGCAAGTATGTAGTCGGTTAATGCTTCAGCTTTTGTGTTCCGGTTACGTTGTTCTGCAGCATTCTGTATTTCAGAGGTATGAACTTCCACTGCATTTTGTATTAGGGCAAGGTACAGGGCAAAGAGAAATGGGTGATTTGAAAAAAAAGAATTCTCTGTATTATTAACTTTAAAATAGTGCTCACATTAATTTCCTTGTAGAATTTCATATTAAATGCTTTGAGGGCACTTTTTCATCCCATACATGCCGCACTCGGAGTTCTCAAGAGCCCCGTTGCCTGTTCGGTGGCATATCCTGGCACTTCGTCTTTAAAAAGCTCTCAGGCGCTCATCTTTTTAGTTCTTTTTCTTAACCATTTTGTTTGAGAGCAGTCCCGTCCATTAACACCATAGATTACTATTTTTGCTTCCCGGTGGTTTTCTAAAATCACGTTCAGTTGACTTTATTTGCTTTCTTTTCCTATGACTTATCTTTAGTTCTGGTCCTTGCATCCAGTGCTGGTCGCTCAGTTACATGTATGTGACCTGACTGTCCTAAATGCCCCTAAAACTTCTAAGAACAAAAAATGCCTTTGGTGTGACAAAACCACTGTGAAGTACTGTGGGTAAAAGTTGGGACACCGATGCAGGAATATGTCAGTGCCAAGCAACTTTACACAGTTCTGCAAAAAATCCGCGTGTTGGTGTTGGCCAACCTTTTTTATTTGTCCTGAGTTAATTCTGTAATAAAATTGAAGTCTTGCATATCTTTGAAGACAAGCTGTTACCCTGTTTTTTCACTTAGGGAAATTTCATTATGAAATATTAAAAAAAAAAAAAAAATCTCTAATTTGATCTCCCAAGCTGTCAGAGAGGTTGAGAGGCCAATTTCAGGAGACAGCTAGATCACAAAGAGGTTTTATTTTGTTCTTAGCAGCCATAACTAATAAATAAGAATTAAATAAGAATAAATCTGCTCGTAAATTGGAGAGGGGTGCAAGTGACAGGAGCACTTGTTTGCACATTTGTAAGATATGGAGGTTTTTAAGGCAGGCTCCTGCAGGATAAACACAAGCACGGCTTATACCTATGTGGTTCATTGAGTCTGTTAGTATGCTGGCAACTGTTTGTGTTACAGCGCTTAATTATTCTAGGCATAATAAGTAGTGATTTGTTTTGGAAAAATTCTTTTCAGATCTATACCTTTTGACTTTAGTTACTGTCAGTTAAGCTCTGAAAGTGGCATTCTGTAAATGCGTGGTCTTGAAGAATGACAGCCGAAGGCTGATATGAGCCAGTAATCTTTTTCACTCTTGTTCTACAAAGAACCAGTGGCAGGGTCAGGGCAAAGATTTGCTGCTAGATGTGTGCTCGAGCGTTCAGAAGCTTTTGTTCTGGGAACTGGTGCTCGGGGGAGTTCTGTCTCCACATCAAGGCTGGTGTGCAGCCCACACAGGTCAATCTGTATAGACAATTGCTTGAAGCTACTACTACCGGCAGGTATTTTTTTTTCTTTCTGCAATCTAGTTAGGGTGCCAAGGATTGTTTCTTTGTGTGAACCAAATTAAAAAATATGTTGTGTCAAATTCATAATGCTACAGCTAGTTTATATGGGAAGTTATATATTTTGTAATATTCAGTGTCATGATAAAGCAAATAATTAAAAATGCCACTTAGTCTAAATTATCTGTACTTTGAAGTTGATGTCTTTAATTGTGGTAAACAGACATGAAATCTTGTTTTGTTTGGGTTTTTATGATCCTCTTATAGGTTATGTTCAGGATCTGTATGCTGGTGATCGGGTCCTGCAGCATATCAGTCGAAATGCTGAGCGAATAAAACCAGCTGTTCACGATGCTTCCAAACTATTAAAAGAATTACTTTCATGGTTTGTAATCAGTGAGGAGGATTACATGTCATATTCCAAAACTTGCAGCATGTCACATGAAGTGATGGAGCAGCTCATCAGTTACTTAATTCAAGAAAAAAACAGAGTAAAAACACGAGGTTTTATCCATGTGCTGAGTGAGCTGGAAGAAGTGGATCCCAAATTACACAAGTGGCTGAAACATCTTAACAACTTGGGTAGGCTACGTGTTTATGTAATAGCAGACCTTAGCCTGTTGTAATTGTTCAGTTTATAGATGAAAAGATAACCTCCCTATTTTTCCAGTCTTGCTTTCTTAACTTTAAATGGTAAAGTAAAACTTCCCTCTCTTTCATTTACTTGATCTTTAGCCAGGATTTCTAGAGAAGAAAGTATGACCATTGGTAACACAGGAACAACCTCTCTTGTCTCTGCAAGTAAAGCATTCTAATGTGGGCAGGGCTTTGTGGGTGTAAGAAAGAGATAATTGAACAGATTTATTTTAATGTCTTTAAATTCCAGAATAGGCTTAAATGATAACATTTGTATAAATAATAAGGTACTAAAACTTTAGACAAGATTTGGGTTCTTAGTTCTATTCTGTTGCATCTGTGTCCTTTAAGCAATTTATATAGATTTATTATACAAATAATAATTTGAAGTTGACTAAGAGTAAAATTTGTATCAACCTCATTTATCATTTTTGTTTCCATTTTCAAGATACAAAAGGTTTTACGTGATCTATTTCAGCTACTGTATATTTAATTTCTGGAACAAACCGTTCCTCTTTGAAGAGGAATATCACACTGTAAGCACTAAAACTCTGAAGCTGGTTTTTTTCATCTTGTTTAGGTCTGACAGCTACAAAGAACTTTATTCTTCAATATGGACAATTTTTAAAAGAGCTTGACCTTTCTATTTTAACCAGACTCTGGAATGAGAAGTATGGTAGTAAGTTTGACTATGTGACAACTAGTTGTGAAGACACAGAAATTCGTGATTATTTCTTAAAACCACCCCTAGAGAAAACCCGTTGTTTTATATGGCTGTTAGAAGACAACAGAGAAGATTTTCCATTTCTTCATCAAGCTTTAGATGAATTCTTTGATAAAATGGGTAAGTATGCAGAGGTCATCATTCTTAGAAGTGCTGCGTTTTGTCTGTTTGACAGCTTTGATGGGTTCTGTAAAAGTCTGACACCTCAGCAAACTACGAACCGCCTCATTACATGGGATCTTCTGTGATCAGTGCTTAAAAGGCAAGATGGCCTCAAAAGTCAGGCCACCCTTTTTTAGGTTATGTTCTGCTGTTTTGTTTCATGTGCTGCAACGAGCAGGTGAGTTTACCTTTATGCATAGAGTCGTAGAACAGTTTGGGTTGGAAGGGACCTTCAGAAGTCATGTAGTCCAACCCCCTGCCATGGGCAGGGACATCTTCAACCAGACCAGGTTGCTCAGAGCCCCATCCGGCCTGGCCTGGAATGTCTATGAGGTTATGTATTGTCCAAACAAAATGAGTATTTAACTTTCAGTTTAAGCACAAAGATTCTGCAGCCACAGTCTCTGAGATGCTTTGGTAGTGTTCGATAAAGAATTATAATAATTATTACTATAATTTCATAGCTCACAATTGTAAGTTAGAAAAAATATTACCATTTCTGTTTATGGATGCAACTTTGTTATCTTTTCAATAGATGACCCTACTATTATATTAAAGAAGCAGGGAAATGAACATATGTTGGTAAGTGAACTAAATGGCTCTTTGGTATAAGCTCAGAAACAAGTGTGAGTGTGGTGTTTTAAAAATGTGCAAAAGTGAGCAGGGAGCCGTGTCTTTTCATTTATTTCACATCATCAACCTTCAGACCTGATTAGCAATTTACTCTTTTGCTCTATCTTCTCCCCCTGCCCCCCCTTTTCTTAAAGTATTTGAAGACTGCATACCATTGTTCCTAAACTCCCATCAGTAAAATACTTGTTTAGGTTTTTCTCTTCAGTTAAAACACAAAGATACCTTTTAGGTTATGAGAATTTCAAGGATGCAGATGAGGAGGGTACACAGATGTGCCGTATCGCCTCTTTTGGATAGGGAAAATAAGGCAAAAAAGGTGTGTGGAAATAGCATTTACGTATTACTTGATAACAGCAGTTTGGTGCTAACTTCAAAAAAACTGTCTCTAGAAGTATCATTGGGGAATTAAAAGGAAAAAAAGGTGCCTGATTTACAGAGGGACTCTTACTAACTGCTGTATGTGCGTATTTACCACCACAACTGAACTTGAACCGTGATTCTTCCTTGAGTGTGCTTGACTTGAACCTGCATAATTTTGGACACTAATTGTACTGTGTGTTTTACCGTCCAAAGCAATGAATGGGAAGGTAGCAGAAGCCAGCTTTACCTACATTGTAAGGCTAGGAATATGACATTTGTTCCACTAGCAAGGAAAGTAAAATGGGTTAGACATGTTTTGCATTTGTTCATTAAAATAGATAGATGCTTGTAAGAGTCAACCCATAAGTCTTAAACTGTACATCATTCTGAATCACTTTTTGATTAGTATCTTAATTAAAATCCATTCTAATTGGTAGAAGTATATTATGTATTCAGTTAATTATGTGTTCGAGGCACTCTCATTTAAAATTATTCTAGCCTGCAGTTAAATTTATCTGTACAAAGCCAAGATTTACTTTTGATACAGAATAAATCTTTACTGTTAACTAATTGATATACATCTTAATAAGACGTGAAATCCTTTGCTTTTTCATTTCATGAACTGGAAATCCAAGAATGAAATGAAAGCCATTACAATAAAACTACTTCTATTTCAGTGTTAGTTCTATCCTAAAATAAACTGTTAGTTAAGTTACTGTTAGTAGGGTTATGTCAATGTATAATCACAGTCCTATTAAAAAGCGAAGATGCATTTTAGTTCCTTTGTCGTTGCATATGTTAAATGTTTTGGTCACTTCAGTTTCCTGACAGTTTGGTTTGCTTCTTATTCCCCAAATGAAACTGGTGTGTGGGGTTTCACTGCTGCTTAAATATGCAATTTCAGCTATTACTAAGGAGTAAGCATCTGAAATACTAAAATGATAGAATATTCTGTTTTTAAAAATCAGCGTTCTATGCATTTAAAGAGGTAAATGATGAAAAGGAACAAAATGGATAAAGTCTTGCAAAGCTCTGCTTCTTTTAGTGTTTTCCAGCGGGGGATGGAGTGGACAGGGGAAAGATTGTGTGCTTAACCTAGTAAATCTTGCTGGCTAAACCAGAATGTGAATTTTAATATGAAACTTCTAAAAAATTATACACTGATTTTGGAAATGCATCATAATTTTATTCTAATAAAAAACCAGTGACTTTATTTTTTTCTGTTTCAGACTAATGGTATCAAAGTTAAAAACAAAAACAGGAAGAAAAACTCAAAAGACTCGAGGGTTGGTAACTTTTTAGCTCCTTACTACGAACAGGTTTTTTAGAATTGCTGGCATTTGGATGTATAGAGGCTGCTTTCCTAAATACCTTATGGAGACTCATTCTTGAAGTAGTTTTTCCTGAAGTAAAATAATGCTGTTAAGATGCAATTAATACAGTTTTGTTTGGTTAAAATATGGATTTGTCAGTATAAAATGTATTTCTTAACTTGGGGAAAAAAAAATGGGCTCTGACTGGATAATAATATGTTCAGTGTGTCCACTGTCTTCATCCTGGATAACGGTTTTGATCTTCATTTCCCATATGGGAAAATGAAAAAAACCCACTTGTGGATACAGCACACTGACTGCACTAAGTAAATAATACTTTATGCTCCATTTCCTTTTTCACTGACAAATAGAAAAATTGGAGAAGGACGCTTTATCAGTCATTTTGAGAAAAATGTGTCCTTACACCTCATGAAATCTGAAATGGTGTCTTTAACTGTCTTTTCTGATAATTTTATGGGTGTATCAGTGATGGAAGATGCAAGTGTTCCATTTATTGCTCAGAAAAATGTTATTAGTTGTCCAGTATTTTATAGATTTTGCTAGGAATAATATACTACCTGAAACTTATACTGTCTTTTGTCCTGCTTTTCTAGGATTTTGCTTTATTGAAAGCTCCAGATAAAATCTTCTTTATTTTATCTGTGTCCGCAACTTTTTGTAATTTTACTAGAATTTCGAGAGTAAATTTAGGACTTTTCCTGTTCTTATAAGCCAGGTTTTTCTTTTTCTAACTTGGATACATTTATACAAGTCTGTGTGTTTCTAAAATTATTAGACAATAAAAATTAAAAGACAACTAAAGCATTAGTAATGGTGAACGTAACAGGTGTTATATTAAAACCATGCGGAACTAGGGATAGCTCAGACTTATTTGTAGTAGAATTATTAAAGCTTGAAGGCTCTCAAATGTATAGGAAGAGATTCCTAGAAGGTCAGTGGAAAGTAATGATACAAAATGTGAACAAAGTGAAGCTGTAGTGTTTGGTTTTTAATTCAAACTCCATGAAAAATCAGGTATATCTAGAATTTTGATGAGATTGGTAAAAAAAGAGGGAGGCTGCGCTGAACATCCCAGTTTCTTTTTCCAAAATAAGTTCCGAAGAAGGAATTAATACTTTTAAATTGAGAAGTTTCTTGATGTGACTTAGTACTGATAACTGTACTTAAAAGTGTTGCAGTTCATAATATGGCATCTGAACAAGATAAAGTTATATAAAGGTTCAGTGTAAATAAGTTACTCATAGTCTTTACAGTGGATCATTTTGCATACACTTTTGTGAGACTGAAAAATAATAATCTGTTTTTAATTAGTCTGTTTTAGTATTATCTAGTGGAGTAAGTACAGCAGCGCGGGAAGAAGATGAGATATTTATAGAAGAAAATACTTTGTAAGTACCATCATGCATCTTTGCTTTTATTGGCCAAACTCCGAAGTGCTTTGCAGGTACTGGAGAAGACAGGAGTCTTAGAAACACCAAGTCTGGCTTAACATCTAAGTGTTTCTGCTATGAGCTTGTGTAGAGCCGTTACTTCTCTGCTTCCAGGACAGGTGTAAGAGGTATTAGAATTTTGAAGCTCTTACCAATGTAGGAAGTAACCGAATTGGTGCCAGGCTGCAGCCCAATACATCTTCTAGGCCAAAAGCTATTCTTTCAAGTAAGATGTTACTTGCTTTGTGTTCCATTTTAATGCAGCAAGAAATTACTTGATATATTTGTACATACTCCGTCAGGCACAGCTGAACTTTGCTATATGTGCCATATCAAGAAGATTGTGATGTTGAGTCAAT
Organism: Caloenas nicobarica; assembly: GCF_036013445.1. NCBI lineage: Eukaryota > Metazoa > Chordata > Aves > Columbiformes > Columbidae > Caloenas > Caloenas nicobarica. Next base: position 122,388,829 of record NC_088245.1, on the reverse strand, counting down.
CTGTAGTGTATTGCTCAGAATTTGTATTAATCAGGAGTCAAACTCTTACAAGAGTTTGTAAATTTTGCTCTTGCTTATAGATGTGAAAGCTACTAGGCAAGAGCTTGGCCTTATGATTATGATTATGGTTATTATTAGCTAGTGGCAGGTCAGTTAATAAGTTTAACTGTTAAGTATTTTGGGGATAGTGTTTATTCTGCTTGTCAAAACAAAGTTTGCTATTGAGGTATATTTTTAGCACTATGTAGTTACCATACAGTATACTGTTTTCAGTATATGTGAAAAATACAATTGTTTTCAGAGACAAGAATGGTTGTTCATATGCATTATTTCTTTCTTTCTTCTTTTTTTTTTTTTTTAATGCTACAGAGATTTTACAAATTCTTACGAACCATTTGTAATCCCAGAATATCTTCAGAGTCAGCTAGAAGAATTTGAAGCTCTCTGTGACATATCAAATAATTATCAAAGACTTTTGGATAATAACCCAGCTCAAACCTGTGAGAGCTTATATGAGTATGTATACATTTCTGTGCTTAGCAGTTTAAAAGGTTTAATATTACTTCATAATTTTTCTAATGTATTAAGGCCAGAATTTGAGTCCTGGTGGTCTGGTGTATGTAGCTATGTACATAAAGCTATAAACTAATGCTTTGAAATAGTTGCATGTTTTTAGTAGGGTGTGGACAAGCAAGAGTATTACAGAAAATGTTTATGCTTCGCTAGAACACCATCTTCCAAATGATTGTTCTTCAGTAGTTGTAGAGGCTGTTTGCTTTTAAGTATTATTGTGAAAATATAACAAGTGAAAGTACTATTTTAGAATTACATGAAAAACCTTTGATTAATAATGACAACTTTTTTTTTTTAAAGATATTTTTCTCAAATCTTGGAAGAACATGGCCCTATGGAAATTAATAATAAATTACTAATTGGGGAATATGAAAATTTCCCTGAAGAAGCTCGAAAGATTGTAGAAGATGAAGGTGGTCTGAAATATTTTCTTCTGAAATCCCTTCATTTTATTATGGTGGATAATCTTATTGGATTAAAAAAGCATGCAGTTCTTCTTAAAGAGAATATAAACAGAAATGAGACTGGATATAACAAAGAAGAAAACAGTCTAGCCTGTAATGTGCAAGAAGATTCTTCCCAGAAAAGGTTCCAGTTAAATCCAACTGCTAAGGAATTCAAACCACTGTCTTATCCTGAGCAACCTCCTATATCAACACCTAATGACTTAACAGTAACAAGTTATGAGACTCCACAGTGTTTGCCCTGGTCTCTTCCTACTTCATGTGAATTGGTGCATTCTTTGCATAGTCAGGGTATTAATGCCACAGAAAATGAGTCGTCGTTTTCAGACATTTTACTAACGTGCTTTGATTCTGAAAATCCTCGTATATTTTTGCCTTGGACTTCCTGGGGTTATCAATATAAAAGAATATTGCCAGTGCCTTCTCAAATGCCTCCCATGTCAAATGTTGCCAAGCAACCTAGTTGTGTTTATGCTGATTGTAAAGCTCATCAGGATAATGATGAATTGGCAACTTCGGACAGAAAATACAAGTTGAGCAGTCTTATACCAACTGAAACACCAACATATGAAGACCCTCCGTGCCACCCGGAGAACTCAGATAATGCGTTTTATGAAGACAATTTTGGTGTTGAAAATAGTGCAAATAGTACAAATGAAGCTGAATGTGGTATACAGGTTATTAAGATGGAAAAAGCAAGCAGAGATACACCTCTAATGAAAAACAATCCTCATACAAGGATGGTAGCTGTTCAGGTAAGAAATCCAAGTGGAACAGTTATTTGAGAGCTTTTAAGTGACAAATGAGAGTGTTGAGCACTGGAAAGCGCAATTCCTTTTTGAATTATTTCTTTGTGACTTCCCAAAGGGTCAAACGTTGTATAGAGATTCGAGAGCAAATATTCAAGTAACACTTCCAGCCACCTAAATGTAAGGAAGCTTAAAAGTAGTATTTAGCATTCTCTAGGACTTATCTCCCCAAAAAAAGGCCGCAAGTTGGAAGACAGATACTCAGGTGTTTGTTAGACTGGGAACTTCCTTAGAACTTCCAGTTTAAGTTGCTGAAACTTTCTACAGCAACTCTTGTTCCTAATTTGTATTTTTTTAAAAGAGATGATCACTGAATTTTGTTCTGCCTGAAGTTTTTACAGATCGTTTGACCCAGGATCAGCAGAGGGAAATGGTGCATATCAGTTTAAACTTCACCTTAGAGGCTGAGGAAAGTCCTTCTGTGCCATCTTTTTTCTTTTTTAGTTAGTGGAATTTTGGTTTTTTTGAACTTTCAGAATATTTTAGCATTTAGATAGTTTGCACATTCAAACCATTGCTGGCTGATGCTTCTCTCGTGGTCTTAAAGTGGTAACTGAGCTGTAGGGTGACTTCAGGGAGAAACTCCCTCACATTTCCTTTTCCCTCCTGAAGTAAAAAAAACCCAAACAACCTGAAAGTTTAGTGCTGCAGGCAGAGGAAGCATTGCTGAACAGCCTGCGAGGGGCAGGGCATGCAGCTGAACAGCAGAGAGGGGCTGGAGCCTTCACTCTGTAATGGTACTCCAGAGTTCAATCAGCACATACCACTTGTGAAGACACACTTCAAGTGACAGAGGAAGACAAGGGTCACGTCCACATTTGTTACAGAAATGTTTTGGGTTAGGACGCTGACTTCTCCGAGTTATGGATATGGCAGTTTCACACATGCATTTATGAGAGTTATCGAACATGCTAGAGGGAAGGGTTCCTCATCTTAATTTGTTTCTAGTCATTAAGGGAGGAATAGCTGTTTATAGCTGTAAGATAAATAGTTGTCTGTATTATTGCTTTCTAAATTAAGAAAGTGTTAACTTCTAAAAATTTTTTTGTATACAAAACTTTGCTTTAAATCTTTCCTGAGCAGTTGCTGAGACTTAGTTTCCCATCAGCCTTGGCAGATGAATTTTGTCACTTGGCTGACTGGGCTTTTAAAATGAGATTTCTGTAACACATGCAACAAAGAGATAACAGAGGAGGCAACAGTTTTCAGTTTAGTGAATTCTGGTTAGCAGAGATCAAAAGATCTCTAAGCAACAAATATGTTTCTGTTTGCTAAAGCTGGGTAGAGCAAGGCATTTAACATTACCCGACTATGATTTTTAGTAGCCTATTAGAATGGCAACATGATAAGCTGGATCTTTTAATATGTTGCGTGATTAGATGTTAAACTTCAGTTCTTTCAGTAGGTCCTTGATGGGTGGGACTGGAGGAAGACAAGCAGGAAATCTGGAGGTCGTTGAGTCCAGTCCCTTCTAAGTACAGGCACTTAGGCAGCAGATCCTGGGTTTAGGAGGAGCTACAAAACACAGCTCCTCAGTGAGCTGTCAGACGCTGGTTTTGCAAGTCTTACGTTTTCAGACATCGAGAGCACAGCCGTGTGTTTTAAAGACTCGGGGAACTGCTCTCAGTATAAATACTTTGTGGTCAATTAAACCAGGTAAAGATCATGGCAGAAAAAAGGGGGTTTCAGTATAGATTGAAGTCCATTTCAGAAACACTTGCATAGTTTCTCCTTATCTTGTAGATGAACCTACTTCATAATGTAGTTGGATTTGTAAAATACAGGTTTAGGTACACAAGCTCCAAAACAGAGCTGACCTCGCAGTTTCGTGTGTAAACTGGAAAGCATTTTAATCAGCTAATGATTCTTTCTATTCTAGGTAAATCATGAAGTAGCTGATAGGGAAACTAATACCTTGCCTTTTCACCCGTTTGAAATGCAACAAGTAAGTTGCCTACGTATTTGTTTATATTTCTCATGAAGAAGGTTAAGGAATACTCCAAAATTTAATAAAGACAAGACAAAGGTTCTCTGAAAACGACATGTTTTAACAGATATATTTTGGTTTGTTTGGTGTCGTGTGTGTGGTTGGTTTGGGGGTTTGTTTTGGGTTCTTCTCCCCCGCTTCATGTTGGACTCTATTCTGTGATGTTGTTCTTGGAAACTTCACATAGGCCCAAAATGAGAAGGTTTTGGAGCTTTGCTCTGTAGCTGTTCAGACGCTGGAGTATGTTTTATGGAAATTTAGTATTTCCGCTCCAAAAATCTTGAGGTTTGATTTAAATACTCCATTTGGGCATACAGACGGCTCAGGCTGAGGTTAATGGTAACCTTATGTGTGTACCAGGAGATACAAGTGAGAAAATGTGGCCTTCAAACTTGTCGTATTCCGTTCATGGTCAGACATGAATGTTCGTTTCCCGAGCTGGATTGAAACTGTTACACAACCTCTCCTTAGACATCCGCCCGCACCCTGAACCAACAAACAAACAAAACCCCACCCCAACCACACTCGAGATTTTGAATCTCAACTGACAGCAGACTGTTCCTTTTAGATGTCATGAATGTTTGCTGCCTTGTGGGAAGAGATGGCAGATTGTTTTTTGTAACTTTTTTCTTTTTAGGGAGATATTTTGCGTATGGAAAAAGAGCATCAGGTGTTAAAAGAACAACTTAAAGAAGCGCAGGAAAAATACGAACAGTTACAAAGCCGAAGCTCGGAGGAAATCGGTGCTGTAAAGGAGCTCCTAAAAAAGAGCGTTGAAGAGACTGAGGTAAAGTTTTCATCCATGACGTGGTGGGACAGACTGCCCTGGCTCATGAGGTCGGTTGTAATCGATCAAGAGTGTTTGTGAAACTTGACTGCTGGTCCTTATTGCTGTGAAGTCTGACGCAGCAAACCTCACAACCTTGGTGTGTCATCGTCCTTGCCGCGCGCTCAAACACACTGCATGTTGTTTGCCTCCATCTAGTGGATAGGTGTTGGCTTTTGTTCAACCCGAGAACAAAAAAAGCATTGCACTGCTGACTCTTTCCTCCTTCTTGATTTGTTGGGTTTGCTACCAGGCTTTTTTTTCCTTGAAAATGTCTGAGAGCAAGAGCAGTAGTCCCCAAACAGCGTTATCAGCCTGTTACCACTTCGACTTGATTAATTTTATAGTTAAAGCTGTAGAAGCTGCAGGCTACCCATTTGTCTACATGAAAAGGAATTTTTCCATTTAAAAAGAAATAATTCAGGTGAGACCAAAGCCATCTCTCCCCATGCTCTGTCTTTAATCTTCAGTAAGATGTGGCCTGCCATTCAATCTCAGTTTGATGTATTTTGTTTTCTTTTCAATTACATGGTGGAGTAAACTCATGTACTGCAGGTTGGGAGCTGCTGTGTTCCAGCTTTGCCATTGGCTGCGAGTAGCCTGGCAGACTTTAATATGAGGGATGGTGGAGTCTCACATTTGTTTTTCTGTATGGATGTTCAGCAAAAATGGGAGCTCAAAAGGTTTAGAACTGAAAGCATGGCTATATGCCGAGTGGACGAACTTGTCCGTGATTGTTGTAGGCACTTTCAAACAAAACAAAACGTATATATATATTTCTCAGTGATGCATTGATGCTACTTCCTTTTTTTTAAGCAGTTATGGCAGCCGTAAGATTCACTTCTGTCTTGCTCTGTTATGAATTGTAACTTCCCAGTTGTTAGTTAGTACTGATACAACAGTGTCAGCTCCTGATTTTGAGCTGGATTTTGAGTTAGATTTCAGTATGTGTTTGTATGTGACACTGTGGAACTGAGTTTCTTCTTTTAGCTGACTGCAAAACAGGGTTGCAAGTGTTCTGAAGCCAACTATGTGTGTTATCAGGTGTGCGGTCATCGCAGGAAAGCATTTATGAGTGTGTTGCCCATGCTAAACACCTGAACCAGAACACTAAGTCAAGCACTAGTAAAACTGTTACTGTAATTTTTACTGGCTTAGCTTTTGATCATACGTGTCAGCAATCTGCTCTAACTTGCATTTGAATACAATAATATTTTTAGAAATAATGTTTTCTTCTTTTCTGCTTTTAGGTATCAAAGAATGAACTGGACTGGCTTCATCAGGACTTAGAAATAAAAGTGAAAAAATGGCAACAAGAGAAAAAAGAAAATAAAGAGAACTTAAAAGCACTAAGGAACACAGCTAAAAAGCATGCAGATACCAATGATAGGTACTAATTTTGTATACAGATTTACATTACTTTCCCTTTGATATTTTTAAGCAGCATTAAGTACAGTTATTTCTGATAGACTGTGAGAAGTTTCAGTATGTATTGATTCCAAGATGTATGCAGAGTGAAAACGCAAACTTGTTGCCCTGATTGTGTCATTCTGGAATGAGTTAGATGCAATTCTTGGATTAGAGCTACTGTTAGTAGGTTCTACAAAAAACTTTATTTAACCTAATTAACAAATACTATTCCTTCACTATTTAAGATCTTCCCAAGTTTTCCAGAGTCCTTCAGATCTGCGCGGCTTTTTCCCTGTTCTCCTTCTCATTGCTTATTGCTTCCTCAGCCTGCTCCTCTACTGCATTAGAATTAGGTTTAAATTTTCGTTTCCATTTTCATTCTTCCTTCTTCTATTGTACAACCTAACCGAACTTTGGTCTGCATCTGTTTTTCTTACATGCTTTTTGTCTGTCCTGCCACAGAACCTAGCTGAGGGTCCTCCAAGGATGCACGTTTCCTTCTTTTCTAGTCCTGTCATTCCTTTCTCAAATTCAAGTAAAACTGCAAGAACCACATAACTGCATGTATCTTGTGGGTTTTTTTACCCGTCCATCAGTCTGCAGCACGTTCCATGGAACTTAAATCGAAAATATCAATGTGTGACTCCGATCATGACCCTGCGTGCAGCAAACTCAGCTGTTCCCCTGGCAGTGAGTCCTCCTGGCTCTGGAGTAGCAACAATCAGCCTCAGTCAACGTCCACCGTAGTCAACAAGCATCCATGAGATCACATCACTGACGTACTAAAAAATAAATCTCGTGTCATTTGAGGAAATATGATCAGTAGCTTTTCCTGAAACATTCTAAAGACTTCAGAAATCTTTAAGTAACTAATCATTGGCTGTGTAACCAGCTACATGTTTTATCGCAGTAATAGGCTGAAATATTTACATCTGCTTTTGTATTTTGATTTTTTGGCAAGTTACATGTAAACATTTAAAATAGCTTCTAGACAACCGATGAAACTGACTGAGCAACAATTTTTCTAATCAGGTTTGGCAATTCCTACTGTATTTTTAGTGTTCTCTCTTAGTCTACAGACCTGGGAAGACTTCTGTCCTTGAATGCTGTTCTCTTCAGTCTGAGTAGTTTGGGCCAAATCTCTCTTGAAAGATCATTGGCATGCTTTTATATTAATTACTGCACTTCTAGTGTTAAACAGCATATAAAACATATAGATTGTCACTGCTACATAATTGTCACTATGGTTGTAGAGGAATGTGTCACATATCTGCTTGTGAACATTTTTCAGAACAAGCTTGAATGTTTGATTTCTGTAGGTATTCAAAGACCATAGATGAGAAGGAGAAGAAGTATAATGGATATTTAAATACATATCTGGAAACCAGGTAAAACTCTTTTACCTTTCAGCAACATTTTTCTACTCCTCGTTAATTGGCGTTGTCTGCTTCACTCTGGGTGATGGCTTAGAAAAAAGAAGCACTTTATCCTATGTCTCTTGTTCTCAGTTAGTTTACTTTTACCTGTTAAAAGTAAATATTATTTTCTCTTAGATATTCAGAGTAATAAAAGTCTGGGTTTTCAAAAATACTCTCATACATTTCCCTTGATTATACGCTGCTGTGTCCTACAGCACAGGGTACAAGTTGGGTGGGGTACAGACATACTGAACTGTTGCACGTAGCTTTAGATCTTCAAACACTTGTAGTCCTAAATGCATCTAAGGCTATCTAAACTTTTTCTAAAAGTTACTCATCTGCACGTGGTATAAAGTCAAGGTTTCATTTACAGATACATTCTTCATATATGCGATCAGGCTCAGAACAATTGTACTTGCATGACTGCAGTAGTCAAACGCCTGTCAGCTTTTTAGGTTGTGCAATGAAATGTGGTTAAGAAATCCCAAGGTTGGTACCTGAAGGCACAGGCTGTACATGGAAATGGTTCTGAAGAAGAGAGAAGTTATAGCTGTAGAAAACCTCTAAAATGCCCTAAATTTTAACTACTACTCTGTTGTAAACGTTACTGAAATATTTAACTTCTTTTTATTTCACAGTAATAAACTTGCTAATGATAAAGTAAAATTGGAAGAGCTTATAAAAAAGAGTCAAGATGACTGCCAGGAGTGTGTGAAAAGAGCTGTTAAAGCAGAGGTACAAACAACAAAAAAATCTTACAACACTTTTGCTAGAGCTTGGATCGTTTGTGCTGATAGTAGGTGGGGAAGATAACTGCTGAAGTCTTGTCTAGCAATGTGGTTTTTAAATAGCATCTAAAACTTTGCAGAAGTGTATATCCAAATACTGTTATAGTGTTATTCAAATACTGACAAGTGCTGTTCACGTCATTCTACAAAACTTTGTGGATCATCAAGGCATGTTATTATTATTGTCCAGGATTAAAAGTGCACAGAATTTGGGGCATATAGTCTTGCCCCAAACAAAATTAAGTTAGTAACTCAGTTTCATACTTATCCTTGAAATGAATGGATTTCATTAGTAAGAATTAACCATAGGAACATTAAAAATGCCTTGTTAAAAGTTAAGTTGTGGTTAGTGAGTATGTAGCTACTTCTTGATCAGGTAGAATCAGAATGCAGCAACTGACTTGTATGTTGCACTGAAAGGAGGACAGTACTGATAAATACCAAGATTTTTTCTAACCCGGTATGTTTTATACTGGAAACACTTTGGATATCATTAACAATTCTCCCTTCTTTAGAAGGGCTTGAAGGCCGTCTTATCTGCAGGAGGATTTTGTAAAAAGATTAGATTATTGGTCCGCATTACTCTTCAACCATGGGGTATTTAAAAAGCTGCCTTAATCACTTTGAGTGTATTTATATATGTATACATATAGGATTAGTTGCAAATGGAACATTTATGGAAACTTTCTACTGTCAGTTGAAGTGAACGCAGCCTTTTTATCCTCCCAAAGGCCTGCCAGAGCTGTTAATTCCACCTGAAATTCCTCACCATAGGAACTCTGTGTGTGTGTTGTAGTTGTACTCTGTATCATCAAACTATTGTTTCAGATGCTTGTTAAAATATATTTTGAGGTCTTACTCCTTGTGCTACAGCAGTGCTTTTATTGCACTTTTCTTTTTCCTTACACAGTTATGTTGTGTTACAGATATCAGTACTCAAAAACTGGAAGGCAACTGAAGTATACAAGCTAAACAGCAAAGCTGCCAGTGCAGAAGCAAATCTCAAGATGCTGAAATCATTGAGCAGGTATGGAGAGTTTACACCAGAGATTTTGGTACTACTAGTTACTAAACACAACTCCTGAATGTTTAATCACGGTCATTTAAGTAGACAAGTCAGTTTTGCTCATAAGGGGCTGCTTGCGTAACAGGTGTGTAGAAATAGAATAGTTAAATGCAGTTTTCCTGCAGCTGAATTTCTTCTTGGCCTGAAATTACCAAGATGTGATAGTTCAGCAGGAGGGAGCTGCTTGTCTTACTCTCTCTTAGCCAGGGAAGATCTGGCTACTGGGAACATTCCAGTTGCTCCTGCACGGTATCACTGGGAAAAAAAGGCTGCGATGTAAATAGATGAGTGCAATCAAAACTGCTGGGTGTGCAACAACATTGTTTTCTTCCTTCCAAGGAACTAATTTAGCTCTTAGTGTTACCTTTTTTAAAACTTCCACCATGTTCTCTTTCCCTGTCGTTATGTTGCTGCAAAATGCTTGAGGAGTCCACTTGTAAGATTGGATAGGATCTAAGTACCAGTAGTTTAACTGATTTCAACTTAAAATTGCTGGAAGTCTTTAGCTGGGATTGAGTTGGTAGGGGAAGGAACTGTTATACTAAAACAAAATGTCTTAAACAAAAATAATGGGAATGTTGCAGTTTAACTGAAAATCTTGAATACTTCAGCAGCTTGCCTTCAGCAGCACCTAAGTTGAAGTCACAGATTGATTCTTGGGAAATATTTATCTCGAATGTGAAGAAACAACTGGAAAAAGTACAGGTAAGCCTTAATTTCTCTTAACAGCCTTTAAACTGAGCTTTGGAAATGAAACGAAAATAAACACCTTAAATAATTCTGCATTCCAGTGGCTTGTCCTCCAAATACTGTGCTGCATTTTCTTTTTAAATACAAAAGGAGGACAGTTTTAAGTCCAGATTACTTAAGTATAATTAAGATGCAATTTAAATCTTCAATTTTATAAAGGCAAAAATCTGTCCTTTACACTCTTCCTTTAGAATTCGATCCCACATTAACAAGTCCAGTCTCTTGGTTCTTTTGTATTTTTTTAACTTTAGAAATCCACGCAACTTCTTTAAAAACAACAGAAAACTCTCTGAAAAAATGTAAAATGTCTAGGCTGAGTTTTAAGAACTAGAAAGGGTTTCCCAAACCCTTTCAAGCATCAAAGCAAGTACTTTTTAAATACAGATTTATGTTTCTATAGCAAATGGCAACCTTAGGTCTCCATTTGAAACACCTGGTGTCTTTGGCGTTTTGCAAAAAAGTTCTGGTGTTAATACCATTTTCAATAAGGAACGAGCTTTAATTCATGCTGATGTGGAGGATAATTTGTTTTCCTGCTACAGGCTGAGTATGAAGAAAAAATTCAGATGGTGAAAAATGGTGTACAAAACTGCCTCACTAAAATGGAAACTGTGGAGCTCCCTTCTCCTCCCTGTGTCCTTGTAAGTACCTTGCATCTGATAGCAGTTCATTAATAAGTTCTTTAAGTTTGGATTGGCATATCTATCTGTTGTAGGGCACATATGTGAAGAACTTCAATGTATAGCCTTGAATACAAAGTGATCTGGCTCTCCATAGGTCCAGGTAATGTTCAGAAGGAGAAGGTGACTGCAGATGAACACGAGGCCCAGTGAAAATCACATTCGGAAGCCTGTTGATAGGCTTAAGCTGTTTAATGTTAACTTCGAAATGCTTCATGTTCTGTCTGAATTGGGACTAATGTTTGTGTATATCGTGACTTCCCCGCAGCACCGAACTCTATAGGGCCCATTGCACCAACATGTGTAATTGATTACGAATACCAAAATCAACTTCCAGTCATATCTGTTATGAACTAGATGAAGTATGGCCATTTATGGAAATGCATCTGTAATGACGACATCCCAGACCCATACTATTTAAAGCCATTTTCTCGTGGGCCAACAGTTCCACAGATGCTTTGCTCAGATCACGTCAGTTACTTCCACACCCTGCAGTTGTTCCGGCTGCAAGGACCGAGTCAGTACAAGTCAGTGCTCCTTCAGCTGCCCATCAGCCCGCTGGTGGGGAGATGTGTGACAGTGATGAAACACTGACGGCCGAGGCAGCCGCAGCGGCGGCGCAACCCACCTACGTGCTGCCATTTGGTGAGGGTGACAGTGAAAGCAGGGCACAGAGCTGGCGCCCAGTCCTGAAGACAAAGAGCGTTCAGATATCGCTGCACCCGGGACAGTTTGGAGTCAGGAAAAAAGGGTTCAGTCATCTCTCAAACTAGGGGAGATTATGGACTCAGTAAGTAAAACGCATTTATAGTGCACACACAAGTGAAATCCCTGAATTCACTGAAGATGCCACACAACTTTTGATGTATATTCTGTACAGAAAGTCATGTTTTCTTCTTTTGTTTCTTTTCGGTATAATTTAGATTCCAGGCTCTGTTTTAATACTGCGTATTTATGATTGTTACTACAGTATTTCTGGACTTAATGCAGGAGAATATAACTATTACTAGTCTACCTTTTCTTCCCCACTTATTTCTAGCTATCTCCTTTCTACTTATTGGCACAGAACTCTTAAGAACACGTAGATAACTTCATCACCATCCTTAGGTTATCATCAATTCACAGGCTGGGCAAGAGTGACTTTTGAGCCTCTTGTTCTGCATTTGCTGTCTATTTTTACTGCAGTAATACAGGAATAACCTTTTAGAAGAGAGATCTGCAATTCTTTCAGCTTTGAGAAGACTTTAATAGGCAAATACTGAGTCTAAACGAAAGAGACTTGATGAAAACCCTTCCTCTCCATGTTTAATTAATTCTGTTAATTAATTAAACACCTTCACAGAGAAAGTAAAAATATTGATCCAACAGGATGTTAAACTAAAGAACACAGAACAAGAACCAGGAGGTTTTTCTATGAAGAAACATAGAATTTTAGCTCTGTTAGAAAGCAACCTGCCTAGAGCAGGCAAGTTCTGAACCAAACTGCAGTCATGGGGTCAAACAACTGAACTTATTTGAAGGAGTTCTTTCCATTTATGGAAGAGAGGCATTAGTGCAAGAAGAAGCCTTCCTGGATCTTGTCAGCTCCAAGTTTTTCAAGATGATGACTATAGCTGACATGTGTTTCTGTTTAAAAAAATTACACTGGATTATATATAGATTAGGTAATCCATTAAAAGCAGTGAATTTTGTATTTTCAAACTGATGGCATTTATTTAAAGCAGTTCTGTTTCTACCACCAACCTCAAGCTATTCTTCTGTACAATTTACAGCCGTCTAACAGCCAGGCATTCTTCAGCAAAGCAAGAAAAAGTTAAAGGAACAGTTTGCATATGTGATGTCCTATTTAATCCCATTTCAGACAGGTTGTTTATACATAATACCAATTAAAGAGCATCTTTGTGCAATATTTTTACCTAGGTAAAGCAAGTTAAATTGATGTGACCTTCCAGTTCCTTAGCATGACCACATGGAGCATAGTTCATGCTGCGAATGCTTGGGAGTTCTGCTCAATTTCTTTTGATCGCTATTTTTCCTGTGAAATCTGTTTATTTCCTAAGGCAAAACAAGGCGGAGCTCCAGCCAGTGATCCAGCCATCGTCACGTATTCCTCTGCATCTGCTCATCCTAGTTTACTTCCTGCATTTTCAAATTCCGAAGATCCAGGTCCAACGCGTGCTTCATTTAATACACAGGCCGGAGTTCAGCCAGCACACGCAAATTCTAAGTCTTGTTCTGCAAGTGGTGGATCAGTGAAAACACGCTCCAAATCTCTGGAGGGATCATATTCTGATAAAGTTTCAGCAAGTTGCCCGTCAGGGATTTCTGGAAGTAAAACTCAGAACGTCCAGCCAAACCAGAGCCACCAAGGTGACTCAGCTGTACAGCCGAGGCCTTCTGGACTTCAAAACAACAAAATGATTCCAAAAGCATTTGAAAATATTATTGTGCGTCTACAGAGTATATTCCCCAACTATAGCAGGTGTGTTTTTTAATGTGTGTAATGTTGTATTGGCTAGCGAAGCTCTGAACATCCAATGATAGAGTACAGAAAGAGTTGATTTCTTAGTATATGGTTTCTGTTTCACAAGAACAGTAATATCAGTTGTTCCTTTTCCTCCCCTCCCATTCAGTGAGACATTCCTTAATGGAACAGACCTACAGCGTTATGTGTGTTGTTTTTTTTTTTCTAATTGGAACCACCAGCAAATAGAAGTAGTAGTATCGTTTTATTGTAGTGTGTGTTTGTTCGGTTTTGGTGTGGGTTTTTTTGTTGTTTGCTTGGTTGGTTTTTTTATGATTAAGGTAGCTAGATCTTAGTTTATCCAGAGGTATGGGAAAGCAGGTACCTGCTATAGTTCATTTGAGAAGTATTTTTTAAAGGCTCTGCTGCTGTGAATCAAATGAATCAAACATGGAAGCTACAGCGTTCTCTAATGCTGATAACAGCCATATTATTGGCAGTCAGTAATTATGTCATTTTTGTCCCTTCAGTTCAGACTTGACCAGCTTCATAAAAGACATACAAAGAAGAAATGGGAATACGTTGTCAGATTTGAGCTTGGATGAAGTTCTAAGCAGAGTGACAGAACTCATTCTGGACCAGCAGAATAAGGTATGGTGCTGTACGCAGCTGCTGCCTTTTCTGCTACGCATCTCTGACAGAGCAAAGAGCGCAGCACCGTCCAGAAAAGAATGCAAACTTCCCTTTGCTGTCAAGCTCTGAAATACAAACTTGCTCAGAATTCTTTTCCAACACCTCTCTAGGCACCAACTTCAGCAGGGATACCTGTGACATCTGTGTCCCCTGCTTCACCAGTGCAGACTGGAGCTTGGAGTCAGGAGGTACCTGCAGAGGAAAATGTGCCCAGTCCACCCAAGGCAAGACTGGTGCATAAAAATGCCTCGAGTAAAAATCCTTCTCAGCCCAATCTCCAGCCCTGGGGAAATGTTGGAGCAACACCTAAATCTAAATGGCAAAAACTAGACTATACAGTAAGTTCTCCGGTGTTGCAATGAGAAGTTGCCACGTACTTCTTCTAAGACATGAAATAATCAAAGTATTGCTGGACAAAATAATCGCCTTGTTCATTTTGTGTACAAAAGCTTTAATATACTTGCTTAAAATTAGTAACATGATTAACTTACTAGAATTTGCTGATTAATTGCTGCTAGTTCTCAAATAACTTAGTATTGTCTGTATAGGCCTCCAGAGATGATCCTTGCACAATATGTCATGATGACCTGAGCAGAGACATGTGCGAACTAGAATGTGGGCATCGTTTTCACAGAGAAGTAAGAATTTTTGTTCTTGGCGCTTAGATGCAAATGTTTACGAACTCTGTTCAGTTATGTCCTTGTTCCCCTTTCTAAAAGTAATTGTCCCCCCTTGCTCTTCAGTACTTAAAGAACAATGCACAATCTTCTTTTACATACTTCATACACTGAGACTTGCTATATATATGGTCTTACTGTGTCAGAAATTTTCCAGTCTTAGATTTTTAGGTAAAATGCTAATTCACTATGAACCCTGCATTTGCCACCTGATAGCAGTTGCATGTGTAACTTCATGTAGCAAGAAGGTCAGAATTATGTTAGAATAACTTGGTACTTCTGTCCGTGACCTTTTCCCCTTACCTTATTTGTCTACCGCTGACTTGTTATTGTGGAATAGGTGCAAATTTAAATTGATCAGTACAGCGTCAGCCAATTTTAGTAACATAGAACATGTTGGAAAATCACTTACCGACTAGTGACAGTTACTAACACACGTAAGCTGAACTATTTAATATCAGACTTTGTTTCTTCAACATCACCTTCCTGTTCTTGCAGTGCATTAGAACATGGCTGAAGCAACATTCAAGTACCTGCCCTATCTGCCGCATTCACGCTCTCTTACCTGAAGACTTTCCTGAGCTTCCGGCACGGAACAAATACGCCTAGATCTTGTTTTATTTGAATGTCTTACAGTAAGATGCAAAGTGGCTGCAGAATGACCACCGTGATAAGGAATCAGAAATGTGATGCCTAGAAAGAGACAGAACCCTGGTTTTATGGAAAATTGTGGTAGAACTCAGATGGATTCAGTATTTAACACTTAGCATTAAGCTGTAAGATGCTGGTGCTACCCCAGCACCTGCAGAATCCAGTTGGCATATTCCAAGATCCAGTGTTTTCCTCGTCACTGCTGAAACATGTGAAGCCGGTACAGTTCAAAGGTCAGCAGCACACAAAACTGGTCGTTTTTTTGACGAAGGGATATTTAATCTGCTGTATCTACTTTTCTCCAAAGAAGGTACATAATTCCTGTACAGATGGGTTTTTTTTCCTGCAGAGCTTACACCACACTGAAAAGAAATTCTCATATCAAACAAGTAGGTGACCTGAGCATCAGACTGGCAGGACTAGGAACAGCCACGACATTACCTTCCTCTGACATAATTACAATTTAACTGCAGGACCCAAATCAGGCTTGCGACCATATGACTGCAGTTCATAAAACTGCAGCTCCTTTCTCTGCATAAATCCAGAGCTAACAATTCAAATCATTTAAATAACAATTTAAAGTAATATTTTGAAGCAAGAATTTTTAAATATTCATGTGTTTGTTTATGTATCGAGTTGGACTAGTATGGCTCTATTCCTTAATCTTGAAATATGGTTTGAATTTCCCTCATTGCTGAAGCACTGATTTGTTTAAATCAGAATTACAGGATCTTTATTTCTGACAAAGCAACACTGCATCTGTATTCTGTGCATGAATGTTCATCAACAGCACCAAGGTACAGAATACAAACAGCTGAAGGAATGGTTGCCCTACTGCTTCGGAAGTCTGAGCTTGTCAGAAAACCTTTGTCACTATAAAATTTGCCTCAAATAGCCAAAAGACCAGGACTAGAGAGCGTACAGCTTAACCACTCTGAAAAGAGAGTGCAACTGTTGTTTGGATACAAGCAGTATTTAATTGATTATATGAGATTAAATTAGCTAATTCTAGGGATCATTTGTTCCCGCGAGAAATATGTATCCTCCAGATAAATTTTAGCCTGTTTTATGATTAACCAGTATACTAAGAAAAAAAATAAAACTACTACTGCAGCTGATGTGGGTTTTTTTGTGTAATATCTTTGCTAAGTCTGTGTTATTGCTAAGTAGTTTACTGTGTATGCTAGAGAGCTATGGCGCCTTGTGCTTGAAGAACAAGGTATGCTGTGCTCAGCATTACAGCACTTAACCTCCTTTTCGGCGTCCCATGATTTCTTGGGGCAAGGGATACGTACCCTGTCATCTCCTTAGCTTTTCACAGATGCAGCCTCAGTGTCCTCAGGACACTTTTCCTGAGTAGACGTATCCTTGACTGGCAAAGCAGTCCCACACCTGCCATACAAGACACCGTTCTCCAGTAAGGGTGAGCTGGCTGTGGAAACAGTGCAGGGTCTCAGCACTGAACTGATACACAGATTCGTTCCTAAACAAGCAGGATGGTTTTTGATCCATGTTCTTTTTTCTTTCTTTGGTAAGACAGAAGGATTTTACTGATTTCTAGTTCACTCACACCTTTCAAAAGGAAGCAGGGAGGGGGGCAGCTGGAGAGGGCGTAGTTCTGCACTGCGGGAGCTGACCCCACTGTGGCAGGACAGACGCCTGTCCATTGTTCCCAGTAACTCGGGAAGGTGGGAGGCGAGCAGCAGGTGGCGCTCGGGAGAAAGCAGCTTTCATCGGCCTAAACTCATCCTGGACGATTTCCTCCTGATCTTGAGAGAACGGCTAAGTTCCAGTAAACAGCATTTTCCCCACAGAAGACTGTTTAAGACACTGAAAGAAGAATTACAGTGTTTGTTCCTGAAATACAGATGATACAGAATCACAGAATGTTAGGGATTGGAAGGGACCTCAAAAGATCATCTAGTCCAATCCCCCTGCCAGAGCAGGAACACCTAGGTGAGGTTACACAGGAAGGCGTCCAGGCGGGTTTTGAATGTCTCCAGACAAGGAGACTCCACAACCTCCCTGGGCAGCCTGTTCCAGTGTTCCGCCACCCTCACTGAGAAGAAGTTTCTTCTCACATTTAAGTGGAACCTCTTGTGTTCCAGCTTGAACCCATTACCCCTTGTCTTACTGTTAGTTGTCACCAAGAAGAGCCTGGCTCCATCCTCATGACACTCACCCTTTACATATTTATAAACATTAATGAGGTCACCCCTCAGTCTCCTCTTCTCCAAGCTAAAGAGACCCAGCTCCCTCAGCCTTTCGAGGATGAGAGCCAAACCTGGAATTACATTTTCCCATTTGGCAATGCTGCTGGAGAAAGCAAAAGGAAATTACTCTTTGGCAGTTTTCTTAATTCTGTCTTTTCTGGTTGTCATCTTTACACTTTTACTTTATATAATGGGCCTGCCTTCCATATATCGTATGGAAACTTCACAATTCAAATGAGATTCTGGCTGTTCCATTAACTTAAAACATCAAAATCCAACCTGTTTCTTGCTGAAATAGTTTTCCCATATAGTTCCGTTAAGATGTACAGTCACAAAAACTTCCCTGTATTTACCTTAACTTACTCCTTTCCTAGCATTTACGTTTATACTTTAAGTTGAACAAGTGCCAATATTAACCCACCTCACTGAGAAGAGTGACTGGCCTGTCTCCCTTGGAATGGTTATTCATATAATGACAAGTCCCATTCTGAAGGCACAAAGTGCCACAACTCACAGGTTCTTAGTGCGGGTTTTCCACCACCTCCAGAGGCTGGTCTGCAAAAATGCTGAGGTGCTGTTTGTCACGTAACAGACTTTCCTTTCACATGAAAACTGACCTGTAGACATCTTATAGAATGGAAGATGGTACAATGCAGAGAATACATATATTCTCAAGCTAAAAACTTTTGACTGATCTTTTTCAGTGCCATTTTACACAAATAGCAAAGATGAAGTAAGGGCACTGTTTTCTAATCCAGGGAAGAGCCCACACAAGGAGGGAAAAACCACACACAAAACAACTTCAGCTCTGAGCATTCCTCCAATACGGACTCATATTCCCAATTTGACCCACATATATTTGGTGTTATTTCACATGATTATACATTTCACATCACTTATTTCGCATTCATCTTGTGATATTCATCCCACACCACCACCTTGCATTGTTGTAGCACCATTTATTATACCTTCAAAGGCATTATTCAGTATGATATACCCTCCCCACAGTATATACACAACGTCTATCAGGACTTACTAGGTTTAAGAGGTCTTCAAAGGACTTTGGAACAAGTATTACAAAATGAAATAAGGGGAGAAACTTACTACGTATTTCTACAACTTGTAGAAATAAACAGAATCCTTCCTTCAGGATTTGTCTGAGAAAAATTGGGGAAACCATGGTGGCTGAAGTCAGATACCTGACAAGGCTGGCTGGATACACATGTCCACGTCGGCTGTCCCGAGGCACGCAAAGTGTTAGCAGGATTTATCGAGAACTGAAAGCACAAGAACTACCAGCAGGAAAAAGGAAGCGATGTGTTCTCAGTCAAAATGAGACATATATTAAATTTCACTTTGCCTCTGAAGAATTTTGTCCTTTTTCAGCCAATCCTTAAGTGATTCTCCTCTGGCTATTTACATCCTGCAGAGCTTCAGTGGGAAGTTCTCTGTGATGAGATGATCATCGTGCAGAAGGACAACAATGTTAACTTCAAACTCTGGAAGAAGAGGAAAGAAATAGGGGCTCCATATTAACGGGACTTGTAGCAGTGGGATGAGAGGCAGGCAGCCCCTGCTTTCAGACACAGCACTTCACAGGGCTCTTCCAACATGCAAGATTTTCCTGTGGCAGGGATGAACACAGGCATCCCAGACCTTGGACCGTTCCTAGAGAACCCTGGCTCATTCTAATCTTCAGGATTCCTCTGGATTCATTTCCATATCACTAAAGAACTATGACATACGGTCTTCTGGTCAACAGGCAGGGTTCAGACATCCAAGATCAAAATGTTTGGGAAAGACACCTCACACCAGTGTGTGCTGTTTAGAAGGAAGCGAGTGGAGAAGTTCGGGAACAGACTTCTCTGCTGTCAGCATGTAGCATGGCCTTAGAATCCTACGTTATATATGGCCTTACAAAATTAAACGCCAAAATACAATATACCTGCAAACTATGAAAAAAATTCAAAATAAAATTTACTGTTTAGATATTAAATGATGTTCAAAACCAAAATCGGTATCAGAACTATAATCAGTCCTAAACGGAGACAGAATACAAAGTCAGGTAAAATTAATAAATGAAGGGAACCAGAGAACAGAATAAACTAAAAATAGTCCTTTTTTAGAATCTTCATAAATATATTAAGACTGTTCTTACAATTAGAAGTAGATACTACACAAACAGTAGCCATTTGTCACTGTAAATTACTATTCGATAGCTAGAAATGGCAAAAGGTAGAGATTGTTTTGGAGGAAACAACTGTACATATCAGGTGCAAAAGTGCTCTCGGGTGAACGGACAAACATGTAGGTCAAGCTGAAAAAGCAATTGTGCTCATCTGTCCAAGAAAGACAGCAGAAAAGTAGGAGGGGCTTCCATTGGGAAGGATCCTAAAGGGACAGACTTGTAGCTTCAATCTGATACAATAAAACAAACAAAAAAAGAACCAACAAATTCCAGCAGGATGAAGAGAAGATAAACAGGCTAGCAAAGAATTTTTGCAGTAATTATTTGAACAAGTGAGGGAAATCCTAAATTTCAGGTGTTTGTTAATGAAAATGTTGGATTTTGGCAGCAATAAGCCGAAGAAGCAGCTGTAGATCAAGAAAAGCAAAGTCACATACAGTGTAACCTTACTTTTTCTGAGTCTGCAGCAGAAGAATGAGAAACAAAAACGAGAAGAGATGGAAAGAGGGGTTCTCAATGGTGATGAAAAGAAGGAAGGGGTCATCCTGAGTAATAGTCCATGGATAAAATGCCAAGTGTTTAATCACGTGTAATTTTTTGGCAGGAAAAAATTACCTGCCATTACACTGCTTCTCCTGTCCCTTCACCATTTAATTCTGGTAGAAGTAGCTTAATAGTCACACAACTGTTTTCAGTTACAATTATTTGGGCTGTATTTTCTCAATCTATATGAAATACAGCATACTGCAATCCCGTTCAGAAAACCTCTGCAGGTAAACAGGTGGATGGCTTTGGTTGTTCTTGTAGTGCCGGCAGCGATTTATCCCGTTACCTGCCAGAAGCTAAAGTGAAACCAGACAGTTCTCTCAGATCCAAGATGCCAACACGGCATAGAGTCCTACACACTTACCAACTTTGAAGTTTGCTGTTTCCAGGGTAGGGCAGGTGAACAGCCTGGGAAACACCATGTATATGGGAATTGGTAGGCCCCTGCAGACATCCCCATCAGCAATCTGAATATTCTGTATCTCTGTGGCATCTCTCGCATAACCTTCTGCGCAGCCTAGTGAAAGTGGGAAATTTAGAGGGACAGTAGTGGAAAGGAAAGAGAGGAGGAAAAAGCAGAGGACAAAATTTAAAACAATGATACACCATGGTTAGGGGAGATATATGCATGGGCAAAACATTTTGTGCTTTGATCTACAAGTTTTCACATTAGCACTCTGAGTTAAGGGTCATAAAGATTATTTAAATTAATGTTTGGACTGTTCCACCTGAAGTGCAAAACAATTTTTACTAGTCTTTTAAATTGTATGGGTTTTGACAGTCTTTCGTATTTGACCTGAAAGAGTGCAAGTGGTAATTACTCCAGTCTGTACACATTCCATGTATAGAGAAACTTACCACAGGTTTCCACACGTACTAGCTGCAGCTCGATGCTTTTGACTGCAGCCTCTGCATTCTCCACTACCAGCTCCCCTGTTAGTGGCTGCGTAATGACACAGTTTGTAGAACTGAGATGACCTCTGATGAGAAATTTTGGAAGTGAGGCTCTCTGAAGTGATTAAGAGGGGGAAAAAAAAAAAAACCACAACTGTAAGAGCAGACTAAGAAAAAAATACCTTTCAGAAAGACAGTTGTCAAAACATGTAGGAAATCCCAAAAAGTTGCAAAGTTAATAACTCAAAAGTTCAAAAATGCCTCATGTAATTTAAATACTACTCTTTAAATGTGCATCCTTACATAGATACATTGGTATCTCTTAACCACCCTCCCCACTGACATGCATCCCCCCTACCCATTCCAACCACACGAGCATTTTTCCTGGGATGGACTGTCAAAACTTGGCTGTTACAATTAACCCAGAAGTCAGGAACTGCCTGGTGAAGGAGGTAGGCTGGCAGGACCTAACAAGACAGTCAAGTTAAATGAGCTTGCAGTGCTCTAGAGAACTGCATTCTGGTCCCATTTTGTTATGGATTACTATATAGTCTACAGTTTCAGTGATTTTTCCCACCTTTTAAAACTTCTCTCTCATGGCTGCTATTGGGAGGGAAGACAGGCATTAAAAAACCCTTTGTTTAATGCAAGATGTACCGAGATACCAACTAAGGACAATTAACAAAGAGCTCAATTTAAATACAGGATCACACTTAACTTTTAAAATTTTCTTAACAGCAAGCATGTTTCCTACTTTTTAAAGAAGGAGCAGTAGGAACAGCTGATCAAGTATGACAGTCTATAAACCAGTTTCCCTAAGAGACCAAAGCAGGGAGGAGGTGGGGTTTGCTGCCTCTGCCCTCCCCTTTCTCGGGCCAGCGGGCACCACAGATACCCTCTGCCAGCAGAGAAACTCATATGCCAGAAGCTCCAGTTCCATGTCAGGTTCTGGCAGGAGCCATACTGAAATAGTTGACTTTTCAGCCACATCTTCAGCTCGTATCCTTACCATCCAACCTTCTTCAAACTCTTTAAACATCCTGCTCTAACTTGCCCCTCCTTTTATATGCCTTATTCTTCTCCTCCTCCTTCATTTTTTGTTATTGATATCTTTGATGTCAGCCCCTACCTTCCAAACACCTGTTCATGCTTGTGGTGCTGCATTTTCCTTGCTCATGTGACTGATTTTCCCTTCTTCCAAACCACCTCTTTTTCGCAAACTTTTTTTCTCCCAATCTGTGTTGTTTGCTTCTTAGTCCTGGCTGCCAGTAGCAATGGCAGAAAAGTTCTCCTCAGCTACTGTTTAGACTGTTTCACTCAGATACCCAACACCTCTGCAGAACGTAGCTGTTCCACCCTAAGCAAATCTTTGGGGGAAAGGAAAAGAGAGGAATTTTAATGTGCTTAGTAAATGTGACCTCACAGGGTGTTTTCTCCTAAATTAAAGAACAGCAGTTGCATCCATGACGAAGGCACCCTATGAAATATTGAGTCCTAAAAATGTATAAGTAACATGCTTTTTTATTTTATGATCCCTCACAGGTTCTTCTCATTACAACTATTAGTAAACACAGAGTTACTTCCCTGCTTCACAGGGACATCATACAGCTGTTCACCAAAGTACACGGTCACCAACGTAAGAGACAGAGATAAAAGGAACTTGCGGAACAAGAACTTGAAGCCATTTTCCTCAATCCCAGTCTACTAGACTTGTTTTTTTAAAGGTATATTTCCCCTAGAGCCTTACTACTCTTGTCAGTACTCTTCATCCTTTAATCCTACCTACGTCTCCTCTCACAGGACCTATCCTTTACGTTCTATTCCATAATCTCCAACTACTTAATCCATAATCCATAATCTCCAGCTACTGCCAACCTCCTCATCAGTTTTCTACTAGTTTACCAGAAACTACAGTTCAGTCACAATCTCCAGACAAACAGAGAATTTAAATTTCAACACTGTAAATATACAAAAATAGTAACTTTTTCTACCTGCCCACCAGGTAGTCACTTCAGACTCATATATTCTTCTGAGACAGAGAGAGGAATAAAAAAAGAAAAAAAAAAAAAAAAAAGCCCACTGCTTGTGCTACCATACACTTTTAATACCATTCTTTAGACAGGTCCACAATGAAATACCAAGATCTGCTGGATCAGAGATGTCAGAAGTTTTAGAATCTACTTTTGTGGTTTATGTACTTAAAATGGAGAAAGCCACAAGGTGTGCTATTAGACTTAAGAAAGAGCTTTTAATGGACAGGACTTCCTCCTTCCTTACCAGTGAGTCTTTGCTAAGCCAACGAGTAGAGTATCAAGATACAGAAGAGAAAGATAAAACACAAGTTCATAGGAAGAGCAGACTGCTGAGAGCTTACTATTTAGCAGTAGTCTCAAAAGTAATTTCACCACCAAGAGTAGTTATTATATCCTTACATTTGGAAAAACACATGCTTTCAAGTGTGCAGCAGTCTCTAGAGACATGAGAGGCTGCTGGACACAACCTGTTCATCCTCTAGCTCAGCAGGATTTAAGGGTTCAGCCATGACAGCTGGTTGGTTTTCTAGGGTCACCTCCTCCATGCTTAAGAATGATCCCATTCCAACATGCAGAAAGTCAAGCAAAGGTAGGAAGAGACCTCCATGGATGAACAAGAAGCTACTGATAAAATCATAAAAGGAAGTATATAAAAGATGGAATTAGGATCAGGTGACCCAGGAAGAAACACTACATGAATGTGCAGGGATGGTTTTGGAAAAGCCGAAGCCAACCTGGAGGTGAACCAAGAAACTTGAAGGGCAGACAACAAAAAGAGACATCTACAAGCCTACCAGCTGCAAAAGGAAGATGAGGCTATATGTCAGCCTGCTACTGAATGTGGCAGGGGAGCTAGTGACAGAAAACATGAAAAAGACAGAGGTATTTAATGTCTTCTCTGCCTTGGTCTTTACTGGTAAGAGTTACCTTCAGGTGTCCTGGGCTCCTGCAACCACAGAGAAAGTCTGGAGCAAGGAAGAGTTATCCTTGGTAAAAGAGGAACAGGTTAGAGAACATTGAAACAGACTGATGTACACAGTACGTGGAACTTGATGGAACCTGAAGGAAGCTGACCCATGTCACTGTGGGGCCAATCTTGACTATCTTTGAAAGGCTGTCATGAACAAAGAAGGTTCCTGAGCAATGGAAGGCAGTAATGTCTTCAGTTGGAAAGATCCAAGGAAGTATAGGCTCATCAGCCTTGCTTCAATCCCTGGGAAAGCAATGGAGCAAATAACAGTGGAAGCCATTTCAAAACATATAAAGGACAAGAAAGTGACTGGAAGCACTCAGCATGGATTTATGAAAATGAAATCATGCTTAACCGACCTGATGGCCTTCTGTGATGAAATGACTAGATTGGTGGACAAGCAGAGAACAGTGGATACTGTTTATGTTGGCTTCAGTGCAGTTTTTGATACTGTTTCTCCTAACAACCCTCACTGACAAACTGACGGGGAGTACAGACCAGATGTACAGACACTGAGGTGGACGGAGAACAGCCTGAACTGCAGGACTCACAGGTTTGTGATCAGAAGCACAAAGTCCAGCTGAAGGCCAGTCACTAGCAGTGACTGTGGTCACTACTGGAGCCAATATTACTTCACATCTTCAATGATGGCTGGGATGATGGGACAGAGTGCATCCTCAGCAAGTCTGCAGGTAATACGAAATTGGAGGGAGTGATTGGTGAACTAGATAGTTGTGCTGCCCTTCACGGGGACCTCAACAGGCTGGACAAATGGGCCTACTGCATCCTGAGCTGCATTAGAAAGTGTTGCCAGCAGGTTGAGGGAGGTGATTCTCCCCATCTCTTCAGCACTAGTGAGACAAAACTTGGGATAGTGTGTCCAGTTCAGGACTTCCTGGTACAAGAAACACAGACCTAAAGCACGGAAGTAACATTATTAACAAAACCAGCACAACAAAAAATCTGGAAAAACAGAACACGGGTTTCAGTAAACAGACAGAAACCGGTGTTCAGAAAGCTAAATGACCAAGACAGCTACTACTGTTCATATAGGCCTCCAAAAGCCACATAGGGCTGTAAAAAAAGGCATAACCAAGGATCAAAATATCCTTTTTTAAAGGATGTTGGCTACACGTGGTACAGAATATTTTCCCTTGCCTCACTGCCACCTTTCACTCAGAAAAATGACAAAAGTGTTTAACCATTATTGAACAAAGTTCCACCTTATGTTAGTCACAACTATCACAAGAGATCAGGCAAAATCACTTTATTGCTTACAAAAATGAAACAGGAGAAGAAAGAAAAATTTTAAAAGAGCTGATTATCTGCAGGGTAGTATTTAATAATTCGTCTCTTGTTCTCACTCAGAATGACCCAAGCATTACATTTAAAATAATAAGAAAACTCTTACCTCTTTAACATTTTGCAAAGTTTCAGGAGTAATTGTGAAGTCTACTGGGCTTGGCATCAGCTTGCCTTTCTGTGACTACAAGTAATGAAAGAACTAAACTGTAAACTATGATTTACAAAACACACAGAGACAATATTAAAAAAGACAACAAAGTCAAGGAACTGTGAGATGTATTAGTTTTCAGGATTGTTTTCATACCGAAAGTATGCATCTCTGTAATAAAAACCCAGAGATTTCCTGTCTTTGTTATTAAATAACATTATGATGTTGTCTAAATACAAGTCACAATGCATCACAAATCTGAATTGTAGAAACAGAACTGTGTCAATTTCTGGTAACTTTGTGTTTGCCGTTTCAGTAAACCACAACAAGGTCTCCATTGGTACATTTTTGGCACAAGCTCTACCTACATTAAAACAAACAAACAAACAAACTAAAAAACCAAAACAAAACGTGGTTGACTACTCTAAACCACTTGAAAAAAATACCTTGCCTATCTGAAGCATGTGACATGCTATAGAAAAAAGTTAAATTTCATATTTCTGTGTTTACAAATAATTACATTTCATATGTCACTTGCAAAGTTTCCTTTCGTTATTAATACTTAGTAAATTTAGGCAGGGGAGAGATGGAGAGATTACAAATGAACTTGTTCCATTGCTTCAAATACGTTTTATAACATTTCCCTCCCTCTTGTTATCTTTCAGCACTGCAAACTCTTTCTGCTGCCCTTTCACTAACAGCTCAGACCTCTTAAGAAGCCATCCTCATATTACTAGGAGATCCTTGGCTGATGGAATCGGGTGTAGCATTGATTTGGCTTAGCATTCCAGCTTCTTTAATTGTAAAATAAACAAAACTTGGTCTAGGTTAGCCTTCCACACTGGAGAAGCAATTTTGGGGGCACATTATTACAGTTTTTCAGTATCTATTTAAACCACTTGTCACAAAACCAAGAAGTTAAGTCTTTCTGGGCCCTGAGCTCTGCTGAGATGGCAGTCTGTACTCTGCATCAAGAAGGGAAGCTTTGCTTACCATCCACTGACCTCTCTGTCCATCCTTATCTCAGTGACGTGCACTGTCTTTCCCAACATACTTAGAGGAAGTGGCCAGCGCAGCATCAGTTGTGAGAGACCCAACCGTATGTAACTTGGATTTGGCAGAGCACAACACCACCACTGGGCTTGACCTTAACTCTTAGGATCTACCCTCACTACTTAAGAATTCAAAATAGCTTCTGCTGTCCAGCTGCCAGATAGAAGATATTAGCAAAAGATTGACTGCATTTTCCCATAAATGACAAATTGTGGCAAAGAATAAGGTTAAGGGAAATGGTACATTGAGCACTGACAGTGAGAATTATATGTTGAGTAAAACCTCATTGATTCACCCTGACTAAGAGATTCATGATTTACTGACTTGTGATCTAAGAAGTGCTGTAGTGGCAACAAGAAATAAACCCAGGAAACTGCATAATATGTAATTTGTTCACTACTTTGACAAGTGTGGCTTACTTAGAATGTAATAATGGACTGATAAAATGTAACATAATATATTATAGAAAATGAAATCTTACCAACAGGAAACTTCCTTATAGAACCTAACTAATTTTTTTTAAAAGGTGCTAAATCTTAAAAGATACTGCATCACTAAAAAAGGTACTATAGAACTAAAATAACATATTTCCACCATTATTCACAAGTAAGAAAAAAGAATCTAAGACTCTACTCTCCTGCTAGATTTCAAAGGAATGATACAAACAGTATGTTCTAGCAAGTTGTGGGTGGAAAAAGAGGTCCTCAATTAGGCCTGCACAGTCTGTACTGACATCAGACGCTCTGGACATGCATACATGTCAGTGTAAACTAGAAACCAATCTGATACAGGAAGTTCAAATAACAAACAGCAAAGCATTTCTTGTGAGACAGTCAGATCTCATCCCACAATGATACCTCCACAGGAGGAAGGCTGTCTCCATGTTGCTAACCGGAGGATGTGGTATTTGTTAACCTAGTTATCTTAGCGTATTGCCAACCATGGGCTTACTTAATAGCAAAGGTGATTAAGCTGGCAAGCTTCTTATTTCCAACATGATGCAGTCCCAGCTTTCATATTTTGAGTCAGGGCTCTAAACCACAATTAGCCATCTGAAGAACAGAAATCATATCTTTTCACCCATGAACTCCCATTTCTAGGATAGGCATTGCAGGTGCCTGGAACCTTTGGCTAAGAAATGCTCAGATATTCTGAAAGTGTGTTTAGATTAAAGCCATAATATTTATCCAACCACACCATTGTTTCAGGACTGAAAGGGCAAATAAAAGAATAAACTCAGTGCAGTATAAAAAAAGTCTTATAATCCAAATCCTTTTTGTACTATTTTCTTTAAATGAAAAGAGAGATATGTTACTCCAGTCAGAAGCAACAGACACCCTAGCTCTTCTGGATGTTTTTGTTTTGAGGCCAGTTTCCTTTACCCATATATATCCCATGTGGTATTGCAAATTACATGGTTTTACTTCGTTTTCTAACCTTACTGCTAAACTTCACTTAAAATAGAAAACATAAATAAATCTCATTTTGTATAGTTAATACAAACAACACTTACCAGTGAGTGGACAATGAATTCACAAGTCTTAGTTAGGTCTTTTGCCAGCAGAGAACGTCGCATATCACACCGTAGGGTATACTGGCAAGAACAGGATGGCAGAGAAAAAGAAAAGAGCCTTAGTTAAGATTTCCTCTCTCTCTTAACTTTTCATCTTTTCATCGCATATGTGCAGAATATTACTGTCATTACTATTTAAGGCATCATTTACAACAGATTAGTAGGCAATGTTCCTACCAGTGATGGGGAGAAGGGAAGGAGAGAAGAGGCATACGAAGATTTTAGATGCTTCCAAATAAAGCTGATTTGATATATATTTGTATCTGGGTATGTACTACTATATAGATTATCTACGAAATGGTAAATGCAAGTTCTTTCGCAATAAAATCAAAACTAGATGAAAACATTACCCCGTAAGAGAACTGTATGAGATTTAACAAGCATGGCTAATGTATTTTATCCTTTCTCAACCCAAAGCCTCTCTTTCCAGTGTGCTTTTAATTCCCTCATGTACATCCATGCTACATCTGAATAGCTTAATTACCATCAACTATTTCCAATGAAAAGCTTAAACTTGCTGGAAAAGGAAACTGACGTCACAACAATTTTTTAAAAGCAGCATTATATTGATGGGATTCTGAGCTCTTAGGGTGGTTCCTTTGACACATTTAAGAAATGTTACCACCTCTGGCAAGTGTTGACTCCTAGAAACTGGAACTGAAAAAGGCAACTAGTTACTACCTACAAACTAGCACTTGAAGGCTAAGATTTATTATTTTTAATCCAAGTTATATCTAGAAAATACACTGCACGTCAGAATAATGCTATATTAATAAAGCTACTTACTTCAAAGGATCTCTTTCTGCTTATTCTTCAAATTAAGAAAATACATTGCAGTACAAAAAGAAAACTTTATCACAAAACTTTATCCTCTGCTTTCATGGAACAAGAGATGCTTTAGAATACATTCTGCAGATAACAAAAGTTCAGATTTTTTTTTACAGATATGACTGCCTTACCTGAATATTAACAAAGACACCATGATATGTTTCATACAAAACTTTGTTCCCCTTCATTTGCAATGGAAATTCAAACGGAATTTCTGTCTTGCCACTGGGAAGTTTCCCTGGTTTTACCATTTCAATAGTGCTGTTAATAATCTGAATAGGCTGCAAAGATAAATATCAAGAGGTTTAGGTTGAAGCAGAGTGACAGCCCCATCATTTCAAGAACCAACAACATCCACTAAACTCTAATAGACTTGCTGAATTTCCAAAAACTCAGGTATTTCTTCATGACACAAAGCTCTCCAGTCTTACAATGAAAATAAATATTAAGAATGTTTTCCTCAAGAAGATAATTTGTGACCTATTTTATGCTTATATCATGCTACTGACCAAACGTAGAGAGCTAAACAGAAGAGACTCAAGTGCTTTGGAAAGTGGAGCTCCATTTCCTAAATTATGACCCTCAATAGTAGCAGCTGGAATCAACAAGTATGTGTGTCAGTTGATCAGCTAGCCATTCCTTCCTACCTTCTCCCCGGCCCTTTGCCATCCTTAAGATCTATATTTAGGGCTAGCCTCTCACTGGAACAATGGCTAACTATGATTCAAATTCTCCTTGAAGATTACACTACTTTTCTCTCTCTGCAGTTTTGCTATTATTTTTTCTCTGCTAGACAGGAATAAGAAAATCCATTGCTTCTACTGTTTTGTTCTGTTTTTCAATCATTCATGGCCAGATTATTCATACTGCAAACAAATTAACTATGATACAAATGAAGACCTTAAAGGCTGTGCACTGAGGCTATCCTAACTTAAGCAAACTGTTCTGCAAATGTAGCTGTACAGCCTCTAGACAGAGCCAGCCTTGCTTCAATCAGCACAGCCATGTTCGTGTGAAGCCTGAGACAACTTGCCCTGCTAGATTCCACACCTCCAAACCTGGAGAGCAGTACAGAGGCCTTCCAGGAGCTCTGCAGTCAAACATTCTGGGCACAGCCTCATACTCCACAGAAGAATCTGTGCAGGTCCCATGTCATGCCTAGTAACACACAGCCTCAATGACCTCTGCAGAAACTATTGTGATAGTGACTGATCTGGCACAAAAGTCCAATTAAACTCAGTCACTTTAAACAAACAAAACCACCAAATGCAATTTATTATTTTTCTTTAAATCGTGGTCCTTCAATGCACCGTCCAGTAACCATACTATTTGTATTACTGAATTTCAGCCCTAAAGAAAACTCTCCAATCAGTGCAAGTTCCACCCCCAAAATGTCATCATATATCACTAGGTAATGGTAAGTATTTCTATGCTCTATCATTTACATACCACGAAATGCTATAACTACCAGAGATGCATTATGAAAAGATTTAATTTCAGATAATTACAAGAGTTTTGTGCTAAAAATATTAACCTGCACAGGTCTTACCTTGACAGAATTATAGAAAGCTTCGAACACACCCACACTTTTGGAACTAAGCTGCAAATTTACTGATCCTTCCATTGTTAAAGAGATACCTTGGTGCTGGACTGTGTCCTTACTTGTTATGACCACAACTCCAGAAAGAACTTCCTAATAAGAGAAAAGACAACATGAAAACATTTGTTTAAATACATTTCTTCTATAGTTTTTACTCAGCATGCTGATTTTCAAACTCAAGAAAACTGGTCACGGAGAACAGTATAACCTTGTCAGAAAAGATATTGAAAGCAATGTGAGGAAGACACCTCTGTACTAGCTTATTTTTGATAAAAATATTCTTCTCCTCCTTGCAGAAGTACTAATCTGAGCTTTAATTTCTTTCCAAAGTTTCAAGATCTTCCTCTTCAGGAGGATAAAAAATATCCTCATAAGCAACTATTGGGTCAGTTGGTAACAGACAAATTCTATTACACGTTAGAATGAAATCCCAGGAAGAATTTTCATATAAAGAGTGGGACAGTCAGCCATGGGAGATGGAAGAGAAGGCATAACTGTAAAAATGATGGCCAAGCTGAGGATAAGACTCACCTCAAGAATGGAGTGGAACAGATTTTATATAAATAAATAGGTAGATAACTAGTTTTTCTGCTAACACAAGCAAATTCCATGCTACGTGGTAAATCGTTTAAAAGTATATCTGAATTGAAGGCATAAGTTGTATGACCCAAGAGATGCACCATGTATCCCATTAAGAATGTTTTGTCTGCAAAATTGTATTTGCACAAGAACACTGCAATTTGGAAATAATCAGCTTAGAAGTTCTAACACTGAAAAAAAGATTAACTGCAGAGCAACACACAGTTCATTTTACATACCCCATAGCTTATCCTTCCCCTCTCCTACAACAGAGAATCCACTCCAATCCAGAGTTCCACACCAAACATTCATATACGTCTGGAAACAGCAGCAAGTGAACTGAGAACATGAAGGAAGTTTCTTGGGGCCAACCCTCTCTTCTGCTCTGCAGTCACGCTCTGCGCACCTTCACCAGGCTTGCAAACTAGACACTAAACTACAGATGACTCCAATCAAAGGATAATTCAGACTGCCCACTCTACGCTCAACCAGTTAAAACCAGTCTAGTTATATACCTCTGACAGGCACTACTTGAATTTTGCCAGCCTTTTGTCTTTACTAGTGGTACAGGATGGCAGTACAGAAAATGGGTCAGACGGTTTAAAGCAGAACAGGACAGCAGCAGAACATCAAGCATCACAACAAAAGCTGACATGCTGCAACTCTGAGAAGAGAACCTGCAGCAACTGGGAAATGCCAGGAACGGGAGGCACAAGCACAAAAGGACAGTAAAGAAAAGCTGACCTAAATACTGTACTGCTTTTCTAACAGGCTTTAATTAGTACAAGCAATTAGGTTATTGCTTTGAAAAAATGAGTACAGATGAACTATAAGAAGCAAGGACAATCCTGAACATATGAACTGCTTTAATAAATGAGAACATTCTCCCATCACACAGGAACAACCTATTCCAGAGCTATTGCCTACATACTTTCAGATGATAAGGGTGTATGTATTTGGGGCAGAAAGGAGAAGAACGACTTAAAGTTACATATAAATTTTTTGTATAACATTCAATGTTTCTTAAGAAATAAAAAAAACCCCCACACCTCTAAATCACTTTCTAACAAAATCTTTTAAATGTCACTAGTGTAGGGGAGAGGGAAGTATCATGAAAAAGACACTGTAATATTTACTTAAACAGTTCATATGCAATTAGATTGCATTTCTGTTTTATACGGGGGGAAGTCAGCTATGTCTTTCCTGGAGAAGAGCTACTTTATCCTTCTTTGTGTAAAACCAGGGTCCCCTCTAAATACAAAGCTGTCAGTACACGTGTTCTTTTGAAAAGTACAACTCCAAGAATATAAGCTTACCAGGATGTTCAAATACTTATAGTTAGCAAACAAGTTGTGAGAAAATGTTATTTTTGCAAAACATTTGCAAACATCTACCATTTGTAAAAGTTACGTGGCATCACGTAATACTAAACTAGTACTGTGTTCCGTCCATATCAAAAGGGGTTAATTTACCTTTAACACCACAAAACTAAAGGCATAGAGAAAGTCACCACTGGAATTAATCCCTGCTTACTACAGTGTAGTAACTTACAATCAGTTGTTCTCACTTGTTACCTTCTCCATTACTAGGGACTCCTCATGGCTTCAGCATGTGATAGCAAAACTTTGCAAGACAGAACAAAGCTAATACAGTTCTACACAGAATTATTCATCTAAACAGAGTACCCACTCACAAGGCCAGTGTATTATGTGAAGCAGACAGAGAAGCCAGGTACATATGCTAAACTGCAAACAAAACACTTCTGTGAGAAGACTGTCCCAGGTTAACGATTCCAAACAAGCTTTTTAGCTTTCTGTTGTCAGTTCCTTACCATTCAGATACACACATGAAACTGTCAGAAAGACTGACACTTTCAAAGTTTCAGTCACTTTCAAGGTCGCAACTAAGATGAACACCTGCTTCATCCCATCCAGCACCACAATCTCTTGTTTCTCTGGTTGTGGAGCAGTTACCCAGGTCTGGCTAAAGACAATTTGGAATGACCTTCAATCAATTACATTAAATGGTGCATAAGATGGATCACAGAATCTCAGCTCAAGAGTCCCAAGTCACATCTAGACTTCTGACTGAACTAGACAGCTATTCAGTATCTATCAAGTTTATGTAAAGACTAGAAGGATCAAAGTAAACACTATACGGTCCCATGCATTGCTGGGAAGATCACTTTTAGTGTTAAAACACATACTAATTCCAACCTGTTTACACTGTCCACAGTCAGTTGGTTACCAACAAGATGTATTAGGTTCCTTTTAGATTACACTTTCTACATCACAGGCATTCACTTTTAGGACAAAGGGCAAACACTTGGCAATTTAAAAATTCCCATTAAGTTCACGTAAGTCACATTTACTAAATATTCCTGATCATTCCCTTCCACATCTATTTCTCTACACAATCCACCTGCAAATCTTAACTACATAGTCTTCTGATTATTTAGAAAGAAAATGACCACATTCAATAGAAAAAGTCTGCTAGACCCAACTAACTAGTCATTAGATGCTTTAAAACATAAATGCTCAGATTTACTAATTAGTTTGCTTTTTCAGAAAAAAGTAAAAGGCTTCCTTATGGGCAAATTCTGACTTGGACTCACTTGTCTTTAAAAGTCTTGGCTGACATTAGCTCTGGCACCTGTCTTTGTACAATGCATTTTTCAGGTCTTCCAGCCTAGAATTCTTTTAATTATCAATCTCAGACTGTCACAGTTACTCCAGTCATCTGTTCAGGTTTTCTAAATAAAATGCATCATTAGTTGTGCCTGTCCTCTCATTCTTCTGTCATTCCAGAGTTCATTAAATCAGCCTCAATGACTCAAGAATTCTCCACTCAATTAAAGAAAAAAAAAAAGTCTCATAAAACACATATCTTCTGTTTCAAGGAACTTAAACACAGTTTTGCTGCAATAAGCTTTATTTTGCTATTATAGGACTGTGTTATTCAGATCCATTTTATTGTCTTTTTGTTCTTAAACCCTCTATTGCCTTTTTTTAAAAAAAAAACAAAACAATGCTATTACTCTTTTGGTCCAAGAAGTGGCAAACTTGGGTTCTTTTACTCACAATTTGAAGTAATTTGTTTAAGCCAGTTTTTCTCAAATTGAAGTCTGAACAAAATAAAGGTCTTTGTTTAGTTCCTCCAGCTTCTGATGACTATAACTAATGACTACAGAAAATGCCTACTATTTATCACAGCATATTATTTTAACCAACTTCCTTTTTAAAACCAGGAACACAATCTCAGGCTTGCACGATGCATGACTATTTTACAAATTTTGTGTCTAATTTCTCCCAATTAAAAAAGAACAGTCCACACAGGAGCAAAGAACAACTAAAAAGAACAAAATTGTTGCCTATTCAACTACCTAGAACTAAAGAAAGTTTTAGGAAGTGACTTCCACTTGGTGTAGGAGACTGCTTTGTAACAATGAAAAATGCTTGTATTCAGCTGGATTTAGCATAACCACAATCACCACACCAGGATGAGAAATAGTCTGACCCAACACAAGACAACCAGGAACAGTATTTGAAGGTTCTGTTGTATGATATTTTAGCACCAAAGAGAAATTTTAAAGATCTTGCCCTGATGGAGAATGCCTATAATGAAACATACGCATCACTCTGACCTTACAAGAAGCAAAATAGAAGTAGTTATCCAGCCTTAATTCTCCTGGTCAGCTATTTACTTTAGACACATCCTGATCTTCTCTGCTCACCAGCCTTCTCATATGTACTTTCATCAACATTTTCCCCTAATGAGACTCAAATTCAGTTCTGCAATAAAATTAAAGTTTGTTAACTTTCAGAGTTCGTCCCTATAAGTTTATATTAAAAACTCCCACACCTTCAGAGCCTTATTCAGTACGGAATTTACCATTAAGAGATCCTTGGCACAGTTCCTTGTTAAATATGGGTCTCTCCTATATCTGTTTCCCCTCTCTCCTTCCCTCTTAGAGGGAATAAAGATGCCATAGCAAATACACTCAACAGCTGTAAAGACACTGGTTAACACACACACAACAGATCCAGAGATACCAATTGCTAAAAATCCCATTAATATTCCACCTGGACTATGCGCTCCCAGGAGGTACAAAACCAGAGCCTGAATGGAAGAATCAGTAGCCATTGCCATTACCAGTTGTTTGCTCTATTATCACCTAAAATCACATGCTGAGATCCTTTAGACTGTTCTTCTTCCACCCCATTTTATTATGTTTGTCAATTTTCCTGTTCCGTTGGAGCCACTGCACTATGCCTCATCTCTTTTCTATAGGCCGTCCATCACAAGACCATTCTGACACTGATTGTTCAATATTCTGTGTTCTACTCAAGAATACATTTGTAAGAAAAACAAAAAAGGATGTGCATGATTCACCAGATTTATTTTTAACTGTTTACTTTTTCTGAGTGTCGTGCCAATCAAATACTACCCGTTTCCCTGATCTGGCTTACTGCATAGCTAATACTGCCAGCACAAGAAAGGTGGCAGAAATTAAATGGCTAGGGAGGTGAGTGGCATTGTGGAGTTATGCTGGATCATTCATGGTCTTGGGCAAATTATGACTTAAAAAGCTCAGTAATGTTTTGGCAATCTTTTGTGCTATTGTAATGCACTAGGCATAACAAAAAGACTATTATGCCAGTACATAATTTAGACGTCACCTTCTTCCATATCCAAATGCAGCTTTAAATAAGTTAAGAAAAAAAAAGGATCAAATCTAGCCACAGTACCCCCGTTGCCTTCAAATGACTAGCTAGACATATACATTGGGATGAAGTATTGTCTTTACTAAGGGAACTCCTTCATTTTCAAGTAGCATTGATGCAAGCATATTTTGGGATGAAAGTTGCCACAGACTGCAGGTATTATTAGCACAGCTACTGTCACTGAAGTATATAACAACCAGTAAATTTCTAAAAAAACCCACCACAAGTCTGCATACATTCCATGCCTAATTAAAGAGAGATTTGTAATTCCTTTCTGTGCCTAGGAAATTTCTATTAAAAATTCATGTTGTACTTCTAGTGTATAGCTCTTTCATCATTCTGTTTTCCCATCAGTCAGACCTCCAAATTTCAGGCCTAGTTAATGAACTAAAATTATAAACCTCTTCACATGGAATTAACGTGGAAGCAAACAAACAATACTGACAGATTTACTATCCATAATATTTATTTTCGGCTTAAAGATAGAAGAAATATCCCTTTCCTGTTTAAAATCCCATTTTGACCGATACAAAGCAAGCCAAGTGAAGAAAGAGAAAATAGGCACGGCATTATGATAATGAAATAGCTAAGATTCTTCTAATAACATGCATTAGCAAAACAGTGTGAAAGTGAGATACAGAAAGTAGTCTTTACCAGTATGATGCCATACCTAAAGGGATGTGTTGTTCACAAAATAAAATTTAGATTTATGAAAGTTATTCTCTAGACGATCTGACAACTGCAGAAGAGATGCTGCATATCCTTCCATTCAAATCCATTTAAAGCAGTTTTCCAGGATTAAAACCATGCAATAAATAGAAACATGCTTTATACACTGTAACAGCCAAACTACTAATGTATAGGAAAGCTGTGTGTGAAAAAGAATTCATAATACAAGCGTGTGTCTGGATAGAAAAAACCAAACAAACCAAACTGAAAACTTCTGCTTAAACAATACCATATTTCTAGGAAAACAACGATAAAAACAAATTTTGAAAACACGTGCCAGGCGATTTGTATTTTTTTTTTAAACTGAGCTTGAAGTCTTCAACAATGAAAAAAAGGCACAGGATTTTTTCAAGTAGCTGCAAAAGCTGAAGTATACACAATCACTTTATCACTCTCAACATTGGTGAAAAGAGTCGAAAAATTAGATTCCTGCCCAGTAGAGAAAAAGAAAAAAAGAGGATCTGCTCTTGCCTAAGTACTTTATCTAAGAAGAGATCTAGCATCAGGGCCAAACAGCATCTTAAGACACCTTCAGGTTTCTTGCAGAGCACAGAAACGGAACAAGACTCTGTAACAGCAACCGGCCGCACCTGCATAGCGTACCAAAGCACCTGTCCTGCCCTAACACACCCGTGTAAACAACGGAAGCGACACTATCCTATAGGTGAACTCCAAACTGTGTTGTCTCAGGAGGCCTCGCTCCTTCCTTCCCTCCTGAAGCCGCGCCGCCTTCCCCAGGGACAGGTCAGCGGTACTCGTACCGCATCGCTCCGGCAGCCCCTAATCCCAAAGACGTGCCGGAGCCGGGCACCGCTTCGCTACAGGAGGCCAGCGGGAACCCCCGGCGTCCTCCGTAGGGACCTAAGGGGCAGCCAGGGGGGAGGGAGAGGCGGTGGAGAGTGAAAGCTCTGAGCGGGGGCGGAGGCGAAGCTTCCCGCAGCACGATGACAGCCACGGCCCCCCCACCGCGGCGAAGAACGGCGCCAGGCGGCCAGCCGCCACCGCAACGGGAGACGCAGAAAAGGGGCGACCTGTTCCGCTTCCCAAGGGAGCGCCGCGCTGCCGGCACGTCCCAGCGGAAAGCCAGGAGCCCGGACACGGCAGCGGGCTGGCAGACCGGCCCCGCGGCGACGGCATCAAGCCGAGCCGGGGACCCGCGGCAACGGGGCCGGGCTCTCCGCGGGGCTGGGGCCGGGCGTCGGTTGGGGCCGCACTCACTCACCCCGCAGCGGTACACCTTGTTGGCCCGCTTGATCTTGATGTCCAGTGCGGTGCCCATCGCGGACGCCGCGCGCCGTCACGTGACGCCGCGCGCCGTCACGTGGCGCGGCCCGCGCCGGGCGTTGTGGGGGGAGGCGGGGGAGCCCTTCCCCAGCTACTCGCTTCCCGCTGCCGGCGGGGCGGGAAGTCTGTTCCATGAACTTCCGGGGCTCCAGTTGGCGTCATTTCTCAGCCCGTGACTCCGCTTCCCGGTCGGCTCCGCCTGCTTCCTGGTAGTCACAACAACGCGCGGGGGTGGGGGGGCGCTTCCTGCCGGGCATGTCGGCGGCTTTCCGCCGCCGCGGGGGCGGAGGAGGGGGTAGCCGAGAAGCTGGTGACGAGACACTCCGTGTGGAACTACAACTCCCGGCGTGCTTGGGGTGCGGGCACGGCCCGCTGTGGGCGAGGGGCCGCCGCATGGCCTGGCGGGACATGTAGGCGGCGGTCGCCGGAAAGTGGAGCATGCGCAGGGCGGCTCAAGCCGTAACGGTCGGGCTCGGCGGACGGGGTCTGGCGCGTGCGCAGCCGTTGCCGCGGAGCGGCGCGCGCTGTCCGTTGGCGGCTGCCCGCCTGTCGGGGGCCTGCGGGCGGGCCTGCTGCCTCTCGCTCCCAGCGGGCAGGCAGTCGCCCGTCGCCACTGCCGGGGAGACTCCTTGGTCTAATGATGCCGGTATTCGCATCGGGCTGCGGGCCGCCCCGCCTGGCCTGGGAGCCCTGCAAGCGGCCGCCTCGACGGTGCGGGCGGGCGCGGCCTCTGCGCTCCTCTGCCGTGGTAGCGCCCGGGGACCGCGTTCGAACTAGTGCCGTGACGATGGGAGACAAGAAAAGGCTTCGCAGTCTTGAAATTTATACTTCTGACTAGACTGAAGGGGATTAGACTTACATACGCCTTACAGTCAGAGGAACCTATATATATGAGGGCTGCATCTGTCTCTGTTATGATTACACATATGATTCGGCATACTGTATTTCAAAATACAATCCAGCCTCTGTTCTCAAAGTTGTCTGCAACTCGTTTGATAATTTTAAGACGGCAATGCCTTGTAAAATACACAGTGAGAAAATCTGTCTTAAAAACCTGAAGCAAATACCTGGTCTTGAAGATGTTGCAGGTGAACAGCTGATGTGCATGGTCATGTTTTAGTACTGAGAGAAATGCTTCACTCTGTCGCAGATGTGGATGACATAGTTCCTGTGATTTCATTGTGACCAGAAATTGTTTATCAGCAGTATCTCAAGTCCTAAAGGAAATTATAAAGCATGAGTCTATTTATGAATTTTAATGCTTTCCTAAAGTCATTATTTGTAACTGTGTTAAAAAGTGAGGGCGGCCATTTCATTGAGATGTTACAAGCACAAGCCAGCTTAGTCTAGCAACACCATTCTTTCCTCATTTTAAAAGGTGGAAGTTTTGTGATAGAATTGTGATAGATTTCTGGTTTTTGAATACTAGCAATCAAAGTAACAGAACCAGTGAAAGCCTGAACAAAAACATCTGGAAGTGGACTACGCAGCTACTGTAAGCTGGCTCTACTATAACAAATGTGTATAAATTGCACAGCTGAAGTGTAAAGACAAATTTGTCTGTGGAATGTTGTCTTCCAGTAAGTCTTTAGATGGCCCAAGATAGACACAGGGAACTGTTTGTTGGTGGCATTATGAATCTTTGGAGCCTGATTACTAGAGATGGTTCTCTTGACCAGAGCTTGAAGACTAGTCTGGCATCTTTATTACTGTTCTCTGTGAAAACAGATAATGCAAATATGTCTAAAATAAATTAGAGAATGAATACACCTTTCAAGGACGCTAGTGTTCTCTGTGTTTTTATTGCCTAGTATAAATAACTGCGTTTTTTAAAGATCAGTATTTAGAAGTAGCAATCTAAACATATCTTTTTCTAAGCTTCACATGGTTAAAAAAAATATAGCCCCTGTCACCGCTGGGAGTACCATGCCCTAGCAACAGCGTGCAGAGAGACCATTCCTGAGCACACAGGAGCTCTGGAAGTGACAGGAGGGAAGCAGGCACAGCTCACGTGAAGAAGTCTCCAGCGCTCCAAATCTGCATTCAGTCCTCCCGGAAAATGGTTCTGTGCTATTCCTCCTCACCCCTACACACATTTCAGTACTGAAGGGCACTTCAGCACTGTTCCCCTGTCCTGCTCAAGTGCTTGCAGAAAGTTTAGCAAAAATGGGTGCACGCCCTTGTAATTAGGAGCATCTTTTGTTTTGGGAAAAGAAGCAAGATGTCTAAGTCATTGCACATTCTGCAGAGCGTGTGTTCAGAGAAGAGAGAATTAAAGTGGTCAGTGTAAAGAGAAAGGAGAATTTAACTTTGATTACTGAATATTAGTACCATGCCTCATATAGCTGGTTACTGTTATTAGCTACTGTGAGGCAGGTAAAGAGGGAATGTTTTTTAATTTTTATTTTTTACCCCAACAAAAGAGAACTCAAAAAAAAATTAAGCCCAGACAGTATAATTGCCTTCTGAGTATGTAGATTTTTCTGCCATCACACTTACAATGAAATGTTTATCATTCTTAGGAAACTTTTTTAAAGGTACTTCAGTTACTCATTTCTAGGAACTGAAGTCTCATGTCCAGAAAAAGCTCCCGTTGGTACAGGCTGTAGCTGCCCATCTGCCTAGCAACACCGATCATCACAAACAAACGCCTCAGGAGCACCCTGGCTCCCAATGACTGCAGTGTCCAAATACGGTCTCTGTATTGACAGTTCAACACCCTTAGTGCCGTTCTTTTTGCCAGCACTGGATGTCTTGTTCATTACCATGACCTCTGATGCAAGGGATGTTCTGGTGGACTAGTGAGGCTGTTGGCTAGAATAAAGAGATTCGCAGCTGTGGCCATCAGTGTTTCTAAACGTCTGGGCTGAGCTGATACTAGTTATAATGATTAGAGATGCCGTAGCCATATACCAACAATTCAGTGCAGCTTGCCAAAATCTTACACTGATTTTTACTGTTATTTTCTTGTGATTATCTCCCTTTTAACCACTTTTATCTGAAGATATATATATATATATATCTGTAAAGGTTTATTAGAGTCAAATCCAACTCTGAAGGGAAGATCACGAGTCACCAAGTGATCATCTCTTGTATTATTTGTTTCTGTCATGTTACTGGTTACCAGCATAACTAGAACCATTCATAGGAAATTATTTCTTTTGATTCATCCAAGTCACACACTTTACTGAGTACCCACCTCTTACTGAATTATTTTGGAAGATTCGAGCAAAATCAGTTAAACAGTTCAAGCTTCAGAGCAAAGGCTTGAATTTTGGCACCAAGTCCTCTCATTGTCAGGAGCTGCTTCTGTCCACTTGAAAAATCCACTCCAAATTTGGGCAAACAGTGAGACTGAAAATTTAAGGCTTTGTTTGACCAACGGGAAATCCTTCAGAAAATCACTACTCTGTTTTTTTTGCCTCAGCCACACTGCAGGCTGGAAGCGCAGAAGCAATGAAAAGGGAAAAGGGGATAAGGGGCTTCTCAGGGGAATACTGGTGCCCACCAACAGGAGGTGGGAAGGCAGCTCACCTGCCACCACACCTGGGCTGACAGCCACCACTGCGGCGCCTGGGGCAAAACGCGGGGCTCGCTCCCTCCAGGGCAGGGCCAGGCACATGGCGACAACGGATATCCCTCTGATGCAGTTTATGTAGCAGTGGTCTGTGATGGGTGTTAAGATATTCCCTACAGATGATATGTGTGTGAATCACTACTGTGCCGTATAGCAGAATTTGGGAGGTATTTCTATTTATTCAGCTTCTAGGAATTTGGAGGTGCTAGTTAGATTCCAGAGTTAAAGAATCACAGGGTAGGTAATTACAATGTCAGGGTTACTCTGCAGTCCTCAGGTGCTCTTGCTGTATATGCATTTTAGTGACAAAATCATACTGAATATTCCTCTCTTAAAGTAGTTCTTTTATTCCCTCTCCCCCCTTTTTTGTTGTTTTGTTTGTTGTTTGGTTTTGTTTTGGTTTTTAACAGTTTTATTTAGACAATCTGAATTCACTTAGAAACGTAGTAGCTACTTTGATACGACAGATCTTTATTACTTAATTTATATAATTGTTACTGTCATTGGTTCATGCAGTGCTACATTCAGCTGCAAGAATAAGATTAAATAAATATATTCTTTTTACTCCTGAATTTATCACAAAGAACTAGACCAAAAGGGTACACATTTTGCTTGAATTCACCTTGGATGTAATTCTGCTTGTGGAGTTAACCAAACTCAATCTTGACTTTGAACTTTGGTCATTTGTTTTCAAGTTTTGCTGAGCCTCAACCAGAACTGAACTGGAAAAACTCTGGTGACAGATGAACCTAAACTGAAACCAAATGGAAAAATTTTATTAACTTCAGTAGAATGATACAGACATTTGTTTTATGAATGTAACTTATTTCCTTTGGCACATTATTTTAACAAATATGTTTAAATTGTTTAGAATAATCAAACTTCTGTATTTGCCTCAACCCAGAACTGAAATGTATGCATTAAACTGTTAGAGAATTATAGCATTAATAACTTGGAATAAGCAAAATTTAGTCTATGCAAATTGGGTAAACATCCCTAGGGAGGCTGAAACAATTTTTTTTTCCTGCTTTTTTACTAGTTTTGAAACGTTTGCTTGGAGAACAG
This sequence comes from Caloenas nicobarica, assembly GCF_036013445.1. NCBI lineage: Eukaryota > Metazoa > Chordata > Aves > Columbiformes > Columbidae > Caloenas > Caloenas nicobarica. The sequence goes on along the minus strand of NC_088245.1, from coordinate 122,346,264 downwards.
CAGTACACTTAAGGTATTCAGTGGGAGAACATGTACAGGTAATACAAAGCCACAACAAAAGAAATGTACTTGCAGGTTCACTACTTGCCATCAGAGGAATATGGAGCACACACTACTGAAAGAGATAAGAGATGATTAAGTCTGATAAAACAGTAATTTCGAATGTTGTTCATTTATTGGACAATTTTTAGAGCACTACATGGTTTATATAAGCAAATATTTGGTAAACTGAAAATTGCTTTTTAGAGCACCTGAGTGGAAAGGCTATTCTTTACTCCTAAGTAACACAAAAGAGTTTGCTGATGAAATAACTGTAACTGATACACTAAACAACAGGAAGCATATTGAAAATCATTATATTTGGTGGAGAAATTGTACCAAATCCCAGCACTGTCACATGTAAGTGTATCAGAAATGAAAAAAAAAAAGAAAAAAAAGAAAAAAATCTGTGTACCACATATAGGGGCTACATACACATTAAGTCTTATCAATGTTTTCTAAAGCATTTCCCATTGCACAGGAATTTCTTTTTCATTAAAACTTATCCTTTAAGGTATATCAGACTTAAAAGAACTACACATGTATATAAATAAGAAATGGCTACGGAAGACAAAAAAGACATGTATTTGTTCAAATCTCAGGATGGAAAAAGCTAGTCAAGATGAAACAAAGCTGAGGAAAAGTCCATACGGAAGGTCTAAAGAAAACCAGACAGTATGTCATGTTAAAATTAAGAGAGGTATAGTAAAAGTAAATGCTCAAAGACTCGGAAATGGGACATAAATAGAGTAGAAGAAAGCACATGTACACTCTTTGTCCATTGTAATTAGAAGACCATATTCAGCCACTAGAAAGTAAAAAGAACAAGGGCTAGATTCTGTGCTATTGAAACCTACAGAGCTTTTAGTTAACTTCAGTGGCAGCATGATGAGAACCCCTCTAAAGAGGGTAAAAACTGCGAACTGATGCGTCACAGGAAATGCAGAGGTACCTAATTTTATTTGTGCCAGGTGACAAAGCAGTACTGGACGCTGAGGTGTTGAAAAAGAAGGAAACAGTGATAGGAAGGCAAGAAACTAAAAACAGATGATTCCATAAACTAGATAATAGGAATTTTGAAGGTATTTAAGAATGAACTAAGTAATTTTCCAGCAAAAGTGCACAATTTTAATTACCTCAGAGTATATGTCATTAGCTGAAAAAGGTCTTGAACTGACTGAAAATTGCACTGAGATTTTACTTCCCTCTCAAAAGAATTAGCAAATATGGAAAATAACATTATGAAACATGTAGAGGATGACAACCACCAGTGGATAAAACAAAACAAGTTAGTTAGACATTCAAAAAAATTACTGAAAGAGTCTGGCAGGAAAAGAAAATAGTGACAGGCCAAGGCATTATCCGGAATAAGACATACGTTAGAATCAGAAAAAAAAAATCAACTATAGAAATAAACAGTATTTTTTCCTACTGCAAAAGTTTGACACTGTGTGTTGTGAGAGTCTGTATGATGATGTGCAAGTTGATTTCTTAAAATACATGGTGGAAAAAGAAATTCTTAATGAAATAGTAAAATTTGCAGACTTTGTGTGAGAAATGATTGATATAAAGGAAATGTTTGTAAGTTGCCAGATAGACAGCCTATGGCATGATAGAAATATGTAGAATAAAACTGGTAGAAAGTAAGTTGCATACGCCTACTGAAACTTGCATATTCTGCCAGCAGCAATAAATTGAAGTAGGCAGTGTTAAAAAAAAAAAGTTTTTTTAAAAAGAATGTTAAAATAATATAAAATAACCATACATAATTATGTGTAAAATTGACTAACTCTTTGAGTGTGGATAGCACTTGAAAAATAATTTGATATTTATACAGATATGGAAAACATCCACAGTCTTTTTAAACAAAAAAATTGTTGCTCAAAATTTGTCAGGGAGCTGGATATTCTGTAACTCTCCATGATATTTTTTATGACAAGTCTTATGTAGACAGCAAAATTTTGGATCAATCAACTCACAAATTTGACCTCACTTGATAATTTTTTCATTCCTTTGGTCATTAAGCCCATTACTTAGGCCAGAGCAGCCACTTAAAGGAGGAGAAATTGCCATGTTTTCCCAGGAAACAAGCATATGTGCTTACTAATAATGCAATATAAACATCATATTTTACATCAGCTTTTATAATCAACAAGCTTTGCAAAGCTAAGTTTTGTAGTGTCCTCAAACGACACTTGAATGTAACAGAACTTTTTAAATTTAACTTTTAAAAATATTGATTTGGGACTGGAAAAAAAAATCAGTAACTGATTTCAATACCCTCAGCTATTTACATTTTAATGTAATATAAATAGCTTTTAAAACTTCAAGTCTCAAATTACAATTTATGGATTAGTTTTTATACACTAATATTTCTTTCTGCTACTTGTAAGAAGTCCTACAGAGCAGAATCGCTGGACACATAAATATGACATATTGAGGAAGACAACACAGCTTTTGTTGCATTATATCAAGTATTGCAAATCTATAATTCTTTGGTGATGTTACCATATATGTGGACAGGGTTACTGGGATTTCCAGGGGCAATAAGGTTCCTGCACAAAGTTTCGTTTTTTTTTTTAAAAAAAAGGCGTGCCTTTATGCAACAAGAAGCAAGAGGAGTGGATCAAAAAATGACTAAATGACAGGAAACAGAAATGAAACAGAAGTAAAAGGTCAGTTTTCATAGAAGAAGGAGATCACAAGAGGAGTCTGCAGGGACCTGTGCTGTGACTTGTGCTGCTTAATGTATTCATAAATGATCTGGAAAAAGAGAGTGAGCTGTGAGATAATCACAGATTGCTAATGACATTAAGCTATTCAGGTAAAGGAAAGTTAGAGGACAAATTGTGATGCAGTTAAAGGGCTCACTGTGAAGAACTGAGTAAAGACCTTACAAGGCTGAGTGACTGGATAATAAAACATCAGATAACATTTGATGTAGTTGTGTAAAGTAGTGCACATGGGAAAAAAATCACATATGCACGGATGGGCTGTAAGCTGGGTGTCCACTCACAAATGAGATATTTGGGTCATGATGGATATATCTGTGAAAATAGCAACACAATGTTCTCTTTTACTCAGAAAAAATAAATATGAATTATTAGGAGTGGAACAGAGCACAGAACAGAGAACATTGTAACACATCTGCCTCAGTATCAATCCATAGTTCTCTGCATATTGAGTAGTATGTACAGTTCTTCATATCTCAAAAAGGGCATGGTAGAACTGGAAATGATTCAGAAAACATTTGACAAGGATCACCAAAGAAACAAAATGGTTCTGTATGAGGTATGCCTACAGGCTCTTAACTCTGAAAAACAGATGACCAAGGGGAGATATGACAGAGGTCTACAAAATAACTAGTGGCAGAGAAAAGATGAGGATGGAGACACTGTTTATGTCTTTTTCCAATATGAGTACTAAGAATATTAATGGAGCTGGTAGGAAGCATGTTCCAAACAAAAGGTGGGTTCCCTGCATGATTTTAAGCTGTGGAAACCTTTGCTGCAAGGTACTCTAAGATGCTGCAAGATGCTACCAGTTTGGAAGGTAAAACAAACCAACCAAATTAACAGAAGAAAAGTCTGTTAAATAAGAAAACATCACCCACCGTCCATACTGCAGAGGCCTCCAAACCACAGATTACTGGACAGTGGGAGACCCGGGGGACAAGATGCTTACCTTGTTCATAAGCTCTTCCTTGGGCATCCCCTATTGGCTGCTGCTGGAAACCAGATACCAAACTAGATGAGTTTTCAGTTCCAAATATAGCAGTTCTTCATGCAAACACTATAGAAAAGAGAAGATTAAGAGGTGATGATGTTTACCATTAGGACATGATTCAGAGTCATGAAAGGTTAGGAGAAAGACCGATGACTTCAGGAAGAAAAAATCTTAATCCATATAGCTGGAAAATAGTGTCAAAACCAGTTAGGCAATGAAGTAGGTCACCCGTGTGGAAATACCTAACACCAGCCCTCTGCAGGGAAGGCATGCTGGTGTCTGAGGGTTCTGCTGGTGATGACTGGGACAGCTGCTAGCTACAAAAGCGTATCACTGAGCAGAGGGAGAGAATGAACTTGGAAAGCAAGAAAAGAAAAAAAAAGAGCGCATGGTGGAAGACAGGCCACCTCCTTGTAGGAGAAGAGGCCACCTCAAAATCCTTCTCCAAAAAGTAAATTGTCCATTTTTTTTTTTTTTTTCCTCAGGTGGCCACTGCCATTGTGAGAAACAAAAAACACAAGAGTGCAAATGTGGGAGGTAGTAATGCAAGAGGGAGCATGACTGTCAGATGAGAAGAAGAAAATGTAATTTCCTCCCTTTGTGTTCTTATACTCAGAACTTCCCTCCTTTTAGTTGTATGATAGAACATGGCGTAATACTTAAATGCAGCCTGAATTAAAACCCTTTTATTCATTTGCATAAATGTAACCTGAAAACAGACCATATCAAAGATGCTCATCTTACCTCAGCTGTTTGCGTCTTCACTAGATTATGCTTGCTGCATTGAACTGTATTAGCTAAGGTTGTGGTTGAGTATCCCTTCTAATCTCCCTTTTTTATCATTAAAAAAATCCTTTTGCACCAGAGCTTTGTGTGCTTTGTTTCAACTGAAGAGTTACTGGGAAACTTAAGCAAAATCAGTGATTTTTTACTTATATAGCATGAAGGAAAAGACATCTTCCGTCCATCACCAGTTGAAATGTCACACAATCGTAATGCAAAAGATTAAATTTGGCTTGTGGGGCCATTAAGGAAAGGAAAACAATCTGAGTCTAAAGAAAATAAAATCATTATTTTGATGCTGCACATATTTAAAACTGAAATACCTACATTGATGCAATAAAACCCACTACTCATTCTAGGTCACACATAGCTAAAATTGTTTATAGTTCTATATGAATATCAAGCTGCTGTAGTAGTGATTACTCTCATCACAAAGTTACCGTATACCCTTAGTAATGGCCTTAAAGGATTATTTGGTTCTAACTATGCATAACCTAGTCTTCTGCCATTGGCATTTCTGTTGCAAATGCTGTGCCATTTTGGAGGTGGTAGGTCTACATCCCCATGTCACTCCTACACAAGCAGGGGACTGGAAGGGTGATAGTGTTTAAAAGATTAGGCAGCTAGGAAGGAATGATGGCTCCATCAGTTGTATGTAAACTTAATTGTGACCTGTGTACCACAGGTATGTAATATCTGTGTTAGACAACAAACCTTGATGCTTGACTAGGAATATGATTAATTTATGAATAGCTTAATTTTATTTAAATAAATATATTTTTCTTCTAATAACCATTAAATGAAACATGTAAAAGAAGATGTACTTTGGTAGTCATATCAAAACTAGAAGGTATTTCTGTTGGCTTTGAAGCAGCAGTGACTTAACACCTTTTTGATCAGAACTAACTGCAGCAAAGTTACTGACAGAATTTCATAATACAACTGGAAGCTGTTGCAGAAATCCCTGTTTTTATAGTTTATGTACCCTTTTGGGAAAAAGAACAACAAATGTTGGGAAAACGTCCCTAATTCAGAAGCAACTTTTAAGCAATTTTTTGTTTTTTCTTCAGTGGAACACATAAAGCGACACTTGTCTGTTCTCTGTAAAAAAAAATTGTATATTGTTGTCTCTTTGGCTAAGAAGTAGATGATGCTTAGGGCCATCTGAGGTTTGGGTAAAAATTAATGACACAGAGTTGGGATATTTACCATAATTTATTATACACTGATTTCACTGCCCTGAAAAGCAACATGAAAAAGACAACAAAAAGTTCTTTCTTGTGAAAATCTGAGCTAGAAATGTTTTGCTGCTGTTTCGAGCCTTGTAAACTTGCATTTCATTTGTAGTTGCTTATAAATTTCCCAAACCAAAATATTACCCTTTCCAAAAAGCCCCAAATTCTCCTTATTCCTTCCCTCCTCCCTTTTTTTTTTTTTAAAAAAAGTCAGCCTGAAGCAACGCCCAGGACAGAAAACTTCTTCCAAATAGTTAAAGCTTGGCAAGCCTATAAACAATGGAAAACAAACAAACAAACAAGGATTAGTTGGATGTTTGCCTGAGCCTGAATGTTCTGGACACACACACGCACAAAACAAACCACCCCAAAACCCCCAAAACAAGGCCAGAAAGATTTCAGCTGTTGCTCAGAATGAAGTTAGGAGAAAATAGGTTCTTTTAAATTTCTGTAAACCCCTTAGACTTTTAACTGAAAACTCAGCCCTCTGGAACCAGGTTTTAATAATCAATATGGCTGCTGCCCTGGTGTCAGAGAGAGCTTTTCTGTTCTGTTCAGGTTTGCCCCAAATCAAGGCTCCGACCACCATGCACACAAGTACAGCGTGTCCAAGACACCCGATGTATTCCACATGTGTAGAATATGGCTCTGCATCACACGTACAAGAGAGTCTGGTCTCAGTGACTACATACCATGTACGTAAATTGATTATATTCAGTGCCAGGCTTATTAAACACTGGCTTTGGGACCTGTTTGAAACTGAGACTTGGTTCTTGCCTCAGGGCTTAAGAAGACAATCCTTATTATCCTCCCCAAGCAAAATTATGAAAGTCTAAAGAACCACAGTTTCCCATGAACAGTAGAAACTTTGCTAAATTTCCCTAAGGTTCCGCTTCTCCAACTAATACAGCAGCGGGCTAACTGAAGTTGCTTGCTCCAGCAAGAGGTGGCATCTGAGTTCTGGGCACTCACACCTCCAGCGGGGAAAATATATCTTCTGTCTCTTCAGCATTGCTGCTGCTGAGATCCAGAAGAGACAGAGATCGCATGGAATGTGAGAGGACAAGGAGCAGGGTTACTGTGGGTGAGAGGATAGGTTTAAATGCGGGGAAAAAAAAAAGATCTTTGGGGTATAGGACATGAGATGGTATTGACGGGAGTTTCAGCCTCAGTGAAAGAAGTGTCTGTAAGACTGACCTTGGGCCTCAGCCTTCTTGCTCTTGCTGTGTTTTCTTGGGTTAGCAGTCCTTGCTTTACATCATAGATACATCCTATGGTGTTTTGTAGCATTAGGACTCTGCCTAATTTAATAAAAAGTTACTGAGTTCCTGTAGCACAGCTCAAATATGACATCATATTTCATCTAGTTGAGCATTTGATCAGGGTAGCTCACTTTTCAATGTACTGGGGAGGTGCATGCTCTGTTCAATAGCCACTGGCATTAACTTAGCAATTACAAGTAGTATTTAGAGTAGTTAAGTACCAGGAAGGGAGAGTTAGTAATTATAAAACAGAAGAGCTGAGTAACACAGTGTTCTGTACTCTGTTTCGCATAGGAAAGAAAACCGTACACTCTGTCCATTCCAGATATAAAGTACCTGTGTAAATTTGAGCACTGTTTTTTCATTAGTCTTCCATGTATATAATTGGCACTGTGTAATTAATATTTTATTACATGAATATAATATAGTTCTTTAGAAAATGTATTCATTCAGACTTCTAGGTGTCAAATATGGGATTTACATTTGATACTGATGCACCTAGAATAAACTTTAAAAGTCAGAGTAGGTATGTTACTTTAGGTTTTTTATATACTTATACTACTACAGATGCATCTTGGCTACAGCAAAGATAGGGTTGTGCCAAAAAAACCAGCTTAAAAATTAACATTAGATTTTCTCTGAAGTTAGTGGGATTTTGACATAAGCACTCACAATTCAGTTTTTAGGCAGTTTGAATTTTCTATATGCTTTTCATTTCACTTTGTTATATTTTTTAACTGGAAGTCTTCAAAATTATGTTCTGTGCGAAACTGGGCCACAGTAGTCCATTTGCACATACCAGAGGTAATATCTTTAAAAAACTCCTCCGTCAATACATACGAAATTCAGTTAAGGCTTATTGTGAAAAGACCTGCTATGACATGTAGGTTGGAAGGGTGAAAAAAAAGTGTTTGAGGTAATTTTTCAGCTTTTGTTTTTCATAACTGAGTTTTATATACCAAGAGATAAACTTTATGTGCTGTGAGCATAACTGTTATGTGCTCTGCTTATAAACTTGATGATGTGTGCACTCATAAGCATGATAGTCTGTGCATTCATAAACTTGATGGGCCCTACACATAAAAATATTAGCTATCTGGAGTTATGTTAATTTTGTTCTCCAGAAGGGAAAGAATTTATGGGCAATGCACTTAACAGAGAAGTGTTTTTTTGCAGCCGCTAGCATCGTGAGTTTCACGTGCAGCTGCTGCTGAATGAAATCTTTCACACAGACTTGCCACCTTTACCCAGACCATTCTACAGTTGAAAAAATGACAGATTTCTTGTGAATGACAGATTTATTGTGAAACAGTTATGAATACTCTATGTGAAATACCATCAATGCAAATGCACAAAAGCCAGCAACAAATGAAACAGCAATAGAAGTCCTTTTTCTCCTCCACTCACAATCAGGTTTCATAGCACTTACGCAAACAACACACCTCATCTTCAATTACGTTACAAATGCTTGCCTGTATTCCATTATCCACAACATAAAACCTTTTTCCGTACATCATATAACTGTATCCACCTTCCACAATTAGTACCGGTGCAGATAAAAATGAGCTGCAGGAGGTCTATACTATTTACATACACATAACAAGTAATGCGATTGCCAGTCGCGGCTGGTAAAGTCAAACATATTTAAACATGCTTTACCATCTTGAAAGACACACCACCACTGTTAAGGAGCCAAAATGCAGATTTAGCCATTTATATTTAAACTAGATCCAAGACTTCATTCAGAAATGCACTCCAAACATATTGTCACTGATAACACTTGACCAAAAGTTTAGGCAGTCTGTAGTTACAACTTGGTTGTTGTGGAAGCATAGCCTAGACAAATCAGTGTGACTGCAGGAGTTTCAGACAGCTGTAGCACACCAGTGTACTGGCTGTGCCTCTTGTGTTGCCATAGATTTATTCAACGTACTAAGGCTGGAACTGACCTTAGTAAAACAACACATGACAACACACACTTTGGCAGAGGGAAAACCACTAGTAAAGAACAACTATCCAACTATCTATTCTGTAATACTTATAAGCCAGTTGTTGCCCAGCAAGTGTTGCCAAAAGACAAGCATCTGGCCCAGCTCAGAATTTCCTGAACTGATTTGGAGATGGTTCAAGCCATTTTTGCTAAGGTCTTTTAGCAAACGTATCTGTGCTGAATAAATCAACATTCGGACCTCCCGACTGCAGGTGAGGAAGAAAAAGGATGCATTTCCTCAGATTCTTTTTCTGGGGTCTGGATTCCTTGGAAGGTTTTCTGATTTCCTGAGACCTGAAAGTCAGCACTTCTCCGATATTATTTTATTTTATTTTATTTTATTTTATTTTATTTTATTTTATTTTATTTTATTTTATTTTATTTTTATTTTATTTATTTTATTTATTGTTTTTATTTTATTTATTTTATTTTATTTTAATTTAATTTTTAATTCATCGTGGCAGTTCAGCAGGTAAGTAGTTTAATATCAGAGTCCAAGCACAAGGGACTTTGGGATGGAAGTCACTGATACTAGGAAATAGATGCCCTGTAGCCTCTTTGAAAAGAATGGGAAGGGAGATCTGTATGGCCCAGCAGAGCCAAGCCAGCCTGACTCACTGCAAACCATCAAGGGATCTTCTGGACTCATCTCCCCGATTACACCTGTTAAGGGAACTGGGACCTGACTTAACCTCAGGAAGAGTGGGCTGGCTGACATGCTGGCACCAAATTGTTTGTATCACATTATTCTTCCCAGGCCAGTTCCAGATTTGTGTCCACAACATGTGCTTCCCCCACAGGTGCTTGTGGCATTCTGCCCTCCCCAAGCTGTTACAGACAGCCTGGGGAACCTACAGTGGGAATACATCCGGGATATCCTTGCACTAACAGAAGAACCCTGCCCGGCAGCCAACGTGCTATTTTAGTAGCTCCGTTCTGGCGGGACTGCCCCTGTGGGACTCGACACCGCAGGCCTGGTTGGCTGTGCCGCCGGCATGCAGTGGTGATCAGGAGGAGGTGGGCAGGGACGTTCTCAGCATAAGGTCAGCACCAACCTTGCCTGCCCTGCCAGTTCCCTGGAATAGCTCACGAAGGTGAAACTGCAGGCCCCTAAAAAGCGTGCCCTACAAAAAAGGAGTGCTGGCCCACATAGCAATTAGCCTACATTAGTGATGCCACAGAATATGCTCAAGGGCCAGAATGGTGTGGATAGCCAGGGAACTGAGTCTGAAATAGGCATTATAGGAAGGAAATGTACACGCAGCTGATTTGGTTTAGGTGCATACTGGAAAGAAACAAACTCTTTTTATTCTGGTTTCATAAGGCTCTTGATTAGACCCTCAGTCCCTCTCTCATAATAGTTGTTTAACTCCTAGTAATGATTGGCCACCTCACGATTTGACAGACCTGTCTTGGGCAGAGATCTTGAATAAAAGAGGTTCAAAGAAGTTCTGTAAAAACTGGTGGCTGGGTCAAGGATTGATCCTGCTTAATTAGGTAACTGTTTCTCGCTTTGGGAAAAGCTGAACTGTAAGCTGAACTGTTAACGCTTCTGTTTGGTAAGTTAACTGGCCAAGCTGCACACGTGTAACCCAAAATAAGTCACAGTTCACAGTCCCCTTTGCTCAACAGATAGTGCACAGTCACATGCTGGAGCTTTGGGGTAGTTCAGTGTCTGAGGTACAAAAGGAATCTGAAAACCTGAAATAATATATTGGACTGGGAGAAGATAGAGGATCTGGGAGGAAAAATGGATAGACAACCAAGCATTATTGCTTCTACTGCTCAAATAATGATTTCTTAGTAGGGTGAACTGCTGTAAATGGCAAGTTTAGAGAAATGTAATTTAAAACTTGTCACATTTTATTTTTCTTTGCTAGCAGGACATTTTATGGTCAAGTGGGCACCTGGCAGAACATACTTCTAAGAACTTTCTTGAACAAATTTGGGAAGTCAGGGTACTGCAAATATCATGTGTTGGATCTTCATAGACAATATCTCTCCAGAGGGAGCACAAGAAACGTTCTCCTGACACCAAGAACAAAGATTTCATTTTAGCCAGCAAGGACATACCTTCTGTTGCACAACTACACAGTAAGGAAATTGTATTTTGTATCACTGGATAAGCTTCAAAAGAAGCTGCCAATGAAGGACCTGATTTTAACAGGATTGAGGATAGTTTTTTACTCCACCAGAAATTCCTACAGAGAAGCAAAAGCTTTACACTGAACAGGTGTAGGCGGGTTCAACTTAGCTATGTTACAATCAGCAGAACCAGATACAAATTTTTAAAGAGACATGAATTGTGTCGTACTAGCCATTTTGGATGTGACTGAAATTTTATTATTAAATTAACATAATGTCTATTTCATCTTTTCAAACACAGGGAAACCAGATCCCGCTAGAAGCTGGAAAGTGAGAATTAGAGAAGTTCCCAGATGGGAAATACTTGACATTGTAGCACTTGATTTGCAAAAGTTTTAAAGAATCACAATTCTTCAGGATGCCTGATTTTAACAGAAAACTGTTCTGCACTCCTGCAAATATATTTATCATGGCAAGTGATTTCAGGGGGTCTTCTGTGATACAACTGTAAAGTACAGGGTATTTCAAAAAGATAGACCCAATTTCAAAGATTTTTTCCCTAAAATAAGTAACGCAGCCTGTTTCCCAGAGGCTTCTAACCCAAAAAGGGAGGGAAGGACTTTTAAACTGGAGTGAGGAACTTGTTATGCTTAGAAGCGTGATCTTCAACCTGCCTCTATAGAGTGACAACACCAAGGAATACGTGGCTGCCATTCAAGAGAATATCAGAGGAAACTCAGGGAGATGCACATTTTTTTCCGTAGCAAGCCTCATCCGGCAGCAACAGCAGCAATTCCAGGACCTTCTGGTCCAGAGGCGTTGCCAACCTACACAATATGCAGTACTGGCTGTCAATCCAAACCCTGTACTATCAAAGCCGGGCTCTGATGATGACTCAAAAGCATATCTATCCACATTCAAATAGGTTACCATGGCAACCTCTCTGGCCTAAAAAGATATGGACCACATTAGTTACTTAGCAGCACCTTTTTGACAGGCGAAACACAAGCTGCTCACTCCAGATGATGGTTTGATTTAGAATTAAGTCTGTCTGAGAGCTGCCATGGCGTTCCCTGAAGTGTTAATGATGTAACCCAGAGAGAAGAACTTCTTTTGGGACTTAACTTCGGATCGTGGCCTAGCACCAAAGAGATTGAGCTGCCTGATGGCTTTGCCTGGAAAATACAAGTTAACAGAACAGTTGATATCATAATCTTTTTTCTATATTATGAAGAAATCCTTTCTGAAGATCTTCTAAGCGGGGTGTGCCAGCCTAAGAAGGCCACTCTTACAGAGGATGCGCAGGATTGTTTGAATTGCTACAGGCACAACACATCTTCTAGACTGAAACATCTATTCAAAGTACAAACATTAAGCCCTTGGAAGGTCAGAGTGCCCATGACTGGTGCGAAAGAAGTCTGGAGTTCATACAGAAATGCACACACTGCAAATGAAAAACTGCTTGGCTACAAGGGCTTTTTAGGGTTTGGATCACAGAATGAAGACTGCCAGAATGTATGGACCCCTCTACTCAATGTAGCAAGGTTGAGAAGGGAAAAACTGGTACGTATTACCCATGGTCACACTCCACTATCAGGCAACAGTGTGCCTGAAACAACAACATGAGTATCTGTAGTTTGCAGCAGGAGGAGACAGAACTAAGCTGACAAGATACCGAGCAGCTCCCATAGACTTGGGAAGTATTTAGCTCCTTAATTAGGACAACATCTTCATCCCCCAAATGGTAGAGATAGTGTTACTGATATAATGCGTGCTCAGAAGGCAACAAAAATGACAATTGACACAACTATACTGCTTTAAGTCTATGACTGGCAGAACGCTGGGTTGAATAACTAAAAAGCTATATGAAAATACTAGTTATGTGCATAAACATTCCCAACTCAAGAGTTATGAAGTCCTGGTAATCTTTGACAAGAAGCAAGGAAGGTTCTGAAATTATCTGTTGCTTCCAACATCTGGAAACCCACATAAGTAAATCTGGCATCATATGCAGACTTGTAGACTATGCCTATAATCAGAGGCAAACAAATGAACTAACAAATAAATGAGCAGAACTGGCCACTGTGGATATTAGAAGCACCATGTTTAGCACACCAATAGTCCATCCATTTCAGTACTGTCTCTTGCACAGTAGCTTTCACTACCAGTAATTTTAAAGAAAACAATTATAGACCAAGCAGACCTGATGAGTAATTCCTTTTAAATCTTTACTGGGTAGAAGACTCAAAGGGTGAAAGTAATGATATGTTATTTTCATCTTTTCCCTCTGATTTATTGAGCTCTTTAATCTATTTCTTCGGTAAAACAGAAAAGTAAATAGGAACACACAAATGTTTATTTAGTACTTTATATTCATCTGCCATGCCATATTGTTATTCTTCACTTAGGTGATAAAATGTGTCTCTTTTTCCTTTAATAGCCATCAGTCTGGGAAACCCTTTGTTTCTACAGCATACTTTCTGTGGTAGTCCTGCACCTTTAGGAACTCTTGGATTCTTTAAATTCCAATTACAACCATTTCTGCATTGGTCCTAAGTCTACTTTGTTGACAGCATAGATGTAATTGCACACTAAAAAATAAAGGAAAACAGGAAGGATTATATTTCCCAACATAATCATACTGAAAGACAGACTGGAGAGGCAGAATAGTCAGCCAAGGCGGACTGTAAGGTAAATTTCTGTTTCATTAGGAGACTGTAACTTAATGTTTTGAATGTTGTGTATCACGTCACCTTGTACCTACTGAACTAAGAAAAGTTTTATGCTGTTTTGTTGTTTCTTTTACATAAGTTCTTTTTCTCTAGTCTGCTGCATATTATTTTCTCCCTTAGGTCTTATTTCTCCATACTGTATTTTTCCTTCTAATTCTTTGTTCTTATGTATTTTTTCTTATTTTTTTGTCAAGTTTTCTGCTTATTGTTGTTCTTTTTGGTCCAAAATAATCGGCTTTCTGAGGAAGCTTTTCTTACGAAGAGAAAACCAAGTATTTTATAGGAGCCTGTCTACTAATTCATAAAGAATGTATGCAAACTCCAGTTTTCAAGCGTGACACTGAAATACTGTCTAACCTATTCCAGGCAAGGAATTGGATCCTTTTCTTCCAGATTACAAACTATTTCTCAGTACTCTGTCTCCAGTCTCTATATTATTATTTCATCTCAGCTACTTCTCCCCAAAGCTGATCTCTGAGAAAGTAATGTCTCTTGCTGTCATATTTTCTTTTGGCCTGTTGTATGGAGTTCACCAGCAAAACCAGTCAAGGTGTACCCTCATCTTCGGCTCTTTACTCCCACCCCACATCTATGCAATACCAACTTCTTGCTTACTCTAGTACAATCACTTGTGGAGTGTGTTACACAATGGATCAGGAAGCTGATCTGGTTTTAAAACCAAAACAAAACTTCCCTGGATGGAGCAAGATTCTGGCTGAGTCCCAGCTTGGAAGACCCTCATTTCCCAAATGCTAGACTCAGAACTTTACCCTGGCTGTATCTGCAGCACAGAAGCTGCCCTGGCCCCCAGGGCTAAGATAAGGCTGTCTCGTGCTCCCACCCTGTGTGACTGGTTTCCATGGGAGGCAGGATTCTTGTAGAGTCCCAGCCCGGAAGACGCTCAGATCCCTAACCCTAGGCCTAAACCTACTGGCAGCAGAAGACACAAGTCCTCCTCCCAATGCATAGACAAGCAAGTCTATCCTGACACCAGCTCTAATTCGAGATTCTGTGGCTGGAGCAGGATTCCGGCAGAACTGCTGTTTGCAACAGCCTTATTATTTAATTTTAATGGTTACCAGCTTCAACACATTAGCTGTTGAGGACCTGAACAGAAAATGCTGTAGACTGTCTGTAGTGGGTATACACGCTTTTAATGAAATGGACATTTAAGAGAACACTGTTGTACAAGAGCAGAACTATACAGGTTATTCATCATCAAGATAATATAAACAAACCAAAAATACTCAGGTTTTTTATGCTGGAAAACAAACAAATAAATAAAAACAACCATCACCTTTTAAAGGACATTTTATCTCAGCCCAGGTTGCCACATGACCATCTCTGCAAGCTTGGGTATAGCCAGCAAAATAAAAGTAGAAGACTACTGAGCAAGTGCACAAACTCATGAAAACTCTAATATTTTTAAGTGTTAGCAAAAAAAAACCCTCAAAAAAACCCCCCACCAACAAGTTACATGCTGTAACATACTCTAATACAGTAAACAGTGTGTCAAGTTTCTGTGAGCTTTGCTGTTACCTAAATTGAAACAGAAATTACTCTGCCACTGCACATCACCATTCACACAGAATGGCAAAGAGATTTTAGCAAGATTTACAAAATCCTCATGGGGACAGACCCCGCTGTCCCCAAGAGCTGCCCTTCCTTGCAGGTGAACTTGGCAGAGCACATGCAAGGCAGCCGATGCTTTTCAGTGTGTTCTGGATGCACAATACACTGTGTGCGCAGGTACCCAAAGCCAAAGTATGATGATATTATACTAACTTGGGAGTCCTTGGCTAGAAGCGAGTGACTCTGTGTGCCTCTATTATGCGGCAGAACACGCGTGTTGGCTTTTCTCATCCCAGGGTGAGAGCTGCATTCAGGTCATACTCAAAGGCAAAGAGAGAAATGTCAACCGCAGCTCAGTGACCTCTCGGTCTTTCTGGGGCTGAGGGGAATGAATGCCCAAATTGTGGTCCTCTGGGACACCTACCATGGGTTTAAGGTGCAATTTCATGGATGATTTAGTCTAACTTAACACTGTGCTGTTATGCAATTGGGGTGGTCCCACAAGTTCCCCCACCATGTGTTCCTCCTGTCTCTGCTGCATCAGTATTTCCCCCAGCCATAGAGAGAACATCTTTTTTTGGGGCAGGGTGTTTTGCTTAGTTTTATTGTGCCAACATTCTTACTTATGCAGAAAAAAAGGAGGGAGAAGGGCTGTGTGGCTAAAGGTGGAGGGACTCTGGACACTATTTTCAGCTGCAACAAAATTTTAGCTTGGTTGAATTGGCGTGTGATACCGCATCTGTAAAGCAATGGACAGATTATTTGGGGGAACCTATGACTTTGGCTGTTGCTGCACCTGCCTCCCTATCCTTGGCTGCTTCTTTCCTCCTTTTAAGCTGAGATTAAAAATATTAAAATAGGAAGAAAAGCAAATGGAACAAGTGTTAGTAATATGTCCTAATTTCTTCAAGGAGGCTGGCTGTGAACTAAAATGACTAGATTAAAGTATCACATTAGAATTAAAGTATTAGATAAAGGCCATACTCTAGTTTTTGATCTTTGTGGGCATTCCAGAAAATTAAAAAAAAATAAAAATCCCTGTCACAGATTTAGGCTAGCTGCACAGACACCGCACCTCGGCCCCACAGCTATGAGTGGAAAGGAGCAACCCGGGGCTCCCTTCACAGAGCTCTCCCACACCGCGCCTGCCAGACGAGGCAACCTCAGCATTTTGTTGGTTTTTTTTTTCTCTTTTGGGGGAAATGTGTTTATTTTTAGAGGGGGATGAGAAGGACCCCTGCCCGCCCGAGTCCCCGACCGCAGCCTTCATCAACCCCGCAGTCCTCCGGGGGCCTCCTCACACCGCGGGCGGCGCGGGAAGCCCGGCCTGCTCGGCCTCGCCTCCGGCGGCCGGAAGGCACCGCTCCCCCCGCCCGCCTCCAGCACCGCCCGGCCCGGCCCGGCCCAGCCCAGCCCGGCCGCCGCGCTGCCGGCGCCCCCTGCGGGCCGGGGAAGCCACCGCCGCAGCCCCTCCCGGGCGCCCACCGGGCGGCAGAAGCAAGGGCAGCCGCTCCCCTCCCCCCGCAGCGCCGTTACCGGCCCCGCCCCGGCGCCTTCCCCTCCCCCATGCGCCGGGGCCATCCCGGCCCGCAGCGGCGCGGCCGCACGGAGATCGTCACACGCCGGAGGGCGGGGGAGGGAACAGCGGTTGCCCGGGCAACCAGGGCCCGCCCTTCAGCCGTCGTTCTCTTCCCCGCCCTCCCCACGTCAGCGCCAGCCCCCGCCCGGCTGGGGTGGGGCAGCCGGGCCTCGTGATTGACAGTTGCCATAGAAACAGGCTCGCCCCGTCGCCATTTTGTCAGTTAGCGCTTTTTTTTTTTTTTTTTTTAAAAAAAACCCCTCTTCCCGCCTGAATCGTGAGTTTTATTCCCCCCCCACCCCCACCCCACCTTCTTCCCACCTCCACCCCGAAAGACGTTATCGCAGAAGAACAGGAAAGAACACCCTCAAAAAAACTGTCCCCCGAGGGTCCGGCGGGGACACGCGAGAAGTTCGTCCCGCGCGGGCGGGCGCGGACGAGCACAAGCTCGAGGCGGCGGCGGCAGCAGGAGCGGCGGCGCAGCGCCCTGGCGAAGCCGGTTCGCGAGGGAGGGAGGGAGTGAGGGAGGGAGAGCGGTGGAAGGAGGAGCGGGCGGGGAGGGAGGGAGGAGGAGGAGGAGGTAGAGGCTGGCAGGCGGGGGAGGGAGGGAGCGAGGAGTTCCCGGGGGCTCGGTACGGCGCTGCGCTTCCCCCCCACCCCCTCCTCCTCCCCCCGCCCGCCCGCGCCCGCCCGCCGCTGTCCCCGCGCTGCCTGGCCGGGGCTCAGGCCGCTGCCGCCGCGCCGAGCCGAGGTGAGGCCGGGCCCCGCCGTTGCCGCCGCCGGGCGCTGCGCAGGTTTGGAACGCGCGCCATTTTGTGAGCGATAGAAAATCCAGCCCGGCCAGGAAGCGCTGCGGATCCGCCCGCCGGGCCGGGCGCCCCCTCCCCCCCGCTCTTCGCCGCCCAGAGAGGAAGGCGCGCAGCGGACAGACCCCGCGGCCGGTGCCCACCACGACCCGAGCGGCACCGGCACCGCCGCCAGCCGTACGGGCCCGAACGCGGCGGGGCGGCCGGACTGCGGAGCGCACAAGAGGGAGGCGCTGCCGCGCCGGGGCCCCTGGCCGAGGCCAGGGGAAGCGCTCGCTCCTCGCCCTGCCTGCGCCCGCCGCCCGGGGAAGGAGGCCTCAACCGGGAGAAGCCGGGCCGGAGCGCAGGGCCCGCCGCCCCCCACACGGGTAAGTGAGACGCCTCAGCCGGTGGCGGGGAGCTGCGCAGTGGGACGAGCTGGTGCCACCTCCCGGCCCGGCGCGGTCGAGGGGGGAGCAGCGCAAGGGGCAGCTCCGCTGCCATCTTAGAGAGCGGAGATGGGGAGAGCGCAGGGGCCCGCCGAGCCCCGGGCCGGCGCTGGGAGGGCCGGGACCCGGGCCGGGCTTTGGACCTGGCCTTCTTCCCCGCCCTCCCTACCGCCGCCCCCTTCGGGGGCCGACCGGGCACGGCCGGGGGGCAGCGGTGGCCGCCGCGGCCTCTGCGGCCCTTTTCCTCTCGGCGTCCGGCAGAGGTTGTTGCTGCCGGGTTGGGAAGCGGAGCGGCGAGAAGGGCCGCGGGACCGGCGATGGAGGGAAGGGGAGCTCGGCTGGATCCTCTCGCTCTTATGCGCAACGCCCTGCGGTGGGCGGGTGCGAGGGCTCGCCCCGGCCGGGGAAGCAGGGAGAAGGAGGCGAGGAGGGTGTCAGGAGTTGAACCACCAGCTGAGCGGGCACCTGTTGTGGTGGAGGCTTTAGGTGCCCCTGCCTGCACCCGTGTGAGGGACTTGTGTGGTAGGTAGGGAGGTGGGGAAGTTGGAGGGCGATGTAGAAGGATTACCTGTGCGAGATGACTGTCAGCTGGGCGGGGGGTGGGGAAGAGGAGGGAGAACCAGTTGGGAATAGACACAGGGACAACACAGGCACTTCTATATTTTAATAGCTAGGTGCAGCCTTATAGGAATTTAGCTTTGTGTTGCTGAAGAGATTAGAGTTCTCATCTGATACAGAGGGTGTTCCTTCTCTGGAGAGGCATTCGCTCCCGCCACCACAAAATCAGAAAACACAATTAAAAGTACTGTAATTGGAAATTTCGAAATTAGTGCATTTTTGAATCTCAGTCAGCTTTGAAGTTTTCAGTTTCGTCTGTCCAAAGACTATGTAGGGTTCTTTGATCATGTGTCTAGATTGCTGCTGTTACTTAGCTCTCCTATTACTCCACAGTCATTGGGGGAAATAAACATTCATTGTTCTTTAAAATTAACAAAGAATATCTGACTACAAAATAAATCAACAAGCATGTTTTTGACAACCTACTGTTTTAACCTGAATGAGAGCGTGCTGTTAGCTTTTGCCAGTAGGTATATATATAGTCACACTTACATGGATATAGTATCATGGGGGGGGGTCTAGATCTGTGGAAGTTAACTGCTTGTTTTATTATCGCGTTGGTATTTCATTTTCCTTTCCTTAAAAAAAAGAGTGTAAATTTGAAAAATACATCGGCAATATCTGGTGATAAATAAGCAAATATTTTGTTAATAGTAGTATTTAACTCTGCCTGTAACCAAGCAGAACTGAACTTGTCTCATTGGAATAGTCTGTAGCCCTAAAAAGTTTTGGTAAATGTGTTTCTCTTTTTCTCCACTCTCTCCTCAGCCTCTGTAGGTTGGATATTTTTGGAAAATTAATTATACTTTATAGAATTAGAATAATAATACTGAAAATAACTCTGAGTATGAGCTAGTATTTGTTAACTGTTATCTATATATATTTGGTGAACTTGCTGTGTGTATATATATAGACTACTTTTTTAGGCTATGCTTCATGTTTTTGGCTTATATGCATTATTTAGAACTAGAGTATTATTTGCAATCTAAAGTAGAATGTATGCGATGTTAAATTTACATTTTCTGCTGTGAATTAAAAATTCTGTCAAAGTTTATGAAGCTTATCAAGTTTAATTAATGGTTTCTGAATATTGCTTGAATTAAAGCAAGTGTATCTTGTTCAAAATTGAATAAAGAGCACAGCCTTTTTAAATCAAGAGGGCAATTCCTTCTGTTATTTTATTATATACAGGTTTATGTATGACAATAGTTTAATATTGTTTCCAAGCAAATAGGTAAGAAAGACAGTTTGTTACATGAGCAGCAATGTTACAGTTTCTGAATCACTACTTGGATGGATTTAGAACTTGTCATTGGAATCCCCTCCCCCATGTTGGACAGTGACAGAGAATCCACAACAAGGATAATTTTACCTAATAGCAGCCAAGAGTTCTCTATTTCAGTGTCAATTTATGGATAGTATTCTCTTGTGTAAAATAATGAGGTAGTCATCAGGAATTTATCAATTTTTAAAGTACTTGGGTTTTGTGTAGACTGGGAATTAACGTGTTATGACCATAAATGACTTCTAACAAACCGGTTGATACCTTACACAAAGTAGGAAAACATGACTGGTATCTAGTAAAAATTCTGTGCCTCATCTAAGCTTTTACAATTACATTTGATTAGGACATACTTGCTAACATACATACCACATTTAAAAATCTTAATTCTGATAGGTCTTTGCAAAGAAATGTGTCTGGGTTAACTGTGTTACTAGGTTTTGCCTTAATGGACTTACTGTGAGGCTTTTTGTCACTTTGGTTCAAATTGGTTAGTCAACACCTTAACATAAAGTGAAAAAGTCCTGTTTAGGTTATGCTAACGTGTTTGAAACTGTACCACCTGGTCATATGGTAGTGTGCAAAAAGACTAGTTAATAAAACACGTGGAAAACTGTACCTTTATTTGCTATGATAGCATTTTGTAGTTTCACCTGAACTGAAATGGGTGGTGATTTGAAGACTAAAACGTCTTCTTACCAAAGAAGCAATTTTGTTGCTATAATTAGATTCTCTTTTCAGCATTCCTCTTAAAACCTCTTTATTTCAGGTGTTTTTAACCCTGGCTATGGGACTGTAGGTTGAAAGTTGTTGTTAGATTTTTGAGTAAGAGTTGAAGACTGGTATATGCTTAGTCTTTCTGTGGTAATTTTTAATGCTATTTGGAGAACTACTCTCCAAAGTAAAGTAAAAAACTTTCTGATATCTCTGTTTTCTGGGAGCACGAGAGACTTGTGTAACTTCTGAAATCCTTTTGTAAATAGATCTGTTGTTGTAGAATAGGATTATTTACAGAGAACTGCTGCTTTTGTCTTTGTAACTGAGTACAATAGATTATTTGTTAAGTTTACAGTTTCATCTCTCTTTTTTTGGTAAGAGGTTGGTAAACATTTTTTTAAAAATTATGTAATTTTTTTGCTAATCAAGTCTTTTAGACTTCTTAAAGTCTATGTTTTGCAGTGATACTTGTTTTTTTGTTCTAAGACTATTTGAAATAATACAAAAAACCTTTCTGAGCAAACATACTGTTCTTGTAAGCTTCCGTGTGGGGAAAGAAGTAGAGGCAACATTCTGAGAAGGGGAATACTCTCCCTTCCTCACCTTCATGGGTCCTTCAGGAGGAGCATTCTGGGAACTGTAACCTATTGATGGTTTAAAAACAGTGGAGAAACTTTTGATAATTAGAAACAATTGTTACTTCCAGAAAGACATATTCTATATATAGAGTTATCTAGTACTCTCCCTTCGAGGTGACAGAATATACAAATAGAATTGCGGTGACCTAATCATTAGTTGGGTGCAACAGTCTGTAATTGATCTCTATTGGCTATTTCCTTCCCTTATGGGGAGGGTAAAATTCTGTGTTTGATTCTGTGTTATCTAACTGTGATTGAAAAAATAACTGCTTTTGCTAGTAAAATGTATCTCATGACTTCAGAATAGATCTCTACTTCATACTTACCTGGCTTTGTTTGGAGTTTAGCTCCGTTTCATAATACTCATATATAAGTGCCTTGTCCAGTATCTGTGGGTGCCAAATTATGGCTTTCTTGTCTGAGAGCACAGATTAAAAGGAGCTCGTCTTTGACTAGAATGCACATAGTGATGAGACAGGCTAAGTCCCATTGTCTTCATAAGGTTTCCTTTCCCCTCTTTTGCTTCCACCCTCTCTTCCCCCCCCCCCGCCCCCTCTCTTCCCCTCCCCCCGCCCTCTTCCCCTCCCCAGTCTCTAAAGGGTAGGTGAGTTTTTCCACAGTTGAAAAGGACAGAGATGGGGCAGCTTGGTATGAAAAGTACTGATGTTTTCATATCCTCGTTCATTCCAAAATGTCCCGTCCATACAGTGCACAGGGAGAATACTTGCTGGAGGGCCTGGGAAATGTGGAAGGTAGTTCCCAGTCAGCTCTGCTTACATCCATATGGTCTGAATACTCTGGAGCCTCTGAAGTCTAGATGGTAGCTATTTCAGTTGCCCTGTATGAAGACATAATCAGTTTAATTTCAGCTCTGAATGTAACGTTTCTCAAAAGCAGTGAAAATATTTAGTAATTAAAATCACATAAGCTAGCAGTTATTTGTAAAAGTATTCCTTGCAAGGTTTCTGGGGTCTTAGTAGCAATAAATACCTGAAAGTGAAACTGAGTAAATGAAAGTGAAATTAACTCCATTAAGTGTCAGTTTTGTTTCAGCTGTGAGAAACCAAGCCTTCAATTTATGTGTTACATAAAGTTCCAAAACCTTTTTTTCCTTCCCCCCAGAGGCAAATAAAAGTAGACCGCGTTTTGAGTCTGTTAAAGGAATAGTTAATAATACATTAATACATCTATGTGTTGAAAAGTTACTTCTTTTTAATAACTGGATGGTGAAATAAGAGAGGAATGGAAGTGTACAAATTGATTTTTGATGGCAGAGTTATTATTTCAAAATATAAGTGAAAAACAGATTTAATTTTGATGAGTTACTGGAAAAAAACAAACTAGTAGAATGACTAGTTGGCACAATAATAGTCAAATACATTTTAGTGATTAAATCGACCTTGCCAGTGAAACTTTTAAATGCTAGTGTCCCAAAAACCTGTTGTTCATTGGTTTGTGGCTTCCTGGCTTCAAATGCAGGTAGCTAACTAACCTTTTTGTTCATTCAAAATCCTGTTTTCCTATATGTGCTCAAATCTTAAGTTGTGTTCCTGTGAACTATGTAAATTGCTAATAACTTCTCATTTACTTTGCCAGTGGACCTGTTACTGAGAAGCCAATTGGAGCATAGCACATCCACTTCCTTTGTAGAGGAAATAGTTTTGTGTCCATGCTGTCAGTGCACTGTTTAAACTGAAGGAAGGGGTAAAAAGAGGAAAAAATATTGTCGGGTAGGGAAGTTAATGTATTAGTACTTCCTCAGTTCTATATTTTCCTGAACACTATGAATTTCCTTATGCTGATCTCTGTTTTGTCTGACCACTACAGCTTTTTTCCTAGGTACAAATATATAACCATATATATTAATGTTTTTTAAATACAGTTTTAACAGGACGTGTACATTAAATACACAAAGGGAGTGTGTTTGATTATAGACAAATTATAATACAGTCTTGCAAAATCAGATTGATCTTGGAAGCTCAGTAACTTCCCTGGATCATGTCTGATTCTGGTTTCTTCGTTGTTCTTCCTTCTAACTTGTGGATAAGTAGGCATTAAATTAATAGTATGCCAAAAATTGCAAGTTCGTGTTTGAAATATATTGATGTCTTTGTTGATGTTACAAGAAGTGATTGTTGCATAAAGATCTTGGCAGTTTCCCTTCCTGTAGAAGTTAGTTATAAAATCTACAAATACTGGGGCATAGTTGTGGACTAACACAGATGAATATATAGTTTTCACCACAATCAGATGTTTGTAAGCTTAGAATTCTTGTACTGTGTTCTCGTATTTAGGGTGACTTTCCTGTCAATGTTATAGTGTGCCTTCAGAAGCTGAGATTTTTGAGACAGGCCCTATGCGGGAGAATGGGCATTGCTGCAAATGCTGAACTTGATACGTGATTGCACATATCCATCTGTGTCTTCCCACAGAAATCAGATTTTTGCTGAAGTAAAGTTCGATATATGCTAAGGCTACACACATATGTTACACTTTATCCCAAAATCAGAAGCACTAATAGGTACAGTTCTGGGGAGGGGTCAGTTAACTATGCAATTACTACAGCTTCATTTTGAATGACCCTTATTTCTCCACAAACATTTTCTGATGGTTTATTATTCTTAATAGTCACTGCATTTTACAAGCTTGGTTTCTAAGTGAATTAATGTCTTCTGTGAACTATGTCTACTAGAGACAGCATCATAAATGATTCATTTATGTTGAAGGCTGAGTGGAAAGAGTATATATGATACTGTCTTATAAACTACAGCTAGTTGAAGGTTGTATTATAAGCGCATAGTTAAAAGTTGTTTGGTTTTGCATTGTTCTGCTACTTAGAGACCTTGGCTGGGATCTGATTTCCATTTTGTTTTGTACTGTACAACATAAACTAAATACTATTTCTTTCTCCATTTAATGAGGATTTCATTACTTTGATATGCATACCCCTTCATTCTTAATGTTTTCCTGTGTAGCTTTTTTGCTGCGGCATTGTGTAAATGCATATATGCTTGTGGTTTATTTTTAATTCTGGTAAATAAAAAAGGCTGTGAATTATTGTAATTTGATAGTCTGTTGTACAAAAGCTTAATGATAGAAGGTCTAAAACCTAATAATTTGTAGGTGTGAATGAAAATAATTAATGATAACTGATGTGGTCCCTACCAGAGGGTTTATCTCCTGTCTTTGTAGGATTTGTTTGGGGATATTTTCACCTGTGTATTTTACACATTGTGCAGTCATGATTTGCAGTTCATGGTGTCCATGTGAGTCTACTTTCAGTCTTTTTACCCATCAAAACATTCATCTATGTATCTCTATGGAGTTAAATTAACCAGAGTCATGTTCACAGCATGGACACTTTAAAACTTTATGAGCTTAGTTTTGAAACCTTGAGAAATCCAGTTGCACATGTGGAAATAGATTGTTGGAGTACAAGTACTTGGCCGTCTTACCTTAGCGGTTAATGATAACACTGACAACTTTTCTTGTCATTCTTAAATCAAGACCGGTTTGCGTAATGCGATGGGGACTAGAAATTTATGTAATGCTTTTCTTGTGTCAGGAACCATTAGAATTGGAGGCAATTTCTAAATGTAGATTTGAAGGTAATACCTAGTGCTCCTTTACTTAATTTGCTTACTGCCAGATAATTACAGTAAACCGAAAAACAAGTTTTTGCTAAAGTTTTCCCATTTAATTTCTTACAGAAATTAATAAAGCAAGGAAAACATGTTGGCCAAGTTATGTGTTGAGTTCTCTGTTTTAAGCATAGTTTATTTTTTTTTTCCTCTCATAATGCAAGAAAATAGTTGTATACATGCATAAAGCAGGTATATAATTCCATTTTTCTGCTAGATGTTCTTAACCAGCATCCAGTTATTTCAAGAAATGAGAAAACAAATTCTACCTATAGTTCACAAGATTCAAGCACTGTGTTCTGAAATAATTCTCTCTTCTGCACAATTTACAAAAATACTACTTCTCTAATTGAATGGAGATATTTTAAAATATGTTTGTTTCAGTTTAGCTGCTCTTCTCATGGAAGTGAAATATAAAAGTAAAATGTAGGCAGTGATACACAGGGACATCAGCTCTGTATTTTGTATTTGATTGACACTGTCCTGCATGACATCTTTGTCTCTAAATGGGAGAGACGTAGATTTGATGGATGGACCACTCAGTGGAGAAGGAATTGGCTGGATAGTCGCACTCAAAGAGTTGCGGTCAACAGCTCAATGTCCAAATGTGGACCAGTGGGAAGCAGCATTCCTCAGGGGTCAGTACTGGAACTGGCACCATTTACATCTTTGTCAGTGACATGGATAATGGGGCTGAGTGCACCCTTAGCAACTTTGCTGATGATACCAAGCTGTGTGATGTGGTCAACATGCTGGAGGGAAAGGATGCCATCCAGAGCAACCTTGACAGGCTTTAGAGGTGGGCATGTGCAAACTTCATGAAGTTCAGCGAGGTCCTGCACATGGGTAAGAGCAATCCCAAACACAAATACAGGCTGGGCAGAGAATGGATTGAGAGCAACCGTGAGGAGAAGGGCTTGGGGGTGTTGGTTGATGAGAAGCTCAACATGACCTGGCAATGTGTGCTTGCAGCCCAGAAAGCCAACCATATATTGGGCTGCATCAAAAGAAGAGTGACCACTGGTCTGACAGGGATGATTCTGCCCCTCTGCTCTCAAGAGACCCCACCTGGAGTACTGCATTCAGCTCTGGGGCTCTGACATAAGAAGGACATAGACCTGCTGGAGCAAGTCCAGAGGAGGGCCACTAAGATGATCAGAGGAGTGGGGCACCTCTCCTCTGAAGACAGGCTGAGGGACCTGGGGTTGTTCAGCCTGGAGAAGAGCAGGCTCCCGGGAGACGTTATAGCAGCCTTCTAGTACCCAAAGGGGGCCTATAAGAAAGCTGGAGAAGGACTTTTTACAGGGTCATGTGGTGATAGGACAAGGGGTAATGGCTTTAAACTGGAAGAGGGTAGATTTAGATTAGATATAAGGAAGAAATTAAATTCTTCACCATGAGGGTGGTAAAGTGCTGGAACAGGCTGCCCAGAGAAGCTGTGGGTGCCCCATCCCTGGGAGCATTCAAGGCCAGGCTGGATGAGGCTTTGAGCAACCTGGTCTAGTGGAATGTGCTCCTGCCCATGGCAGGGGGGGTAGAACTAGATGTTCTTTAAGGTCCCTTTGAACCCAAACCATTCCATGATTCTATGATGTGAAGGAAAGGAAGGTACATATGTGCCAAGCTGACATTTTTAGGAGGTCTCCTGAAGCTCTGCCAGTGTATGCACATGGCGCTTTGCATTTAGATGCATTAGAGATGATCTGTGACCTCTGATCAGTGTGTATCCATGATTTGTGTGCATATAGACTATCAGTATTTGTAGGGTATGTGACTTTTATTTAATAGCAGAAAAAATCTCAATAAGCTGTCTAGATGCTTATTAAAAAACATCTTAAGAAACAAATGGGAGTAGTTCATCTCATTAAGTATTTTTCTAGTACTGAAAAGTTCGTGTTAGACTTAAATTCAGAGGCATAGGAGCTTTTTTGGGGGGAGGGAGGTGTTGTGTGGTTTTTTTTGTTTGTTTGTTTGGTTGGTGTTTTTTTTTCCCCCTCATCTGTCCAGTGTAATAATTTCTAGTCTGGTTTTGTTGTGCGTGGGGTGTTTTTTGTTTGGTTGTTGTGGTGTGGTGGTGTTTTTTGTTTTGTTCTGTGTGGTTTTTGTTTTGTTTTGTTGTTTGGTTTTTTTTTCCTCCGTCAGAGACATATACTGATTGAGATCAGTAAATAAATTTTTTGTGCATGGAAAAGATTTCCTTGGCCTTAGTTTACATTTGTTTCCCAAAGCCTGTTACAAGAGAAGGAAGACTTAATTGACCTTGCCTATATCATTCATCACTTTGTATGTCTTTAGCACTATTTTTTTTTTTACTTCAAAACTATAATCTTCTTGGCCTCACTCTTTTTTTGTTAAGACTTTGAGTCTTATAGTTCCTACCTAATTTTATTGAAATGCAAGAATATGAAACTATTTCTATAGAAGAGTTTGAATATGGGATGAAGAGTTTAATTTTTAGACTTCAATGTTTGAAAATATTTTCCTTGGTATTTTCTGATATAGGATTCTTTTTATGCTTTATTTTCATTCTCTTTCTCTGGACTAGTGCTACTTTAAAAAAAGGATCTTTTTTTGGTAATCTTTTTATATTAAAGCAAAGATTTGTTTGCATAAAACAAAACAATCTGAGATCTGTGCTTTGGGGTGAGGTGGAACCTCAAGATACATTTTTAGCAAGCATACGGTGGGCCCAGAATACAATTTCTGTGTTTGTCATTATGTATGTTATAAAACCTATGAGGTCCTAACTTGACAGTGCCAATTTATTTATGTATCTGAGGAAACAGGTATGCATTGTATTCTGTATGTTGTAGGCATGATTTTTCTCCTTATATTTTAATCTTGAGTACCTCTGTAGAGTTGCATTTGACTTTTTTTAGTTATTTCCATAAAAATTCTCATATTAAGTCAAGCACTCAAACACTGACAAAAATGAGAAAATAATATCTTGGTTTTGGTGTTCTGAACTATCTTTTATTATGCAGTAAATATAATTTAAATTTTTTTAGGTACAAGTTGTTAATAATTGCACTGTCCAGACCTTGCGCTTAGTCTCATGTTTATGACTTTCTTATAGGTTTGTACACAGATGTAATGTTTTAGTATCTGAATCTAGCAAATGCTAACATTCCTTCAGCATCTTGCAGAAGATAAATGTTTTTCAGTGATTAGGATCTAATGTACAGAGAAAAGCCTTCACCATACCTAGAAATGTTTATGTATCTTGCTTATTGTCAGCCTAACCTTAGGCACTGAGTCCCTGTTATTTGGAGTGGGGAGAGGGGTTTCAGAGATTTTAGGGATTTTGTATAGCAGTTCATGTTGCTTTCCATACACATGGCAGTTTTTCTTTGCTAACAGAAGATAAATACATGTTACTAAGCTGCTTTTTTGCAAGGGGACTGGAAACACAAAAGGTAAAGTGACTTGCCCAAAGTTACACAGAGACAATGCCATGGGTGGAGCTGAGGTTAAGGGTTTAGGTGTCTTATGTCTTAATAGCAGGATGATGCTATGTATTTGCAGCTGCATTTGAGTTTATATTATGAGTGCTTTGTAACTCAGAGAAACAGTCTCTTAAGGTTGGAGAGTGACTCAGCATATCCAGATAGAGGGTTGCTCAAGGAACTTAGAATTTGTTTGGAAATTTTGGGGGAATTTGAGTTTGAACTCATTTTTCCCAAAGGGAGTTCGCTTGTCTTGAAAAACAAATTAATTTCTTACTTGCAGTCTGTTTCCCCCTTTGATATGCATACCTCCATTTCAGAAAGAACTGATGGAGCATTTCAGTAAATAGTATCATTTATGGTATAGCTGGCACTTAATGTATAGCTTTGTTTTCTGTGTGCTGTTATCCTGATATACATGATAAGCATCTGTTCAATGAATAAAATAGCATTTGACTGTGTAAGTAAAGATATATGTTGTGTTGCAAGATATATGAAAGAGGCAGAATTGTGTATCATGCCTGCCTTAAGCATTTCTTAATTTAGTCTTTGATTTTTATGACATTTATAAAACTTTTTTTTTCCACATGGAAGGAGAAACAGTCATGTATAGTATTTACCCAGTTTGTATGATTGAAACATCTCCATCTTATTTGTATGGAAGCTCCCACCTGTCCTACTTGATCTGGCAGGGCTGAGTTCTCAATCTTATGGGTTGGCCACTTGAGAGTGAACAGTTTGGGGAACAGTGGGTTACCTGTGCAAGCATATACCTGTTGTTTGAACCACACTTTTGTATGCTTGGGTTTGGCTGGCTTTTATGAGGGAAAATTGGCTAAATGTCTTAAATATGACTCTTCTTCAGTAATATTCTGTGTTCTACTTTCAGCTGATCAAACTTGTCACAGTCTCGAGACATTGCTCAGTAATAGCGGCAATGAAGGGAAGCAAACTGACGGAAGCTTATGAGTAAAAGTTGAAACTATTCTTCTTCTGCTACTATATGTTCTTAAGTTTGGGGGAAATTTGAGAAGACATGATTATCTTTTTTTTCATCCAGATCAGTTCCATCTTCTAGTATGAGAGAAGACTGTTGGCTGGTACATAATTTCAGTGCTGAGAGAATGCTGAAGGGCAGCACAGCAAATAACAGTATTTTTCAGAGAAAAACACAAGCAGCATAGGTTTGTCTACCCTAAATCATTTTCTCCTTCCACCCACCCAAATCTGTATATGTTTTTATGGGACTAGTGAAAATTAGCTTGCTCCCCGCAAAATGGTAGCTATGCCAAATTTGAAATAATTGATAAAAAAGATGAAAAGCAACAACACTTTGCTTTCAAATCTAATTGATGAGAGGAGTGGAACATGCATAGTATTTAATCTGATGACCTTATATCTGCTTGTTTTACAATGTAAGTATTAGCAAGCTGATGTGAATTTCGTGCTGCAAGATGTAGAGCCAGTGAAGCACTTTGAGGGGACATGGTTGAAAGAGTCGTTCTAAGGCAAAGTGTGCAACAAGGAGTTCCTTGAAGGCAGTTACAGCTCAAGTAGCTCCCCTTCTCTCCAGATTCTGGCTACTCTTTCCCACCTGCTTTGTGTTGGCACAGCTGTTCGTAAGACCAACCAGTGAATCAGACTTGGAAACTGAGTTGGCTGAAATATATAATTTTATATATATATAACATTTGGGTGTGTGTGAGGGTGGAGAATCCAGTTAATTTTCAGTCAGATCAGTTCCCAGACCTGGTACACTCTGCTGCTGCTCAGACATTTGACGAGATAATGGAATGAGTTGTGTGGGTGGACAGGAACAGGGTGCCTAGAAGAGGCAGGGCTTGGTTGACTGGCTCTGATAGCACTGTTACTTAATGGAGAACATCATTCTGAGGAGTTTTTGCCACCCCTCCTGTAGTAAATCACTCCCCTGTCAGTGTGTCTCTCTGTCTCTTTCCACCCCCTCCTCCCTGCTCTACCTCTGAGTCTTTTGCTTGCTATCTCAAACTTCTGTGCTTATTCCCTAACAGTCCCACTGATGCTGTCCTGCTCATGTGCGCTCTTAACATGCGCTGCCACAGTCTTACTTGATAAGTTCTTTCTCCAACTCTCCTGCTTACTCCTCCTGAATCTCTGCTTTCTTGCACTCTTTTCACTTGTGCTCTCTTCTAGTTCTTCCTCACTCTCGTTTGCTCCTCTTTATGATTTTCTAACTACTGCTCATGCCCCTTTTCTTCCATGGCCTTTCTAGCGCTTGGTCTCTCAAGCACCTCCTTTTTCTCCCTTGGTCAGTCTCTTGCTTGCTAAGTGTTTTCTCCTGCTTGTTCTTTCTCACTTGTTGCTTTCTTTTCCTCTCTGTAAGAATAATGCTTTTGAGGGGAAAAAATACCCATGTTTTAAAGACCTCTTAAGAATCCCGAAGTTTTTAATTTGTCTTCCCCTCCCCCCACAACATTACCTCAAAACAATGCAATATCAGTCTCATGCACTTCGGAAATTTTTACTTGAATTCTATATTGCCTTAAGATAGATATGTGCACACAAAATATGTATTTTTCCTGTTTAGACAAACTGAAAGATGAAGTTTCTAAAGTTAATGTTCTAATAAAAGGTATTTTTCAGCTGTCTTTAAAAGATGTGAGCATAGCTTATTGATACCAGAAGCTAAATTGCAGAGTAAAGGTGCTTAGTTTTCTTGTTTCTGCTATACAAAGAGGCATAAAAAAATATTTCTCTTGATAGTCTGGTTTTAACATAACCACCAGCCAGACCGGTTATGTTAAAAACAATCAAACAGACAACTCTTTTGGAAATTCTGTGCTTGCTTGTCCTCTTTAATAACTGACCGGAGCTTCTGGGATTATGCTGTTGTTTCACTTCCATGTATTCAAATACCTAATATTTTTGTTCTTTACATTTTGTTTATAACTATTTACCAGTTAGTTGGGAAAGCAGACAGGAGTGCTCATTCCTTAACATCTGAATCCATCTGTTTTAGTATCCATCCATATTTTAATATTCCAAAGTGACTTCACATAAAAATGTCTAATATTGGACAACACAGCTGTTCTGTATAGCAGCAAGAAAGCAGTTTCCACCCATCTCCTTTGCTTCTCGAAGCCTTTGGGTGGACTGAGGGCAGGAGCACCTTAAGTAGTACCTTCCAAGGCATGCTTTATCTGTGCAAAATGTGATGTATAGGATCTTACATTTTGCGTTTTTATATGAGGGCATACTTAAACATATCACTTTCTGAGCTTGCATATTCTTGTTTCCTTAGGCCAGCTGGTCTAGGTCAGGTTATGAAGAAGCCTGCTATCAGGATGTATGTGCTAGTAGGGCAAACACTATTCTGAATTACAATAGTTGTCTTTGGAAATGTTCAGTTGGTTCCTTCTTGGTTTGCTAAGTATTACTCATAAACGCTGTACCTCTTCAGTGACTTGTCAGATCTATTTATTTATTTAATTAGTTAGTTAAATCTCATCCATCTCTTCTCCCTTACGTCTTGATGCAGTCTACTCTTCAGTAAACTTCATTCATCCTGCTTGTTTTATGTGGGGTTTTTTTTCCACGGCTAAACACTTTTAGCTTTTGATAAACCATATGGCACTGCTCAGTTTCTTGTAGGAGTAGTTGAGATTCCTGAGTCAAATAATGGTTTAACTACTTTGATGTTTTGTGCCTGTGTTCTTCTCCCCCCTCCTGTCTTCAGCAATTCATTGCACTTTTCATAAAGACTTTTTTTCTCTGTTTCCCTAACTTGCTTTGAGCTGACTATTCTGCATTTCAGAGATTCCTACTTTGGCTGTCTTTGTTGCCTTTCAGGATGTCATCCATCTCCTTGACCCCTTCAGGAATTGAAGGAAGACTGCCCAGTGTTTTCTGGCAGTGTCTGTGGCAGATAAAATCTGTACAGGTTAGATGTCTCTTGCTCTTTCCTAAACATAGAGGCACCATGAAGAATATCTCCATGCTTTCTAGTAATTCCTGTAAACGCAGTATGAAGCTAACCTGAAATATTTTTGAATAAAAGTCTCTCTGAGCAAAAAAGGGAGAGTAGGCCTCCGCTACTACATCCATGTGGGGATCCATCTTCCCTCAGATTCAATGTAGCACCAGTGAACTCCATAGAAGTCTCTTTTTCTTAAGCTCTGAAGCTATAACATTTCCTTTATGTTTAGTTCAATTACAGTCTCAAATTAGCAGTGTGGAGTTCTGGCTTATTTCCAAAGGTGGTGCTTTATTGTTTGAGGGAGGGAGAAAGGCGTTAGGAAGAGGGAAGTTCCAGTTTTGAAATGATTAAAGGTGGCTTTGCTGCTTCTTTCTTAGGTTGGAAAGAAAGATGTCAGTGTAGTAAATATATGGTGTTATGAATTGGGACAGAGTTCTCTGTTGTGACCATCTTGATGGCTACATTGTCATGTTCAGTGTTTCCTTTTTGTCTTGCACTGGAAAATAGTCATATGAAGGCCTATAGAGATGAGTCTTTTAGGCTACAATTGATCCATTTGGTGCACGTGGTATAAGCTCTTGAGTCTCGCGTTTATTATCCCTTTTGCTGTGCCCCTGTGATTTCATGTGTAGCTCTGCTGTTTCAGGTGTGTCTAGAAAAATTGTATTCTTCCTAAGGATATCTCTGCTGTGGCATCATCCACAGAGTGTGTCAGATCACACTCATGGTCTTGTTGAGCTCTTGCACAAAATGGGAAAAAGAGCAGGTCTATATCAAAAGTTGTCTTTTTGCTGCAATCTTTCTTAAAAAGCACAGCACGTCATTACATGAAATACACCAGTTCAGTAACATTAGTAGAAAATGAAAGAAAAAATTCTGCTGGAAAAGTGTCTT
Organism: Caloenas nicobarica; assembly: GCF_036013445.1. NCBI lineage: Eukaryota > Metazoa > Chordata > Aves > Columbiformes > Columbidae > Caloenas > Caloenas nicobarica. The sequence goes on along the minus strand of NC_088245.1, from coordinate 122,312,836 downwards.
TGTTTTGGAGTCTTTGCATCTGGTGAGCTGTTCTTGGTAGTCTGTAAGAACATAGGTGGGACACTGAAGATTTTATTGCCTTTTGATTTCCTGGGTACCTCAGACCTGGATACCTCAGGTGATCTTGAGTACTGTTTAGGGGTCTGTAAGGTCAGGATTTAAAAGCCCCCCCTCCCCCCTTTTTTTTTAATTTCTCCTCTTTTCCTTCCTTCAACCTGTCTTATTAAAATAATTTTAGGAACGTTTATCAGCAAAAAAGTGCTAAAGAAAACCAAACTCCTCTGGTCAGGACTCCAGCAACTTCTCATGCTGGCAGAGATACTATTAAATAATCAGAAAGTTGTATAATCCTAGCATGTCCTAGAATTACTTAAATGGATATTTTTTGTCAAAGTTTTACTGCAATGTCTGCATCTTGAACAAATGACAAATAACTTGGAGAACATTAGATTAATCAAGTTTTTGGATGCTAGAATTGGTAAAATTCAAATAAATTGTCCCAAAGGTTCAACTTTTTATTTTTGGCTGCATAAAAGTCTAGTTACACAAAATTAATCGGAAAGGCCTCTGTTAGAGAGAATTTTCCTGGGTTTTTATCCTGATTAGAGATGTCTTTTAGACTTTTGTCTTATGACTGCCTTCAGAGAATGTTCAAATGTGAATTCCATACATCTTCATAGTGCCTGAACTGAAAAAGGGATTCAGAACAAAATTACTCGAAGTTGACAGACTAAGCTTGAGCTTAGTCTTGAGCTTGTAAAAAGTTCTAGGCTTGAGCCTAGTCTCATTCAGGACCATAATATAGCAGTTATTTGAAAAAAAAAAAAAAAAAAAAGTAGTATCCTGTCTTCTTTAAAACCTTTAGTACATCAATAAAAATGACATCTATTCAAATAATTTGTCATCATGTATGTGTATGAGAAAGCCAGTAAACAAACCTGAAAAAAGTTGGTTTTCTTTTGGGTCAATTAGTGCTAGGGCAGTGAGGATTGGGAAAGGGAGGAATACTGGTAGAAGAGCCCCCCCCCCCCCTTTTTTTTTTTTTGTGTGTGTGTGTGTGTGTAGCAGCAAATTATTAGATTATCTTAGCAATTGTGCTACTTCATCCTTAGCCTTAACCTTCTTTTTCTGTTATCCGAGTGAAAGCAAAGTCTCACATTTTTGTGGGCTGAAGTGTGTGTGTGGGAGTGTGTGTGTAGGCAGGTATGTATGTGGTCAGTTTACTGAGGATAAGCTGACAAAAGGTAACTACTTCTGAGTGTGATTGTGAATTCGAACTCTTAGCTATCAAATTCAGATCGAGTTACCTTATGGCAGAGTATCTGCAACCTCTTGTTAGATTTATAAAACCTTTTCCCCACCAGAAGGTCTTTGCCTTCTGTAGTGGTAAGCAGGAAATAATACAGTTTGAATGGTAATTTGCAATCCATTTCACTTGATGAAATAGTGTCATGGTTTCTTGGTCTTTGAAGGCTTTTAAATGATTAGGTATTTTTTGTGGGGTCTTCCATACATTGATGAAGGCTTGATGAGGAATTACTGGGTGAAATTCTAAGAGAGTTGGATAGGAGGTCATGTTTGATTATGATATGTTCTGGGCTTAACGGTGTGGGGTTTTTGTCCAGTTTGGTGTGTGTGGTATTGGTTATTTTTTTCCACACTTACAGCAGAAAAGGCAATGATTCTGTCTGGCAGAACAGGTGTTCTAGAATCTGCAGTGAGCTATCTGTAACCATAGTTTGTAGAGGCATAGAGCTACCATGAATGTTTGAAACCTCTATTTATTGTGATAATACATGTACCCCAGTAAAGCTTTTGCTGGTTGATATGTACTGTCTACTGACTCTTCTTCCTGTGTTTACATGCGTTCACATGAATGTATGACTTGAATCGGGTGTTTGAATTCTTCTTAGTGAATTGTAATACCATTTAAAACTTAGAAAAATTTTGCAGCATGCTACCTCTACAGTAGTATCTTGGTATATATTGAGATATATCAAGATTTGCTTCAACATCAGGCTTCAAGGCAGGGATGGAGGCTAAGATAATAAAACAAGACCTCAGAGTTATAAATCTGAAAAGAAGGTATTTTGACTTCATCACTAGACTATTATGAAAATTTACTGAATTTTGTTAATTTATCTCTCTCAGAAAACGAGAGTTTTCTAGGTCAGTGGTTCTTTAACCAGGGAATAAGGCCATGGTAAATGAACTACAGATGGAACTAAAAACCATGTTGAATTATGTTAAGTTGAAAAATATTATGTTAGGATGATTCATATTTTGGTAAATTTTTTTTTTGAGTGACGGTGATCTATATTCTGAGAAATGTTAGTGCTGTAGTTTTGGAGTGAATGATGTGAGGAAAATGTGGAGTCATTATTTATTTATGTATTTATTTACTACATTGAAGGAACAAAGAAGGGGAACACTCATTTGTGCATTTTTTTGTTGATCTACTTTGGAGATTTTGGAGGCAGCAGCCTAAAACTGGATCACAAGAAACTGTCCGCTTTCTCCCTTGGTTAAGCATACTTGCAGGTTCTCTTCATTGGCATTTTTGCTTTTCCACGTTGGGCTAGCTTAGGAAGATAAGCACAAGAACCTAATGATGTAAGTAAGGGTAGAAACTTTACTGCTTATTTAGATGCATGAACTGTTTCATCATGAAGTGGAAGAGTGCCTGGAAGATGAGCCTCATCTGTGACTTGCTCTTTTCTTGTAAGTAGTGGCCATGAGTTTGGTCAGATTGTGAAGGCATATGCTTGGTGGGAAGTTATGTTACATGGCATAAACTAAGCTGGCATCTTTTTTGGCACAAAAAGGCCTGTTAGTCTTTTTGTTCTAGCTTTAAGTTTTTCTTACCATTTGCTGAGCCAGTTCAGTTTACTAAGGTGGCAGGAAATGAACCTGACAAAATGTGAACAGTTTTTCATTGGGTCGTTGAGTTGATTTGTTTTACTGTATATTCAGTGTGACCGCTGAAGCTTTCCAAGAAAGGAGGCATAGCTGTACACCTGAGAGTTGGGAAAGACAGAGGGACTGCTGCCCTTCCTGGTGGTTCAGGATGTTCCTCAGGTGGAGAGAATCTGAGCTCACGTTGTTCACTTACAATGAGAATACCTAGATCCCCTGTTTTTTCAGATGTTCTTGGTGACTGTCCTTGTAACCTGTACTATTGTACAGAAAAGAACCAAGGAATTGTGGGACAGATGGAGAAAAAAGGAAATGTGACCCTCCAATGCAGTGATTAGTGTGCTTGCCTTAAGGAAAGAGGAAGAAGAAACTTTCTGGGATTTAGTTAATGTTTACGCATTTTACAGGAAATGGCTTGTGAATAATGTTTTATTTTCTCAGTGGAAAGATATTATGTGAATTATGGAAATGTAGCACAACCACCAAGTTAGGAATGATATGCAAATGAAGTGGTGAGAGTGTGGGTGAGTGGAGATGGAACATGGAATGCTTTGTATCAGTGGGATTATATTCTACTTGCTCTTCAGCTATTTGTTAAGGGTCTTTAACACTATTTTTTTAATAGTCAAATTAAGTTAATTTTCAGAAGGACTTAATCTGATAAATTGTGTGTCTTTGCATTTGTTAATTCATATGTTGAAATACAAATACTCCATGATATTTTTTGAAATGAATTTGGGTGTATGTAGTAAGTGGTATTCATAAGAAATATATGGTATTTGTGCTTATGCTAGAGGTGTCCTGAATTTTGAAAACAGTGCATTTCCTTAGATTCCTTAAATTGTGATCTCCTAAGATAACAAAAATTATGTTCCCTATATGACTGCTGGAGTAATCCAAAATGTAATTATTTTTGCTTTAGAATTCAGATTTTTCTTCTACTCTTACATTGGTGAACCTGAGCCTGAATTAGGACTTAAAGCATATTGTGGAAGTCTATGTATTTCCTTAGGCTGGGACATTGAGCCAAATAGTAAGGATGCTGGATTTTACTGTGGTGAAAAGTCTTTTTTTTTTAATTCATTTTGCTTTCCAACATCAGAGAAGTTTGTAGTTGGCATGCCTGATTAAATTCATTTCTTCAAATTTATTTATGTAGACTATTATGACAGACACAGGCTATATATAGAAAAGACTGTAAGCATTTTGCCTGTGTTCTTGAAGCAGAGGTGGGATCTGTTACTATTGATATCAAACCAGATGTTAGCTGTGGTCTTCAAGGTGCTCTGTAGCAGTTTGTTGAGAACTGTTGGAAATATTTTAGCTAGGTTCCTCTTCTCTTGTACTGTATTCTTAGCCTATACAGCAAACTTTATTAGAGATAGCTAAAATCTGTGAGCTCTCTAGTTTTGTCTTCCTATGGACAAATGTGGTGTGTTTACATAGTGAGCTTTTTAGGTGAGGATCAGCATTTTATTGTGTCATGCAATGCCTAATGCAATGAGGTTCTCCTTTCATGCGCAGAATGCCCCATTTATTACCTCAGCACAGTCCTAGAGCGTGGCTGGCTCACTTCCAGTATCAGTGTTGGAACTCCTGGCCCTGACCTAGGAACTGGCAGTTTCAAAGGTCCAGAACATCAAAGACTGCACAAAAATGAAAATAAAGTTCTTTGAGATCAGGTTGTATTATGCAGAATAGAAATGAAATAGCTGCATGCACGTGCTTAAAAAGAACGGTGAGGTTCTTATTTACTGTGTAGATTTTTAAGCTGGAAGTCAGACTTGGGCTCTGGAGCTGTGTAGAGTCAGCAGAAAACTGATCAAAAAGGTGAGTATTTTACATCATGCTAAATTGCAGAACTGACTCGGCAAGATTGGGGCAGGTGCCAGACATGGTGCAAGAGATGGGCCTGCACTGAGTGGTTGAGGGCAAGGAGGTGTGTGGGTAAGAACACAGCGGCCAAATCTAAATCAGCTTTGGATTTTGGGGAACTGCAGCCTCATAATTCTTATTTTAATTAAATAACTCAGTTTATTCACCATCAGTTTTGGATGCATGTGGTTGTCCTGGAGCTTGAACTAGACAATTGTCAATTTTCAGAGCTATTAAACTTCATATGAACTGATATTTGAAAGCGTGTTGAACAAGATTTTTAAACATGGTGTTTCTCTCCTGGCAACGTCTGGTGAAAGCTGTAGCATGGTTTTTGCCTTCCAAGTTAAAAAGAGCTAGAAGAGCAGTTGTGCTATATGTAGTTTTGGAAACAAGGGGTTCCTCCTCTTTAAATGACTTTTACCTGCTCTCTCCCATCTGTGAGCTTAGGATCCCAGTTACTTTGACAGTATCCCAAAATCCTGGAAGTAATCCTAAAAGTCTCTTCAAGCACGTTTTAGCATTGATCGATCTAATTAAAAGGCAAATCTGAGTTCTGTAAACAAACTTAAATTGTGGTTGTGTCCCCTTTTACTGCACTTGCATGATTATTCCACACTCCATTTTAGTATTATGCTTGGGATACATAGAAAAAGAGAAATAATGCCTGGGGACTTCGAGTTATGCAAATAGAGGGGAAGGATATCCATCCACTTTGAAGTGTGTGTTTAGAGTTACTTTTAGGAATAGCCGTTTGTGAGCCAACACTGCCTTGTTTGCTGTTGTCAACCTGCTAAATCAGTTTTTTCCCCTTACCTTTTTGGAGAGGCAGTGTGTACCCTATTTCTGAAGTGTACTGCATTTGACTAATATAAATGCAAAGCTTGTGAACTCGGCCTGCATAAAAATCATGACCTGATCATAAGACAGACTGTGTCTACTCTATTTCCCTGAGAGGAAAAAGCTTAGGGCTGAGGCCATCTTCCATGGCAGGTTTCTTAAACGATTATGCTCTAGATATAGTAATTTTTTTTTTTTTTTTTCCTAGTGACTGTTGAGTTAACCATCAGAATGACATGGTGGCTGAAGTCTTGTTGGAAAAATTTACGATTTGGCTAGCTCATTGATTTTTTTTTTTTTTTTTTTTTTTTTAAGAGAAGTTTTACATTGAGTTCTGCAGGATTTCTAGGATGATAAGCTGGAGAGGAACTTTTTACAAGGGCATGTATTGATAAGTCAAGGGGTAATGGCTTTAAACTGGAATAGTGTAGATTTAGTTTACATGTAAGGAAGGAATTCTTCACCATGGGAGTGGTGAGGCACTGGAACAGGCTGCCCAGAGAAGCTGTGGATGCCCCATCCCTGGAAGTGTTCAAGGCCAGGCTGGGTGGGACTTGGAGCAACCTGGTCTAGTGGAAGGTGTCCCTGCCCATGGCAGGGCGGGTAGAACTAGATGGTCTTTAAGGTTCATTCCAACCCAAACCATTCTGTGATTCTGTGATTTGTAACTGAATAAATTTCTTCCTTTTTCTGCTCCTTTTAGATGCAGCGGCTCAGAAACATCTCTGAACAAGTGTCCCCAGAAAAACCCATCTAAGTGGGTGAAGTCTGATAGATGCATTAAGGAAAATTCTGATGTTTAAGAACTAAATATTTTCATAGTAGAAGTAGACAAGTTTCAAGTTTTTAGCCTAAACTGAAGCTTGGGCAGTTAAATCTGATATTTCACATTGAAGTGGAAAGGATATCAGCAGTACTTCTCCATTATCACTTTTCATATCGGGAGTATACCTGCTTTGGCAGAAGGTGTAGGGATTTGTGTGGTGAAGTCCAGTTTAGAGACCCAGGCATATGCTTAATGAATGGCCAGAGAGTACCTGGCTATGTGAATGCCTATCCAGTCTAAATCTCCTGAATAATGAAAGGCAAAGGTAGCTTGTGGCATTTGCATTTGTCAATGGGAGCTGTCATATGGGAGTCAATTAAACAAGTTAGTCCATGGTGTGTTTGAAAAGCTTAAAAAGTATTTAAAAAGGCACACAAACCAATGTATGACTGAAACAAGCCACTACTCTAAGTATTATAAATAAGCACCATCTATTTACAGAGCTAGCGGGCAGTTTACAGTTGTGTGTGTTTTGTTGTGTTATTTGGTTGTTTTGGTTTTGGTGTGCGTTTTTTTTGTTGTATTTGTTAGGGTTTTTTGTTTGTTTTTGGTTTTGTGGGGTTTTTTGGTGTGTGTGTGGTGTGGGCTTCTTTGTTTGGTGGGTTTTTTTGTGTTTTTTTTTTAAATTTTATTTGGAAGGCTATAGGTGTGCATATGTCTATGTATTAAAATATTTTGGAAGTCTTCAAGATTAAAGGTACTACTGTATCAGGGCAACAAACATCTAGGATGTTATAAATGTACTTGAAATATGTAACTTAAGACGGTCTTTGAAAGTAAGGTTGGAACTATCTGCTGCTAAAGTCGGAATGGAGAAGTGGTCTTATTTCATTTAGACATATGATAGCAGCTCTGCGGTCCCAGGAATCTGAATGAGTATTTTTGTAACAAGGTTTGTTGTGGTCTGAGTAAGATTTTACATTCTCTCTGTTTTTGATCAATGTTACAGTAATGTTTACTGAAACATGATGATAACCTGTGAGTTTATTAATTTCTGGTTCCTGTTACATGTATATTGCAGCATGATATGGAATTTGTCATGTTTCAGGGCAGAATTAAAAGGGGAAAAGAAAAAGCACACATGTAAACCAAGGGAACAGTAATGTCAAAACCCCGTAACATCTGCATTTGATAAGGATGGGTCACTTAGAAAGCCAGAGTCTCTTGGATGTGTTATGATATTTTGTTTGAAACCCTGGTAGCTGAAAAAATACCATTCAGATGCCCATTTTATTTTCTTCCATTTCTTGGAATTTTTTTTTCTTTCTGTGTTTTAGTAGCTGTTTTAGGAAAATTTTGGACAGAAACTGTTGTCTTTGCCTGTTAAAAACCAAGATTTTATGTTTTCATCAGTATAAAGACATTGCAGTTAAGTCTGTATTTGCAGGGAAGAAACAACTGCCCTTACCTCCCATATGTAGGTAGTGTGCATGTGTGTATGTATGTACATATGTATAATGTGGGTCTGAGCTCTTGCAGTTTTTGAGAGGTAAAAACATTTCAGTGTACGTTGCTTGTCTGGAGAGTGCTACAAGTGCTCTCCCAGCTCTAGTCTATGATTAAAAAGTTGAAGTAGCCGCATCTGAGTACTGTCTCTTGCCAAGTCTGTTTTGTAAATAAAGAGTACAACAAAGAATGGAAGTAGTAGTTAATGACCACTAAATTGGAAGAACAGTAAGCTGTAGTAATATCAAGATTGTAGTGAAGACCTGTAAATTAAGCAGTTAGACCACTTTTCTTGGAAATTTTAGGTGTTCCTTTAATTCTTTGCTTGCTTTATGGCTAAAAAAAAGAGAAGTAGGAAGGTTATACTCTCTTGAGACTTTTTAGGTCTAAAGTTCTAAACTGATGAATGCAGATACATAATGGCATATGTTTTGCTTTGCATTTTAAAAGTTTTTTGCAACCACAAGGAACAGAAACAGTTTCTGTAAATGAAATTATTCTTTTTGAGGACATCTTTAGAAAAATCTCAGCTCTGAAAAGCATTTTGCAACTATGAGAGCAAATTACTGTGGATTAACAAGTTTACAGCGCTCATGGATATTTTACTTTGAAATATGCCTCTATTTGCATGCTACCGTTTAGTTCATGTTTAACATATTAACTAAAATGGTTCTATTTATTTTAAAAATAAATAGTTGCCTATCAGGTATCACCTTTGAAGGAAGTCATAGGTAGGATGCGTGTGTTAACCTGAAAAAAATAGATTGTTACATACATCTGTTTTCGTAAGATGACATAGAAATAATTTTAAAATATCTGGATTTTGTAAATATCCTTCCCTTTCCTGGAATTCTGTTGTCTTCGTGCTTATGTGAATTTGAGGTGGAATTCTTTTCAAAGATCATGTAAATGGGACTCCTTTTTGGATGAGGGAGGGGAATGTAAATCTAATACAGTGATGTGACTTTGCTAAAACGTAACCGCATTTGTTTTGCTTGACACTATTAAGTGGATAGAAAAAATAACCACCCCTCCCTCTAATCTGTGGTTCCTTATATGGTCAGTATACTGAAAAATAATTGAAATTTGTGCTTCTGAAATTAATATTTTTAGTCAGTGAGTAATAAAAGAAGCATATGCAAATTATCTAAAAAATCTCAAGTATTTGAACTTTTAGCATAAGTGTGGGGCTTTTTTCTGTTTTTTTCCCCTCCTCTCCTAAATGGTGTCAGTTTAATTCTTCCTAAAACCGCAGGAAATTCACATGAACAAATAAAGATTTAAAAAACAAATCCTGACTTCTCTGCATGTATGGGTCAAGTATAAGTTTTACACACTGTTCAGTTCCTTCATATACAAGGAAAGCAGTTACCTTTTTAAGAAGTTACGCGTTTCTTTTCATAAAAAGGATAGGTTTGAAAATTTTTATGTTATAAATCAGATATTTCAGAGATTTAGATTGCACTGTGAAGTCTTACTGAGTTAATGCTGGTGTGACACCATTGTAGGTCTTTTTGTGATAAAATTAGATGCACTTCGATGTTTAGTATTTTCACACCAATACTGGCCAAAGAAACTCCTTTTTATCTCAGCTGTTTGCTCCTGCTGCTGTAGGGGACCAGATTAAAAATACAGGATTAAAAATAGTCTTTTTTTTCTTTCCTGCTCTCCGTTTTTCCACCTGGGTCAGTTCTCCAGTGCAGTTTGCTGAGTGACACTGGAAGAGTAGCACTGTCTCAGCCAAGCAGGTTACGGCAGAAAGGTTACAGGCTGCTTAAGTGGTACTGCTGCTGGAAAGAAACTCTTTCCCTACCACAACTGTAGTTCTGCCTTTGCCAGATTTGAATTTGAGTGAGAAGCTTTGATTTCAGTAAAGCTGCTTGTAGATACTTTCACACTTAAAGGATGGGTTCTTGCATCACATGATGTACATTTAGCGTAAGAGTGAAACTAGTCATTCACAATATATTCTTTTTAGAGGAACTAGTGCTTTTTGGAACACTAAAAATAATTTTACAGTCTACAAGAAAAATTATGATAGAGTGTGTTTTGTTTTAGATGCAGTTGTTTCATAAGCATCTCAAAAATATTGATCTAGAAACTAGCATAATCTTCTAGTTCAGCGGTGTGAATTTAAAACTCATTGGGAGTACAAAGTATAATACAAGCTCTTGGGATGGATGATGTATTGGTGAAGTCTAGTATAAACTCAGTTTTTATAGTTGTTGTCTTTTCACCCTAACTTGAAGTCCAGTGACGTATGAAAATGTCCTCTTCCCAAAATTTCGACGTTGCTTTCTTAAGCATGGAGTAAACTGACATATGAAGGTGACTATGCTCATAGTTCTGTTGAATACACAAACTAAACTGAAGAGAGGTATATTATTTTTTTAAATCAAATTATGAATTTTAAAGCCTAATCATAGTTTTAATGTACTTGCTGACTATTTCAGTGACATTTTTAGCTAATAGTTTTTCCGTACTACCAAAGTGCTTAAACCTGGAGACAGGGATCGGTGACTTCTTTGGGAACATGTTAAATGTGACACTGATCATTAATTACTTGTTTTTTTGTTTAGTACTCAGTATATTGATGATCAGGTATAGAAACATACAGGTCTGTAAAAGTGGACAGATATATTGGGTTTTCATGCTGAAGCCATATCTGCTTTTAATTTTATGTGTGTGATTTCGTGGGTGAAGCTGAGATGTACTGAGTTCTGCTTTGTACATTGGATATATGAAGTAGTCTGATTTTTTTTTTTTTGACTTTTCATTGTGAATTATTTCTTATATATAATATCACATCTGTTGGTCTCAAGTAGAACAGAAGCAGTAAATAACGTGTGTGTCTGTGTTTGCTTTGCAGATATATGTTAATTTATACATCTAAATACATGGATTTTACCTAGTAAAAGACAGCGTATGTACTAGGTGCTGTAAAAACAATGATTTTTGGAATTCCTCAATTGTATCTCTTTGGGAACTAGTCCTACAAGTTGACAGTTGCTAGCACCCTGAGGGATTGATTGATTTATTTATTTAAAATTCCAGTAGTATTGGGTGTACTTCACATTTTATTGTGCAGTATTTAAAATTACACATCAAATCTGGTGTATTTGGTGAATCTTTTGCCCTGTATGTCTTATGTCAAGCAACACTATTGGTTGTCTGTGTGTAGTTTCAAGAGTAGGCTGTTGAGATGCAGAATAACAACAGTTTAAGAAATTGCTATTGCATAGATTTATATAGGTCTTGATCTGTTATATTCCAGTATGTTATGTCAATTTTATGGTGTATGCTTGAGGATAATTTTCCTAGTAAATAAATAAATATTTTTGCTTCTAAGCAAGTATTTATATTTTATGTTGCTAGCAACAGGCCTGCCTGCATCTACCGAAGGTCAGTGACCTGAATTATGTTCATCTCCGACAACAGTTTGTGTAGTCATGAGATACGCAGAGATTTCTCTGGTGCTTTATGAGTATTACTTGAGAAATGACAAAATAACCTTTTTACAGAGGAAACCTTCCAGAACTTTGTTGGTTTTAGTTTGCAATTTTTTTCAATTTTTTTACTAAAGGCGCCGTATTGAATCTTATAATACAGTGATGCTGAATAAGGAAAATCTATATACAAAGCATTTCAGTTAGTAAAATGCAAAAAGCAAAACCTTCCCTGTCAGACTTTTCTTATGATTCAAGCTCTCAGGCATGCTGTTGTTGATATTCTTAAAACTCTTATTTAAATTTGTCATGGAAATAATTCTTCATATATACTTAAATTAAGGCAAAATTATAGTGAAAATGTAGCGTTTCTTTAAAGGTGTTCATGATAGTTGCCTTTAACACGTCGCAAACTTGCTTTGGGTAGAATTAGAATCTTTTAACTCTATATGCTTTAAATTAACATCTATTAAATAAACTAAATATGCAGCATATGACTTACATTCTTAAGTTTATGGAATTTAAAAATAATTAGTCTTACTGCTCTGCTGCATCTGGATATAGCTGAGCTGACTTCCTACTGTGCTCATATGTAACAAAATTGTCCCCATTTGCAAAAACTTGTGGTCTGATTGATATCCAGGCAAACACAAAATAAAGAAATGGAGAATGATGATGAAACTTCTTCAGAGAGATGTTAGTAGTGGTTTCGTCACTTCAACTTTTAGGTTTTTAGAAGTATGATTGCTCTGAAACCAACTTTGATTTACGGTGAAACTATTGACATAAGTTGGGTATTGAGTGTTTTGAAGGAAGTAGAGGATGCTCTTAAGGGATACAGTGGAATAAAACATTAGTGTTCAAAGAGGCTAACAGGCAAACTAGGCTTATGGTGTAAAGAAAAGTCAGAGACACGTGAAACCTTTATGTTTTTCAGAGTCACCATCTTTATAATATGGTAGAATATAACCCAGAATAAAATGTGCTCAGCATCTTTGGCCTATTTAACTAAACATTCTGTTGTAAAGCTGAACTCTACACTTGAAATTGTTAATGAATGTGGAGTGGCTTTGGATAGGTAATCCCATTATCTATATTTTGAGGAGATCAGAGGAGCATTGTGTGGGTAGGAGAGATGAAGAGTAGAAAGCAACAGTAATTAAAATAGGAAATAAAAGGATAAAGTAAAGTTTTAGCATGGGAGCTTTGTACACAGTCGATCACAGTTGATCTCTATAGAACTGCTCGCTTTGTTTAAATGAAAGACTTCAGCTTTTTTTTTTTCTATACCACTTTCAATAATTTGCTTTTCAACACCTTTCTTGTTGTCTCTTCTTCCCTCTGTTTCCAGTTCACTTCTGTTGTATATCAGTAAGTAGACCAAACTGGGTTCTTGAAGCCCACTAAATGAGCTACTGAGGGGATTCTTCAAAAGTAATGATCTTACAGACCGTGTGATGAGTGGAATTTGTTCTTGCTTCCTCTTGTCATTAATTTATTCTCTAAATCAGGAAGCCCTTGTACAGGGTGTGTAAAAGGCCTTTTCGTTTTAAGAATTTACTAATGCAGGGGCACCACAGAAGACACTCAGTTATTGAGTTTAATGTGTTGCTCCCACAGCTGTTGTATGTGATTTGGTTATATCTATTTTTTAAAAAAAGTTTAAATGTTACCCTTTTATGTTGTGTGTCTGTGATACTGTTAGCATCATAGTAACTCATTGTTTTTTTTCTTCTCTGTTAATGTTTTAAAATTACTTTTTGTGTTGTGGATCCCTTCTTAGAATGCAGTGCTACAAAAGACGCCTGCCTCGCCACTCCAGGTCTTCATTGCATGCTAGCTGTCCAGTTCTTCAGAATGTGATAATTGGTGGAGAATTGTAAGGAGACTGAAGAAATGCTTTGGCTTGTGATGGATATTTTTTGCTGGTTAGCTATGAAGTGGAGGGATGTATTGATTCCCAGTTAATAAACTGTTAATGACTTTATAGGTACATCATCAACTCTTCCTTATTGCCAGTAGCTCTAACGTCATCTAAATTCTAAACCAATTCAAGTCTGTGGGTGTTACCTTCCTAGTTTGTTTTCTCATTTCTTATACTTTTGTAACTTTGCAAGTTAAATAGTTTTTCAGAGTTAGTATTATAAGTGATCTCAAAATATTCTAGATTAATTTCCAATCATCAAAAGGCATAACTTCCCATACGTATGAAGTTGCTTTACTGCTTTTACAAAATCAGCAGTGTGATTTCAAGTTCTGTAGCTCTAACTTGGTAGGCTCTTTATTGGATACTATGTTCTTATCAACGGGTTTCATCCTCTTACAGTTTGGAAGAGTGGTGGCAGTCTGTTGCCCATGACAGTTCTGTATGTTGCTGGCATTGCAGTCAGTTTGATACGACAGTAGGCTGCTGTAAAGTGCTAGAGATGTGCTAATGTGCTGCTTTTGGAGCTTACCATTCCCATTATAGAACTGGCAGAAGACAATGTATGAATGCTCTACAATCTATTTCAGCTGAAAATCAGCTAGCTGTGCTCAAACTATGTTTGCTGATAGTTTGAACTAAGCTGGCTTAGTATTTGAACTGGCCTTGTACTGATGCAAATGGAAAGTGATCCTTGCTGTATTTGAGCTACAAGGTGGTAAAGACAAAAGCGTAATGCCTTCAGTATTTGCAGCTCCTACTGGAAAAGTCTTTCTATAATCTTGGTGTCCACAGATACTGTAATTTAAAAAAATAATTTAAAAAGAAAGTCTCAGCCAGAGAGGGCTTCCAAAAATGGGACTATAGCTCTGTAGTCTTAAGACACCCATGTAGGCTGGAGATATCTTGTACTTCAGGACTTCTGTTGTTTGTTTGTTTAAATGCAGACACTATTTAGTGTAAAGAAGAGTTTGCTCTTCCTTCCTTTTTTCTTCTTGAATACAAGTCACTGCCACTGCTGAGTTTAGTGGTGCTAAGCTCAGTGCAAGACACTGTGTCTGTGTGATGTGTGTATACACTTAGCATACGTACCAGACTGAATCTTTTATCCAAATAGAAGCAATTTAGGCATGAGAGTGCGTAATTTGTAAGATCTTGTGTAGCCTTAGGCCATACTCATAGGCCTTGCCAAGTTCATGGCTACTGTGGATGTGGCAGTGACATTCTAGCTCTCTGTGGAACTTCAGTAGTGAAAAACTAAGGCTGTTGATTTCATTATGTTTTTGTTTGCCATCTCCATCTCTTGGAGGCATGATGGCAAGGATTCACCTGTTCGTAAAATAACAATAGAACTGATGCAACATATGCTCCTACATGTATCAAAAAAGTTATTCTTCCTTATCTTCCCACCACCCTCTTTTCTGTGTGTGTGTGTGTGTGTGTGTGTGTGTGTGTGTGTGTGTGCGCCACATTTCGGTGACACAAGGAAGAAGCCAGTGTGGTGGCAGAAAACCTAACTGGGCTTAGGGTACGTGTAGTGTTTGAACAGTCATTGTTGATGAAGAAATGGAGTGAACCGCAATGTTTTCTGCTCGTATTGCAGTACCTAAGTGCATTGTAGGCTAGACACGCTTTCTTGGAGTTACATATATCAGGAGGTGTTTAAATAGTGATAATCTAGACTCTACAATTTGAGCTGTGAGGCAATTTGCCGAGGCTCTCTAAAATTCTCAGTGATTTTTAAGTGTTTTTGATATTTTCATAGGTTGTAGAGTGCAAAGGATATTTTGTTGGAGAACAAGTGAAAAATACTTTGATCAGGCGTTGGTTAGTTGTTGGGTTTTATGTGGTTTGGTCTTTTTTGTTTGTATTTTTTTTTAAATGATCCCACCCTTCTTTTCAACTTTTAGAGATTTCTTCCTAGAAACTCAGGTCTTTGTATTTCTTTGTCTTGTGGAAAGCTATAATTTTATTTTTCAGAGAATATTTTAATTTTGGTGTAAGGTGAACCTAATTCAATTTCCCTTGAGATATGAGGAAAAAATGGACTTGTACGTTTATGAATTTATGTACACTTATAGTTCTGTAGTTTGTCGATTCGGTAAAATCCCACAGAAGTTCAGTCTTGTTTTGTAAATATTGTCCCAAGTTTCTGTAAAAATCCACATACCTCAGGGCTTTGCAAAGATGGGTAACTATCAATAATTTCACTTTTCCAGGTTTGAGAAGAGCTTTTTTTGGATGACCTTAATTTTCAGAACTGTTCACTGACAAGTTGAAATTTAAGTTAATCCCTGAAATTTTGACACTTAGATAATTTCTTTCTAACAATAGATGTCAGTGGAAAGTAGACTTCGGAATGTCTGTCTCTACTCTTACTGTTGGAAACCTTCCGTTTTCTGTTTGAGCTTCCTTGATTTAGCTCTGTGGTTATACCTGAGAGCGAGAGTTGAACTGAACACTGTGTGAATCTAGTAGAATGGGTGTTTACAATTTTTTAGCTATCTTATTAATTTGTATTTACATTGACTTCTTTTATTTCTTCATTTCACAGTGTTGTTTGCTGCTGGACTCCCCCTGTCCCCCACATCCCTGCAGGATGATATGAGACTTGAAAGAAGACGATGCATACAGGTGATCTTACTTTCAAGGGCTTTTAGAAAGGAAAATCTTTTATGTTCTTGATCTACTTTTTGTTTGTATTCGATTCTCTTTATCCCCAAAACTATGTTGTTCCAACCTTAGTAGAATATTTAAGAACCTGTGGAATTTTGAAATCTTTCTTTGCCCTTTGAAACTCTTTTGCAGCTGTCCAGGAAGAAAACGGTTTCTCTGAATGGAAGTACTGTTTCCAGAGTTTTATGCAAAAAAAAAAAAAAAAAGGAGGTTGCTTTTAAATGTGCTAACTAAATGTACTGGTTTTAGTCTTGTCTTGTTTGTTATCACCTCCTTTTAATGCCCCCCACTTGCCAGCAGATATGTCACCTGTTTCATGATGTACTATTTCAATGATTCATTAACTTTCTTTTAAAGAAATGTTATGGAACCATCTGAAAAAGAGCATAACAAATTAATAGCTAAGAGTTCATTATGCCTTATCACATGCTAATGTCCAGTTACTGAAAGAGTTCTCAAGAACTGAGGACAGGATCTTTGAACACCTTTGGAAGTCACTAGCCATTCTTAAAATTGATGTTTTAGGAAGTTCTTCCATCTTTTGCTAATCAAAGTACTGCAAGTGCATTTGCAGATTAAATAGCTTACTTTTAGTGATACTGTTTTGGTGGAAATATGGTTAATATTTTGACATGAAAAAACATGATCAGCAGAAGTAGAATAAAATTTAGGTTGTACAGGAGGATTGGTGTAGTTCTTTATGCCCTTATTTACGCAACGAACACTTCTGTGACTTAGATTTTGAGGCCTATTACAGTGAAGTGCACATAAGACAGACCTTTCGTTTGCTTGTTCAGCTTCAAAGCCCCTGAATCCTTGGGGCCGGAAAAAAAGCTAGATAGATTTACGTACACATGCAGATCATCTCCTGATTGACAGTTTTCAGTTGCATCAGCTGTTCATGCATAAACAGCTTTAGAGGGTATATTTACATGGAGTATGTTGGATTAAGGCCAAGATGCTGTAAGTGGATATTTCATTCTGTGAAAACTAAACATTCGTTCGTTTCAGTTGAATGTTTGTAAGTTGTATGCTGATAGCTCAAGTGCAACTGGGACCAAATAATTCTAAAATAAGGTGGGGCAAAGAAGAGAAGAAGGAAATACTCCAAATGGATATTTCATTTGTTTTAAATATAGAAATCTAGAGGAATAGCGTTTAAAGTCGCAAAATTGAACCTTTTGGTGTACAGGCAAATTTGTGGAGCTCTGTCTAGTATAGTCAGTCATTTGTTTGTTGTGGTGTAGATTGAAATGTAGCCTAACTTAAATATTGAGAAAATGTTTTGAAAGCTTTGAAAGTATTCATCCCACAACTGAAAGGAGAGATAATATTATGAAATAGTACCTTATGTATCTTAAGACTGTTTTAAGAAAATTATAAACTCATTAATCTGATTTAAAACTTAAGCACTTTCAGTTTTGGTCACAATTCTGATGATGGTGAGCTTGTAGAATTACAACTTTAAAGAACAGGAAAGTATACAAAATTTTGAATTTTAAGTAGTAACTCTGCCTTCTAAAGCTCAAATTCTTTATTTAGAAGTCCCATGATAAATACAGAATGAAAACCAGTGGTATCTTGACAAAGACTTTCAGGCTTCTTGCGTATCATGTAAGTTGGAAATTAGACAAGTAAGATTTACTTGCAGTTTTCTGTTTATTAGGAGAGCCAATATTAGTATGCTGAGGTTCTGAGAATAAACATGATTTGCATGCCTGAAAATGAAAAAACGTACTGTAATTGTTTCATAATACAGTAACAGCAAGAGTCACATGATGACTCTGCTGATACCTTTCTCAAGTTCAAAGTAGCTGGTGAGAGCTCAGGCCAGAAATTGAAAGTTTTTGTGGTTATTGAGGATGGTTCTTTTGCATTTTCGACAAGACTTGGCTTCTGAGGGTGACTGATGAGAGATCCCTGATAATGTCTAAGCTACCTTTGGCTAAAGGATGAAAGCTTCCATAGGGTAAATAAATTCTTTGTCATAATGGGCATCACTTCATTTCACTGGAAAACTAAAACCCTAAAATTAACCACAGCATAACTAGGGGAAGTAATCCTCGTGAGGAAGAGGATATTTTTCATTTTTTCTGTCTTGGAATACTTGAATTTTAGATCACCACTTAAGCCAAAAACACAAAAAAGTATTAAGGTCCACTGCTTTAAAAGAAAAAAAAGTGAAAATATGAAGAAATGGTGCTGTGGAATCTCTTTTTCCAATTTGACTAACCAGGAAAACAAATTTTGCAGCATGTCTGACTTCTCTTTTTTCCCTGTTCTTAGCACCCATTATAGATAGGACACATGGAGAAGGGCACTTTAAGATACTGTTTATAGGACTGAAAGATTCTCAATAATTACTTTTTGTTGATCTTATTAACTTGTAGATTTGGTTTCGGCTTTGATTTTTCAAGTTAGCTGCAGCCTAGGAACATGTAACTAAAAATAATTAGTTGTCTGATCTTTAAGCTTTTGAAAAGCTTAAAGCTTCGTGTATTTTCTTAACCTTTGTAAGAAAAGGTCTCAAATCTCAGTTGAGAGTATAAGGGACTGTTATAGGTCCGCTAAACCAAAAGTATAAGTTCCAGAAGGATCCATTCCTTAACATCACATGCTGATTCTCTGAGAGGAGATTAACTGGTAACGGTTATTGTCGAAGTATTGTTATTGAAAGCAGAAGAGAAGGGAAAAAAAGTTTGCATGTTCTGAACTGCTTTTTGATGATGATGCAATTTATATTCAAACAGAACAGATATCTCTTCCTGATTTGGATCTCCTACAGGACCATTGAACAACATTGTTTGGGACATTTCTGCATACTAAGGGAAGCATGAAAACAGGGTAACTGTTATCAGCTATGCCTTAAATAGACATACATACTATATAAACATTATAGTATTTTAGTCCAGTTTTTATGCCTCTATAAACTGATCCAGAGGTTTGATTATGTAAAATCTTTAAAAAGAAGTGTAGAGTGGTTAGTTTATCTTTTAATTGTGTGGTAGAATTTATCATGTATCAACTTAATTTTTTTAACACATTCAGATTTTTGTGGGTAGATTTGAATGTAGAAAATAGATCAAAATAATAGTTACATCAAACTCTTCTCTTCATCATGAAAATATATTGAATGCACCAGAGATGTTGAGAAGCAAGCAAGTGGTATAAAATGTGAAAACGTTATATTCAAGTTTGATAAAACATCGGAAGTGATCACATGGCTCTTAACTTTGAAAAAAATATTGTTCCTATTCAGAAGAGGAAAAAAAAGCCATTCCAATACTAGTCAATAATACAAGGGCAATGAAATAATAAATACTTGCATGGATACTTGCTTTCCCTGCCCTCCCCCTCCAGCTGCATTGCTTATTAAAATATAAGAAGTGCAGAGTAAAGACTTCTGGGAAATTCTTGCATTGTGTTGAGTTTATAGGCTTGCAGGTGTTCAGGTGTTAGTTTTAAGGAAGAGTAGAATGCAAATTTAGAATCGGACCATGTCTCACACATCTCATATTCCTAATATTTTAGCTACTGATTTCGTTGAGCCTGTAGCTATTTTGAAGAATGTTTTTATATGTGACAGTAGTAAAAACAAACAAAACCCCAAAAATAAAAACCAAACCAAAAGCAAACCAAAAAACGCAAAAAGCAAACCAAAACAGACCAAGAAAAATAAAGTAAAACAACCCCACTGTTACTCTGCAGTCAGAAAAATCTGTGTCCGATATTGCTGCTCTGTATTTTGAAGTTCATCTGTATTACTTTATCCCAGATCTGCTGATATGCCTTTGAACTAGTTTGTTGAGCGCTACTTTAAGTTTTACCAGGGAATTTCAGGAACTTACTGGGCATCACCTTTTTATCACTCAACCTGTATCTTCTTGTGGAAATGATGACTGTACTAACTGTGGTTCCACTTAAGTAATTGTATATCGGGAACGTTTTTTGTGAGATGCATGCTGCTGTTATAAAGCCAGAACTTGGCTGTAACGGAGCAAATGTTTGGCCTGTGTGTTAATTCCATACTGAAGCATGGTATAGGCTGGTTCCAGTTTTGTTTCTGGTTGGTGACTTTCATTCCAGTTAGACTGATTCTGTCCATCAGTAACTTGTTCACATATTTGACTGTATCGTTACAGGCAGTTTTGTTGGATATTGCAGTCTTGGCTGGGCAGACAAACAGAAGTTTAACATAAACACAAAATACCCAGAAAATAATGTAAGAGACAGGGTTGCTCATTAGTATAGTGGAAGTTTTAAATATACATAGCTAATGAGCGCTTCGCATGAATAGGAATGATTTTAAGGTTAACGACTAGTTTTACATAGATAACTCTCTTTGCAGGAGCTGTTTGTGCTGTCTTTCTGGCTGTTAGTTTCTGTCAGCAGTTGTGAGAAAGCAGTCAGGAATGAGTTGAATGCAGTTGCCTACTGAAGGGCAACAGTTACCGTATTGAAAGTGGAAGTTCTGCTTTTCAGGGATGGGAGTCATTGACCTCAATGAATGATAACCTTGAAGTCAAGAGACTAGATTAATGCTCTACTTTCTGTATTTGAGTTCAGAAATGTGAAAACCTGGACAGCTAAAGTTAGATTCATGCATCCATATTTAAAAAGAAGTTGCCTATTTAAAAGAAAAGGGTTTGTTGGTTTGTTTGGTTGTTTTTTTTAACCCTCCTCCAAAATTGCTTAGAACCTGTGATATTGAAGATTGAAGTTTTTGGTCTCAGTCCTCATCTAAGAGACAAAGAATGACAAAAATCTTCTTCCAGGGTTTTGCCATGGAAGTACAGCTACTTTTTAAATTCAGGAATAGACTGAAGCATCTGAACCAGAAAATCCTCAGAGGTCTCTGTTTTCATTTAATTTGCTTCCCGTTAAGAGGGAACAACTCTCTTCCTTTTAAAAGAGACAGGTGTGAATTCCTGTAGAAAGCCCTGTTAGTAGTTGTCCAGGTTTTTTTCATCTCTTAAGATTCATTTGTGTTTTGCAGCAAAAGTAGTTGAACTATTCTTTCTTAGGCTGTTCCTAAGATCACTCAGTGGCGCTCACAGGGGCATTGAGTGGTAGCAGTCAACAGCAGCTTGTTTCTTCAAGAGGACAGGGAGAGGAAGAGCATGCAGAGCTCCAGCCATGGCAGCCAAGTCCTCCTCTCCTGTGATGGTGTCGAGATGTTGTCAGCTCAGAAGACCATTGAGACAGGAGATTCAGAGGAGCTTTGCACTTTAAAAAGCATTACATTGCTGCACAATGCTTAAATGAAAGTATCTTAAAGATACACATCTATAGTTTTAATATTTTGGAAAAGTAATTTCTAGTAATTTTGTATCCTGATATATGTGGTACTCTTTTAAAAACTTTTTTTGAGGTAACTTTTAATGACATATTAAGTGATGAGGACATTTTGTTTTAATGAACAGTAGAGCTCTAGCAGGTATATTGTGAAGCTGAAATGTATGTCTGTTGCCTATTTCTAAGAGCAAGGACTCACACTTGAGAAAAAATTGATTTTGAACTAAAAATTCAAATTCAGATTAAGAATTACATTCTTAACTATTATAAAAACTGTTATACATTTCTAGAATTATTGGTCAGTCCACTGAGAATGCCCGAGGTCTACAATGAACGTAACACTACAAATATAGAGTCTTTCTTATAGCCCTTAGAGTCATCGAATGAGCAGCTGTAATGAAAAGGGCCCTGTGGTGTCAGAGTGTTCAGTATGTGAATGAAAAGTAAAGGTTCTCTTGGGTAACGCAGTAATAGGATGGCTAGACGCATTTAGAGCTGCTAATATAGTCTCGGCCTTGTGCTATATCATGTTGACTTACTGACTCAGGTGTTTGCTAGTGTGAGCATTCCTGTCTTATGCATCATACTATATAGCAGACAGCCTTTTTTGTTCTGTTCTGTGTGCTTTTAGTAGCAAACTGTTTTCACAGAGTGATGCTGTTTGTCCGGGTTGGGAGGTTTTTGAGTGAAGTTAGGAGTGGGCATGGGCTTTGAAGTGAATCTTAGGCCTGTGCTTCTTGGGGGAAGGTCAGTGGTGTATATCTGGACGAAGCTTCTTCCCTTGAACTAGGCAACAGGCAACACTAGTTCAGGACTTTGCTTTTGCAACTTTCTAAGAATCACATCTGAAGACTTGCATTCCTGAAGTACATCCTAGGGTGCAAATCTTTCATTGCATACAGCAGTAGCTTTATTTAGATTTGTTATATGCGGATTCAGAATACCCCAAATTAATCAGTTTTGACCAGCCCTAGCAGTAAACAAGCTTAATAGTGCCTTTAAACATGCACCACTCTCATTCCTTAGCGCATCCTATGTGGAATCTATAAGCAGGGAAATAATTGTTTGTAGGAGGCATCCTATTTTATAAGTCATGCAGTCAGATGCAAATATCCTCTCCCTCTCTTCCTGAACAGTTATATTCTTTTGGGGTTAGGTTTTAAGATACAAAGAGAGAGGCCATAAGATGGCTCTCTTAACAGCCCATCCTGAGTACTTGATAGTTCTTGATAGGAATTCTATTGATTGTACTTTATCAGGTAGGTGGGGTGCAAGAACTATGCAAATATTGTTCATAAGTCTGCTGAAATTGGACATTATGACTTCTTAAAGCCTGTTATTTTTTGGTTTCTAGTCAGCTAGCTGTTTCCTATTCATTTCAATTCATCCCTTGATATATGGGTTTTAATATATTTATATTAAATGCTATCCCAGACATTGGTGACCACACATTCTGTTAGCTGCATGCCTAACTGGTATGCCAAGCCAGTATATTACCATCTTATCAAAGCAACATAGGATGTGCTAAGTCTTGATGATGGAGTTTTTTGTCTAGTCATATGTAAGGGAGTAAGTGTTCCTCTCACCAGGTTTTATGATAGTTTCCATGTCTTAGTATGCAATCAACTATCCATGCTTATTAGCTTGGATATTTCCGTAAGACAACTTAAGAACATACTTATCAGCCATTTTATGTCACTAGATGCAGTCCAGACATAATCTAAGTGGGTGTAGCAAAAACCTTCTGTACTAAGGAAAATAGTTAAGCTTGGCAAAGATCATAAAACTGAGGATGTTTTAGTTCTCAGATTTTCAGCTTGACACTCTATTCTCAAAAATATGTATTTGTTGATAAGCTGTTACGGACAATTATTAGATTAGAGAGCAAGAAACAATCGTTTGTTCTTATGAGTGGTGGCGAGACATCAAATTTGCAGTTTTGACCTTTCAGTTATCCTGGCAATAGAGTTAGTGGGTAATATGCAGCACAACATATATTGATCAACCAAAGTGATATTTTGAGGCCTTGTTTCTGAGGACCAGCACTTCATTGATACTTACATTTAAGTCCTGTTGATATTTTACTGAGTTACGTACCTAAACACCTTTGAAGATGTAGTTTTTAGTATATTAGAGATAGGGACAGCTGTTGAACATATTTACTATTCTATAAAGGTGGAACAGGTGGCAGCAGTTTTGATCCAGACATAGAAGAGATATTTGTTCTCAATATCCTCCTCTCCCATGGAAATCTATTGATGCATGTGTTTTCTTAATAAATTGATTATTAAGGGTCTCTTAAAAAACTGAGTATACAAGCATAGTATGAAGTACTACTTGTACTGGTTAGTTCTGGTTCTTCTAACTGGGTTCCTTTTTTGCATACTCCTGACTTCTGTTTCATTGTCTTACTGAATCCACTTTATGCGTGAACAGAGAATCCAACTTAAAGTTTGGTATACCACCCAACACTGTTACCTTGTCTCACAGTCTCTTTAATAACATCACAGAGAATTTTCATATTTGTGCATCTTGCCTATTTGAGGTCCGTATATTGGAGTGAACTTGCCACTTGTTTGCACTACCTCTGAAATGTAATGTAGGAGGATCGATAGATGTGCTCTGCCAGGGAATGATAAGTAGCAGGATCATATTTGCAAAGGTGGGTGAAGTTGATTTCATTCTTACCTGGTTTGTGGACACAAATGATGTTTTACCTGGGTATGCAGGCAGTTCAATAGAGAAGCAGCATTGTAATAAGTGTAATTGTAGTCCACAGTTACTCTGGGCTCTCTCACCATTTCAGAGGAACAAATAACCATTTCTGGCAATAGATGAAGATCGCTGTACAGACAGCAGTGATTATAGAAGCCCAAGAAGTGGAATGAATACAACCATATTTTGATGGTTTCTTTTTTAAATGCTGGCTTACCTGTAGTAGGACTTTCATCCATCTTCAGGCTCCTCCAAGTTCACTGAATATGCCTAGATAGCTTGAAGTGAGACTACAAGTTTTTATATATTAGTAAAAATATATATGATTTCACTTGTCATATTACTGAGTTCTGACTTGCTAGTAATGTATCTCAGAAGTAGATCAGGTCCTTCTCTGTGATTTGGACTGAGTCTATACCTGATAAGTGATATCTTCACATAGGTATGGAATATTTGCCTACGTGTATTAGATCAGCTTATTAAAAATATATATTAAAAAATCCCAAATTCAGTAAAGATATTTGTTTGCCTTCCAGTAATATGTAGGCTTTGTGCTAGCTTTGAATGAAAGGGTGAGTTTGCCCTTTGAAATATTGCATTTACTAAAGTTTATCAAAATATCTGTGAAAAGTAACAGAAACCTACCATACTTTCATTTACAACTTTGTTTTAGGTAATGTTCCATGTTTTTATATTAAGGTGATGCTTTAAGTGGAGCGTGTGTTAACTCCTTAAAGATTGTAAAAAAGTAGTAATGTATTAATTGATTCACTCGTTTCTGAATATTAAGTTATACATTTCTAAAACGTACTGTTGTAAAATTAAGTAATCATTTTACAGTGCTGAGTAATTCTTGGAGCCTTACCTGAGTAGAATGATGTATCCATAGCATATAGTTTAAGTGTATTTCTGGTGCTTAATCTCAGAAGGTGATGTACAGAAGATAGTGTTTCTTTTAAGCTAAATGTTCACATCTCTGGAGTTTTCTCCAAAACTCAGGTTTTCAAAATTAGCATGTTGAGGTGTTGAAGGAAAACTTTGATTCTAGCATTAAGGTGATTCTGATAAATAAATAACTGAAAAAAATATAAGGTAATCTCATATACTTTAATTTAGACTAGTTTGCAAAGATCTCTGCATGTATATGTTTTGTGCTTTGTGATCCTCGATATCAACCAATTGTTCCTGTCCTTTGACCTCACTGTGCAGTTGTCTGATGAGAGCACTAGCTTCTTTTAAACCGAGCACCTTGCAAAGAAACGGATTCACCAGGCCAAAATCTTCAAGCAAGCAGTGCAGATTTTAGATTATAGCTTTTAACGTCTTCCTTATTTTTTCTTTGCACCCCAGTATTTTACAAAAACCCCACTTTCACAATTGAACCTTTTCTTGTTGTGGTTGCTTCCCCCCCGCCCCAATTTTCAGTATTTGGAAGGAGATTTTCTCAAGACAGGTACAACGCAGTGTTTGTGAAGTATGCCAAAAGAGAGCTGCAGGAGCAGATGTAGTCAGAAGAGATTTAAGAATAAAATTTCACAGACAAAAAGGCCCACTTCTCTATTAGTAAACTGAATGTTCCCAGCCACTGAAGCCAATCACATGGAACAGCACACATCTGTGCTAGTTAACTGTCCTAGCCTATAAAACTGGGTGGCTGCCTGAAAGCTGCCTATTGGGAAGGATTCCTGGAACATGCTGACTGCCACACATTCCCAGGAGTTACTGGGGAAGAGTGCTAGTTGGAACGGATGCTGTGAATGCTCTAATGTTTTACGAACACAGTTGATCGCAGTCCTGTGTTTGGGAACCTTCAGCCCAGCTGAATCTGTTAGTATAGAGGTACATAGCTGCTAGTTCCATTTTTACTGAACTGTTAAGTCTGCCGTTGTCTACTAGTCCTTAAAGAAGAACTGGTAGAATCCTTTTTCTTTTCCCTTTGGACTTACTGTTGTCTTGGAAGAAGATTACTTATTTTTTTCTTCCTGGTCAAAACAAATACAACACTATTGTTTTACCTTTTGTTATGTATAAATAATATATATATTTTTAAAGAAAAAACCCAAAACAAAAAACTTTTTTTCCCCCTGATCTGGAACTGCAGGAATATTTCTTGCCTTCCTCCTCACTTAAAAAGTCTGAGAGAATTTGTGTTGTTTTTCTGTAGGATTTCTTTGAAACTTCTCTTTTCTTCCATCTTCTGACAAATCATGTCTGTAAACTTGTTCTCTGGCTTAGGCTGAGTCCTTTCTGTCTTTCCTTATCAAGGTCCATTCAAAGATATGAACTATGCAAGAGCTGATCAGTTTTTGAAAATAAGCAGTGTCGTAGAAAATTATTAGAAGCATCTGTAGAAGCTGCTCCATGGAGAAGCATCAATAGGCTCATTTTTGAAGAGTCAGGGAGTCTCTGTTCTCCAGCTCATTCTGAGGTCCTCAGTATAGTTACAGGGGAAAAGGATAACTTCTAAATTACAGGGGAAGTTACCTTCTAAGTATGATTTTGTATGCCGGGCTTTCAGTAATTAAATCCTGTCTGTCTAGTTCCTCATCTGAGTAGACAGAATGACTGTAGTATCTAATCTGATTGCAGAAGCGGGTTGTATCCATGGGTCCACTGACTATTGATCTTTCTTCAAGTTATGTTCCTTGATATTCAACCTTATTCTTTGAGACTATTCCTTCAGCATTCAGAAATTATTAGGTGTGCGTGCACACACACACCTTCCAGGCAAATTGCCCCTTCTGCCGATGATAGTTTGGATGAATTGCTCCAAATGGATGAGCTGAACTTGGATATCCACCATTTTGGATACACATAAACTGAAGAAGGATGGAAAGTCTTCTAGTGTTCCTCATAAAGCTTTTTCTTATTTGTTTGAACAGAGTAGAACAGAGTGAAGTATGAAGCAGAGCCATTAAGAAATGTTACCTTCTTTTATCGGAGTTGTCAAAAACTAACTGAATTTTGCTGGGGAAACTCAAGTTAACATATGAGGGACGGTGGGAAGGTGTCTGTCTTTCCCCAGTTTTGGAATTGAGTCTAGTTTTTAGAGTAGCTCTGCAAACTTTATATATCATATACATAGATAACTATTAAAAATATTTGGTAGTAGTAAGTAGATTAACTCTTGGCAGCGTATTCAGTTACATGAAAGGCAAGTAGAAACAGATTGGGACATACATGCATAAATTTGTATTCTTATTTAAGAGCTTTCCAAAAGATTTGTTTGCACAGCTATGCATCTGTAATAACCAAATGATAAAGCTCCATGTGATCTCAGAATTTTGGTCAGTGTGGAGAACTTCTAAAAATTCTGTTCCATATGCAGAAACATGTTTGTGTGGTTTCTTTCATTAGCCTAGAGGTACTTTGTTATTTCTTCAACATGTCAAGGTTAGATAGTTAAAGAGTTTTCCCTTTGTCATCACTAAGCCAGTCTACTGATTTTTTTTGTTGTTGTTGTTTTGGTTTGATTCTGCATTTCTGTAAATAAAAGAATTGTAGCTTCTCACAGCATAGTTCTTTCCTATTCCCTCTTGAAATAGGATATTGGAAACTTTGAAGAGAAAATGTAAAGATAAATGCTTCAACATAGACTAAAAAAGGCTGTAGGAACCTACCAGGTTACATTCTTGTGTGGAAGGGTTCTCTCCATGACAGGAAGATATGCTGCCTCTTCTTGGATGATGAGCACAGTCTAGCTCAGTCTTCTATTTATTAGAGCTTTAAACCCTAGGCAAGACAGGAGCACCAGCAAGTTTCATGATTCTCTCCACAGATCACTTTCTTCAGCCTCAGAACTGAGCAGACAGGTGTCTTGAATCCTGTACCTTTTGAGAAGAAGTTGGCTCTTGATCGTTAGTCTGCAGTGTGCCCAGGTGCAGACCTCTGATTTGCTTTGTGGTCAGAAGATAACCTCCCTTTCTCCTGCAAGGTGCCTCCCAAGTTTTTCAGGCCTACTGGGAATTCAAGTGATGTTCACCATAATGTCATACACATAAGTATGGTAGAGAGAGATGATTTAGAAAAGTTGTAAAAAACCCAGAGCCTATGCAACCAGAACTGCAGTCTCTGCAGTTAAACTCTGACTCCTTTTAATACTGTTTGTTCATCATTAGTCTCTGTGCAGCTCTCCCTTTCCATATGATTCCTATTTTGTAGCATAAAGTTTAGTCATTGCTGACGTTTTGAAACATTGGATTACTGGATAAAGATGGCCAGCACCATGGCACTCTCAATACCCTGCCATGCTTCCTTCTCACAAATAATGGCAAAAGCAATTTTTCCATTTGTGTCCAGTCCCTTTTTGTTTCTAAAGATGTGAGGAAGTCTCTCCTTACCCTTTCGTGGGGCACAGGAAGAGAAAAAGAAAAGTCCTCTATGGCGCCTTCTGTTTGTACATGATAGGGTTCTCTGAAGTTGCTAAGAATTGTAGCATTTCTGCAAATTCCTATAGAAGTCTTGAAAAGCCTGTCTGAGATTGACTGACATTTTGAAACAGTTTTGTGCTAGCTTGTACAGCGATGCCAGCGAACAACACCGTATCGCTTTCAACCCAGATGCTTTGGCAAATAGCAGCTTCATGTGTTGCCACTGCTTGGCATAATGACTGATGCTACAAAGCAGTAGCAGGTGGTTTGGATTTTTTCTGCTCATTTTGCACCAAGTCCCTATTTTTTTTGCAGTGGCTTTGGAGCATAATCAACAATATTGCTTTTTTTTTTCTTTTTCCTTCTCTCCTGGTAAGGAGTTCAAACTCTTAAATGCACTTGGTGAAAAGTTGAGCTCAATTGCTGTCTACTGGGTGAAGATACTAAGTTGCCCAGCTCTCATTGTCTTTTGCAAACATCTTATGGGTGACAGATACCGTGCTTCTTTTATACTTTTTCCCCAAAATTCATCACTATACTAAAAGAAAGTCCTATTACTTTGAAGATTGTTTTATAAACACTCTGGTTTATGCCCTGCTGTCGGTAACATCCCTTCTGCACCCCTTTTCAAGCATCTTTTCCCACAATAGCTTAACATAGCCCTCAGTTTAATAAGTCTGCTTTTTCAGTCATGGGGAGGAGGCCACTTCAAACTTCTTCCCTCTTATCATCATGCTGTTAAAATGCAAATCTTCAAGTGTATGTTCGCCAGAGTTCTCACTCTGGTAAGTGCCTACCATACCTGAAGCAGGATGTTTCATGAGCGTTGGCTATATATGCCCATTCGTTCCATAGAGCTGAAGAGATAACGTGCCTTGTTACAATATTGCTTGGATTAGGAAGTTACTGTTCTCTGTCTTTATATATACATATATTTATTTTTTTCTTAAAAAAAAGGGGTACTGAGAGATTTTGTTGTTTAAGAATCAAGTAAAATGTTTCATTCTCTTACTTGACTGAGAACACACTTTTCAAATTTACTGTAATGCTGAAGGTTTGAAATGCATTGGTACCTAACTTTTTAAGAAAAAGAGACAGTGTGTTAGTTGTTTCACATCTCTTGACTTGCAATGCCTAGACCCTCAATAACATGGCATGTTAGGAGACTGTGGTTCTTTTGCATTACTGTACAGTTGTGCCTGGTGCCTATAAATGTAATGTTCAGTATGTGCTCATGAACTGGAAGTATACTCTGACCAGATGACTGGCACAGTTGTGTTTGAAACTCTGGAAGAATTAAAAGCCTGCAGGGGTTAGAACTTCGTTAGCATTTGTGCTATGAACTAAACTTGTGATGATCTTTTCACAGAACACAGTCGTTAGCTGAACCTTGAAGAATTGCCTGTCTGCTTAGTGTTTGGATCCCATTACTATTTTTACATAATCTCTTTTCCTTTAAAAACGCTCAAGTCTCTTTCCTTAGGTGGAATGTTCTCTATCGGCACCCCTGTGGAGGCAAGAAAACCTGACCCAAACCCATGTCTAACCATCTTGTCAGATTTTCCTTGGTCTAATTCATATATCCCTTCGGGAACAGTGGAATGATTTCTTCCCTCTCTGCCCCATTTCTGCAACCCCTTTGAAGTAAACTGTCTTTCCTGGTGGCCAGAGTGTCCCTTGCTCTCTCTGCATTGCTCCCGATAGTGATGCTGCAGATGCATGTGACCGGCTGCGCTCTCAGTAGCTTGCTCTGAGAGTTGACATATAAAACCACAGACTGATGGAAATAGAGGCTTAAATGTTACGATTTAAGCATGGCAATTGGAATGCGTCTTTGGTTTATGTGTCTTTCGTAAGGTCCCTAGAGGAAAGAGGTGGCGCTTTTTGGAAAGGAGGAGCCTAGTAATGGCAAATGTGATCTCCAGTCTCTGCTTGCAGAGTTTTTGTAACCTGGGAATAAGATGTATAGATGCATGTAGCTGAAGATGTAGACAGAATTTAAAGGTTTTAAATTTGCACAACTCTGGTACTTGAATGGTGTTGCTCTCATTATTATTATTGATGTAGAAAAAGCCAAAATTTTAATAGTTAGCTGTAATTTTTTAATGCATACTGCTTAGCTTATACTAGAAACAGTAGGGCTTTTGAAGGAAATGGATGAGTTACATTTCAAAAGTAATTTTTTTAGATCATAGCATTATCCTGAAGGAATAGCAATACACTTTTTTTGTGTTGTGTTTTTGTAGTTATTGTTTTGTTTTTCTTTTGTTTTAATTTTTTCTGGTTTTAAATTTGTGGTACTTAAGAGAAATGAATGCAATTTACAGTGAGCCTTGCTTCGGGGTTGAATTGTTGTTTGGATTAATGAAACCTGGCGTAATTGTCTTTTGGTGGTTGCTAGTTGCAAGTACATATTCAACCATACTTAAGATTTTTCTCCTTGAAAGCTAGTACTTCAAAATGAGACAAATCAAAATAAGTAATTACTTAAACTTAGAAGTGTATATACTAAATACAGAAATTATTACAAAGGCAGGAAATTGTTCTTTTAAAAATTGCTTTGGAATTGTGAGGTTTCACTGTACTTGTGAAAGCTTGGGTTTATTTCTGATTTTAGTTGGAGTTCTCTGTGATTGGCAGTAGCTAGATATAGAACTGTTATAACTTTTTACTGGGGAATAATTTTTTGTTTAATGACTTAAGAAGTCTGAATGAAGTTTGTCAGAAGGTAAGGACTGGCTTGAGATGTCTGTTGTAAAATGCTGTGTCAGAATATCAGTTATCAACTCATTGAAAACAAAACAGAAAAATGAATTCACAGCTTGTGAGTATTTTGTAGAAGAAAATAGTTTTGGTGCTTCCAGTCTACTTTGGAGTAAGAATAAAGCCTTTAACAACACTCAGTGTTGTTATTTTTATGAACTGTAATATGGATCAATATGGACAGCGTGCCTAGGAGCTTCTAAGTATTCCGTGGGGTTTTTTTAAATTATATCAGATTTTCTGTTTTTAATCCAGAGTATAAAAGCGGTGTACACTCTCCAAATGCTACATAACTGCTCTGTTAGTTGCCAGAACTGAGTATGTTCTATAAACTCCCATTTGAGTGAAATTAACTATTTTAAGATCATATATGAAATCAGCCATTGCAGGCACTCCTTGGAATCATTACACCAGCAGATTCCTCATAATTGAGGTGTAATTTTTACTGGTAGATTTGTTTGTTTGTTTGTTTTTCAATCTGTCACTTAAAAAGCCTTCTGTCTGTGTATCTAAGTCTAGAAAGGGCTTATTTTTTACATAAGTGTATGATATGTTAGGGTTTTTTTGCCAGGAGAGCAATCCCAAATAAAGTGTTGTTGTATAGCCAGTTTGAAATTAGTAAAGCAAAAAGACTTGCAATATCAATAGGGTCATGCATTATCTAAATCCTGGAAGTGGGAGAAGGGGGCATAGCATTAATTCTGAAAAGATGTGCTTGCCTGTGTATCAAGTAATTTCATTTTTACAGTTGGTTTTATTTTAAAATTTTCAGCACTGTATCAGATGAAATCTACCTCTATGGTAAACATCAGAATGCAAGTTGCATTGATGCAACATGGCAAAATAGTTGAAAAATACATGTGATTATTTAGCTGTAGTATAGGGTTAGAAAGATTTTGTATCAATTCATAATACTGTATTTATTCAAACTACAAAAGTACTTTCAGATCCTCCCCCTCTCTCCTGAAAGCTGTTTTCTTTGGTCAGGTATTGAATAATTTATATCATGTGAGACTATTGCACATGATGTATTCATCCCTTGTTTAGCTCTTACATTAATGGTTTGGCATGCTAGCTGTACATTGATATGGTAGATGCTTTCCATTTTTTCTGTACCAACTGTTTAAATATATCTTGTGCCTCAGTAACTACAAATGGGAAATGACTTGAATTATTCTATTTCCCTTGATGGTTTTTATGCGCAGGAAAAGATTCCTTTTTTAATATATATCTGTTTGTACAATAGATTAAAGGAGAGCTTTAAAAATGATTCAGATATTTATGCTAACCTTATGTTCAGCTGGAAATGCATGTGGAAGCTGAGAAATGAAGTTTAGACATCAGGCTGGCTGTTAGCCACAGGTATTGATTAGGTACAAAATGTTTGGCATTTTTCACCTCTTGAACAGATTGTATGGTTTGAGGTGTTGCCATGTAACAGGTAGTTTTTATTCAGCCTTTAATTAGTTTTGCACTGTAAACTGAAAATTCTAAGTCATGTTATTTATGTTCTCTTTGGAGGTGGGGGGAAGGCACTGCACTAATACAAGAAACTCTTACTTAACTGCTGAGAGAAGTATTACTTTGAGAGGACAGTGGGGCAGGCTAGAAGAAGGATTAGTGCTGCAAAGTACTAGCCCAGGTTGGATTGCTTGGAAAATCTTGTAAGCTAATGGTCAGATAACACTCTGCTGCTGCTTGCTGCTGTGGCTGCTGCACTGTTACAGGGTTTGCTAGATGAGCATAAATCAAAAAGCGGTAATTCCATTCAAAAAGCTAATATGAGATAAAGAATAGATGGAATTGATTTTTTTTTAATGTGTCAGAGGGCTTGGTGCACATACTAAGATAATTGTATGTATTTTAGGACGTAGAAATATTTTAGTGGTTTTACTATTGATAAAATTTCCAAAATGAAGTTGTTAAATTTTCTAAATGCAAAACTTTCATTTCTGTTAGCACTGGGCTGCGGAACTGACATTTTGGGCACTTTTAAAAAGCATATTCTGTGATTCAGATCTGAAAAACTTTTGAGTATCACAGAGATTGATAAAGAAATACAGAGGTACTCCAGCAATGACCCAGGTGAGCGGCTGCCAGGGAGCCGTAGCCCTGCTTCACCCATCGGTGGGCAGAACAGCGTCAGGATCCTTTGAGGGTTTGAGACATGGAGGCTGCTGCTGTTGCTTTATATCGTGTACCTGAGGTGTACCTGGACAGGAGATGGCAATTGCCAGTGTGAGGCACCTTCCACAACCACTCGAGAACAAGAAGTGCACAAACACCCTGCTCCCAGGTGGGTGAATTGCAGTAGCACTTTCACATCGCTCTCGGGCTGTGGAAAGTGAAGTAAAACATGCACAGGATCACTCGCGTCCGCCACAGTGTAGAGGGAAGCTGTGCAGCTGCGTCCTGCTTGTGAAGAGAGAGGCAGTTGCTTTCAGAGTAAGTCTGTCAGTCTTTGCATTTGGAGACTTCAT
Source organism: Caloenas nicobarica (assembly GCF_036013445.1). Taxonomy (NCBI): domain Eukaryota; kingdom Metazoa; phylum Chordata; class Aves; order Columbiformes; family Columbidae; genus Caloenas; species Caloenas nicobarica. The sequence goes on along the minus strand of NC_088245.1, from coordinate 122,279,264 downwards.
TTGAAGGGAGCTGAGCAATGCTGGTTTCCAAAATACACATCTGTGTGTGTGGGAAGGGAACCTCCGGAGGAGTGCTGGAAGTGCAGACGGTCAGTAGCTGCTGTACCCCTTTATGTATTCACATTGTCATGTGCAGAGACACTTAATGACAAATATGCTTTCAGATAAGCCTAATTTTTGAAATTGATGGGAAAAAAGTTGCTGTTTCTGGTGTGATACTTCAGTTCCTTATATTCAGTCTTTACTGGTGGTTCAGTTTGGTAAAATGAACTAAAATTCATTAGCTTAAAATCTGTCAGTGGGGTAAAGAATGAAGGGAGGTTCTTTCTTTTTTCTCTTTCTTAAAAACAAACAAATTTACAGCCTGCGAAAAAGGGGATGATACAAGTAGCAGGTACTCTCCGATACAGTCCAGCAGCCCATATAATTTTTAAGGTGATCTAACTAAGCCAGTTGAAAGGGAACTTCCATGCTCTTAACTGTTGTGTAAAACCCTCTGAAGAATTTTAGCAGAGAGATATCACACTTAGAAGTGTTTGAATACGTTCTTCTTTGGCTGTTTTAACATCTCAGCCCTTCAAAGCGCATTCCCGGGCCGTCCCGGAGCAGAGCTATTTTGCGGGAAGGGAAGTTTAAATCCTAATGCAGCGCTTAGCTGTAATCCCCGTGTATCATTACTGCATTGCCCTGCCCTTGCTGTGGGGGTGAAATGTAGAACATGAGTCTAATCCGCGGTAGATGGAGCTAATTTTGCTTTAAACTCGAAAGTGTTAACAGCAACTTGAAAATGTGACAAAGCTCAACTGCATTGCTTGTTTATTGCTTGTTTTCCGATTGGACAATAGGCAGCAGCTCTGCCCTGGCAACTGAGGGCTGCGATTTGCATAGCTCCCTTCGATTGGCCGCTGGGCTGAGGAGCTCGGCCAATCAGGCGGCGGGGTTTTGGTGGTAGGCTATGCTAATTACCCGCTGTTGCTGGGGTTCGGGGTGGTTTCCGCGCGCCGTTCTGCTGCATTGTGTTGCCTGGTGAGCGGCGTTGATAAATGAGCAGTTAATGATCTGCAGCAGCGCCCGCGTACTGCGGGCAGGCACAGGGCTCCGAACAGAGGCGAAAGGAGGATTTAATTGCTCTTCAGTCTCGCCCTCTCGCTGTATTGGCCCTGTGAATATATATCTATATCTATATATATATCTCTGTGTGTGTGCGTGCATGTACCTATATGCATACATGTATATTAAAAATTGTGTCTATATATACACCGTGTTAATGTAAAAAATCTTCACTGGAATAGCTTAAAATCAAGGAAGAGTGCTGCATAGATGGAAGAGGACTGTTCTAGCTCTTTCCCCACTTAATTTTTTTTTCCTTTTAATTAAACTGCCTTGTATTGAAGTAACCAGATTTATGCAGAAAGCATGCCTACAGAACATTAATAAAGTCAGCTTTAATATCAGTGCTTCCTAAAATGCAATAACCTCTGTATCTGAGATAAGTAGCTGTAGCTGGTGTGAATATAGAATAATCTATTTCTAGAACAGACACTTGCCTTTTAAAAATTACGTTTTCACATGTCTTCCCTTGCCTCCCCCCCCCCAAATAAAAAAAATACAAAAAGAAAAAAACCACAAAAAACCCCCAACACACCCCCACACCCCCTCCCCCCCAACAAAACAACAAAAAACCCCCAACCAAAACAAAAACGAAAAACCATCAAACCCCAAACCCCCACTTCTGCTGTGACAGTTGAGTCTGGCTTTGTTTCTGTCCTATATATTGTTCCTGCCTAAGAATATTGGGAAAGCTGATCTTAAAATATTTTTATTGCTTGAATCGGCTTTTTTAAAAATTTTCTGCTTTCCAAACCTGCTTTTTCTCCTGTTCAATCATGGATTATTTTACCTTGTTCAGTCCTCTTCTTCCTCAGTCCCTCCCTCTGTTTTCATTAGCTGTCCAAATGGTAGGCTTTCTTTGCATAACTACTCAAATTCTGTCCAAGTCAATAAAACTGACTGTAAGATTAATGAATTATTTAACTCAGTAAATCCATCTACATAGGTTCTGTGTTCTTTTTTTTTTTTTTTTCCTCCCTTGCCTTTAGCATAGGTATCAATGTATGAGGTTTGATACCACCTAGCATTTACTAGTAATGGTGGAAATCACTTGCACTAGGATATTTTTGTTCAGGTGTAACTCTGATGTCAGCAGATCTTAAATCCTTTGAGTTCAGTTGGAATTAGGATTTTGGTAAAAGTGTTCGCATTTGACACCTATTTTTTGTGAAATTTGTTTTGAAAAGCATCTGTGCACAAAATATATTTTTTTATTTTTACAAATTTTGATTAATTGGTTCTTTTATACCAAGAGAACAAACAGCATTTTCATGATTTAATGCTTATACTTAGGACTAAACAAATTTTGTCTTTTAAACTAAACATTGGAGCACATTAGTTTAGATGAGTGATGGTCTGCATCCATTTACAAGTTAGGATCACCATGAAGGCCAAAACTTGCTGCAAAAAAGCAGCCTATGATTTAATCTGATTTTTGCTGTGGTGGAATTTTATTTTTTCGACTGTTTTGTAAACCTTTCAGAAAACTGACAGCAGAAGTAAATCCAGTTCCTTTTGAATAAAGCAAATGTTTCCTTTTAGTATAGAAACTTGCTGATTTCTAGTGCATTTTAAAGCTAAAAACTAGGATAAAATAGAATTTGTGTATACTTGAAGTGAAGTTTGCTTGAAGCGTTCTGAAATGTGATTGTAGAGATTCTTTCATAGTATGTTTAATGGAATGACTTTCATAAAATTTTGTCAATTTAAACTTTATCACTAAATTTCTTTTGTCAGTGTTATGAGATTACCATTACTTATAAAGTATTTTCCGCCTTTACACTATTTCACTTACTGAATTTGACAGCACTTTCTGTATGAACAGTGTTCTGTATTTGTGTTTTTCACAGGTTGCACTGGGAACTAAAGGACAGGTGTGGGCCTTTCACCTAGACTAAACATGCTTAGATAGATGGAATTCAGTAGTTGTTTCTAAACCTTTATTTGTAATAATATTCATCCTTCATTCTTTGTTTCTGTTTTAAGAGCTGTTATGAACTTTCACCATGATAATAAAAAAAAGTAGATCTCCATTTTCCCATCTTTATATTCCCTCTTTTTAAATGGCAGGCTTTTCATTAAGTTAGAAAACTTGGAAACCACTTAACCTTAGAATAATTGCATAAAATCATAAAATAAACATAAATTTGTAGGAGGAGAGAAAAAAAGGAAGTATCAGAACCCTGATCTTGGCAGATTTTCACCAGCACTGGTGTCCTCTGTAAAATGAGTTTTGTTGTTTTGAATATTTTAATTTTTTTTCCCAGTTTAAAAGTGTTATTCCCGTTGTTTAAATATGGTTTATTAAATATTCAATAATTAAATATTGATTGCTCAGCTATTTTGTTTCACTTAATTCATTTGGCATAACATAAATACCATGTTGGACTGAATCATCAGCCACACTGCTTGAATTTGAGCAATGTTTCTCAAGCAACAGGTTTATGATGAAGAGTGTGACAGAGTTACAATGTGGTAGTAAAGCTTCTGAAGGTTATTAAATGTGTATTAGAAAAAGATAAAATCTTCGGTAATAAATATGTTGGTGTATATACAGTTGCACAGTTAGGAATGTTTCTTCTTCTCTGAATGCTGGAATATCCTGTCTTGGAGGATCACAGGAAGGCAGAGTGTCAAAAGGGAGATTAAAAAAATAAAACAATCACTCAACAGTAGAATAAATGAAGTTGCTGATGTTAAACCTCTCATTCATTTCTTAGTGTAAGTATCATTGCCTGTTTGCAAGAGGGCAGCGTTAATTTGTGTTACTGTTCAGCAGAGGCCGTCAGAGGAAAACAGCAAGTTCACAACAAACAAAAGGAGGTGGTGCTTAATGCTGCCCCTGAGCAAGCTGTGAAGCTTTTTGCCATGGATCTCCTAGATGCTAAAAGCTCAAATGCAAAAAGTGGTTCAGAAAGTCTGTGGAAGAAAAGGATGCCTGGACGCCTTCCTGTGTAACCTTATCTAGGTGTTCCTGCTCTGGCAGGGGGATTGGACTAGATGATCTTTTGAGGTCCTTTCCAATCCCTGACATTCTGTGATTCTGTGATATATATATATATATATATATATATATATGCACGCTAATCACAAAGACTCTGCCTCATGTAGTTCCTGGACTGGAGACTAGATAAATATATGCCAGGCACCTACCGCTGTTGCGCTGTTTGCACCCTGTTGTCTTCCAAGATGACTGCTGTTGGCCACTTTCAGAGACAGGACACTGATATGAGTGGATCTTTGGTCTGATAAATAAGTAATTCCTATGTTAGTGCCTCCTTACTTGAAAAGAGCTATGTTACTTTTCAGTCCTTAGTCCAATAAGAGTCAAGCATCCCTTCTTGTTTGGTTTTGTTTGCAAGCAGAAATGAACATCCATTTCAGACCTCTCTCATTTGGTTTACTTTTTGCAAATTCTTGAAACCTAACCTGTAAAACTGCTCCTCTGTGGAGCAATGAAACAGAAATTTACCTGCTAGTACGTGTTCCTTGTCTTTGTAAAGTCTTTCAAGTTCTATATATACAAAATTAAAAATTTAAAATCATGGAACCCTTTTGTCTTCAACCCATGTCTCCCATTTTTTCTGCAGAATAGGATAAAATCCACCCTCATAAGATTATTGCAGAAGGAAATTGTTGTTTGTGAATTACATGGATACTAAAACAATGACTACTGTATAGAATTATGTATGCAGACAGTAATCATTTTATTTGGAGCACAGTCTGAGGAGTGTCAAAGGATATTATGTTAAATACAATGAAAATAAAAAGATCTATTGTATGGCAACCTATTCAGTGAGTGCTACTTCCATTCTGTACCTTTAAATAAATAGGGTATTCATGTAACTAAGCAGTATCATAACTTATTTACATAGAGGCACTAAATTAAAACTGTGGAAGTATTTTGGTGTTTCCAAACTTATATGCACAGTACTCTGCAATATTAATGTTCTTTCAGTCCAGTGTATTCCTAGATGGAGGCTTCTGGTGTGTGTGAAGGCCTGTACCTACATTTGGTTCTCACTGTTTACTTGTGTGGTTGTAGTTTTTTTTCAGATGTGCTTTTGAAGAATAGAAATGTGGAAGCAGAGTTCATATAGAGCTTAAGGGTTTGACTTGGACAGTTAGAGTGCTTGTGTTTCCTGTAGGTTTCAGCTGAGAATTTTGGCAATCTCGGGCTTCATTTATAAAAAAAGTAGTTTCACTTTCACAAAATTTTCTTAGTTCTAAGATTCTCTAGAGTATGCTTAAAGTAATATTTATACATTAATGAAATATAGATTTCTATCATAGAATAATTTTGTTTGGAAGAGACTCTCATGATCATTGAGTCTAACCATAACCTAACACTGGCACTAAACCGTGTCCCTAAGAACCTCATCTACGCGTCTTTTAAACCCCTCTAGGGATGGTGACTCAACCACTTCCCTGGGCAGCCTGTTCCAATGCCCGACAACCCTTTCCGTGGAGAATTTTTTCCTAATAACCAATCTGAACCTCCCCTGGTGCAACTTGAGGCCATTTCCTCTTGTCCTGTCACTTGGTACTTGGGAGAAGAGACCAATGCCCTCCATGCTACAACCTCCTCTCAGGTTGTTGTAGACAGCGATAAGGTCTCCCCTCAGCCTCCTTTTCTACAGGCTGAACAGCCCCAGTTACCTCAGCCGCTCCCCATCAGACTTTTTCTCCCGACCCCTCACCAGCTTGGTTGCCCTTCTCTGAACTCTCTCCAGCACCTCAATGTCTTTCCTGTAGTGAGGGGCCCAAAACTGAACACAGGATTCAAGGTGCAGCCTCACCAGTGCCCAGTACAGGGGGACAGTCACTGCCCTAGTCCTGCTGGCCACACTATTCTTGATGCACACCGGGATGCTGTTGGCCTTTTTGGCCACCTGGGCACACTGCTGGCTCGTGTTCAGCCGGCTGTCAATCAACACCCCCAGCTCCTTTCCCCCAGGCAGTTTTCCAGCCACTCTTCCCTGAGCCTGTAGTGTTGCATGGGGTTGTTGCGACCCAAGTGCAGGACTCAGCACGTGGCCTTTTTGAACCTCATACAATTGGCCTCAGCTCAATGATCCAGCTGGGCCAGATGCCTCTGTATGGCCTTCCTACCCTCCAGCAGATCAACACTCCCACTCAACTCGGTGTCATCTGCAAACTTACTGAGGGTGCACTCGATCCCCTCATCCACATCATTGATAAAGAGATTAAACAGAACTGACCCCAATACTGAGCCCTGGGGAATGTCACTCATGACTGGCCACCGACTGGCTTTGACTCCTGTCATGACAGCTGTTTGGGCTCAGCCATCCAGCCGATTCTTTACCCAGTGAAGAGTACACCCTTCCAAGCCATGACCTGCCAGTTTCTCCAGGAAGTTGCTCTGGGAATCAGTGTCAAAGGCTTTACTGAAGTGTAGGTAGGAAGCATCCACAGCCTTTCCCTCATCCACTGAGTGGGTCACCTTGTCATAGAAAGAGATCAGGTTAGTCAAGCAGTACCTGCCTTTCATAAACCCGTGCTTACTGGGCCTGATCGCTTGATTGTCCTGTATGTGCTGCATGATGACATTCAGGATGATCTGTTCCAACATACTGTTGCCAGTGGATTAAATCATAAGTTGCTCATTAATTTTAGAAATTTGCTTTTCTTCTTGTGAGAAGATTATAGTGAGCAGTGGTGTTTAATCTTTCTGGTACCAGATTTTTGAAGCGGGTAGGGAGAGGTACTGCCACAATCTCTCCCTGTCACAGGTCTTAGCCACTGTATTCCTACAGTAAAGAGAACTAGTGTCCCCTGAGAACAGGCCTTACGGCACAAAAGCAATAGAGTGTGTGCATGCAAGTCCCGTCCAAAGTCCACCTTCTGCCGCAGCTCATCCAAGGAAGAGGATAGTGACGACAGGCACAACACTGTCAGAAACATTAATGAAGCCTACTCTTGGCTTGTCTTTTCTCCAGGTTTCTTGTTTCATCTCTGCCATAAGACCAGACACGTGACAGACAAGTCATGTCAAAAGTCTGCAAACTGTTGGGAGAGATGGCACCCAGAAGTAATTTTATGTCACTTCCTAAGCACTTCATCTTCTCTGTAGCTCTGTCCATTAGGATGGAGCACAAGTGGGAGGATTCTGTGGGCTGGGTGTATTGACCCTAGTGAATAGGACTTGAGAGGGTGGTGGTTTCTAAGTTTAGGACTTAATTTTGCTTTGAGAGAAAGTAGCATTAGGCATTTCTGTAGAGGGAAGTTGACTGAATAGTTATTGTAGAATAGCTTCTGAAGTAGCTATTCTTAATAATATAATTCCACCACAATAATATATAGTTCATCCAGAGGAAGAACTAGTGTGGGATATTTATAATGGAGTTGTTTGTTCTCCAGTAGCTGCTACAGGTAATTTCCCTTTGTTCCCTGGGTTCTCTCACAGCTTTCCTCATTCCAGAGCAAGCTGGGTGAAGTCCATGTAGCGACCTCTCTTCACATTCTCATGAAGTCATTTTAAATGCGGTGCATGAGGACAATAGGCAAAACAGTATTTCAGTAGAGCAGTAGTTCACTTAGAGTTCAGGTTGGCATTTGCTTATTGCTTAAAAGATGATTGTTCTAAATTCTAGAATCCCAAACACTTGACATTTATTATGCTTAGGGAGAACTTGGGTAGGTCTAACTTGTCTTAAATGTGGGTTTATTTGAACAGAGTTGTCAAGATAAAAATGTTTGTCTCTATTGCTAATTGCTCACTGTCTGTTTTAGGATGTGCTAATACACTGCAGAGGTGGTTTGGGTATTAAAGCAATGCAGAGATCAGTCTTCTCACTTTTCCAGACTAGTTTCTTAGAGGTACACTCAGTAGCTGAGGTATCATAGTGCTCATTGGTACTGAGAACTTTTCCAAGCATGGATTTTGAAAAACTGGGTTAACCAGAACTCTGAAAAATGTTTAAATTTGCAAAAAGAGGTGAACCTTATGTGAAGGAAGAGGACTGTACAGTTCCTCAATTAATACAGGGCTTTCTTTGAGGAGTAATGTGGCTGTTTTCACATTCAGTAATTTGAATACAGAAAAAAAAAAAAGGTAGATACCTTCATCTGTGGTGGCATAGCAGGGATTGGAAAAAAGAAGATTTGAAGTCTGAACCAGTCATATGCAGTACCAAGAACTACCACACTTTGTGGTTCAGGCCCACAAGCTCTTGAACTGGAGTGTGGAAATGAGAATACCTGTCGTGGTGAATGATATGGTTCACACGTTGATTCTCTGGTTGTGTTTTCTGGCACATTCTCATTCAGCTGGGAACATATTGCTGAGATGGAATACCCTTGCATATTGCTGAATGACCCAAATAGCAGATAGCAGAGCTGGAATACGGAAAGGGAGGATGGGACAGGAGGGGGAGGAGGTAAAAGTAAGCTCAAAATATTTAGGGTCAAAGCAATGATCGTTACAGAGAAGAACAGGAGGAAAAGTGTATTGAAGAACAGGAGGAGAAGTGCTACCAATGCAAAGAGAATGAAGGAAGATCAGTTGTGCACAACAGAAAGTTTTCCTACTTCAAAATGAGGTGATCCCACAGTCCAGGATAAACCCACAAGGAATATTGCCACTGATTCCAATTTAGTTCTGCATTATTTCTGCCAGTTAAATGCTGTTGTGCCATACTTTACCGGTCTTAAATTTATGGATCCGATAAGAAATTCTACCTCTTCTTTGAGCTGAGTTAACAAAGAGGTGGTAAAAGGGGGACAGTGGCATGATTAGGAAACAGCCAAAGTGTTTAGCGGAAGTAGTTATCACTGTCTGGAACCCAGATGCAGAGGACTGAAGTACAGAAGGGGCTATATAGTTGTTACAATTTTAAAGAAAGTCAGTTGCCCAGATAGCAGATTAGTGGTAAGTTATCAAACATGGAGAATGGCTATATTTGAACTTTTAAAAGCATGAAATAGAATGTTGGTGTGACTTCCACTGCTTTTACCAGCTTCATCTTGCACAACAGTCAGTAGACAGTGAAGTATTTTTAAGGCCATTGCAAAGGTTATGCTATCAAGTGGAAACCTCTCTATCTCTTGGTGTCATGAAGTCAAGATCAGTTGCTGCACTGGAGGGTGCTTTTGTCAGTCCTGAAGACAAGCACTCATGGGGGTCGGAAGTGTTACAATGATCCTTTTTGGGGTTTAATTTTTAAGTGTGAAGTAAATGGGTATGAAGAAATACTAAGAAAATGTGCTTTCTTTTAATGTTCTAATGATTTTCGTGTCTGAGTTTGTCTCCTTTTTTAATCCCTCAATATAAACATACCTAAATAGAATACTTCGGTAGAACTGTGACAGAGGGACAAAGAGAGTCACATACATACCTTGAGAAGCAGAGTACATATTTAATGGGTTGGGTGACAGAAATGCAGAAAAACTGATTGCTATGGGGATTTTCAAATGCAGTCCCACGTGATGGACCTGGTCTAACAACTCCCTGATTCAAAGAGAGAAGTCCTGTCACTTTGTGCCAACATTTGTGTCATGGCATCACAGAACTGCTGGGGCTGGAAGAGACCTCTGGAGGTCACCTGGTCCAACCTCCCCCTGCTCAAGCAAGGCCACCTAGAGCTGGTTGCCCAGGACTCTGCCCAGTTGGGTTTTGAGTATCTCCCAGGATGTGTTATCTGCAGCTTCTCTGGGCCAGCTGTGCCCGTGCTCAGCCAGTGACTGGGGAGGGCTGTGGCATAGCTTCCAGTTTTATTAGACTTAGAAATCTTGTCCAGAAAATAGACTTTACAATGGCCCAGCTGTAGGGAAAACTTCAGTTGAAATTTTCGTATTCTTAGTTGCCAAATTTAAATGACCACAGTTTTTTTTCAGGAACAGTGATTCTCTTTTGGAGTAGCACACTATCACCTGCAACTTCTTTAGTCAATCGGTAGATATTTGTACCTTGCTTTATCTTGAAAGAAGGCCAGCAATGCATTGTACCACTTAGTTACCTTATGATACTTTTTTTAGGAGGAGGTAATATTTAAATGAGTTATATTGACTGATGTCAAAATAGGAATAAGGGAATGAAAAGTAGATGAGGTAGGAAATTGAATTTTGAAACTGCAATGAGTTTTAAATCTATGCAAAATTGTACCAAAATTTCTCCTACATTAAATCAACTGTAGTTCATTTATAGACTGTTCAATAAGTACCATCTCAAGCATTTTTCTACTTTGAGTTACTAGTTTCTTTGATACTTGGAAAAGTCATTTAAAACAAACCTATTTTGAATGAAGTAAGTATTTCCCGTCCTCTCCAAATAAAGAAATATGTTATTGAACTTATGCTCTTCCACTGTGTTAAGATGATGCTTTAAAGAAATAAACTCTACCTTCTTCCTTATAATAGGGCAATCCATTTTTGAAATATCTGTATTTTCAGATAGTTTTGGGTTATGAACCTCTTTTGAGGTTATAAGTTAAGTTTTCTCTATCATCACATTTATGCTATTGGGCCCTTTAAAACATTTTCTTCCAGTTACAGTGGTTTGCTTGTACAATAGTGTTGCATTTTATTAACACTCCTTCTTCCTCACTTGTTACTTTCCAGAGACAGTAATTATAATTTATATTTTGCTTATATTATGGTGTCTGTAATGTCACTAATGAAATAGTGTTCTGAACAGCTTCGCTTCAAAAGAGCTGTTACATTCATGGCTGTAGGAGGAAAGGGACATGCTCCCAAGGCTGAAATAAGGGCTGCCTCCTGTAGCTGGACCTTTTTTTTGACACGTTCTGATTTAATCTCTTCACAGGCAAATAAATTTTGTAAACTGTAGACATACATAAAACTGTATATTTTTATGCCATTCCCTGAATGAACATATTAGGTAAGGCCGATTCGTAAGATAATTCTACCCACTCCCAATCTGCAATCTCTTCCCTTAATGTACTTCATGCATAGAGATCTTGGCATACTCTTTTTTTCTGTCACTTTGTCTCCTTCCCATGGTGCTCCACAACACACAATCATTTGAGTTTACAGTGGTTAGAGAGGAAGACTGATGATTGACTGGACCTTGTTTCTTAGATATTTCTATCCTGTAGAAGTTACAGATGTGGCATGGTAACAAGCTCCTTTGGATTTTAGTACTGCCCTGGTGGCCAGTAGATCACTTATTTCTTTGAATTCTAGAGCTCTTCAAATGAACTGCAGCCACCAGGATTTTTGTGAACCTCAATTAACGGATGTACACAAAAGTTGCTATTTCTATAGCTGACTGACTTCTCGGCCTAAAACTAAAGGAGGTCAAGATTGCTATTCTAGCCAATTCTTCTTTTTCCCCTTACTTTTTCCTAACATGTCATTAGGTGGTTCTTGGCTCATAGTAGTAAGTTATGAGTGTTCTCTTGGGATTAGTTGTACCGGGGTAGGATTGCAGGTATCAGGGAACAAAGTCTGACATGTGGCAAGAGCACGTATTTCATCAGGGACCATATCCTGAACATGACTTGTTTTTGTTGATAGCTAAGACTGCCTTCAGCAAGAGAAGTCTCTGAACTTGTGTGTGTCCATGTCAGTGACAGTAAGAAACCATAAAGATGAAAATTACTTGGGTAGTGATCTCTTAGAGACTGTAGTTACACTTTTTCAACTTTTCACCCAGGTATTCTTGCTTATTGTTAACATGGTTAAGCATTGATATCACCATCTTCACAGAGACTATTAAAATGCCTTTCTATTTGGTGTAAGAACATGCTGTGTGAGCTAGCCAATTTCCATCCCTCTACTTGTAATAGGCTTCACGTCATGAGACTCTAGTCAGGCTCTTGTGTTTAATAATGTCCCCTTTTCTAAGATTCAGTCCTCTCTGAAATCAGTTTACATTTCTACCAGAGAACAATACTTTATAAAAAGTTTCTTGTTGGATACAATTTTTATTATGTTGACATCGTATGTTGTGCGTAACTTATCTCCAAGCAAATAGATAAATGCTTGTTAATCACAAACATTGACTCTTCAAAAAATATTTAATTCGAATGAATAAAATAAGTTATTTGTTGAACTGTGGTTCTTAGAGAAAACTTTCTTTATGACTCTGCAGTCCAGTCACCTTGTTATAAATTAGAAAGCTCTTTTTTCTGAGGCGTTGCTGTTGAATTAACTGAGTTGGTCCAACTGACCATTTACAGTTTGGAAGATGAGGAAAGCTACAGCCTCCTTCTCCTGCTAGTGGATTCAGAAGAGAAAGGGTGTGCAAGCATCAAAACTTCAAAGCTGATGTGAAACGTCAGTATTATGACTGTTCTTTTGTGGGTTAATTATATTTCTAACCTTTTTAAAAAAAATAACTTTATTATTAAAATTATTATTTTTAAAAATTTATTTTAAATCGTATAGCGCATTATTCAGTTTATCCTTGCATTTGTTGTGATCTTTTTTGAGTGAGTGTCAGAAGATACTGTGAAGTCAAACATGAAATGAGAACTCCATGCTATTCAGGATTTTTGTGCTTTTTTAGGGACACGTGCAAGTGCAGAATTTTTTTAAATAATAAGAATTATTTTTATTACATTATCTAATATGCTGGATATCTAGTGTACTATTGGGGGATTGTGGCCTGGGGTAAACAAAATTACAAGAAATAAAACTATTAAAGTAATTGGCTCTACAGTTTAGAACTAATGGTATTTTTGAATTTAAATATTTTTTTATTTTAATTCAGTCACCATGATGTTGCTAAATAAGATTTTTTTTTTTCAGGTTAAGCAGAAAATCAGCAGAAATTAAGAGCAGAAAGTAGTCATACCAAATAATGTCTCACATGTGTTCACCCACTCTTAGAGGAATGTTCAGTATATCTTGAAAAGTAAATGTACACTAAATTTACCAAGTTGTACAGATGGAGGATTAACTCTGATTCTCTTGTAAAAAATGGAATTTAGATATTAAGAAAATAAAGTAGTGAGAAAAAATATTTATGTGGAGTTTTTATGTGATCTAAGTGACAGATGCATTAATATATAAAGGAACCATGATATCTTCAAGAGAAATCGGCTGATACGTTGGAATCTTTGCACGTTTTCCTACTGTATTTAAATATGAACTTGTGAAGTTCATAATACATAATTTTAAATTTAAAAAAGAAGGCGACAGTCTGTTGCCCAGTTCGTAGGTGAACATAAGATATTACTTGGAATGAAAACAGAAAAAGATGCAACTATTTTTAAAAGTTTACATTTTCACTGTCTCTTTAAATGTGGAGGACAGTTTCAGAACTTTCTAGAATCTGTATTTGTGTTAAAAATCACAATACAGTTTTTAATGGATGTTTTACAGAAGAGTTAGAGTAATCTTCTGTACAACGTTTAAGTTGATTTAGCTTATAATGGTTTTAGGTCAAGAATGTCTTTATTTTATTTCCATTTGTAAGGTCATCTTGATATTTTATCATGTTACCAGAGGCACCATAATGCACACAAAACCCCAGTTTTTATATATCTTAGTTAGTTTTTAAAGTTTTTTTTTTAAGTAAAATGTATGAAGATATAATGTAACATTATGAAAATATGTGGGTGCTTGTGGGTAACCAGTTCATTTTCTGGAGCAGTTTGTTCTGTTAGTCTTTTAGTAGTACTGAATTATAGCACTGGAGAAAAATACCAGTGATCTGTCAGTGGGTATTTCACTGTACAATTCACCCCTTTTAAAGTAATAGCGATTATACTATATATAGGCTTTCTTATTTATAGCTGTTTGAATATTATTTTGACTTTTTATTGAATATGTTTTCTAAAAATGTTCTTAACGTAAAATGGTATTTGATTTCATCCCATGCAGTTCTTCTTCTGCCCTGATAGGTACTGAGTCAATGATGTAGTATCATTTCAATATTTTTCCTTAATTTAGAATAGGTCATGAATTGAGCAGTCAGTTGTTTTAAAGAAAGTCAAATCGATGGGCAATGTTCATCTACTGTTTTCTACTGATTATATTTTCTTGCAAGGTTTTGGTTGTAGAGGAAATGTGGATTTCCCTTGCATGTTAAGATGCTTGATTATTTCACATCTTGCTTCTAAATTTAATTTTCACCAATAATTGTGCTTCCAGATTTCGGCTTCTGATTCCATGTGTATTTGTTCAGTGGCAATGTTGGCTTCAGTGTGCCTGGCTGCTTGTCCCATCTTGCTCTGTCTCTTATGTTGTGCCAACATAGCATCCATTTAGAGAATTTCCCCCCTCTGGCATAGTCAGCAAAAAGCAAAAGGATGGGTGTTAAATGTGGAACGTGCTAAACTTTCATTAGCAAATGAAGACAACCAAATTGTACTTCAAGCTTTCCTCCACTGTTAGAAGACAGTGAAGTTAAAAGTAGACTGAACCAATTATATGACATCTGACAGATGTCTGAAACAAGAGTTGAGAGGTGCGGGATCTGTCCCACTTAGGGGCAGATTCTATGCCTGCAGAATTAGGCATTTTTCAGGATGTTACGGAATCTAGTATTTTGTATGGTTTGCCATTCTCCTGCAACTTGACACCAAGTGTTTTGTTTGTCTCTTGCTTTGCAGTTGCTTTGCAGTTGCTTATTGCAGTCTCATTTCACCATGCCAAAAAGGAATTAATTCAAGTTACAGTGCTTGCTACCTGTAGTTTGACAAAACCCAGCAGTAGGAGTCAGGAAGCTGAGTTGAAGTACAGTGTGTGTTGGAAGAAGGGTGGAAGGTAAAAAATGTAGCTTATAGGAAGGCATAAACAATTGAAACCAGGAAGATGAGCTGCTGTGGCTGGGCACTAGCCTTTTTTTTTTTTTTTTGTGGTACAATCGGTGCGGAAAGTTGCTGTGGGCAACTTTGAAAGGTAGAACTTTTGTGTTTTTCTGACTTTCATAGAATCCATACGCAAAAGTCATATCTTTGAAAATAAACCTGTCAAATTCCAACTGAGTTATGACGCATAGGTGAAGATGTGAGAAAAGGGGTGTTAAGGACAAACAGGAATAAATGATTAATGAACAATTTGTCGAAATGGGAAGAACTTCAGCCAGGTAATCTTCACATGAGGATGATTTCTAGGTTCATTGTGTATGAAAACTCTTGTGTAAGTTAAAACGGTGAAACTATTAGTGTTCGTAAGTGCTGTGAGCTAGGAGACAAACTGAGGTAAATATTTTCAAGCCATTAACTGCATTAAAACCTCACATTGTCTTTGCAGGAGGAGAGACTTCAGCATGCAAACCTTCATCTGTTCGGCTTGCACCATCGTTTTCATTCCATGCTGCTGGCCTTCAGATGGCTGGACAGATGTCCCATTCGCATCAGCAGTACAGTGATCGTCGGCAGCAGAACATAAACGACCAACAGGTTTCTGCCTTATCGTATGCTGACCAGATTCAGCAACCTCTAACATTAACAAACCAGGTAAGCGATAACAATAAAGTCATTTTAGATGTCATAATTCTTATTCTGAATATATTATACACCCATAAATTACAGGATCAGGGGATATGTTTTTTGGGGGGGGTGGGGCGGGGTGTTTGTTAGGGTTTTTTTAACTTTTTAAAACTTTTTTAAACTAACTTGTGACTCTTCAGGGGTGGGTGGACAAATAAGTTTCAGGAAGTTGCTTTTAAACACCCGGTATATATTTATTGTGATTATTTCTAACATTTATTAGATGAGAGGGGAGAAAAATTGTCCAAGTGGAGAGTTAGAAAGAGAGTTTAATAGTAGTGCTTTTTGTTCCAGGGCTGTTTGATGTTAGGATGTGATTGCTTTATTACATGTTCTAATGGACAGTGTTCTAATGCAGAGTCACTACTTAGTATCTCTGGAATAGAGAGGTTTGCACAAAAGACATTTTCTTAAGGAAGATACATGCTTTAAAAAAAAAAAAAAAGGCAAAATATAAAGCTGTGCTATCATTGGGGTTTTCCTGTTACTGATTTACTACTTACTATTGCAAGGAGGTAAAATGAACACAGGGATTAGTATGATTATGGATGCTTTCGAGCTGTCAAGATCAGTGTTTCTTACCACTTCTAAGTTGCTAGAACTGCTGAAGTAGCTTCCTAATTAATAGTGCTAGGTTGCTAGTCACAAGAGCTAGTATTTGCCTATGTAAGAGAGAATTCTGTTGCTTTCTTAAAAATGGCACAGCCCAGTTGTGGAGACATGAATGCAGATGGATGTCAAAGCTTGAAGTGTGGAAATCTGTAATTCAAAGCTTCAAATTTGGTGCCGGCTGATGAGGCATGTTCCATTTCAAGAGGATCAAGAGTGAAGTCTTTTGCTGCTACCAGCTTCGGGTCTCTTCTTGTACTCAAGTTGACTTTGGTAGAAAAATCTACAGTACCATCAAGAACTGCTCTGTAGAAAGGCACTTAGGCAGAAAGAGGGAAAGACCAAAGAGGATGAGAATGGTCAAACTAAGTGCCAGGGTGTTTGATACTAGGATTCGAAGATCTGTAATGGCTAAGAGCTCTGTGAAGAATGGTAAAGTGAATGGAGCTGGCAATGGATGTTTTTGCTTTCATGAGAGTCACTCAGTAGGAAGAGTAAATCTGCTCATCTATAATAGTATTTAGCTTGAGTAATCTATGAAGGTATTTTATGTGACTTTTTCTAGGTTAAAGGTCCCCCAAAACCTCCACAATGGGGTTAGTGAATCAGTCTGCCAATTAAGAAAAGTTGCTATGCTGCTTAAACTTTTCAAGGTACTTATCTAGGCGTTAGTATCTGGCATCACATTTGTGAGCTTTAGTGTATGTTAGTGCTTAGTTGTTCATGTTTTCAAACCAAAAAGCAAGATCAAGAAACTTGAGGATGTATCGCCATCCCTGTGGTCACAATGGCTTTTAAATGGTAGAATATTAGAAAGCTGAAGAATAGTTTTTGGAGAATAGCCAAGAATTGTTGACCAAAGAATGCAGCCCACTGAGACGGGGATGTAAATGTAGGGGAAAAGTTGTGGTTGGCTCCGAGAAGTTATTCATATGAAGAAATGATCAGCTGGCCACCTTGATAATGGCAACCAAGCTGTCTTTGCACCACTAACAGTATTTTGGAATCAGTGTTTTTATTTTTCCAGTTCTGTCTTGGTTTTTTGTGTATTGTAGCTTCTGTCTTCCTATTTTACTGTAACTGCATTGTTGAAGTCTTTATAGTCCTCTGCTTAAGCTGCTCAGAACTCTTACTCCTTTATCCTTTGTGAGCTGCTTTCAGCACCCTTCACTTTGGTGGGCAACTCGAAGTCTTCTGACTGCTTGTCTTTTGTGACTCCTTTCTTCTTTTGACTTCTTCTGCTTCACCTGTCAACAAGTGCCATAAAGAGTTCTCACCAGATTCCAGGTTGGTGTGGAGGTTCTGTATGAGCTTCTGTTGGGGAATCTGAATGGCTTTTTGCTTTTGCACTGCACTTCTGGTTAATCTTATCTGCAAAACCAAATCCTGCTAATATGCTGGTGAGTCAGATCATCTGCTCTAGACCTTGTCTCTACAAAAAAATATTTCTTGTTTTTTCTTTTTCAGTAGCCCTTTTATCAGCTCTAGTTCATCTTGATTAAAATGTAACTCTTAGTCTTTTCTCTTCTTGTAAAAGCCATGACACGCTATTGTTGAAGGCTTTGTGCTGTCTTACATGACCCCATTGCTGTGGACTACCATCTTGCCTTCCGCTCCAGATGTAATCTGCATACCAACTAGATCTTCATGTCTAAATAATACATACATCTCACAGATTATTTCTTTATGACATTTCTACAGGAATCCCTTTTATTCAAGGTATTGCCTTGAATATGCTGCAACTTGTTTCTCTCTGTCCTTGATAAAAGCAGTTCTGTCCTGTATATGTCAATTCTGAAAAGCTCTTGCAGAGATCATTTTCTGAACCATCCTTGTGTGGTTGTTCCAGTGCTCTGTTGGAATCCCACCACCAGTTCTTTCCTTTGTCATGTGCTTGTCTGTTGTTAAAGCTTGTATCACAGAATCCCAGAATGGTTGGGGTTGGAAGGGACCTCTGGAGATCATCTCATTGAACCCAGCTGCTAAAGCAGGTTCACCCAGAGCAGATCGCACAGGAATGTGTCCAGGCAGGTTCTGAATGTCTCCAGAGAAGGAGCCACCACAACCTCTCTCGGCAGCCGGTTCAGTGTTCCGTCACTCTCAAAGAAGTTTCTTCTCATATTCAGATGGCATCTTGTATGTTTCAGTCCGTGCCCGTTGCACCTCATCCTGTTGTTGTGCACCACTGAAAGGAGTCTGGTCCCATCCTCTTGACACCCACCCTTGAGAGTAAGCTTTTAGTAATTGCAAACTCTCTTCAGTCACATAAGGTGACATACTTCTAAGTTTTCAAGTACATGTGGTTGAGAAGATCATGTTTTGAACTCAGGCAGCAAAAGGAATAGTAGAAAGCTTGATAAATTTATCTAATACAGCCATGAAACACAGGAGGAAGAAAAAGGTGACTTCTGGCAGATACAGGAGGTGCAGTTCTTAAAGGGTAGACGCTTATAATGCCATGTCTTGCATCCAGTCAAACAGACAAGAAGTTAGATCTCTGAGCTTCAGTTTCCCAGAACTTCCTAATGCCAACAGTGGTTGTCAGCAGCCCGGACGGTCGGGTCAGCTTTGGTGCCATCGGTTTCAACAACCTCAAAGCAGCCCGTTTGGGTGCGACCGTCCCACAGTTGATGAACAGCGAGCTGCCAGCCCCTTCGCCCCCGAGAGCGCTCCGTCCGTTACCTTGTCGCTCCGGTAGCCGGGTGTGTGAGGCGGGGCTCTCCCGGGGCCGGCGGTGGCTCTCCCGGGGCCGGCGGTGGCTCTGCCGGGGCCGCCGGGCGAAGCTCTTTCCCGCGCCGCAGCCGCCACCTGCTGGCCGGAGCGCCGCACTGCGCCGCGCGGCGGAGCCCGCCGCCTGCTGCGGGGGAGAGGCCGCCCGCCCCTCACCCAAATAGCACATCGTGCCGATAAACACCCCTCCTGCTAACTAACCGCCTGTCAAATTGTGTGCTGAGCGGCTTCATATATCTCTGAGTCAATCTTTCATTGACGGAATCGACAATACAAATGTTACAAAGGTTGCTTTCTTGATGGCTGCGTTTTGCTGAACTTTGTAAACAGAGTGTTTTGTCCAAATCCAGGGAAAATTGACTAGCTTGAAAAAAACGCAGGGATGAAGTCTCAGCTTCTGGAATGCTGAAGTTTTATAAAAATAATGGCTATCAAGTAGCTCTTCTCTGAAAGAAAGTTTCTTCAGGCTGCAGCAAGATACATAAGGAGAATGCTTGTCAGTTGCTGAGAGTGGCTGTTAAGTTTTAGCATGTGAAACAGCAGCATTTTCTGTAAACAATGCCCTTTTGATAAATACCAAAGATCTGACTTACTATGATTTTTCAGGTTATTTTTGTGTCTTTCTTTTTACTGAGGACCGACTCCTTTTCTGGAGGGGTATTGTCTTGTTCAAGTTCCTGTAATGATTTTCATTCATAACCAAATAATGGGGAAGCTAGGCCTTGAATATTAATGTATTGGTTTTATTCCTGCTTTGTCCTGCTTGTTTTTTGATTTGTAATGGCTTGCAGACCATATTCTTGTACTTTGTGAATTATTCACAGTTGCAGATTAAAAGTTAGGAAATAGTGATGGCAATTTATATTAAAGCTGTATAAATGATGTGTATTTATATTATATGTTACCCTTAAAATATTATTTACATAAACTTTATGCCTATGGTCGCCAAAACCTACTCTTCTCATTATTGGCAAGGAACATATAATAGGAAGATACTTCAAAGCCAGCCAGGTTGCTTTGTTTTTCACTTATTTATGAGGTTTTAAATTACAGTTAAAAACTTCCAGCTCTTTTTTTCTCTTCAGCAGTCAGACCTTGAGGCTTTTGTTCCCTGAAAGCCACTGGATTGTAAGGGTTTACTTTTTATCTGTGCTTCACCAAGTGCCTAGCCTGCTGGCAGGATGGAGTCCTGCTCTTGATTTTGTGGTCTTACCTCTCTGACAAGTGCCAAAGCCTGCTTCGGGAAAACAGTAAGACCACGTGGACTAGAGTGAATAGAACAGATGAGGTCTGTGGGACCTTTCTCCTTTAGCAGTAACAAATGGCAATATTTCTTTGTCCTGTTCCAACTGGTTGCATCTTGAGAGTTCACCATAGCCTGATGTGAATATAAGAGCTGAAAAGTTTTTATTACTTTAAACAAGCATTTCATTTGTGCTGTGCTAATGTTTGTCTTCATCGTGGACACTCAGATTGCCTGAAACTTTTTTTCAGTTAAGTACAAAAGATTAGAAAATTGATTTACCTGATAAGGAAGTTGAGGTGAGATTCCTGGGCAGATTTTGTTAACAAATTCCAAAAGTTTGGCTTTCACAAAACACCTGGAATTTGAAGGTCAGGCTGACTGTTGAACATCTTTCTTTCGATATGTATCTAAGATCACTTGGCACCTGCAAGATTCTAGGTTTTACTTCACCCTATGTTGGTCAGAGATTGTATTGATGGCAACTAGATCATTGCAAAGTTAATGCGTTCTAACCAGCAGTAGCAAATCCTTAGTTCAGTTACTTCAGCTATCTAATCAGCAACATAGTTATTAGTGATGGTCAGACTCCAGGAGACGCTGTCAGGAATGGGAGCACGCAGTTCCTTTCAGTTAAAGCATTTCTCTCACTGTCCACCTGTTTCAGACATTTTTTGTAGAAAAATATGTTTGTGCTCTGGAAACAAGAACTTCAGAGTGGGGTTTTTCGTTCCCCTTCTCCCCCTGCTGCCCACTGGTTTTTTTTTTAAATAGTTGGGCTGAATCAAGCAGGATAAAATCTTAGCAGATGACCCTTGTTTCATTACTGGCTGTATTTATTTATTTAATGACAAACTTGCCTGTTTCTTACCATTACTTCTATTCAGCAACTTTTTTTATGTGGGGAAAGAAGCCAGAAAGGGAAATACTCACAAAACACAAGTAAATGATGAAAGTAATTGGACTGAGATTCTGTCCCTACCTGCATATAGTTCTGGCTCTGAGTACAGTCAGTTTGAAGAAGAGTCTTGGCACATATGTTCATTTTTCTAAAAATCTGAATTTTGCTATATATTATGGGGAAGTGTTATTGTGGCTTGCGGTTATAGCAATTGAACATCTGTTTTGTTTACCCTCTGGAGACACCATCTATTAGAGGCTGCCCACCACGATATACAATTAATGTTGACTTCCTGTCCTACGTTGTTGTGATGCAAGAAGAGTTTTGAATAGCAAGTGACGTAGGAGATGAGACTGGTCCATTCGGTTCTCTAATATGAGAGTCTATTAAATAGGTCATTACAATTGGAGTTCTTGCTAAAAGTTACCTTTATAATATAAAATCTTCCTAATTTATTCTGATTGTGAAATGGAACATGCACTATATGCGAGCAGGATTTATCTTCTTTTTAATGAATGTGGATGTTGATGGATCTGTCTTTTAAAAAAACACCTGAGTTAAAGCATTCCATTAACAGAATACATATATCTGCTTGGAATTTCCCATAATAAAAAATAAAATGCATTTAGTGAGGAACAGCGCCATCTGTTTTTTACGTAACAAAACATACGTCCAAAGAGAGAGAAGTATGTTATCTGTTCCTTCATTCATTAAACCTAAAAGACTATGGTAGTCAAAGTAGCATACCCGAGTTAAAAGTTGTAGTTTCCCTAAAACGTGGTTTGTCTCAGATGTGTGGAGTACACATAAGTGAGGCTCATGGTTACCTTTTTGTGTGTTTATGTGATGATTCTTCTTTGTTTAGATTAGTTACAGGTTGCTTCTCAGCATTATAAGAAAATCAAATTTAATTTTCCTTACTTGAGTTTCCATCATGGTACTATCCCAGGTAGCTGTACTGTTTTGATTGAGGCATAAGTGTGGACCAATCAGAATGTGATGGGTATCTACTAGCGCATGTAATTGTAGTGATGGTAGTTCCTTGTCTCTCAGTTTTGAAATGTAAGCATATCTCCTGATTTATGTTCTATTTTCAGGAAGATCTGAAGTTGCAGTGTTGCTGTCTGGCCACCAGATAGAGACTGAGGCTTGTGGAATAGATTCTTTTCTTTTTTTTTTTTTTTTTTTTTAAATGGTTGAGCATTCTTCGAAGCCAAGAGGGAAATCAACATTACCCCAATGATAAAGAATTTGAGTGTGTTATTGTATAAAATGGGTAATGACCACTTTGTTCCATAGTCTTCCATCATCAGCAAAAAGCATGGTTTACTTTACCAGCAAAATCTACTGGTGTTCCCGTGTTCCAATTCTCTCTTTAAGTCAAGTTAAGAAATTTGAAGGAAATACTTGCATTTGGAAAGCCTGTAATGGTGACAGTTGGGATTAGGACTAGGTGCCTTTTAGTTGATTAACAGTGCCATTAGAGAGAAACAAAAGCGATCATATTTAGGTGTGATTTGTTTAATGGTTAACATGTGTTTGACAGATGAAAGCAAGGAACAAAAATCTTTTGGAACTGTCAAATAGTTTGTTTTGGAAACTTTGATACAGAGTTTCCCGATGTTTGCAAAATGGTTGTGCTTGTAATAAAAAAGAATAAAGGAATTAATTTGGTAAACCCGCTAAAGGGAGATTGATGGTAGTGGGCACATCCAAAAGCGAATTCACTGGACCAAACACATAGGGCATGCCTTGGGTTAAAACTCCCTGAGGGGAGGTTAACTCCATTGTGTCATCTCGGGCAAACATTCGCTAATCAAAAAGACCCCAGGTCACCAGTCTTGCAGGGGTGTAAAAATCTGTACGTCGGCTTATTTGGACTGGTGTGCACCAAAGCTTTGAATTGCTGTTTCTCGGGAGCCTTCAGCTCCACTCAATGTTGTACTTGTTGGGAGTCCCAGCCTCAGGCAGATGCAGTAAGCTCACTGGCAATTTTCTACCTTCCCCCCACTTTTTAGCTCTCTCAGTTGTTCACGCTCTTTCTTGCTCCCTCACCCTTGCACGTGTCCCCTTTCCTCCCCTGATGCGCTCTGTGCATCCACTGGAAGAGATGGTGAGCTCAGCTTTCTGATGTGGCTGCTTGGGTACATGAGTTCAGGCCCAATCTCAGAAGCACAAACTCTCTTTATTGCTTCTGTTTGAGAGAACTTTTTGGGGTCGCTTCAACATGATTTTTGTATTTGGTCATTGGGTAAGAAAATGAGCTATTTGAACAGCTACCAGTATAATTAGGTAATATCATGAAAAACAGAGGAGCAGTTATGCTTTTCCAGTTCGTTTATTAGTTCAGCAATACTGATATAAAACTCAGTTTCATTATTTTTTTTTGATAGCTTATGCTCTTGTCTCAGCTCTGTGGGAGGCCGCATATAAGTTTAATGGTAATAGGAGGCAGCAGATGAGATGAAGCACTTGGAAGCGAAGAGAGTTACGAGCGTGAGCATATTTGATGGCGTGAGATGAGAGCTGTAAGGCTGAGTGTGGTGGCATTTGGTCACCTAGCCCTCTTAATGAGTAAGGAAATAGAAGCAGCTTTAGCATATGTGAAACTTTTCTGCAGTGGCATTGCTTAAACATGTCCTGTGGTTTTTGTGTCATTGCAAAGAGAGAGAATAAAGAGAGGCAGGCTAGCAAAACAGTTGTGCTAACCTCATCCCTCTCTCTCCTGGCTCCCCATCTGACACTCTCACCAGAGAAGTTGCCAGAGCTTGTCTGGTGATGCAGTTGTGCTGTTGTTAGTTAAGTGTCTGCCGAGCAGGGTGTCAGCTTTAGCCAAATGAAGAGTTTTGTGACTTAGGGTTTTTTCTGCCTTCTCTTCGCTGGGAATACTGCTCGCCTCTACCTTGCCACTCAGAACTTTATCTTTTCAGGAACTTTATGTTCTGAGATTTCAAACAGAGCTTGAGGAGGAACAGAAGTTAATCGGTACATCCAGAATTTACATGGTGCATGTGTGCAAACAAAACAGAGGCACACAATTTTATTACACATAAGTCTTTTTTCTTCAGGAAAGTGATTTTAAAAAAATGGCCTGCTGTTGAAGATGATTTTGTCCTAAATGTAGTAAATTTTAGGAAACACAAATGAGGAGCATAACTACCTTTTTAGGGATATTGTTTTAAAACTTCGAAAGTAGGTATGGTGCCCATGTGCATGAGCCCATGTGCCCATGAGATTTATTTAGATTATCTTTAGGTTTTAGATCTAGATTTAGGCCTGGATATTGCAAAGCATGGTAGACCTGAGATTTTTTTATTTGGAATTTAACACAGTTTAAATGTGGCAAACTGGCACAGTTCTCCAGTAGTTATTACTGTTAACTTCCATTTGTGATTTTAATACAACTATACCTTAAACACAGTTGCAGTTCGTGTACCAGTCATGAGGTAGAGGAATAATGTCAGCAAGAATCTCTGTTGTCAAAGGAGCTGTATTTTTGACTGCAGGAAGGAGTGTTTATTTGGACTAAGCCTGTTAGGCATAATGGGAGGAGAGGTAGGAATTTAATTAAGTATATCAAGTCATTTAACTAAACTGTTAATTTCTTTTGATTCCTATATTTGTTTTTTTTTTTTAATGCCCACTTAAGAAAAAGATGTTGCAATGAAATAATGCATATGTTTGAAGAATATCACGATTTGGTGTAGTAATTATATTGTTAAAGTCCTTTCCTAAATTTTGCGTTTTTTCTAAATTTTGATGGTCATATTACAGAGGCGGATGCCCCAGTCTTTCCGTGATCCAGCTACTGCTCCGTTGAGGAAACTCTCCGTAGATTTGATCAAAACATACAAGCATATTAATGAGGTAATGGCTCCCGCTATCTTTTGTGATGTGCATCAATGTGAAGTTTTTGTTTACAGTACATTATTAAGTAGGTTTTCTATAAATGATCTGGTGAAGAGATAAGAAGAACCAAGCCGCCTCTCTCTTGTTCACATCCCATTGATATCCTGTTCCTCCTTTCTGTCCAGCACATAAGAATTTTGTTATCCTGGAGTTTATATTCTGTTATTTTATAAACAACTTGATAACTCTTGTTTCCAGGCTACTTACCATTTTTAATTTTGCTGTGTGTTTAGTGTAACTCTGCTGTATCTTTTCGCACCTGTGAACCGTAGGGATCAGTGTTATTAGTGCATTTATTTAGATCTGTTTTCTGAGTTTTTAAATTATTCATCAAGACTTTGCTTTGGTATAATGACTTCAAATAGAATGGTAGCAGGAGAGAATTTTGTTTGTTTTAGTAGTAGAAGTTGCGTTTTAAAATCACAGGATCAGATATGACGATTGTAAAAGATGATTCTGTTCTTTTAGTGAACTTGTGCTCTAAAAAGTGGTCTTTTAAGCAATATACTTTTCATGTTTAGGTTTACTATGCAAAAAAAAAACGGCGGCATCAGCAGGGCCAAGGAGATGATTCCAGTCACAAAAAGGAGCGAAAAGTTTACAATGATGGCTATGATGATGACAACTATGACTATATTGTAAAAAATGGGGAGAAGTGGATGGATCGTTATGAAATTGACTCTTTAATAGGCAAAGGATCGTTTGGACAGGTAATGCGTATCATCTGAGCAACGTGTAATCCATGCGAACCATAACATGGATTTAATTTGAAGTGGTATTCCTGTTTCATTTTGAACTTCCAACTCTTTTTTCTTAATCTGAGTATATTGAGTGCCTGCTCAAGACACTCATATTTTGTGCTGTTTCTTTTTACTACTGATAACATTCAAATACTGTATGTAGTTCTGGTATTTTGCAGTAAGCAAATCTTCAGCCTTTTGCTATTGGTTCACATTTCTAGCTATTGGGTTGGGGTTTTTCGTTTAAAACAATACTGTGTTGCTAGGGGTTACCTATTACAAATGTTACATAGTAACATTTGTTTTGATTGTTTGTAGCTTTGGCCAAGCCTTGAGAAAAAGGCTGGAAGGAGAATGGAGCTGTAATTTGGGGGGTTTTTTGTTAGTTTTTCCTCAGATTCTGCCAGTCATTTTACAGTATTGTTTTTGACGACTTGCTAGTTTTGCCCTAGTGAAGCTCGGTGAAGCCTGAGTTCCGTTTTGCAACATCATTGCAATAAATGTCACATTATCAATTGTGGCTTTATTGTAGTATCAAGTAAGAAAAGAAATCTAAGATAAGAAATTTAACTGGAAAGAATAGAAGTTCTAAAAATATTTTCTCTGAATTCGGAAAGTGAAGAAAGTTTAGAAAGCAAGTTTTGCTATATATAAAAAAATTGAGTTGAGATTTTACTGATGGATTTGACTTTTCTCTTTCAGGTTGTAAAGGCTTATGATCGAGTGGAACAGGAGTGGGTGGCTATCAAAATAATAAAAAACAAGAAGGCTTTCTTAAACCAAGCCCAGATTGAAGTGCGACTGCTTGAGCTTATGAACAAACATGACACTGAGATGAAGTACTATATAGGTATTTGAATAGTTATTCTTAATTTTTACTTAATCAAATTATTAATATTTTAGATCTTCCTATATAGTGTAGAAGGCTACAACTAATGCTTCTGTTGCTAAAGAAATTAAAATAATTATACAATGTTTCAAATTCTTAATATTATTTAGTATAAATTTTCCAGTTTGCTTTGTAACTGGACCAGATCCAGAAGAAAAATATATAAAATTATGTGGGATAGCAGGCTTGTTATTCTGTAGTGTTCAGATCTTCCGTAGAATTTTATTTTTCCAGTTAATAATATGGACACCTGAAGAAGTTGCCACAGACCAGCTTTTCCATAGGAGCTATGATCTGTGGTAGTTGCATCTCTTTTGCTACTTTGAATATATCTTACATTATCTCAGAACTGTCATGGATAAGAGCATGCGTGTTTTATGTAAAACAACATCATATAGTAGTTTTATGGCTAGCTTAATCATCATTTTTGATTGTGTGTGTTTAAAAAGCTCAAAATTTTATATAACAAAACTGAAATAAGACGTGTATATGTTAAGACTTGCCCATTTAGAGCTCAGAAAATATTTTAAAGCTTTTAATTTTGACTGTTACTGTAGATGGGAATGCTGTTTCCTTAACTTCTTATTATAATGCTACTTAAACTTTATAATACTGATGAAATTAAGTCACCTTATGTAGAAATCTTTTATTAAATCCTGTCTGTTCCTTGGATTGGAGAAGTGGGTAAAAAGATGATGGAGGGAAAGCAACAGCATGTTTTAAAGAGAGATGGAGAAGTATGAAAAAGAGTGATTAAGGAAATGAAACTGATTTTAAGCATCCTTTATTTTGGTTTGTAGAAGCTGAAATAGTAACAGCCATGCTTTTCTGATTTGCATGTATCTATTGGATTACTAATTTTTCTTTCTATAGCTTAGAAAGAAACTAGCCTTTGAAATAATGTCAATATACATTGGTATTAAATTATCTGATGATTATTCAGTTATTTTTTAACTTGTTTTATAGAATTTTACCTTTAGAATGGATTTTACACATTCAGTTTAAGAGTTTTTAAGGTATTTTTCACGGAAATTTATTAATAACATGTTTACATAAAACAAAAACTAAACTTGACAGCATACTGCATCAAAAAGATGTTTCAGGCAGATTAAAATGCAGCAAATAAAGACACTATAAACATCACCAAATGAGCTCTTGGAACGTTAAGGTTTTACAGGGTCTGTCTGTAACATCAGGTAAAATGAAATGAACCAACACTTCATATAATCTCCGTCTGTGAGTTAAGGCAGGATGACTTTTATATAGAGAGCAGTGCTGAAACAAAGGGAAGAAAAAGTTCCGATCATTTTAAACAGAGGAGAAGTAATATATACTGCTTTTGCTTAGGCAGGTGACTTTAATAGTTTTAAGCTTGTTTCAAGTTGATTTCAAAATCTGTTAGGGTATATTTTAAGAGTTCCCCCTTTTTTAAACACACTATTTAATGAATATGACAGCATTGGTAGAGATCAAAAAAACCAAATAGATAATGTTTTGAATGAATACCTTGTATTCTATGCTATGCAAAGACTGACCATGGAAGACAAATCTCTAGGCACTTCATAAAATATACCTATAGGAACAGTTGCTTATGAACATACTTTTGCAGCAAGACTTAATTGAAGCATTCAGCATGCTAATGTAAAGAAACCTATGTGTGGGACATATGGGCAGTTCACCCTTGCATAGGCTTTCAGATACATGATACTGAGAATAGCTGAGTAAGGCTGAAAGCATTGCGAGCATTGTGGACTTTGGGAGGAACATTGTTAAATACACTGTAGAGCCTGATTTTTAAGGGTATAAACTGCCTACACTTCTGTCAGATCTCCTCTAGTTCCTTCAAACCTTCTGACTGATCTCCTTCAGATCTAATGCAAGTGTAAGAATGCGTTAAGGTCTTCAAGCTTTTTGAAAATTGGTGGCAAAGTGGAGAAGAAGTGTTCAAAAGTCATGTCTTCACTGAAGGAAAGATTTGGCAAGTTCAGCTCTTGTCCAGACTCTTTGAGCTGTGTGGTGGTTGCAGGCGGTACTAGCTGGCCAGTAGCACACTGGTAGTGACAGATCAATTGGGTAGGAACTGGAACCAAGTGTAGCAATTGGAATCGAGTGTAGGAGGACCATAAGGACATGAGATGATGCTGGTGCTTTCATGGTGGGAGGATATTGGAAATATGGCAAAGATGAGAAAATAGAAAAGGTCTAGACAATGATGTATTGCAGGAACTGGCATCAGGGTGGAAACATGGTATTGTTACAGGTAAGTTGTAAAGGAAACATGAAGAACCAGCTAATGATAACAGAGGAAAAAAAATCCATAGGACACCAAGTAACGGCCTTAACTGAAAGTCTGAATGCTCATTGTGCTGATATTGGTTCAAGATTTCATTATGAAAGAAGGAGAGTGTTGCTTTCTATCTGAGGACTGAAGTATTTTTCCTGTTTCAGTTTTCTTTTACTTGTGGCAACCAACCTGAATGATTGACAGACTGGTAAACCCTGCTTACCTCTAAACAGATTAATGTGATCGATTTTTCACCTATTTCATGAAACACATTGTTTGGATTTGGACTGGATTGGTTGCTTTCATAAGTTGAGATTATGCCTGATTTAAGTGAATATAAAGCCTTTGGGATATTGATTAGTTTTATTAATTAATCAGTTGAAGGCATAGCTTATAAATTGCAGTACTGTCTTGCAGTACTGTCTTAAATGAATCTGGCATTCAAATATTTTCTCTGTAAATGTAAGGGAAATTCTTAAAAAATAATTCAGTCTAAAGAGTGATATCTGCTTTACTGTTGAAAATGTTGCTGTATGTGTACTTTTTTTCCAGTCTGCTTGGATTTGAATACAGTTTTAGCTTTAGGAGAGTGGAGAAATTAACTCTCCCGTGAAAAAGATCAAGCGTTGTGACAAAGGCTGTGTTGCACACACTTTGTACTTCTTCTTCTGTTTTTGCTGACATTTGTCTTTACTCACAAATGTGTTTGCCTTTGCTAATAGAGGAGTAATTGCGTATTTTGGAAAAAATATATCTTCTATCTTTTAAATAATTTTTTTGGTTAATATAGCTTTACTGAGGTACACTTGAGGACACTTCAGATGTGTAAAATGTTACTTGTACCCTAGGCATGGCAGCAATATCTGGAAATAGCCATAGATCTAGGAAAAAAAAAGCAACGCTGTATTATCTTTCTCACAAGTCAGCTTCCTACATATTGATTAAAATATTTAAGCATTGTATTGTAATTAGCATTTAATACGTACCACACAGGATATGTGTTAATTTTTTTCTTCCCCTTTTTAAAGTGCATTTGAAGCGCCACTTCATGTTCCGAAACCATCTCTGCTTAGTCTTTGAAATGCTGTCCTACAATCTGTATGATCTGTTGCGGAACACCAACTTCAGAGGTGTCTCATTGAACCTGACACGAAAATTCGCACAGCAGATGTGCACTGCACTGCTTTTTCTGGCGACTCCTGAACTTAGTATCATTCACTGTGACCTAAAACCTGAGAATATTCTGCTCTGTAACCCCAAAAGAAGTGCTATCAAGATTGTTGATTTTGGCAGTTCGTGTCAACTTGGACAGAGGGTGAGTATTAGTGAAACTTATAGTTATGCTACTGTAGGATACATATGAAAAATTGAATATTTTAAAGTCATAATATCTGGATAGCTAATTTAAGCTTTATTAATGCTGACTTAAATGAAATAGTAACTAATTTTTACATAGGATGTCAGAGATCAGCAGTCCGTAGGAGCTTTAAATATGGATTTTAATGCCACAGTAGATAAGCTTCCACAATAGTGATAAACTTTCCATCTTTCTTTTCTCCTTGGTTATGTTTTTATGCTATGTTAATGCAGAATGCATCAGCACTTGATTGTAAAAGTCTGCCATGCTATTAAATATAATACTCCTTTATTATTTTCTCATTCCATATGTATTACGCTTTCCACTTTAGCATGTCCTCTTTTGAGTGTGCCTTGGGAGTAAAAAGGTATTTGAGGGTTGAGACAGTGCATTAGCTCACTCTTAAAGATACTGGTTTTAGCTAACTCATTTTTATAAACAGTTTAGCAATTGTGGAAAGAATTGAGTTTAGTGATGCTATTACTATGAGTAAAGAAGCATATGTGCAAAGCGTTTCCAGGACAAAGGTCTAGATTACTTTCTGTCAACAGTTCTTCAGATTAGAATAGATCTGTAGTATTAAATAGTTGTCAAAAAAATTGTAATTGTGTCCTGTTGTTCATGTACTTTGAAGATTAGTGCATTTTTTATTTGATCTGTTAGAATCTGTTGAACGTAGTCTACCCAGCATAGCCAATTAGCTCTATATTTGCTTTAAGAAATGTTAAAGTATATACATTAATTGTTAATGTATTAAGATCATAAATAATTCTGCTTGGATGCCAAAGCCTGTTTTCTTTAGGAAGAGCTTTGAGTTGTATTCCTCAAGCATTTGATTTGTACTGACAATTTGCTCACTGAAAAGTTTATCAGAATGTACTGTTCAGCTTACACCTTATAATCTAGTCCAAATAGACTCTTTCCTGGTTGAAATAATTATATTTCACTGAGCAAACGACCACTTCCATTCAGGGTACCTTTGCTTTAGTTGTTTGTGCTGAAAACAAATTGTTAGCTAGAGGGGTAAGGAAGGCTTCTATAGATGGAAGTTAGACTTCAGTTTATTTGAAAAAAGGATTTTGAGCCTTCCCAGGTCAGTTGTGTACCTTTGGCAGTTTTATCTATAAATTTGGGAGTGGTATCTTTTTCCTTTGAGAAAACTGGGTGCTAAAAAAACCTGAACAAGCCAACTAAAAAAACTCGCCAAAGTATGCAAAAGAGATGAAGTTTCAGAAGTACGACTAGCGATACTGCAGATGGGATCATTATATTAGTATGAGAAGAGTTAAGAAACTTTGTGGACTAACTTTAACAGAAGTTCCCCAGTTCTCTCTTGAGGAGTTGGGACTGACCAGCAGCACCTCGTTGCTTTTTACCATAATAAATTTGGGAAGAGCAGGTCAGAGTGGTGAGACACATATTTAGATTAATGAAAGGTCTTTTTTGCTATAAACTAGAAACTAGTCAGCCAGGGGTGAAGGAAGACACCAGGAGGTGAAATGAGATCTAGATTGTTTAGGTCAATAATAAGTTCATTTGGAGATTTTATGAAGCACAAATACAAAACCCCCATATAATTCCTCATAAAAGTTAACTTAAAATGTCATAAGGAAGTACTAGTACCTTTGTGGAAAGTTCTGGATAAAATTGTATGTTACTTAGAATATAAAGTATGGTACGGTTGTTTGTTTGTCATTTGGTTTTGTTGGTTGGTTGTTGTGTGGGTTTGTGGTGGTGTTTGTTTGTTTGTTTTTTGAATATGCCTATGTTTAAGCCAGTCTTCAGGTTTATAATCGAGATAGAATTATCAGTCTTGTGAAATGAGCAGGATAGTTGGGAATGGAGGAGGTTATTTTTTCCCATGTGTTGTTTTCTAGTTCCTGGAACCACCTGATGATTTAACGTCATTTCATCACGTGATAATTGTGGCTTTTGATCTTTCACTATTGGTTTTGTCTGAAGAGTTCTGTGATTCTGATGTGGCTTGTCTAAGTTTTTCTTAAGGTGGCATCAGACTAAAATTTTGTTGTATGATTACCTGTAATTGTGTAAGGTTATGCTCATAAACCTTAAAGTTTAAAATACTGTCATCATGAGTGAATCTGCATTTTTTTTATGAGAGAGTGTGAGTACTAGTATTTTCTTAAGAATTAACATTTACATATTTTTGTTAATGTAATGTATAGATACTTTTTAGCATCACTGATACCTTGGCTTTCCCTACACTAAAAATGTGTTTCATTGTAGTTCTGCTTTGTAATACAGAGTCATAATAGTGTTCTTTAGATGCAGCATATTACATTTAGATTCTTTTATTTCAGATATACCAATATATCCAGAGTCGTTTTTATCGATCACCAGAGGTGCTACTGGGAATGCCTTATGATCTTGCAATTGATATGTGGTCCCTTGGGTGTATTTTAGTTGAGATGCACACTGGAGAGCCTCTTTTTAGTGGGGCAAATGAGGTATGCAGCTATATTATGGTAGAAGTAATTTTATTATTTTATTACTTTTGTTAATTCTCTTCATTACTTTCATGCATTTAATTGTAATGCATAAATTAGGGAAGTCAAGTAATTCTAAAATGATTAAACGTCAATGACAGCAATGTCTTGTGTCAGACCTCTAAATTGCCTGTTAATAATTTTCTGTTTCTGCATCCCCTCTTTTACTCCTTATTCACTAATTTGTTTTGTACAAATTGGATTTTTCTTAAACTAACAGTTAACTTAGAACTTGTCTAGGTGATTAATATTTGCTTCCCAGATGACTGTAGAATGTCACTCTGTCACACTACTCAGCTGTCTACATGTCCTTCACAAATATTTTTTGTTTGGAACAGGTGGATCAAATGAATAAAATAGTGGAAGTTTTGGGGATACCACCTACCCACATCCTTGACCAAGCACCAAAAGCAAGAAAGTTCTTTGAGAAGTTGCCAGATGGCACTTGGAACTTGAAGAAGACCAAAGATGGAAAAAGGGTAGGTTACATAACTAGAATGGAAATATGGACTGTCTCTTTGAATAAATATACATAAAAATGGTGAGATGCTGCTTTGCTTTACATCTTACCTTACTGAAAATGTAACGTTATTGTTGTTTATTATTGTTCCATGTTGTAAGACAGATTGATTAAATAATGCTTTCCGTAGTGTTCAATAGTTTCTTTTCTTTTACTTCCTTTTATGGCCTGTTTAAACTATGCACATCCAAGGCTTCATATATAACTTGTTTTCAAGCAATTTCTTACTTCCCAACAGGAATACAAACCACCCGGAACTCGTAAACTTCACAATATACTAGGAGTTGAAACAGGAGGACCAGGTGGACGTCGTGCTGGGGAATCGGGTCATACTGTAGCTGACTACTTGAAGTTCAAAGACCTCATCTTAAGGATGCTTGATTATGACCCTAAGACACGAATTCAACCTTATTATGCCCTGCAGCATAGTTTCTTTAAGAAAACAGCAGACGAAGGTACAAACACAAGTAACAGTGTGTCTACGAGTCCTGCCATGGAGCAGTCACAGTCTTCAGGAACCACCTCTAGTACATCTTCAAGCTCAGGTAAGTTTTTCTCATTAACCGCTAACAAAACTCTATTTCCTAATCTCATCACAGGAGTCTTTTGCAGATAAATATCCTCTCATTCTCTTTTTATTAAAAATGAATATGTCAGTTGTGCTCATCAAAATGATTATTTTAATCAGCTGGAACAGGTAGCTGCTCCAACAAAAAATAAAGAGTAGATGAGGAAAAATGTGATTGTCAGAGGTCTTGTGTTTTTACCTTGAAGCAGTTCAAATATCTTCATGCTCTCATTGTTCTACTGCTTGCTTTAAATTTTGTGTCTCTTCAGTTATTGTGCATGTTATGATTTTACAGGTGGATCTTCTGGAACAAGCAACAGTGGAAGGGCACGGTCAGACCCCACACACCAGCATCGACATAGTGGTGGACACTTCACTGCTGCTGTTCAAGCTATGGACTGTGAAACACACAGCCCACAGGTCTGCTTAAGCAGAGCTTTTCTCTGCTTGGTTTCTATGGATTTCCTGAGAATATTAAATCCCTTTCATTTCGCAATCAGAATTTGGTTTATTTTTTACCCCCAGCTCTTGTATAGCCCTTAGTATGTTAGGTCAGTTGCTTAGGCAAAAGTGCTGCAGGTAGCAGTAAAAATTTCCATAGATTCTGCAGAGGTGAAGGTTTTGTATCATTAGCAATAAGTCAGGGGGAGCTGTCAGTGCTTCACCTTACACGGGACATAAGCATACACAGAACTATGAATCTTCCAACCCAGTGAAGAACTAACTTGCACTTCAGTGGACTCCTGCTGGAGTTCTTACTTCCATTTTATGGTGGTCAGGTACTTCAGCAATATTATCATTGGCTGAATTAGTGGTCAGTCAATACTCCTTCTTGGAAAGAAGCAACAACTCATTTATTAACTACAAATAATTCAGTAATACTTATATTTTAGTATAGAACAGAAAAAAATATAAATTCTCCCACATAGACAATGTAGTTTATGCAACAAATCGATGTGTAGATGGATCTTGCTATTTTAGTAATCTTTAATCAGCTTTGTTCTTCCAGAGATGTGGGTAGTACTCTTCAAGTTCAAGATGTGAACTACAACATATTAATTTAACTCAGTATGCTGCTTGCATCAGAGATGAGGGCCTTATTGTTCTAGGTGTTGCACAAATATTATGCTCTTTATTACTTACTATTATGTAAAGCTGCTTCTGTAATTTTGACAGTAAGGTCACATATTGGACTTACTTTAACTGCTTGTTTGTAAAAAGCATCCAGAATGTGAACTCGTTTTTCTTAAGGTATATTTAGAAAAATGTGTTAGAAATGTTTCTTAACTACATGCTTACATTTTTAGAATAATTTTGCAACTGCAAGGTTTGGTTAACTTTTTTTAAAAGTTAGCATAAGCTTTGATAACTTAATCTCTCTCATATGTTGCAAATGGACAGGTTTGAGTAAGCATTTTAAATTTTATTCTCCTTATTAACATAGGTTCGACAACAGTTTCCTCCTCCAATTGGTTGGACAGCCACTGAAGCTCCTACACAGGTCACTGTTGAAAACCATCCAGTTCAAGAAACCACCTTCCATGTAGCCCCTCAACAACAGAATGCATTACATCATCATCACGGAAATAGCTCTCACCACCACCACCATCACCACCACCACCACCACCATCATGGACAGCAAGCCTTGGGTAGCCGGACCAGGCCGAGAGTCTACAATTCTCCAACAAACAGCTCCTCCACCCAGGATTCTATGGAGGTGGGCCACAGTCACCACTCCATGACATCCCTGTCTTCCTCAACTACTTCTTCCTCTACATCTTCCTCCTCTACTGGTAACCAAGGCAATCAGGCCTATCAGAACCGCCCAGTGGCTGCTAATACCTTGGACTTTGGACAAAATGGAGCTATGGACATGAATTTAACAGTCTACTCTAATCCGCGCCAAGAAACTGGCATAGCTGGACATCCGACGTACCAGTTTTCTGCTAATACAGGTCCTGCTCATTACATGACTGAAGGACACCTTGCGATGAGGCAAGGAATTGATAGAGAAGAGTCTCCCATGACAGGAGTTTGTGTTCAGCAAAGTCCTGTGGCTAGCTCGTGACTAAACTGAAACTAAGTTTGTTTCTTGTGTGTTTTTATAGAAGTGGTGTTTTTCCAAAAACAAAGTGCAAAGCTGCTTGAATCAGAAGGAGATAAACTTACTGAACCGCTACAGGAGGGCAAAGCTGACTATTTTTTTAAACTTGAAAAGATTGCAAAGGGACAATGAAGTTTTTTTTTGTTGGTTTTGGGTTTTTTTTTGGTTGGATTTTTTTTTTTTTAAGATCCATGTCCGGACCCACCTTAACGGATAGCTTAGTGGTATTCACCTTTTGCTTCCCCCATTTTAACTTGCCACAACCTAGTCATAGTTTGCTTTTTTTGGGGAGGGTTTTTTTGGTCTCATTCAGCGGGTTCTTGTTCAAATGTTAGTTGTAGTTGCAATCTAGTTTCTTTTTAAAGGCATTGCACATGATTTATAAAAAGGCCCTTTGAAGTTTTTGGGTGGGAGGGGGGGAGTGAGTAATATATACTTTTTTTTTTTTTTTTTTAGTTCCCCAGACAAACATGGGCACAGAAATGCAGTACTGTAAGAAAGAGGGACCTTCAGATTACACAAATATATACTCTTCAGCTGTAAAAAGGGACGGTTGTAATGGAGTTTGTAAGGCACATTAAGCATGCTAAGTGGCGGTGATCAGAACTCTCCTTTTCTGAATCTACTGAGGATCAAAGCAGCAATTGTAATGGGATTCTGTGGGTCTCATATTTTGGAGACCACAGTCAGTTAGTATTGAAATATGACTGGTTTCATAACTGAGGTGCACTGAGAAGCAATCAACGGGTCGGTCCTGGCCAGTCCTGGGGAGGTCTGAGTGGTGGTCTTTGGGATAACCTTTGGCCTTATGGATTTGGACTCTTAAGTTAGAAGAGCCTACCATTTCAGATGCAATCACTTTTGGACATGCTTTTGCAGACAGTCCTTAATGCTGAAAACACAGAGAATGGGTAATTCAAGAGGCCTTTCTTTTAAAATAGACTTTTGTGACCCACTTATTGTAAGGTATTGCAAGGTCACTTTGCGTGTGTCATAAAGTTGACTTCTTATTGGTTGAAGGTCACAGGAGTAGTGGTTTGCGTTTGATGGAAATAGCTACAACTGTGTCCCTTCCTGCTTTTTACTTTTTTCTTTTGCTTTTTCTCGGCACGTGGTTTCTCCACCATTACTTCTGCACAAAGACGTCTTCTGTTCATCCTGAACATTTTTAAAAATGCAGAATTTTATGTGACTGCTTTTTTGCCTCACAATTATGCTGTGAATTTTACAAAAATTTATTTTCTTTTTTGATAATTTATTGTACCAAAGCTGTTTTTATAGCACATAGATGTCTGTAACCAATAATGTAGCAGTTCTGCACTTTGACACAAGGTGTAACTAGACCATTTTTAAATGTCAGTTGAAAATTATGGCTGTACTATTGCTTAAACAAAACTGGAACTGTTGTTGAATTCATAGCCAATACATTTACAGCAATCTGTGTACTGAACATAATAGATCGACATCTACTTCGAGACTATAACATCTGTTACATTATAAATGTGTTCAGGCTTCTGAAGGTAAAAGGGACACTAGATCCAGAAGCTATGAAACCAGCAGTTGATTCTTGTATTCCTTATTAACATAATTGTAAACTTGAAGGCAAGACCTTGGTTGCATGAACAGGTCCAAAATAATAGTCTGAGTAAAGCAAAACACTCACCTGAGACCTGAGGTTAGCAGGCTGTATTTAACAGGTGCCTAATTTTGGGGTAATGCTGCCTTAATATAACACAGTCAGCTTGGCAGTTGCAAAATTTATGGGCCCATTCAGAGATTTATTTGTATGAAAAGTAAAAGCTCTGTGAAACACATGAAAGAATAAGGGTAATTCATTGGTTGCCCATCCCAGATTAATGTTGTTTGCCCATTATATACTACAGAAGCAGTGATCTACCTCTGCCAGTAAACCCTTTAAAAAGTTAATTTAGCAGGAAATTCAGAGTTCCTATTGGTCGATTCCGTGCGGCTAAGTCATTTTTTCAAACGAAAAAGTGGAATTTTTTATACTTAGAGTGGCGGCACAGCAGCTGACTACCATGTAAATGGGAATGAATATTTGGGATTGCCATTTTTTTGTAAATCATGATTTTTTTTCTTTTTTTTAATCAAGTGATCCATTATTCTTCTGTATTGACACATCAACCCTGTGGATGAAAGTGGGTTGTTTTGTTTTGGTTTGATTTTGGTTGGTTTTTTTCTTTTTTTCTTTTTTTTTTTCTTCAGTAATTCGGAGAAGTTTACGGGATTTGGAAGGCTGTCACCTCAGAAACAGGATGCTGAGTTTAGCATTATAAAAAGGAATCCAGTACTTACTGCTGTCTAGGAATATAAGGGTAATATGAAATCTGGGTAATTCTTGTGTGCAAGGGGTTGCCACACCATAGCAAGCGCCAAAAAATAAAGCAGTTAAAGAAAAATATCTACACAAAGAAGAAATCATAAAATGCAGTGCTTCTGCATACTGTGTTATGTTACAGTCCAGTTTTGTGTGCTTTACTACACAGTTTGGTTACAGGACTTCTGTGCATTGTAAACATAAACAGCATGGAAAAGGTTAAATACCTGTGTTCAGATTGTAAGATCTAGTCCGGACTTGCTGTGTATATTGTAACGTTAAATGAAAAGACAAGCCCTTTGTATTATAGTCATGCAGTCTTATGTATGATAAACAGTTGAATAATTTGTCCTCAGACTCTTTACTGTGCTTTTTAAAAAAGAGTAATTTAAGAAAAAATGTAAACATAGTAAATCTTCCTATGCAATTAACCTACTCCAAGCCATGGTATGGTAGGTATAATTATACTATAATATGTAAATATCAGATACATTGAAACAGACTTAAAAATATGAAAGTAAAAGTTGGAGGCATAACAGATAATTTTGAGTTTTTAATTGAAACAGCAAGGTATACAAATCATTGGTGTATGAACACAGCTCTGCTTCATTCTGATGGACTGTGCTTGTAGTTTGAGTTCTTCATATTATCATCTGTTAGTTTGAATGTTCTTATATGCGCTGCAGCTTTCTACCTATTACAGACTAGCTGGTTTTAAGGCCAGAAGTGACCACGGTAATGAAATAACCTGACTGGCATGCCGTTACCCCTAGAACTCAATCTGGTTACTTCTGCATCAGTAAGTCGCTATCTTTTGGGTGCAGTAGAACATACTTTTGAAAAAGATAGCTGATTTTCATATAGATTCTTCAAGTGTGAGGATTTTTTCCTGTGTCTCTTGAGTGGTTCAGCTAATTTATTTTCCATACTCTCTTAGTCCTCCTTCAGTTTTAGGACTGTTTAGTTACAGCCGCTGGCCATCAGATAGCTGGCTGCCTGTTAGAATAATGAATAACTACTCTAGTTTTAAACTGTTTCACTTTATTCACGTAAAAATATGTTAACTTCAATAACCTGTGTAGATGGAGTTCCTTAAATCTCTGAAGCTTTTATGGCTCTTCTGAAACTTCAGATGTTTTAAAACCCATTCTAAAGTGTGGACATAAGAACTGCATACAGCATCTGGTAGTAATGTCAGTATTGCTGTGTGCGTGTAGTATGTGCAGGTACATTCTTGAACCTTTCAGTTTATATCTTCGCTCGTTTGTTTATACCTCCAAGGATCGCATTTTTAAATCTTTCAGTCTCAGTTATTTGCATTAAAAGATTGTAAATTTAGATGGTTATCCATCATGATTCTTAAGTCCTTTTCAGAACTGCTGCTCTTCCAGGATGTAGTCTTCCATCCTGTAAGTATAATGATGTCTGAATGGGACTGCTTTACGGAAGGGTTGGATTCACCTATAGATGTGACTTGTCTTCATTGTTTATCACTCTACCATCATTATTTTCATTAAACCATCGATGTGCTTATATTTTATTCTTGGAAACTGAAAAATCTTAAATACCTGTGAAGATAACTCGTGTTGGAACCCATCAGAAACATCCTTTTATAATGAGGAAGTAACTTAAAACGCTAATCTTCTGAAACAGAGTGGCGAATATGTTGTGTTGACTTATAGAACAAATATATTTCAATAAGATCATTATATGGAACTTCTGAATAGTATGGAAGTATCTTTCTAGTTTAAATTACACAATTAACTGACTGCAAAGTAGAGTTCTTGCTGAGTGTTGATCTCATGAGGGTAGTTTGTGTGTGATCCAACATGACTTTGGCAAGTGATGTATTTTATTTTGAAGGATGGATATTAGAATTGCACCATCAAGCAAAGAAAGTCACCTTGCCAAATTTTAGTTTTCTTTTATATATCCCTGGTTTTCTGAGGTTCTACAGAAGCAACCTTATGTTGAGAAGTTTGCAACTGATACTTATTTTTCCACCTCATAATGATAGTTGGACTGGTTTTTTTCCTTATCGATTAAGATGCCTTGTTTTTATTTCAACAGTTCTCCATACTAGCCCTATCAAATATATATGATCTGCCTAGACCTGAGAGAATTTGCACTTTCTGTTGTTTATTATGTTTTATGCCAGATGTTACAGAGCATCACAGAGTTCAATCACAAGATGATCTCTGTGGCTGTCCTTGAGGACCTGAATGACAGGAGAAGGTGATATACTTCATAAGCCAGACAAAGGCTGCAATTAGAATTTTAAACTTCAGACCCTTCTGCTGAATAGCAGAGATAAAATGTAATTCACTTTAAGCAGTGTTCATAGGTTCTAGAGGGAAAGTGATGATAGAAGATTTAGAAGAGGATAAGGGTTGGAATTGAAAGGATTTTCTGTGTGTGTGGTAGTCTAACCAATGTGAATAATAGAGGGAGAGGAGTGAAACGCCCTTAGCTGGTGTGGAATTGTGCAGACCTTAATTGAAAATGAGACCAAGGGATTTTTTTGTGTGGTCCTGGTCCTAGGAAAGCAGGTGAGGGAAGCCAAATCAAAAACTTAATGGCTGTGTTGAATGAGGCATAACAGTTCTACTTTGAGTGGAAAATACGTTTTTCACAGAAGGTTGGATTCCAGTGAATGAAGTGAGATATCTATAAACTAGCTGCATGTTTTGGTTCAAGATAGATTTGAATCCAGATTCTTTTATCAAGTGCAAAGAATTGGGTCAAATCGGGAAGTTTGCTAGAGAGCAGGAATTAGAGTTGAGATGATTTTATTTTAATTTAAAAAGGCTAAACTGAAGAAGGAGGATTTGATTTCTGACAGCAGACCAAACTATATGCTGGCAAGATCAGACTGGTAGCAGCAGCAGTAATGGTGAGAGTGGATTGTCAGCATGTAGGCAACTGAAGTGATTTTAATTTACTTACTAACTAGGGCTGAGATGTGTAGGTTAAAATGGTCTAGAAGCAGAGCCTAGTGAGACCTTAAAAGAGGTAAATCACAGTAGATGTTATAAATGGAGTTTTAGAACTATAGGAATAAAAAAGGAAAAACCCAAGCAATGTGTGTTAATGAGTGATTATCAATTAAAACTTGCACATGTGTTTAGTAGGATGAGAACGAAAGTGAGGCTGACCGAAGACCAAAAAGTTGTTGCCATGGAGTAGAAAAGGCACAGGATCTGTATGTACTAAAAGATGTTCCATTGTGGATCAGCCTTAGGTCCTCATTCCTAAGGCAGGATGTCTTCTGTTTCACAACAAACAAGGTTTCCTCAGCAACAGTGAAAAGTATTGCAGAAAGATAATGATAAACAGTGTTACAGGTAAAAGCTGCTAAACCTCAAATAGAAAACTGCCATCTAAGGAGAACAACCCTAGTATTTTTAATGTAAATAACAAAAAAGCAACAGCTATTTGTTTAAAAATTAAGGCTAGTTATTCCCTTACTGGTAAGACAGAACTATCTTTATTGCAAAAATGTCATAAATCCTTCCAGGAAGAGTATGTGGACTACATTTGGCTTTCTAAACCAAATTCTAATAATTCTGAAGAGCAGGTGCATCCAGGGCTGGGCAGGTTGGTCTGAATCTCAGTACTGAGAAACCCGCATGTAGATGGTGCTTTTTGGACAACGGGATGTCATGTGGCTTTAGGTAAACAAGGAAAAGCAATTAAACATCTTATGTAGTATACTGGAATTTTCTTCCCTTTCCTGTATGTCTTGGCAAGAGGCGTTTGTCATCTCTGGTAAGTCGTGCAGTCCCACTCTTGGCCTCCAAGTGCTCCACTGGAACAGCTTCAACAGGAATTTCTGCTTCCCACTCCTGCAAACTCCAGCATCCTGGAATACAATTGTCATCATGACTTGGCATATGTTTTGGTTATAAGGGCATCATATTTTCTAGAGCACTGCGTTTTACATGTGAAATCTAGTTTAAAACTGTTCAGTTAACACAACGTACAAAAGTACAAAAATGTTTTGGCAATTTGCTTCCATCATGGTTTTGCACGCAAACGGACAAATCTCATGGAATTGTGTACCGTAAAGGAGTCTTGCAGCATCTCCTGGGAACATGTTGGTCTTCAGTATAGATGCTTTTATAACACATGCAGTGTTCTC
Source organism: Caloenas nicobarica (assembly GCF_036013445.1). Lineage (NCBI taxonomy): Eukaryota > Metazoa > Chordata > Aves > Columbiformes > Columbidae > Caloenas > Caloenas nicobarica. The sequence goes on along the minus strand of NC_088245.1, from coordinate 122,236,891 downwards.
TTGAATACATTAGCCATTTGGATGCTTCGTTGCTGCAGCCTCCTAGTAGAGTCTGTCATGAAAACTTTCTGGGAAGACACCGTTTTGCAAGTGGACCAACAGATGAGCAGTTTTACTTCTGCTAGTAAAAAAACCTAAGTCTAAAGAATTGCTTAATTTTTTAAAATAATGTATGCATTGCTGTTACAATTTGTACTGATAGCAACATTTTAATTCAGGGTATTTATTTGTTAAAGGGTATTGAAAGTGGGTATGTTTGCAGGACGCTCTTAACATGTTTGCATTGCATATTTTCATTCGTCTGTGTAGTGTGAGCCACTTCTCACTGCTTAAAGCAAAGGTGTGGCGGCTGCGTATGATTTTGAAGATCTGGCTTGGTAGCTTGCTTTTGGATTTTTCAAAAAGAGCTTGGGTTTCCTATTGCTGTATTGACTTTCCTCAGTGAGCATGTAAAGAAATTTGACTTAATTTTCAAGGCAATCCATAGATCGGTGTCTAAAAAAATTACTATGAGATGAGGAAAAAGTTAAAAACATTGCTTCTTAAATCGAGTTTTGTGTGATCATCACAGAGATGAGTCCTCCTGAGCACTAGTTTATGAATCTGTTGCAAAATCCCATGGATTTTAAGAATTTACTGAAACTTCAGATCTACGGGGATTCCATATGGCTTTGAGTAATAACAAGAACAGCAGCATAGATATGCCAATAGAAATTAATAACCAAATAACCAACCTCCTGTGGGTCTCCCTGTGAGAAGGGGGAGGAGAGGAGATTAATGTGACAGATGTTGACTGTCAAAAGGCAATTAGTTGGTTAGTGACTGGAAAATGATATATGAAAAAATAAAAGCTGAGCTCGTTTATTCTGAAGAAACTAATTGAAGATGTCAAGCAGAAAACCTCTCGTCCCAGACTGCCTTCTTCAGGATCTCTCTTCCCCTCGCCAGCAGAAGAGGTCTGTCTCTCACGGACCACTTGTTCCAAAGCCTCTCTCTTCCTTCAGATTTTCCTGCTGACTTGTAGCTCATCCAGGACTCCCTTCACAACTCCTTCCAGCATAAAATGTCAGAAGTTGGTAGATGTGAGTTAATAATTTTGAGACTACGAGGATGATGATGAAGAGGAGTTTTCGTTACCTAAAGCAGGCAGAAAGTCCTTGAGCAGAGCACATTCTGAGCTATTCTGTGTTTTCAGCATTCAGAGACCTTGGAGTCAAGAATAAGCTGAGGGAATTTGGTTTTCAAAGCTTCAGTCTCACTTGTCTCCCAAGACACGGCTGGCACAGTTTAGTACCAGTGGGATTCCTCCTCTTTGCTGCAATGTGCCAGAGCACTCATGCATTTTTATTTTCATCTGAATTGGCCTCCTTCCTGTATAAAACGTTTGCCTTGTGTATGAGGAAATCCCATCATTTTTTTGTGTGCTGTTAGTATTTCTTCCAAGAAAAATGCTGTATGTAAGTTTATTCTGTACTGGAGTAGCCCACTTTATTGTACTCTTCTCCATGTATGCCATATCACATCAGTCTGGTAGCTTCAGTACACAGAGCTAATACCTGTTTGTGAAGGGGCATTTTCTCTATCAACAAAACATGCTACAGGCTGAACCATGACAGTGGCAGTGCCTTGAGATCAGGTGTGTCCACAGAGGTCACTTTGATACAGTGACAGCGTGAAGGTTTGTGTCCTGATATAACCTCAGTGACCTGGAAAGGAAGACAAATGCAGAAATCTCAGGAGGCAGAGCTTTTAAAATCAGAAATGTCATATTCAGGGTTCCTTCATGGGGACAAGGAGAGTTGCTTGTCTGAAGAAAAACGTAGTAACTTTGGCTAAAATAATTTTAATACCCTTTTCATTTTCAATAGGAGCTGTAGTTCATTTCCCTCTTCATAAACAATAATATCACTTGGCCTTTTCGCCCCCTAGAAATTCCCATCCTTTCTCCCTGCTGCTCACTCTCATCCCCTTCCCTACTTTCCACTTCGACCCTTCCCCCCACTTGCCTACACTTTTTTGCTTTTCCCTCCTTTTCCCGTCTTTCAGCCTTTTTTTCCCCCCCTCCGTTCCTTTCCCTGCCTTTTCTGTGTCTGTCTTTTCCCTGCTGTTCCCACTGCTTTTCCCTGCTTTCCTCTGCTGCTTTGCCAGTCTCTCTACTTTTCACTGTATTCCTTTCCTTTCCTGATTTTTCCTGCCTTTTCACAGCTTTTCCTGTCTGGTCTGTGCTTGTCTTCTCTGCTGTTGTTTTCCTGCCTGTTCCTCCTGCCTTGCTTTCCCCACTTGCCTTGCTCCCCCCACCCTCTTCAATACTTTTCAGGTCTGTCAACCCCCTCTCCTGCTTTTCCCCATCTTTTCCTCCTTGTTGCTCTTTTCGCTTCCTCTTGGGTCTTTCAGGTTCAACCCTTCTCTTATTTTTGGTGCTTTCTGATCATTTCCTGGCTTTGACTCTTTCCCTTTGCTTTGACTTGAGTTCTTTTACATTCTTTTCCCAGATTTTCAGGCTGTTTCTTTCCTCCCCCCTTCTTTTCATTGCTCTTCACTATGCTGACTTCTTTTCACTGCCTCTTTCTCCTACTCATTTTTCCTGCCTGTATTTCACACTTCCTTTTCCACTGTTCCTTTTTGTCGCTTTCCTCCTTTGCTTAACCTTTGGCTGTTTTTTCTTTTTTTTTTTTCCACGACCTTGCCTTTCTTTCTAATGTTTTTCAGTTCTATTTCACCTTCCTTTTCAATGCTTTCTGTGTCTTTCCCCTTCTTTCTGCCCCCTCTCTCCTCAGCCTCCATCACCTCCCCCCCCCCCCCATTTTCGATGCTTTTCAGGTGTTTTCTTCTTTCTCACATCAACGCCTTTCAGGTTTCTTCACCCTTCCCTGCTTTGTTTCAAATGGTTTTCATGTCTATTTCACCCCCTGTTTTCTGGTCACCTGTTTTCCCAGCCCCTCCCTGCTTTGACTTCCCCTCAAGCTTTCCAGGTCTTTTTTCATCTTTCCCCTTCTTTTGGTCCTTTCCCATTCTTTTCTCTGTTGGACCACTTTTCCCTGCATTGATTTCTTTCCCATTCTTTTCTCGTCTCTTCCTTGCTTGGAGTTCTTTTCCTTCCCCCCTCCCCACCCTGCTTGCTTGCTCTCTGATTTCCTGATCTGTCGTCTGTGTCCCGTCCATGCATCCATCCTGTCACATGTGCCCCCCCTGCTTCACCTCGTATTCATCTAATTGCTTTTCACTGGTTTAAATTCTTTTCACTGCTTTTTATGTGTCCATTTTTCCCCATGTTCTCTTGTTTTCCTTACTTATTTGACAACCTTTGGCATCCTTTCGCATCTTTTCTCTCTTTTGACTTGCTTTCACTGCTTTTGTGGTCTTCTCTGGCCTTTCCCCCGCTTTTTCAGATCTCTTTTTTACCCTGCTTGTCTTGGCTTTATCTTTTACCTGCTTTTCTCAGCTTTTCTGACTTCTCCTTTCTTACCTTTCCCCTCCCTTTACCTCCTTGTCTTTTCTCTGCTTTTCAGGGATTTTCTTTCCCTACCCTCCCCCCCAATTCCCTTTCTCTTCACTGTTTTGATTTTTTCCTATTTTTCCCCCACTGCTTTCCCCCACTTTGAGCTCCTTTTCCCTGCTTTTCAGAGACTTTTCCTTGTTTTCCCTACTTTTCATGAGCTTGACTGTTTGGTTTTTATCCTCTGCTTTTGCCTCCTTGTCATCTTCTTGCTTTTCTGTCCTTATCTTTTCCTTCCTTTCCATGCTTTTATTCCTGCCCTCTCCCTGCTTTTCAGTGCTTACAGACTTTTCTCTGCTTTTCAGGTTTCTCTGCTTTTCTGTTTTACATACTTTTTCCTTCCTTTCCCCTGCTTCTGCTTGCCACACCATTGACTTCTTTTTCACTGATTTCTCAAGTGTTTTCTTTCTTTTTCCCCCTCCTCACAGATTATTGCTACTCAATCTTTCCCTGCTTTTCTTGCTTGTACTTCTTTTCCCCCTCTCTTCAGTGCTTGCCACTGTTCCAACTTATTTCTCTACTTTACAGGTCTTTTCCTCCTCCCACAACTTCTTTTCCCTGCTTTTCACTGCTTTGATTTCTTTTTACTGCTTTTCAGGTCTTTTAAGTTCTTTTCCCTTCCCTTTTTCTCACTTTCCTTTCATTCTTTTCCCTGTTTTTCCCTTCTCTTCAGTTGTCTTACTATTTTTCATTGCTTTTTACTACTTTGACTATTTTTCACCACCTTTCAGATCTTTTAACTTCTTTTCCCTTCCTTTCCCTGCTAGTCGTTGCTTTGACTTCTACTGGCTGCTCTTCTGTTTGGTTTTTTTTTTTTAATCCCCTTCCTGCTCCTTTTTCCTACTTTTCATTGCTTTGACTCTTTTCCCAGCCCTTTGCTTCTCTTTTTTTCCCTGCTTTGGCATCTTTTGCTGGCTTGATTTCTTTTCCCAACCTTTCCCTGTTTTACTTTCCCCCCTTCTCCCTGCTTTCCACTGCTTTGACTTCTCCTGCATTTCAGGTTTTTCCTTCTTCTCCCTTTTCTCCCTTTTCTCCCTTTTCTCCCTTTTCTCCCTTTTCTCCCTTTTCTCCCTTTTCTCCCTTTTCTCCCTTTTCTCCCTTTTCTCCCTTTTCTCCCTTTTCTCCCTTTTCTCCCTTCTTCTCTGTTCTTTCTTCTCTCTCCTCTCTTCTCCTCTCTTCTCCTCTCTTCTCCTCTCTTCTCCTCTCTTCTCCTCTCTTCTCCTCTCTTCTCCTCTCTTCTCCTCTCTTCTCCTCTCCTCATCTTTCCCTGCTTACCACTGCTAGCTTGTTTTTGTTGCTCGTCAGTGCTTTGACACTTTTTCGCTGCTTTTCAGTGCTTTGACTTCTTGTGGCTGCTTTTCAGGTCTTTTCCTGCTTCCACTCCACCACTCCGCAGTATTTGCCTTGCTGTCCCCCCCTGCTTGCTGTTTTGACTTCTTTTCCCTGCTAGTAATGACTTTGATTCCTTTTTATGGCTTTTCAAGTCTCTCTCTTCCCCTTCTTTTCGCTGTTTATCACTGCTTTGACTTCCTTTCACTGCTTTTCTGGTCTTTCCCCTGCTCTTTTCCTCCTTTCCCTGTTTCCCCTTCTCTTCTTTCCCCCGCTTTTCAGCCTTTTCACTGCTTTAACTTTTTTTCAACTGTCTGGTTTTTTTCCTTATTCGTTACTGCTTTGACTTCTTTCCACTTTTTTCTTTTTTATTTCTCCTCATTCTCAATTCACTTCACTTTTTGACCTTTTGCTGTTTTTTAGATCTTTTCTCTTTTCCTCTCTTTCTTTGCTGCCCTTCCCTGCTTGCCCTCCCCTGTTTTTTTCACTACTTCTCCCTGCTTTTGGCTGCTTTTTCCTGCTTTCGCTTTGTGTCCCTTTTTGCTGCTTTTCAGGTGTGTTTTGTTTTGTTCCCCCCCCTCTCCCTTCTCTGCTTTTCCCTTTCCTGCTTTTCAGTGCTTTATCTTCTTTAGGCTCCTTTCCTGGCCTCTGGTTTTCCTTGCTTGTCACTGCTTTGGCTACTTGTCCTTGCTTTTCATGTCTTCTGAGGCCTTTTCCCCCCACTCCCCTTCTTTTCTCTGCTTTTCCCTGCTTTTACTGCTCTTTTCTTCTGTGCTTTTCACTATTTTGAGTGCTTTTTGCTGCTTTTGACTGTTTTGCTGCTTTTCAGGTCTTGCCCTCATCCCCTTGTTTTCCTTCTTTTCCCTTGCTCACTTTTTCCCCACTTTGGCTTCTCGTCTCTGCTTTCCAGGTCTTTTATCTCATCCCTCACTCTTCCCTTCTTTTCCCCCTCTGTTTTTCATTCTGCCTTCTCCTGTTTCCCTTCTCCCTTCCCCTGTCTTTCCTCATCTCCCTCTTCCTCCTCCTTCCACTTCGTCTTTCCCTCCCTGCTTTTTGCTGCTTTTTCCTGCTTTGACTTCATGTTGCCGATTCTCACATCTTGTCCTTTCCCCCCTGATTTTCCCTTCCATGCTTCTTCCTGTTGTCCCGTGATTTTCATGGCTTTGACTTCTTTTTTGCTGCTCTTTGGATTTTTTCACCCCTTCTTTTCCTTTCCTGCTTTGCCCTTCCCTTCTGCTCCCCACTTCTCCCTGCCTTTTTTGCAGTTTTCCTCACCTTTTCAATGCTTGTCCAAGACATGCACTGCTTTGATTTTGCTGCCTTTCAGGTCTCTGCCTTTTCCTCCTTTCCGCTACTTTACTTTCTTTTAATTCTTCCTTTTTTTTCACTCTCTTCCTCTCTTTCCCCTTTTCACCTTTTCCTTCCCTCCTTTCCTCCCTTTCTTACAGATCTCCTGTCCTCATCAGCATTCCAGTCTACCTCCCTAATTGGCTTCAGCACATGGAAAAGGAAATAACATACATCTAAAAGTGTATGGACAAAAATAAAGTGCTGATTATCATGGAAACATCTATTTTTACTTCGTTACCTTGATACCTCAAACCTATTGCGACGTTTTTATCTGTGGTTAAATCCATACCAACCACTTGACTGTAGTATGGAGTTGATCCTGTCAAGAGTCAGAATGCATGCTGTAGTTTGCTGATACAATATAATGGTAATGTTTATACGTAGAGGCTTTTGCAGATGGAGGTACAGGGGAGAAAAAATCTGATATAACAAACGAACCAATTAATCCTTGAATGAAGCATGCAGCTGAGTTTTGAGAGATGTGGGATTCTAATCTGGCATGTACATAAGGGTTCGAAGAGAGACTCCCATACCCACCATAAGGGTATCTCTTCTTTCACGTGATTTCAGAATAGACAAAGAGGTGAAAGAAAAAGAAAAAAGAAGCCCTGGGCACCTGACCTCTTAAAATTACCTTATCGAGCACTAAGGATTCAAGATTTGTCTGGACAAGCAGAGAATCCAAAAGGAGGAGCAGCGTTTAGGTTTCTGGCTTTGAAGCATTTTCTAGAAAAGGAGACGACTTAGGATTAAGGCCATTTGTACAAAAGCGTGATGTGAAATGGGTGTGAAGCATGTTCTGTTAAGCTGAAAACAACAGAAGGGTAGCACAAGGCAAAGAGGTAAGAACTCAAGTTGGGAGTTAATGTGGGGGTCTTGGTGACTGTAAAGAGAGGGAGGATGTCCAAGCATTCTCCACAGCAACACTTTGTGCTTTTAAATGTCTTGGTCACAGGCAAAATGGTGCAGATGGCTGGAGGTGGCTCTGTAGAATTTATGTGCTTCTCGCAGATTCCTCTCTATGGGGACTATGGACATGTACCACTTTTACACTGGTGGGGCTTCATTTCATGAGTAGTTACCAGCAACTTCCATTTTTGCTGCTTTTTCAATAAATGCAGTAGGCGTGCAAATTGTTAGTTAAAGAATAAAATAATACAATGCTAAGAAAAAAAACCTTTCAGAGACACCGAAAAGTTAATGTCACACTATTTGGCTATCGTCACAATATTATCATGAACTATTTGATTGCTAGAATTTGTAGGAACCATGTTATGACAGTATTTGAGTGTCAGAAAATATTTGTAATAGACCTAATGTCATGTTCTCTGTTTTCTAATTTCTTTGAGGGAAAGGCAGGAGAAAAACATTAACCTAAGGCTTCTAGGTATATTTTACAACAAACTGCAAAACCTAGAAGTAATGAAACATCCAGAAGATATACTTGTTTCTACATTTTTTTAAATGTCTTTTTTTTTTTTTTTTTTAGGAATCAAAGGATTAATATAAACATCATATAGGCCTTAAATGATACTAGTTACAGTTTGAAAGCAAACACTTGAATATAAACCATATAGTTAAAGGAAGAAGAATGAGAGAGATGGAATAAGGAAAACTGGAGTTAGTACAAAGAAGTAAAGAAGCAACCTGAAATGAATAAAAATTATAGCATAATTTGTTTTTTAAAAATAGAGAACACTATCGGGAGAGTAATAAGTCACACAGCACCACAAGAAAATGAAAATTTGAGACAGGATGCTGCAGAAAAGAAGACAAACACGTTCCAAGGAGAATAATTATATGTGAAGGAACATGAATGGCAAAGTACAGCAGAGAAGGACTCTGAGAGAACCTGTTTCCACCTTAATTCCTGAGACTCATTTATTTATTTATTAACTTAGTCTTTGGGAAAAAAAAAAAGAGCAAAGAATAAAGAGAAAAGGTCAGAAAAGTGTTGACTTTATTCAACCTTGTACCATTTCTCCCGTCTTATTTTTGTCACCTAAAGAAAGGCAAAAGGGGCGAGAGAGGTTTGTAAATAAGACTGTTGTGTTTAAAATAGAAGATTTTCAACCTCTGAATGCCTGGAAACTGACATACTTTCAAGTCTGTGAATTTAATCATGGGAAGCAAGTCTATTGTCACTAGGTTGAGATTTGCTTTTTCTAGGCTACAGAAAGTACAAGGAACTAGAGCGAAGCATGATAGGAAGTGTAAACTCACAACCTGGTTACTGTGATTTTTGGTATGTGAGGTGGAAACTTGAGATGAATTTGAGAACTTCAACTTTAATTCTTGAAATAAAATCATTTGTCGATTAAGTTTCATTATATTGGGTTTAGTTGGAAGTGAGCACTGCTAAGTGGTGGTTGAATTATTACACTAGCTTTCTGCCCTTGAAGTTCAGATTTATAATCTGAATTACCAGTAAATTATACTGGAGCAGACTGTCATATTTCCAGTCAACATTTATCTATACTACAATGCTATCTTGCATTTTTTTCTTATACTATATCTACCAGTGAAGCATCAAGACCCTGACAAAATCAATTGTTTAGGTACCTTTGTAAGATTATTTTAAAGATAGTTTTCATGTATATGTTATGATTTGACAGTGCAAGAGAGTATTTGTTCAAATTGGAGTTTATGGTTGTGTCTGATTAGTACTTTGTGCCTTCCAGCATCCTCCCTTAGTACCAGTCTTTCAAAGAAAAGTGCAAGTTCTGGTAGAACATATAGCACTTATGAGGGAGATAAAGATATCATCTAGAATTTTATGGTCCATAACCAGTGTAGAGAAATCACAATATCTTACACTAACTTGGAAGATCTGGGGCAGCTTATGAATTAAGGAGATTTAAAGTGGAGTCAGCCTTCCCCCTGCCCATGCCTTTCTTTCCTACCGCTGTGACACATCACAGAATTTCATTCTTTGCCTCTTTGGTCCTGCCTCTGTGACAATATCTCATCCCTGAGGAGGATGAGATATTTTGCATTATAAGGTGAGTATTTACACAAGTTGTGCAAATAGTTCAGCAATGTCCATAAAACTTCATTTCTGGAAGCAGCTTTGGAATGAAGTTTAATTGCTTCTATGTTTAGGAAGAGCAGACACATTAAGTGGCCTCAACTAATCTAAAACAAATTTTCTGCTCTGATGTAACAAGTCATTGTTGAAAAGGCATTTTGGTATTTACACAGTTTTGATTATTCTGATGGTTTTATGTATGCTGTATCACTCATTAAGGTCTTTGGCATCTATGGTAAATCCATTTTGGTTTATCTTTCTTTCATCTTTTTGTGACCTCGGGTGAGCATATCTAGTCTTGATCTTTCTGAAAATGAATCTGCCTCTTCACTGTTTCTTCCTGGCCACACTATTTCTGATACAAGCCAGGATGCCGTTGGTCTTCTTGGCCACCTGAGCACACTGCTGGCTCATGTTCAGCTGCTGTTGACCAACACCCCCAGGTCCTTTTCCACCACGCAGCTTTCCAGCCACTCTTCCCCGAGCCTGTAGTGTTGCCTGGGGTTGTTGTGACCCAAGTGCAGAACCTGACACTTGTCCTTGTTGAACCTCATACAATTGGCCTCAGCCCATCAATCCAGCTGGTCCAGATCCCTCTGTAGCATTTTTCTGTCCTCCAGCAGATCAACACTCCCACCCAACTTGGTGTCATCTGCAAACTTACTGAGGGTGCACTCGATCCCCTCATCCACATCATTGACAAAGAGACTAAACAGAACTGGCCCCAATACTGAGCCCTGGGGAACGTCACTCATGACTGGCCACCGACTGGATTCAACCCCATTCACCACGACTCTTTGGGCCCAGCCCTCCAGCCAGTTCTTTACCCAGTGAAGAGTACCCCTGTCCAAACCATGACCTGCCAGTTTCTCCAGGAGAATGCTGTGGGATATGGTGTCAAAGGCTTTACTGAAGTCTAGGTAGACAACATCCACAGCCTCTCTGTCATCCATTAAGTGGGTCACATTGTCATAGAAAGAGATCAGGTTGGTCAAGCAGTACCTGCCTTTCATAAACCCATGCTGACTGGGCCTGATCACCTGCTTGTCCTGTACACACCACATGATGGCACTCAGGCTGATCCGCTCCATAAACTTCCCTGGCATGGAGGTCAGACTGACAAGCCTGTAATTCCCCAGATCCTCCTTTCGGCCCTTCTTGTAGATAGGTGCCACATTTGCCAACCTCCAGTCAACTGGGACACTCCCTGGTTAGCCAAATCTGCTGATAAATGACTGAAAGTGGCTTGAGCATCTCTGCCAGCTGCCTCAGTACCCTTGGGTGGATCCCTTCTGGCCCCATAGACTTGTACATGTCTAAGTGGTATAGCAGGTCACTAACTGTTTTGTCTTGGAGTATGGGGGCTTCATTCTGCTCCCCATCCCTGTCTTCCAGCTCAGGGGCTGGGTACCTGGAGAAAGGGAACAGGATGATTTCGCCACCATCTGTGTGGCTCTGGCTGCATACAGGTGATTCATAGCCACACACATAAATAGTTTCTAGTCTTGAAGAGGTGCTCCAAGGGAAGCTGGGGGCAGAGAGAGATAACAGGACTCTGTTATAGAGGATAGAAGTTACTGGAATGCAAAGGAAAGCAATAACAATATTTGAAGTGACAAGCAAAAGGTCCTGGATTAGGACCTCTGTCTTTTACAAGACATTTGGAAAGAGAGTGATGAACACAATGGCAAATCCTGTAAGTGACATGGGGTGGTAAACGTGGGCAAAGTGCATGAAAGCTGTGAGAAACTTGAGAGGCGCCTTACCAAACTGAGGAATTAATTGAATGGCATGTGGCCTGCAGTTGGATAGCTGGAGCTCAGAGAAAAAGTCTAGGGGGAAGGACTTGGAGAGGAGCAAGAAGAAAGGATGAAGAGAATGGAAAAAACACTCATGGAGGGAGACCGAAGAGACTCAGGATTTTTGTTAAATGAGAAGGGACAAAAAACATGTAGAGGAATTAAAAATATAACCTGGTATGGTGTAGCAGAACCTTCCACTCACCTTTTATTTGTGAAATATTGTGAAATTGTTTTGCTTGGAAAGTTGAAATTGAACTGAAGTTGAAAGTGACTAAGTCAAAGCTTTTCTATGCTTTACTCTGCTAAGGTGATATAACTCATTGCTGTAACTCTCATTGGAACCAAGGACTGAAAAAAGCATTGGGCAGCATATGGATAATGATTAATTAAAATTAATGACAGATACTGAAGAGGAAAAGTACCCCCAACCTTGGAGGTATTAATGAGTTCCAATTATTGAAAGTTATGAGAAAACTTCCTTGCTCCTTCTTGATACAAAAAGCTGCCTGTGCTCTTTTCTACTGTAGCTGCTCTCTTTGAAACGTGGGTGCTTGCTGTAGTTGGGGACAAGATAACGAAGATCTTTTCAATGACTGTGTAAGGGCTTTATCAAAGCCTGCCTGTCCTGCAACCTTCTCCTTCATCATTGAATCCACATTCAGCTTCAGTTGTATTACATAAAAAGCTTCTTGTCCCTTGTTTTTGAATGCTGGCCAATCTCACACAGCTGTGAGTTCAAGAAGGCGTGTTTTAAAATCCAAACAAGACAGAGAAGGATTTAGGAGGGGTAACTGGAGAACCAGTAAAAAGTAGATCTAAGCATGCACATTTTTACTGACTTGTTTTTCTCTAGTTTAGCAAGAAAATCCTGACAAGGTAACTCTTCATCATCGTCTGAAATACATTTCAGTCCAACTCAGTGGAAGGGCACATTTGGAAAACCTTATGAAATAGTTGAATTGAAGTGGGTTCTTAACACATCTGACATGATTTGCTCATGTCTAATTATAGCTACTGCTCTGTGTGTGTGTTTGATTTTTGCAGGGTGGCTGGAGTAGCTGTTTCGCTTGGCAGCGTGTGTGCTGGCCTGCCACCCTGCTCTTCATTCACTGAATTCTGACGCTATGTTTAGAAGCACCAGCCATCCAAATTATAATGGGCCTCATACTTTGCATTTAGACTGCAGAAGTTAAAGCCAATTAAAACAAGTGCCTCAAGTGCCTTGGCATTTGATTTTTTTTTTGTTAACTTCATTTTAACATGTTCTCTTAAGGGAAATTTTAAGGGAAATTTTTAGTGAAATCTATTTTGGTATGGTACACTGAAGATGCATTTCTCAAACAGGCCTACTTTTTAAAATTCAGTACACTTCTCATGCAGTCAATGTGATTTCCTCTCAAGTATTAATTTAGAAGAAGGAGAGAATATTTCTTAAATTTGGGTTTGAAGAGGAGGGAAGAAAATGTCTACAGACACATAACCTCTTCATTCTCCCAATGACACAGGCTGGAGCGGTACCTGCCTCTGGGCCTGTGAGGAGAAGTAAATTCACATGTGTGCAGCCCCCTTTCTGTCCGCGCTGAAGAGATGTCTACCCCTGGTTATTATTCGTGTGTGCGTGTGGAGTGAGGATTAATGCACCAAGCTGATTCTTGAAATTTAAGCTCTATACTCACCTCTCTGCCAAATTTGCAGCGTAGCTTTGGACAAACTACTTAACTTCTTCTGTTACTCACCATACAAAAATCTATAATAATGAAGCTTTTTTTTAAAGGTCTCTTTCAGTCTGGCATCTCTTCGTTTATGATTTCTTCATGAAGCTTGAATAATTTCTTTTATGGGCACAAGCTGACACCATAGCAAAAAAGGCAAAATATTATACTTCTCCTGACGGAGTATCTCTGTTCATCCACTCTGGAAATGGAGGGAAAGAACTGTGTAGTTCGTGACTAGTCTCAAGTAAAGAGACAAAACAAAAGCTTACAGTACTCTGTCTGCTGAAGAAACAAGAAAACCAGTGAAAGTATGTTTAAGCTGAGAAGCTCTGGACTTTGTCTAGGTGTACCATGAAAAAAAACACCTCACAAGGCTGAATTCCTCATCTTGGGAAGCCTAAAAGGATATTTTGACATTCATTAAGGAATTTTAAAAGCCGTTTGCTACGAACTAGCGAAGGTGGAATTTGTGCTGTGTTTCTGGGGGCAGAAGACAAAATTGCTAACTCAGTCTACCATGCTTCAGGAGAACATAATTCAAGAAAGCGAAGACGCATGCGGTAGATCAGATAAAGTGCAGGGGCTGCAACTGTCAGCACAGAAATAACTGAAAGTGAATTTGAGGTAAGAGATATGAAGGATGAGCAGCTATTAATAATAATGAGACATTGAAAAAATCCCACAGCCGTTGATGGAAGAAATTGGAGACTGTAATGCTATTAAAAGGCTTTATAAAAATAGTAAGATATGTTTGCAGGGGATGTTTCTCAGTCATGTCGGTGGAGTAATGGAATATAAAATGCAAGTTTCTACAGGTGGCACATTGGAGGCCCACAAGCAACTTAGATCTCTGGAGCTAACCAAAATCCACAGCAGAGGAAAAACCTTACAGAAACAGCTGAACTGCTGTATCAGATGACCATAGTGAGACTATATTTGATATAGCATGGAAAGCAGAAATGCTTGTACACATCAGTCAGGAGTGGAACGTGATAGGAAGAAAGGAGTGGATAAAGCTCAAAGAAAGTGAGGAATTTAAGCTAGCTCCACCCTGCACCCCTTCCCCTCCTCCCCAAAAAAGAAAGAAAGAAAAATCCTATGAAAACCACCTAGTCTTCTCATGAAATTATGATTTTTAATGGGCAGGAACCATTTCTTTTTCCCAGTCATTGAGTCTAGACAAGAATACGAAGGAAAAAAAATTATGCAGGCTCAGTGGAAAAGGTAATGTGCCAGCTGGCTTGACTGATAACGGGGTTTTTTTTGATGAAGTACAACTGAAAGAGAAGCTGTCTGGCTGATAGTTCCCTCTTTTCTTCTCAGTGAAAGTTAAAGAAATCTGTTTGCATGCATTTGAACATCTCTGGCCTGATTTGTTATTTATAGGAGAAACATTTGCCAAAAACAACAAAAAAAATCTTTCCTTTTCAGTATTAATATGATAATACAGCATGTTATTATGGTAAATCATCAACCAGTAATAGCATGAACATTTTGCATAGAGTACCGAATGGCACAGAGGCCTTCCTGCGTGTCCCTTAGACCTTCAGCTTCCAAGTAACCTGAGTCTTAAGAAATCTAAAGGAAGGCATCAGTTTACATGGATCACAACAAGACCAAAGCAAAATAAAAAATCCCTCTATGAAATGGATTATTTCACATAAATAGTCCTTCTATTCACTTCTGCTGAGCGAGAACCAGGGGAGCCTTACCAAACCAGTAAGATTGTTTTATTTTTTTGGTTCCAGTTGAAGCAAATTTGCCTAGAAAGACTTCAGTGAGCTCTGCCAGCGGTTCCTGGTCATTGCATAAGAGCATCCCTCACTTGGAGGGAGATGTGGCTCCCCTTGCTGATCTCTTGGGCAGAAACAGCTACATACAGGCAGCAGGTTGTGCATGTCTCTGGAATTGGGCTGGGAACTTGCACACCCTGGTAATTATTGTTCAGTGAGGAGTAAATATGACATCTTTGTAGTCCACCATGTTAAATGGAATTCAGTGATGTGTCACTTACAAAACCAAATGGTTTTAAGATGATCCTGCAATGTGCTGAGTAGCTCTTATAACATTCACACACTCTAATTTGGGAAAGGTATTTGTGCACACCCATGACCTTAAGCACACAGCTCCGGTCCTGTCCTTAAAGACAAAATTTCCTAAATTGGTGTCGCAATACCTTCAATTCTCATAGGAAAAATTATAGAATTAAGATGAAAATCTTGATGAAAATGTTACTGACTTGCTCTTCTTCCAGCTCATTTTAGCAAAACACAAATAGCATTATTGCTGCATGTTACACTAACAAAACATGCATGTTGTTTGGAGGGTGTAGGCTGGTGGTTCATTTGTATAATAGCAACTGCTTTCTTTGTTTTTTGCAAGATGGTAATTTTCTCAGAAGAGTTAGCTAATATTTTTGCTACCCTTGGTCCTTTTATAGAAGTCATCAAATGTCATGTAAAATTTAGCATGAAGGGAGTAATAATTTATTGACATAATCTAAAACTATATCTGTGTATACTCTGTTCTTTAACACCAGCAGGGGACTGAATCATGGCTAATGCTGTTTCTCCTCTTCTTTGTTTTCATAACAAAATCAAATCTGAGAAACTGATTTTCAGTTATTTACCAACTTAAGAAAAAATGTGTATTAGAAGTCAGGTGTGAGAGTTGCTATGTATTTTAATGGTTCATATTCCCAAGTTCCTTCTTTGTTCATTTTGGTATGCTGAATTTGCTTAGATTCCTACCTACATTTCATGATTTTTATAAGAAACAGTTTGAATCCAATCATTCAGTCTGGATATTCATTTTAGAGGGGATATGATACTTTCAAGTATTCTGAAGTCCCCTCCCCTGTTGTATGAAAAGCAAACATGAACCAAATATTTGCAAAATGTGAAAACTAATTAGAACTTTGGGAAACAGAAGAAATGGCTTATGGAAAGGTAGAAGGACCTTTGCTTTTGTTCTTTTCCTTCCTTTGTACCCCAAAGGACTCCTCTCTCTGATCTCTCAGACACATTTTTATTCTGTCTTCACCTTTTTCTTCCTAACTGTGGGGTGGGTTTTTTTTATATTTTATCACAGCACGGGTGCTCTTGCCCATCTTACTCCCTTGTCCATCTCTTGATGTGCTATTTGTAGCCACTCTCATCTTTCTGTGCTGTCCCTCATCCCACCATCTCCCCTGGGCAGAAGCACCTTCACAGGGATGAGGAGGTTGCCCTCCAAGCAAGACTGCTGCTGTCTTGAATTCTTCCTCCTGCTGGTTTCTTGTGTGGGGTCTCCTAGAGATCAGCTCTCTAAAGTTGGTTCTTCAGCATTTCTGCAAATGTATACCTCAGTCCTTCCAGAACTTACTGTGGGAGCTTATCAAACCTTTTGGACCTCCTCTCTTCCCCTTCACCTTCCCATTCCCACCCTGTCCTTTGACAAAAAAATCTGTGTGGAAAACTCTGTAATCTACCTCTCTGCTCCAGTCCTGCCTTGTCTGTCCCTAGGGTCAACATTACTAAAACTCAGCTTTATGGCCCAAAAATTTGAATCAAATTTACATCTAAATGCAAATTTCTGTATCATAGAATGTCTTGAGTTGGAAGCGACACGCAAGGATCACCGAGTACAACTTCTGTCCCTGCATATGACAACTCCACAGTTCACATCATGTGTCTGAGGGCATAGATCATAAATTTGGGTGTAGTCTTCTCATCTTCTTTGTGTTTCTCCATTGCATTTGAGAATAACTCTCTGTAAACAGTAACACAAAAGTTTTATGTATAGCTTTGATTTTCCTCCTTGTAGCTTCTATTTTTTTGGTGGCAAATACAAAACCTTAATACTGATTAGTCCACATATTGGAGCCTTGCCCAACTTAACAATAATGCTGCATCACTTTCTTTTCATATTTATCTGTTGTCTCTAGCTTAACAGCTGAGACTTGTCTACTTAGGAAGTTAATCTAAATTATCTAATGGTGTAATTTGAAGTGGATTATTTTCATTACACAGAATCAGCTCATGGCACTTACTCAAAATTTAAATGGCTTTAATTTGATTCAGTTTATTCCACTTTCCAAATAATGATCAAACTAGCCTCAGAGTTAATCATTATGGGCTTTTCAGAAGAAGCAAATTCTAAAGGACTTGAGCAATGAGGAGCAGAAATTTGCCTTGGGATGTAGCACAATAGGTGGCCAGGATTTATTCTAGCAAAATGACTGATGAGGCAAGGGGCAGAGCATGGAATAGAAAACTGAGTTCTCACTGAGAAAACTGAGTTCTGGTAAATTAAAATTTGCTTAAGTATAAAGAACATTTAAAGAAATATCTGTTCATTTGAAATCAGATTATAGTATGTTGTGTGATAATCTAGTGTTTTAACATTTAAAGAAATTATAAAGGAAAATATACTTTGATATTATGTGAGAAAGTACTACCTGAAGATATTAAAAAGCAGTTTTTAGTGTCTCAGAGACTGAGATCTTTACCTACCAAAACTCCTTATTTAAAATGTTATATTTACAGTTTATTAGCTGTTTCCTCCTATCAAAGCAGAACTCCGCAGACATATGTGCTGTAGAAAATATCTTCATCCTATTGTCCTGTAACCCAATGAAGCATTATTAAGTTTCAAGTATCCTAGTAGTAACAATGAAGCTCTTACTAGGATGGTTTTTCGAGGCAGATCTTTCATAGCCATCTTACCAAGTTAGGAGCACAAGGCCTATTGAAAAGTATCTTACCATTTTAAATATCGTGCCTGTTAAGATAATTTTGTAGCTTTTTACCTTTTTAAATACAGGAGTTTGTAAGATTGGGTAATTGAAAAAGCACCAACTAAAAGAGGTTGTATTTCATCCTCTAAAAAGTTATTTGTTAGAGAGAGAGTGGCAGGTTTTTTTCTCATTTTCTTTCTCCCTTGCTGCTTTTCTTCCAGCAAATTATCATTGTTTATGTGAAACGGTACAACTCCCCAATGGCTAATGATGAAGAACTATGTTTATAGAAGAAATGTGACCTGGGAGCATAACACACAAACCTCATCCCTTTTGACCACACGTAGATTCCTGACAGTAAATTTCTGTGACAGAGTATCCTCTGTTTTCAGGCTAATGTTGGTGTATATTCCTGTAGCTCCACAAAAGCAGTGACTGACGTTTGCGCATGTGCGTTGAACCAGCTTTGAGCTGGCTAATTCCAGTCCCAGCAAGGCACCCACAGGAACAGACCCTCGGACACCTCTGGAGCGTTTGCAGGAAAGTGAGTTTGCGGGCAAACCGGCCACATTAACTCAGGTAACATTTTGTTAATTTTCCGATAAAACACCTGGCAAATCCACCAAGAGTGAAATATGATGTACTGATGAGGAACGTCTCTTGCCTTTGGCTGAGGTGGGTAGAATTTGAGTCGATGAAAGTCGTGGCCCACTTCTAGACCTGAGGCTGCAGAGAGGTCCTTGCTCACCCACACCTGCTGCAACACCCATCGTAGTTGTTCTAAGTTCTGTTTGTCCTCTTGCTGGATTAAGTGGCAGAAAAGATGGCAGTAATTGCCTCTCAGATTCTGACTCCATCCATTAGTGATATTAAAATGTGATGTTACTTACAGGAAACTAAAATATTGTCTCACACCTCTAAAATACTGCCATTTGCTGGTTTGTTTAGCAGTTAAGCTACTTACCATTTTGATATTCAACATTAACTTCCATAGTTAACTTTTGGAAAACAACCATACTAAACAACAGAAAAGTGATTTTAGGTATTTATTGTTTCAAGTGGGCATTGCTGATCCGTACCCTGAGGATTTTTGGGCACATCATTTTGAAGATGTTGGCCTTTGTCCTTACCGTACGCATGTGAGGTTCATTCTGTGGCACATGGAAAACATCGAGAGGAACACAACATTGCACTTGTTACCAGCAGGCTGCTTGCAGCACAGATTATCGAAGGGCCAGCAAGCTGAGAGGAAAATATTCCCTGTTTTGAGGGCTCTATCTAGGGCTTCCAAGAAAAGCGTTGATTATTTGCTACTACTTAATTGAACTGTCAAGAAAGAACCTTGATAGTAAGTTTTAAATTTTAATTTATTATTGCTAAAGGTACTCTAAGGTCACAGCGTTCACCATCAGACAGGTGCTTGTTCCTTAGGAAAAGTGGGCTTCTCACTGCATTTGTCAAGAGCAACATCAAGAACACAGTTATCATATTGAAGTGGTACAAAACCCCAAAACCAAGCAAAAAACCCCAAACAACCAAAACCCAACAATAAAGACCTAAAGTGTACAAGTTAGTAGATATTCAGAGCATCATTGGGGAAATGGGAGGAAGACCATTTTTTCCATTTTCCTCTTGTTCTCTTGTTCTTTATTTTTTTCTCTTTCCTTCCCCCCCCCCCCCCCCTTTTTTTTTTTTCCCCCTTTTTTTATCTGACAATGGAATTTTTCCATCGTGGGACAGCCACAATGCAGAAGGCGGCAGTTGGCGTTTCCTCAGTGTTTTGGGTTCTGCTTGGAGGGGCTGTTGCAGGAAGACATTGGCATTTCTGCCAGTGTGCTCGAGTAACTCTTCTCCTTTCTCCTGCTGCTCACAGGCTGTCAGCTATGATCATTTTTTAATCATTCATTTCTTAGATGGCTATGCACTCATTCCAGGTAGACCAGGATAGAGTATTGCCTTTCAGCCTTTAGAGGCACAGCTCCAGTTTCAGCCAGTGACTAGAGAAAGTCTTTGTATCTCTGTGTGAATTTTATGGCAGATCTCCTCAAATTTTTTCACCTTAGCCCCATTTTTTTTTTCCTGGATAGCTTTTCAGAGATTGCAACAGACTAACTGATAATCTGTAACCTCATGGGTAGAAAATGCCAGAGGAGGGAGGAGATCTGACTTGAGCTTCTGCAACTCCGTATTTAAGATGATCTAACATTAAAAATTTCTGTCTAAGTCAGTTACAGCAGGAAATTGAGCCTACATGTCCCAAATCCCAGGTGGGTCCTTGACGCTTCGGTCCAAACTCTTCACAAGTCCAATTTTGTGAAAATGTACAGAATGTTATATTGGGAATAATTTAATTTTAGCTGTAATCAGAGTCATGTCAATGACTGACTCATATTGTAAGGGTGGGCTTGGTGGCAGATTTCTTCACTGCTACATATCTCCAGCAGTGTATTTTATTAAGAAAAATATTAATACCTATTCATTTTTACAGTAGGTAAACTGACATTAATTTGATGGTGTGAATTTGTTCATTATCTGCAAAGATGAGCAAAAATGGATTTTTCAACTTATTCAAAGGAAGTCTCCAGCTGAACAAAACATTTCGTTCTAATATAAAAATGCTCCATTATTTTGGAAATGTGAGGGGAAAAAACTGCTAATAGAATATTCCTTTCTAATTTGTAAAGAGATGTATTTCACTTTTGTGATTTTTTCTCTGAAGCAGTTCACTGTATTGATCTTGTTCTAATTATCAGTATTAATCCACAGATTACTCAATAATTAATAATTAAAACCCCCAAAGAAATATTTTTTTTACAAAACTAGAATTACTTTTTAGAGGTCATATTTTTATGGCCGTGCGGATTTTTAGCAAATCAATCAGAAACAAAGAGAGAACAAACACTGTCATTAAAAAAGAAAAAGGAAATAGTTATTTAAATTTATGACATAAAGCTGCATTTTTCTCTGCCATTTTTTCAGGAAAATTTCTATGTCGTTTTCTTTATTTCTGTTCTGCTGTTTCTTCTCTGAGAAATGAGGCTAAGTAGAAACTTGACTCCTTTTACATGTATTAGTTATCGTATTAGGTGGTCTTGCTGTGATTTTTCTTCGAGTTTGTTTTGAATTTGTGCCCTTCAAGGAATAAAAGCTTTTCTAGAATCAGTATTTCTTCCTTGTCATGTAGATGGTGGCAAAAGACCCTAAAGACTGGGTTTTTGTGCATTGAACAATTTCTCCTTTCTTCAGAATTCAGTAAGTTTAAAAACAATGCCATTTCTCATTGGTATTACTTCAATACATTTCACAGCAGGGGAGAAGTGCTGAATGGGGTTTAAGTGATGAATTCTCTCCCATGTCTCTTCTTATGCAGATTTCATTCTGATGATTTGGCTAGCCAACTTTTTTAAGCAATAGTTTTGATCATGCTTTACTGTATTTATTAATAGTAATTTTGTGCATGTCAAAGAAATTATCTTTGTGTATAAAAAGTAAAAATGGCCAGTAGCATTTCTTAGCTCTGAACTCTTGATTCCGTGGCCCTGCCCTTTGGCCAAGACTTTTGTTAGGTTTCATATGTCGACTCTTCACTTGCCTGTGTTCATTCCTTTCCCTTGCCAGGGATCTTTTGTATTTGCTATCAACCATTTTATCTTTTGATTAGAAAGTGCGTTATCTTGTTTTCCTGTGTTTTAAGTATTGAGCTTATTAGAAATGAGGATTGCTGTTTTCTCTGCTAAGTGACAGCTTCCATTTTTTCCTATAGAACCTACAGCAAAATGTAAGCTGTGCAGCCCACTCCTCTTGTCCCACTATTGTTCCTTAAACTGATTTCAATAAAATGCTATTAGGAGAGTCAAGTCATTCTTCAATCTTGTTTGGTAGCATCTTTAACACATTTGACAGTGCCTGTAGTGGTCCCCAGGGTGCCTAAAAATGTGTGCCTAAAACCTACTGCAACATGCGTGGGTTCTTTAGGACTCTGGCATGTATTTGACGTGGATGGCATTTTAGTGAGGTGGAGACCTTCCCTGACTCCATCATCTCCCAGGAAGCCTAAAAGTTGGAGCAAAAGGCAGCATAAAGTTCTTACACAGTCATCTGAGCAGATGGTGTCTCTTCACAGAAATGCCTTCTAATTCCTACTGATCTTGGTAAGAGCTGGTAAAGGTTCAGCATTTCTGAAAATCACAAGTGGAGATTTAGGAGGTTAGCTCTAACATCCCATCCATCTAAACCAAAAATGTTGGTGTGAAAAGGAAATAACTTCTATCACTGTCTGAACAAGATTCAGTTTGGGTTCCCCATTCCCAATCTTACTGATATTTTCAGATTAGAGATTTCTCATTAAGATATCATAATATTTTTTTAGAAAAGGTCTTTTTTACTTTGAGTTTATTTTTATTAGAGTTACATTCATGGGAAGATTTCTTAGGCGTTTAAAGAGCTCTGCAAGTGGTGTGATGCTCCAGCCCTGTTTGCTCAACTCAGCAAAAGGCTGCGTATGATGTGTTGCACATGTGAAGTGGACCGAAAACTGTATGTCTCATTGCCATCCTTTCTGAACTAGAATGGTGCCATCTCAAGCACCACATTGCACATCCTTTAGTATGGATATTTCAGTGAGGAATTTAGGTCCTCCTGGCCACAACGATGGGGAAGCAGCCAGGGAAGCCGGCTGTGAGGATTCGTGCTTTTGTGCCAGGCACAATCATTTCCTGGGCTGGAAGCTTCAGTCCAACATGTTGTGAAAGGCGTGTGGAGGAAGGTGTGGTGAAGTAACAGTTCTCCACCAGTTCTTCCAGTTTAAACCTTCCAGAAAAGTTAGTGCAAGTGGCTGCCTACAATCATTTGAAGAAAAAGAGCTCTATGGCTTGGAAGAGTGGCTGATACAGACTTCAAAGCAAGCTGGTAGCAGGGTGGTGCCCGTAGCTTCCAGAGGACTGACCGTGAGGTGCAGCCATGAGTTTGCAGCTGCTGCCTTTGGTCTAAAAAAAAAAAAAAAGAAAAAAATGTTGGGAGGGCTCTCACCAGTCCTGCCCTCTGAGAAAAAACCTCAAAGTACCTGGTATTATTTGAAACTCTTAAGTTTTTATTCTGTGTGGATGACACCCAAGGTAGGGAGGATGAGGGAAGAACTGTGGTTTACACTTGTGAATTTGCTTAGAATAGAAAACTGATTTCACACTTGAGATGAAACAGCAAGATATACGGGTCTCTTCAGAATGCTATCTTTGGATGTGATGTCTGTATGCTATCTGTGTGAAACTGTGTTAGAGCATCAGTAGACAGACAATAAATGGGAGAATGGCAAGTGATAAAATACGTATGCCATTACACTGAAGTTGCCACTAGATTATAGCTTCTTGAAATACAGAGGATCTGAAAAAATGGAAATTGCTAGAAGTATGCTTGAACTAAATGTACAAAATTAACTGTGCCCTGGAATGTTTAACACCACCTCTCCCCTCCAAATAGCCAAATCCTAGAAGTTTAAAATTCACTCAGGAAGCATAAAAGAGCATCATTTAACATGAATAATAAATCACAGCTTTCAAATCTTGTCTTTAAGAATTATTTACAGTGCAAAGCCCAAATTTATGCCTGCTTTCCAAGTGCATTCCCACACAATGTGTTTACGAGCTGAAGGAAAAAGAGCAGAAGAGAAGCCAACTTTTGTTCCTGTTTTATTAAGATTTATAGCCTAAAATGTGTCTGAGTGAGGTAATGTAGCTGCTAAGGAGGCTGACATTCTGAAAAGAAAGTTATTTTGATGGACAGAGAGAACCATAATAGTAAAAAGTTTGTGTTTCACAGTCAGAAGCTCTGGTAGTAGCTGCTAAGAAATGTCCTACCCAAGGTATCCAACCCTTCCATTGTCATTTAGACAAATCACGTCTTCAGCATTGAGCCTCTAATTCACACCCACATTAAATGACTGGAGGAAGTGATACAAATTCACCACTTGCTTAAATTCAAATCTGCAAAAAACAGGAGCCCAAATACCCCTTCATCCTGCCGGCCAGGGTTTCTGAGCATAACATCATGCATCCTCTCAGGGCTGTGTGCCACTGCACCCATCTGACAGCAAAACTGGAATGAGATAAAATTACTTGGCTTCCCTCCACCTACACCTCATGGGAGGCTGGTCTGGTGAATGGTGTTCAGAGCACATTAAACGCAGGACTTGCTGGATTTGTCCCCCTAGGAGATGCGGTAGCTGGTTGTATTCAGAAACATAGGCAAAGGTCGTGGCGCTGCACCTCTGAAGACAGCAGCTGTCTGATGGCTGTGCTGGCTTAGGAGGTGAGACACCTGAGCACCATGTCTTCCCCTGCCATTCACCCAGTGAGCACCCTGATCCATAGGATGGAGGATGTTATGGACCCAGGGAATGAGAAGTTTTCCATTCTTCCCTTAAAAACACAAGGATTTAAATTTTCTTTGGGCTAGCAGGAGAAGTCAAGAGCCAGTCAGCCCTTGGCACGGGGGCTGGGGCTCTGCCATTGCTGTTATGGCAGAGCGAGTTCCTTGGGAGAAGGGGGTTGCGGCTTTGAATCTCTCTGGGCTGAAGAGAGCACTGAATCCAGGTCTTCCCTCTCCCAGGCAGCCCAATATCATGCAGCTGAGTGAAATTAAGAACTTCTGCCTGGTTTTGAGAGCCCTGGGTTTCCGCTTTAACTCCAGCAGAGGAACATGGGCAACCCCAGATGTGAGCACCTCCGTGTACCAGAGTTAAAGCCAGAGCTTGCCTTGAAGTTAACTTCAAACCACCTGTCAAGCATTTTCCTCTTGCATTTGCCAGCACCTTGTTCCACCTGGTTGGGCAGCTGCCTGCTGGTGACCTTTCTCTGGCATGCTGCCTCCTACATCTGCCTTGCAAAGGATGCGCAGGGCTCTCACTCAGGGCTGCACAATCCTCTCCACATATGCTGCAGGTACCTGCACGATTGCAGCAAGGCCTTTCATAGAAGCAGACGTTCAACTTTGATCACGGAAGTTACATTTGTTGGGATGGCTCACATCAATGCCAATGACTATGGTTTTGTAGGGCAAAGATCTAGAACATAACAGCTATACACATCTAAGAGAATGTTTGCCTTTTTTATGCTTATTTTGAAATAATTTCTGAAATTTATTTTAATGTTGGTAAGATGGTCTTTTTTGCTAAATAGTAAGCCTGAGCTTGAAGTACTTGCTGAAGGTAGAATTCTTGCCTGATATAAATTTTTGTTGCTCCATTAAAAGCAGTATAACTGTGTCTGTCATCAACATCTAGTTTGGAAACTTGGGCAAGGGAGAAACGACGAGTGTGCTATTAAAGAAAAAAAAGAAAAAAGAAAAAAGAAAAAAAAAGTGAGGAGGAGATGGAGCCAGAGAGGAGTGTGCAACACTGTGCATGAAGTCTGTACAAAGCACTTCTGTTCACAGAATCACAGAATCTTAGGGACTGGAAGGGACCTCAAAAGATCATCTAGTCCAATCCCCCTGCCAGAGCAGGAACACCCAGGTGAGGTTACACAGGAAGGCGTCCAGGTGGGTTTTGAATGTCTCCAGAGAAGGAGACTCCACAACCCCCCTGGGCAGCCTGTTCCAGTGCTCTGGCACCCTCACTGAGAAGAAGTTTCTTCTCATATTTAAGTGGAACCTCCTGTGTTCCAGTTCGCACCCATTGCCCCTTGTCCTATCATTGGTTGTCACTGAGAAGAGCCTGGCTCCATCCTCGTGACATTCACCTTTTACACATTTATAAATATTAATGAGGTCACCCCTCAGTCTCCTCTTCTCCAAGCTAAAGAGCCCCAGCTCCCTCAGCCTTTCCTCATATGGGAGATGTTCCACTCCACTGTTCATTGAAGAAGGAACTCAGAGCTTCACTAGATTACGGAGAGCTCACATTTATCTCTGGAAATTCTTTTGCTCCTGGAAATCACAAGATACTCTGAGAAAAAGACATCAAAATATATTAGTTAATTATATAGAAATGTAATGGGTCTTGGTTAACTATGTAGGCAATTATATTAAAATGTTGCTATATTCATGTTCCTTAAATGTGATTTGCCAAAAAAATTCCTATAAGGCATGGATATTTTGTAGCATATTGTTTAGGATTAGGAGATGAAGTTCCCAGGTTAAACTATTTACTGTTAATGAAAACACCACTCAGTATATACGGCTTGAAAATCCATTGTTAATTAACAGCATTCAATTCTTAATTGTCTTTTTTACCAGTTCAGTTGAAATCGTTGACACAAAATACATTGTTAAACTGCTTAATCAATCATTGTAGAAAAATAGAGGTGTTTGATAGGGACATTCTAGTACAAAGTTACATGAAGCTTCCCAGTTGAAAGCTTTGGAGGCTTCTATTATTTTTTTAAGCTTATGTTACAAAATTGAAATTTCATAAACTTTACAGTCCATACTACATTAATACCAAAGACAATAAAATACAGGGAGAGAGAGAGAAAGAGACAAACACACACACCTTAAGCTTTAGGTGCCCTATTCACAAAAATGTAGCTTACACATGCGCATGCCCCAGAGGCAGAAAGTCTGGTTTTTTGTGCTAAAGGACACAAAAGAGGTTTAATTAGGGCCCTGAGCTGCTGTTCTAATTAACGCAAACTTTTGTTAAAATGCAGCAACGAATTATTGAGTGGCCCAGTAAATTACAAGAGCAAAAAGCAGGTTTATCCTCAAAGGAATGCTTTGCTTTCAGCTCATGCACCTTGCACTAGGACTGACGCGTGCGTGCGGCTCATCGCTACTGATGCCGTGGTACCCCTGGCTCCTCTGCTGGAAGGCTTCTGTCTTCCAGTGGGGCTCTGGAGCCACCCTTCCTTAAGAACACTCGGTACTCCTCATGGGTGGCCTTATGGGTGGGTTGTGATGGATGAACTGGAGCACTTGGCAGCTGACAGTGATGGGGCAGAGGAATGAGCTTTGAGAAGTCCGTGGCCACATGAGTGTTGTTTCAGAGGAGTTAAGCATAAGTAACCTTTACCGAGATTCATAACCAGGCATCCTGGGTGGAGGGAACAAGAATCCATATCCCGCACCATTCTTTACATCATACTGCTTTGTGAAAGCCTTTTAGGGAAAATGTTCAGAGCTGAAACAAAAGCCACTTTCCATCCAGCCTGACCTGCCAGTCCCTGGTGTGCAACTCTTTTCTGCACCTGACTCTGCCCACCTCAGCATGAAGCACAGCTAGAGGACCTACAGAAACCCCCACCTTTTACCCACTCCCTGCGAAAATTAGCGAGGGGCAGTTGTTTCAGCAAAGAAAAAGGAAAATAGGTGTGAATTTATTGTGAAAGCTATATCACAGTGCAACATTTCCACCTACCCACTAAGTTTCTCCTGAGGTGATTTTTTTTTTTTCTCTCTTCTATTTTGACTTAAATGTTTCTGTACAAATATGCTTCAGATTCTCTTCAGTGTATTCTTTCTTTCCGGGATAGGCAGGTATAAAAGACCAAACCAAAACAAAACCAAATTAAGGCTGCAGCTTCTTCTCCTTCACTGATGGAAAGGCTGCTCTTGATGGGCCTGAGCGAAAGCCCACCGAAAGCAATGCTTTTTTCAACAGGTAGTATTTTATGTACGCTGGGCCTGACTGAGTGGTCCCTAGTACTGGGCAATGCCACGCTGTGTGAGCAGCCCCTTATGGAGCATGTCTGTGAAACCGTGACCGTACACGTCAGCTCCTCTGCTCACGTGAGAGTTGCCGTGTAAGCTATGCAAATTATCACTGCCCTGGTGATTTTAAAGTTGCCAAGTCAGAATATACATGATTTACACTGATTTACAACAGCCGAGGAGCTAACCTAAGGTGAAGGAAGTCATTAGGGAACCGCTCTCCTGAGCATGGGTGGCAGGAACCATGTGATAAACCCCCCTAAAGCACATCCCACAGGGATGTCGCACCAGCCATGACTCTACTGGACTGGCTGAGCACCAGCGCTGTCAACAAACGCATTTCATTGATCACAGCTTCAGGTGACATTCAGCTGTTTCTTTCTCAGCTGAGTAGCTAAAATCTACTCGCTAAGATGCAACATTTGGTTGTCAATGGCTTGTGCTGTTTGTGTAGCAAATTACTCTGCTGAAATCCCATGGTTTTGGGTGGGGAGAAGGGAGAAGTTTACCTAGATATTGCACATAAAGGATAATAGCTCCACGTGAAACATGCTTGCTATATTAAAAGTATATAGCAAATTCTGATTTGCTATGAGTTTGCCACAGTCTAAAGTTTAGGTTGAACTGCCAAGAAAATAACCAGGAATGATTTGCCTTATTTGTAAACATTTTCACAGTATATCAGTAATTATGTTACAATTTCTCTACCCTGCTCTCTCCCAGACTTATGGCTTTTTAGAGTCAGTGAAATGATCTGTTTGGCAAACAGTGAGGTACTCTAAATAGCTGCCAGTCTGGTACACTGAAGAAAATGTCATGCACTAGAAGAGCCATAGATATAGGGGAAAAAACCCAGTTACACTCCAAATATTTGAAGAGAAATGTCTACTCGATGGGTAGTTAGCTTTTGCATCCCAATATTTCTAGAACTCTGTTTCTAAACCTACATTAATTACACATCTATGTACATTATTTAGAAGTTCTTTACTACAGTACTTTTGTACATGCGTTGTTTATTACTAAATGTAAAGAGAAATTAATTACATAAGGCATATGTACAGTATCGTGTTGGATTGCAGATCCCTCTGCTCGCCTTCGTCTTAAAGCTGCAAGGCCCATTTCATAAAGGCTTGTCACCTAGTCTGTGAAACCATCCTAAAATACATAAGAACTGGAGTCAAGGCCCATTACTTTGATGAGCATTAATTAGTCTTTCCTTTTAAATCCCTTGTATATATTCCCATTGCTTTTGTTTTATTTTGTTATTGTTGTTGATGTGGATAAACCTGGAGGTCTGAACTCAGAGAGGTGCTGAGGAAACCAGCAGTCATTACCAGGGTGGGGATTGATATTCCACTATCGATAATGGGTATTGCAGCTTTAACCCGTGCCCTTGCCTAGTCTGTGAATCTCTTCAGTTTAAATTGGGCAGGTACATATTTCGCATCTGAAGTATTTATTTTCCTGGAATTAAGAATAACAAGGAAGAAAAAAAAAAGGCGTGTTGGAGAAAGAAAAGGGGAACAAAGAGGGAGACGATAAAGGAGGTGGTGTGGCCCTTGTGCCTCTGGTGGTTCTACACTTTGGATTCATTCTCCAAGTTGGCCACATCACCATTTCTCTCATTTTGGTCATCTTGATTCTTTTCTTCCTCTTCAGTTTCCAGCTCAGCATGCTGGTCCAACTTGCTGGAAACAGACCACGTCAGGGGCAGCTGGGCTCGGCTGGCCATCTCTGCCAGCTCTTTGGCACTGTAAACTGGTGTGTTGGTCTCATATGTTTCATGAAAACTGTTGTAGTCAACTTCATAAAATCCATCCTCCAGAGTGAGGACAGGGGTGAAACGGTAACCCCACAGGATCTCACTCGTGATGTATGAACTTCGAGCTTGGCAGGTCATTCCTGTAACAGAAATGGAAGAAGTGCTGTAACAAGGACCCACAGCTTTCCCAAATCCTTAATTATTTTTTCTTATAGGCAGAGAAGTGTATGTAAAAAGGCACATGCCAGAAAAGAATCAGATTTGAATCATATGAGGTTGAGCTTAGAAAGCAATTTTACAGTGTGTAACCTATTTCATGTCCTTTCCTTCTGTGCATGTACATAATAACAAGTGGTGAGTCTGTGTGCAAAGATTAACATTGCTTTATTAAATGCAGTTCTTCTTCCTGTATTTCATCAATGGGTAGCTCATCCACTGACGAGTCTCAGATGGTTTCTTGAGAGCATACGTGACTTGCACCATGCCATCTTTGGTTCCCCGACAGGTGACAAACCCATGCTACTACGTTCAGCACTTACCCAGGGTAACTGAGGAATTTATACAAAAGCTTTTCTCTGCCAGAACCAAGCCCTGAGCCTGAGATCCATGGGTTGACTTGGCTCCTCTAAAGGTTGGAGCGGCCTTTTAGTTACGCTACTTTGAGGTTTGGGCTGATGGTCAATGCACAAACATCAGCAAAACTCCTGAAGGACATTGTGATAGTGTGTGGTGTTGACTTCAGATAACTGGGACTAACTTCTTTGTTACCTTCCATTTATAGCTCTGGGAGCTGCTATAGGGAAAAAAAAAATCTGTAAGATACTGTATTTCGTTGAGAGGCATGCAGAGAGGTAGCAGTTCCAAGCTCAAAGTGTAGTCTAGGGTGTCCTCTGGGTGAAGAAACACTGACCATGGCAGGGGCCTGTGATTTGGACAACTTGCCCCTTCTTAGGTAAACCACTCAGGGAAGCACTACAATAAAATATTAGTGCTCAGGAGTGAAGGGGGAACCCAGTGGACCAGGAAAAAGAGCCCAAAACTTGCTGCCAACTAAAAAGGAGTATGTGGAGAGAATGTGATCGTTTTCCTTTAATTAGTTGCACATTATTAGCTAAGTATTACTAAGCAAAATTCAGCTGAGCAGTATATGTCAAATACTTAGTAAATAAAGTTACATAACCCCTGGACAAGCCTGCCACACATCAGTTATTTAGAAGGTGATCATAAGCAATTAAAAAAAATAAGTTTAATTTTGGGGGCAGAAATGATAGTCCGTAGAAATGCACATTGTTTCTCTGCACTGCTGGCATCATATAAAGTCATACAGAGAGTCTTGGGAAGAGGAAACTTTGGTAGTTTAATATCTCTGCTCTTTTACAGGGCCGTGCAAACTGCTTCACATAATTCTGCCTTCATTCTCTTGAGCCTCCTCTCCAAGCTCAGATGGCTTGCTTCTGATGGGTGAAAACTGCCGTTTCTTGTCTTTTTCACTTACAACATCACATTTGGAAAGGCCTTTACCCACTGTTACCACCCTGTGGTACTTCAGCCCTTCTCCAGCATTTCTCTGCACTTGCCGCAGTGCCTCAGACTCTGCAGAGCAGTGGGTGACTGTCAGGGAAAGCTTCAGCATGAAAACTGCTGCACCATACCTACCTGCTACAGCCGGGCAGAAATGCGACCGTACTTCAACCCTGCTTGCTCGTCTAGTTTCTTTTTCCTTATGCCTGACAGAAATACTCAACCCTTCATTCTTCTCGGTTTTGCAGAACAAGGCATGCTCCTGTTTCAAGTCTCAAGTAATGCACCAATGGAAATATAAAGATCTTACCATTTTTTCTGTTCATTTCACAGTTGGGAAGCAGGGAAAGGACCAAAATCATCTCTTGTTAGATTTCCCATGCGATTTTTAGTCTAAAGGAGATCTTCTTTCCCACAAAATGACAGAGGGAGAGGAACTTAGTAGCTCGCAGAGCACTATACATATGAGAAACAAGCTGTGCAGCAGCCTCCCCCAGGGTCATTAGTTTTGCAGTTCTCTAGCAGACCCAGAATCATGGGTGCAGTGTTGGGTAGGATGTCCCTGGCTCAGGAGGAGGACATCGGCAGGCTGGAGGCAGAGAGGTCTGGTTGTGGTGTCTCCACTGCTGTCTCGGGCACCTCTCTGGGCTGGTCTCCTATCAGCTCCTTTGCTGCTCCTTGGTGGTGCAATGAGATCCGTCACCCCTTGGATGGGTTTCCCCAAAGGAGTGTGCCCTTCCCAAAACTGTCGTTTTTCTAATCCCTGTCTCTGCTGCAGAAATTTAATTTCGAAGGGATCAGGAAATTTGGAGTTTTCATTATAAGGGTGATGAGATTAAATCAAAAAACCCACAACAACCCTGAAGTTCCTCTGAAACAGTATTACCTTCCTGTGCTCAGACCGAGTACTCAGTGATCCTGAGGCTTTGGTTAGGAAACATTCATTTGACTGGTGGGAAAGAGGGGGTCAATTTTCTGCAGGAGGCAAGAAGATTACTTGAATTATGTTAGAGTTACAGCTCATTAAAAACAAAGCTGCATCTGAAATTTTGACCTGTCCCAGTTTTTAATTTAGTCTCTCATTCAGCAATGACTTAATACCTGTTTCTTTTCCACAGATAGATAAAATACTTTCAGAACTAGAATGAAAGAGTTATGATTTTTCAAGTAAGTTGAAATCAAGTAAAAGACTTCTCTAGTGAGGGATGTGTGTATGAGAGAGACCTTCTAATGTCTCTAAAGCTTTGAGAAAGGTAATACAGAAAAAAAAATTGTAAGTGGATCACAAAGATTCCAGATTAAAACATGCCACAGTTGCAGAGAACCTTGAAGTGATTGCCAGTGTGACCTGCATGGCTCTGGAAGCAGAACAGAGAGATTTCTGCAGCTCTGCACGGTGCAGCTTCAGCAGCCTCTGCCTGTGCTGGCTCAGAGGTCCTTCAGCTCTGCAGTCAACAGAGTTTCTGGAATGTTTTCTCTGCATTTACACTCTTATCATATATTATGGTGTAATTTACACACATTTTATTATACTCCATGTTTTAATTTGCGCTGTAAAAGGAAATGTGACTTATTTGCTGTAAGTTCTGAGCATGCCTTTGATTGACAGAGGAAGCTGCATTTTGCATGAGGAAGTTTTAGGCTTTAGGTTTCCAAGTATTGCATGGTTTACTCAGTAATTGAATGGTTTATATGTAGCCATAGTTCTGTTGCACAATGACTTTAAAAATTATTTTGGTCTGACATTTTGACTAGTGTCTCCTTTTAATTGGATCTCTTCAGGGAGGATGAAAGCTGGGGAGCCTTTGGAGCTACTTAGCTCAGCATTAATTTGACTTCTTCAAATAAGCTGGGAAATTAAGAGACCCGAAGAATTCATTCTAAATTAACTAAAACTATAACTGGAACGAATGGTCTAGTTGAGAAGGAGCTTTGGAGACCAACAAAAACCTCGAGGCTTGTGTCTCGGGCCTTGCCGTGATGGGTGGTGGTGGAGGAGCAGCTGCCTGCCCCTGCCTGTCCTGGCTCCACAGCTCCCCAAACCATCTGTCCGTCTGTCCCCGCTGCCTGGCATGGGGGACGGCAGTGGCGTGATTAGGTTGCAGTGCAGCGGGCTGACACTCGCATCTGTTCCCCTCGCTGCATACTGTATTTTAAATGCACTGTGAGCTGGTGAGACCTCTGATGGTTGCCCTTAATGGCTGTCTCACGCCTTTAAACTCGAAGCATTTTTAATCATCTGTAATGAGTCTTTGTATATGTTGCAGGTTTCTGTTAGGTCTTAATGACAGCTCTTCAGTTTGTTTGTTTTACATGTGCACAGACTAGGGAAGCATGACTGAGTGTTGTGCAAATACTTGATTGCTGAGTGAATTACCTAAGCAGTAGTTAATTGCTATCTTACTTCATTGTGTTTTTCTTTATTATTATTATATTTAATGTTCAGTTAAAGCTTTGTGTGCTCTAACCAGTGTCATAAGAGTTGTCACTTCTCTGTGAAAGACACACGTCATGGTCGGTACTGTTCCTATATACTCCTCTGTCCCCATTCCTGGGTCAGAACTATGCAGGCAGAGTTGCAAGATAAATTTTGTTCCTTGTTTTGTTGCAGAAGGCAAACTAAATTATGGGGATTAGGTGAAGGAGACTTTCTTTTTTTAGGCAGCCAGTCTAACATGGCAACATTTTAATTGCTTTGCTTTCAAATGGGAACAAAAAAGGTCCTACTAGCTCCATGTACCTATTAGCTCCAAGTACCCAGAATCAGAAATTAGTTCCTAGTTTGGATAGTCCTGTCATCATACAGGACTAATTAAATTAAAATGCGTAATTAAAACTTTAATTTATCCTCTAAATGCTTATTACTCGTGTTCAAAAGGTGAGAAGCTTAACAGCACAGAGACTTGAGCAATGCTGCAGAGCGAAGGGTGGCTGGTGAGCACGAACAAGCCAGCTGAGCCACTTTCTATCTGCATTTAACTTGACACACGGCCGGGCTCCTGCTGCAAGGTACGTGGGCTGGGGTGGGGATGCGGGGCACCTGCCCCTGGGTTAGACTTTGGGGAGCTTGATCACATCCATGACACTATGTCCTGTTTGCTTCAACAAGAAGTTGGGACCAGGCTCTGGCTTCTGATAACACATGGGCTGTTCCTCTCCAGAGCACAGGCTGTGGTGGCTCCCTCTGCCTGACTGGGAGCGTGGACGCTATTTCAGTGCACCTCATCAGCAATTTTTCTTGCAGCTAGAATGAAAGGTTTTATCAAACTTAATATTTGCACCATGCAGTCTATGAAAATGACAGAATAATTCCCTTAAGCTGTTGCTAATATGTAGATAAGGCTATAACCCCACCTTTGACTGATTAGAATTAATAACAAAGTTGATGCCACCTCCAAATTAATTACTCTTGAAAAGTTGCCTGGTGCAGTTATTTTGAGGTTACAGTTTGTTCATGCTGTCTACTGCTATTTAGGCTTATGCTTTGCACTGTCTTACAGTGCTACAAGGCTTTGGAGCAGTGACCCAGAGTGGTTTGATGCATTTCTTCACAGCACACTTAATTTAAGATTTTGTGGTAGCTTACACAATAATATGTTGTGTCATGCACTCTTACCATATACTATTTCCCTTTGGAGCTATCAAATGTAAAATGCTATGAAGAAGTTAGGGGGAAAAGGGTACTTCAGAATAATGGAATCAAATACATGTTTGGGCTGAAATACAGTGATTCTCAGCTTTAGGTCAGCTTACTGCAGATTACACACAGCCACAGCCTCCTTCAGCTTTTTTTTTTCACTCGAGGTGGTCTTTATTACAACAGGATTTTTTATTTTCAAATTGCACTCCTGTGATAAAAAAAATACTTGAAAAGAAGGGGGCAAGAATTACAGCCCATTACTGATTGCATCTTCTTGTCTGACAGCCACAATGTCAAGCTGATTTCGAGGTTCAGCAGTTTCCTGCCGGCCCTTAGCAGAATGGGGGAGACTTTCTGTTGCACAAATGGAATGGCGTGTCCCATAAGAATGACCTATTTTCAATCATTGCATGGGAAGTTTGCTTCACAGTTCAGCCTGGACTAAGACCTCAGCAGCAGAGGACTCAAGTGTGCACAGAAAACAGCAGTGTCCCCATTTCCAGGGTGAGTGGAGTTTCACTCACGTACAGAATTTGGTCTGGAGTATTCAGCTGGGAGCTGAGACTTCCACATGCATGTGCGATGCTCCTATTATATTGCTTTCACCCTGTTTTTACTCATAACATCCTTTGCTGAGGTATCGCTATAGAGGTTTTGATCTGCTTTGTCAAAAGGTTCATTTGTATCACAAGAACCTTTTAAAAACAAACCCAAGCACGTAGGAAATTCTCCACCCCTTGACATTAATTCCTACAGCCTCTGTGTCAGTGCTCCTACAGCCAAACCATTTGGCTCTAGGAATTATTAAGAAGGGAAGGTGCTGACCTGTAGTGTTAGAGCTGACTTCTGCACCTTGCCTGGGGCAACAGTGAAGATGGGAGAATTTTACTTAAACACTGTGATAATGACACTAATACAGAAGTACTTAGATGAATGCAGACCTAGTGTCTGAAACTCCAATATGGTGCTCAAAAAAGCTACAGTGACTTTCTAGGTTCACATGAGCCAGCAGTGTGCCCTGGCAGCCAAGAGGGCCACCCGTGTCCTGGGTGCACCCAGCACAGCATCGCCAGCCGGGCAGGGAGGTGATTGTCCCGCTCTGCTCTGCACTGGTGTGGCCTCACCTGGAGCACTGGGTGCAGTTCTGGGCAACACAGGATAAAAAGGATATAAAGCTACTGGAGAGTGTCCAGAGGAGGGCTACGAGGTTGGTGAAGGGTTTGGAGAGGAAGCTGTATGAAGAGTGGCTGAAGTCACTTGGTTTGTTCAGCCTGGAGAAGAGGAGACTGAGGGGAGACCTCATGGCGGCTACAGCTTCCTCACAAGGGGAGCAGGAGGGGCAGGCGCTGAGCTCTTCTTTCTGTCGACCAGTGATAGGACCCAAGGGAATGTCAGGAAGATGTGCCGGGGGAGGTTTAAGTTGGACATGAGGAAAAGGTTCTTCCCCCAGAGGGTGGTGGACACTGGAACAGGCTCCCCAGGGAGGTGTCACGGCCCCAAGCCTGACAGTGTTCAAGAAGAGACTGGACAAGGCCTCAGACACATGGTGTGACCTGTGGGGTTGTCCTGTGCAGGGACAGGAGCTGGACTCAATGATCCTTGTGGGTCCCTTCCAACTCAGGACATTCTATGATTCTAGATCTGTATCTGAGCATTGCTCCTGTGTTCAATAAGCATCATCAAGCAGTGTCCTACAAGGCAGGGAGATGGTCTCTGCCCTGATGACCTTTTGGTCTCAAATATATTGGGTGCAATATTCGTCAGTCTGCTATTTTTAGATGTTAATGAGAATACGAAAGCAATGTGTGCTATTAAAAGCAAGCAAAAGGCTAAGAGTCAAGAACTCCTGATTGATATCTTGGTTCTGCTGCAGACATTGTGTGGGCTTTGGCAAATTATGTAGCTTTGCTGGATCTGTTTTGTTGGTGTGCCACAAGGGACATGCTGAGATTTAGAGGCAGTAGATGTGCTTGTAGTATATTCTTTTCCTCATCTAGACCTTCACTGTCAAATTTGTACTAAACAGTTCTCCCTGGTGTGAAAAATATTGCCTCAAAATGTAGAAAGATTTAGAATAAAATTTCCGTAGTGCCACCAAGTTCTTAACAGAAACACTCCGTATTAGTTAATTGGTTCTCTTTAGTCAAGCTAAAAACCAAAACCAAACCAAGAAAAAACTCATGTTGTACCCTGAACTCACCACTTTTTGCAAAGCCCGAAGCATCAGTTGTCATTGCTGGAAAATGTTGCAAATACCATGCTCTGGTAAGACATTTTTCCCTTCCTTTTTGTACGTATGTACACCTGGCAAGAAATATTTTTTTTTTCAGTTTTATTTGAGTAAAAAAACCCTGTAAGTATGTATAACCTCTCATTCAAAGATGGCAATGGGAAATTCTCAGGGGTTCTGATAACTTGATTCAGAACATACCCGGAAATTGGATGTTTATCTCATCCTGAGCAATGTCCAAAGCTCTTGAAAGGTGTAAAAACTGGACAGGTGTCTGCGAGAATTTCAAAGCATCTTTGCTTCAGCATGCCTGGGTATTGGTGCATGACACCCTCGTGTTGTGGGTTATGAATGGTGTGCGTGTCTTCTCCATGTCCCAGCTATGCAGCATGGCCACTCCTGGCTCTGGTGCAGGAACTGGAGATATGAGTGTGTGTGTGAGTGGGAGAGGAAAGGAGGGGAAAGATGCTTTCTTCCTATAAGAATATAAGGAATTAACTTTCTTGTTTATTTGTTTTGTTTGTTTTATTTTTCCTCCTTTAACATTAAAAATGGTGCTTTTTTCTGTAAATGATTTATTCGATATTTCTATTTTCATATTTCTTATTTAATCAGACTAAGAAGCTGATCACTATTTTTGAAATTCTATAGGTTTGATCTAATACCATCTGTGAATTCTGATCAGAGGTCTTTGTGGTAGCTGCTGCCTTCATCTCACAACTGATGACGGGACCAGGGACAAGCTGCACATCAGAAAATGCAAGTTGCCATGGAGTGGGCTGAAGCAGCTGGCCTGACCATCACCAATGGTAATAAAATCACACCCTCATGGGAGAAGGCATATATTATTAGGTCACGTTTGCACAAGAGGTGAGTATGCATAAGAAACTGAGCTGATGAGAAGCTATAGCTTCTAGTCAGTGGGACTTTCTGACACTCCAAAAATCTATTTATTTCTGAACAAGCTGAAAATAAATAGCAAGTATAAAAAAAATATAATTCATATTAAGTTAAATTCTGAAAAAAGTATAACATGGATCATTCAAAGCATTCTGCTTTCATTCTGACTTCTTCGAATGGGATATATTGTATAATGCAACATCTAAATAAGAAAAAGTTGTCCAGGTTTTAGTCTTTTTCAAAATATTTTAAAAATGCACATATTTTTCCCCCAGTAGATTTCAATGCCAGTGAAATAATATTTTCCAGTGGAAAAATGCTGAGTTAGAAATATTAGAAATATATCAGGAATTAAATATACTTCACTGAGTATTTTGTGTCTAATTTCTTGCTTTCTAACTGCATGTAGCTTACTCTCAGAAAGGGTACATGATAAGACAGAAAAGGTTGTCTGATTTAATTTCAAATGTGCTGCCACTTTTAGCTAACACTACCATATACCTTCTCAATAAATAGCTTCTCAAAAAGACAGTACAATTACTATTCAGCCAATATTTAACCTTCATTTAGCCTTACATTCAGGCCATGCCCAGCAAATCAAGCTGCCTGATGTGTATGAATTTTAATCATTTTTCAGCTGTGTTTTTTCAAATGGATGATGATTACATTTTTCTGCCGACTAAATCTGTGAAATTTAATATATCAAACAACACAGAGTCTGACCAGGGAGAGAAGCTTGTTCCAGAATTGGCACTTGGAGTCCTTGGAAACAGGAGACTCAATTCGGCGGAGCTGGAACATGAAGTACCAGGATTTTGCAACCTACTCTGTGTTTGACTGTCGGGATACATTCATAGATTCAGAGGTTTCTCAGACATCGAATCAGAACTGCACAAGTGCTTTATTTCTCCTAGCAGATACCTGCACAAGAGGACATAGGGCAATTTTGCTTTAAAGAAGCCGTGGTACACGGTTGTATCTGTGGCGACTCTGCTTTCAAAATGCAAAGTGCTGAGTAAGAGGAAGACATGTCCTGACCTTTTAAAAATGTATTGCTATTAATTCGCAGGCTTCTTCCTGAATCCTGGCCTGCAGGTGGGACACGCTCCTCTGGTGTGGTGCTGGGCAGCCTGCTCCGCAGCTGCCTGACAAACAGCCAGGAACAGGCAGCAAAGGCACCGGGCTCCAGCTGAGCCGCCTGCTGCTGCCTTGCACAGGAAGGGTCCTGGCAGGAATTTTCTCTAAGCAACACAACCTGACCCATCAGGGCAGGATGGAGCAGGGAGGATCCGAGGTGGCAGGGGGTGTACGGAAGACCCCTGGCAGTACATGAAGGCTAGCAGTCCTATTTATGGTTTTGAACCTATCCAGCTGTCTTGCTAGATTGCTTCTGTAACAGAGAGAACGACCAGTCAGCAAGAATCACAGCCTTTTGCATGAGTTCTTGTTGGCTTCTTATTTTGTTTCCACAGTCATAAGCAACATCTTAATTCTTATTCCAGAGAACCTCAGGAAAT
This sequence comes from Caloenas nicobarica, assembly GCF_036013445.1. Classification (NCBI taxonomy): domain Eukaryota; kingdom Metazoa; phylum Chordata; class Aves; order Columbiformes; family Columbidae; genus Caloenas; species Caloenas nicobarica. The sequence goes on along the minus strand of NC_088245.1, from coordinate 122,198,242 downwards.
ATGTAATTCCTGCAAATATTCCAGTTTGGTTGCCTTTGCATTTGAAAGCACTTTGGGATCAGTTTGTTTTATGGTCTCTCTCCAGTCACTAGATTCAGTGCTGCTGGGGAAAAACATCTGAGAGAAGCACCAAGAGTGGAGAGGATTGGGGACACCCAGCTGCACACTGGTGTGCAGCGATACTGTGCTACGGCTGGCTTCCTGCAGCATGATCTCAGGCTGAGAGAAGCTAAAGCCCTTTCCCTCACCTTTTACGATGGGTTGGAGGGCCACGAGAAAATCTAGCTTTGGATAAAAGAAGGGTGAAGAAGGAGCTGCTTGAGCTGCTGCATTACTCATCTTGGGAAAGAAAGCAGTAGACCAGCTCCTGTTATTCTCTGTCCTGTATAAACCCAAAGTCTAAATGAGTTCAGAACCTCAGAAGCAGGTTCATTTCTCTCCACTCCTTGCTGGGGAGGCAGAAGATGGGAATTGGACAGATATAAATTGCATGTAGGAAAAGAAGAAAACAAAATGCATCCTCTAACACTTATAAGCTTCACTGGTAAAACCCTATGTCCTTTTGAAAACCCCAGCTTTGATGTGCAGTTCAGGTGGAAACTGCTTTTTCTCAAATATGTTCAGGCAGACATCGCAAGATGTCATCGCTCAGACGCACCTGCAGCAAGCCTCCGAGGGTAATGTCCAGGGATGGCGTTAGTAGAGCTGGATGCTCTGCAGGTTTCCTGCTCAACTGCTGAGAATATAGACCTTCAATGCATTTGCCCCTGCAAAGGGATAGAAGCATTGTTTATGTGAGAGCTCTTCCAAGATGGCATCCCTCAGTAAGTTTGCAGATGACACCTATTTGGGTGAGAGTGTTGATCTGCTCAAGGGTAGAAAAATTCTACAGAGGGATCTGGACCAGCTGGATCATTGGGCTGAGGCCAATTGTATGAGGTTCAACAAGGCCAAGTGTCGGGTCCTGCACTTGGGTCGCAACAAGCCCAGGCAACACTACAGGCTTGGGGAAGAGTGGCTGGAAAGCTGCGTGGTGGAAAAGCACCTGGCGGTGTTGGTCAACAGCAGCTGAACGTGACCCAGCAGTGTGCTCAGGTGGCCAAAAATGCCAACAGCATCCTGGCTTGTATCAGAAATAGTGTGGCCAGCAGAACTAGGGAAGTGATTGATCCCTTGTACTCAGCACTGGTGAGGCTGCACCTTGAATCCTGTGTTCAGTTTTGGGCCCCTCACTACAAGACACACATTGAGGTGCTGGAGAGAGTTCAGAGAAGGGCAAAGAAGCTGGTGAAGGGTCTGGAGAAAAAGTCTGATGAGGAGCGGCTGAGGGAACTGGGGCTGTTTATCCTGGAGAAAAAGAGGCTGAGGGGAGACCTTCTCACTGTCTACAACTACCTGAAAGGAGGTTGTAGCGCGGAGCATGTTGGTCTCCTCTCCCAAGCAACAAGCAATAGGACAAGAGGAAATGGCCTCAAGTTGCACCAGGGGAGGTTTAGATGGGATATTGGAAATACTTCTTCACAGAAAGGGTTGTCAGGCATTGGAACAGGCTGCCCGGGGAAGTGGTTGAGTCACCATCCCTGGAGGAGTTTAAAGCATGTATAGATGAGGTTCTTAGGGACATGGTTTAGTGCCAGTGTGAGGTTAATGGTTGGACCCGATGATCTTAAGGGTTTCCTCCAACCAAAATCACTCTATGGTTCTATGATTCTATCCTTGAAGACGTATATACAGAGAACCAATCTTTTGTGGAAAAATATAGCTGACTGCTATATTGGCTGTATGCTATGTAATGCATAGCATGTGCAGCTCTCTTAAGGAACATATATTTAGCACACAGTAGTAACTGGGACTGAGATTAGAACAAGGACTGTTTAGACATTGCTGAAATCCCACATTAGCGTTAATACCAAGGGATGGCTGGGAGAAAAACCCATTTAGATGGAATGATGTTTGCTGTGAAAGAAGCATTTTTGGTAACAGCTTGTACCTGCTGCACACTTATGCTGTCATGACTGCGAGATAAACGTTTAATTAGAATAGATTAGTGATCTATTTCACCTCTTGCTGTGCAGACTTCTTGAACAAATAATTCGAGTCTGCATATTTGGATGGCTTTTGTTTCTCTTCTTAAAATGCTACCTACAAAGAGAAGAGAACATCCAAGGTCTGTTCTATCCTGAACTTTACTGACTTAGAGCTTTTTATAAACTTGTCACATTTTACTGGGGAAATGTTTATGAATCCAGGATTAAAGACAAAACAGTGTGAACACACAGCTTGGTATGCTGTAAATTTCAGGAAATAAGGAAGATCACTAGGCTTTTGACAACAAAATCTGTGAATCACCCACAAAGTATTCTGGTGGTTGGTTGTGGCTAATGGCATTGCTGAAGCCTGGTTTAGCTGTTGTGAAATTGGAGGAGGAGATGAAAGAGAGTTCAGGATAAAGGACTTGTTTCTGCCAGGCAGATGCTGGTGAGAAGTGATGTTTGGAAACGCAACACAAATAAAGAGAAATCGTATTCTATCCAAAACCACTTGGATTTTTGCTAAGCAACAAAATGTTTCAGTGGGGTTGCCTGGGCAGTTTCATAACAGTGCATCCTTTTAGGTGGGTTGGAAAACAGGGTAAACGTGGGTAGGTGGTACTTGCTTTTAGAAGAGACAACTTGAAGAAATCAGGTTTTCTAAAGATACCTTAGCTTCAGGGGTTATATTTTTGTTTTATATTTCACCCAAAAGAGTACTGAGAGGACTGGTGTACAGGTGCTCTGTAGTTTACAGAAGAAAGCTCTAAATCCTGATGGCATCGCTGAAATTGTCATAGCTGCCATTTGAGAAGGTTGGCTATTATCACATATCAGCCTGCAAAAAGCACCTGGGCATGGGGGTGTGTGAGAGCTGGATCAGTCCAGCTCTGTAGCACTCCCTAATAACACCACAGCTGCTTTCTGGCTCTTTAGCCAAGCAAACAAGCAACCAGCCCTTTCTCTGGGCATTTTGGATGGAACTCAGCTCTTTGAAGGCATAGCCCTTTAGTAGATGGTTGTTGTACCTGTGTTTAATTGAGCTGGCAGCTCTTCTCTCTGGTGGCTTAAGCATGGACCTACCTCTAACCCCATTCCAGTTCCAATGACCTGTTGGCACCATAACCCTTGGGAGGTGGAGAAGCTTTGCTCAGGTGTTTTGAAGCACATATTTGGTTTTATGAGTCTTCAGTGTAAGAGCTGAAGGGGCTCCGTGCTGTGGTCCTGTCTGAAGGACACTGTACATGGCCCAGAGCTAACTTACCTGCGCTGGGAGGAGGAGGAGGAATATCTAGGCTAATTTTGCTAGTATTTCAAATGGTGAGTTTGGACAGTAGACCTTATATTCTTTCATTATCTTCATAGGAGAGAGTTTAAGCAAGCGAATATTTGTTTATGCTATTATTTATTGTGCTTGATCAACTCCTTTGTAAAAATATTTTTAAAGGAAACTGTTAAACATGCTAAGCTTATAAATTCATCTGTCATAACAATAATCTTTAATTAAAATTCGAATTAGGTTTATTGATTCAGTTATTGCTATCTTTATAATAACAAAAGAATCAGCCAGTCCCACACTTCATGCAGCTCTGATTTTTGATGAACTTTTGCAGGCCTTCTAGCAGTTATGCAAAGAAAATCATCTGCGCTGTTAAAATCCTCCCACTGAATAGCAAGTGGGTTTTGATTTTTTTTTCTTTTTTTCAGTTTATAGGATGAGACTTAATAAGTTGATGCTTTCAGGTTAATAATATTGGCTATGTGTCAACTTTAGCAGCATATTTTTGAAATGAAGGACTGAGCAAAAACTGTTTGCCTCAGGGAATGAGATGCAAAATCTTTCACTTCTGAAACACTATTTAATATTCGAGTTATGTCAAAATTTATATGTATATTTTAGCTGCTTGGCATTCTGCCTGATAATAGGTGCTATTAATATACCTGCTAGTAGATCAATGACCATTTTAGAAAAATTAATATTTAGGTTGGATTTAATTGACTTTGGTTTTATTTGAGGTGGTAAGGAAGAAGCCGATTCTGATCTTTAATTACTGCCTAACCTTTAGCAATGAGCCAAATAAAAGAGAACAGCAGCAGTAGAGTTGGGATTTTAGGAAAGCTTCAGTACTAACTCTCCTGATATTTCTATTCTGGGAAAAAATAGGAACAACACATTTCAAGCTCTAGGCTTTTCAACGTAGCGCTTTCCTCAATGTCTGAATTCATTTAAAAGGAAAAAAAAAAAAGGAAGAAAAAACCCAGCCAAAAGTTATTTTGCTCTATTCTTTCTTCATGTGTTGTAAGTATTTAAACTGGCTACTTCTGAGAGGAGCATAGACAAATCAATCCATGAGAATATGTGTCTGATTCTGCCTCAAATATTTCCACCTGGTGATGGAGCACATAAATTCTGAGTTTCTTGGACATGTGCACCTCATTTATGGAAGTAACAAAGAGTCCTTGGGACTTTTTATCACCCCCAAATTCTCCTTAGATTGACAATATTTATCTCATCTCGTGAGAAAAATTAATTGTTTTGGTAAGGAAAAAATAATGAGCTTGAGACAATGTGGCTAGGCATGTCATAAGCTGCCTGAGGAAGCAAGGAAAAGAGGGTGCTCACACTCAAAATGGGGCAGTTCCCAGAGGAGAGGTACCTAAGATACTGCAGAGGAATCTGAAACAAAATGACTGGGCTTTTGAAGCAAGAAGCACCGTGTGTAAAAGCCTGAATAATGTCTGTTTTTCCTGAGAAATTTGTGCTCAACACTGAACATGGGCTTGGTATTCAGCACGGATGCTAAGCTTTTTCTCCTGGAACGATGATCACAAAGCACTTATTTGGCAAAGGATTATTTGTCCCGGGGTGCTGCGGTGCTGGATGAAAGCTGGGTGGGTCCACAGGGCCATGAGTTGCTCCAGTCCTCCCTGGCTGTGGGTACTTGAGTTGCTTTCAGCTTTGCCGCTCTGGGTTGTTTCATTCCTCTATTTCGGTCGTGAGGTGGCACTCTTCTACCAGAAGACATAGCTTATACGGATTTTGAAGCATGCATATATGTAAACTGAGAAAAAAAAGCAATACCAGGAAAATATTGTTGAGATATTACTGCAAAAGTTACTTTCAAAATGTCTGGGCAGGCAGGCAGATGAGACACCACCAGGATGCTGTGTGTTTGGGGCAGAAATGTAGTATTTGAAGGAGATACCTTGCTGAATTCTCTTTGAGCTAAAGCTTAGTAGCTTACTTGATTTTCTTCTGATCCCCATACAGATTTGAGGCATTTCTGTACACCAGCTGCAGCCTATATTCTTCTTCATGACAAGCACAATTACACAGTCTCTTTCTTGGAGCTTTTATTACTGCTGCCAGACTACTGCTAATTTGGACCACTTTGTTGATATATGGTTTGTACAATGACCACTTGGCTGAAACTGGACATCCTTCACTCTGATGATATCCTACCTTTCAGAAAATAAACTAGACCAGGCTCCCAGTTTCAGAGGTAAATGGGGAAAAATAATAAACCCAGGCATTGCTGGCCAAAGAGATCTGTCTCTAACATTGCATATGAACATTCAACACGAGGTTTTGAAAAATGTATGCCATAGCAAATGGGAAGCACAGCGTCAGATTCTAGTCTTAGTCAGCAGCAGTTCAACCCAGGAGCCTCTTCCATCAGGATATAGCTATTCCAGACTGTGGACCTGAATCAGATCTCCACAGTTTTACACCTCCATGGGCTCCTTGCTAAGTCTCAAGCAATCTAGCAGATGTCTGCTTGTGAGGCAGCATCCTCTGGCTCCTGCTGTGTTCCTGAGGCATGCTTACCCTCCAGGATGGGAAAGAGAAATAAAACTTGGCATGCTTCCTATGAAAGCTTGCTGATCCCTTCTCTCCTTCATGCTTGCAGTGAACCAGGCTTGGGTAGTAGGAGAGCTCAGGGACAGATTTAAAGTTAGCTGTGCTTCCTTCAAACAGCGTACATCACAATACCTGGGAGGAGTAAGGGTTTGGATACAAGGCAGGCTGAAGAAGGGGACATGAGTTTGGCTAGAGTTCGAGAAGGCATCAGAAGAATGCTGAATCCAGCCAGCTCTGTGCCATGCAGTGAGCCCTTCTCTCTCCTCCCACCATGACATAAGTTTCCCCTGGCTACCAAATGAAATATACTGCCGCTGTCTTCACTTTGTACTTACTCCAGGCAGAGATTTTTCTAAGCAGCGAGATAAAAGAAGCAAAAACTGTGCACAAGGCACTTCACTATCTAACTAAACCTGGGAGGTGCTCCTGGGACAGGTGACAGATTGGTAGGGCCACCTTGGCTTCCTCCCCTTGTTTCTCTTTGAAGTACAGCTGAGGATCTGGGTCCTGATGTAAGTGTTCATCACCCCCCTGAGGCTGAACTCCTGCCTGGCTAATCTGAGACCAGTGCGGACTGAGCAGTCTTGAAGAATGAAGACTATTTTCTTTTTAATCACATGTTTCTGAAGAGAAAAGGGAGAAAAAACTGCTATCGCTTATTCCCAGCACAGATGTGAGTACTGGAAATGAAATTAAAAATGTAGCTGCACCCCCAAAATCCCAAACCCTGGCATCACACATTGGTTTAAGAAGCAACTACAGAACTGGCACATGCTGGCTCCTGTGTGCATAGATGATTAGCTGCTACTCATTTGATACAACCAGATTATTTGCTTCTTGTGTTTCCTATCATTTTTAAAAATTAGACTTTATTCTGGTTTTACTGGAAATGGAGGTCAATGAAAAACAACAATGCAAATGCAGAATGTATTATGCCAATAAGTTTGCATCAGAATCCAGAAGCCCAGCAGGGAATGAATTGCTGAGGCTCAGAAAGGATAGTACTAGTAATGTTTGGCTTTTATTTCCTGTGACTTTTTCTCTGAAAGTCTCAAAAGAAGGGAAATATTATTGTTGTTTTACCAGTTTGGAAATTGAGGCAGAGAATGGTGACTTGCCCTGATGCCTCATAGAAAGTGTGTAGCAAAGAAATGCTACTGTGATGAGGATACATACATTTTGATAGTCATTTGGGAGCATGTTGGCTATCTGCTGTCCTTTGATCCGAGCCAGGAGGATTTTTTGGCCTAAAACACTGATGCAGTTTTCGTGGAGAGCTAATGTTTCGGAAGAGCATTTTTTCAGATGCTGTTATTTCAACACAGGTAAGCTTTTGCTTGTTACCAGGGTCTCAGCAGAGCTCAATATCTTTCCTAAGACCATTTCTCTCATTTGCTTTAAGCAGAGCAGAGTGGAGAAATCTTGTTTTGGGAACAGAAGGCAGAGGAGATAGATCACGTCATGGAACGTGAACACGTTTTCCTGGAGTCGCAATTGTGCTTCCTCAGCCTTTTCCTGTTCTCTGCACAGTGGAGCTCTCCTCTTCTTTTAATCACAAATGAAAAATTTCTGCGCTCAGAATAATGGTGATTTTGCCTGTGGGTGCTCTGATAACACGAGGCTGTGGCATGTGCACACGCATGCACACACGCAGATACATAGAGATGCACAGAGATACCGAGGTGAGTGATTTTTTGTGGTTCTCCTGTACCCAAAATAGCAAATCCTTGATGTGTGATCCTTAAAAATCCTCAGTCCCTTCAAAAGTTTAATTACATAGGTTGATTATCATCAAATGAAAATTACTTCAGTAGTGTAAGGGGAGGAGAAGAGAATTTAACTGTCAGCAGTGAGACAATTAATAGATTTCAGAGAGGCACTGGGACAGTTAAGACATTGTTACAAGAAAATAACTGGGAAATGATGGATAGATCAGGCTATTATAAGCGTATGGTGAAACTGAACTACAAATCACCACAAAATACTTTGGTATGATGGGATTAAATCAGCCAACACAATGAGTGAAGCTCTGTTGCACCATCACAGTGCAGAAACATTTGGGGTTTATATTTTTGGAAAAGTTTAATGGGATTTCCTCCCTCTCCTCACACACAAAAGCATTTGTAGTACAGAAAGCTTCACTTGATTTCTAATTTGAGAAAATGCTGTACCAAAACTCATAATTAGTTTTCTGCATAGTTTACCAGGGTAGTATTACACATTTTGGCTACAAGAAAGGCCTGTAATAAATGATAGCTCTTTCAGCCTGTTGGCAGTATACAGCCCAGCCATCAGTCTTGCAAATGTTCCCATAACCATTGAAAAGTTGAAATAATTTGGAACTCTGGCTTAACACATTATTAATCACAGAACGAAGGGTTTGGTCTGATTTCACCAGGCATACTAATGTAAAAAAAACCCCTATGATACTCTCAGATGCCAGCACGGGGTAAAAGCACAGCTAATCATACGCTGCTACCATGATTGAATACAAGCTTCAGGCCCAGTATTTCAGGCAGCATTCCTCAAAGTTTGGTCAAGTATGAAGGCTTTCATTTAACAAATCCCTTTGAGGGAAGGAGAAGCCAATTAATATTTCTTTCACCTTCCTGACTGATAATGAGAAAGAGAAATATTATATGGTCCACTTGTGAACTGCCTGCTCTAGCTGTGATATGTGCCTTTTGTGCTAACCAGTCATCCTATTTCTACAGGCTGTCAACTTGCCAGCTGATGTGTCCAAAGCCAATGACAAGGTGATGGCCCAATCCATGCTTCACAAAAGTCAAAAGTATCTTCTGGCTGCATTTCTTGGCTTTTGGAAGACAGTGGTTTAAGTCTGGATGGGGGTGGGTTGCAAAAGTCTCTATAGAAATGGGGTTGCTCTTCAGGATCCCTTACCTTTATGGAGTTTCTCCAGTTTTTTGTCTGACTGCTGATTTACATTAATGCTTGTGAACCCAAGTGTGGGAATTCATATGGAGTTTCAACAAAAGAACTCATCCAAAGGAAGTCAGCCCAAGGTAGTGAGGATGTCATGACTTGGGTTATTCATATCTGAATTATAATTCAGCTTCATGAACTCTGTAATACCTAGCGACAATAGCACAACAGCTTTCCACTATATACAGTGCCACAATGAAGCCAGATCAGGCTGGTCTGCTGCTGTTTAGGTTATTGTTGTACCTTGAATTAAATTGCTGCGAACAAATATTTCAAAAGAAGAGCACAATCAGAGCCCTGACACTGCAAAACTGAATAATGTTGTAGCTCTCACTGTTGCTAACAGGAGAAAGACAGAGAGTAAGATGGCAGCTGCAGAAGAAAATTCACTTTGCAGCCTTTTTACACTGTCATATTTAAGAGAGAAAGCTACAAGTATAACTGATTAAGTATGATGCTTTAGAGGAGGATAGTTTGGATTTGCAAGAAGCTTTGAGTGTCTTGTTTTCCTACAAGTGCTTCCATCTCCCTTGGTAAGCTAATTTTAAAAGTTAATGGACTAAATCGTTCGGTGTGTTAATGCTGCATTGTACTGCTTCCATGGTATAAAAGAGTGCTAAAGCAGTCTCCTTCTGTCACTGGAGATTTTCTCCTGTCCCAGGGAACTGCTGGACAATATGAGTCAGCCAGAAGGGATCTTCCATGAGCCCTGACATGTCTGGAGCAAAACCTTCTGGGGAAGAAGTGGGATGAGAGACATAACCATGCACCTCGATTTTGGGTGATGACTGCCTTGGGGCTGTAGGCTGACAGCAAAATAATTTTACAAGCTGCTGATAGAGCAAACAAACCCAAGACTAGAAGAGCACTGAAAGACTGTGAGTGGTGTTTTGCATTATCACCATTCCTCTACCCATCAGCATATGTGGATCTGTGCCACTTTTGATTGCATACTTGGAAGAAGGCATGAAAGACACTGGGGGATAAATGACTCCCTGCAACTTGTTTCCTCAGGTATGCTGACAAGACAACCAGTTCCCTTTTTTTCTTTTCTTTTCTTTTTTTTTTTTTTTTTTTTTTTTTGGTGTGGATTACGCTTACTGGCAGGTGGCTGTGGTTGGTACACCAGCTGCTCTGGGACCTCAGAAGAGGTGCTGACCCAGCTGGGCATCAACACATCCACTGTGCAGTCAAAGGGGAGTCTAAACAAAAGGCTAGTGCTGTGGGTTGCACCATCTACCCCAATCCTGCAATGCACACACTACCTGCTCACATGATCAGAACCAGGGGTTTTTGGAAGGTTTTTGTAGAGACCCTGAAAAACCACAGGTTGCTGCAGCAATGGTGTCCATTACAACAGCATCAACTGTGATAAAATTTGTCAGAAAAAAGAGGAGACTGGCAGGGAGCAGTAATAACTTTAGCTGGTCAGTTTTAATCTGCTGTCTTAAGTCAGTCTGACTACAAGCCAGGGAAAGACACTGAAAGAGGGACTGACTGCATGGAGAGAACCCCAAACTCAGCTCTCTGTTTGCCTTGCCCTTCTGATGAGAATACAAATCGCGGTAAACCAACATGAACAGGGCATCTAAAAAAGGAAACAGAAGTGAATAGGCAATCAGATAAGTCACCGTTGCAACTTGGTGCCATCATATAGCAATAGCTTAAACTTCCTGCCACTTAATTCTGTTGTCATCCAAGAAACTAAACAAGCTCCCAGCTTTCCCGATTTGGACTGGTTGTTTTCCACACAAGAGCTTAAACTTTTTGTTTTTTAGTTGAAGAAACGATCTTATCAGAATTAGTCTGAAATCAGAGATGAGGACAGGTCTTAAGCATAGCTGACGGTTCTCCTCCATTTCAGGTAAAGGGACTGACTTTAGGCCTATATATTCTTTCTTCGTCTCCTACCTGGGCAACGCAATTTAGTTCAGTAGGGCATAAAAACATGGGCGCAATCCATGCCAAATGCTGAAGCACTTCCAGAGACACATCTTAACCGTCATTTCATCTCTACAGTGAGAACAAAAACCTGTGCTTGTTTTCAAGGTGTTCATCACCTGAGACCAGAATAATGGTGGACTGTTTCCATCTTGGGTAAGAATGGTCAAAACGGAACTTTTCTATTTTTACAGAGGCAAGAGACTGAGGAATAAACTCCAATGACAACTAAAACTCAGTAGTTTTCATCTGAAGTGCCAGACAGGCATTTTTGACCTTGTCTTTTTAATATAAGCACAGAATAGCATGGATCAAAGATAAAAAAGAACCAGCCATCACAACTGACACACACTTCTTCTGATGCAGAGAGGCTATAGACCACTTCTGATACATTTCAGTCATGCTGCACAAAGTCTTTAGACACTACAGCAGCAGGAATCTGTCTGAGAACGGGAGAGAAAGGAGCTTCCTGGGTAGACAGTAATGAGACCAACAGGGAGCACTTCTTCCTGGGGAAAAGCATCACTTACTAAAGGTGTCTTTTTTCTTGGAACAGTCAGGAAGGGGCTGTGGCAAAGGATACAGCACTGAGAAATCTGAAGAACAGAACAGCAACTTGAGGGGTCAAGAGTTGTTTTTTTTTTTCTTTCCCCCAGAGTACCTGAGTTGCTGGGGACAAGACAAAAGGGCACGTCTGAATGTTCCTTTTTTGTTCCTATTGTGCCAAGTGTGAGGAAGCAGAAGGTCAATCAGCCGGGCCACCTGTGAGCAGAGTGGATGGCTCAGTGGGACCAGCCCTCAAGGGTCATGAGCATCTAAACAGGTGGGGTTGAGGGCTGATTCTTTTAACAGAATCACAGAATGGTAGAGATTGGAAGGGACCTCAAAAGATCATCTAGTCCAATCCCCCTGCCAGAGCAGGAACACCTAGATGAGGTTACACAGGAAGGCGTCCAGGCGGGTTTTGAATGTCTCCGGAGAAGGAGACTCCACAGCCTCCCTGGGCAGCCTGTTCCAGTGTTCTGTCACCCTCACTGAGAAGAAGTTTCTTCTCAAATTTAAGTGGAACCTCTTGTGTTCCAGCTTGAACCCATTACCCCTTGTCTTAACCATTGGTTGTCACCGAGAAGAGCCTGGCTCCATCCTCGTGACACGCACCCTTTATATATTTATAAACATTGATGAGGTCACCCCTCAGTCTCCTCTTCTCCAGGCTAAAGAGCCCCAGCTCCCTCAGCCTTTCCTCATAAGGGAGATGCTCCACTCCCTTAATCATCTTCATGGCCCTGCACTGGACTCTCTCCAGCAGTTCCCTGTCCTTCTTGAACTGAGGGGCCCAGAACTGGACACAATATTCCAGATGAGGTCTCACCAGGGCAGAGTAGAGGAGGAGGAGAACCTCTCTCGACTTACTAACCAAACTAATGTTTTGCATTAGGCTTTGATATTCTAGAGGGGACAAAAATCTCTAGGCTAACCCAAAGACTGCTGCTAACCCACTCCCATGCAGCACTTCTGAAGGGTTGCCATGCAGGAGCAGCACAAGTAGCATCCAGGCTGAACAAAAATGCTGTGTGGTGGAAAACTGAAGCTGTGGAGAAGTGCTGTAGATGTGCCCCTTCTGCCTTGTAGGTTAGTACAGCTTCACAACATGTCACAGAGAACTTAAAAAAGATGTTTGGATTCCAGAAAATGTCAGTCCTAAATCTCAGTGTTTTGTGGCAACATGGAGAGGCATAACTCTCAGGGTGTACCTGTAGGCTGTCAGCACCAGAACACAACCTAGAATGTGAATAACAAGAGATGGAGAAATTTTGAACTGTGCCATCAATGTGAGCTACCAGAGAAGAGCAAGTTTCGCATGTTCAGGAAGGATATGCATGCATTTTTTTGTGTCCTGAGCCATTCTGATCCTGGTGTTGGTAACACTCCTGTTACTGGTTGTACAATTCAGCATTTTGAGGTGATCAGCTCAGGTAAATCTGGCCTCTGTGTGGCAGATCTGCCTCAAGGGAGAGCAGTGAGGAAGATAAAACTTTACTTTTTCCTTTTGCCTATTCTTTTCTCTTTCTGTCTTTGTCAGAGAATGACAGATGCCCGTTTGTCAAACTGACACACCATCAAGCATAATCTTGAGCTGAATGAAGGCTGTAATTTGATTAAGGTGCTCTGACAGATTTTGAAACAATGGCAGTGTTCTAAGACTGAACCTGGAGGATTTCATTCATTAATAGGGTAGGTGCTGCATAATACAGTTTTAATAAACCTTTCCTACTGTAGCAGCTGGAACATCTCTCCATCTACTCATCCTGCTGAATTCAGAGGGACTGAATAGAGCTGAAAGATCTTGTGAAAGGGGCAGGTAATGAAGTGAAACTTCAGGGAGGCTGGATTCAGCAAATGAAGACCTGCAGTGATTTGACAGCTGCTGAGAGATCTGTGTGCAAAAGCAGCTGAAACTCCCACAAAATGCAGAATTGGTTTGAGATTGCCTTCTGAGGTCTCAGTTCAGATCAGGGTCACAAAATTAATAAACTGGTGTTACTTGACAAAGTCCATGCTTACATATGAGGGCTGGTATAAAACTAGTTGAAACTCAGTAAAGTTGACTAGAGTCCACAATGCTGTCAGCAAAAGCTTGAGGTGAAAAGCTGTGGGTCAGAACTGAAAAGATTTTTTTTCACTTGCGCTTTCTCTGAAAGTCATCAAAAATTTTTCTCCTATATGAGGACCTTAGCAGAGGGATGGGAATCAGACATGTGGGTCAGACCTAATTGCTCTTAGCTTTAATGGCTCAGATTCACTTGGACTCTGGTTTGCAGATGGGTAGATGGGATGGCCTTATGAATCCTCCGGGGGAAAGTTAGGTTTGTAAACTGTCCATCAACTTCAATGTTTTGGCTAAAAGATTTTGGATGTAAGCAAGCTAGTTAAAATAACTGAGTATTTTCCTGTTCATCCAGCACCATGAAGGACACTCAGAGGAAAGGTCTCCAGTTTCTTTTTGATGGAGAGTTAGATCACTGGACTGACAGTGGGACATGGGCTTCACTTCTTTGGAGAGAACCAAAACATCCTAATAAATAAAGGTGTCTCCTGGCTTCAGAGAGAAAGACGACCTAGTCCTCTGTTAGAAGGAAGGGAATATCTATTTCTTTCCTGACAGTCTACTTCAGTAGCACCCACGCACTGTTCCTTGTATTGGAAACTTAATAACTTCACTTGAAAATCATGCCTTTTTGATGGCAGTGGAAATAACATGACTTTTAAACAAGTAGAGGAGACTGTCATTGAAGTCGAGCCAGTTATGTGGGAGTCAGATGATTAAGGTAGATAAGATGTAGGAGGGAAGAAATACTATCATTTGGAAAAAATACTGTATTTTGAACAGGTTTAATGTAATGTTCTCTTCTAGAAAAGTGAGGTTGTTATTATTAAGTGCATTACCAACATTAGATGCAGGGCTTGATACTCTGTTGATGTGCTTTTTCTGTAATTGTTCACATCCATGCAAATTACCTATAAAATGAGTCTAAGTTGTTACTGAGTTGTACAGTTGAGGTCTAGGGGAACTATGTGCTCACTTTTTCAGGTGTAGAAACAAGGACGCAGAGGGTGAGGAAATTTGGGTCTCATCTGGGTTACGCCAGCGTCTGCCTGTCTGTAATGTAGCAGCCCAGGGACCTATTTTCTGATCTTTCATAAGGTCTGTTTTATTCTTGTTGGCCTGACCTGAGTCCCAGCTCAAGGCTGCACAATGTTTTTCCCATTTTTTCAGGGGGACACTGCTACACAAGCCAGCACAAGTAATTCGTCCCTTCCAGGGTTCTTGAGTCACGTAGGGGTCTCAAAGTGGTCTCTGAGGCTGCAGCCCAGCAGCCTTAGAGGGGCTGTTGTGTTGGTGTGTGTTAAAACAGCACCTTAATTTACGCCTTGGCTTAAGGCATATGCTCAGCACCTCGATGTGCAGCCGTGTCCACATCTGGCACCACTGCCCACAGCTGGCACCTCTGCAGGCAGCCCGGTGCAGGAAGAGCAGCTGGAGGGCAGGGGCAGCACCGCTGGGCGAACGTGCTGCTGTGCCTGAGCTACAACAGCCGGGCACCGGCTGATGCTGAAAGGTCTGTTCCTGTTCTGAAGCAGGTTTCACCTCTGAAGCTTCAGGCCCTCTGCTCCTCTCTTTGCTGCCCATTGGAGGTGTCTTGCTTTTGGTGCATGGCTTCTTCACTGGGCCTGTTCCTGGTTTCTCCCTGTGGGCCCAACCCAAACCCAAATGAGGCTAAAAGACTCGGATCTGAGCATTTTTTCCCCTCCCAGATCTGATTCCAATGTGGAAGCAAAGAGCATTGTGCACAATTGGGGAGTTCAAATTTAGAGCTTGATGTACTCATATTTAGGCTTGAAGTATTGCTGACATGGTACCTTTTTTTTTCCCCCCTAACCAAATGGTCTTGCTTTCAATTACCCTAACTTGAGAAGCCTGGAGGAAGTAGAGAACCTGCACTGAAAATCTAAAAAATTGGGCATCTGAGGTAGATTTAGTGTAATATCTCATGGTCTGGATGCAATAAAATCTCAGTGTAGTGATTATGCAAATGTAATAAGCCCTTGTGATGATGCAGTTAGACCTAACTCAATGCAATAGGAATCTTTCTGTTGATTTCAGTGAACTCCGGGTGTTCTCAGAGACACAGGCTACTGCTTCATCTTAGGGTCTCAGCATTTTAGTATAAACAAATGCCCTCTGGGAAGCAGCCCACAGCAATACCATTCAAAATACTATGTTTTACTATCAAAATGGTTTTGTGCTGCAAACGAAGCTTATCCACAAGGAAATTTCCTTTTGTCCTCTTTGACAAACCTGTACAACTTTCAAACTGGTAGAAAAGTAAGATAAAACATAATCTGTGCTCTAAATACTTTATGCCACATTGCAGAAAGCAGGTATTTTCTTTCTTAGCACAATTACTGGTCTCTGAGTTTGCAGTGGAGGAGATAATTGACCCTGAACTACAACCAGGATGACAACCAACTGCTGTGTAACTCAGCCTCTGAGCTCACAAGATGTTCTGCATTAGCAAGTATATTTTGATTTGTATCAATTAGTCTGCTTTTCTCTAGCGTTTTTTCCCACATACGTAAACACCATATCCACAAAATGAGTTAGAGGACCCTGTTACTCATTCCTCACCTTGCCTGGGATTTGAGGGATCATGTATATTGGAGTGGCCTCTGCCCAAACACTTTTCTTGGTATTTATTGCAATCTTATAAACTTAGTGTTTTTAACAATCTGTGGTTTCATTGAAAAAACTATGTTTTTTCCTTGGCAGATTACAACTGTCTTCAGGGTCCATTTAGCACCAGTCCTTCAGACTCAGGATAATGAAAGTTCAAGATTTTACAGTCTGGAGAACAGAAGGGTACTACACCAGTACAAATATTACTTTTACAAGATTTTCTAGACTGAGCTTACTATAATTACATGACATATATTGAAAATACAGTTACTGTGCATTATCACTACTTGCTTGGAAAATCCTCCTTATATCAGCACGGCTTCATCGTTCAGTTGTAGTGTGACGCTACAGGGTCTCAAGATAAAGACATTATAACATGCATTATAAATGCCAGTATGGATTTGTGAGCCAACCTGTGTTTTTTTGCTTTCACAGTACCAATTGTACACTGAGTGCTGATCTTCTGCTGTATACCTGTTCCTGCTCTTTTTGCTTAAACAACCTGCAGGTATATTATGTATTTTGTCCATTTAAGTAAGTTATGTCCATCCTCAAATTAAATATTAAATTGCTTTAAAGTGGATTTTTCCTAATCTTCTCAAGTCCTGCATAGCTGGGACAGTGGAGATAAGGCATTCTGTACTGTATTGTGTTGTTTTTACCTGGAAGGTACCTGGCTGAAGTGTACTGCTCTCCCAGGGGTCAGTGATGGCCCCGTGCTGGCTTTTTTTGGGAAACAAGGCTGAAGAGTGCTACTCAAGGGCAGACTCCAGCTGCTGCAGCACTGCCTGGACCTCCATGGGGTCTCACAGGTGGGATATCTCCTGCATCTGTGCAGCACAGTGCACATTTTTTTGGTGTCCTCACATCCTCCCAGGTGCCTGGGGGGAAGCGCAGTGTGCTGCCAAGGGGATGGGTTGTGAGGAGGGAGGGAAGTTCCTGGCTGCCTGATGTAGAGGTTCCCATAAAAATTGGGTAGCATCACGCAGTATCTGGTGATTAGACTGCTGAGAGGCAAACTAGACGTAGACAGCTTCCTTTGGAGAGGATGACAATTTGAGCTTCTGTTCTTGTGTTGGGGCTGCTGCATTGTGCCTTGCTCAGCTCCCCAGGCTCCCTCCTCTCAGCTCTCAAGCCATCAGCCTTTGTTTGACCACAGTGCAGCAAGGAAACAGCCGTCCTGTGAGCTGGGTGTTTTGGCACCAATGTGCTGAACAATCTCACATTTCCGTCACACACTCGAAGCAGTGGTTCATATTCAGCTCAAAGAGCACTGGATATTTATTTCTTCAGGTTTTAGATTATATTTTTTGCTTAATCTTCATTTTTTTCTGAAGTTCAGGGGCTTTGAGGTAGGCTTAGCATAAATAATTGCTGAGATGGCAGAAGAAACAACTCATACCAGAAGTGAGTTCAGCTGAGCAGCTCTCTCACATCCTCAGGGACAGACAGTGTCACTTAAATATTTTGCATAAATTTTCATCCAGCTGTTTTATAGACACACACACACACACACACACACACACACTTTACCTGTAGTGATGTATAAGATACGACATTGCCATAGCAAGTTAGAGACATCAATCCTACCCTATGCCTAAAAGCCTCTCAAGTGCCATGAGCCATCCCTCCAATTTGTTGCAATTCCTCATACCAGTCTTCCTCAGTTACACAAATCCCTTTTGAACTCAGTGCAAATCAGCCTATATTTTTGCACCTCTAGCTTGGCTGCTGATATTGCACCCTTGGAGATTTCCATTGCTGTTTTGACTCCCAAAAGATGACAGTGGTTGTTCTGTGTTCCCTCCACATGGGTGTCTATGTCACAGTGGGACATTGCACAAAGCTGGAAATCAAACTAGTTGAAGAACATGGGAATGGAAGGCTGACAGCACTAACCAACCATGCCCATGCTGTTCTGCAGTTCTCAAGTGGAAGATGCTGTATGAGCTCCTGGAGAGAAATTACTATGATTATTTATTTCTTTCTGTGCATTTATTTTGTTTGTTTTGTAGACATCAGTAAAACTCGGCTGCTGTCTTTTCAGCATCACAGGTTGGACTGTTGGTCTCTTCAGAAGACTACTTTGAAATATTAAGATTGTCTGTCTTTCGGGCCCTCCTAAAAATAAGTGAGAACATAAAAAACTGAGGGGGAGAGGAGCATGGCAATTCTAGAAGTGTGATGCCCAGACCTCATATTATAAACAGGTTTTCATGCTCAAGAAACCTCCTTACTTTTGAAGGGAGAAGGGATTAATCTGGAAAAGACTTCCAGGGGAACTCCTGGAGACGTTTTAATTTCTTTGCTCTCAGTATTCTTCTGGTCTGCTTGATGTGATATTTACATAGCGTAATGAAAAGAGTTTTGAGAGAGAGATCTGATCTCTGTTTTGGCTGCCATAAAGAAGATCAGCCGTGAGATCTGTGTGTTTACAAGAGTCTCTAGCTCTCTACTCTAGTTCTGTTATCTTTTAAATGGAATCATTAGCACATATTTGTAATGGACCTGCTATACCTGGTGAAATTTTGGCTCTCAGTTCCTTTCTTTGTGACAGATGATGCAGTAAGCCACGTACGACAGATGGAAAGCACGGTAGGAGATGGTGAATTGAGTACATAAGAGAGGAAGATGGAGTAAAGTGTATTTTCACGGGCTGAGCATTTTCGTACATAGCAGTGTTTGTATTTGCCGTGAACAGTTTGTATGATGAAATATGCAAGATTTCTTGGGGCTGTCTTTGTGGAACGGCTTGTTCCATCCATACGCAGAAGGAGCAGTGGCTGTGGAAAACAGAACGACTGCAGGACTGCTGCAGTATGGCGTGCCTGAGGGAAAGATACCTTGACTGATACCACCATTCCTCCCATAGATGTGGAGTCTCCTCAAATGTCGTGAAGTCCCCTTCTAGATCTTGCAGTATGGGTACTTTATCTAGATGATAAACATTCATCTGCTTCTAATCTTCCATTTTCCTTTTAATTGGAGTCTTAATTGTTTGTTCTCTGAGGCCATTAGGGAGCTGACAGGCACTGCACAGCTCAATTTATTCCTTTAGGGTCCTAATTCAAAGCCACCAGAGACTGAGACCTACTCCACAGGTTTGGGAGAGCTTTCGATCAGGCTCAAATTTGGGCATTAAACATTCGATACACATTGGTAGGGGGTGTTTCTGGAGCAGATTTCTATCACCGATGGCTTTTGAATACTTGAACAGTATTTTATATCCCTTTGGAGGGTAAAGGAAGGCAGATGTAGCAAGGTTAAAATTCATGTTTTGTGTCTTAAACCCTGGATCTTGACTAATTTAACAGGGTTTTAAAATGCTGTTGTAGTTGTGTTCAGGTCCTGGAGGGAGAGTCTTAAAAACGAGTTTGAGCACAGTTATAGAATAAGCTGTTCTGCAGCGCAGACAAGCAACTTTCATTCAACTGTTTCCAATTCATTTGTAAGTTGAAAAATGAATACTGAATCTATTTTGAAAGATTTGTCTTTTAA
This sequence comes from Caloenas nicobarica, assembly GCF_036013445.1. Lineage (NCBI taxonomy): Eukaryota > Metazoa > Chordata > Aves > Columbiformes > Columbidae > Caloenas > Caloenas nicobarica. The sequence continues at coordinate 122,178,729 of NC_088245.1, read as the reverse complement.
AAGGACTTAGATCTTTGCCTCATTATTCTTCGCTACAGAAAGAAAAAAAAGGGAGTTTAATTGTAAAATCAGGAAAACAGACCAGGTGTTTTTCAGGGCAATAGTTGGAGGAGGCCAGTCGTGAAGGGTGGGCTTGTGCTCATTCTGCACTAGATGCTACGGTGCCTCCCTTGAGCTGATGACTCTGCAAAAAAATGCTCTGGAAAGGCTTGAGTTGCTGTCATAAGGGCGCCCAACATGAGGCCAGATCAATCACTCGTAAAGCACCAAACTTGATTAGTCAGGTGCTGGCAAACCGTGGGGCGGTTGTGTTGTGAAGGCAGCTGCTGGCCTCTGTCTTCCCAAGAGAGCCTGCCCGTGACTTGGGGCAGGAGAAGGGCATTTTCCTCAGACTGAAAAGCTGAACCTCCTCCACTTGACAGCTCTGTAGATGTGGCTACTGCTTTTGAAGCAGATTTTTGGCCAGACAAGAGTCCCTGACTGACTCAAAACCTTTGGCTTTGGACTCTTCTACACTTTTTCACAGCATCTGTCGTGGCCTTATTGGCACTTAGAAACTCACTGCTGCACTTATCTGAAGAAGTAGCTCCTTTTTGTCTTCTCACTGTAAAAAGATACTAATGATAAAAGAATCTGAAAATTATGAAAAGGGAAGGGGGATTTTCCCATCCTGGAGATCTAAGTATCTAAGTGTAATAAATTAATACTTATTATGCAAGGGTGAAAAAAATTGAACCTAATGGCTGGTTAAAAAAAGTGCCAACACAATTTAATTGGACTGGCTGAGTCCTAAATATTTTTTCTTTTTTTTTTTTTTTTTTGTTATGGTGGTGCCTGGCAGCTCTTCCATGGTCAGACAGATTTTTCTCCTTTAGTGGTAAGCCCCTGTCTCTTCAGTTCACATTAGTCTGCATTGGTCAGAGATGCAGAATAAAAGTTTTCAACTCTGATGTGCCTTAGGGCACCCCCTAAAGACAAATCTTAAATGTCTTGACTCTGTTACTGGATACAAGGCTACCAGTTGTGGTGATGATGATGGCAACAACGATGATGATAGTAACAACAATGACAACTGAGCAATTGCTTGTAGTTGGATTTTGTGTTGGCAGCTTGAATCACACAAAGCCTGTCCAATGGAGAGAGAAGCAGGCAATCACAGTAACGTTGGATGCCCATCTCAATCTCCTTTACTCTCTAGAGGGGCAAAAAGATGCAAAAGAGGTTGCTTGTGGCCAGCAGAGTGGGACAAAATCCAGGACAAGTAGGAAATGCTGTGAATTAGGGCAATCTTTGGATCACTCTTCAAGGACTAATTGTGTGACAGAGTGCAGCCTTACAAGTTCAAGATTTCCTCTTCCATCAGACCTCCTGGAGCAAAGCTGGGTTGCACAGGCTGCCTGCCTGCCTGCAGCAATGAACTCATGCTCCTTACACAGTTCTGCCTCCCCTTTCTGAGGCACTGCTGTCTCCAGTGGTTCAATGGTGGCCACAGAACAGCTTTCAAGTATATAAAACACAATGTCTTAAATGGTGACGTGAGAGAACAATGAAAGCTGTTAGCTGGGCTATTCATTTTTCAAAGCCATTCAGTTCTTCACAGCTATAAAATACTAGAAGGAGCTGGCTTGCAGTTTTATAATCACAGACTAATTTAGGCTGGAAGAGATCTATGGAGTCATCTGGTCCTACCCATTGCACAAAGCAGAGCCAAATAGTATGAGTTGCTCAGGGCTTTTGCAGTCCAGTTATGGATATCTCCAGGGATGGTGATTCCCCTGTACCCCTGGGCCCTCATTTCAGGGTCTTAACAGCTTTATGGATTTAAAAAAAAAAAAAAGCTTTTCCTAGTTCTAACCAGAATTACCTGCATTGTGTCTTGTACATGTTGCTTCTTGTCCTGTCACCCTGTCCCTCTGAGATGTGCCCGCCTCCATCTTCTCTGTAATCTCCCATTGGTAGGTTCAGACAGTGATAAGACCATCTTGCACTGCCGCTTCCCCAGGCTGAACAGTCTCAGCTCCATCCACCTCTTGTTGCGTGTGCTCTGTGCTCCAGCCCCTGACCATCTCGGTGGCCCTGCTGGACTGGCTGCAGTAAGTCCATGCCTGTCTTGTACTGGGGAGCCTTGAACTGGACACAACATACAGGAGTTGGCCTCATAGGTGGTAAATAGAGAGGAACAGTCACTTTCCTCAAGCCGATGGGTATCCTTTCACTAACGCAGTCCAGCATACAGTGAGCCTTATTCACCAAAAGGACTTATTTTTGTGTGTATCATTCACAAGCTGAAAAGATTATGCTAAGAGTTATAGTTGAATGAATTGCTTAGAACTATGTTTGCAGAGACTTTTACTCACTTTACTCCAATTAATTTGGAATGGGCAGCAATGTTCATTGTACGTGTGAGTCCGAGACCATTCATCTTCTCAGAAAGCCTATACCTAAGGGCAGAGGTGGGCAGCGGTGTTTGACAGTTTCCTTCCTTATCTTGTCTTTTTCATCTCCTAGTCTCCCTGTCACTTTGGTGACAACAGGGACATCCTGGCCTCTTGCAACTCTGTTTAGTAACAGCTGTGAATTAAACAACAAATCCCTGAGACTCTGGGTCCCCCATTAGCCTTGGGCAGAGCCGTGAACTGTCCTGAAGCAGACATGTTGGCTGCCCCATCCCCTTCCCTTGCTATTGTAGTGGCCTTCGTTCACACTGACCTAACCATATGACATTGCCCTCCTCGAGTGCACAGGTGTGAGATCAAGTGCCGATCAGGTCTGTCTGGGGAAACTGTTTGTACAATTCATGGCTTTGTAAAACTAAACTGCTGGGAGGAGCCTGGGAACCTGCAACCTGGTGTTCTTTGCAGAGCAGAAAATCCCCTAGAGTGTGTGTTACCCTTCCCACTATTTATTTCTGGGAATGCAGTGGAGCTGATCCAAATATTGCCTCTGAATTGGTTTTCCAAATGACATTTTTTCATTCCTCAGAAATCTCGAACAGGTTTCTCATAACCTCTGAAAATTTGGTTTTGGTGCTCTCTTTCATTTTTACTTTGTTTTCATGTTTTCAATGTTTCTTTAAATCAAGTTTCTTTATTGGCTAATTGGTTAGAATGGAATATCTCAAATTCAACAATTCTGTATTTATTTAAATCCTATTTTTTTAACAAAAGCTTTTGTCCATTCCACAGAAATCCCAATAAGTGAAAATTGTCAAAACCAGAAAGAACAGAAATCTTGGAAAGTGTCATGACTCATTTTTTGTTTAATTTTCTTAAGAATGGTGGGAATGAAGGTGAGAGAGTGAGTGAGCAAGAGCACAAGGCTGATCACATGAGCTTTTTGAGCCATTCACATTTGTTGTCACAGCAGCTGCCTCATCACTCCCAGAAGATCCTCTCTCTTTCCATCTCTTCTGCAAATACAGCAGGTTTGGAGAAGTGCGGAGTGGAGTACAACCAGAAGAATGACATGTGAGTTGTTTGGCAGTTATACAGGCTGTCACATGAGGACATGCTTTTCATATCAAAATCAACTTTGTAATAATAAACCATAGATGTTCAGCATCACTTACTGGGACATTAGTGCCTAACATTAAATTACTTTTTAGACTAATCTGACTGCTGTCTGAGCATGCTGCATTAGAATATGGCTGTTTGGTAGCATGTTCTCAGGCTGAAGCTGTTGGATTGCCCTCCTCGCCCAGGCAACAGAGCAGGCCAGCCCCCCTCCAGGTGTGCGCACAGACAAATGCTGCTATGAGCTGGTGGGAGAGCTGAGAAATGTTTGGCTGCTCCGTGTGGACAGTCCACATGCTTACGCTGTATCCGGTGCCTGTGATGCTGCTGCTTGGACTCGGGCTCAGATTCATCAGTGCTGGTGTTAGTTGGCCCCTCTTCAGTGACACCAGCGAGCAGCTCTCTGACCCCTCTTTGGCTACATGGATAAACTAGAGCTCAGCTGCTTTGTAGTGTCAGGGTGGTGACAAACAGGCAGAGCACATCAGCGAGTCCAAACTTGTGTTCAATCTTCCTTGAAATGCTCTGACTGAGAACATTAAGGCCATTGCAAATCTTTGTAATTTGTTTTCGCGGGAACCCCTTGAGGACTTTTTTTGTAGTGGCCTTGGAAAACCCAGAAGCTGTGCCATAGCGGGAGATTTTAGTGCTGACAACATCTTTCTAGGATATAAAGCACATACTCATAAGTCTTCTCTGTCTTTGTCATGTACATTACGTAGCCAGTGGTGTTAGCTGCAGTCCAGAACCTTGCTCTTTTTAAACATTCTTCAATCTTTCAGGTCAATTTTGACTTTACAGTTACTGCTCTATTAAATTTTGTGAAAACTTCCTGCTGAAGGTGAATGGTCTGTCTGCTTACATTCATTAGAAACCGATGTCAATACTTGTAACTTTAGGGAGGCCTTACTGTTATCAAGGAGTGTAGTGTAACATGTTTATGCTTCATTGCAAATCAGTGAGACAGAACAGGAGGAAGCAATACTATACAGCTGGAAGTAAATAAGCATCAAGGGCAGAAGTGAAAAGATCTTTTAGAAATACGGATGAGAGCAGAGTTTGCCAAACATATTTCTCGTGGATTTGAATTGCAGGCTAGTTAAGCATTCTTCATAACTGGAGATCAAACATGAGTGAACAAGGTAATCAACATGAAATAATTAGTTCATTTTGGCAACAGTTCCAGGGCTGAGACACTGCCCTGACTCAAATCAGTGTGTGCTTAGGATTTCACTGCAGGTGCTCAGCAGCCTTGGATGACCAAAAGCAAAAGTCTAAAATTAGAAATGTTAGCTATATTCTTCCTTTTCCAAATCAGCCATTTCAGTGCTGACCCTTCATTTACACCATTCCAAAAACAAGAGGACAAATGGAGTATGCTCAGGTTACAGCCGTTGTCTTGAAAAGTGCTCCGAAGTGTAAAAGGCACTTCGTTGTCCCAAAGCATTTCTCAGGAGGGCTCAGAAATCACATCTCTGCTTTGTAAGCAGGTGAAAAATGTTCATTGAGCTAATTCTGCCTGGGGAATCCTTTGACCTGGATAACACTGTTGTGCCCTCTGCAGAGAATAATTCCTTTGGTTTTGCAAAGTGGAGATCTTTGTGATGGAGACTGTGTGGGCATGGGGGACAGGAGCACTGCTCATTGCAGCTCAGCATCTACTTTCTTGGTCCCTCCAGCAATACAGAGTCATTCCTTGGTGTACAAGCTGGGTCTGGAGACCCAAGGACTCTGCAGTATTACCTTCACCGGTGCCTTGCTTCTGTGCTAAAACTGATGGAAAACAATTGCTTGAAGCTATGCTGGAGGCAGTGGTGTTTGTTAAGTGTCTGGCACCCCAGGGTTTTAGGGGGAGTCTGCTGATGGTGGCTGATGAGGGCTGGGCTGGTTAAGCACAGCTGCCACTGTGCCCTTCGGCTGGGGAAACAGCAGCAAGGCCAGTGTTAAAGTACAGCTTTGTGATCCTGTCATTCCTCTGGCCATAGAGACCATGGGCCCTGCAACGGATAACGTGCATAGGATCATGAATGAGAAGGAGTGGTGAGCAAAGACAAAATTTTGGGCCTCTCTGCTTGCCACTGTGCTAGGAAAGGAGCAATGCTGACAGCAGAGGTCTGCAGGAGTGTGTAAACAACTAGAAACCACCCTTTCTCTGTGCCCGGAAAGACCTAGTACGGTTTGCAAGGACGTGATGAAGCTCTTCTGCAAGTTTGATTTGTGTTCAGAACAGAATTACTTAATATCTAATTCACTATACAAAAGTATTTTTTAACACAGAGGGGTTTCAAATATCTTTTTTAGGGATCTTACTTTTTAACATGTGAGTTACTGATTGAATCTGAATATTATATCTGAATGTAGGTATGAAAGATGGACAATAAGCTATTATCAAACACTTGGTAACATATTTGTATAGTATACCACTACTCGGAGAATAAAGCTGTAAAACAAAATGTGTAATCCCTTTTCCCTGACTTCCTTGAAAGCAATATAGATGCTCTCACCAAAACTTTGGTTGAAATACTCATCATCAGCATGTCTCTTTTCTCATGAACTTGCTATTTTGCATATTGTTTTGACTATTGTGAAATTGTAATGGCTTCATTTAAGCCTTAGAGTCTCCTTCACCAAATAGACTAATCTCTTCCACCTGTAGAGAAAGTTTCCTGCAAGAAGTACCACAATGAAGCTGGAGTGCCTTTCTTTGCTGGCATTCAGAACTCCAGCTCACGACTGCAATCACTCATGCTAACATCCCTAATTTTCTGTTAGAATTAATAACAATGAAACATTTTCTTAGAATTAACAAAACGAAAATGGGAACAAGGAATATAAGTGAAAGCAATTGGTGAAAAGCACTAGGGAAATGGGGATATATGAAAAGGTGAACCTAGTAGCGCCTAGCATCAAGAGATGTTAAAATTCTTAAAACAGAAAAAAAAGGAAAAGTAAAGACTGGAGAGTGATTGTATTCTGACCATTCCTGAAATGGTGATGATCCAGCTTAGAGCAGAAGCCATTTATTCTTAACCCTGTTTAAATTGCATTTCAGTCAATGTATGTTGGTCAGTCCCGGAGCACAACAATCAAATCTCCTTTTACCAGTTACCTTGCAGAAACACTTGGGTGAGAGAAATCCTGGTTCTTTTTTTCCTTTCATCTACATCCCTTTAAGACGCAATTTGAGAGCATAAACATCTCTTCTTTGAAGAGCAGTAAAAAATGGTAGTGAAAACTGTAACCCGAGCAATGCTTGTTTAGAGAGAGAGCAAAGTCTGCTGAGATGTTTTGAAAGACTGGGACTGCTAACTTACGTACCAAAGGGAGATATTTGTTAAGACTGGGCAAGGATAAGGGGTAAATATGGCAATTCGTCCAGGAGAAATAATGAAGACAATAAATCAGTCAGTCAAAGGGATTGTAGTGAAGAGTGGGAACAGCTTTATCCAATGTTTGTCTAGTCGATAGCATCGTTTACTATATAAATAACCATCTACGTGAACACTTTATTGCTTTCTACAGACATTTCCACAGCTGGCAAGTGTGTTTGTTTATGTATCTAGAAACCATTCTGCAAATACCGCTCTCAAGCTGCCCCTGTGTCAGAATTATAAATGCACACTCTTACAAGATTATTTGTAAAATTATCTGTATGAACCTAAAGTTATCCATCTAGCTTTGACAGTTATAAATGTGTAGATCGTTTTCTTTCCTTGGCGTTCCAATTTTCATGTTTTTATTTTCAGACTGGGAATTGTCAGAGTGTCATCTAGTGCTGCCTGCTGGCCAGATACAGCTTCATCAAGTTTGAGGGTCTTGCTGGCTTAGGTTGAAGTACTTCATATTCCTTTCCTTCGCTAGAAAGTGCTGTTTTCTGTAAATTAATGCAAGTTTATAGGAGGGATTTGAACCAGGCTGCTTATGACTCAGGAACCACATTACCAGCAAGGCTACGAGCTCTTCAGGATACTCCTCTTTTTCCCTCCTTTCCTTTCCTTTCCTTTCCTTTCCTTTCCTTTCCTTCTTTCCTTTCCTTTCCTTTCCTTTCCTTTCCTTTCCTTTCCTTTCCTTTCCTTTCCTTTCCTTTCCTTTCCTTTCCTTTCCTTTCCTTTCCTTTCCTTTCCTTTCCTTTCCTTTCCTTTCCTTTCCTTTCCTTTCCTTTCCTTTCCCCATGTGAGAATTATATGTTTGGAAGTCACATTTATTTTTCCAAAAATGACTAGTTTGCTTATGATAAGACCTCCCTTAACATACATTTCACTAGGCAAAAAAGGCTTAAAAGTTTCAAGCCTATTGTTAGGAAGAGCCTCTTAAATTATCATTACAAAAGCTTAATTGTAGAATTAAAAAAAAAAAAAAAATTCTTCAAATCCAAGCTTTTATGCCTGCTGTTTAGGGGAGACAGGGTTCAGGATCTTTGAGCCTAAGGCTTTTTGTTGATCCAAGGAAAAAAAAAACCATTCTCATATTCCATTACTATTAATATAAATGTGCATACTATAACAAATGTCTTAACTGGTCTCTAACAAATCTCTAGAAAATAACATGAAAGCAGTCATGGCCCTTTAATATAAACCAACTATTTTGAATGGCAAATATCAAATATTGCTGAACTGAGATCAGTATGTTAGTCGTGTTCTTTCCAGTTAGTTCATTTGCATTTGACGTTACAGCTTTCCCATAAGGAGAAAAGGGATGCCAGAATCCTGCTCTATCAGGCTGTGTAAAGGTGGGATCAGAGCCTTTGCTGGTATGAGGCTATTCTGCCAATGCCACAGCTGGAGTCTGATGCTAAAAGAAGCATATGTGCCTCAGAAATGGCTTCTTTATTAAAGGTGGATGTTTTACTTTAGTTTTTGCAGAGTTAGTATAAATCCTTACATTGCACTGGCACTCCTACCTCCTGTTAGCATAGTCAGAAATGGAAGGGGAGATGCGAAAGATGGAAATAACAGATGTGTCCTTCAGATATGGTGATGTTTGGTTGGACTTTTGCCCCCTGATCCTGAAGGCTTGTCAGTTGCTTCATGGCAGCCTAATGTACTTCACACCATGACTGGGTTTTTTGGCCACTTCAGAGTTGTGCATCCATATCAGGAAACCCACAGGAGTAAATCTTTGCAAGAGTGTTATGCTTTGAACCCAAAGGGTTGCTTTCAAATGTTGTTGTAAATAAATCAGGAAAACTGAATATCAGAAGGATCCATAACAAACATTTTAAAAAACAGTCTTATTTTGAGTTTTTGTTGGTGCTGTATGAAGTAGTCACATTGATTTCATGTCTTGTTGAAAGTGCCCTGTTGAAGATTCTGCTCTCAAAGTCATCTTCATGGTAGAATGAATGTGAATAGTAAAGGTGTAGTGATACTTCCTAAGCTGATATTTTGGTATCTGCCTTGGTAAAGACATACCTACTTCTTTTTGTATCTCAGAAAGGTATGGTCCTTGATTCGATATTTCTGCTGAATTTTAGTTTGGTTAATTATTTCAATTTCATTTATGAATAATAAGATGCATTCTTTTTCATTTCCTGTCCCAATGTGCAATGCAGAGTTCACATGACACTACATAAACAGTTGTGCTTCATACTAGAGGTAGACGTGCTTCCGGAGCCCTTAAGATGGAAAGTATTACATATGTCTAAAATTATATCACCTGCTCAGTAAACTTAAACAGAGTAATATCAATGATTAATAAAAATGATAGCAAATGTTTATACTTAGCATTTTCCACAGTCTTCCTTTTCATTAAAAGGATAAATATTGTCAGAGTGGGGAAACTCTGAAATGAAAGAAAGGATTGTTTTCACTGGTCAAACTTGGGAGTGGATTTTCTGATGAATAACATGAGATAATGATCTCAATCTGATTTTGACTCATGAGCAATGATACTGAGCGATGATATTGCTATAGCTGAGGTCACAGTTTCTTAGCTTCAGTTTTAATGTTTTTATATCCCATGACTTTGACCAATGTTGGCGGCTATGATGGGTAGTATATTGCTTGCTGGAGGTGGAGATCTTACAAACAACTTATTTTGCTGCTTTCACTCTACATTGGGTGTAAGAAGGAAAAGTGAATATAAGATGGCCTAAATTTGCATTCAGTATTTGTCAGGATGTAACTGGAAAATGTAAAAAGGGAAAACATCTAGGTTTAGTAGAAAGTTTGCCTGATTGTATCTTCAACAAAAATAACCCAATATATGTGTGCAAAGCACAGAACAAGCGGCTACTTCTGCACAAGCACATTTTAGAAATCGTACTGGTAATTATAACATTAATCTTTCTGATGCCGTAGTTAAGGCGCATTATTTGATGCCCTCCCCTCATATCTCATGCAGCTGTGTGCTAGAGAGCTGACCCAAACAGAACAAAATGGAGCAGCTTAAAATGGCAAATGTAGCTACCTATCCAGTGCTAGGGTAACACCTTCATCCTGGGTGGCTTCAGCAAGTTTTCAAGTCACTCCATGCAGTTTCTTTGTTAATATGGACTCTTCTAGCATTTCAACTTAGAATTTGCCAGCCTGAGCAGCCCCCTCTGGTGAAGGTTGATAGAGGCTGAGTAGAAGCTGTGGTCAGTATCAGAGCAGCAAAGGAGAGCCCAGAGAGCCATGTGGGCATGCAGGGGTGCAGATGAGGTGAAGGAAGGAGGGAGGGTTAAACAATGAAGAGTGACGCGGAAGACCGCAAAGCTACATTTGATGCACTGCAGAAGTATACTGTCTTCTGATCTTGTAGGTGTTTTTGGTGAGATGGTTTTTATATTCTACTACTTGCCAATTATTTTTCTGGAAAACATGATGTTCAGTAAACCTGAAAATATCCACTATTCTTTAGGATGTCAAGTTCATTTTGTTGCAATTCAGAAATTTCAAAATGGTTTCATCTAACACAGTAATTTCCTCATCATCTCACCTGAAGGTGATGCAGATGTTTGAAACCTCCGCGCCTACTGAACCTATCAGAAACACTAAACATTTCATCTTGATTTCTCTTCAGTACCACCTACTTCCTGGAAAATTTGGAAGCCTTGCATTTACCACTTCAAATTCTCTGCCAAGTTCCTTTCATTTTTTTTGTTTTTTGCTCCATTTTTGTCTCACACGTTTATTATATGGTGACAACTGCAGTTTTCTTCTGACACCACATAATAGATGTGTGAAACACACACAGATGTTCTAGTAAGAGACTGCTCTTTATTTCCTGGCTCCAGTTGCAAAACATGAGTCAGGGTTAGAAAGGTTGTACCTCTGTCAGAGATGTGTAATCTGCATCCTCAAACTTTCCTAGCTTTTGCTAGAGTAGCAGGGAAAAATGGCAAATCTTGTTCTTCTTTTTCTATACTCAGAGTTTTCTCCTCCCAAAGCACATATTTTCTTCATTTTGTACTCTCAGTTCTCTTGTATTTATCATATTTACTTCAGAGATTGATGCTGTCATTAACAGGAAAAAAAAAATCCCTTCAAGTATACCAGCATTCTGATTGCACAAGGCACAGCAGTTTTAGAGAAAGCATCCTCCTACTATTCTGGCTTTAATACAAAGGAGAAACATTATTAGCCCATTTGCTGTGAATTCCAAGCACTATTTTCTCCGTGTCAAGTGATATCTGATGTTCTGCTGTATAATTGTAGGTAATGACCAAACAGCCTCTCAGCAAGACTCTGGTGACATAACAACCCTCATTTATATATAGCAGATTTAAGCATTCTGTACACTTCTGCAGTGTGTAGGGGGTCTCAGTGAAATACAAAATCAGACAGATCTTTTGTGAACTGAAGTGCAACAACCCCCATGTTACAAGTTAAAACAAAAACAAGCAAACAAGCAAAAAGAGAAAACTGAACACATTACCACTTTCTACTGAATCCAAACAAGTTAGGAATTTCACATGTGAGGCAGTTATTTTGCAGTTACCCTTGTGTGACTGGAAGCAGCAGGAATTATGGTGCTTCCATGTTAATCATAAACAGAGTTTTGTATTGAATATTTTTCTAAATCATTTTATCCCACAAGGTCCTAGTGGGTGAATTGCTCCTGCAATAGAATGACAAATAACGGGGTGACATGCTGTGAAAAATTTAGAAAATGAGAAATGCTATCCCGTTTTCCAAACAGAGCAGAAACAACACTAATTCCATTAGGCAAGATGGAACAGACAATTAAACTGGGCATGCTTTTAATTTTGCAGCTAACCAGATAACTGATGCCTTTTTCAAATATAACAACTATCGAAGTGATTCCTTTAATGTGAAGCAAACCCACTGATTTTCCTTTCTAAAATTAATGCATTTACCTTATACAAAGTATAAGAAATGTTACCTGTTGCCTCCACCATTCCTTCTAGGATTACAACAATTTCTAGCTCCTCTTTGGGCAACTGGGCTTTGGAAATCTCCCAGAAAGGACTCTGCTGGTTAATTTCATGGCTGATGATCAGTGGTGAAACCAAAAAGAGACGATCATCCCCTGTGTAATAACCTACGTTGATATCTGTCTGGTTGAGTGGTATAAATTCCCCCTCCTTTGTCTGTTTGGATTTGATCAACTTGGCTCGTATTGATGCCTCTACAATGTGTGAATTCCTAAGGTCTCCTACTCGGAACATCAGACACAGCTTTCCATCCCGCATGGAAATAACTGCGTTTGTAGAAAAAACCAAGGTTTCTGCTCTCTTCTTGGGTTGGGATATTTTCACAAACATGCAGCCAACCATGAAAGCGTTGACGATAGAACCTAAAACAGACTGTACTAAAAGCAGAATAATTCCCTCGGGACACTTGTCCGTGATGACCCGGTAACCATACCCAATGGTGGTTTCTGTCTCGATTGAGAATAAAAAGGCTGAGACAAACCCATTGAGGTTGCTGACGCATGGGGTCCACGTGCTGTCCCCTATATGATCCATATCTCCTCGCATGTAGGCAATTAGCCACCAAATCATTCCAAAGAAGAGCCAGGTCACAGTGTAAACCATGACAAAAATCAACAGGTTGAACCTCCACTTGAGATCGACTAAAGTAGTGAAGATGTCAGTCAAGTAACGGTAAGTCTCTCTGACATTCCCATGGTGGACGTTGCATTTCCCATCTTTCCTAACATACCTCTGGATTTTTCTCTTGGCACATTCTTTGTTTATATTTTTTGGCAGATCCTCTCTAGCTTGTTTGGGCAACTTTGGGTGATGAATAGTGACAGGGCTCTCTATGTCCTGCTCCATTGAGTCTTCTTCCAGTACGTTAGCTGCCATTAAAAACAAACAAACAAGAAAAAGGCAGGCATTATTTTTCTTATTATTTCTCTAAGTCAACACACAACTTCTTCCTGTATTACTGGCATGAAATCACTTTTAATCAATAAAATTATCATCCTTGTTCTTTGCTCACCTATTAGATGCACAACACAAAAGTCAAACGATGTCAAGCATTCCCAATTTATTGCTAAATAGAAATACCTTGAAGAAAACTCATTCTTGTATCAGGTCATCCTATCTACACCCATATTTAAATTCTGCAAGACATGTTCAAGAAGATCTTTCTTCCCCCCAGCCCCCTTTACAGTTTAATAAATGAGGTTTCTTACGCACCAAGAAAGATCTTCTGGGAGATAGCTGATATAAAGGAAGAAATGGATTTGCTTGGGGGTTTCAGTCAACAAGATGAGTAAACAAAATGAGGAATTATTGAGCTATTTTTTCTATCAATTGCATTGCTATGGGGAAAGTACTAAATAAGTATAAGGAGTTTTAAAAAACGCAACATTTTTTAGAAAGAACCAATCCTGCACTTGTTGAAGGAAAGACAGGCTTTAATGCAATATATACCAAGACCAATATATACCAAGAGCAACTCAAACACATTTCCGTTCCCAAGACAGGGAATTATGTATCCTCCCATTAACATAAAACATACAGTAGTTCAGAACATGATTTCATTTTAATTTAGTATGCCTGTGGCCTTTAATTCAAGTGTGCCTTTTTCTCTAACTGTATGTGTCTACCCAGTGTTCCCCCGTAAGTGTCTTACGAGAATTGTAAAACCAGAGATGACAGTGACTGGCTTTTTTTTCCCCTGGCTTCCCAGCTTTTTGAGATAAATGGCTTCATTATGCTTCTGTGCAAGAAAGTAGAGTTTTGCATGAAGTTGAAGAACTGGTGAGGTCTGGGGTAACTGTTTTCCTTTTACTGGAAATCCTTCTGCACTCTGGGGCTTGTTCCTGCAGGAATTTCAGCTCTTGAACTCCTGATTTTCTGTCTTCTGGCTAACTGCTGCCATTCTGCTGCCAGGCTGTGGAAAGAAAAGCCTTCTGCTGGCTCTGCCTAGGCACTTGGCTCTGAATATAGTGACATCGATGTGATGTTTCACCATTGTTTACGGAGCTGCTCCTCTTGAACAGTCAGGGTGTTGACCTGCATGTTGTCAGTGTGCCTTGTAATGGCCACAGTTACATTAATGCACTGTGGTATCTGCTGGGCTCCATGTCTCCACCTGGCACTGCCCTGGGCAGTAGACCCAAACTCTTTCATGTGGAGAAGCTACAAGGGAAGCCTGGGCTCTTGTCCAGAGAGAAGGTTGCACAAGAGGCTGCTCTTGGTGGGACAGTGTGGCTTGAAGAGCATTTTACTGTCTCACTCTTAGAAATACGCACTACATAGCAGATCATCTGTGGAGTCTCACAGCACCTGTAGCTTTTTCCTGATGTGCAGACTCATCCCTGTGGAGGAACATCACAGACCCTTGTAAAGTTTTAGGGGTGGCTGAAATCACAGAATCACACAGAATCACAGAATGTTAGGGATTGGAAGGGACCTCAAAAGATCATCTAGTCCAATCCCCCCACCAGAGCAGGAACACCTAGACGAGGTTACACAGAAAAAAAAAATCCATTGCAGACAGGTTGCCTCTCCTGGCCAGCTCCACTGTCAGCCAAGCCTCTGACAGACCCATAGCCTTTTCTGCGTTAAAAGAAAGGCTCAAAGACCAATAGTAGCACAGAAACCTGACAGCAGTTCTGTGTTTAAAGACTGTGCATTCCATCCTGTGTCACTTTTTCAGTTTGCTGCTGTGTCTAAAGAGAGCATTATTCAGACTGATGGTAGCGTCAGCACTGGAAGTCATGTTCCAAGGCAGTCAGTTCTGAATGAACTTACCCCAGTTGGTGACAGTGTGCCTACTTGCATTATCACTAATGCTATATAATGCATGACGAAATAAACACAATGAAAAGGCATTGCAGAAACTTTGTGAGGCAGACTTAAGCCAGAAAATTTGAAGTTAAGGCTTCACACTTTGTGCTTAACCCTCTATTGCGTCTAAGGAAATTTTAGTCCACAGGAGCTATCACATCACTGCAGTAACAGACTCCTCAAATACTTACGAACACCCTATGAAGGCTCTGGCTTTTGAGGCATTAAGGGACTGTATGTTAGACTAGTAATGCTGGTTTAGTGTGGTTCATTGTCTTTAAGGCATTATGAATATTTTGCTTTCCTCTCCCAGTTAAAGTCTGGAATGAAC
The DNA here is from genome assembly GCF_036013445.1 of Caloenas nicobarica. Lineage (NCBI taxonomy): Eukaryota > Metazoa > Chordata > Aves > Columbiformes > Columbidae > Caloenas > Caloenas nicobarica. Next base: position 122,163,698 of record NC_088245.1, on the reverse strand, counting down.
ACAGAGACGGTGCGCAGGTGTCTCCTGTTGCCTTTGAGAATACACCTTACTTTCAACCCTGCTATTAAGGGCAATCATGTTCAAGATCTCCCTGCCTGAGCATCTCTTACCAGAAATGGCAAAGTGTACAGAAAACCATAACAGAGCTGGGAGGGGACACAGGTACTGATTTTATTAGTGGCATCAGGGGAAATCCAAAGGTAGGTCCCCATACAGGGATAACTAGCATGCATATGCTGCACCCATATAGCCTGCTTTACATAAGGTGTTTATTTCCTATAGGAGTACTTGCTAGCAACAAAACACCTTTTATCCACACAACAAATTTTAGTCATGCTTTCAAAATGCTTCATGTTGATTAAGCCCTTGTGCACCATAACCAGGCTTTCCCATCCTTTGCAGTACAAGAGCTGACACACAAATGAGAGGTAAAGGCCACATTTTCTCAAGTGGCCACAGGTTTTGCAGCAGGAGCAAGGTACCCGCTGTGCTCCCCAGAACATGGTGGTGGGCTGTCACTGTCGCTGTAAGTGGGCTTCAGAGACCTGCCCCTTCCAATGTGGGACAGTTTTTCTTACCCTTGAGAGGTTGTACAGCCCCGAGTCATTTGGGTATGTAAGAGGGCAGCTTTGGACAACCAAAGCCGGTGGCCGTATTTAACATGTCTCTTCAGTTATAGCATCTCGTTAACACTCTTGTGGACATTTTAATTTCCCTGGGGGCATCTGGCCATTTTGTAAACTCTTCAGGCTCTTTCCAGAGCTGTGATTTCTCAGCTCTCAGGCAGTCTTTGAGAGGAAAAATTAAGGTCAAGTTTTTGGTCTTTTTCTCTTTATGCAAGATGTCTGTCTACTCCTTCCCTCACCCAAATTCTCCTACTGTGAGACCCATCGAATACCTGCATAGGGAGGTTTCTAGACCAGAATCAGAGCATGACACCCTCTCCTAGCCTAAGTTCTCACTACAAAGTGAACCTTGGGAGCAGCAACTCCCGAAATAAGTGATCCAAGGATTGTGCATCTGTGTGTTTCCATGGAAATGCTTGATGAATAAGTTTTAAACACATGGCAGGATCCCTGTTCACCACTAAGGCTGAGGAACAGCCACATATCGTCAGTGCCTTTGCCACAAAACAGTTTGACTAATTATATTTTTACTTGATATCAACCCAATTAGCTTATACTGTTTATTTAATTTAATTTTCCTTTTGGTTATATAATGGCTGTCATGGTTCCAAGAACAAGGGAGTGAACAGCAGCTATCTCATTTGAGAGCTGTTTTTACTCTCTCAGCTTTTCTTCATTACAAAAATATATACATATTATTAATCTGTGCTGCAAAAAAAATTGTACCTCTTCTGAATGCTTCCCCCTCTGCCGGTAAACGTTACATTTGTTTGAACACAATGGCCAGGTAGCAATACCATGCCAATTTAGGCCAATTTACATTATTCCATTCAAAGTACTTGTTTCAATGAGTCCCTTAGGCAAATGCATACAAGTATGAGATTTGAGTGACTTGTTTCATTTCCCAGAGAATGACAAGGACTTCTCCTAAATAACTCCCTGAATAGTTCACTTGTGTTTCATCATAGCAGTACATACTGTCTATGGCTACATTATTAAATTAGATGTGTCCAGGCCTATTCTTTAGCACGGAGGCTAAATGGAGTGGCACAGCCCACGGTTGTATTATTGAACTCCCGTTGTTTTCAAAGCAGGGTAATCTCATGCAATCTGCTTATTAGGAATAGTCTGTATCCCATGCTAACACCTGAAATGTAGCCAGGAATTGTGTGTACTCAGTCTTGCACCAGTCAAAAACATGCCAGGGGCTTTTCTGGGAATTTTACCATAAAAGGAATTGGGTGCCGGTGCTTGGGAACATTTTATTTTCTAGTAAAGATGCAACCAGTGTTGGTGTCCTGGTCTTGTCTCTTGCAGAACAGCATTGGAAAGGCACAATCCAGTGTATCCAAGCACATACTTGTATTTAGAGTCTGAAGAATAACATGAATCCAGTATCAACAACAGACCATGAGTTTTACAGGAGATGCTCTCATGACCTTTATGGCTCTGAACGTTATGTATTACTATAATCCCTAAGCAATAATTTTATCATTAGCAATGTGATTTGTTTGTACTTTGGTAGTGCTTCAGAGATCTTCTCATAGTACTGTACAAAGACAAAGCACAAGGAGGTATGTAAAGAGCATACTTGTCTAATTTATATACTTGTAGCCTGCTTTGATTGTATACTGTATTAGAGTAGTAGGATGACCTGCAAAATAATTAGGAGGTTCAACAGAGAATATTAAAAATTGTAACTGACCTTTTCATAACAGAAATTGATATAGAGAATTTAGTGAATGTTTCACTGTAATTTAGTAGACTAATTATATCTCTTGTAATATAGTTGTGAGTGGTTTGTATGCAAATTTATTGAAAATCTACTATTTTCAAAAAATCATTTGTAATCTACAAAGTGTTCTCATGGGCTTTATTGCACATATACAAATGTCAAGCAGACATCATTTTGACCATGATTTCTGTCTGCACACAGGTCATTCCCCGCCTTCCTAATAGGATGAGAGCAACTTGTAAGTTAAGAGGGTATTTGCATTTGTAAGGTCCGAGCTTGCTTTTTGTGAACGTTTTTCAGCATTCGCCTCTCACTTGCTGTAATCACAAGCCTCCCTGACACTGAACTCATCTGTGGAATATCTGGCAGTCCCAGGGGCTCTATCTGTTCCCCACTGCCTCTGCGAGGTTGTGAGGCTTTGACATCAGAAGGCAGCGTAGCGCTGCCCAGCACAGGGCATTTTCTGCAATATTCAATGCTCTGCTCTACGTCGGGGTCTTTTCTGTTTCTTTTCTTGCTTGTGATGCAAGGACAAGTCAGAGAGAGGAAGCAGCCGGGAAGCTTTTGAAATGCTTTGCCTGATTTCTGGCTGGTTTTAGTCACTGTTGCAAAGCTTTGTAAAAATCTTGTGTCTGATGAGCAGTGAGGGCACAGGAACAGATATTCTCAGAATAGAGGGGGATTTGCCTGTTCGATTAACTCAGCTTGTATTGCTCTCAGTGAGATCGGGTAATCTGTACTGCGAGACACTGTGTATTATCAGTAGATATGAGGAGAAAGGGTCTTGTTTACAGAAAAAAATTGAGCTTTTTATGATCAGCTAACAACTCTAAGCTTCCACTATCACAAAATGCAGGTTTCCTTCTGAAAAAGAAAGGAATTAGGATCTGGTCCTGTGCTGTTGAAATCAATACAACATTTTCTATTCACTTGGCTGGGAGCATTGTCTAGTCCTCATTTTGAAATGTTGAAATGTTCAATAAACACTGACTTGGCAAATTAATTCAAGAACAAAATTACTTATTTGCACCCATAGAATCATAAATATAATTTCAGAGAGAGCATGTGTGTGATTTAAATTTATTTCAGCAGCAGTTTTCACTAGAAACAAGATGCAAATTGAAGTATATTTATGATTAGAAAGGAGGCTGTAAGGATGACACCTTGTTTTTTCACAGTACCTGCTTCATCGTTGCCTTCTAATCTAACTTGATAAAAATAATGTTCTGTATTTTCATGTCTTTTAAGCCTGTGCAGCTGCAAAAAATCAGCCTGAGTAATGCTTTGCCTCCATGCACTACAAACATTTCCATTCATTTCTGGTTCTTAGCCCTTTTATAATGGAGGATGGAAAATGAAGCTGATACAGGAATTTAAAAAGAAGTCTCTGGTTTTGGTAGTCATTTGACCTTGTAGTTTTCATATTGGATTCTAACCAATTTTGCTACAGAACTTAGCACTAAAGGCTCCAGAATGCTGTTTTTACATCTGCTCTGCTAAACGTAGTTTCATTTGAAGTACAGGGAAGCCAAACAGCCTCAGCTTTGTTATGTATATGGGGCAGTGTAAAAAGGCTACACATTCCGAACCTGTGAAGAAGCGTGGAGACAGTTGATTATCAACGTCTTCTGCCTTTCATTAGGCAGAAGAATTGAATTATGAAACTTGTTTACTACCTGAAGTCTGAGCACTTGGATTCAGTGTTAATTCAGAGCCATCTCTAGTGCAAATGTCTGGCATGAAAAATAGTTTTCTGGAATAAGGAGAGTTCGCTGTTACATATCCCTGCTCCTCTATGATTAGCCTAGTTATACATGATTTTTACCAGAATTTCGGATTCCAGAAAAGCTTCAGCTAGAGGTTCAGAGCAGGAAAGGGTTCTGAAAAACTGTGAATCTACTCAAATTAACCTGTTGTTTTCGATGTCTTTCTCAGAAGGTGAGAAAGATAGAAAGGATGCATTTTTTTGCACTTGGAAAATGAATAATATTGTCACTGCTGCTGCAAGCAGTGGAGCAAGGTCAGTGGCAGAGACAGCCTAGGTGTCCCACCCTGAGTCATGCCACCTGGCCACATCAGACCTTGGCTCATGTCTAGCATTTCCATGTGGCAAAACTACTGGCAACTGCTATAGTAAGGATAATAGGGATCATAATGATTCACAGTGCTGACAGTCCTTAATAGCTGCAAATACTCTCCACATGCTTTCTTGCTGATGCCTCTGCATCAGATATAGGTCTCCCCGAGTTGCTGTAATGTGTCATTGTCTGATGTGCCCCCTGAGAGATTTCTTTTTTGCAGTTACTCAACTCCAGCTACTTCTGCCACTTACTATCACATGTACTAATGCCAAAATTTTTAGTTGTCAGTTGCACTATTTCTTCAGAGATTTGCTAAGAACTCAACTTTTCATCTCTGTGGGATGTACCAGGAAAAAGGAGAAAGCACGAAGGAAGCATACTGATCTGACTGTTATCAGTTTCAAACTGTTTGTGTTTATGTGCTCTGACTGCTAGAAATAAAAATAATTTTAAAACCTGCTTAAAATCATAGAATATTTTGGGTTATATAAATATATATAAAGGGCTCTTGACCAACTCCCTCCTCAACACAGGACCAAGTTCAAAGATAGATTACATTGCTCAAAGTCAAGGTTGGGAGTTTCCGCAGTCTCTCTGGGTCCTGTCCCAGTGCTGCACCTCTCACATTAGGGAATTTTTTTTCTTTGTATCCTATTGGAATGTCCCTCACTGCAGCTTGTGGCCATTGCTCCTTGTTTTTTCCTGTGCACCTCTAAGAATAGTATGGCTCCATCTTCTCTGCAGCTTTGCTTTTGCATCTGTTGATTTATAGCTCAGCCTTCCAGGGAAGTTGTGTGAGGGCTGGGTAAATCTCGTGTCTCCGTATATTTTCCTTACTGATTACGTGGAAAAAGAGTATTCTCAAGTTTTGTGAGAAGAGATGGGGAGAATCAGTTCCTTCTTCTCATAATTTTTTCCCATTAAAATTTTCCCAATTGAAAACTCTAGAAACAAAAATTAGCGGATCAGCTGAACCTTTCATATAGATAATTCTGACTCATTTAATTCTGCACTTTTAATGACACTGATATCTGGGGAGTGCTCCTGGTTGTTTCTGGAAGCTGAAGTGTAAATAGGAGCTTGGCTGGCCTGTCTAATGCTGGTTATCTGTACTGCTAAACATTAGCAACCTACCCGTCCTGGCTATGGCCCGTGCCTTCTAGTCCTCTGAGACAATAGATGGAAATGGTTTGGGGGACAGTATGTGCCAGGGACTATTTCCATTAGACAGAACAGATGAGACTGCATCAGATTTTGCTTCTTTCATTCTCATCTGCCAACACTGTCCAGGCAGGCTTCGCTCCCTCAGACATCTCCGTAGGCCCTCATGCCACCTCTGTGTCAAGCAACATATAAACTCGGTGTGCAACACAGATCTTACATTATTTCAGACAATTTAAAGTGGAAAAAAAAATATATACTAATTATGCCTTAGTCAATATACTAATTATGCCTTAAAACTAAGAGACGTGAAGTCCACACAAGATTCAGGGCCAAGTGCTCTGCAGCATGGCATGGACATCCTGTACCACTTGCTCTCAAGGTTGAAGAACAATTCCTGGCCTGATTTTGTTTACCATTGTAGATGTAGTCAGATTGGTGATGGGCCTGGTGCATGTTCCAGTAAGTTAAAAGTTTAGAAATCAAGGCAGGCAGCTGTTGCCCTTGTCAAAGTCTACTTGTCCAGTTAGGTCATTAGAGAGGAGAGAAACAGACCATCACAGAAGGACCTGATACCACCAGTTTTCCCACTTTCATGTTGGCAGGAGAAGCCAGACCTTCTCTCTCTTTGCTGTTTTTTATTCTGACTATATTCCTGTCCTTTTTTCCTCCCCTTCCTGAAGTAAAGCTGGCTTTACTTGAATCTCCATCCTTGGGATAGCCCCGTACAATTTTTGCCTGCATTACTGAACAACTTGAGACAGCTTTGTGCCTGAATATTCATAGAGCTCCTTGGACAGGTGTTGTAACCATCTTGACTACTGCACAGACATTCTCTGACAGCTTGCTTTGCTTTGATCAATGAACTATCATAAATAGACGTCATAGGAAGAATGGAGAAGAATATTTTTGTCAGAAAGTAAGGACTTGATTCAATCAATATGCTGTACCAGTCGACTGAAGCCAATAACTTATGAAATGAAGTAAGCCTGCAGACCAAGCACAAGAACTTCTAGTACCTTCCTACAGTAATGGGCAGAAGACACTATATTTTGATACAGACCTTGGACCTGACCAGCTCAGGGCTAGGGGCTCTGAGGTGACTTTGAGAGTGTTTATTTTTTCTCTGCAAAACATCACCTACACTGAGTAAACTTTCCTTAGGTCAAGATGATAGTTCACTGGGGAAACCACGTGGCATTGGCACCCTGGGTAGCGTGTGTGTGTGTGCGTGACAATGCAAAGTATCTCACACACACACTACTGATGCTGCTCTTTGCAGATGGGCTGATTTTGCCCATCAGTGTCTTACTAGTGAAGCAAGGCTTTTGGAGTGCGTTTCGAATGCCATTAGTAAAGATGAGGTATTTGAACTAGAAAGAACTGTCACTTGCTATGTCTGCTTTTTCAAGAAACGTGGACTACAGAGAACAGAGTGACTTCGAAGCACAGATACCTGATTCCTCCTACCCTCAATTCTCGAAACAAGAATGAAAAAATGTCACAAACTTCCTTCCTTAAATTATCTTTTTTCCCCCTTCAGTTTACTTCCAGCTGTACCACAAACAGGCTGCGCCCAGGTCACAGACATTGCCTAAGCATATTGGATTTCCTTCTTCTATTACTGTTGCATGGAGTTAAAAAGGGGATTGGAAAGACTGGGAAAATTGAAACAGCCAAAAACTTTATTTTTTTGTCAATAGAGATTTTTTTCTTGATAAATTCTTTGCAGTCAAAGGAGAATTTCACTGGCTTCTGTTCTAGGCAATGTATTTCAGAAGAGCCAGGTGCTCCTCCCTTACAAAAATCAGCCAGAATTTTAATTCAGTATTTTTGCACACTTCAGAAGAAAAAATACTAAAATTTTTCTCATAGATGCTGGGGAAACAACATTTCTGTGATTGCTGCTGTCTCTCGTGGTGGTGACTTGGTGGATGTACGCAGTTTTCTGTCAGCTGATGTGAGTGACATTTTTCATTTGGCCTGACATACAAAACCAAACTCTTGCATGCAATCGTTGCTTCACAAATAACATTGTCTCAGAGACCAAGCAGTTACTCCTGTTATTATTACTTAGTTTATCTGAACAGCTGCCATGTTCCTTACAACCTCTTCCTCTTCCATTTCTTACTGCAGTTGATACTGGGATTCCAGCTGCTTTCTTTAAGCTAAGTAATTAGGCCATCAGTAGTTTCATCCCCTTTCTCTGCCAAAAGAAGTCATAGTGAAATACAAAGACCTAGTTTCTTGCTACTGACTTCCCAGTTTATAGACTGCAGAGAAAAAAATAACTGAGAAATAAGGCTGGAAGTGACATTTTAAAAGACATTTAGAAAAAGTAATTTTTAAAAAACTCCATAATTTCAGCTGGGTAAATGTTTTGTTTCAGGTTGTGGTATTTTGATAACCTAGAAATAGTAAGTGCAGAATAGTACTTTAGTCACGTTTCCTAAGGAAATGAGCCTTATCCATCACTGCCTGGACTTCCCCTACTCACTTTCGAAATTTTGGCTGATATTTAGGCTTTTAGATTTCTTTCAGATCTTCAGTTAGATTCTGAAAGGTGGACATAGCAGCATTTGACATTGGTGTGGAGGCCTCAGAAATACTAAATTCCTACCAGTATCATGAAAACAGACTGAGTTAACCACATTATCAGAATCCAAGGAATCTGTATAAAAGGGAGCTACAAGAAATGTTTCTTTGTCGTGAGTGCGATTGCTACTCCCAAAGCTACAGTCAAATATTTTTTTCAAATAGCTATTCTACTTAATGTCCCTGAGAAGTTTTGTCAAAAAAGATGTTCCTGCTTTGTGTGGAGCCTGAGAGTTTTTTGCTTTTATTTTTCAGGCAGTAAGAGTGCAGCCACAGACTGGATCTGCCTAACGCTCATATTTGATAGAAAGACTTCAACATTCAACAACAGGTTTGTTTAGGTCAGAGTTTGTGGCTTTGTCTACAAAGCAAACTGAGTGCAAGAAAATAAAACTGACTCAAATTACACCTTTTTTTTTCTTTTTTTTTTTTTAATAAATTGTTTAGTTGAATAAGAACAAAAGATTGAATGATATTTTGTTTCAATCCAGATTTTCTCTTACTTTTGTTTAATTTCAATCAAAAACCATTTACCCTCTCTACAATGAGCATCAGCTATACAAGACTTTATATCCATCTACATATGAATTTGGTAAAAGATGTATTCAGGCAAGTACAATGTCAGACCCAAAATGACTGAAAATGTAAGTCAAAACCACCAAAAAATGTTTCCATGTCAACAAATACCAGCTTTTTGCCTTGAAATAAACAATTCGATAGTGTCTAAACGGCCACTTGCTATGTTATTTTACTCAGCTTACATAATAAACTAAATAGGTCTATAAACTTGTTCGAAAAAAAGAATCAATGGAATTGCTGTGAAATTGCTATAATTGCTATTATCCTTTTCTAGAGTGAAATCGGTAGCAAAAAAAGAATTGTAAGCCCTGAAACATTTTGTAAATTGGATTCAATTTGACCAACAGGATCTTCCAAAATATTTTATGAAGGAAAAAACATTTAATTTCAGACTTTCAGAAATGTGGCATTTTGTCTGTGAAATACTGAAGTCTAGGAGCTTTTAGCAACAGTTTCAGACTTCACATTTTCATTCCTTTTTCACAGTAAAACTTTACTTAACTTTAGGAAACGAAGCTGTTCAAAAGGATTAAATAACCTCAAAATGGAAGGATTATATGAAAAACTTTGTAATGCCTGTTTTGGGTGAGGTAGAGGTTTTCTGTTTTTGTGGTTTGTTTTTTTTTTTTTTTTTTAAACATTGTTAAAAAGTATGTAGAAGTCTTTTTTTGTTTGCTCTTAGTTTTTCCAATAGTATTTTTCCTATATTTCTTTTTCTAGTCTGAGTGAAAATAACCCATCATTCACCAGGATTGTTCCATGCATGAGTCAACAGATCACCAGTTTCCTCTCTAAAAATAAGGTACTTTGAGAGGTAACTGGAACCTTTCTGAAAGACTTGGAGGTACCGGGATCTCATGTTATCCCAGCTGGCTAGTTTGCAACATCCAGTTTCTGAAAATCTGTTAAGGATCTTGATGGCATTTGATTCTTGATGGCATTTGATTCTGGGTGGCTGAATGTAGAGTTTAACATGAAAATAAAATACTAGTGTAGATTTAAATTATCTTTCTACAATATGTATGGATCTTATCAGAACAGACTGAACCAGTATTATGTTTTTTAAATAATTGATGTTTTAGATGGTACATTAGCCTTCAGTTAGCAAAGCCCATCTATCTTTATTGGAGCTAGCAAAGCTCAGCATGAGCACAAGTAATTCAAAGTTTTAATAGCCTTTACATGTCTTGAGAGAAAAGAGTAGTTCTGCTTTTCACATATCTCTTGATTTGTATAGGGAGAAGATCTACTTTTGAAATGTATGAGCTATCTTTCAGGGATTTGCTCATAAACATCAGAAATACAGATTGCTTTTGTTAGAGCTACTACCTGAAACAATAAAGATGCTAGAATAAAATGTGAATTCTATGTCTTTTTTAGTCAGGTACATGTAGTTGGACTCACTTAAAGAAATAGTTGATAAAAGAGCTGACCTTTTAAAGAGAAAACAGCTCCTGTGCAGTAAACAAAAGTATTGAGCCCACAGAGGAGAGCTTTTGATAAATGAATAGACTGTAATAAGAACACACTTCTTGTGCATCCAAAGCAAAATTAAATGGAAAGCTGATAGAGCTTGGCTGCTTCAGAGAGGCTTTCATGCATGAAATAAGAGTGGAACATTTGCAAACAAATCAGCTTGTGTATTGGGTAGGTTTCTGGTTTTATTCTGTTTAGAACTAACTCAGAGCCCATCTGTGAGGCTGAGGCCAGTGGCAGAAGGGTAATGCTTTGCCAGGAACAATGCAGGACTTCAGCTGCCCACTCCGGTGCCTGAGTCCCCCAGCAGCTCAAGCACCTCAGGAGCCCACCCGACTGGTCTAAAGGATGTGACTAGTGGCTTTGTAGATGCCCAGGCTTTCTCAACAGGGACAGCGGTTGTAAGAGAGGGCTTCGAAATCAGAGAATGCAAAATGGCAGGAATGCACATGGATTCATTTTTAATGAAATGACAAAAGCTTTAGAGGGCCTTCCCAGGAGGTCTGATTGTGCTATCCTGGCATGCCTGTTGGTGTGGGAACATCAGAGGGCATGGGTGTCGGGGAAAGAAATGAGGATCCTGGGATGTCAGAGACGTGGGGGGAAGGTAGTCAGGCAGAGTGAAATATGTGGACACAGGCATGGGCATGTTTAAGCAGGCAGAAACAGAAAGTGCAGGCAGGCAGCTGGTGAGAAAGGAGGAAGGAGGCACTACAGTAACAGAGACAGGGGACTGGCTTTGTATTTGAGAGGGTGATGGTAAAGGAAGAGCTTGCAGTATTCACACTTGTCTGGGTTTGTCTGTAGGATGAGATTCATTTGTTGTGTTACAGAGAGTACTTTTGTCTCACTCCTTTCAGTTCTAGTGGCCCCTTTATGCTTGAGCTGTAACTTCCTTTTCTTTGTCCAGGACAAAAGGTGATGGGGTGAATTATGATGAGACAAGGAAAAACAGGTATCAATTTCTTTCAGTGATTTGCCCAAAGTCTTACTCAACTCCTTGACTCTCACCTGGGTTCTCAGCTGGCGCTGGATACCTCAGGACTTGGATGTACCACCAATGAGGACTTGCACAGATTCCCTGCGTCCCATGGATGGTCAAGATGAATCTTAAGATTCCTTATTTCCCATTTGAGACCTGAGACCCGAGGGCTGCTCTGCTTCCAAAATGGAAAAAAATAGATGAGAGTCACAGCTTCATTTGTTCTCAGGGCCAGGAGCCACCTTCAAAAACCAGGTAACATAGTATTGTACTGTGTGTTTGCACGGTCTCTGGGCCTCAGGAGGCCATGGAAGACCTGGAGGTGGTAATAGAGATGGGCAGCCAAAGGCGTGGAGGAGTCTCAGCACCTGCTACTCAAAGAGATGGTAAGAAAAGCCTGAACTCTTCAGCTTAAAGAGGCTGAAGGCTGAGAGGGATGGCATGGAGGTGGAGAATGGAGAATCTCAGGGTACCATGGATCCCACACAACTAGTAGGATATTTGTTTTAAAACAGTTACAAGAAAGCATTCCTTTAACAGCAGGTAGTGGCTTCAGAGACTGTGGAGTTGGACAATGTCAGGAAGTTTGAAAGTGGTTTGGCAAGCCCATAGATGAGAGGTCTTTGAATAGACAGTGAAAGGATGGGGCAGGGATGCTCCTCCAAGAGGGTTAATGCAGAAGGTAGGGTTGCAGGGGAATAGGTGGGAAATGGACCGCCAGGCTTTCATGCTCTCTCTGTCATGGCATGGTAGAGCACTTTTCTTCTTATATTCTCCCAGCAGTATAATATACATGTTTCTCTTTTTGAAGTCATTAACACATCCCCCGAGGTTAATGGGGGGGTTCATAAGAAGCAGACAGATGCTCAGAAAGATATTTTACCTCCATTCTGATACAATAACTTTCTTGTTCATGTAAATACTGTGATTAGTTCACATTAGAGGTGGTTTGGCCTTACTTCACTGCTATGAAATGATTTCTGAGTTCAAATATAGACTCTTAGACTTATTTTTTTCCTAGCCTTGCTAGTTTCCAAGGAGATCTAACCATGTAGATTGTCTGCAAAGGTGGTAATTAACCAGCAATGAACAAGACGGACAGAAAGAACTTCTTGGTAGAAATAAAAATTTCAAAGCAGTTCTTTCTTTTAATGGCTAGTATGCAGAAGCAATCTGATCAGTTCTTTTCATACTTTGAACAGGCATCCTCATTTGCCTTCACAGCATGATCTTGTAAACAACTGGCTCTCAGATTGGTGGTTAAACAGAAAAATGAAAAATGTCCTCAGATTGATTTGGATGGGATTTTTTTTCAGAATATCTGGCATTTAAAAATAGGATCCAACAAATTATTCTGACTGCCTATAAATAACAATAGTTTGGATTTATAACACAGTGTTCAGCAAAATTATAGAGTCATAAGGTAGGGAGGAGCGAAGGCAAGTGCCATTCATATAACATGTTCCTCTTTTTAAGCTATACAGACTTAACTGGTACATGGGGTGAGGAGTCTTGGATTTGCCTTTGAGTAAAGCAAAGACAGGATTTGAATTTGGGCTGTCATTTAAGCCTGATGCTTACTATGGATGTTGGGAGAGAGGAAGGGTGAAGGAGAGGTCAGAAGGGTCTTAACTCTTACTGACTCTCTTGGGAATGCCACCTGCGTTTCTCTACTAACCTAACCCATAAATATAATACTGTTTCTGTATATAATAGCTATATTTTCCTCCTCAGGAAAAAAGAAATATTTAGTTGAAAAATATTTATCTAGGTTGACCCAAATGTACAGATTTTAAGCTAGAATAATTAAATAATCACTTTTTCAGTAAATAGGCTATTTGCCATTAAAATGCCTCATAGCCTATGTCTCAATGTAACTTTCAGGCACATCTAGGATGATGCTAAAAGAGAAGCTGTAAAAGAGAAGTTCTTTGCAATATCAATTGTGGAAGGCTCAGTGTGGCTGAGAGTTACCCAGACACAACCTATGGGTAGGAAAGTGGTAAATCTGCCAGTTTACTCTGGCCTTGTCACTTTGGGAAGTTTTATTGTTATCATTACAATTTTTATATGGACTGGATTAAGATTTTGAGCTTGTCTCTGACTTTCACATCTCCTATATATCCCAATACGGACTTTATTTGTGTTAACAAATGCATATTTGTTTCTATCTACACAGAATATGTGGGAGTCATGTGTGAAACGAATAATGAGAACCTGAGATACATGGAATACAAAGCAATGAATACGCGTTCAGGAAGAGTGGGGGAGACACACAGGAACCTCTTTCTTATCTGTATACAAACACATTTGGGTTTTTTTTTCCATTGGATACTGAGCTCTGAAACGGTGACTAAACCATTTATTTTGGGGCTGTTAACTCCTCCTCCAGCTTGTGAGACTGGTATTTTGCTCTGGAAGGCCAGTACATGAAGCTGCATCAGAGAAAGTTTTATCTGACGCTTCCTCAATCAGGCAACAGGGAGCAGTAGCAGAGCAAGCATTTCCTTCTGCCTGATGTGTCTGGCTGCTGGAGAGTAGCCCCAGACCTTCTGCTTTCCTCTGAAGCCCAAGAGAGCAGTGCATTTGTAAATCAGCATTCCCGGAAGAACCTGAAATGGTCAGCAGTGCTAAAGCGAAGTGGAAAAAGCACTGCTTCTCCAGTCACAGACTGCCTCTCTTGGTGGAGGGTGTCAGAGGTAGAGAGCAGGATTTACCTGCGCACATACAGAACACTGGGAAGACCGCCTGGATAAGGGTGTTATAGTCATGCAATGAGACATTAACTCTCTTGACACCTCTGCTAATGTTGGAATAAAAAAGGTAAAAACATATGTACTTTCTGTAGACTGTTATGTGATAGGAGATGCTCATCACATTTCTCATTTTTGTGTATGTATAGGGACCCTAAAGAGAGTTTTATCTGAGGGTCCCCAGAAATTTCTTTGAGACTTGGTAAATGGGGGATTGGGAACAAAGACACTTGCTGCTGCATGATCATCTAAGCCTTCCAGGGACTCAGTCATCACCTCTAAAATAGAGAGAATCTCAGGGACCTTCAGAAAGAGGAAGGAAACATATAGACCACACTGGGTCTTACTTGTGCAAGTACCAAAGAAGCTGCAACCCCATTTCTAAGTTAATCTTCAGCTTGAGCTCTGATCTGTACAAGGAGCTGATGTCCTGAACGGCCACAGGATTGCCCCCAGTGCACAACATGGCAGGAACTACACCTTTACCACATCAATGTATTTATTATCGCTGTCTTATACAGAGCGAGCTCTGCTAGAAACATCAGGCAAGCTATTAATAACAGCTGACTGTGGTAAATGTCTATTAGTTACAATTGATTTCAGCATTTTGTGGCTGACCTGAGCACAGGCAATCAGACCATAATACTATTCACACGTAAATTAAGTACAAGTTCCTATTGCAGAGATGCTGTGACTAAATGGTCAGACTCTTGCTTTTCATCTGTGATCAGTTTTAACAAATTGCCTGACTTGTTTTCTTTCACCTTCCCTCTCTTGCAATTACCTTGTTTATTTGTTTTTATATTTAGCATTAGTATGCCTTGTCTCTGGTAAAGCGTCCTTGTCAAATCAATAAGGAACAGTGCTTGGAACAATAAGGAACAATAAGGAACTCATCCTGCCCATCATACTGTTTAAGTATGCTGATGTTATTTGGTCCAGGCAAAACTAATAATAGAAACTAAAAAATGCAGCTGGACACACTGGTAAGTATGTTTGTAGGAGGCAGCAGTGTATTATTTTATCTCCACATAGGCGGGGGAAAAACAGTGCTCAGTGCTGTTCACAAAATGCTCCCTTTCTTTGGCAGGCTGAACACATTTAATCTTCTGTGGTGTTATCCTAGAAACATTAATGCAAATAAGGGTGGCCTGGAATCTCCTGTAAGAGAAGTCATAGCTTAGTCAGGAATCGTAGGGTGAAATTTCAGGAGGCATACTATGCTGGGCATCAGATTTAGTGATTTTAAAGGCCCTTTTTGACCTTTTGATTAAAAAGACTCCCAGCATTTTTTCTCCTCCACTTCCTCATAAAGCTGTCTCTGTTTTCAGTCCTTCTGTTCCGTTCTCTTCCCCCTTAAAATAAATTGAAACTGCTGGCCTCTGGTCAAGTGACTTAGAGCTGTAGAACAAGCCTGTATCCATAGGAGAGAACACCTACACTCTGTTTTCCTACGTAAAGCCAGGCCTAGTGGATAAAGTAGGAGACTGGTAATTACGCAGCATGGGATCTCTGACCTGGCAAGGCACTTAAGACTGGACCTTGAATCCTGTTTCACTTGATTAAGTGCTCAAATTCTTGTAAGATCCAAAGGCATGGGATGAACCTTCCCTGGACACTTTGTACTCCTGGCACTTACATACTTTTGTCCAAGTGGCTGTTGCTGAAGTGGATCTGGTGCTTTCACAGTGGGCTACATGAGAAGATACACTGCCATAATGCAGTGGAGTTTGGCACTGAAAACTGGAAGCCAGCAATTGTCAGAAAGTGGTAGCCAGCTCTGAGCTGTAACAATCATGGTTTGGGAGGTGTTTTTTCCTGCCCTTTTACAAGACACAACTGCAGAGGAGAAAGAATGTAAAAGCAGTCTTTATAATGCAGTAAACTCTAGAACAGATTATTTCCTATGACCGAGGCTCTGCCCAGCTCCCTGCTGTGGGGGGTATCTGGATGCTGGTGAGGACTCCTGGACTCTCTGTGCCTGCTCACCTCAAGCAGTGCATGCAAAAGGCAGAGAGGATTGCCAGGGAAGAGGTGTAGGAAGCTGCTTTGCCAGCTGCTTGTCCATAGCAGTAACGCATACAGGGAGTTCACAAAATGTGAGGGCTCAAGGGGACACAGTTTTCCATTAGTAGCTGGATGCTGAAAAGGAAGATCTGCCCATAAGGCACAAGGGGAGAATGCTAAGTAGGAAAAAATAATCGTCTTGGTGAAGGGATCTTGGGTTTATCTGGTTCTCCCTATGAGTCTGTTCAGACTTGTATGTGCAGATGGGAGGACAGGGGAAAGGCAGCTTACACAGATCTTTCCACTGATGGTGCAGCCCAGCCTGCTTACAGAGTGGTGAGTCTTCATTTTTGTAAGCCTTTGCCTATGAGTGTTTTATAGCTCCAAACCCAACTCACATCGGACAAGCAAAACAAAAGTAGGAAACCATACACAAATCTGTTGTTAAACAGTGAGAGTAACTCACCTCTATCCATCTAGCATGCTTACAAATCAGGGCAATAGAAAAGGAAAGGGACCTGGAGTCCTCTAAGACAGTCAGTGCCTGAAACCTTTCTGCCCTTTGGCCTTAATATGAGAAAATACACACAGGTGACTGCTTTGGATTTACACTTTCTAATATACTTCGTGGGATTATTGATAAATTTGCTTGGTTTCACTGTGAAGGGCTTGCTGATTCATAGAATCATTGAATGATAATGTAGTTTGGGTTGGAAGGGACCTTCAAAGTTCATCTAGTCCACCCCCCTTGCAATGAGCAGGGACATCTTCAAATAGATCAGGTTGCTCAGAGCCCCGTCCAGCCTGATCTCGAATGTTTCCAGGGATGGGGCATCTGTAACATCTCTGGGCAGCTTGTTCCACTGTTTTACCACAATCATTGTAAAAAAGTTTCTTCCTTATGTCCAATATAAACCTACCCTGTTTTAGTTTAAAACTATTACCCCTTGTCCTGTTGCAACTGGCCCTACTAAAAAGTCTGTCCCCTTCTTTCTTATGAGCCCCCTTTAAGTACTGAAAGGCTGCAAAAAGGTCTCCCTGGAGCCCTCTCTTCTCCAGGCAGAACAATCCCAATGCTCTTAGCCTTTCTTCATAGGAGAGATGTTCCATCCCTCTGATCATTTTTGTGACCCTCTTCTGGTTCTACTGTAACAGGTCCATGTCTTTCCTGTATCGAGGACTCCAGAGATGGATGCAGTACTCCAGGTGGAATCTCTTGAGAGCAGAGGGCCAGAATCATTTCCCTGAACCTCCTGGTCACACTTCTTTTGATGCAGCCCAGGATACAGTTGGCTTTCTGGGCTGCAAGCATACATTACCTGCTCATGTCCAGCTTTTCCTCCACCAGTACCCCCAAGTCCTTCTTGGCAGGGCTGCTCTCAATCCCTTCATCCCCCAGCCTGTACTGATACTGGGGGTTGCCCCAATCCAGGTGCAGGACCTTGTACTTGGCCTTGTTGAATTTCAGGAGGTTCACATGAGCTTTTTTCTTGGGCTTGGCCAAGTCCCTCTGGATGGCATCCTGTCTCTCAGGCATGCAGCTTGGTGTCATCCACAAACTTGCTGAGGGTGCACTTGATCCCTCTGTCTATGTCATTGTTGAAGATATTAAACAGTACTGGTCCCAATACAGACCCTTGAGGGACACCACTCATCACTGATTTCCAGATGGACACTAAGCCATTGACCACTACCCTCTGGATACGACCATCCAACCAATTCCTCACCCACCGAACAGCCCACCCATCAAATCCATATGTCTCCAATTTAGAGAGAAGGATGTTGTGGGGGGCCTGATGTACTTCAACTCTCCTGGAGCTGGTGAGCTTTGGAGGATGGGTCTGAACTGTGGAGTTCAGAGGTGGGCTTAACCTTCCCCATCTTTGACAGCATTAGCCTAACAGGAACCTGTGTGTCAGGTAAGAAATTCCTGCACCGGGCTGGGGCTCGGCTGCAAATGCTCACACACGGATATGAAAGGCTGTACTTGCACACATTGCTAACACAAGTCTGTCATGTAGTCCCTTCAGTGCTGTTATACAGACTGCAAAACATCCATCTCTCTATTTTCTGCTCATTGTCTCTCTTCGAAGGCTGTGAAAGGTTTTGCAGATTGGACTGTTGGAGCACATCCTCCTGCTTGGGATTTCCAGAATCCTGAACATTTTTTTTTCAAATTATATAGAAGTAACATATGATTCACTAATTTTAATGGACGTGCTGATATTCAGCTTTAATACATCCACTTTGATGAGGACAGTCAGACTTCCTGCTAGCTGCAAATTCCGAAGAAACTTCTGCTATGGAGAGGAATATTAGAAGTACTGAAAGAATTTCATTTTTCTCCTGACCCTTGTAAACATCAGTAGGAGAAAAGTGTATTGATCACTCTGTTCACTAGGGATATTATTAGCATTTGCTTACACTTCATAGTTTCTGCTCTGTATGAAGTGGTGAATATATGGTAACTCTTTGGAACGGAAAAGTGAAATGCTCTGAAAATGTAAAGAATCTGTTGTTATAAATGATGGGACTTGAAGAGGAGAAAACCATAAGCAGAGTTTAATAGATGCAAGAGATAATATGTTAGTTGCAATGGAATAAAGCAGCAAAGAAGATTTAGCAGGTTGTGTGTTAGGATTTGTTTGTTATTTCTTTTCATACGGCTTTTCATCCTCAATAACTTTTCTGTCTAAAATAAGAGAGGGATACTATTCATTTCCAAGTTGCACTAGGATGTCTCTGAATGAAAAAACAATTTGGATATTCTGTTTTTCTTTTCCCTTGCCATTTTCCTTTGCATTTTTATCACTCTTTCTGATTTTTAGAGCTTTGTAGCACAGGTTTTGGTTACAAAAGTAGAGGAAATCAATACCATCTTAATATCTTGTGTTCTCATGGTCTTTTTTGAATTGTGCACTGTTTTCACATGTTTTCAAGGGAGTTGTGAAGGTGCCAGTCTGGCTAATGTAAATTATCAGTGCAAGCACACTGAATACTTCAAGTTATCAGGTGTTAAACTCTCCTCACCAAATACACTAAATAATCCAGCAGCTATTGAGCTTCATACTTGTGGGTAGAAGAGATTTGACAGAGTCTTAAATCTCTGGGTTGTAGACAGCGTTAATCACAGAGGAAAAATGAGTAACAGCCAATAAGAAATCAAAGAAGTCACAGGGAAATGTTGGTCTGTCTTTTCAAATACAGTTTACTACCCATACTCTGTCTCAACAATGTATTTCGGTATTCAGTACCTAGCATTAAAGTAATTATTCCTGCCAAGGTAGTTGTTAAGACTATCAATATTACCCCCACTTTCTATTGTGGAATCTGTCAGCCTGCTATAGCATTTCAGATGAGGCAGTTGGCAGCTTTATATTGAGCACTAGCCTAATGCGCACACACACTATAAATCCAGTCACCTCCTTCCAGGAGTACTCTTCTAAGTCATTCTTTCTCAGTTAAAAATAATTACCCTTTCCCTCATACAAGCTTCATCTTCTTTTTTTTTTTTTTTTTCCCCACCCTAACTAATATTTTTTAGACTGACCTTTCCTCTCAAAAGCTTCAACAGTAAGGATGCCGTCTGGACTTTTAAACAGGACACTGCACTCAAGTGGATGTGCAATGGTCTATTTCAAACTGGGCTGGGTACTAGGCAAGAAGAAGAGGTCTGAACACAAAACTGCCAGGAACAAAAAACCTGAAAATCTCACTGAAGAAATGGAAAGCAGAAACACCTGGATTTCTGGTTTTGTTGAGACTGCATTCTGTAGTAAATGGTTCAGTGCAGTGGAGAACTGTGGCATATTTTGCGGTCGTGAAACTTACTGTAGAGAAAGAGGAGATTTAGAGAAACTCAAGTAACTGCCTTCAAAGAAATTGCTAAGAAGGGAAAAAGTGGCTTGTGCGACACAGAGGATGAGAGTTCTGCTGCTTTATCTGTGGACAGACGCCATATTCAAAATTGCACTTGGCCATGTAACTGTGACTGGAACGTTGTCTGGCCAATGTGACATTTGTCAAAAGCAGCATTTTTAGGGGCAAGAGAAGAAGTCTTGTGGTCTGAAAATGTCATCCTAAAACCGGTGGTTCACTCGAGAGTTACTGATTTTTCCTTTACATCTCTTCCATTTCCTTTCCTCCTTCTCAGATAGCATTTTACATTTTTAAGCTTTGTCTCAGGTGACCTTAAAGAGATTAAACCTTTCCTATTGTGAAATTAGGAAGTTAAATGTTCTGACATTGCTGCAGTTGTATTAACTGTGACTATTTGTACTTCAATTTCATACTACTGTTTTTCCAGAATTTTCCTTAATTTTGCGTTTTCAAGCACATTCAGTGCTCTTCTTCTGTTACAACTTCCGGCACTAGGAGACCTAGTTGGTCGTGTATATCTGTAAACATGTTCTATGCAGAAGACAGAATGTCAACTGCAGTTTTCATGGCAATGGTAAGATTATTCTTGGGAATAAATTTATGTTTCATTGTCAAACAAAAACATCATCCTATCACTTTGTATTAATTTATTTTATTGCTTGAATTAGAGGGAAGTACTTGGGAGAAGGAGGCAGGCCAATTACAGTTTCTCTTGTCTGAGAAAAATGCAGAGCTTCCTCCACCTAGAAAATTGAGTTTAGTATGAATTTAATTATCACACTCTGCTCCCAGGAGCATTCTGTCTGCAGAACAGGCCCTTTTTTTCTTTTTTCTTTTTTTAAAAAAAATCCAGGATTCTTTATGCTTCCCTGGCCTGCACATTTGAAATTAAAACTCTGTCACTGAGAAGGACAGTCTGAAGGTTGTGTGCAAGTACTTACATTTCTATGTGGCTTCTGTGTTTTCCATTCTGACCTTCCAAGAGCTCTCATATAAACAGTTTCATTAGAATGGATTATCTACACAGCGTACTGCCTTCTGCTCATTTATTCATCTCCTGATCTGGCTAAGTGTCTCCTGTCCCCTCTAGTGGCTGGACAGTGAAAAAAACCACTCTGTGATCCATGTATTCAACATTTCTTTTTTGGTTTTTGGAGTAAACTTCTTATACTGGATTTTTGCTTGGGCTCTTTATCTATTTGTGGACTTCTTACAGCTGGTAAGGAAAGCCCCAAATAGAAAATGAATATGCAAGAGAGCTAGAGTTCCTCCAAACTACAACAGAGAGAGAGCAGAAGATGATTTCTGGAGCAGAATTTGATATTTTTTCCTTCATTTTTTGCTCACAAACATCTAATGATTTCTTGGCAGTCATACGGGAAAGCATTTGATAAATATTTCTGGGACTTTCTTCCCTTTCCACTTTCCCTTGATGAACTTATCCTAAAGAGTTTGCTGTAAATATTCAATAAGTTGGGTTTGACATCTGGGCTTGGTTCTCCAGCTGGGACTAGTCACATGACGTTGTTGCCATTCCCTGGTTGGATGGGTTGGAGAACACATGGAAGCTCTGAATTTGTCACTGGGACCATCAGTGCAGCTGAGAGCCCTGAGCTCATGCATCCATGCAGTGTCACAGCAGTGCCCTGCTGCATGGGGACACCGGCCCGGCTCCTGAACGAGCTGTTGGTGTACTGGTGCTGTGCCGAGACTGAACGTCTCATCCAGGGAGGCCACCTCCTGCTTGTGGAAGTCTTGCCTTACACCTGTGCCTCTCCAGCTGTGAGATGCTCTGTGCCTGGGCATCCCCTGAGGGTGCGCAGGAGCGCAGCTCTCCAATGGGGCTGATATGCCTCTGGCCTTGGAGCTGCCTGAAAGGTAGTCTGCTGGCATGGATATCCCTAAGAAAAGTAGCACAGTCAGAGGAGAAAGGCAAAGAGGAATTTTTGTTAAAAAGCTTTGTTTCTGAGCATTGATATTGTTCTGAGAGAGACCAGGTTATTGCAAGATGCTTGTGCTACTGTAGGGTTAGCCTTACTCTTGTCCTGTTTGCTGTTTTGTTATGAAGAATGAAGTCTCATCTTCTAGGAAGAGCTTTGAGAATATTCTCTCACAGATGTGGTGAGCCAATACAGCTCAGCCAATATAGCTTTCCTGGCATGGATATTCAAGTCACTTGACACTTAGTTAAGCCCTTTCTGACAAGAAAGAACCTTCTCCAGAGCTCCATTCCAACCTTAACCATTCTGTGATTCTATGAGTCTATGAAGTGTCTCCTGAGTCTTTTTATGTAAAAGACTATTTCAATTGCCCTTAACATACTTTAGCCTCTGGATGCTGTTTAGCAGGCTTTTAAAGGAACAACAAACCAGCCATTAACTGGTGGTAACCAGTGGTTAAGAAAAGCTTGCATAACTCACTTGCAAGTGGATTATTCAATGCTCAGTTGTACTTTGTTGTATTTCTGTGCTTTGTAATCTTACATCAAAGATTTTTGTCTAGCTGTTGCAAGTTCTACAGGACCAAATTGTGCAGCATGAAAACTCTGACATGGTTGCCATCATGGAAACATGGCGGGATAGCTTATAGAACCAGAGTGCTTCAATGGATGCTATAAAGTCCTCAGAAGGGATAGGCAAGGAAGGAGAGGCAGTGGAGTAGCTCTGTTTGTTAGGGAATGTTTTGTCTAGAACTTAATGACGGTGACAACAAGGTCGAGTGTTTATGGGTAAGAATCAGGGGAAAGCCCAACAAGGCAGATATCCTAGTGGGAGTCTGTTACAGACCACTCAATCAGGGTGAAGAGGCAGATGAAATATTCCATAAGCAGCTGGGACAAGTCTCACAGTTGCTAGCCCTTGTCCTTGTGAGGCACTTCAACTTACCAGATGTCTGCTGGAATACAGCACAGAAGAGAGAAAACTGTCTAGAAGGTTTCTGGAGTGTGTAGAAGATGATAACTTCCTGACAGCTGGTCAGCGAGCCAACTAGGGAAGATGCCCCACTGGACCTGTTGTTAGTGAACAGGAAGAACTTGTGGGTGATGTGATGGCTGGAGGTCACCTCAGGCATAGCAATCATGAAGTGATCAAGTTTTTGGTTCCTGGAGAAGTCAGGAGGTGGATCAGCAGAACTGCTATCTTGCCTTCCAAAGGGCAGACTTTGACTTGTTTAGGAAACTGGCTGACAGGGTCCCTTGGAGGTAGTCCTGAAGGGCAAAGAGGTCTGGGAAGGTTGGACATTCTTTAAGAATGAAATCTTAAAGATGCAGGCAAGGCCATCCCTATGTGACAAAAGATGAGCCAGCAGGGAAGAAGACCAGCTTGGCTGAGTAGAAAGCTTTGGTAGAAACAACGAAAAAAAGGAGAGATTATGACCTTTGGAAGAAGGGGCAGGCAACTCAGGAGGACTACAAGGATGTTGTGAGGTTATTCAGGCAGAAAATTAGAAGGACCAAGAAGGCCAACAACATCCTGATGTGTATCAGAAATAGTGTGGCCAGCAGGACTAGGGAAATGATTGTCCCCCTCTGCTCAGCACTGGTGAGGCTACACCTCAAATCCTGGGGTCAGTTTTGGGCCCCTCACTACAAGAAAGACATTGAGGTGCTGGAAAGAGTTCAGAGAAGGGCAATGAAGCTGGTGAGGGGTCTGGAGCACAAGTCTGATGAGGAGCGGCTGAGGGAACTGGGGCTGTTCAGCCTGGAGAAAAGCAGGCTGAGGGGAGACCTGATCGCTGTCTGCAGCTACCTGAAAGGAGGTTGTAGCATGGAGAATGTTGGTTTCTTTACCCAGATAACAAGGGATAGGACAAGAGGAAATGGCCTGAAGTTGCTCCAGGGGAGGTTTAGATGGGATATTAGGAAAAATTTCTAAATTTCTTCACTGAAAGGCTTATCAAGCATTGGAACAGGCTGCCCAGGGAAGTGGTTGGGTCACCATTCATTCTGTAACATGCATTAGGTGGTTGACTGCAAAAATTAGTAGAGATGCTTCATTAAGTTCTGTTTCTAAGCAGTGCTTAATAGATATCCAGTCACCACCAAAACGTATCTTTAAATTTTAGCGTGAGGTCATAATAAAAACATGGTAACAGGACTTTGAAAGTGCTGTTCTACAAAACTGAGATTAAATGGTTTTAATCACATCCTTGCTTTTGTTACCCGATTGCCTACAAAGTCCAGGAAACCTTCTTTGTTGTATGTTTTATCATGCATTAGAACTAGGCAGGCAGGTGTACTTCACCTAGACATCAACATACACATTTAAAATATGCTGATTGTTTTCAAAGCTATAAATTAACAGGCTTAACAAAGCTAGCAGCCACAGATTCCATGGAAACCAAAAGTACCTGAGTCAACAGAGATGCAAAGTCAAATGCACATTTCTTCATTTTGATTGTCTCTTGCAAGTAATTGCCTGAGGAACTGAGGTTATACCTGCTGGTTTTGGAAGCCCGTAAATTAGGTTCAATTGACAAGGTTTAAGAAAGAAATCAAAATACCCCAAACAACCCCCAAGAGAGAGAGATTTTGGAAAAAAAAAAGAAGTTTTAACACTAAAACCAGTTGAAGCTCTTGTTTCAACTCTGTGGTACATCCCCTCAACATGGAAATAATTTCCTGATCATTCCTATAGCATTAGTAGGGCTTGTAGCTATTCATCTGCTACCTGCCAATACACGAATCACAATATGCGTTGCTTTTGCTGGTCACAGGGGCACATTCCTGCAATTCAGCACTGCACATGGAATTTACTACAGCTGCAGTGGGTGTTACATGCCTTGTTCTAGTTTGTTACGGGTTAAGCACTCTTCCATGGTGGGTCAGAAAGTCTCCAAAAACCACCTGGCTTTACCAGAATGTGATTTCACTTCAGATTTCCCAAGAGAAGTAGTCTAGATCTAGATGTATTAGGTGCATCATATGAAATCTCAATGTGCAAGACACTTGCTGGCTTTTGTGCACCTTTGCAAATCTGAACTTCAGCCCATGGCTGTTTAAAGATTTGGAGGTAAAGCTGGCCAGGGAACAATTTGTATTTCATGACAACTTCTGCAGTTTTTGCGACAGCTGCTGAGGTTGTGAAGTTTTTCTTCTGTACTGAAGGAAAACCAAACCCTTAAGAATGATTTTTATAGAATGGATCAGTGGAAAATAACCGTTTTTGTCTTATGGGATCAGATTTTTCAACTTGACTTCCTTCCTGCAGTCCCTCTGACCTGATAGCCCAGCTCAAAGCTTTAGAAACTCCTTCTCAGTGCCAGTTTTCCTGAAACTGGAACCCACCTTGCTAAGCATTTTGACTTTCAAAGAAAAATGTCTTTCAAGAAACCTTTTTGTCAGAGCCATTCCAACAGGTTTGCATTCCTGGGGTGCTCAGCCTCTGCTACCTGATCAAGCTATGTGAGGAAATAACATAAGATGTACGGACCTATGGGCTGTGAGACTCTCCTTATGCCCATTTACTTGGAGCACGAAGCCACTATAGGAAATATAGGGTTGAGTAAAGATTCTGTGCAAACTGTGTAGAAACTGCTGAAATTTTGCACATCTCTGGTGAGCTAGCCTGGACTCTGGGAGCCTAAGGAGAAACCTGGGTGGTGAGGAGGAGCAAGACACATGCTTGACTGAGAGAAGTATAAAATCTTTCTATGGCTTAACTGTTCTTATGCCTTTTCTATCTCATATTTAATCAAGCTGTTACTAACATCAAGCTGTTTTGTCTTTTCACGTGAGAAGTAACATATTGTACTAAAGTTTTGAGAAACAGCCAAGCTCTATATGAGATGGAGCACTGCTTAGAACATTGTCTTCCATCCAGGAACTGCCAGCTGTTGTGCCCTACATCAAGGCTAAACTAACCACTGGGGAGCAATGGACTGAAGGAAGAATTTTTCTGGGACAAGGAGGCTAATCAGTCAGAGAGCTGAGGTTTTCTGGGTTACCTCTGATATGAGAAGGCATTTATGTGACTATTAAGCACTAAGCAGCCTTTGATCTGTGAGTCAGTCATCATTCAGTATTCTTGGCCCAATGAGGGCACATCTGCTCCTCTTTGATCCAGAGGGCAGACTCTGGGCTGATGATCTGCTTTCCCCAGGGGTTCGTGACTGGTTGCAATCTGTGAAGTGGACACAAGATAGTTGCCTTAGCAAAGACTGTGAACTTTCTAAAAATCCCAGAAGTTTATTGACAACAGATGCATTTGTCAATCTAATTTGCTCTCAAGGCTGCCCAGTCAACTATATTGTGTGCAGCCCATTAGGCATGATCTAAAGCAGAAAATTTATGCTGTTGGGTGACAGGCAAAGTGCAGATCAGTCTCTTGCCTGTTCTAGCTGGGGCACTACCGCTCCCCCATTGTCACATCCGCTCTTTCATTCCATTCAGCCCAGGACCCGCTGGTACCTGTCACCTCATCCCTGATGACAACATTCAAATGGGGTGACCCATTATTTTTTGGCAGATACCCAAATTGGCATGATCCCCCTGCACTGTGCTACCTCATCCATCTCTCCTAGTCCTGTTCACCTTTCCTCTCCCCAAAATAGCTCCCCCTTTTTTTCCCCCTTAAGGAAAATACAGAAGTTGTGCTAAACAAAGTGTCTCCAAATTTGTTCTGTTTGGTCCTACCATTCTATGAAGAGGGTCTGAATTAAGGGTTGTTTATAGCCTGAAATAAAACAGAAGTATTTACTGATTTTATTGCTTGTACTGCAATGACTGTATTAGGACAAAATGCTATTTAGACTAATGAAAGGAATGGATACTTCAATGACAGCATTGATTTTGATCTAACACAGACTAATATCTAGTGCTGGCGCAATGCAAATCACAGCCAAATGAGATTTTCATTTGCTGCAACAGAAAAGTATTAAAAAGCAGGACTCGGTAAATGCATTAACATATGGTGATAGGACTGTGATGCTGTCTGCACTCCACAGGGCTCATGGAGAACGTGTTAAACTCCCCCAGCTCCTTAAGCAGGCATTTCCTACTTGAAGAAGAGCAAGTAAAGGCCAGGGCTCCTGTTTCTAGCTTTTGTGTCAAACACCAGCTCTAACTCTGACTCCAGTTTCCCAAGAACAAAACTGGATCTATCTTTCACATTTCACCTGGAGAAGAAAAGGCTTCAGTGACACCTTATTGCAGACTTTCAATATATAAAGGGGGTGTCATAGGGAAGATGGAGAGAGAGGTTTTACCAAGGTCTGTAGTGACGGGACCAGGCACAATAGTTTTAAACTGAAAGAGGGTAGATTTAGATTGGACATAAGGAAGAAATTTTTCATGATGAGGGTGGTGAGACACTGGAACAGGTCAGCCAGAGAAGCTGTGGATGCCCCATCCCTGGAAGTGTTTAAGGTCAGGCTGGATGGGGCTTTGAACAACCTGATCTAGTGAAAGATGTCACTGCCCTTGGCAGGAGGGTTGGAATAGATGGTCTTTGAAGGTCCCTTCCATCTCATAAACATCTATGAGTTCTTTTCATTTCCTTTGGATGCTGCTTGGCAACATGTTACTTAGCCAAATTTCACCAGCCATCCATGGTTAACACACTGTGTTCGCAAAACTAAATAATGATCCTCCACAGGTCCCCAGGACAGATTGACCTAAAGATTATTTCAGTTCACTGCTACATTTGTATATGCAATTCATGTGTTGCTGAGATCCAAAGCAGTCAGGACTGTATTCTATAATTCATGGAAGGAATCAAAAAGACATAATGTTAACCAGGAGAGCAGTAACTATATAACTAGTATAGTCCTGAGTCTTGACTTCTAGTCTCATAATCCAAGTGTAAATAAGACTCATAAATGAGATTACTCTTCTGATCAAGACCATGCATAGCAATGCTGAAGTTGGTGAAAGAGATTTCCAATTTTTGGCTTCTCTTGTGAGAAGAAGGTATCATTTTGAACACAAGAGTTTTCTGGAATCTGGATAAGCGCATGTGGTAGTGTTTTCTAGAGGACTGTGGGAGAAAGTGGAGGGTCTGAAACATTAAATGAATTTTAGGTAAATAGAATCACAGAATTCTTGGAAAAGACCTTTAAGATCAAGTCAAACCATAAATTCACCGTACATTTACCCAAACTTCAGAAATTTCCTTGGTTTAAGGCTACTAATGTAGAATTTCAGATTTCCAGTGGACTCAAGTTGCGATCAAATCTGTACAATTCTATAATCATGTGTAGCAGTCATTCAGGCTCTTAGTCGCAGGCTCACCAAAACACACACACACAAAAGCCCCAAAAGAAAGTAGGACAATAAAAGGACACTATTCTGAGAGTCAGGAGAGTAGACAAAATAAGTAGATGCCTTCTTTCTTCCTGAAGCTCCAACCTTAGGGTTTCCGAAAGGAAATAAAATAATGTATCTCCCTCTTTGGTAGCAAAATCAGCCTGCATCCTAATCTACTATGGTTTCAAAAAGACACCTCAGCTTTTAAAAAATCCTTCTCAAAGACAAGAATGAACTATCACACTATATTGCAAGACAGATATTTTAAAATTCTAGGTTTCCCAGCCATTGCGTGCTTTTCGGGTGAAATGTCTCTCGTGCACACTGGTGGTTCATTGCACAGCTGGAGTGCCTTTGGCAAATGAGAGGGTTATGATGACTCTGCTGGAGTTGTGCCTTTCCTATGTCTCTGTAACCACTGGCACAAAGCAGCTCTTAGCTCTCTCCTGCTGCACAAGGATTTGAAGATTGCTGGGGGACAGGGAGCCCCAGAAAGATAGCTGACAGTGAGCAAAATTGATGTGAGAGGAGGCAATGACTGCTTCCCTGCAGCTGGGTGCTCCGCTAGGAGAAATGGTGGTAAGGGTCTAATTGCAAGTCCTTTACTTCCACACATAGACACTGCTGAGCACAAAGTCATGGCTGTCGTTGTTGCTGATGGAGTCTATGGGTTACCACTATACCGGGGAGTGTTAGAGGTGCCCTGTCCTGCTGCTGAGGCCAAGAAGGCCATGGCCGTGTGAGACCAATGTGGCTGAGGGTGCGCTCTATAGCTCAGTACCAACCTTATCAACTGCCAGGGATGAGATCCTCTTGTGCAGACCTGTTGTATGTGCTGCATAAAAGGCCTTCTCTTCACCATACCTAGAGCATGGTGCAAGGAACACGAAACCCCATGTCATAGAATCATAGAATAGTTTGCGTTGGAAGGGACCTTCAAAGTTCATCTAGTCCAACCCCCGTTGCAAGGTGCAGGGACATCTTCAACTAGATCAAGTTGCTCAGAGCCCTGTCCAGCCTGGTCTTGAATGTTTTCAGGGACGGGGCATCTCTAACATCTCTGAGCAACTTGTTCCAGTGTTTCACCACTCTCATTGTAAAAAATTTCTTCTTCATGTCTGGCCTGAATCTCCTCTCTTTAGTTCAAAACCATTACCCCTTATCCTATTATAACAGGCCCTGCTAAAAAGTCTTCCCCATCTTTCTTAGAGGCCCTTTTTAAATACTGAAAGGCCACAATAAGGTCTCCCTGGAGCCTTCTCTTCTCCAGGCTGAACGACTCCAACTCTTTCAGCTTGTCCTCATAGGAGAGGTGTTCCAGCCCTCTGATCACTTTTATGGCCTACTCTGGCCCCTATCCAAAAGGTCCATGTCTTTCCTGTACTGAGGGCTTCAGAGCTGGTGCAGGACTCCAGGTGGAGTCTCACCAGAGCAGAGCAGAGGGGCAGAATCACCTCCCTCAACTTGCTGGCCACAAAAAATCATGAAAGTGTGAAACTAACACACCAACCTTTCAAACACCGAGCCTAAGTTAATGATGGAATAAAATGTAACTCCCTCTCAATGAGAGAGTGTGTGTTAAAGTAAGGTAAGAATGGGTCAAGACCTGTCATTCTCAAAAGGACTGAGAAAATGAAATACCATAAGGGATGAATCTCCGGCTGCTAGATACTGTCTTCACAAGAGCCCTGTTGATTCATATTAGCTAGAGATCGCATGCAAGGTGTGTTGCTAAAAGTTCTGTGGGAAGAAGAAAATCAGATTTCAAGTGAGGAGAGAGCTTTGTGCTTTCAATTTAAATAATCAACTGCATATGCTTTTAGTAATCCTATTTTTTTCTGATTCTTAAAGTTGGCTAAATCGAAATTCCTTGTGGCCAATCAGTGTAATAGCCTCAAATAATAAATCTGGGGAAACAATCTATCATCACAATAGAAACTCGGAGGGTAAAATGATTACAGAATCATTAAGGCCCACACAGGAAAATCAAAAGCTGTTTCCATTGAATATCAATGCATGTTGGGACCAGAAACTTGCTGAAAGGCCCCACTCTTTCCCACTAAAGTGTATGCAAGTCCCTGCCCTGTCGGATTTGCTGCCCTTGTTGTGCAGTAGGTTGCTGAGCTGAAAGTGCCTTTTTATCACAGTTTAAAAAATAGATATCCAATAGGAAAGTTGTCTCCTTTCAGGTACTATCTGGAACGCCCCTTTGTTTGTTTGCCTTTCCAAATCTATCAGCACCAGCTTTAAATATTGCCTGAATTAGAACAAATATATATATATTGAATTTTTTTTCCTATTTGATAAAGGAGCATAAAACAAGATTTCCCTGCCAAAGGGGTATTAACAAGGTTTCTAGCAAAAAAAAAATGTGGTAGTCATTTGTAATTCTGCACCTGCCAGATGCTATCATGAAATATGCACTTTGTTTAATTGAGGAAGGATGTTGCATTGTTTGAAGAAGTAGCTCGATTTTGTTGGAAGCTGGTCTGTGTTTTGGAAATGGACAAGAAGAACCTGCTTATTATCACAAAGGGCCAGATCCTTATGTACCTCACCTCAGCAAAACATATGACATCTGTGTGCCAGAAGAAAGTTCCTTGAAATATTTTCATGGATGGCTCAGATTTTTTTACCCTTTGGTGGTGCCAAGACTGAAAAGAAAATTTACATGAAATTCACATCTTCCATGATGATAGCCTCCAGGTATTAGCCACAGCCAATATGATACTCAAGAGAACAATGGACCGAAAGAATTTGGAATGCACTTTCTTTAATCTGAGCAAGAATTGTAACAAAGAGCAGGTCTCTGGAGGTGAAAGTCAGCCATTCTTAGGCATCTCTTTGGGGTGTAGTCTGAACGTTGCTTGCTTGACCACACAAGGAGAGTTTTGAATTGTGGTAAAAAGTGACTCTTTCACCAGCTGTTCTGAGTCTTCTTTGCTGAAGTGCTGACTCAGTCTCTTGCTGCTGCCTGTATTTTTTCAACATTAATATCCTGATTTCTATAACGTGCCTCTGATCCCTCTCTTTGCCTTGGGTCTATGCTGTACTGCACAGTTTCCACAATAGAAGTCACCCATCACAGACTACGTGCATTGGTGCACACATTTGATATAAGGTGCCTACACTTGTTTGGCCCTGAAGGCTACCTCCTGCTCCAGCTGTACAAGCCTGCAGGTAGAAGACTGCTACCAGCAAAATGTTTTCCCAGTCAGGTAGGCATGTCAGCTGCTGCAAAACAAGACTCATAGAATCACAGAATTTCCTGAGTTGGAAGGGACCCACAAGGATCACTGAGTCCAACCCATGTTCAACCCCAAAATTCACACCATATGTTTGAGGATGTCCAATCCCTTCTTGAACACTGTCAGGCTTGGGGCTGTGACTGCTTCCCTGGGGAGCCTGTTCCAGTGCTCCACCACCCTCTGGGCAAAGACATTTGCTCAATGGCTCTGCCTACTGCAGATAGACCTCTCATGGCTTTTAGCTGGTCTACACAAGTGGAAAGAGGGCTGTGTGCTCTTGCAAACAAGGTTTGGATTCTGTGGCCTGCAGGGCCAGGTCGGCACTTGGTGGGTGAGAGAAGGAGGGTTTCTCTGTCCCAGCAGGTTGCCTTACATGGGGCTGGTGTGCTGTACTGGACAGTGTGGGGGTGAGGAGTGAAATCCCTTTCTGTAAGCCAGTGCCTGTCTACCTTTCTGGGTTTCATTGCTCTTGTTTTTCTCCTTGTGCCAAGTGTCTGACCTGACAAGCAGGCTTCCCTTTGACGTGGAGATTGCTGAATAACAGAACTCCATGCTTTGCTTGCTGGCTGCCGGCTTGCCTTCCCCCGTCTTTTCCCGTGAAAGATATATTCTTCTCTTCCTTTGTGCCCAGATCTGCATGCATATTCTTTGATTGCCAAAACTTTCCTGCATTCAATGGTTTTATCAGTTCCCAGATGTTTATTTGCATGTATATGTACAACCCAGCACTCCTCTCCCCACTTTTGTAAAAACATATAAATATTTGAAACAGAAAACCATGAATGCAATTTCCCCACTTTTGTTATTTTTAAGAAGTATTTAAAATAGTGCAGTGTGGGGGAAAATAAAACAAAAACCAGCAGAACACACACTAATATGTAGTTTTATTACTTGTGCATTAATAGAAAAGGACAGTACTAGTTCTAACTTCAAAAGGAGTTTAGTGTTACGTTCCTTCAGCATACGGAAGGTTTGTTTGATACTGACTTGATTAGGATTCTCTTGGGATCTATTCCACATCCTGCCCATTTGTTTCCTTAGACAGATATTGTACGTGCTCCTCTTCCATCCCCCACGGAAATGCCTCATTGCCCTCTGTCTGAACTGCTTTACAAGGACGGTTGTAGGGAGCGTGTGGTAACAATGACAAAGCCTGCAGTGCATGCCAAGCAGGGGATGGTTCCTACAGAGGAAAATGCAGTCTGCAGACACCCTGCCTCCAAGTCTGAACATCAGAGGCAGCTTTTCCCCTTATCTCTCAATACTTAAAAATATGCTGTTAGGCATATCTTTTGCGTGAAGTGCTGGGTTTGAAAGCTGAGACAGGTGCAAGGAAGGATGAGATGGGCAATTTAGGAGCTATGGTACACGTGGGTACAAAAAGAAACAGTTCAGCAAAAGAGTTGGTTTTCTATTCTGGGGTTTTGTTGCTTTTTTGTGTCTCCTTCATTCTGAGATAGTACTCAGATGTATTTGTTCATAATACTGGCAACTTTCTTCTGGGCTTGCATAGAAATCAGAATCAGAAACAGGAAGAAATTATGGGACTGGCAAGGCTGGGAGCCATAAATGAAATCTAAACAAGAAAGGAGTGATTTATTTTTTCATAGGGTAGGAAATCGTTCCTGAAGTTGCCCTCACATGGGAGGTAAGATGACTCCACATTGCCTGTAGAAGGTAATTGTATCTTCTAATAGATCAACTCATATAATTTGGGTCGCAAACAAACAAACAAACATGCTTTTAGGCAGAAGGCTTCTTTTTTAGTTTGGAAATGAAGTGTAGGAGGAATGCATTATCAAAGTAATAACCCCTCTGCAGGGGTAACTGGGTGAAATATTCTTGCAAGCATTATAAAGAACTTTTGGTCTCTTCTGGCCTTAAAAGCAGTAGAGAAAGTAGGAGAAAAAACCTGCCTTCCAGCACAGAAGAGTCTTTATTCTTTGCTGATGTGAAGGTGTGGATTTATTGAGATGGGTAAGCACAGCAGGACTTGTAGCATGACCTGCTCAGCATGTGTGTTTTCAAGCTGGTCTTGTTGCACAAGAAGATCCCCCTCTCTTTCCCCTTGACCCCACTGGGGCTGCCCCCAGTGCCTACCAGTGCCTGAATGACGCAGGTCTATAAAATTACACAACTGTCTCCCTTTTCTGTAGCCTGTTGTTTGACTTGTTTTTTCCAGGATTGTTGGGGAGTTTCCTTTAATGGAAGGAGGTGGGTGCCTCTGAAATTGCTTTATTTTACTTGTGTGGTGTGAGTTACATGAAGTGTTCTAACTCTGTTGTTTTCTTTGCTGTCCTTTTTACCAGTTCTCAGTTGTCTGCATAAAGCGCTATAATGCATGTAGGACCATGCATCGGTCCATAATACACAAGAAACGAGTCTGTGAAAACTGCCTTAATGGGAAAGAGGAGGGGGATGGGGTGACTTGTGCAGGCTCTTCATGTGTTATGGCTCTTGCTTTCAGCAAAAGAGCTACAGTTGTTCAAGCCTTAGTTTAGGCTTAATCCACCACCATATGCTTGATCAAGGAGGACATGTCTACACTTTGGTGTGGTTTTACCACGTGATTTTTCTCATATGAATTGCTGGCCATCTGATGACACATGGCATCCTCCTGATGTTTCATGTGATGTACTTGATATGAAGATAATGTGGACTGCCTGAAGGACCAGAATGTGCAGAGCAAAGTCATGGCAAAATGCACCCTGACTGGGTTTGGAACATTATTTCAGATTGTCCATGTCTACAGTGCAGAAATGCATGTCTGCATAAGTATATCTTCGCCTTTTTGCTTTTCTTGACTACTGCTTGCCTCAATCTTGCATAAGTATGGATACTACAGCTAACATGTCTAATCAGGCTTGATCAATGGGCTGAGGCCAATTTTATAATGTTCAACAAGGCCAAGTGCTGGGTCCTGCACTTGGGTCACAAAACCCCCAGGCAGCGCTACAGTCTCAGGGAAGAGTGGCTGCAAAACTGCCTGGTGGAAAAGCACCTGGGGGTGTTGCCTGACAGCCAGCTGAACATGAGCCAGCCCACGTCCAGCTGGCCAAAAAGGCCAACAGCATCCTCGTTTGTGTCAGAACTAGTGTGGCCAGCAGGACTAGGGAAGTGATTGTCCCCCCCACGACTAGTGAGGCTGCATCTCGAGTCCTGAGGTCAGTTTTGGGCCCCTCACTACAGGAAAGACATTGAGGTGCTGGAGAGAGTTCAGAGAAGGGCAACGAAGCTGGTGAGGGGTCTGGAGCACAAGTCTGATGAGGAGCGGCTGAGGGAGCTGGGGCTGTTTATCCTGGAGAAGAGGAGGCTGAGGGGAGACCTTATCGCTCTCTGCAACCACCTGAAAGCAGGTTGTAGCGTGGAGGGTGTTTGTCTCTTCTCCCAAGTAGCAAGTGATAGAATGAGAGGAAATGGCCTGAAGTTGCACCAGGGGAGGTTTAGATTGGATATTTGGAAAAATTTATTCATTGAAAGGTTTGTCAAGCACTGGAACAGGCTGCCCATAGAAGTGGTGGAGTCACCATCCCTGGACTTGTAAACATGTAAATGTGGCACTTGGGGGCATGGCTTAGTGGTGGACTTAGTAGTGTTATGTTTACTTTTGAACTCGATGATCTTAAGGGTCTTTTCCAAACAAAATGAT
Organism: Caloenas nicobarica; assembly: GCF_036013445.1. Classification (NCBI taxonomy): domain Eukaryota; kingdom Metazoa; phylum Chordata; class Aves; order Columbiformes; family Columbidae; genus Caloenas; species Caloenas nicobarica. Next base: position 122,128,682 of record NC_088245.1, on the reverse strand, counting down.
TCTATGATTCTATGATTAGAGCTCAGTGTCAACATATTGTTTATATGGTCAAAGGAGAGAGTTCAGCACCATTGGGAGATGATTCGGCCCATATGTCTGGTTAATTTTCCAATGTGCTGTCTCCTTTCCTTTGTCTATGAAAGATGGCCATACTTCTTCTAATGCAGCCCCCTCTGGTGGGTACCTAAAGCTACGTATGATGAAAACAGTTGTAAGAGCTTTGGTTTTAAATCTGAGTGCTCTCCCTTCCTTCCACTCTGTCTTGCCTTGTTGAATTCAGTAAGGGTTGACACAGATGCAGGGGCCAATATGAACAGAACAAATTGCAGGTCACCACCCAAATTATTCTTCATATAGGGAGGAAAAAGATATTAAGAGGGAGGAGGCAAGAGGAGGCAAAAAATACATGGTTTTAGTGTAATGTAACCAATTATTTTAGAATATAAATGAACCATTAATTGGACCTGGGTGTTAACTGAGAAAGGGATATTCTTTGGCAATATGAAGTAATTATCTACTGCCATTTGTCTTTTTGCTGCCATGCTTTCAAGCCTAGCTCAATTATCTATTATTCCACATAGTCTGTTACTAAGGTCAGCCTCTGCAGCACAGTGCAAATTTCTGTCAGCTTTCTTTTGTTTTACTGTGGCTTTGTAGCAAAATCCATGAGAATGTTAGTAATTCTGTCTGCTGAACTGTGGGTAGATGGTCTGCAAGAAAGCGAGTGTAAAGCCACACTGAATAAAAAGACTAAAACAAAATTTTGAGTATCTTTCAGTCAAGTGAGCACTATGCATATTTGTGTACTGAATGAGACAGGACCCAGGGAAAAAAGAGATGGTGTGTTGTGTAATTAAATGCTTTTCCATAATGTATGTGCTCTAGCAGGTGGGAATGCGAAGTTTTCCTGGGCCTTCTGAATAAGCGTATTTCTTAATTTCTCTTACTTTCTCATTGTCGCACCCAGTAAAATGATTTGAATGAAGCTGACCCAAACCCAAGCAGTTATTCTGATGGGGGTTAAAAGAAGCTTAAAGTTTTGCTGTAATGGGAATTATAAGGCAGCTTTAACAATAGGTGATACAGTTGGGAACTTCAATTAGGTTAATTTGACCACATTTAAATCCACCGTGAAGGTGAGTAGAGGTCCATTACTCCTTGTGTTTGTCTGGATGCTACATTAGGGCTTAAGACGCACACCCCCAATATTTGCTTGTCCCCAGATAAGCAGCAATGTCACATTTTCTCCCTCTTTTAGCCTGAAGAAATGTGTAATAGCAGAGGGCAAAAGATCAGGTTGGATACAGAACTGCTGAACCTTTTGGCCAACATGTTTTCTATGAGTTACAAGTTAGGAAATGCCAGCATGAAAATTTTAGTTGTTGCAGCATCCTGAGCTACTTGTCAACCTGCTGGCCTGGAGCAGCCTCTCAGCAGAAAGGAAACAGCAAGCAAGGAGCTACTGCAGATGAACAGAGCAGATGCTGGTGACTGAAAGTCAAGAATCCTGAAGTACGTGCTGTTCAGAGGGGTGGTGCAGTTCGGGCTCAGTCCTCCTGCTGCACTGGAATTTCACCTGACTTATACTCTAGCATTAATTAAAGCCCAAATGCTAATAACTATCATCTCTTCTAGTATCTTCATAGATTTTAAAACTCACATATTTCAAAGTATGAACAAATCACCAGACTAGAGTGGAAAATCCAAATACCATGTCTATGCTGTGCTCTGAGATTAACTGATCCCAAAACCTTCCTTCATGATCCATTGAGCTGCCTTTGACAGGGAGCAGCTGAGAGTGGAATCTTATAACCAGGCCTTCTGGAAATGCGATGAGATCTCCCTCAGTGAAGAAAGGCACTGTTGGTACAGTTAACTTTCTTAACAACACTTGCGGGTGTCTTTTATTATTCAGTTTATTCAGAGCAGGATTGATGCTCTAAAAGCTGTTGTTCTAAACAATAATGAGTTCAATATAGACAATGTGAAAAAGCCAGAGTTCAAATCTTCAAAGATGTAACCCATGGAGTATTCAAATGAGTAGTCACATTGCATTTATCCTCAAGATGCCTACTGAAAATGAAGTTAGCAGATTAATACATAAATTTGCTGTTAGCCCTGCATTTCCTTCTGTTTATTTGTATATTATTTGCTTGTCTGATATGAATTATTTTGAAGGAAGACAGTGATTTTTTGATGTGCAAGGTGTGATTGATATGTAAATACAGATAATATGCAGGAACAAGGATGAAGTGAAGAACTTCATGTGATGGGAGATTTAGTGAGCCTTCTTTTCTCATGCAGGAAGGGAAATTGAAGATAATAAAGCTATTATTACACATGCTGAATGCATTTAATATTTTTAATCAGGATTAATAGAAAGACGCTGGAAAATTTCTAATAGTGCAGCATATTGCTTCTTGTCATTTTCCTATCAAAATAACCCTGTTTGGTATAAGAGAATCACTACAGATTGACTTGCCTTGCTGACTTCCTTTGCTCCTTTGGGCTCCCCCGAGTCCCTGTTTTTCCTGTCATTTTGAGACATTAAACAGTATTTGATCAATGCATAGTAATGCCCAAGGTTTCAGTAGTGTCTCTTGGCTCTCCTAATGGTTGCCCTTTTATCACAGAATCACAGAATGTTAGGGATTGGAAGGGACCTTGAAAGATCATCTAGTCCAATCCCCCTGCCAGAGCAGGAACACCTAGGTGAGGTTACACAGGAAGGCGTCCAGGCGGGTTTTGAACATCTCCAGAGAAGTAGACTCCACAACCAACCTGGGCAGCCTGTTCCAGTGTTCCGTCACCCTCACTGAGAAGAAGTTTCTCCTCAAATTTAAGTGGAACCTCTTGTGTTCCAGCTTGAACCCATTACCCCTTGTCTTACTGTTGGTTGTCACCGAGAAGAGCCTGGCTCCATCCTCTTGACACCCACCCTTTATATATTTATAAACATTAATGAGGTCACCCCTCAGTCTCCTCTTCTCCAAGCTAAAGAGACTCAGCTCCCTCAGCCTTTCCTCATAAGGGAGATGCTCCACTCCCTTAATCATCTTTGTGGCCCTGCGCTGGACTCTCTCCAGCAGTTCCCTGTCCTTCTTGAACTGAGGGGCCCAGAACTGGACACAATATTCCAGATGAGGTCTCACCAGGGCAGAGTAGAGGGGAAGGAGAACCTCTCTCGACCTACTAACTACCCTCCTTCTAATACACCCCAGGATGCCATTGGCCTTCTTGGCCACAAGGGCACAGTGCTGGCTTACGGTCATCCTGCTGTCTACCAGGACCCCCAGGTCCCTTTCCCCTACACTGCTCTCTAATAGGTCATTCCCCAACCTATACTGGAACCTGGGGTTGTTCCTGCCCAGATGCAAGACTCTACATTTTCCCTTATTATATTTCATTAAAATTTTCCCTTCCCAGCTCTCCAGCCTGTCCAGATCTTGCTGGATGGCAGCACAGCCCTCTGGCGTATCAACCACTCCTCCCAGCTTGGTGTCATCAGCAAACTTGCTGATAGTACACTCAATTCCCTCATCCAAGTCATTGATGAATATATTGAATAATACTGGTCCCAGTACTGGCCCTTGAGGCACTCCACTCGATACAGGCCTCCAACCAGACTCCGCCCCATTGACCACAACTCTCTGGCTTCTTTCCTTCAGCCAGTTTGTGGTCCACCTCACTACCTGATCGTTCAGTCCACACTTCCTCAGTTTTGTCGTGAGGATGGTGTCAAATGCTTTACTGAAGTCAAGGTAGACCACATCCACTGCTCTGCAATCGTCAATCCACCTTATTACGTCTTCTGCATAAGAGAAGTATCTGCATAAGAGAGCTGTGCCTAGGTGGTGACAGAGCATGTATAGCTTTGGACTGATTTTGCATCCATGCTCATGGTCTTGGGTCAGGATTTACTTCCTCTCCCACAATGACATTAAGGATGGCAAAGGAGGGAACAATAAGAGATCTTCTGTCCCTTCCCTGGAGTCCATAATGTGGGGTTTAACTTGTGGTCCATACTATTACTCCCTGCTTTTCAGCGGTCCCATTGCTTGCGACATAAAAATTTAATGGTGGATGTGAATGGATACCTGTGACTGAGCGAACATAAAAGGAAAAAAAAAAAAGCCCTTAGAAGAGATGTCCATCTTCTTCCCTCTGCACTTTTCCCAGGCTGTAACATATAATTCAAAATAGGAAAGCATCTATCAAAAAGAAATGCTTTGAGGTAGTCTAACCACTGGTTGGTTCCAGAGACTGCAAATGTCCCTGTTCCCACAGTTCCCCCTTGGACAGGAGAACAGTAATTTAAATGGCCAGTAGATTCTTTCACTGTGCTGGTAAGCCAAACAAATTTGTCTGGTGTCACTCAATGGACAATCCTGCTTACCTTTTCAGTCAGCTTGCAAAATTGATTATATTCTCTGGACTTTAGCTCTTGTGTTTGCTTGTGCTCCCTGAAGGACTTGTGGGACTCTGAACAAGCTGACGTGATTTGGCACTAATATGACTAGTGCAAATAACACGCCAGCCATCTTCTACAGGTTTAAGAATCCTCTTCTAGAGTATCTTAAACTTGGAGAATCCAGCTGTGAGGATGCAGGGGATGGTCTTAACTTCCACCTTTTTTTAGTGACCAGTGAAGGGAAGAGGCAGCCTATTAGATCCAGGTAGCTCCAGCCTGAGAGCACAGCTGATGGCACAGGATCAAGGCCATGGCATTTCCTAAGGGAGAGGTTTAATTTTCCTTGAACAAGAACATCAGTTCCCCAAAAGCTGACTATCTCAGGAATCAGCACCTTTTTATTTTGCCCAGCTCTTTCGTTTGCCTCGTTGAGCAAACCTTCCTTCGGGCTTGGACACTAAAGGAAATACTTTGCTGTAACTAATGTTCTACTTACTTACCCAGCTATCACATGGACTTCAGGCTAAGCTCATGTGCACAGAAATCAGACATTTAACCTTTCACTCATTAAATGTTCCTCTTGCATGGAAGCAACAGCTTTAGCATAAAGTGGCTGGGTCACAAAAATGGAGGAGTGGACTCTGATCTGAAATCACAATGCAACATAAATATGATAATAGCTGCAAAATACACGTCTTCTTGTGTATTAAAAGGGGAAGATAATTTAAGGAATCAATGTTTCCACTCTGTTCTGGGTCTTCTCCCTTCACCCTGAGAACTCTACATCAAGCTGTGATGCAACCTTTATTATTAAAATTTAATCCCTAGCTATATCAGTCGAGACAGCTATGTCCTGATTCAATGTATGTCACCCAAAGAATGTCACATTGTATCCTCCTCCCTGAAATAGTTAGTTATAAAGAAGTTCTGATGTGTTTTCACATGAAAGAAGCCAATCCTAATGACTGATGAAGGATTCAGCCAGTAGGCTGCAAAACTCTTAAAAGCCATTTTAAAGGGCTCATCAGAAAAAGACTACTAGGAAAACTACACACATGGGTCTTCCTTGGCTCATGGTGTCAGACTCTTAACAACTGTATATCTCCCTGTGTATTATTTAGGTAAGCTCTCATCACGAATAGTTTCTCATGAGTCTCTTCCTTTAAGTGGAGGTGGATATTGTATATTAATTGGAACAGAAACACTTCCTATCTCATCATGGTATGAAGACCCAGCATATAGTATGTGGCACACTGCATTTGCGGACATTGTAAGTTACCAAAAGGCTTTTAACAGATGTATATTTCAGGAATTTTGAAAGACTGTTCTATTATATTCCATAGGCATAGAAGATGACACTTGGTGAAGATCCTGTGGGCTGAGTGCACTACACTCAACAGGCTCTTCGTTCCACCACTACATTACTTTCTCCTACAAGTTTCCTCCAAGAGCTGGGATTTCCCTCACAGGCTTTCCTTTCACTCTTCTGATTGGTCTACAGACAAGCACATCAATAGTAGAGGCCAATGGCTCTATGTTCTGGTTTTGATTGGGATAGAGTTAATTTTCTTCATAGCAGCTAGTATGGTGCTGTGTGTTGGATTTATGACCAAAACAGTGTTGATAACACAGGGATGTTTTAGCTGTTGCTGAGAAGTGCTCACACAACATCAAGGACTTTTCTGTTTCTCACACAGCCCCACCAGCTAGTGGGCAGGGGGTTCACAAAAAGTTGGGAGGGAACACAGGTGCAACAGCTGACCCCAAATGACCAAAGGGATATCCCATACCATATGACATAGTGTGCAGCAATAAAAGCTGGGAGAAAACCAGTGGAAATGTCTAAACGCATGTATCAAGAGCTGAAAGTCTAGATGGTGGGTTTCTAAGCCAAGAGGGCAAGCACTAGGGTTGCTATTCTTCCACCAAAACAAACTGAATTTTGAACACTTCCTAAGCAAACCTCATGTTTAAAGTTTTTGGAGGCAATTTAGTAAAGAAAATTAGTTGCCCCTCAACAATATATTCAATGTAACTACTTAATTTCTTTATTTTACTGTCTTCCCACATGCAGCTTCTTTTTCTGTCACAATAAATGAGCAACTGGACAACTACAGCATGCAGACATGCCTCTGAATGTCCTACCTAGGAAGGTGTAAAGTACAGGGCTTTTTTTTTTTGTCCAGTTTTCTAAATTTGCTGGGTTTGATTTGGAAGGCTAAGATGATTTTTGAAAAGCTTTTATTTTTACCTGTAAGGATGACAAAGGCAAAAGCAAACCTACAGCTAACCCCTACAGTGTATGAGGACAAAAGCAAACTCCCCTAACTCCCATTTGGCTTGAGCGGATCACAGAATCACAGAATCACGGAGTGTTAGGGATTGGAAGGGACCTCAAAAGATCATCTAGTCCAATCCCCCTGCCAGGGCAGGAACACCTAGGTGAGTTTACACAGGAAGGCGTCCAGGCAGGTTTTGAATGTCTCCAGAGAAGGAGACTCCACAACCTCCCTGGGCAGCCTGTTCCAGTGTTCCGTCACCCTCACTGAGAAGAAGTTTCTCCTCAAATTTAAGTGGAACCTCTTGTGTTCCAGCTTGAACCCATTACCCCTTGTCTTACTGTTGGTTGTCACCGAGAAGAGCCTGGCTCCATCCTCGTGACACTCACCCTTTATATATTTATAAACATTAATGAGGTCACCCCTCAGTCTCCTCTTCTCCAAGCTAAAGAGACCCAGCTCCCTCAGCCTTTCCTCATAAGGGAGATGCTCCACTCCCTTAATCATCTTTGTGGCCCTGCGCTGGACTCTCTCCAGCAGTTCCCTGTCCTTCTTGAACTGAGGGGCCCAGAACTGGACACAATATTCCAGATGAGGTCTCACCAGGGCAGAGTAGAGGGGAAGGAGAACCTCTCTCGACCTACTAACCACCCCCCTTCTAATACACCCCAGGATGCCATTGGCCTTCTTGGCCACAAGGGCACAGTGCTGGCTCATGGTCATCCTGCTGTCCACCAGGACCCCCAGGTCCCTTTCCCCTACACTGCTCTCTAATAGGTCATTCCCCAACCTATACTGGAACCTGGGGTTGTTCCTGCCCAGATGCAAGACTCTACATTTTCCCTTATTATCTTTCATTAAATTTTTCCCCGCCTAACTCTCTAGCCTGTCCAGATCTTGCTGGATGGCAGCACAGCCTTCTGGCGTATCAACCACTCCTCCCAGCTTGGTGTCATCAGCAAACTTGCTGATAGCACACTCAATTCCCTCATCCAAGTCATTGATGAATATATTGAATAGTATTGGTCCCAGAACTGACCCTTGAGGCACTCCACTAGATACAGGCCTCCAACCAGACTCCGCCCCATTGACCAGGACTCTCTGGCTTCTTTCCTTCAGCCAGTTTGCTGTTCACCTCACTACCCGATCATCCAGTCCACACTTCTTCAGTTTAGCCATGAGGATGCTGTGGGAGACGGTGTCAAATGCTTTACTGAAGTCAAGGTAGACCACATCCACTGCTCTGCCATCGTCAATCCACCTTGTTACGTCTTCATAAAAGGCTGTGAGGTTGGTCAAACATGACTTCCCCTTGGTGAAGCCATGTTGACTGCCCCTGATGACCCTCTTATCCTTGATATGTCTTAAGATGGCACCAAGGATAAGGTGTTCCATCACTTTCCCAGGGATGGAGGTGAGGCTGACCGGTCTATAGTTGCCTGGGTCCTCCTTCTTGCCCTTTTTGAAGACCGGAGTGACATTTGCTTTCCTCCAGTCCTCAGGCACCTCTCCCGTTTCCCAAGACTTGGCAAAGATGATGGAGAGCGGTCCAGCAATGACTTCAGCCAGCTCCCTCAGCACCCGCGGGTGCATCCCATCTGGACCCATGGATTTATGGATGTCCAGATTGCTTAACTGGTCCCTAACCCAGTCCTCATCAACTGAGGCAAACTCCTCCATTGCCCTGCCTTCCTCTGGGGCCTCAGGAGTACGGGGCTCCTCAGGACAGCCTCCGGCAGAGTAGACAGAGACAAAGAAGGCGCTCAGTAACTCTGCCTTCTCTGTACCTTCTGTCACCAGGGCACCCACCCCATTCATCAGTGGGCCTACATTGCCTCTGGTGTTAGTTTTATCTGCCATGTATTTGAAGAAGCTCTTTCTGTTCTCCTTGACCCCTCTTGCCAGGTTGAACTCTAAGGAGGCCTTAGCTTTCCTAGTTGCCTCCCTACATCCTCTGACAACAGCCTTATATTCTTCCCAAGTGTCCAGCCCCTCCTTCCATGATTTGTAAACCCTCCTCTTCCACTTGAGTTTGCCCAGCAGTTCCCTGTTTAACCACGCAGGTCTCCTGGCTCCCTTCCTTGACTTCCTACATGTCGGGATGCACTGATCTTGAGCTTGGTAGAAGCAGTCCCTGAATGTTAACCAACTATCTTGGGCCCCTTTACCTTCAAGCAGCCTTGCCCACGGGATTTCCTCCAGCAATTGTTTGAAAAGGCCAAAGTTGGCCCTGCTGAAGTCCAGGGTTGCAATTCTGCTCGGTATTCTGCTCCCACCACAGGAGATTCTGAACTCCACCGTCTCATGGTCACTGCAACCAAGGCAGCCCTCCACCTTTACTGCTTCAACCAGACCCTCCTTGCTAGCGAGGACGAGATCCAGCAGCGCACCTCTCCTAGTTGGCTCCTCCACCATTTGCGTCAGAAAGTTATCGTCAATGCACTGGAGGAACCTCCTAGACTGAGGCTGGCTGGCTGAGTAGTCCTTCCAGCAAACATCAGGGTAGTTAAAATCTCCCACAACAACCAGAGCCTGTGACTGTGAGGCCGCTCTCAGCTGCCTGTAGAAGGCCTCATCAACTTCCTCACCCTGATCTGGTGGCCTGTAATAGACACCCACAACAGTGTCACCCCTGCCAGCCTGCCCCTTAATTCTCACCCACAGACTCTCAACTTGCTCCTCAACCACACCTGGACAGTACTCTATACATTGTAGTTGCTCTCTCACGTAAAGAGCAACTCCACCACCACACTTGGCTGGCCTGTCTTTCCTGAAAAGGACATAGCCATCCATGACCACATTCTAGTCATGTGAGCTGTCCCACCATGTCTCTGTTAATGCCACCAGAATGACCTGCTTGGGACGTTGTCTGAAACATTGCTGCCTCTTGCACTTCTACTACAGGTTTTCGAGAAGGAGGAATCTCTGTCAGATATTACAGGAAGGAAATGACCACTCTTTATTTTAGTAAATCCATGTTTTCCTTTGCAGATAGTCATATGAAGCATGCTCATTTGTAATAATTATGTATGCTTAGATGAAAGCTATTGGCTTGAGTTTTCGATGTGAATATGGATACTTACAGTTGAAAGAAATACGTGTAGCCCTAGGCTCCATCAGGTTGGATGCCACTCTCCCCAGATTCTTTGTGTAGACAGTGGAGGGAGAGGATGTCCTCCAGAGACTCCTGATTCAGAGTATCTAAAATGGGCACTTAAACTAACCTATGCAGAAGCTTTGGAAGACAAGCATTCTGACAGCACTGGAAGTTAGGTGGTTTCACTGGTTATTCTGGTGTTTCGTAAAATGCCCCCTGGACTATGTCAGGTAAAGGGAAACAGCTTGCAAAATTCAAGAAAAGGACAAAGGTTGGTGCAAAAGGAATTGCAATTTTTGTATTGTTGAAATTTGCCATTCAATATTGGAATACATTCTTAAATAAATGTGGTTATGTTATACATAATTTTAGTGTGCTTTTCTCACTTTATGTTTTTTTGCTAACGACTTATTACTTGCTGCTTATTTTATATTTATTTTAGACTATGAAAATGTTAGATAAAAAGCAAATTCGAGCAATTTTCTTATTCAAATTCAAAATGGGTCATAAAGCAGTGGAGACAACTCACAACATCAACGATGCATTTTGCCCAGGAACTGCTAAGGGATGTACAGGGCAATGATGGTTCAAGAAGTTTTGCAAAGTAGACAAGAGCCTTGAAGATGAGCATAGTGGCTGGCCATTGGGAACTGACAATGACCATTGAGAGCAATCATTGAAGCTGATCCTCTCACAACTACATGAGAAGTTGCTGAAGAACTCAATGTTGACCAATCCATGGTCATTCAGCATTTGAAGCAAATTGCAAAGCTGGAAAAAGCTCAATAAGTGGGTATCTCATGAGGTGACGGAATATAAAAAAAAATCATTGTTTTGAAGTGCCGTCTTCTCTTATTCGATGCAACAACAACAAACCATTTTGTGCTATGGGATAAAAAGTGGATTTTATACAATAAAGAACCTCCAGAGCATTTCCCAAAGCCAAACTTGCACCTAAATAAGGTCATGCCCACTGTTTGGTGGTCTGCTGCTGGTCTGATCCACTACAGCTTTCTGAACCCCAGTGAAACTATTGCATCTGATGAGATGCACCGAAAACTGCAACATCTGCAGCCAGCATTGGTTAACAGAAAGGGCCCAATTCTTCTCCACAACAATGCCTGATCACATGTTGCACAACCAACACTTCAAAAGTTGAACAAATTGAGTTATGAAGTTTTGCCTCATCTGCCATATTCACTTGACCTCTCTCCAACCAACTATCTCTTCTTCAAGCATCTCGACAACTTTTTGCAGGGAAAACCCTTCCACAACCAGCAGGGTGCAGAAAATGCTTTCCAAGAGTTTGTCGAATCCTGAAGCATGGATTTTTATGCTACAGGAATAAACAAACTTATTTCTCATTGGCAAAAATATGTTGATTGTAATGGTTCCTATTTTGATTAATAAAGATGTGTTTGACGCTAGTTAGAATGAGTTAAAACTCACAGTCCAGAACCACAATTACTTTTGCACCAACCTAATAAATTGTTCAGTAAGAAAAGTGGGTGGATTTTCCAACCACTCAGTGTTTGATGGTGCGACAGTAAAGTTTTCTGTTTGTCCATATTTTATGGAAGCAGGAAAATCAGAGAATTGTTTATTGTAAAGGAACGGTGGATCTAAGGGACTACAGATTCACTTCTCATTTGCTGACCTCTGTAACATGTTGGGTAAGAGTTGGATCATTTCATGAAGAAATTCCTGGTGACTTATCTCCAATCTGACCTCCAGTGTTCCCAGTACAGTAGTTGGTAAGAGAGTAAGAGAAGCATTCATTTCAAGCTATAGCCTACAAGACCATAAAGAAAATAAGTGGAAGAAAGAAGGAATATATGCACAGGCATAATGTAGTTCTAAAATGCAAATTAATAAAATTGCCTTCTTGATGACACAATCCAAATGACATTTAATGAAAGATGGTCTATTTTGGTGTGGCAGGCTTGGAAAGGATTTCAGTGATAGTTATGAAAATAAGACACCAAAACCCCCTGCAAATTACTGATCTGCATATGAGTATCATATGCCACTAAAATTGATGAAGATTATTTGCCTCACAATAGGAAAAAATTGTATTTGGAAGGTGAACAAAGGAAGAAAGAAATCTGATGATTGTATGACACAGTTGTTGTTTTTTTTTTTAACCAGCAGACAAAGAGCTGAGAAAGTGTCACAAAAATGAAAAATGACACACAAAAAAAGGATCTAACAAAACACGATGGTTGCATTTTGTTTCTAAGGACTTTTTCTGAGTGGATGGATTATTTCTAGTGCTTCAGTAATACCCATCAGATAAGATCCCCAGGGACCTGAGGTCCTCTTAATATATCTTGTCAGGGAAATTTGGGAGTGCTGGGCTCTTTCTGGCTATTCTTTCAGGGGGAGCAAGTTTCAGGCATTTGGCTTCTGCTGCTTCTAGTTCTGTGCTAACCAGCTGGGGACACTTCATGCATATCTGTTCATGTACATCTGTACCTGTATCTATTTGTTTGTGTGCATATATGTATTACTTTTTGCTAGTAAAACCAGCTAATTCAACAGTTTGGAATACTGAAGTAAAATTAAACAACATGTATTAATATTACTGCTAATGATAAGTAAGAACATTATGTCCACTTTATTGGTATCAGTAGGTTCTTTGGTATATTTGGTACTGCAGTTTAGAGTTCAGTTTTATTTGCATTTCGTGGCCACCCTTTTCATTGCTGGAGCTCCTCTGCCAAACATCATAAGGTGCTTCAGGGCGAGGCTGGATTTGAATCTCTTCTTGTCTATGCCTTACTGCTGGTGTGGTACTTCAAGAGACTGATATATCTGCTTGTATGAGCAACACATTTCACTCAGCTGCCAAGCATGCAGCTCCATCTAGAAGAAAAAACCTCTGCTTTCCTTCTGAAACAGTTCTTGCTATGAGCTGGCAGTAACAGACAATTGTAGGCTCCTAAAAGACTGTGTTGTTCTTCTAGCACTTTAGAGGAGGCGTGTCCAGGTTTTTGTGTGCGCATGCCTGAGGGAGAAAGAGAGAAATTCTGGATCTTCCCAACATATCATCTACTTGTCAGAGTGACTGCCAGCTGACATAGAGCTCTACTGTCTGCATCCTGAGACTTAGAGCTATTTCTGAGTTGCCGTCAAAATAGTTACTCTCTGCAAAGGAGTTCATAGCACATTGAAAAATGTCCCCTGTACCTAAGCAGTCTTTGAGAATTCAATGAAAGAATCACTCCAGGGCATTTCTGACTGAAGGCAATAAGAGCAGCTTCTCTATATTTGCTGCTCACTGATTAGTTAATGGCACTTTGGCATGTCCCTGAGGGCCTTTTCTAGCACAAGTACAGAATTCTGCATCTCTGGCCCCAGGGGATTTGCCAGGCCTGTGAGGTGCCTTGGACGTTCTCCCTGTCAGGAAGCCGGTTAATGTATTTCATGCTGCGGGATTGCGATTCCTCTTTGCCTTTACCCTTCTGCTTGACATCTGCCTCTGTTGCAAATATGCATGGAAATCTCTCTGCTTGGAATATTTGTTTGAACTGAGCATGCACACAAGCAAGGTAACAGTTGGTGTGTGCACGTGCTAGTCATGAAAACTAAAATAAAGCCTCTGAACAGTGTGTTCACTTGAGTTCTTTATTCCCAGCTTAGACATCATATGGCCACCAGGATGCTTGCAATTCGATGGAGAGGTGATGACATTCAGACTCTAAACGGTATGTGAACTATAGCACCTGGTGAACCAGACTTTGTAAAAGAAAAGTAGTTTTGCTTGTCAACCTGAAAAAAACATATTTGCCACTGGGTAATATATGTGAAAAAGGTACCATTTTCATACTTATATTTCAGTTCTACCAGCTACCTATTCCTACTCCATCTTTCCAAATGAGACAAAACATAGCTGTTGATGAAGGTGAAACATAGCAGTGGCTTTCTTATGTGTGAGCTGAATAACAAGATTAGGGTCAAGTGATTAATGCTGTATTGGTTTCCTGTGCAGAGTGTGTATATGAGGCTAGATTTCCTCTCAGGCTAAATGGCATATTTACATTATTTGGAAAGCTCGCACTGAGCACTTGAGGTGGCCTGAGGTATTTCTGTTAACAACCTTAGTTACATTTATATTGTGATGTGTCCCAGAAGAAGACTGTACTTGTGCCCAAGGCACAGAAGCCAGGAAAACTGTTCACCACATTTCCATAGACATCTTTTGGGATCTCTAGCAAGTCTTATTAGCAGATTTTTTTTTTTTTTTCTGGCACATGTTCATTAAAACTACGGGCATTAGATTTTGTTGCCCTTTTCCAACACATGCACTTCTGCTGCAGTGCACCACAGCTCAGCTCAGACTTTTTGAAAATATAAGCCTATGTTTGCACCTCAGGGAGCAACACTGCCTCACCCTGCAGTCTTATGGAAAGGTAAAACTAATGTTTCTGAGGAGCTCAAATAGTATTTCAGTGTCTTTAAATACCAATAAAACAAACCGAACCAAAATAAAATAAAATATTGTCATTGCTAAACATGCTCAGTAAATTGACTTTTTTTTTTGCCCTCAAACAACTAAAGATGTATTATTAAACCTAAGCAAATACAAATGCAAAGTAATACAAAGAGATTGACTCAGACCCAGAGTTAAAGCTGGAAATAATTCTGTCCTTAATCCACTCTGTAGTGCCCTGTGGTAACATTGGTTGTCATGCCAGAAGTCTAATAGACTGCTTACAACCTCCTTGGATATCAGAACAAATGGGCCAAGGCACATTTTCAATGCAACATGCACTGAGCTTCTCATTGCACTCTGAACCGGCATTTAAAAGAACATTTACAAATGTAATTATTATTACCTGATTATTGCAAGACATTTCCTTGCTGTATAAATGATAAATGGAGATATAAGTTTGGGTTGTTTATGGAATACACAAACTGATTATTTTACTCTTGCACAGTTAAGTAAAGCTTGAGGTGACATCAGATGTTTCAAACTGTAGGCTCTCTAGTCTTTTGTTTCTATATGTCTTTTTTTGGCTTTAATCACTGAATTCCTTGGCTTGGGAACTTTCACATGTAGTGATACCTAGAAACTATGCACACAATACATTGATATAGAGCTGGACTGATTTTCAGATACATGGAAGTCATTTGGTCATTGAACTCCTGTTTAAGTATTTATAAATATTCCTGAAAATGTATACATAACATATCATGTGTGTAGTAAAATTCTTTAAGCACAAATTAGTGTTGTTGCTCTTCCTTATGCCCATGGAAATGGAGTAATTGGCAGAGTTTGGGAGGCAGTGGCAATGAGATTACTGAAAAGTGGCAGAACAAGAGAGATCTCAAGTTCAGACTCCCTGGGAGATCTTGTGGTTTTTTTCAGCACTGATAGCACAGATGAAAATAATATGTATGCCCTGGGACTGCTGCAGTGCTTAACTGATTGACCTCTCTGAAGTTCGATAGCAGCTGGTAAATAAAAAGTTGCTATTGCTGTTCAATAGCTGGAAGAGCTTTAGACAGTCCCTGCTGTCTTTAGTCATACTGCCCATCCTTTAGTTTTATGCTACTAATTGGTGAAACTGCCTTGTGATCAGCTGGAGGATCAGTTAATTGAACAAGTAGGTTCGATGCTTTTGACTCATTCTTGAATCAGATATGAATTTCTCCCAGGTTACTTGACTGACTTCTTCCTGCAACTCTGCTTATTATTTTTCAGTCAATAGGAATGAAGTAGTTTCCCTGGATCTGTAACTTCAGTGTAAAGTAGGCAGAAAATCTGGAATGTCTGCAAGAAGTGAGTTAATAATCAATAAATAGTATGAGAAATAAAGCTCCAATACTTCCCTGCTACATTATCTCTTTCTCTGAATTGCATAAGTGGTTTTAGTTTCCCTGATCCTATGCCCCAGGGCACAATTTCTGTGGAGTATACAGAACATCATGCTCCTTATCAGACAGCTTTACAGACAATTTATATTGCTGCTTGTGATTCTGTCAAAGCTGTGATAGTGTGAACTTCTCAGAATATGTATTTATATGTTCCTTGAGCCACATTTGAGATGACTTTCCTAAGATTTCTAGTGCAGCTGTGAGGTTATCTCTAACTCTGGTCTGGTAGAGCATTAAGGCAGGCAGATGGTCCTAGGAAAGGGACCTGAAGGAACTGGAAGAGGTCTCCAGTGTGTCAGTGAAGAGAGAAATGTACCTTCACAGGAGGATCCACAAAACCTCATGGGCTGAGCTGCATTTACTGCCACTGAAGGCAAAGGAGCTTAGCCCAGACTAACCACTCGAGTAATTATTCAGTTTCTTAATTGATGACAGGGTATGGCTGGGCCTGAAATGTCATGGAGACCGCTGATTATTTGCCTTGAAGTGCCATGCTGTGAACTGCAGTGATTGGAGAGCTGCCTGCTGGGCAGCTGAGAGCTCTGCGCAGAGCCCCTGATGATGACCTCCATAGAAATGTCTGGGAGCATCCTTAGTTTTCCCAAGACAAGCCTTTACCACCCTCTGCCAGTTCTGTCACTTTATCAGTCAGATTTTGTGCTTGGTGTGAACTTCCAGTCTGTTGCTATTTTACTGCAAGCCAGGTCTAAACCATTTGGTTTAAAACTAGTGGGAATGCTTGCATGAGTTATGGCCACAGCAAGGACTGCACTGCAGATACATCCCGAGGCTCTAGTTCAGCAAAAAAAGTGCAGTGGTCCACATAAACCATTTAAGTTTGTTGCATGATTAGGACCTTAGAGTCTGTCCTGGAATACTGGGAAAAGTAAATGCCTATGATGGCTAATAAGATAAGTACTGTATTGATGCTTTTGTGGCTAATTTCTGATAAACAGAGATGAGATCTTAAGTCACTTTCATTTCTTCATGAAGGAGGCTCTTCTATCCAGGAAGACTACATTTCAGATGAAAGTAATGTTATTATATGATCAATTGCAAATAGGGAAAGGGTAAATAAGGGTACAGGTAAAAAGGAGCAAGGGCAAATAGATAGACTTAATAGTACGGTGTGTTCACTCACATGGGCAACATCTGTCTCATTTTCCTCCATCCGCTTCTACAACAACTGATGATTTATTTTATTTCTAAGGGCAGAGTCAGGTTTCAAATGTTATTCATAGAATTGTAGAATAGCCCAGGTTGGAAGAGACTTTGAAAGACCATCTGGTCCAATGTTTTGTAGGGAAGGGAGCCTAATGAGATTATCCAGCATCCTGTCCAATTGCACAAGGAAAATTGCCAACAATGGGGGCTCTACCACATCTCTGGGGAGGTTGTTCCTCTGAATGATTCTTCTTACTGTAAAAATTTCTTTCTTATGTTGAAATGATGTTGAGATTTTCTGTTCTACTTCTGTTTTCAACAATCCAATGCAACAAGATGCTCAAAAATCCCTTGCAGCAGGAACATAGATGTCAGTTTGGCTAGGTGGGCTATTAGTTCTAAACCTCTGTATTAGGCTGTTTTATTAGGAAGGTAGCAATTAGTTTAAACTAGGCAACTACTGACACAGTTTAAAGCAACAACAAAATTACGACTGATGAAATATCTTTAAACATCTCATAAACAGGTGAATTCACACTATGGTCTTTTCCTGAGGGTTTATTAGGTCTTAGAAATGAAAGCTAGAATGCCAAAATCCAGCCCACAGTTGGCTGCTTTAGCCTAGGGGAAAATACAAATGCATTTTCAAAACAAAACGTCAGGCTACCCAGAGCCATTACAATTGTAATGTGAAATGTTATGATACTCGGTTCGTTCGTGTTGTTTGTTTGTACAAACATCATGATAAATTTCAATTTGCTTTATTATTGTTTATATAATGATTTTTTAGAAACATTCCCTTTTTTCTTTTCTTGGTGCTTCCTACTCACTCTATGTCGTATGTACAAATACTGTTGAATCATAATGCTTGCCTTGAACTTGCTTGGTTTATAGGCTAGATTGAAGCTATCTCTGGACAGGGTCAATAGGCAAAGATGCTCATGTGCATCAACTTCTGTTGCACCCAGGAAGCATCACTGCTGCAAATAGTTGTCAGTATTGTAGACAGCATGGTGTTGGAGGCACAGTGGTTTTGCCCTGCAGGGGAAATTTGGGCTTTCCAGACCTAGGCATATGATGCGTAGCTCTACTCAGGCATACTGGATCCAGAGGAACCATTCAAATGAGAATGTGCTCTGATTTTTTTTTTCTTTTTTAATTTATAGATAATTTTATTTTCTGTCTGTTAATTCATTCATAGATTATACTTCTGACCTTGGAATAAAAAGCATCACAGATTCTGACATGCTATTGCACTGACTTCGGCATCAGTGGCTACCACTGCTGGCACCAGAAACCTTCTGAGGCCTTCATAGCAGTGAGTTCCGAAACCAAGCTCCCTATGGGAAGAGTGGGACCAAAGAGGTTTTTGATAGACTTGTAGCTCTTTATTTTTGCTTAGAACAGTGCTGTCACTGCAATCTTCTGCTTTCTTTGGAAAACCTGATATCCTTGTGATGGGAGAATATCCTCCTGTCCCTTTTACTTCCAGTCTCGTCTGTGGTATGGTAGGGAGCTCTCAGCAAATGAACCTAGGACGAAATACAGGAGAACGGTGTTCTCCTTTCCACTTTCCGCAAAGGGTGAGACATTTATGCCAGGTTCTGAGTGGAGGTGGGAAATATGACTATTTGCTGTGTGGAAAGTACTGAAAGAGGAAAAAGGTGATGATTCAGCTCGCGTGTTCCCAGTTGAGGGCAAAATGCATCATAAGCCAACTGTAATATCTGCACTTGTCCTTAGAAAACAGTGTGAGCATGTCATATAACTCTGTAGGCTTCCTTGGTGCAGAAGCCAGTGAGGGAACACAAACAGATGGAAAGCTATCAGCGTGGACTTGTTTTTCCTTAGGAATCCCAGTTAGAGCATTGGTGCCATGCTTCCTAGCTACCCTGCGATATGACTAATGCTACCCTGGGAGCTGAACGAGGCAGAGAGGCGGGATGGGAAGGAAGGCACCTGTTCACCTTGTTTGTCTCCATAAAGTATCATGACAGGCTTTTTAGACTGAGCAAAGAATATGTGCAAACCTCCTATGAACGCACACTGAGACAAGATGAAGCTCCTTAGTGGTTCTCATATTTACAGCTGTTGTCTCTCAGAATCAGAAATTCTGCCCGCTGCCATGCTGCTTATGTTCTGTGTGGTTAAACTACTGGGAAATAATGACAGCCTGTACATGCTGAAATGAATCTTGCTGGGGAGCTTGCAAGTGAACCTGCATAGATGCAAAGGTGGAATAATTGCCTACTCTTTACCATGTGTTTGAGAGAACCAGGACCTGCAGGACCAGGAGGGACAGGAGAGCATGAGGATGAGTTGTACTGGCAAACTTGTCAGGGGAGGCTTGCAAGGCATCTTTCTCAGCTGCTCCTGGCTTTATCCATTGCATTTGCATTTGCATAAGCTCTAAATCAGAACTGAAGTTTAAAATCTCTCAGACATCAGCAATTTGAAGTACTGCCTATACAACTTTGCTGAAATATGCATGAAATGAATTTCAGCTAGTACATTATTAATTTTGGTAATGCCATAACTCTACCAACCTCCAATATATGGAGCAATGAGCATTAATATTTAGAAAATTTGTCATAGGTGTGTGTGCGTACCTGCTGGGGTACACATCTATGCATGTGTCACATGAATGTGACTCTGTGTTTCCATAAGCACTGCTTAAGATTCAGTCTTGATGCACACTGGAGATAAAAAGATTTGTATCAATTTTTCCTTTTAACTGTTTAGTTCCTGTTTGATGACCTTTTGTTCCTAATGCGGGAAGAGCAATAAATGCTTTCACTAACTATTCACAGGAAAAGGCTTTAAAATAATATTTCAGAGGGATTTTTCATGGAGTATTTTATTTATATTATAAAGTTGGAATAAATAATTGCATGCTATATAGAATGACAATTCCTACTTCTCATGTTTTTTAAGTCTTCAAAGTATTTATCACTTTTAAAAACCCGAGTGATAAATTTCCTGTAAAGCTGGTTAGAATGTATCTTAAATGACAATTCGTTAGGGTATTGCCAATGTAGCTGCAGAGCTTTCTATCATTTTCTGAACTGTATTGCTTATATAATAAAGCTAGTAGGAAATTATAATCTTTGCTGACACATGTTTCAGCTCTTGGGTTGCACTTAGTGAGATGAATATAAAATAATGCGAAGCAATGATTACAGGAAGAAAGAACAAGGAGTTACTCCATCAGTTTTCCACACTAATATAGACGAAATTACTACTACGGTAAAATAATACTATGTCAGCTTTGTCTCTTTGTTCTCAAGGTGGTGCTAAAGAACTATAATCCATTTAAATACTTTCAATTTTTGGGGGGAGAACTAGAAAAAATGAAGGTTTTGATTTGTATTAATTGATACTATGGAAGAACTAATTGATTAGTTTTTATTTTAAAACATGTATATGTATGTGTGCTTGGAGTGACTCCAGATCTATTGGCTTTGTTAAACAGATTTTCCTTACATTGAAATCCAGCTTCCAAACAGACAGTTTTCTTAATCCATCGTGACCATATTACAAGTTCATTTTAAGAGGAAATTCTTACTGCTCTCTTCATAATACATAGGGGAGTCTCCTCCATCGGTTAAAGTCTGAGATAAAAACATATCAATATGCTGGATTTTTAGATGGAAACGTGATACAAAGTCATAATCTTTGAATAGTTGCTGGATGTTATCATGAATGCTGTGGGAACTAGCAACATGGAGATCTTGTAATTCTAAAGGCAGGGACTTTCTGCTGTACCACCCTTGGGAGAACTCATGTAGAAAGCAGATCCTTGGGTGTTCTTGAAACTGGTTTAGCTGATTTAAGGAAACTTACTTCTGTTTCTCTCAATGAAATACTAAATGAGTTTACCGCTGTTAGATTTTTTGCAAGTGAACATGAAATGCTTGATAAATCATATTCCTTTTCTCTAGGCCATTATCTCAGGTATTGTGCTAGTGCTTGTTGTCACACATGGTTGTAACTGGTCTTGCTCACCTTGGTGTGAGGACTGAATGATATATTATTTGTCTTGTAAGCACTGAGTGATGAAAAATTAAGTGCTTCTCCACTGTATCTGTGAGAACATATTCCCAGCGATTCTCTCAGATGGCTTTTCATATGATGTGCAAAGGTAAATACATTGACAGTTCTTTCTTTAATGTTAAATCTCCAGTAGGCATTTAACAACAACCACTTGCCATGTAGATGTATTTCAGTTTATGAAGACTAGTTTCTTTATTCTTATAGGACTAATGAGCAGAAGTACCCCAGAAATTTTACCAAAACATGAAAGAGGAGAACCTGAATCTTCTCTGAATACCATAGAAGATGCAGAGGGTATCTGTCATGCTGAGGTAGCTTAATGCTTACCCTTCCTTCCTTCCTTCCTTCCTTCCTTCCTTCCTTCCTTCCTTCCTTCCTTCCTTCCTTCCTTCCTTCCTTCCTTCCGGCTATTTCTTTGGAAAGTTATACCATCTGCAACTTTTTTGCAAAGACATTTATGTTTGACTGGAGGCCAGGAGTGCCTTGTTCTAGTCCGATGTTAATGTCCCTAACATGGCCTCAGTAAATGACTTCTGGTTGCCACTTTCTGCCTATGGTTTATACCATACAAAAATGCAGCATGCTTGCAAATCCATCAGTGGTTTATAGCACTGGACACATCGCTCCAGCACCTCACTTCTTTTAAAACAGAGGCTGAACAGTCTGATAAGAAATAGATACAGTGGGGATGTCTGGTCATGACTGCCATGCTTTCTTCTGCCAGAAGCCATTGCACCAAGAAGGAAGTGCATTATTCAGGGGTCTGGTGTTAAAAGATGTTTATCAGCAATGATAAGACAGGCCTTGCCTTTCATGGGATGGGGCAGAGCTGGCAGCAGAATCAGATCAAGGGCTCAGCAGCATATATGCCTACTCACCCCACTGGCAATGCATTTCAGAGCAAACTGTGCCTCTTTCCTCTTGAGTATCCTGATTGTGTAGCATAACTACTGGTGTACAGCTAACAACACATCAACTGCTATTTCAGCATAGTTTAGTTCTCTAGTGGTTGGTTCAAGCAGGATGAGAGCTCCCTCCTGCCACTCAAGCAGTTATTTCTGTGCCACGGAGTGCGGGAGGGAGTCTGCTGCACTAGTGTGGGATCTGTATTTTCATCTGCTCCTGATGGAACATACACATGTACCCCATCTGTGTTCCATCACTGTACGATGACAGGTAGCTTCCTCTTCCTTTTCAAAAGAAGAGTTGGTGTGCAAAAATAACTGTATTAAAAGATATTTTAAAGCCACAATGTTAGCAAAATTAGGACATGAGTACTTATAATACGGTCTCTAATTGTGTTTTACCTTTTCTTTGGGAAATCTCCATCTGCAGGAGTGATGTTTAGTATGTGAATCAGGGATATACAGTGAAAAACGTGGCTGGTTGTACATCTAATTTCTCATTCACTCATAAAAATCACAGGTGTATAAATAATGATCTTGTAACTAGATGTCCATTTAGTTCTCAGTCCCTCTCATTTAGTTGTCCTTTTTGAAAGCTTACAGAAATACTTAAAGTTGTGGTTGTCTGTCATTAGAACCACACACTTTTCATTTCCTGTGTGCTCAGCTGAGACCTAGAGATTCTGGGTTTAATCTCGGTTACCAAGCCTTTGCACCTGGCATTGCTGAGGCTTAGCATCTTGGGCAGAAGGCCTACTGGGATGCAAACAGACTGGGGCTCGGGACATTGTTAGTTGTAGCCCTCATCTCTGGTTCTTCTAGTGACCTTTGGCAGGTAAGTCTGAGCTCCCATCTCAGTTTCTGTCTGCAAGATAGAGACAGAAATAACTTTCTTTATTGTCTGCAAGTTCCCACAGGACGAACCAGGAGGAAATGTGTGAGCAAGTGGTGAGACCTGGGCATGTTGGTACTGGCGCTTCCAAGCTTGAGGGTGCTCTGAAACCGCAGCTGCTTCAGGATTTCACTGCAGACTGATGGGCACAGAATATGTATAGACACAACTGCTTTTTCCCTGCTGCTCTCATATGTTATTGTCATTTACAGATCAGCTGTACATAGTTTCTCTTTTACGTTATTGGCAGTGTAAGGTTTAAAACCAAAACAAATTCTCACCAAAGAAGTCAGTCCATGACCACCTCCTCCAATCTAATCAAGGGTTCTGTAAGATACATATACATTTCTACACACACAAATCTGTGCGTGTGTGTATATATCTCAATTGAAGATATTTAAGAAATACTTTGTGCACATGAAAATTACTCTATTTTAAATAATAAAAAAATCAGGTCTTTAATCCCTAGTACATCAAATATTACTTCTAGTTATGTGGGAAGAGAGTTGAGGAGGATATTAAAGCCTGAAATTACTGAGCTGTTTGTAGAAGTAGTTAGTGAATGCGGGCAATAATCTGTTGTTTAAAAAGCAAAATCCCCAAGGATTTTGAGTCCATGTGTTCAGTGTGCATGCATGGCACGTCTATCTAATTGATCAATATTTCACAGACCAAGGACGATTTACATGACAGACTGTAAATTATAATGGCTCCAAAATCAGCCAGTATAAATGGATTCTAAGCAGTGTGAATCAATAACAGACGTTTCTCTAATAGCTTCCCCACTGCTGGTAGGAGACAAAAGCTGAAACACCACATCTATTGTTCTGTTGCCACCTTGGGAATGCCTGATACTACATAACCCATCTAGCTCTCTGTTCTGGTCAATTTTTTTACATTTTCTATTGAAAATCTTGGCAGAGTAATCTGCAGCCCTGTGTGGAAACTCAAGATCTTCACTGTTTGTGCCCAAGAAAATCAAACTTCTTGTATATATAGGTGTACAGCTTGGATTTATTTAAGCACGATTTCTCATTGGCTTCATAGCCAGATGTCAGGAATGGGACAGTATGGTTTTGTGGGACACATGGTTTTGTCCCCAGTAGTAAGTTTCAGCAACATAATGATGATCAGGTAGTGGTAGTTAATACTTCTGAAATGCTGAGTGTTGTTCATGGAGAGACACACTGTGGCTAAGGATTTCCAAAGGGACACAGTCCACTTCAGACAACCCTAATTATCTGTCTTCTTCTGTCACACCTATAATGCATTCACTTGAGCTACTCCTCTGGAAGCACTCCTGCTCAGTTTGCTAATAGCCTCTTTCATTTGTTTGTTCTGGTAAAAGCATTCATCAATCCCTTCTATGCTTCTGTAGATCTGTAATGAATTTTCTGTGCTCTTTTCTTTCTGACTGTCAGGTCTCTTGCTCTTTCTCCTTGGATCTCAGTCATTTTTGACCTCCTTTAATTGTCTCCCCCTTTTTTATTTAATAAAAATTAAACAAAACACAACAACCAACCAAACAAAAAAACAAAACAAAAAACCCTACAAAAGCGAAAAACACCTCTCATTCATTCCTGATGATTCTGCTATGCCGTCTTCCATGATGTGCTGCATTTTTTTCATTTATTTTGTGTGGGTTATTGGTAAAGAAACAGCCTTTCTCTCAAACAAACAAAACAAAACACCCAAACAAACCCAAAACAACCAAAAAACCTCAAAGCAACTCCTCCTTGCCCAGCAATCTCTGATTCAACAACTGTGTGATTTAAATAGATCTGCTAGTGATAGCAGTGAAAGCTTACCTCTGTCCCTGCCAGCATTGCTTGCTTAGCCCCACTCCCATTAGCTGGATCCCTCTGTCCCAACAGTCACTCTGCTTCGTATCCCTGTTCATTTCCCCCCACTCCTCTGCATGGTGATTTTGAACTGGTAAGGACTTGTCCTCAAGTACCTGTACTTTTGAAGAGGTGTAGATTTTATGAGGTTATATGAGTGAAAATAAGATACTAAGATTCTGATCTTCCTCTTCACTGCTCCCAACTTTTCTCCGTTTCTGTTGAACTGTAATTAATTCTCTGATTTCTGGTTTAATTTTCTTAAGGTCTATCTAACAGCTGAAGGTTAATTTGTCTAAGAAAGGATTTCTTACTCTCCTCCTCCCTTTCAAAAAACCTCTCATCTTCATTCCCAGTTCTTATTATTGGTGTGAACAGAGGGCTCTGTTATTTCTGTCTCCATAGTATTTCAACATTTCAGTATAATCTTTAATTCCCCAGATTTTCCCTCAGTTCTTCACTACTTGGTTAAGGGTTTTTATAATGATTTTATATGTCTTTTCCATCTAATCACATTACTAAAACTGCTGTAAAACTCTGTGTAATATACGTATACTGTAAAGCTGCAATTGTGTTCCCAGCTTTTCCTGTTTCTCTGCTAGCACTTTTTCTGTTGTTAGTTTGAAGATTCTTCTGCCTTTCAGAAAGCACAAGAAATCAGATCCTTGTTGAAGATGTGCTCCTCTTTCTTCTGTCTATTCACTCTGCATCCTTTAAAAGTGCAGTTCCTCAGTATGTTCCATAGTAATGAAATTGCCAGTGAGTTGTGGTCACTGAAGTATGTATTCCTTGTCGTGCTCTTCTTTCTTGTGTGAACAATCTGGTGCAAGAGCTGTATTAATGATTTTCCACAGATTGTCTTTTGTACAGGTCAGTGTATGTGTCTAATACTCTAAAAATTAAAAACTGTAACGGATAACTGGCACGAAAAGGAGGAAGAAACAGTAGATAGGGGTATGGCAAGTGAATTAGCACTGCGGACAGTTAGAGCTGCACGGTCAGTCTTATTGGAACAGTGTCTTTCTAAGCCTCAGGGAAAATACTATAGATTGCTTGGTGCATTTCTGCATATAAAAGGGATAGGAGTGGAAAAGAGGAAGAAACAAAAGAGTCACTTTTTTTTCCTCTGCAGTAATCCATAGATGCTTGGCTGAGATGGGCTAATATTAAAATGAAAGCGCATTGTCACACTCTTCCCACACCTCTGAGCAACAGACTGAACTATACATAAGAGACAGTACTCCCTAACATCTGACTGAAGCACGTTTGCTTTCACTGTGCCAAGAGGAGGATGGAAACGGTATCAACACCTTGCTTTAAAATGCTGTGAACAAAGATTAAAAAAAAAACCATGAACAGAAGAAGGCAGCTTATATCGGGAGCTCAAATTGTGATTTACACTGACAATTTCTTTGGTAAGCAATTCCACTGTTGATTTTATTTTCTTTCATTTCATAGGTTTTTACCTCTTAGCTCTCCCTGAACATATAAACCACCTCAAGCATAGTAAACGAACAGCAGCTGTAGCTTTCTTCTTCGGCAACACTACCTGTTCTCTTTTGCTAGCCTCCCTGCCCCTAAAATGAAGATATACTAGAAATGTATGATAAAAGCATCTTTCCCTCCCTTCCTTCCTCCTCTCTGTCTATCCTTCTCTATTTCTCTTTCCCTCTTTCAGCTGCCCCTCAGTCCTCACCAATATGTGGTCTGTGGTGATTCCTTAAGATTTATAAATGTCAATCCTCCCCCCAGCCTCCCCCCAACAGATTCTGCTGTTTCAGTTCTCCAACATCTCTTACTATATATAGCCAATTCGTCTAACTGAGTAGAAAAAAAAAATCCTTTACTTTCTGTAGGGAATACTAGCAAAGCAGCAAATATTGCCATGGCAACAAGCCTCTCAATCCATCAGACTCCTGCAGTATCTAATACATAATCTGTAAGGTGGGGACTAGTGTTGAAAAATGAACATGACATATTGTCACTTCAGGATTTAGTATCCATTCCCCATGACCTTAATTAGCTCATCTTATTTTGGGTAATTATTCAATTTATGATAGAAACTTGTATTTTATTTTGCTTTACTGAGGAATCTAATGTGTGATCTGCCTTCATTAAAATGCAACTTTTGACTTTTTCCCCACAAACATGCCGCAAAATGGGAGTTTCTATAGTAACACACAATGCAGACTTAATTTGAAATTATAATCTCTTGATAAATATGAGATTCCCCCAGCCCCTTTCTCCATGTCAGTGTATTTTCTTCTTCTTCTTTTTTTTTTTTTTTTTTTAAATCAAATGGTTTTGCCACAGTGGTATGCCTGTCTTCTGTTCCAAAGGAAGTTTGAAAAAAGTTTCTTAAAATTAAAATCCACCATCTAACAGCACTGCTCAAGTTAAAAATATACAGGATTTACCCCTTCAAACTGTGAAAGAGGTCACAGAGACCACTGCCTCCTTCTCCTCATGGCGCTGCACCTCCGAGAGAGGGACTCTCAGTTGTGGACACCTGGATGTTCTTCACAGGCATTTGCACAAAGCTCTACAGATGTTTCTGAATAGCAAGCAACAGAGTTGTGCCAACAGCCTGACTCAAGCTTTTCTACCAGGCCACCTCTTTGCCAATAGGTTTCTTTGTGCTTGTTTCAGATATATCCCAAAAGAGAAGAAAGGGTAAACTGTATTGATTTTAAGGAATTTACTGTAAAATTAGACCATTTCAAGCTGCTTTGAAATGTCATAATTTTAAATGTTGCCCTTACATCTGCAAAGCGTTTTTTTTTCCAGAAGGCTTTGGGAGTTCTGTAAATGTCAGTCAACAGAACAGAATCTCTTGCAGTAGGGGCATAGAATGAATCAAGACAACATCCGTTTTTAAAAACCTATCACATGCTCAAAACATGGCAACACAATGATATTTAAGACCTTGATGCTAGCAGACCCTCCATTTTGTGTACTGTTCTACCTGACTAGCAGTCAATGGGGTCATACTTTAATGCAGGGATCTACCCATTTAAAGTTACTAACATAAAGAAATCATTTAAATGAGTTCACGAGTCTCCTTCCTTTTCATGTTGACATCATGGGCACCTTATAAAACTAGAGAGGCAGAAGAACAGTAGGAGTTTTCTGTTAATTTTAATGGGTTTTGTATCATGCTTTTCATGAATTCATTTTTAAACATTGCAGCCTAGCACATATGATTGAATGGATACTAAAAATATGCAGCATTCACCCACAAATTAGTACAACAGCATGAGTTACTTGCGCCTTAAATAGTAATACTCCCCTAAATAATAATGTTATCACCAAAAAGACACTCAACCACATGAAAGAGCAATATGCCATAGGAAACAAACTGACTTAGCAGGAGGTCTGTAGATAGTTCTTCTCTGCCTTATTAAAAAAAAAAAAAAAGCTAAAAAAATATGCGCCAATACACCATCCTATGTTTCCGTAGGTTTCAGAGGAAGTTATTCTCTGCCTATCATTAGAATAACGATTCATACAATACTAGAAAACAGAGCAGAACAGGTACTTAAACTGCCTCCCGAATCTGTCAAGTGAAAGTATAGTTTTTCTAAGCTCAACAAAAATGTGCCACTTTTAAGGATAAGTAATAATGTTATTTGTTGTCCTTTTGATTTGCAGCTAGGTTAGCAAACGCTTCACAACATGTGATGTGACTCCATTGTGTAAGCTCCCAGGAGCAACAGAGAAAACCTGCGATGTAGAGATAGCAGGGCTCAGCTTGACAATGATAAACATGTCAGATGATGACAATCATTCTGTGAATTTAGTTCTTGTGAATGAACGAAAATGGTAATTTAAAGTGTCATGATTTGGAAGCATAATCATCTCTGTATCAGTCATCACAACCAGTTGTAGGAGAACTGAGCCCGATATTGTTCCATGCATAAAGTGTGAGTTGCACGAAGCCATACAGATACAGATTTGGAGTCAAACAGAAGCATCACATCTGCCCTCTTAGATAAAACGACTGAACCTAATCACTCATATACCACTAAAATTCTACTGACTTGATGGAGATGAGGCAGAAAGTATGTGTTAATACAAGTCAAATATATTCTGGGTTTTGTCTCCAGTCTCTCTAGCCACACCACTCTCAGTCCTCACACAAGCTGGGTGAGGGAGAACTCAGCCAGCAATGGACAGGGCTCAGGGAGAGCCCTTGTAACAGTGGCCAGTGACTCTTCTCAACTTCAGAAGTGTTATGGGTTTTCTGTCTCTTTGTAAGCTGCTACCTTGCCTTTGGGAATTTGATAGGATCTCTAATGTCTTGCGACAAAACTGGAACAGTTTTGTAGCCATGCTTAGGGCTCTTACTATTGCCCAGGTGGACCCATACTGACACTGCATTAAAAGGCTTTCTGGCCTTAAAACTATAGGAATATAGGGAAAGTTATCTTATAACTGCTGAGTGATACTCCCAATGTGACGCTGGTGGTGGTGATAGTAACAGATGGTGTTAATAGGTGATGAAGAGGGAGATAGAAACCAATCTCTCAAGCAGACTGATATGAAGTTCTTCTGTGGATGGCTCCACAGAAGAACTTTTTGCCTAGTCTTCATTGGTTACTGGATCAGGATCACTTCCTTCTAACCTTCCCCCTAGTAGATTATCTCCTTCTAACTCATTGTTGAGTTGCTAAGCTGCATGTTTGTAGCCCACCAGCCAATCTCTACCAGGATTCTTTTAAACTCTTTACTCTGTAGTACTTTGTCACAAAGTGTTTCATAGGCTGCATGCTCTATCGAAAGCATTTCCTCAGATGCGTTGGCATTAAGGCTTTCTGATGTCTGTCCATTATTTTGCTTATAGGTGTGTGGATTAAGAAATGTGCTTATGAAGTACGGTGATGACAAATTGGAGGAAGTTCAGCAAAGAGCAACCAGGACTGGAGGCCTTGGATGCTGAAGTGGACTACAAAACCTAACCATGCAGTTCAATTATGAGGTGATTAGAGAGGGGTTCTGCAAGCTGGCAAATATTTAAAGAGGGGAGATAGCGGAATCATTTACAGGAGGGATGACAATAGAAAGAAGGAGCAATCTCTCGTTATATGGCAGAATTCCATGCAGTGCACAATGCTAATGGTAACGATCGGCATGTGCACACAATTGTGTCCTCCCTTTCCTGCAGAGAGATAGGCCCGTGCAACATGCTTGGGCTGAGACAGCAAAGAGGTCAATGCTGGAGTCTGGGATAGACTGATGTTGGGGTGCAGAACAGCCTCATTGCACAGTCACTGCTATCCCTGCATCTGGAAAAAGGACTGCACTGACTCAAAGGAGAACAGATCTTACAGGTCTCTTCCTTCTTGCTGGTTTATATTTTAACAGCTCTCTTACTGTTGGCAATGACTCTCACTGGAGTCTTTTTGGTTCTCTCCTCCATGTAGTTCAAGATATTTTATGGTAAAAGGAATAGTGGTAAATAAAGTTAGAAGAGCCTGAGCTATGAGTGCAGACAGTGGTTCAGAAATAATACACTTTGAATTAATATGTTCTGTGCACAAGAGAGAGTTTGACTTGTAGGCATTATTTTGCCTGTAATATGGATAATATGGTCCCTGTTATCCCCTGTCAAATGTTTGAAGAGCAATGGAGGCAGGTGAAAAATACAGGGAGAATATAGTCCAGTTTTAGGGATTAATTTAATACCTGATTATAAGGCTTTTAAAATACATCTGTCAAAAATACCACAATAAGAACTTTCTATCATTATTTAAATTGAAGAGTGCAACTAGACTCTTTTTCCAATGAAGTGGTGTATTTGTCTTTCACATCGAATATTTTATCCTACCATGTTTCATGATATTTTCCATTCATTGATTCTGGACACCTTTGCAACTCATTTTCAAAGAATAAGGGTTTCAAAATCCAACATATTTATGGTACTACCTGTCTAACAGCTGTTCTTGTACATCTCAGATATCTTTTTTTTTTCCTATATTGTTTTTCCCTTAACTGTTGACCAGCATGCTGTGCTTATGTGCTACAACTGAAATCCATTACAGTCTCTTATCTGCTTGATAGCTCAATAAGCCTGATCGAGGTCAGACAGTTTTCAATAACTTTCAGAAACATTGATCCTATTTTTCACCATTTAATTCAACTCATCTGCTCTCTGCGAAGACAATTGATTAGACATTTTTAATTACTTCTTTATCTGGAGTAAATATGAACTTCCTGCTCTTTATGTCTACGGTGTGGGCTTTTCTTTCAGCACTGCACACTG
Organism: Caloenas nicobarica; assembly: GCF_036013445.1. Lineage (NCBI taxonomy): Eukaryota > Metazoa > Chordata > Aves > Columbiformes > Columbidae > Caloenas > Caloenas nicobarica. The sequence goes on along the minus strand of NC_088245.1, from coordinate 122,097,898 downwards.
CTCACTTCTCCAACTAAAGTCCATTGTTGGTTAGCACCTTTGGAAGATTTAAGTGCATGTTAAATAAATATAGAAAAAACTCTGCATCAGAAGAGTGTTGAAAGTGTGAATCCAAGCCCCAAATAGCTGGAAATAGACAGTTAAGCATGCAACTGGCCCAGATGTGAACATACCCACACTATTCAAGGTATGATGAGAAAATGCATTTTTGGCAACTCATTCCCATACCAAGGTCCTTAAAAACTGGTACTTAAAATCTGAAGTGACTTCTGCTTTCAATATTAAATTTCTGCACATGCTTAAACTAATTCTGGTCATGCACAGAAACACTGGGCGTGTATTTCCCTTCTAAAGACCATCTTATACCTAAGTATATCTCGTACCAGATCTCGAAAAGGTTCACGAGTTTGCCCTACTGCTGATCAGAAGATGTTATTGCAACACGGCTATGGATGGGGTTCTGTAGAGAGCAGTGCTGTGGGAAGCTGTGAAGGTGTTTTATTGGATAGCTTTGTGTTAAGACCAGTTAGGTTTAGTGTAGATGGGGGCTTGCTCTGGGAAACATGTGACTGAAAAACCCAGCTTTGCCGTGCCATGGACAATAGTGATGGAAAGGCAATGGGAATTCTTAAACAGTCTCAGACTGACTGTAGCCTCTGTTGGTGGTGATTCTGAGCTAATAAAAGTAAGTGAAGTATTGAAACACATATCTACCGTGGAAAATGACAATCTCAATAGAATAAATGTCTTTTAAGGTGGAAGTAGCAGGAAATGCTGTGTTTCAACATGAAGCGCTACAATGTAACATACATGTAATGACCATTCCTATCTAGAAAACCAGACATTTTTACTTCATTCATAATTCAGCTCTTGTTTATCTCATCCCCAATATTTTCAGTTTAATTTTCACAAAGATTTTAGCTTAGCAAAGTAATATTAACAGTGCTATCAAAATGTAATATGTTTTTGAAAAATCTAAGCTTCTAGAATCATACGACTATGTGAGAGTCTTGGTTTTCATTTGAGAAAAAACATTTCTGTTCCTCACACTTGCAGAGAGTAGTTAAAGACAAGACCCTTAGAAGCTCAGAGAACACAAACCAAATATTCTTCACATTGTTGTATTCTGAGGACTAGAAATACTGTCAATCAGCTTCCTGGTTAAGACAAGTTTCTTTCGTTTCTTATTGCATATACAAGTTCACAGTTCTTCTAAGCCCCTGCTAGCGCTTCACAGAAACAACAGAACTTCTTGCTTTCTTGCATAATGAAGTCCTGTTTTAAAATTTCATTCTCCTCTCGAAACCTGACTTTTAAGATGGAGAATAGACTGTATTTTCATTTAATGACAATAACATTTTTCTTTCTGTTCTTTTTGTTATATGCATCAGCTAATTTCTTCTGAAATAATAACAACAACAATATTAATAATAATAAAGTAGTACAAATTCTGGTTACTTGTAATTTAAATTTGACAAAATATTTAAGAAGTTAATTTGGAAATAAATGTTATCAACCTATATATACAATATCGAATGAACAGTAATTAGATATTCCACTTAATAAAACATTTATCTCTATGGGTTAATATTTTCTACAACACTACTACTCCAGAAATACCTATCACAACAGAACTCTTTTCTTACTGAAAACTAAGAGGTGATGAAAATACATATCATGGGAAAACCAGCCTTCCTATTCTACTCCTGGCACGCCCTTAAAAAAAGTCTAACCATCAAAGGATAACTGGATATCTTGAAAATAAATGACTCTAACTTCCTCAAACATGGGCAAGTGTCTCTCTTGAATTAGTTTTCTGGATGCTTTGGAGTTTTTGCACTTGAATTTTACTATTTCTAACAAATTGATTGTACTTGATATCAGTGGAAAATGTTAAACTGGATCTTTGTACTTAGATATGCTTTCTGAGACTGAAGAATCAATACTCCAGATTGATGAGATGCAAACTCAGGCTTTAGGATTGGTTCTTCAAAGTTCTCTTTCTATATATGCATAACTGGTGTTGTGTTCACAGAGGACAGCATTTATGCATGCATCACCAACTTGTGATGTGACAGTAAAAAGCTTAGATTTCTGAACAAAAGACAAAGTTAAAAGGTGTAGTACTGGGAAAAAAAAGTTGAAGTAGAAAGGTCACAATATCCTAGAGCAAGACAGAGAATTTTGGATATGCATTTACTGTAATGCACCATATGTTTTTCTTACATGTCATAAACCAATAATTCAAAATAATTTGAACTGCTCAAAAAAATCCAGAATATCCTGTAACATATAAAGCTGAAAATGCTGTGACTTTAAGAGAAGAAATATTTTTCTCTTTATAAACCCTCTCTACAAATATAAGAGAGCAATAGAAAAGAGCAATAGGAACACTTCAGATTCAGACATCGGAGACAAGAAAAGGAAAGCTTTTGGGAAAAGCACTCCCTCACAAACCAGATCTCTCCTAGGGTTTCTCTGCTCCTGAAATTCTTTCAGGTTAGCTTAATTTTATTTTTTAACACCCCCTGAGTAAAATTCATGGCATCCATAATTCAAATTGTTTTATCTGGAGTCATCTAAGGTCTCAGTATTCATTATTTCACTGTCTTTGGAAGTAAATTTACAGACATTTGGAATACACACTTTTGTAATAATGGAAGAAATATCCTTATTTTAAATCAACTCTTCTGCTTCTGGCTCTCCTCACCCAGGTGTATCGTGGCTTAACCTGGTAGCAGCACAAACGTGACTGTTTACTGATGTGCCCCTACTGCTGGAGAACATCTTAATTGGATGTCATTTTCTGCATAATTTGGAGCTGAGACCTTGAACTTCCTCTTTACCTTAGGGAGAAGATTTTTTACAAACTTGTCTGTACACCAGTGACCTGGAGACCTCAGTCTGGATGGAAGAAAAGTGACACACTCATATTCTCACTTGGTCTTCAGCAATGAGCACATATCTGGCAGGGCTTTTAGAAATATCAGGACCCTGAGGAGAGTTTTGCAGGTGTTATCCAAGCCTGTGAGCCATCATGTGGCAGAAGAAGCAACCAGCTAGCCCCTGACATAAGGTAGACATCCCACAGATACCAATTACAGGTTGTGATATAGACAGCTTGCTTTGACCCAGGGCAACTCAGAAACAAGTTGCACACCTTGACTAGCTGGATAGCAGGGAGAAACTGATGGAACTAGAGAGGAAATTCCTTTCAGTATCACAACACTGGACCCTAAAAGGAATTTTCTAAGGTACTATCAAGGCATCACAATATTTGGCTACTCACTAAATGCCTTCTAATAACTCTTATTCTTCCAAGTATTCAAAAAAGTGATCATTCCTGAGGGCTGGGTAGATCTGTACAAGATATTTCTCTGAATACCTATTGTTTCATATTGGCCAAATGCATCAGGCTGAACATCTGGTACCTTTCTGTACTGTTTAATATCTGCTCTCCTATATTTCTTGCTGTGCTTTAGCTATTCGCAGGCAAGATGATGGCGTCATTCAGGTTAAAAATGACCACCGGTGCATGGGAAGCATGAGAACAACAGGGACAGAAGAAAACAAAAACCGCGAGGAAAATAATTTGGTTACTAGTTTCATTTACATGCTCAGCTTTTAAGTATTCTGAGATTATATGAGGTAAATTGCCCAACTCAGGCTATAAAGAAATTTCAAAATGCATGTGTATTTTAAGGCATTATAAAGGAGTTCTTGGACAGCTCCCTGGGGCTCAATGTAATTATGGTGGCTTTCTAGTAATTCTGTGCAAGCGTTGTAAAATAATAACTTGGGGCAAAGAGTGGTCTTATTTGGTATGCATTTCTGCTTCTGTATCAGCTCTAAGGGACTATTCAAAAACTTTAGCACAATATTTCTTTCAGGTTTGCACTTTAACTGCTGTATTAAAATAATTCCTCCCTCCCTCCTTTTTTTTTTTTTAAACTTTCAAGGCAGACTGTTCTCTCAACACACACAAGTACAGGGCTCTGTCATGGTACTGCATATATTTCCATCATCATAAATGTCCTATGGAAATAGGACAGAAAGTATTAAAACATTTTTTTCCTTACTAATGTTCCCTACAATGTGACAGATCCCCTGAGAATGGAAACACAAAATGTGACAAAATTACAGACTGCTATCCCTGCTGGCGAAGATAACAGACTTGGAACAACTACTGCATCTCTCAGTCTTCTTCTTAGCGTGCAGTGTGACGTGAATCTCAGGTACAAGGATTTTCTTACTGCAGAAACATTCAGAGAATCTTTATAGAGAAGAAGAGGCAGAGAACACTGCTTGGTAATTTCATCAGAGCATTTTGATAGAGAGAAAAAGATAGAGCAGCAGAAGGAAGGAGACTGAATTTTTGTGGAACTGTGAAAAGACAGGAGCAGAGGAGAGACAAGAAGTACAGCTTTTGGGTGAAACTGAAAGGCAAATAATTTTGTTTTATTGATCAAGCTATTTCTTCAGGCCTTTGAAATCCTTTAAGGCCTCAAAGGCCTTTCTTTATTTTCTCACTTCCAAGAAAAAGACCCCGCAGTGCAAAACAGAGGTTCACCCTATGCCAGCCTGTTGCTTCCCCATTCCATTTTTTCTTTTTAATCTGCACTACCTTTAAAATGAGCTCTGTGTTACATTAACTAAGACTTTTCTTTCCAGTGTGCAACACAGTTTATGACTTATTTAAACTATATAAAAATGTCATTAAATCACCTGAAAATTTCATAAAAGGCTTGCATGAAGCATGAACAAATCCTCATATAAAGCAGCAGTAAATCCTTTTAAGCATGCTGTCTTAAAGAAGCCAAATAAAAGTAATTCGCAAGATAAACATGAATCTCAAAGGAGTTGCACACTGTACTTCTGAACTCGTGCTCCTCATCAGTTATAAAGTTTCACAGAGACCGCTCCTCTGATTCTTCAGACCATTCAGAAAGTCTGCTTCCCTTCCCCTAACACCTTTTGGTGAGATTCCTTCATATTGTTTCAGAAATGTTGTGCAAAGCCCAGCAACTACCTCACACTTTTGGCAGATTCTAGTTATCTGCTTCCACCTTTGATAACAGGCTCTTCCATTGTTCCATCCATCTCCCATCCATTCATCAAGACAGAAGTATACAGCTATGTAGCATCTAGTAATGTCAATGAAGTGATTGGATTGCAGGATGTTTCAAAGAGTGACGTTGTACATCTACAGAGATTAATGGAACAAAATTACCATTCATTATAGCAGAGAGTTTCTCTAGATTCTGGTATCATTGTCCTTTTGGTCCTTGCTAAACTCTAATGTTGACCTTTCCACTGTTAGCCACATAGGCTTTGCTGCACCATGGAGAACTATTTCTTTCTACTTATAAATACAGCAGAAAGTATAGGAATGTGGATCCTGCTTTTAGCTCAAAAAATTGAAAATCTCATCTATGAATCTTCCTTAGAAACTTGAATTTTGCCAGATCGTATGAGATGCAGACAGTGGGGGTGAAGAAGAAAAGGACAGAACAACATTCAGATAACAACACACATATCCATGGCAAGAACTGCAGCAAGTGCTTTAATGAGAGTTTAACTACTCTTCGGTAGGTTGCCATATATCTTATGCCATTGCCTGTAGTCTGCTACTGATAGTATTTCTCTCTCCATGGGGAGAGGAACTCTTAGGTTGACTTTTGTGGCCAGTATCTGTGCACAAAGCTTCATGACACTACATGGATGTTCTGCTGCCTCTATTGCATCTCGCAGTCTGCAGCACCTTTTTGTGGGATAGGTTGTTTCTGATACTGAAATAATTTTTTTATAGCTAGTAGAGGTGACTCTGCTCTGCAATGGCATATGTAAGGAGATAACAAGAACGATTTCAAAAGGAAGTGAAGTGAACTGGGAGAGCAAAAAGGCAGGAAAATGCTGCCCTAGGAACAGTCATTCTGTACACAAACAGAAAAAATTAATTGGAAAGAACTTTCTAATGTAAAAGAGTCTTATGCATGTCTGTGTTTCTGTCTTTATATAGTCCTTGGTTAAGCAGTGTAAAAGATTTCTCTCTTTTCAAGTCAGTTTATTTAAGCTTGCATAGGTTGTGGAGCTAAATAAGTTTTGGGAAAGAGACAATGGTTTGCCAGGATTTTGTCCTAAATCATCTCAAAATTTTGTTAAGAAATAGATTATACAGCCTGAGTCTCTCAGCTACCAGTATTTATAGGCATTATCTAGATGCCATATTATGGCAGAAGTACAGACTCCCTCTTGTTTGTTACATATTTAAGACAACACTTCTTAGAAACCAGTGAAATCAATGGAAATCTTTCCACATATATCTCTAGACATAATTCTTGTTGGATGAATCTAGCATAGGTAACAATCCTGAATAATTGCACTGTATTTAGTGTGACCATTCATAAGCTTGTAAATGAATGTATGCACTAACTTGTATCAAGTAAATTAAAATACACAAGTAGTTACATTCTATTTAAATAAAACTCAGGCTCATGAAGTCAAACACATAGTAGCTGCTTTGCTGGATTTATGTCCAAAGGTCCAAATAAGTGATTTAAACAGAGCATGAAGATGATAGCAGTCCTCCTTTTGTGGATTCTTTTCTTTTTTTTTTTTTTTTTTAAGGAGTGGAATGATTTATGATGAAGTTAGAAGTGAATACATGGCTAAATGAGATCCCTGAATGTAAGCACTATTTTTTGTTTTTGTGGTATTATGTAAGACAGAGGAACAGATGGAAAAAGAAAGTGTTTGAACTTCCTATTCGTACTCACTCATTGACTCTGTCAATTTGGCCATCTCTGTTTCTCTTTTGGGCTTCTCCTGGGGGAACAGACAAAATAAAAAACAAACATATATATATAAAATATATAAAAATATACTTGAGTGCAAGTGGCAATGTGGTGGAAGGACATTAATCCTTTATCTACTATTATATTTTGGGATTTAACTTTACTCTTAAATAGCTTGCACCTCAGAGATTTTTTCTGGTAGTCTCTGGATTGTGTCAACTATGAAGTGTGAAACTTTTATTAATTTCTCTCTGTGTGTGTATGTGCATCTATTTGGAGTAATTGAAGTGATTCAATCAAAGTGATAATGGAGGATGACATCGTCCTCTGTTTTGTGCTCTGCATTAAAATTTGCAAGTGTGTTAGGACATCCTGAAAAAAGATATGAAAAGAACCATCTCACAAAACAACAGTACTGAAGGAAAGAAAATATTTATTAAGGAATAAATAAATTTCAGATGGCAGCTGGAGTAAGTAGTATTGTAGTGGGTCTGACACTGAAACAAACTGACTGAAGTACTGCTTCATTTATTTCTTTGGTACACGAGGGACTCCAAATCAAACCTGCTTGTCTTTGTCACTTGTTTTGGCATAATTTTTAAAATCTAATTATGTTTTCCTGTTGCAGACACTTGTTGTAGCTACTGTAACAAAGCCTGTTTTGACAGAAGGTTTGGTCATTCAAGAGCCCCTGGATTTGGTGGAATTCCCCTTAACAGGGACCGATGCCTCTAAGTACACCTCAGCCAAAGCAGTGGAGGCTGGGTCTAATCTCCTGATTTCAGAGCCAGAGTTTGGGCTGAATTTAAACATTCAGCCCTTCGAAGACCTTTAAACTCTAATTAGCTAGTTTTGAGAAGAAGTGGTGGGGCTGCTCTCATGCTTAATGATCCCTGAAACTATACAAGCACCTTTGGAGATTGAGTCTCAGCCCTGTGGGTAAGCAGAGCTAGTAGTTACCTGTCCCTTACCCTGCAGCTGTCTTCAAAATGCAAACAGCCTGGATGTGCACTTGTTTTAACCATAGCTGACAAGTCCAGTTGGAAAAGTCAAAGGGAAAAGGCCTGGGTGTGAACACTTATTAATAAAGGATGTGGGAGCCTGCCTCGGACTCTGTTGAGGCTGCGAGAAAGGGTCTTGTGAGCCATGGGTGTGCAGATGTCAGATCTTGATCCAAGCAGCTTTTTTTCCCCAAAAATCTCAGCAGAGGAGAGAATTTCCTCCAAAATATAAGTTTAATGTTCAGCACTCCCAAAGAGATCCCCCTCCGCCCCCTATCTCAGCTCTGGGACAAGGTGCGGGTTTCTGGGCAAGGTGGCCTGAAGTAGCTGCTGGAACGGCTGGGGACAGGATTCAGCATGGTGGCATCTCTTGTAGTTTGGGTCTATACCAACAAACAGCACTGGGGCAAGCCACAAGGCTAAGAATGGTGTGAGAGTGGTCCCTGCCAGGTGTTAGTCGACAGTATAGATGTAGTCTTCCAATGCTATTTGGCTACGACATGAGCAGACCCTACTGCAGAGGTGCCAGGTTGTCACAAGAGCTCCTGCTTTATTCAAAAGAGTAGGATCATCTCATGACCTCAGAGGTGGTGATATCTATCCATCTCCATCTTATCCCAGTACTGGCTTCTATCTGGTGCAAAAATATCTAAAATAAATATTTTCTATACCAAATACACTACCACTTGCTCTTCAGAAAGCTAGAATTCTGCTAACGAAAAGCTTACATTTCATAGTAATAGGAAACATTGGAAGGCATGAAACAAGCAGATAATGTTTCACAGCTGTATGCATACCCCTTAGAGCATTTCATATTAAGAGAAAGGTTTAAGGTTATGTCCTGAATCTGTGGTGAGGTTAATGCCCTAAGCCACGCTGATAATATAGCATTCAGCATCAGATTCATGCATTACTATGAAAGAAAAACAAGAAGAAGAAAGGAATACCACAAAACTGTCGGAAAAAAAAAAAAAAGGCCCTGTATGGCAATTTCTTGCATGGTATTAATCATCAAAGGAAAGCACAGCACTCTGAAAATCATCAGTAATTTGTGTCCATGCTGCTTTATAATATGACCTTAAAACACCTTCTTCCACTGAAGAACTTATAGTTTATCAGGAATGAACAGTTGGGGAAGATCAATGTTGAGCCCTGAAGATGGAAGGCTGGATTTAGTAGACTAATAACAAACTGTGATTTTAAATATTAATACTTTGCTTTTGCATATTATTAAATACTTTTTACTAATTACGCGGTCTATCATGAGGACATAGGAGACTAGAATGTCATATCTTTTTAAAGTGAAAGTATTAAATATAATATATAAGGAGAAGGTTGTAAGTTTTTGAGCCTCTGAGTTCTGCTAATGATCAAATATTTGTTTTGAAAAAACTTGTAAAGGCAAGCACTAACAGAATGTAGTTTTTCCTCCAGTAAAGGCCTGGTCCACTGATAGGTAAGCACAGAAACATTTACATGAAGGGAGACTGCCTATCTTCACTGCAGTAGTTGGAGTATAGCAGGTTAAAGAAGAAAGCTGAAGTTCTCACGTTTATGATACTGTCACCTGTGTGAACTCCCCTATTAGAGAGAACATGAAATGGCAGTCAAGATTTAACTAATTGCTGTATTTGAAAATATTGCAAGAGTTTGATTCGCTTTTCCTAACAGAAATGACCAGGACTACTGAAGTTCTGATCTTCCTTTAGAAGATAAAGGTAAACTTATGTGAATGTTGTTTCTCAGTAGGATAGGTTAAAAAATGACATCCCATTTTCCATTAATTTTATTGAAAAATTTAATCTTTTTTTACTGCTATCATTGAAGTTTAGAATATTTTTGAAATTATTATTTCACATTTTGCATTTTTCCCTTTCTCTAATGATCACAAGTATGTGCACACATACACACTAGGAAGCTCTTTTGGAAACTCTAAGCAGATTTATCTACTTGTCTGTTTTATCAAAATGGCATATTTTAAGAAAATTTGAACTCCTCTAGGAAATTTTGGTTTTGATTGCAGATAAAGAAGGAATTCCGTGCTTTCTGACAGAAAGAGTTCTAACATTAACTTGGGGGAAAAAACAAAAACAAATTAAAATATACTTTTGGTCTTTATTTCAGCAGATGTGATTTTGGATAGAGTGACAGTAGAGTAAGACTTGGTGTCTTTTTTTAAAAACAAACCAAAACAACGAAGAAAAAAACCCAAACCAAACAACACAGTTTTTCCTTTCAGGATGGAACTTGTGTTTAAGAGCAGACTGTGGTAGTATTCCCTCTTGGGATTGCTGGGTAAACAAGAATTGCCTCCTCAGAAAGCACATCAAGAAAAGCAGGCCTTATTTTTCGTCTCTCCTAACATAGTGAGGCTCATATCTTTTTTTCTGTAGCTATATAGTCAGTCAGCATGGAGTGATTTCTGCACGGGTTTGAATCCATGGGGTGTTACTGACATTGTACCTGTTCTGAGGCCAAGCAGCCAAATCTTCCACAACCTCAGGGAGGCATCAGAGACAGCTTCTGTTCCTGTAAGAGGCTGGATTGTGTGCAGAAGTGTGCTACCCTTGCATACCTGTGTGACATGGCTACCATCTTCCTGGGTGCATAAAAAGCCATCCTGCTCTTCATATTTTAAATGATATGCACGTAAAGTGTAAGTGACAGATGATACTGTTGTGATGCAAGAAGGGACATGTGAAATGTAAATTGGCATGTGAAGCATGTTAACTTCAACTAGTAAAAATGGCTATTTAAAATATTTCTTCATACTTTTTGCACTGTTGGTGAGGTCTTTCATTCAACTGAGGGTGTAAGAAAGAAGCTGCAAACTCTCCTTTTGTAGTGGAGCTGTTTTCCCTTCTTTTATTTATTTTTTTATTTTTTAGATATTTTTTAGCTGTGTGCCTAGCCTTAGTTTATTTTGAAGAATTTGACACTGCTGTGAAATTTAAACATTATTATCAACTCATGGTGCATTCTCTCACTGAATAGCCAGATAGATTTAAAGATATTTCCTTTATATAAGCTTCCTTAAGGCAAATGAACAGTTGCCCAAACCTAAATATCTAAAGACTGTGGTATCCTGTCTTGCATTGAATTTAATCTCAAATTATTATCATGCTGTTGCAACATCCATGGGTTTAATGTGATGCCCAAAGTGCTTACACAGAAAGTGTGGCCAAAGAAATTCAGGCACCTTTATGTACACCTCTTCTTGCCTGGCTTCCCATGCTGCATGGTCTGCCACAGGTTCTGTCAGAAGGCAAACAAGAAGGTGTCAATAGTGCCAACAAAGCAGTGCAGACTTAACCTTTTCAGTGTCATGCATGAGTGAAGAGTGAGGACTGCATAAAATTCCAGACAGGATTCAAAACCTGGAGTGCCTAAGTCGCTTGCCTTGTAAAGAAAAATTATTGGGCAAGAGAGTGCATAATCTTGTAATTTTCTTGTAATTTCTCTAATAGAAGGACACGGGCACATCCTATAACTTCCTCCTCAGTGGCTGTTAGCTTCAGCTGGCACAAATTGATGAGATCATTATCTTTGTTTAGTTGTTTGCTGCATGTCTGAAACATCTCTTGTACTTTTGCCAGTTAACAAGTGCATCAACAAGTTCAAGTCATCTAGAACTTTGGATAAAATTTCTAACAGTATTTCATCAGTCCTGTACTGGCTGAGCTATGGATCAGAAGTCAAATACATTATATCCATTACACATACTTTTTGTGAAGCTTTGTTACTCTTGAAAGTAATTCAGTAGCAAATACCTAGTAATTTCATTGATAGATCCTTCAAGGCAATAGCTATTCAATCACTAAATGCAAATTCAATGAGCAAGAAGCAAAGAAGAACCTTTCCTGAAATTTTAGCTTAGAGTAATCTATCTTGGGATATCTTAAATTACTTTTCAAACTACATGGAAATGGTGTTATGTTTTAAATGCTATTAAATGAGAATAATACAATTTCATTTTATATAGTGTCTTTCATACTCGTGACATCCTCAAATGCTTTACACTAATGAATTAGATACTGGTTGTTGGGCAATGGTGTGTAGGCAAATGCAGCACTCATTATATGTTAATAGTTTTTGAAATAGCATACACTCTCAAAAGCATAGCCTATTTTAGGTGAAGAGGGATTGTTGGAAGGAGTTGGAGCTCTTCCTTTTAAAAACGCTGTAGGAACTTTCATTTCTGTTTGGACACATAGCCAACAAAGGAAAAAGCTTAATAGCTCATCTTTAGGACCTCTAACAATGAGATGTGCTGTGTTACTGCATTATTTTACTATTACTAAAATTCAAGCTGTATGTAAAACCTTCCTAGATTTATGGGAGTTGCTTTGCATGCCTCCCTGTCTCAAAGCTAAAAATTAGTTCTATCTTGTTTATTTTTATTATTCTGTTTTCCCCATCCTGAGAAAGGTGATTGGTCCCAACTGCCTGTTTCATCTTGTCTTCTAGAATTAACTCTTGGGTAAGGACTGACTGTAATGACTACGTTTGTGCAAGACCCAGTACAGTGTGATCTCAAGCAAATTGGCTTCATCCTCAGTTTTAAAGGTGAGAATTCTAGCAAGTTATCTGCATTCCCTTGCAGTGATCCCGGCAATCGAATGGCTAAGAATACATTTTAGAGGACTATCCTGTGCTTGGCAGAAGAGGTGATTTCAATTTGCATCCATCAGAATGAGCTTAAAATACAGTATTTCAGTAGATGATGTGAACAGAGTTCACTGAGGGTGTACCTTAGCTGGGTTCACTGGAGTTATTAGGCAGTAGGGGTGAGTATGGCTCATTAATATGTTCAGAAGTTATGAAGCACTCTCAGTAGCTTTGATATAAGATGTCTTACATGGAGGAAATTTGCATGAACAGCAGGAGGAACTGAATTTATTTCTCTGAGTTCTAGAATATAGTTTTTACATTTCTCATAGTTTTTAGTTAACTTACTCATAGTTCACACTTGGTCTGTGAAAAATGCATGGACAAATCTTTGTTTTTTTCCAGGCAGAAAATCAAGCAGGAATTCTGGAAAAGCTTGTCAGCTTCCCTTAGACTCAAGATACAAAGCTCACAGAGTTGTGTATTAAATCCATTGCAAATACATTGTCATTCTGTAACTAGGAGGAACAAATATTCGCATATTAAACAGTGGTGATGGTATGTTCTGGTTCTGAGTGTAGAAAATCTTTCTAGCAGCATAAATAAATGCTACTGACTACTGTTGAGTATGTATGAACATTTTTTAATGTACTTACATCTACCAGAACACAAATAAATAAAAAATAGTTTGAACACAATGAAGAGAAGGTTTTGGTTTCTATGAAACCAAAAAAACCCAACCAACCAAACAAAAAAACCCCAAAAAACCAAACCAAACCAACAACAACAAAAAGGACAGAGTGAACAATGTAATGTTTTTGGCATTTTAAGTATGATCTAAGCTGTAGTAAGTCCCAGGCTTTCAGTTTTTCTTAAATAATCTCAAGAACCCCACATTTTTAAACTATTAACTTTGATTGCAGAGAACAGGAACCTAAAAAGAATATTTAAAAATCCTAGCTTTGGCAGCAAACCCCAGAACTGCAGGCATTTAAGTATCCTTAATTTGTTGCAGTAATGGTGCCAGAAGGTGCAGATAATTTTACTCACAATTGTGTTTTACATTTTTATGCTTTTAAATACTTGTTGCTTCTGCTGTCAACTTCAGAAGAGTCACTTAAGCATTAATATGAAATGGCCATTAAAGAACTAATGGGAACATGAAACAGGGATAGGTAAATGAAGAAATATTTTGTGTATCTGAAGGACCAAAGGTGGGAGTTAAGTAATGTTATGGCCTTATTACATGATTATAGGTAGGTGTATTTTCTTAGCTTCTTTGCTCTAGAGAATGCGGTATACCAGCTTAATTTTCATCTCCCATTACAAAGACCCTGCAGAATGTTTGAGTATTTATGTAATTCCCTTAGATCCCAGTAAAAATACATCTCTTCTAAGACAATGAGTTGGGTTGGCTAAACACTAGGAGAGCTTCCAGTTCTGTACTTTGACAGCCAATGAACTACATGTACTTCTTGCTTGTGAGAAACTCAGCTTGGGTGTTCTAACAAATTATGGATGAAGGTAATTGCAATGGAGTATTTAAGTCTTACGTAGAACACTTTTAGCCTACATTGTGAAACTAAGCAAGTGTAAGTATAAGCCGAAAATCTAGAAAAATATCCTGGCAACAAAGTGATGTAATGATGCTATACTAAAAAGACTGGAAAGATTTTTACTTAGGGCTATTAAAATAACATTGGACAAACCAGCATAAATTCATCTCGGCAAACAGTCTTCAAGAAAGAGTGGATAATCTTAGAGATGCTTTGCCATGTGAATCTCCAGACTGCAGGTAAGGTGGCTGCGTACAGTTAATGGATGGTGAAAAGCTCTGTAATCAGTGGAAATTTTCTTACCAATTCAAATACCTTTGGATCAAACTCTTATGAAATAGCTATTTTCCTTTTTAGGGCAAAATTCATGAATATATTCTGAATAATATAGAAGAAATGTAAGTTACCTTGAAAAAACAGCAGCTACCCTATTTTAAAAAGTTGGTAGAAACCCAAAAGTGGAGATTCACTATAGAAAAGAGACTTCAAAATGCTTATCCAATCTTTTCAGCTGTTAATAATGCATATGTTTAGTTTTTCATGGACTCATTGCTTCTGTGCCCCACAAAGGGAAAATCTCAACTCGTTGTTTGTATTCTTATAGCATTAAATCCCAGATTTCAATAAGTATCACTCAAAGAATATTTATAGGCTGGGGATTTCACATGAAATATTATAGGTAGATGCATGCCTGACTGAATCTAGAAACCATTATTTAAACTATTTAAGAGAATAATTATCTAATAAAGTATGTTTTGCTTATTACTTGCCTTGATGCACTGCAAAAATAACTCATCACTGAACAGAACTGATCAAACATTTCCAAACTGAACCTATTTCCTCAAGTACATTGTGAGACCTAAATGATGAACATAAAACTAGGGGAACTGACATTTTTCTTTGTTTTGTGCTATGATCATATTCATTCAATGAAAGTTCTTAAACAAGAACTGTCTTCAGTGTCAGATTTGGCTCCGATTGAATAATACAAGTATCTCACACTGTTTCCAATTTTAGCAGCCTTTTGTTGTTAAATCTATTTCAAAAAAGTCTTCAAAAGCAGATATGTTGAAAAAAAGAACAAGTAACATGTCAGATGATGCAAAAATGCTAACAATGAAAATACTTCCCTGTCCTACTGAAAAATACCTGAAAATACATCCTATTTACTACTCCCTGAGAAAAATTGATTTTTTTGTGGTTTATGCTGATATTCAGGCTCACTTACACAGACCTTTTTCAGATGAGCTGCAAAAGCTTTAAAAAAGAGAAATGCTGAGGTAAACTCAGTCTTTCTGAATTCGAGAACTGATACTTCACTCTCAAGTTGGTGTCAGCCACACAGAAAAATCAGAAAATGAGAGTGTAGCACTTTCCATATGATCACTTTGTTATTAGTGACCTTTCCACCTTAGAGTGAAACTCCTTTCCCCAAACATACTAAAGTCACAGCCTTGGCCTTTGATCTGCCAGCTTTTTAGAGCTAATGAAGATAATAACAGGAGCTGCAAAAGAAACAGTCAAAAAAGGACCTTCGGACACATGGCTTGAGGTTTATGTCACCTAAGTTCAGCCCACTAACATTTTGGTTATACAGTCTAAGCAAGTTATTTAGACTCCTCGTAGCATTGACAGAGGGAAACCAGTACCTCCAACAGTAAGTTAGCCTGTCCTAATAAAGGTAACTCAAGTAGATGAATTGCTGCTGGAAGTGCTCAACTCATTCAATTACAGCTGACATGACTAAGTCAGGCTAAATGTTTACTTGCTACATGGCTAAAGACAGGCTGTATGAAGCTCCCTCTCTATGAAATTGCTGTGGTTTTGATTATCTTCTTTCTGCTGTGCTAAATGTTTGCTCCTGCACCTCCCATTCTCCTCATGCTCACATGCTGGTTTTTCCTTTTGT
The DNA here is from genome assembly GCF_036013445.1 of Caloenas nicobarica. NCBI lineage: Eukaryota > Metazoa > Chordata > Aves > Columbiformes > Columbidae > Caloenas > Caloenas nicobarica. The sequence goes on along the minus strand of NC_088245.1, from coordinate 122,082,030 downwards.
TCTCTCGTCTTATTCAGCCCATCACCTCTCCTAAAATGCTCTCTCCCTTCCCTTTTCTCTCCATCTAACTTTATAACTAACCTTCCTTCTTTCTCTTCACTTTCTCCCACACTTCCAAAAAGAATGGTTGTGAAACTAGCACACTGTTGCTATCACACTGTGCATGCCTCCCTCCCTACCCCTCAGACCCATACATGCTATCTATCTTATTCAAATAGACCGTACATCTTTGAGGCCCTGACTGTCTACTGCTTGAATGGCGCAAGCTCGGTCATAGCGTCACCTCCAAGTCTTTAAATGCTGTGGTGATATTCTCGCAGTACAGGAAAGACATGGACCTGTTGGAGAGGATCCAGAGGAGGGCCATGAAAATGATCAGAGGGCTGGAACGCCTCTCCTATGAGGACAGGCTGAGACACTTGGGGTTGTTCAGCCTGGAGAAGAGAAGGCTCTGGGGAGACCTTATTGCAGCCTTTCAGTTCTTAAAGGGAGCTTATAAGAAAGGTGGGGACAGAATTTTGTTGGGGCCTGTTGTGATAGGACAAGGGGTTTTAAGCTGAAAGAGGGGAGATTCAGGCTAGACATGAAGAAGAAATTTTTTACAATGGGGATGGTGAAACACTGGCACAGGTTGCCCAGAGAGGTGGTAGATGCCCCATCCCTGGAGACATTCCAGGCCAGGCTGGATGGGGCTCTGAGCAACCTGATCTGGTTGAAGATGTCCCTGCTCATGGCAGGGGGTTGGACTAGATGACCTCTGAAAGTCCCTTCCAACTCAATCTATTCTATGATGCTATTTTATTATATGTGATCATAAATTACAGAGAAGTGCCAAATGCTCATTAATTAAAATGCAAAACAGAGTGAAAATCAACGTACTGTTGCTCCTGCCATTTTCCTGGTAGTAAGACCAAGCTGACAAAGAGTTCTGACTGCTCTAGGAGACTCACACTCATTGTCAGCTGAGGCTAGAGATAGCATTCACATTTATTGTTTCAAACTAAAATCAAAGGCTCTTTTCTGTAAAGGAATGCTGTCTCGGCACAGTGCAATGCTGCCTAGAGATCTCCAAGCAACCTCTAAAGGAACAATAACTGCCAACAAGTAAATTAGTCTGCAAGAACCTTGCACTAATAAAACTGAGCTGCTAGTACTTGAGTTAGCTTTTTATCTAGACATGTTTTTTATTGTGCCATGTAGACATATGTATTGTGTCTTGCGGATTTGAACATATTTTAACTGGAATATCCGGACAAACTCTGTGTGAATCAGACTAAAGATTTACAAGTCAGACATAGCAAATCTATGTGTTCCTTCAGATAGTACAGCTGATTGCACTTTATAGACAGTGTACTTTATATACAGTGCATATAATGGAGAGGTTTCAAAATATACTAGCTGGAGTTCTCTCCAAGTTTAACCACCCCTAAAATGAAGCTAGTAATTTCTGTTACTTTTAATCTAAGTGTTAACAGTAATAAAATATTAATAGCTATTAGCTTCTAAAGGGAAAAATTTGTGCTCTAATAGAGATAGGATAGGATTGGATAAAGCATTTTATTCCATTACAAAGATATAAAACTGAAATGATATTATCACTAGCAGATATGTCTTCTAGGCTCCTTGATGTCTCTAAGAAGGCTGTCCCTCACTTTTCTACATGATTGCTCTTTCTTGAGCCCTCCAAGGTCCTGTATCATATACTCTTTCCTCACTATCGCTCCGAAGGAGTCCCTACTCCTTTGACATTACAAAGCTCTGCCTTTTCCTCCACCTTTTTTGATCATTTTAACCAATCCTACCTCTTGTCTGAGGTGCCTCCATGCACAAAGTAGTAGCAGCACTGTGGTAGAGTGCAACCTCTGGAGCTGCCCATGGGCCTATGTCCTGTGTGAAGGCTGAAGGCTCCCAGTGTGGATGGACACAGAATGGTTGAATCACAGAATCACAGAATGGTTTGGGTTGGTAGGGACCTTTGGAGATCATCTAGTCCAGCCCACCTGCTAAAGCAGGTTCACCCAAAGCAGGTTCACCCAGAGCAGATCGCACAGGAATGTGTCCAGGCAGGTTTTGAATATCTCCAGAGAAGGAGACTCCACAACCTCTCTGGGCAGCCTGTTCCAGTGTTCTGTCACCCTCAAAGTAAAGAAATTTCTCCTCACATTCTGACGGAACCTCCTGTGCTTCAGTCTGTGCCCATTGCCCCTCATCCTTTCACTGCGCACCACCGAAGAGTCTGGTCCCATGCTCTTAACAACCACCCTTGAGATATTTCTAAACACTGATGAGATCCCCTCTCAGCCTTCTCTTCTCCAGGCTGAACAGACCCAGTTCTCTCAGTCTTTCCTCATAAGAAAGATGCTCCAGACCACTAATCATCTTCGTAGCCCTTATACAATGGTACAGAGAGAGAAAAGAGCAGGAGCAGGCTCAGGCCAGGCCTGCGCATGGAAGGGTGAGGTGCTCACCTTGCCCTAGAGCTGCACTAGCATGGCCAGGCAGCAAAGACTCACAAGACCATGAGAGCTTTATTGCCCATCAAGCACAAACTGATTATCAGCTGGGAGTCCTTCTTGGTTTCTGTCACCTTGAGTGAATTTACCTGTAAACTTAGAAGTCTCCTCAGTGCACCAGCCCTGGTGCAGAGACCTCCTCTACCACGGATGTGAACTAATTCAGCTGCACGCCTGCGGAAAGGCTGGGCTGGGAAGCTGCATCACTGTAATGCTGTGGCTGGAGCTGATCAGCTTGGCCCTGGGATGCACTGACATGACTATCGTGTTTCCACTTACAGAGGTAGGAAATTTTCTGATAAGCTGGCTATAGCTGCATCATGCTGCACTGGATGATATAGAAGTCAGAAGTCTCTAAGGTAGTATTGTGAATTTTCTGGTTTTATTATCCTGATTTTGGGTTTTCTCTGATTTGTTCTTTATTTATTTGTGGTTACCAATGATCACCTTTTTGAGAGGAAACATTACAGTTATCTTTTTACCTTCATTGTCACCTGCATTTTAAAATTATGAGAAAGTTCATTATTACTCAGAATTACAAATATATTTCCTAAGAGCTGTTTTGTGAAATTTTAATCAAGAATAAATGTAGTCAGAAGTATTTAAATATTTTTTCTCGAATTTTAAAAACATTCTTATTTTCTAATTTAATGATGCCTTTTCCCCTCTCCAACATTCATTCAGTTACATGCAAACCTGGTTAATAAAAAGATAAGCACATGACAGTTCCCTTACCGTCCTATTAAGGTAAGTGTTCTACCACCCTGCAAAAGAGATGAGATACATAAAAATCTTCTGAGTTTTGCAGCTTGACTTGATTTTGATGTCTGTTGTATAGTTCCTAAATACTTAACACTTCAGAAAACTCTACGTAATTTAAGACTAAATTAATCTTTACTCACAGAAAATGGGAACAAGATTTAGGTAAGATGTTTTGTCATTTCTTGGTATCTTTTAGCTTTTTTTTTTTTTTAAATTTTTAAATAAAGCTAGTAATTCATACTACAACAGATCAGTTCCAGGCTTTCCTAACTATTCAATGGAATGGCCTATTCTACATTGCAAAGCCGTAATATGCAACTTCATGGACTATTTTTAATTTCTTTCTGTTTTTCTCTTTCCAGAGCAACCTCAGCAGCAGAAACCTGGGAATGCTATTTAACATAGGCATAAATGTCCTGATTGGGAAATTAAGTGCAGGCAGACCTGTTACTTATCTTCATGAAGCTCTGCTGGATGTGGTCAGACAACAGGTAGTCTCAGTCTAGACAGAGATGTCTCAGTGCAGAGTCAGGGTCTGACTTCCTTCTCTTCTGTGGTGTTTGAAAAGCCCCAAATTAAAGTGGCTACCTTGGTTTGCATTCTACTGGAGACAAATCAATTCTCCTTTTCTTTTCCTGAGTATACAGTAGTAATAAGAGATCTTATTTTTTCTGTCCACCCTCTGAAATCAACCTTGATGATCCAATTCCTCAGCTCAGAATTATTTTCACTTTGCTAAATTGACTGCTATGTAATTACTAATTTGATGCAAGCTGGTATGAATCATGGCTACAAAGGGTTTCATATCAAGCAAGTTAAAAGAACATGATGTTTACTACAGTGATTATAATAACAATCAGAAAATTTAAAACAGGCACTCCAAACACACATAAAGAGAAATGACTTTTTTGGGCTTCGTGAGATGGTGTGTAATTGTTTCTGCAAATGGTCTGATAAATCAGGTTTATGGAACATCATCAGAATGACCCACATGATCCCAGGTTACATGTGTCTGTCTTTTTATGCAGAGGGACTCACAGTATACTGGAGCCCATGATGGCATTTCAGTGTTACAGCCTTCGGGATCAGCATCTTGTGAAAGGTTTCATCCAGTACCTCTGAGGATCCAGTTAAATGACACCAGCCTTTTCCATATAATCTCATACTTGCTTATAATTTATCTTTGTGAAAATACAATCTACCTTCAACTTTTCTAGGAACTTTGTCATTCCATTTTAATATCCTACTTAAATTTGTGTTTCTGCTACTGTTGCTGATGTGTGTAATTCTCAGAATCAACATTTATTACTACTTCATTTTTTCTTCATGTAAAATGAAAAAAACCAAAACATTTTCCCTCTCACACTTCTCTGTCTTCCTCATTTTTTTGAAATCTGTTCTTCTGAAGTTTGGTGTTGCTTTTCATTGTGTCACTGCTACTTTATGGCTTTCACATAATTCTTACTTGGCAGTTTTTGCACTGAAATTATGATAAGTGTCCAAATTTTCCAAGCTACCAAATGTCTTCTGATCCCATTGAAGGTGTGAGTGATGAATACCTTTGGAAATTAGTCTCTGAGTGTTTTAATAGAGTCATTATCCCTGTATGTTGTCACAACAACTAGACCCTTACAGTGATTCAGATCCAAATGGAAAACCACATCCCAAATTATATTAAATGTGGGTACACGCAATTATCGTCACAGAAGGCACTTCAGTTTCCATGCTCATTTAGTCATGTTTTTCTCAGCTGAGCCTGCCAACAAGAGTACTAATTAATGTTTTTTCTAATGTGGACACCTGCCCATTAGGAGCTACCAATTCTCTGTGTACAGAGAAAGGTGTCAGATAGCAATTACCTTTTGTTTTCTGCTACTCAGGTCTCTGAAGGAGAAGTTTTTCTCACATTATCAGTCAAGTATGAGACCTCTAGCACCTTTGGATAATTTGCAATTTTCTGCTTAGGAGGGGTTCCTTTGGTTGTATGTTGTTGTTGTTTATGGGTTCTGTTTGACCTTATCCACAAGTTCACATCATTTCCAAAATCACTTATTTTGTGATTTTAGGGGAATTCTAGATTCAAGGAGAAAGAAATTATTACCATATTATTTGGCATACCCAAACACACAATTAACAGTAGTCAAGAACTAATGGGTTTATCACATCACAACTCCGCTTCCAGAAAATAGATACAGAGTACTTAACTGCAGCACTTTATAATTATCTTATACTTCCTTATTTGAAAAGAGAAACGTGTCACTGCAACTCTTTAGTGAATAAAATCTGTCTTACTGCTTTGAGACTCCTGGGCTGTACTCTTCAGCACAATTTTTATTATTATGATTTGAAATCGTTTCTTCATTCTGCCTAGCACAGTACAGTACATTCTTTAATACAGAAGTTATGCACAGTATCTCCATTAGTGAAAGTCATGATAGCAATCTGAGCTAGATGAAAGAAATTGAAAAGAACTACAAATTGTCTATCTCTTCCCCACCCTACTTCTGGTAGATGCATTCTGACCTATTTCTTCGTAGATGCATAGCCAAATATGGCACTCTTCGTGTTTTGGTTGTATATTTTGTTGAAATGCATCATGATTTTAATCTGATTTTTCTCGGTGTTCTCTGAATCTGAAGGACTCTGATCTACAGAATGTGTTGTATTTGAAATAAACAGATTTTACTACGCTACTCTTATCCTTCTTGTTAAAAAAATCTTGAACTCCTTCTTCAGGACCTGTTTAACCAAGCCTAGCCACACTGAATGGTACTTTACTCTTTAAGAGATTAGCAGGGCTTCTTTCTGTGGGAAGAAACATCAGAATTTGGCTTTCTGTATTTAGCCCTAAGGAAATCACCTGCCTTCAGCAGAACCAGCTCATGCTGCAGAAGTAGGGGAGAGGGGAACAATGGGGAGAGGAAATACTATGCAGGTGCAGAAATGCTTGAAGGAGCTCAAGGGCATGGAAAGGCCAGAGAAACACATGTGAATTATGCAAAGAGGGGAGGATTGCACAGCAGAGCACAGTCACATTTTGGAGAGTGGAGACAGAATGTCTGTGTCAGCATGGCAGAGTCTCCTAGAGGAGCCAGTCAGCCTGCTGAGAAGCAGAGTTTGTTAGCTTGGACATAGTGCTGTGCTAACGCGGCTGTACTGCGTTCGGATCTTGAATAGCTGTTTGTGTAAGATGTGCTATATGAGGGGTACATGCCCATTCAGGTCTATCTCAGGAGGCTGGACACCGTTTGATGGGTTAGTGCATAATATTCGAGGAAAAAGTAAAAGAACTCAGCTTTTGGAGTTTACCTTTAGAACTTGGAGGTCCAAGTCGCTTCCACTTATTTGAGTGAAGAGTACGAAAATAGCTTACTAGGGAGGACAGCTGAATAAAATCACTCTGGAAATGAGGTGATGTTTAGTTTCAAATAGATTACATGGACATGTACATCCAAGTATTTTTTTTTCCCCCCAGAGAAAACAATGGCAGTAAGACAGATGAATCACTGGTCTTTTTTGGCAGTGCTGAAGGAAAATTTAAACTGGTAACTTTTTCTTTGCATTTTAATGGAGATGCTACAGCAAAGATTGGTATTTGATGTGACCAAAAAAAATTGCCTGATTCCTTCTGTTTGCAGACATTTATGTTAATACCTTTTTCTATGACAACTTCTGGTTTTTGGTTTTGTTGTTGGTGGTGGGTTTTTTTGTTTGTTTTGTTTTTGTTTTTCCCAGCCATTTAAAAATAAAATATATTCATAAATGACCCCAGGGCTATCGTTCCTTTTTATTCTGATTTCCTACTGAAAGAAGTCTGCTGTGGCTATAGTGTCTTTTTTTTCCTCTTCTAACAACATTTCAACAGTTTTGAGATCAGTTTCAAACACATTTGTCAGAGTGGTTACAGGTTTCAATCACATTAGTTTATCAGAAACTTTTTGAAAATAAGCATCTGAGAAGGAGACATTGCTTCGACTGAACTTACTGCTAGGCAGTGGAGAATTCACATGGGACAATTCCACAGGAATTTGTGCCTTCTGCTGCTCAAAGAATGACCCATAGATGGTATAGAATATGCAGCTTCAGGGGCTCAAATGGTGACAGTTCTATGAATCACTAAACTTAAGTAGCTTCCCTGAAGGTCTTGGTAAGCTATGACAGTCAATATATTTACCCCTGGGGCACAATTTCAGCTCTAGAGTAACAGTTGTCTTTGGTGTATTTGGTTAAATTACAAGTTTCTAGGTGTAGGATAAAAATTTTAATCAAGGAACAATTTATATTTAAATGGATCACACAGAGCCTTGCTTGCACAACTTTTTGTTGCTGTGCAGCTCTTTGTACTTTTTATTTTGTTACAGCCTTCTGTCTACTGAGAAGAGTATCAAGTTATGTCCTCCTTACTCTGGATGTGATAGGACGTGGAGAATAACTCACTATCTAACTCTCCCGAATAGAACAGATTGTCATTTTTTTAAAATGGATTTCTCTTAGGTTTTACATCACTCATGAAAGATGAGTTTATTTTACATTTTCCATATCCATATCCATATCCATATCCAAGTGAAGCCATTCAGTACTAGAATGAGAGTAGCAGTTTAATGTAAAATATGCATTAATTAATTCCTTTTAGAAATTAATTTAACACTGTTTTCTCCCTTCTTCTGCAATAGTATAAGTTCCTTTGTTCCAGTACTTCCTGAAATGGCCTGGTGCTGACTGTACAAAGTACACTTAGCGCTGTAGTATTTTTGGCTAAGCTGAAAATTATTGGTGGTCTAGAATCCTTGACAAAGCCCATTCATCTGCATGCCAGCCTTCATCACGGATTAAGGTAGTAATACAGCAAAAACTCTCTAGTCAGGAACACAATTTTACACCTGTTTAAGCAGATGGTTAAATGCTACTGAAATAATTTTGTGGTGGCATAATGGAGAAGGGAATGAGGACTTGTATTGATAGAATACTTCCATTATGGATAGATGCTCCTGAAATGACAAGCCTCCATGAAGTTATTAAGAGCAGGTGCAGATGGATGAAAGAATATATGGGGAGAGATGGGGAACAGATACCTTGGTATTTTCCTCCCACAGTATGCCTATCAGTACAGAAAGGCCAGCCCAGTTGATTCTGGATAAGAATTAATAAAGGGTCAATTATTTTTTTACATCAGAGTTTGGACTTTTTCTGCTCATTGGGACAGCTCAAGACAGATTGTGTGATGGCAATCTTACGTGTGGCGTTGGAATATATAATAGAAATAGGATCCAGCAGCATGTGTATACATGGTGCAGAACAAAATGTTCTGTAAACCTTGACAGAAAAGTATATGTCCTTGCCAGAAATACATACCCTTGAAAGACACAGAAAGCTGTTAATATGTGTACAGTCTATCAGGAGTGGAAATTGAAAGGAGGAGGTGAGACAGGGGAGATTTTGTGGCCTCTATTGCCATTTATCACTTTCTTCAAAGAGACTGTAACCCATGAAGATAGCCAATCTCCTTTTAGGAGTACCCCAGATAGAACTGATGAACTCCCTGCAGGGAATTCATTCATCTGTCTGCCAGTCCTTGTCAATTATTTAACTCCTTCGGGGCTGCTCAGAAGGGTATTACTTTGGTTTAACCTTGCGGGATGCAGTGATCAGAAAAGGCATCTTCTTTTACTTACTGTTTGTGGTCTCTTTTCACTGCTTTTTCACACCCTGCCAGCCTCGGAAGTGCTGTGTCAAATTATAAAAATCGTTGCTCTGTCTGGAGCACATATGGAGACTGGTAGAAATTTCATCTAGGCAGGTGCAGACACTGAAAAATGAATGGGACTAGATGTCCATCCAGCTCTGAAAGTACTTTGTGATACCTATCTACTTCATTTGGCACCTAAACACCTTAAAAAAATGGCCTTTTGTTTTTTTTTTTTCTAGAAAACAGTAAAGGCATGTTAACTACTCCAAATTATAATATATAAGTATCATGGAAGGGTTGTATTGCTACATTTCTTAGTACTAGAAATACTAATTCTTCAAAGTGGGACCTGTGATCTATGCTGCAACTAACACCAAGTGTGTGCTGGTGACGTGAAAAATTGTTTTGAAATATACTTTGAGATATTTTTAGGATATTGTTGCACTGTGTGTGTTATTTTATTCTAATAGCTATATTTACATGAGAATCTCTTTACTGCTATGAGAATACTTTCACATTTTAGTGGAAAATATGGAGTTGTAGTAAGAGGTATCACCTCTGTGACAACGTCATGCGTCCCAAGTGAAATGAGATATCATATTATAGAACTGTGTTCTTGTTAGAGTGGATGTTTCTGTTCCAGGATATCCTGTTAGGACAGCTATGTCAACAAATCGTCATGTCTCAAACCAGTGTAAAGATAACCAATACAAATTACGATACAGTCTTGACAAATGTTGTTTGCTGTTATTCTTTGGTGTGTATTAGCAAAACTATAAACTGAATTCCTGTGTTTATCATTCCTTATCAGTTGCCCAACAGTGTGTTCTGTATTTTTCCTGCTCTTTGAAAAATCATTAGCTTAAAACATTTATTTTTTAAATTTGGACAAATTAAAATCTAATAGTAGCAAATGTCAATAAAACTTCCTACTAAGCAAAGATTTCAGAGTAAAATGGACCTTTGAAATATCAGTTTTATTTTTGCCCATAAGTAATCTCTTCAGGCTCTGAGCCAAATATCTGAACTGGCTAGAACAGAAAGCAAGCTATACAGCTTTTTCATGAGTGCCCTACGGTGTTCAATTATGTCTAAAAATAAATGGACTGATTATGAATTATGGACAAATCATTTCATTTGTATAAAATTCAGAATTTCCATTTTCCAACTTTTTTTAATGAACCTTAGTTGAAAAACAGTCACACTGGCACCTGTCTTCTGTCTCAAAAAAATTATATCAGTTGTCTAATCAGAAAAAGGGAAAAACAATGGTATGAAAGAAACTGTTTCTTCTATCTTTTGGATACAGTCAGAAAGATAGTGCTGGAACTCATCTAGACAAGTTTGTTTGTTTGATTTTTTTTAAAAACAAAAAGATTGCACAAGCATCTTAAGAGAATCTGAAAAACTGCCTATTTGCAGTTTTCCTATCTTTGATTTGGGGAAACCTCTTTTGTAAATGAACCTGGTTTTTAAGAACTCTTGGTGCTTTATGAGCATTTTTTGAAAAGTTCTCATGTCTTTGAAAAGAGGAGTTTTCTTGTCACTGTGAAGAATTGTTCTGTTTCTTTCTATGAAGTCAACACTTCAAAAATGCAGCATCTTTTCTTGCTAGCATCTCCTCTTTCTTTGTTGCTATGGTTCTCTTCTGACTTTGCCACAGACGATAAGCTCAGGAGAGAGGTTGAGCTTGAATGGATCTACCTAAACAGAGAGCAGGGGGTTGCTTGTGGTATCTAAAACCACCATCTGCAGCACAGGTCTAATGTAAGGATTCTTGTCACATGCTTTTAACAATGAAAGACATATATGTATGTGTATACATATGAAAGTGTCTGTCTATGTATCTGTCTGTCCATCGATCTATCTATCCAGCTATCTATCTGCCTATATATCTATTGGTCTAACATTTGTATGATATGAATGCCTACTTACAATATCAAGACCCAAACTGCATTGTCACATCGTGCAGAGAAATGGTATGATTGATTCATTCAGTACTAGACATGGTTGGAATTCTGTTGGTGATAGCAAGGTAATGGTAGTGGTGACATCATGTTTCAGAGTGCTTTATGTGCAGATTTTTTAAGCCTATGAGGGTAAGTAATTTTGCCAAATGAGATACATATTTTTTTTGGTCAGCATTATGATGCATCACCTCACAACACAAATTGCTTCTTGTCTGCAAAGGTGAAAATCTCTTGGTTTTTGTTCTAGAGACGTTTGCTTGTTTTTAAGATTTTTTTATTATCTCTGACTTTTCTTGATTTTGCATCTTTTTTTCACATGTTTACTTCTCTATTTTTCAAGAAAAATGGATTGATTATCAGAATTAATTATCAATAGATCATTGAATAAAAAGAAAATGTGCATTAAATAGTACCTAAGGAGTTAATCTGAATAAATTTAAGGCAATGCTATGAGTTAACCTGGAGGAGACAATACAAAATCAATGATAATCTGAAATCAGTTATTTCCTCTAACTAGAACCCACTCTCTAAAGATCAGCTATTATTGGTCACTTCTATTTTCCAGTCAGGGTCATTATAGTCTTCTGCACACACTACATGTTTGTAAGACAGGTTTTGGATTCAGTGTGTCATTCATTAACCAACTGGTAGATTAAAGAACAGAAAAAAAAAAAAAGAAAGGATACAGATTGACTCCTATTTCTATTTTTCCTTTTTTATTGGTCATTGGGAAGGCTGATTTTTTTGGAGCTTGCATAATGTGTGCTCTTCAGTGTTTGCCCATGTTTTTATTTTCTGGCTGGAACTGAGGATATGCTTTTATTTTGATTAGAACTAATAGAGAACAGAGGATTACATCTAACTTGCCTGGCACGTGGAGTTATAGCATTTCAGATAACTAACTTCCTTCTTCCAGTAGGCTGAAGAGGTTGTTAAAAGTTGGCAAAGTACATGACTTTAAACTAACTCATGTAATAAAAGGTCTGACTTAATAAATTAAAATTTTGACAAATTCTTGTTCTCTGCCTACTAATCCCCTTTTTGTGGGAAGAGAACGTGCATTTCACAGCTTAGAATTACATTAGTAATGGAAAGAAGATACATTTTTTCAGCCTGGTTAGTTTCTCATGTGTCAGTTTTCTTGCTGATTGCAGAATTAAAACCAGAACGAACTGTATTCTGTTTTTTGCTTATGGATGAGTGAGTCTTTTTTTTTTTTTTCTCCTGGGTGTTAACATATTATATTACTTTTCTTCTTTAAGTCTAATCTACTGACTCAGAATACAAAAGAGTAAACAGATGTTACATGAGTAGGCTTTTATTTACACATGTTTTGGAGTAGGGAAAAGGTGTGGCTGCTCTGAAGCAGTGCATGCAGGAAGGCCCTCAGACAGTTTGAACTTGCACTTTTAACGTGATATAAAAAGAGGTGTAACACACCATAAAGCACTGGACATCAAAGGTTTGGTCCTCCATGCTCCTATGTGAACTGCAAATAGCCTTTCAAACTAGTTTTTGTTTTTTTCGTTTGTTTTTCCTATGATATTAATGTATCAACTTTTGTAGTCAGCTGTGTCATAGCCTTTGCAGAGCGTCCTCAGGAACAAGCATTTGAAGACTGTGCTGTAGGTCGGCCCGCACTAGGAAACTGTGGAGAATATTTATTCACTAACAACTAAGGTAATGTACTATAAATGGCCAAAGGATCAAAAAAGAAGCATTTGTGGAATCTAAGGACTAATACATAAGGCATTTATAGATTTTTCATTCTCTACAAACAGTTTAGCACCAAACTAGTCAGGACTCTGAGTTAAAAGAAATTATAAAATAAGTGCCATTCCCTTACAGAGGCATTAGTATATTAGCTTTCAGCTCTTACAAACCAACAAGTAAGAGCTACCGGTACAGTGTGGTAGAAAGATCACTGTCATTGATGTGAGCAGGATTGGCTTTGTGCACAGGAGAATTAGACGGCAGACTACTGGGAATTTCAAAATCACTATTGTCTTGCAGCTTGATCTAGCCAGAGCTCTGGAAATTCAGGCTGCTGAGTTGAGATGGGTATGCCTGAGGAGACGGGGACAAATTCACAAAATCACAGAATGGTTGAGGCTGGAAGGCATCTCTGGAGGTCACCTTGTCCAACCTGCCCTGCTCAAACAGGGCCACCTAGAGGTGATTGCCCAGGACCATGTCCAGGGGCCTTTTGAATATCTCCAAGGATGGAAGACTCCACAACCTCCATGGGCAACCTCACAGTAAAAAATTGTTTCCTGATATTCAGACAAAGCGTCCTGTGTTTCAAGTTGTGCCTTGTCACTGGGCACCACTGAGAAGGGCCTGGCCCTATCCTATTTGCGCCCCTCTCTTCAGGTATTTATATACATTGATAAGATGCCCCTCCTGAGCCTTCTTTTCTCCAGGCTAAACAAACTCAGCTCTCTGAGCCTTTCCTTATAGAAGAGAGGCTGCAGTTCTTTAATATTTTTTGTGGCTCTTCATTAAACTCTCTCCAGTATGTCCATGTTTCTCTTGCACTGAGGAGCCCAGAACTGGACACCATACTCCTGGTGCGGTCTCACCACTGCTGAGTAAATTCTTGCAATTGTGCTCATTTCTTCTCTTTCCCCTACCCAGTGGCAAGAACGGCAGCAAGCTTGGCTCACCACAGCTTTCCCCAAGGCCTCTCTACCAGCTTTGCCCATTTACCCTTCTCGGATCACGAGCAGCTTTGCCTGAGCTCTCCATTTTAAAGTAGTAACCTTTGACCCTGCAATGCTCCTGAGATGCTTTGAGCCAGCTCTGGTGCAGCACAGCTAAATGCAGCCAGCCCGGATTGACAGCAGACATTGACTCGTCATGTTTTTAATGCAGGCATATTTACACTCCACGCACTTAGAGCTGATCCAAGGCCCATTGAAATCAGCAGGAGGCTTTCACTTGGCTTCAATGGGCCCTCGATCAGGCCCTTAATTAGTTATACTTCCATTATTGCTCAGCAGGAGTCTGAAGGCAGAACTTTGCACATTTCTGTCTCTTTTCTCGAAAACACTCCTGTTGTTGAAACACGATGTGACGAACCTCCCTAAGGTACAGTAAAAAGCGCTTTGTTTTTTCTTCCCCCTTCATGGTTACACAGAAATCTATAGCTCCTTTTATTTTTCTTTCACTTGTTCTCTCACACAGTAAGCAGACTAATTACCTGCTCCTTCAGCCTTTCTACTCTGAGTTACCATAACCTCACTGAAAAGGACTGGTAGTAAGAGACATTTCAGGATCTAGACTTAAGCTAAAAGCAGCTTAATACACAAAAGCATGCAAGGGATACAGGCTCTGTTATCCCACTTTGAAAAGTTACATTCAGACTTATGAACTTAAAATTTCTACTGCAAATCTGTGGGAGCTGGGAACGCAACTCAGGCTGGAAAGTTCTAGCAGAGTATAATCTGCATCACTGCAATCCCACACGACTCTGCAAAGCTAGCTCCAGCAGTAAGGATTATTTTTGAAAAAGGTTTGCAAAGGCAGAGGTGAAGATATCCTAAACTGCATAAGCATTAATAATTCCAGATATAAACATGTTAAAATATGGGCTTTTTCTCTCTCATCTGTTGGACTCCCAAAAGCTCAGACTGTGTTTGCTTAGACTAGACTGGTCTCTATGGGGAATTTACTGCATCATACACTGGGGTGAGCATTTTTGGAAGGCTTGCTATCCTGCACTAATGCACTGTGTGAACACGCTCAGGGCAGCATTCACCTCACCCTGCTTCAGGCACCTGTAAGTCAAACATCTACTTCTGTGGGTCATCCTGTCTGTCTCTTCAGGCAATCAGGAAGAAAATGCACTGCTTTGCTCCCTCCTAAAGATGACATGGGGAATCACCCTCTGGAGGTATCTATCTCCTTCAATTAGTTAGAAAGGGTACCCAGACCAGGGGCTGAACCTAGAGGTTTAACTTCTTGGTAAGACAAGTCCTCCTCCCTTTTGTTGGATGCAGTAAATATTCTCCACGAACCCGAAGTATTATATATATCCTTCTCAGTTCTGTTTGACACGGGCATGTTCACACTGAAGGTACGGTTCTGTATGGGCAAGTGTATTGCAGGCTGTCTGGGGTAAACATAAGGACGAAACTAGAGATAGCAGACATCTTTGTCACTAAAGTGTAAACTTGTCATCTCAATGCCTGGAAAACTCCCAGTCTATCTATGGCATTATCAATACTGAAAGCTTTGGGTGCAATGACTAGGAGTATATTTCACCCAGAAGGAAAATCACCTTACACACCACATACATATGCATCATGTTATTTGAGCCATAACCTGTGAAAGCAGAGAGAAATCCATCTGGCCTGCCATTTATGGGCACTGCATTTTTACTGTCACTTTAAAAAGTTATGTTAACACCCACCTCCAGGCTAAGCCTTTGCGTATGCAGGTCTATTCTAAAAACATTGCCTTTCTCAGCTGGAGAGCCTGCTCCTGTTTTCCCTATCTCACTAGCTATCTTTCATGTTGCTGGTGCAGAATAAGACACTGAAAACAGCTGCATAATATGTATGTGTATGTCTTCGGGGAAGGTGAGGAGAGGCAGCTGTTGCTTTTATAGGATGCAGAAGTGCTTTAAAAAGAATTTTTATGACAGGGTCTGAATATGAGTGACCACTACTCAAAATTAAAACCTAAAGTAAAACTTACACAAAAAGGTATCTTCTGATAATTGCATACAATTTATGTAACAGACACATTGAAGTATTTTTCATGTGTGACATATAATACATTTTCAAAGCGCAGACTTAATCTGGCACTTCATCTACCGCCCTTCATGTCAGTTGCTTTCACTCTGATTCCATAATGTTTGCTTTCCATAAATAATACACTGCTCTTTTATTGCTGACAAAGGACAGTGGTTCTTAAGAAAGGACTTCATTGCTTCTCTTTATTTGAAAACATCACTGAGGAATTCTAGATAGAAAGAAATAACTTTTCTTACTGTGTTAAGCCTCAACAATTAGCAAGTAATTCTATTGCAGTAAATTCTACGGTGTGAAATTGTTGTACCTGAAAAATAGACATCTACCTGCGCTGTTAGGTTCTAAGTTGCCTGTGCTAATTGCTTCTTATTACAATGTATGAGCAGGCATGGGAGACTCAAGGACAGAAAACAGGCTGGAAGTGTTTCCCACAACCCATGCTAAATTTTCCATGTTGTCAATGGACTTAAAAAAATTTCCCTGATCTTTGGGGATATGGTTCTTTCTTCTCCAAAGATACAAAGTCAGACACTAGTTGTTGAATGAGATAAGAAGTCACAGAAGCTGAGCTCTGATAATTCGCAGAGCTAATCAGGTCATACTCTAACATCTAAGCAGAAAATGAAGAATCTTAATCGGAAACACATGCTGGGGCTTGGCATCATCTGCATTTCCATTATAATGCACATTTGATGGAAGCAGCACACAACAAGGGTTCAACGTCCTACAAGAACAAAACATGCTGGTTTTTTAAAAGCAGAAAAAAATCTTAGTCATCAGCTAGACTTATTAAATTTGCTTTAACCCAGTTAGATTTCTGAAAATTCAAAGATTTTGCAATATTTGTGCCTCAGAGGTGCATTGCTTACTTTTTAACTGAGGATGTAGGAGGATGATCTGTTTAGAAGAACATGGTGGTGGCATTCCCTTCCCTCAAATTGCTCCAAGGAGTAAGAAATCAATCAGGGCAGTGAAATTCTGAATCTTGCAGTTTGCTGTGCTGGAGGAATCCTGTGAGACTTCAAGTTACTAAGGTTGTTTTTTCTCTCTTTTAGCTCTGTATCTCATATTATTTCTGTCTCTTCTAGATGCACATGGGTGATGGACTCATTCAACTTTATGAAGCATGCATGTTAGAACTGTATCATGACCATTGCCATGACCAGACACACATGGGTTGATTTCTTTTTGAAGAATGCTGAAGAAGAACCTGTTCTGAAGAATGCTGAACAGAAGAACCTGTTCTACTGCCAGAATCTGAACTGTCATTTCCAGGACTTCCTTGAGCATCTTTGCATATGTCTGTGCTGAGCTGTGCTATCACCTCTTCACATGGGCAGATCATACCTAGCAATTGACTGCCACAAAAAAGGTGACTGTTGCAAATTCATTTACAGTCAAGCTATTGAATTGGCTGTCCCTTTCAATTTATACACGCTAGTCCATGAATATACAGACATAGCTCTGCATGTGCTCACGCACACAAGCATGTGGGCACAAACACACATACTGTCTGCACATCGTTTAATTCGCATTTTCAATTTTACTACAATTATTTTCCTTGTTATGCTTGCCAGTGATTTTAATGGACTCTTTTATTCTCTCCTTATATATTCCTGAATTCCCTTCATGGCAAGTGAATAGAAAAGACAATATATGGAGAAAGAATTTGAGGAAAATCCTTCTCTCCAGACAACCATATACATTTCTGATGCATGCTGAAACTAGGACAATATTTTACTTCTGAGTAGGGTACCTCCAGTATCTTTGCAAGGGATGCTATGCTGACAGAACCAGTGGATAATATAAGAGTGATTCACAGTGATAACTGGTGAGGAAAATTTGCTATTTACAGTAAAACAAAGCCTTCCACAGACTTTTGACTACATAACCTTTAATATTGAAAAACTGTTAATAACAGTTTCTTGTAGATTTGCAATGCAGAAGCAGAGACATGGGACTGCATATATAATGGAACTGGGAAGCTTTCATCATTTTCAGAACTGACAAAAATAGTAGATATTTAAATATTTCATCTTGGCTTATTATAAGCTGGCATTTCTCTGTACTTACTAATAACTGAATGTATTGTGGCTTAAAAAAGCTTCAGCGCAGCCTACCTGAAGGTGCCTGCAGCTAGCTAGGAAACACTGGAGTGGAAGTCAGATTGTTTTTGTACAAAGGGCACATGCTTTGGATATGGACTAGTAGGTCATACAGGTTAGAAGAAGTGATAACACATTCTTCTTTTAAGACTGTGTTTTACACTAAGATTAAACCCGTGTGTCCTGGAAGTCTCTGCCATATGTTGTCTATATGGAATTATTTGACAATTTGATTCCAGTTCTCTAATTAATCAGAGTTTAGTTAGTACCATAGCTATCTCTGATGCAGGGCAAGAAGGTGTGTTTAATGAGAAACAACAGAGGGAAATTAAAGCCAGACAAATACAAGCACATATGTTTAGTAAGGTTTGCATAATAACCTGTGGGTCCAGCTGCCAAGTATGACATGGATTCACCACTTCTTGAGCTCTCATTACAAGACCATAGCATGGAAAAATGCGCTTTTGCCAAGGACAAGCTGCTAGTCTAGGATTATGTAGTATGGTCTGCTTTTTACACGAGTTAGTGCAAATGAACTAATGGTGACCCCGTTTTTGAAAACAGCAGAAGAACCTATCTATGAGTCATGTTCTTCACTTGGTTTACAGGGTCTGTCCCACAAAAAGTAGAATTTTAGTTAGAGGCTTAACAGACTAGGGAATAAAGTGTTGGCTGCTATTAATGAATAGGGTTTGACTGCACAAATTCATGGGAAACACGGGACTTGTGTCATCAGATGTCCTAAGGACTTTGGTCCTCTCTGCCAACAGTTAAGCATCTTTCTATAGATCCACATTCAACCTAGAAGGCAGAGGGAGTCCAAATAAATTACTTAAGTTGCCTTTGAATCATCTGCTTTTAATGAGAGTGTCTAAAATGTGTAACTGTAGGAACGCTTAATGCAATGACAGCTCTCTCTTCATTACATAGCAGTCCCTTCTGTGTCCCTGGGTGACACGCTGTCATTTTTTCAACTAGTTAATCACCTCTTTTGTTAAGTAAAGACATATTTTTACATTTCTACCCATTGAATGTCAAGTTATTTGGTTTGGTATCAAATTATCTATTGGAATGGTCTCCAGCTTCTGGGGGCTTGAAATAACGTAGTTACTAATTTTAATTTTGGATTAAATTTAGATTCAAGTCACGTGAAATCATGCAGTAATCTAAAAATATATACTGCAGAGTTTTTTCTATGATTCCCAAAGAGCCATAAACAGCATATACAGATATATGATAAATCTAGTATAGTTTTCTATATTTCTTAAGATAATCTTAAGTTTTGTTATCTCTGTTCAGTAGTTATTCTTCACTCTACACATGTCTGGTGAAACCTGAAAAAGAGTTAGTTACAGCATATCCTCATACCAGGACCATTTTACTTCAAGTTCATTCCATAAAGCACAATGTTGCCTGAAAACCTCGGGAGTGGAATAGGCAGGTAATTCACAAATGATTCATGAGGCTACATTGAATGTATTCCCCCAAACTGTTTCTTAGGAACTGTTTTACAACACCATTCTCAGTTTAAAACATCTACTCCTTCCAAACATAGACGGCCATGTCTGCTGGCAAGACCTAGTATACTTAAGAAAGGATAAGCACCAGGAACTCCTTAATTCTAGCAACAACTTGCTCTGTCCCTCTATTAACAGGTCTCTTCAAGAGGATGCACCAAATTAAAATTGCAGTGGAATTTTCTGTGCAACCATGTTTGCAGAAACTAAAGAAATGTTAGGTGGCAGTGGTGGAATTCATTTCACCTGCTCTTTCCTTGTTGAATGATGATGCCATTTCTGCTCCTTCTGTAGTCAATGAAAGCAAAGACAAGCAGGCAATAAGCAGGCACTTCCAGAAATCATTTTATCCCAATGAAAACAAGATTTGAGATAAGAAATATTGATTTCCTCTTTGTTGATTCACTGCAGAGGGGGCAGTCCAACTTACTCTCAATGCCTATGTTTTTGACAGTTAGCATGACTGAAATGGCTGATTGTTATTAAGATATACTGGAAATTATGACATTTTTTCACAATTGCATTATGCATTCTTGCTGAATATTAGCACAGAGCAGTTGTGTTCTCCTTTCCAGAGTCAAAGAGGAATAGTTGGCATAATACAAATCAAGGTGCTGCTTAGATCTCCTCTGTCCTCCAAGGCTCTGTCTATACAAGTAAGTAAAAAAATGTGCACGAATGCTGTGGCCACTGAGACTCATTTGTCTGTAATTCTGAACTGTTAGAGTGCCCACGAGCACAGTTTTGGCCTAGGCCAACTGGCAGTCTCCCACTCTCCAGTATCGTTTGGGAGTTAGTATGGGCGAAAGCCCACTCCTGACAAGCAATTTGGGCATAAATATGTGTTTTGGGGACTGGGAGGGCTTGGTGCTATTGCCTCTATGTCAAAGGAGAGTCCCAGGCATTAGTTTATGATCACAGTGGCTTACTTCGCTGTGTTCCCCTTCTTATCCTTATAAGACTTTTAGCATTAGTAAAGCCTTTCTGTTGGGCTTTGTCACAGCAACTCTACATGTCGTATAGGCAATAGTGGGTCAGGTGAGGTTTAGACTCTGAGTCACAGAAAACTGTTTTTAGTGTATTACAGATATCCTATTGGTTCTGGCAAGCTAGCACTATTACACCTATGTAATTGGAAACTGAGTTAATTTAAAATTCTTCTAAACTTTTTCTTTCACTCAGCTTTTTATTTGATGGGGAAAAATAAAATTTTTACAGTGCTGGCTACATAAAGGGTCATTTAGCTGAAAAGTGTCAATTTATTTCTCAGCTTCACTGAAAAACACTTAAGAGGTAATGTTTGAACAAACACGGTCTTTCTGTCTACAAACATTATGGTAAAAACCATTAAAATGCTCAAAGTTTGTTGAAACCCTGTTCCATCTAGCTTTTCCCCTCCTTCCTTGAGTCATGATTCTCTTCTCTAGTTACTAAGTATATCTCCCATTTTACTGCTGGAACACCCACCCATAGGACTTACATTATATAGCACTGTCTAGCATTTTATTGTCTCATCTTACAACTTAGAGTGTAGACTGCAGAAGCAATAAGCTGCAGATTTTTTACTTTTGGTTTCATTCTTTTTCTTTCCTAATGACAATTAACTGAAACAGAAGAAAAGTTATGTCTCATATCTAACCAAGTGTATGGTATTTCTACTTCTTTATATTATGTCAGTGACACATTTCTAATTTACACCTGACTGATGGGTAGATCATTTTTACGTTTGATTTTTTTTCATTTTTTCCCCAGAAGACATCACATATAGCTCCTAACAAAAGAACTGTTAACTATAAGAAATAATTTTTCTTATTCCACTCATCAAGGCTGGAATTAATAGTACTCATTCTTCAAATGATTTTTTGCTGATGATTGCCATTTTCACTTTTAAATCATATATCTAATGTCAGAAGTACTCAATGTTTTATGTAAAATTATGTACTTATGGTAGATATCCAGGTGAAACGTATGAGACACTACTGATATCTGTGTATTCTGCTTTACTTATGAAGCTTGAATTCAAAAAGACATTAAGAAGTTAAACTGCAAAGATAACCCTGAAAATGTCCTTCCTTCTGCAGTAGAAGTTAAACAAGTGTCACAGATGTCATGGATTTTACATCTATTTTTCATCAAAGCTTATGGTGTAATAAAGTTACATGCTAGACTCTGTGAGGATTGGGGAATACTATGTTAGAACAAGGGGAGTGGAAGAGAAGACTGCCAAAACACATTACAAAGCAACAATGTCTTAGACTCAAAGGTTATTCAGAATGGTATTGTGTAAGTAAAGGAAGCAGCTCTATTGCCCAGCTGCTCCGACACTTGTTTTAATCTTGCCAGGGGGCTAGATGCCAGTGACAAAAATTAACATAGCATAACATCTGTTTTTTTGTGATTGCCACCCAAAAATGAGAAAGGAACATTTAGTTGCTTCAATATGCATGACCAAAAAGGACATAAATTATTTAGCATCCTCTTTACCAGAATATGCCTTTGTGCACTGATGCTTTTCCCAGCCTGTTGTCCTATGCAGCCTACATGTTGTATGGACTTCAAGACAATGACATTTTAGGACTGGTGTCAAGGCTCCTTCCCAGTCATAGCTGTTTGTGGGGTCCCAAGTCCAGAGTGACTCAGTCAGTGTTCTGGAACCTTTCTTGAGGAAGGCCTCCTCTCACCTCCTCCTCTGCCAAATGTTTCGGTGAGGCAGCCAAGCATGCTTAATCCTTTCTCAACATCCGCTCACAGGGCAGGATGTGTCTGGCAGACAAAGCCAGTCTGTTGTAACTTACAGGCCACGTGATAAAACAGCCATCCTACATTTCTGAAGTGCTGAACACCTTGAAAAAACATTTGGCTAAAAGCAACGTGAAACAACGTGGAAGCCATTTAAAGCAGAGGCTCTGTGATAGCAAAGCGTAAGAAAGAATGTAAAAAGTCATCAGGCATGATCAAACCCAGCTGTTAGATGCCTGCTATCAGGAGTGGGATGCACCGCTTTTCTTGTGCCTTACTCCGTAGAGTAAGAGACAATAAGATGTTTCAGGATGGAATATGCAAGACCTAGCATGCTTGGGATAGGTAGATTGTTATTTGTAGCCAATTATTCTTGTTATAGGGGAATAGCCTGTGTTGCTATTAAATTAGAATTTTTTTTTCAGACCTTTTCTTTACTTTGCCAAGATACTTTTGAATGCTAATCTTATCGTCTAAAATACTTGCATGCTTTATAAGTGCAGTTAATTCCATCATTCAGAGCATCAATTAATTGTAAGACAGAACTGAACACTACAGACCCAATTTGACACATCCTTCCATACTGGTAGTGAATCACTGATAACTCTTCCCTGACACACTTCTACAACTAGTTTTGTAACCATGACTAGGTAACTACTTCTAGACCAAATTTCACTGCATCCTTATTAAAATACCGTGGCAGATGGAGTAATGTCTTAATAAAGTCAAAATATATAACCTTCTCAGCTTTTTTCTTGCCTGTGTTGATCTACTGTGGAATTAAATTAGACTGGCTTGATGCAATGTGCTGTTGATAAAACCATTTTGGCAGCTCTCAGCATATATTTTCTGGAGCCTAAAGCAGTTTTTGTTTTTTAAAGAGTTTAACTTAAGGTGAGTGGTCCATAATTCACCAGCTTCTCTTCCTTTTTCTGCCAAGCATCCTTCTTGTTAAAGACAGGCACCACACTTGCTCTTTCCAACCTGCTAGAATTTCCCTCATTCTCTATGAATTCTCAGGCAGTTTTAATGTTGTCTCAGACAGTCCTTTAATGTATTCTTCAGGTTTAATTGATTTGAAAACACATAGCTTTATTTACATTGTAGTCTGTACCTTCCCAATTATAGGGTAAGATCTTCCTTCTTGGTTTGAATAGTACTTGTCTCTTGATTACCACAGGTCTTTCTAGTGAAAGCTGATGCAAAAAACACATAAAATACTCTGCCCTACTAAGTATCATCTGTAGCATTCCTTCCTGTTGAGAAGCAGGCCAAGACTCTGCCAGCGCTTCTTCTTCCTACTAATCTATAATACTTACATATTAATTTCTTGCTATCACTGACACCTCTTGCTAGCTGAATTTCGTTTCTTGGCTTCCCGAGTTAGCCCGTTTCCTTCAGCAATTATCTTCAATGCTATGACATAGTTTGTGTATGTGTCCTTCTTGTAAGGTCAATGTGAAATTCACGAGTTAGCTCAGCTGATCCCTTACTACATTTCTTACCCTTCTTCTGGATTCCTCTGTATGTGTGTGTGTGTGTGTGTGTGTGTGTGTGTGTGTGGGCGTGTGCTCTTTCTCTGAAGGACAGATTTCCTCAACTGCTGTACTTTTCTACAAAAATCCCTCAGGTCCCTATGATCAACAGCTCTTGCAATCTGGGTGATTCTTCTAATTACCCACAGAAGAATTCATCTACTGGTTCTTCTAGTTCAGTGACCTATTTTAAATACCCAATGTATTAGCACCTTGTTCCTTTCCTCTTCTGTCATTACCTGGATGCTTGCATCTAGTCCCTTCCTACATATAATCCGTCTGGATAGGCACTGAACAAACCTACTGTGTCAGCCACCTCCTGAAGCCTCTGTTGCACCAGATAACTTGTATCTTGATCACCTAGTAAGAGGCCTGTACTAATGCAAGAAAACCAGGAAATAAAAGGGAAATAATCAGACTAATTAAATGGGTTGACCCACTCATTCAGTTCATCCTTAATGACGTTTTCATGAATAACCCGATGCACGCCTTTGATTTTAGGTCTTTGTCAAAGTCACTGGTGTTTACAAATACCTAGAATCATAGAATTGTTTAGGTTAGAAAGGACCCTTAAGATCATCAAGCCCAACCATTAACCTAACACTGCCAAGTCCATCACTAAACCATGTCCCTAAGAACCATGTCTGCACGCCTTTGCGACACCTCCAGGAATGGTGACTCAACAACTTCCCTCGGCAGCCTGTTCCAGTGCTTTACAGCCCTTTCAGTGAAGATATTTTTTCCTGAAAGATTCTATAATCCTT
Organism: Caloenas nicobarica; assembly: GCF_036013445.1. Taxonomy (NCBI): domain Eukaryota; kingdom Metazoa; phylum Chordata; class Aves; order Columbiformes; family Columbidae; genus Caloenas; species Caloenas nicobarica. The sequence goes on along the minus strand of NC_088245.1, from coordinate 122,057,682 downwards.
CCATTCAACAGCAGTTAAAATCCTCCTCCAGGAGGAAGTTTATAAGCAAAGATGGTCTTTGTATTTGTCAGGAGGTGGCACTCCTCTTTTGTCACTAGCTTATGGAACACCATTTTGTGATAACAGATGCCACACTCCATCCCAGTAATACCATCTGAGCAGGGAGGCCTTAACCCTAGTTCTTATCTCTTCATGAACTTGACCCTTCACTGTAAGAACTGGCCAAGACCATGTTCCTGACGGTTACATTCCCTGTGTTCCCCTGAGTCCTTTGCTCTAGATCTTTGAGCTTCCTAATTAATTTTATTTGTTCATTCAAGGTAGTATCAGTATCTGGAGTAAGAAGTGTGGTTAGCGGTACAAGTAACCCTGAATAACTTTTCAGGTAGTTCAGACTCAGGCTGCTTGGCAATAACACATCCTCTGAATTCTCGAGTTCTTTCATAACAGATTTGGAATAGGTTTTTTTCTGCCTACCAGGACAATGTTTCTATTCCTGATCACAGGAGATGATTACTCAGGAGCTGGAAACTGTCTCTGAAGATAGATGTAGCCAACTTCATCCCTCCTCTTCCTCCTATTCTGTTACTGGTACTGTTGCAAAACCTATACAGTCACCTACTGTCTCTGTCTTTGGAGGCTTCCTCTGTAAAAATGTTTATGACTGTTGTTTCATCTGATGGCCCAATCTCACAGCTTTCCTTCATAAGTCCTATGAAATTCTGTTAAGTGGCATGTCCAGTGCTGAATATCTTCCCCCTCTTGACCTTCATGGAAAGAGAAATATATCCTTTGCAAATGTAGTCCATGGCTTAGGATGAAGCATTGACCTCATCTTCACTGTCCTTATTGATGCAGGTTGACAAATAATAGAGAATATATACTTCTTGTGGAACTGCCTGTGTTCAGCGCCCTCTGTTATGTACATCGTGATACTTGTTAACATCTTATATTTAGAACTCTGTCCTGAAACTTGTATTTGATAGCTTTTGAGAGCTGCTGGGCTAGTGGTTTACTGACCTGTTGGCCTAGATGAATTCTGCTGCTTTGTTGTATGGGAGACACTGAATCCTGTGGTGAACTAAGGGTGGGATAGTTGTTGCACAGAATTGCTAACCTGGGTTCTGAAAATTGTAGAGCAGTGTTAGCATGAAGGTGTGCTTCTGTCTGAAGAAATCCTGACTCTTGATAGGACTAATTCTCTAGGGAGTGGCACCACATTGAACTTTTGAATCTGAAAGTAGCTCAACCACAGTTCTGTCTCTGTACTGTATTTTGTGGCATGCTTTATATGCACAGAACAGAGCTTAAGGCATTATACACATCTTGAATAGTGGGATTTTAATAAGTAATTAGTATTGCTATTCATGATATTTGACCTTTATATTTTATTTAATCTCTGTTTAGGTACATTGGGAGAAATTCACACCCTTGCTGAAACTCTTCTGAAATGTAAGCAAGTTTAAAAAGGTAATGTGTTTTCTTGGACTCTGTGGTTAAAACATCATTCTCTACTCTCTTCATCCCACCACTACTCTCTTGTTCATTGTAATTTTACTGTCTTTTATTAACAGCAGATGTGATTCTCCAGTCCATCATGCCCTATATGTGCAAAAGTTGCACATATAGATGTTGCACTTTGAGTCCTACTGAGAAGGAGGATTTACTTTACCTCACGTTAATACCAATGTGCTGTTTTGGAGACCTGCTCTAGTGTTTCTGCGTGCTGTTCACACTCTTGCAAAGTAGACATCAAATTTTCCCATCCTGATTTTCGCAAGTATATACATGACTCCCTGGAGTTCACGGCAGGGAAGAATGATGCTTATGGCACTTGAACATTGTTACTTTGTAATGGGAACAGGTCAACTGAGAGTTTGTAACTATTTCCAAATCCATAGCTGAATGTGGCTGTGCTGTGTTGAGCTTGGCTCTTAAGCTGGGTTTGCATCCAGCTTTTGCACATGGCTGGTTATATAATACTGCAGCAGCATGGAAAGACAAGAATTACTTGATGAGGAAAGTGACAGTGGAACAGAGCACTGAATTTCATTATAAAGGTGAACAACTTCAGTTTGTGACAGCTAAGAGAATGAAGTTCTTTAACAGGGACTATGAATTAGAGGATAATTGCACTATGTGAAATGTCCATCTCTCCATGTGTGTAATAAAGTATTGTAGCCCATGGGTTTAATTCAGTGATCTGATAAAAAGCATGCATAATTGCGCACTTAGTACTAGATTCCTGTGGCCCCAGTTTGATGTGAACAGTTGACCATTTGCATCTGTCATTCAGAAATCCCCAAGTGGGTGTAGCTGTGGAGACCATGCTGGAAGGTTTTGGAATATGTCGTTCCCCATCCATGGCACTAGAGTGAAGGCTCTATGAGCCAGCTAGTATAGTACAGAGCAGCTATATGGTCTGTGTCAACAAAGAACCTGACTGAGACTGAGAAAACACGATTTCCTCTGCAGGTCAGCCTCCCATACGTGTGCCCACCCATGCTCAGGAACTAGCTCTGTAGGGATACAATTTCTGCCTCCTATGGGATTGTTGTATTCAGCAAATCTCTGAGTTTCTGTCCTTCAGTATATGATCCATGCCATAACACAGCAGTAGAGATTGCATGGCATGCAAAGCAGGAGTTGCTTTGGCCTGCATCTCTTTCCATCATATCTTCTTTTTATGGCACTGCCAATAATGTAGAGCTGTAAGATGCTGTGTGCTGCATCTACTGTACAGACGCTAAGCTTGAAATGTTCTTTCTGTGGGAGTTGCTAGAGGCAGGAGAGCATCACTTGGAGATACTACTTAAAAGTTCAAAGTGCTAGTAATTAGAAGAAACCATTATTTGACTTTAATCTGAATGCGTGTCATCTGAACACTCAGAGTCTTTGATGAGTCTGAGAGAGAATAAACAGAGCCCTGCAACACATTGCTTTCCCAGCCATTGTCCTGCTGCTGCTGCTTTGTTTTCCTAAACTGAAACTCTCCCTTTTTTTTTTTCGTAAGGACTGCATTCTTTGATCTTGTTCCATTTCAGGTAGAAGGGGTACAGGCCAATAAGGGCTATAATTGCTTTTTGTTAAGAAAATGGAATACCCTATCTGCCTGTGGTTAGTGCTCTGACGTGTTTCTTTGCACTTCCTAGCACTTCACCCCTGCATGCTCTTGGGGACAAAATATGTAACATTCCAGTGGGGAAATGAAAACCATTTCAGTATAAGTGAGAGCATGTACTAGAAAATGGAGTTTACTCCCTTCTAATCTGGGCAAATCAGAATTTGCCTGCTCCTCACAACAGGATAATTGGTCCACTTTTCAACATACCGTTGTACGGCTGGGCTTTCTCACTAATATACATTGAGGAAAAGAAACACCTTCAGGAGGGATGTGGGAAGTCCCTCCAAGTGTGAAGGGTAACCAGGGTGCATTTTCAGAAGCCCAGTGGGGATAAAAGGCTTTGTTCAGCTGCCTTGACAAACTGAATGAAGAAAAAAAAGCTGTTTTCTACAGATATAAGGAGCAGGAGAAGGAGCAAGGGGAAAAGAAGTGAGGGAAAGATCAGCCACTTGAGGGGGAGTAAATAATGAGTGTTTAGTTTATTTCAGTGCCTGAAACAACTCTGGTGGCCTAGGGTACAGTCTAGAGACACTTGTATTCATGGAGCTAAGAAAAAAGCTGGAGAAACAGTTTGATAAAAAGCAAAGCAGGGCAGAGGTATATTTGTTTCAGAATTCCTTGTAATGCTCTTGCTGTGCTTTTATTAGTGGACTGAAATGGCAGTAGTCATTACTGTAACAGGGTAAGTCAATCAGAAATTTGACTGTCTTAGAAAAAACCTTATTATGTGATAGTTAATGCAGTTAATTCACATTTTCAATTATTATCCCACAAGGATATGTCTATGAGGAAGATATCAGTATGCTAAAGTTCTTCCATGGAAATTGATATAGATGACAAAATTTAATTAAGTGTTTCAACTTATTCCCACTGAAATGAGTAGGAAAACTCTCCACCTCAAAAGCAGCAGCTACCTTTTATGTATGACTACTATCAAAAATACAGCTGAAAATATGAGAAAACAAGTTTGGGTTAAAGACTCAGAAGTAACCAAACCAAAACTCCCATACTCCTTTGTATAACTTTATATCCCCAGATAGCTCTATGCACTTCGGTAGTGCAGAGCTACTCACAAACCAAACATTTGTCAAGTGAACAATTAAACATTTTAAACATGTACCTTTGTTTTACTGCAAATGAGTTAAAAGTTCATCCAAATTATGTAGCTTCCTATTCCAGTACACATGCACACAGAAAGAATAAAGTATTTGGTGAGGGTAGGAATTTTATTAAGTTAACAATTCGTAAAAGAAAATTCCAAATCCATTTCTGGACTGGGATGCTGTACACCTACTTTCTTCAGGGGAAAACTTTACAAGTAAAATATAAACCTTCTAGAAATATGACACAAATTTGGAAATGATTGCCAAGTAATCACTCAATGATAGACTACTCACAAAGAAAATTAAGTTACACACTGAGCATCAGTCAAGTTACCAACAAGAGACAGGGATACTCAAAGTGGAAGGAATTATGAAATTTATAATTGAGAATAATGAACATGAGAATATTAAAAATCAAAATACATAAGATGTTCCATGATGGCTGTAAACAGGATAATGATATACCTTTTAAGAAAGGTGGATTTAGAAGGTGGATTTAGTGAATGACAGGCTGATTAGTCTTTCTTCAGTCCCTGAGAAAACTATGGAGGAAATTATCACAAAAGCTATTTGCAAAAACACGAAAGATAAGAACATGACCAGGAAGAGTCATCTTGGCTTTTTTTCTTGGCAAATCATGCTTGACCAATCTGACAGACTTCTACAATGAAATGACTGGGTCTGTGGATAAGAGAGAGTGGTAAGTCTTCAGCAAGACTTTTGACATTATCCCGTGACTTCTGCTAGCCAAACAAGGAGAACTGGACTGGATGTGTAGACTGTAAGGAGGGGTGGAAAATTGACTGGATCTCTGAACTTGAAGGGTCAGTTCACGGTGTTCCTTGGGGGTTGATACCGGTTGGAGGCAGCGCTAATGCCTTCATCAGTGACTTGGACAACAGGACTAAGGGCATCTCAACCAATCTCCAGATGACACCAAACTGGAACAACCAGTTAATGCACAGGGAGGATAGGGATGTTACTCAGCAGGATCTAGACAAGCAAGAGGAATGGTCTATCAAGAAGCTCATGAAGTTGAATGAGGACAAATGCAAAGTCCTATACCTGGGGAAGAGCAAGCCATGGATCAATAGATGGTGGGGACTAACTTGCTGGGTAGCAACACTGCAGGACAGGACCCATGAGTTCTACAGACAGCAAGTTGCACGTGGATTTGCTGTGTACCCTTATAGTAATGAAGTCTGAGATGCATTAGTAACAAATTAGCAAGCAGGTTGATGGAAGGGATTATTCCCTTCTGCTTGGCACTGCTGATGTTTGACTAGAGACCCCCAGAGGTCTCTTCTAACCTATTTTTTCCATAATTCTGTTAAATGATTTCATAATTCTTATATTCAGTAGTGTTGATTAGGTTTTATTCTGAGTTTGTTAGACGTCCATGATAGGGGTTAAGTTAGAGTAATAATTATACATGCACTGAACAAGAGTCTTCTCACGTGGACAAAAATCTGAATGTTGGTAGCACATATAAGATTAGGTCCTTGATTATTGTCACAAAGGAAATATTCACAGGCAATATAAAGGTAAACCATTTTATTTTCCAGTTACTTGTATAAACATTTTTATGTGGTGGGGGGAAGTTTTAAAATTTTTTTTAACTTTTATTTCTAATAGTTCTAATTTTGACCTCTGTACTAATCATTAATACATGTTTATCTAGCTGTATCAGAACTAAACTGTTCTCCTCCTCTTTGCCTCCCACGTTGGTGTGTAGGATTAAGCAGAAGTGCTAATTCTAGGTTATTGAGTATGGCTTTGATGATTACAGTTATAACTGAAGAGTAAGGTTTGAGGTTTGGCTTTTTTGCTGTTGTTTTTGTTTTGTGGGGTTTTTTTTTGTTTGGTTTGTTTGTTCTGGTATTTTTTTTTTGTGATGGCACAGTTTTACCGATGCAGCTCAAGTGACTACAAACCCAACCCATAAAATCCAGTCTTTAGACTGTGACTACGCTGAACTGTGGAGTATATGCTTTGAGTCTGAAGCCTTGTTTTCACAAACAAAATGAAGATTTCCTGTCATGTCAGTTGCCAGTCTTTGCTCTCACCTTTCCCAATTGCACAGCCCAGCTCATTAGTTGGTCTTTGCCTAGAACCATATGGAGTAGCCTTGCCTATACGATAGCTCCAATTTAACTCAGAATTTTAATGGGCCTACTGTTCAAGAAAATAATTATTCATTAAGCTTGATCTAACATTTGTTTACTACTGAAAAGGTCCACTTTACAAAGGATATAGTTCAACACAATTATGAGCCATGATATCTCTTTCAGGAATCATATAGTTTCCCCTCTCTCAGCTTGTCCTTGATCATAATGATCTGTATAAACAGCTTTTTGCTTTGCTCTTCAGCTGACAGAATGGTTAGCCTTATTGCCATAATTTGATATGGGTCTGATACTGCACTACTTGTTTATGGAATACTTAATTAAGGGAAAGTAGCAATAGCATAAATCTGACTTTATTCTGAATTTTTAAAAAGAACTATGATATTTCATTGGTTGGTGTGAGGAAATATAACACGACAATTTTTATGCCTCTGATTTGACCATTTCAGCTGTGCTCACCTTGACTGTTGTTGACTGACATTCCATGCAAGTTGCAACAGCTATTATTTTTAAAATAATCTACTCTGAAATATAGACTTCCAAAGCCATGCTTTGGCCCTAAAGCATGCTGATCTTTACTAAAGGTGATGCAAAAATACTCAGGCTCCAACTCTTGGTAATTGTTTGGGTTGATACATTGCCATATCTGTTGAAAATGTGCTGTGTTTACTCCCAGGGAGCTGCAAAACTCCCATAGGAGTACCATGTACTTGTACAGCAGAAAAATGTGAGAAACTGCATTTTAAAATCACCATCCAGGAAAAGGATTTGGAATACTGGCAGACATTTCTAGAATATGTTAGTTGATTGCTTTCCCTCTATCTGCTGGCTGCACATTAGAGTTATGTAGCACAAATAAGAACAAAGTTTAGGCTGGATTATACAAAGATTTCTAATGACAGTTTTAAGTAATGAAGTCATCGTGAGATCTATGTCAGACCTCTTTCTCCTATATACTAGCCTATTTAAAATAAATTTACATTTAAGGTCTGATATGAAACCTATTGATGTTAATGGAAAGATTTTAATGCTCTTTGACTAAAATGCATATATAAGATCACATATTTTCTGTGATTCTATTTCTGTAACAGCTTTGCAGAATTTACTATTTCTATACATTTCCAGCTAGGCTTCCTCCAGTTTCTTGTTATCATTATTTTCTCTCATGATAATATCATACAACTTTTCTCTTCTGCATCTCTAAAGGCCTACCTGAGTTTCCTACCAGCCCGTAGCTTAATTCTCTTCTAAGATGTGAGTTGTGTGTGACTCCCCAAACTCACCAGTCTGGCTTCTGAATACAGCTGTAATTAAAAACAAAACAACACACAAACCATGTGTTCTATTCTTTGCAAATGGTCCAACAGACAACCTCTTCCTAATTCTTTTTTTTTTTTTCCTTGTGCTCTTTTAAATTGTTTGACTTCATACAGTATTTCAGGTTAAATTCTGGTTGGAGATATATTGGCTTCATATCTGCTATTGTTACGTCATATCACGAAAGAGTAAAGCTATTTCCTGCAGCAAACACTGTTGGAATGCAGTGTGACAATAATAGAAATTTGCTGTTTACACACTGCATACTATTTCTTTTCTAGGTAGCAGTTTAGAATACCTTTGTAATTATTTTCTATATATAGAATACCTTTGTAATTATTTTCTATATATCCAGAAGGCAAAGCTTTGGTAGTGTTAAGTGAGTGTGTTAACTGCTGTAGCTTCTTGTGAAATGCATTCATGAGCCCTGTGATCTGGTAAGAGCTGGATTCGAATTAAAACCATAAATTCGCTAGTTGCAAGGGGCAAAGAGAAGGGAAATAGTGATCTGCAACATGCAGATGTTGCAATCAGGCCTACATTTTCAGGGAGCCATCCCAGAACCGTGGAATGGATGGTTCTGAATATGAGAGTGTTTGCGATCCAGTTCTAGGGGTTTTTCCCTTTCCCTTTTTTCTATGTCTTTATTCCTTCTCTTTTGAGCCTTTCTCCTTCTCACTTCTCCCAAATTTTGACCTCCTAAATTTTTACATAGCTTTTCAATCTCTGACAAGCAATGAAGAACTCAGACCCAGAATCTGGCACTGGGATGCAGCAGAAGTTTGTGGTCACTTCTTAAAACTTTAAGTCCGGTTATAGTGAAAAAAGTAATGGTAATGAATGTTTGGAGAACAGTTACATGAGAGCTGTGTTCTCACATAGTGCACAGCTCTCACAAGTGCAAAGTCAACACTTACCAACAACTACCACAAAATCATATTGTAAAGATCCTACATGCAGTTATAGTCATCAACCCCAGAATATTGCAGATATTGATGGAATATTTTCTTAATAAGTAAGATCTGTTTGCTTGTTTCACTTTCTGATTTTAATAGTAACTTGGGTATATTTCTGGAAAGTAGATTAATCTTACTTTGTTTGTAATCCTGAAAGACTTCTGATGCATTTCATGCTTTAATGTAATTATGCCCAATAGATAGAACACAGCAGCTTCATAAAGATTGTTCATATCCCTGCTGGATACTTGGCTGAGATAAACATATATCTAGCTTATTTAACATTATTAACTACCTGAAGTATTAGAATTCTTATACAGCAATTCACAACAGCCAAGTATTGCAAGACTACTGGAGAGATGCTGCATTTTGTGAGACAGCCCCAGTTTGATGTACACACCACACTGGGTAGCACTAATGGGCAGCAGTGCAATAGTCTCCTTTCTCCTCCTTCCCTATAAAAATGATGTTGTGTGAAGATTCGATAATCCCTAGTTCCCATTTAGTAAAGAATTAAATGAGGCATTTTATTTATTTCCCATCTAACTCATATGCTTTCCTGTATTTGTACCAGAGAAAGCCAGCAGCATACTGAGGAGGGTAGTGCACTGGGGCTGTACCAAAGCAGGCAGTTTCCCTTACTTTCCTTCCAGCTCAGCCTCCTTTCCTCTCTGCATTGACACAGAAGCCACGATTCAGAGCCCATTGCTGATAATGACAGCCTTGATATCCTTAAACAGCCACTGGTTTTAATTCCTAAAAAAGGTTTCCTTCTGTTTCCTTGCATAGCTATGTTCTCCCTGCTCCTGCTGTTGGTTCTAGCTCTGACAGTCTAAAGCCACCTCTGAGACCAGGAAGCACAGAGCTACATAACGCTGCACCTGGAGAGTGTCAGAAGCAATGGGAGAACAAAATATGTTCAAGTTCTACGTAATATTGAGACTTCTGTAAGGCAGGAACAACCCCAGGTTCCAGTAGAGGTTGGGGAATGACCTATTAGAGAGCAGTGTAGGGGAAAGGGACCTGGGGGTCCTGGTGGACAGCAGGATGACCATGAGCCAGCACTGTGCCCTTGTGGCCAAGAAGGCCAATGGCATCCTGGGGTGTATTAGAAGGGGGGTGGTTAGTAGATCGAGAGAGGTTCTCCTTCCCCTCTACTCTGCCCTGGTGAGACCTCATCTGGAATATTGTGTCCAGTTCTGGGCCCCTCAGTTCAAGAAAGACAGGGAACTGCTGGAGAGAGTACAGTGCAGAGCCACGAAGGTGATTAAGGGAGTGGAGCATCTCCCTTATGAGGAAAGGCTGAGGGAGCTGGGTCTCTTTAGCTTGGAGAAGAGGAGACTGAGGGGTGACCTCGTTAATGTTTATAAATATATAAAGGGTGAGTGTCACGAGGATGGAGCCAGGCTCTTCTCGGTGACAACCAACAGTAAGACAAGGGGTAATGGGTTCAAGCTGGAACACAAGAGGTTCCACTTAAATTTGAGAAGAAACTTCTCAGTCAGGGTGACAGAACACTGGAACAGGCTGCCCAGGGAGGTGAGTCTTCTTCTCTGGAGACATTCAAAACCCGCCTGGACGCCTTCCTGTGTAATCTCACCTAGGTGTTCCTGCCCTGGCAGGGGGATTGGACTAGATGATCTTTTGAGGTCCCTTCCAATCCCTAACATTCTGTGATTCTGTGATTCTGTGATCTAGCAAGACAGTGATGCAGGACCATGCAAATGAAGTTTAGTGGGTATCGTTCTGTATGGGAGCTCTGAAAACAGGGATTCATCCCACCTTCTGCAACTGTAGATTGCCACACTGATTTAATTACTTGAGATGCACCCCACGAAACTTGGGGCAGCAAAATGCGACATCTCTAGAGGTCCATTGAGATCTTTGGTAGATTAAGGTTGCTCTTTAGAGTTGCCCAGCTCCTCTCACTGATTCTACAGGGGGGCCAGGGAGGCTCTACTTTCAAAGCAGGCACTGCCTATTGACACTTTTCCTGTGAAAATCTGGACGCAGAAAAATCAACAGGGAATTACCTCTCCATGTCCAGACAGGTATTGAGCTGGAAGAAAAAAGTTCTTAATTACAATCATTTAGCATAAATGTTTATTTTCAAGAACAGGAAATTGATCTGACAAGCTGATAGAAACTGCAGACTGTGAGTGTCAACACAAGACAGAGGGAGAAGAAGCAGGAAGGTAGGAAATAACACTGTTTTCTCATTCTTCAAATCAATACTTAGCGAAATAATTTGGTAATTTCCCGTTGTTCTAATGAATCCCTGCTCTTGATGATGATAAATACTAAATTATATGATAATTTCTCCTTTACTTTCACTGACAAAGTTGTCTGCATCGACAAGACACAGTGAGATTATTTTTTTAAATGGGAAGCAAAAAGCAGAGGATTTCCTGCAATGCTGCAAAACACTCTGAGCTGGTGAGCCTAATGCAGGGATGCTTATGATAAAGTACTGCAGAACACCGTTGATTAGAGCATTGAGTTAACTATGCTCTTGTGTGCTCTTTCTCTCATCATCTTGTTCGTTCTCTTAGCCTTCTATTTCACCTTTTCAATCTGCACATTATTGTTTTCTTGTCCAGAAGTTTTTTTGAGAATTCAGCACAAATGTCAGCACTTGGCTTTCATGAGAAAACAAGCCCCAGCACTCGGCTCCAGCAAGGTTCAGCAGACCCTACACATGGTGGCTTCTTCAGGTCAGGCTCCAACAGTCTATGTAGATGAAATGAATGCGGAATAATACAGAACAGCTGTATAAACCTATGATCTTTTGTGTTTATTTGCCTATGAAATGCCGTCACTGCTGTGACAGTCACAATCAGACCTAGAACTTTTCTTTCTAAAGGCACAGTTGAACTTAAAGACCCAGCATGGTCTCATCAGGGGGTATGAAGTGAAATCAAAGTCAAGGTTAAGGCTGTTTCTGTTTCTGCAGGCCTGCTGTGGGATATAGAACCATATCCAAGCCTGTGTTAAAGCACCTCTCCGCACCCATACTGTCTCCAACCACTGCCTTTAGCTGTGGGACACATGGCACTGCCTCAAGGCCAAACAGCAAAGATGACATTTATATTTGTGCTAGCATCCTGACGTGTCTGTGTTAGGATGATTCAGATACCTCCTCTGGTTGGGAAGCTTTTCTGCTTGGAAGGCTCGAATGTCCACATACATGTCAAAGGCTGAAGCTGAGCTCCCTCAGTATGAACCACTCACTATGCACACAACAAAAAGAGTAGATCATTGGCAGTAAGAATTAATGGCAGGCTCTCTGGCTTAAATATTTGAATGAGCCTTCACTGTCTGCACTAACATAGATGGTGCTGTTAATGCAAATGCTTTAAGAAACTTAAATCTCTGTGGAGTCAAAATGTGCTCCCATGAATTGCAAGCTATGCGCAAAAACGTTAGAGTTTTCTGACTGCAGGGTTCATTTTGCCCTTGGATATACAGCATTATTTTCCTGCTAAAGTGAGACAAGAAAATAAATGCTACTTGGAAGTGAATAATATCAAACTGAAGAATGGTGTATATCATGAATATGCACTTCCAGCCATATACTTGCATTCATTTTGAGGCCTAGTAGAATGAGCCTTTTATTTTCTAATATTAAGGTGAAATATAATGTAATAAAGCGATGTGTCTTCTGAGGGCTTTTCTGATCTTATTGTCACTTAGATCTACAATAATAGTATGATCCCTATTCTTGTGGATACTTATACCAGAAATACCATGCTGTATCTCACACCCAGATACCATTAATGACTGACCTGAAGTTGTAACTGGCAAATAGAAGCAGGGAATCAATAGGCTGTCACCTTTTAGTTATTTTTTTTTAAATTTAAAACTCTATTGACTAATATTCCAGAACAAACTTCTGTTACAGGTTCTTCTCAGTTATGTTAGAGTTTCTTCTGCAACCTCTGGCATGACTTGGGGCTTCCGCAGTCAGGACTGTGTACAGTCCTAGCACCCATGCAGAATCTTCATTGATTTTAGTGGGCATTGTGTGACTCTGAGAGTTCCATTTGCATGAACTGCAAAATAGATAGAAATTGCACATCTTTTAAGAACTTCAAAACTTACTCTTTTTTTGTCTTGTATCTGAAGACAGGATGTTCTGCTGGCCATATGTAAAAGCTCAAGAATAGAGCGCATGTTACTAGCTAGCAAAAAATCCATTTTCATAAGCCTATAAAATATAAATAAGATGCGTTTCCTTAGTTGTCAAATTCCCTTGGCCCTATATGATATTCTACGAGGCAGACCATGGGTGATGAGTTAAATCACGATGGTGCTCTAAACCTCCTTATGGACATGATTCATATCTGCAGCACAGTGCCTTTGCAGCTGCCGTACCAACATACACAACTGAAAAATTCCAGTCTCTGCACATGACTTTTGACCACAGATGTTTTCCTTCTCTAGCCCCTGCATGGCCAGCACTGCTCACATCCACCTCCTGCAGTACGCTGAGGTGGGGTGGCCTGGTGTGGGTTGGTCTTTTGACAAAGACTCCACACCACTGTCATGAGGCTCTGTCAGAAGGCTTCAAGCTTCCATGACAGCCAGCATCCTTGGGCATAGTTAAAAATTGCAGTGGTGTGTGAAAAAGTGGAGTTAGTAACCTTCTATTGTTAAATACTTTTATTTATAACTAGCCTATAATAAAACTACATTTCCAATATCAATAGCACTCTAGTAAAGCATCCAATGCACATTTTTTGGGGAAAGAAACCTCAACTCAAACCAACCAACCAAACAAAAAAATGGAACACAAGAAAATAAAATATCTTCCAGGAAGTTACTATCAAGCAGGAACGAAATTAAAACTTATTTTCTTTGGTTTACTGTTCAGTAAATTTAGTATTCATTTTTTAAGAAGCATCAATCTCTTTCTGCATGATCAATATTTAAATATTGATACTTATTATTCTACGAGTAATGTAGTCTAGTATCAAATTGTCTCTACCAGTAAAAATTGTACACCCACATAAATGTAACACTCACATTAACCTAAACTATATCTCTTTTTAAAAACTGCCAGTGTTTAATCGTCCCAATTAAAAAGCAACATTCTGCAGCAAGCAGATGATGAAAACACTGAACAGAGCTTCCAAGCTTTTAATAACAGTGAGAATAAAAGAAATAATAAACCAGAAATGTGTTCTGTAGCATGCTTCCACCACTATTACTTAAGACATAGTTTAATTTATTTGGGAGAATGCTAATATGAATTTTTTTACTTCTTACTTTTATAGAAGTATATAAACAACTCCTGACTAAATATCTATTTGTATATTTGAAAATACCATGAGAAGATCATGAAAAACCCAGTAAGCTTACACCACCAGTGTCAAGAGTTCCTGATATTTTATAGGTGAAAGAAAAAATAACATAGAGCTTAACCTGTGAAATGTTTGAATAAATCCCTTGTGATGGATATTTTATGAAAAAAGAAATGAAATTCTATTTCTCTTGCATAGCTTGAAGGAGGGAATTTGTCTTCCTTCCAAAATACCGTGTTTCAATAAAATGAATATAAAACAAGGTTACAAATACATGCTTATGAAAAACAAGTAAGTATTTTCTGCTGTGAAATTATGTATCTTGGGAAGCTCATATTGAATGTAGTGTAAATGCACTGGCAGAAATTCCACAAAGAATCCTGTCTTTTACTAAACTGATTAAGGCTGTGGGATTTTCTGTTGATGTTCCTATAATTAATTTTTTTCTTGTGTTGCTTATAGGGCAAAATAAATTTGTAATTATCTGATAAAATTATTCTGACACTGAACGACTATTGCCTTACATAACAAAATCAATAGTTTGAATTATTATAAATGATCTGGTAACTGCCCTGAAGATCTGTATTCTATTACTTCTCCTCATTTTCCCACAGGAAAGTAATGAGTTCCCAGACCACACTTACCAGTTCAGTCCTTTATTTCCATACTCCCTAAGAGACAGGTCTGAAAATGTAGAGGCCCATCATTAAGAAATTCAGGTCTCCGTTTCCATGAAGGCTTAACTCATTAGTTCACTTGGCTTGTCAAGAAGTGTAGTTAGGGCAAAATGTGGATCTACAGTGAAAAAGACTTTACTTCAACTTGTTATTCTTAGAGATGAATTTGCTTGAAATGCCTGCATAAGTACAAAGGCTGACTAACTCCCATGCACGAACAGGACTCATCTCTGTGGTTGTCTCTTCTAGGCTAGGACTTACTTGAAACAGACAATTCATAACAAAGAAGGAATGCAGGCAAAGAAGGAACCCAGTAGCTGGCACGATTTGACAGCTTGATTATAGTTAAAGCATAATCTCAAGAGGCTGGGGATTTGGATTCAAAACTAATGATTCTACATGTATCTATAGTTTACTGCTTACCAGGACCAAGGCAAGATTAAATAAATCTTGTTTGCTTAATGAAAAAGAATCTCCTGACATAGTGAACAGCACAAAAGTAACTAATACATCTCTGTCTTCCTCAGTGCATATTATTCAACATGCTGTTCTCTTTTCTAGAATATTTTCCCATAGTCTGAAGAAATAATTGCATATGTAACTACTAGCGTGAGACATGTATAGGAAAATGGAGCCAATAGTTTACAAGCTATGAGTGCAATAAATATCTCTTGGCTTTTGGTGAATTATCACTAACCTGGATACTTCTTTTCCCTCATTTTGTGTACTTCTCTAAACTGATCACCAAAAGTCTGAGGAGAACAGTTCTTAACCAGGAGATGTTCTTCTGATTAGTTGATCATGTCAGTCTGACTGGCAGAAACTCCACCTGTGTAACTGTGCACCTCAGCAGTGGGATAGCTCCCTAACCTAAGAGTGCAATTTCTTCAAGTGCAATTTATCCCAGTGCAATTTCTCAACAAGTTTTCTGAAGGAAAACAAGTCAACAACACACATTTGTCACAATTTCTGCAGGACTCATTCTATGGATGTTGTGTGTGTGAATGGTCCTGCTGGGGAACCAGTTAGCCATAACAAGTTACCGAGAACCACTGCGACAGAGTCCTAAGAAACAACATCGAGCAAATTCGTGTAAAAGATGCCATTTGTTAACGTGTTTGCTTTCAGCTCCTGCATGCATTTGACTCAGCAAAGTTTAGTGGCCCTAGATGAGGCTTCCTCTGTCTCCTGGCACCCAGTGGGAAGCGGCACTGTGCTCGGGGGCTGGCTCCAGCAGAGAAAGGCTACGGTTTCTGGAGCGGGGACACCGGCGGGGGATCCCCCGTCCTCCCAGCGCAGGAGCCCGATCCGCAGCCCCGGCCGGCGCGCTGCCCCGCGCTGCCCAGCTGCTGCCGCCGCCGCTCCCGCCGCTGTCCGCGGTGCTGAAGCGGGCCCGGCAGCCGGCGGCAGAGTGCCCGGCCGTGCGCGGAGCGGGGGAGAGGGCGGCGCGGGGGCAGGGCTGGCACGGCAATAAGCAGCGATGCGGAGCTCGCCCCGAAGCAGCTTCGCCCTCCCGCCGGGGCCGGAGAAGAGGCTTCGGGCACGGCGATTCGGGGGCACCTGGCTCCCTGCAACCGCGGCTCCCTGAGCCGTGTGGGGTAGCCCCTTCCCCGCTACGGTCCTCCGGCCCTTCGCCGCCCCCTTTCACCACGAGAAGAAAGTTTTGTCTGTGGTATCTTTCCCCCCACCTTTGGTACCGGACCTGGCCGGGAAGGGGCGGCGGCGGGGACCGGGGGAGGGGAAGGGGGGAGTCATCTCCTATTTATTTATTTATTTTTTCTCTTTCCTCCCTCAGGTCGCCATGGTGATACCGAGCTCGCTCTCCCTCCGATCAAGAGGAGACGGGTACCCCTTCGTGAGCATCCCCCTTTCCCTCTGCTCCCGCTGCCTTTCTCTCCCGGCGGAGGCCCTCCCCTCTCTGCCTGCCCCGCGGGGTCGGGGCCGCGACGTCCCCTCAACCTAGCTCGGGCTTCTCTCAGCCCGGTCCCGGCTCCCCTCAGCGCTACCCCGGCTCCTCTCAGCCCGGTCCCGGCTGCCCCCTGCGCTGCCTGCCTCGGACCAACGCGACCTCAGCTCCCCGCAGCGCGGCCGTCCCCTGCTGCCCTCCCAGAGGAGGAATGAGACTGGAGCAGCCAAAACAGCAGCTCTCTACCCCCGCCCGCCGCCGCTTTGAAGTTCTTCCCGGCTTCGGCGCTGCAGCTGGAGCGCCGCTTGGGAGGGGGCGGCCGGGAGGGACGTCCCTGGTCTCCCCCGCCCGCGGGTGCCCACTGTCGAGCCCAGAGGCGAGGAAAGGCCTCGTCGCGGCGGCAGAGCTCTGCCCGACGGTGTAGGGCCGAGGGTCCCACGCAGGAGGCTCCCGCGACGGCAGGTGAAAAAGGGGCCTCTCGGGGCCGGCCCAGACCCTCGCGGTCTCCTCCCTCCACAGCGGCTCCCCCGCCATCACCTCGCCGCTTGCCCAGCGGAAAGCGGCCGAGGCTGCTCGCCCCCCCGGTTATATAAGTAACGCACCCCGGCACTGCCGCTGTGGCTGCCGGGGCACTTGAGGAAGGGCGTTTCTTGGGGGGGCTGGGGAAACGCGGGGGCAACAAGCCGTAAGGGCACAGGCACCAAAACCTAAGCCCCGAGCCAGCACCTCCTCCGCCTCCCTTCAGGTAACCCTCCCCGCCTTACCTGGCGGCGGCACGCTGCTCTCACTCCATGCCGGCTCCCCGTAGGACGGGGCAGGGCTGCGCTGCCCGGCTCTGCACCGGCTCCGGCTCCGAGCCGGTGGGTGCGTGCGAGTGCGCGCCGCTCGC
The DNA here is from genome assembly GCF_036013445.1 of Caloenas nicobarica. Taxonomy (NCBI): domain Eukaryota; kingdom Metazoa; phylum Chordata; class Aves; order Columbiformes; family Columbidae; genus Caloenas; species Caloenas nicobarica. The sequence continues at coordinate 122,040,281 of NC_088245.1, read as the reverse complement.
TGTCACACGGCCCCGTGGATGCTGTCGGGCGTCTCCATTCCCCACGCCGCTCGCCCACCTCCCGCGCCGCTCCGCCGCCAAGCAGACGGTCACTCCGTGGCAGCGGCACCCGCCGCCTGCGGGGCTCCGCTCCGAGCCGCTTCGCGCCGCTCGCAGCGAGAGCGGGGGGCGACCGGACGGCCGCGGCGGCGCCGCGCGTGTCTGCGTGTGTGTGTGTGTGGAAACCAGGGAGGCGGCGCAGCGCGGCGGGCGGGCGGGGGAGGCGCGGGTCCGCGGAAGCAGCCGCGGGCGGGCCCAGGGGCTGCGGCCGGCGCCGGGGGGCTGCGCTAGCCCGGCCGGCGCGGCGGCGGCGGCGGCGGCGACGGGTCGGAGCGCGGCTGCCGGCAGCGCCACCTGCGGGCAGCGCGGGGCGGCGGGGGCGGTGCGCCTCTTCCACGGGGGGCGGCCCAGCCCGCTGCCTGCGCCGCCCCCCCCGGCCCGGCGGCCGCTGGGGAGGCCGAGGTGGGGAGTGTCGCGTAGCAGGGGTGTGACGGCGGGGAGGGGGAGAGCTCTGCTGCCTCCCGTGGGGCTGGGTGACACGGCGGGCGTGGGAGGGGACGAGGCTCTGGCTGTCTCCCCCTCGGGAGACAGGGTACCAGCTCCGGCAGCCTCTGGCCCGCCGGCTGCTTTGGGACCATCCCACCTTCCCCAGGTGCGTCCTGCCCGGCTGGGCGTCCGAAAGAACCTTAGGTGTAGCCAGGTGACGGGTGGAGGCTTGGCTTTGTGTCCCGCAGGACTTCTCTGGTCCGTGGTAAGGGCCGATCTCGCACTGCGAACAAACCTCCACCTCCTTTAGGGCACTTCACCTTCCTCCTGATTTAGTCTGTGGGAAAGTAGTGTCTTTGACGCTACTTTACCACTATCAGGTTTGGTTGAAGTTGGCCAACAGATAGCACGTTCCTGGGCCGGAAGGGCAGCTGCCAGGCAAACAGACAGGTGCACATGTTCAGACACTAAGAAACACTCAACTTAAGCCTCCTTTTCAGAGAAAACCTAGCTGAAAAGTACAATCAAGAGGGCATTTGCCAGACATCATCCTGATAATTTTCTTGTAGGATGCATTCTTTCCAGATAACTCTACCTTACACTTCGCCTTTTGTATCTGCATTGTGTTAAATTACCCATATTCCAAACTAATGCACCTATACAGTGGGAAGTAGAATGGCGTTGTGGCTTTTTGGGTAACACAAATAATAACAATCTGCACTTTCACAATTCATAATTTCACATGACACTGTGCTCTATGACCATGAATCACCAGTGATCTTATTTTTTCTCTTTCTGAGACAAAAGTAGTATTTTAAAGCAGCACCACTTTAGTGTGTAAAATTTCCTTATTTGCATTTCCTTTCTCACCTCACCTCACCTCACCTTTCCTCTTCACACCTTCCTACATTTCCTAATGTACTTTCTGGGAACTTTTTTTCTCTGTCTAATCTGATCCGAGTCAATGCATTTGGGTTGTGGATGTATTATATCACGCTAGTCTAAAAAGTGTCTGTGTTCTAGTTTCTTAATCTTTTTCTGTAAAAGGGAACGTCACTGAAAAGAGCAATACAAGGCCTCTTGTTCCTTGGAGAGTTGCATGACTTCATTTCTTCTTGCAAACTACTGTTCTTTAAACCCCTTCCCTTGTGCTAGGAGCATCTCTACTGGAACAGTATCTGTGAAGCTGCTTTTCTAGAGCCTACTCCACTTGTTACACATTTTTCATGCTTTCATTTGCCAACACAGCAGGAAAAGTGGGCATTTTCAAAATGGAGGAAGGGTTTATGTGGAACGAAGATAAGTATGAGCTTATCCTTCCTGACTTCATGATTCTGGGCCTTTTAATTCTATTAATTGTTAAATATTTCAGGAGGAGCAGCATATGGATGGTTACATTGAGCTTGCAACCATAATAGCGTCATTAAGTTGCACAAACCCTTGTGCTTTCCAAATGGCACTTTTTCTCTTGGGGCACACAAACTAAAATGGCTCTTGAACAGGTGCACAAGTAATTATTTTATACTTAGCCGGCTGTCCCCCTTCAATATATTTGTCTCAGATGCAGTTTTCTCTAGGCCAGCTCCATGAATCTCACTGCAGAACCTCTCAAAGTCTTATGCTAGCACACAGAAAAGATGCCTGCTACTTTCTTAAGGTCCCAAGCAAAAGCCTGACTAGTACGCTGCTGAGATTTATTTTCCCTTTGCGTTTCAGTTGAAGGCCAAAGCAATGTTTGAACTGGCAGTCTCTAAATCTGTATTGCTTGTTCAGGGTGATTTCAGTTAATGGGCTTTGACTCAGAGATCACTCCCACCTCCCTTTGGATGGATAGTCCCAGAAACAACTTGACTTCACCAGAATTGTGCTTTGCCTGAGGGAACAGTTTATGTCAAGAACTGAAGTTTATATCAGCTTGAGGTTTTTGGAATTAGTTTTGGAAAGTACATTTTTTTTGAAACAGTAGGAGAAATAGAGGCATGGGTTGGTAAGAGGTGGAAAGGATTTGTACATCCTACTTCAGATACCTAACCTTAGGGATTTACATCAGGAGTCTGCTTAGGCCACTGAAGAAAGAGAGGAGCCCACAAAGGGCTACTCAGTGCGCCTAAAATAAACATCAGTTCTGAATTGCCCTTTGGAGGGTTTTTTCTCCCTTGCCTCCTGTTAATTGTATAGAGATTGTGTAGAAGTCGTGGAGAGATTATCTGGAGACTAACTGCCTAGTCTGGGATCTGACGCATGATTATCCCCCTCCAGTTTTCATTTTGCCGATGTTACACGGCATTTACATGTGGAGAAATCACTTGTCAGCACCTCTCTAGGAGTGATTTTGATGTATGCTTGCCAACTGGAGATACTTGTATTTCAGTGAAGCTACAGCTCCCAGTACAAAATCTGAATGCATCTGTTATCCCCATGACCTTCTCCTGCAAACTTGTGAGAATACTTCATGTTAGCATTATTTAATTCACATCTGGAAGTGTATGCAATGCCACCAGCCTGCTGCCTACACTGTAGTTTCAGATAGGTTGAATCATCTATGTCAATCCTGCATCTATGGGTTTTCCTTGCTGTGTGCATTCTGCAAATACAATCCCATGCATGACAAACAGCATTGCATGTTTGAAGTCTGATGAACTTGAGCCACAGCTATCAGTTCTTCCCTTCAAGTCCTGAAATGTTTACTTTTCTTGATGTATACCTCTCCTTTCCTCTGGAAGGGGTAAACGAATGAATCAAATATGTACCTGCAGAAGAATTTTGGCCACAGAATAATGTTTCATACATAAACTCTGAGTTTTAACTGTCTTAAAGAGTCAATGGTTTTTAATCTGTCTCACTAAAGGATTGCTGTTTAGCTATAAGACAAAGTTTGTCCACAGTTCTTCTCAAAATTATAGCACTTACCTGTAGATATCAAAACCATTCCTGAATGCATCGAAAAGCATCTGTTTTTATGTCTAAGATGTGCACCTCAACAGTCATATGGCTAGCTGATCCTGACCCATGGCTCTTAGACACTGTCATAAACCAAAAGCACATAAAGATCAGGCCTGAGGGATTTCTGATGTACATGAGGAACAAATAATCTGGCAGCTTTGGAGAAGCCTCCTTGCCTAGAGCTTCTTTTGCTCCTCCTCTCATTCTTACACTTTTTCTCACTGGCCTAGAAAGTATAAGTCTGGTGACAGTGAGAGCTTTTTTGCACAACAGCACAACAGAAAGAAAAGCTATGGTTAGAAATGTTTGCTTCAAGATCAGCTAGAACAGTTTCGGTTCACACAACCTGATAATATTGACAAAGGGTCAAAATTTGCTAATCTAACAGTAGTTTTGAATTCTCAGGAGGTTTTATGGCTTGTTGGAGTTGGTGAAATTTTGCAGAGCAAGCCACTGGAAACTGGAGGGAGATAAGGAGAGACTAGTGGGTGTAAGCTGTCTGATTTTGTTTTCTGGCAGGAAGAATACCAGAGGGAATTCTCTTTCCCAGCCTGCCACCCCCATTTTTTCCTTATTTACACATCAATGCATGATTTTTTGGTGTCTAACATTTCCATAATGCAATCTGGTAAACCTAGCACAGCTGTTTTGAAAACTTGCCTGATATTTAAGACTGCTATCCTGTGCAAAAGCTCCTATTTCACTTGCTGGCCTTCCCATTTCTGGATGTCAAGATAGGGAAGAGCTATAAATATGGAGTTAGGTGTCACGGTTGCCAAGATTTATTATGAAGAAGTCTGCAATAACCTTCTCCCCTTTGCCCTTTATTTGTCCTTCGTATTCTGCAGGGTAAAGTCTACCTTTCCCAATGTTTTTGGATAGTACCTGACAAAACAAAGCAACTTCCCTGTCTGTGATTAAGTACTTTTGTAAGAGGGCATTATGGTTTAACTCCAGCTGGCAACTAAGCACCACACAGGTGCTTGCTTACTCCCCCTGTAGTGGGATGAGGGAGAGAATCGGAAGGGTAAAAGTGAGAAAGCTCATCAATTAAGATAAAGACAGCTTAACAAGTAAAGCAAAACCTGCACACACAAGCAAAGCAAAACAAGGAATTCATTCACCACTTCCCATGGGCAGGCAGGCGTTCAGCCATCTCCAGGAAAGCTGGACTACATCACACATAACGGTGACTTGGGAAGACAAACAGTATCGCTCTGAATGTCCCTCCTTCCTTCTTCCCTCAGCTTTATATGCTGAGCATGATGTTATATGGTGTGGAATATCCCTTTGGTCAGTTGGGGACAGCTGTCCCAGCTGCGTCCCCTCCCAGCTTCTTGTGCACCCTCAGCCCACTCGCTGGTAGGGTGGTGTGAGAAGCAGAAGAGACCTTGACTCTGTGTGAGCACTGCTCAGCAATAACAAAACTAAAACATCTCTGTGTTATCAACACTGTTTTCAGCACAAAATGAAATCATAGCCCCATACGAGCTACTATGAAGAAAATTAACTCTATCCCAGCCAAAACCAGCACACAGGGGAACAAAACAAAACAAATAACCCAATCTAAAGCTATTGATCTTCATGCAGCATTAAAAAAGCTGCTTATGTAAAGCTGTTTTGCAACCATCACAGAGGTGCAATGGCAAGCTTGGAATTTTGCTGCATACAGAAGAAAAATCTCCCCATGTTTCCCACAGTATCCCATTTGATGTGCAAACTGTCTTCCCTGATAATGTACCTTCATGCTTGGACAACAAATATCTTTTTGAGTATTTTTCTTTCTTTGTACACTGTGGGATACCTAGCAATCATACGAAATGTGTGTTGTCCCCGCCCCCAACCCCGCAAATATAATTAATCAAATCTTGTTTAATTTTAATCCCCTTCTAGTCCTTTTATAAATAATTATTTCAACTCTTTAAATCTCAATCTCAAGTGACTCCTTTCAGCTCCCTTGTTTGGCTGGGATTTCTTAATCAATTATGAATTTGAATTTTCAACAGGTAATTTTTTGTTATGAGGGGCTGGATACATATTGCATTTGTGGTCTTCCTTATATATATTATAGAGCAGTCCATCATTGCTTTTTTGTCACTGCATCTAGTCTTTCCTGTCTGTTTTCTCTGCCTCGCATTTCTACTTCAGCCTCCTGTTTCCTGAAATTTGGTTAATAAAAACTTCTCAGCTCTGTTACATTATTCTGGTTTAAGACCAGAGGTCTAGAAACAATGTTCAGGGTCATCAGACCCTGTCTGCACTGTGCTGTATTGTTCCTTCATTCCACCAGTGATTGCTGTTTACTCTAAAACCCTTTTTTTTAAAAAATTCCTGCTACAACCCCTGAAGCATTACTCACTCCTCTGATGGTTAGAAATTCACTTTGACATTGTACTTAAAAATTTTGCTTATCTAGCTGAAATATTTTTGTTCAGGTAGAGAATTTTCCACTAATTTAAAACCACGCTTACGTCCTTCCCTTCATCTGATCTAATCTGTTTATAGCAAGTAACTTAATACTCTCTTAGTCTTTATTTTCCTAGGTTGAACTAGACCAATTCTTGCCATTTTTCCCTTGTACCATGAGCTCTCCATTCTCCTTATCAGCCTGTTGGTTCTCCTCTGTACAACATCAGTTTAAATTAATCTTACTGGTGTAGGAGGAACCAGAATTGTGACAGTATTACTACAAAGAGTTCATCAGTGTCATGTACAACAGAAACAATATTCGCCTCTCCCTACAGGAAACATCCTAGCTGATGGGACGTAGGGTCATATTTACTTCTTTACAGTTATATTGCACTCATGGCTCTGGTATCCTCTGACTGAGGAGGATACAGTCAATTCCTTCTCTTTCCTTGTCAGTTCAATCATGTTTGTAACCGAGGGCAGGCATTTCTGTTTCATTCATGACTTTGCACTTTATACTATTAAATCTCGTCCTATACTTATTACTCTCATTTTCAAGGTCATGCAAGTCACTGTGATATTCCCAGTTTTCCTGTTTTACAGACAGTAGTGCCTCAAATTCACATTTCACTGGTACTTTCCTGCTTTGCAATATAAAATTGTTTTGGCTATGTGCCTCCTCCTCTTCTTATTGAATTACTGCCATGCCCAAATAGGAGAAAGGGAATAACTGACTTCAAAAGTCAAAAGCTAAAAAATGTGAGCCTCGTCATTAAAAATCTAAAGTAAGGTATCGAAAATGATGGTGGCTCTTTCTTGTTGCAAAAATCAGTGTAGTTCCGTGGTACTGGCTCTGATTCTGCTGTCATTTCATGACAGGGCTGACTGGTTGTGTCCACAAGATGCTCCTCTGCCATGGGCCTTGTCAGAAGTTCAAGAATTCACTACTACAGACTCAAATAGCAAATTGGTGTCAGAGTGGAATAGGTTGCATATTGCAGGAAAAGGTGGCTGAAGGTAAAGGAAGATCTGTGTTTGACTGAAGGTAAGAAACAATGCTCAGCACCCTGCCATTGTGACCCGAAAGCTGGTTTGTTGCTTGGGGTTAATCCTGCCAGTGATGTGAAGGGTATTGGAACTTAAGGGGCAAAAAGGCTGAGTGAATATGATCAGTTATAAAAGCAAAGAGGAAAACTCATTTTCCCAAAGGGTTTATTATAAACTGCCCAATTAAGTAAACAAAGAAGTAGTTGAAAAAACAGCACTGACAGACATCAGATAATAAAATTAACTATAAACAACAGCCAAAATGCAGCAAGTACAAACTTATCAAAATACTTAATTAGGCTTTGCAGTAGCTACTTTTTTCCCTACCACTATTTATTACAATTTCATCTGGGGCTTGGTGTCTTTGGTAAGGCTCCAAAGTGTATGATAACTAGTTTAAAAACCCTATTATCCTACAAAATAGTAATATTTTAGAACACAGTACATTTCAGACTGACTCAGCACGGTAAGTAAGGAGCCCCTTGCCCTAAATGGGAAGATTTGAAAGCTGATACTGCCTCTATTTGTTCTGTATCTCTTGTGGTGTTAAAGGGGCTTGAGGTACCTACCAATATGTTAATTCTTGGCCAGACAACTGTCATTTGTCTCATTGCAGGTATCTTCTCCAAACACCACAGGCAAACTGACATCGAGTTTAAGGTTAGAAAAGATATGTATCAATAAAAACAAATCTGTTTATAGGAAACAAACTAACTAAGCTAGTGGCACTCACTGTAGAAAATAGGCCCCATAAATTGGAAGGGATATATTGTCATAATTTCAGGTAAAAAGAGGAACAGACAATTGGTTGATTGTCCCTTCTGAAGTCCAGCTAAAAGAACTGCTTGCAGTCATATGCTGCTGAAAAAACAGAAGTGAACTGGTTACTCATAGTAACAGGCCAGATCGTGAGATCTTTCCCTCTCCCAGCTCTTTCATATGGTGCAAAGTGATATTGAAAGTTTTGGATGAACTCCTGGGATTCCTTGCCTGGCACATCTCCTGAGGGGTTTGCCCTAAATCTGTCCCACAAGGACACACACTCCAGTGCCCATCCCCTCATGGTCTGGGATAGGGGGACCTCTGGGAGCAGGCTTGACATGTCATTTCTAGGCAAGATTTGGATCAGTGCTGAAGCTTACAGAGTTCAATGTTGTGACTGTCGTAACTTGACAAATCCACAAAAATAATATCTGTGCTGAAGAGGCCTTTAAAACCTCTGAGACAGCACAGGATTGAGTTAGTGCCAAGGTGCTAGATCTTTGCTCTCTGCCTCACTGGACTTCCAATATCCAACACTAAGATATAGAGTAACGAAGACTTAAAAAAAAACACTCAGTGGCAGGCCATGTCATAAACCAAGGACAGAGTGCAATATCCAGTTTTTCTGTTGCCAATCTAGTATTTCTATTGTGTGATCGGTGGTTTTCATGGTCAATGAATGGAAAGTGGAAATAGTGTTGATAAATTGAAGGTGTTCCTAAGTCATCTGTGTTTTCAAATACTTTTTAAAGAACACAGGCCCAAATATTGTAAAATAGTTTATGCTCTAAACTCTCCTACAACTAGAAACCTTATTTTTCCCAGTGCTCTGTGCATTGTACCAACACTTGTATCTACAAAGAGTAGATAGAACTAAAGCTGTTAACCCTCTTGTCATGTTATGGGTAAGATACTTTATACGCTTGCTTTGCGATGGTATATTTGGCCGTTGTATTAATGTTTATCCAAAATTTAGGGGCACAATGAAATAGGCTTTCTCTGCGAATGGTGGAGGACAGCCATTCTGGGTTTTGTGTCTTAGACACATCCTAGTGTAATGGAAGATATTTGGCCTTTTAAACATTTTTTTTTCCCAGTTGTGTGGTGTTCCTCTACAGAGAGCAGGTGAGGAGGAACCCTCTACTCAAGGGAAGCTGCAGAGCCTTCCACTGAGTAGGAAAAGCAAAAGAAGCGCGGAGAAATTCCTTTTATGGTGCTCAGTGCTCGCTGTTCCAGGTGAGCTTGAGAAACTGCTGGGAGGATCAGGAAGGACACATTCCATGGGGCTAAGAGACAGCAGGAAAAGTGGTGCAGGAGCAGCAAGATAAGGCAGTGTCTGCCACTGCTCCCTGGGTTGGTTGAGGCCCTCCATGGAAACAAGAAGAGCAGGGGGTAAAAGCAGTGACTAAATCATTTCTATTTCTGTTCTGTCCTCCCTTGCCATGTAACAGCTTTCTCCATCTAAAAGTCCATCACTCTAGTTCATATTCAACTACTTTCTTGCCTTCTGAAGATTAAAAATATCTCAAGCTTTTTGTGGAGTTTGACACGAGGAAAAGGTACAGGCACACACCTCAGCAATCTGGGCAGCTCAGGATATGGTTGCAGTAACAATGAGATGAATTGTCCCCTGCTCATACTTCCCTCTCTGGGGGGCTCTCTGAGGGTTTCAATAACCAGTGTCAATTAGATACCTATGCTGGAACAGCTCGAATTAGCTGAAATGAATGCTGTCCTGGGTTACAATAAACTGTGAAGATGGAAAGATGGCTGAGCAGCACGGCTTCTTGAGAAGCAGGAGAAGGGCCGAGAGGGCAAATCTGGAGAAAAGGTCCATTTCCATTCAGTCAGAAGGAGGTCACCAGGGAGTTGTGTGGGAGCAGATGTGTCGGTATATGAGAAAAACTGAGAAAAGCAGAAGATGTTTCTGGTCAGGACAAGAAAAAAATTTTACAGGAGATGTCTGTTCTGAAGCAATATTGTGTCTATTCAGACATGAATGACAAAGAGAAATGCAATGGTCTAAGTTCAGAGTTTGTATTAAAAAAAGGTTATCAGTTCTCTTTAACTGTTTCCTACCTAGACACAACTTAATGTGAAACTTAGCAGATATTAAGAAAAATAGTGCTTTGGCTAACTGCAGCAGATTTTCTGTGGAGTTACTTGTTATATTTCTATGTATGCCAAATGATCTGCAGTCATTAGTGTCACTGGAAGATCTGCCTTTGCCAGAAAGGGGTTAGGCAAAAAACCAGGCAGCTGAATCTCCTAAAATCCACAGATCTAGTTCCATGGAGATGTCAGAATAAGTAAATGAGTGAGTTAGGAATGATTATACCACAAAATTTACATTCTTATTTTTTCCTTGAAAAACAACAAAAAACTAGGTACACTTTACTTCTGGGAAAGTCAGAAATTACAGACACAAAATAATAAATGCTACATTAGAAATAATGCATTCACAGCCAGTTTGCTTTTGTATGGTATCTACAGTCAAAACTTACTAGCCAATGTTGTGAAATTTCTTTCCAACTAAGAAGGCCACAACCGGTAACAAAGCTCAGTAACTAACGTGATTTAATAAAACACAGAATAATGCACTCCTACTTTCATTTTCCCAAGTGAATATTATTTTCAGAATACAGCAAAAAAAGCATGTAATCACTCAAGCGTGATATTTTACAAATAAATTATATCTAAACCAAAACACATACTGGGTTTAGGAGATTCTTGTTTGGCTTGTACAGGCAGTCTCAAAGGAAGTGAGAATCTTGGGAACATTTCCATAAGCTTTGATGATCCTGTGGGCAGTCTTTGCCGCAGTTTCTGCATGTCACTTAATAAGTAATCCCAATTCTCTGTGAAAATGCAAACCGCATACATGCACAAACACACACAAATATATAGAGGGAGATCCTGGCTTTATTAATGTCAACAGTAACTTTGCCCTTGCTTTCCACAAGGCTAAGGTTTCACCCAGGAGGCTTATAGCTTCCAACGCTTTTTGCTCCTAAATGGTGATAAGGGCTTATAATTAAGTTTCTGTCAAAGTAATAACATCTGAGAAACAGAAAAGCCACTCTCCGTCTGCTGGCGCCCTTTTGTTATTATACAACAGCCTCGTAAATACAAGCCTAAACAATGGCCGATCCACAAGCTCTCCAAACCTGAGAGGTCCACGCCCGTCTCCCGAGGCGTGTGCAGCCTGTGCCGCTGCGGCTGGTGACGGCAGGGCAGCATCCCGGAGGTGGGCACTGCCGGCGTGCCGAGAGCGGCGGGCAGGCAGCCAGGCGAGCAGCCGGCCACCCACACATCGCTGCAGCGCGCCTGCCGTACGACGGATGCTTTCAGCAATCCGCTCGGATGCTTTTAACTTCTAGCTTTCTGCTTCGCCTTTGATTCGTTGGTGGACAGTGAAAGGTGTCTGGATGAGAGCAGGCTGGATGATTTTAGGTGCAAAAGGATCTCGTGACTTGAATGGTTTTGGTGGAAACAGTTGAGATAGTAGGGCCAGACCTGCAGCTGCATGTGGAATAAGAAGTCACCTGGGCAAGGGCACAGTTGCAGGTTGGCTGACGGGCACCAGAGACTGGGTAAGGGATGGATCCTTGCTGCTTTATCTAGGCCAGCCACAGAGCTGACCTGGTTCTGTAAATGGATTGATGTTATAACAAAACAAAAATCTTGGCAGGTGGCTGACACCACTGCTTATAATGGAGAAGACATTACATTTTTGATGATTCTTCTCATTTTAATTCTGGCATGAACTGAGTTAAAACAAACAAACAAATTAAAAAGTGGGTATGGAAATATTGCAGCATCAGTAGTAGGCAGTGTGAAATTGCCCTCTCACTGTAAAATGTAAACAGTAGGCATCCAAGTTTGCCAGTTCTATTTCGTAGTGCACAGCAAGGAGAAGGTTGTGTTGTTTTTATTTTAATCAAGTCCTTCCCAAGGACTTAATGTAAGGTAATACATAATATATAATGTTAGCAAGGGAAAAAAATAACTGAACAGAATAAGAAATGAGCTGGAAATGTTTCTACTTTTAACTCGCTGGTTCACATACAGTCCATGTTGGTAGTGATCAAAACTTGCTACCATCTGTTGTTTGGCGGCCTTTGTGGGTGAGCTGTATCGCCATGGTCCCACGGACAGGTGTTTCTGTAATGACAGCATTGCTACCCTTGGCAGTAGCTGGTAACCTTGCTGGTAGCCTCCAGAGATAAGCCAAACACTGCAATGAGCTTAGACATGGAAATATCTTCTCGTTCCTCTGTGCCGTGCCTCATTAGATTTGCGAAGTCACATGTGGGCTGTTTTCAGTGCTATGACCAGTGTGGGGAGTCTCCTGTTGTACGTAGCTTGATCAGCCTTTGTTTGGTGTGGACTTCTATTCTCCCACCCAGGAAGAAGAAATGCCGAAAGCACTTTGCCTGTGGGTATCCATGGACCTATTCCCCAGGTGTGCACTCGTGTAAAAGTCTGGGCAAGACTCCCTGAGTGGAATTCAGAGGCTGCCAGTGTTGCTGGTTATCGCTCGTGTCACTGCCCCTGTGGGCTGTTCTCTCTCAGATGCTAATCCACATGTCTTCCTTGCTTTGTTCTACAGGGTGTTTCAAAAAGATGGACCCAAAATGCCCTGTGTTGTGCAGACACATTGGGTCCATCTTTTTGAAATACCCTGTATTTCTCAGAATCCTTACTCTTCAATGGAAAGGCTGTAAGAATGCCTCATAAGAAAGAAATAGGAAGGTAATAAGTTTGCAATCCTTTGGTAGCCCTGCCAAATGGCAGGCACTGGCCTGAAGCAGTCAAAGCTTCTCTAGCACTCTGCAGTTTAAGCTGCCAGTAAATTGGTGGATTCTTCCTGATTTGCCAGGGTCTAAAGCACTTTTTGCCTACTGCAGCTCAAGCACTGAAAAACAAATAGCTTGTTTTCAGGCAACAAAGGAATTACTGCTTGTGTGGGTTCTGCACTCCCCTCTGTCCATCAAAACATTTTAAAAAATTAGTATGGAGTGAAATACACTGCATTGAGCTAAACTATCAGGATTTCTGGTTGAATAGCAGAAGTACAACTTCTGTAATATGAGAGTATGAAGGCTCTTTCACTGGAAATGCTCTTTAATCCACTCTGTTTTTCTTAAAGGAATAAAATTTCCATCTTGCTGCATGGGATCAAATAGAAAGCCGGTTGGTGTGAACAGAAAGAGTCTCATTGAATTAATAGATTTGGATCAGGTCCTTTGAGAGTACTGATGGTTTTGAGTGATTTTGCACTCTCCTGCCTCAAGAGAATGTCTTGTGTCTTTGACCATCTTGCTTTACTCATTCATAAGATTTTTTGAGGAGGTGGTATTTGTTCTGAGTAAAAACTTTGGCTGAAAAGAGACGTATTTGTACATAGTAGATGTTACAGTTTAGATATCTCCTGTCACCACCGTTCTGTGGGTGGGCTAATAGACTGCAATGTGCATTCGCTGGTGCACCACCATTTTTTACTGAGCCCTTATGCATCCTGGGTCCATGGCACAGCTTGGGAGATTTTGATGGCCCAGCTCAAAGTCCAGAATAAGGGCACAGGAATATTGGAAAGGCTGGATTTTCATGACAAAATTTTCAAGTTGTTTCTTTTACTGGAAAAATGAAAACTTCTGTGGTAGTCAGCTTTTGACAAAAGCAGGTTATTTTCTGTTTGCAGTAGATAATTGTAATTAAATTTTGCTTAGAGAAACTCCAGATTTCCTGCTGAAAAGCTGTATCGATTGAAACACATTCAGGTGGCCTTAGTTTACCTCCAGCTGACTGGGAAACTTAGCTTGGTCTATGGACATCTATACAGTTTGAGCTGAATTTTAATTTGGCCTAATGGCTTTGCAAAAGGTTTTGTGGTTGCATAGGAAACACTTCTGATTAGAGGCCCTTCTGCAGTTCTGACTGTCCTGGAGATACGTGTAAATTGGCTAGATTATAAATCCCCAGTCCTGACCTCAGTGATCTACTAACTGAAGGTTAATGGTTAATACTAATTAGATAATGTTTGGATACACTTGCATGACATGCTCTGTGGTGTCATTTGTATCACATAAGACAACTTCATTTGCACTCAGTAGGAAAAAAAGACTGTCAATTTATAGAGTTTATTTTTCAACACACATTTATTGATAGAAACATGTTAACTCTCCTAATTATCTGGGGATGAAAACTTGTGTCATTTGTTACAAAAGACCATCTCACCTGCCTGGGGAGATCAGCAGAACTTTGCAGTTCTCACTTTTCTGTGGTTCTTTTTCATGAACTGACAGAATTTCCACTCATCCCCTTTGTGGTCATCTCTTTTATGGCTTCTATTGATTCATTTTACTGGTTCGCTATATTTAAGTCTCTTTGAAAAAGTGTTTCTTCAGTGGGGTTGAGATGAGTTAAATATTAAGTATTTATAACCTTGCTCATTTTCTTATCTGTTTCTTGGAAGATTTATGTAGCATTTTATCATCTCTGAAGTGCTCTTTTGGTTGTTGATGGGGGAAACTTCTCAGGCCACGGGGTTTTGTCTATCTGTATGTTGTTGGGTTTTTTTTCCCTCTAACCTAATGGTTGTGATGCACTTTGCAGTAAAATGGGTTCAGAAGTTCATCTGTACTTTATGTCACCATTCATGGTAAGGAGGAGCTGCTTAATATAGGGGTTTCATGACAATATGGTACTATAGTGTAACATGGCTTATGTACATAAGCTAAATAACACTATTTATTAAATGTTAATATGCATAAAATTATAATTGCAGTGTGCACTTGCATACTGATGTATAGATATACAAAATCAACATCTCCTATTTATATAAGTATTAATAGTTAGATCTTTGATTCCCTATGAAACTTTGTAGGTTCAAAACCAGCTTTAAGTTCTCCCAACTCCGATTTACTGCTGCTGTAGTTCACAGCATCATTTTTATTTCAGTAGAAGACATTTTGTCTCCTACAGGGATTTCGGCTTTTGCAGCCTGGCAATGCCAGACTTATTGCTGAGACTTGAGGTGTCTGAATTATGCTAAAAATGAAGGACTGACTTGTAAGATGAAGGGAGGAAGACAGCCTGAACTTGTGCACATTCTGTGCTTATGATACCATGTCCACCCTGTGAGTAGATGACAGTAGCTTACTTAGTGCAACCAGCTCCCCATTTTCTCCCAGTTGTACCATTTCCTGGCAACCAATCACTAAAATCAGTAGTGCTCTGATAATGTGCTGAGCTGCTGGGGATGTGGAGACAGAAGACATCTGAATATTGAGGGAGTCTTAAGTAATCATTTCTCAGAGCATCTGTTCATCTAGAAATCAAATTCTTGCACTGAATAGTGAAATAGTGCTCCTTGTCAGCAAGACTTTTCCCCTGAAGGCTGACAGAGGCACCCTCATTGTCCTGTTGTGGCTTTCCATCTCTATTAGTTATAAATTAGGATACTCTGATCTGGGACTCCAGGATTCTGTTTCCAGTTCTGTCACTCATTTGATATGTGACCATGGGAAAATATTGTCTTTTGCAAAGGAATTGCTCAGTCAGAAAAAAGCCTCTGTACACAGTGCTGCAGGCTAAAGCACAGTTTTATGCTCAGATGGACAATGAACTCCTTCAGACCCAGCTTTGTCAGGCAGGTAGTCTACATAGGTTTGAGCTGTTGACAAATCCCATCTGCTCTGCTAGCAGGTGATTCTAGCAGCCATGCGGGAGGAACACCAACCCTCTTATTTGCCTGGTGTCAGGCTTGTATGTGACAAAGTTGGGACAGCAGATGGGGTATACTACAGGTAGCTAGGTTAAGCACAGCATGGTGTAGTTCTTTTGCTCTGCAGGCAAGAGCATGTTTGGGTGCCCTGCTCCAGCACTGGGCAGCATTGGAGTTTGCCTCCCAGCCTTCCTAACTGGTTTGCACTTCACTTGTCCCTTAATACATTTCTAAGGGCAAATGGTTTATTTATTTGTGGTTTACCAATTTGCCTTTCAGCTTAGCCCTAAAGCCACTTTCAAGTAACTGCAGAGATGGAGCCCTGTTACTTTATGAAAATGCATTCTAAGCCCTTGTATGAACAACTCCCGTTTACAAAACAGGCAATGCAACGAGAAGTGCTTATGTGTGTGCTGATAATATAATGTATATTTTCTATGCATATTTTAAGCAAAGTATTTGAATAAATGTAACTTGTAAATCTTTGTGATTTACATCCAACATTTTCAAGTGCAAAAGGTTAAAGAAAAAACATATTATTGTTTTCACCTCCACTGGACACGTTTGCAAACAATCACATATGTTTAAGGGATTTTTGTGCCAGCTGTAGTTATACCAAATGATACAATGTTTCATAAATAAACTGTCACTTATTCAGCAACTTTATTTAGGGGTGCTAAATGAAAGGCTTCTCCCTGCCTAGTGGAACATGCACCAAGAGAAAAATGTAAGCAATCTAGCCCATGGAATAATGTCAGTTCTCAGATTTAATTACAAGTAAAGTCACCAATTCGTAGTGACTCTTAATGCATTTAGAAGAACACCTGCATGAATACTGCAGGGCAGAATTGTGCCCTGCCAATGGGTAATACTAGTTAAGCAACGGCAGCTGGGGTGAGTCACTTGGAGGCCAGACTTTAGCTCACTCTGTGATTGTACATTTTCTGAATATGAGTTGGGGAGAACAAGACAAAATGATGCATTTGTTTTTACAAACCGATATGTAAATATAGGTGTATAATATGCAGTGGTATTTGTAGAGTATGTATCCCAGCTGTCACAACTGCTATGAGTATTTAAAAGGTATTTGCAGAATCTATGCCCCATACTATTATTATAAGTTCATAGAACAGGCTGCTTGGTATATGACTTTAAAAATACTTCAAAAAAAATCTTTAAAGAAGTTGAATGATGGATGTAAACAAAATAAACTGTATTAATTCTACTCAGCATTGAGCTTGATATTTTCACAACTTGAATTATGGAAGAATTTATGTTCAGCCTGCTTTTTCTGTTAATTACTTTTTGCATATAACATGAGAGATACTCATGAGTCAATTGCTTCCAGGGCTGGATTTAACATAAATAGAGCTCTAGCAATTGAATCGATACACACCCCCACAACTTTTTACCCTTTCCCTCTGTCTCCCCAGCTTTGAATTCTTCTTCTCACATGCATAAGGCTTTATAGAAATCTGCAAATCCCTCTTGTGCTGAAAAGCCTCTGTGTTCTGCATTGTGGAAAGATGAAATGCTGCAATAGGGGTTGCTATGTTAGAAAAGAGGTTTTCTCACTGTCACTATTATCAATATTCTTGTGAATTACCTTCACTGTAACAGGACTAGCTCTAGTCTGGATGTAAAGCTGTAATTATAACCGTTGTGTGCTGAGTGGAGTCCGTCTTGAAATGCAATATGTGAGGAAAAACGATGTTTTTCCTCATATGGTGGCAAACCAGTGAAAGAGTGAGCATTTATTCCAAAAGCAATTTCTTGTGTAGTACCCACTCTACTCATACAAAACACTTTTTGGCAATGTTCTTTGTCATACAGAGTAATTTTCTTTCTTAATGCCTGCTGAAGTTGCAGGTTGAGTTATGTGATTGCTCTGGACAGGATGCTGGAGTAACACATTTCTGTACTCTCTCAGCAGGGTTTGGAGTGCTGGATGGAAGAGGTGTAAACACATGTTTAGTTATGAGCATTATTCATAATTAGAATATGTGACAAGAAAAATTAGAGAGTACACAGATGGAAAGTAAATGGTTCAATAGTTATATATGACACACATTAAATATTTTTTTCACTTGGGGCTTCAGTATTTGGGTTTGATTTAGTTTGTGCAATTATTTCAGATACTTCTGAGACCATATATCTCTTGGGTTGGACAGAATTAGAAATACCAGCTCTGATTTTGTGCTCATTTGCACATGCACAACCCACACAGTGTTGTTCCTAGTGATAACAGCATAATGGTGGTTTTATAGATCTATTGGCGAGATGAGTCAACGTTTTTTATGGCTGTCATTTTTCCAGGATTAACAACCAAATCCTCCAGTCCTTTGTTGCACTTGAGGAGTTAAGGGAAATGTTGGTCTGCATCCTACTAAATATCCTAATTCCCCTGAACAGCTCAGCTTCAGTGGTGAATGCCAGTTGTAGTTAAGATTAAATTGATTTCATTGGAAGTGATTGTATGAATAATAACTGAGGGAGGAAAAGCTATAGACCTTGTCCCTAATATTTTCTTTTACTGAAAAAAATGGATCTTAAAGATCAGAAAATAAAATAGGAAAACCCCACACATTTGCTATCTATGTTGCTCTATGATGGCAAAAGTTGACATAGTTCATTTACTTAAAAAGTAGCATCTCTGCCTGGATTTCTGTCTCTATAAGAGCATTATGTCAGCTACCTTTGGTCCATGAGTACCACGTTGAGATTTTAAGGTTTAGAAAGGTCACCCAAAAATCTATTACAATATTGCATCCTTCAAAACTTTAACAAAGAACTTTGTCCAGGTTTTAAGTCTTTGACTAAAGCATGTATTCCAAATAACCCTCCTCATCTTCTTGTGAATGGAAAGCATCATGGTATTTTTCTTGTTTAGTCACACTTCTGTTAAAAATAAGTGTCTTTAATGTGGTGTGAATTTATTTATCCATCATTCATAAGACCCATTTGCACTAGACTGAAGTTTCCTCTATTATCAACTATTTTGTCATGCTCAAGATATTTAGAAACAGTAGTTGGGTGACTGTGCTATCTTGATGCATTAAACACAGCATGACTAGCTGGTCAAAGGAGGCAATTATCCTGCTGTATTCAGCACTGGTCTGGCCTCACCTTGAGTTCTTTGTGCAGTTCTGGGCCCCACTGTTTAAGAAGGGTGTGAAGATTCTTGAATGCCTCCAGAGGGCAACAAAGCTGGTGGAAGGGAGGCAAGGCATGTCCTGTGAGGAGTGGCTGAGGAATCTGTGTTTGTCTAATTTGGAGAAGAGGAGGCCGATGGGCAACCTCATTGGTCTCTACAGCTTCCTGAGGAGGGGAAGGAAGAGGGAGGTGCTGGATCACCTCTCCCTGCTATCTAGTGACAGGACGTGTGGGAATGGTTCAAAACTGTGCCAGCAGAGGTCTAGACTGGACATTAGGAAGCATTTCTTCACTGAGAGGGTGATCAAACACTGGAACAGGCTTCATAGAGAGGTGGTTGATGCTCCGTGCCTGTCAGTGTTTAAGAGGCATTTGGAAAATGCCCTTAATAGCAGGCTTTAACTTGGTCAGCTTTGAACTGGTCAGGCAGTTGGGCTGCATAGTCATCATAAGTCCCTTCCAACTGAATTATTCTTTTCTTTTCTTTTCTTTTCTTTTCTTTTCTTTTCTTTTCTTTTCTTTTCTTTTCTTTTCTTTTCTTTTCTTTTCTTTTCTTTTCTTTTTTTTCTTTTCTTTTCTTTTCTTTTCTTTTCTTTTCTTTTCTTTTCTTTTCTTTTCTTTTCTTTTCTTTTCTTTTCTTTTCTTTTCTTTTCTTTTCTTTTCTTTTCTTTTCTTTTCTTTTCTTTTCTTTTCTTTTCTTTTCTTTTCTTTTCTTTCCTTTCCTTTCCTTTCCTTTCCTTTCCTTTCCTTTCCTTTCCTTTCCTTTCCTTTCCTTTCCTTTCCTTTTTCTCCCTGTGGAAACACAAAAATAATGTTAATATGTTTTTTGTTGATCTATGTGACTCCTGTGACTTTGAGACCATTGCACAAACTCTGCCAGTCAAGAATCCAGTGTCTGTTCTTGAGGTTTCACAAGTTTTACTAGCTGAACATTACAAGTTTTGCTCTGATAACTTTACTATTTCCACTCTTTAAAAATGTAATACTTCAATATGTTCAGCTTAACAAGCAATTCAGGTTGGTTTGCATAAGTGATCAGTCCTCAGTATTACTTACCATTCATTGAGTGCTCCACGAATTTCATAAATAGTAATTTTATGTCTCCTACTCTCACTACATCAGTGAGAGCTGAGCATGTAGAAAAGTTATTGTCTGTGAAGAGCATGAATTGCAATGATTCATTCGTATGGCCCTATAGCACTCCTTTGCTGTTTCCCTCTGCTGATTTTCCACCTTTTACATTTCAGAGTTTTCTCCTGAAATCAGTAGTTGAATATAAAATGCATTTCATAAGCAAAGGTTGATTTTATTTCAGTCCAAATCCATTATTTATGTAGCCACCAAATTCTACCAGTGCACCATCTGGTAAGGAGACAAGCAGCGTGAATTACACATGATGTAATTATGGTGTGAAAACAGAGCCATTTCTGTTATTCATTAGATTATATTACTAAAATACTTAGTAACGATTAGAATGTAAACTCATAATACTTTTCAGTATGCCTATAAAAATGTCTCTAAAGATTTTGAAGTATATACATCTCTTAGGAATGTGATTCAGAATTCATTGAAACCATAAAAGATTGTCCAAAACAGAAAGTCTTTTAAGCATTATTCCTGAGGCATAGCTTCTTAACCCCATCCTAGCTTCCCTCCACTTCTCCTATGATCTTTGTGGTTTTTAATTTTAATCCATTCATTTTAATGATATATCTACTATTATCACTGACACATGACATGAGGTAAAACATAGATGGCATTAATTTATACAGAAGTGACAAAATTCGAAGTTCATAGTTGGAAAGATATTGTTTGAAGGCATTGATTAAAACATCTTGGGCTTCATGGTGCTTATGATAAGTGTTTGCAGCGTTGTATTCTACTTCATGTCCTTCAGTAATCAAATAATTAATGTACACAGATACTCCTAGAGTTTATGCTGGGTACACTTGCTATCTTGCTCTTTACACTTTAAAACATGCCTTGTGGGATTTTTTGTTTTTTAGTCTATGCAGAGTTTTCCCATGGTGTATCAGATCGGAATCTGGAAACCTGCATTTCCAGAGGATTTTCTTTGACTAGTCAGAATTTTGGACTAATTTTCACGTAGGTATTTTTCTATATTCTGGTCAGAAACACAGTTCCAGTGTGCACCTCTGCAGTTATTCTTAAAAACCATACACGTCAGTTTTTGTCACATACTTCCTCTGTTTATCATCAGCAAATACTGATTGCAGGTCAAACAAAGCACAATGACTGTTGCTCAGTAGCATCTTCAACAGCATTATTATACAAAACATCCCAAGCATTTTGCCCGTTGTGCTGCCGGTGTCCAGATATTTACTAGTAACAGTGAAAGTGACAGACTGGGTCCCAAAGTGGCTGAAAAATGGAACATTTATGTATTTCTACATATTTATTTAATTTGAGCAGAGCTGGGTGTGAGGTAAACACATGAAGATCTTGTAAACATAAGATTAACAGAGAAGCCAGACATCCAACATATTAATGAGTTTACTCATTTTTTTCCATGTATGCAAGTATATTTGCACAAGTCTCCCTCCAGATAAAAACAATAGAGAAGTCCTACACTCCACTTTCCATGTTTATTCAAACTTGTAATGTAAATTGTATTTCTGCTATATATATAGAAAATCCTTACCGTAAGTGTACATATTTTTTAGGCTAATGTGAAGTACAGAAAAGTTAGATTATATGAATTAGACCTTACCCATGCAGGAATTTTATGCAGTGGTAGATAATGCAGGTCTAAATATTTAGTAGAAGGAGCCATGGTGAATGTCCATTTCAGCATTTTCATTTGCAAGTGAACAGATTTCCTTGCTAAAAGAGACTGGAACAGTGCACATTAGTTTACACTTCCATATATGAGGCTTATGAGTGAGATTCCGACAAAAACTCTGGTTTGTTTTCCTTGCTCCTGCCTGCTACTGAGAACAAAAAAACCCGTTAGATATAACTGGAAAATAAACAGTGAGAAAATATATTGGGATGGGATTTTTGGTGGCTAATTAATTAATTAATTAAAATCAAATTAAGGTTCACTTGTAGATAGCTGTATGTAAAGGGAATTAGTGGAGTGGTGGGGAGGAGGGGAAATGTGAGGTACGTGCCTTGGGTCTGCTGAGAACTGTGAGTCTGGATACTAGGCCTATCACCTGGTTTGATTTTAATAATATTTTGTGAGTTGTTGAGAGGTGACTTGCTTTCTCTGTTTTTGTGTACAAGGTCCTTTTAGACAAGATAGATAGACAATAACTGGCGTAAGGGTTTACTGAAATGACGGTCAGTTATAATTGCTGGCAACCTTTCTGAAGTTGCTCATTTTGGCAGGTCATCTTTTGCTTCCATAGTCAGCCCTTTTCCTACAGATCCAATTCATATCCTCAAATGGAGGACATCTGCTTTGAAGGAGGGTAAATGATGACTGTACTACGAATTCAAGAGCGGAAGAAGTGGCCATTGATTTTGGCCCTTCTGTAGTAAAAGCTGCAAATACCAAACCTCTGCAATTCTTTCAGAGGACACAGAACAACGAGCAGGGAAGAGTGGACCTGAATACATACTGAGACTTAAAACTGCCCTTGTTAAGAAAATCTCAATATATCATTGGATATGTTGAGAAAAACAAGAATGTGTGGTGATTTATCTTCATATGACTGGGTGTATAGACAATATAGTGAGCTTTCTTAGAAATAAAAATGTAATTCTTCTATTAATAAAGGAAATCTTTGGCTCTGTGACTGATTTTTCTTTTCTGAGAAGGACAAAAGCCTAAGCAGGCTCTTTTCATAGTAATGTTCTCTTTAGTAAGGAAAAGTTTGATTTTTCAAAAAACAAAAGTCTCATTTGAGTAGACTTTACCAGGCTATATCTCACAAGTATGAAGTGGCTCTTGATTTGAAGGGATTACCTCTCTGACCCACATACTTAGTTTATTCAAATTGCCTTATGTCTATGGACTTCATTTTCAATAGCTGAGGACTCAGCTCACTGAATCTGTTCTTGTTACTGTTGAGATTAAACCATCAGAAAATAAAAATAGATGTAAAGTTTCACCTAGAAAAGCATATGTTTGTTTAAATTCTGCTAAGGCTTTTCAGTCATAAATATTGCTGGCCTCACAAATGAGTTGTGTGGGAGTAGGATTTCTATGTGTTCATATTGCCTGAAGAATAATTGAAGATGATGTATTTTTTTAAACTTCATATCACCAAATGTAAATGAAAGACGCACGATAGAATTCACTAACTTGGCTACAGACAAGTCTTTTTTTCTTGGTGTTTTTCCTCAAGCTTGATGCAAATATGTATGTGAAAGGTTGGTATGGAAATTCTTGTCTGTTTTCAGCTTCAGCTGGGAATGTCATAATTGTAAACCTGTTTGAGTGCTTAAATCCCAGAACCAGCCCTTCTCTCCTACCCCCTTTTTTTTTCTTTTTGGTTTTCAGGGCACATAAAGCATTAAGAGCAAAAGTCCAGCCTTTCTGTACTTCCCTAGCAGTTGTTACTTGGAGGGACCATTTGTGTTTGCAGGGGTAAGTCATTTACTACCTCAGTTTCAACGTTTTTCCCTCTTGCTAACTGCAGGTAAACCTGGCTGTTAATCTTAGAGTGGTGACCTGGATGATGTGGAAGATCTTTTCTACGACAGTTGAACCAAATCTGCCAACTTTCTTTGCAGCATCATTCAAAGAAGCAGCATTAACTTAAAGTCTCTGTTGGTCTGGGAAAAATGCACAGCTGCAAAAGCTTTTCACACTGGTACCCTGACTCATGCTGTCCCTCTGCATTTTCGTGTGTGCGTTTTGCCTTCAGTTTCTGAGGGGTGATTTTTCACACAGTCTTTCAGAAAATTACTTTCCCTAGCAACAATAAATAAGTCAGATGACGGACAAAGGTAAAGTTACTGCACAGGTTTCATCATTGCTTCTATGCCTCTTAAGAGAGTTTGATGGGCAGAGCTAAGAATATATTTACTTAATGTGAGCTGTAAGTCAATTCAGATATGAATGTTGAGATACTAAGCACAGCCTGATCTCTTATGTGCTGTGGAGTTTTGATAGCTGACTCAGGGTTTAGACTGTTTAGCATCAGCAAAAGTCTAATATTTACAGTAGAGCTGACATGAAAAGACTCTAACCAGGGATTTAATCAGCTTGGTATTTAAATGTTTGGTACCCACAGGTACCAAGGCCTGAGGCAAGAAAAAGAATTCATCACAGCGTCATTTTTAGAACCCATTTCATATTAAATCACAGTGCACATCATTTATGGAAAAATCAAGATATTTTGAAACATATATTCTGGGGTTTGCAAGGAGAAGCTGTTAAAAATAACTGTAGTATGTCCTACGACATGTGGAAGAATGGAGAAAAAAAAAGGTTTTTTTAAGGAGGGTCTCCTCAGGTCTTACCCTAGGATGAGATAAACGATGCCCTAGGCCTTTTCTGTCTAAACCCCACCTACACTGTTCATTGTGTGCTGTTAAATACCTCATGCATATTGATAATTGTTATTTGTTATTTTGCCTGCTTTAGTGAAAGCATTAAATTAGTAGTCTCAGACACAAGGATTGTTGTTGAGAATTTCTTCGCTATTCTCTCAGGCAGAAGTACTCTTACAGCAGTTTGTTCTGCCTTCAACTTTGTGGAAGGCTAATTGAGGAGGAGAACATGAGTGGAGGA
Organism: Caloenas nicobarica; assembly: GCF_036013445.1. Classification (NCBI taxonomy): domain Eukaryota; kingdom Metazoa; phylum Chordata; class Aves; order Columbiformes; family Columbidae; genus Caloenas; species Caloenas nicobarica. The sequence goes on along the minus strand of NC_088245.1, from coordinate 122,016,006 downwards.
GATTAAATTAATTAGGCTAGCAAACAGAAAGATATGTTAAATGTTTGCTGTGGATAACAATAATTTATTCAGTTCAAAACTTTGGAAAGCTAACTCAAACGATAGCTTTACAGTGCAAGCTTCCAGAAGAACTTTTTTTTCCCAGAAGATATGAATATCAGACTATTTCTAGGCAGGGAAGAAATTGCTTGAACCTGTAATTATGCAGGATCTTCTGCTGACACAGAAAGATAGACAAAGGCAAGACGTACTGTCAGTAGACAAGTTATTCCACCAAAGAACTTCCACTCAAACCAAGGTTTCCTTGGTTTGGTGACCAGAACAGATGGGTCCATAGTGTGTACTCCAGGTTTAGGTATTATGCCAACTGCTGTGTCCCTTAATCCAGTATGTAAGCAAATTGGAAGTGCAGGATACCCTGTGAAGCTTCTTTTGGTTTTTGAGGACACAGATACAGATAAGAGATGATACGCATTTTTGTCTATCCTTTGTACATAATCTATATTCATATTGCACACATATGTTAATTCCTTTCATAGAGGCTGTAAGTATCAAGGTATCAGGGTGCTGGTAGAGGAGTTGTTATGAAATGACAGGAGAAGAAATGTGCTCTGGGTGTCACATCCTTCTACAAAATACCTGGAGATGGGATGCACTGGGACACAGACTGGAAAGCAGTAATTGCCATAAAACAACCTTCGTAAACAGTGGACCCTTGGTATAGGTTAGTTCCTTCTTGCCTGGTTTCAGTTTTAATGATGGTTGTGGATAAACTATGGATCCAGATCTGGCTCAACAAACAGCAGGACAGGCTCTGGATGAAAAAACGCAACTTGAGTGTTCTAAAAATCTGTAAAAAGAAAAAAAAACAGAAAAGCCATAAAAGGGCCTTCCAAGACCTCCAGCCTCACAAGCACTAAAACATGGCATTTGTTATATCCTCTTTTAGCAGTTAAGGTGAAGGAATTATATAGGAATAAAAAGGACTGCAAGTCAAATAACCTAAGCAAGCCAGGTGAATTTCTGGTACAGAGCTACTTAGAAAACTCTCTTAATAAAATATTTGCTTTGCAAGATAAGAACTTAGACCCATAAGAGAGTTTTCCATTTATATTGTATCATCCTCAAAATAACTATGTGCATGTTTGCACACAGACATTTTGAAAACTTGGTCAGTGAGAGGCTGAGAGGCAACTCGTATATGTTTGCCTTAAGATTGCAAAGCCTAGAACAACCTTATTTTCTTTAATCTTTGAGATCAAAGGTGGAAGCCCTATTTTATGAGTGTGAACTCAAACTTACAATAGTATCTTTTAAAGAACCAATTTAAATCTTCACTATTTTTAATGATGCTGGAAGGCAGATCAGACTAGCAAGAGGCAGAACATGCAGTTTACGAGATGCTAGATGGAAAGATTAAAAAATGAATACTTAAGAAAGTAAGAGAAAGACCTTGAGTGTGCAGAGGGGCCATGTGAAAACCTCAGAGGGGAACCAAGCGATTTTTCAGTGTGATTAAAAAAAAAACAAACTCAAACCCTTCAAACATCAGTAGCACAGCACATTTCCAAAGCATACTGCTGCAAATACATGTATGATAGACCTACTTGACATTTTTGGGATGGCTGCTATTTTTTTATAAGTTGTAAAGGCTCCTACCAGGTTGATCCTCTGGGGTTACCTATTCAGGTTTGAGAGGACTTATCCAGGAGATGATTTTGAACGATTGGTTTTCCTATAACTTAGGCAGGGAAAAAAAGGAGAAAAGTTCTTAAAATGCTGGTGAAACAACATCTTGTTATCTGTGCATTTTATGATGCTTAGCAAGACTCTGGCAGTCTCTGCTATGTCTTCGCAAAATATATAATAGTGAGATGTTGTAGTGAATTCTTATTATTTGGATTCTGGGATTTGGCACGGAATTTACTACACTTCATTTACCAGAACTATCCTCTCAATTATTAACTAAGAGAACTTAAGGATGGCTATCAGCATTAATGAATAAAGTATATTATGAGAAGCTTTATGCTTGTTTATTGCATGTATTTGATTATTCATCAGTTTTCAATCTGTGATAATTCACAATTCATCTGTCAGCCTTTAGCGTGAATTAGCGATATTCTGCTGCATGTATTATATCTGTTTACTGCACTTGCTTGCAATATGAAAGAGAATATTGTACAGTCAATTGTCTGATATGTGCCCCTCTAGTGATGCACATCACTAGAAAAAAGGATAAGCATGAAAGTTGTGGATGTACTTAAGCATCTGTCTTGAGTATTGTTTTTATTTTATGAGCCCTAAGGGAAAATCTGTTTGAGAGTTGCTTTTACATTTCCTTTCACTGCTGGAAGAAAGGAGATTTGGAGAAACTAATGAATTTCTTCTTGTACAATCCAGCTGTCAAAAGGGAAAACTTGGTAAAGCTCTGTGTTATTCTTTCTTTAAACCAATTAACTGTTCTTCACAGATGTTGGAAAAATGGCTATCCAACTAAGCCCCTGTCTCTAACTAGTCACTCATTTAAATAACTAAGTTTTGTATTAATTACTTGACTTAATATACTTGGTTTTGTAGTTGCATATTTTATAGCTTGTGGTTTTTTTTCATCTGCTTTAGCAATAGTCCCGTAAATTTGGGCAAAACAAGGAATCTTTGTTATAGCACAGATATTAATCTTCGTGTTAAATTATTGAAAGGTATCTTCTGTGTTTCCCTTAGACCCTGGTGGGATTAATGAGATGCAATAGTAAATGTTACGACTCCAGTCTGGCACAGCACTGATATTAGTGCTTATCCTGAAGTGTAAGAGTAATGCCATTGGACATATCTTATGTGCTTGATTTGATTAAGGCTTAAAATAATAAACATCTATTCCACTAACTATATGAGTTTCTTCCAGAGCTTGAGAATCATATACATTTTATGGCATCATGTTGTACAGCAACATGCTCTCAGATTGGCAAGAATCACCTTGTTTATAAGTAATCCTGTGTGCACGTGTGTGTGTAAAATAGCAAATGCTATGGTTTCTCTTAGTTAATTCAAGCTTGCACAACAGCTCCCAATGAATATCATTGCCAAGCACACCTTCACAGAGCCTCACAGCAGCAGGAGAACTGTTGTACCCCAGAGTGTAGCCTGGTCCCCTACAGTGGAGCACACAATGGAGTCTTTCTTGCTGTGAAGAAGTTTCATGGTCCTCTGAGTACAAAGTTATCTGGATGTGGATAGGCTTGCCTCCACCCAGTGGGAGGAAGCTCCCTCTTTTTTTTTTTTTTTAATTAACTTCACTATGTAACACCTGCTGAGCACCCAGTGAGTGTGGAGGAAGAGAGGTACGGAAAATGTAGCCTTCTGAGCTAAATCAGAAGGAAAGAAGGTTGTATGTATCCATTGCACACTGACCAGTCAAAATCACTATTTACAATTAGTATGAACTGTGGTTTCAAAACTGTACTTAATAAATGAGAGTTAAACACCCAGATGTGGAATTTTCCTATTCCTACACTGCTATACAATTTACTCCGCACAGGTAGCTGATTCTATGCTTTTCAAAATTGTCTTCATGTGTTTTATTTAAAAATTACTGCATGATAAATTCTACAACTGTTTGCCACAAAATCCTTGAAACATTAGCAGGAATTTTCAAAGGAAAATTGCAGTCACAGCACCTTCAGGTAGGTCTTTTCATCACTTGGTCAGCTGTTCTGTCTGTTGATTCCAACAACAACAACATACAGATCAGTAAGAAGGAAATTAAATTTCAAATATTGAGTCCCTATAGGGTATGTCTCCTTGTGGCTCCCTTAATCAAAATATGCTCCACTTCAGAGAGGAAATTAAATCAAGGTGGCCAACTTCCCTCCCCTCCCTTCCCTCTCCCCCACATGAATAGTAAGCCAGAGCTGCACTGATTTATTGAGGCAAAGAGTGATTTCCAAGGGGTAAAAAGTGCATTTGGAACAAATGTACAGTGTACCTGTCAAGCAGAGCAGAAGACTATTTCTATTCCCAGACAATTCAACTGTAGTAGAAAGTCTCATTGCAGTATTACCAAGGGTGTTATCAATATCCCTTGTGTAGGAAGATAAACAGTCTCCTTTACAATGTGCTCCAGGACATGAGCCTAACCAGGTGAGCTAATACTTACAGCAAAAAAGGTAGAGATGGCTACAGATTAAAGTATGTTTTCTGACATTTGCGGGGCTCAGGATACAAAATACGAGGTGCTTTGAATGCCCCTTGCCCTTGAGGGTAGTTTGGACACTCAGCACCAATTGAGGGGGGGTGACAATAAGTCCTGCTCACAGGGAGGTCCCAGCATGGCTCACTCATGAGAGGACAAAAAGCCTGGGAATCAGCTGCCTTGCAGAGTGTGTACTGGGTAACTGACCCAAAGACGAACTAAAGTACCAGGGCTGACGTCTATCCAGATGGTATATATCCCTCTAAAAGTTTTATCTCAGGCTGATAACCACCAGCTATGTATTAAACTCTTGTGGATTGTTTTCTCTTTTACCATTTCCAAGAAATAAAAAGGAAAATCTCTGACACTTGGAGCAATATTTTCAACTGATTTTGTAAGAGAAGACTCAGATAGGAAAATGAAGTTCACAAAAGAAAAGATTTATTGAGTGCTTAATAGCAAAGCCTAGTGGGAAATGTTTAATGTCATATAGGGGAACGAAGCACCCAGCTCCTGCCCATTTTCTGTAGCACTTAGTCCCTTAGTTGTCATCTCTGCCTCCAGAGTCCAGCCCTTAACATTTTCATTTTAAATCCAGTTTACAGTTAAAATAGCTCAAATTCAATGTAAGTTTTTATCTAACCCATTAAAAAAAGCTTAGTTTGAAAACAGTGGCACCTTTTGTCCAGATTCTGTCCAAAACCACCATTTAAACTAAATTTAGCAGGTTTTATTCCCCAACTTTGGATGTATACAGAAAAACAACGGGAGCTATGTCTGTGGATAGGATTAGAAGACTGGAGACAGGATTTCTTTCAAAAATAGCCAGCCCATGAGCTGAGACCTGATCCCTGGAAGCCCTGCTTGCTTTGTTTAGCTTATTCAACAGAGCCTGAGCTGGTAAAAAGCACTGTGCAAACACTAGACTAACGTCTCACAACTAAAATACCACCTAGTGAATCAACAATGAAGCATATGTCTCCCTGTCAAAATAAAATCATTCACCAAACATTACCTTGAGATAATGTGTGCTGTGCCGTTGGTGACTCAGATAAAGTTGGTGATTCAATGACCTATGTGGATCTTGCTATTGCTAGATTGCTATAGCTCCAGTTTCTTTTAAGTGCCTCTCTAACAATGTGGCTGATTAGGAGAATGAAGCCTTATCAAAATAAAGCTATAAAAGGACTACATTTTGCATGTTTGTTTTGAAATGCAGGCTAAATCTTAAATCTGGAGCTTAGCTAAGTGCTGAAATGTTCAACTGATATTTTGCCCAGCAGCAAAGTGGTCTTTACCCTCATCATTGCATATTAGACATGCATCCACAAACACTGCACTTTGAAAGTATACTTTTCTAGAAGCAATTTAGAGATTTAAAAAAATGGCATCTGTCACCTGTGTTTGTGGAAAGAGTCTAATTTACTTTCTTACCCTTCATGCTATAGAGGAAATAAATCCAACCTGTTTTGGGATTCTCAGAGCAGTTAAAATGAGGAAAGGATGATGGGAGAGGAAAATGTGTCTGTTACACATGTGTGCATGAATACCATGTATGTTTATCCTTCCTTCTTCTAGTCCTACGCAGTAATCGGTAAGTTACAACATGGCCACTGCCAGTACAAGAGAGTCTCAAAGATGCCATGTGTTGCTGCTTAGTGATATAAAGGTCTATCAGCTTTTCTACACATTTCTGAAAAATGGTGTACCAAATTTCTTGGTTACTGGAAGAACTGTCTGCATCTTCATCAGATGTATATGTTGTCTTCAGGAATTTTTTTTTTTGTGGGGGGTGGGTGTCACTTTATGGCAAATTGACCCAATTGGATAAGACAGTAGCCTCAATATATTAACTCACACTTCTATGCAGAGGCAACTGTATGGATAATTTTGTGTCAGGAAAGATTTAACTACACTACATACAGCTGGCTTACCTATTCACGTTCAGTTCATGTTCATGTTTAGTCTATGCTGTTTTCCTAGCCCTGTCTATTATCACAGGATAGAGCTAAATTAAATTTTGGAGACTTTTGTCTTGATCTTCTGTCTGACAATGGAGCCCAGACAATGGTCTGACACTAAAGAGGTGCCTGAAGTATGTGACATGAGTCTCATTCATAGAGGATTCTATATAAAAAGCAAATTCTTATATGTACTATCTTGTCAACTGGTTGTGGCATCTGAAGTGTTCCTGATAGACCTGAGAACATTGACAGATGACCGAATAGCTGCAGTAACAAGGTTTCTTGTTGCATACTTTTCAAGGGAGTGGCTAGCTGCTGTGAGACAGACTCACCAACTAAAAAATATATATATGTTGAAGAGAAGTATGAAAAGTCACTCAAATTGCTCCATGCTTTAAAAGTTATAGAGTTCCTTGCAATTTTCCATTTATCCTGAAGCAGGAGTAGAGAATGGCAGTGATCAAAATAAACGAATGTATTTTTTATTTCCGATGTTAACTTCCCAGTGGGGATGTGGAGACACTGAATGACAGACACAGGTTTTCTGGAAAGGACCACAAAGGTCATCTTTCTTTCATTGTTGTGAAATATAAAGATGCTCTTGCTACAATATCCTGTAGAGTTCTTAGGTTGTGATTACTGCTTACATACATAACCACAACTCCTCCAAAATTACCTTTACATTTTATATAGGAATATATTTTATGTTTATAAAAAATAATTGGTTTTGAGCAGCGGTGAAGGAACTGAAGAGGTTTTACACCAAATTAAACTCAGATGTGATATATTCACTGAGGACATAACAAAACAGGTTGTCACAGGGTAACAGATCTACATACAATATGATCGCAACTCATGTATGCTTTATATTTCCCCTGCAAAACAGGATGTGACTTATGCAAGCACAGGTTCTTCAATGAAAGCTGGTTTAAGTTAAATTAAATGACTTTTCCATTTCTGCCTGCAATGTACATGTTAGTTGAGATTTACAGGAGATCAGCAGGTGTATAGTCAATTATTATCCTATGGTAATGCTTGCGTATTTGAGCTCTTGATTGTTACTTCATATCCTAGGCACGCCAATGTTTACTTCTCTGGTAGGCCTGACTGGACTGTTTCTAAAACTGGCAGCTGTCATTGACTTGAATGGGTTTAAAATTCAAGCTAAAAATGTCTCTTTATGTAAATAAGCGACACATTTTATATTCTCAGCCAGTATCCTCTAGCAAACTCTGAATGTGTTTGTGAACAACCCATCATTATATCTTAAAAAAAAGTCTCAACATTTGTTTGTTTATGTAACATTTGTTTTAACTCTATGAATTGTTTATGCTTCGTGGAAAGTGACTGCAAGGTCCGGATGATTTTGGATTATTTTAGGGACATCTATAACAGTGCTGACTCCTGATTTCTCTGTACTTGCACACACGAGTCACTCCACATTTCTGTCTTCCTTAGAACAGGGTTAAAATTATTAATTTTGATCTGATATCTGATGCTTGTATTTGAAAGCAGCAGAATTGCCAGGGCTATCATTATTGTCATGAGTCACATCCCGTCTCAAAGTTTTTGGTTCGTCCCACTTGCTGTGGGTAACATTTGCAGTAAGCTTTTCTATATATTGATGATAGTTACACAGTGTTGTCCATGAGCAAGATATTGTGCAAGTATTAGCTGACTAACCCTGGCAGAACCTATGTACTGTGAGTAAATATGTCATAATCCTCAGAGGTGAAGCTAGGAGAGAGTGAGAGGAAAAGGACGGCTCTCCTTCCTTCCTCTGCAAAGAGCAAGAAAAGTTTTCCCTCCTTCAGATTTACATGAGATGCTTCCCTTGTTTCTTGGACTGTGCAACAAAGATCACTTTTTCTGCTTCCGTTGACTTGAGCCTTGTCTTGTCCTTGTTTTACAGGGAAAACAATTGAGGGAAGAATGGAATTGCACAGGCACTGTGCAACGAGTCTCTGGCATGGCTGTGTTCAGACCAGGAGCACTCACCTCTGCGTCCATTGCACTGCACCTGTCCACACCAATGTATGTACCTCTGTTGCTGCCAAAATGCTTTTGCTCCAGGTTACATGGGTTTAGCATGTTTCCTTGGGGTTTTGTATCATTTTATAAACACTCCCTGTTAAGTGAACACTCATAGATCCAAATGTCAGAAGGAAAAAAGAATGAATTCGCATCTGGCTGCTGAAACATGTCCATGATTACTTGAAAGAGAATCCCAGAATTTGCATGTAAAACTGTGTGGTGTCACCTTCAGGTACAAGAAGCACTTTGAATATGCAGTGTACTCTTCTGATTTTCAAAGGCAAGATCCTCTGTTCTGTAAATATAGCTTGTCTGCAGTAAAGCTGTCCTGCTGCAGGGCTCAGTGGGTAGTGCTTGGCCCAGCACATCAGGAGGACAGATTTTATGTTTTCATCATAGGATTTGAGAGGCATTTATGTTCTTCGTATTCTGGGTGGATGTGGGAATATGGGGAAAATTTAAAGCCCCTCTCTTTCTGCAGCTTAAAGTTGCTCCTACTGGCAAATACAATATAAACACAGGGAAGGTAGGACACTTGTATAGATGCATTAACATGACCGTGATTCCTCATGTGCTTAAAGAGAAGTGTGCTTTGATGGTAACAGTGCAATGGCTGAATTACATGAAGGTCATGGAGGGAGAACGGCATTTCACATACGTGCATTTCTCTGTTTTCTTGTTCCAAGTTTAACAGGCTGCAGTCTGTAGTGGCTGAAAATGAGCAAAATGACTACTCCACAAGGCAGAGATGTTGGGCCAGGGATTGCCACATCTATCTATGTATCTATGCCAAGCATAGAGATATATCAAGGAATTGTAATGTGATATATTTTAGGTGATCGACAAGACGGATGCTGCAGTCATGCAACTCCTACAAGTGCTTATGATCAATCAGCTCTCCAACATGCAGTCATCTAATTACAATGGAAAGCACATGTAGATCATCAACGCTTGGTCAGATTTTCCAGACTTGTCAGATTTTCCATTCAACTTAGGCTCTTTGTTTGTTGGTGTGTGCTGGACCTTTGTCTGCTATGTCCTATCCTCTTCCCATTGAAATCAACCAAGTCATTGTTTTTCTGATGTTGCGTAGGTTATTGAATGAGGCCTCAGCTACAGCCAGAGTTGTTATATTTTGCTTCCTTTGTTGCTGAGGCCTTTCCTGCTCTGTAAACACATTCATACTATCATGGCCTATATGACTATCGTGATTCTAGAACAGACAAAACAAATACAGCCTGTCCTCCACTTATTATTAGCCTAGCACTTTCATTCAAATATGCAGGTTAACATTTCATGTGTTTTCCAATCTTTTGCAGTGGGTCTGCTGCAGAAAGCGCCAACTATAAGAATGGCAACAGGAAAAAATGACTCATTTTTGCTCGAAAAAAGTAATCTCAAAAGACTGTGTCACCTGACTAAGGTCTTTATTTAAAATCAGGATTATGATGGCAAGAAGAGGAGTGCTGAATTATTATAAGGAGGATTTCTGCTGTTAGTTCATTAGTGTTTTCAGCCAAAGGGCTATAATATTTGTGTTCTTTCACTGAAATACAGAAAGGACTGTTAGAAAAAGAGAGTTCTGTTAACATCTGCTTTGAACATTCAAGGCACATCAGCTAATGCTTATGGGATGATATTTGCTCTTGTGTAAAGTACAAACACAATGTCTGCTCACCAGTTACCATCCAGGCTTACATGCTCTAAGAGGTACCTATGATATTTACAGAGAGTTGCACAATAGTGGATTTCAGCCAATAAGTAAATGATACTAATTGAATACAGTTTCTGTGAAGCTCTACCTGAGCAAATAAATCATGATAATGATTTTCTTTTTCCTGCAAAAATGCAAAAACCAGACTTCTTGATCAACAAAATATTGCAAATGCTGCCACAGGATTTGAAAGAATCTGCCCTCTTGCAAAACCATTCCCTCTGACAAAAAGGCATAACCTTATCATTTGTTGTAGAGACGGACATAAAGGTAGAAATCTGTCATCCTTGTCTTAGAGACAACTATTGTCTATGTGTTCCAGGATGTCACATTTAGCTGCTCCCCTTCTTTGTGCCTCCCCTGGCCTTTGGTTGTGTGGGGCACAGGCAGGGGCTAGGCACCACCACAGCTGTTGCTAGTGGCAATGCCACCATTAATCCTCCTCATTTAGTTGTTTCAAGGCCACCTCAGCAAGAGTTTGAAATGGATTTGTGACAGCAGATAAGTGTCATGGTCCTCTAAACTACAAAATTAAGTAAGTGGATCTAAAGCAGCTGGCTTAAATCCTTTCCTGGGGACGATGATGAAAGGAAATGCCTTGGCAGACCTGTAGGGCTGTCCTGGTGATTGGCATCCTGAGGTATTACTGGTTTTGCAGCTTGATAGGACCTGAAATTTCACATCTTAACACATAGTTGACTAATTTTAGAATTGTGAGGGTTTGACAGTGAATACTATGAGCAGAGGCAGTAGGAGAATCAGCCTAATCCACCAGTGATCCTGATCATTGATGCTGGTGGGTTGTAAAGGACAGAGAAGACCTTTGTAAGGGAGACACTTGTGTCACTTGCAGCTGAAGTTGAGAGCTGTATGTTGAATGAAGATGGAGACAATTTGAAGAGATAAGTTTGTCTCTTTTGTAAAGAGTTGTATGCTGCACAAGAGAGCTGCTGCTTATCACAATCCGTATCACAGGGTTAGGACAACGATGCTGGTGAGATCAATATATCTTATGTAATGTAAAGCTATTAAAAGCTATATTTGTCATTTAGGCTTCCTATCTAGTCAATAGAGATAGAAAAACCCCTCCAGACAATTATTTGTTCCAGATGCCCAGGTGTAAAGCGAGAATAATTCTCACCTTATCTCACTGGAGTGCCCTAAAGCCTATTTTTTCATGCTAGAGAGAGGCTTCTGTACACTTGTCATGAGCTCCATACTTAAGTCAATAAGAAAAATAAGAATTTATTCTTCAGTTCTCATTTTGCAGTGTAGCCTGGGCCACAGACTGAATTACAACGGTAAAAAGAAACCATAGAGCAACCCTTTGGGTAATTTTCATTCTTTTTGTACATCAAATGAAATAGGGCTCCCATGGGGAAGAAAGGAGTACGTGACCAGGTACTTATCATCATGCATGCACATGAAAAGGCTTAATTGGAATTACACAGTTCTGTTATTTCCTTGCACAGAAGGACTAATTTTGTAACCTCAGTGTTTCCCTCACCCCCTTTTCTAATGTGGACATATTATTTTTTCACTGCCCATGTGTCTAGGAAGGCCACAGGCAGCAGTATGTGAGTTGTAACATCTGATTTAGTGGATGATTTAACCATCTCAAAGGTTGAAACTGATGTCATACTTTGAGTGTGAAAGTAAACACAGAGATAAAAAAGAATGATGGAGAAATAGGCATAAGTACCTGGAATAAAGTGTTCTACTGGAGAGTGACAAAAATTGCTAGTGTATATAGAAACCCAGAAGGCTGACAGGCAACAAACTTGGAAAATAGGAGAGGCATTAGGAAAGCATCAGCTCACTCATTAAGCCTTGTACTGATAAAGTTTTTCCCATGCTACTAATTTAAGCTTTATGCAACAAAGCCAGAGTTACTTCATACCCTAGAAAAATTAATGTTCTATGAAACTTGCTGCTGTTGTTTTATGATTTTCCTATTAAAGTGGCACAAAATGCTATTAAATCATTTTAACAAAATGAATGAATGTTGTCCCAATTTATTTCCAATACTTGTCACCAGCTGTTTCTGCAAATTGTAGAAAAAGGAAATTATATTTTGTAAAGCTATTTGATACAGTAAGAGTCTGGGAACTGTGTTTCTGAATGAACCTTGCCCTTCAGTTCCTGAGTGTGGCCATGAACAAGACACTTTGCATTTGGACAAACCTTGGAAATTCACCTTCTCCCATCTAGGAAAGGTCTATGGCTAAAGAGGGGCATGTTTATAGTATCCCTCTTACACATCTATAAGCCTTTTATAGTATCCCTCTTGTACATTGGTTTGAAGTGTCTGGAGGATCTAATCATACTGCTGGGTCTTTGCACGAGAATCGGTGAGCTTGTGGGAGAAATGGTACTGATGACCATCAGTGGAGCTGTGCATTGTCTGTAGGTTTCTGCACAAGTCTATTACCTGCTACAGAACTCAGATTAAGCTGTCATTTGTCTTTTATGTGAAGAAATTTCCGGTCTGTTATTGGCTCATGTGTGGATATTCATCTGGTCTTGATGAAGGACATTTCTAACAGAAGTCCTCTCAGTGCACACTGGCTATTTCAGTGTTTACAAATAGAATGGGACAGCTTGCTTTGAAAATGAGTCCTAGGGTTTTCCTCTGGAGCCTTCAGTGATGATAGAAAGGAGCCTGTTTGTCTTTACAGAGTTTATTTCATGGTCTGGCTGTACATGCAGCCTAACTTGAGCCTCTTCTGTCAAACCGGTATGGTCAGTCACAGCAGAGTAAGCACATACCCTGGACATACTGCACACACATACTGGACCAGCATACTGGATTATTACCTTCTGTTTTGTTGTAACATAAACATTTTATCTAGTTACAGCCCTGTGAGGTTTGTTTCCCAGGAACTCCAGATAATATTATTCACTATGATGTATTTTAACCTCAGTTCCACCATTCCTCAATAAAGTTCCCCACTTAAAAGAGAAAAATGGAGTTCAACAATAACAAGTACCACAATGTATTTTTAAGAGGGGATGTCTGAGTTACAGTATGAGGAAGTGATCTGAAAAGTGAACATCACCCAAAGGCAGGATTAATACCGTTGCTGCTAAGCTCACTTTTCTTTTCCTTACTTGATATCAGTAGCTCTCATAGTGAATTCATGTCTGCTGGGGGTCCTAACTTCTTGCCCATGGAGGAAGCTTGTGTAAACCTTCTTCAATTGAAGGTCTTCAGTGTCAGGTAAAACTCTGCCATCATCTTTCATTTAAAATATACACAAAGTGTTTCAGGTTTGTGCATAACAGCGACATTCATCTATACCCAGCAGGTGGTGATGTCATTGCTGAATACTTTGCTTTCACTGTGACATCATTGGTTTTCCTCCCTGGGCTCCCACTGATCACTGGGGGCAGGCAGGCTGGTGATGTGGTGCAGCTGAACAGGCACTCCCTCTTCACTGTTGAGATGGTATCAGTCATTCTTCATTTTGCACAAAATATTAATACATATCAAATACTGTCACAGCCTATATTTCAAATTACTATGCTGGCATCCTGGGCCCCAATGCAAAGCCCACTGTTATCTTTCCAGTGATCAAAATCGGGTTTAAATTAAACTCACATTGAATGGATTTTACAGGCTGTTGCACACTTCATTTATTTGATTAAAAAATCTGGCCCATGTTACTCTTAAATCTTCCGTGCTTACAATTTGTATCAAGCAGTCTTGTAGCTTCAGCTTAATCTGTCACAAATGCATTTTTCGTGCAGTGATTCATATAGACTTGGTGTAATAGCGTTGTCCACCATTCAGTTTTAGAATTTCATCTTAGATTTTCAGGTTTTTTTCCTGTTATCTCCTTAAGACTCAATGAATTCTAGAAATTGCAGTATGAAATGCTTTCTGAGTCTGTCAACTCTCTATACATTTTCCCCTTACTGCAGTAAAAATACTTGCTGTCATTTTTCTTTGGTTGCAATTTGATGAAGCCTAAAATATAATTTTGAAATATTAGTCCAACCATCAAGAGTTTTCACTTTTATATAAATAAAGACCCTCTTCATACCAAACACAGCCATTTTAACACTTTTCTGGAGGCTCGTTTGGGTTATTGAGAGGTTTGATCTTAGGCATTTTTTTCTCATTTTCTGGTCTAATCCACAGTGATTTTCTAGGGACAAAGAGGAAACCTTTCAACCACTTCTAATCAGTCCCAACTGTATCCCCCATCTGCATTGCCAAGTACTGTATTCCCTGCTGTACAGTGAAGAATCAGAAGCATGCACTCAAATTTTTATAACAAGGACTTTTTAGACACTATGAAGTGATATCACATATGGTTCTGTTCTCTCCCAAACAACTCTTGCTAGAGCTGCTCTATTCCTGTCAGAGAAGTGGTACTACACAAGGTTAAGGTGCAATGGCCCATCTCTTCCTCTAAGCAGGTTTGTTCAATAAGAACACATAAGGGCTCTGCGTGGTTTCAGATGTGTCTGTGCATTATAAACAATGCATCTTTGCTTTGTCAAGCGAAAGAGTCAGCTAAATCTGGGAGGAAAAAGATCATCTGTCTATCACTCCGCCAAATCAGCCCTGTCAACATTCCAGCGGTGAATATCAGCCACGACACTTTACCAGACATTTTAGTTTAGTACCTCTGGAACATGCAACCCAGAGATTGCATACAATCATATTTGGCCCTAGTCATGGAGAAACACAGAGGTAAGGCCAGCTGTATAGAGTGTCCGTCCAATAGTTGGAAGCATGTTCAAAACATTTATTTGCCCCTGCCCACCACCCCCTCTTCCTTTTCAGCATCTTGAGATGGAGTACCTCTTGGGCTTGGATTCTTTTTCTGTGGATTTGAATTTCAGAAGCAATTTTCTTTTTTTTTAAATTCAGACTCCTGATAATTTCTTTTAAAAACAGGACCTTACTTGTGTGCCTTTCATTGCCCAAATGCCAGCTCTACTTTCAATAGACTGGAAAGTTTCATCTTTTTTTAATGTGAATCAAAGACTAGCTGTTCAGCTTTCGATATTGATTCAGTCCTTCAGCTTTGTTCTGTATTACAACAATGTTTTATGCTGAATCAAATTAGTTTTTATACTTGACAACTGCTAAATAAAAATTATAATTTGAAAAATTATTTCAAGGGAAATGAAATTTGGAGAGCGTGGAAAAAACCAGTCTATTGAAAGTCAACTTCTTGGAAGTAAAACTAGGGGGCAGATAAAATTTAGGTGAAATGCAAATTATAAAGACAGCTCCTTTGCTGAATCAGGCAAGTGTCCAATTCACTGTTTCCATGAAACATGGTGCTGTGTTCACTTGTCACAGACGATTTATAAATCCAGCAGGTCTCCTGCTTAGTCCTACCGTTGCTTCAGCAGATACTACATATTTGCTGTATTTTTTATGTCATGCTTAAAGAAATTAACACAGATTGCAGGCTGGCAGGAAAAAAAATCCCTGGGGAGCTGCAAGTTTGTACCCTGTCTTGGGCAGATGAGTCAAATCCCACCACCTCTCCCCTCCAGCATAGGCTCTTGGAAGCAAAACCTTTAGCTCACACCTGCTCAATGGGACATCTCTGCTGGAATGACCTGCTCCTTTTGCTTCATGTTGCAAGAACTGGGGACACTTGCCAGCTCCTGGGGTTCAGAATTCCTCCTTCATCACCTTCAGCTGGCTGCAGGCAAGAGGAGAAGGAAAGCAGCTACTGCTCTGCCGCACAGCCACAAAGCAGAAATCACAGCTTGGTTTTGAAACTACAGTCCCTACTTATACAGGCTTTCCCTCTATCTCCTCTGTCTTTTTCACATGTTGCATTTTACTTGAATTTGTTTTCCAACCTTGTGCTTATGTCCCCTGCTCCCAGGGTCTCTTGGCCTGTGGGAATGCAATCTGACTGGAAATTAGGTATTCTCTCCCATGGGAAACATACAGACTTTCTTTTTTAAATCTGCCTGGTGCATGGCTGCAAAAATCTTCCATTGTCATTTCACATTCTAGGACTGAACAGAGGAAGTAAGAGTTTTGCAGCCTTCGCTTCTCGTTTGTTGCAAAGAGTCTAAGGGAATATTTTTGTCAGCCATCCACAATAGGTGGTATTTTTTTTTTGTGCAATGCTAGGCACAGAATTCATTAATTCATTTCTGTGTTCAATCATTAGACAGGTACTTCCAAATTTTCAGCTTGGGATTTGACAGTGTACTGAAACACTAGATGCATTTTATTACAATCATATGTTTTTTAATGAGGCAGTGTATGTGTGATATTGCCTTGCATTTTGACTGTCTCAGCCTGAAATATCCATTTGAGCTCTCTATACTGGACAGTGCACTAACTTGGCAGTCTCAGTTTCAGCTGGATGAGGTATGACTCCCAAAGCGCATTTCCTCAAACTAGGCTGAGTGTATGATATGGCTTTGTGCCAGATTTAGCCTGGATCTGGGGGCCCGATTATTTCTGGTCTAGTATAAAGACCGCTGAGACAAATACATTCTTGAAGTATTTTTTTTTAAAAAATTGGGCTCAGAGAGTTATATTCCACTGACTTGGCTGTTTGTATCCCTTTTTTTCTTTTTGCATTTTTGGTATAGTTCCTATATGGCCCACAGTTCAATGGACTGTCATAGAAATATGATCTTCACAGCACTCTGTAGATATAGGCAGGTTTGGCTACAAATTATTGATGTGATGTGATACAGAATGGAATCAGATGTTGTGTTTTGTATATCTTGAACAGAGCTTGTCAGTAATTCATTGAACAATTCTTATATCCTTTTTCATTTTTGGTTTATTTTGTTTTTTTATTTTTCCCCCCCAAAATTCCAAGCCCATTTGAAAGCATATATGGTGGTAATTAGTAGTCTAGATATAACTGTTTTGGAAAAAGCTTTCAAAATTATCAGCACTGTATTTGACTATTTTGATCCAGAAAACTTCATTTTTGGGATCCTAGGGAGTATTGTCATTTTTTGTTTTACACCATAAGTTTCAAGCACTAACTGAAAAAAAAAAAAGCAATAAAATCAGTCAGAAAAACCCCATTCTAATAACTCAGAAACTACACAATGTGAGTCTAGTTGAGTTTGGTTTTTTTTTTTTTTTCATTTTTGGAGTTGTTTTTTATGTTTCTACACTGTATCTTGACACAGGACAGACAGAACTTTTTAAATATCAAAAATTCTTGTGGTGCAGGGAAAACACTTCCTCCTGGTCCCAAACTTGAGCATGATAGACTTCGTTAGAAAATACTTTGTCCTAAAATGTTCCTAAGAAATCACTCAAACCTATTCAGCCCCTCAGTTGCCCCCACCAGAATTTTTGATGGCCAAGAGCAAACAATTAATTATCAGCCTTGTGTATGCATGTCTTTGATTCACTGTAGAATAATTCACTGTAGAATGATTCACTGGAGAATAATTCAACATCCGTCCAGGACTAAAACAGTGAAAATATCATCACAAAATCTTCCTGCCCAATAAGAGCAATGTGAGGAATTAAGACTAACCAAAGCTGGAGGTGGAGCTGGTGTTGTTATGAAAGGAAACAGGAAAATGAGAAAACTGCTCTTTAAAATTCCACCCTGTGATACGAAGCCCCAGCTCACTCAAGTATTAGAACCAGCCTCACAACCTCACAGGCAGAAGCCCATTAATGTTGTGGGCATCGCATGGTATGAGCTGTACGTGTCCTCCCCCTGCATGGTGCAGTCCTCTTCTGCACATTGCTTCTTGCAGTGACAGAAGGGGTAGAGCGCATAGCTAGAGCTATACACTTTATATGCAGAACCTTAGCAGGAGCTAAGTATAGGCTAAGTATAGGCTATAATGCCTTTTAATAATTAGTGCAGTAGATCTGGGGCACTAATATGGGATTTCTGTTTCTGAGCAGTTCAAAGTGTCTCAAAAGGGACCTGCTAGATAATTATACCCTTTTCCATCCCAGCGTCTGAGGGCTGTGGGAATATGGTGCAGAGGGAGAGCTGGATAACTGAGGAAGCAATTTACCTGGCAATGAATCTCATGTTTGCTAAGTATTGAGAATAAGAAACCTATGGTTCTGTGAGGAACAAAAAATACCCCATTAACTTTGCTGCCAGAGGAAATCAGATTTAAATTCAACTAGTAGGTGCTTTTAAAATAAATCTGTGATTCTAACTTCAACAAGTGCAGCCGAGTACAGCAACCTCAACAGAATCTGCCCACTCTTTTCTGGGCTTTTTGATTCATTGGACATGTGGGAACATGCATGTGTGAGTGTAAGGGGACTGGAGGCCCATATGTGAGGAGATCCTCTTGGCAGCCAGCATCCTTCTTTGGGAATGGATCCAAGACAAATTCTTGATGCACTCTTAGGGATTAATAAAACAGAGCAGGATGGGAAACTGCTAGATGGGATATAGATACAGTGGACTGTTGCAAATGATGAGTTGCTGATTATCCCTGTAACTTGGCAGGCAACTGTGGAAAGACTTCTTTTGAAATACTTTACAAATTGCACATGCTGTGGAGTGACGGCGGTCTCCCCCTGGCCACAGAGTTCATTGCAAGTGGCCACAGCCCATAGCACAAATGAGGATGGAGGACATAATTATCATATTCCCTCAGCATCTATGCAGGTGAGCTAGCAAATGGAAGTGTTTAAGAGGAAAAAAAAATAAAAAAGGTTTGGTTTTGCCCCTCTCATGTAAGGCTGACAAATTCAGGAGATAGTGTCAGAGAGAAATACAAGAGATACGAATCTGAAGAACAAACGAGCTGTTTTGGTCTGTGCTGAGCCCCCTATGGGGGCAGTTCAATGACACCAGTAGCTTAGGTTCCCCTTCTCAGCACTGCTGTATACAGCATGGACACTGTTGTCATCTTCTGCAGGCTGTAACCATTTCTTCATTTTAGATTCTGTAGAATTAGGTACCTGTTCAGCATGGCATCCTAGCTACAGTGGTACTTTGTCAGTGTGGTGTGTAAGGAATGCCAGCCTTGGGAAGCGGGACAGTCTATCTTCTCAAGCACAAACTGCCAGAAGAGATGGAGGACTGAGAGGACTGTAGTCCACCAGCCCACTTCTGGTGGCTGGAATGGCATGCTTGCTCCCCTCCACACCACAGCAGGACGTGAGTTTCTCCAATGTCTCAGGAATATCTTCCTGCCAAAGGACTTTCACCTGAGTGGAGACAAGAAAAAAGAGAGCAGGACTGTCAGTTGAGGCTTGAGTTCAGGAACCCAGCAAGGACTGCCTGCTGCAAATCAGATGAGGACTTTGGGTCCACATCAAAGCAGGCAGCACCAAGAGGTAGACGAGGAGTTGCCTGTTGAACCAAGCACAGGCAGCTCTGTTGCTGTGGGATGAAACAATAGTGAGAGGAATGAATATGGTACGTGCCACTTTTTGATGGATAGTTTGGGAACCAGCTCTGGTTTCTACAGCATTGGACCAAGCCACTTCCAATAGGACCACAACAGATGATTCCAGCCTTTGACACTATTTTCCTACATAGTCCTGGAGTTGCTCTTCCTCCATTTCCCCTCTCCCACCAACAATCATTTCAGATTAAATTCATGTTTTACAGCATTTTTTTCTTCCAAGTGACTGTGTTACAGGATGGCACATTGTATTGCCAATGTGTGGAGGAATTAGGAGTGAGGTGAGATCAATCTGCATGTCAAGAGGCAGGACTGACAGCAATTTTTTTGTCTGTTTAGGCACACAACCAAGTATATACTGTTAGAAATAAGATCCTGCCCAACACCTGGTTCAAGATGAGACTGAGACCTGGGTCCCTTTTTGGGGTTATGTGGAGGCCTATGGGGGATTGCAGGGTTTGCAGGCTAGGAGAATTATTTTGCTTTGCCTTCCAACATAGGCTTTTGTTGAATAAGAAATATTGCCTTGAGCAGTGATCTTAAGAGCTTGAGCCAGACTCACAACCTCCTGTTTCCCCAGACCCTGGCAGGGAAGTGTGTCCATGGGCTTGCAGGATCACATCATGGGCAAGAAACTGCTCCACCAGGCTGCAGCAAGAGGACATCTTCTGGCAAGGGTACCTTGGGCAAGGAATGCTGTCAGAGGCACAAGAACCACATCTGCATGTGGTTCTCTAGATTTTTCTCTTGCTTCGCGTCCATCGTGCTGGGCACAAGCGATCTGTGGGTCATAGATCAAGGTATAGGGACCTCGAATGCAAAAGAGATCATACAACTGCATGGCTTGTAGATCCAGGTGGCACAGCAGGGAAGCGTGTGGCATCTGCCAGATGCCTCTTGCACAGTGGAATCTGTGGGTAATGAGACAGAAAGGTTACCCCATAGAAAAGGTATGCAGAATTTATTTTTCCTTTTGCTTCAAATATGAAAAATGATTAACATTTTCTGGTTGCCAAATTCCTAAAGATTTCTGCTTTTATTTATTTTTTTTTTACCCCCTCAAGCTTTCTCTCAGATTAACCAATCTGTCAGGAATTTCATATCCCTGTTCATCTAAAATGACCCTCTTATCTTGCATAAGGATCTTTTCTTATTAGAAAGTTATCATCCAAGGCTGTTAGCATTTCCAGATATTTTCCTTGTCATAAGTTAAATATTGCAGGTGTCCTATTGACCTGGTAGAGGAAAGTAGTACCCTAATTGGGATATCAGTGCAGGTGAATATAATAAAGAGGCACATTAGTATTCTAGCCCTTCACTGGGACCGCTTGATTTTTCCAGTCTGGGTAGAGACTGTGGCTTTGTCCTGCAGCTACCCAGATTTCAGGTGCAGAGGCCCTAGCGGCATGTTCTTGGCATGGAAGTCACATAACCAGGAGTTATGCCAGTAAGTAGTAAGTATGCCAGTATAACCAGGAGTTAAGCCAGCACTGTGCCCTTGTGGCCAAGAAGGCCAATGGCATCCTGGGGTGTATTAGAAGGGGGGTGGTTAGTAGGTCCAGAGAGGTTCTCCTTCCCCTCTACTCTGCCCTGGTGAGACCTCATCTGGAATATTGTGTCCAGTTCTGGGCCCCTCAGTTCAAGAAGGACAGGGAACTTCTGGAGAGAGTCCAGCGCAGGGCCACAAAGATGATTAAGGGAGTGGAGCATCTCCCTTATGAGGAAAGGCTGAGGGAGCTGGGTCTCTTTAGCTTGGAGAAGAGGAGACTGAGGGGTGACCTCATTAATGTTTATAAATATATAAAGGGTGGGTGTCACGAGGATGGAGCTAGGCTCTTCTCGGTGACAACCAACAGTAAGACAAGGGGTAATGGGTTCAAGCTGGAACACAAGAGGTTCCACTTAAATGTGAGAAGAAACTTCTTCTCAGTGAGGGTGACAGAGCACTGGAACAGGCTGCCCAGGGGGGTTGTGGATTCTCCTTCTCTGGAGACATTCAAAACCCGCCTGGACGCCTTCCTGTGTAACCTCACCTAAGTTTTCCTGCTCTGGCAGGGGGATTGGACTAGATGATCTTTTGAGGTCCCTTCCAATCCCTAACATTCTGTGATTCTGTGATTCTGTGATAACCCACATAGATGAAGGAGACATTTGCCCCAGAGGACTGCCTGCTCCCATATAGCCAGGACTAAACAGCATATATCCTAGCAAGTGACCAAACTGAGCATAGTACCTTTTACTGACAACCTAAATATGACCAGGTCCTTGACTGCACTGAAATAGAATAATTCCATCTGCGATAAATGAGGTGGGGACTTAGTTTCATTTTAACAACTTTGCCACAGCGTGTCTTAGGCTTAAACCCACCAAGACCTATACATCTGAGAAGGGAGGTGAGACATGCAGATCTTTAACACCAGACTTGCTCATTTGTCATGTGTTCATCATATACATGTCTGGTTTTATATGCTCTTATATCTCCAGTCAAGGAGTGCCTTCAGCAGCCCACATCTCATTTTCACATTCGTGGACAGTGAATCAGTGGGATGGTTCATCTGTGAGAAAGGGCAGTAATTTTTTACCTGAGTCTGTGCCTCTTGTGAGTTACACTATATATTTCTTCATGGCTCATGTATAAAGGGCTTCAATCCCACCTGGCAATCAGACACTGAGTTAGATGCTGCCCCACAGCTGTGACCACATCACAGGGATACAGCTACAACTGAAGGGGCTGAGAGAGGCGGTGAGCGTGCAGAGACATTGTATAGAGCTGGCCATAGCTCTAGTTCTATCAGGGCACTCATAGCCTCTAAGATGCTCAAACTAGTGAGTTTGGTGCCTTGAAATCAGTGCTCAAGCAAGGAGAAAGTTCTATGCTTTTAAGTTGTTATAGCTGCAGGTGCATTGCCTGTTTCCTGACACTGATTTATGCTGCTGGGGAGCAGACAATGACGCAGAATGCCCTAATAGAGTTTGGTTTTGTTTGCAGGCTTTCATACTCTGAAGTGCTCCATGCAGCCTTCACAAATGGCAAGTTAAATGCTAACAGTTCAATGTGTTGCACAGCTCCTTGGGTGAATTAACCCCTGTAGCACTAAAGGCTTTCTACTTGCCATCTTGCAGCCTGCCTTCTGCTTGCAGCTCTCACCCTTTCAGCTAAGCTTCCCTGGCAGTTTCTTCCAGAACCTTGGTGACAGTAACCTGTCCCCTGTGGGGCTCATGCTGTTGCCCTCATGGTGAGAGCCTCAAGGGCCCTGTAAGCTCAGATACTGCTGTTATGTTGGGCCTCTGTGGGAACCGATGTATGCCATCAACTGTGAGCTCGGCCAGTAAAACTTTGGAATGTAAGCCTGTCTCAACATACTGTGTGCAACAAATGCCTAAGTAGACAAAATCCAGCAGCTTGTTATGGACTCAAAACATCCTACCTAAATTTGTGCATTAGAGCATTGCCAGCCGAAGAGAGAACCTGCTGGGCCAGGGTATTAAAGATCATGGATAATTTTTAATGATTGTCCTTCTTCCCCCTGCTTTCCCTTGTACTTCTGTCAGATGCACAAATCAGATATCAGAATCCCAGTAATATATTCCATCAGAAGAAAGTTGCATGTATTTTTCTTAGTCTGGTTTCCAAAATAAATGAGTTTGGTATGACCCATCTGTTAGTCAAACCCTCTCTCTCATATCTTTTAAATGTTGGGCAAATTGACCTGCAAATAATTAAACTAACTAAAGTTCTGGAACTTTGGTGAAAATCAGTTTCAGTGTGTGTGAGAGACACCCAAACTATTGCCCCAGTGTGGCACAACTTAGCAATTCTGCACTGTTAATCTATTAGCTGCTAACAGATGCTCATTATAGTCAAAGCATTTACAACTAACTGACCACATCTTCAACTGTGTGTTGTACTTGTACCATCCACACTTCTTCTCGCATCTCCCTGTTAGAGGGGTGTCATACATGTTAGAGCCAGAGTGTACCAGAATGAAGGGCTCGATGTCCAAGTGGAGACCAGTGATGAGTGGCATTCCTCGGGAGTTGGTACTGGGGCTGACACTGTTTAATGTCTTTGTCAGCAACACGGACAGTGGGACCGAGTGCACCCTCAGAAAGTTTGCTGACGATACAAAGCTGTGTGATGCGGTCAACATGCTAGAGGGAAAGGATGCCATCCAGAGGGACCTGGACAGGCTTTAGAGGTGGGCCCGTGCAAACCTCATGAAGTTCAAAAAGGCCAAGTGCAAGGTCCTGCACATGGGTCAGGGCAATCCCAAACACAAATACAGGCTGGGCAGAGAATGGATTGAGAGCAACCCTGAGGAGAAGGACTTGTGGCTGCTGGTTGATGAGAAGCTCAACATGACCCGGCAATGTGCATGTGAAGCCCAGAAAGCCAAATGGAACCTGGGCTGCATCAAAAGAAGTGTGACCAGCAGGTTGAAGGAGGTGATTCTTCCCCTCTACTCTGCTGTCATGAGATCCCACCTGGAGTACTGCGTCCAGCTCTGGGGTGCCCAACATAAGAAGGACATAGACCTGTTGAAAAGAGTCCAGAGGAGGCCACAAAGATGATCAGAGGGCTGGAGCATCTCTCCTCTGAAGACAGGCTGGGAGAGTTGGGGTTGTTCTGCCTGGAGAAGAGAAGGCTCCAGGGAGACCTTATAGCAGCCTTCCAGTACCTAAAGGAGGCTTGACAAGATAGAGGAGGACTTTTTACAAGGGTGTGTAGTGACAGGACAAGGGATAATGGCTTTAAACTGAGGGAGGGTAGATTTAGATTAGATATAAAGAAGAAATCCTTCACTATGAGGGTGGTGAGGCACAAGAACAGGCTGCCCAGAGAAGCTGTGAATGCCCCATCCCTGTAAGTGTTCAAGGCCAGGTTGGATGGGACTTTGAGCAACCTGGTCTAGTGGAAGGCGGCCCTGCCCATGGCAGGGAGATTGGAACTAGATGACCTTTAATGTCCCTTCCATCCCAAGCCATTCTATGATTATATGATTCTATGACTATGACAACGACCAGGAGAAGAAGAACACATATCTCTAGGAAATGAGTTTGATTAGCTCTGCTTCACATAGAAAAATCTAGAAAGTGGGATTCACCATAAAGTCCAAAAATGGTTTTTGAGTCTACTGTTATGAAACCTAGTTTGTTCTGAGTTTCAGATTTTCTTAATGAGCTATCTCCCCTTCTGCTCCACTAGAGAAAAAAATGGCATTCAGGTGTGTAATTCTCATATCCACCTTACTTGTAGTTGACAACCTCACCAGTTGTCACTCCTTTATATCTGACCAGCTTTAAACACTAATTAGTGTACTGTATTATCATATCTGTTAAGTTGTTTCTGGTAATATTTGACAAGTTCTTATGTTTCTCCTTGTCAATCTTATTGTTTTGGATTGTATGATGAAATAATGTATGCTCAGATCAGGCTGTGACTGGGAAGTTATTTCTTGATAATGCTAGTGACTTTCTTTTCCCCATTATTGCATTTTAGGCTGTTTATGACAGACTGTATGACATATTAGACATAATAAAGAAATTAATAAACAGTATTATTGAAATCTGTATAGAAGATAGGTCAAAACTCTGAGAAGAAAACACAATTATAGATGGAAGGCTGGCTTCTGAAAGTGCTGGAGGGTCTGTTTTAAGGATGTTTATCTCCAGTAGGTTATTAAAAAGTCAAAAGAGCACATCCTTATCAACAAACATGTATGAATTAAATTTGGAAATAAATATCTGTTATATTACTTTATTGAGCTATCAAGATAAATGAGATGCCAGAAACTAAAATATTATCTGCAGTGACATGAAGTTTTTCTGTTTTCTAGTTTTATTTCCTTCCTCAAGTTTTCTCTTCTCCTCCAAGCCAAAACGCTTTTTCCTTTCCTGTGGCTCAGATGAAAGTAAATGAGTCTTTAAATGGTTTCTTGATTCTTACTGATCCTTGTTACTTCATAGTTTTGTAATAAAAAAATGTCCTCTCAAGTATAAAGGAACAGAGTCTTCTAAAGAAACTCCACATGCTCACTTAGGAGGATATGTTATCTTTTTCTATAACTTGCTTCTTTTGTCAGCTATAAGATATACTAGAGCTCTAGGAATTCTTAATATGCTAGAAATTTTTTGCCTTTCATGGTCACTTAATAGTGGGTGACGGCTTGGGCTTGTAGAGATTAATTTCATTTTACTTGGCCTGGATTGTCCCCAGGTAAGTGATAGTGGGCATTTTTAGAAAAATAATTATTCCACAATTTAGAAGCAATTGCACTTTATCACGTCTGCAATAAGAAGACTGACTGTTCCATGAACAGGTAAATCAGAGGTGCCTTCCTCTAAATGTAAGAGTCCCTTGGCATTTTTCCATCAAGCTTGGGAGCAGCTTCATTAAAATGCTCTTGCAACACCCACCTATGGATGTACACAATTCCATAGGGATCCTTGCGGGGGTTCTCATGTATCATGTGCAAAATCAACAGGCATGATCCGTAGAAATGCCCGTAATGAACTCTCTGTTTTAAAAACAACATGATGATTCCAGAACAGAGGCAGCATTTCTATGTATAAATAGAAGCTATATCCATAATCTAATACTTTTCAGATTGTGTCAAATAGGAAGACAAAGCAAAGGGACCTGGATCTCTGTTACAAGTCAACCTCTTGCTGAACAGTTTGAGGACACACTATTAAATACTTATGGGATAATTAGCATTGGTTAGAAGCCACCAGACAGTGTATAGGTTTGTGGGAAGCTCTGAAGGGACACACAAGATGAGTGGAGACATCCTAGAATTGTTTTGGGAATCAGTTTATGATCTCTTTGAAGGTCTCTGTAAAACAGAAGCAGAGCTTCTATTTACCTATTCAAGCCAGCCAGAAATAAAGCTATGCAGAAACTGTAGTGCACTGTAAATTAGTGGCAATTACTGCTACTTATTGTAGCAGTAGTCTCCTGTACCTGCCAACAACTGCATGTGGTGTCTGGTGGTGGGAGGTGTATGGAGCAGACAGCTGGGTGAGAATCTCACTCCACTCCTGTTTTGTTCTGTTGATATGGCAAAAGTTGCAGATTCTCAGTCTGAATTCAAGGAATTGGACCTTTCTGTGGCACTTCTTGTGTGATCTATAACTCCCTAATGCACTAAGGCTCCCAGATGGTTTTGTTGCACCTTCTGCTATTCCTCCATACTGTGCAGATGTCAAACAGCCTTGTTAAGTCTCCTGTGGTGAGTGTGAGATCTTTTAGCACCTGTCTCCTTACACTTGCCTGCTGCCATGCCATGTCTCACACATTAGTGCTGCTGCTGCTGCCTTCTCTCAGGGATCCCCTCCACACACCCCTGACCAACAGCTCTGCAGTCTGTTCCCCAACTGCACCTGGTGCACAAGGGCAGGAGGAACTGTGGCACTGTGCTCCATACATCCCTACGATCCCCTCCAGCAGCCAAACCCTGTGGACTTCTTTGCTTATATAGTAGGTATGCTCTGTCATTATGTGACTGGACATCTCCCAGCCTGTGGCCTCATGTGTGAATCTCACATCATGAGACTGGGCTGGCCTGAGGGTTCTGTAGAAGGAAAAAGCGCACCTGTGGGAATGGTGGCATTAGATGGCATTTGTAGCATCTAAACCTGAAAAGTCTTCAGGAGAGGACATCTAAGAATGCAAACGCATTGTGTTTATACTCTCCAGCCCCATTCATATTGTTTCGCACGTAGTATTTAAGTACGGTAACAACCCCTGTAAATTGTTTGGTTTTGTATGCATCTTGAGGAGCAAAGAAGCAACCTGCCTTTCCTTCCTCTATATAACTTCTGTGGTTGAAGAGGGAACTGAAGAATTAAATAGTTTTTGAATAGCAGAGATTTATGCATGCCGGCAAGGCGAAAACTGAGGAGTGACCTCACTGGAGAATGGGATAGGGACTGAGCTGCTGGTGGGCTGAGACCACTGTTTATGGCCGGAGATATCCCTCTGCCCTTGACTTTCACTGTGGGGAGGGCAGGGATGCAGCCTACAAAATTATTGGCTATGTTCTGCTTGGGGAGCCAAGAGAGGCTGTATGGGCATCTTCGTGACGGAGAGGTGAAAAACAGCAAGTATCTCCACAGCTGTCTTGAGTTGCCCTTGAAGGACAGTAGCCAAACTAACCATAAAAATATTCGTTTATAGTCCCTTAGAACCGAGTGGCTCTAGAAACACTGCATATGTCTACATTGGTTGATACTAGGGTCAACCCTTTCCTTCAATCCTCTGAAATATAAATGCATTTCTTTATGTGCTGAGCGATTTACTTCAGTTCACAAAGGTATTTCTGAAAGGATCCAAACACTGAATATAAGTACTTGTTGAGTACTGCTTTCCATTTAGCGTTGTGAGTTATACTTCCAAAGAGAGTGCCCAGGATTCTTGAAAGGAATTTATCTGTGTAATGGTGCCTTAGAAAAATAGGCCACGTGGAGCTACTGAGGTCATGTTGACTGAGAAGTATTGAGAAATTGTACTAATACATCTCTTGGGCTATGAATATTATGTATTCTTCAGAGTTGTTTTGCTTGCAGTTTCTGGCATTGGTGTTTTTGCCTCCGATTAAACTGCATAAGTATCTGAATTTTGCAGTGGAAATACTTTGCATTTTAAGGAATAAGATCTCTTGCCTTTCTACAGTGATTTAGTTTTGTATTTATTTATACAGCATTGTTTTTTCACAGAAGGGCTAAGTAGAAGTCACTTTTGTTCTTTTTCCCCACCCCCACCCCTTCCTATTAGGTGTTTGAGTTTAAAGAATTCCTAATTAAGTTCTTTATTAGCTAATTTGTATTGCAATTTAATCTCACCGAGTTTGTAAAATGTTCTGTTACTTCTGAGAGCATTTGTGTTATTTATGCATTTTTCAGCACTTCAACAGAAAGTACTATAAGTATAGGAGTTAACAAACTGTTTGTCTTAACACATACCAAGTATAAATTCACATTTCTCTTGTTATTTAAATGATTATAAAGTAGCACATAATGACTGTCCTATGTAGATGCAGTAGGAAGTCTGGCACTATGCTTCATTTTTGGATCCAATTATACAGAATGACATTGGTTCACAAAGGTAAAGTGGCCAGATGATTTATGGAGACAGACCCTCTTTCTTTTTCGTAAGCAAATGAAATATTTGCAGATTTTTCTCAGCTACTTCTTTGTTTGGAAAAAAAAATAATATGGCCTTGATAAAAGCCTATTATTGCTTGCAAACTGCTGTGGATAGTACAGTTCCTCACGCAACTGAAAGAAAGTAAATTGGTGTTACGAGTGGAGGAGGAACAATTCAATGTTATTCATGTTGTTTAGTATGTCCGATGTAAGAGCACGTGTTTAATGCATATCTGCGTACTGAACTTCAATTTCACTTGGATGAAACTTTTCCAGACAAGTGATATTCCTTAGGTGGATATTTTTGAAGGAGAGAGGAGACCTTAACTCAAATAATTCACTTGTCTTCCATAAGAGACTCAAGGAAAAAACGTGATTTTTCTCTCCAGTGAAACACTTGATAATCTTTTATTGAAGTAAATCTTCACCCCATGTGCTTGGACCTTAAACATGGATTTTAGCAAGAGGTATCCTTTTGCAATTTTATGTCCATGAGCATGTTCCAGCTGAGAGATAAGCTAATCAGCTTCTTTCCTGTAACTACAACTTCAGACACCTTCAGGCTACTCAGGGTCCATGCTTCTTTGGGGAGAGAAGAAAGATGCGCTCAGGGGCTCTGCTACTGAATCTAGAAACTATTTTCTGCAGCTGAAAACAGATTCAATACAGTGGGAAGTGCAACAGAAATTGGAGAAAGAGCCTGGAAAAGGAGTCTGGTGGATGATACCAGGACTTAGCAGCCACAGAGGTTGCCTAGGCAAGTGTACTTGGACTGGAAGCAGGCATGAGAAGTGAGTGATGGGAGATGACTAGGGATGCTTGGTGGGACAAGTCATGGGATTGCAATGCAAACCATTAATATTACAGTAAAAATACTGAAATCTTCCAGACGTAGAGTTTCCTATGACATAAAAGAAATGAAAACACTGCAAATTGTAGTGTTGTGATGTAGAACATTGAACTATCTGAAGCTTTGTATGCAAGCTAAGCTATCTCAGCTGCCACTGAAGTTTATTGGCTGTCTGAATCATCGCGTGCTGCTCTGAAATCATTGTTTCTTGGTCACTAGATGCCTCTGCATTGTTATTCAGTCTTCTCATATTGTAATAGCGCATGTCAAAATGTCTTGCACAGCCTTACCAAGACATTAACTTTGTTTTTAATTCAATGATTTTACCCTGACTTGAAAGTAGAGCTCCACTCAGTTGTCTGCAAATAGGTGAATTGAAAATTACAATAAGGCTTTTATAATTTAACTCCCTGCCCCCACCAAACTTTTGTTGAAAGTGTTCCTTTTCTTGCTGTCTTCTAACATTATATTCACTGAATGCTAAGCCTCAGCGAGATCGATCTGTTCAGTCATTACAACAGTTTATATCTTGCCACTGAATCCCATGGAGGTAAATACAAACAACTTACTAAATTAGGTCTTCTCACAATGGTCTAGTCAATTTTAATTGTAGCAAATAAACACTTTCCTATTCACCATTTGTGTCTTGCTTTGTAATAGCATCTCTATCTACGAACCTACATTTTTAAATAGTTAATGTATTTGTCTCCTTTTTATTTAGTTGACATGAGCTGACATAAGGATTATGTTATGCTTGTAAGTGATGTTTTTGAGAGTGTGTTCACTTATGCCAGGTAAAACATGGAGTAAGATAACAGTTGTATATGAGGATGCTGAAGATTAGTGACCCTAAGGTCCACTGTGAAGTACTTCCGTAATCCATGCAGGAGTCAGCAAGTCAGCAATGTGTCAGGAGGAACTCTCCTTTCCTATGTAGATGCTCAAAAAACTAATTTCAGAATAAACAAGTTACCCTCAACCTATTCATTTTCATAAAGCTTTTTACAATATTGAAAGATGATCTCTGAATAGAGAGGAAGATTATTGTCTCCTGTTACAGAGATCTGACTCCAGTACCATATATTCCTTGTTTAAGAAACAGATTAAATTATCAAAGTCCAAACCAAATTTTAAATTTAAATTATAAATCAACAAGAAAAAAAAAGCAGATTAGATTATTGAAATCTTAGAGCAGTGCTACTCTGACAGAAATTATTGGAAAATGGAAAATCACACAGAATGATTAAAACATGCTGATGGATTCACAAAACAGAGGCAAAGAATATTAAATTAGTTTCATAAAATATTAAATTAAGCTTCCAAATTAAAAATATTCAGGTGACAGATATGCTTACCTCTGTATTATATTATTACTGTCTTCTAATGTTGATCAATTTTATCTTGTCAACTGTATTAAATCCTGCCATGGGCAAAGAATTTCTCAGGATACATGCAGAGTTTGTTTGTTCATTAATTTTTTAAAGAATCTGTCACAAGTTGACCTTAAACTGGAATGCGTTAGGGGTAGGTGGATCCAGAGCTGTCTGGCAGGTCTAGCAATAGAGTCCACCCTGCTGCTGGAAATCTCATGCAGAGGCTCTGACGGTAAGGGTGTATGCTGGAGGACATACATTAGCACAGTTAATGCCATTTACAGCCTTGCTAACTTTTCAAGATAAATAACCTCAGTGAAAATTATGATGAAGGCTCTGCTTATGAGGATGGATCTCTGCATTCAAATTATTTTTTTCCTACTTTTCGTGTCATTATCTGTTTAGATTTTGAGTTCTCCAGGACAGGTACTGTTTCTTGAAACTAGCAGAACAAGGTTACTGTTTTGAACTGAAGTTTCTATGTGTTAGTACAAATATGTGATGACAACGATGATGATGACTTCAGTACCATAGCAACAAAAGCAGTGATGATGTCAGTCATGCCCATGACGGTACCACTACCGCTGCTTCTAGTGGCAAGAAATTTAAGAGAAGTGAGGAGCTGCTGGAAGAAATGAAGGAGAAGGAGACAGCCTGGCTGAGAGTTTGCTTATGAGATTGCCTACAGACTGAGAATAAGGAGAGGATAGGAGACAGACATCCCAGGATCTGTTTGCAAATTGTATTTGTGCATGCTCATCTGAATTGCTGGACAGAATATTATAACAATCCCTATTTAAAACAAAATGTGTCCTGGTACTTCTGTCAATGGGAATGGTGCAGCGTGGACATAATTTTCATGTAATAGATTACGCCAAATATTATACCTGTGGCATCTAAGCAGAGAATGATTCAGTTGCCAAAGTATAGGTGTGTAATGCAGTTTGAGACACAGCAGGGGTACCTGAAGAATCCACATGAGGCCGGCAGAAAAGATATAGGAGCTGTGAGAGAGGCAGAGACCTTCTGGAGAGACATTCAGACAGGATATTACAGGCAATTTCAGCTGGCACTGGAGATGTAGGTTAAACAGGTGTTTCCCACTCCAGGTGCCTAGTGGAGTCCGGCTGTCTAGGCTACCCATGGAGACAGCTGCAGGTGGTCATCCAGCCAATCTGTCTGATACGTTTCTTTGAGGATGGGATAAGTTGCCTTATGGCAGTGCCTTGCTTACTGTTATCTTTGGAGGGGACGTGAAGAAGGACCCTAATATCTAGACATTAAATGAGTTAGATGATACCCTCTTGAAGAAGCTAGCCAGGCTTAGCCACAGAACCCACCAGGATACTCTTGTTTGAGAGTGTCAAGGAAACATTTGAGAATGTCCCCTGTGAAAAGTCATATCATGGAGGAAATACTGAGAAGCTGTTCTGTAGTAACACTCTTTCATTTTTAATATGCAATTTTCAAACAAGAATATTCTTGAGGACTTCCCCAGCTGGTCAGTCTTTAAAGGCAGTAAAGTGGGATTAGAGAAAAAAATTTGCTGTATATTGCAATTATTGCATTATATACTGGCAAGCAAGAAAACATTAACTATGTAAACTAAAGAAATACGATGACATGAATAGAAAAAATAATGTGGGGACTTTATCCCCTGTGCAGATACGCTGAGAAGCCTGTGGTTACCTTTGAGGTATATTTATTCAGGTAGATCCTTTGAGGCTAATTCAATTTGACAACAGTGAAGAATTGAGCCCATCAGTTCCAGAAATTACTCACTGTTTATGTTTTCTACCAGAATGAAAATATGTCTGTTCTGATAAGGTCTTTGTGATTGCAAAGGCTGCATACTTCCTATATTGTTTTAGTAAAGTAAACCCAAAGGTTATCAAAGATGTGCTATATCTTCTCTACAGCCCTTTTTCTATCCACCCTTGTTGTGTAAGCTCTTAAATTAGAACTGTTTCTTTTATCAGCACAGATTGGATGTGTCATGGAACAGCCGAATCCCAGCTGGGTGGTCCCAGCATGGAGCATTTATGCAGTTCTTCAGAAGCAGGTGAGATTTGGATCTGCATGGACTCAATACCTGCCATGTCAGCATCCAGTTTGGAGAACAAGATTTCCTGGATCACAGGGAGTGTATTCCTGCTTCACAACAGCTAATGAGAGAGATGTGATTAGCACTGAATCTAGTTCATCCTTTGATGATGTCTGGTTGCACTGGATATCAACTTTTTCAATTAATGGAAACAGTATTTATGGCAACCTATGTGCACAAAAATGTATCATATTGGAGCTTGCTTTGATAATGGATATATTTTTATTTAGGCTGACTTAGTCTTGGGTCAGTACAGAGAAAATATGCCTAGAACAACGGAAAACATTTTAGCAAACTATTCTTCTACTGCCTCATGTCAGGCATTTGGTAGAACCTCCATGCCTTTGCGTATACTTTTGAAAAACACACACAGCTAGGTTTTTGATCATACTTTAAAATTGTAAGTTTTGAACGTTCCTTGTCTTGTACCTGTTCTATTAGATTTGTAATAACTAGTAGGATTGCAGGTTTGATATAAATTGTTTTGCTGCTTAGTTTTATGCTTACCATGAAAAGCCAGTGAATAAAATGTCCTTAAAAAAGGAAATTGATAAACATTGTCCATGTCATATCTGTCTGGTAACATTTTCTAATATTAATAACTTTGGCAAGTCATGAAAGCTAAGCAAACTGCACCTCTTAATTTGGAAATGCATTTTGAATTTAGTGAGATTCTTAAATCACACCAGTATTTTTGAAAATCCCAGGCATGCAAGCTTAAAAGCCTAATTTTAGATTTGTCATTTTGAAGATGATAGTCTGTGTGTATTAAAAAGTCTAGTCACTCTATTACTCTATTGAAAGCCTAATTATTTCAGTATTTCAGTGTTCGTAGGCCAACAGCCTTAGTTGTAATATTCTGGTTTTTGCCTGTAGTAGTATTGTGACATTATCATGCCAGATTTTGCTGGTAGTGGCATTAAAATAAAAATATAGGCTTGTTACATAAACATTTTAGTCTAAAGTCACAATAGCTCTATGTGACCTAGGTGAGTGATGAAAACAGAACAAAGTCCTAAGTTGTCTTGCATTTCAAGATGCTGCTCTTAGCAAGGGCTGCAAGGCAGGACTACAGAGCAGCAAGCAAGGCATAACAGCCTCCTTTTGAGATTTTCCAGTGCTTTGTGGCAACTCATCCTTCTTTGGGACTCACTATATGAGCAAGACCTCCTCACTCTGGGTGGTGGACTGCAGAGACCTACAAGCTTCCTGTTCTGGAGAGGGGCACATAAATGTGCTGGAGACAATGAGGTAGGCTGAGAAAGCAAGTGGGCTGGAGAACAAGGAGACATAGCTGGTAAATTTATTCTGGGAAGTTCTGGAGATGCAGAGCTTTTAGTGCAGGAAGTTTGGGAAGGAACTCTCAAAATGTCTTATTTTGTAAAGACATTTTAGAGGATCTTTCCCCTCTTTCCCATTTTGATTTTTGTTGTTATTGTTGCAGGTTTTGTGTGAGCCTCGGGTACACATATTGCACACTTGGAAGGATTAGTTACTGCAGACATTGTACCCAAACTTCAGCCCCTTACTACAATCAGGATGCTGAACAACATAAAAGGAAGTGAGGAAAACATGCTGGTGCTCATGTGTTTCATAATGTTATAAAAGCCTAAGCAGGGAAAAGAAGCAAAAAGAGTAATTGGTCATGGTTTCTAAATGGATAATTTCAACTACTCAAGGAAGGTGCACATGTCAGAGTTAGCACATTCAAATCTAGAAAATCTGTCAGGCTGCAGCAAGGACTGTCTGCTCCTCAAGGGCCAAAGTGATCCCAGTATCAGCCATTCCCTCTCCAAGGAGCACTATCCTGCAGGGCCTTGAGCTCAGCAGGCAGAGCTGAGAGGCAATGAGGTCCATTGACTACTCCTAATGCAGTGAGGAGATTAACCAGGGCCAGAGTCCATCCTGGGGCTCCAGAAAGGTAATGAGGCCAGGGCCAGAGTCAGGGACAAGCCTGGAGACAAGGTGATGATGTGAGACCAAAGTTCATCAGGGGCCAGAGACAGAGTGATGAGCTGCAACATCTGTCCTAGGGATCCAACCAGGAGATGAATTACTATAGCACAGGGCTGAGGTCCACCCAAGAGGCAGGGACTGGAGGACTAACTATGGCATTACTGGGGCAGTCAATGATTTCTTCAAGCTGAGATGAAATAGGGCTCCTGGGCCAGTGGATGGGAGTCCTGCTGAGGTTGGCTGTCAGGCTTGCTGGCATACTCAGGTCCATTACAATGTCCATGGATAATGAAGTCATCTCACAGTGTGGCTCTCTGCATAACTGGTGAGCTAATTTTATTTTTTCACCCTTTGTTCTTTTATTGTTGAGTTTTCTTGGCAGTTCTTCCACCCTCTGATTTGACTATATTTGAATGTTGTTGATCTATGCTGCAAAAGAGTGATTAGTGCTTAATGGTTGTCAGACATCACTCTGTACATTTATCAGACGATCTATTTAAAATCAAAAGAAGCTGTTGGAGACAAACAAGCAGAATTACTATGTAAAGAAAGTAGAGTTAATTAATCTCAAACATTTCCAGTGTATCAAGATAAGAATTTGCAGCACCCAAAGATGGAAACAATGAGTTTTTTTTCAAATTGCCCAGGACTGAACACTCCCCTGAATGAAGACTTGTTAGCTGAGGCAGAGTCTGAAGATGCTGCTGGCCCTATGAATGAGACATTTGTAATATCATAATTACTATAAAAATACAGATTTGTATTCATTTTCATTCTGTTCCAAGCCTTGTGGTTACTTTCAAATACTTCTTTCAAATGTTATCATTCTCAGTACTAAGTGTGAGGAAAAGGAGTATTATTCCATCTGCCTGCCCATGTTCCAGTGACAGTCAGTAGGAGTCTCAGAAAAGGCCAGACTTGGCCTTTTGTAAGTATCCTAAAATTAGGATCCCACAGAACACTCATTGTTTCTAAAAACACTGAAACAATTTGAAATGATGAGATGGGCTACAGTTTGAGAACACTACACTCTGAGATTTGATGTGAATTTGTTTGACTTAATAGAGAGCAAAGAAGCTGAATTGACATAAGGCTGGAAGAAAGATGGTGGGATGGCTCTCTTTGGCATCCAAAAAGATGGATAACAAATCTGGAGGTGGTTCCAAAATGCAAAGACAGAGATATGCCTTGTGGGATGTAATGTCTTTTTTCCTTTTTGGTTACTCACATGGAAGATCCTCATTTGATGCCAGTCTAGTGGTGTTACTTTTCTTTATGGAACATGATGGAAGCACCATCACAGAGAGCTGATCAACTGGAATAAGAATACTGTAAATTTTACTAGATTGGAACTACTGTTTATCCTGTTCAGTGCTAGTGGAATACAATGTGAACTTTCCAACGAGTTTAGTAAGAAATTAAGAATGACCAAGATGCTGAAAAAACCTCTCCCCCCCGCACCCCCCCAAAAAAAACACCCAACAAAAAAAACCCCAAAAAACAAATAGAAATTTGTCACTGTCTACTGGAAAACACATATGAGCGGGAAGTCTGACTAGCCTGCATGCTAGTGGTTGAACCACTAACTGGCTGTATTTCCCCATAGACAGAATCAAACTGCTCATTTTTGATGTGCTAAGTAATTTTTCTCTTCACAGGCAAAAATCACAGAGACATCTCAAAAAACCTTATCTGTGCTAACTCCCTCTGTTTCCTTTCCTTCTTTTTTCTTTCTCCCTGCAAGGATTTTTTTTTTTTTAAACTAGATATAATCATAGGGACTGTGATCACAGTGATCTGTTTTCCAGTTCAGAAATAGGAGAAGTGTAACAGGTTTCCCCCCCTCTTCTTGCTAGTAGCAGTGCCACAAAGTGGATGTTTGTCTCCTTTCCCCATTTCCAGGCTTTAACTAGCACTTGTATTCTGGGTCTCAGTTTGGTGTTTACCTCATTTGCCCCACACTTGAGATAGTCATGGCTCAAATCCAGCAGTAGTTTCATTTTTGTTTCCTGCTTAGAACAAATGGACATAAACTATGCCAATTCTGTTTTGATGAGCTCTAGATAGCAACACAATCACCTAGAGGTGCAGAGTTAGCAAAATCCACAAGCCCCACACAAGCAGGGCTTTGAGAACAGCCCAATACTTTAAATTGTATCAACTTATTAACCTGATACTACAATTCGTCTTTATTTGTGTGATTCAGAATTGATGAGTTTAACATCACAATTTATTTCTGAGTTTATTTTTGTTTGCCTGTGTGTGAGAGGAGATTTCTACTGTCACTGGTTTTTTTTTTCCATTAGAAGTCTCTTTTTTTTCAGCTGAGGAACTGTCATGACAGAGGCTGGTAATAAATTTTTACATTCTTGGACCTTGTTGACCTAAAATTACAGTTTCAGATACATCATGGTATCTCGGTCTATGGTGTAAAAGAGAGGGTTACATCTTCTACTTTACAATTCTCTTTCATATTTCTCACATCGCCTATAAATCATGTGCTCTTTTTCTTCCCGGTTTCTTTCTTAATTTACAACATTTCTTTATAAACACGCAAAAAGACAAATGTTTACTCAGAATTTCAGCTTTTGACAGAATTTCTGTACTGTGTTTTGGCAATTTTTATCATAGAACAAATCCATCCTGTTCCCCCTCACCTTCAAATCTGAAAATCTGTATTCACATTCTTGTTAGGTTCTGCTTTACTGCATACAGGAATATTGGCAGGATGAGAGATACTTATTTGAGGTTGTCAGTGAATGTGAGAACCTTTCGAAGGAAGCCTTGGGGGAAGGGAGCTTGTTCTTAAATTTGTAATTTCTGGTGAGTGGTTTAAACTAGTTTTATTAATAACTGCAGACTTTTTAATAAGGTGACAGCTGGTAGGATAATTTAATGGACAAGCTTGAAAGCTTTTTTTTTTCTTCTTCTTCTACCAGAAACAAACTGTTCAAACCGCAAATAAACACTAGTGGGTACAGAATCACACATTTTTGAGATGTTAACGTGGGGTTTGCAATTTGCATATTCAATTAGGAATGGCTAAGTAGGCATTTTAGCCGTTGCAATTACGCTTGGTGCTGCAGTCCTGAAATACCTTGGACAGCTCAGGATTTCGCACATTGCTTCCCACTGCACGGCCAGGACCGTGAAGAAGAACTGGCTCAGATGAGGCTTGGGTATATTTCTAATTTCCAAAATTTCTCTGAAGGTTGGAGTTTAGTGGTTTATTTACCCCTGAAGCAAATGGAAAGCTCCTGATTTCATAGGTAGAGAAAGCTAGGTAGAGTCTGTATAAAGGTTCAGACTCAATTTCATGGGCTAACTGGAAAAATAAAACTGCACTCTGATATAATGAAATAAAATAAACAGTGCTCTTCAAATTGAATGGCCTGCTGTGCTTTCTAATGAGATAGTTCAGTAGAACCTACAAAAAGTTTAAAATCACATGCAATCAATGAACATGAGTCTTAATCTTCTTCCTCTCTGGGACACTAATTTAGCAAAGGATTTAAGCATGTGTTTATCTCTATTCCTGTTAAGCACTTGCAACTCCACTTGCACTGGAGTTGATGGGACTGAACTTTGTTTAAAAAGCTAAGCATGAGTTTTGATAAAAAGAGTTGGATAGCCTTACTGAGGCCATGGGCAATCCAGAGCTGAGAATCAGTGCAGCAGGCAGGGCCTGATGATAACCAAAACTGGCTCAAAATGTTATGTTTTCAGTATATCAGCCAAATAATTGTGTTTTCCTCAAACTGAGGTAAAAAATGGGAACACTGATTGAAGCTGAAGATGGAAAGGAAAGGGTGTATATCCACCAGTATTCAGCAGTGTTGGCAGAGTCCTTGAGTGTGCTCCATGAAGTTGTTGGAAGAGAATTCGGAGTGGCTGATGAGCATGGACTTGGTCCTCAATCAGCAAGTGCAAAAAACAGGTGAAATGCCTCTTGCAGATGCAATGCCCTAGTCACCCAACCACAAATATTCAGTATAGCCAGTGTTCACTGGATGCCCAGTCTGATAGATTGACATAAGACTGTAGTCCCTACCACTAGCAACAAAAGGATGAACAGCCAAAGAAAAACACTTGTCATTCAGTGAGAGTCCTAGACTCAGGCTGAGGGGCGGGTGGCAGACACAGTGTCCTCTTCTGGAAATTAAACTGTCTAATAGTCTAACTCATAAAGGGCATCTGCTTCTGCCATGTAACAGGCCAAAACAGAACTCAGCATCTTTAATTGCAAGGCTTACCCTGTAGGGTCACTGAATCATCTTACAAGAAAGTGCAGACTCTGCACTGTCAATCTAGGTTTACTGAACTTCCCTCTGAAGGCTTTTAGAAGCACCTGACACTTTGTTTTTCCAAGATCATATAAGCATCTAATTTAGATAGTCTGAATCACCCTGGTGGGGTGAGAAGCCTAAATTTTAGGTGCTGCAATGCTACACTTAGGTGTACAAAAGGAGAAGTCTGAATGTGTTAATAGATAATCTAACATGTGAGTTAGACACAAAACACTATCAGCTTCTAAATTACAGTGTGAAGTTAATTTCAGGCTTCCATCACTTCAGACTAATTACTGCAAATTAAATTTTGTTGTTGTCAGCTGGGGAGAGTAGTGCAAAATATGCCTGTTCAGGATTTGTTCGAATACCTGTTCTACAAAAGATCACGCAAGGCATAGACTTGACTGTAGAGACTGGCCAGAAACTTTCGAAGTGCTACAGCAAATGTGTGAGGAGAGGAATACAGCCTTGGCTTAACCTGAACTTCCTGATATTAAAATACTATCTGTGGCTCCTCGATTTGGATAACAATCATTTTCATCTTATTCTGTGCAGGACAGCCAGAGAGAAATCCTCAACTGATGTTCAGTGTCATTGCACAACAGTGGAAACTTGCAGATTTATAATGTGATATGTCTCAGAATCCCCATGAAGAATGATGAGGTGGTGTCTCACTTAACTTCAGTGGAGCTGAAGAAGTTGTGTGGGTTTTGTTTTTATTTTTTTTTAACCCGTTTAAGTCACCAGTATATGTTTTAATCATTTAGTTTAACTGTACTCCTGTGCATATATATAAAGACTGTGGTTACCCAGTGCATATCCCTATCCCTTCAAGCAGCTAGAGTACTGCAAATTCTGAAACAGAAGTATGTTATTTTATCCTTGCCTAGGGAACACTAGAACTGGTTGTGACAAATATGCTATCCAAAAGAAAAGTAAGTATGCACAAAAGAAGCAGGAAACAGTCTCTAAGCTTGGAGGTTACACCTCTTTTTTGTGTTAGAGGATTTTTTATTTTTCGGGTGGCTATTTCTTCACATGAATGAAGAGACCACACAGATGAGGAAATAGCCACCTGAAAAATAAAAAATCAGAAATGTCAGAATCTCAGAATCTCAGACAAATGCACAGGGATACATGAAGGAGGCTACACAGAGGGGGATCAATTTGTGTGAGGAGCATTCTTTTTGCACATGATATTTTCATCTCTATTGCATATTCTTAACATTCCTCCTTATATTCTAACTTCTGGGGAAAAAAGTGGAGAAGGTGATAGAAAGCAAGGCTAATATAGAATAGTCTGTGATAAGTGAGCTTAGTGAGGTCTTGAATATAACAACCAATATGTATGCCACAGTCTGCACTGACCTTAAAAGCTACAGCTGCAAAATCCTATATGTATAGGACTAGCTGGTGCGAAGGGCCAGTGAGGGACTTCTCTGGTGCTGACTCACTTGGTGTGGCTGTGGGGAGGTTGTGCTGCGCTGGAGAGATGGGCCTGCCAGGGATGGAGCAGCTGATGCCCCAGCACACTGTGTCCTGGTGCATGCCAGGGGTCTGCAGCCCCTGGCTCCAAGCACATTGCCTCTGGATGCCCACTGTAACATTCCCCCCCTCACCCACCCTGTGCTCAGGGTCACCTCCAGGGATGCTGGCTGTGGGGAAGTGGGGCACAGGGAGACGGAGGGCAAGACCTGGTTACAAATAACCGTGATTCAGTCATCTAAGTACTGCAAGGCAGGACTTTGCTTCTACTCCGTCTGCCCTCAAACACCAAGCAAAACTGATGAGCATCCCACTTGCTGCAAGATGCAGCTTCTTCAACAGCCAGAGAGAGGGGGAGCATGCTGCCTGGCTCCTCTTTCTCTCCTGGCATTTTACTTTGTGCTGTCTTTTCAGGTGGCCTTGGTTTCTCCAAGACAGTCCTGTCACTGTCCAGTGTTTCATCTGTAATAAACTGCAATGTCTCTGTCCTTGCATTGGAAATGATAGTTTGAGGGAAGGAGAACTTATACCTGAAAGTGGTTTGTTTTTTATTTTTTTTCCCTGATTATATCTGCAGTCTAGTTAATATTATAAAAATAACAATAATGGTGATGGTGATAATGACAATAACAAGTCTCCCTGCAAAGTACACCTTGCTTTGAATAGGACAGTGATTTTTAAGGTATTTTGTTGCTAGTCTCTGATTTTCTTGAAAGCTGTGGGATGCAGTGTTGATGTGAAAATGTCATTGCATGTTATTAAGGGAAAACTGAGTTATGGCAGTGACAATTAAGAGAGCCTGAAAATGTGTCTATTAAACTCTGTTTTACACTTCACATTTGGGTGAACAGCTCTCAAGGGTTCCATCTGAACAAAGTAATTAAATTTGTGTCTAAGTTTAAGGTTGTGCTTCAAGTTATAAACTTAAAAGAAGGCATGTGCTTAACAGATTTGGTCATTTGCCATTCGGAAGAAACCTGATTTGAATTATTTGAACCTGAAGTTTCATCCTTTGCATTTTCTTAGTTTGTTTTTATTAACCTGCTCTGTTAAAGTCCTTACACCATCCATCTCTCACAGAATCACAGAATCACACAGAATCACAGAATGTTAGGGATTGGAAGGGACCTCAAAAGATCATCTAGTCCAATCCCCCTGCCAGAGCAGGAAAACTTAGGTGAGGTTACACAGGAAGGCGTCCAGGCGGGTTTTGAATGTCTCCAGAGAAGGAGAATCCACAACCCCCCTGGGCAGCCCGTTCCAGTGCTCTGTCACCCTCACTGAGAAGAAGTTTCTTCTCACATTTAAGTGGAACCTCTTGTGTTCCAGCTTGAACCCATTACCCCTTGTCTTACTGTTGGTTGTCACCGAGAAGAGCCTGGCTCCATCCTCGTGACACCCACCCTTTACATATTTATAAACATTAATGAGGTCACCCCTCAGTCTCCTCTTCTCCAAGCTAAAGAGACCCAGCTCCCTCAGCCTTTCCTCATAAGGGAGATGCTCCACTCCCTTAATCATCTTAATCATCTTTGTGGCCCTGTGGTCTCTCAGTACCATAGTACTCAGATGCTTTCCTTGGTTCATTCTGACTGTCTTCTTTGTATAGTACTTTGGTAACAAATTGTTAAAGAAATGATTTTTAAAGGTCTACATTGCTGTCAATTCATAGTTGTGAATGACAGGTGGAAGAAATTTGCTACATCTTCATCCTTATGAAGGAAATGCCATTGAGTTGGAGGAGCAGAATTTCTTATCAAAAGCTTCACCTGCACATCACAGGCTAACTTAGAGATGCTGAATGTAGATGACTGATCATCCCTTTACAGAGGGGACCAAGATTTTTAATTTGACCATCATTGCAACGGGATGTCAGTGGAGAAAGCCCAGGGCAGGTTGGAAATGCCCAAAGTAGCCTGTCACGAGAGAATCTGCAGCATGCTGGGGATGCACAAAAACCTCTTGCTCAAGCACTGGGGCAGTGGTCAAGATGGACAGACACAAAGCCTTTGTCCCCAGGTTACACCATCATTTAGACAAGTGAGGCAATGCCTGCTCACTTATGGACTTTGCTCAATGAGGAGCCTGGAAATAGTTCGTTGTGGAAAGGCATCCTCATCCATTCTTTTTTTCCTGCAAACTGTAGCATCCTCATCCATTCTTTTTTTCCTGCAAACTGTAGGGAGCTCTTACAAAGCTGCATGATCCAGAGGGGTGTGTTTTAAGCAGTTGCTACAGTAGCCCTGGTTTTCTCACCATGTTCTCTGTGCAATGAAAACCTCTAATGCCCTGTTCTCAGGGCACTGGGGGCTCTTCCCTTCCCCCTCTCCCCCCCCAGTGTTTTTATCTTTGAAGGAAAGTACTTCTCACTAGTACTTAATTGTGGTAGTGAACATGCACATCACCAGGCAATGATA
Source organism: Caloenas nicobarica (assembly GCF_036013445.1). Lineage (NCBI taxonomy): Eukaryota > Metazoa > Chordata > Aves > Columbiformes > Columbidae > Caloenas > Caloenas nicobarica. The sequence goes on along the minus strand of NC_088245.1, from coordinate 121,973,130 downwards.
TCTTCTATCATTTTATAATGCACTGGGAAAATAAGCTTTAGAGGAAGTTCAATGTGTTCATTCTTAATGTATTGTACTAAGTTCAAAAATAGACTGCCAACAGGAGTAATTCTATCACTTCATTTTACAATCAGGGCAGCCTTTTTACAGCACTTAATTAAAAAATAGGTCAAACATACTGGTTGTCTAGTATTTCATTTTCAGGTTTTGCTTGCCTAGAAGCCAGTGAAGAGCAGTTCTATCTGGGTAGCTGGATGTCTCATGCCTTCTTGAGCATGATCAGTTTGGATAGAGGCATGAGAATTTGCAGTGTTGTGTGTTTGTTTCATTAACATGTGAACAAAGATGTGATTATTTCTTCTTCGGCTTAACATTATTTTGATGATTCTTGCAATTATTGCCTTGAGAGTGAGTTGTTGTTTTGGCTTTATGATGGGATCCCATTGCCCAGAGAGTTAGGGAACCATCCCTAGGAATCACGAGTGTGTGGATCCTGTGCCTCCAAACCAGTTTTGCACAGAAGGTGCAAAGAGGCTGTGATCAGTCTGAGAGTCTTCAGAGTGCAGTGGTGATACTAGAGAGGCTGTATAACAACCTGGATAGCTATCAAGTACATTTGTTCCCTCTGCAACTCTTCCTAGGGTCCTACAAAAAAAATTGACTTTGTATGAGGGACAGATTGCAGACTGAACTCTGAAGCGTACTCTCATTGTAATGTCTGCCTAGCTAAAACTTACCAGAAGATTACTTGTCATCTTTTGTGTTTCTTGGCTAAGGGCCTTTCATAGCATGGCATTTTGACGGGTAATATATTCGGGTAGGCATGATACAAAGGACAGGTTTTGTGAGGTTTACTTTGAGTTGAAAAGACAGAAGGTTTTTGGTCTTGTTTGTTCTTCTGTATTAGTAAACCCATTAGGTGCCAAATCAAGCGTGAAACAATTGAGCTTAAAAGTTACAATTAAATTATCACTTTATCTGCCTTTTCTGTTGCATGATCCATGAAAGCCTCTATTTGATAAACGGTACAACTGTTAATAATATAATGAATATAAATAGGAGTGAGAAGAATGACAGAACAATGTTTTCTTGCATGCTAATGAACATGGACTGTATGGGTAAATGGGTTACTTAGGAGCGGATGAGAATGAAATGAAACCTTCTCCATACACATGATATCTAAACTTTAAAACCTGCAAAGATATAAATGACACTCACTCACTGACTATGCCAATAGTCTGTGGATGGTCATGTGCTAGCAGAAGACATGCTGTCACAGCTGATTCATGTCTGCTTTTGCTGGCCAAGAGTCTATAATGCACATTATAAATCAGGATTTGATAATGTGTTAGACTGATGAAGGAACTGTGCTGTCAAGTATATTTGGACAGAGCTGGATAGAAGCACATAGAAAGCCAAAAACTGTTTTCGTGCAGAGGTATAAATGTGGAGTTATCTAAAATGGGAAACTGATGGAAGAGCTCCAGGTTTACACCAGAGCAGCTAGGAGCATAACATGTCCCAGAAACATTTTGAACAGTGGCTCACCCTTTCTCGTGGATGAGGGGAAGACAGTAGTGGGGGCTGGGTGACAGTCAAAGAAATGCAAGCAGCACTGTTTTGAGCTGCTTTCAGACTATATTTAGATCATTATGTGTATTGCTAGAAACATTTCCACCTGGGATAAACTCTTAACTGCGTTTTCCTAGGTGGCCAGAAGATGAGGATGGCCAGACTTCTAATTTAATGGTAAAGCTTGTTGATGGGGAAGGGAAAGGGTGAAGACTGAATTTAAAGACATTGGTGCCTTGGAAAAATCTAGGCTTTCATTTTGGTTCAAATCTCACAGTTTTAAAAACTTCCTCTTCTGGATTCTTGGGGCAGGATTGTTTTGGTCAAGGCATTAGATCACAAAGATTTCTTTAAGCTTTGTAAAACAAGTAAATGTAGCCACTGGGATCACTAGTATGAATATCAGCCTATCTCCTCAGGAAAAAAAAAAGGGGGGGGATTAGCATCAGAAGAGAAGGATATGTCCCAGACTCAGAAATCCAGACAGGGAGTTCACATTTCTTCATCTCACTGTCTAGGTAGTTACAGGGTTCTTGCCATCAAGGAATCAAAGCACCTACAGACATTTTTGCTGATTGACAGTGCTCTAAAATTAGGCTGTGCCCCAGTCATTAGGAGCTATTTAAAAGTCAGACTTTCTGAGTGTTCCTTACCTGGGTGCACAGGCTAAATTTGACACGACTGTTCCTTCAGCTTTTTTTGTGTGTCTGCCTTAGAACAATAATAACATTATAATGAGAAATCTAAAAGTTGTTGCATCCACAGCAATTGCCAAAGAGCCAAGAACCAGCTGGTTGTCAGGGCAACGGCAAGAGCACGCTGAGCAATACCCGAGGAAAAGCTTGTGCTGACTCTTGCTTTGCTTCTTTTTAATGGGTAGTTGATGCTCAAGTTAATTTTCAGGGGCCATTTAAAATATCTTGCTGATCTAATTGTCTAAAATTTTGGAAAGAGACGTTAAAGCTACAATTTTTTTTGTATATTACTTCCCTCCCCTTCACTGTATGAATATGAAATCGCATTAGCTATTGTTTTCACTCTGTATCTTATTCTAAACATCACAGAAGTCTTTTGCAAGTCTTTCTCTGGAGATCATTTCTTTCAGACTCTCCTGTGGGCCTAGAGCTGGGCAAACCAAGTGCCATTTCTGTCGAGCTGTTAATTCCTGGGGTCAGCTGCCACGGCATTGTAGTCAGCTGTGTGGGAGCTGCAGGGGAAAGCCAGGGCTCTTGGTCTTGCCTGTTGTGAAAAGAGGAGAAGAGGTGTGGGGGGAAGAGGAGAAGGGAGATCTCCAGGCCAGAAGCATGCTGGCTGCAGGCAGCAGCAGAAGAGGCAGCGATTCCCTGCTTCTCAGCACCATGCCTCATGCAGCCCTGGGGAGCCTGGTCTGTGTGAAGGGAGCTTAAGTCACCTTCAGCATCATAAGGTGTTGTGCATGTCAGAGCGATGCAGTCCCACTGGCTGACCAGGAAATTTGCCTCATCATGACTAGAAGGGGCTTAAATGAATGCTTACAACTGAAATGACATTTATGATAGGGATAGAAACATGAAGCGGCCTTTGGCTGTTGTACAGTAATGTGGATGCTAATGGAGGTGCTGCGCGTTTGAAGGTGAACTTGTATAAAAGGTCGATGTCCTGTTCCAGGTAGTATTACCTGTTGACCTATGTTGCTCAATATCTGGCAGTCTGTGACTGCCAGCTTTGTAATATTGCATTGCAGTTTTGATATGCTAGTAGTAGCAAGAAATTATACTATGCACAGCATCCAGCTCCTTGTGTGGGTTTTGGTCCGAGGGGCAGTAAGAATCCTGGAGACCAGCCAGATTCCCAACCACAAACACAGGACACACTGCTTTTTGACCTGTACGGCTGGTGCCCAAACCCCAGAGCAGCTCTATCTAGTGCTGTTGTTATGCCTAAGTGCTCTCAGTGCTGAGGTGGTGCGTTATGAGAAGTGCTCTCCAGCTTCTCCTCCTGGAGGTCTCCTGGAGGATAGGACATTTTGCCATGGCGAGCCTCCTGCTTCAGTTCCCTTCTCCACCTGGGCCTCAGGACTCCTGCTTTGTTTTCTGTTTCAATCTCAACTCTGCCTCTCCCTGTTTTGCTCTGGACTCCTGTTTAGGGGGGATTTAGTCACAGTGATCCTAATATCTGGCCCATTGTGGACCGTAACACTTGTGAGTGGGCACACAGTAAGACAGAAGACCTATGTTTCCTTTCATGGTCTGAAAATAATACATCCGAAATGCAAACACATGCTTAGGAGAAAGTTGTTATTAAAAGTGATATGCAAAGTATTTTTGAAAGATTTGGCTTTTTATGTCACCTTACCTTGTTTAAGAAATGTCTGAGCATGTCTTTAAAATATATTTTCTCCTCTCTTCCCCAGTTCTTCTCAATAGCAGTGTGAGTGGGAGTGTTGAACGGATTTGATCTCATTTTAGGGGGAGAGTGTTACATCTTTAAAAAGGGCTGGTTTTCTCCAGAAAGGTTAATCAGTCATTGAAGTTGAAGCAGTGGTAGTGAAAACCAAATTGTAAAGACTGACTGTAATTTTCATGAGGTGTATTAACAGATCTGGTGAAAGTCACGTTGCAATTTTGGTGCTAATATTTGTTCTGTGACATGTCTAGAAAGCTGGTTGAAATGCACAGTGGTTTCATGTCATCTGTACTTGTAGTTTTAAATGGAGGTGGAAGTAGCCATTGAAACGAGAGTTGAAAATAGCCTTATGGTGATGTTTGCAGGAAACCTTTTGAACAACCCCATGTCAACCAACCTTAACACTTCTCACAATTAGGCTACCTTTCTCATGTCCTCATAGCTAGATTCTTAAATTGTATTTAAGCGTACATAACGGAAGGGACTTCTAGTTTGTGCTTTGGTAAGTCTTCAACTGTTGAGAATAAAATATTTCAGAAATCTATGGCATTATCTTATGTAGCTTATGAATGTGTCTTGGTTTGATTGCAGAGTGACAATAAACCATGGCAGATGTATTGTTAACCTCCTCTCCCCCCACTTCCTGCTTCAGCCCCTCCCTCTCCCCCCTTCCCACTAAGGACAGGTGATTGGGAGGGAAAGAAGGACAGAGAGAAGAGAGTTGGAAAAAATAAAAATGTTTTACTGATGCTACCAATAAAAATAGAGAAAATAATACAAAATATAGAAAACCAATCTTGAAAGTCCCAGCAGCTGCTCCGGCAGATGTGGGGCTGGCACCCAGAGTCCTGGACTGGACTCTGCAGCCAGCCGGAACGGGATTCAGTCTGTCACCAAGCCTCAGTTCGCAGGGACAACTCGCAAGGTCCTCTCCCAATGTCGGCCATAAGGAAAAGGGATGAGATCCTCGTGATCTCCCGCTTTTATATGAAGTATCACGTGAATGGGATGGAATATTTAGTTGGTCAGTTTTTTTGGACACCTGTTTCAGTTCACTGCTCTTGCGGGATGTGCACCCATCATTATCTATGACCTTGCATTCCATTGCTATGTCTACCAAAACATGTATCTAGCTTCCAGGAAAACTGCAGTTAGTAAGAAGACTTTAGCTGACAGGGAAATTCACTAAAAGAGAAACTTGTTTTTAACAAAACCAGGACACAATGTTAGAAATTGCTCTAGTAACCTTCCAACCTAAGTTTGATTTTTTAAAAATTTTTTTAAAAAATGTATTTCTACCCATGACTCATGAGTGCTTGATGGGAGGTGGGAGTATGCAAGTACATTATTCCCCAAAGTTCATTTGTTCTAAAATAACTTACTGAGAAGAATCACTTGGCTTGACTCTGTCCTCTGCTTCCTTGTATGACTTCAGCAGCTTAAAGGGACAGACTTTCTGGTAAGAGGAACTATTGGTGTCAGAAACGCCATTTTAGGGGAATGAAGTCCCATTTTTGCAAAACTCTGATGCAGTTTTCTGTTGCACCAGATTCAGACTAATTTGTAGCATACAGAATTTTCCCTCCCCTCTCCTGTGCTGAGTGTGTGCTGATGGCAGCCCCACCAGAGGAAAAGAAACGGCCAGTTATTTACTATCAAAGTTAACGGCTAGACTGAATAAAGCATGTGTTAGGATTTCTCTGTCCCAGTGTTTGCAAAAACCTGTCAGAAAAGGCATTGTTTTCTCAAAGGACTGGTTGTCACAAAAAGAATAAAATGGCAGACACAGTCTCTATAACTCAGCTGTCAAAGTTTTATCTTTTATGTATACAAGAAATATTATTTGCGTAATGAAGCTAATAAGCATGTATCAGAAAGGTTGTATTTCTCCCAGAGATGAAGTAAAACAGTTATTACAACATACACCATGGAAGCTGGCTTCTGTAAAAATCCATGCACAGCAGAAACATTTCTTCTATGAGACCACACTTGTATAGCAGAGGAAATGCCAACTGTGCTGGTTGTATCCAGGCCCTGAAGTCAGATCCAGCTGTAGAGGAGTTGTTCAAAAGCCAGGTTATAGCCCAAGGAAATGGACCTGGAGGCATATAAAAGGAGCAGTAAGAAGAGGAATGCCCATCTCTACACCATTAAATATCATGCTGTAGCTATTACTCTTCATCAATGGCATGTGTGAACTTCCCTGTCCCCATTGCAGATCAAATGTTGTTATACTAACAAGAGCACAGTGAAATACTGCCCCTGAGAAGAGGGGAGACTGGTGCTGGGGAACATCAAGGCCTCATGCTTTTGGCCACTCCTGCAGAATCCCTCAGCCTGGGAGAGGCACCACGGCTCCTTGCACTGCACACATAGAGAGCTGGGCAGGATGACATTCATGTCTGTCATAACACAGACCATGGACAAACCCAAACAGTCAATAACAAAAGCTTAGTAGAAAGGTATGTCTCAAACCCGGGACATAGATGTCTCAACCAGCGCTACTGAGAGATGTTTCTTTCCTGGCTCTGAAAGGTAAATTCAAATGTTTTTTCTCTTGAGAACAAAGCAGAGCCATGATCATCCTTGCAAGTGATAGTGATGGGTGTGATGCCACTGCTCATGGATAGAGAATGCAGCCAGGAAGCGGGAGCTTTTTGTGCTTTCCATAACCACAGGGATTCAGACTTCTAGCTCCTCCCTTGGAGCCCTCCCAGGCTACAAGGCAGGTTAAGATGAAAGGAGTTCTTTCTTTGTTTGAAGCTATTCAACTTGACAAAGGAGAACAACTAACTCACTGAGTTGGGAAAGCATGCCTTGGACCTGTGGGCTTGGGAGAGCTTGGTTTCGGTGTGTGCATCTATTATCTCTTTGGTGTGAATACACAGCTACAGCTTCCACTACCAGTGTCATTTCTGGTCTATTACTGTAACACTCCAATATTGATGTGATAATGACATTTTATCCCTGGTAATTAAAATTTAAGCTATGTTGCCCCCAATTTCATGTTCTTTTTTAACCTATATTTTTTTTCTATTTAGGAAGCACTCCATCAGTGGGTATGCCTGTCTTGAAGAACAAATCATTTGTACTTTAATTTCTTTCTGTTTTAATTGTGTTCATCATCAAAAGCAGCACACATAGATACGTGGGTTTATAGCTACCCACAGTGTTTGTTCTGTGCGGTAGTGCATGGCTTTGAACAAGTTAGATCTAAAGATAAGTATCCAAGTGCATCAGATTGTACCTCACTGCACAGATAATGCCAATGGAGTTACCTGGACTTCTGCAGTATGTGTTCAAGTATAGGACAAAAGACTGGAATATGGAACTTGAAATCAGGGTATGATTTTAAGTTTCACATTCTAGGCCACAAAACATGGTAAATTTCACATGAGAAGTCCACAGGGAATTGGAAGATAATTTTCTTTTTTTCTTTCAGAAAAGGTCTGCCTAGAGCTGACTTGCTATTATGAAGCTTGCCAACACATGGGGAAAGGGGATGAGTGTCTGAAGAAGTGTTTGTGAGCTAGCTGTGACTACACTGACTGACGGTTTCTCTAATACTAATAAATTTATCGGCCAGAAAGTCTCTGCCTGTCAGCTTCTGAGAAACTCTCATAAGCAGTTAAAAAGAGCTGATTGGTAGCATCTTTTCCCGATTCCTGCCGTCCTTTGGCATGTCCTGCCCAACAAGACCTCTTGTCATGCAAGGTGAGGCAAGGGGCAAGCTAGCGTTAATAAAATTGATCTCCTGCAGCTGTGGGCAGTGAGTCAACTTTGAGAATGGGGAGGGGGATGGAGGGGCAGTGTGCTAACAAAAGAGAAAACCATCCAGCTCTAGAGTCATCTGTTGGTGAGTATAAAGAGGGATTGAACCTTGCTTATGTTCCCTTCTATCAGTGATGGCTCTAGCACAAACATCACCTACATATGAAACAAAATACATGTATATACATGTATGAGGGTGCAGCCTGAAAAATTTTTATTCCCGGAGATGGTGTCAATAACCTCACATGGAAGAGTTAAGGCATGTGAAACAGCATTTATTATAGATGTGGGTAATTATGAGGCATAGATGTGGTGTACATAGGAAAGAAGTAGTGTACATTAGGGAAGGCCCAGCCTAAAGGGTGCATGGCTTTTCTGCTGTGCAGCAACAGAGTGGGTGTGCAGAAAGCTTAAGGAAAATGTACACTGCATTTACACAGACTAGAGACAAAGAAAAAAAAAGAGTAAGTTGGTGGAAAGTAGGCTGTGAGAGGATGAAAAGAAACACCAAGGGTCAGCCTAGCTATTGCATGCAATAGTACCACGGGGAGGAAGGGACCTCTCTTATTGATCTGAAGCTGAGAACCAGCACACCAAGGCAAGCGAAGTGTGATTCCCAGCACGGCCAGCAGCAGAAGACTTAGAGAAAGGCAGCTTGTTTATTTGAACCTTTCTGTCTAAATGTACTGAACAGGCCTCACTGGATAATGAGAAAACAGATCCAGATACTAGTGGTTGTGAACTGATAATTTTAATGAGCAAATGTTCCCCAGCACCTTGATTAGCTGTCTTATAAGAGTGCAGTGGGTCTGGTGTATTAGGAATATGCTTTCTGGTGATACAAATAAACATATATTTCAAGGACTTAGAATTTGTTTGTATCTGTACATGTTGTCTCATTCCATGAAGTAGGCCTGGGATTAAAAAAATGTGTGGCAGACAGTGTTTCATTCTACTCAGAGTGTTTTCAGACTCCAAGCTCACTTATTTTGAAATAAACCAGCTGTGGTTTTGTTGTAAAGCAGAATCCCATTAAGGATGACTAATTGATTCACCTTTTAATTGGGATGCATGGAAGATTATTGTTTTTCAGTTCATTGCCAGGAACTGTTTTGGCACCTTAATAAATCTACTGAGCAGCTTGGATAAGACGTGAAGAGATGTTTTTAGTTTATCTTCTTATGACATCAGAATAGTTTATGCCTACTCCCTATGGCAAAATAATGCAATGATATGGGATCATTTTAGCCATATTCTGCTCATTTTAAATGTCAGACTCATGACCTGTTAACATATTATACTATTATACTAGTTCCATTCTAGTGATCCAAATCACAGAAAACTTGCTCAGCATTTTTCATTAGGGAACTGATTACAGAAGTTAGTTCACTTACAGTCTGCGGTGTTATTCCTGCCTCTTTAAAAGTTAAAATGAATGCACAGTCATAACCTCAGAAGAATCAAATATGATCATGAGTCTCCACTCCCACTCATTTCATAAGCCTGTCTCTTCAAAATATTATTTTACTCTCTATCAAAATGCTATTTGTTGTCTCTCTCTGTAGACATGGTTATTAGACATTTCATATATAATGCCTCATACATTTTCCCACTCACAGGGGTTTAAGCTGTCAGCTGGGGGTTTGACTAGCAAGTAGAATAGATGAATCTAATGACATTAACACTATACTGGCATCATAAAAAATGTATTAAATGTCTTAAGATGTAAAGCTACATCAAATACCTTAATGTGAGCTGAATAGAAACAGTCATTATATTTTAAAGCTATTGTTTTTATAAACCAAAAACCTCTTATATAATGAATTAGGCTCTACGATGGTTTGCTGTACCTGGTGATTTCTTGTATTCAAAAACATTCAAGCGTCCTTTTTCTCCCAAGTCATTTACGTGAACTATCAGACTTCAGTTTCCTAGATTCTTCAAATGAAGAATATTAGGTACTTGGCCTGAATTTTGGGTTGTTCACTGCTTCTCAAAAGTGGGACATTCTGGCTTGTATATTTAAATATTGATGTAAGAATTGAGCAGGTTGGAGTATTTCAGGTTTTGGAAGTGTTTTTGTCAAATGTGTGAAAAACTGGGACATTTTCGGGTATGTACTGCTTTCAGAAATCACACGTGTTCATCAGCCTACATATCTCCAGTCCAGAAAGGAATCTGGGGGATAGAAGATGAGGTAAAAGGATGGATATCAAGAGAAAGATACATCTCTTCCTTCCAAAGTATCCCAAAGGAGGGGCTTAGGCTGTCACCTGGGAAAAGTAGTGTCTACTCTAGAACACGTACAGTAGAGGAGGAGGTCGACCTCCATTATTCTGCATCCCACAGCCACTGATTAGCTGGGCCTTCTCAGAGGACCTGCTCTCCCTTCTGTTTGACGAAAGACTTGAAGAAACTTGGGTTTACTCTGCTACAGAACAAGACTTCAACATGCACACAGTTCTCCAAGGAAGAACAAATATTTTCATACCCAGTTGTAGGTAGCAGGATATTGCTAGACACTCAGGTTTGAAAGCTTTCCCTGAAGCAAATAAGTTAAAGCAAAGAAGCGATGGGACTTAATTTTGCAAATTGGTTGTCTTTTGCAAAGTGAGAGAGATTATTTTGGGGGAGCAAGTCCAAGTCAAAACCTAACTTAGTCCCTCTGTATCACCCTGAAAAAGGCCTGTCTTCCTCCAATAGTTCCAGCTTGGCCTGAGAAGACTAGACAGCATGGATGGGTGCCTACAATTAGGTACAATGAACACTCCCCAACACACCTATTGTTATTTCCCAGTGCACTAAAGGTGATATTTTAAGCTTTCCAGCAACATCAGATACTCTACAGAAATCTGCAAAATACGTGCCATCAGTTTTGAGGTAGAATTTCATTTTAGTGAAGACCTCTCTTTATAAAAGGATAGTACCATATGGCCCAGCATATCAGATCTAAGCTATATAAACTTATATAAGCTTCTGCTGTCAATGAACACCACTAACTAAAGAACAGGATTTTGTTCTGAAAGAATTTGCCTAGATACCTGACTGACACTAATTTTCTCAGAAATTATGATGATCATGGTTACCGAGGACCCCCATCTGTCAAGAACTTAGCTCATCTCTTTGTAAAAGGACAATTCTCTGTGCTCAGAAAACCCCAAATGAACAAATCTAAACTCCTGGGGGTGCATTTTTCTGAATTTAGCAGCAGCCGTTCCTCAGTTATTATGAATAAGTAAGGAGGAAATTATTAGTCTGTGAATTAAATATAGGCATGAATCCATCATTTATCTCCTAAGCAGAAACTAGTGTTTTGTTACATTGAATTGATAATGATCATCACTATATTTTATTAGACCTAGTAAGTTCTATTTTCCTGATTAAAATGGGGATCCATTTTCTGACTCAACATAGTATTTTTCATGCTAATTCTGCCTTTTTTGGATTTTTTTGTCTTTTTGTTATGGAATATATAGCTAAAACAAAGCATGGAACGAATTCAAAGCCTGCAGGCCAAATAATCAAGCAGTACTCGGATGTTCCCTTGATCCGTTTTTCATGCTGAGAGCTCTATAAAGGAACCTGTAGGAAAGAAGAATGATTTTACCCACCATTACCCCTGCTCCAGGACCCAACAGCAAACATACTTGATACCCATCGTGAGTTCGTCCTGCTCTATTCGATCACTACAGTTGTTTAGCACGACACCGGCACATCCAGACACACAGAGAGGGAGGAGGTCTGATGGCTCCCCCAGCACATGAATCACATTGGAGATCTGTAATCACTGGTGTCTGTGACTGTGAGCTTGCGGCAGAGGTGCTGGTTGCTGGAGGTGACCTCAGCCCTTGCAAGCCTGTCTGAACATTGAAGAAGCTGGAGAAGCAGGGATTGAGATGGGCACCTAGCTACCCTTTCATCTATAGAAAATGAAGGCAAATATGGACACCGGTGAAGGTTGTGCAGCTGCTGCCTGAACTAGCTGAGGGCAGACTGGGCAGAAAAAGCTGGATAGAGCTCATGGGGGAAAGAAGGAGCAGTGACAGGAAAGTTTGGGTAGGACAGAAGAGGCATGTGGTATGAGGGGGGTGTTTGTATTCAAGGATTCCTGGTCTGCTAACATATGCACATTTTCTGATTTATTTTGCAGCTTGTTTCCCAAGAATACATTTCAGGAGCCTCCAGAGCCTGAGACCTTGACTGGAAGCTGATGCATCTGCTCTTGCCCTCTGATCCTGGTGACATCTGCCCAGCAATGCACTACAGCAGAGCTGTGCCCACACTGCTAAAGTCCCCCATCCAGCAGAACTCCTTCCATTGGAGAGTGTGATGAAAAAGACAGTACCTGAGGAGAGAGACAGGGAAGGCATTGGTGACTGCTGCCTGTCTTCCACTTGCATGGGCTGTGCTTTTCTAGGCATACATTGAAAAAGCATGCTCTGTGAAGCTAACCTCCCTACAATATCATTTTCTTGATTGTGTTACCACACTGAGAGGATGCAGCTATTTTGATAGGCATATTCAGCCAGCAGAGAGTGCAGTGGCCCTGTGGAAAGTGGGCAGCTTGTGCCCTCTTGGTGGTTATGGTACAGGACTGTCAGCAATCTGATACCTATGTCCTCTCACTGCTGGGCACACACATGGCCAAATTTCCTTCCAAGGTCAGAGTCCACCTGCAAGAATGTTTCTGCTGTTTTGAAGCACATAGGTTTTTTCTCTTAAGTGTTTTTATGAGTTGAGCATGCCCCAGATAATCAGTGTGTCCACTGAGCTTTCGGGCAGTGCTACTGCTCTGGTTTCTGTAGGACCTTTCAGGCTTTAACTTCCTCTGTGCACACAGCAACCTTCTCATGGTTCGTCAAGCGGATTTGCTAGAGGTGAGAATTCACAAGTGGGTCTACATTGTATACTTTGGCTGCAAATCTTAGATCATCATGCCTCCTAACCTGCTCTTATGTCCGGATCACACATACACATGCACAATGAACAGCCAAGACTTGCACAGCTGAAGTTGGTGAGCTGTTCCCTGCAGAAGGAAGATTTCAGAAGAGATTTAATCACCACCATGTATATGACTGGTAATCTTGTTCCAAAATCCTTATTCTGCTGGCAATTCTGGAAATTGCAGCTAAATGACAACTGGCAAGTCTCAGGCTTTGCTTTAAACTGTCGTCTGTTAGTTTACTACTTCAGCTGAGATGCAGCTGCTGAGTGTGTGAGCACTCCTGGACAGTATGAACTAGTGCTGAAGTTAGTTAAGCAGCTTGTGTAGTGCACTTGGCTTTGCATATGTGGGACTGTTTCTCACTGCTTCTTTTGCTGCTAGCTCCAGTCTTCGTGTCCTGAGTTTCTGGATGTCTTTTGTCGTTTAGTGTGGTTCCTAGACTGCGCATTGCGGGTAAGATCAGTTCACCCAGAAGGCCTAGGTAATCTTTATTCTCTGTGGGCTGCAGAGATAGTCAGCTCTGATCAAATAAGACAAAATAGCAAAGGTCTAGAGAAGGTCTGCAGATGCAGTCCTGAAATCAGGGCAGGAATAACACCTAACATAGCTTTCTGGCCAGCAGCGTAGTGTCAGATACTAATCTGTGACCCTTTGGGAATCATCTTCATCTCCTGATTCTTTGCTGTGATATTGCCAGCTCACACATTTCTAAGAAAGGGGCTACTGCTTCTCTGCAGGTCACAGTACAGCCAGAGGACCTGCTTGGACAACGACCCCCAGCAGAAGGGGAAGCCACGGCCCTGCTGAGCACCTGTATGCTTGCACCTCCTAGCAGGACTTGCATTTAAAGAAACTGCCTTGAAAGGTACCAGTCTCCTAGCTTCAGATACATGCTATCTCCTCCTCCTGATGCATGAGAAACGTGTCTGTATCTTCCCTCTCCTGCTGTCCCCTCTACCTTTCAGCCTCTGGTCTTGCAAGTAGAGTCCAACCCATGGCACTGCCAAGGGGGCTGAGTGCTCTGGCTGGCTGCCACCACACTCTCTTCACTTTTAAGCACAGCTGGCTCCCTTTTCTCTTCCTTCCTCTCTGCACATCTCACTCTAACATTTCACGTAACATTAGAAAGCTGCTCAGAAACCACGATGGTGAGCGTAGTACTGAAGTTCCGGCAATACATCCATACTACTTTGTGGTTTTGTTTTCCCTGGATGATAGAGGACTGTAAAGTAGCCAAAGGTATGGGCTACTGACTGGTTTCCTTTGGAGCACTGTGTCTATGAATCAGAGAAATCCTATCTTGAACCTGGATATTAGTGCTGTGAATGTGGATCCTGTCTACTAATTCCCTACCTCCCTACAGTACTGTGCTTTGTCACAGTGGGACATTGTGTTAATCACTACTGTATTTCACCTGGAGCCTCATTTAATAGGGTTTTGTTGAATAAGTCAGAAAGCAAAACCCAGGTAGCTTTCCAATTACAAAATGTCTAAATGACATGCATGCTAGCTTAGCCAGTGTGCGCTTTCTTTCCTTTCTTCCTTCTTCTTTTTTAGCATGGCATTTGTTTTTTTCACAGCACTTAATTTGCCTTCATCAAGAGAGATGCTAATTGTCAATAATCGTTGCTCGTCCACATGAATGAACAAGGAGAACCACATTGTATGCTGCTGAGGAGCCTGTGGGCTTGGCAGAAAAATGTTAGGCATCCCTTACTGAGGAAAGAAGAGTTCATGTTGCTGCAATATTTGGTTTGCTTTCATCCCCTCATTTATCTGAAATGTTTACTGAGCATAGCTATTACCTGTCATGGAGTCTGGAGCTAGTTCGTTTTCATCTCTTAACTCTCTTTCTTGCAATTCTCCTCTGCTAGCTTTGTCTCAGGTATTACAACACCAGAAAAACAAAATAGCGTTCACAAGATTCCATCAGCCTTTAGATTTTGTTTGGTTGTTTTCTCATAGCTGACTCTATCACACTACAGACAGCATGAATTTCATTCATCACCACAGACTATAGGTTTCCTTTACAGTATTATTTGAAAGGAATAGCAGCTTTTGTGTAGCAAATATACTTTTCTGTCCTGGATAGCAATTCCTTCTCTGAGAAAGGGTTAATGATGGAAAATGAGACCCGAAACTTTTCAGATGCAGAAACACTTTGGGAATTTCAAGGCATTTGGGGTCAGAGTCTCTGCTGCCGCCGAGGTCCGCTGGGGCTGGGGTTGCCAGGAAGCCAATTATGAAGGATTTGTCTTTGGTTGCAGCAGCCTGGGGATTGCTCTAACCTGAGCTCAGCTGGCTCTGCTTCCCCAGGGAGAGCATGCCCGCTCCAGATAGGGCCAACACACGTGTGCTGCCCGTCCTCCTTCTCACCTAGCTGTTCAAAGCAGTGTGGAGAGAGTTTAGAGAGACACAGGGGGAGAGAAAGAGACTCGGTTTGCCAGAAAAAAAGCATTTTCAGGCTCTGTGTGTTTGCCACTGAGAGTCAGACCAATCTTTGATGTATGTCCTATAGAGTCCATTGAGACTCCACTTACACTGTCTTTGGGCAAGTTCAGGTTTAATTCTTGAGACCTCTGTGACTCAAGTGGGCTCAGCTGCAAGGCCAGCCCAACCCCAGACCTCCCCATAACTGGGCAGCTTGGCTTGAAGAACCCACTGGTTTTCTTTTGACTAAGGTCAGAGTGAAAACATGAAGGCCATGAGAGTGACTGAAGAACAAGAATTTAGGTATACACTTAAGATCTGTGTATTTTTACTAAGGAGAGCCCATCTTCACATCTGCTCTAAATGCCCAGTTACTTGGCACCACATCAAACATGGCAACATCCCTGAAGAAGTAGTTTGTGTGATATATCATGGTTCCCAACAGTTCTTGTTTGTGTTTTTTGCTCTAATTAAGTGGCTTCTTGGCAGACAAATAAGAGCATCCAGATCCATATCTGTTTGCTTTGAAATAAAGGTTGAGTAGCATGCCACAGTAAAATATAGGGTTATAACAAAGCAACATACTTCTCCAAAAGAAAGAGCACTGTAAAGAAAGCAGAAATGTATTTGAAAACCATTAAAAATATGGAATATGCAGGCAAACAAACACTCTGATGTTTAGGGCAAACCAAATTTCAGAACATCAGCAAAATAAACTATAGTAACCTGCAGGAAGGTATTATTAACGTTTAGAACTGATGGCTGATACTTCAGAAGTCAACTGCATAAGTGCTGCACATCACGATGCATATTTACATGTCATAATTGAGGGTTTGACTGATTGTCTCAGGTAGGCAACATGACTGAACTGGTGCTCCTGTAAGATTGGGGCCTCCTCTGCTCTCTAGACTCTGTTTTTCTGGCTTTGCTTCCTGCCTGTTGTGAAATTGTAGGCTTGGATTTGGTTTAATTACTGTTTTTAGACCTTTCTACCCTTCTTCATGAATAAAAGCACAATGTATGGCTTTCTGGAGTAGCTAGACATAAGGAAGAATGAAGGAACTCTAAAAGCAATTTCAGGGGAGGCCAAGACCTACTTAGATGACATAGGAGGTTGTACAAAAATTGGAGAAAAGAGAGACTCAGTACTGAAGATGGTGGGAAGAAAATATTATTTGAATGCTGTAGAAATAAAATAGTGGTGTAGCCTTTACACTTCTGAATTTATATGTTATCCTTGAATGTTCGCTCAAGTTAGTTTAGCCTACTAAGTTTAGGTACATCCTCATTATAGTTGTTTATAAATCATTAATGCTTTTTGTTGCTATATATGGATATATGTTTTATACAAATGCAGTGAAAACAGTGCAACTCTGAGGACGTGAATGCACTTGTGTAGCTGTAGCTGACTGCAGTAGTTAGACAGGTATATAACCTTCTGTACTGATTTAAGCAGGTTGTCAGCACAAGGGCTGTATCCATTACATCCATTTTTGTATGACTAAACTTAAAGCTGAACGCTGGGTCACACAAGGGAAATCAAATCACTTTAGTTATCAACTTGATAATACATGTATTGCTCCGTTTCCTTGGTTTAAACAGAGCTGGTAGGCATACAAAATTATTTAACAGTGTATCTGAACTGCTGAATTACTGCAGCACTTGAATATATTCTCTTAGGCAGGACACTGTCTCCTGTATAAATGCCAGTCTGCTTAGGGACAAATTTGCAGTTCTGCAGCACACAACATCTACTTCATAGATTTCTTAAGCTTTGCCTAATCCATGTTTTGAGGCTGTGTCACATAGCCTGTGTGCAAACCCTCTGTTGAAGACTCAGTTTCACCTTTACTTTATTAGTTTTGCTCTGATGTTCAGCTTACCCATCAGCTTCTTGGGATAAGCTAGTCTGAAAGTTCAGAACCAGTGTCCTTTTATTCTGGGTGATTTGTCTTTGAAGTGCCAGCTTTGGCCAAACTATCCACAATAGTAACTTACAGAAATCCTGAGCATTTTCCAGTGCTGGCAATGCAGATACTTCAGAGAAAACATGTTCAGTTTTCCTTTAGCTTTCAGTCCAAAACAACACTTGGGGCTTGGTTCTGCTCAGCTCTGCTGCAGGAGAGCATGATGTTTTTTCCCTCTTGGTTGCTCCCGAGCCAGAATTAAATCAAGCAGGTAAAAAGTAATATGGTTTTGTCTCATCTTCCTTATTTGACACATATCTTTAACTATTGATCTGATATATAAAATCAAGCTATGTTCCACTTCCCTTGGCTAAAAGAGGGGAGCACAATTTCCAATAGACTAAATAGATTTTGTAGAAAATCTGCCACATTCACTGAGCTTGGCTTTCCCCCTCCCCCAGACCCTCTGCCTGGTGTAAGGACTTGATTTTAAGGGGAAATGAGTCAGGTCTCTTTCTGCCAATTGCACCAGTACACATCCCTGCTGTCAATCCCACCCCACTGACTGCAGCAGGAGCCAGCCTGGACTCGCTGTTCCCTCAGGATGCTTTACCTGCTGTGACAAGTCCCACCCTTGGCAGAGCCTTCAGTCATCTTCATTTAACCTGCAGACAGCCGTGAAGTGGTTAACAGCATCAGCCTCTTAAGGTGCTCAACCCTGAAGGGAAAAAATCAGTCCTCTGTACACAGCTCTTGTTGAGAGCAATGTAAGAGAAGACCTCTCTCTTTCTGACATTGCGGCTTGCTGCAGCGGGTTGTAGTTTTTCAATAAAAGCTGCGTCTCTGCATGTCATCTGCTTGCTGTGCTGTGTGCTGTGCTTTCTTCCACTGTACGGTATTTCTCTGGGTGATCCAGGCTGCTTTTAAGCAAAGTACTCAGTCCTACCGTGGTCTTTCTGTTTAGGAAGTAAAAGAAATAAATTGATATTTTAGCTGTCTGCTCTAGACAAAAAAATACTTTCTGGGTTTGTAGCATGCAGGTTTAAGCCGTGCCCATCCTATCATAGAATATTTTGTGCAAATGGAGACATTTCAACTGGGACCAGAGCCTGTCCCCTGGATAAATCTGACCCTGTGCTAGGTTTGTTCTGGAGTCCCCAGAAAACTGTGGGTTTGTGGGAGTCGTAAGGCTTTGCACCTGCCTTTCACAGAAGCTCTGAGCCAGCACTATGATATCTATTTGCTTCTTTACACCTCTTTGATGACACAAAACAGTCACACAGCTGAAAAATCCAGCCCCGTCACAAAAGGGACTTGGAGGTTGGCAAGTAACCATAACACTGATGGAAACAGCCCACAGTCCAGCTGCCCTAAGGCAAGCAGGAATATAACCGTAGTCTTCAACTACTTTCAGCTTGCCCTGCAGCTGTGCTAAGAAACTGAGTCTTCACAGTTGAACACTGAGTTAAGTGAACATCAACTGAAGTTTGCAATTGACTCAAGTGCCTTCACTTCTTTTTTCCCATGAAAACTGGTAGAAAATGTGTTCATAGTCCCCAGGGAATGCAAGAAATTAGGACTTAAAATATAACCATCTTTTAAATGTCTCAAGATATGAAAACTGAACAGTTTTCTATATGGAAATAGTTTCTGTATGTAGCTTCTGTTTTTCAACCCATATTTGATTTCACAGGTGTCCTCTTGTTTAAACAAGTCCTTAATGAAAATCTGTGTTGTCAGTGCAAGGGCTTATGCACTTAATTAATTGGGCCAGGGGATGTGAGAGGTTTACAGACATCCATAAGTTGTGCCTTCTGAGTGTCTTTTCTCTGCAGGATAAAGAATTTCTTCCCACAACCACGGGGAATGGTTTTAATTACACCTGAGGATCCCAGAAGAGGGGAGGAGACTTCCTGTGAGGTTTCTTAAGATCATAATTGTTGGTGGGATTTATCTTGCCCAGTTGCAAGGTATGCGTCTCATGTAAGGCAATTATCTGAGTTTCTTCCATGAGAGAGAAATTGGCATTTCCAGTGGGATTTCCTCCCATTTCTGAATGAAAAACAGACAAAATTAATTTCACTCTAAAGGTATTTCTTCCTGTCTAATGACTAGAGAAAGAATCCTGATGATTTTAGACACAGCTAGGTGAGGTACTGTTGGATGGATGGATAGGACAGCTTATCTTTTCAGATATGTTTGTGCTCAGCTGTGCTTTGTGCAAGTGCATTTCTTAGCCCCGAAACTGGAGGTGATACTAGAGCTATTTCTTAGTGGCACAAGAGCTCTGGTCCCCTTTGACCCACCAGCCATGCAAAGGAGCACCCCAGAGCAAGGTCTAAACTGGCCCAGGGCTCTGAGCACTAGAGCATTACCCTGGGAGCTCTGTCAGACACAGGCTTGAAGGGTTTGCTTTTCATTTCAAATAAATTGGGGCTTTTCCTCTGTGTGGGTTGGGGGTAGAAGATGCACCAAGCTTTAGGACAATGTTGATTGTAACACCTCCTTGCTCAGCTGCTGTTAAAAATCATGTTTTAAAATGTTCACAGATAAGTTTTTCTGCTGCTCTCTCCCACCCCCACTCCCCTGCCACATCCCTTATACTTATAGTTAGCTAAAATACTGAATTTTTGATTGGCTTTCCTGACATCTATACATTTCTGTGTCAACTTTCCCATTTTTGGCCTTATCTTTAGTTTTCCAGGGTAATGGGAGCTGGTGGGCCCAGCCTTTCTAGAAAATATGCTTACCTCTGTACAGAACACAAACTATGTTAGAGAAACCTCTGTTTCATTTTTCACAGCAGCAACTATAATAGTTTTAGTCTGGGGCTTTTGGATGAGCTGAATGTTCCTAGCTGGACTTTGGAGTTTTATTTTATTCAAGTTTTGTTTGGATTTGTCAGCTTAGGTTTTTTCTGTACAGAGAAGAAAAAACTACACTCTCCACTGGGAAAACTGGCAAATTTGAAGTGGAGCCAATGAAAGATAACAACCATGGAAGCTCGGAATGCAATTTAATTGTGCTAATTTTCAGATGATTGTGCATATTTCTTTAAATAGTTCTGCAAAGTTCTCCCTCCATCCAAAACGAGACTCTTCTCTTTCTTGGAACTTGCCAGGAATAAAAGAAAGAAAGCAATAGTAATCCTGAATTTCCTTAAGCTGTTCAAATCCAGATCTGTTGTCTAGAGAATCACCTCATTTTCTCCTAAAGTCTTTTACATTATATCCAATCCTTCTGGTCCAGTGTGAGAATTTAATTTACAAGTTATTTCAGAGGTATCTGGCTTATATCCTGCAGATTTATATGATGTTAACAGAAAGTCACGCTTGACTGAAATGTGAATTCAATAATAACATAACCCCATCCACCTTTCACCCTTACTAAGAACAGGAGTCAGAGCACAAAGAGGTACTGGTGGGAGAGAACCTACCAGTGGAGGCTGGGTGGCCTTTGGACGACTCACATCTTTCTTCTCCCATCATTCTGGTCCCACCTTGCTCTTCAGACAGAGGCAGATCTTGGCCTCTGCTGCACTGGAAGGGGCTGCTAAACACCAGGAGGAGTCTGAAATCCCTTGTGTTTCACAGGCAGCTTACTCTCTCCAAGAACATTCATCTGACTCTATTTTTTGAAAAAAACCAGATATGACTGTAGCCTTTTGTTTCATATTACATGGTTTTCATTTTAATATCTGAACTAGAGAGTGACATGCTCATAAGAAATCTGGCTAATCATCCCTGATTGTCTGGTCAATGAGCTGTCAATAGCAGGTTGTGCAGGGCAACTTATCCCCTGGGACTTGTCCATGCTCATGTATAAATTGGGTTAATACATCTAAGTAGATCAGTAAAAGATTGCTGAACATGAGGGTAAATGATTTTTGATAGCCTTTCTTCTTTTTGCTTTATTGTACATTGCTTGCTTGATGAGCCTAGCTGCCCTTGAAATGGACTCTAGATTCATATTACTTAAACATGGGACCAGCTCGTAAATCAGCAATCTGAGCAGGAATTTCACTGTAGCATCTCTTAGAAGCATAGAATCATTTCAGTTGGAAGAGACCCTCAGGATCATCAAACCAACCATAACCTAACTCTAGCACTAAACCATGTCCCTAAGAACCTCATCTAAACACCTTTTAAACACCTCCAGGGATGGTGACTCCACCACTTCCCTGGGCAGCCTCTTCCAATGCCTGACAACCCTTTCCGTGAAGAATTTTTTCCTAATATTCAACCTAAATCTCCCCTGAAGCAACTTGAGGCCATTTCCGCTTGTCCTATCACTTGTTACTTGGGAGAAGAGACCAATGCCCTCCATGCTACAACCTCCTTTCAGGTAGCTGTAGACAGTGATAAGGTCTCTCCTCAGCCTCCTTTTCTCCAGGCTGAACAGCCCCAGTTCCCTCAGCTGCTCCTCATCAGACTTGTGCTCCAGACCCCTCACCAGCTTCGTTGCCCTCCTCTGCCCTCTCTCTAGTACTTCAAGGTCGTTC
The DNA here is from genome assembly GCF_036013445.1 of Caloenas nicobarica. Taxonomy (NCBI): domain Eukaryota; kingdom Metazoa; phylum Chordata; class Aves; order Columbiformes; family Columbidae; genus Caloenas; species Caloenas nicobarica. The sequence goes on along the minus strand of NC_088245.1, from coordinate 121,951,619 downwards.
TTATCACAAGGGGCCCAAAATTGAACACAGTATTCAAGGTGTGGCCTCACCTGTGACGAGTACAGTGGCACAATCACTTCTCTAGTCCTGCTGGCCACACCATTCCTGATACAAGCCAGGATGCTGTTGGCCTTTTTGGCCACCTGGGCCTCTTACATGGTTAGACTTGGAGAGTTGCTGTCATCTCCAGCAATTTGTTCTACTTCATAGCACAGAGTAACCCTCAGTTGCAGGGATTATCAACCCTAGGGTTTAGAAACTCTAGGCTATCTCGAAGACAGCATGTGAATGTGCACAAATGCACACAAACAGACTCTGCAGAGCACAACAATCCAAATATTCTTCTGATTGACCCTGAGCCTATTTCTTGGTTGGCTGCTGGAGGGCAACATACTGCACCCTGGCATCGGGCAAGGGTGCTGGGATAAGTACACTTGTGCTTCAGTTAGCAGAACAGCTAGAGGAAAAGGATTTGTTTATTTGGAAAGGGACTTTGAGAGACATATGACACTAGACATAGGTAGAAGAAAACAGCTAAAGCCATCGCAACCAACACTGGAAACCCGTTCAGGTTTGCTGACTCTCTCCGAGATCTGCAGAGTTTATGGGTGACAGGTTTTGGTAGCAAGGGGTGCTGCAGAGGTGGCCTCCGTGAGAAGAGGCTGGGAGCTGCCCTGTGCCAGACACAGCCCCTTCCAGGTTGCTCCAAAATGGACCCACCACTGGTCAAAATTGAGCCCAAGCTGGTGGTGCCTCTGTGAAAATGTATTTAAGAAATGGTAATTTAAGAAAGGGTAAAAAAGCCACTGTGTGGCAGTTGTGAGAGAAAGGAGTGAGGAAAAAAACTGTGTCTCCAAGAGCAGAGAAGAAGGAAGGGGGAGAGCAGCTGGGTGGGCAGCTGGCAGCTGGACAAGATCAAGCACCAGAACAGGTGGTTGTTCTGTCTGTGAAATACCTTTCCAATGCTTTTGTGTAACTTATGAGTTTGGACTCATCTCCTCTCCCACTTGTTATGATTTCCCCTCTTTCATCCCCAGAAGCTATGCAAAGTTTGTAAGACTCCTCTCACTAAACCTATTTCAGTCTGCCAAACAATGAAGAAACTTAATCCCCTACAACTCCCATTCTCAGAATCTGTATATGGTTACATCCCTCTGGAGTTGTGCATGTAAAGATGTCTTTTACTACATTAATCTAGGGATCAGATCTAATTTTTAACAGAGCAAATCCTTCATGCCATAACAAAGTCATGTGTGAGACAAAATAATTCCCTTTTGAAACTGATCTTGACTTTTTCCCATTCCGTACTTAATTGCTGTCAGTTCTTTTTTCTTTTTGGAAATAAAATAATGCAGAAATAATCTCAACATCCTAGGAGCCAACTTCAAAGATACCTTTGCTAATTAATTTTGTTATTCGTGTTTATTATTTCCTGAGGTGAGATTTTAGGGCAGGAATACGAGCTGTGCAAAGTCTCTGCATGACAGTGAGAAGGCGATGGTGAACTCTACGCTCTTCCCACCACATAACTGGATGTACAGTTCTGTTTCCAAATTGGCCACCCGAGGCTCAGCATTGCTCACAGTTTAGCTAAGGGTCGCCTTTAAAAGCAGCTATGATTTTAGATCAAATGTGGAAGTGGAGGGTAACAGCAGGCTTGTCTGCAGGATTCATAGATCTGTCCTGAGTAATATTAAACTCATTGCAGGAGAGAGATGGAGTGGTGAGAAAAGAACAGAGGAGAGAGATTTCAGGACCTGAGGAACAAGTGAGAAAGAGAATGATATTGTGAGTGGTGAAGGCTTCCAGTAATCTGTCTGAGCTAGCTTTCTTTACACCTCCCAGTATAAATCTGAAGGAAAACCTGCTTGCTTTCTAATGTGACTGTTCTTACTTCAAGTCTACCTTAAGTAGGCACAGCAGTAAGGTGAAAAGGTGGAAGAAATGCTAAACCTCCCCAGTGCAATGCACAGTCCCAGTTCTGTGGGCCTCATTTGGGAGGCAGATGGGGATGTGATACAGCCTGGACAGAAGCCAGCATGACTCTCCTGATTCATACTGGGTTGAAATACACTCTGGGAGCTTCTGCCATTCCCTCACTTGCTAGCAGAGATTCGTTGTAGTTGTAAACAGCTTGAACTGGCGTTGGATCCAGAGCTCATGCTCCTTTGCTCTTCTCAATCTCTAAAACTTCTGCCCAGGAAAATGACAGGAATGCATCTTCTCTTCCTCTGCTTGTTTCCTTCTGGGCTGTGCAGTCCCACTCTCTCCTCCATCCCTGCTCCCTTATTCCCTTAACAAACTGCCAAGAAAAAGCCATGTACTGCCAGTTTTGCTTCTAAAGTGCCTGACTGCTGTGATTGTAGGTGATTGCTCCAGGGCAGGACAAGCCTGGAGTGCTCCGGGAGGATATCCATAGTCTCTGTTATACATCTGATTAAAGCAATTCAGCATCTTGGCAGCAAATCAGCAAATCAAGAGAATGCAAGGGAAGCAGCTGATCATAAAGGCACAGTTCTCTCATGTGTCAGGACTGAGCTTCAGCAAAAACCAGCTTCCTGCAGGTTTAGGTAGACTATTGCATCACAAATGCTTATGGGCCTGCTCATTTCTTACTTGGTACTTACTTCATTCTGTGTCACATGGGCCAGACCACAGGTCCCCAGTGATGCCTTGGAGTCACCATGGGCCATTCAGCCCATCTGACAGAGTCTATGTAGGGCAGACTGGCGGTGGCTGTGGTAATCTTGTGTGACAAACAATCCTTCCCATCTGCTGGCTGGGACCTCTCTCAGCTTCCTTGTTTGTAGGAAGAGTCCAAAGACTTGATTTGCGAATCCTGAATTATGTAATCTGTGGCAAAACTCACCGTGGATGACACATGTGCACTGATACAAAACGTGACCACTGTGATAGAAACAGAGCTATGAAGGAAAGGACACAAATGATGAAGTACTAAAGACCTGAGTCATGGAAAACTTGTTGTCAGAATGAAAATGTTCATGCAGTGATAACTTATAATAAGCACCCTGAATCATTTTTGGACTCTGAAGGTGGCTGGAGCTCAGTGGGATCTCTGTGGAAGCACAATACGTTGCCAGGACTGAGATGGTGGGAAATGCCACAGGGTATCTGTGTCCTAGTCTCAGTCCTGTTGCTTATTTGCTGTGTGTTCTTGGGTAAGTTATTTATCTTCTGTACTTTCTTCTTGTATAAAACATTGAGGATTGAATTTACCTTCTTTGTAAAGCTCAGTGAGATTTTATGAATATAAAATACCATATATGTGTGCTACTGTTCTTGAGACTCCCAGTGTTGCCTCTATTCCAATGTGGGATTTGTGGGTGGGCAGGAATTTCAGTGAGAAATATCAATTTTTTAAAATTTTTCTTATTTTCTTCTTTTTTCTTCCTTTCTCTATATGTATTTAGCTTTAATTTCAGAATGTGGAAGTAAACAGAGGGAAGAAATTCAAGCAGAGTCCCCATGGAATCAAGACATTTCAGACAGCCCTGAAGTTACTTGCTTGTTGTCTATAGCTTCAGTATAGTTGTCAAAATCAGAGGACTGGTCACAACATGCAGTGGTGACACATGGCAAATCTGAGTATAACTTCTCATGATACAACTTGTTCCTCATGTGTTTTACATCACGAATGGTTACTGTTCCTCCTAATGAAGTCATATCTCGAAACAGTTTTCTAAAGGCATTATCCTTAGAAATGGCCTCTGGCGTCAGAAATATGGAACTGTAGCATATTGAAGAAGTCAAGGGTGATCCTAAGTATTAACGGGAAGATGGACACGAACTTCACTGAATCCAAAAGTGCCTATGTAATGTTTTATAACTTTGGCAACATCTTGTGCTGCTAGGGACAGGACATAAAAATACTACTAATGCTTTCCTACACAGAGATTTATTATTTCAGCTAGGCTGTAACCAAATGAAGAGGAACAAAAAAAGGGAAAGCACAAAGTCTACTACACTGAAAAGGGCAGGAAAGTTATGAAGTGCTCTTCCTTCTTATTTGATCATAACTTGTTTGTCTTCCCTATCTACAGTCATGGTTTCATTGCAAAAGTTCCACCTCAGTTTTGCAGCTTGCTTGGGCATAGCAGGCCATGCAAATCGTCCCACAGCAGGCTGCATGCAGACCTTACTTGTGTGGGGAAGCGTTCCAGGGGAAGTGCCAGTGTTGCACTAAGAATCAGGAGTTTCAAGCTCTCCATGTTCTGTTTTGCCTTTTCTGATCTATCTGTTTCTTGTTCCACCTGCAGTGCCTTCCTGCTGGCGCGAACAACAGCAGGTGCTGGCAAACGTCGAAAAGATTCAAAGCCTCTGAGCACACAGATTTTGTGACTAGTATAATGCTGGGCTCATAGTAATTTTTCTTTATCTTTGGATCAAAATGATAAATTACTTTTGGGAATAATACACATTTTTTAAGCAGTTCACTCTGTACGCCAGTTTTAGACAGATGGTGACATTTTCCTTCATTATACTTCTAATTTTTCTAAGGAATTGACCACCCAAGTAAAAAAGTCAAAACAATTACAGTAGGCTTGGGGCATAATTTTTTCTCTCAAAAGAATATACCTGAAATCTCCTGACATATTGTTTATTTAGAAGAAATATGCATACAAATGAAGAAGTTCTTATGCTTTTAACAGTATCAAATCGGCACTACCATCACAATAGAGCTCCCTACAGAAGAAAGAGATTTTTTTTAAGTAAATGTTCTTTGACCAATGATGTTAGCAATATACTAGGACAGAGTAGATTTGCCAGGATTTCAAACTCAGCCCCTCAAGGTTGTAAACTCAATAGATGTATTTTTCTCTTCATACCTAATCCATTGGATACCTGCTGGAGGTAGTAAAAGTGATGGAAAGTTTTAGCACTAAGCTTGCAGAATAATCTTCCACCCTCCCAGGTATGTGAGCCTGTGGGAAGGGATAATAACATGCTCCATACCTGTTGTAGCCCTGAGATTGGAATTTGAAAATGACTGGTTGCTTGTGAGTGTTGTCTCTTCTGCACTTGAAAAGGCAGGTGCCTGTCAGAAGGATACCCTCACATGTGTGAGAGGTGCTGGTCAAGTGAGAGTCACACTTAGGGCCTGAGATGTGCTGGGTATCCCAGGTGCTGGCGGAAATCACAGCATGGAGGTGTACGAAGAGATGCCTGAGGGGACAGCATATGCCAGAGGTACATGAGAAACTGAAACACAGGCCCTGAGGCTTTCAGCCTGATGTTTCAGTAACTCACTTGTGGTGCTGGCACCTGGCACCTGAGGTTTGGATAACATTTCCTCCTTATCTTTATCCTTATTTTGTTGGTTTTGTTTTCATTACAATCTGCAAGAACAAGGAGGCTGGCACTGCCAGGTTTCTTGCATAGTACACTGTCCTTAAATCACTGGAAATTCCATGGTATCAAATGACATTTATCCAGTTACTTCTGTTCAATATTATAACCTGTGGCCACCCAACCACAGCCACAGTGTTGTATCTTTGCATCTATGTTTCTTTCTTGCCCTTCTAGCCATGCAATAGTCATGAGGAAGGTTACAGCTTAAATTCTTATTTCACTAACATTATTACGGAATCTGCACTGTTCCTTGTATTCAGTTCATTAGGGGCAATTGGTCTGTCTGGGTCTAACTTACTAAAATACTCTAAAAATACTGTGAATCTCAATTGGTATGACATATAAACTTGTTATCACCATATCCGCTTTAGTGGTATCTACCATTGGAAGCCAACCTAATCTAATTTCTGACACATTTTCCCAATTACAGTAGCTGCAGTGATTCCAGAAAAGTGCTACAGAAACAGATTAATTCCCTAGGCACAAGTCTGTCTTTCTTTCACCAGCTGTTGGGCTGACGCTTGGTGTTTCTTCTGGTGCATTTGCCTCAAAAAAGTTCAGACATTTTGTTCTCCCACTTAAGAAGTGTCCAGGGAAGGTATCAGAGTGAGTAATTTAGGACCTGCACCAAAATACATTGAATAGGATGAGATATGTATATGTATGCGTATATAAAAATTAGTTTAACATCAGAACCCCTTGACTCTGCTGAGAAGGACTGCTATTGAAGAGCAGTTCTGTGTGGCAGTCCTGGGGCTTTGTTTCTATCTGAGTTATCCTACCTTGACAGGTAATTTTAATGAATCTCTTTCAAGTTTCTTTGGACCAGCTTCTCTTCTGTTAGTCTAGGTGTACTTTACTGGTACTCAAAGTATGTAAATAATGCGGTAGAGGAGAGGGGCAGGCATACGGTGCATTAGTGTCCTTAAGAGTGTTCACCAAAATACATTCCTTTGGCTCCAGGATAGTGCTGCCTATCAGTCACAGCAGAGCTGCAGGTACTTTGATGAACCCAGTTAACCAAAGAAAGGCTCCTGAGCCCTCCTGGTACAGCAAACAGACCAGTTGTTGCAGACCCAGCTTCAGTGAGCTATCCTTGCTGCTTCAGACTCATCGGTTTGAGCATTTATTACAAGTCTCAGACAACACAGGTTCTGATGAGGCTGTAGTGCAGGAGACTTCAGAGGTCTGTTACAGCTGATATCTTGTTCATGTAACTAGTCACGGCCCAAACTATATAGCTTGCACACATTATAATGCAATTCACAGGTAGAATTTTGCAGTGTCAATAAATACCTTTTTTCTTTTTCCTTTTTTTTTCCCCTACTGTTTGTCCAATGGATTAGCTCATAAGTATGACAAATCTCAAAAAAATGTTATCAGCATTATTGAAAAGATCACCCTCATCAAGAAGCACACCTGGAAATAAATGTGCTGAAGTACTGAGAGAATAAACTCTCTGTCACCGGCAGATCATTCATAGCCGTACCAATGTTTTGGAAATGATGTTTGAAAGGAAGATGCTCCAATGCCGCTGCTCTGTAGTTGTTTGGTGTGGTATCCTGCCACAGAAATTGAGGTAGGCTAACGAAATGTTTGCCCATCTTTAATTGCTAAATACTAGAATGATGTTCAATGAGCCGTGTAAATCCAGAACGGTTAGATAACGCCGCGGGAGCCGGAGATGTTTGCAGGACGGAGGTGCCATCTAGTGGGAGCAGCTGCTGGGTCTGCCTGCAGGAGGGACGGTCCTGGCACCTCACACGTCGCTGCGGGCACCCACCGTCCCTGTTCCACCACAGGCGGGAGATGCTGACAGCTGAGCCCCAGTGCCATATGCATCCCTGGCATGGGGACACACAGTGACACCGGACTAGGTCCCTGAGTGCCAAAGTATTCAATGGAGTGGAAGAAAAACAAACAAACAAACAAAAAGAGTGGTTTGTGCTTTCCTTGATTCCTGAACTGCTGATGGTTGTACTGGAAAACAGCTGTACTCAGGGTGCTTGAAATCTGGGGCTGGGAGGGGAATCCTGCTGTGGGAAGACCCAGGGAAGCCCAACCTCATGCACAGGGAGTCATTCTCTTCTCTCCCTCTCCTGCTTTGTACCTCTGGGCTGATGACAAGTGAAACAGGTTCAACAGGAGCAAAAGAAAGGGTGTCCACCTCAGAGCAGCCCATCTTCTCAGAAAAGGTGATAGCCAGTCAAGGTCTGTACCATGAGATATGGAGATGCTCAGGTTGGCTGTGAATGATCCACCTTCCAAATCTAAAGTGGAGGTGGGGGGAGGAGGTGGGAGGCGGGGCTGATTTCAGCCTCATATCTGAGTATTGCACTTTTTTTTCAAAACACATTAACAGCTGACAATGTAGTGCCTGCAACAACAAATAAATCTCCACATAATATAATAAGTGTTGGGGACATAGCTCCTTAATGTGCTGCACTCTTCAGGGTGCAGGAGGGAATAGGCCATCGTACCCCAATGGGTAGCAGAGATGTGGGAGGGGTGTGGCGAACTAGCAGGAGCTAGTGGCTCTGAGTCACTGAGCGGCTCTGGAGCTCAGACAAGTGCCCTGCAGTTCAGCTCTTCCCTCAGCAATCCCCCCTCCAGATCAGTCTCTGGGAGGCTGCTTCATTGACTTCAGTTTAGAGCAACACAGGGTTTGCTCTGAAGTACTCATAGGGACCTTGCCAGTGCCTGGAGACCCAAGATGTGGGAGCTGATCACAGAATCACAGAATGTTAGGGATTGGAAGGGACCTCGAAAGATCATCTAGTCCAATCCTCCTGCCAGAGCAGGAACACCCAGATGAGGTTACACAGGAAGGTGTCCAGGCGGGTTTTGAATGTCTCCAGAGAAGGAGAATCCACAACACCCCTGGGCGGCCTGTTCCAGTGTTCTGTCACCCTCACTGAGAAGAAGTTTCTCCTCAAATTTAAGTGGAACCTCTTGTGCTCCAGCTTGAACCCATTACCCCTTGTCTTACTGTTGGTTGTCACCGAGAAGAGCCTGGCTCCATCCTCGTGACACCCACCCTTTATATATTTATAAACATTAATGAGGTCACCCCTCAGTCTCCTCTTCTCCAAGCTAAAGAGACCCAGCTCCCTCAGCCTTTCCTCATAAGGGAGATGCTCCACTCCCTTCATCATCTTTGTGGCCCTGCGCTGGACTCTCTCCAGCAGTTCCCTGTCCTTCTTGAACTGAGGGGCCCAGAACTGGACACAATATTCCAGATGTGGTCTCACCAGGGCAGAGTAGAGGGGAAGATTGCCAAGATGTTTCTCAGGTCATTTATTTAAGAATTGGTCATTAGCACTTCATGTACAGAGTGGGGGAAAAATAACAAGGCAAAAGAAATGGATGATGGCTTTTTTCTTCTCTCCAGAAACTTTAGAGTATAAATATAAGCGAGGAGTTTTCATTATTATTATTATTATTATTACTCCAATAATATAGCAGTCAAGCCTGAGCTGATGCTGATGAAAAAAAAAATAGAAAAAAATAACTCAGTTTGCAAAATGACTGCAAAGCCAAAACGTTCTCCAGCCTAAGCCATGTGTATGATTCCGTTCAGTATGCCCAGCTGGGTCAATGATCACAGGTAGAAGAGCTGCCATGAGCCATTGCTTTGAATCCTTAGCAAAGGACCCTAAGAGCAAAGTAGTAGTAAAAATAACAATACCCATAAGACACTGGCAAATTCTCTGTCAAAACAGGCTACTTTCAACCAGAAACTGCACATGGATGCTGAAATTTTCATGAATCTGGAGGTTTTCAAAAGCAGCTGCTTTGCTCCTATTGCACTGCACTCCATGCTAATGTTGACAAAGACGCTCATAGACTAATGTTCTTCACCAACTGGTGCCCCATCCATTTTTACACCCACTGCTGATTAGCAAAGGCTTGTTTTACAGTCACTGCAGCTTATATAAACTTCAAAAACTAACAAATTATTTTTCTCAGTCTCACAGCTTGCTCTCATAACTTATCTTCGAAGCTTTATCCTAGAGGTGAGCAGTGCTATCGAAGCTCTCTGGATAGATGGTCTTACCTTACGGATTTTGCTGTCTGACAAGAGCTCTGTCAGTGGTTACAGCGGCAATTCAGATCCTGCCAGCCCTGGAGTAGCAAGCAAAACGGCAGCTGGGTTGTGCACATAGTAATTTCATCCTCAGTCCGTTTCATTTACATAAACAAGCTGGCAAGAAAACATGGTAAAGTGATTTTATTTATCAGATAGAAAACCTATTTATAATGAGCAAGGGATTGAGAGGCAAAAGGAATGTAAGACTTTATTGCAAACAATTACATGTTTTGCTTTACTTGCTTCAAATTTGTTAACAGCACTATCAGAACACTGTTACCAAAGGCCATCGGCTTAAAAAACACATTCTGTTTCCTACAGCTAAGACATAATTTTTTTTTTTTTTTTTTTTTTTTTTTAAAACTGGATGCTGTTGCCTGCACATGGATGTGTGGCTGATGGAGTCTGCACAGGAGTAGTACAAGGGGGAAAGAAGCAGAGATAGTCCCTCACTTGGGGTCTGACAACTTTTCGTGCCTCTGCTTCGTATAGCTGTGTATGAAGCCACTGAACTGTGTTGTCATGGGCTGGTGTTGTGTAGGGCCACTTCAGGGCTGAATCCTGACCTCAGTCAAGCTGTAATGAGAAATCACTGTTCTGAAGCCTGCAAATGATTCTTTTGGTACTTCTGTATCCTTTCTGATCACTGCAGAGTGTATTTGTGCAGAAAAGATGTATATAATGCATATGTCTATGTGGTTTTTTCCATAATAAATTCTTAAGAATGGATGAAAGAAATGAAATAATCTTATCCTCCAGCTACCAGCCAATGCAGAAGGAGGGAGCGTTTATGGAAATAGCAGTTTCTTCAGCCTTCAGATGATTTCACTAAAAAAGGTAAGAAAAAAAGCACTTTTACTAAAATATGAATCTTTCATCTCTCTCCATAATTACACAGACTATTACACTTGCTATAGACAGATGAATCAGTAGCTAGCTTTTACAATAAAAATAGTAGTAATACTTCATTCATCTGACTTGCTCTGATTCCTGCTGAGCCAGCAGAGCTATGGAGGAGGACTTCGGGACATCCAGGTGTTGCTTTCATTTCTCTGTTCTGCATAGACTTTGTCATTTTTGGCACTGTTTACCATGTCAAAAATGGAATAGCAGTGCTTTAAGAGCCTCTCCTCACCAGAAGTCCTCATAAGCCTTAACCCTGTGGATGTTAAACAGGAATTTCTCTGGATCTTATCCAGTGCTTGAAGGCGTTAATAAAACCTCACCTCTATATGAATATTTGCATGCCGAATTATAAGCTTTTCATCGCAAAATATGCCATGATTTTTCTGTGACTGCATAGAAGTCTGCTTCTCATAAGAGGATGGTTAGAGTCCTGGTTTTGTTGTTGCAGGGCTCGTTCCAAATCCCAGTAAGCCAGTGGAAATGTAAACTGAGAACCAGATATCCGAAAGCACAGCAGACCCAGGTAGTTAATTAGTCCATCCGTGCTGGGTAACGAGGGGGGACAGCCATTTTACACGCAATGTAACTATTACATCATGGATGGCCAGCCATCCACATCTCAGAGGGAAATACACTGGAAGCTGCTCAGGTGGCGTGGCTATCTCTCTTTTTATCTGTACTGAAGAGTCAAAAAATTTCTGTGTGCTGCAGCACGTAAAATTCATTTCCAGTTACAAAAGGCTTCTAGCCAGAATCTCATCTTTCACGTGAAGAGTAAATCATTGAAAGGAAATTATGCTAGATGTTCAAGCTAAAAAAGAGGAAGAAAACAATCCCTTTGAATCCCGTTTGAGTGTCACTCCAACTATGTATTTATCACTTTTTGCAAACTCTTCTGTAACATTGAATTTGTGGCATGTATTTTATTTAGATTACTAACCATGTCTTTTTATAAAGACTACACCTCTGGAGCAAATTAAACAGCGCCAGGAAACGTTCTCAGCTGCTGTAAATTTATCTCCTGTTCAGTATAACTTTTAGAGCAGTCCTTAATATGGTTTTTAGTACCAGACAGATGGAACTCTCACAAATACCTCTTAGTCCCTGTTTGGGAGTTAGCATGTCCCAGAGGCAGTTCCAAATAAACAGTTTGCAAGCAGCTGAGTTGACAGACAGGCTGAGAGTTCATTAGTACAAATGTGGCTGCTCTTTCTCCTTTAGCTCCAGCGCCAAAGAAAGTGCACTTTGAATTTATCAGCACAGATGTGGCGAGTGTTTTGCATATACATATGCTCACCTTCTGATAATAAGGGCAGTATGATTGTTAACTTACAATCCCACATTTTCTACCAAATATTGGCAATTTTTGAACAAACTTGCTCTGTGTAGAACTGCACTTGCCATTTGGCTTCACATAAGATGAAGACTTCTTTGCTAATTAGAGTGGTTTGAAATTAACATTGGGTCAGCTTCTCCATCTGGTGCAGTTGCTTAATCCAGTCCATTTTGATACAAAGGAGGTATCTGACCCTACCAAACTGTATGCCTTTATAGAAAATGGTTCCCTGAGAAACAGAGCAATGAGGAACCTGATTCAGGAGCTGTCTTCCTGTACAACACCCAAACATTTCCTTTACGCTAATGCAAGAAATGCCTTCATGCATTTGAATTCCTTAGAGAACTGTGGCTGCTCAATGTGACTTTGATCTCTTTGGCTAACCAGATACAAACACAGACATTTACATGAGTGGGAATCTCCACTTCCCACTCATACATGTTTCACTTTCTCTTCTACAGGCCACTAGTGCTCTAAGCATTTTAAGCTAAGAGAAAGAATAAATTGGGTTGAGCCATTACTTAAGCATATCTCATGCTTTATTTGGCTGCAGTGCATGTGAAGGCATGCCTGCCTCCTCAAAGGATCAACCCCTTAGCATGGGAACTTGGGCAAGACACTTGATTCTCTGTATTTAGTCAGCTGTCACCAGACTGATGCCTTCTGCATGGGTCTTAAAAACATGGATCTCTACTGCAGAACATATTTGAGTTAGCTGCACAGCTTTTTCATGTAGACTGAAAATAAAAGGGTGTTCAGCAGATTATAACTCATTTGAAAACCTAGCGCAAATCTTTTAGAGCTTTCATCCAAAAGCCTGTGGGTTTAACGTCAATGACTTGAGAAATAATGAATAAGCAGCAAACAAGAGACAGCCCCATTACTTAGACAGAAATGATCTGTTAGCAATACGAAGTGAATTTGGGAGAAGCACCATAAATACACTGCACCAGATCATTAGATTGGAGATGGTTCTTCACAGAACAATGCAGAGGGCTGAATATTGAACAGTCTTGTTTACAGTCCTCCTTTCAGAAGTTTATGACTCATTTTGGAGTGGAATGGATTATTCTTACACTTAGAGCAACGGAAGTCATAATGGTGGATTGCTAACTGGGACTGTTTAGCTTTAGGTAAAAACATAATTGAGAGCAGGGAGATTAGCATTATTTTAAGAGGTATAGTCAGCCTGTTTTTTTGAATCTTCTGCTGGCTGACCCTTTTCCCATTTCTCTGTCGTGGGGGAGAAGATGAGGGCTCTCTCTGTCTGTCTTTGACTTCTCCAGACTACTTTGTAATAACTCTCTTGATCTGTACTGACATTTATTATTTTATTTTCTCAATTTAATTTTTGCAAACCATCAAAAACTCTGGGTGTAATTTGTACAAAGTAGGTCTCATTCCACATAATTTTGCCAACCACCAGTAAAGCTTCTTGATTAGGCTGGTGAACTCCCGCTGAAGTAGATGTCTAAACTAGGTGGAGTAGATTGCCCCTTGGAGTTCCTTGTCTTCGTTGCCTCTGGAAAGAGCAAAGATCACCAGTTTATGCAGTTAATTGGATATTTTAGGCAAGATGAATCCCACCCTGGTGTGGACTGTGGAGAGAAGTTGCTAGCTCTCCTTGCTTGCACTTTGCCAGGATGGTGATACATCCCCATGCTTCACCATTCCAAAATATCCATGGAGCTGTCTGATCTTCAGGGATAGTCAGCCATGGTGCTCTGCTCTGTAAATGAAGACTTGATGCTCAGCTCCTTTGAAAACCAGGTATATGATGTGCCGAACTCTACTTTCAGTCTATGTTCCTGGCATGTGAACCCAAAGGTGAGCTCTAAAATTAGTGAGACCATAAAAAGAAGCAGACAATTCAGAAATTTTGGCCTTAACTTCTATCTGTTCATTCCATCTACAGTTGTCAGATAGCTAAACTGGAGTTTGTCAAGTGTTTTGAAATACTGAATACACGTGCCACAGCCAAGAAGTTTCATCTTCATTCTCATATATCTTTGGATTTCTCTTTCTATTCCTGTCTGTTAGTTATACCTTATAGCTACAAACTGCTGTCCCCAGTGCTGGCGAGTATACTAACTAGGTTATATGCCTCAGCTTAGCAAGCTTTCTTGTTTGCAGGTGGAGTACCTCATGCAAAAGACGTTGTTCTAGTCCTGATACCATGACGTGTAATCAGGATCTGGTTTGAGAGGGCTTTAGCATGGTTGGAGCTGTGCATGTTGGGAGGGGCAGACAGAATATCTGAAATTTTTGCTCTTGATTTATCTCACCCTGGCCAAGCTCCTTATTAAAAGGAATAAGCACAGTGTGCAAGAGGTCAGCCTGCCATCAAACTGCTCCTTGAAGGGAAAATTTGGGCTTTCACTTGAGACAACAATGAGCTTGACAACAGGAGGATCATTCTGAGTTTCCTGAGGTTTGTAGCTGTCCGCCCACGCACTTGAGATCCAGGACTTGGACCAGGAGTATTTTTATGTCCACATGTTTACCTTCATCTGTGGAGTAGAATAAGTAGGTTATAGGAATCTGAGTCTTTGCAGGTGAACTTGAGCTGGGATATGAATCTTTCTCATTTTGGAATTTGCTTGACAAGAATGTGAAACTGAAACATGTGTTTAGGGAGAAACCACCATGAAGACAGAAGCAGAAGGATCAAGTTAATAACCCAGGATGTGCACATACAACTTGCAAGGACTGTCCCTGTGGTCCCTATTTCAGTGGTTCCAAAGCTCTGTCTGGGTTCTGCCATCTCTGTGTCAGGAGTTCCTCAAGAAGTTAAATGAGATCATACAATCCCTGTATCGGTGTGTGAGGCTGGTATTTTCCACTTGACACCATTCATGAAGTGAAAAGGATTTCAAAGCTTGTTCTGGCTCTGTCAGTCCCTGGCAGTTCAGAAATTTACAGTCTCTGATTCATAGCTGAAATCCTTCATCTACAAAAATGTGATGGAAATGTAACCTCTCAATGCTCTCCGCTTCAAATAATCTGAGAAAAAACATTACTCTCATTGAGGAATTTCAAAACTTTAATTCCTGGCCATAATCTAAATCTATCATTGAGTGAAAGTGTTTTTTTTTTTCAACTGACCACAAAAATCATTAGTCTATGAAAGTAACATTCAACAGTAAGTTACTGTAATTGTTTTCTGGCAATGATAGCTTGATTTCTTTATATGTTTATTTTTTAATATCTGAGATAGCCAACTTTCCTAAGGTACCTCCCTTTGTAGTAACTGTGATATTAATTTCTAAAACCAATTTGTTTGGTGTTTGACTTTGAAATCAATACATTTTTATACTGAAGCATAGCCTCACTGATCAGTCTAGAATTGCCTGCTTGTTAAAAGCAGCATTTAAAATAATGAAATAGCCTACTATTTCTGTGGTTTTCCAATGAATTATTTGCACTTCTTTAGACAATGGGGGAGATTAAGTGAAAACCATAAGTAATGAGTATTATTCATCATCTCTCTGTCTAAGGCTGAAATTATCTCCCTGAGTCTTTGCTATCCAGGCTGCAATTTAGCAAGTCATTTAAGCATGTTGTTAATGTTTAAATATGCAAGAAATAATTAGTTTATTGACTGAAGTCGTCACTAATTCTGGACTCTATACAAGAGGGACCATTGAAGAATTCTAGCTAGCTTCCATCAAAGAAAATCACAGTATTATTTTTATTTCAATTTATATAAAAATAATAACAAACAAATGATCAAAATGAGGATGTTCCTTCATCATCTGGGGAAATCATAAATTGTACATCATTCAGATACAATTGTTTCTAAAACAGTTGAAAGAAGGCTTGCTATAGTTCTTGATGAAGCAGTGACATGAAAGCCAGAGATGAAAGATGAGAAAATACTAGAAAGGAAATTATAACTTGAACATTTTGCATCAAAAAAGTGAGAAAATTCTGAACAGGTGTGCAGTGCATTAAAAAAAAAAGTAGTTGATATATGCTTAAATGAGTGAAAATAGCTTTCCTATTAAAGAGGATTTTTTTTCTAAATTCAATAACTATTCTTAGCATAGAAGTGACAGTTCACCAAGAAACAGAGCAATCACTTTTTTTCTGGTATACAGAGAATAAACAAAGGAAATGCATCTGAAGCTGTGACCTTGGCCCTAAAACCTTGTCCACCTCCAATATCATTAATCTGTCCTTTACTGATTGCAGGAAGTGGTAACATTTGTTAAAGAGATTTACATGTTAGTTAGAATGCACAACTGCCAGACATGCTCTGGGATAAATATGATTCACTGAACTTCCAGAAGATGGCATAGATGTAGCAAGCCTGGTGCAGAGAAGCCTTTAAATGCCATTATACAAGACAGGATAAAATAACAAAAAACAGGGGAGTGGGATACCTTTACGTAACTTCACTTGTACTCAGCAGGGCTACCCCAGCAAATATCAGTACAAAGAGAAAAGGAACAGAGAAACTAATTCGCGAGGAAACATGTAAGGACCTTGACTTTGCAGAGCAAGGACCTTGACTTTGCAGAGCTAAAGGCAATGCCAGGGAGGGGACAGAGCTTTTTGCAAAGCCTGGAGCCTGCAAACACCAAGGGGCAGTGAGGTGGCTGGGAGGGGTTGCAAGGGGCAGAAGGGGCTGGAAGAAAAATTTAGGTTGCCTGTGAGGAAAACACGGAGGTAGGAAGACCTGCTTGCCTGTCAATAGCTTCTGATGGAAAAAGCTTGCAAGGAAGGGACGTTTCTTTTGATGCTATTAAGATGTTGTGGATGTGGGTTCTTGCAATAATACTTTCATTAGATGTTAATAAAGGGTATTATTAAATTAAACTGGATATTATTAAGTGTGCTGCTATTAATCCTTTTGCATTGACAAGAAGATGGAACAGCTGTGTTTTTAGTATTGCTAGTCTCCATTATTCAGAAAAGTAAAAAAAAAAATCAAGTGACTCCTCTGATATTTTTATCTATATCGAGCTATCACAGAGGCACTCTGTGATATCTCTGACTGAAAAAGCTTATGACATAAAATATACACAATACCCTATTTACAGCATAATACTGTAGCTTGTGATTTGTCACACTCTGTTTTGGTGTTGTGTCCAAAACAGAGGAAAACATTGGTCACACACCAAGGCTGAAAGCAGCGTGGATGATAACTTACAGATGGTGAAAGACACTGCTGAATCCAAAGACTTCCTGAAGTCCTGAAAAGATGTTGCCTTCTGACATTGCAAGGTCTGTTCTCACACCAAAAGGAAAGTCATGCTATGACTGGGATGGGAAGGGTCTGGAATTCAAAATTCATTAGGCAAATTCTGGTTATTGCAACACGGTCCATTGGGTGGCTCTTGTACTCATGAGAAACATCCCTTTGATAGACGTATTTTGGACAAAGAGATCTGTGAAGACATGTCAAGAAGCAAATATTTTGAAAGTCACAACAATTATTAACATGGTGGAATGCAAACCCATCTTTTGCAAACTGTGGTAAGAATTAATCTGAATCATCAGAGAAAAGGTGCTATTACGTCAAGTCTTGCATCATCTTTTGTATGGAGTCAGGACTGGACACCCACTTCTGTGGTCCTCAGGTTGGGACATGACTCAGAAAGCTTGGAAGAAAGCAAAGATGGGGCTTTCACTTCTCTAAGAGGTAGTAAAGGCTTCTATCCCCCTTGCTTTTTACATACAACCATGTGTCACATTACACTTTGTGTAACAATGGGAGAAATAAGTGAACAAGAGGTGGATTAGTGGTAAGAGATGGGACTACATGTCTGGAAAACTGCTTACTTCTCTGATGCCAGTGTTGTATAGCAGCATGGACAAGTCACCTAGGGCTGGAGTCACAGAGCAGGACAAGTGTCACAGCCTAGGTTGCCCCCAGAGACTCTCTCTGTTAGAGCCTACTCTTAGAAATGCTGACATTTCTTACAAAAATGCTCCCCTAGTGCTTAAAGGTCCTGAACAGTCCTGACAGGTCTGAGAACTCATCCCATGGCTAAGCCTTGCTGGCATTCACAGGTGGGCTGTTTCCAAACTCATCTCACCCGTGATCTGCTTGATTTGACAGGCCTTCCTACCGCGCCTCTCTCAGACTGGGCTCCAGCCAAAAACTGGATGCCAGGAAGGTGGTTATTTTGTAGCTCAAGGTCACTCACAATGAAATGTTTCGTTTGGGATGGTCTGCTGGGAAATGAGAAAATATCAGGAAAATTAAGCATTCCCTACAGAAATATGGTGTCAGTAGAAAATTACCAACTAGTTCTCCTGAATCATGGTGTCAAAGACACTTAGACCCCAATCTTTGTTATGACCTGTAGTACTTTCTGTGGTAAATCATTAAAAATGCTGCTTGATGGAGGAGTAACCAGTCTAGTTTAAGGTGAAAACCACAGTTCCCATGAAAAATAAAAAAGAAAGAAGCAAGCATACAGACCAGTTTCTTTTCCTGTCTTTTAGTAGCAAACCTCCTGCTCTGAAATATGATTTCCTTCTTGGTGACTCAAGCATCACCATAAAGCACAACAATAGAAGCACCTTCTAAAAAGGACGGTATAATTTTCAAGCTAAGATACCAGTGTCAGACCCCGCCTTCCAAAATCAAAATCTCCTCTCTCCTGCTGTATCATTAATACTGAAGCTTTCGCTGTGTGATCAGTATACTTGTTAGTGATACTACTTGTTGTTAATAAATAGCTTGTAGGTTCTGACATGAAAATAAAGAATTGTTTATAATTAGGGCTGCAAAACATGTTTTTATATTCAGGAAGCATAAATGCAGTGTTTGTTTCATGGAAGAGGAAAGAAATTTCATTTCTTTGACCAAATGGCATAGAGCTGGGAATTCTAGAGATAATTAATCACAAATAGTGAAAGAAATCCTTCTAATTCTGATATTACATTGTACTTCTTGCTTTTTTGTTGCTTTGTCCAGAATTCTTATGTATAAAAGACTCTTCAACTCATTATCTTGGAGCTAGCATAAAACTAAATACCAAAAAGTCAGTTCAAAGACATATTTATGAAATAAAACTTAATTAATTGCCACATTACAGCAAATCATATAGTTTCTTCCATGTAAATGTAGCTGGCCTTACAAAAGTCTTGGGCTGAGATATAACATTCCCTGGGCACATTCTGGTGTAGACCAATTGCTGTGTGTTCACTTAGGTATTTACAGCTCAATTGAGAGAAGCATGGTTCCCTCTCCTGTCTTTAAAATTTTTTTCCTCTAATGTCTGTTGACTTACTTATTATATTAAAGCTTCATTCTAATTAAGTGTCAATTTGGAGTTCTCCTTAATCATGCCTTCAAGAAAATTATGGATAAATTGCACATGTGCAAAATACTTCCACAAAGCCATTCAAGTAGCTCTGACGTGAGCATGATGGGATTCATATAGCTTCAGAACAAGAAGAACCATGTTTGCTCTGCTCCTCCAGGACAACTGCACAACTGACTTGGGTTAGCTCGAAGAAAGCCAGTTTGAAATAACCTGATGAAGAACAACCTATGATCGAGAGCAAAGTCACAGTCTCTGGCTGGACTTGCCTGGGTCTGCCTTTGAGTGAAGGAATGATGATATGTTGAGTAATAAGAAAAAGAAGTCATGAGGAAAAATTTAAAGCTAACTTTTTCCATGGCCTCTGAAAGAAGTTATCAAAGTAAGTGCTAAATGTCAGCAAAGTGATGTCAGCACCACCACTAATACAGTTACCATTGCACTGTAAAACCTGAAAGCTTCCCATTTCTGCAATGACTAGAAATAAATGGAAATACAAGGTAATGGGATTCATGTCAGACAGAGAGTTGGCCATCTAAGCCCCATCTTCCAGTAAGGTAAAAGGTAACCCAGCCAGCCCATTTGGCACCCTCCTTTGAGACAGAGGTTTAGCACAAGATACAGAATCGGGAGTTCCTAAGGCCAGTCCCACATCCCTCTGTGGTCTCGCTGTGTGAGGGGACATGGCACTAACCAGAAGCTCCAGGAGGTTTCGTTGTCCAGCCATTAATTGCATATTCCCACACTGACTGTTGGAGCTGTGGGGGTAAACTTGTTGAAGCTTAGACAGCACTTTGTGCAGTAAATAATTATCCCTGCTGTCCAGTAGCTTTGTGAAAATGAAAATAATCATGCCAGCAGATAGCTGTTTCGTAACTACATATTTTTTGCTGAATTTTTATGCCTCAGTGCTCAGTTAGTTAATCGCAAATCACCAGTAGACTGATTTTTTTATTAACATTAACAAAGTACTTAGTTTTGGCTTTTTGCCTCTCTGTAGACTAGGCATTTCTGCTTGAAATGACACCTTATGACACTCAACTCACTTGCTTCATTAGTGTCTTTTCTTTTGCTTTGTGTTTTAAATTCCTCATTGCTTGTAAGACTTACCAATAAGCAGTCTATACAAAAAGTTTGATGCTGATTTCTCCCAAGACATAGGATATGAATTTAACACAACTGGAATTTAAACATGACCTCCTTCTCAAGCAGTCTTTAACATTAAAATAGAGTATTAACTTGAAGCAGAGTTTTAAAATGCATGCACCTTTCCACTAAATTCAGAGATGGCTTAATGTATTTTAAACTTCGGCAAAACATAAGAATTTTATGTTTACTGCTTGCCAAAATGCTGCTCATACTCTCCTGATGTAAGTGGAATGCTGCTCACCCTTTGAAGCAATTTATTGTTATAAATTAAACCACTGACTCTCCACTTTTAAGCAAAGAAGAAATCACCAAAATTCAGCTATTTCAAGTGGAATGGTTGTAGCAGCAAAATAACTACCCTGAGAGCTCGTGTACATAGCTGAGGAGCTGAAGACTAGAGAAGTCAGGTGGCTGAACAGATGAGACTGCAACCTCAAAGGCGAATAAAAGTTGGAAAGCCCAGAGGACACTCCAGAAGTAGTTCAAAAGGGTAATTCTCTTAGGAAAATGGTCACAGGGAACATGGACTAGCTAGAGGGTGCCACCACCTGCATGGTCGTTTTAGATCAGCTCAGGACTATGCTACTGAGAGTGGTCTTCCTGGCACACACACTTACCCTGCTTTTGTAGGGGCCAGAGTGAACAAACCAGAGCGGTTCTGCATGGTGCCTGCCTGGGACATGTGCTCCAGGCACCGAGTCACTGGCAGTGCTCACTCCATTGACCCGGGCTAGGGATAGTTTGAAGTAAAACTCACCGACTGCATAGTCAGGGAGAGTCAAGTCCCCAGCGTGGACTGTTCAGTGCTATTGATCTGCTCTTGCTGGGCCTTTCTACTTTCACAGCCCACTCTGGCACAATTGCAGCTGCATGAACACTGATCTATAGTGAGAAAGAAGGGAATCAGATGGACTGTGAGAAGGAAAATTTGATCAAAACAAGTCCCTGTGCTTTGGACTTAGTGCACGGAGGACCTGAGCGGCGCTGGAGCTGAACCCTGCCCCATCTCTTATTTATAGGATGCATTGTTGGATTTCTAACCTAACGCTGCATTTAGACCTCTGCTAGGGAAAGCACTTATCCCCAAGACTGATCTGAACATGTGTATTTATATACATATGTGCATTTGGTTTCCATGAACCTTGAAATACATGGCTAAATTCATAGCTCTCATTCCTCTTGACTTGAGGTCTGTGCTGAGAGTAAAAGACTCAGACCTGCAAAGCTGACAAAGCTACTCCTAAAATCTTGTTTATGGCAAAGCGAAAGCACACCTTAAGTAGCAATAATTATTGAAATCTTAAGAATCGCATCATAACTAGTCCCCGTCTAATAGTTATGGAAGAAGAAATAATACCACTGGAATTCAAATTTATATCCATATAAATCTTAGTTTCTGCTCATTTTCCTGGTGTTATGCTCACCTCTCCGTTGGTCCTCTGGGTGGGTACTGAAGTCAGCAGTTTGGTTCCTGTAGCAGTGGGATTAGAGAGCTCTCAGCGTGCCGAGTCCTCCTCTGGGAGGAAGGTGACGTTCATGCTGATGGTTTCTTCTTCATCACTCTGGGATCCGCTTGGGATCACTTTTGTGTTTGCTAAAATGCTGTTATGCCTTTGCTCTGTCTTTTTTGGTCTGCAGCACCATGTCACACCTGAGGTTACTATATATAGGGACTTTTATGTATGTAAGATACTTTTTTCTTTATTACTCCTCAAATTGTGTTTGTCCAGCTCCAGGTCTGGCATGTCTTTAAGTGATTAGCTGTTTACAGCCATGGGATCTGTGCCAGGCCTGTGCCCCTTCTGTTGTCATCTCGTCCCTGTACAGCTTTATGTTGCATCCTGTGTCTTCATTTCTCAAGGCCTCTGCTGTCATATCAGGCTTGTATTTCTTTACGGGGCATCACCATTTTGGAGTCATAAATACCTCATTATGAATAGAATAACTGCTTGTTATTGCTATCTATTTAAAACTGCCGTTGTACACTACAAAGATAAACAAAAGTAGAAGAAATCAGCCATAGATACTCTGTCAATTAGAAAAGGTGCTGTCACAGTTAAATAAAGTAAAACAAGCTGCAGGTAGGTCAAGCTGCAGTTCAGTTTGAGCAGGACTGAGAAGCTTCAGTCTGAGCAGGACTGATAAGCCTCAGTCCTGAGGCTTTTCACACTCAGTACAGGGCTTATGGCCTGTGACTCGCAATGGCAATACTGCAGTACAGGACTACATGGCTACAGTTCAGGGAGAGTCAGGTTGCTCTGGGGCTCTTAGAAGTGCTCAGCACCACCCAAGCTCAAAGCTGGGAAAGGAAAAGTTCCCCAAAGGCGGGAGGTATATGGTCATCTTCTTTCCTCATGCAGCAATGGGAAGAGGCAGGGCATATTATTCACTGACATGTCAAGGTGGTGGTTTCTTTCAACATGAAGAAAACAAACGGTTTCTGAAGCTTATTGGAACAGCCTGCTGAAACCAAAGTACGAAGGTCTTCAGTAGCCTCTCTCGTTAAACCCTACTAGCTTTTAGCTTACAAGGATCACTGAGACCAGACAGGGGTTGTGCTGAACAGCCTCAAGCTCTTTAGACTCAAGACACAGACAAGGTCACTGGTCTCACATTTTTGCTACAAAGTCTGTTATCAGATGTCATCATCCACCTTCCAGCTGTATGTTTTATTTCTCTTTCCTACCACCAGGATCTGAGTACCACAGCTACTGACCCACAGTCTTCTCTGAAATTTCCACATGAAGATCTGACATATTCAGATTAGTTTGTTTTCTACATGTTGGGAAGCCCAGATGTGGACAAACATATAGGCATGTATTGAAGTCCACATGTTTAACATTTAAGCATATATTTCTGTGGAATTAGTCTCAGTGGAGAGGGTTGCAAGCTTCTGTGCCTTGTTAAACAGGGCAATACGGTAAGTGCACATGAAGTACCTGCTTGACTTTGATGCTGAATCACATCTTAATTGGTTGAAAATCTACAGCTCAGCCTTGAGCCTTTCTTTCTACAGAAAACCCCTTTAGCTGGAGTGAGATGAGTCATTGCTTCCTGAGTGTAGTTGTGCTTACTACAGTCAAATAATATAAAAATCACCAGTCATAAGAACACAGTTTGCTTCTGGTTAAACCAGTAACAGTTGTAAAGATCATTCATATCCAGAGAGTAACACTAAAATAGAACAGAATCTGGTTCAAATTCAGCTTCTTTGGGGAAAAAAAAACTGAAACAGAAGGCTGTGAGCTGAACCGATGAACTACAAGAGCCAATGGAAGATTTTGGGTAGGAAATACAGCTGAAGAGGCACTGCCGGGAGAGTGGCTAGTCTTTGCACACTTCTGCAGTCCCAGAATTAGAGATTACCTTCAGAAAAAAATCTATTGAAAATCGGCTTCTTACTGTCAAGAAGGAATTGACAGAGACTAAATGGGGGCTGCAGAATCATTGGCTTCTGAATACTGAAGTACTTCTGAGTGGCATTCAGGAGTCTAGGTTATTTCACATTTTTGTTATCAAGGCATATTTTGGTACAACAAGTGTATTTGACGGAATTTACATTAAGATGTAATGGACTTGGATACTATTAAAATGTGTTAGTATGGAAGACGGGTTAAGTTTTGAAAGGCAAAAGAGGTTGCGTTTTGTCAGGGCCACGTATATCTATATGCAGTTATGAATACAGAATGGTTAGTAGAAGAGATAGCAGATGTCTGTCTTGCAAAGTGCATTTTTGGCCTGGCAATGATGCTTTTCACTTCATGAATTATTGCACTGTGTGGGGTTTTCTTATGTTGTTAGAGCACTGTCCTGTTTCTTCTCAGATTAAATGTCGTATCAGGAGTGACTGAAAAAGTGTTGTGTACATATACAGTAAATTATCAGAAGTCTGTTCGCTTCTGTGCTCAGGCGCAGTATGAGGGCAGTCAGGCCCTTACAAGGCCCTTTCTTCACACTCCTCTTTGGCAATTTCACACTGAGAAAGAGGAAATAACTTTCAAGCACAAACTGAATTTAAGAATACTTTAAAAACTCCAGTGCAATCATGTTAAGGAAAGCTTACTGAGCGCGCACAACTATTACTTAGGGAAGAAAGCTCCTGAAGCAATATCACAGATTGCAGGAAACTTTAAACATCTGTAAAATGTAGACACTAAGTGGAACTGAAAATAACCCAAATCTGTGAAAATGCCCAGTCAAACCACCTGGACAAGTTTATCTGGGCTCCCTCTGGTGCTGCCTTAGGCAAGGAAACAGAACCTCCAGGCAACTTTATCCAGCCATCACTAAAATTCTTGTTTCATTAGTTATGGTCTAGTGTCATTACTGCAGCCTGGGGAAAGCATCCCCTGAGGAAAGGTATTGGGCTCTTTTAAGGTTTGCTGGCCTCTGCTTTCACCCTGAGTCTCCAATAACTGCCATTGTTTCTAGATAGCCTTAGCTTCATTAAGTGCAGCTTAAATGTTTATTTCATCAGGGTTTGCACAGGGAACCTGAGGTTTCTTCGTATTGCCTTGGCATAAAATCTGCATATCGTAGTCATATCCTGGGATATGACAGCTTGGAAGGAGCTGATGTGCAGCTCCTGTCCAACACTTCCCTCTTTGGAGGTAGGCAACTATTATTGTGAACAGAGGGAAAAGTAATATTTGCTCTGCAGAGCCCTTCCTCCCCACTTTCCACAGTCCTCAGCCTTACTGGCTCTTCAGTGAGCCAAATTCACTGCTTTCTTATTTAGCTTCAAGACGGGGGTCTCAGTCAGCTCCCTCTTCTCTGTGTTTCTGACTGCCAGCTTCCTCTCTCTCCAGTATGCCATTGGCTTAACCCTCTTAATTTCTATTACCTTCCATATAATAAAAGCATCATGAGTTGCATTTGTCCCTCTCACATACTCATAGTGGCCAACACGGGCATTGAGGTTACAACTCTGCATTGATTGTCCAGCTAAAGAGGACCCACCAGCCTTGAATTCCTTATGAGTTACCTCCTGCAAAATGCTCCACAATTTGAAATGTCCTAAGGGGTTTCTACATCCCAGGCTCTAAAAGCCCATCACTGGTCAGGACTGGAGAATGCCTGAAGCATAGCACCTCTTTACTTTCCATATGCTAAGGAGGTCAAAAATGGGAAAAAAATAATGTTTCCTTCTGCCTTGTTTTAAATGTCGCAGTGTGTGAACACATCAGTTACTCCAGGCACAAGTTAAAATAGGGGTTGAAAATACAAAACCTATAATGGATGTCTAGACTCAGAATCACTTCCACCACCTTAATGTTACTGCCCATGTATGGGAACAAGATGGGTATGTCCACAGTTGTACAGCTGCACATTCCTCCACATTTTCTCTTATTTGTTTTACTACACATAAATGAAGCTCTCTAGCCACTTTATGGACATATAATTAGACAGTCACCTTCCCTTTAAAACATTTTATGTCGAGGTGTCTCAAAAGGTGTAGGACTGAAACATGACTTTTATAGAAAGAAAAAAAAAAGTTTGACCACAAGGAGCAAATTAAAGTAATAGTTAAAAAATGAACTGCTAATTCAATCACATCTTCAATGGAAAATTCATATTACAATGAAAACACCAGCATATTTCTTTCTCCTTGTGAGTTTAACTTGGAACGTCACCACAGCTTTAAAACTGGATGAAAAGCAAAGAGTTTTGGAGTGAGAATTTCTAACATCTGTTTTGCTATGCCAGCACTACAAGGAAAAAAGAACCTTGTGTTAAAAGATAGCTGAGGATGTTTGGCTCAGTTTTGTGACCTTGATCTTCATGTTTACACTAAGAAAATCTGATCACTATACCCTAATTTATTTTTTCTGTAGTGCAAACTATACTTTTACACTTTCTAATTATTTCTGGTGTTATTTGAGAGACATTTGCCGGACTGCAGTATGACAGTCAGGTCTTGCTTTTTTTGCAAAAGATTACAGGATGTATAGTTTGAAAGCTGTCAAATTAAATAAAATTACACTACAGTTTAAACTGGCAATTGCATTCCCCAACTCCCTTTCCTGGTGCTAATTTATTCTGAGATAAATTCCTGATTCAGCACCTTCTGCCATAATGGCACTCACTCACCACTGAATTGAATGGCCATTCATTTGTTCCCTGCAATAAAGGGCAGATCCTGATGACTTGATTCATGCAGGCAAGTCAGTGAAAGAGCCACTGAACAGGATTTGTACCCATGCATTTATAAGAAGCTGGTTAGATCCTCAGTTAACCTCTGGACCTGTAATTGCTGAAGAAGGATGTAGGGACTGTGAGAGGAATTACTTTGGGGTAGGAATTCATCCTTATGATTACTTAACAAATGACTCAGTGTACATTTTCAGAATTTTGCTCACCAAGAATGGTTAAAAAGTAGCCAGAATATAGTTCATACATAATAGGAGTCTTACCGATGTGTTAAACATTGTGGAAGATGATGTTCTTGAACCAAAGAATTAATACCACAGTGGTTCCTGCTGCATCACAGACAGCCTTTTTACTTGCAGATTGCAGGTTGCCTGACAAGTAAGCGGTGAATCTTGGACCTCATGAGATCAGAAGTGATTTGGCCTATGCTTTCAGTCATAAGTTTTGCCACTGGCGTAACGTGTCCAAAGAAATGAGCATAGTTTTTGCTCTTTTCATAATGTAATTAAGTTATATCTGTAAAAATACTACAAGTTTTCAGTCGTCTGCTGAAGCCTCGTTTGGATTCCTGAGTTTGCCTGCTAGGGTGTCACACTGAGCTTTAGCTTTCACGAGAAGAAGAAGGAAGGGACTTTACAGCAGGCACTGCAGTTAATGGATTTGTCAGTGTCTTTACACCATAGCTAATGTCTCATTAAATGCAGCTTTAGCTGAAAATAATTGCCCAGTGACAGCAGCAACGAAAATACAAGCAAATAAAAAGTTTTATTTGATAAATAAGTGGACTGAGTAATTGATTGTATATCCAGTGATCTATGGAAAAAGCAATGACTGTTGTTCAAATACAACTAGGAAAGAATTAATTTCTTCATCTATAAAACCCCTATTGATCAACTGAGCCTTGCTAACCACTCGCAAGTCAGACCATCACAAACTAAGTTTCAGCAAATCATTTTCCTGGCAATCCACTTCCCTTCTGCAGTATAGGTGCATTAACAAGAGAAGTTATTACTGAAGTGACTGGGATGCAAAAGTGGTTTGGTGATCCATGTACTCAACTAGGCTTGTAATTCTGATGTGTTTAGAGCAACTCATTAGACACACAGCTCTGTTTCTGCACATGGCCAGCATTTTCCTGCTGCAACCATCTAAGCCCTGAGTTTCTGTCTACACTAACGAGGGACTAGGCAATATCTTTGCATATGCTGCCACAAGGTCAGTGTTCGGGTCAGTGTGTTTTGAGGACACTTATGTCACCTTGACAGAATCAGACCCCCTCACAAGATGCATCTATGATGCTTTATTTCAATAAATGGTGCGCCTTTTTTTTTTTTTTAACAGCCAGATTGTGCAAGAGGGAGGAAGAAGTTCAGTGCTCAGCCTGCTTCTGCATGGTCTAGGATTACTCCTGAGGAGAGCCTTCTGTGACTGAGGAGAGCAATTCGGGTATCCCAGTTTTGGGGGAGAGCATAAATCTGCTGATAGCTGTATAAACCACAGGCACCGTCTCCAACCACTGTAAAAGCCTGGCCTAGTTTCTGCAAAAAAAGTATGTGACTGTTCTCAGAAGAGGTCTGCTAAAGGGCACTTCTGAGTGCCTGTGTTCCCAATGGTTAAATTTTGGATGTCTCCATAAGCACATTCTTGCATGCTGTGCAGTAACCGGGGTAAAGCAACAGGACAGAGTAGGAAGCCCTGATCTCCAACTGGGCTGCAGCAATTTCTGAGGCTACTCAGGTGTGACTGCAGTAATGGATCTGGATGGCACCAGACTTCCAGATTTTAGGTGCTTGTCTCAAGAGGAATCCAAAAGATCAGGGAGTTCTACTCTCTCTTGTGGCTTTACCCATGGTTTACTGCACAGCATGCGAGAGCGTGTTTATGGGGGCTTTTCTGAACTCTCTAACATCAGTAACAAGTGTGATGTCAGAGTTTTGTCTATACACAGAAAATCAGGTGCCTATCTGCAAATTAAAACTAGCCAAATGACCTGCTCCAAGCATGTAGCTCCCTTTTACAACTGTATTCCAAGGAGATCAGTGCAAAGGTAAATTGTGCCTCATCTTGTATTGTGGGAAGTAAGAGAGTGGGCGACTGTCCTTTTCACATCTCTGTCCATTCAGACAGTTTATACAGAAATCAAGCAAAACAGTGGCTGAACCATAGAACTCCTATGTGGAAGATCTAACAAAAGTACCACAAGGAGCAGTTGCTGGGGTTGCCTTGTGGTGTGAGAATCTGTAACTGCTCCCTCCCCATATCCCACCACTACACTAACCTGGACCCTCAGATGTAGTGATTGCCAAGATATCTGTGGCATCTTGCTTGATCTGCCTGGGGCAGACATCACAAGTGCCAAGAGAGGCAGAAGGAGATGAAAACCTATATAAACATGTAGTGCATGAAATTCTGCAATAGACATGCTTTGACTTTGACCTTAGCTCTTTCTTCCATTCAAATCTCCCTAACCATGTCTGAAGGTGGCTTTGCTGCCAAGCCATCTTTCTTGTAATTTTTTTTTTTTTGTATTACTGAGATGAAAATCAGCATACATCAATGTAGACACTGATACGCTTTCATCTACATATTCTCGTTAATGTAACTTAAGGTACAAAATGTTGAAACTTTAACAAATTTCAAATTCTATTGGTCCTGGCAGACTGCAAGCTCCCTGCCTGTCTATCCTAAGAGTAGTTTGTTTCAGTAGGTACAAGAAGTTGCAGAGATCATCCCTTGATTAATTTTGACACCTGAAAATCACAAGCATTTCTCATTTGAGCTTTTGAGATTGTTGTATTATGTGCGTCGTTGTGTTTCCATAGAACTGTAAACACTGATCAGGTGTTTCCAACAAAAAGATCAGTTTTTACCTCAAAGGCTTTAGGGTCAACTTTGACAACTGCACTGCACTAAAACAAAAGTGTTTGTCTCGGTTCTCCTAGCTAGATAGCAGAATACATTGCCATTTGTTGGAGAGCCAATGATCTCGTTGTAGACAGCGTGCTGGGGTGGCTTTACTCCAGCATCTCTGTGTGGATTTGTATTGCTGTGTCTGTGTGTGTATGCAGGTCCATGTTGGGAGTTACTCCATTGTATTAAAGTTATGCATGTTGGATATAGAAAAAATGGCATGGAAATGTAAACAACAGTGGAGAACTGCAAGCTAGAAAAGCTGCATACGTTCTACAGGAGTAAAAGCAAGGCTCAGTGTTTTTTCCTCATTATAATTTCTGTGGTAAATTTTTAGTCTGTTTAATTTACATTACTTATAAGAAATGCCAATGGGTTATTTCCCTAATCCAGATGGATCAAAAATAAAGTGATACAATGTATTTGGGATTTTAATGTTGAGGATAAAAACACTAAAACTTTACAAAGAATCAACGTTATACATAACCCATGTTTTATGTATTTAATTTATCTGCTTAGTACAGAGACAGCATCTGTTTTCAGTGAGATACTGCTTTATTTTTTTTTCTCCCCTAACTCAGCAGCTGGGATAAATGAAATAGTAGTCAAAGACCAAATTAACAGCTTGAGGGCCACAAGTCCGCTGGAATGAGAGGAAGGGAGGACAGTTGAGGAGGACAGTGACACGAGGAATTGTAACCTCCAGATGTCCCGATAATAACTCCCAGGCACACGATCTCATAATGTGGTATGTATTATGCTCCACAGTAGACTGCTCTATCTCAGACAAGTTTCTTGCAGTGCTGCTAATTCTTCTATTATCCCTTTCCTCCCACAGCACTGCAGGGAGGAGATGAATGAGAGGTTCTTCTGAACCCACGGCACATCACTGATGCTGGCAGTTCCCAACAAGTCATGGGTCATGGTGTTGCGATAGGAATAAACCTGCTTCGCTCCACTCTGTAACTGGAGAGACAAGCATTTTGGCCTCAAGTCACGTTCTTAAGCTTCTCCCTGGATTCCAGTTTCCGAAATACCAAAGTATAAATTCTTTTCTTTCTTCTTTGCTCTCCAGCTCCCCAGCTCACCACCTCAACCTTTTCCAGCAGCTGAACGTGACGAAGCTGCAGGAGCAGTCGGGAACGGATCTGACCAGAGGAAACAACAGAGCCTCGGTAACCAGCGGTGCAGAATAGAAGTGAGATGAGCTTCTCAGTCCTCAGCAACTGACTGCTGAGACACTCCGGAGATGCCATTGAGAAAAGGAGCCCCTGTCTACTGAGGTAGGCGAGGAGCGGGGACCAGGAATAAATACACTGGTGTGGAAAGGTATTTGTGGGTGCATGGCTGAGCAGAGGGAGTGAGGGGCTGGAATGACTGACAACAAGGAGCAGTGTAATGAGTTTAAATTGTCTTTATTCTAATGAAAATATTAGTCAGGCTTTTAATTATCCCAATTGAAATATTCAAGCTTTTACCACACCAGATCACCCTGACTAGAATTAGGGTTCTATTACAGCTTGAATAACCAAATGTATCTGTTTAAGTACACTTTCTAGCTCTGCATATTGTGTTAGAAGGTCTGAACCTTTCTTAAACTTATGTCTCTTCATACTGCCAGAGAGATGAGTGGAATTGAGAATAATACCCGTAATATTCTTCAATATTCTCTCAATGGCTGTGCAGCACTGCAGAGCACTTGTTGCTGGTTTTCAACTTAGGGAGAGTTATTTGCTTTAACAATATACACTGAAGTGGAGTTAAAGTGCATAATTCCCACCCCGGTTACTCTACCCTTTGTAACAGTTAATACAGCACCCACAGTATGAGCCAGTCTCTGAAGAGTGCAGTCTAGTCCCCAGCGAGAGGATCACCCTGCAAGGAGCTAGAACATCTGGGATGAGAAGCCCTACACAAATGCAAGATGATAGTGCTAATACTATTAAGTACCTTGTAGTTATGCATTGCAGGGGTCGGAGATGACTGAATGATCTCAGAAACAGTATTTGCAGTAATAGGTTTGCACAAAGAGGTCACTTAGACATAAAGTGGCAGTTAATTCAAAACAGAATTTCAGACTTAGCTTTGCCTTTTCCCCCCTCTTTGAAGGAAATAAGAGGTGACACAATTGGATTAGATGCACATTTTAGACTTTTTCAGAAACCAGGATATTATTTACTGAAAAGATTGTAATGCTTTCAAGCTGATAAATGCAGTACATTGTTTTTGGCATGCATATAAATTCTTAAAACAAATACTATATCCCAGAAATTTTGTAGAAGCTCCTTTGGACTTGTGACAGTCTCTTAGTTAAATATGGGCTTTGTAGCACTATAGGAAAATGTACATTTTTACAGAAGCTTTGCAAAATTTGGCAATGCCATCCAGCCCAGCCCTCTTTGTTGTGTAACAAAGCTCTTGAGATTAATTTTTCATGGACTCAGTTGATGAAGTCCACGAAAGTTGGCCTACTCTTAACTTGACAGTAAGAGAGTGAGACAGAGATGTACTTTGATTGGCAAATGTGTCAGGAGCAGAGATGAGAGAGACTCTGAAGCGAAGTAGTTCCAGAAACCCAGGAGTAACAAAAGACCCCTTCCTTCTCCAGCATCATGTTATCTGGCATCACTGGAGGTGACAGTGGTCTGCCAAGGAAAGTGTATAAAGCCCACTTCTGGAAAGAACATATGCCATCTAGTACAGGTGTGTGTATACAAAATCAAGTTTTACTTACACATAGGTATCTATCTCAATGCAGATATAGGTATAGACTACAATTATTGTAATTTAATTGGCTTTCATTTCAGAAACTGCTGGCAATAGTTACGGTAGTTCTTTTGAGGTGGACCACTTCTCTCAGCCCTGTCTTCTAGCAGCCAGCTAGTGTCATATTTACTAGAGCTCCGTGAAACGTTTTATTTTTTGTGGAACTACAAATCAGGAAGGATTCACCTGCTCTGAGGTGTGCACCCAAACCCAGAACTGGCAGGACATCTTGTAATGTGTTGCATCCAAATACTGTCTTGCCAATGCAGTAATTAAGCTGTCTCACCCAGTTTTGATAGTTCCAGATTCCTGGAGGTTCAACTTATTGGAAATCCAGAGCCCTTTCCATGGCCTAGGCTTGATGGCCAAGCTCCAGAAAAACATCAGTGTGGCTCACTACGTTCTTCTGGACGGAGTGGGTGCCTTTTTGGCCAGCCTATTTTATCCAGCAGGAGAGAGGGCCACGTCAGGGCCTACTCTGTGGTCAGCACCAGATGGTTCTCTCTGTCTGTCCAAAGCGAGCCTGTCTCCATCATCTAGGTGGGAAACTGGGTCTGGTCTCTGAGACAGACTTACCCATGTAGCTCTGTGAGCTGCCTGCCTGCAATCTCTGTCCCCCTCACACCTAGCTCATTATTCAGTGGAAATCTTATGGTTTCAGTCAAGATAGAGTGCTCTACTGCTTCTGTTGACCCGTAGAAAGCACCTCAAAACTCCCATGTGCAAGTACAGGACAATGTTAAATGATAGCTCTTGGAGGCAGTCCCGTAAGGTGGTTTTTGGTGACTTTTCAGGCCACTGTCTTACAAGGACGAAGAAATCTCACTACAGATCAGCTGGGATATATTCAAGGAAGTGATACAAAACAAAGTGAAGGAAGTTATTGGAAAGTACACATAGTTAACGACAGTCTAGATGAGCAATAAAACAAGGCAATATGAAGAAAATGTAAACAAGCCAAGGCTGAAGGGAAACAAAAGAAGTAAAAGTGTCTTGCAGAAAATTGAACAAATCACTCTGAGGCTGGACAAGCAGGGAAAGATCTGAGGGGAGATCAAGAAAACAAAGCACAAGAGCAATTCTGTTAAAGGTTAATTTCTGTGGAAAATGCAGTTGGGCCAATAATACCAACAATTAGGAGAAAAAGAGTGGTGAAGCACATACCACAAAGGTGAGGTAAATATGGAGGAAATGTTTTAAAGGCTGCCTTAGCCAGATTTAGAAGCTTGCAGTCTACCCTGCAATGCAAACATAGTAGACATGCTTGAATGGGCTCAGTTCCTTCATCAGAAAACTCTGCTCCAAGAAAGAGTTAAAAGCAAATGTCGTCCAAGAAGAGATAAATAGCACAGCTGGCATTTTAGGGGCTGAAGGAACAAATTCTGCCAAAGCAGAAAAAAATCTGAAAATGTATATTGGAGCAAGGGAACGTTCAAGGTAGCTGAATAAAGAAAATAGCTGAATGAACCCTGAGGAAGAGTTCCTTTCATTCCAAGCAATCCAGAGGTAGAAGTTCATTGTCCTTATTAAATAAATTGTCAGCAGTCTACAGTTAGCTGCAGAATAGGGGGAAGAAACAGTGCGGCTTCAAATCGGAGTATGTTGCAGTGATCGGGGTATCAGTACTCCAGCAGTACACGGAAATGTATGAGGAGTGGAGGCGTTCCACTCTGACTCCACTGTCACTGTTTCTGCTGGATTCATCATAGCATTCAGCTGGGATATGTTGTGAGAAGTAGAAGACACATAGGGAGCTCCACATAAATGCACTGCTAAAAGCTATGTTTGAACTCCCACACAACAGTGCCATAAAGATTTACGGGTGTTAAGCAATTGCTTCATATAAAAATTCAGAGAATGACAAAACAGTATGAATTCACCATCACTCTTTTTGCTTTTAATCAGGTATTACAAATAATAGATGTCTCAGAGAACAAAGCCACTGGCAGTCTGATGGAATTGGCTATCTGACAGATATTCTTAGAGAGCATACAACACTGAAGGAATTATTTAACAATAATTGTCATGCAGAGGAATTAGTTGCAGCTAGGAAAAGGAAGTTATAAAACAAGCAGATTATTTTGTGCACCTTATAAACTTCATCTTTGCTAGGCATTCTGTTGTGCTTGGGATTAAAAGTATTATGTTAAAGTGTTATATTTAATGTCAAATACGAATGTATTGAGACAGTACACAAACGGTACATCTTTGTGGACTGAATAATGTAGTCAATGAACGCAGATCAATAGGCACTCAAAGGCTGAAGTTGGAACAATAGCAGATGTTAAGTGCAATCATTTGAAGCCAAATGAGGAAAGTGGAGGAAGGGCAGGAGGTGAAATCAAGGCATGGGAATGACTGAGCCTGAAAAGATTACGATGATAGGAATACTGCAGAATCAAACAGATAACAGAATGCCAGAGATAGTAATGCAAATGCAGCCAAGGTCAGTTTAACAAGAAACAGAAATAACAGATTGGTCTGAATGGGTTCAGCTAAGTGGGCTGAATGCCCTACACAGGATGTAGCCAAACTGGATTCAGTGGAGTAACAAGCCCATAGGCAGGGACAAGCAGCAGTGCTGCTCTGTTCTCAGTGTCTGCTGAAAGCCTGGGATTTACAGAGAAAGACATTTAAAGAGATCATTCACAGTCATCTGCAAAAGTTTTGATGCATAAACTGAGACTTCTGTGTAACTTACCTTTGGTTTCCTGCACGCTGGTTGTGGTGTTTAACTGAAGCCATCCTATCTATTTCTAGAAAGCCTATCTCAGATTTTCACGTAGCTTGTGCCTTAAAATCTGTGACTGAGATCCCTGTAATAGCAAACCATGGGAGATTAATTTATATCTGAATATTAAACAACTGTTCAGCAGTATTACAGATTATGTTGCAACTAAATTTTATTTGCCCGCAATTTGACACCAAATGAAGCTATAATCTGGAGGGTGTGCAGACTAGACCTACTGAAACAAATACATTTTCACTCACAGAGACCTTTGGACAGGTCTAGTCTTTATTATAGCCTGTAGGGAAACTGGCTTTTCCTGTCTGTACAGTATCTTTCAGACATATTTTCCGTGAATGATAAAATCAGGAGAATGTGTGAGGGTATATGAGGCCACCTGGGTGCTATGTCTTAGTAGCAGACATAGGTTTTTGTTTTGAGATTGTTTTTCATTTTTAGTGGTGCTCATCATCTCTGTCCTAATGGATCATCTGTGGCCTTTAAAGCCCTGAGAGAGCATTTTCAAGCATGAGAACCTGTAGTTCAGCATCTATATATATGTTTTGAGGCTGCTTCAAATGTCCTGCTTTTGAAAAATGCAGAGCATCTGATGTCTTTGGCATTGCATTACCCAGACTTTTAGGAAACCAGCTAGTTTATGGCAACTGATGGGAATGTACATCCTTTTACTTCTTAACGAACAGCTTGAGAAAATTAAGTATCCCATCTAAGAGACACTCAGAGAGACAAAAAAGACCCAGTGTGGGTCACGTGGCTTGTAGTGTTACCATGTCTCAAAGACTGTATTTAACACCATTTATCTATAGTTGCCTCTGTAAACCAAGAGTTCTTGATATGAATTTGGTAGTGTTGGCACTTGTCCTTAAAGGAGATTCTTGCTCAGTTCAGTATCTCACAGCTAAATCTCTCTTCTCTTTACCTGCTGCCATTTGCAAGCCTAAACAGTCTTTGCAAACAGCAAAGTCAGGAGATCTCTGATTTGTTTTTCACACTGTTACTTTTCTGCTTTGCATGATGGATGGTAGGATTTATTATAGCTCAGAGGAACAAAGCAGTTGCTGTACAATCTGCCCCAGGCAAGCCATCCTGGCAACGGCTGAAAAGTAATAGCCATGGTCCCTGGAAAGATTTTGCTCACAATTTCTGAAAGAATTCACCTTTGGGGCAGGGAGCAAGCATGGAAAAATGCAGCCCCAAAGGTCAGCATTTCGCAATACTTATGGCATATAAAAATAGGAGGTTGTGTTGGAAACTATGGTGCAATCATAGTGACAATGGGTGTGGCCAGCATCAATGTGCCATCTTCTTGTCACGAAACAATCATTTTCTTCCCTTGTAATATCATGGATTATATTTTACTTCCTTTCAAAGTTGAGTTCAGCGGGTAAACTATGACAGCTCTGCTTTCTGTAAAATTTGATCTTGAAGTTGAGTCTTTTTAGCACTGTCTGGACAAATGTTTGCACTTTGCTTTTGGAAGACCATTTTCCTAATATTTTTGTAGTAGGGATGCATGATTTATGTTGGTGATAGTAACCCTGGGGACAGTCTTCATGCATACACCCTGTACTACAAACACGTTCCCTTTATTACCCTCCTTTTGTGCACTTTCAGTAGTATTAATGCTCTGTCAACCTCAATAGTTGTCTCCCAGGGTCACTTCATAAACCTCTTTGATAAAGTATGGCAAAAGAACATACAGGTCCTTTCATTGAAGCCAGAAGTTATTTTTCAGGAAGACACATTTAAAATGCACAAAGGTACTAGTTTAATTTGTCATACCTTTTTAGTACTTCTTCCTGAGAGGCTATCTAGTCTGGGCATCTGAAAATGGTAATGCTGTATTTTTGTCCCAAATAGTCACAGGCTTGTACAGCTCAAAGCAATTCCATAAAGTCCAGAATGGGTATTGCCACAGGACTCTTATTGCTGCTCATTAAAATAATTTTCCAGGTAAAATAATCCATTATTTCTCAAATTGTTCCAAAACAGAGCTCCATTAAAATATCAATGAGTTTTAAAGGTAAGGAAAAACCTAACCTACCTGCCAGAGACTGCTAAGAAATGTGTTTGAGGACCAGAAACTGTGGCCCCGTGGGGTGAATTCAGACTGGACTCTCCAGATTTGGTGACCCCAATAAACTGAAATCTGACTGGGAGAGATATACTTTCCCCTTGCTGTCCTCCAAATTGTGCTATTGAAGATATGTGACAGGATATAGCTAGGAGGTACTGAATATGCAAGTTTTTCTTTGACTGAGGAATGTTCTTTGTGCCACAGAAAACACATCAAAAGAAAGAGGAATCCAATGGCTGAGAAGCTGGGGTTTTCCAGCATTCCCCAGAAAGATTTCTGGTAATCAGGGCAACTCTAACTAGGGAAATTCACACCGCCCAGAATCATGGTTTGAGGAGAAGCCACAGGAACACCAGGGGGACTGACCACCATGGGTCAAGTGGAGGCAAATGCTAGATCAGAGAAAACTGCCTCCTTTTCTTGTGGTCAGTGGTTCTTGGAGCTTACTCCTTTCAGCCTTGCTTCTGCTAGCATCCTCTGGAGCAGCTCTTCTGCGCCATAACCCTTGGCCATTTCTTAGGCCAGATATCCTGCTTGTAGCTGAGAGTAATTTTCAGGCTTGTGTCCTGCAGAGAATAGCTCTCCGTGATTGTGGATTTGATTCTATTGCAACAAAACCAATATTATGTTAGAGCTATGACCTCAGTGACCTGGAGAGCTGTCTACTCTTGCTTTCACAAGAATGAGCACTGAAGTGCTATAGGAAGCACCTTTGCCTGCTGGGGTGCTACCAGCAAGGTGAGCAAGTCATCCCCATGGAGAGATTTATGCACCCTGCTGGCAATGGTGTGGCAAAGCAAGCACGAACCCACCACAGCATTTCAGAAAGCAAAGTCATGTGGCCAGGTTCCAGGAATCTGAGGTGAATTTTGGCTGCTTTGGACATTTTGGACAGATTGGTGAGGAGGGGAACTGGAAATCTCTTTGTCATTTTCACTCTGGTGTGGAAAGTCAACTTGGATTTGAATTCCTGCTTGTGAATCTGCCCCAGCTCTTGGCTAGAACCAAAACCAGAGGATGCTTGTTTCTGCAGCCAGGGAGAAGGAAGCCAAATGCACCTATATATGAGCATCTTGTCTCAGGAGGCTGTTTTTTCTCCAGAGCTTTTTGCCACTTGGTAATCCTTTTGACACCTTGGGTGGTAAAATGTCAGCACTTCTGTCAGCAAAAAGCGACACCTCTCGGCAGGAGCTTAAATTTGGAAGTTGTGGTTTGCACTCAAAGTCCTTCGATCCCCAGCAAGACAGCGACCTTCCTGAAGCTCTGAAACCCTGAGCCAGTTGGATGAAGAGCAACCACCTTCCCTAATCATAGAATCATGAGAACAGATAAGCCACATCTCAGCAACTGCAGTCTCCGTGAAGCCAAATTACTTGAGATGAAGTTGAAGCTTTTGAAAGCACTAACTGCTGTGGTGACACGGTTTCCACAAAGGTCACTGCTCGCTCCATTGGGAACAGAGCTGGGCCCTCCTCAGCCAGATTGTTCTGTCTGAAGGTCGTCAAGTGGAACAAAACCCCATTCCAATTATATGCTTTTAAAGTGGACAAATATCCCTTAGGAATGACTGTGTCAGTCACAACCTCTCATAAGGCAAAGAACATATGGTGGAGGCTTGTACACAAACCACCACTATAAACCATAGCAGCCTGGGTAATGCGCTGTGAATTCCTTGATGCAGCCGCTTTTACCATGTCAACAGAGGAGACAAAAGAAAGTAGATGGAAAAATGAGTGTCAACCACCCTAAGAGCACATATATGCAGTGTGAGCATGATTTCAGGTTTCTTTGGAGTGTGAAAATTCATATGTTCATTAGTATTCACATGCTCGGAGAACTGCATTTCCTACAGTACCTTCAGGTCCAATGTTTTACCTAATCTCATGGGAATGTGTAATGAATTTTAGTCTTTTCAATTCTTTTTTAATCAAGAACTTAACCAATGAGAAGCAAATAAATGGTTTTATTTACGGATTAGATTAATACTCTAATGCACAGGAGAAAAATACAAAAATTAGGAGACTATTTTAAAACAAGTAAAGAAAACATACAGTAAAGAAAGTGTAAAGTCACAGGAGAGTTTCTCTGTGTTTAACAAGAACCAGTTTGGGATTAAATACTTTGAATATCTCATATTCAAGTGTTCTGGTTTGGAAAGTATATATTTATATTTCTGTACAAGAAAGTCTGTGAAACTTTAGCTGCAGGGGATCTTCTGGTAAGCTTATGAATAGGAAAATAGATTTTACGTTTTTTTCTTACTTTTAAAATCAGATTATTTCATGTGCACAGCAATCTGGGTTATTTTCAGCATTTTTAATTAATGTAATTTTAATCCTGGAGGTTTCTTGTACAGAATGACTATGTATAATTCAAATAATGATTGTCAAAATGGTATTTGCACTTAGTTCTGCACTGTGCATTGTATTTTGTTGTTGTTAGTATGAAGTGGATAGTTTCAGTTGCATTTTTATAGTACTTGCTTTCAAATTGAGACACATTTTGAAGTAATGAGTCCATGGACAACTTAGGCAGCATTCCTACTAGCTTTTCACTAACACTCCTACTAACTGAAGGCCTTGCTATTATTGATAAAATTTTTCAAAAGCTACCAATAAAACCAGAACAAAATAGCTTGCGTAAATTAGGGTGGAAAGCTAGCTGGTACATGGAGAAAACACTAAGTTCTAGCAGTTTAGTACTGAAATACATAAGCAGTGTTTAACCTGCAAGACTGAAATGGTTGCAGAATGAAGAGCGCCACGAATCATGGCAGAATAATTCTGGCCTCCAGCCAGCAGAACTGAACCGTTTACCAAATTGTTTTGAGTTGGAGGGTACACTAAAAAAAAAAAAAAAATTGCAGGAGATAAATTTTTGTGCTTTTCCTTCCTGTCTTATTGTATTTGTCATGAAATGCCTCTAAGGTTTGACTGTACTATTATCCCAATATAACAGAGGGAACTCGAGACCTGAGGGACAGCATATGCAGCAGTGTTTAGGCACCTGTGTGATTTCTCTGGGATCTGTGCTCCTCAGTCCTTCCGAGGATCTGGGCAAGGGTAGACAGGGCTCAGCTTTACGCAGATATTTAGATGCATGAAAGTACAAATAGGTGTTTAAGGGTTCTCAGGTGACATGTCTGTTCAAGACATCTTGAACTTATTTTGTGCAAGGTCCATTTCCAGCCTGGCCTCTATTTTTATACAACAATCCCATTTTCTTTATGTCTTGTGTCTGATTTTTAAGTCATGAATTTGGGGTTCACAGCAACAGCAAACATTTTATTCATTTTATCCCAAGAAAAAGAGATAAGGCTTGAAGTGTCACTGTGTCTTTTCTCCATTCCTGCTGCAGACATTCTCATGAGCTGATGGCTGGTCACTCACCACATGAGAAGCCCAAAGCTCCTTTCAGTAAAAGATCGGACTTTTGGATTGAAGATAAGTTGGAGGTTCAGGTCTGATGTGTAGGACTAACTTTTCTACCATGGAGTCTCATTGTCTCTTTTCCTAGCTTAACTCTATCCAGAGCCAATATAAGAGATGAAAATGCCCTAAGAAAGCCTCTTATCATCGTGGGATTTCCTGCTCAGCTTTATTGATTGAAGAAGTTTGCACAAGTATTTCAACTTGTCTAGCCCAAGCTTTTGAACTCTTACCTGTTGTTGCTGTAAGGAGACAGGTTTATGAGCTTCGGTACTGAGGTAAACCTGAAAAAACAACTTGTGAGCTTACATATTTTGGAGAGCAGGAATTAACAAATTAGCTTCTCTGTTTAGCCTGCCTCAGCAGCAGTGTGCGAACAGTGCAGGAGCACGTGGTCACCCATAAGGAAATGACACTTGTTTAAGATAGTTTGCTTGTAATAAAGGAGGAGTAAGAGCTGAGCACAGACAGCTATTGGCAGGTAGCTGACTTATGGTACCCTATGTCCTGCTCTTCCTCTGCTGGCTACCCGGTCCTCTTGCTCCTCTTGTAGGAGCTCCCAAAGTCGGGTGATTCCAAGATGAGGTGCTTCATATCACTAGGCTGGCAAAAAAGTAACCCTGCAGACATATGGCACTTGCCTTTTGATTTAGAAGGCTGATGGGATTCAATAAGGGGCTTGGACAAGCACCAGAGATGGTGCAAAGGTGGAGAAGGGACAGCACAATTAAAGCAGCAGGAAAATAGGGGATGAGAAATTGGAAGACCATTTTTCATGGCCATGAGCAGTGCAGTCAACTCAGTAATCTTCTAGAGCCTTTCCATAGCTTCTTGGGAAAGAGGTTTTGTCCTCATCATTTCCTGCTAAGAGTCTTGATCATCTGTGGGCTCTCTGCTAAACTGATGAATGGAAAACTATGTTCGAAGAAAGGTATTTGCATTTTCAAATCAAGTGTGCAAAGCTGGAAAACGCCCATGCAACTTAAATTCTACCCCTCTGCTCTGTGTGTTTGTCTTCTGGAATGGGGTAAGGATCCACAGGGTATTAGCAAAACAGCACGGGAATTAAACATTTTACTGTAGTGTATTTACACAAAATGTGAAATGCATCATTCAGCGCATATCCTCATATTATGTTTTCCCAATGACCCCTCACACTACTGCTGACTTCATGGCCACTGTGCTGCCATGGATGCTGATTTGGTGGATGTGTGGAACCAACACATCAGAATATTCATATTTGGTTATGATTTGGGCAGTTTCCCAAACTGTGCCAGAAGAAAGAAAAGGTCTAACTGGGGATTTTTGATAATGTATAATTCAGTTACAGCTAAACATAATTTAATTTGATATTGAAAAATAGTTTCTAGTCTAGGTGCTTCATCCCATGACATTGCAAAGGGCTCTGCAAACAGAAGAGCTTGTTTGAAACAGAAAAAGATATTCACAAGCATTTTTTTTTTAAATAATGAAAACTGATAGGAGCTGTTGCCATCTCCCTCATAGTAAATATAGAGAAAGAGATATGAGTGCAACATGTTCATGGATTTGGAGAACAATCCAAGTTGTGTGAAATTCCTTACTCTCTGGCAAAGTAAAAAAAAAAAAAACGCATCTAACTGTTGTGCTTTTAAATGTAAAACAGCTGCTGCCTACGGGTACTGCATGAATGCCTACATACTTGACAACCTGACAGCAGAATTCCAGCCTCTAGTTTCCTATGGTTCCATATAATGACATTATTAATATCTGTTAATTGCATTAAAATGTCTGTTTACCAAGACTACTGAAGAAAGGAGAGATTTTGCTTTTGCTGTTTTCTCTGTGAATTTGAGGTGGGCAGAACTTCATTAGTAAAGCACTCACTCTATCTGTTGATCTCCTCCCTCCTCCAAGCAAAAGGGAATGAAGTTAACCTGGCATCAGCAGGACCATGGGATGTCTCTGCAGGTAGTGCTGAAGCTACAGGTGTATTGGAGTAGCTTGCTGAGATATGCAATTCCTGGAAGCAGTATCCCTGGGAATATGCACACAGAAGAACGATATCCAAAGGCTATCACATTCACCTTTCTAGTGCTGCAATGACTTCCCTTTCACTGGTGCTGTTTGCATTCTGTTCTGAGCATCCCATCAAATACCAGTGGTACCAATGGCAGAGTACAGGCTTCACAGATGGCAAGCATTCACACCTCTTCCTTGCTGTGTTCAAGGTACCCAGTTTTCCCCAGTTCAAATCAGCACTGTCTATGCTTTCTGCATCTAAGAGCAGAAAGGCACTTGAAGCAAACCCAAAATAAGTAATCAAAGGGAAAGAGTGTTGTGGCTAAACAGATTGGAAACTTTGGTGGTTGGTGATTTCAGCTGCATCTGTGGCTGCTACAGCTCAATGTGTTACAACTATGGTATGAATTTATTTCAGATGAGTTTCAGCCTCCTTTTTGCCAACAGGAAAGGGGCAAGCAGTAAGGTTGACTTTTTATTCTTATTACTCTTTTCTTAACATTATACAACCACTTGTAACCTTATTTATTTAGGCAATAAGGCCTTTAAGGGACTTTGATCAGCCTAGCTAAAGTTTCTTCAAAGATTAACTGACGTTCTTTAAAAGTACATCAGTTTCCTCTTAAGCAGGTATTTGCTTACCACGTAACTGGGTGTTGAGTGCTATGTAGTTATAAAGTTTGCCGGGCTCAGATGTAGATTTCCTTAAGACATACTGCTGACATCACTAAGTCTTTTCTCTGACTATTTTTTTTTTCTCCTTCTGTTTCCCCCTCCCTCCCTCTCCTCCCTCTCTCTCTCCAGTTTCTTTATTCAGGTAATTCCAACTCAGACTTATTCCAACTTGTTTTTGACTGACAGTGAGGGAAGGGAGACACTCTGACAGTTGTGTTTCGATTTTTAAAATTTTTTTTAAACTGTGCTCACATGCTTTATTGAAAAGACATCTAACCTTTTATCAAAAAGATTGTTTGACTTGTCATGACGATAACATCTAGTAAGGAATCTGAACATTGCTCATTTACAGGTAAGAGGTATTTGTCAAAAATGCATACATACTTAACAGTGCTCTGGAAACCGTGCGTAACTGAAAGATAATTTTCCTATTTTTCTCTTATTTTAGTAATGTAAGGATTTAGAAACTATTTGTAAAAGAAAAAAAATGTTTATAAGATTATGCCTTCTTGTGAACTTTGAGATACAGGCACTTTAGAGATGACAAAGCACAAGCTGTCATGGTTTGGTCTTTCCACTGATGCAAACTACTGAATGTGAGCTTTGTAATGTATGTTGCTGATATTTTTATATGTTGGGGAGTGGGGCAGATAGTGAACCTTTCTTTGTTAACGTTAGCCTGCCAGAGACTCTTTCTTACAGAAATACATAGTGTTTTATAGGCTCTTAGAAGCATGTTTTTCAGTCAGTGCTTGTTTGGGGTTTTTTTCAATGCAGAAATCAGTTTTAGTTGACATAGTGGGAAAACTTGCCTAGAACTTTATACACTCCCTGTTACCTATCTGTATAAGAAAATATTATGTAAGTTTTCCGTGGTAGGTATAAAGTATGCAAACATGTCTGAGTTAGAGAACATTATGCATTTTCTTCCAGCTTCTGCATGTGTCTTCATATTACTTGTTTACAGCAGGTTTGCTTTATCCTCAGTAATCAGTCTGAGTCTGTGGTGTAAATTCCTCTCTACTTTAGTGTTGCTTGTTTTTGCCTCAGTTTTTATTTTCACATAGGGATCATGCTGGAAAGAGATTTACAGATAAGTTCCTTTTTTCTCCATGACGTGCTGGTTGCAAAAAGGAACAAAGCTGGCTTTCCTTTGCGAAGCAGGAGTATCTACATTACTTTTTAACTAAGCTTGTTTCCTGACTTGCCTTTGGCTGTATTGTACTTAGAGGTATTTCCAGAGTCTTTCTGATCACAGCACCTGAGTATCTATCTGCCAAGCCTATTGTCTCCTATTTCTTCTTTCAAAATTGAGAGGGGGAAAGGGGCAACTTGCTATTACAGGAATGTCTTCTTTATTACCCTGTTTGCAAAATGTCACTATGCTCTCTGCACTCTCTAATAATCAGTTTATAGGAGGGGGGAAACAAGGCTGAAATGCAACTTGGTGCTGGTTATGCAGTACAAACTGGCATTACTTTTGTAAACTGGAGTGTAGACGAGACCAAAAACTTCCCCAAGAATTTCATCCCAGTAAATGAGGCATGGCCTAGAGACAAAACCAGCAGCAGATGACTTGGTCTTCAGTCTT
Source organism: Caloenas nicobarica (assembly GCF_036013445.1). NCBI lineage: Eukaryota > Metazoa > Chordata > Aves > Columbiformes > Columbidae > Caloenas > Caloenas nicobarica. The sequence continues at coordinate 121,907,141 of NC_088245.1, read as the reverse complement.
CCAACATACATACAATACTTCAGTCCTGTTACTTTTTATAGAATTTCAAATTAAAACAAACAGTTCTTTTTTATCCTGGCTCCTTACGCAATGAAACAAACAAATAACCCACAGATCTGTTTGGACCTCAAATTTTTGTTTGTCCAGATTTCATTAGAGTAGTCTGGAACATTATTTCCTCCTCCTCTCCTGTTTCTCTCTCCTAAGACAGACAGTTCACACAAGCTGTATTCTTTGGGAACAGGTAGAGACCAAATCTGTGAAGTACCAGGCAGTACTCTTGTGAGGGGCCAAGAAAAACAGAAACTTAACTGTTTTGCATGCTGAACCTCGGAGCTTTTTAAAATAAATTTTGATTCACTTTGCTTCCATGAAAAACAAAGCAGATTATGGGATGTATTTATTTTTGTTTTAAATGGAGGAAAAATCTTTACCTTATTTGTTCCACTATGTATATGAAAATCAGAAAAAAAAATTGATCAGAGTATCAAAGAGTTAAAATCAAACTTTTCAGTTCAAAATGAATTTATTAAATGTTAAATATTTGAAAGCTACCTTCCTGCTGAGCTGTTTCTCACCCCTTGAAAGGAGAGAACATTCATGGCTTACTCAAATGAGTTACTACAGGCTTGAGGATCATTTTAGCACTTAATATGTTTGGATCATTAACATGGTAAATAGCTTCACATTAAGAATGTGTGTGCCCTTGGAGTAAACAAGGCACAGCGGGAAACAGCAGGTCCCGTTTACTGGCTGTGCATGAATTGAAACTCTTGCTTATTCTATACCTATCTAGCCTGGATGGTGGGAAACACACATGGAGAGCAGCCAAAAACAGTGGATACATCACTAATTGGGCTGCAGGAAGATAAAAAAAAAAAAGGGAAGTAAGAACTATAGCATCTTTCCCTTGTCCTAAGCATATGAAATAGTCTTTGTATGACTTGCACACTCTGAGGTTCATAGCAAGTTAGAGGTCATGGTCAAGCAGAAAGGGAACAGGCAACAACATGAATGCTCTAAGTATTGTCATCCTTTACTGGATAAGATAAATGCTTGGACATAAAGAGAGTAGGCAGATGTTTTGGGGTAACACATTTGCAGTCATTTTTACCCGTTAGAGAGAAAGGTGTTTGGCAAATTTCATTCTCCAGCAGAGCCTTAGGCTGCATTCGTGAAAGGCTGGGACTGAACTGCTGGGACGGACACAGGTTGGACCCAGCAGGGATCTCAGCAAAGTGCCATGGTCTTATGCAGGTTTCCTATGTCTGCTGGACACCCTTAGGGTTATTGGGAAACCTCGTGAGATTTAGTTACCAATGCTTGAGAATCTCCTTGTACACCTTGCTGAGGAGATGTGGCTCACTTTGTATGTGTCAGTGAAGACCATTTGATCATTTTTGATCTAGGTATTTCATTATTTGCAACGCCTCTTCCCTCCCTGCACTGTGTCTGCTGGGGTATGAGAGCCATCTGCCTCTCTGTTGCCTCCCAGAAGGGCTTCTTGATTAAGAAATGTCTTTCTTCCACTTGTTCAAAGTAGCCCCTGCAATTTGACCTTCAGTTCACATTGCATTTTGGCTGGGTTTTAAGGTGGAGAGGAAGCCTAAATCTTGGGAATTGAAACTTGGTAGCTTTTGAAATCACATTTGACTCCTTTCTGGTTTGTTTTTCTCATGGAGATTGTCAGCTAGATTTGTCCATGCTTAGAGAGCCTAGGTAAGCCACCTTCCCTTTGTAAATAAAAAGTGATAAAATAAGTTTTGATTGGAAAAACAGTATAGCCTGATTAGATTAATTTAATCTCCACTGCTTTAACTGAGGTGATTCAGTCTTGGTTGGATCATAACTTGCAGGATACCTCTCTGGTTTTACATTATGGACTTTTCCTTATCTACAATTAACACTTTTGCATTGAGGCTATATGATAAAAATGTTTATCTGTTGAATAAATTCCCGTAATCATCAATGAAATGATACATATAACAGTGCGCCTACTTAGATTACTTAAAAGGTATATTCTTAGCATGAAACAATCAAAACAAAAAATAAAAGTGTATTACAATCAAAATTTCCCCCTTTCCACACTAGAATTACACAACACGAGAAAAGCGCATAATAAAAGAGATGTTCATGACATTTTGATCAGTAAATAAATTCTTCCCACTTAAATTATTTTTACTTCAGTCAACACTTTCCAAGGGAAATGCCAACCAGAAACATGTTTCTGAATTTTTATGACCTTGTCTGTAAAGGTCCCCCTAAGTGTCCCCTTGTTTTCTATTCAGCAATGATGCCAGTCAAAGCTGCCTACCCTTAAACCTGGAAACTTCCATGCCAACTGTCCTCTTCTGAACGCCCTCCAGCCTCTCACCCAAGTAAACAGGCTTCATTTTCCTGCTGCCTTATCCAGAAATAATGTTTCCTGAAAATTTCCTTCCTCAAACACTTCAGCATCAAACCCATCAACAGTCCCCTCTCTCCACAAAAAACAGCCAAAGCAGCACTCTGTGTATGGCAGCAATGGATAAAAGAACTGATGGAAGACAAGGAAAAATGTGCTTTCTGTGATTTTCCCAGCATTTCATTAAGGCCAAAGGTATATCAGCTTATGGCAGGAGGTGTTTGAGTGATAAAGGATGCTTGCGATTCTGATTTATTTTCTTACACAAAACATTCTGACAATAATGCAAAAGCTTAGGATGACAAAAAGCAAAACTTTTAAGGCAACATTTTATTTTATTACCACACTGAGTTTCATTAACTGGTACACTTGGTGGCCTCTATGGTACATGGTAGTTGGTCTCTTGACAGTTCCCATCTTACTGACTTTAGATGACAACTCCTCTTTCCCAAAGATAGGCAGAAAGTCAATTGTTATATGGGACTCTGTTTATGAGATATAAATTAACATAGCAAATGTCAGCTCTTGGGTGCTGGCCTTCAATATGTCTGTTACCTGTTGTGAAATGTGGGACATAAAAGGTGCTGAAAGCTCTTGTCAAGGCACAAAAGAGTCAAAGAACGAAATGGTCTGCAGTGTAAAATGCGTCCACAAGACTAGAGGTGAATGAACACGACTCAGACAGGTGTGGGAAAGCTAACAATGTTATTTTTATCTATAATGGACAAACAAAAGGCTTCAGGTCTAGTTCTTGTTCACATTGTGGTCCTTTTACACTGCTATGGGAAATGTAAAGGTCAGAAGGGGTTCTTCAGCTGGTGGCATCACACCGTGAGCTCCAATTTGAGGTCTGTTTGGTTTCATTTGTGAGAATAGATCTTAACAAGCAAAATTCATAGAATTATGCCTTACTTCAGTCACCTTTGCAGAGGTCTAAAGGTCTGTCATACTGCCAGAAATCCTAATAATAACATCTTGTTTTTCCTCATATCCTTGCTTTTATTGAGCTAATTATGCTAACATGGCCACAAGCCTCACTCCCTGTTCTCAGTACAGGTAACAACATTACTGCTGCTTCAGCCCAAGTCTTCAGGTCCTTGAAGTTCATTCCTACTCTGTTCAATTGTTGCAGTTAAAAAACAAAACAAAACAAAATAAAAAAATCCCAAACAAACCACAATAAAAATCACCAACACAAAAATGAAAACCAACCCCAAAAAACTCCAAACGACCCAAACATCCTCCACAAACAAACAAAAAAAACCAACAAAAACCTACAGCAACCCAAAATAACAAAACAATAACGAGAAAAATGAACAACAAATAAAGAGGTACTCAGCCTTAAATATGTGTCTTTGGAACAAAAATGTACAAAATTTAGTGTTGATTTATTTTCCTGTCAGCATAAAATGAACAAAGCTGTGACTTGGATCATTACTCAGAATAATATTTATTGGTAGTAAATCTCCTTCCCTTTGTAAGGTCTCAGGTGACAGAGAACATAAAATCTTATTTTAAGACCATTTCTTAGCGTTTATGTGCCAAAATCCAAGAAAACATTTCAGCGGAGCAGTCCCAGTGATATATCCTCCTACTGCACTGTAGCATGAGGGTTTGCTTTGGAGATATATTTCTGGTTTGTAAGCAGTGACAATGTAAGAGGGGGACACCATGACTTTAACTGTTTTAGGTCTTATAAATAATGATTACATAACCAAGGAAAAGCTTTTTTTCCTGATTGCTTTATATGATCTGAAGAAACATGTTAACTACCCAAGCTGCCACATAAAGACTGACAATCTCGCAGACGTCAAAAATCTTTGTATTCTCGCTGGGAACTTTGATTTAAGCATATTGCTAATAATACATACTATATAAGCTCAAACATTAACACTGAAATCCACAAAAAAGCTGGGAGAAGGACCAGATCCTCATTCCCCAACCTCAGAAGAAAACAATGGTCAAAGTTTCAGAACTTGCTGACTTCCTAAAACTCCATGTGCTATCAACAGAAATCACTTCTGATCTTCAGCTTTGCTGATCTTAAGGCAACGCATGCCACTGAATAGCTCTGGTTAAGTCTTCTCATTTTCAACTGATTACTAGCTCTGTCTTGCTGAATGGCAGGTTAGGCATGGTGAAAAGCAGAGGCAGATTTGAGCCACGCTATGGAAAGGGGAACCTTCGGAAGAAGCAATGATGGCAAAGATGTAGGGTGCAGGTTGTTCACAGGCAGGCCCAGATGTCATTTTTTGGAGATGCATAGGTAAACACACCATGGATGAGGAAGAACAAGCATGATGAATCCATACTTTGGTAAGAGACATGGTGGCAGTGTATATGTTAATGACATAGAAAAGCAAGCTGACCTGTGGTAAGGAATGTCATAGGTGAGAACCTGTAAAACAGAACAGACATATCCAGTATCTTGTTTTAGACTCCTAGACAGCTTGCTTTTAAATAAGGAAGTTGTTCATCTGCTCCAGTGCATAATTTATATTCTTTTAAAATAACTAAACTATATGTGTGATGGAAACAGCACGTCATGTTGTGTAGTCTTGCCTTGGATTCCACACTGCACAGTATCTTCTATGGGATTTAACCTGAAAGGCTTCCTCAGTACAAGTCAGACTGACATGTATTTATTTAGCATATTTCAACTTAATATGTAGATGTGCTGTAAAATTTACATGTGTAAGCCTAATGATTCCAGGAAGAGTAGGCATATCTTCACATGCACTGTAACAATGTCTTTCCATACAAGCAATAAACTTGCCACCTCTCAGAAGCACCGACTTTGCTATATAGGTGTAAGTATAATATAAATCTCGGCTGTCTAAAAGTTAAAGATCTGCTCATCAGTCACTGCGAGGAGGTGGGCATCTCCAGGCATTAGAGGAAGAAGAGGCACACTCACTGTGTGGAGGTGTCCAGCTCTCTCCGTTGTCTCTGGTGCCTTAGAGGACTAGTTCAGAGTACAGAGAAACCTTTTAGAGAACTACAGTGAACAAGGAAGAATTTCAACCTACAGAATTCAGCAACTGGCCTTGCAGTGTCTGCACCTTTAGAAATGGCTCAGTTTGGTAGATGCCTGGCAGCCAAGTCAGAACTGCTGTGTCACAATGAGGTTTTAAGAGGTCTGGTATCCCCAGGCAGATTTTTAAAAAGCATATATCTGAATTTCTTTCAGATAAAAGTCACTGTTATATAAAGAAGCATCATTCAAGGTATCACAGGTGTGCAGTAGGCAGATCCATCCTGGAAAAGGAGCACCTCCAAGAAAACAAATCTCTTGATGCTGAACATAGCCTATAATCAGAACATGTTAATTTTCACCATGCTGTAAATCCTCAACTTGCTTTACATTCAGATGAACAAAGAAGAAGAAAACCTTCAATCTGCTCTAAATGATTTCAGATATAACAGCAGGTGAGGCAGGATGCAACACAAAGGAGGAACTTGCTAGGTGAACATAACAACTAGCAGATGTTTGTTGAGGTTTGTAATGTGTCCCAGAACAGGTGTATTTTCAGGATTTTGTTGGAAGCTGGTGAAGGAAGGAATTTCATGTATGTCAAAAGGGAAGCTACTGTGGAACAAAATAAGAGAAATCTAGAATATTAGGCATTGATGAAAAAGAGGAACAAGGTAGCAACAAAGAGCAAAGAAAGCAGAGCTATGGAGGCCAGGGCAGTAGCTGTGGAAAGGTCAGGAAGTGAGCTTTATGGGTATGAATGAATGAAAAATATGTCTGCATAAATGAAGGGGGAAATTATGGTCAAAATAGTAGAAAGGACATAAGATTTTTACCCTAGAAGTTTGAGTGATTTGACTGTGGGACAGATGAGGAGGACTGTGAACAAGAGGCACATTGGGAAATGGTTAATTAATAAAACAAAATTCTAGACCTGAAGAAAAGGTGGATTTTGGAGATGCTGTGGCATCAAGCTAACTGCAGACAAGAAGTCTGAACCATATAGCCAGTGGAGCAGAGGAAGCGCTTTCAGACAGGGCATGTTCTTTTGGGAAAGACTGGGTTTGACAGTGTGTCACCAAAGCAGTGAATTAAGGGGTTTTTCTGCATTGCCATTGAGCTGTTGTCTGCCTAGTGGATTCACAGTCTCCAGGACTTGCCAGCAATTTCACTATCGTAAACCCATTTGAAATATGCTGCTGCAATTTGTTATATTTATAGTCCTGCTTAGCTACTTTTTGTGACAACTTATCTTTAGCAACTGTCTGCAAAATGTGAATTCTGTGCAATAGCACAAAAATAACATATAAACAGCACTGAAGTAACATATAAATGTCTACTAGGATTAGTTACACATTTCCCATCAAGTGTGTTTTTCAATGAAAATGGAGGCTTTATTAAATTAAATACTACAGGAAAAGCATGGAGGGTTAGAGATCAAAAAGTTTGATTTTTCCACGGAAAGAATGGTCTCCTGTGGGAGATGTAGTTGATTTCCTCATACCCCAGTTATTCTTTATGCCTGGACTCCTCAGACAGACTATATTTCTGTTGATGTATCAAGCCTTATAAAAAGGCGACAGAAAGCAATTGAGGAATGGTGGTATTTTTTTTTGTTCTCATAAATCAAGCTGCTTGGAAAACATCAAAGTGACTTCTGAAATTCATGGCATCTGGAAAACTTACAAAAAACAAGGTAGAAGTTGCTGAATCTTGTAGAATTTTAAAAATAAGTTCGCGGTATTCTGAATGTATTTGGAAACTATTCTCAGCAGAACGTGAACAATGTTCTATTCAGTCTAATTACTTCAGTGATCAAAGCTAGACCTTCCCAAGTTCCCAACTGTAAAAGATTGTGGAGCTTTTGAGATGTCATGGGATCAGAAAGGAACACTCATAAAGATAACGTATGTGTAAATAAACAAGTAAAATAACCTCCTTTGAGTATAAGGAAATGTAGTAACTTTGAAAAACAGCAGGAGAGATTTTTCTTGTTTGGCCACATTATCACTGCTTTTTTTTTCCAGCCTGTTGTAGCGTAGCACCACAAAGCTTTTATGGAGGTTCCCAAGAAACTACAGGACAAAGAGAAATGGATAGTGAATCATACAGTTATGTCCCCAGATTCCAACAATGGGATACGCATTGCTTATCTGTGCTCCCCTAAGAGGAACAGCAGTTCATTGCATGAGCTTCACTTGTCACCAAACCAGCCAGGAAACTCATGTTGGGATTTTTCAGCCAAAATTCTTATGAGCTGAAAATGCAGACTTAGGTCAGATGAAAGATATAATGAATTCGTGTGAACAAGATAAAGCGGCTTAGGCTGAAAAAGTCTGAGAACAATTTTGAAAAGTAAAATATTTCATTTTGACTTTGTGGAATCAAGATGTTGCAGTCTGTCACTTCAAGAAATGTGGTGTTCTTCACCTGATTTAAATTAGACACACACATATACAGCTCTATAAGAACATCAAAGCAAAATGAAAGATTTAGGGTTTTTTTTAACAGTGTCTTTAGTCCAGAATGATTTTTTAAAATTTTGCCAGAAAAGTGGAAAGTTTTTTTGAATTTTTTGTTTGTTTTGATATTTTTGGTTTGGCTAGAAAATCAAAAAACATTGATGTGCACCAGTACATTTATGCTATTTCCTCCCTTTCAGAAGCCACAGTCTCTGCAGCAGACTGAGGGGTCTGTGTCATGGAAATTGGCAGGGACTGAGTAATTTGTGAAAGCAAAGAGAAAACAAATATTATTTTCCCTCTGATTCCTTGGGAGTTTATCTGGAAGTAATACGATACTGGGCTGTGTAACATCCCAGTCAAGAACCTCAGGAAACAGATTTTTCTTAAAAAATCTAGAGTTTATATTCCAATTTTTGCAATATAAGACTGACAGCAAGGCTCTGTACAATGGTAATATTTTTGTTGATGGAATGGATAAATAATTAACCTAGCATATTTTCATTTCCATCCCCTCACAATGAAGGGATACAAAACAGTCCATATATTTAAATCCATGGGCTAATTTCAGCTTAACTTGGCAGGTGAACAGAGGCTTCAGAAATTATGTTCCAACAAGCTTCATGAAACTAGGTGGCTCCGCAAATCAGAAAGACTTTATTAATGCCTTCACTGAGAAGAGGAAATCAAGGGAGACCAGCCTTAACCAGACATCAGCGAATCCACGTGGAGGCAAATGCAGTGGAAAATTCTTTGCACAGAACTTGCATGTCGTTACAACCCTGGGGTTCAGTCTGGAGTTGCGATAGCAGGAGAGAGCAGAGCTTTACTGGCTCCTTCCCCATGGCCTGGTGGCTCCTGACACCCCATGAGCTACAGTGGTGACCCTTGTGGGAGGGAAGTTGTGGGTAGTGGAGTGGTGGTGGTGGTGATGGTGGTGGTCCTGGTCCTGCAGCCTTCCCTCTGCCAGGCTGTGGGGGGTGACGAGAGGTGCCCTTTGCTCTCAGTCTACCACCTTTCACCAAGGTGCTCATGGCCTGAAGTACCCTGTTAAAGGGAGCATAGAATGACACAGCTGAAAACTATCATCTCCATTTAAAATTCCCCAAAATTTCTCGCCATTAAGCTTGGATTTTTTTTCATCTCTCTCACAAAATATCAATCCATTCAAGAGCGTTACGGAAGTACTTCATGTAAGCAGAATGGAAACACATACTAACCAGCAGCTTATGCTACTTTTACTTTACAATTATTAATTTTTAAATGTCTTTAGCACTCCACAAATACAGCTCAGAGTCCCAAACCCCCAAGTGGGGCTCAGGCCCCATACATCTCCATCCATGGGCAGAAAAAGAGTATTCCCATGGACAATACTGGGATTCTCTCCTGTTTCTTCTCTGAAATATCAGGTGTAACTAAATTCCTCTGCAGGCCTTTCCTCCTTCTCCCCTACACACTCTACTCCTCCTCCCCCTAAAATGTGCAGAAGTGGAAAACAGGGCATTTTTCCATTCATTGCATGGAGAGTATGAGAGCTTGGCACGCAAGTGAGCTATGTGCTGGAATTTGGGTGGGTCTAGGAAAAAGCACAGACTTCAGTGGAAAACATACATGGGTGTGTGTGTATGTGTGAGAAAAAGTCTTTTAAACCTTAAATTAACCATATCCATGGATTGGTCAGGAAAAAAAAAAAAACAACAAAAACTGTCCTGAAATAAAACTCTTGGACAGTACTAAGAATAAGCAACCCCACACCAGTATGAAAGTGTCACTGATATTTTTAGTTTGTCCCTGACCACTTCAAAGAGGCAGGTGAAAGGCCCTGGTTTATACACCGGTGCAGAATTTTAACGGCTTGTAGGACCCCCATGACCATTTCTGTCCCTGCTGGGAGGTCTGGCCACTCTCCACGAGGCCAGTGAGGAGGCAGCTTGGCTGGGGGCAGTGACACGGCTGGCATGGGAGTGGGGTCAGGGATGGAGATGGGGATGGGGATGGGGACAGGGTGTGTGAACCCTGGGTGACACCAGTGGCCTCCTGGGGACTGTGTTTCATGAGTACTTTGACAAAGCTCAAAGGGAGGCTTGATTGGGAGAGGATTTGCTCCAAGACCATAGCCACAGCTTGTGGTTACGAGTCATTATAGATGTGTCTGGGACTTGCTCTTTGAGAAAAGTAATTTGTGTCAAGATGGAGACACTTTATCCAGCGTAATAATGGCACAAAGGGAAATGTATGCAAAAGAAGATGCATTCACAACTGCCTAGATACACCAAGATCTCCCACGTCAATACTCTGTATTTGCAACCACCTGCGCTTTACAAAATAGTCAATGTATCATTTATGAAAACACATATACCATGAAGTAGTAATTTAAATAGTGAAAATGAACCTATTATTTCTATGTAAGTGCATATATGTTTGCCTATGAAACATCACATGACCTGATTTTATTGAACACTATTTAATTTTCTTTCAAGAATTCAAAAGTATTAAATTTTTGGGTTTTTTAAGTAGCTGCCAAATATTTATTTGAGATCAAGTAGAACTTGCTCTCTGTTTATCAGACCTCGGTGCAATTTGAAATCTTTCTAGTGCAGAGAAAACAGAATAGGAATGAACATTTTTGAAACTGTTGTGTCCCTCAAAGAGAATACTGGTCACCCTTACTCTGTAATTCACAGAAAGTAAACAATTATAAAAAAACAATTAAGTAAACTATATGTGTCTCTGCTGTGCCGGTAGCATCACCTGTGCTTTGCCTAAGAGAGAAAGACATCTAATTTAAAAATCATTAGTTTTGGTGAGGGAAGTGGATACTCTGTCTCACGGGCTATGTTTTGCTAGCATGAAAGAAGAGTCACTTCTCGAAAACATTTTTCACAGTATGAACTTGTTCACACAGGTAGAGTAATTCTTCTTAACCAAATAACTTCCTGAGAAAATCAGCCTGTAACGAGTTTTAAGACAACACCATGACAAACCCATCCTTCTTTCTTGGAAATGTACTTTGCAGTATTACAAAAATCACAAGGCCAAATTCACTTTTATGTCCTGGCCATGCAGAGAAGCCATAAATTTGGCCAAATTAGTGGGTTACTCTTCATTTATTGTTACTCTGTCCAGATGAAGCAGCACAAAGCAGCTATAGCACACAGGTAAGACAGAAACTGTCACAGGGGAAAAGCTTTACTCCTTTAACAGGGTCCATCTTCCTGCTGGGTCAAGCTGTGCAATTTCCTCAGTTAGATTTGATTCTGTCTGCATTAGGCACTAGATGAACAAAAGGTTATCAACATACAGACTTTTCAATAAAATACTTTTTTGCCTTGGCAGTTTCCTTACCTTTTGCAGCCCTCCCATTATTTTCAATATTTTTGAGGTTTTTACATATTTAAAAGGGGAAAGGAGCAGAATGGTTTTTTGGTTTTGGGTTTGGTTTTTTTTTTGGTGGATAGTTCTTTTCATAGAGTGGTATTTCAGTTTTGAGATTTAGTGGCTGCATAGAGATGGAAAATTACAGACATGTTTATTTTGGCAGTGTTTGCGAATATGTACATACAGTGTGATATTTGCGGGGTACTAAGGTCAGTCCTCCATCAGCATAATGTCTTGTGATATGGGCTAAAGGAGTGCTGTAATTTGCAGGAAATGCAGCCTTCATATACAGAGAGAACATTAAAAAATCTGCCCCAGCAGAAGCCTGATGCCCTGCAGGGAGCCTCACCTCATGGCCACACCTACGCTGAGCTATGAGAGCCCCAGTGCACAATGACTAATTAAAAAGCAAAACTGAACTTGACTGGAATACAGTGCATGCACCATGTGATGAATTGGCATGACAAATGGTAATAAAAAAGAGAGCTGCTGAGCCACTGCATGTATTCATACAGATAGGAGCTGATGTCCCTGCTCATCAGAATGAGACAAGGCTGGTGCTGGGACTTGGTGCCCAATGTTAGGATTGAGGCTCAAGCTATCTGTAGTCCACGAAAGCAAAGGAGGTCACAAACCACTCTAAATTATTTGAAATATCCCACTGCTGCCTAGTAAATATCTTTCATGTGATAGCCGTGGTAGCTGAGAAACAGGGAGAAGCGGCCCCAGGGAAGGCAGACTGAAGGTGTTTCAGCCAGCTTTCGTGAACTAGCAGCAAAGTGAGCAAAGTGCTAGCTTTTCTCTCTGCCTCTTGCATAACCATGACTAGGCACATTACTTTTCATTATCAGCCACCTGTTGATAATTTAAATTAAAATATAGATTAAATGTCTGGGTTTGGTTTTGTTTGCTTGCTTATTTTTAAATTAAGCCAGATTTTATTAGACCAAGAACTGAAAAGCAAACAAACAATAAAAGAAGCAAGACAAGCTTTCTGTTCTGCTAACCTTTCTTCAGGTCTGAAACAAAAGCAGCAAATTTCAAGCCAACTACACATTGGCAAATCAGTTGTTCTGAGTTTAACTTTATTATTATTACTCTTATTCAGTGGTAGAGTAGGTATCTGTCAGCTTGTAAAGTGATGAGAGAGTACTGGGGAGGTTAAAAACAAGGTGCTGCTCTTTACTGATGATGAAAGAAGGGAAAACAAGGACACAGCCAACCTGTGGTGAGCAGGGAACGACAGTCCCAGCAAACTTAGGCAGCAGCCCAGTCTGGTATGTTTGTGCTCTGTGCTGACCTGGGAGGGGACTCTCTTCCCTATGAACTTTGTCAGATTTAACAATCTGAGCAGTAGATGGGTTCAGGCTCACTATTTTGCCTATTGTTATAAAACCTGTCACTCTGTGACTAAAATACTAGAAGAAAACACAGTCGTGCCTTGGTTATGTACAGAAACACGAAACTGTCTTGGCACATGAGCTCGTGCGGTCAGATTATAGCCAGGTAATTTATAGCAGGCAGTATATAAATCAGCATCACAAGAGGTAAAACATGCCACGGGGCAAACAACTCAACCACCTTGAGCCCCAGCCCTGACATCTGAGCAAAGAGCAGCGCAGCCTCTCTGGGTGCCTTTGCCAGGCCGGTGGTCCCTGGGGAGCTGTGCTGCGGCGAGGTGGCCTGTCCTCGCACCGGGACGGGGAAGGTGGTGGGAGCTGTGTGAAAGCAGGCTCTCACAGAAGCCAGAGCAGCTGCCTGGCAAAGGGCCCGTTCCTGAAAAAGGAATCAAGTACTTAAGTAGGACTTAGGTAAGCCTTAGTTGACTAAGTGAAAAACTATTTTGCAGAAAATCCCTGCCCAGCTTCTGTTATGTGCTGGAAGTGCTCGATGAGTGCAGGTGTCCCCAGTTCTGATGCTCTTTCTGCTGGGTGCCCAACAGCTCTGTGTTTGGGCATGCCACAAAGCACCCTCTAAGACACCAAATGGATTTGTTTATGAAGCAAGAAGAACCAGAAACGAGGCATTCCTTGATTCGTCTTCAACCTTCTCCCAGCGTACCCCCTTCTCTGCTTATCCACCTCCCTCCTGCATAGTAAGGCTCCCCGAACTGTGTGGCTGCTGCCACTTGTGTTCCCAAATCTGACCATCAAAGCAGGTGGAGGTGACACTCTTCTCCATGTCTGAGGTGATTTGTTCCCACATTTCCACCCTTTCAGGGGAGTTCACTCATAAGTAACCATGGAGATGGGGTGGGGAGATTCTGCACTTCCTAATCAGGATGCATCACTGTATGGATGAGGATTTATAAGGCCAGAAAGCAAGAAGGCATTGACATTACTCAGTGGACAAGCTGTTAGGGTGCTCAGCTGGCCACGGAGAGTATGAGCTGCAGAATTGCGTTATGTGTTTACACTCTGGTTTCCTGAAGGAAGGGACACCAAAACTGTCTTAACGTGGACGCAGAAATGTCTCAACATGTATTTTCTTGTTTTGACTTTGGAAATGGCTATTTTGTTTTGACTGACACAGTAAGTAAAAATGATGAATTAAAAAGTGTGTTTGCTTGTGACCAGTCATGAGGAAAACCTCAGCACAAAGGGCTGAAGCCTTGCAAAATTTGAAAACATTGAAAACAGAGTCGTATAATGGAGACGTCAGGAATAGGTGCTGTGAACCTACGGTAAGATACTTGCAGAAAATAAAACAGCGTGCAGTCTTGTGAGATGCAACTATGCCGCTGCCACAGCTGCGTGCTTCTCTGGCCGTGGTGTAAGCACAACAAGTTCAGATTTTTTGATTCGCAGACAGTGGGAATGGAATACTAAGCAAAATGAGAGAAAACAGGGTAATGAGAGATACCTTCATGGAAAAGGGAAATACCTCAGGGAGAAAGGACAGAATATAGCCACTGAAAGCCCCCAGAGGCATCCTAGAAGAGAAGAGTGAAGAAATAGTGGCAGTGACTGCAAAACAGGACAACTGCAGGCATTAAGCTCTCAGAAGGTCTGGTCCTGGCCTTAGTATTGACTGCAAACATTGATTGTGAAAGGACATCACTCCCGTCCTCCCTTAGCTCAGTTCCTTTTCTTGGGTGTTGCTGAGATGTTCACCTGTGCCAGAGACCTATGGTGAGGGGTCATTAATGTTCCTACAGCAGGTTGAAGATGTAAATGAAAGTGGAAGTACAGGGTATGAACTTGATAAGCATAAGGTTCTCCTTCCCCTCTACTCTGCCCTGGTGAGACCTCATCTGGAATATTGTGTCCAGGTCTGGGCCCCTCAGTTCAAGAAGGACAGGGAACTGCTGGAGAGAGTCCAGCGCAGGGCCACAAAGATGATTAAGGGAGTGGAGCATCTCTCTTATGAGGAAAGGCTGAGGGAGCTGGGTCTCTTTGGTTTGGAGGAGACTGAGGGGTGACCTCATCAATGTTTATAAATATATAAAGGGTGGGTGTCACGAGGATGGAGCCAGGCTCTTCTTGGTGACAACCAACAGTAAGACAAGGGGTAATGGGTTCAAGCTGGAACACAAGAGGTTCCACTTAAATTTGACAAGAAACTTCTTCTCAGTGAGGGTGACGGAACACTGGAACAGGCTGCCCAGGGAGGTTGTGGAGTCTCCTTCTCTGGAGACATTCAAAACCCGCCTGGACGCCTTCCTGTGTAACCTCATCGAGGTGTTCCTGCTCCGGCAGGGGGATTGGACTAGATGATCTTTTGAGGTCCCTTACAATCCCTAACATTCTGTGATTCTGTGATTCTGTGATAATGCAGCAATAATGTTGTCCCTTTCAGCCTTGCAGTGTAGTCCTGACACCCAGCTCCCCAGAAACAGAAAGAACAGGCTCTTGAGAGTCTATTTTGACTTGCCCATGTAGAAAGAGCCAGGTATGGTTTGTGCAGCAAGAACAAGGAAAGGGTTAGTGGGTGGGAAAAGCATCACAGAAGAAGCAGGTTTTAAAAGCTTAACCATGGTAATGAAGTGTTTGAAACTGAAGAGTTTGAAGCAATGATACGCCAGCAAGGGAGACATTCAAAAGTATTGAATGTTGCACTACTAAAGAAAAGCCATTCGTAAAAATAAAAGAGCAGAACAGGTTTCTGGGGAGCCTTTCTCTGTTTTCCAGCAGTATTGTATAAACCATGTCACCAAACACAAAAAGGAGAGTTTCAGAAACTGATCAGTTTACTTCTTTTTGAAAGAAGCCTTCAGTGTATGTGGGGATTCCCGACGAAGGCTCCACACAGCCAAGTCCCCTGTGCATCCACAGAGCCCAGGACAGAGGCTGGAGGGTAGGTTTCTGGAAGGACAGAATGCTCACTTGCAGTGTGTTAGCTGTTCAGATGCTGGCAGTATGTGCTTTTTCTCCGCTTGGAGGCCTGTTCCAGAGACCTGTGAAATCGCTGAGAGCTTCTCCATTAACCTCAATAAGCTTAGAGTCATCTTCTGCCTTCTCTCTGCCTGCTTGGTTGTTTTCCTATTTGCTTGCATCAGTGTTGTTTCCAAGGCTCATCTACATAAATCGACAGTTACTGTGAAGCCTAACATCCTGCCCTTGGAAAGAACAAGAGTCCTGTAGAAATCTCCCTCGAAAACAATGCACTATGTGACTTCTCCAGCTTTAATTCATCTTCCATGGACAGATGTCAGGCATGCAGCCTAGGAGAGACAAAGATGGATTTGGGTTTTCACTTTCTTCATGCTGGTCTGTAGATGGTTGTTGCCCTGGCCCTGTCATGAGGCGTGAAAAACACGTGGTGCTACCTCCCCCACTACACCTCTTGTTCTCGCCTTGGGCACAGTCAGTTCTGCAGCCCCTGGGCACTACCCTGCCTGCAGATTTGGCTGTGTTTCTGCTTTTACCTGCTCCTGGGTGCCCGAGCCTGGGGACAGTCACCGCAGGGCTGCCCTGTGCTGATGGGTGGCTCTACAGAGGGATGGGGAGCTAAAAGCGTGGCTTTGGGAACTGGTTTTGACTTGAGGGGGTTATTTACAGGTCTCTTGGCTCATTCCTTTAGTAAAAGAAAATAAAAAGGTGTTAATTTAGTTTTTAAAGGCAGTATCTTTCACAACACGGCTGACTGCCAGCCTGCCTGTCACCAGTCTCAATGCTGATCAGCCCTAACGCTGAAGGACTCTTTTACAAAGCCCAAGGTAGCAGCATGATGGCTGCATGCTGCAGCTGATGGCAGAGGTGAAGCATCCTTTTGCAAACACTGCTTCCTTCCCTCTACCTCGGCTCTCTCCTTTTGTATTCCATAACTCCACTACAGAGGATTTTGCTGGTTGACAATTGCATGGCATAACCTGGTACACAGGCCAGAAGGAGGAGGGTGTTCATGCTAGGCAGAGCATTGAGAATTCAGGAGGCACTTTTATAACCTACTGAACCACATCAGACCTAGGAACGATTTAAAGATTATGTGGTTCTTTTCAATGTTTTCTTTACTCACTCCTGCTTTTTTTTTTTTTAATGTCAAGCCTGCTAATGGTTTATGCTGGTTGAAAAAACAGTTCCAGTTTTGCCCCTGTATCAGAGTGGCAGTGAAGCATGTGTGAGGGTTTGCTCAAGTGGCAAAGCATATCTGATTTGAAAAAAAGCAAACCTCTGAGGCCATTCAAACAAGTCATGCTCCTGTACACTTTTGATCAGTTGTGTCTGCCAAAAGAGATCTCGCACAAGCAAATCTGGCTTCATGCAACAGGAACATTTTTGTGTGTATGCAAGCTGGCTTTGACTTCTTGATAATGTGCTCTTTGGAAGCTCTTTGTGCTTGTTATATCCTTGGCTGCTGGAATTACCTTAATATCAAGGTATTCATGGTTGGTTGGTTGGCACGTAGCTCTACATTTTATCAACTTTGTCTGCACTAAACTTCCTTACCAGCATGTGCTTTGATGAGGAGTCTCCTCTGGCTGTTCCAAAGAGCTGGTGAGGAAAGGAGGCAATTCACAGGACATTAGAGCACTAGACAAGTCTGAGACGATTTCATTTTCTTCTCTCTTGAAGTACCTGTTTCCTTAACTGTGCTTCAGTTCGCTTTCATTTGCAGCTACAGTTTGAATACGCGCTTTTTTTACAGCAATAAAAAATACCTTACCAGTGTAAATCATTTAGCTAATGGACAGTAGATGTTATTTTAACTGAAAAATGTATACTACTGTTATTGTTCAGGCTTGTTTTATTACATTAACTTACTGTAGTAGACATGATTTTTCATTTAGAGGGAAAGAAACCAAGCATTCCAAAATCTTTCAGCAGAGGTGCAGGGGATGATTGTTCAGGGCGCAGAGTATCTGAGCTGCCTATATAAGGTGTATGATGGGAAATAGCAATGCAGGTGTTATAACATGGCTTTTATACATACAGACATCCACAAATCATTTACTGTGGGCTATTGTACTGGTCACTTAACTCGGAAAGCAGTGGGGAAGTGGAGGGGAGAAGCCTCCTCTGAAGCCTGGTTTTGTTCCACTGTTGGTTTCATCAGAGTTTCTTCCACCAGATGACTGCTCCTGGCTTCTCTCAGTGATAATGGAGGGGAGCAGAGGCAGTGCTGCTCTAAGTTGGTGTGATCGATCCTCTCTTCCCCTATCAGTGTGGCAGAGAAAAAGGGAAATGTTTCTGCGGGGAAAGGAAACCAAGATCAATTTCCCTGGAGAGGAAAAGAGCACCGGAGGAACTCAGGATCACACAGGAAAATGTGATGTAAGAGAAAAAAAATAGGAAGCAAATCAACAGAAAAAATACCCTACCATCAAAAAAAGCACCAGAAATTGGCTGGGATCCATTTCAGGAAATCACTGTAAAGCTGAGTAACTTTGTCACATACAGAAATACAAATCAAGGGAGGACACAAAAGATGACAGAGAAGCTCTGATACAGCCTCTTTTATCTATGGTGGACTGCAAAACTAACAGCTCTGCCGTGCTGACCCCACATGTGGAGATCAGCTTTACACATGGGGACAGCAGAGAGGCACAGTGAGAAATGGCTTTGCCTGGGAGTTGAAACACAGTCTGGAACATGACAGACGTTGCCTATGGCTGCAGCAAATCTTTACTTCTTGTGTTGAGCCTGAAATGGCAAATTCCACAGCTGCCCTCTGTTGGCATAGCCCAGGGAAGACATCATTCCTTGCCCACTATCTTTCTGCCTCCTGTCTTGTGGAGAACCTATTCTATAGCATTTCAGTATGCCCGTGATCTTAGGTGTCCTCCACCAGCTCTGGACATGTGGTGGGATGCAATGTCAGGATTTCCTCCATTCAGGGCTACTGGACAGGGAACAACATATTTCAGGGCAGAGCAAAGGCAGGGGCAAGGGCTCTTTGACAGGCCCTTGTGCGGGTTGAAACTGTGGACCCAGCTGGTGCTGCAGATGGGCAGTGCGGTGTATGAGTACCAAGTCTGGCATTTGAAGAACATATCAGACCCACAGTGCATGTGGGGCAGAGAGGTTCTTCACACCATGCCCAGTGCATCCCAAACATGTCAGATTATATGCTGACCACTTGTGCAGAAGCCAGTGTTTCTCGCACATGGTAGAGCCACAGTGAGTATGGTATGCCAAGTATTCATGTGCCCTTCACCTTGGGATGCCCCTCACCCTGACTGGATAGCTCTGATCTTCACCAAGACTGTGAGCCCTGTCCCTGCCCCACCAGCTCAAGCCCACCAGCTGGAGCACTGAGGAGAGAAGGTGGAGCCTTGGCCATCTCCATCCTCGTGGCCTCCAGAGGAGGAGGAGCTGGCAGCCCTGGGGAGCTGCTCCCAGGAGCAGGCGTCCAGGTAGGCTGAGCAGGGGTATGGGATGGGGACATGTCCCTGGCGCTGGATTGGAGATGCCATCTACCTCCTGGCATAGCAATTTGTAGCGGTGAATTTTTTTCTCACAGCTTAATGTTTGTACCTGAAATGAATGGTTAAGGGAAAATGTGCTTGAGAGGAAGAGGCGTACTTATTTTGGGACAGATTTTTGCATACATTTTATATCCGTGACTTATCCAGGGTGAGGCTCCCTGTGCAGAATAGACCCTCTTCACAAAGTAGTGTGCATTTTCCTGAAAGGCTTCCCATTAGAGGTTGCATGTATTTATGGCATACTGACAGTAGCACTTCATTTTGAGTTTGCCTAAAGAGCAGTTGCATGTACGCTCCTTCCTACTTCTACCCCTCCCACCCCCCCTCCCCCCAATTTCCTCCTGTTGTTCTTTTTTCAGATCACTTGAAGGTTTTTTCCTGTTTATTATCCGGACATGCTGCGCATTGTGTGTTGATTTGGCTGTCACATAAGGAATCTCCTACTGGGGTCATTGATGCATTCCTTTGGTGTTTATATATATATATATATATTTATATATACAGCAATGGCTCCCAGACTATGGAAGAGAAATGCTGGTGATTACAACAAAACTGGAATGAGCTACAGGTGTTACTGGGTGTTAAGTTTAATTACCCTTTCCCAGAAAACCTGCAACAATGTGATGGGTATAGTCATAAAAAAAATTCTCCTTAATTGACATAACAGGAAAGGTACTTCATGAGCAATTATGCTGATGTCCTGGACTGGCACATGTGTGTACCACAAATATATCTTGTACTTCCTGCAAAATTCTTTTAAGTAGCTACAAGGAAGATGTTCTTTTTTTTTTTTTTTTTTGGTGGTGGTTCACGAAAACGAATCACTTAAGGCTCTTTTTGAGGAAAACAATGGAACAAAACAATGCTTTTTGTGCAACCTGCCAAAGCACAAAGGATGCATGGGACATTTTTTTTCTTTGTTGTTTTTGTCAGCAGGAAGTTTTGATGTCGGAAACGACTATAACATGCACTGTCCTTGCTCTACGTAATCACTGTCTCTTCTCACAAGCCGGGTCTTATTACTTGCCTCATCCAACTGGCACAGGCACCGTTCTGCTTCACTCTGCGGGCTTTGTTCAGTCCTGAGTGTCCACACACTTAATCTCCATCCGGACTGATGCACAGTAAATAAACTTCAGGAGTCGGGTGGTCCAATGATTGCTGGGTTCGCACAGGTCAGGGCCCATGGCTAGAATGCTGACTTCGTGAATTGCCTCATTTTTTTTCCTTAGATGGCTTAAAACAGGACTACTGTACAGTGCAAACAGCTTCTAAGTGTTTTCAGGTGTAAATATCCCTTTCCAAAACTCGACTTCGATGTGTTCAGGTCTGCTTTGTTTCCTTCTAGGTTAGTTGTAGATTTGTGACAAAGAGCCAGATCCGACTGAGTAAATCACTTGTGGAAGTTAATTGTTCACAGTGAAAGCTGGTCTGGCTCATTTTTCGTCCGTCGCAGGAAGAGACAGAGGTGGTGTGCTGGATCTGCGTTCTAAACCAAGCATTGACGTGACTTTAATTTTGATCAGATGTCTCTCTTCAGGGCATTAAAGAAAACCTGCTCACTAATCAAAAAGAGACTCTTCTCCAGAGAAACGTAAGAAAAAAAATTAATGCATTTTACAGAAATAAAGTACTAGTATAAAATTTCAGCTTGGTCAAATTTCTTTTGCAGGATATCATAAAAGAAACCTACTTCTCCACATTTGGCAGTCACCAGAATTGAAGAATGTTTTGGGTTGTTTTATTTTTCCTGGAAAAAAAGAATATCAAATTATTTGTAATGTCAGATATTGTATGATGGTAACTTTATATACCAACTGTTTTTATTCACTGCTGCTGTGTTTAGATTATGTTTGTGCCTTCTCTCCACGACATTTTCAAATGCTTTTCAGAATCAGTTATGTGCTTTGATTTCATTAAGTAACAGTCTTCTTTTATTCTCCCCTTAGGACTGAAGCAGTGAGAATGGAACCCACAAAGATTAATATGTCTCGCGTGCCACTGGTTAACGGAGGCATTGACACTGTCATGCTCAAGGCTCACAAACCCCGTGTGATGTCCAAAAGCGGTCACAGCAACGTGCGGATAGACAAAGTCGATGGCATTTACCTGCTCTACCTTCAAGACTTGTGGACTACAGTTATAGACATGAAGTGGAGGTACAAACTCACCTTATTTGCTGCTACTTTTGTTATGACCTGGTTCCTCTTTGGAGTTATCTACTATGCCATTGCATTCCTTCATGGTGATTTAGAAGTAAACAAGTTCACTCCAAAGCACGAGCCATGTGTCAAGAACGTAGACTCTCTGACTGGGGCATTTCTCTTCTCCCTGGAGTCACAAACAACCATTGGCTATGGATTTCGTTTCATTACAGAGGAGTGTCCTCATGCCATTTTCTTACTTGTGGCCCAACTGGTCATCACCACTTTGATTGAAATCTTCATCACAGGTACCTTTCTGGCCAAAATTGCAAGACCTAAAAAACGGGCAGAGACTATTAAATTCAGCCACTGTGCCGTCATTACTAAACACAATGGAGAACTCTGCCTGGTGATTAGGGTAGCAAATATGAGGAAGAGTCTTCTGATACAGTGTCAGCTGTCTGGGAAGCTTCTTCAGACATATGAAACAAAAGAAGGGGAGCGGATCCTGCTGAATCAAGCCAGTGTCAAGTTCAACGTTGACTCCTCTTCAGAGAGTCCTTTTCTCATTTTGCCTTTAACCTTCTACCATATTTTGGACGAGAGCAGCCCTTTGAGAGATCTCACACCTCACAATCTCAAGGACAAGGACTTCGAGCTTGTGGTGCTCCTGAACGCCACAGTGGAGTCCACCAGCGCTGTCTGCCAAAGCAGGACTTCCTACATCCCCGAGGAGATCCACTGGGGCTATGAGTTCATGCCTGTGGTTTCTCTGTCTCCAAATGGAAAGTACGTTGCAGATTTCAGTCAATTTGAGAAGATTAGGAGAAGCACAGATTCCAATTATTATAGTATGGACTCTGAAAAACAAAAACTAGAGGAGAAATACAGGCAGGAGGATCAAAGAGAGAGAGAATTGAGAACGATGCTGTTACAGCAGAGCAATGTTTGATCGCATGGACAAAATATTCTGATTAATCCTTTTTGCAAACTGAAAAAACATACTCTCTGTGCCGTATGTCCACTATGAAATAGCAGTGAAATCCTTTTCAGCAAATAGCTTGGATGTATAGTAAACCTATCCCTTTGTTTGGCTGAGCTGTTAAACAAGTATTTTGTAATTAGGTAGGGTTTCTTTGTTCATGATCGTGACTTAGCAAAGTTGGATTTGTATAAAGTGTCTGCCTTATACAACCACTAAAAGCAGACACACCACTTGCCGTTTGGAAAGTGAAACTAGATGCACTGTGCTGATTCCTTCAAATATTTATTTGACATAGTTTTACTGTGAACATGTATTCACAGAAACAGCACACAGTACTGCTAGAAAAAGATATGCTCCTTTAAAATATATATATATTTCAAATGTGTATTCTCGTACCAGGTATTGCCTTCGTGGCAATTCCTGACACTGACAGACGGTTTGGTTGGATGTGGGAAGAGCCCACTGGGAGGTGATAAACTTCTCAAATCTTGAAGGAAGATGACAGAGTAGTCATACTGGATGCTGAGGAAGGGAGCTCTGCTACTGAGAGCTTGTTTTGTGATTGGTTTGTGATCACTCACTTTTTTAATCTTGTTGATGCCTGATTTATATGTAATGGCAAAAAGGGAAGATGAGGGCAAGATACTCGCAATCATAACAGTAATCAACTAAGGTTAAAGCTGTTTTTGAGACACCTGGTTTTTAATCCAATGTAAATAGTTTGTAATAGCAGCATAACAATACATTTCTACAGATTGCTTGCTTTGCTATGGACGATATTTTATTTTGGTTAAAGGAAAACTGTATAATGTCTGTAGACAATATTTACTTTTTCTGGCAACCATAAAGGACAAGCATTCTTTTTATGCATTTCATTTTTGGTCTATTAAAATCCTTCTATTAATAAAGGAATTTAATTTGAACAGCTCCTGATCTTTTTGTGGCACAGAGGGAGGGTGTGGTACCTCAGAGATGCTGAAAAAGCCGAGTGCTTGGCAAAGGCAGTTGCATCCAGCACGCAACACAGGGACTCAGCAGATCACAAAAGCAGTCAGTTCACAGGTAACAAACCAGGCAGCAGTGGTGCGCATGTAGTATGCCTATCATACTTAAGTCAGCTTTTGTAATGGGACTTAGAAATTATTTCTGACTCAAATCACTTTGGCAACTTTCTGAGTTCTAGACATTGTGCACCTCCAAAGCTCTCGCAAGGAAAAGCTGTATTCAGTATGAGTTTTGGGTCTGTGTGCCAGGTTTTGTCCTGAGAGCCACCAAGGCCTGCAGTGATAAAAGGAATTTTGGCATCATTACACTTACTGGTACTGTGCCTAGCTTCCTGTGTGGCCCAGTGGAATGCAGTCCTGCAGTCTGCCATCCAATATTCTATACAGTAGATGAATCTAGCTTGGTCCCCAAAGAGGCATGCACCAAGTTGAGCACAGGGACGTCTGTGGCACCAAGAATGAATGTTTAAGAAGAAGGAAGCAGATGCTGTAGGGAGTTGTGGTAGTAACGGGGGCATGAGAGGCTAAAAGTCCTCTTTTATGTAAATGGTTAGCTCTCCTGTGTCAGAAGCAAGCAAGTTTTCTCAGACGGTCATAATTGTGAGCCCGTGTAGCATTTTTGGAAATAATTTCCAGGTGGTACTATGCTGTGTTGTCACACAGGTTTTCATTTGCAACAACATATAGAGAATGTCAAAGTTTTAAATTACTGATTGCTAATTTTCAATTTTCCTTCGCTTTGTCTGAGTGCTTGTTTCATTGCAAGGAAGCATGTATGCTCCACCAGTTTTTGCAGTCACTTTGTAGATCTGAGGTTCCCACTGATTTGGGATGCTGAGGTGTAAGTGCGCAGGTGTCTTAACCCTTCTTCTGCCATGCCTTAGCCTTCATGATTTTATAGTCAAACATACACTCTTTCAAACACACATTCTTTCTTATCTGGGTAAGTGCTCAGATCATTCCCAAAGTCATTGTCTCCTCTGTATATTGACTGTAAAACACCTTCATCAACAGCAAGTGAGCTGGTTCTTCTCCAGAAATACGTGATGATGAACTGATCCCTTTCCTCCTATCCCCTTCCTATCCCTGGAAATAAAGAGATGCATGTCAATTTGTATTTCTAATGTGAGTGCTTCATCCATTACAAGAAACTTTTTTGTTATTTCACTTTGGGATCTAAGTAAGCAGGCAGAGACTAAGGTCCCTGTGTACACCAATCCCAAAGTTCGGTCACTATGTTCACTGTGCCATACCTGTAATTAGGTTATCCTGAAGAAAAAGCATTATAAGCAAATCCCTGGAAACATTAAAAAAAAAAAAAAAAAGGAAAATACTATAAATTTGTGGCAAAGTCAAAGCAAACTTTCATCAGGTAGTGAGACACTCTACAGTAGCATTATATACATACACTAGTATAATATATGATGCACTGTTATTCATTCATTCCAGCTGCAGTACAAATCTTACTCTGTAATGAGCTGTATTTTCCTTATTGCTTTTGTGCAAGCATAACCCCCTGCCCTATCTGTAAGTTAAGAGCAGAATTGGCCTTGGAGGAGGATCCTTAGCTGCAGAGTACTAAACTTCCATGGAAAAATGTCATGACATGGATCTGATATGAATCACCAGCAAACTACAACCTCTCACCACTTGTGGGAAGCTCTTCTGGTCATGTAAACACAGCTATGGTGATTTGTCTTGGCTGAGGACTGACAGGATGGAGAACCAGAAAGAAAAATTTCCATGGCCATCCTAAAGCTGTCTTACCCATGAGTAAGGACCATCCTGCCCACATGGTGACTGAGGGTGTGAGCCTTCTTGTCTGCCAACTTCTTGTCCCGAAGGTATTGGGGCAGATCATCCACAGCTCCAGCAGATCAAGTCCCTACAGAGCCAGCAGCGACACCTTCTCCCTCCTCTCCCTGCACCACAAATGGAAGATACTGCTTTGGGAACCACTGAGTTGGATGATTATATCAGTCTCTAAAATTTACTGACTTTATGAATAAATTTAAATTAAATCAGAATCTAAGATTTTAGGGACTAAAGAAAGTGGTGGAGCCCTGTGTCCTTGTGTGCACTAAGTACACAAGTGTGTTTGTCAAGTAAATCCTTCATTCCAGTCACTAGATCAGTCAGAAAAAAGATAGTAATGGTAAATTAAAATTTACTTTTTAAAATGTACAGAAGAATATGACATATTTATCATTCTTTTATTGGTGAGTTATCAGAGAGCAGAATGTTTTTAGAGTAGTTTTAATTATTTGGACTTGTACAGCACACAGCTGAGTGGGAACTTACTTCAGCTCATGAACTGTTTCTGCACTATTTGCTTTGGCTTCAATACTTCATTGTTGTTATTTTTTTTTTCTTTTTTTTTTTTTTTTCTGCTGAGGTAGGTGATTGAAGAAGCCTAATTTCACTTCTGTTCCTTCCTTGAAATGGCTTAGGAAGGGAAGAAATGAACCTCCAGAGACTGCAGTCTGACTGTGCCAGAGTCAGATCCACCATCCTTCACAAATGTTCCACTTCTTCTTCCAAATTGATGACAATGTTTGTAGAAAGCCAAGAATTTGACAGGGGAGCACAGTGGTGTCCATAAAAATGTGGTTGTCTAATTTTATGAACAGAGGTAGGAGCGCAAATAGCCATTAGATCTAAAAGATACTGGGAAAGGGGATGTAGAATGGAAAAACAGAGAGGAAAAAAGCCCCGTCATGCACGCTCATATCCATCTGTATGACTGAATATTTGCTACTTCCATAGGATGCCAGGTTAAAAAAAACCCAACTCTCTCAGATTTTCTGAGATGACTCAAAGGACTGGAAAAAGTGAATGCAGTTCTGTACTTGAACAAGCATTCCTGATAAGTTCTGAACCTGTTTGATCAGTGTTAGTTTGATGACAGCCTCATCTTGAAAGAGAACAGGTAAGACTCTGTGACAACTCTATTAAATCCATGATGGGGACAAGCTTAAAAAAGCACAGTGTATGTTCTAGCTTTTGCTTATTCATTGCTAATATATTGTTTGGCTGCAAAACAGTCATGTCTTGATCACTCTTATGTTGTTGGGATTACACGAATAAAAGAATGTTACCGTGACTTGCCTTCTCAGCCTTCAGCAGATATTCTCTGCAAATATTAGATTAGCAGAACAGAGCCCTTTTAATGCAACAGGTACTGGTTGAACATCCTGTACCTAAATGGCTTGAAAGAGCTTTTGGAGCATTTCCAGGATGTCATATTTTCCCTCAGCAGACTGTTCAGAGCTGTCCTGTCCTGTCATAGAACATAGTACATGCAGTAAAACAACATAATTCCACAAGTAGCACAACATATTTATGCTTCTTCTGCTTTTTGCATCTCCTCTTTAGAATAAATTCCACAATGGTCACTGTGCACCTCATCATATTGCATGACAAATTCATTCATTCTTTACTATCCCTTGCAAATATTTATCCAGACAAAATATGATGTGATGACCAACATTAGTGATATTGAGAGGACAAGTGTTTAAGGACATAAGTTTTATGACTCTGACAGACACATTGCCATCAGTCTTTCACAGCGGATGAAGACTGTACTGCTCTAGCTCTACTGCATCTCTCCTTTGTCCAAGGTCAGCATCCTCAGGAACAACAGCAGAATGGAATATTGTCTGGAATTACTGAGGCTCCAGATGAGATTCAAATGTGTGGGAGGTTCTGATGAAGCCAAAACCAGCTCATGGAGGTAAGTTGGTGCTAAGATCCTGCACTGGGGAGGTGCAAGACGTGCTCTCTGTACTGCTGACTTTCATGTAGAGCAAAAATGTCTGATGGGGGCAGAAACATAATGCTGTCTTCAGCCACCCTTGCTGTGTATCTACTCTCCCTTGGGAACACGCCAGCCTCAAACTAAAATGCCGTGAGCCTGAGTTGCTATACATTACACAGGGATGAGGTGTCCGAGGAAAAGACTTAACAGAGGTCAGATGGCTCCAGTACTCATTAATGGCTTTTGCAGAACAACTCGTTCACCTCACATAGACCTATTACAACATCTTTTCCCTTCTACTGCTCATAGTAAGCATCTAATTATCTAACATGGTTAGGATAATAATTTATCTTTCCTTTGCAACAAAGATATATATTTGATTCATAAGCAGAGTAAGATTTCACTTAACAACTGCAGTTAAACCACAGTTTGCAAGTTAGGGAATTGTTATTCATTCTTTACCCTAAGAAATTGGTAAAATGGTCTGTGAAATGTACCCTTCACTGTGCTCCAAAATAAAAAATATCTCAAAATAAATATCAAAGTCCAAGATCTGGAATGAATTAGGTGATTCATGCTGAAGGGCCGATCTTGCTAGTTATCGGAAAAAGAACAGATTGTTATTTTCAGAAAAAAAGTATCATAAATGCTACCCCGATGGCAGACAAAGTTCAGAAAGAATGGTATATACCATAGCAGCCTATGAAAGATGCTTGTTGTGAGTCAGAATAGTTTTTCATCGTGAAGCTGTGGATGTATATCTGTTTTCCTGTGAGAAATGAAGCTTTAGGCAATGTTCATTTCAGCTGATATTCATGTGAAAGAACCACTCACTTCAGTCTCAGTGCACCCATCAGATGTCTGGGGAAGGTCAGAATGGAGGTTGAGTATAATTCCCAGTGAGATCCCCACACTTCTTCCTCCCTCTCTCTCTCCTCTGCTGTCTCCCATGAATTCATTTTGAGAGGATCTGTTCTGTATACTAAATGTCCTGAAACAGCAGTGAATAACAAATGGCATCCCTACAAGTTCTGTATGAACGTGACACATCTCTAAAAGCTGCAGACTTGGGTCCACGTTGTGACAGTTTATGGCTTGAAAAAATAAGGAAGACGTTTACCAAAAGAAAGGAAAGAAAAAGAAGAATGGATAAATACCTTTTCTAAGTGTTTAGCTCTTCAGAACTGAGACTTGCGTTCTTCTTCACATAACTTGCACTTAAGTGTAAGGCGAGCTGGTTTTATGCCCTAGAAAACTGCTGTAAAATCTTATTATGACTTATATCTGGGTGAATATGATAGCTGATCTTTTCTTCTTCGACCAAAGTGCTTGGAAGCTAGAACAGGCACCCAAAACTTATGTTTTGAAAACCAGAAATTGTTCAGTCTTCCAGGTGATACATTGAAAAATGTTTACTCAGCTATGAAATGTCTATTAATGAAACACTGATTGCTTTATCCTGGCAATTTTATTTATACTAACCTCACAAACCTAGTCAAATCTTTTGTTCTGAGAGGAAATAAGCAGCTAAGTTTCTTCCCCAGTAGACCTCTGCTGTTCCCTAGTTCTACAGAAAAATGAGAGCTTGTCTGGACATGGAGTTATTCCAGTGCAATTATTTAACAACTCCAAGTAACTCAGTCCTGAGCGATAGTACACGTGGATGCTGAGAGAGTGGAATGTGTGTGTCTCTCCCTGCACCAGCTTCACTGACTTTCATGACTGATTCCATCAGAAATAAAAAAAAAATAATCGTATTGCCAAATTACTTTCTCTATTTTACCACTCCTCAGCTTTACAGCTTCTCTTATTCCAGATGCATTTATTTGCATGTGCAGACAAGCCCCAGACTGTGAGGAGTTTTGCTCATGGAAATGGTCCTTCCAAGGAATTCTTTCTGGGTGTTAATGTCACTGAAATTCAGAGCATAAATTCTTGGCTCCATGGTTGCCCTTTCTGCAGCAGCCTGGTGTTGCAAAGAGGCTGTAAAGCTGATTCAAGAAGCCAGCGAACCTTTTCTCTGGCAAAGAGAGAAGCATCATCAAGACCAGGCTATTTCCACTGGAAAAATGAGCCTCATTTTGTTCAAGAAATGAATGTGCTGTAATGAAATTTTACAACCCCCATAATAAGCCCATTATCGAGATTGTGACAAAATGTGAAAAAGCTTTAAACTTCCAGTAGTTTCATGTTAGCCCAGAAGAACTCTAGCCAGCTCTAATTCTGTTTCATGATGATCAGTTGGTATGAGATACAGGCTTGTTTAAAGACTATGTTTTACAACCATAAATCTAACTTTTTAGCTGGAATTTGAACTTAGACTTCATTGCTAATCTATGGTCAGTGACTGAACTGGTATTTCACAAGTTTGCCTGTGGACTTTCATATTCTGAAAGTGTCTATCTTAAACCTGCAAACAGATATCACCATCTCATTACCAAGTATCCATGTCACACCTGAATACAGCTGCTAAATAATAATAACTCTGCCTATTTTGCTTTTGCTCCTCTTTAGAGCAGGAGGTTCTTGAGTGCTTTATTAAAGCACTCAATGTGATTTACTGTCATTCCTCTTCATCGCTGGGAAGCCGTGGCACAGAATAGTGAAACAGCAAGGGTAACCCAGCAGGTCAAAGCTGGAAGTGTCAATAACAGGTGTCAAAGCTGGAGAACTGAGTTTCAGTTTACTGTGGCTGCAATTAGGTCACATTGGGCATGTAAATATTTTTAATACATTTGAGGCTACCTGAGAAGTGGTATGTGTCAGATTTTCTATCTCATCCTCCTATCATCCAGGGGTTAGGTCAAATTCACACGAATGTTTGTCCGTTGTGATAAATGCCACTGTTACTGGTACAATTGTTGTTCTGCTCCTCAGTTCTTTTGGTCAGCCCATGCTGCCATTCCTGCCTGTTAGGACAGCATCTCTGGTAATTTTTTTGTATGCCTGCTCAGTCTCCCTCTCTCCTTGGCCTCCTTCTCTCACAAACGTTTGTAAAGTAAAAATCCATTTACTCTCTCAGCCTGTCAACAGGAAAGGTGGATTGACACTGCTGAGACCTGTGGCTCTATCTCCAGGCCCAGCATGGACAGGACACAGGTCTGAATGAGACCCACCTGGGTGATGTGTCCTGAACCTGTCCAGAGCTGCCATCTGAGGCACTCCACCAAGTCCTTGGGAAGCAAAGCTTATGAAGAACTTCATGTTTTGTTGGACTTTATCTGCATTTCTTTAGTTATGTGAGGACTGGAGTTACTGCATTGCTCACAGGTACCTTCTCTACCCAGGCTGGACAGTATTTGACAAGAGCAAGCTCTGCAACATAATGCTATTAACTGGTGGTTAAAATGCACGATCGTGCTCTCCATCATCCTTCTCCTACCTAACTTCTGCCAGAGAGCTTTCTTGGGAAACTTATGTTCACAGCTAGGTTTAGAGAACAGACAGCTGGTGCAGGGCAAGAATATGTTAGCTTATAACCACATCTATTCTGATGAAGCTTTGTCTAAAATAGCTTCAATTTTCAGGCAGTTACTGAGTGATTTGTGGGGGTGATGGAATAACACTCTAGAAGGAATTAAACTGCAAACAAACTGAGGGGCTGGGCACCAAGTGGAAATATTCTAAATGTGAAGAGACCAACTCCAAATGCAGGCTTGGGCTACAGAAATAGAGTATTTGCTGCTAGAGGTGCATTTCCAGTCCCACTCTTGGGTCAGTACGTGTCATGACACCAAATATGTATGTACATGGTGATCTGCAGTATAACTAATTCAGTTGCTGGCAAAACACATGGTACACTAGACATGATCCAAAGTGCCTTGAAGTCAAGTCCATTGACTTCAAAGGACTCTGGATCTGCACTGCAGGGATGGCAAGCCAAGCTCACTGCTGGAACAAATGATGACAACTCCATGGAAGCCAATGTAACTCTGTTTGCTTGTGCCAACAGTGAATCTGGCCTATACACTTTGTTCTGCGGCAATCAGAGGCTGCATAATTCATTCAGCAGTTTGGAAGGTAATTAGATTTTCATGGCCATCAGCGTATCAGCCTTGTTATGTACCAAATTACGTTTTGACTATATGAAATAGTTATTTTTCACAATCATTTATTTAAATGCTCCCTCTTCGTTGTTGTTGAAGCAGTCACTGTTTGCTCATTCTCTTTATCTAAAATGCTGCTTAATCTTTGAAGCCTTCCTTTTCACACAGTGGCAAAGTAATAAAATTGATTGTATGATTATGAGTCTGGTTTTCATTTACTAAAGTGTTGATAGAGGAGAAATGAAATCACATTTCTTGTAAAAGAGCAGAGTGGAAATAACTCTGGACATTACTAGCTCTAGTGAACGTAGCAGTAATTCTGAGCTGGCTCAATACTGGCCATTTTCAATTCAGGCATTTTAATTCAGAGGAGACTGTCAAAGAATTGCATTTGGTCTTCTCTTTACTAGAAAGTCTTGGTGATAAATCCATTATTCAGAGATTCATGCAAGAATCTAATGTAGACTGTAATGGCAACATTTATGATCACAAGACCACACAGACAAAAATAATAAATAGGAGGGAATTATGGAGGAGGGCCTGGTATTTCTTCCCCTTACTTTTGTTTTATTTAAGTTCATAGGCTGACTGCTTGTTTTATTGGATTTGTTCATATTAGCAACCTGACAAATGACTACCATCTGTGGATTGTGGCAAACGAAATACTCCACAGATTTCCATCCCTTTTTGGCCAGCTGAATGAATAGCCTTAATCCAGACAACAGATGTCAAGTGGGGTATAGCTTTTTATGAACACACAAAACATATATGAAAAAAATATACATTACATTTTGGCAAGGGGAAGCAGTGAATGTTACCAGAGTCTCAAAAGAACTTACAAGCCTTATGTTAATTTCAGTCTAGGCAGGAGCAATTTTGTGGCAGTGCAGAAAAATGGTGCTTGAGGGGCAGCAAATAAATATTGCACCATTTCATTCTTTTTTGTTCATTTGTCCTTATAAGCAGCACTAGTGACCAACAAGGAGGAAAAACTCTATTAAAAATGCTTATTGCACCTGCCTCCTTCTTCCGTTTGGAGATTTCTTCCCCTTCAGGCAGACAGCAGCCCCATAAATAGTTAATCTGGAGTTTGGCACATCTAAGAGATCTGTGGTGGAGGAAGGAACAAGTTAGTGATGGGTGGAAATCTCTGACAATGCCATTAAAAAGGTATCCTAATTACTTTTCGTAAACATGATCATCATTAAGTTGGTAACAATTTAACAGCCCTTGTAAGCAGATATGCTAGAGTGATTAGGTTTAATTAATATAGAGTCATTTATCAGAAAGAAATGATTCAGGGTGACAATTTCTCATTCATGTCTTCGTGAAGGGGGAGCTGCATGCTTCAGCCTGGCTTTGTATAATTTCCTTAGTTTCCCATTGTTTGCACAGGAGCGAGGCCTCGATTGTGTCCTGGGTATTGTACTGCCTGGAACTGAGCTCACTGGAATATCAGAACGATAAATGCTTATCTTTCAAAGATGAAAATGCTTTCAGCCTATTAAGAGTCTTTACAATTGCATTTGCAGTAACATCAGCCTACCTGGGAAAGGTTTTAGATCTGGGATGTTCATAATTCAGGATAAAATCTGTCTTACTTTTCGCCATGCTGTCAACATTTCTGTCGCATGTGAGGTAGGCACCTACATGGGCAACCTCCCATGAGGTAGATTTTGTGTGATGGTCACTTCTTCAGGAGCACAAAGCCCAGGGAGAAATGGGTGAGGGTGATTCAGACATTGTACTGAATGTGAAATGTAATTTAAAGCATGCTGCTGAAGGTGGACCCTTAGTGTCCCTGAATATAGGTTGGGATAGGAGTGGTGACATAATCCTGCCTGCAGATTTCTGCTGTCTGATGTCACATGGGTGACATAAGCCCTGCGAGTACATTTTGGCCTGCATGACCTGGTGGTTAGGTGGATGTGTGAGGACTTGGTACTAGCCCCTCCATTTCACAACCTAGCAACGCTATTACACAGCCAGCTCAAGCCTTCACCTCTTCAAACACAATCAGTTCTCCCCTAGTCTTATTATGTTGCTCCAAGAGCAAGTATCACTTCACACTGGCTTTAGCAACAGCAGTAATCAGTTTTTGGACTGAATGCAGCTCTCACAAGCCTTTCTAACAGCAGTTTGACGAGACTAGTGGAGTCCCATCTGCTCAAGAAAAGTCCCTTGAGCACAGACCGGCATTGGGAAATATTTTTCGTGCCTCTGACAAGTCGGTTGGAATTTCTAATCTATAGCTTTCCCACAGCTGCAGGCACCCCTCCAAAATGGGTCTGTCTTGAGGTATTTATAACGTGTCTGTCACCAGGGTAGCCAGGCACCACATGGAAATGTGGCACCCAGGTTTGCAGCTGATGCAGCTCGTCATCATTTTGTCTCTGTCCCAGGTTCCCCACCCTGGCATGCTTCCTACAGTGTTCGCTCAAAAAGAACTTGTTGCAAATGTTCCCTCCTGCAAAAGCTCCCTCATGGGAATGGTGCGCAAGCCTGGCATCTGCTGCCCTACAGAGCAGCATCGCCTCCACAGAGAAAAGGCCTTTAGACAGGTCTTTAGTTTTTCTGTTCATGAGTTTGGGCTAGCATAGAATCATAGTATCATTTTGATTGGAAAAGACTTTTATGACTTTTAAGATCACTGAGTTCAACCATTAACCTAACACTGTCAAGTCCACCTCTAAGCCATGTCGCATGCAACAGGCTTCAGGTGCTACAGCGAACAGCCACATTTCGCTGAAAAGCATTTATACCATCTCTTCAGATTCTTTCTGAATTAACTTTCAGTGTCTAAATCTACTGACCTTGCAAAGTGAATACTTTGCAAGGATCGCAAGCCAATGTAGAGCATTGCACTTGGCCTGACAAAGCCATGAACTGTTTTCCCCTCTAATCTCCTTTCTGGCCATTTCTAAAGGTATTTCAAACTGAACTACCTATCTAATAGCCTGATCAGTCATTTCCTTTCATTTGTCTGCAGTTTTGTTCCCTTCCTTGTGTTCTGCTCAATATTTACTCATTGGATAGTAATCTTATCTGAAAGATGAAATTTGTGCTCTTCAAAGTAAATACGCAGCTTGGTCTGCTAGTAAATTATCTGCAAAGTAGCTGATAAAGGAATATCACTCCCAAGAAGTACTGGTCTGATCCAGATCTGAAGCCAAGGTAAAGACCTGGGACTCCAGAAATAAGCCAAGGAATTAAAATATTTTTTCTGTCTAACCGGAATATATGTCTGCAACAGTTGCTAGACAAACTCACCCAGTGCTTCACAAACCAACACCTGCACTGGGTTTTGTACACACTTGCATGTCTGAAGCTTAACAGTTTTACAAAATATGTTTGGGGAAAAACGCTCTAAGTGACATTTAGGTTACAAACAGCTGAGAATCCATGGGGTAACAAGCACTCCTGTGCAGCGGGGCAGCCCTGTGCCCACCCAACCAGTCACTCAGTCCACCTAGTAAGGCTCGAGTACGGGGAGTTGCTGAGCTTCAGTGATTGGGTAAGTCTTCTGTGTAAGCCCTCTGAACAGGACAGAGCTTTTATCTACTTTGAATAGCTTGCTCCACTTTCACAGATGCTCACAGGGCACATTTTCCTAGAGGCAGACAATCAAAGGGATGGGAATCTCGGGCAGAAATTGCTAACATTCTCTTTCTTTTTAGTTCCCTAAGGTTTCAAACCTGGAGAAAACAGGTCTGCAGTGGCCTAGCAGCAGCCTCCCTAGTGCTCCCTGCTAGCTCTGTCTCTTGCACATTTGCTGAACCCTCTACTTACAGAAGGTCACACACGCAGAGCCAGATTCTGCCATTGATTTCCTATGTTTTCCCTAGAGAGCAGGCTCATTGACTTCCAAGATATTACCCACAAAGCAAACAACTGCTTCCATTCATCTGGCCCTCAATAGTCGTGTTACGTGTTTGCTTTGCCCACAAGCTGCTCCACAGAGACTATCACAAACCATGGAAAATTTCAAAATTTGCCTTTGGAATTCCTGTGTGTTTTGAATGGGGGAAGGGGCTGGGCTTGCATCCAAATTAAGTTTAGATTGGATTTGTGGCTCGAAGCTGACCCAGGACTAGAGTTCATATTCATAATTGAGGAATGGAAAACTCATGGATTTGTCTGATGAGGATTCTTACCAAAACATCTGCTATCCTTGGATTTGAGGCACACATGAAGCAAGTCACAGAATATCCTCTCAGCATCTACTGATTTCCATGGTATGAGCAGAAGATCTTACAGTGAAGCCCTAAAACCAGACTACAGGAGCCTTATGATTTTCTAATTCTTATGCTGAACAGTATCCACTGCAGCAGGTTTGCTTATGGGGACCAAAGACACACCATCACGGAATCACGGAATCACAGAATCACAGAATGTTAGGGATTGGAAGGGACCTCAAAAGATCATCTAGTCCAATCCCCCTGCCAGAGCAGGAACACCTAGGTGAGGTTACACAGGAAGGCGTCCAGGCGGGTTTTGAATATCTCCAGAGAAGGAGACTCCACAACCTCCCTGGGCAGCCTGTTCCAGTGCTCTGTCACCCTCACTGTGAAGAAGTTTCTTCTCAAATTTAAGTGGAACCTCTTGTGCTCCAGCTTGAACCCATTACCCCTTGTCTTACTGTTAGTTGTCACCAAGAAGAGCCTGGCTCCATCCTCGTCACACTCACCCTTTACATATTTATAAACATTAATGAGGTCACCCCTCAGTCTCCTCTTCTCCAGGCGAAAGAGACCCAGCTCCCTCAGCCTTTCCTCATAAGGGAGATGCTCCACTCCCTTAATCATCTTCATTGCCCTGCGTGGGACTCTCTCCAGCAGTTCCCTGTCCTTCTTGAACTGAGGAGCCCAGACCTGGACACAATATTCCAGATGAGGTCTCACCAGGGCAGAGTAGGGGAGGAGGAGAACCTCTCTCGACCTACTAACCATCCCCCTTTTGATACACCCCAGAATGCCATTGGCCGTCTTGGCCGCAAGGGCACAGTGCTGGCTCATGGTCATCCTGCTGTCCACCAGGACCCCCAGGTCCCTTTCCCCTACACTGCTCTCTAATAGGTCATTCCCCAACCTCTACTGGAACCTGGGGTTGTTCCTACCCAGATGTAAGACTCTACATTTTCCCTTGTTGTATTTCATTAAATTTTTCCCTTCCCAACTCTCCAGCCTGTCCAGATCTTGCTGGATGGCAGCACAGACTTCTGGCGTATCAGCCACTCCTCCCAGCTTGGTGTCATCAGCAAACTTGCTGATAGTACACTCAATTCCCTCATCCAAGTCGTTGATGAATATATTGAATAATACTGTCCCCAGAACAGACCCTTGAGGCACTCCACTAGATACAGGCCTCCAACCAGACTCCACCCCATTGACCATGACTCTCTGGCTTCTTTCCTTCAGCCAGTTTGCGGTCCACCTCACTACCCAATCGTCCAGTGCACATTTCCTCAGTTTAGCTGTGAGGATGCTGTGGGAGACGGTGTCAAATGCTTTACTGAAGTCAAGGTAGACCACTTCCACCACTCTACCATCATCTGTCTACCTTGTTATGTCTTCATAAAAGGCTATGAAGTTGGTCAAGCACGACTTCCCCTTGGTGAAACTATGTTGACTGCCCCTGATGACCCTCTTATCCTTGATATGCCTTAAGATAGCACCAAGGATAAGGTGTTCCATCACTTTCCCAGGCATGGAGGTGAGGCTGACCGGTCTATAGTTACCCGGGTCCTCCTTCTTGCCCTTTTTGAAGACCAGAGTGACGTTTGCTTTCCTCCAGTCCTCAGGCATCTCTTCCATTTCCCAAGACTTGGCAAAGATGATGGAGAGCGGTCCAGAAATTACTTCAGCCAGCTCCCTCAGCACCTGTGGGTGCATCCCATCTGGACCCATGGATTTATGGATGTCCAGATTGCTTGGAGATTCAAAAGATATTGTGACTTCTAGCCTCTATATGACTCCTAGGCTATGCCCAGGATGGCACTTCGTCCTAATCTAGCTGGGAGAGAGTGAACTTCCACTGCTATGACTTACGGAGGTGGACATGCTTGCTGCACTGGCCACAGCACTGGTACTAGGCTAAGGGACTTGTGTCACCTGGAAGGTTTGTATTGCAAATATGCATTGCTGTTTACTCTTTAAACTTGATTCTGCAGTGGCAGGGATTAATAGAGTATACTTCTCCCCAGGGTTTTTCATTCACTTCTGGGAGATCTTCTCCAACATCTTACAACACTATGTCAAATGACACACTCAAAAGAAGATGAGGTCTTCAAAACTACTGAGGGTGGCATCTCTCTTAGCTTATAGAAGAAATGCACTTTTTGGCAGGAACATCATGACCTGCCCACAGACCAGCAGTGTCAGATGAAATATGCACCAGGTCCTCCTAGGTAGTATGCTCCAGCATTGCTAGAAACAAATCTGTTTGCTCTTTTATCAGTGCAGCATACAGCACCACTTTTCCATTCATTCCATTGGTGATTCAAAAGGGAAAGAAGGCAAACCTTTCACTTTTCCAGTGTTTGTTAAAGCACAAGCATTTTATTTGGAGACTCTGAGAAAATAGTTGTTTAAATTCTTAAATGTGATTCCTGTACTGCCAAATATATCCATTCAGAAACCACACAGCAGGTCCCTAGAGACCTTCAGACTGGCATAAACCTCATGAGACCTTAAAAAACAAGAAAATATGGGATTTCTTTCTTTCTCTCTCTCTTTCTTTATTTCTCTCTCTCTCTTTCTTTATTTCTCTCTCTCTCTTTCTCTCTTTCTTTCTCTCTTTCTCTCTTTCTCTCTTTCTCTCTTTCTCTCTTCCTCTTTCTTTCTGTCTTTCTTTCTTCCTCTCTTTCTCTCTTTCTTTCTCTTTCTTTCTCTCTTTCTCTCTTTCTCTCTTTCTCTCTCTTTCTTTCTCTCTTTCTTTCTCTCTTTCTCTCTCTCTTTCTTCTCTCTTTCTCTCTCTTTCTCTCTCTCTTTCTCTCTTTCTTTCTCTTTCTTTCTCTCTCTTGCTTTCTCGTTTTCTTTCTCACTTTCTCACTTTCTTGCTTGCTTTCTCTCTTGCTTTCTCGCTTTCTTTCACTTTCTCTTTCTCACTTTTTCGTGCTTTCTCTCTTTCTCTCTCCCTTCCATTTCTCTCTCACTCTCCACCTCTCTCTCTTCTTCCAGCATTAATATTTTAAAGCTTTGCTCTGGACCACTAGAAGTTGAGAAATTTGTTCTTCAGTAGAAGCTGAGACTCAGCTGTAACCACCTGAAGCTAGGACATGAAGTTTTCACAAAAAAACCAAATATTGTGAGACTTCTTCTGCCATTACAAGAACATGCCACACTGACCTGCTACAGGAGCTCCAGATAACTGAGAGAACTAGCAAAGTTTCCACTGGCATAGAAGCTCAGCTGCATGCCATTTATTTAATTTCTTTTTAGTTTATACCTGGTGACATTAATTTCATGGCTACTTTTATTACTCTTTATTGTCTATATTAGAGTAACACCTACCGACCATGGCCAGACACAAGATACTCATACACACTATGAGAAAGAGCTATTAACCTCAGAAGTTACAGTCTTAAAGAGCGAGATGAACAAAGGGAGGAAGAAATGAGAGATTATCTTTCCCTTCCCCTTTCACAGACAGACACTGGAACATGGTGAGATGGAGTGACTTTCCCACGCTGTCTCAGGAAGTCCATGGCAGAGCTCAAAACTGAACCTTGATGCTGATTTCCAGGCAGCTGTCTTATTCGCAAAGCCTTCCTTTCAGGCAGAAGTCGAAAAAATGAGAGCAGCAACACTCAGACAGCAACCTGAGGATACCCACCACTAGATGGGCTGTCATCGGGCTCTGCTCTGCCTCTTCCCACCACCGCCTGTGTAGGGAAGGCACCGGGGTGGTCAGGATCCCTGTTAGGGCAGAGGAGTCCCTCATCTAAGTGTCCCCAGGTACAGAGGGACATGTTTCTACAGCACAGACCCCGGCAGGTGAGCTATGACCTGACGGTGAGTTTGGGACTTGTCCTGACACACAGCACAGGGAGGCATCAACACCACTGATGCACAATGTGAACTGCAGTGGCCGGTCCGCCCTATCATCCCAAGGGCTCCCTGCACCCTCCGAGGTGACGGCTGCCTGCCAGCTCTCAGGTGGCTCATTTTGGTCCGAGAGGAAAGAAAAACATGAACAACTTCGCTTTCTGTATCATGACAGGAACAAAGGAACAAAGTACACTGTTCTTGAAAGTCAATACATTACGGAGAAATATCTCAGAGCTGGCAGGAATATTACTTTGATTAAAAAAGAATTGGATTGCTGGTAAACTCCCTGTATTTTAAGAAATTTGTCTGACCTTATCAGAACACAGGCTGGGAGTGCTGAATTACCTTCCACACACCTGGGAAACTATCTAATGTAAATATATTTTATGACTCCCAACAATATATTATTAGGTAATAAACTTAATGACTTTATGAAGGTTATTAAGAGAAACCATATAAACTGTATTAGGGTCCAGAAACAGGAAAACATAAACAGGGAAGTAACCTACTTGTTTTCAGGATAAGGCGATTTAAGGTTGTATCAAAAGATAGTAAACAGTGCTGTTCAGTTCAGAAGTCTTGTCTCCAGGGCATTGAAAATTATGTATTGGTGGAGCTTGGGATCAAAAGGAGATTACGGAACTAAAAACCCTTTCTGGTGGGACGTAAGAGGATAGGTAAGCACAAGTAACTAGCAGGTTTGCTTCTGCAAAGAAAGAGGGTGGGATGAGCCTCCCCAGAGGCAGGGAAGGATCAAGCCTTAGGAAGGGACTATAATCAGGTTTTCCGGGTTTTTGGTTTGTTTCTTTTATTTGTGGTTGTCGTTTTCTTTTTTTTTTTGGGGGGTGGGGGGGGGGGTGGCGGGGGAGGAGGGAGAGGTGGGTGGTTGGTTGTTTTTTTCTCTTTTCTTTTTTTCTGAAGTGCATTTTGTTTAAGCAAAAGTCATTGGTTCTACAGGCTATGCCTGCTACTGAAGAGCCTTATCACTGCCCCATCTGACATAACAAGCCTGTCTGGCTCGAGAGTTGTGGAGTGTTGTGGAAAATGCAGAAAGTGCCTCAAACAGCAGCTGGCAGTGCCTGGGGACCTGGGGAGACCTGAGGGGACCTGAGGGGACCTGGGGGATGATGCCTCCCTCAGCACAGTGTGAGCTGGGGATTAGGGCACAGGAGAGGTGTTCAGAAAGCATGTGGATCTCTCTGGGTCAGAGAGGTTTTTCGTTTTCCAGCTCTGGCAGCAACAGGGCTGTACTGAAAACTATTCCTCTTCTGGGTGAATCTCATGGGACAAAGTGTGCTCCCTGTTGCCCTGCGCCCTGACATGGACCCATCCCTGCCATGGCAGCTCTGGGGGCTGCGCTGCTCCTGGTCAACATGACGGCTAGTTCTAGGCCTTGGCAGCCCCATGGCTTCGCCTGCTGCCCTTCTCCTCACCACCATCACAGGGACGAGCTGCTGCTATCACCGGTCACACGGCTCTGGGTCTTGAAAGAAGAAAGAAGATTTGTTGTTTACTTTGGAAGACATTTACAACCCCCTTTTGTAATTACAGATCACACACAAAGGACAATCTCTGTCAGCTTTTCTCCGATCCCTACTCAGATATTTTTCCAGGGCTGATACCAATCTTGCTGGCTGAAAATGCAGGTACTTTTTCCTTCCTGGGTTGCTCTCTCCTTTCTCATGGTTATCCAAGCAAAATAAATTATTTACAACAGACTTCATCTTTACAGTATGTTCAATTAAGTAAGAGGGCTCCTATATAAAGGCCAAACCATGCTGCTCTATGGACATATTCCCTGGCCTTTGATAGGAGCTATAATAATGTAAGCTTTTTTTACTATGTAAATGGGCAGATACTTCAGAAGCATGTTCTGATTCTCCTAGAATGGCTCTGTAGGAGTGGACATAGGCCAGCTGATGGAGAGCAACACATCTTTCATACACACATGAAGAAAAAGTTCTCTCATCCTAGGCACCCTGAGCCTTGTTTGAAATGCACACAGCTCATGGGTGAGCAGTCCACTGACTATGCCGGGCAGTGGTTCAGCCCCAAAGAGGAATGTAAACACATAGGCTGCTTTTGGGGGCTTTTTTTTGTCCTGTGCTGAAGGTGGCACTGCTCAGCATGGCAAGCCAGGCAGTAATCACCTCGAGGACCTGGTGCGGATCACACACCATCCCAGGATGAGCTCTGTGGGTGCCATCTCTGTGTCGTTTCATGGGTTTCAAAGGCTGGGATGGCGCAGGAAAAATATGAGAAACAAATGCATCTGCAGCAATTTGATGACATGTCCTAGACCTACCGGAATCACAGAGGCTTTATCATTCTAGTTCCCCATTTAACAGGAGGGTAATTACACGTCATACACTCACCTTTTCCCTTTCTGTCCTCAAAGAACACTGACATTTCCTACAGGAGCATTAGGTCAACAAAACATGCCAGATCGCTCTCTGTCTTTTCTTTAATATTTACATTTTATTTAACTGATCTCTC
Source organism: Caloenas nicobarica (assembly GCF_036013445.1). Classification (NCBI taxonomy): domain Eukaryota; kingdom Metazoa; phylum Chordata; class Aves; order Columbiformes; family Columbidae; genus Caloenas; species Caloenas nicobarica. The sequence continues at coordinate 121,865,576 of NC_088245.1, read as the reverse complement.
AGGTGTCCCAATGATGGATAAGCATTGTTTTTCTTCAGACCAGATGGGCAGGTATAACCAGGGAGAAGCACAATTTCTGACTCAGTGCCAAAGTGGAGGGTGAAGGCAGTGCTAGTTAGCCAAGGGCAGCAGTTGGAAGAGTTTGCAGCTCTACTGCAGGTGCTTGGGGCTCAATCTGCACAATCGTACCAATAAACAACACTTTTGTTCATCTCCCATTGTCTAGTAACTGCCATTCTTTTCTGACATGGCCGTTTGCACTCTCTTGGCTTCCTCACTTACCATGTAAACCTCAGCAAACCCATAAAGCCATCGGCTTTCTGCAAGAGAAAGCTGTGGCAGCTCTGCTTTGCAATACTGGCTGCCACAGACATGCCACAGGCCCGAGCCCAGCATTTCTGGAAGACTGCCTCAAGCTTTGAGGTGGGGAATGACTTGTCCGCCACCAGTAACTTCCCCCCATAAATTTAATGTTCTTCTGTTTGGGAGAAAAGGTCACTTTGGAAGCTGGTCCTGGACAATGAAATCATCTGCCCACAGGAACTGTGGGCTATCTCATTCCTTGTCACCCTCTAATACACACACAGAGGAATGAGAATATATTAAAAAAAAGGTGCATCTTAAAACCCTGAAAGTACTAAATCAAAACACATTACACAAATAATTTTTCCTCTGGGAAAGGAAAACCAAACCACATGCACCATATACTAATCATGTGATTTAATGTACTCCTGGAAAAAAGCAGTATACTTAAAAAACCCCAAAAAACAACACAAAAAAGAAACTATAGATAGCAGAACAATATGGGCAGCACTGTTCACTAAATTCACAGAGCCATTTCCATTAAGCTGAAGTAGAGGATGTGTGAGATGCACAGAGAGGCATTTCTAGTGTGTTGTTTTGTTTGTTTTTTTTCCTCCAGAGTGGAATCAAACCTTTGATCAACAGGAAAAATTAAATGAGAGTGCTGTAGAGGGCATGGATGAGAAGCAAGTCTCTCTCTCTCGCATACACATACACATTAAAAATGCATGGTCTTTGAAGCAGAGGTTAAAAAAAAAAAATCCACAGGGCTTGTGACCCCCCTGAGACTCAGTGCAGCGTGGGTACAGCAGGACAGAGGACTCGGAGCTGACAGCTTCCTGCTCCACCAAGGCAACAGGATGAGTCCCAGCACGGCCCCGTGCATGCCCCACGCTTGCATAATGTCACTGCTGCTGCCGCTGAGCCCTCCCATTTCCTTCAGCGAATAAACACCTCTGCTTCCTCTTGATTCTCCCAACAGATATTTGATGACTGATCTTCTCAATTTCCCCACAAGAAATGAAGAAAAGTCTAGGTTTTTCCCAGTTGCGCATATCCCTCCTATTATAACCTTGGCACGCATCAAGAAATTACTTCCTTTTTCATCAGCGAAACCTTTGCACAAGCCTCTCTTGGCTCCTGAGCTGGCAGTAAAGACATGGTTGGATTTACCTTGGCCCAAGAGAGGGCACAGCATGCTACAGGCCAGTGCAGCCTCATCAGCGACTAAATGTAAGCAGCAGGAGGATATTTCTTGGTATTTACCCCAGTCACACTCTTGATGGCTCACTGGCAATTCATAGCAAGGCACCTTCACTCAGGTCTGGTCCCTTCTCCAAGAGGGCTGGACAGCAAAGACATTGCCAAGGTCTTTGCCATATGAAACCTAGAGTGCCATCCCAATAAAAGTCACTTGTACAGCGAAGGACAAATGTGATATTTTTTTGGAAGGTAGGCAAGGTAATGGTGGCAATCTGCTAGTAGAAATCACTACAGCTCATCAGAAACTCTCATCCCTTCAGCTTAGGAGATCTTGCAGTCCCTGTGCAAGGAAATAATTCAGTGTCTCGTTTCCTTTTCTTTCTGGGCAGTGACAGGCATGTCAGCTCTCTAACCATTGCTCTGCTTTCAGTATGCTTACCTTTGGTATGGGCTTCAGCCTTCAGGGGTGCAACTCCACTATGACAATGGCATTACTGGGTTAGGCACTCACAGTTTTCTTTTTGGCCTCTCTCATCATGTTCCAGAGTGAGAGAAGGACTCCACTTTATGAATAGCAAGGACAGGATGCTGTGCAGCTTTTAGCCTTTTGTGTATTGAATCCATGCTCCGCACAATGGCATGTTTCAGAGCTGACAGTCTCTCAGGAGGAAAACACACCGGAGGAAGCATTTCCTGCTGTGGGCAGTTGACAGCTGGTGTTGAAAAAAGGCTTCTTGAGTAATGGAGAAGAGGCTATTTTGGGAAAGTTTTGGTAACATTTTACTCTTCTTGTCAACAGCATCGATGGTTACCATAACAGAAGAACAGTAACAGATCAAAGGGAAAAGATGATGGTAGTTAAGGGCCTCAGGTCAGTATGTGTGTCCTATCATGCAAACACAGGTGTCTCCACTCCACTTTTGTCATCCTTGGATATGAGCAAGGATGATGAGCACAGAGATGCCACAAATTGTCTTGTATATAACACCATTCATGGACTATAGTTCTGGAGAGCTGTGATGGCTGGAGGGGTTGCAGTGACAATGCAGAAGAAAGAGTATGGGGTAAAGTTAAGCTATTTTGGTGGTACAGTCAGGCCTGAGCAGAGCAGGGATTTCATGGGCCATATTTTTTGCAATGAGCCAAGGACAAGTGGGAATGTAATGATCAAGACTAGGATGATTCTGGCGAAGTTCTGAAAAGACAGGACAATTTCAGCAGTTAGTGAGTGTCTGAAGGGAAGAAACAAGCAAAGGAAATCAAAGAAACTTCCACTGAGCTTGGAGGTCAGCAGAATTGCAATAGCCAATCAGCTGGGAAATCTGATAGATGCAAAAAGAAATTCTAATTTCTGCTAACTGGTATCAAAAGGTTTTATTACACTGAGCAAATAAAAAAAGACTGTTTATAGTGCAATTACTTATTTCTAGCTAGTGACTACCTCCACAAAACCCATGGAACAGCTCAGCCTGGCAGTAACATCACTTGGTTTTAGGAGAAGGAATTTGAAATAAAGGTGATAAAAGTATGAAAAAAACTCAATTTGGACAATCATGAAGTTTCTGTGACTGGAACTCAATGAAACCATTTTTAACAAAAGGTTTTAAAGCAGAAAAATATCCATTTTAATTGACCACATATTGGGTGAATTCCCATCAAATTTGTTGAACTATTTCAACCAGAAAGGGTTGATAAGACAATGGTTAACCATCCAAATATTTAACATAAATATTCCCAAACAGAAATATTTGGTTTTCTACGAGTGTACCTTTCCAAAACGTATCTCTGTATAAATAGGTCTTTAAGATTAAGGTGGGTGAACAAGTGTTTATCTCTGAAGTCATTTATTTGCAGTTTGGGGCAGCCCTACTGGAGATGCAAAAGGAGGTTGCAGGGCTCCTGCTCCAGCTGCCTGGCATGTCACGCACCACATATTACAAGACAGCTGCACAAGTCTTCTTTTGTACGTCCATCCCCTGGCATCATGACTGTCATCATTTCTCATAGCTTCAGCTGACACAACAAACTTGACAACACAGAGGAGCTTGTCCTTTGTGTTACTTCTTGGTCTCGTCCGTGACTACTCCAGCGTGTCCCTTGGGTTAGGCTACTATTCCCCATGTGTATCATTTCCCCACAGTGTTATTGCTGAAGCCAGGCTGGTTGCCTTTTCTTCTTTTCTTTTTAACACTTCCTTTATTATAAAAAGGCGATGCAGCCTTGGGGAGAGGAAAAAGAAAAAAAAATAAAGGCAGCAAGCTGAATATTTACTTAATTGTTGGTCAAGAGTTGGCTCCCGTGGAAATGCTGGCTGAAGGCAATGCTGTAAAGCGTAGTCCCTCCTACAAGAGTGCCAGAAAACCAAGGGGCAGGTGGCAGTTCTTGAACAATAGTCAATTACACTTTTTAGGCAAATATTTGCTCATGTGTCCAGACAATAATGTCTTGTGGAAATGTGTTTGCATAACGTCCTTGACAAAGGCTCGTCTATTAACCTGGACGCAATAAAGTACAGCTCTGGAACAGTGTTTAACAGATGAACTTCTCAGTTCGAGCAACAACAAAACATCATGTATCCAACTCTGAACAAAACAATCACCCCAAATTACCTTCATATGGGGACAAAAAAAAGGGCCTCTTGAAGAGGATTTACTTTTAACCTCTAAAAGCATCCACCATGTATGTGTGTGCTGGGATCTGTGACTCAGTTCCTACAATGTCAGTGTGCTTCCAGTATAGCCTTGGCCAGGTCACTCAAGAACGGAGTTCCAAAAGCCCCTGCAGGGCTCTTACGTTGTTCTGTGCTGTGTCGCTGCAACTGAGCTTTGCCCAGGCTCAGTGCTGCTGGGCACCCTGTGCTTGTCTAGACATGATGCTGCCTTCAAGCTCAGGTGCTAAGACCCCACTGAGCAGCTAGCTTTGCTTGGCATCACACTGGTCACACACACGGCTTCCTGCTGCCCCATACCCAGGCAGGGGATCTGTTGAGAGGATCATCCTTGCTCCTCCTCAACCTGGACGCATGTGGAAACTCTGAAGCAGGAGCCTCCACCACAGCTCTGCAGCCTCTTGTTCTCAGGGGCTTGTGCCACTTATTCCAGCCCCCTCCTGGGAACAGTGGGCACAGCAGAGCCTCATTTTCAGGGCACAAAGGGAGTTTTATGTGGTATATGGTGTACAACAGTGTACCTCTGTATTGCTAGCACTCATAGTACTAAGAAAATAACAGTTTACCCTAACAGTGACCAAATTTGGAGCAGGGCCTGCTAAAGAGTGGTTGTGGACTAGAGGTAGGCTAAGTTCAGCTGAATTTTCTGTACTTCTTTCTGGTTTTGGGATCACACAAAATGAGTGGTTTGTAATGGGGGTTCCAGCCAGAAGCACTTGGGAATTGTTAGTTTAGTCTTTCGGGTTGTAAATAATCATTCACAAGCTGCTTGTTTTCCCTCCCATGAATTCCTTAATGTGTACCAGTATCTTCTGAATGTTTTGGCTGAAAACGCTCCAGCCTCCGCTTTGCACACCACATGTTCACCTCATCTTAATGGTGATTCAGTGTCCACGAGATGTGTGAGTCACCTCAGGGATGTGGGATTGTTTCTTATTCCCTGACTGGAGGGTAGGCACTTATACAGAGGAGAACATAATATTTGCTATAGACAGTAAACAAATAAAGGAACTAAAGAGGAACAAACACATTAGCTGCTGAAAGTCTGGCAGAAATATACATTTGTGCTAAAACTTATCAAAGTGACAGAATTCTTGTAGTTTGTCTAGATATGAATGAAAAATTAAGAACCTGTTTCTCTGATGTCAAGTTCATTACAGAAGTAGCTGGATGAAATCGTGTGGTTTCTGCTAATGAAGCAGGTAAGGCATGGTAACCAACTGTTTCCTGCTGATCTCAAAACTGAATCCAGCAGTTACAGCAAACTAAACTTGCCTTGTTTGATCATAAAAAATAGTTCTGAGCCAATTGTCTAGGTTTTTCACTCTTAATGAATGACAAAAAAATCTCAAATTCCTGCTGCAGCATTTGTGATGGTGAAATCATGCTCGTAACCATTTTGTTTTGATAATTGTCTTATATCTCTTTCCCTCCCTGAGATTTTTTTTTCTGCATAATTTCAATATCTATTTTTCCATAGGCTTTAAAAGCTCAAACTTTCAGAACATCTTTCCCATGCTAGAAGAATCTATACTCTTGTGGGAAGATAAGTTCAGGTTTGCATTGTGAGGACCAAAGAAAGAGACATTTAAGGAACAATAGTTACAAGGGATTGTGCTGAAAGCCTTACTCAGTATAATGCTTATTTCCTCTCTTTTCTGTTCTTCATGGGCTATAAAGCAATGCCTCAACTGGAGGCACCTTTTGCTCTCTCATGATGTCCCAGTTTCGACCACTAATGCATAGAGCTGAAAGGTCTAATATGTAGCTAAGTGACAAAAACCAGAATTGGTTTAAATTGCACTCAGGGTACTTCTTGGGGTAGCAGGAGAATGACCAAAACTGCTGAGGTGGCTCAAGACCACAGAGTTCATCACAGGTCAGTAGAATTTCATGTGCCTAGTTCATGGCATCATGAAGGAAATCCTCCCAGAAGTTGTTGTTCTGACCCTCAGGACGCTGTCAGCACGTGTTGATGAAAAAATAAAAATAATCTCTTCAGAAGAGGAAAAAATCACATCTTGAACAACCATACTCGATGGCTTCTGAAGAAGTAACTGGAACTATGTAACTAGTAACTATGATCTCTTAATTACTGCTCTCCAGAAGACATGTTTAACAGCATGATTACAAAAATCAGTGCACATACAAAGGCAAAAAATATTCATTCATCTGGGCCAAAATCTACTTTCAGTTACACCCAAGAAACCACATTAAAGCCTCCTGCCTGCAAGGTGCCAAGCCATCCTCCAAGCACTGAATCCCATTTGCTACCATTGACATCAGCGAGAGTGACCGGCGCCCACGGCTCCCGGCGGCAGCTCAGCACTTGCCAGATGAAGCACCGATGCCCTGGTACAGCAACACGCACGCACACGTGCCAAATTCTGTACCCACGGCAGGTCCCATTGGTGTCGGTCAGAGCTGGACTCGTGTGTACAGGCTGTGGGGAAACAGTTCCCGCAGCAGAGTTCGACTCCATCCAGTGTCTGTTTTGGCACTAGAGGTTAGCTCCTGTTCTCTTGGGGGTGATTAATTTTAGTAATTAGCTTTTTTTCTGTAATTTCTGGGCAATGATACTAGTAATGAAAGTGAGAGAAAGAGAAGGAGAAGCAGGGATGGAGTCGGAGCAGACTGGCAGAGCTGCAAACAGCTGAACGCCGCTTCCTGACCCGAAATCACACGGCTCCTGCAGACCCCAGTGCCTCTTAAGCAGAGGCTGACAAACATGCACGGTCCTGCCAAACCCCAGAATAGGCCTGAAATGTGCTCAAAACAGGGTCTCCGGTGGTCTCCGGCAGAGGCAATTGCACTAACCCACCGCTCCATCTAGCGTCAAGACATTTAAGCACACTCCATTTCCCCATGCCCACCCATTTTGTTCCAAAGCATCCTAAATATATACCCTTCACACAGCGCATATCTACTGTCAGGGTCTGCTTTGTAAAGTCTTTTTTTAATTGTTGTTGTTTGCTTTTTTGTTGTTTTGTTGTTTTGTTGTTTTGTTTTGTTTTGGGGGTTGTGGGTTTTTTTGGTGTGCATGTTTTGTTTGTTGCTGGGTTTTTTTTGGTTTTGTTTTGTGTTTTTGTTTGTTTGGTTTGCTTTTTGTTTGTTTGTTTGTGGTTGGGGGTTTTTTTGTTTGGTTTTTTTTTTTCTTTTTTTGTGTGTGTCTTTTTGTCCCAAGGTCTTCTGAGTTTACAAAAGGCAGCAAAGCAGCAAACTCTGGCCCTCAAGAAGGGCTATGAGTGAATCCAGCCCAGAGCAGTCCTCTCCTCTAAGACTGTGTCGCCACTTCACTATTTCACTAGTAGCTGTATTGTAGGGGCGCATGGTGATTTGTAGACCACTGAACCAACCAGCTTCTTACCCAAAGATGTGAGTTGCAAAAGTGTGTTGCTAAACACAACAAAAGGAGTGGGCAGTTAAATAAGTGTGACACAGAGATCGTACTTCACACTGGTAATGCCCAGGGACAGCAACGTGCTCAACTGACACCGCCAAGCTTGTGTACTTAGAAGAACATCTGCATTGCAAATACCTCACCTTGTCCAGGTCTATCATATGCGAAGTACTGGGGTCAGTTCAGGGGTAAGTACAGTCTTCAAACTGCGTTTCACCCTTGTGCTTTTAATCATGCTTTAGTGGCAGTAACATGCAGAGGAAAAAAGCATTTTTCTGGGCTACCAGCGGTAGGGATGCCTATATGTTAACCTCTGGTCCAAAAAATTGGAAGCACATGTGAATCAGACGTCTATCTTTTAGGAGACACCAGCATTTGTAAAACAAAACATCTTCCTGCAAGAAGTGCCACTGCTGAACTTGCTATTGCTTGGGCAATTGTGGGACCCAATATTCCTTGGAGGCTGCTGAGCTGCCCGGGAAGGTGAGACATTTTGACAAGGCGCTCCCTTCATTTTAAATACACTGAGACAGCACTTTCAGCCTTGGAGTTCTGCTGTCTCTAGAAACCCTTCGTTTGTTTGCATGAACTTATTTTCATTTATAGAGCTGTGATGCTATCATTTTCTTTAATGAAAAGAAAAATCCCAGCTATTCAGGTGATAGCTCTATTAGAGATGTTAATGAATACAAGAAGTCCATTATCTTGGAGTTGAGATTGTTTTTTCAGGCTAAAAACTATTGCTTCACTGACAGATTAAAAAGCTTTCTTCAATATGTTGTAAAAACTGCAAGGAAAAATAATCTCACCAGAAGTTATTTTCATTAGTTTTATTCTTTTAATCGTGAAAATATTTCTAAACTTGTCATTATGTAGAAACATTTACACTCAAAAATACCCTTAAAACATAGTTTAAATTACCAGACATAGGTTTATGGGCTGTGTTGCTCAAATTGAAAAATAATTAACTTCTCAGTAAAAATCCTAATGATGTCAGTTTTACTTCAGTAGATAATGTCAGCATACAAAAATATTAATTCCAATATTGTATATTTGTTTTTCTCATTGCCTTAGAAATAAGCAACAGGATGTATGTGAGTGGGTATTTTCATCCTACGGAAAGACATTCCCTCCTGCTGTGGACTCTCAGCAGGTGGCAAATCGGTTTTTACTCTGTTTTTGTTGCTCATAACCTAGAGCCGTGACAGGACCTGCCCTGGGGAGGTGGTGGCTGCAGGCTCCCGTACGGCCATCCATCGGTTATGGGGGAGCAAGGTGTGGACACCACAGTGGAGGACCCCTGTGTCATTTTTCAGAGATGTTAAAATATCCAGAGTGCCGAGTGGTTCTCTTTTGGTGAATCCTAGTGCCATCTTTTGGGGGAATTAGGAATATGCCTTGACTGGAGAATATGCCATGACACATTTGAGGAGAGCCGCTCTGGTTTTTGTGCTGCCTGCCCCTGTCTCCTGGGGCAGCAGGATGTTTCTGGAGCTGCAGGGCAGGGCTGGAGGTACAGTGTCTCCCGGGTCCCTTGGTATCACAGCAGTTTGAGGAAAGAAACCAGGGCTGACTTTCATGAGCAGGACTGTGTCCTGGGCTAAGTAGGACAGTGTGGCATTCAACAATGGCTACAGGGGGACCTGGCCAGCACTGCAGCAGAGGGTGAGCACTGGGCTAGGGGCCACTTGTCCTTGGGGTGATCGCACTGTCACCCACACCGCAGGGACCTACTGAGCGGACGGGAAACATGCAGGCTGTTGCCAGAAGGAGCAGCAGGATTGCTCCTGTGGTGAGATACAGCAGCAGTGTGAAGTCAGACCGGGGCAGCAGAGCAGGTACAGCATGGTCTGTGGTACCTTCCTAGCACACACTGCCTTCACCTCCCACTCTCAAACACCTCCATCTCTCCTTAGGCTACCCTGGGGGGGACCAGGCTCAGCACTGCAGCCCGCTCCAGGCTGGTATGACAGTCATAGCTCAGACCTTCAAACAGAACTTAAAGAAGCATCTGAAATACAGAGGGCAGCCAAAAATGTCCTGTGCCTTCAGCTGTCCCAGGTCACACAGCTGTAGCCCAGGAGGAAAGTGACAGGGCAAAGAGACTGAATATGGTCTGTCTCACAAAACATAGCCCTCAAAAATACAGTTATAAACACCTTGGCAAAACTCTGTGGATCGGTCAATACTACAAAGCTCTGGTTGGGAATGACAAGATCATAGGAAGACTTGACCAGGCAGAATCAGGGGCATGGAAACTACGCACACGCATGTGCACACACAAACACACACACATGCATGCACGCAGCCTATTGCTGGCATTTAAGGGAAGCCCTGACTCCTGCCTGAGTGTGCCCAGCCCCCAGCCCTCCCTCCACAGCTGCAAGGAGAGAGGGGACAGGGGCAGCTGAGGGGCATACAGGGCTGCTCAGCAGACCATTGCCTGCAAAAGCCTCAACCCCACAGGTTCATGCCCCAAGATGAACCCCACCATAGGAGGAGCACAATGGCCATGCAGGATGAGAAAGCAGGAGGTTTTGACTTGGCATCCCTCTGCCCCAGCAGCCCTTGGCATAGGCTGCGCTGGCAGCATATGTAGATTTTGTCCACAGCCCAGAGATGCTGAACACCAGGGTTGCCAGCATGGCTGTGGCTGTGGGTTTAGTCCCAGCCTGGCAACCCACCGTGACCACTTCTCTGCAGGAGCAGGGCCACAGGAGCCCTGCCCCAGCGATCCACCCCGGGCACATAGCTGCCAGTAACACGTGGGTTTCAAATTCACTTACCAGTTCCTGTATTGTTTTAAAACAGATTTTTTAGACATTTTCTTGCTGAAGAGAAAAACCCCCAGTGGCGTGCATACCCACAGCTCTGTGAGCAACCTTGTAGAGACTGATCAGTCGGGGATTCTAGCTGCTGCCACTGGAGCCATGGCTTCTGGATCTCAAAGCCTGAGCTGAGGGACAGGAGGAGTTGCAGGAGCTGACTCAATAAGTCACTGTGTAACGTAAAGAAGGGTCAAAGTGGGGGCATGAAGTACTTGCAGGCTAAGCCCTCTACTTTGACGGTCAAGCAAATCGCACTACTCCTAGAAAATGTTCAGGTAACCTCTTTCTATAGGAGGTTCAGATGACTAAATCTGAGTCTCCAGGAGCCTAATTGTAAGGCTAATTGCATAAACCATGCAAGGCCAAGTAGGCGTATGGGAGCACTGCTCCTTCCCTGTAGGCCTGTCAATTCTCCCTATGGTTCACCGTGAACCACAACCCTGCCCGCATCACTCAGCAGTCAGACGATGCCAGAAGCACAGGAAACTCATTAGCACCTTCACAGTCTGTGAGAGTGCTTCTCCCTCCCTGCAGATGCTCAGTAACCTTGAAACAGGTGACTGCCCAGACCAGGAGTGTCAAACTCGTTTTCACTGGGGGCCATATCAGCCTCACGTGGCCTTCAAAGGGCCGAATGTAATTTTAGGACTGTATAAATGTACATTTGAAGGCCACCGTGAGGCTGATGTGGCCCCCGGTGAAAATGAGTTTGACACCCCTGGCCCAGACACTTGTTGGCTGCTGCTACCATGAAGACCATCAGAGGCCCCAGCAGCCCTGCAGAATGGGTTAAAAAGTGCTTGGGCATTTTTCATTGAGGTCCAAGAGCCATAAGGCCTGTATTTCGCTCTGTGTGGGAGAGCTTGAGAAAGTCACATTTGCACATCAACATTCAGGTGTCAGATCAAGACTGTAGACTTCATAGTCAAGGATACTCAGACACAATTCCAAATCTACATCATTTTCCAGCTCTTTTTCTTTTCAAGACCACTCCAAGCCTCATCATGGGGACATAAAGCTACCAATCACAGTTTTGAAAAGTGCTTTGATGAACTATTTTTTCTTTAACAGTGAACATTCTGTGTGGTGGCATTTTACGTCCTGACAGCTGCCTTTTCTGGAGGGTGCATCACCTCCAGGGTTCGTCACCTCCACAAGTACTGGAGGGCGCGTCACCTCCACAGGTCCTTCGGAATGAATGTGACTTTTTTAAATGACAAAGCACCAGGGAAGGATTACTGGAACATCTAAGCAACTCAGGAATACAAATGCCATGGTAAATCTATCAATTTGGGAGCCTAAGCTACTTTAGGTGTTTTGGAAACCTTACCATCAGTCAACTAACTACATTTTGCCAGGTATTCTGACTAAATAAAGCTGCTCTACCTCTTCCAGTTTTTCTGATTGTACACTGTATTGTGCCAAAATTGAAGAAAAAGGGCATGTTAGACCCCAATGACTCTCTATAACACAATTATAATTACAGTAAAATCCACCAGACATTTTTGAGAAATAGATGACTGAGCCACAAACCAAATGTCTCAGCTTTTAGCCAAAGTAGGGGAATGGAAATGCAACCTAACTAGGAGCACCTACTGTGTCTCAGTTCAAAGCTATTCCAGTAGTTACACTGGAACATCAAAAATGTTAAAATAGTGACTGGTTTCCCACCTCACAGAGTGCTATGCTAAAATGTTTCACTGTGGTTTGCATTTAGTAGTAAAAGGTGAGCATATTGGATTTGACAGATAGCGGGACACACACACTGTGTGCATGAAACTCTACTGGGTTTTGGTATACAATTAAAATAACAAGAGTGAACAAAGCCATTTACAGAGTGCTAAGCCAGTATTTATACAGCTTATGACAAAACAAAAGAGATGAATCATTTGATGCTCTTATACAGGCTGGAATGATTTATTATACACTATACATCTAGCATTGCAATACATTTAATTGTTGAGGTAAGTGGTTAAAGAAATGAAAAATGCTGGTTAGTTCATTTTGCATAGCACTCATCAGTGAGTGGAACTGGATATTACATTACCAGTGCAAAATACCAGCATTGGCAAGACTATTTTACAGCTGTTCATTGTGCAGTCATCATTGTAATGAAGTCATGACACGAACTGTTTGTGGAAATTATAACAAAATGTTAGCTGAAAATACATCGAAGTGGTAAGAGTAGAAAGAAACGACATACAGCATTTACAAACTCCCTTGTCTCCTCAGCTTAGGTGGCTTTAGCTCTCACGTTAGCCTAGATGTACTAACCCGCCTCCTACCAAATCACACATCACAATTCCTCTCCTGCATCTCTTTTGAGCTCAGTTCTTTGAATTAAACCTAACCTTGTCTTCTCTTTAAGCCTTTTTTTGTTTGTGTTAAACCTCTAAATTCAATAAGGTCTATGGTCTCCTTTTCTTCCACTTTCACATCTCTTTCTGTTAACCTCTTGATATGCAGTTGCTGTTTTTGTCTCCACATCCCTCAGATCCATCTTTCACTTTCCATGCCTATATAGGAAAATAATCTGTTTTGGTTTTGCCAGGTATTGAAGCCCCCGTGGCATCCTCTGACCACATACAATTCCTCTCCGTAAGTGGGAGGGGAGGTTGAGCTAAGTCAACCTCCTTGATTGCTGCCTTGACATTGTTAGCCCATGTTTTGATCTTCTGGTTGTCTCTCTGTTTACTGGCAACTGAGATCTGATCTCATATCAACATCATCAAATCAGGTCTAACACTTAGCACTGAGCAATCCCTGCAAGAATGTCTTAAATATCCACTTACACTCCCATAAATCGCTAACAAAAGGGGTAGTTTCATGACACTTTACTGCCCCCTCTGACAGCACTTTGTAACTCTTTTTCTTCTTATTTCCCTCTTGATTTCAGCCTCCTCGTTCTATTTTTCCTTCCCCTTCCCAAGCCCAGCTGATAATATCTCTGCCATTTCCATGCATCCCTGGTTCTATGCCCCCTTTTCTACCACTGCCTTCAGTTTGATCTTCCAGGAACAGTCAAGGTAACAACACTTATTTTCATACCTGTTTTGAGAACCAAGCCCTGATCTACTCCAAAGGCTGTGTGTCACTTGCTTCACTCATTATTTTCTGTCTTTTCCTTGGAAACTCGTGGCGGGAGGTTTACAACTTGCTAACAAGCATACAGAGCCACTTACAACTTTTCCATAGTCATAACCAGCAGCCATTCAGGGAAAGAGCAGACACTTCAGTCCCTTGGGGAGCCAGCCTGTGAGTTGTCTATCTGCGTCAGGATATGAGCCCATCGCAATGTCCAAGCACCTTATACACATTTCCTGGATTTATGCTCAGAGCACGTTGGAAGAAAAAACAATCTCCCTCTCCGTCCTTGAAGAAGGAGCTGAAATGAAAAATGTTCAGCTAGTCTTGGATAAAAATACAGCCTCTTCCAGCATTTATTAGTCTTGCGTATTTAAAGATATGAGCACTTCAAAGCAACATCTGTTAATCACGATCTGTATTTACCATATCCAGCACAATAGGATCCGACTCATGGCTGGGTCATCTGAATGCCATTCTCATCCCAGGAAACTGAAATGTACTGATGTACCAGACTAGTGTTTCTGGGAACTAGACCGATGGGGTAATTTTTCAACCATGAAACAAATTGATATTTTGACTTTCCCTTTTTATTTTCTTCCCCTTGTATTTTGGCTAGAGTATTGCAGATGAGCCTACTCTTCCTCAACCCACAAGGGAAAAGGGACATTATTTTTAAATTGACTATTTCAGTTGTCAGTGCTGTTACAGATGTACTTAAAAGCTTCACAAGCCCTCCTGCTCTTCTCCATGAGGGTGCAGGAAGGTCGTCTTTGAAGCCATATATAACTCCTGGCAGTCCTGCGCTCGTGTTTCAGGTAGCCAAGGGGTCTACATGGCTGGTTTGATGATACAAACTGGTAAATAGTTTTGCAAAAATATATGAAAGAAGTGAGTGAAAGGTGTGTCTAAAACTTAAAACTTGTCTTTTATATCTTCTTGGGTCTGCTTTGAGGTTTAAAAGGACCATGGCAGTCATTTAACCCAAGTGCCTCCACCAGTTTTAAGAATCCTGTATCCATTTTCTGCAGAGCAGCTTTCAAGTTTCCAGTGGAGAAGGATGACACCATCATGCAGAAAACTGCAAATGTATAGGCACTTTTTTTGTCAGTGTTACTTATGATTATTTAGTATTAGGCAGCAACACACTGCTGGAGGCTCCGTGGATGTGCAGTTTCTGCCTGAAGCAACTTCCAGCCTGGCTGGGACACAGACAGAACAGGGTCAAAATAAACATCGCACACTTGAGTGAGATGAGCTGGTGGAATTAGTGCAGCCAGTTCACAAGAGTGAAAAACCTTCCTAGTGGTCTGTTGGTGGAAAGAATTGAGATCTGAGGAAAGGAGGTTTTTCAGTTCATGTGAAAGAAACTGCTCCAAATGAAGAAGAACATGGAAGACCATCCAGAGCTGAAGAGACGAAAGGGTTTTTAACTGCTTAAGGGAGAACTTTCAGCCAGGTGAAGTTCCAAGCACTTTAGCTGCTTGACTGGGGAGAAAGGCATAGGCTCCAGTAGGAAGGAAGTGGCAGTCAGAGAAGTCATAAAGTCATAGATGAAAATGGTTTAGACAGCAGGAGGAGACATCAGGCCTGCTCATGTGCAGAGACAGTAAAAAAAAAATAAAAAAAAGGACCCATTAGCAATTATCAGAGAAGAAGAGGGATAGGTTTGTGAAGTGGAATATGTCTAAGTTTGGCTAACATCCAGTCAAAGGGAGCATGATAACAAACTACAAATATTTGGAAAGCCATAAACATTGAGGCAGGCAAGGAACTCTTGAGTGTGATGCATGGGGAGCATAATTAGAATAAATTGCAAAATACAAAAATAGCAGGAAAACAAAAAAAACCCTCACGTCTTTGATAATGAGATGTATTAGCCTCTGTGTTAAGGCAACGGGTGGAAAAACCCTGGAGTTGAGACCTTTTCAAACGAGAAGAGGGTTAAGGAAACATCAGTAAGTGTACAGTAGAAAATAGTTCTGTAATAGTGAAGGGGGTGGATGGGATTTCCCAAGGAGACTTTCTGACTACTTCTTCCAGAATTGTGCACAGAAAGTTATTCTGACCCTTGTTCTTTTATAAAATATATATGGCTCGAAATTCTGGTACACAACCCAAGAAATTTTCTGAGCCTGGTTTTGAGAAGTCCAGTGATTTAAAAGTACACTTCGGGGCAATTCCTAGCCTAAGCAGCTTGTCTGTTTTGTTTAGTTTTCTTGAAAATATATGCCTTTCTAAACAACGATGGCCATTACACTTTGGAACAATTTTCCACATGTCGGTTGGCCTAATATCCTCATTAACCAGCTCACCAAGTGATCCCTGTTCTTCAAGCAAGGCTCTCACTGGGTCATGCATCTGATGTCTCAGCTGCCAGTGCCTCGAAGGAGCAGTCACACTGCTCAAAGGGCAGCAGCGTAACCAAGCCACTTTGGAGGTTGCCGCTGAAGCCTGGAAACAAGCAGGGAGCCAAGACAGCCTTCTGAGCAGCCTCGTGTGAACATGGTGTGGCTTACCCAGACTCCATGCTTTCTCTTGCTGAAACCCTGGTGTGACCCACTCGTATGGTCTGCACAGAGGTCAAGACATAACCAGAAGGTGAGAGGCATGAGGGAGTGCATAGCCAAGAACTTCATGCCTTGACCAGGTGCGTGTATATGCAGTGCCCATTATGGAGAGAGGGCCGCAGTGCTAATTAATGAAGGGGGAGGCTTCATGGACTCCTTAGCTCTCACCTCCCTCAGCGTGATGTCAAGTCCTGGAGGGTGGACTGCTCTGAACTCTAAGTGCTATGAGCTCTTAGCTGAGCGCTGATGAGGAAGGGCTCTCTGAACAGCCCAACTCAGAGAGGGATGTGACAAATCCAGTGAGGGAAAAAAAAAAAAAAAAGAAATATCTTTACCAAGAAAACATGAGGGAGATCTGTTTTTTCCACCAGGAGTTGCTGCCACATAACTGGGTTACCTGTCACTCATGAAAGGGCTTGTCTTGCTGGTGGTCAGCAAGGTCCCAGCCAAGTCCAAGGACTAGCCACGGTCATAGTGAGCCTCCATTGTGGCACCTAATTTCCTTAATGCAGTTCCCAAAGGCAGGCAGGATCTGCTGTGAAGATATCTGAAGGTTCCCTCCACTGACCAGGTACGGAATTAAGCAGTTGTGTTGCATCATGATTTCTTCCGGAAGCAGTTAAAATTCAGGGATGAGTTAACTGAATCCTTTGGGTGGATGAGGTGCCATTCTGACTTACCAGCAATTTAGGTAAGCAGAGACTATTCTCAGGGCCATTTCCCTGATGTGACCAAAACTTGAGACGATGGCACAGAAAAAGATCATGGGATCATTAAGCATATAAGGTAGAGTGGCTTTTAAAACTTTCTTTAACGCATCTATGATAAAAAAAAAATATTTTAAAATTGGATCTTAGCTGGTGTAAGAAACAGTCTAAACAAGAGTTTGCAAAAGAAAGTCTAAATCACTGATGATCCCTGTGTTTCTGTGGGCAGTTTAAAAACCATGTGCCATTTGGGGAATGAAGGAATTCAGTTCAGTTGGTGCTATGCTGTCCTAATCTCTGTCGATCTTCCCTGAAGACTCACAATACAACTGTTGTAAAATACATCCTTCAAAGGCATTTTTTATACACTCAGTAAAACCAATTTAATATCAGGGGAAATATCTTGATTGAGAACAGTGAAATTTGAGCTTCCTAGTTTTGCTTTTAAAACTTTTCTCACCATCACTTCCCATGTTACAGTGTAGCTTCTCAGACAGATGTGTATTTTGTGAAAGAAAAGCACACATTTATATCTCCATATTTTAGGAAAAATAAAGCTTCTACTTTCAGAGTGGTCCTCAGAGTGCTGTAATATGATTTGAGTCTTGACTGACAACTGACTTTAAAAGAAGTCCTAATTTAAACAAAGAGCCAAAGTTACCAACATGACCAACTTGCACAAGCATGGACTCTTCAGGGCCATGTTGTCCATGTATCAAGGTGCTTAAATGGCAAACAGATGGCACGTTCAGCCAAGGTCTTGAGGTCTGGCTGAGTCTCACATGAATGTCTCTCATGATCTGGAGACTGAGCATTTTGGCTGTGCTGGGCCCATCCCTTGCCATGATCTGACCTGGGAACCAACCCCTAAAACTCTGGCCTCACTCTAGTCTTCCTGGCACCCAGTAGCAGAGCCAGACTGGTTAGCAGGCAGTGAGCATCAGAGACACTACCATGGGTCCACTGCCTGTTTTGCCTCACCCAGTGCCCTGGGACACTGGGCCAGTCCTTGTCCCCCCTGAGCAGGAAGACCCTGTGGAGTGGCTGCTGCGTCTGGGGTAGGGAGGCCCCACAAGTAGCAAAGCCACCTGTCTCAGTGCAGCAGCAGTAGGGTCTCTCCAAACTTCACTCTCCTCTTCATCCTCAGTGTTGCAAAATCTAGGTTTTCCGAGGTTCCTGGAAAACTGTGAGGTGGTCCTGGGGAAAGGTGTAGCTCTAAGACAGGTGTCCTGGACTGATTCACCAGTGAGCTATCTGTGGTCTACTACAGGATTTTGCTCTTCATCATGAGGGGCCTCCATCACACCATCTGCTGTAACTCCATCCCTGTCCCAAGATTTCAACCTTTTTATGTCAGGGTGTTTTTACTCATCGCACATGATAGCAGCCAGGCAACACAATCTGGAAATCCTGCAGGCAGACATGTGAGCACTGAGGATGCTTTGGAGGCCTCCCGGCATGTCCTTGCCAATCTAAACAAAGACGGCTGTTTTATCTGGATTTTTAAGTGTTTAATTAAAAGGTGGTTCAACAACACACTTACGGTGTTTTTGAGCTGGAAGTACACATGAAGCAGATAACAAGCATCTGTAGATGTATTTCCACCGAAAGGCAAACTATTATTCTTATAGTCAGCATGTAGGTGTGCCTGCCATAACTTTCTAAAATAGTGAGTGACTAACCTTTTCCAAGAGTTCAGTTTTTCTAACCTTTTTGTGAGTTTTTATTTTTTAAGGGTCGCAGACTTACAGTGCTTATTTCCCAAGCCATCACAAGGCTTATGATGCCACTGCTCAGGTCTCAAACATTAGTAATATAATCCTGTGCTTATGAGCTGCCACCAAGACACCCATAACACCAGAGTCCAGCAAGCAGGCTCCCATAGTGCGGCACTGATTAGCACTCCACAAAACAGATATGCAGAACATTTGCTATAAAACCTGAAACCACACCCATTTTTTTCTGAAAAGGAGACAAAAGAACAGCGAAAAAGAGGGAAACAGAGGTCTGAGCTCTCTAGGGTCTCTGCAGTAAACACTGCCTGCTGTGGAGAGTCACTCATAAATGTCAGTGCTGGTTTTCCAGACCAGTTCTTCAGCTGGTGTTGCAAAAAATGGAGTCATGCCATTAGGTACCAGATGTAGTTTTGGGGCCTGGGGTACAGTGTGGGAAGACTCTAAATCTAGAACAGAAAGAAAATATCCTGCCCTTTGTAATCCGCCAGGATGGACTACAATGACAAATTAACAAGTTACCATACATTCCATTCTAATGTGAGGAATAATGGAAGTTACGCATTATTCACTTTATTTACTAATAATGATACAGTATGTATTAATAGCAAGGGGGCATGGTAATTCAACATATGATTCAGTATGAAAATAATTTCTGGTATCCTTAGAGGCCTCCTTTAGACTTCATTTTCAATCTTGGCCATGAAGTTGTCAAAGAATTGGGCGTGGTTGCAATCTCTGGGCAAAAGAAGCTCAGGACAAGAATGGCAAGGCACTGTTAAAGAAGGACTGCAAGCATTTTAGCAGAACTCTCTGGAAAAGAAGATACACACCACCTGTCCACTTTGAACTTAGGCTAAGCATTGCTATTTGGTCCAACATTTTCATAATTTCCAAATTTCACAAACCAAAATTTTAAACCAAAATGCCTAGTGTATTTTACCATGGTGAGTAGGAGATTTGATAGGTGTGTCAGGCACTAAAAATGCAAATGCAAATGTAAACTACAGTGTCAATCCAAATTGCCATGCTAGGCCAAGCTTATTTTATTACATACATTCTGCATTCTAAGTACTAATACGTTCATAATGTAAACATTAAGCATACAGAGTTAAAATTCAAGGCCACAATAGTTTTGATTGTCCCTTTTTTGTGTCTTTGGTTGGCCGAGATCAACTCGTAGTGTATAAATGCATAAGTTATATAATAATTATATAAAAAGGAAAAATAACATTGACTTGTATACTTCATTCTGACAAACGCACAGCGTTCGCGACTCGATAAAGAAAAACTGGCGCCCGCCTAACAAAAATACCTAAGATGATTTCTGATTTTGGCAGTCAGGGGTTGTCTCTTGCTTTAACCAATAGAAAACAAACTCCCTTAATAATGATGAGGTTCTAACTGGTAACTTTTAAATATCCAACACGATTCCAGTTTTACTTTTTTTAAAAAAGAGATGCATATTCTGATTTATGAATTCTTCTGCTTTTCCCTTTTTCCACTTTTTCTTACTACTATAAAATCAAGTCTGTTCCTCATATAATACTGGGAATGGTATGATACTGAGCAATATGTTGCACAAGTCCAAACAAGTGTTTCTTCATAGTCCCAATGCTACTAAGTTTTCAGTCTTTTCAGTCTCTACTGGTAAAGAAGTTTCTTTTCTCCCATTCTCACCACCTTTGTCCTCCTCTTTCTCCCTTCTGCTTCCTCTGTCAGGTGCAGGCCTCTGATCTACAATCATACACTTGCCCTTCAGCACATTCTCATTTCCAATGTTTGGCTCAGGGTTCCTGTAATACTGTCAAGGAATCTTAAAGTTTGGGTTGTCTTCACAGTTTGAGTAGCTGATAACACTGATGAATGGAACACATTTGATTTTAACTAAAACAATTATGTTATATTCCAAATCAGCTTCCACACTAAATCAGTCTCTTTTGTTGATATGTTTCTATTTTTTTAAATACAGGTAGGTTTTTTTCCTTTTTTTTTCCCCCCCCTTTTTCCCACCCCCCTTTTCTATTGATCTGTATATTGTATGTTAGGTCACTATAGACTTATATTGCTGTAGTATAGTCCCAGTTTTGTACTAGCAAGATATCAAACTTTACACATAAGCTTATCAATTTTTAAGACCACTAGCTTTCGTAGGTTTCCCTTATCATTTCATGCTTTTACCTACAATAGTCTATTGTTTTTTGGTCCACAGAGTCGATGCCCATATACATTACATTTTAGTATCTTAATACTTCTTGAATATCTCTTTTAAATCCCTACTACAAAGAGTCTTTTTGACATCTATTTTTTAATGTGTTTTTTTCCCAGCCAAACATTCACTTGTCTCTTTAGGCACTTTTAATTCGTGTACTCCAATAGAGTTTATGGCAATTCATCAGGGACTGTATCCCAGCAAGAAGTGTCTTTGTTTGCTTTTTCTGGCGTTGCTTTTTTTTCCCGCTTAGTAGTAGGTGCCAAGATGAGAAGGCATATGAGCAGCTGGCAGCCTGGTATTGGGGTAGATACCTCCAGTTGGTGAATTCCAGTATGGATTAGGGGCAGCAAAAAAGCTGGACGATGTTACGGGCAAAGCAGGGGGGTGGGGAGCTACAAAGTTCATCTTCTGAGGGTGCGCATGATAGGAGCTCATGTAGGGGAGGTCTGATGGGTATTTGTACATGGACGACTCCGGGGGGTGAGGCTGGAGAGCCTGAGCGATTCCGTGGAAATCAAATTTGTAGGCGTAGCGCTTACCATGAACCTTAGTCATAATATTTTTATCATAGTAGTAGCGAAGCGCACGGCTGAGTTTGTCATAGTTCATGTTAGGCTTGCTTTTCCGCTCCCCCCAGCGTCGAGCCACCTCATCGGGGTCTGTCATCTTGAACTCCCCATTGGTGCCCTCCCAGGTGATGCAGTTGGAGTTGGAGCTGTCCGAGAGGAGCTCGAGCAGGAACTGCCACAGCTGTATCTGCCCACTCCCTGTGCGGGGAGACGAAATAGAAATGTCAGGACCAGTGACTAACAACGTTAAGACATCAGTTCTTCCAGGGGCTCACATGGGACCCTATTAGGAAATGTTGCAACGTTGGTCCCTACTTGTTACTCTTGACTAGTCCCATTTCTCCCAGCCCTGTCTCATGAAATCCTTAAGAGCAGAGATAATGGTAATGTGTCATGTTTTCCCTCATCTGAGTGGCAGAATGCCATTACATGGAGATTTAATAGTTACCTAATGTCATTCAGTGTAGACAACTGATGGGGAAATAATACAGTGCTCATTTAGGAAGCTAATCTCTAAAGTTCAGGACAAACAGCTTTCACTTGTGTAACATTTCACTTGTTCTCACAGAATTGTGTTGCAACTAAATGTTCTCTGCTATGGAATAAGCCTACACAAAATGGAGAAGTTTAGAGAAAGCTGGACTCATGCCAAACCATATCATCCATTTGCAGCATTTGGGGAAATGCAGAACGGAAACTTATTAGCTTGCTGTTGCACTGCATACAACCAAAAACATTTGCAAGAACAGTGAAAAGGTCCATAAAATACATTCTTGCCATTGTTCCGTGTCAAATGAGCTTAAATGATTATTGAAGAGACTTTAAAAGTTGTTACTGTTTTTTTCTCACTCCTCTGCCAATTTAATCTTGAAAAGAAAATTATTAGTCTGCTGTCAACTTTGCAGAGGTGTGTTGCGCAGAGTTATAGGAACAAAATTTGACCGCTTTATGCAATTTAAAGCAGATTTCAAAGGCCCTT
Organism: Caloenas nicobarica; assembly: GCF_036013445.1. Classification (NCBI taxonomy): domain Eukaryota; kingdom Metazoa; phylum Chordata; class Aves; order Columbiformes; family Columbidae; genus Caloenas; species Caloenas nicobarica. The sequence continues at coordinate 121,843,317 of NC_088245.1, read as the reverse complement.
GCCACTGATGTTCATGTTAAAAGCTTAGCATTTCTTAATAAAGCAGTACCAAAATGATGCAAAATACAGCTGAAGCAGCTTGCAAGGCAATCTGTTTCACAAGCACAATGTCAGCAGAATTTGCCGACCAGCTTGTATGTGCTAACTTCTAAGTACATCTCTGACCAGGAATCGTTTGGGTTTCTTTTCTTTTTCCAAACCAGATATGTGGGTGTAATAAACAAGTTTTTCTTTAGAAAGCTTATAGTAGCGAGTTATGATATTAAGCTATAGTAGCATCTGAAATCCATTAGCAGTTTATACTTCAGTGCAACTGAAACCCATATTCATTTAAATGATATTTATCCAAAGTGTCCTTAATGAATTTCTTCTGTTCCATTAACATGCATTAAGTAAACAAACAAACAGAAGAATCCATGGTATGAGCAAGGCATGCAAGTTTTAATACACAAAACACAACAAGAGGATTAGCCTTTGAAAATCAATAAACAGTTCAGCACTGGACAAAACCCAAATTTTTGAATAAGCAATCCAACATATGTTCTAACATAAACACTTGCCTTCCAAATGTAATATATAGTCCTACAAAAATAAATGGTTGCTGTCAATTTCCTTTTAATGAGAGAGTAATTCCATCAATTTATAAACAGACAAAACATGTTAAAGCAAAGGAATGATGGTGGATAGGAATTCCATATCCAAATATTAAAAAAGTATCCAAATTCAGATCATGTTAGTGTCTTCCATAATAATGAAAGCTACCAAATAGATGCTTGACAGAATTGTAAAAGCCGGGGTTTATGAATGAATTAAAGGGATTAGGCCCTCACGTCCGGTGAAGATCAGTGTCGCCTGGAAACCTAATACCTTAGCCCATTTGGAAAACTCTTTTCTTAAGATTTACTTAATTGTTTTCCTACACCATGCAAAACTGTTTAGAAAGTAAACTAATCTAGAACCGTGTTTGATGTCACTTGGGATAAATTGAAAGGAAATGGATGCGTATTTTGGCAATTTCGTGCCTTGAAAAGCCATACAACCCTTGTAAGAAGAAACATCACTCCTGGGGGTTGAGGAGACCTGCAATGTGGACCCAGGAACACTCTGCCCTGTGGCTGTTAAAGCAAGGGAAACGGGAAGTGGCATGCACAATGTCAATCCATTGTGGCAGATTATGATGTTGATTACAGTGGCGTATGGCCACAGTGCGTCCTGTGGACTCAAGAGTAGCAACAGTGAAATCTGCACAGTTCACAATCAGTGGCATTAACTCACCAAGTTCCTCATCTTTATCTAAAAAATGCTAGAAGTCCCTGTCCACAATGCACCCTGTTTCGTTCTTCTTAAAGTGGGAAATCTTTTTGGAAGTGCTTAACACAATTATTCTTTGCAAATAGGTTTTGCTTTCCTGTTTTTTCGCTATATATTTTTGCTGGTTTCAGTTATTCATCCCAAAATTTTGTATTCGACAAGGTCAATATGGCATTGTATTGTGGATTAGCAGAATCTGGGACACATATGATGCAGATGGGCAAGAGACTCATGCCCTTCTGGAGGGGTACCTGAAGGTCAGATGGGATCTCTTACAGCACTTAACAAAACCCCGATATTTAGGAAACTTAAGTGAACTGTTGATATGAGGAGTTCAAACACCTCTAATGAGGTATTTGACTGACTGTAACCATCTACTCTAGAATGATTTGAATAGGTCTCTGCAGAGAACTATATTAACCAGGTTTCTAATGAGTATCATGGGAAATAAGATACCTAGCTCATACGTAGACATCTGCATTAAGATACATGAGTTTATGTGTCTTAATCTGTGACCACAGTCCCACCCTTGTGTAATTTAGACACCTAATCCTGTAACACATTGAGTATGATCAGCTCCCACTGAGTCATACTGAAGAGTGGTAAATTTGGTCACATTGCTTTCCAGGTCTGGCACTGAAGCTGAAGTGAGGACACTAGCAACGAAGAGAAATCATCTTAAATCAGCAAAATCCCTTCTCACCTGGATTTGCAAGTCGGCTGCTGGTTGGTCCAAGAATCTGATATGGATCTACAAAATTGTGAAAGAAAGATTTAAAATAATGTAATAATGATGTCAAATATTTTAGGTGTTATTTTTTAACCTTGTAAGGAGCAGTATATACTGCCTAATGGGACAGCAAGTCCAGCACTGGAGAAAGAGATTCCTTTCTCTGCATCAAAATATTTGCATGTTTTCCCTTAAATTTTTGTGTACAAGTGTACAATTGCAACGATACACATTTGCCTACAAGCATATAGTCAGACACACTGTAAATTTGGCCCAGAAGTATTCTGATTCTTACTTAAATAAAGTACACATACATGGAGGTACACTTTGGTACTATTAACACTTGCAGCATGCCAGGGCCCCCAACCACAGACAGGTAATGGGGTTAGAGTCCCCTTGGCAAAGGATGGTGGCCTCTGTTCTTGTGAGGCAACATTTGCTTTCCCCACGGCACTGCTATCTCTTTCTGTGCCAAAGGAGCCTCCAGAAGAGGGCTGAGAGTGCATGGCTGAACCCAGGCAATGTGGCTGGGTCAATTCTTTATCCCTGTTGTCCAGTGAGGAATCTCCTGTATTAACTTTGCAACCAGGGTTTTCAGAACAGCCTGTATCAGCCACACAATGCCCACAGCATCTCAGTGTTTTCCTCAAGGGATTCCCTCTGGAAATGAAAATTTATTTTGGTCTGGATTGAAATACAAGAAGAAAAAGGGAAGCTGTGACAGAAGTACAAAAGCCAAAGCAATGGGCTGCAAGCACAGCCCGGAGTCCCTCGGTGAACAACCCTGTCGCTGGGCTGCCTTGTCTCCAGACAGCTGCTCTCAAGCTGCTCCCAGTTTTACAGCCAAGAAGATAATCAGGTTACATTCCTTGTACATTTAAATAATCCGTGCAGCTCACACACAGCCACTAAATAGTCCTAAGGACTTACATAAATCATCAGTATATTTCTTGAAAGATTCTCATGGTTGGAAGGCCAGATTAGATAAAAAACTATTTGGGCAAAAAGCAGTATAATACTTCCCAGGCAGCACACATATGAGTAAATGAGATGTAGTCATGCACACAGTCTTATTTAGCTATAACAAAAACCAGAATAAAGATTTGAAATCCATGTGATAAAAACAGGCTCAGAGTCTTCTGAGTCAAGAATATCCTCCAAATCTCTTTTATTTCCTACTTCTACTCTTTTGCTGTTAACAAAAGCCATAACTGACTCAGAATCTCCATAGTGCTTTCTAGCTACCTGTCCAAGACACCATTTAATTCACAGTAAGAGATTAGGTCCTACCCCATGGATTATCTGCTTTGAAAACACAAAATGCACCCATTTTGCAAAACCACTAATCTACAAACCAATACATTTCTACGTTCTCCTCAGTTTCCCAATAGACTGAGAATTCTAATTTTCTTGTTTGATTTCAGGAGCGCAATTCAAATAGGTTTATGTATGCTGCAAGCCATTTTCATTTCTTTGATCATGCACATTTTCTAACTGCTAGCATTTCAACTACTGTGGAATATATTGTCTTTTGACATCATTACCGTCTATCTTTGTATCTAAACTGCACATAGGTACTTTGTTTAACAGCTTTTTCACTCTGCAAGGTCTTCACTGTCATTAAACATCATTAAAAGCAATTTTCAATGGCCATGGGAGCCTTCATCTCAAATCCAGCTGTAGAGCCAGCTCATACACGCCTGGGGATTTAGTGGTCCCCAGCTGGAGATCTCATTAGCGCTCTGTATCAGGTGTTCCAATTTGCTTCTGGTTGATAGGTGAGAGCTGTCTTCATCATGTTCAACAAACCCCATCACACGCAGGCATAATTCAAACAAAATGACACCCACCTAACTGAGGACGCTGGTCTTCTGTTTTGGGAACTGTTGAGGATGATGGCTGAGTAGCTGCAAATGAAAAAAACCCATGTAGTTATTTTTCCAGTTTGGAAGTTGGTCACCCAACCTGTGACAGTTCACAGGCCCCAGACTCCTGCTGCTCACCACTCAATGATGGTCACAACAGGATTTAGCTTTATAAGACTATATAGTCATGGACCTGAGGAAGCCTGAGTTCAAGGAAGGATATGGCTGCGCCAGTGACTCCACTCAGCATCACCTATACCCATCTAACAGGCTTTCCAGCCAAGGCACAGGTAAAAATTCTCCATAGCCAAATGCTGAGGTAGCTCCTATCAGTTCACTTCAGAGTCTGTCCAGGCTGCACCAGATGTGCATTAAGCCCACAGGTAGACATATGCAGATGTTTTTTACCTTTTGACTGAGGACTGGGGTGGGTGTGACTCGTCCATGCTGATCTCCTGGCTTGCTCATAAGGCAAATCTGCAAAGGAAAAATACACTGATTCATGCAGATATGGCATAAAGTGTTTATGTCCATAAAAGGCGCACATTTTTAGGGAGCTCATTGGATTGGAAAAAAAATTAAATAGGAAGGACATTCATTGTTAAAACCTTTATCATCTTTGTTGTCTCTAAAAATAATAGTACCACATTGCTGTCTGCATTGCTCTTTAGAGGTATTTATTCTTGTTAGCTATCTGAATTGCAGTGAAATAGCTGGTACAAATACTCTATAGAGTACACAATTTCCAAAGGCTCAGAGTACTCTCTTTGGTCTCCTTCTTCAGCCCAGGACACCAAGGAACACTTTCCCTTTCACACCCCAGTATCCTCATGAATCTTTTGAAACAAAACACATGAAAACAGGGAACAAGTTTAAATGTTAAATATATATGTATACATACCATATTTCTTCCAAACAGTGGATAGCTTTTTTTTCCTGCTTTATCTATTTAAATATTCCTTTCTTCTTCTTGGGACAAGCTCCTTAACTTCATGTATCTAAATTTCCGTTTGCCTTTTCTTCCATTTACTCATTACTTCTATTTCATTTAAATGCTTTAGCATACAATAATGAAGAAACTAAAATGTAAAAGCTTCTTCATGAAGTATATGCAGTAAATTCAAATGTTTGGTTTACCCTTTGTAATCTTTTGCAGTTGCCCGTGTTCTTCTATGGCTGGCTTTAACATATTAGCTAAAATTGCTGCCAAAATCAGAGAGTTATGTAGCCTGCCCAGGATCTCAGGGAGGCAGCACTACCCACCAGTAGAAATAAGTTGGTGCATATGATTTGATTCTTAATAGTGCTTGTGCTTTATTTTAGAAATTATATTTGGAAATAAAACCAGTTAGGAACTAAAGAAACAGTCAACAGACCAGCTCTCTGCAAAACAGATATATCTCTGTCCATTTCCAAGCACTATGAGCAGAAGTATTGAATGGAAACAAAGTGTAATGTGAAATTCACGACCAAATTGCCTTTAATTTATTTAGTCTCTTTGGCTTGAGAAGCAGACTGGCACTACCAGCACTGTCGCCTCCTGGAATCATACACTTCAAAAAAATTGCTTTTGCTGAAACGTGCAATTTATCTTTGTATTACATTTGAATAACTAGTGCCTTTTTATCCCTGATTTCTTGAGAACTGTTCTACAGTCTTGTCCTTCAGAAACTCAGAGAAAATAACGCGAATTGCACAAATGCTCATGTCTAAGCAGAATACTGGTATGCAGGTGAATCATTGTAACATGCAGATGTCTTGACCAAGTTGAGGTCAACACTGCTATTAATTGTTTAGTTAGAGACACCTCATGGCCTGAGGCCATTATCATCTTGTCAAAAAAAAATTCAGAAGGACTCTGGACGTGTTTCCTGGGGTTTCTGAGTTCTATCTGCACAGAGGGGAACATGGCTCAGACTTCAGCTGCCTGCGCGTATCTTGTCCAGTCCTGCCTTGTCTGGCCAGATCTCTACCTCCATGGCAGTCTTGGTGACATAAGCAACCTTCTCCCTCCCCGCCCCCCCCCCCCCCCCAATTCTTCCATTCTCTGCCCAGAAAGACTACACACAAATAGGGGAAAAAGATCATATAGAAGGTATGTGCTTGTCATTAGGCTGTGCAACTCCTCCCACAATCTCTCCTCTCCTCTCCTCTCCTCCTCTCCTCCTCTCCTCCTCTCCTCCCCATTTGTGGGTCTCCAAATCATTAGACACCTGAACACTGAGAGGATTGTGTGATGTTGTGGGCTTGTACTTGGTGGCACTTGCAGCCTTAAAATATATTTGGTACAAATTTAGTACTGTGAGAAAATTGTTTTGCCTTTTAACCAAATACATCATATGATGGTTTTCTGACTACGCCCTCTCCATTAAAAGAAAAATCCAGTTATCAATCTTCCTTGAAATAGCACAAAATTCCTGCTTCATTCTTAGTTCAGTATTGTGCCTTGACAAACATGTTACTATCCTAGATAAGCAGATCTGTTCTTATTCATGAGATATTAATACAACATGTCCTTATCTTGGACAGATCTTTGATGGGAATGCTCCTGTTTGATGAGACATTTAGACTAACCCATATTAGGTCTTTCTGAGCTCCTGATAGCTTCATTGTATTACTTTCAGCTTGATGAAACCTCATGTTCTGTTGTAAAGGTGACTGAAGAAATACGCCTTTGTCATTGCAGTTCATTACAAGTCCTGCCCATTTCCTGTTTTCTATTGTAGTGCCTTAACAATGGTAATGCTTAATTATTTTCTCCAGAATTGCATCCCAGGATTTGGCTAATTCCCATTTAACATTATATACTCCCCCACTCTCCCTTGCTTTTGTCCTTTTTTATGTCACCAAGTGATAGTCCTCAGGGTCTGCTACTGCTCTTACATGAAGGGCACTTTGTTATGGAAAAGTTTCTTTGCAGTCTGGTTGAAATGTGACATTTAACTAAAAAGAAAGCCATGGAATAAGCCAACAAAATCGTTTCTGGAGAGAGAACTGAATTTCTGAAAAAAAAGAAAGTACTTTTTTCATTTCTGATTGAAAACTTTAAAGATGTTTGTCCACTTTCAATTGCAAAAGATAAAATCAAATGATACTTTCAAAATCACAGGATAATTTGTTGTAAGAAATGCTTAGTTAAGATATACCAGTTTACACAGAAGAATAGAAACACCCCATATCCAAACTACACTCCCACAAGGCATTGTGTCCATACAGGAATATGCTTTTAATGTTGACATGAAGTGTAACTGTCATTGTAAAAGTGATTTGGATAAAAATGCTGAAATGAAGTACTTCACTGTATCTGGTATGTGGGGTTTTTTTTAGAAATTTTTACTTCAGAAAAAAAGTGGTATTTTGTTTTTCCATAATGAGTTGGCATGAAACAAATATTGAAATCATAGAATTTCTCATGGGATGAAAAAATACTTTTTTTGTTCAAGTTCACTGGAAACATATACATAACATAGTATTCTTTCACAGCAGACTCGTTCTAGCCTTTGCCTCAAATCCTCACGACTGGCACAGTTATTTCCTGCAGGACATCCAGATCCCTCTGGTCTTGTATCACATGTTCATTTTTGTAGGAAACTACTGAGAGCTTTGGGCATCCAGTTTTACCTTGTATAGTAGGTAACTGTTTCTATAGCTGTGCTTTGTCTTCTCATCTATATTCATGTCCAGATTCCTCCATGCCATTCAAAGCTCCTGGGTGCTACTAAAACCTGTGACCATGAGGGCCACAGTCTGCTTTAATGTTTCACGAAAATGTCAGATTTTTTTTTGAATGTCTTTTCTTCTAATACTGAGACTAAGCAGGTACCTTGTGACACTCTATTTTGATAATTGCATCACAGTTCCTCACCCTCAGACCATGAGTTGAACAGTTTTAAACTTCAATATCTTTTAACATGCTTGAAAGATTTTCCATATTCTTGTGGCTTGCTCTAAGTGCCTTTTAATTCTGCAAACAGCCTTTTTGATAAGGGATGATTCACACAGCCTTCCGTACAAGGCCACAGCGATGATTTATTTAATGGCACAGTCAGATTTCCCATATAATCCTCCACCGTGTTTCTTCATTTGCTTTTCTTTTTTTACTTCCCACTTTGGCCAATTAGAGCAGTGGCTTTCATTGTGCCATCAATAAAGATGACTGTGTTAAGTTATTCTTTTATGAATAAAGAGGGTTAATTTGAAATCAGTAAGATATGCAAATAACTTGTGTCTAATACTGCATTTATCAACTTGTATTTTCAGCTGTTACCCTATCACCAGATCGTTGATCTCTAATAAGGCTCTGAACGCCTGTACAGGAATCCTTTAGAGGAATCTATGGTTTTAAGCAATGACAAAATCATATGTCATCCAGTTTTCTACCAAATGTTATTGTGTCCTTTTTCCAATTGTTAATAACTATAGATCATGGCAGAGAATGCTAAAGCACACATAACTTAAGATGTCCATTATTTAGTCTTTGTAACAGGTTACTTAGCCAGTTCTTGATCTGTTAAAATATTTTGTTTCTTATGATATGCTGATTTAATTTTTATTGTAAATAGTTATGAGGCACTTTGGTAAATGTCTTATGAAAGCCAAATGTCATATGTAAGCATTGCATCAGTGATTTCCTTTCTACTCACTACAGCATTGTTATCGACAAACAAATCTAGCAGAAGAGTTTGTTTGCCTAGAAACTGAGCAGGGTGGATTCAATCATGCAACAGTCTGCTAGGTGTTTCCCTATCTATCGTCTTTAATTACCAATTAACAAATCTGCAGACATGCATATATACATGTATACAAGTGTATATAAAATAGTTACTTCTGTATACTCTCCTGGATTATACACTAGAGCATTGATAAAGGGCAGATAAAATATTTGCTATCCAAAACCTCCTTTGTTTTTAATGAGAGAATGTATCTTCACAAAAGCTCAGTCAATTCAAGTGTATGTCCCTTCAGAACACTTGAATGTATTCCTCCGCTCAGTAATGGATTTCCTTTAAATTTAGTATTTTGCCGCAACTCCTCTTGATGTCTCACAGTACTTTGCACTTATTACTGGAAAAACAAATGTCCAGATTAGGCATTTTTCCAGCATCTTTAGTGGTAAAGGGTGATGTAAAGAAAATTTTTAGCTTCATGGATATGTCTTCATCCTCTTTAATAATTCCCTTTAGCCTTTCACAAACCAGCACACCCATGATACTTTTGCAGGTTTCAGGCTTTTGAGCAATAAGGATTTTCTTATGTTTTTATTTTACTTATTTAGGCTCTTCAACTCAAAGCTAGATGTTGTGGGGTTTATTTGCCTCAAACATAAATAAAAAGTAGATGGCAGGAGAAACATGTATCCTGCATTTTTAGAGTACTTTTCCCCAATATACTCTGAATAGCATTATAAAAAAGGTTATTCTTGTCTTATTTTACAGAAAGAGAGCTGAAGCACATTGAAAAGTGACTGTGCTGGGATGATGCAACAGAACCAGTGAATAGACCTCAGCTCTTCTGATTCTCTGGTGCTTTAAACACTAGATAGTATTGCTTCAAAGACAGAGATTTGTGGAAGAAACTGACATTAAATTGCTCTATTTAATCATCTCAGTTTACACAATGATGTAAGCACACACACATATATAAAATATATGCATATAATATGTGTGTGTATTCAAAATATAGCCTAATATTTCACAAAAAAAGAGAGTTGAAGGAGAAGAAGAAGATGCTTTAAGAGATGAAATGAGTAAGATCACAGCATACAAAAGGTGGTCATTGTTCATACCTGGCCTGGTTGTAATTCTTTGTGTTGCTTCTGGATAAACTGATGTATTTGGAAAAATAAAAGTGGCACCTCCTAAAGAGAAAGAAGAAGAGATAACACCTAAAGATTCATTTTCACAGTCCCTAAGTGCACTGATATTTTCCCTCTAGTAGTGTGTCTGAATGAAGACTATGAAGAACTATTTTTTATCTTAGGACTGTTACATATAAAGGTTAATTCTGATAGCCTTTGCATCTGTGTAAATCCATTCAAATTACTGGATAAAAGTCTGTGCAAAATCTGTGTTAAGAGAGGAGAGAGTCAAGTTCAGGAAATCCCTTCTACCTTCACCGCAATCACCTCCACCTGGGCAGGTGGCTTCCTATCTTCTGAAATAAAATTTCTTTGCCTTCTCTTCCTTAGTGCATGCACTTCCCAAATAGGTTCACATTTTCAACAGAGACTGTAGGCCTGGGCCAAAGCCTATTGGTGTCTGTGGGAATCTTCTCACAGAGTTCTGTTGGCTTTGGGTCAGACCCTCAGAAATCTCATTCTCTGGACGAACTGAAAAAATTGAAACTATTAAGCTTGATATAGAAAATGGTATCTCGCTTATCTCAGGCGTTGAAATTGCTCTAACTACATCAACTGACTTCTATTGGCCATCTATGGGAACATGGAAAAGGTCACAAGGATTTGTGCAATTGCTGCTGACTTCAAGAAGAACTTCTTTCTAACTCTTTGGGGGTCCTTTGAAAATCCCACCCCAAAATTCTTATGCCACCAGAACAACTAATTTCCCTTACGCTGACGATCAATGTGATATTATTCACACTTCCAATGACAGAAATGCAAACAATCTCATTTTGGTGAAATGAATTTCAAAATATCATTGTCAGTGCATACATACAGAAAAAGATAACACAATAGAACTGCTGAACAACACTTGGACAACTGTATGTGGAAATTGCTTGGCAAATTAAAATCTGGAAAGCCAGAGATGGAAAAGACCATCCAGTCCATCTGTTTTTAGAAAGGGCTTAAGGCTTATTCCAAACCCCATCAAAGTCAATGGAAAAAATTTTATTGCTTTTGGTGGGGTTTGCAGCAGGCCTACAGCCCACAGTAGCACTTTATATGAAGTGGCAAACATCTAATGTTAGGGAGAGGTCTTCTAATCGAGTTAATTTTACTGGGAAACTCACTGCTGTTTACCACAGTGAAAACTAAATGAAATATGAAGGAGGCATCACAGTCCAAGGGTTGTTTTGTTTGTTTGTGTGTTTTCTTTTGCATTATCCTTTGTATTATCTTTTTCATTCTCATAAAGAATTGTTATTTCTGGTCACTGTAGGTAACTAATACCCTCAGGCATGATCATGCAATATTCCAAACCTCTTTAATTAGTATGTATACAATACTATATGTACAATTCCATGCCATCCTGTGTTGCACAACTGATAAAGCAAGATAAAATTTATTCTGAATTATTTTTCACAAATATTTTAAGTCACATCCTGAAAGATGCTTTTAAGGCATGTATTGTATTGTTCTCCTACCTACACTCAGTACTTTCCTGGGCCAAATTAGCAGAAGGGCGAATATTAATGAAAATAATTTTATATTCAGATCAGACAGTGGAAATTACAACATCAAACTTAGTGGAGTTTCTAGCTCAAGTCCTATATAGCTGACAAATGAGATAAGCTAACTGCCTAAATAGCAATTTTATTGAATGATACAATATATATGGCATGGAAGGGGAGATGGTCTCCATTCACCAGAGTCCACAGCACTTAGGCAAGTGCTGAAGCAGTTTTGAGCTCCATCAACATTCTAGGGATCCATGGAGTAGATCTGACAAGCACAATGAGACAGAATGAGGTAAAAAAGTTCTCGGAAACAAAGGCCCTGAGCCTGCAGTTTATCATGTGTTAGGGATCCCATTCTCTTATAGGACACAAGAAATTACCAGTAAGGAGACCATTCTTGCACCATCTAGCCCTACTTGATCTCACCTTTTTTCTGTGTGCCTGTTCATAAAACGCACACACACAGCAAGGAGAGGATATGCTTGTCTCCCTCCTGATTTACCATTTCCATTTTTAGCAAGCAACCCATAAAAAGGAATCCTGTGCTTTGAGAAGATGACCTATAGCAATGGGAGCAGTGCCAGCATTACCTGTGTTTCTAGCATGCATTAACCGTGGAGAGTTTTGTAAGGCCTTATCAACATCATCTGAAGTCAAATGTGGAAGAGGAGCTACAAAACAAAACAAAAAGCAACACCAAAATGAAAAAAAAATTGTGAATTATCTTTTTAAACCATATTTTCCCCTGACAGGATTGTTTGAATGTGAGTCTACTGACAGTCAGTTTCAGTCTGCAGTTTGGAGGGAGGCATGTGTGCTACAGCTTAAACTAGGGCATTCATTTATTCAACAGTATGAATACTTCTGACTGATTATTGACAGTGTGCGTGTGGAGAAGACTGCACCGCACTGGTGTTGCAATGCTTGTTTTATTTTCTTCAAACCCCATGTTCACTTTAACTTCTTTAAACTGAGGCAAACCTGCAAAATTTCCTCAAGCTTAGTTGAAAGCCCTCAAGCCAGGAATTCACTAGTCCCTTCTTTCCCTCTGAAATGCTAGCCATGCACTACAAGTAATTTGTATTTGGACTTCAGGGACTGTTCCTTTTTTCCATGAATTTAGAAAATTTTATTCAATTCAATGAAATCTTCCTAATCCTACTCAGAGTAGAGTAAACTGCTGTCAGCCCTTAAAATCATGCCTGGAATTCACTTTATGAATCAATGTTTGCACTTTCACTTAGCATTCTCATTGTTAAAATGGAAAGAAATGAGTATGTGACCAGAAAAAACATTAGCACTGAATCCCATATGATTTTCTTCCTACAGCATAATGAAGAATATGCTGGGTTTCAATTTGATTTTTCCCTGAGATGGACATCCCTGAGATGGACACTCTTTTCCTCAAAGAATATGAGTGAAACCCAACTGAAACTAACAGGAGTGTTTCCATCAAACTCATGAGGCTTCAAATCAGGCTCCCTACTATGTTCTTAAGAACAGCAATATTTGCAACAGACGTTTGAAAACCCAGCTGAGTGTATCCACACCATTACATTCAAGACTAATATCAACCACAGATTTATTGTAGACACTACCATAATAATAGAAAACTAGCTTACTCTCTCTGAGGTAGTGTAGGTGTGACAAGAGGATATCTGCATTATAGCTTGGGGTGAGTCTCTGGAAGTCATCTTTGGTCATTTTACACAGCTCCTTCCCATCGATGTTCTGGAACAACAAGATGTCCACGTCCGGGAGACCGTACTCCTTCACTGCCCATTCCAGCCACTGGCGTACGTGATCTGTGCTCCATAACGTAGGATCTGGTGGTATCACAAAGCATAAAATTAGGCAGAGAGGGGAGAGTGCTTATGCACTGGACCAGTACAAAATAAATGTAGACCACAGTCGAACTGGAGAGACCTTTATCCCCTGTGTACTGACTGCTGGAGATACAGGAGCAACTAATTTGGCCTGTTGGGTGGAAAGGAGAATAAGTGTCTGTGAAAAAATATTAGGGAAGAGCTGCGAGCCCTGGTGATTAACAACAAACCCTCTGCTTTTGAGCTCCTTCTCCCATTTAGTTCTTTTGTCCTGCTATTTTTATGCATTATTATCCACAAATAAATAAAGGTTCCTGTTCTCATGCAGAGAAAACTGTTCAAAAAAGTATTTAAGAGAGCCCACTAACAGCACTGCAACTTGTATCTGAATAATTTTCAAAGCTCCCTGTTGAATTTGTATCTTTATTCAAATGACATTTCCACTCAAGTCAGAAATACTGATTCTTGGGCCCAGGCTAAGTAAGCACTCATAGATTTTGCTATTTATTTCAAAAACTAGAAATGGGTCATATTAGAATATTCTGCACTTTCTTCCCTAGACTGCTGTGTTTTACTCATGTATTGCTAAATCTGCAAGAATTTTTGCATACTACCTGGCAAAACCATCTGGGGAAAACCAAGAACTAGTCCAGATTTTTACCAAAACATAAGGCCAAATACTTTGTGGTTTTGAGAGTCATATATGAATCTTTGATTTTGACTTAAACTTATTTTTTTGCCTCTAAACACCTCCTTTTCTATTTCTCTTCCATTCTACTTTTCCTTATTCTTGAGTTTCAGTAAGCACCCATCAAGATGAAGGTCCCTAAGGACCTGCAGTGCACATCCACATAATGGAAGACAGCTCCTAACATTAAGAATTTATACTTTTTGAAGACACAAGGTTAAAGCTAAGGGGAAACAAACTCCTTGAGAGTTTGTGCCTTCCAGCCTAAGTGATTCTGTGATATCCTTAAGACTGAGAATGGAGCACACAGAGGTCAAATGGCTGTACTCTGTCACATAAAAGTCTGTGAAAAGGCTGGGACTTGAGTGACAAACTAAATCACTTTTCTGTGGCTGAATTCAGCACCATTCCCTCTCTTTTGACTGTTGTTCAGGCTGACCTGAAAGAGGTGGAGACATCTTTCCATGAGCTAGGAACTATTCAGAGTCTGCTATGCCGTTGCTTGCTCCCAGTCCTTCACCCATCAGTGCCTTCCCTTTTCTTATGCTTCTCTTGGTATTTTAAACCCTTGCAAGTCAGAATATTTAATGCTCTGGAACTTCAGAGGGTTCCTCTGTTCTCTGAAGTGCACCAGAAATTACTTAAAAGAACTTCTCCATCTGCTATGGAATATGTAGCAAACTAGAGGGATCCAGGTCTGTTTGGTAAACCTAGGGTCTGGGTGAGATTATCCACACCTAGAGAATAGAACTCCAAAAGCTACATTCAGTTTGATTTGAAGCAGACAACCAAACATCAGGAAACCTATCAAAACATTTTGATTATGCCTATAGTTTTTAAAGGCTTCTTATTTATGATAACCAGAGTTACCATAGCTGGAAATGTGAATTTTGCTTTTTTATTCCTAAACATTGCCACATGAGCTGCACAATGCCTCTGTGGTAGTCAGACAAAACCAACTGATTTTACCCATACATTTCTTCTAGGGACCTCAAAATAGCAAGACTGTGACCATCTTGTTCCTTGAATGTCACTCAAATCCACCTCAAAACACACCTCCAAGAATACACTGAGAAGAAAGATTTTGCTGACCTAACCATGCTAAAGCTTACTAAAAGACTGAAAAAAGTGACAACCACCAAGAAGATAAAGGTTTCAGAAGAACATTCAAATGTTGTGAATTTCAGTGTGGTCTGCTTCCACTTGGCAGGTTGCTTCATTATTCAGCGCATCACTCTTCTGTGCTACAGAATAGAACTTCCAATACCATTGCAGAGGATACTGTAACATATTTGTCCACACATATCTTGACAAATAACTGAAATAATCACACCTTGCAAAACTGGCCACAGTTAGTACTCTTGCATATCTTAGCAACTGAAAAACTGTAAGAATATTAAGCAACATGGCACTAGCAGAAATGTTTCAGATAGACACATCTCTGCTGGAAAGGAACTAGCAGCGAAACATTCCCCTCTGTTTGCAGGTTGCAGGTGTTGTGTCTATGCTGTGTACATCCAATGGTTTATGAACACCCACATATGTCATGATAGTCTAATGCTTTGACTTCAGAAATAGGCATGCTAATTACTTTGCAAACTGAGGCAACAAACCTTTCAGCACAGGCTTGTTTGGAGGACAAGGCACACAGGAGTGAACGCCTTCCTGCTCAATTAACTGCTGAATCCGAAAACCACGCTTACCAAGACTAACCAAGAATTTCTCAATTGTGCTCTTATATTGCAGTGGAGTTGCCAGTTTGCTTATTAAAATGTTTTACACCACCCAAACTCAGGGGATAACCTAGATAAATGGTTTTCATACACTGTTTGATTTCGCAGAAGCTATTATGTTTTTAGCATGCTGAGGGGTCTGGGCTGCATTTGGTATTTGCAGGGATACCATGTGGTGCAGTGATCCTTTCTCTCTTCCACACACTCCACACCCAGCTAGTCCATGATGTTAGGAAATGGAAGTGGCTCTTAATTTTGCCCACTTTGGGGTGAAATACTCCAAAATGAGCTAGAGAAGTCAGATAAGATCTGAGTGCCTGTGTCAGCCAGTTCTGCTGCTGAAATGGGAAGAACAGGTTGAGGAGATGGCTTCACTATGATATTTCTCAGCTCATTCTCTCAATAACCATGGGAAATTACTGCTCTTTTCTTCCTGATCACCTGTGTTGCATTGCCACTTTTCTCCAAATCTTCTTAAATAATGTTAGTAGACTTAGGGGAAATGCATTTTTTCACTTAAAATTTTTGGGTAGAGAGTCTAACCTGCTGGCACAATGACTCTTCGTTCATTGGTAGTCATATTTGGGGGTGGAATGTGCTTCTCTTCCATGTAGTTTCCATAGTTCATCCCAACACTGTCTGAGCCGCTAACCATTTTCCCTCCTTTTGCCACACTGCAGTCATCAGGAGAATTCCTAGACAGAGAAGAGAGGCGTGATGATATTATTATTCCAGTCCTGACTAATATCCTCACAAAGAATCATGCTGAATGAAACAGAAAAAATGAGACTTGAGTACCAGGGTTGGGCTATCACTGGAAAACTCAGTACCTACCACCCAATGACTCTGGTGATTCCTTCAGTCACCTCAGAAAAAACGATCAGCCTCAGTCGACCATATATTTACTTTTCTTTTCCAAGCATAAAGCTCTTATATGTCTCCAAAATTATAAACACTAACAATTTATTTCCAGAGACCGGGCTAGAATGGAGGCTTGTTCATGAATTTGCTGAGAATGATGTCTGTAAGTAGCTGCACTTCTCTGCCCAAACATCTCACAGACAACTCAGTAAACATAGAGATGCACTTAATGCAAATTTTCTGAGGGAAAACTATTATTAGTTGTCATTGTTTAAGTCTTGGACAAGGCTTGTCCAAGGCTTGGACAGCTTCCCATCTCCACTGCTGTCATTGTTTCATGTGGGCCACGCTCAGTTGCACTTTATATCATGCAATATAGACACACTTCTATGTACAGCCTACAGAAAAGGCACATTTGCCAAATCTATGATTCAAAATACCACACGCATGACTGGAAAAAACTTTCAGCTCCTGACTAGCAGTCTCCATGGTACTGTAGTCAAGAAATGGAAATCTGCAGAGGATCTGCAACCAGACACCTCTTTAATTTTGGCTTTGCTTTCTGAATAGAGTCTTTAGGCTTAACATCCCACAGGGGTTCCCTAATGGCATTTTAATTGCATCACAGTTTTCTTTCTGGCAGACACAGACATATTTGTCCCTTAATTTAATGTCTACAATGTGTTTCATCAGAGAGAGAAAAATTGTTACAAAAATCAAAATAAAGAACAGAGCCAAGGGGAATACCTTTAAATGTTGAGGTTGTTTGGCAAGGGAAGGAGGGTGTTAGTTCGTTTTTGGTTTCTTTAGTGATACTACGTTACTAACAAGCTTTCTTTTAGTCCTGACATTTAACTCCTGGAACTGTACTATAGTCCTATTAAACAAGCAGCAAGTCAGGTCATGATGCTTCATTTCAGTTCCTTGCAAACCAACTCATTTGCAGTCTGGAGAACTGAGAGACCCTTCAAGGACCCAGACTTCTGGAAGCATGTTTCAGGATCCGTCCCCTGCCCCCCAAATATGTTTCACCCAGCCCCTCTTGCTCTCCCCAGTTTGGAAATCCCAGCTCTAGCTCCAAGCATTGGGCAGTAATGTCAGTGTAAGTCCAGCAATGGTCATTTTAGAGGTGCTTTCCCAGAGGAGTTTTGCTATTGTCTGAGGACAAAAGAGGAAAAATAATACACAGTTTGGACCACTGCTCAACACACCTCACGAGGATGTAGCAGATATTTTACCCAATGCCCAAGTGACTTGGTTGTATTGACTGCTCAGCGCTACCATGGGTAAGGAACTAATGCAGTTATAATTCTCACAACTGTGTTTTAAAAACTAACTAGCACTTGGAGAGCTGAAAAGATTTAGTATGCATCTTAAATACTAAAGGTACATTTTAAGTCTATAAGTTTTTTTCTACACAGTGTTACCACTAATTTTACCATGTTGTGTTAATGTATATATTCAAATAAACAAAAAAGCAACTAAACAAAAAACCTCCTGATGGCTTTCAGTTCCAAAATAAAATCTATCACAGAAACCATTCAATGGGTACTGTCGTCTTATTTAGGAGAAGGAACAGGTCCCTGAATGAATGTTGCCTGGGAAATGTTGGCTTCACATACCTTTTTCAGGTATAAAAAATCTTGGGTGCTGCATAATATATGACATACGAAGTCATTTTGTTTAAAGGTCCTACAGCTGTTTTGTCATACACAGGACTGAATAATAACCACAAGAGAAGATACAGTCAGCACATGATCTTGCCTGTCACTGAGTGGTGGTGAATTTAGCTTTTCCCCTCAGAATCAGAATACTTGCACACAATTTTCTCAGGTTTAACTTTTCTATCCCACTACATACCTCTAAATATAATTTTGGGATGCAGTTTATTTCTGTCTAAACTGAGCTAAACAAAACAAAGCAACTTTTTCTTTTAGATGTAAACGTGTTGAAAAATAACTTCCGTGATGATTGTCTGTGACTAAAATGTTGGCTTTCTCTGTTTACCTTTAACAAATACAAATATGCATAAGTGACTCTGCATATTAAATCACGTATATATCATCCAACATCTGCCCTTATACCTGTGCAGATGACCACCCTGACTTCCAAGGTCAGTTATATTACAAAGACAAAAGAAAGAATCTTTTTAGGGATGTTTTTTGGGAAACAGAGAGCTAGCAGCATTCTTTAGCCTTACTGGTAGACTTATTTTATTTTGTTTTTGCGATATAGGGACATTGAAGTCTTGCTCCTGATGTGAAATATTGCATCAGTATGAGCCTACACCACTTCTGGGGGCAATCATGCATTAAAAACCCTCTTGTAAACACTGAACAGTAAATGATGTGAAAGATCCAGTAGTAGCACACAGCTTGGCAGTCTGACAGGGCTTCTGAGCTGGTTTTCTGATCTGAATATGAACCGACAAGGGTGGGGAAGAAGATCATAAGAAGTTATAACTTTTCATTAAAATCCAGAAGCAGATGGTCAAGGGTTTTGTCCCGTTAGATAACTGGGTGGATCCATTTCAGCAAATCTAAGACCCTGTTTAACTTCAAGCATATATGGGAGCTAACAGGACCACTAAAGTACTTCAAATTGAGCGTGTACCTATGCATACCACTGAACCAAGGCTCAATTCAAATGGCTGGAACGGACTTCTACGGTATAGAAAGCAAAACTGAAAATGTAAGCAGACACTAGAAAATGGTACTTTTAGTGCCCAAAATAACAAGAGAGTGATTGTCTGCAAAAGCTGTTTTTAGGAATTTCTGTGAGTCTGCTTTATTTCTGAACCACTGGGGGAGCAGGGGCAGTGGAAAAGCAGCTTTCAGTAAGTGTGCCCAGTGTAAAGGGTGCAGCTTTGCAGTGATTCATCCTCAGCTTCAGGTCTGAAATGAAACCCAAGATATTTTTCTTCACAGCTGTGTGTTATTTTTACCCTTTCTAAATATACTATGTTACACCTGGAATTTACAAAAAAAAAAAAAAAAATTGGAAAGGCTACAATCATGCCACCCAAGAGCACTTTGTCCAGTCCTGACCTGATTCAGCTCTGATTTTTGATAAATGTCTATTAAAGAAAGTATTTCTCCATGAGTCCTCAGACCTGGAAGCCTTACCTTTATTCAGGGTTACTTAGAAACAAGCTGATTTGACGGTTAAATTTAGTACTAACTCCTACTGAAGCCGATTGGAGTTTTGCCAACCATTGACTCTGATGAAAGCAGATGTAAGTTCATAAATAAGTGTATGAAACACATTTTTTCCTCTTCACTATGCTACTATTTTCCCTGTGTGACATAAAACACCTGTGTTGTGTTAAAATGCAAGGTGTCAGAGAAACACAGATTAGGAATCACCAAAATATTACATGAACTCTGTGACATTCACATAACATAAACCCCTTCTACTTAATATTTCTGAATTTCATAAGAAAAGAAGTGAGAAAACTTGTATTCTCCAAATATCTATATATCTTTACAAGTTTATTTAATAACTACAGCTTAGATGACCTTCTCACAGGGTCTGCTTGTACAAAAGGAGTCTCAGGAGAGTAGGGTAAGGATATCTTTGAAGAGTTTTCCATACATGATCACATGTCAGGAGAGATGATGAGCTACCAGGAACTTTTCTTCTGTGAGGATCTGGCAAACAAACCATGACACTGTCCTACAGGATACAAATCCCTCTCCTTTCCCATTTTGTAGAGCCAGCCATCTAAGAAAGAGGGGAACAGCCTCAGCAGGGCTGTGGTGTCCCCACCCTGTCCTGTCCTTACATACAAGAGGGAGAACTGCGCAAAGCCAGCTCCCTCAGATAATTTGGGCCAACATGTGTAAATTTATATTTAGCCAAAATGACATCATGTAAAGGTCAGCTCATACTGGGTGTCTTGCAAAGCATTCACAGTCTCATCTCCATTCACTGCAATTACTTAAGTTGCAGTGAATTTGGTCAGTGCTTCTCACCCCCCAAAAAAAGGTTTATTACTGAAAAAACAGCCCATGAAGAAAAAACTAAAACTTAACTGAGACTTCTTACTTTGAGGTACATTGTTGTTTCTTAAAGCACATCTGGCATACTGTAGTTCACAATATCAAAGGGTTACACAGCCCTAAAGTCTCTTCCTTGCCCCTCTCTACAGCCTCTTCCTCTTTGTGGATCAATGGGCTTTGCATCTGCCGAGACCTGCCGCAGCAGTGACATGTAAAGATGGGTCCTTTGGATCCCCTTTTGTGTGCTTCTTTGGCAGCAATCACTAGGGACAGCCCGACCCTGCCCAGAAGGAGCCCATGTCCCCCAGCCACTGGAGCAGGAGCGAGGCTGCACCAGCAGCTTTGCAGAGCCTCAGGGGCTGCTTGCCCGGCATCAAGGGTGATCCCCACACTTGCCAAGGGAGACTCTGAAAAGCACTTCCAGTGGTGATATCAGAGGCCCCAACACTTACTTTGACAGTACTCGGTTCCACCACGCGTACTCATCACCCAGCACCACAGCTGGATGCAACCACCCAGCTTCTTCTGTGCATGCACCAGGCCAAGCCCTGCAAGCGCAACAAACCACCTACTCCTGTGCAGGCACCTGCCCTTAAATCTACTGCATGAGCACCACCACGCTTAACCTGCTGAAAGGAAAACACAGTTTTTATTTTCCCTTCCAAAGCTTCTTATGAAAGCAGTGCAAAATTCCTTGCAGAGGACTCAGGCATAATAGAGGCATTAAAGCACCAGAAAATGCACATAGGTCGAAATATCCCTGGGGTGCTCAGGCTCTCCCACAACTTCTGAGTGAACTGGGCTGGGGAGTTGCTTCTCCAGCAAGCACGCAAATAAGTAAATAAATGGGTGGATGGGTAAGTAACTCAGTGCTTAGCTATAATCTGAGTCACTCCCCCACCCACATGGGGTGGCTGCATGAAGGCGATGCTCGCCCACAGAAAAGGGGACGGCTGGGGTGGGAGCAAGCTGCCAAGGTCTGTGGAAGGCAAGGAAGCCCCCTGGGACCCGTGCTGCCGGCTAAAGCTGGATCAAGCTGCTGCTGAAGCCATGGTGACAGTCTGTTTATCTTTGCTATAAGGTGAGCGTCAAACGCAGTCCTAAGAAGACAAAAGAAAAGCAAAAATGGAAAACTGAAGTCCTCACTGACAGACGGTCATGGAGGTGCACTGCTCCATGTGGGGCTTTACTGGGGCAACCAAAATGGTCTTCAACAGCCCCAACAGACCACGGCTGGGGAGAGGCTGGGGTTGGGGTATCCCTACACTAACACATCCCCACAGCGTCCAAAACAGAGGAAGACACTGCTGTGTGGGCTGCCCCGGACTCAGTAGGTGCTCAGGCTTGCATGGGGCTGGCCCAGGGGTCGCTCAGAGATGTCACAATGTGGCACAGAGAGGTGCCTTTGGTTTCTTCCTTCAGCAAAAGGAGAAACCAGACACCACATGCCAACACATGCAATACTGTTGGCTTTCTGTAAGCAAAACAAAGATGCTTGTTTATTGAGTTGTATATGCAGCAGTCATTCATTTTCAATCAAACAATAACTTTTGGTAATTGAAACAATCTTTTTTTTTTTTTTTTGCTTCACTTTCCCTGGCTATCTTGCGGTCCACAGCTGCTTCAAGCCTTAAGGCCATCATGGTAAATTAAGGCAGTCAGCATCTGGCTCACTAGAGGCCAGTCAAGCTATAAATATTACCAGCCTGGCTCTTTGTGTTCTCAGTGTGGGGAAACAGCTGGTTTAAGTTTGACTGCACGTTGTCATTTCTCCATTAGTGCAAACACTTCAATATTTCTTATGTGTGAGGCTGGAGTGAAGAAAGGGAAAGAAGGGAAGGGGGTCACTAAAAGCCAAAGCTAAGAAATGATGTTCTGTATATACATAATTTACAATTAGGTTGCTGCCTGGGAGAAGGCTGAAGTCTGACATGGTGATAGCTAGGCCAAAGCCACAACGACTTCCCAGTTGGCCTATAACTTTCATGACGTATTTTCTCTTGTTTTTCTTTTATTATTTTTATAGAAATTCTATTATAATGGTAATGGGTTACATTTCTCAAATTGTATTTCATTTCAAGAGCTTGTAAGACTGTTGTGTTTGTGGTTTCATAAAATACGAAATACCAGGAGATGGGGCCCTTCCCAAGCCACATATGCCTTATTTTGTGGGCAGGGATCATATAGAAAGTTAGCGAAGTAGAGCATGCCAGGCATAAACAGAAGTGACATCTTGCATGGAAACCATAATCCCCCGTGTCTGTGAAATGTCTGCTGATTTTCATGATTAGCATCATCCATCTGTGAGGCTGACGGGTGTGAAACGGTAAAGTGAATTATTTGCCACTTTTATTTTTCTTACCTTCTGCTTTGTCTTAGAATGCTATTCCCAAGCTTTAAATACTGAACATGCCCACTGATACTACCCTGATTAAAATAAAACACCTACTAATGAAGTGGGAGAGAAGAAGAGTCATCTCTAAACGTTCTGGGTCAGTGATAACCAACCTACTGACAGTGCCTATGCTGTGCCAGCCTGGGGAACACTACAACCACCGGCTCTAAACATTCTAGACACAGTAAATACTGTACTGGAAATAAAGCAGTAATGATAGCAATAGTCATAAATAATGACAGTGATCATAACTTTTGTGGGGTCTTATGTCATTATTTGAAGACTAATTTTATACTTTACTACCCATATGAGAGCTTTTGGTTTCTTAGCACTTTTGAAATTCCAGCTGTCCTCATCTCACTCTTAAACTCTTGAAGCTCAACACACAATTTAAGCATCAGTGGTCAATCCAAAATGTGACCATGCTAATTATGAATGAACACATTATCCCAGAGTGGAAAGCTTCTTAGCTAGCACCTGCAAGCCCAGCACTCCACAAAAAGCTGCAAAAAAAGGTAGCTATACCAGTGGTGAACTGTGTTTGTTTTTCTCCTTGGCAACATGTTTGCTACAAGAACAGAGCCAAACCATGCACACACACACACAAACACATGCATGCACTAATGTTAAGCTGGTGCATTTTCAGAGCAGAGTGGAACTTCTCGAAGTAGTCACACATAAAGTCCTCCATGGAGAAGATTCTGAATTTGCATTCTTTCCACTTTGGTGGGCAGCCACTCCACCAACCACCCAGCCAGTGGGAAACAGGATTATCAGTCTGAGATAACTAACACCATGTCTTTTTACCCAAGATTAATGTTACTTTATATAGGCAGCTCCAATAAGCACATTAGGAAAGTCATTCTCTTAATATAGATCTCCCAGCTTTACCGTGGAGTCATGTAGGGGTTGGCTAAAGCCCTGTTGGAGACAGAGAAGAGAGTCCCATTGACTGCCATGGGTTTTGGAAGTTTACCAAGAATACCAGGGCTGCATGCCGGTGGTAGGCCACCAGATGTGGAAGGGATGGCACTGCGCCTCAGCCGCGGGCCTGTGCTCCAGCGATGGAAAAAGCCATGCCCTTGAAAAACAAGTGAAGGTCAGGGTGATTACTGCAGACCAGCTCTGTTTCTCCACATGTTGGACGCAAGCAAGGTGTGC
The DNA here is from genome assembly GCF_036013445.1 of Caloenas nicobarica. Classification (NCBI taxonomy): domain Eukaryota; kingdom Metazoa; phylum Chordata; class Aves; order Columbiformes; family Columbidae; genus Caloenas; species Caloenas nicobarica. Next base: position 121,819,390 of record NC_088245.1, on the reverse strand, counting down.
AAATGCTCTGACTAGATCCACCAGTATTGTACCACAGACCAGAGTATAATGCAGAGGCACTTCGTCTAGCTTAAAGCACATCGGCTCAGATCCTATGAACACAACGGTCCTGTCGTGGTGGCATCCAGGGCTCTGTATGGATGAATGCACCCTCATTAGTGGCTGGGCACATCAGCTGGCACATGGCTAGACTGCGCAGGGTACCTCAAGTGCTACCCATTCAAATTTGCTGGTTTGTATAGCACAAAATAGCTACCACTTAGGAGACTTCACACCAAGGGGAAAAGAAAACCAAACCAACCAAACAAAAAACTTGAGGTCACTCTGAACTCTGAAAAGTCCTCCTGTGTGTCAGATGCATTCAACCCAGTTAGTACAGAGGCTCTTTGATGAAAAGTTAGAACAGTAACATCCAAAGAAAAATGGTATTTCCCAAAAGAGTCAGAACAAAAGATACATTAAGTGATAATTTCATTCTCTAATGCTTTTTGAGCAACAATTGGTGGCACTCCAAACAATATTTTGCACATGATTAAATCTTAATGACAACTAATTATTTCTGGCATTTCTTTAAAACTTGTGTATCAGCCGAGCTGATGTTAGAAAACGTCTGCTGTGCTTTCACTGCAGCTAACTTTCAAAATGCTTTTTCAATTAAATCATCACACTGCTCATGGTAAGTGAAATTTATCTGTGGCCTGAATAAGACTCTATGTTCCGCTACAGTCTCCCTTAAAGAGATAGATTACCTACCAGTGAATGTAGTTCTTCCAAGCTACCTTTGTGTAGTCCCACCCACAGGCATGGTGGAGTCCCATGGGTGAGTATTTTCAGAGACCAATGAGCAATTCATGGATTTAAATGTTTTTTAAGCAGTACCCAGGGTCTCATGAGAGCACTTCCACAGGAGTGAATTTCACCCTAAATGTATAACATGAATTGTATTCATTCATTGTAATAGAATTGTTCATACTTAATTTGATAAAATATGTAAAGAACAATAAACAGAAAAGTAAGAGTATGAGATGCAATCTCCAGATTTATATTATAGTGCTTTACCATAACAGGGTGAATCTTTTCATCTGACTCAGAGCAATAAATAGCAGGAAATAATACTATTACATTCAAGTGAAAGATTGACTATATGGTAGTACGTAAGATTTCATTAGATTTATGTACCTGGTAGAAATGTTATGGCTGTGCCAATGTAAGGGATTTGAAGAAACTCAATTTTATACCATCTGTGACAACCTGCATTATATACGCAACAACAGCAAGGTAAATGGCAGTTTTAATTTAAACTTTTCTTGCTTTATTTAATTTAAGGTAGGCCCTTAGGCTATATTTTCTGGTGCTGTGCAGCAGGGTTTAGCTTTAAAAATAATGTTATTGTTGAAGAAAACTGTGTAGCTAATCCCTCCACAGCACACTGAAAATAACCCTTTAATTTCATTCTAATGTTATTACTTCGATATTCACAGGAATGCCAGTTTTGAGACTGTTATGTTTTGAGATTTAATGCAGGGCAATTACATCCAAAGTATACCTGGGGAGAGTCCTAGCAGAGTGAGTACATTTCTGCTTTGAGTGGGTACTTAATTGTTGATGTGGAAGAGGTTTAGTATGGTCCTAAAATTTTATTCCCCCTCCAGATGACAGAATATATGGCCAGGAAGCAGCCTAACACAGTATGAAGGGAGAGCCAGAGAGCAAAATATCATAAAGCTAACTATTCTCTGGTCACCACTTTGGGGGGTTTGGTACCCTGTTTTGCATCCTCCTTACACTCTATTATTCAGACCTGGGCTCCCCTGCAGGAAGACGATTACAGAGGATACTCTGGAGATCCTAGAGGTAGCACTTCTGTGACTCTGCAGTGTGGCTGTGGTATTTTAGACTCCTTTGGGACAACCCAGATTTTAAAATGAGTGTAAACAGAGAAGGTACAGTTCTACTAAAAATGAAAAACAGCTCCAAGCTCTATAGCTACTGCATGTGTTAATTTTTAACATATGAAGCATTTTTAAGAACTGAGCATTTCATTTAAGGAAATAAATTTATGGACTGCAAATGAGCAATGTGGGGAAGGCTTCTGCAGAATAGAAAATGCAAAGTAGTCTACAGAATGGCAGGGTACCACTAACCTGTGCATATAAATTGTGGCCAACATTATGTATGTGACCAACAGCCGATAACCTGCCACAAAACCAGTGAGACACCAACATACAAATGGCAAAGACCTAGCGGGACTTCAGAAAGAAAAAATGTTTTTCAGATTTGTAAGAGATGCACATATCACACTAACCCGTAGTCACTTCCATATTGACGGTACTAATCAGCATATCAGAATACTTGCTGTGATTATTTAGCAATAATATATTACTGATAAGTAATTCCATTTCATGCAAGGCTTGAGTGATACACATGTTTTTCTACAAATGGCTGGAGTAAAGAAGTGTTTGGACCATGCCGTCAGACACATAGTGTGAATTTTGGGGTTGTCCTATGCAGGGACAGGAGTTGGACTCAATGATCCTTGTGGGTCCCTTCCAACTCAGGACATTCTATGACTATGATTACAGTTCCCAAAGTATTAACACTATATATTGCCTGCACACCTGTACATGAGTTTTAGAAATGCCATAACATATTTATATTTATTAAATAGCAGTATTAGTTCTCCATTCAAAGTGTAATATCAAGATCTATTTTTTCAGGCATGTGTTAGGCCTCATTAAATAATAGCTTTCTGATGAAATAAAAAGTGTATGTTAGTTACAAAAATATTTTTTTATTTTTGTGTTAAGTATAAGCATGCCATATATGCATGCTTTTTTTTGTACTGTTCATCTATTATCTTTGGTAGTGTATAAGCGATTTTTCTTTGTTTATTTTTCAGCATAATGTCATGTTTTAGGAATTGCAGTGAAGTATGAAATGTCCTTGTTTTCTCCAGTTAGCAACTCCACATTGCTCTGTCAATAGAAGAGGCTGTCAAATACAAGATTAATAAATGAAACCCTGTGTCCAATGCTGCAGGTTATTTCTAATTCAATATAGAAAGCATTACATTTCTCTCCATTGTATTTTCAGTCAGAATGTGCCCTTTAGAAAACCAGTGTCCTGATCAAAAACATTTTGCAGTTCAGAGCAGTAACATGTACAGCCTCTTCCAGCAGCATAGCCTGTGTGCCAGCTCACACGCTGGTTGATATTGGGAAAGAACGGTCACTGCAAGCTGTCCACTTTCTAATGGTGGCCATGTTAAGCACCTTCGAGTGATGCTGTCCAGAGCAAAACTAAGAACTTAGTCTTCATGTGCTTCTCAGCTGATTTGCACTTAACTCCAAGTCCTAATGACAAAGTAGATAGACCTAATACTATTTGTTAAAGAGGAACACAAAATTTCTTATTTTCATCTCTTCTGTAATGGTGGCAAAGGTGGTCAGGATGATGCAAAACTGTGTCACTGAGGTTCCAGATGCCTTGGCATCTCCTGGGTGCCACTTCTTTATAAAAATTAACAGTTCTGCCACAAAAGTATGAATCAAAATTATGCCTCATGACTAATGAAAAAAGATTGATTTAGAGACAATTCTCCTGATGCTCACATTACATATCCTTGCAGAAGTTGATGTCTGTTTTGCTAGTAACAGTGCAGAAACATTTTATGCAGCTAGTGAAAAGACTAGGATTCCTCTGAAGGAAAGCTAAAGAAAAACATAGCTCTTTGCAAAGAGCAGCTTGGGCAGCCTAAACCAGCAGCCAGTTCCTGTCTATTGATTGTGCAGGTAGCCCAAATATCACCCTAAGTGATTAAATGTATGCACACACTGATAGAAAACAGCATAAAGGAAGGATAAATGATTGGCATTATGAAGACATGGCCAAACAGGCTGTTTACTTCAGGGCTTTTGAGTGCTTATCAATCCCTGGAAAGTATTCTGAGTTCACCTATACAAGGTGAACATACCCTAGGTTTGGGAGATGGGAACAGCGAGCCCCCCCAGCCTGAATGCATGACCCATCCTCCAGGCTGTAAAATACACTGAACATGAGCCCACCCTGTCCTGCCTGCCGAAGCCAGGCTGCCAGACAGGCAGCAACATGTGAACCACCAGTGCAGGCCAAAGACGGGGAGCCTAACTCCAGCCCTGTGGCTGGGACACTGCTCCAGTGGCTGCGGCTCCCCACTCCCTGGGTTACTTCTGTTTTTATCCAACGACGGCACAGCCCCCGGGAGAGACGCAAAGGCGCTGAGCACAGGATCTCCCCCAGCTGCATGCCCAAACACACACACATCCATCCACAACAACACTTTCAGGCCTCTCTGGATGGCAAAGCCGGGGCTTGGCTGCCTCCCCTGGCAACCCGCACACTTTAGTGCCTGGAGCTGTGTTCCCAAATCAGGGCTCTTACCAGTCCCTACTGGTTTAGGGCATGATGATATGTGACAGCACATTTTCTACACTATGTTCTCACCCACAGGCTGTATGGGTTTGCCTGGACACCCCATTTAACTGATCTGACTACGAGCACATGTTTTGGACTCGGAAAGGGTCCTGACCTCCTAAATTGGAGTAGAATCCTTACCAGGGCTGCTAACAAGGATTAGACAGGGCAAGTTCTCCACTAATAAAAGACAGTATTACAGCTTATGGTTTTTTCCTTAAACCATCACAGCAACAGCCAAATACCTGTGATTTGCAAACTGAGCTCTAATATTCAGGCTAGTTAAGTATTTCAGGAATCCAAGAGAGCAAATTCATGATTCTGGCTTGATTACTTTAAAAATGTGATTGATGAACAATTTCAAATGGATCCGTATCATCTAGACTCTTCCTTAAAATCTGGGAGTATGTCAAAGTAGGAATCTGTGTATGACTGACTTTATTTATGCATAACATTACAAATTACTACCACTAATCTCAATAACATTAACACTAATTATCTACTCTAATGCACTTTATGGAATTTACACTGAGAAAAACTGTGATCAATTTTCTTACAGAAATGCCAGAACAAATACTTAGAGGTAATTTTAGGAAGCAGATGAAACAGGTTTTGAATCAATACTCCTTTTGTGATTATCTCTGTGCATTTGCTTAGCACAAAAAAAAAAAGAAAAAAACTCACTATAATTGTTTCTGAATAAGTAGGCTTACAAGAAGATCTCCCTTAATTATTTGTACTTTGGTTCCTCGTTTATTCCTGTGTATCTCAAATCTTTGACTATTCACTGGAAACTCTGATTTGACTTCAGCACAATTTGCACCCTTACCACTGAAAAGCGTTGGTGCAATAAGCTGTCAAACCACTTTGCCCTGCTTGTGGTGCTCATTACATTAGCATAGCAAGTGTGAACAGCAACCACGGTGCCTATGGATGAGGTTTTTCTTCACAATTGATGCTGGGAGATGAGATTAGTAGGCAGGTGTTTGTGACAGAGAGATGTGAAGCACGGTATTCACTGGTACATCACCAACAATTGCGAGCAACTGACTCTGGACCTCTGCCCTTCAGCAACACCACAGGAAAACTGTTTTGACAGTCAGGTATTTTAAACAGGAAAGCACTTGTTTGGATAGTTTCCTTGAAAAAAAAAATCTTCATTGTGCCTTTTCAGGTGGAAGAAAGCCCACAGATTGTCCCTATGCTTGGGAGAGCTACCAGTCAATATCCACAAATCCACACTGCATTACTCTTTTCAGCTTAATCCATACAAGTCTCTTTCATAGCAACATTCATAAGAAAAGTCCCGAGACGATTAATGAGCTGACATGCTGTGGCTACTGCCCGTTGAGCTGAGTAATTTCTTTTCCTGTTCCTTTCTGCTTGCCTCCATACATATGCTGTTTCTTCAGCATGAGCACTTGAATCCAACTCCACAGTTATGCTTTTTGGCAATACGTTCACAGTAAATATAAAAGTAAAGATCAATAGTTCACTCCCTCTGTCATTACAAGAATTTATTTCCTGTGCTTCTCTGTCTGGTTATATTTAGAGTAAAGGCATCTGCCCAAATGACTGCATTTTGACAACTTCCACTGAGTGTTAGATCACAGACACCACACCCTTGGATCAATGGTGTTGCCCCTGACTACAGCAAACTCAGGTTTTGCTAACTTTAATATAAGCTCTTTCAACTAGTGTGCAATGCAAATTCACATCCAAAATGATCCACAGCTGGAGGAAACACAGAAAGGTATTGCACAAGCTCATGAGAAGACCCTGCCTGTAGCATCATTTGAGACTCTCTGTAACACCTGAATGGGGCTGCTGGGTGTGACCCACAGTGTACGGGAGACCTGTAGGCTTTTGGGACAGCAGCTGGTGGCCAGGTGAGGTATCTCGGGACATCTAAAATGGTGCTAAATTTACAGGTTTAGACAACTGAGCTATAACCATCACAAAAAAAAAAAAAAAAGTGTACTTGAGCCATGGTAACACTGGCCTTATTACCTTGACCCATTAACTTGGTTTGGGTTACACTCCATCTTGATGGTGACTCTGGCTGGGGGCTGTGATAACCAGTCTTGCTGGGGAACACGTGGACTCATCTTTGATGTCTGCCCATATTCACTGGAGGAAGAGGCCGTCATCTCTGTCTTTGCAAGGTGGGGCGATCCGTAGGCACACTCGAACAGGGACTGGTCTTCACTCACCACTGATAACGCTTCCTGCAAACCAGAGAAGAGAAGCCAGTGTGACCATGTTTCAGAGAAGATATTACAATATCCCCCAAGGAGAAAAGGGCTTGTTCATCTCATGAGAAGACAAACAGCCAGTCTCATACTTAAATACTCATCACTTTTTAGGCACGCCACTGCTGTCGGTGGATGTAAGGACTCATGGTGCCAGACACATCATCAGCATATGGAGGGAGGACAACCTCTCCACTGGGAAGACCTTCCCACCAGTGACTTGAGAAGAGGCACAGACACATGCTACCACTTAGGAAGAGCTGGGAGGGAGGAGAGGGCAGGGTGGGCAGAGCAGCTCAGGCTGTTTGCATCCCAAGTAGGGATGCAGAAGGCCAGACCTGCTGGCGGCGTAAGCAAGCTGCCGTTGCTGCTTGAACTGCCCCTGCAAGAAGCGACTGAGAGCTGTGCCTTGCTGACTCACTGGGAGCTCCTCTTCCTTCCTCTGGGACTCAGGCCAAGTCCATTCTGGACAGGGAGCCAAGACACAGCTGGGCACAACCTGATCCAGGGACCCTGCTCTTTCTGCCCACATCTGCTACCAGCTTTGGTGGAGGTGGCCATCACCAGCCCCAAGAGGACGTCGTGCGCCCATCAGCTGCCTCTTGCTTTCTGATGGCAACCCTTCCTGGTGGGCTGGCTGGCCGGGCATCCTTCTCCAGCACTGCGGGAAGGGCCTCCTCAGCCATCTGGCAGCACTGTGGTTACAGCTCGTGGGGGCAGCAGGTTCACCAGGACCCTTGGTGGTGGGGATGGCTGCCATCATGGCTGGCTGGTGACCAGAGGGGGCGAAGGTCACCCTCTCTCCCCACAGTCACACATTTCTGCTGGCACCAACTCCTTCCCCGCACTATCTGGAGCCAAGTCGTGTGAAGGAGGTGGTGTCCAAGCCTGGCTCCAGCAGGCAGTGTACCCGCTGGGCCCATCAGGACACTGTGGGAAGGGCTAATGTTGCCGCAGGGACCTGTTCTGCTCAAGCCGAGGCTCCCTGGCCACAGGAGCCATTCTGGGCTCTCACCCTTCTGCTGGCCCTCAGTGCTGCGCAGGCTTGGGGGCTTCTCCTCCAAGGGGAGCAAGAAGGGTAGGCACCGATCTCTCCTCTCTGGTGACCAGTGACAGAACTCAAAGGAATCGCAGGAAGATGTGCCAGGGGAGGTTTAGGTTGGACATGAGGAAAAGGTTCTTCCCCCAGAGGGTGGTGGAGCACTGGAACAGGCTCCCCAGGGAGGTGTCACGGCCCCAAGCCTGACAGTGTTCAAGAAGAGACTGGACAAGGCCCTCAGACACATGGTGTGAACTGTGGGGTTGCCATATGCAGGGACAGGAGTTTGACTCGATGGTCCTTGTGAGCCCCTTCCAGCTCAGGACGTTCTATGATTCTACGAAAACCAATCCTCCAAGGCAAGCCCCTCTCTCCATGGGCTACTTAGGGTAAACATGGGGTGTAAGGGTATAAATGAACAGTAACCCAAAGCACAACTCCCTCCTCCCACCCTGGCACTATGGCTCTGCCCTGAGACGAAACAGGACAGGGGCAGCCCAGCACCTTGCTCCCTCCCACATGGCCCTGCCAGCAGCCGGGGAGCAAGCCCCAGCACCAGGCCGGCAGAAGAGGCTCAGCATGCAGCACGCCAAATGACAGTAGCCATGGAGGCATCCAGCTGGAGATGACTGGAGATGTGGAGGCCAAGGACGGGTGTGGAGGGGGAGCTTGAGCCAGATTTGGAGCAGGGTGCTTCACACACAACCGCACCCTTGCAAGGCAGCGTGTGTGGGCCTACACCATTGCCAGCCCTGCCGCTGATGGCCGATGGCAGCATGAGAAAACCGTGCAGCCCTGTCAGCAGAGGATGATGCACTGGAGAAGGGAGAGAGGAAAGAGCCAGACACATGGGAGTCTTCCGGCTCCAGAAAGCCGGGCAGCTGCCTGCAGGCACTTCCCTTCCCCGGCTGCTGCAAGAGGGCTTTGCACAAGCTCCAGCAGTTGCATGCTGCCCTAAAAGTCAGCAGTCGTATTTGTTCATTATGAGGGGTTATACATTTGTCATTCTTCTCATTCACTTGGTTTGTGAGCCCTTGGGGTGCATTCTGTTAGTATCCAGTTTTCTCTGCAACTGCAAGGGCTGGAACATCACTTTATTCTTATTACTTCTCATGAAAATTGAGATCACGCCTTAATCTCTGGGCTTGGGGAATGGGATCTCAAGCAGCCCTCCAAATGCCACGAGGCTCGTGAATGAATCACTAGCACTAACTCTTCCTGCCACAGGTCAGAACACAAAATTCAGACAGTGATCTGCACCATTTCATTATTGCTATTCAGATGTCATTTGAGTTCTAAGGTCACCACAAGGTATCACCATTAATATTAACTGCCCTCCTTGCTTTTCATGCTCTTCCCCCAGTCTGCATCTAGCTATTGAACTTCTGCCTCTTGGGTCTCTGGGGGTGTGAATGTGCTTCTGCGAGACAGAAGGGATGACAAAATTACACATCTCCATTTTCCCTTGCCTCTCAGACTCCTGTGGGTCACTGGCCTGCCTGGTCATGCTAAAAACTGCTGCTGCTGGTGGTGGTCTGAAGCTTTTCTGATGACACATTTCTAGGAAAGCCTGCAACTGGCTCCTGCTCTTCAAGGAGGTACAGGGGGAGGTGGCTGCTGGTCCTTTACTCCCCAAATTTTGCTCCCTAGCTATAGTGGGCTGAGGGACAGCAGGGATATGCTTGGATGGTAAAGTAGCAGGGATCATATCACAAGAACTAATGAAAGAAAATGTTACGCTGGAAGGAAAATAAAAAGTTCTTTCTCAACAGTCTATGCAACTTTTTAATGAATAGATATATATACATGCACACAGTCTGGCCAGGCGATCACAATGCATCCCACGCCTGAGACTATTTACTGCACAGTTTCCCTCTTTTCTGCCTCACTGTAGAGCTAATACATGAGCCAAAAAACATGCAATCAAATGTTAATTTTGGAAGTGCTATCTCCAGTAAATAAATGAAAGTGTGAATTATATGAGAGAAAGCAAATATAAAATTGCAAATACAACAGACAAAATATTGTACTCTGTAGAACATTTACTAATTGACTTTTTCGAAGACACATCAAACACTATATAATAGATATATTTCTCATCCTCCCCCACACAAGTGAAAGAAAGCAAATTTATTCTGGTTCCTATTAACCCAGACTCTACCAAATGTACGTTAATTCAGGAATACTTAGGATAAGTATAAATTTTAAAAAAAAAAGAGTTTTCTATTTATTTGCATTAGTAATGACAGTAAATACTGCTTGTGCCATGGATACCTAATATGTTGCATAAAGAAGGAAAGTACATTTTAAAGTCCTGAGGAGAACAGCAAATACTGGAAATAGGAGCCAAATTAATAAGGGTTGTGTGAGTATTTAAAAGACTATGACAAAACCAAGCCAAACATAAATAAACCCAAGAGACAGACTCAGACTTCACACTTCAGGAAAAAATGCCTAGTTATTAATGGGCAAAAAAACCCTCAGTTTCCTAGCTAGAGTTTTGTTCTGATTTAATTGCAAACACCCATCTGCACTCCACCGTGCTAGTTATCAGTGCACACTGACAGGCCTGTAGAGGCTCTGTAGGAATAACTGAGTTTCTGCCAACTTTTCATGCTTTTGGGTTGGCCCTTATGTGGAAGGCTTATTAATGTGTACTCTACAATAGAGAGTACCTCTGAAATTTTACTCCAAGTCCTCACTGATCGTTGCTGGCCTGTCTTGAAGGACAGTAGGACATGTATTGCCCTTCCCTTGAGCTAGAGAACATGGCCTGAACTACAGTTAGCCTTACTTCCTCCTCAACTCCTTAACCATCTTTTCTCCGCTCGCGCATAAACAAGATTGAGGTTTCAGTGTGGGAAACATCTAAATTATGTTTAGCATCTGTTTTGCTACTACTCTAGACAGCCAGGACTCAGGCAGTCATACTGGCTGTGCTCTCCTTCAAATGCAGCCAAGACGATTGATGTCAGTCTACCAGAAACCACTATGGGTGAAATATGTAGTTCCTGCATATCCTCACACACAGGGAAGAGTTATTTGCAACACACAGGTGGGAATTCTGTGCCCAGGGTTGGCAACTGCTGCCTTTCTTCCTCTCAGTGATCTTAAAAGGTGAGGATTTCTGGCCCAGGCATTTCTGCATCCACTGACTTTGCAAGACACAGTGATGCTGAACGATCAGAGGTCATACAACCTGATATAACCTCATGTGAAACTCATACTGTGGGAAAGCATAGAAATAGAGTCAAGAAACATGAAGCATTTTACAGCTATACAAGAATATTTGATAACTGGCATAATTTGGTATCACCCAAAACAGATAGAAAATGTCTTTCAGCTGCTCCTCACATGCATTGTTTCATCTTGTCTTTCCTTGATTTCTCTTTATTAATTAAAGCTTTCAAGCCTGAACCCTACATAAGCTGTGAAAGGAAGACTCTAACAGCAACTACTGTACTGAACAGCTGACACAAAACAGTCTGGGTACTTCTTTCTTAAATACAAGTACTTAAAAATGTGCTTGCTGCTATAATTCTAAATGCAAGTTCCTGGACCAAGTGTAATATAAAAATTTCCAGCATTCACCATCATAAAGAATAGCCACATGGTTTGGCCACATACAAACGTAGACAAAACTATTAACATTGACAATGTTTGGCAAGTGTTTTTTACATATGGTTGCCAGTTCTCTTTTTAGTAAATACTTTTCATCACTCATTAACATGTTAATCTTTTTTCTCATCCACATTAATATTGCTTCTGGAGCAGTTTGGCAACCTGAAGTAGTAAGTGGGAAAAAGCAAGGTAAACATTAATAAATATTATAAAGTAGACACATTACAAGGCTCCTTTTAATCTTGCCAAGTTTTGTACCTTTATGGTAATAATTTTAGTAGTAGATGGGTCATCTTCCTGGATTTCACATGACAGTAACATATTCTGATGACATCTCAGAAATGAAGCCTTTAATTTCTAGTAACCAGTGTCTATGTTAATGTAATATGAAGAAAGCAACAGCCACTGCTTACAGTGGCAGGTGGGAAAGGTCTTTCATGCAAGTCTTGAAGTAGAGCTGTTGCTAATATTATCCGAGGTCAATACTGGACATGGATCTTCTTTATTTCATCTTCCTTTCTCCACATACTTCGTCTCATGACATCACCAGCAAAACATTACAATTTGTTTCTTCATTAAGCCTTTTTATTTTTTAATCGCTTGTACTATTCAAAACCTGGCTTCTCATTTGGACTTTCTGTACTAATGATAAAATAACAAAATGTCTTCTCTATTCGGTTTTCACTTATACTTCACTGATAAGTTTAAAAAAAAAACCAAAAAAAAAACCCCAAAAAACCCATGACAAATTTGTAGAACAATAGGTACAGCAATGCCTTTAAAGTAGGCATAAAGTCATTAGGACAAAGGTGTTTACTTAATCAAATGCAAGATTACTTGGCCTAGAAACATGAAGTTACAGGAAATATGATTGAAGTAGTTCCCATCATGAGAAGTGTATGCAAGCTAACTTGTCCTTTATATGCAATGTCAGGAACTAAGGACAAAGGCCTTTTTTTTTTTTGCTAAAACTTCATCAGACTTAAGAAATCGTTCAAGAAGACAATGAGGTGTATAGTTGTCTAGCACAATTTGCTTGTGCTAGGGGTTATCGGGGAAAAAAACCACTGCAGTAGGATTTTAAAAGACTATGGACGCCATTCTAACCTGGTAGATGCTTTCTCTCAAGTTAATTCTGATCAGTGAACAAACATGACGGCTTCTGCGTGAAATGCATTTATGCACAGTCCCTCGTCATCAGCCCAGCTTCCACTTTAGACATGACACTATTTCCATTCATTCATACAGCAATCAAATGGAATCATGTTTCCAGGTAGTATACTCATTGTATGTGTATGTGTATATGCATATATCAAAATATTTGGTTCCATTTTTTTTTTCATTTCTTCAAACATTTCCATGGTTTAGTGCTTAATCTCTGTAATATAAAAGGTTTAATAGACCGTTTTAATCTACATTGGCTATCCAAGATCTATCACATGATTTGCTGTTCAAAAAAAGCTTCAAGAACTTTGAAAGTCAAGAACTTACTAACCAGCACTGCCTGCTGCCAAAATACTAGCAGGCAAAAGCACACTAGCACGATGAAAACCATCGGCTACAAACCAGGACACTGGGCACGAACTACACGTAAAGAGGAGGATGCATGAGGAAATATAAATATAGCAACAACCCTCGTTGTATGTTGAGAGATGCTGCAGAAAGTAAAATGCATTTATTGCTTGTGGAGTCAGCACTCCCGCACTCCAAAATGGACCTGTTAACACTTGGCTATGAGAGACTTGCAAAAACACTGCAATCGAGAACTTTTAATTAGCTTTGCCATGTGTCATTGCATTTATATAATCTATTTTTGAGACCAGTTCTATGACATTTCTCCTCATTAATGTAAACAACTTTTACTTTTTCTCTGATCTGATTTCATGATAATACATATGTAAGCACAAGCTTAGACCTGCACACAGCCACAATCCATCCATACATAGGCTGTTTCCTATCACTTGTTGGATGTCTACAGTTGGTCAGAAAAAATAATCCTCTGTTCTGCAAGGAATTCTGGGACTTATTTTCTTTTTAAATTAGACAAAAAGCTGTTATACAAAAACTTTCACCAAAGCATTTATTAAAAGGATGAATTGTAACACACTGGCGTGTGTTTTGCAGATGTTAAAACATTCTAATAAAGTTACATTTGGAGAGGATCCGTATTTTCTGAGGAAAGAATGCTCTGATTAAGACCATGCAATTAGCTCTATTAAGTGTTTCCATGGTTTTTTTGCACTCAGTATCTCTTCTGTATTTGATAACACTTATTATTAAAATTGCATGCAATTGAATTACATGCAATTGCAACTGAAAGAAAGAACAGGTGAAAGTGTGCAAGATTGCACAGTGTGCACCTTAGTACAACCACTCCAGACTTTAACAAGTCACTGTTCTCACTTGCTAGTCTTCTGTTCTTCCTCAGACTATATCTTACGATGCCGTAGGAAGCTATTTATCTGGACTTAAAATCTAATTTCAAACAGGCCAGGAATGTCATTTCCATGCTGGAACAGAGAGCACATGCAAGGCTGGACACCAGAACCTGGCAGAGTGGCGGGCAGTCTTCCAGTCTGAAACTGTGCTCTCCTCACGTCTGCAACAGGCATCACTGCACAATAAAGAAAGCTCTGGTGGAACTGCTTACAGAGATTCCAGACTAAATTTGCAGTCCTGCTTCAAAGCCAAGTCATTGAGCCCTGGATTCATTGCATCCAACAATAATCGGTGAAACAAAAGACAAGTGATTGATGTTTTAGCCTTGCTATAGCTTATTAATCATGATGCTCTTAACATCTCTCTTCTGACTATTGAAAAAAGAAGAAGTTTCACAAGATATTCAATATAGTGTGTGGAACATACTGGAAAAGGTTACTACTGAAAAGGCAGTCACCTGAGTCAGGAATTGCAGCACACATCTGGAATATGTTTTCTTTCTAAATCTCTGAGTCTCGGATTCATTAGATCAGACAAAAATCCACATATTATATTCATGAGAGAGTTCAGGAACAACAAAAAGCCTTGGCAAGTACAAGATAGGAAAGACAGATGTTGTCCTCACCTCCACCCATTAGAATCTTACTGCCAGCTCAGCTAACATACTCTGCCTATTTGCAGAGAGCACTTGGATAGTCCATCCAAACACAGGCCTGGTGCAGCCACTTGTCTGATACCTTCACCTTTTGCTGACAAAAATGCAAAGTATATTTGGAAGCAAAGGAGAGCCACTGCTGCAGTCCCACTTGAAAAAAAGGGAATAATCAAGCATCCATCCAAATGACGTTATGAAATCGCAGACTAGATTAATTTCTGGAAAAAAACAACAGATGTTTAAGGACTGAACCTGAAACCCTCTTTGTGTAAGTCATTCCTCTGGCTTCACTAGGACTAGTAATGCGAACAGAGGCCTCATGGGTGAGCCTGAAGGTTTAACATTTTGTGACTTAATGAACAAATTCTGAAACATTATAAACTCCGGTGTAGACTGTGGTGCTTTATCATAATTTCTAATATACAGACTGTCATTCCTGAAATGTCGGCAAATACTATTTTTGCCCAGGCTATTTTTATCAGATTCTTTCATCACAGAGTAATATTTGCAGCACGAGGCATTCAACTCCAGGTCTCCAAGTGCTTCGTAAAATAGTAAAATATTGCCATTCTACAATTGCAGATAGGGGAACTTTGGTAAGAATGACTAAAAATGGATCTCAGCTTAGCAAACATATAAGACCTCCCTCGTGCCAAGCTCCGTGCCGTATTTGGGACCACCTGTATCTCACACACTGAAATTATCACACCGAGTGGAGTTGATGAACCACTAACTTCCAGAGATCAGGCAGTGTCCATGAGCACCTGATTTAAAGAGCTGCCATTTCACAATCAATTATTTCACCTGCAGTCTTCATCTGACAGTAAAGTGCAAATGAATAGTTTAACCCCAAACAAGAGTAAATAAATGAAAACAGGAAACTCCTTCATACATGTCACATGCACTGGCCACCATCAAAGCAATGCAGCGGGCTTGTTCAAATGCAATGATGAAAGCCTCCATCCTGCATCCATTTCAGCGCATGTTCAATGCCTGTGTGACTGCGACAGGTGTACACCTGTAAGAAGATCTGCCTATGTATAACCACCAAGGAACTGCCACAGGTTTCTAAATGAAAGCAGACCTCAAAATTCACAGGACTATATCAGAAAGCCTAGGGAATAAAGCAGACAACCTGGTGCTATACAGTGATGAGACCAGTTAGGTTTTTCCTTCTTCATGACTAGGATGCTGGTAAACTACTTAAAGGCTGAGGCAACACAAGGTTATATTTACTGCACCAGTAGCTGAACAAATGGGTTTAGGTGGCTGCAGGGCTGGAACAACACAATGACTAGTTGGGCTCAGAATACGTATTCCTGAATGATTATGTCAACCTTAACTCACCAATGCTGAAAACAATACTATTGTATCCCGCAGATTGTATATTGTATATGCATTTTTAAAGAAACTAGCTTTGTATGCTTATTTTAGCACTTCCATCCATATAAAGAGCTGTAATGCTGAAGTTTGAATGACTATTTTTTCAGTCAATACAATAGACTTTTCTTCCTTTTCATCTTGATAGTATTGTTCATTATGAACTTTGAAAATCTGAAGTTTTTTTCCTCTTCCATCCTTCACTGTTAACTTCTAGGGCTTCCAAATGCCTAGAGAACTGGGAAGACTTGGATATAAAACTCCTTTTCACTGCAGCCCAGGGCTAGGCTGTTGCTTCTACACTGCTTTTCTAGCATAGGATTTTATCAATCTTAAAGAGCAGTCAACCTTCCACTTCACTAAAAAATATAAATATCTGTGAGTGTTGTTTGTTTTGTTTTGTTTCGTTCAGCAATCTATCAAGCAAAGATTTGTTTGGCAAAACAGGTGGCAAGTTTCTAAAGTGGCCTGCAGCCCAATCGGAAGTGAACTGAGGCTGCATGCCACATCTGCTACGAAGTCCTGCTAATAGATAAAAATATATTGGGAAAGAGTCTTGGGGCCAAAACAGCTGCTCAATACCAGACACCAATCCAATTCTAGGCATGGAATTCTATCCTTTCTATGTTTCCTCTTAACATCTTTGGCACCATGGGTAGCTCCAGCAGTTTGAATGGCATGTCTTCAAGAATTAGAATAATAGCATCATAGAACAACAGAATTTTTTAGGTTGGAAAAGACTGGTGCGACTTGAGGCTGTTTCCTCTTGTCCTATTGTTTGTTACCTGGGAGAAGAGACTGACACCCAATGCACTACAAACTCCTTTCAGGTAGTTGTAGAGAGCGACAAGGTCTCTTCTCAGCCCCCTCTTCTCCAGGCTAAACAGCCCCAGTTCCCTCAGGTGCTCCTCATCAGACTTGTGCTCCAAACCCTTCACCAGCTTCATTGCCCTTCTCTGAACTCTCTCCAGCACCTCAATGTCTTTCCTGTAGTGAGGGGCCCAAAACTGAACACAGGATTCGAGGTGCAGCCTCACCAGTGCCCAGTACAGGGGGACGATCACTTCTCTAGTCCTGCTGGCCACACTAGTTCTGATAGAAGCCAGGATGCTGTTGGCCTTCTTGGCCACCTGGGCACACTGCTGGCTCATGTTCAGCTGGCTGTCAATCAACACCCCCAGGTCCTTTTTCATCAAGCAGCTTTCCAGTCACTCTTCCCCGAGCCTGTAGTGTTGCATGGGGTTGTGACCCAAGTGCAGGACCCAGCACTTGGCCTCGTTGAGCCTCATACAACTGGTCTCAGTCCATCGATCCAGCTGGTCCAGATTCCTCTGTAGACCCTTCCTACCCTCCAGCAGATAAACACTCCCACCCAACTTGCTGTCATCTGCAAGCTTACTGAGGGTGCACTCAATCCCCTTGTCCAGATCATTGACAAAGAGATTAAGCAGAACTGGCCCCAATACTGAGCCCTAGGGAACACCACTCATGACTGGCTGCCAACTGGATTTGACTCCATTCACAACTCTTCGGGCCCGGCCATCCAGCCAGTTTTTTACCCAGCGAAGCGTATGCCCATCCAAGCCATGAGTAGCCAGTTTCTCCAGGAAAATGCTGTGGGAAACAGTGTAAAAGGCTTTACTAACATACAGGTGGACAACATCCACAGCCTTTCCCTCATCCACTAAGTGGGTCATCTTGTCATAGAAGGAGATCAGGTTGGTCAAGCAGGACCTGCCTTTCATAAACCCACGTTGACTGGGCCTGATTGCTTGGTTGTCCTGTATGTACCATGTGATAGAACTCAAGATGATCTGCTCCATAACCTTCCTTGGCACCGATGTCAGACTGACAAGCCTGTAGCTCCCTAGATCCTCCTTCTGGCCCTCATTGTAGTGTTTATTTGAGTTAGTCACCTGTCCAGAACTAAAGGCTTTGCCTGAACATGGTAACTGCCACGGTACTTTGGTCATGGTAACTTCATTGAGAAAATTCTTTACATAGAGATACCACTATTTTTTTCTGCTTCATTCAAAAGATTTCATCAGTGTTCTCACAAAAGGGTAAAATTGCAGCTTTTTTCGTACAATTTAGCCAAAACTATAAGATTATACATTACATTTATACTAAATTCACTATTTGTTAACTCTAGTGGGTTGATCCACCACATATATATTTGTATGTATAATTCTATATGCCTGTTACATATATATATATGCACACAAGTATACACACACACATTTTTAGATAATCCCATCCTCAGTCTCTGAGAAAATTTTAAAGTAAAAATAACTTAGGCTTTAAAATACTTTTCTCTAAGGTATACTACGTACCAAAGATAAACACATCAGCAAAGTGATGAGAAATGTACAGGAAGGAATGAAGAGACCTTTACAGCCATGGCACTGATGAAATAATTAAATATTAGGGGCAAAATTGAAAAGTGCATCCAAATTAGCTTCCTTTCCAATGAAACTCTGATTTTTATGAATGTCTAAGAGCATTAGGGAAATAACACTTGGACGATGGCCATGAACTGAACTTCTGGGTGACCCATCACTTCCCTGTCGTGCCTCTGTGTATGGTGTTTGTGCACGTGTGCACATGTGTGTGCCACGAACGGGTCGCTCACTTGCTGTCTGGAAAGATTGCAGTTATGGGGGATCTTAGCTTCAAATGGAATATTAGCTACCCCAAAGAAATTGTGGGGAAACAAAAGGGTATCTACTGGGTGTGTTAACCCTTACACCTGGCTGGTCCCCTCAAACCAGCAGTCAGGCACAGCAATCAGCCAAGAGAGAGGGAGGGTGAACCGTTCTTGGGCATCTGCAGAGATGCTTTCCTGCAGCTCAGCTTCTTCCTCATGGACCCCCTGGAGCTGGAGATCCTCTTCCCTGCTGCATCAGGCTGACAACGTCTCAGATGCTCACCTTCATACACATTCAAAATTCTCGCCTTCCTATTCAGAGAACACTTAACGCATACAACATTTATGAAAGTAATTTCCTTACTTTATAGGTTTTGCAAACACCGCTTAAGCCATCTTCATTTGTAAGGATGGTTTTATTTACTTCCAGTTGTATTCCTCTTGATATTTTTGACTGACTTCTCTACATTAGATAACTGGAATTAAAATGCAAATTGCTATTGCTTTTTAAAAATTCACTACATTAAGAGTGCTTTCCATTTTTGCACAACATCATAACAGAAAGTCTTTTGTTTACATTAGTTTCCCTTCCTTTTCCTCAGCCATCTTTTATTCTGGATCTTCCATATATACATTGAATATATACATATGTAGTACAATATGCTTCTCATGGTATTCCCCAGTTTATGAGCATATGGAATATTGCTCAGATGGGTAATCTTTCTAAATTCAGAATGAACTTTCCAAGTATGCCCACTGTGTATGTAAAATATGACTTCCTGTCACGATAACCTTTACAGTGTATAGCCTAACATACTTTCCTATAATTGTTTATAATGAATATCTTGATTGATACTTCAGCACACATTATTTTAGTCATTTGCCACAAAACATGACTAATGAAATTAATATGGGATTGAATGCCACAGTATTAAGTCATTCCTGTGTGTGCACAGATTAACACAGGAGAGTCCTTAGTAAAACGGCAGTAAAGTTAAGTGCGTCCTTATGTTTAAGTATATTTAACCTGCTCTGCTGAACCAGTATGAAGTAAGGATATTGTTACTTTTTCCCAATTACTAACTATGAAATCAGTCAAAAAGACTGTTATTGTTTTAGATACATTGCAGTTGGAAAGGTAGCCAAAGCGATGCATTAGAAGAAAAATGTTGTTTCACACCTATGAAAGACAAAGGTTGGCATTAATGTTCTTTGTTTATCCCCAAACAAAAGAGAACAACAAGAAACCCTCACATACACAAAAAACCTGTTTTGTGAGATGCAAAAGAAAATTAATGCCAATGCACCTGTGGTTTTATTTGAAATTGTGTTCTTAATCAATGTCTTTCTAAACAAAAGCACAAATCCAGAACTACAGAATTTAAACATTTATTTTAGAAAATTTTCATTTTTTTTAATTCTTTTTCCCTTTTGTAGGAGAACTACCTCACAAATTCAATCTTTACCTTTATTGTGCAACCTGTGGCCCTGCAACCGTGTTTTCTGCTGAATCTAGTATGGAGTAGAAACAGGTTGTGGTCCATTTTTAATTGCAGATGTGAAGAAGAAAAGGATCACACATGGTGATCTTTGCTGTGCCGACAAGAAAAATCCTGATGTTTTTCCCTGAAGCAGTATCTCTTCTGAACTAGTGATTACCAACATTATCACTCTTACTAAAACCATGCCCTGCAGCTCTGATATTGACTGTACTTTTCAATGACCCCCCAAATGTCTTTACACAATGTAAGCTATGCCTTCAAACATACAGGAGAGGTAAGGGGGCTGATTCTCTTTTATTGTTTCCCCAAACAAACCCATTTCCTTCAAGCTGTTCCCATATCTTTTGTGCCACATCCAGCTTCCCAGAAAAACAGCAGGAAAACTAAGTGTGAACTCAAAACAACTCATTTCCACAGAACAATGTGCCAGACCAAGGAGATGGAGAGCTAGAGAGGGGAGGGCTGGGGAGAGGGAAAAGACTGAGCGAGAGGGAGAGAAGCTGTTTTGATGCTGCCAAGGGACTTAAAGAAAAAAGGAAGGAGGAACTTTTAAGAGGCACAGAGAGGAAGAGTTGTGTAACTGTAAATATGCAACAGGCAAGTTGCCAACTATTTCAAAGGATTCGGGGTTTCAAAATCATCGAGAAGGCTATACTGATTTGCACTCTGGGTTTTCAGCTTCCAGAAACACCTTAACGTGTCTGAGAGCCAGAAACTACCATATCTTTTTATAGACTACTCCAGCCATACTTGGTCATAATTTCAAGTTGAATCAGTAAGGAATGTAAACAGACACCATTTATGTTTCTCTGCAATCTAATAAAATGAGAGCATGGACTAAATAAAGCAAAATGATACACATTGTTCTGTAAGAAGAGAAAACCAGAAGATCATGTTGATTTAGTTCCTGGCTGACCTGAGCAATCTCCAAAGTTCCTGGTATTAAGTTAACCAAGAAAACCCATAGACTAAACTCCCATAGGTATAACACATATCACTCGTTGAGACATGTGTCATAAAAGACAATGATAAATGTCAGCATGCCATTTAAAAATGCTGTTTGCATATTTGGCTTGTCAAGGATATAAAAGCAGAAAGAAGAAAAAAAAGTAAGGAACAAATTATTTCAGCTTTGCTGCCCATGACAATTATGCAAGTAAGAAACAAACATTTGTAGAAACAAGACAACAACTGGAATGCTTTTCCCTAAAATAAGAATGTGACCAGCTTTGAAATCTTTGGGTAGGGAAACACTGCTTCTGCAGTGAAAAAATGTAGTTCCTTTCCTTTTTCTGTTGATAAAAGGATGCAAAACCACAGACTTTGCAATCACTTGCAATTAAAACCCACAGTCCAAAACACTACCACGTGTCAGCAAGACCTGGCATTACCACGAAAGGAGGACTACAGAGAAGATACGGGGCAATACTCATGTCACGATGTGCTGACTTCCTACTGTGGACTTGAAACTGCCATGGTACTGCAGCAAAAAGGACTTTTCGAATGCCTCAATAGTATTTGCTAAGCAGTGCTAGATGCAAGAAAGAAATGGACTCTGCTGTCTTGGGCACAGAACTAAGGCAAAGCAGGAGATGGACCTTATCACGAAGTGCTTGCAGCTAACACAGGAGGAACGCAAGCAGAGGGCAATAGATACAAAGCACAAGTTAAGTGCATAGTGTGACCAGTGCGACTGTCACAGCTGTGCAGGTTATTATTCAATTTGAATGAGCTATGCAGAAGATAATGAAAAAGAAGGGTTATTATGCAAGGCAGGCAAGAATTGGAGTGAAGGTGAAGACTGAGGAAGCGGGAAGGAAGGGCAAGGAGCTATTCAGCACAGTCTGAAGCAAGCCCAGTTAAAATCGCACAAACAAATCCCTGTCAGGCTTCCTTCTACAGCTGCTTTCTGTGAGTCTGCTCTAGCTGATCCCCCTCTCTATGTCAATATAATGGTGACAAGAGTGAAACTGGAAGGATCTCTTCACTTTTGGATGCCCTTTGACTGCCCAGGACCATCTCTGGGCCTCGCGGTGAGAACATGCAAGAGCAAATGCAATGTGCAGTTCTGACAGTGCCACCCTGCACTGCCCCCTCAGCCCCAAACTCTCCTTGCTATAGATACCTGTGCAGGGTGGAAAGGGACATCCCTGCAGGCTCCTGCTGGGGCAAATTCCTTAACACAGCACGTCCCACCAAAGGGCAGATGGCTCTCAGCCCTCATGCCCTATTGCAACGTTGGGGCTTGGCTTTTGATAATGTCAGGAGCTGCCAACAGCTGAGGTAAGCCAAAGGCAGCGGTCATTCGATAAGAGCACTTGACATGAGAGCAGGAAGGTGGGCTTTGTAGGTTTTATTTTCCCTCTGAGAGCCTGACAGACTGAAGACTGGAATTTTACCAAGAAAAGTCTTAAGAGTTTTCTTCTTATGTCATTCAGTTCACCTGGAACACACCCAATTAATGAGGCTTTTGTAGTTGTGGGTGTTTGATACATTTGCAGGTCAAGCAAGTAATTATGATGTACACATACCTGTAGGCGCCCGGCCTCAGGTATCCATGTTTGAACTAGGCATCTGTTCAAAGCATGAACTTCTCAAGACTGTAATTTTGTAGCCAGCCAAACACCAACTGATTGCTGAGGATTTCAAACTTTATTTTTACCAAATCAAAAATATTTAAAATTGTTCAACGAGAACTGATTTTGCTCCATCAGAGTTAACAGAAATACACACATGCTTTTACTAAGAGAACATTGACTCTTCTGAACATCTTTTAAATATACAAAAGCTTTCTGAACTCTTTTCTTATAACATACTTCCAGTAACACTGAAATAAAAACCAGACCTTTAAAACCAGCTCTTTTGTAAGAATATGGAAAACAGATCTAAGGCTTCAGGAAGATTTTTTGCTTCCTCATGTTGAGTATTTCATCACTGACCAGGCATGTTTTAAAGCTGTTTATCACCGTCTGAAGTTTCAGACTTCAGTTATGACTGTAGAGAAAACATTTGCTAGAAACATTTAAAATTCCTGCCACATCTTCTTGTATTCTACTTTTTCTACAAACAGGCTTCGAATGTTGAGTACACTAAATATTACATTTGTCACAAGTACAAATAGTTTTTTCTTTAATCAGTAATTCGAAAATTTAGTTCTTATGCAGTTTTCAAAGCCTGGAGTTCCTGACTCAGTGTTTCTAGTACAATCCCTGAGAATATTTTTCTAACTCTTCCAAGATTTTTTAGGTGTCAGCGAAATCATCAGTTCTTGCAAAGAAAACTACTCATTTTAAAACTTGGTAGCTAAAAATTTTGCCTTCCACACTGATCTTTTGTATCAGCACTTCTATTGAAATAAACAGAACTATTTGTAAATAAGAGCTATCAGCCTTTAATTTATAGTTATTTCTCAAAGCACTAAAACAGCTTCAGGACTAACTGAGCTTTGTGGCAGCCTATGAAATTTCAGCAGCTAAGTAGTATAATGTCCCATTTCACTACCAGATTAAAAGTGCAGAGAGGTTAGTAATGACACCAATTCTGCGGGAAACAGAAAAGCTCTGAAAATCACAATGAAAGTGTCTCAGGATGGGAACCTGAAAAAATGCAGCTGTTTTTGAAAATGCATCGTGATTTTTTCAAGCCACACTGTGGATATAACTGTAAAGCCAAGCCATCAGCGATCAGATCAAGCATGTACAGAACCTGGTCTGACTCATTGGTGCTACATAACTCTCTGTTCCCACTGGGCTTGCAACACGGGAAATAAAAAAGG
Source organism: Caloenas nicobarica (assembly GCF_036013445.1). Taxonomy (NCBI): domain Eukaryota; kingdom Metazoa; phylum Chordata; class Aves; order Columbiformes; family Columbidae; genus Caloenas; species Caloenas nicobarica. The sequence goes on along the minus strand of NC_088245.1, from coordinate 121,795,628 downwards.
CAAAATGTCCTGTACTTAGCCAGCAACAACAGGAGCAATTAGCAGGCTACTGATTATATGAACAGGAGGGTTTTGAACTTTTTTTCCTCCTTCATTTTCATTATTCAGAGGGAAATATTTCCCCAAACAAACAAGGTACTGAAATTTGAAAAGTCAAAGGAACTGTGTTTCTGGTGGAAAGGGGTGTAAGATGTTTGTGTAAAGATGCAGGAGATAGACAACGTGAAACCAGCTCTGTCCTTCAGAAACATGTTCAGAAGTTGAGGGCAACTGAGGACTACATAAAGTAGAGAAAAGGCAACCTGAGTGAAAAAGAAAACAGAGGAAAAGATGAAGTAGTCCTAAATGTGATCAAAGAAATCCAGAGAAGGAAAGAATATGAGTGATTAAAAAATTGAAGTCTTTGAGACTGGAGAATTCTGCTGGTGGCTGGAGTACTAGGAAGGCACTGAGTACAACAAAGTCAACCAGAGAAAGAGAAAATCAGAGGCATTCAAGGTTATATTAATGAGGCCTATGATGTGCTGAAGATATCCACAGTGGTTACAATTTATATGAGCAACTATCCACCACTTAGTGTTGTAACACTTCAATATATGGAGCCAAATAAGGTTGCTTTTTTCAGAGCAGTGTACAAAACTAACTTTAAAAAAATACTCATTTTAGTTTAGAGATGTGTTTTGAAATTTGATCAGCAAACCCACAGGCTCTAGGAAGCATAGGAAATAAATCAAAAAGGAATACTAAAAGAGAAAGGAGAAAAAAAAAATATACTGAGGGTCAGGGAATTGAAAACATCTGTTGTGAGCTTCTGCATTATATTTCCTGTCACCTAAAAGAAGACAGAAGCAGGATTTGGTATTTAGTAGACACGCTGGGTAACAGACTGGAACAGAATGCATAGATATCAACACGTTCATACTACAGCAAATACAGAAGACATAGCTTAGAAAAACACAGTGGCTGGTTGAATATAGTTGTCATGCCAGTTCTGTTGAGGCTTTTTATCAGTAGGACAAAGTAGGGAATCACAGCGCAGTCTCCTTCCGAGGCAGCTGAGTTTACAAATTTACATGAACCTCTGACATGCTATGCTAAGCCGTTTGCTACATGACCTGCCCTGCAAAGGATATGCGTGATAAGGAGAATGCATTCACATGTATAAACCAAGGACGACTCCTTGTGTGTTATGTCCACTGCTGTGCTGGGACCACCGCAGGCGCCACGTCCCCCAGAACAGGGAGATTACTTGCTCTGCCATTTGCTAAGTACAAGGCAGGTAGGGAAGCGCTTGCCTTTGCCCTGACACAAGTTGCCTGGAAAGAAAGGCATTTCCTTGTGTCAGAGGGCAGCACATCCACTCCTCCGGCAGAGGAGATGTCGCAGGGGCTGGCAGTGGCCTCTGCACAGCACCTCTGCCAGGCTGTGGCTGAAGGGCACCGTATCGCTCACTGCTCCAGCTCAGGCACATTTAATGAAAGAAGCTGAGAGTCTTTGCACAAAAAAAAAAAAAAAAAAAAAGTCTTCCACAACTCCCACTGTTCTCTAAAAGCAAATGCAAACATTTAGCTTGTACTTTGGGACTGGGATTCTCTGTGCATTTGCCTAATCCACAGGAAAAATCTGGAAACTTTGGCGGTATTCTGCTTGGGACTTTACTTGCAAAGCTAGGCTTTTTTGGAAGTCTGGCCCTCTGTTCTTCTTTGCTTGGCCACATTCTCATTTATTTACAGAAGTCTGGTGATTGTAAATGGTCTCTGAAGTACTGGAGATTACAGTTTATACTCACTGTCATGAAAATTCAGAGCATAATGACTTGTTTTTCTATTCTCCCAGTGCCGCCTGTATACTAAGCGAATAGTTTCAAAAAGTCCAAAACTTTGTCCTCTTTAGGATATGTCATGACTCAAAGTACTTCCTTGACAGATTTTGTTTTCCCACCTTTCACTTTGTTTTTTTCAGCACTGACTGACACTGATTATTATTGCTTCAGTTGCTTATGCGGTAGTTTCCAATTATTTTGAAGCAAATTGCTTTGTTCCTGATTCTGCTTAGCATCTAGTTTTAGTGTCATTATCAAACTTAGAAGTTTCATTTTCAGCATCATCCCAGCCCTATTTGTTTTATTTTATCTAAGATTTTAAGAATTAATTCTGAGGATTTATCCAGCTTCCTTTTTAACAAGTGTAGTTGCCAACTTTCCTGATCTTACTGAACTTTAGGTTCCTTTGAACCTAAATTCCAGAGTCAGCTGAAAACTTAAGACCGTTCTTTACCATTTTAGCTAAAAAATTGTGAATTTAAAGGTTTAAAAGGCAGATAAGAAGATGAACAATATAAGACATATTATTCCCTGAAATTCCATTATTTTTAAGCTCATGTCATCATCTAATGAATTCTGAATATTTTTTACTGGCAAAAATTATAACGTTCCTCATTGTCACTTTAAGTTCATTTTTGTGTCCCTCTACCTTGAAACTTTAATATAGAACCTTTTGCAATGTTTTCCCTTGTCTTCTTATTCAAATTGCTGAAATTCTCCAAGTCCTTGAAGGAAAACAGTGCCTTGGGGCTCATGGACACTCCACTTAACAAGTGAACTTTCTCAAGCAACCTACCAGCCGCTTAAGTGATCCTCTCCAGTGTCATAAACGCCAGTGTCATAAAAGCCCTCAAGCCCCCTAAATTGCAATATTTGTAGAGAAAATTGCTACTAAGTTATATAGAGGTGCATTATCTTGTGCTATTACAAATACTAGATATTTTCAGTTTTTAAAAAATAATCTGAAGCTTTTGTCTGTTTCTATACAGCAAATATATTTCTCCAATAGATTAGACTGCCAGCTTTATTTCCTTACAACTGTATAAGTGAGACTTAATATTGGACATCTGACAGCAAGAATCCATCTGAATCCCAGCTTACAAACTAGAAACATGACCAGAAATGTGTTTGACTCGTCATTTTTATTAATTAAAAACACATACACTAAAATTTCAGGTTACCGAGTGTTCGTCTTCATCAGACCCTTAGACAAGTTACTTGCTTTTTGTGAGACAAGATCAAGACCTAAGCGGTACTAACACCACATGCAGCCCCCTAAGAAGTAGGTAAGCCATGGCCAGGCAGTGTGTGCAGCTATTCGGCAGGGTCTCTACCCTGTGGTGAGTTCAGCCCTGTTACATTAAGTGCTCAAAGTTTTAAAGTCAGGACTCAGAAACTGAGTACTTAAAAGCAATGCACTTTAGGTCTGCCTTCTGGCTTTTAGGCCTTTAAGTTAGATTCTTTAGTATTAGGGAGTCTCTTGTCAATGAAAACTGAAGACTTCAAGTGTTCATATGATTTAAGAAACTGTCCTTTAAGAAAACCGCTAAATATCACAAGACTACTGATAACAATTGTGGGTGTTGGCAAGAATTGCATCCTCCAAGAAGCAGCTGAGACTGACAGAGATTGAGGCCAAACAAAACTTCTGTGAAAGAGGAAAACAGCACTATGAAGGCCCAAGCTCAGAAGAGAAACACACTCGAAATTTCATTTGGTCTCATCTGGGTTCTAAAATATTAGATTAAGCATGTGATGAAGATGTGGGGCTAAAAAAAAATAAGTCAATCTGAAGACAGCCAAGATTTAACATTCATTCTAATTGGAAAGTATCTGGTCACCACCACAGAGAAAGAATTTATGCAGGGTGAGTGAAGAGTCAATAATTTACATCTTCATTTTATAAATTGAGCTTTACCTCAAAATATTTTTAACATCTATTTAAATGCATTTTTTAAAAAAGGTTTTGTAGTTGTCAAATCTGTAACATGCTTGCCTGCCAAGCAGTATTGCAATTCGTAGTTCATTGCTATCCCTTTTTGAATGTGTGGACCTAAAGCTTCCCATCCTAATTAAAAAAATGAAATGCAAAAGTATTGCAGGGGTAGAAATAGTTAGTGCCAATTTTTTGTCTGAAAGCATGTCATTGACACCCATGTGAATAAAAACCTAACACAACACCATCAAATGAAAGGTCTGAGGAGTTTAAAAGGGAATGGTTACTACTTCGCAAAAAACCCACATCTTCTATTTCTGTATATTAAAGGTGGGAGGGAAAATATAGGAGAAGTTTTGCAAAACTGCAGTTTTCTAGTGTTTCACCTAGTGAAAACTACAGGTTGTGAGGAAGGTCCAAGAAAGAAGAGTACAGCAAAGCCACTTTGCCCAGATTCAGGTCCTGTGATTGCCTTCTTCAGCTTTCAGTTATATTATTTTACTAAACAAAGACTTCTCCTAGGGAAAAAAAAAAAAAAACTAAATACTTTCAGTTTATTTTTTTTTTCTAGAAAGGTAATATTGACTAATTAGGGTTTTTTCACATCAGTCAAAGCAGATAAGTGACACAACAACACTTTGCAATTGTGAGTAAGTCTCACTGAGCAGAAACAGCGGGAACTCTCAAGTTGATCAGCACCTAGGAAAATCAAGATCCTTATTCAGTAAGTAGAGATTTAGAAACCTAACCAAGGGACCTTTTTTTTTTCTTTTTTTTTTTTTTTTAATTTCAACCTGGTCCATTTAAAGACTTTCTACTAAACTTGTCTGCTTTGGCATAAATCACCAATGATTTAGTTGGGATTGTAAAGATTTACTATGCACTTTTCCTATCTTATTAGAACCAGTAACTGAATCCGATTACTTGAATTTCTTTGGCTCTAAATGCATACTGCTGAAGAGTATGACATCCAGAGGTTACATTCCTGTCTACTTTTCATTTCAGCTTTATAATTATAGTGAGTACATTTCCTTAAAACATGTGAATTCTAAATCAAAGGAAAATTTATTTTTAATCCCATCAGTATTTAAGAAAACCCTAAGAATTGAGCAGGTGAGGTATTAGACTTCTCTGATGATTAAAATAAAACAAAAAAGATAATTAAGAAATTGTCAGAAGCTTGTAGATAGAAGTTTTGTAACAAAAAATATGTTGTCAGAAAATTTGTTAGTTTCGCTACATGTTTATAAAGCATATATTACAAAATAAACAGTTTCAGTAAAGACCTTCACTGAAACATTTTCAGGAGAATAGCTATTTCTTGACTGATATTACAAACAATGCTTATAAGTGTATTCTCACTATATAGGAGCCCCATGATCAGAACAAGGATGCCTTTTTTGCTGTGTATTTATCAGACAAGGACAATGATCTGTCTCTCTGTATCCTTTTCCTCTATTTTTGCTCCAAATCGGAAGAAATAACATAATTTTCTGATGTTTCCCTGGATGCAAGTTTCCTCACTACTTAACCTGTCTAATGGTGTACATGTGCAGATACCTCTGTCCTCACAGGTGTATAAAATGTGCTGGATTTCTCTTATTAGTTCAATAAAAAGAAAGTGGGGGCCATCACTCTGCCACTGCAGAGCCCAGCACAACGAGGCACATTCGCATACCCTTAATCTAAAGCATCAGTGGAACAGCTCAGATGCTTTCAGTTCAGCACACGTCTGTACGGTTTGATGGATCACATCTACAACGACCATTCAATGAATACTTGTGCTGCCTGCGACCCTCCACAGAGCTTGCTATTTTTCTTTTCGCTAGGGCAACCCAGCCTGATTTGAAGTTCACTGTAGTCAATGGAGAGACTCAGCACCATCGACAGGATCATGCTGATCTGAAGCCAGGACAGGAAACTCTGAGGAAACATAAGAGCTAGCCTGTTTGTTGCCTTGAATATTTGTTTAGTGTTTTGGAATTTACTGACTAAAGCTGCATGGAAGAAACTTGGCAGCCAGAAACTTTTGCCAAGTTGTGTTATTCTGGTTGTATCAGAACTCCTGAAATAAACCCAAAACTCCAGAGAGACTTTTGTATTCACGCCATAGCCTCCTTGAAATCACTCCATCCAACCATTCAGGACCACCCTGGACTGGCAGGTCTGCTGCAATCTTGGCTACTAAGGCAAGATTATTCTAAGAACATGATGTGCCCAGTTCTCCTCTCACTTTACATCCATCTTATACCTCTGTAGCCCATTGGATATAGGATTTACTCCAGCTTAGAGAAAGAGGAAAATTTAACAGTTTTACTCTAGAGCCCAAGAGAAAACTCCCAAAGCTTGAATTTCTTTGAGTGGACACCATGATAAATTTTCTTTTGCCGAAGCAAGCGTTAACTGAAGTCGCCACGTCCACCAGTTAATTGACTGGACAGAAGGGTCGTCCCAGGTTCCACATCTCACGAGTGGTTATTTTGTTGACTAAAATTTTCAACAAAAATATACCTTTGGAACTAAAAAAATACCACATTTAGAAGAGAACAGACATGAAAAGGGAGCCTACAGATGACTTGGCTGGAACTTGTGTTCATTAAGATGGCTAATACAAATGTTCCTGATTGTTTCTGTTGTTTATGAATCTCGACCTTCAGAACAGTACTGAAATGTGCTGTCTCCTAAAGATGTTCCCTACCGATATGACACACGCTTTGTATTGTTTCACTGAAACAAGCATTAATATCCCAGAGGTAACCCACCCTTCTTTTAACGGCTGGTGACAGGTCCAATGGCTGAGCAAAAATCAGTTGAAGGAAAGGGAAGTCTTGTCGGAAATGAGATTAATCTTGTAACGAGTGTTCAGCCCTGATAACCCATCTGTGCAGAGAACTGCTTTAACTGGAGAGCAATTAACCTTCACCTGACAAGCTCTGTCCAACCGTTATAAACAACATTAAAGGCACAGGATCCCCCTCTTTTTTCCCCCTTTACGTAGACTAAACAATCAGATTCTGAATTCCATGAAAACGGTACATGTAACTGTGCCTTGATGACAAATCACAGGAAAATTTTTTAAAAGGTAACAGTTGTATGGAAATAATGTGAAAAATGTTTCTGGTCATCACTTTAGTGAGTTGACCTGATTAGTAAAAAGCAACAATTTTGAGCACTTCCAAGGGAATACCTTACGTGTGAGGGAAGCTGATGTGAATATGCCAAAGACTAACAATAATGAAAATGTATGCAAGTAGATAAGAGCTGGCTAACCACATCCCAGGAACATTGCTTTCAGGATGGAGCGTGTATTTCCCCAATACTCCTGTGAACTCAAAGCCAAGGGGCAACTTCCTAGAACCTTTTCACCCATGGCCTTGTGGAAATCACTTCTCAAAACTGACTTCAACTTGCAGAACCCATCTGCAGTAACTGGGCTTTTGGGTCAGCTCCCCACAGGACTGACCCTCTGTCTAATAGCTGGTGCTCCAAGTGATGCGTTCATGGTTGTCTCTGGAGGGGTCTATAAATCCAACCTCAGATTCCCAGCCTTTTAGACCACAACATGAACTTAAAAAACTACCTTTCCCACAGTGGTCTGAGCAGATAACTCAACCATAGGTCTATTCTTCAAAGACGAAAAGGTGCGATATATACAAAGCCACGATAGCAAAGGACTACTCAACTCTATGGGAAAAGGCCAAGATACCAATCTCAGTCACTGTGGCAGAAACCTGGAATGACTTCAAGGGAATCATTGGCAAAACGAAGCACAAAATTTGGGCTGAGCTCCTGAGTAACTTGGGTAAAAGCCTGGCCCCAGTCAAGCCACTGGCCAAATACTTTCGACTTCCGTATGACAAATTTCACTTCGAGTTCCGTAAATCCTCATTCATTCTATTCATGTGCCTGAAAGCAATTACCCTGAAGTTACAATTAGCAATTGAGGTTTTCTGGCTTTGTTTACTTTTCTTTTGCTCTAGGTTTCTCTTTTTCTTAGCAGAAGTTCAAAAATACAGGTTAGTCATGGTTTTATTTCTTTGTACAGTGAGGCAAAATGTCTGTTTCAGTCATTTTGGTTGAATTTATATGTCACTGTGGATTGCAAGGCATGGCCATGACTCTTTAATATATCCAGAATATGCTCTGAACTACTTGTTGGAGAAATCCACCTCAAGGGCTAGTGAAACATATATTTAACTTGGTGATGCACACAAATAAGGAAAGGATGCAGGCAAGAAGGACTTGGAGGGAGGTTGCTTGATGCTCACCTGATGGAATGGCAATATATTTTGAAGCATCCTGATTTGCAGTACTGTAAAATGCAGGGCCATTTTTCCTATCATTGCAGAGCAAAACCCTGGTATTACATAGTCCAATGTAACAGCATTGGTCTTAAATTTTTACACAAAGAGATGTGTTGCACTGTGGCTTAAATGTTTAAATAGTAACAGGTAGAACATTACCTTTATATCAAAGAAGAAGAGCTTAGATCTTTTTTCAGTGAAGTAGATATTAACAGACAGGAAGTTCCTACTGAAAGCATTTCCTGTATTGGTAGTCCCTGATTTTGGCGACTTATCTGGGTAGGAAATGAACGCAGGAAGTATCTGTCTACAGACTCTTTATCATCAAGGTAATTGCTGTGGCAGCATTTTACTGTTTATCAAGGTAATAAACATATCGTCTAAAAAAAGATGTTTTTCAACTCTAAAGAATGAGGTTTAAAAAAATCTTACAGGCTAGCATTGCAGCGATGCAAAATCTTACATGCAGAATTAATATGCTGCTACTTGTTTCTCTCAACACAGCTATAATTAGAGATTTGTCAAACTAAACATTTCCAGTCTCCTGTGGCTTTTTTCCCAGTTATAGCACTGTTTCTCTGTATCTCTCTCTCACCTCTCTTAAGTCAGGTAGGTCATTTTGAAGAGTTCTGCCACTTACCATAAACAGTTATTCAACACGTCTTCCTGCAGGTATTTGCATATACCCAGTCCTTGTAAATTGTTGTGGTGTTTCCATCCCATCTATCAGGCACTGCTTAACCTGGCAACACATACATTTAACTAAGCAAGTCAGACCTTTTCCTAGTGTGAAAACGGCACACAAGCCTTGTGATGCTGTTTCCCACCCATCAGCTCAGATATACACTCCAAATAAACATACATTGCAAGTGAAGGCAGACATCATATCATATGCATTTCTTCCACTCAATTATTTCCAAAATCCACCATTCCAAAAGACCAGTTGCCTGGTTCACTGTATGTGGATGATCGCTTGGCGTGTCCTTCAGCCTAGTCTTAAAAAAATGCTATTTACATCATTCTTTTTCTACCTTTTAATGCTCAGTGTCATTTTAATGAAAATAATTGTCATTTTATTCATTTTACTTTGAAACAAATCAGATCTATGACATGATAATTACCAGAAGTGGTAATCACCGGTTTCTAGACAGTAGTTATTAAAAGCCATTATGAATATTACTTGTATGTTACCAACTAATATCCTTTTCCTGAAAGCAATGTCTAACGTTTCTAATAGGATGACTACATGCATGGTAAAAATCGGCAACCTGGTGCCTAAGGACACATTCCAAGGAGATAACTTCCTTGTGATGCAGGTTTGGAACCTGAATCTCATCCGATTTCCTAAAACAACTTCTTCCTCTGTTCACTGTAATAAGTTATTTACAGGATTATACAGTCCTTCTTTTAAGAAGGAGTGGGGAATAAATTGAGGGACACAGCACTATCCAAACTCAGGCAGGTTTGGTTACACCATTTAAAATAACTCCTTCAACCATTTTTCAAGAAAAGGATTGATACCTTTTTCACACATTTGCTTTGAAGTTTCTGTATCATTGTCAGTGTTTTGAACATAGTCAACATTTCTTCTATAATACACATATACATATATATTAAGGACAGAAGGATGGCTAGCAGAACACATGCCATTTTGTCAGATCATTGTCTTTTCCTTACTGACAATGTGAAAAGCTGCTAGTATTTCTCTACTGGATAATTATCTATCAAAAGAAATTATTTTTTAAATAGTTAACAGTGATTCTAACAGAAAACGCATTGCAGTCATTGAAAAGATTTTCCTTAACTTGACAAGGTTTGGCAACGCACGTGATATTTTCTACTATATCACTTTTACTTTGTTAAAATTGATAATACAAGACATACAAACCCAATTTTTCTTGTTCTGCTGGCTTGATTTAGAAACTTGCATTATGAAGCCTACTTCTTCTTGAATAAACAGAATTATATATTTTTACTGGATAATAAACTGTCACTTGAAAAATAAATCTCTTCTTCTGGCATTCACATTTCTCAAAACTACTTCTGTATTTATCTTTCGGCAAGTCATTCTCCAAGAGCACTTGATTCTTTTAACAATATTTCTAAAAGACCTTTTGTAACTCATGGAACTTGCTGAAAAAGATCTTTTTAAGGGATAATATAGTACTTGTTAAGAAAACAAACAAACAAACAATCTAACTCAGACAGTGAAACATATCCATTTTCCAGCTGTTGTTCCTTGCCTGAGGACTTAATTCTGGAAAGCAAAATCCTTATATTTGACCTTGTTTTGGCATATGTAGCCACAAACCAGATTTAGTTTAATGACTGCTGATTAAAAGCAAACAACACCAAAAAATCCCCGAAATATCTTCTTCTGTTCTTATATGACTATTTCTTCCTTGAAATGGTAAATTTGCATTTGAGTCAGAAATACTATTTTACCTGGAAATAATTATAGGTTTGATTCTCCTGCCTTTATTGGAACAAAATCTTCATGAAATTTGTGGAAACTTTCAATTAAGGAGTACAAGACCAGCTTAAGTGGTTGAAGGAACTGTACATTCTTACTTCTGATTTTCCACAGCACTAAGGTGTGTGCTTAGCTTTAAGAGGGTTGTGTCATATCACCAAAGCCAATGGAATCATTTAGAGGCTTAAAGTTAAATACACCATTGGATCATTTGCTAACTGAGATGAGAACAAAAAGCAATAATGTTTATAGGGTTTTTTAATGCAAGGAACAGAAGTACAAATTACTGTATTAGTTCAGTCGGATTCAGTGCAGATGTAGTCCTCTAAACAAAGACTAAACATTTTCGTACGCCAAGAACAGATTCTTTTTTAACTGTCTGTAGTTTTCCTTGGATTTAGAAATATTTGTGTGAGTACTTAGGTTTTCTAAAAGAAAGTGAAAGAAAAGTAATACTAACAAAAAAATCTTGCCACTATATACTACTTTAGTCAGTATGTCCATACTCTTTCAAGCCTTAGAAATCACAAAGTTTCTCCTGCTCTTTATCAAATACACAGACATTTTTTGCCAGAAATGTAACCAGCACATTAGAAATCAATAATAAAAAGTGGGCATGTGCATATTTAGAAGTAAATTAGAGTAAAAGAAATATTCGCCAGTGTATTTAATAAGTCACTGCAAAGTCAAGATAACTTATTAAATAGTTTTTATAAGAATAAATATAATTGCATTGGCAGGTAGGGTGACCAACATAACAAGGCTTACTACATGGCAAGAAAGTAGAATTCTAGTTGTATTTTTCTATTTAATGTTCTTTCCTCCACTGTAAGATAATGGGAAAAAAAAAAGAAAAAACAAAACAAAACAAAACACCACAAACCACCACACAACAAAATGACCTTCAGGATAAGTATTTTTACTTCATCCCAAGGTAACACTTAAGTAATTTTTGCTCCATTCTACTAAAAACAAACCAAAAAAAGGCAGATGCCTAATTCAGAAGCCTTTGATATTATCTGAAATGGTATTTACGGTAACTAGTGGGATGCTTATAATTAGCAGTGCTGCACTGATTTGATATTCTTCAGCTTCAGTGCTCTGCACCATTATGCTACTGCACACATCTGTCAGGCACTACTTGTGTCAGAAGGAAACAGGTCACCTTATTGCCTAAATCCTGACTGTTGAAAAAAACTTGAAAAAGTTAAAAAAAAAAAAATCCTCCAAATACCACAAAACACAACAGTGAGATTAGCCATGTGTGTACCAAGTACAGGGAAGCAAATGCATTAAAAATATCAGCCCCCTGAGCGTGTCGTGAAACCCACGTCCTGGCCATGGAGGCGCACACATTCCCTCACTACTCTCCTCCACGGGAGCTGGCCCCGCTCCCGGTCAGACAGAGAGGTCCCTGGCCTGAGTGAGAGTGGCCACTCATATGGAGTAAAGGTCATAATTAAGTAAAGCCATCCATGCCATAGCGTAGGAAGAAGGCACTGCTGCGCCCTCCTTCTTAGGAGAAACCTTCCACTGCAGCACCTTCCCCACCATGGGGGGAAGGGGAAAGGGGCAGCAAAAGGAGGACAGAGGACGAGAAGGGACATATCTGCCAGTAAAGCCACACTCATGACGTCAACCCCAGTGCCAAAAAAAAATTACACAAATGCTTGCCTTCATAGTTAGTGACTAGCCCCAGTTAAGCCAGCCTGATTTCTCACGAGCCCTGAGCATCCCATGGGTCTGTCTGCAGGTTTGTGATAGGAAAAGGATGAATCAGACAGTCTTACTGGAAGGGCCACCTTTGCATGCGTGTACGTTCAGAGCAATTTCCACTGGGTTATAAACAAACACATCACCTTTTGCAACTCAGTTTTGACATGTAATGACTCCATGGCTTCCCTAAAGAAGAGCGTGAATTCCCGGTGCAGAGATCCCAGATAAGGCTCTCCACCTTCCTTGGCCACAGCCTCATGTCACTTATACTGGGACAGCTGGGCTACCCATTGCCAGCAGACACCACAGGTCATTATATTGAAATTGCAAAAAACATTTTCTAAACATAACTCTTTAGCAAAAGAACAAACACCTGTTTGGCATTCAAATAGAATTTCTTTATTTCGGAAACCTCTCAGTTAAATGACTTCTTTATGTACTCAGTATAGAAGAGGAATTGAATCTCTTTGGACTGGCTTAGCTTCATGTCAGAGTACATTTCCTGCATCTACAGTATAAAGCACCTGTCATTTCTTTTCAGTCATTTTGCATTTTTGCACTTGCATAAATAAAATCCTTGCTTCAGAATATAAGGCCTTCCCAGCACCCTGGGCACCAAAATTCTCAATGTTTTGGGGTGCTCATTTGCCCCCGCAAGTTTCATACTCCCAGATGAGGAGACAAAAATATACGTTTTTCCACTCAGGAGGCTTTGCCGTCTGCATTGCTGTAACGGCTGCATAATACACGGCTGCACACACTCTGTCCTCACCTCTATAAGTGTAAGGTGGAGGTAAAATAAAAACTATGAGATATTGTTGACAATAATCTGTCCTGTTATAATTTAGCCAACACAAAACATCAAAAAATAAATAATAAGAGTTCCTCAAAATGCATACATCTAAACTCGTAATACCATCATTTTTGAAAAAAATTCCCATCAACATCGATAATGCATTCTGATTAACAGACGCAAAAACCAGCATTGCTAACCTCAGCACATAGCCCTTTCTTTTAGCAATGCAAATCTTGACTCCCTGAGCCTTAAGACTTTCATAGAGTGCCTGTCATGCCCTGTGTGCCCTGAAATGTGCAGCAAAAGCAAAGGGAATTCAGCTGTTTCAAGAGCTGCTTAGCATATAATAGATACTAGCCAGTAATGCAGAGGAGATTCAGATCTTTGTTTCTATAGATAGCTTCTTGAAAGCAATGGTGATTGCAAAAAGAGAAGGTTCATTAGTCTTTTTAATCACATTGTCTTCAGGCAAGACCTTCAGATTTCAAAAACTGTAACAAAAAGCATCAAATGAGCTTTCAAATGTAAACATCTAAGCAGAAGTTACTGAGAAATCCAACTGCAGTTCCACTTAGCTAATGGCCAGGCACCGCTGCTATTCCGTATCCCTTACTATATCTTTGGCATAATTAGAAAAGTACAGAAATACACAACACAATGAAGAAAACAAATACCTTGATCCCAAATCTGATAATACAATGCTGCAGAGTCCTCATTGTACATGCTGATTTGCTCTTTACGTTAAATTAGTTTCACTATCACAAAGCATTTAGTTACAGTTATACTTCTGCAATTAATCGCAGCTATTGCTATATCTGTAACTGCTATCTATTGCAACAGAGAAGCAAAAACTAGATTGACATACAGATATATTAAACTTTCTAAGTGACACAACCAGAAAAACACAGCAAAACCATTCTTAAAAGAAACAAACCATGCACTGAGATCAATTTATAAGCCAAAAAGAGAATTTTATTGTCCAAAAAATTAAAAGAAAAAGAACACACCCATGAGATCTTACCATCGCCATTAAAATAACATTCAGAAATTTCCAAGCATCAGGATAGAGCTTCTAGAAAAACAAATAATTAACACCTGCATGTGACAGAAACAAGAGCTGGTGCCTCTCATTCCGGCTTGCTAATACTTGTGTCCCCATCGACAAGAGAAACATTTAAAAGTATCCAAAAGGTTAGTGCTCTGAGGAACCCTTTTTTTCCTTCCAGTTGCACACCCTCTCCCCTTATGGCAGTCCGCAAACACATCCAAGTTGTCAGAATGATACCTACAAGAAATTTCAGAAGCTCTCATAAAAAGGCTTCACATATGCAATCCACAGCACTGAACAGTGAATTTAAAAAACCCAATCTTTTTTCCGAGTTTGAAGTTTTTAAGCCTTGCGGATGGTTGGAGTAGGAAAAAGGAAATTTACTAGGCAGTACAAAGGAAATCTTGTTGTCCTCTATTGTGGCAGTGGGGGTGTTGCCCAATTCTAACTTATCTAGGTTGATAAAGGAAACGAAAGAACACACCACTGAAAAAATTCCAACAAAAAAGGTACCCCTTTCTTACCTTAATAGTGCTTGCCATAATGTGATCAAGATTATTGATCGTTAATAATTGCTAATAATAATTATTGCTTCGCTCTGACCAGAATGAAGTTTTGATGAGGTTGTTTAGAGCGGATGAGATTGTGCTAACTCTGGGAAATGAAGTCAGCCAATGGCAGGAAGAGGTTTCTATTGGTCCTGGCCACTGCAGCTCGAAGAAACAGGATATTTGGGAGTGAAGAGATAAGAGTCCTAAAACAATGTTGTTTTTCTTGATGATATGTGACTAATTTTTTTTTTTTATTTTTTTTTTTAATTTTTTTTTTAACCAAAATGTCAATTGCCTGTGACTGCCTGGGCAGGTGTGATCTGATGTGCAGTAAGTGTGACATGCCACTTTGAGGCAGGATGCAGATGTCAGATGAAATGGGCCAAATTCGGCATTAGTTTCATGCAGTCTGTTCACTGGGGAATTGCTGATTCAGGGCCAAAGCCAGACTTGGTATAAGCGGGTGTAACTCCAAATATGTTAATGAAATCTAGCCCTGCTTATACTACATGTATATTTGTCCATTAACCTCATTCCTGGATTCTTGAGCTGTTGACACTTTCTAGCCTATTTGATCTAGCACATTAATTTTTCCTAGAGAAGAAGCAAGTAGATTTGAGACAATAATTTCTTTTTGATGCCTGTTTCTTACTGAGGAAAGGAAGTCACCAAAAGACATGCATTTCAAAAGCAAATGCCTGAATGTCATAAACAGTCTTAAATTTTCCACACTCTTCCTTTACTTCACAACTCTATCCATGCATGAAAATGAGATGGCTTCACTGGCGATTCCTTTCCTGGTCGGAGTGTGATAGTAATTTTCTATTCAGTGTTAGATTTTTATTTGTCCTTTTGAACCACTTGGCAGTCACATGGCACCCCAAAATGACCAGCTGTGCAAACAAAATACTGTCCTTGTGTTAGACTCTTGCTTAGGAGTACTGAACTAAAAAAACCAACAACAACAACAAAAAAACACACACCAAAAAACCAACCAACCAACCAAACAAAACAACAAAAAACCAGATGGAAATAAGAAAGGCAAAGTATTTCCAAAGTACCAGCCAGTGCAAAAGTCCACATGTAAAGGATATCTCAGGATCCAGTGCTCGCAGAAACCTCTTGCTCTTATGAGTCTTGCAACATTTTGTGTTTTTGTAAAAGAAATTCTGAGCTTTCAGGTAGCAAACTTAAAAATAGGACCCTCAAAAGTGAAGAAAAAAACTAAAAGAAGTTATAATGTATTAGTTTCTTAATAACCTTGTAATTTTTAAAAGCTGGTCTTACTATAACCAGTTTACAATTTCTCGATGCTTCCTATAACAACATCAAACCATGGACGTGTTACATGAAAGCACTGCAGCACTGGGTAGATAATTCCTGCTGTAACAGGGTCCTGCCCTCTGACCAGGGACTCCAGTAGGATAAAAAAAGTGTAAGAAATAGTGATGGCTTGTTGTAGCATTATTTAGTAGAGGCAGATGACCTCACCCTCTCCCAACGCCTCCCTCTCCTGTTCCTTAGGAAAAGAAAAGGAAATAAGAGCATTTTTCTGTAATTGTTGATGACTGCTGGCATTTGGTATGCATTTTTTCCAAATGGTACATAATGCCAGTGGGAAGTCCCTGTTCACTCTTCCCCTCCTATCCTGACCCCAAGAAGGTGAAATGTGGCCATGCACTTTTCCAGAGGCACCCCAGGAGGACATGAAGCACTGCCTGCTTGTCCCTCGGGCATTTGTCCTGCAGGCACCGCTCCATCTCACCCAAGGCAGGGCACAGGAAAGGCTTGTCCACCCAACCCTGCTCACGGGGATGAATCTGCCACCCACTAGATCCTCGGAAATCCTTGTTTCCAGGTGTCCCATGGGACCACAGAGCTGGAAATCGCTGGACACAATGGAGTGACACAGGACCAGTGTGATTAGGATCTGGCAGAGGTGTCCCCAGGAAGACCCAGTTTCAAGCTCAGCGGTGTGTTACAGGCTGTCTGTGTCCCAACTCATCTCCAGCTGCTTCACAAGCCTCAGGGTCTCCTCAGCCACCCCAAGTGGCTGAGCAAGCCTCTAGCAGACTCCAGATCCTGATGGACAAACTGGGAAGGAGAGAGCAGACACCTTGCTCTTCCTCCCTGCACTGGATCCTGAGGCGACACAGGAGCAACTCCCTGTAACAAGTTTAGTTTGATTTTATAGCTCACTTTAAGGAGCTCTGGTTTCTTCCACTGCGAAGATGACTTCTGGTCACTACAGAGCAATCCAGTCAGCACTACTGTGCACTAGTTTATATACTCCATTAGTTGATTCATATAAAAATCCAGTGTTGCATTGCTGAATGTCTTCTTGTGCTTCACATCAACTGAATTACTGTGTTTCTGCAGAGTAGGTGACTTCTGGTAACTTTCCTATTTTCATTATGAACAGTATGAAAAGAAAGCAGTTTACAGTAATTGTATTTCATGGAGATGTTGATTTCCTCCCTTTTCATCTCCAAACAATGAGCAAGACAGCCAAAAGATTAGAACCATTTTCTTGAAATTTCAAAGCGTTGTATAATGTCTCAGTTGGGTGACTTCCACTCCAGTTAAGCCCATGATATTTCGTTTTTTCTCAAATATATTGAGAGGCCTGAAGTATCAGTTCCAGCTCTTCAGTGGATGGGATCTAACAAATTTGTTCACAAGCAGGTTTAAGTAATGATTCTTCTCCAGCCTACCTCTATATAGACAAACCTCCTCTTGATTTATATAGGGATTTTGGAAGCATAAGGCAGGCAATATCAGACTCTGCTGAGCCCTATTATTATTATATAAGTTTTACGGAACCCACAGTCCGGTAAGGATTTTGTCATTTTAAACTGGCACACATCCTGTGCCAAAGAATTCAATGAAGTTTATTTGACTTTCAAGTTAATACCCACAGGCAGATTTCTGAGTGCTTACGCTTATGTCGATCCAGTTGCAAGACAGAGCCTTGGTATTGTAAAGAAAGGAAAATATTGGGTTATCAAATCACCATCATCCAGTTGCAAAAGAAAAATAGTACAAACACTTCTACTATTTTTTCTCTTTTCTGCATTTTGTTAAGGTTAAATAGAAAGAAAATATGTTTTTGTTATGTTAGGCAACTGTGTGTTATTGCCTGAAATAACGCTGCGTGAGTTTGGAAAAATGCAGCTTTGTCAACAAACAAAATGAAAACACAAAAAAGTATTAAACGTCCACACAAGTCACCTAACACGCCTTTCCTCCCTTAATTTCTCTCTCAAACTTGTCACCCTGATGTGTGTGGGCTCCTTTCTGCTGGAACTTCCTTCTACATTCAAGCCTGCATCAAGAAACCACGGAGTGACAAAACTACTGCATGTGCTTAACATTACACATGTGCTTAAGTTTCTTGATCCAAACAGAGGTTTTGCACATGCTTTAGAATTACAGTTGTGTTTAAGTTCTTTCCTGAATACAGACAGGCTTAAACACTGCTTTAAGTGCCTTGTACCTTTAGGACTAAAGAGCTCCCTCTTCAGAAAAGAGCTTTCTAAACTGGAGACAAAGCATTTGATCTTTGCTGATCTAAGCCTGCTTAAACCAACAGGGCCCTGTACAGACCTGAAGATTCGATCTGACCATGCAAAAGAAGTGATTAGACTAGATCTTAAAAAAAGAAGATTAATTTAGAAATAAAAAAGTTGCGTCCTTTCTAGGGTATACTAGAAACATGTTCAATATGCATGTACTCACCTAAACACATTTAAAATATTTCCAAAGAGACCATTTCTCATGGTATCTGAAACACCACTGCTAACTGTAAAAAACAATCCTCAGATTTTTTTAAATCATATCAGCTAGAGTGTTAGGATATGTGAAATATATTGCAATATTCCTTATGTAAACAGATCTGCAATCCATCTTGCTGTCTGGGAGGTAAACCAAGAGTGCTGCTCTCAGCCCAGGCTGACAAAGACACTAGAGGCACGCTCTGCTGTCCTCGCTTGTGCTGCTATGTCTTTTACTTTCATATTTTATTTTCCTGGATAGCTTCTTTACTTTTAACTTTCAAAATGTTGTTAGTACTTCCAATAATGTAGCCTTCATCCTTTTAACTGTACTGATATCTTTACATTATAAATAACTGCATAAATAATTGGGCAAGCCGCAGACACATTCCCCTTGTGTGTTATGCTTACTATGCACACAGAGAGCGTCTGCCCATGTGGGTATTAAAAGAAAATAAGAGAATAGAGAAAAAGCAAGAAAAGGCAAGAAAAATTGAGCCCTGTTCCTCTTACCAACATTACAGGTAAAAAGGAGGTTCTCCTGTATGTAGAACTAGGCTACCAAAACAAACAAACAAACAAAAACCCCTACACAACAGAAAACAAACCTTGAGTACAATAAAAGACTTTGCATTGCAGTTTTTAGGAGCAGATTTTAAGAAATTCAGGCAAATTCATGCTGCTTTACAGCACATGAAGATACATCTGTGAAGGTCTTATTCCTCTCAAAAAGATGTAGCATTTTGCCTAAACGTAGCTCCAAAAATCAGTTTGGCCATACTCAGCTCAGTGTGTGAGGGCCAAACGCACTCTTAAAAGTTTTCAGCAAGTCCTTCAGCAGGACTTCCTCCCTTTAATTCATAGCTTTCAGCTGGCTCTGAAGAAAATGTCAGTAAATCTGCTCATAGAGGGGGAAACTCTCCCCTCACCACAAAAGCAAGCTCTCACAAACAGACTGTTAGCAGGGGAACAGACAGGGGTGCCCAGGAGAAGAACTGAGTTTCACTGTCCTGGGTGAGGAGTGGCTGCAGGGCCAGCAGCTCAGGCACTGCTGTCTGGGATGACCATCTCTTGCCTCCCAACCCCAGGACTGCTGAGCCTTTGGGGCTGCCCAAGGGACCACTAGGTTCTATGCCTGAGTGGGTTTGATGCAGCACCAAGTCTGAGGGTGCGAGACAAGCCCCATCCTGGGAAACATGGGGTCCAGTTGTGGGGTGGGCTGGTGCTAATTAACCCATGTTCAGAAATGTGGAGGTTAACTCTGGGAGGAAGGTGCTAGTCCGAGTGAAGCGGGGCACTCGCTTTCACCAAAGCCCAATTACTATGTCAAAGCCACGTAATTAATACTAATTATCACTACGTGGCCACTAGGGCAACACAGCAGGCATCCTACAAAAGCACCCTTTCCTCCAGCGTTGTTTCCAAGCTTTCGTGCTTCTCATTCCCCTCACCACCAGGTCTCGCACCGCAGCGGAGCACATCCCCATCCCCAAGCCCTGGCCGTGCCCCCGCCTGGCGCGGAGCGGCGGTCACTAGAGGGTGCTCCGTGCCCCGCTATCGGAGCGCGGCCGGCTCCCCCGCCTGCCCGGCTTCCTCCGGCGCGACGCGATGAACACCTCGTTCCAAAGGCAGAAATTACTTCTTCTCATAAACGCTTGACCAGAAGCAGATAAAGGAGATTTCTTCCTGCAGCGGTGGCACCCACCACCGGTTTTGCCCTCAGTGCTGGCTACAACAACGTCTTCCCACTCTCCCATCTTTGCTTCCTTTCAGTCACCCCATGCATTATATTCAGCTGCTCCAACCTGTTTGGCCAATTAGTACGTTCACATCTTTCCCCCATCCCTACCTTCCTGTCATAGCAATGAATTTACTTCACTTGCTGGTGCAGCTGAAAAGTTGGGAGAGAGCCTGATTTGGGGGCAACACGTTTGTTTGTTTGTTTGTTTGTTTGTTTTAACTTCATGTGACAACACCAAACAAGAACGGGTTGTCTTCCAATGGAAAAATTTTTACAGAAATGAAATATTGAAAGTTTTCAAAATGAAAGTCAAATTACTTAATTTATTGACTCTGTGTCCCTACCTATGACTCAAGTTATTTCAGCTCGTATCACCCAAAATATTTCTCATGACTACACCACTGTTTGCCAACCTTTTACGTTCTGGTCAACCTTTAAGACCAGCTATACTCCCTACATAAAAAATACCACAGAAATGGGAAATTAAAAGGGAGCTCTGTTCACCTGAATTACATTGGCACAGTCACTATTATATTGACACTAGAATTATCTGCAATAGGCAACATATGTACTTTATAACAGGGAAGTGCTGACATACTCATTTGCAGACATGGAATGGAATCACTATCTGTTGAAGAGGGATTCACTTCATCAGGCTTCAACAATTTTAAATGTAGGTGTCCAGACTAAGCTAGCTCTCCAAGAATTCCGTAGTCCCCAATACAACTGTCTTCATCATGTCATTCGGTCTCATCTATAACAAATACTTAAAAGAGGTGAGATGTATCACACCTTTAAAGTACTTCTCTCTCTCTCTCCATTACCTGGAAAGGGAATGCATGATTACCTGAGACACCTAGCTTTTGGATAACTCTGCTTATATGAGATGAATCTCACTCCAACTTTCCTTTCATTCTTCCTTAATTTTCCCATCTCCACAATGTTAGCAGTTGTACCACTGAATGTCAAAGGACTGCTGCATGGATTAGTAATTAAAGAGCACTAACTTTCACCTTTGGCTGAAAGTTGCCACTGATTTGAAAGTATTTATTTCATGTTTGATGCTAATTTAAAGCTGGTTAAGTGACGATACCACAGGACACAGACACACACACACACAAAAGACAAAAAAGCAAATTCCCTGCACGGAAAAAAAGAAATAACTGTGAGGGCAAACACCGACATTGTTCATCACTTTCCTCCAAATGTCTTAGATAATTTTAACTGAAATACACAACAGTTTGAACTGGTTATTACAGACTGCTGTCCTTCAACGTCTCACCATCCCTAAATAGATGGGCACTGCATACAGCAAATATATCTGGCATATTGGATTTCTAGACCCTATTAGTGAGGCTGTTTCAAGATTTTCATCAAGAATGGAACCTATTAAAGTGTCTCTCACACTCTTCTAGCTTTTATGGCATGCTTTGGAGGACTGTGTGCTTTTTTTGCCTGTAGTCAATAGAAAATGCTTTCAACTGTTTTATTTGGCCTTTCACCTCTAGGCTTTTGCCTAATCTGCAAATTTGAATAGGAGGTATAGCTGCAGATTTTTTTTCCTCTGTCTAAAAGTAACTAGCTGAATTCCTTAAAGGACCAGACACACGTGTAAAATTTGGACTCTTTTGGTATTGTACTTCTTTGTTAGTGACTGTGAACAAGAAACAGATGTGAAATATCTGTGTTTGAAACTTAGTGACCCAGAAAGACCAGGGCTAATCCAGATCATTCTTAATAACTGAAATCTGCCACCCCTTGACCACCTTGAGATGCATGCACACACCCAGGAATATCCCCACCCCCACCCCAGCAGACAGACAGATACAAATAGAAACCCTCAGGACCCTTATAAATCTTTACGCTAATCATGAACTCAGATGTAGTTCGAGATTTGAACAACAGCAAAAAAAACAGATTCCCCATTGATCTTTTTCCCCAGTATCAATCAGCCTCCTTCCATCTAGACAGCTGTCTTCCACCGAAGTTGAATTCTTCAGGAGTGGGGAAGAGAAGAAAAGTAAAAGAAACAATAGATGTATAACAAAACTTTGGTCTACTTAGTTTGTCTCAATCCACGCCAGGTATCTCACAGTATGTTATTTAAACTTAAATAATTTCCCTGTCTTCAGTAGTGACCCCTTGCCTGGTGCCACCCTCAGCTGTGGGTGACAGGGACAGTTAGAAGAGCAATGGGGTAGCAGTTGATGGAGCAATGGACTAATTAGACTCCTCCATGAACACTCTTCTTTTGTCAAAATTATGAAGGAGAAATTTAGGTTGCAGGAGATGCCATTCCCATCACTGTTTCTAAACGCTAAATAAATTCTGCTTGCATACTGAGTAAAAGCAAATTACTTCCATTGCACTAGTAACTTGCTGTTCTTTTATTTTCTTTTCTCTTTTTTGTCCAAGACAGAAGGATATATTTAGCTGACCCTTTTAAATACTGAAAACGTGAAAGTAATAATCACTGAACAATTAATTTCAAACAAGATTAAAAAAAATAAATAGAAATTAAGCACTTTGAAAATGTGATATTACATCTTCTAGGAATACTCCTGAGGCTAGGCTGTGTGGCTCCAAAAGGATAAGATTCGCACATCTCTGCAACTGTCTGGTATTTCTATATCTCTAAACCCCAGTAATACCATATGCCTTGTGAGAAAAAAAAAAAAACCAACATCACTGTTAACTAACACTGGTCTATTTTGAATCTCAACTATACAATTAAACTAAAAATAGTTATCACCTTTTTGAAGAGCAAAGCAAATATGTCGAGAGGAAATAATAACCAAAAATGCCTGTAGACACTGCAGTTTTCTTGTGGCTTTCTGAGGAGCCAAGAGGATGGGTCTCAAATCACGGCTTGATGATGTGCTACAAATAGCTCACTCATTTCTCAAGAGATGAAACCCCTTATGCCTCACTTCTGCTAGATCCCAGCTCTGGGAGCTTCACGCCTGTATCTGCAGTGGTGGTCATGCAGGATCATCTGGGTAGGAGAAAGGACTTTTGTTTGGAAACTGGGTGACCCCAGGATGTGCCTGTTGTCAACTCTCTACTTTTGGCACTATTCAAGCAGTTTATAAAATAACTTTTTACTACCAGAGCAAAACATTCCTGTGAACTCTTCTGAAGAGTAACAGCATACCTTAAATCTGTAAAGCTTGATGGCAAATACCAAGTATTTCCAACACCCAAGAAATGCCACATTGATTAAATCCTACCTGATCTGATTTCCATATGACCACATTTCTAAAGCTCAGTGCATTTAGAGAAAGACATTTCCAAAAACGTACAAGAAAATTAGATTGTTATCTTAAAAGGACTGCAGTGAAATGAAAGGACTTGGCAATAACAAACCAAAATATTTTCTCTGGGGGACTTAATACAACCCCAAGATAGAGAGCAAAGGAGTTCTCAATTACTTTAATGGATAAAAACTGTGGGCATAAAATGCTTATCACTTGGAAAAAAAGCATTGTATATAGTTAATTGCCAAGATAATTCTCATTCAGAGTTTTTACAGACCTTGAATTTCTGAGAATTTCTGATCATCACAATCTTTTTACCCATATCTAAAGCACTTCATAGATCAGTGTTTTAAGAAAAACTATGTCCTGCTTCCACCAACATGGATGGCAAAATTCCTTTCACCTCAATGGGACTAAGGTTTCAGCTCACTGAGAATTAAACAAAACTACACATTATCACAGTTTCCTGCAAACTGGGAATTCTGAATTTCAACAGGCTTTACGCAGGTCATGTTACAAGACACAAAAAGTACTGTCCAATAACAAAAAATGAGCAGAGGTGGAAATGGGGAGGGAAACAATAATTGATAGGATTTAATGCATGATTTAAGGCCCGGGAAAGAATCCCTAAAGCCTTCTCCCAGTATGAAAGGCTTGCCAGACATGTGTGAAAAAGTTGCTAAAACATGTGTGTTGAATTACCTTGGTGGCCTGTGACTTTCCCAACAACCATTTGCAATTAGCTGGGATCCAGTAAAACAGAAATGAAGTTTTGAATGCAGCAGTAGTGCTATAGAAAGGGGCACTTATTCTGAAAGGATCTGTTTTTTGGGCCCAGCCCTAGAAGATGCCAAACTTTTCCAGCTCATGGCACTCAACTCCATGGGGTGTCTACTTCTTAATCTTCATGTTCTCAAAAGACTGTATCAAAGAAAGGTAAATGTTCAAACAATCCCTTCTTCTGCTGAGCTTGATCTGACTTTGAGTCATTTGATCTTACTCTAGAATTAGCCCAGTATTTCCCACAACATACTATGAGCAGTCTACAGAAGTTGTTTTTTATTAAAACAATTCTATATGAAGTGCTATGGCATTTCTCAAAAAGGAGCTGTGGAATTAAGGCAGTTTGGTTTCCTTTGCATCTCTTCCCCCTAATCCTTCTTGGCCACTGCCAAGGACTCCTCCACTCCTTCCTGTCATGCAGGGGTGCTGTGCAGGAATCAGGAGTCTGCGGCCAGTTTGGGTCCATGTGGGTGCCTGTGACCAAAAGCAAGGCAAAATGCACCCACTGCAGCACAAAATGCTCCTCCCACCTTCCCCTACACATGCACAATTCTATTTTAACAACCAAGAGAATCAAGGTGAAAATTTTGTTTGGCTTGTAAATGGAAAACTTGTTAAGAGGAGAGGGGAAAAGACACATTACTCATGTCAGTGTTAATTTTTTTAAATGATCTGGCATTAAGGAAGAGGAAACAGAAAAGGAAAAGGGAAAGCAGGAAATTTTCCTTAGACTTCAAAGTAACCAGGGGTTATGTTTTCTTTAAGTGTTAATATTTCGTAGTTTTTCAGTTCTTAGGTTCAACAAAGGACACTACTGGTATCTGTGTTGTCACTTAGCAACTGTAACTGTTGGATTTCTTTTTAAGGGTCTCATTTTTGTTTTGAAAATGACACCACAGATGTGAACTTCAGTCCTGCAAAGACATATATGCATTTATCTTTACACAATTGAACACTACATTCTCACATTCTCTCAGTGTCGACTACATAAAATATAAGAAACAAATTTATGGATGTGGTTTTGCAGGCTTGGGATTTCACTTTTTTTTTTTTAACTTTTTCTGAAAATTTTCATTCTAGCAGTAACTGAGCCTCTCTCTCTTCGTGCCTTCACATACCATAGGCAGAAATGCTTGAAGCCACTGGTCTGCATGCCCAATGTAGGTCAGCCAATTGTAAGATTTATCAGTGTAATTAGATATTCAGAGTTTTAGGAGACCTAAACAGCAGGTGAAAAAAATTCAGGCAATTTTCAGGAAAACTGGACTTTCCTGTCTTATGTGGAAAATTGTCTTCAACAGACTTTTTTTTTTAGATGTTATATTGATATTGGGCTTACCAAAAAAAAAAAGAAAATGCTGTCTGAAAACCAGTCCTGTATAGATGGATTGATCTTCCTGCCCTGAGTGGCTGATACTACTATCAGTGCCAGTACTTCGTAAGGAGCTACTCATCATATCAACCTACTTCACCAGCTAGACAAAGGCGTTTAAGATGACCAGGTGGTTTAATATCCTCACACTCAGGCACAGTAGTTGTTCACCTCCAATGCCAAACTGCAGTTACAGTCTTGCAAAGATCCCTTACCATATGCAACATTTCCATCACAGCTTGGTAAAACTGTATTTATTCACAAGCAACGTGGTTATTTGCCAAAGAATGTGGTTTGGGGACAGCTGAAGCCATTTGCTAGTTCAGGACAAACTTGCTGAGTAGTTTTCGCCTGAAGAAAAATAACAGCAGGCTTTGAAAACACTGGACATTCCCTTGTACAGATATTTTAAGTGGTTTCAACACTTTGTTTTCAGGGCACTTGTCATGAAAGCAAAGGAAGGAAAGAGCTCAACTCTCAATATGCAACTTTCTCCACAGTAGCCCAGTGTGTGCCCAGGCCCAGCACTCAGATCACCTCCATTTCTGTCCAGTAGGACTTGCCACCTGCCAAGACAGCAGCTTCATCATTCAGTCACTAATTGCCCAGCTCAGACTCTCGCTTGCTCCTTAGTTATCCAGTGCAAAGTGGGACCGAAGGAATTACAAGCAACTGAACTACCATGTAACACTTGGTCAGATGCTTTCCTGGATCAGGCCCTTCAGTCATAAACTCCTCCCAGGTCTTATACAATGGCAGCCCCAGATCTGGGGTTTGGGGTATCTTTGTTTTCCATTGGAGTGCAAATAACACACAAGAATAATGTTACAAAAGAAGGTATTTCTCTGAAAATTACGTTTGTGTAGACTTTGTTCAAGCCAAGCATATGCAGAACCAGAGCTATACATCTGCCAATATCACAAGTATGATCCAAGCAAGTCCACAGAGGTATTGCCAGCCACACAGCTCTCTCCATGAGGAAAGAATTTGAAATCTATTATTTGACACAGAACCATATAATTGCAGCATCAAAAATTATAGTAAATGGCTCTAATCAACTGCCAAGAAGTGGGATATTTTTCTGGCTTGAGCTTCTAGTAGAAAAATAAAAAATGCAAAAGTTATGGCAAGTCTGATATTACTAAGCTATCACTCTAGAAATTGTCCTTTGGAAAAAAAAAAAACAAACCTGAAGTGGATAACAAATCAAATGATACATGTTATTTCAAGTAAGGCTGGAAAACAAGTAGATTGCTTTTTCAAGCTTCCTATACCAAACAACATAATGTTGTGTGCTATGAATAGCCAGATTCATACGTGCTAATTTATGTGATTAATTTTAAAGACTGTACAAAAGAAGTCAAAATAGTTGACTCTTCAGTTGCAATGATGATTTTAGTGTGTTCAGCTCTTAACAAAATATTTAACTGCTACGGGTGAAATTTCATTTGAAGGATTTTCTCCCTCAGGCTAATTTTCTTATTGTGGTTTTTTTGTTGTTTGTTTACGTTCTGGTTTTGTTTTTTCTCTATTGTTTTTTGTTTTGTTTTGTTTTAAGTTAGCCTGCCATTTTCAAGCTGGAACACCTACAGATTAAAATAAATCTCATGCATTAAAGTACCTTATGGAAATTATATACATGAATTTATGCTCTAATCACCATGCTATTTTGGGCTTCAGTCTCATTCTTTACATGTGATTCCCCAGCCAAGACATGGAAAAAAAACCCCTTCCTCAAATGTTTATCATGTACTAAGGAAAGGAAATGCAAAGGATACAGTAGGGTGACAAACATCCTTATGCAGTGGATAAATTAGGCTAAGTAAAACAGATGACTAGGGAGTATGATGTTACTGAGAGACTGAGAGAACTGCAAAGATAGAATGGGGATATTGTTCCCACATTTTGGAGAGAAGTAAATAATATATCCCTTAAAAATATAATTCTGATCCATCTGAAATATTTTCAAATTTCAGTTTAAATGCATGAGTTGGATTATTAAAAAAAAAAAAAGAGAGAGAGAGAAAATTAGGAAATGCTGAAACACTCTACAACAACATTTCTAAACCAAAGTGTTTCTATGTACTCAGAGAGCCATGTCCCATTTACAACAACATGCCACAAGCAGGAATAATGATCTGTATATCCCACATTACATTTATATGGTAGCATGCTGTGTATTGATACTGTATTTCTTCCCTTTTCAAAGCTTTTAGTGTGTTGCCTGTCCAAGCAAGAAGAGACACGGGAGTGTACATGCCCCTTTCACTTCTTGCCCTCTCTTTGTTTTCCAATGTGTATGTTTTGTCACCTTGTGCCTATTTCTTGAGTCTTGGAAGTTTTGGTCTTCATCTGACAGCTTCCACTTTTGAAATGTTAGTACAGAAGCCCAGTCTGTATTCACTAAGAGGGTTATCTGCACCAAGTTAAAGAGATAAAAGTCACACCAGCTTCTTAGGTGTGAGCAAGCTGGGTAGATCTCTTACCTATACAACTATAAGACCATGAAACTTTCTACACAATGCTCTAGCAGCACGAGCAGCTGAGCAACGATATCAAAGCAGCAGACTGAGGAGGCTTCTGAAAGTGAAGGAAACTTGTGGTTTCTTTATGACTCTGAGATGAATTCTTTCATCAGATTAACCACTTCTGAAAGCATCCGGCATGTCTAACATACTCGAGGGACAGTCAGGATCTATTCTAAGGCAACGCATGCAGGATCTGACTCAGGAGAACATCCTTATTCAGGAAAGACATTTAATTTTATGTTTCACTTTAAGCGCATGCCTAAATCCCATTAAAATTGGTGAAATTTAAGTTTATCCTCAAAGTTAAGCATGTACTTAGGTAATTTCCTGAATCCAAGGTTGGTTGGTAGATGTTGGTAGAAATATAGCTTGCTACCGGTAAATGTAGAAACTAGAGGGAAAAAACAACTCAAATTGGGAACTAACAGAATGTCAATTATTATGAAAACTAAGAAGAGAACTCAAGTGAATGGGACTAGAGGGAAAGTGGCCTCCTAATCAAAGTCACAAACATCATCCCTGTATACAGCATTAAAAGAACAGCAGAACAGAAACACATGATGCAGCTAGAAGGTGATTCATGGGAGGTATCTGATCACAAATATCAATCAGCTGTGGCTTGTTGCCCCTTGCACCTCTGACCAGAGATAAAAGGGCCATCACGCCACAGGCTGAATCCTGAGCTGTACTGAGACTGGCATCTCTGAAATCAGAGTGTGACCTGAGACATCAGCACCTCTCCAGGTCTGGCTATGAGAGAGTTACAACTGGGGGCCTTGACAAAATAAAAAGGCATCTCTGCTTCATAAAAGCCAGGCTTACAAATGGGAAAATTTTGCGGGAAAATTTTGCAGGAAAATACTCAAATCTGACAAAGACTTGAACATCTTCTAACACTTACAGAACAGCAAACCAGGTAATCAAATGCATGTAACTGAGAAGAAAAACAGCTTTGCCAGACTCCAACCATACTGGATCTGGTGACAAATGGTAGAGTTAGAAACTCAGAGAACCATTCAGGTAAACAGACAAATTCACCAAAAATTGTCTGGATATGAAAACAGTCATTGGACATGTAGTAAGTGACTTTGGCATCATAAGAAATAAACTTCTAATTATAGGGAATCATTCTTTATCTTGTTGTGCTACAGAAACAATGCTGATCATGCTAAAGCACAGCACTACTTCTTGAGAAGAAGAGTTCCTATTTGAAACATTTTTAGCTAAATGTGACTGTCTGTAACTGATCAGGGCCCTGCACTGCCCATGTCTGAAAACAGCTGACAGAACCAGTCCTGAGCACTGCCATTTAGTTCTAGATTCAGACTTTTCAGTCCACTAAGTTGGAAGGAGCATTTATGCCTTTGTGGGAACTGACCATAATTCTGCATTCAATCCCATGGGTTGCTAAACCTGGTTGTAATTGATGGATCTTGGATTTTCGTCTGGGCGCAGGACAAATAAATATGGGCAGCAACTTTTCTCCAAGGACAAATCTCAAGGCAAAGGAATTCACTAAAACCAAAATAATGTAAATCTGCACTGTTATTAAGCAGCGTGAAACTACACATCTGAGGTGGCAGCATGTGCTCAGCCTGGCAGCACTATGCCTACACTTCCTTCATCCATGGGGTTGCGTGCTGCTGTCAGGAGTGATGCTCCACAAGCAAGATTTCCATCCGCACCTTCCTGGGGAGAAAACTGATGCAACCTGGAAACCAAGACAGAACTGCTGAACTCTCTGGCCAAAACTATTTCACTGCAGTGTACTGAAGGAGGATGCTGTCCCTTGGTTTTGCCCCACTAGTGCACTCCTATTAACAGCAGAGGATGATTGCATGGGGATTTCAGAGAAGGAGTCCCAAGCTACGGGTGGGAGAGGTGCACACTTAGCAGAAGGACTGGCCATGGCTTTGTGTTTCAGAGCAGCAGATCTATTATAATAGAAATAATATTAGTTAATATTTCCATTGGAAAATTTTCATGCTCTCTGTGGATAGAGGAGGTATTGTCTTGTAAGAGAAAGTGAATTGCTGTCACCTAACACCTTGAAGAATTTTGTCTCCTGTGAGGTGCATAAATTGCCCAACAACTTTTTAGAAGTCAGCACAATGTAACGTCATGCAAAAAGGATGGGAGAAATGTTGTTAGAAGGTTGTTTCCTTAACTGATTTTATCAGAATTGCTTTAAATCACTCTTATGGATCTAAAATTATGGAAAGTTTGTTGGGAAAAACAGTGGTATTGTGGCAATTAAAACCAGTGGGCTGTCTTTCTAAAGTATATAGCAAAGACTTGTTTTCTGTTCTAAAATAATCTTTGCATTATCAGCATAGAGTCAGACTGCCAGATCCTGATCAGGTCATTTATGGTGCACTAGACATGCATAGGCCAAAAAAGCCCCACAAACACACAAACAAAAAAACATCCCTAAAGGGGTCACAGAATATTTTTTTTTTCCTGTAGATAACAATTTGGGTTGCAGAGAATCAGTGTCCATCACAGACTGCACCAGAAGAAACAGTAAGGGACCACTTCAATCTGTGTAAGGGCTGTCTGCAGGTTGCCCCACACCGAAGTGAAAATGAGGTCACCCAGGTGAGAAAGAAAGTGATCTTACTCCACCAACTCTGTACAGTAGTTGTTATTGAGCCTGTGCCTTCTTGTAAAATTTCTGATGTCTTTGTAGCAAGCCTAATCTAATACTAGGCAGCCTAATATCACACAAGCTGTTGGTCTCCTTGTGGGACTCAAGTTTCATTAACATCAACTGCTAGGGAGGATGTTACATGTCATTCTCAGCTCCAGTGGGTTCCCAGAGCCCTGCTTCATGAAATAATAACAAAGTTCAAAGATATTTGCCAGGATAAGATGTCACCATTTGTTAATCAAGTGAAATCAATACAGAAAAATTTTAAGAAATTATCACACTCATTTTTCTCCACATCAGCAGCAAAATGTCTCCAATTTGCCAAGTGGGAAGAGATGCAATTAGCTGAGGAAAACAAGTATTACCAGGCTTTGAAGAAGCACAACAAAGCATGAGCACAATAAAGACCAAGTTTCCAAGAGTAAACAGTGCCCAGCAGTGTTCTCTGGCAAAGAATGGAAATTGGTGGTTAGCAAACCATTTGGGGAAGTGATCATGGAAATTACTAAAATTTATTTTAAAGGATTTGCTAATAGGAAAGAATATTTCTGTGCTGGCACAAGAATATTAACACTTGTGAAAAAGTTAGGGCAAACTTAATGGAGGAGAGCTTAGAGTAAATATTTTGATGAAAACACTATTTGGAGGAGGTAGCTTTTTGTATTACAATCTCCATTTCATTCAACCTCCAGGAAAGGTCATTGATTTAATCAAAAGCTTTTTCCTTTGGTTAGACTCCCAAGTGTACATACCATCAAGATCTGGTGCACAGAAATAATTTGAAGCAAATCTTCTAAAAAAGGTTTTGAAGATGCTTGCCAGTAGAACATTGTGCCTCACAGCTATAATATCAGAAAAAGCCATTCAATTTAAATTAATATATTTGGCCAGACAGCTATATTAAAATTCTTGTTGTTTTTTCTGTTATAATGGTAGCCTGTGGTATGACTAGCCCTCTTCAAAAATCTGTATAGTTATTGCCTTTCTCTTGCCTAGGGTGCATCATATGTTTTTGATTTTGATGAGCTGCATTGCACTACCTCATTAAAACAAACACTTATGCAAAACAAAAGGCTGTGTATCACAGCGCAGGGTATGTACGCCAGCTTTGAAGACTGCAGCGTTTCAAAGGAGAACTTCCGTCGACTCGGCTCCACTTGTGTTCAACATTTGTGGATGATGTCAGACACGTTCAGTACTTTCTTAGCCCCTGCAAACAAGGAGGCTTCAAAAGCGATGCTGGCTGCAGCTGCAAAGCATGCAAGTGCAGTGCTCACTTGCTGGTGGTGGAAGGGACAGGTAGGACCTTCTCCTCATGTACATGTCTTCTCCCAGTCAGCCAGAGCAATGGCCATACACAGAGGCATGTGTGGTGCCGGCTCTGCTGGACAGCTCCGCTTCCCCTCCATGGACACCTGCCCAAGAACAACCCTTCCCTCCTCCCAAAGGCTTCCTCATCTTCCGTAGATGTCTCCTTTTTCAGAGCATCCTTTGAGGGAATCAGGGTGACTGTATTCTGTACGTATATATTTTTTTTCTGGTTAATTTTCAGCTGAGATTATTTTTTGCCTTTAAAAATGACTGGTTCCCTCCCACTGGAGAGGATTGCTCACAGAAAGGGAGCTTGGGACTAAATAGCCTAAATGCAGACATTACAGATGTCTGAAGTTAGGTGAGGTGAAGTCTACCAAAAAAGCTGAGATATGTAACTTTTCAATGTGTACATTTTTTTGGTGTCTTGTTTAAAAAAACTCAAGTGCCAAGGTTGATATTTTCGATCCAAATCGCTCAAGCTGTTTACAAGGCAAATTACATCATCGCTACTACTAGCTTAACAAAGTT
This sequence comes from Caloenas nicobarica, assembly GCF_036013445.1. Lineage (NCBI taxonomy): Eukaryota > Metazoa > Chordata > Aves > Columbiformes > Columbidae > Caloenas > Caloenas nicobarica. The sequence goes on along the minus strand of NC_088245.1, from coordinate 121,763,036 downwards.
TACATCAGCTAGATTTTCGAAGGTCATCAAGATGCTACAGAATCTCAGTGATTATCGTGGTTTTGTATAATGTATTCTTCATGCTAATGCTTTTTCATTATGTGTCAAAATACTTAGATTAATGCAGGCGTTGATTTAAATATTTGCATACTTTAAAAAAATGGTCACTGTTTGGCTTTTTTTACAGTCCACAAGCTCATTTTTAATCACTTATCTTTGAGATTCAATAACCACTGCTAGTAAAAATTCAGCATGATTTTCTACAAACTCCTTTAAAATGTAGCACAAGTGGTTACTGTAATTGTAACTCAATACAGAAAAGGAATTACCAGGCTGTGTGCTACATCAGCCTTCCAAAATAACTATTGCTAATCCATATATTCTACAGTTGCAAAAAAATTACATATTTTTAGTTTTCCCTGTAGCACATTTTGAAGTTACTGACATGAAATTATGACAAGACTGTGGTGCTTCGGAAGCTAAGGATACAAGTGTCTTTCCACCACGTACTTATTTATGGAAATTCTGTACTGAAGGATTAATTAATCAAGACAATTGAGCACTGCCAGATTTGTTTCTGGTCCTGTAGCTTAGATAGTTTTGATTATTCATTCAGAAAATGTACTACAGGAAATGCAGGGAGTGGACTGGTCATACAGTTCGAGTATGTTTTTAAATCAACATAGTGAATTCACAGCTTTTGAGCAAGCCACCACCTGAATGCATTGATTCAATGTGTGACTTACTTCAAAGAGCATACAAATGTGTAGAAAATAATTCTATGCTCATGGAAAACTACGGAAGAAAAAAAAAAAAAAAGACAGTATTTAGAACTTGAATAGTTTGTTAAAAAATATTCAAACATTTTGCCTGACGAAGAGCCCTGCTCACTAGTTTATCTTGTCATCTCCCTCTGGATGACTCTACTGTCCCCTGTTTTTAACACCTTAGTACAGCCATGTTTTTCAACAGACTAATTATGCTTAAAAGTGAGTATTTAATTTCCTTTTACAAAGCTAGCAACTTGACTTCAAAAAATACATACTACTACCTAGCATTAAAGTCAGCCAAATTAAAATGGCAAGAAATGATCCAGTTCATAACCAATAAACGGATATACACATAGCTAAAAAAAAAATTAAAAAATTATAATAATAATAATAATAAAAAAAAAATATGACGGTGAGAGTTAAATCCTGTCTCCATTGAACCCAGGGGAGTTTTGTCACTGTCTTCCTTAGAGCCTGCACTTCATCCTAGCTACTCATAATGCTTTTCATATTTGATAGGGAACAATTTAAAGTGATAAATAGCAGCCAAAACGCATGTGTGTGTGAGGGGGAGAAGATTTTAAAACAGCGTCAGTTTTGAAAGTAAACTTCTTCTGGCAGTTTTGAAATTTTTGGCCTACCAGGCTAAATCTGAGTTTAAGCAGGGGATACATTTCTGCTTATGCTAGCTCTCTGAAAGCTCTAGGCTAGTCAGACTGGCTCCCTCTGAAGACAGCGGAGTCCCTCTGGAGTCATCCTCTGAGATGTTAAATTCAGGCTGCCCAGATTTAAAAAAATGACAAGGGCCAGAAACCCACGTAACCAACTTTCACTCAGAAAATGAAGTTATTTCTATTTATGTGCCTATATATTGGTTTAAGATCTAGTTCCAGGTAGAAAAAAATGCTTATCACTCTCTGAAGAAAAATTTACACCGGGAAATATGAACTTCTTCCTCATTTCCTGTTGGTAGAAATTTTACTGCGAAGTCCTGAACCTGGACTCACATCCACAATGGCCGTTATCTCTGTCCATGTAGAACTGACTGCACAATTTCACCTTTGAGACTCAGTACCCATTGATGGCACAAGGTGAGAACTGAGAATTGTTAAATCCAGCCTTCTGGCTCTGCAAACTCTGCGTGAGAGAGTGATCAATCTCAATGGGAGGGAAAGCATTTCCCCTGCCACTCTGCCTTGCTCTCCACCATGTCCTAAGCTTTCCTGTGACCCTGTGGTTCAAGCAATGTCCTGGGGAGGGTAAAATACATATTTAAATGCCCTTATATTAAAGAACGGTGAGTAATACAGGCCTGTTGAGAGAATATTTTCCCCACCCTTACATGACATGAGAGGAGGAACTATTTAAAATTAGGCAACTTCTCCCAGAAAAAACATTTTTGCTCTAGACCAGCATGGGCACAGGGTCCTCTGCTCTGGAGCGGGACAGCCACCCCCCATGCCCCTGCTTCTCTGCTCTCCTGCAACGGGACCATTATGTGCCCAGCTCCACTTCATGTCATGTCAGCTCTCTGCACCCACCAAGGCGACCTTTGGAGTTAAAAGTGTTTGGTCGGAGGCATCCTTGAGACGGTTTCCCTGGGCTGTGGCCGCACAACAGACTCCATGCCACTTCCCTGCAGGTGCATGGAGGTGATGCTTATGTGGGTCACACCTGACCAGCTCCCCTGTTCCTGACCTAGGGCAGGCGCAGGCTTGGCAGCCTCGCCAGAGGCCTCTCTGCTCTGGTTTTGGTCATTTTGTGGTTGCATCCCAGAAGTATGAAGATTAGCCAGTGTGCAAGAAAGCAGAGTGGAAATATTACAGGAAACTGTATGTGACTGTCTTTTCTTGTGAAATGTCACCATGCTTAAGTTAAGAATTGTGAAGTTAATCTACTTTTTCTTTATTTCCTTGATAAGTTTCCATGGTAATTCTTCGACATTACTTCAATTTTATTCCATTCGGAGAACAAAACTCCTCAAAGCAGGGAAGTATAACATTTTATATTTCTTTCCTGACAACGTGTTCAGTGATATATAGCTAAAAATTGTAATAATCATATACACAGTCCTTTCTAAATGATTCATCTTTTTTGTTTCTTTAAAAAAACCCCAAACCCTAGTCTAAAAATACTTATTGGAGAGTTTTGTTTTCAAATGTAAATATACAGATTGGATACAGAAACATTTTAATGCTTCACACTGCTGAAATTCAGGGTAATGCAGTCAACAGACTATTTGAAAATGGATTGCTCATTTGATACCTGAAAATGAAAATAATTAAAAAAGGATATTGGCATAAATCAAAATGATGTAATTACAGACTCCTTCCTTTCTTTTAAGCACCTCTCCTTAAAAAAAAAGAAAAAAAGAAAAAAAAAGTTTCTCATGATCATGTCAGTGAAATAGTGAAATATTTCAGGAAACTCCCTCATGACTTTGCTCCAGAGGAGGGAGGAAGATGATGTGCAAGAGGTTATACCTACACTTGTGAAGCTGATCTTTGTCTCCCACATCCAAGTCAATTTTTAGCCAAAATTCTTTGCCTGTCACAAAGGAAATAATGGTCTAAGTTATAGCCACATGCAGAGCAAGACAGATAGAAGTGATGCTACCCCCTGTCAAACCTGTCAGATGTCTAGCTCTAGAGAGACTTTTCCTGTGCCTGCCATGCCAAAACCAGTAATATTAACAGTGCTGCTGTTACAGCCAGCACTTACGAAACTGCCTTCTCATTAAAGTTTATCTAATTCAAAACAATATAACTATTCTATACCTAAACCACATGAAAGTATGTAACAGTAGGGCTAGGCATTATCTGAACCTCACCCACCCAGCAGATAGGCAGCCTGGTTTGCTCATCAAGATTACCAGCAGTATCTAGTAAAGCATCTGACATCACAAGCCCACTGTCCAGTTTCCTGGAAAAAATGCTGTCAAGACACATGCTCTCTTCCACACAGCTCCACCCATAACGTAATGGCTCTCATTTTTATCATAGTTTTCAGGACACACTCCCAGAAAAGCCCAGCTGATGCCATGGGAAATCCTGCATTAACAGATCCTGGGCTTCACATTAAACTTGTCTTGGAGAGCCTCTAGTTAAGGCATGCACTTAAAAGATCACGAGAACCCGCACATCTTAAAGACAAAAAAGCATTATTTTGAGCTGCTGTTTCACTTCTTCAGTGTGAGATTTCCCTCTGACGAAGAGTGCTGCGTTTGCAAGGGCGAGGCATACTGGACCAGATCCTATGGCTTCAACTCAAGCAAACACTCCACAGATTTTAAGAGGGGCTTTTCACCGCATGAGAAGAGAGTTTCCTTTCAAAAAACTTTCACAGGGATAATCTCTAATTTTATTTGTCTTAAGTGATGGCAGAAAAGTATGATTTATAGCTTTAGGTATCCAAGATGGTTCGCCTCAGGAATTTTACCTGGTGTTTGTTTTTAACTTATATATCCACCTTGCAGCTCTTTGCCTGTGTTACTTGATTAATTTACCCTCATAATAAATACACACAGTAGGAAAATTCCATTCCTCGTTTTGTTGCTGGTGAGATGCTATCTCTCTAGTGCACAGCAGGAGACTGAAGGAGCGGGAGACCTAGTGCCATGCTCAGGATTGGGCAGGCAACTAGTAAAGCTGCCAAAACTATCTGAAGATCAAAAAGCAGAGGCTACTTAGGTCATTACCTCCACCTCTTGCTGGCTACAAGGATAAGGCTGTTTTTCTTTCACGTCATCCTGAAGTAAAGAAGGGTGCAGGGCCTGCACTGACTGCAGCTCATGGCTCTGGGAAAGGCTTAGGGAGATCAGCAAGCAGCGGGAGCAAGGACCGGGGAGGGGCAGCACTGGTATCCCTTCCAGACAAAATCGGATGCTTCCTCTGACAGCTGCTTCAGGATTTACAAAGTGGGAAATCAGATGACAGTGGCTCTTGTATAATCAAGGCTTCAGAGAGTGAAAAAATACTCAGCGCCAGTTTTGCCTTGGGTAAAAATCATGGCAACTCTGCAGACACCAGAAAAGCCAAAACACTAATTTATTCCTACTGAGGACCTGGCCTCCCATGACCAACGTCATCAAAAATATTGACATTTTGCAAAACAGTCGCAGTTTTTCAGAAGTGCTACAGACTACGGTTACCACTGAATGGTTGCCATGTTTTACCCTAGAACTGGCTCCATTTCAGTGATGAGTGAAGTGACTCCTATAAAAATAGTTTGAAAAGCACTCGGGGTTCCCTTCACAATAAAAGCTGCAGTCCTTCACCATATGGAGCAAATAGCCAGGAATGCTGTGTCTCCTTGCCAGCAAAAGCTAAAATCTGCAAGAGGTACAGGGATCCTAGCTAGGAATGACACTATCAAACTCAAACCTCCTTCTGGGACAAGGAAAAAGTAAAGATTAGTGTGTATTTAATTTTTACGCAGAGTCAAGCAAAAACAAAGCACTAAAGCAAAATATTTCACCAAACTCCTAAAAAGACAAGATTAAATACACTTCAAAAATTATGCATAATCTTACAAATGTCGGTAAAAGGAAAATTAACACACAAAACTGAGTTACAGAACTTTAAAGTCACACTTCTATGAGGCCACTGAACCACTTTTGTCCTCCTAACCCTCACGGAAACCATAAAAATAATTTAATAATTTGTAAATTCAATCTCTGTATCTCTGATACCTTAAACTGCATACTAAAGATATACCCAAGATAGCAGTTTGAAACATAATTGTTGGAACTTTTTTACCATCTGATCCGTTGTTATAAAGCTGGCATGTGATTTTTTCTTAAAGTTTAAGGAGATTCTTCAAGCCCATGAATGCACCTTTCCACTACAGAGTCAAGAAGCAGCAATGTATGCAAATCCTCTATTGAGATAATCTTTACCCTACCTTAGCTACCCAAAAGTTAGACCTCTAGACTAAAAGACCTGCCTAAACTCCTTTGAAATCTATTTTTAAATGGGATTAAATAGCCTGTGGATATGCCTCTGTTTCCATTAGCTCTGAAGACAGGTTTAGCTTTCAGACAAGTAAAGTTAGGTAAGATAAATCTTGACCCTACTGACATAAAGTAATGAAGAGATAGCATGTAAGTCAGAGGGGGTTTTCATAGGCCTTACCTACTGGACATCAGGAAGACAGAAATACTGGGGAGGGTAAGGTAGAAAACACTTCCTACAAAAGGGGTGGCACTGGGCAGCCAGTGCCAGCCACACCAGCTCCCTGTTCTGAGGGAACTCAAAGAGCACTGAGATCTCACTGACATAAGTGACAACTGGGTTTGGCACCCTCTGCATGAACTGATACTAATGGAAAGTCTGAAAGAAACATGTGTCAACTGCTTTATGTCGTTTCCCAAGTAAAGATATATCTGGGAGCATGGGAGAGCTGAGGAAACTGTAAATAGGAATTGGGTCATCCACATTACCATTTTAAATCCAGGTCAGCTTGGGAACGACCAGAAGCTGTACCAGCAGACAAGTGGTTATTTAGTGGCGGTTTTAATCCAGGTCCCAAAAAAAAAAAAGACGTTGACCACATTACAGGATACACCTACACATAGCTATCAACCTTGGAAGTATCCTCTGGAAAGAAAAAGGCTTCCTAGAGGGTCAGAGACCAAACTATTCTCTCATCTTGCTAGTGGATGTTCAAGGCCATGCCTGGATGCACTGACATGACAAGGGAGGATGCTCACCTGGCCTTCCTCCTGCTCTGTACCATTCTGGGCAAAAGGGTTCGACAGTCATCAAAGCCCGCAGTCCCTTCCCAGTGCCCAATCCTCAGGTAAATACAGATGTGAAGCCTGAGTAGAAACTTCACAGAATAATACAGCATCTTCCAGGGGCAACAGATAACCATGAGGATCACTAGAATAATTTTTCCAGGGACAATACTCAACAATGTGGCCCAGGGGCCTTTTCTGTTACAGTCTCAGAAAAAGTGAGATTTCCTTGACCAGGGGAGAGTTATAGAGTAGGTTTCTAATAGGTCACTGGGCACCAACTCTTCTGTATTTCTTTTTTATATTCCATGCCTCTATTCCTGAAGCAACTGAAATTCTCTCGTTTCTCTTAATACAAATAAAAAATGAGCATTTTTATACAGCAAGAGGCAGCAAATGTAAGCTAGCTAAAAATATTTTATATAGGCATATCTCAAAAAAATATATTGATACCAAACTCTGTACCAAAACCAACAGCAGCAGCACTAAGAATGTTTCTGTGGAGAAGCACATTAATCTTGTATCCAGCCCAGCCACCATGCTCAGTCACATGAGCACAGAGGCCCATCATAGCTGACTATGGTATTAATTACCATCACTGTCATTTGTCAGCCACTGAATCACATGGATCACTGGTTGGTCTGGACAGAATACAAGTGTACCAGAAGCTTGGGACTTTCTGCAGAATAATGTTAAGAAAGTTATCAAAGAGTAACAGTTGTCATAGGGTGCAGGTTCATATTTCACCATAAATTAGAAACTGATAAGCAAAGAGTAGGAGACGAGGTTTCAGCATGGAAAAAGATTAATGCAGTGTGTCTCAAAAGCAGTATTTGGTATATTTAATCACAGTGATAGTTATTTGATGGCATATATCTTTTTCCCCTACCTACATTATTTTTTCATATGCATTTTCATATCGATTTGTCATAGCACAGTGCTTTCTACTTGACTTGGTGAAACATTCCATATTTTTTCCTTCAGCTTGTCTTGAACAACCTAAAAAACACATGAACATGCATTTCATCTCAAATCTGATTTGGGCTTCACTTCCTGTTTTCCAGCTCATTATTAAATGTATTAAACAACACCAGATTTAGGATGCAATTTGAGACACCCTACTGCTAATCTTGGGTGCCAGGCTGAAAACTGAATGTTTACTATTATTTTCTTCTTTGCTCTTTCCTATTCGTTTTGAATGGATGACTGAATGTCACTTTTTTCCTTGACAAGAAAGCTCCTTGAGCTTTTTTTTAAAAAATTAAGCTGTTCTTCTGACAAAGACTACAACTTACAACAAAGACTTGCAATTTTCACTTGGGAAATACATCCCACTTCATGTTTTTCATATCGTTGATGTAGGAAATGTATTTATAACTTTGCTATTGTTTATTATTACGACTAGTTAGGTGATATTTTTGCCCTGCAGTAAGGCTCGGAGGTGCTTCCCAGCACTGCTCTCGTGTTTGTTTTTAAAAGTAAGTACAAAGACTGTCACTCCCAAGTTCTCCGCTTCCCTTGAGTCCCTACATTTCTGTTGTGAGCAGCTCTGGCATTTCATTCTTCAGGCCTTTCACAACTCCTGGATTAATACCATCAGGTCTGGGGAACTTGTTGCTATTTAAGTTATCAGTTTGTTCCAGCACCTCGTCTGTTGATCCTGGCAATGGAAGCAAAATGCTTTAAGGGCGCCTCTAGAGCAGATATCTAAAGTAAGTCACACACATCCCTAAAAAAATCCCCAGTCCAGCAGCCAGAAATACAGATTACAGCCTGGTGCATGGACACAAGCCACACCAAACTAAATGGTGGATTTAAACGATTCAGATCTTTTTGTTGCTGAATGTATGGTATTGTGTCAAACCTCTTTATAATTAGCACAATCTATAACAGATTTTTTTTTTCCCCAAATGGCAAGTATTCATGTGTTTTATTCAGCTGGGGTAGCTGACAGTCTGCTCCCACCTCTGTGTGTGTGTGTGTGTGTGTGTACATGCATGCACATGTATTGCAGTGGCTGCCCTGAGGACGATGTGCTACAGCTGAAAGATGAACCTGACCCACAGTGCAAATGAACACTCGGTGACTTGATTACTGTCACTATGTGGGTATCATCCCAAAAGTGCCTGCCTCAGACAACATGCACATTAATTCAACCATAGAGCATCGGGCTCGATGAGCTCGTGATGCCTGAGGAGATCAGCTGGCCGCATGTGCCACCTCCTTGCCCAAAAAATGCGGCAGCAAGAGCAACCTGAGGAACTGGCTGCACTTGGGCACCTCTCAGTTTACACAAAGACCACAGACGAAGGGGCATGGGGGTGCTGACCTGCCAGCAGCCCCCTTGCCCTTCTCCCCCACCCCGGCGTTGTTAGGGCTGCAATGGGATCCATGTGTGAGGGGCAGCGCTGGCTGGCCCACGTGTGCACCACGCTTCCCACACTCCCGGCCCTGCCGGGGCTGAGGTTTTAAAGGAATGACAGCGTTATATTTATGTATCTGCCACCAGAGGCCTGCAAAGGCTTTGCTAATTCTGGACACCTGCAAGGTCCGTGAAGCGGGCGGGCGGCTGGCACTGGGGCAAGAGGCAGCTCCAGGGAGAAAAAAGGTGGGGAGGAGGGAAGAGCAGTGCCCGCGCCCAGGATGAGCACACTGGGAGCAAGGGGAGCTGCTCTCTTCATTTGCTTTGGAGCATACCCTGACATTTTTCAATACCAAACCCGAAGCTCATTAAATCTGGAGTTAGTTTGAATGTGCCACAGATGCGTGAACAGGTCCTTGCTCCCACTGTGGAGGGCTGTGGGTCACCCCAGCAGAGGGGCAAAGCCCAGGCAGAACCCGGTGACCAACCCTCAGACTGCATAAAAGCTCTGGGTTTTGGCTCTCTACCATCTTGACCACATTAAACCAAACGCAGCCAAACAAAGGTGGGGGAGGATCAAATCTGTGCCGAAGCAAACAAACAAAAACGCTTTCTCCAAAGCCTGCCTGACAGATTTAATATAACTGGGTTTTGGAGGCTATCTATCATTTTCGTTTGGCATTAATATAAATCAAATAATCCCTTGATCCCAAGAAGGCACTGAGGAGACTCAGTCAAGCCTCCAGAAGGGATGTGCTCCTTAACTTGGAAAGTTGGCAGATGATTTAATTTTCTTAGCAAATTTGACAGTGCCATAGGAATTTTCCAAAATCAAAGAACCCTTTCATAGGCTCCTCTACCCAATACTCAAGCCAGTGTCTAAGAATAACATTCAGTCCTCATTAATTAATGATATCAGTCCGAATAATGTCAGATTGCCTCAGAGACCTTGTCGGGATGGATGAATCACACCCTGCCGGCTCCAAGGCTCTCACTCTGACCAACTGCAGTGTGCGATGATGGGCCGCTTCGCCTGGAAAGCTTTCGCCCACGGAGCCCCGTCAGCTCTCAGCCCAGGCCCGTCTGAGGCATGCGCTCAGCGCCGGGGCAGGCCGCGAGGTTAATGGGTGTCGGAGATAACACTCGGCCTCCTTGAGGCCCCACAGGGCAGGGGCAGGTGGCCACCGGCCCTGTCCTCCCCTCTCCTGGGGCAAGAGGGGAAGCTGAACCCAAACAGGGCGAAGTAGTGAGCCATTAGCACCACACCAATGTGCCTCTGCTGTGGGCTGCACCAAAGCTGGCTTGTCCTCAGCTCCCTTGGCTATCTCTGCTGGGCACTCAGAGCTACACCCTGCCTGTATGAGAAAGGAATATATTTTTTATTTCACCTTGGTTAAGTAGTGCTGCAGGTCCGCATGTACTTTGTGGGGCAGATGCAAGAACAAACTGCACACATCCACTAACTTTTCAGATTCATAGAGAAGTGAAGATCATGTCTAATGGTAAAACGCCACAAAGAAATCCTCATCTGCGAGTCTGGCTTTTAGTGAAACTACAAACTGAGATTTCTCACAAGACCTGCTCAGTTGATAACATTTCAACATGAGAAAAGACGCGCCAGCTGTCTCTATACATTCACAATTTTTCTGAAGCCATAACTATGTATGAAAACATCCAGACTGCTTCCAAAGTGCACTGTACTAATATTGATATAAAATGGCCTTGTTTCTACTTGCAATATAATCACAAATCCACTCCTCAAGTTTTCATGTATCCACATTCTGCTTTCTGTGATAGCTGAAAGCAGTGACTCCTTATCAGTCACAATATGAGGTTTAGTAACATTTGCATATAACCATCATTTTACGTAAACGTTGCATTCCTGAGGCCTCATGAAAAATTTACAGGCAAGAACAATAACCACAGTGTTTAACACATTCAAATAAATGTTTATTCACAGATGCTCTCCCTTTCCCCTTGTGATGACCATGGCTGGTCAGGCATGCCCATCGTCTCCTATCACTGCCACCCCAGTTTCCCCTCAGACAGTTTGATCCTGCCACACGTGGGCAAGATCAGCACAGGGGTGAGTTGAGCTCAACGTAAACACGAGCTCAGCAGAAATACACATGTGGTGTTGGTTGTGGGATCCCGGTCACAGAGGCAAAGTGTCAGAGAGACAAAGCTGGGACTTGTCTTTTTGTGCAGTGTTTGTTTATATGCCGCACACATTATGCCTAGTAACATGAAGCCACCAGTTCCAAGTTACAAATATACCATAAACACCATAAGTAATTTATTTTTCTGCTGTGCCTGGGAAAGTAAATTTGGGATTTTAAAAAAAATTATTATTTGATGGTGATGTATTCTGATTGCCACTGCAAATATATATGCTTTTTTTAATGCATAAGCACTGTTTTGATGTGATGGCCAAAGCTCTCAAAGGGTTTGATGCTGAGGAGTGGGGCCTTGAGCAAGGCCCATCGGACTTCAGGGCCCGCTCCACAAACAATTTTGAGTTCAGTAGGACTGGTTTGAGAACAACTTTAATGTGCTGTTTACTCTAACACATCTTGGTTCTAAAAGCAATTTACCAGTTTCACACATGGACACTTTTGTTTGGAAGAGACACTGCCAAAGAAGCCTGTAAAACACATTACGTGTAGAATTTGTTATTTCACTAAAGCATTCTGAAAAATTACTCTAGTGATTGCATTGAAAAATCTGGTAACGTTAATTTCACCATTGAAATATGATTTCTTTTAAAAGCCTTTTCCTTCGTGGTCCCTGCCATAGGATCCACCCCAACATCTGGATAACAGAATCCAGGCTGACAGACTAATGCACATGTGGAGGAGTGTGTCTGCTACTTTGCTGCTTCTCAAGACAGACACATTGTCTCCCTCTCCTTCTCCCTGTCCCCTCCTTTTCTTTCCTTTTTTGTTTTTTCTTCCTTTAATAAGACTGCACATGTCTTCCAGCTCTCTGCTGTGAATGTGACCAGTATGCGATATTGCTTTGCATCGACAGAGAACGTCTGGCTTAGGTGATACCAAGCAGTTACTGCCCTGGCTTTGAATGCTTGCTAGCTTATTAACTGGCACATCTGGCTCTCTCCCTAGGAGGGTGAGTTCTGCAGTGCCCCAGGAATTTCTTTCATACACCACTTTTATTAGCTTTTCAAAAGAATAGGGATTACCACTGGAAAGGAAGACTTAGGTCATTTGCAAGCATACTGGTCCCCAACCTGTTTACCATGTTTAAAGTGCAACAATAACTGAAACTCATTATTTGATTTTCAGAAATAATCTTTCCTCATTTTAGCACAATCCTATTGTTCTTGTGTCTGAAAAGTCTGCTTAAGTGAAAAAATGGCTTGTGATTTGTGATAGGTAAAATAATAATAAAAAAAAAAATTTCAGAAAGCCACAACAACAGCTTAGTTTAGAAATAAGGCTCCCAAAATGTTAATTTCTAACCCTACTTTTCCTGCGCATCTCACTCCATCATCCCAGGAGGGAAGAAAAAGTGTTTCAGGCTTAATCAAAAGAAAGAAGCGCATGTGTATCTCCAGAGAACAAATTTATCTTTGCCCACACATGGAAGTTACACAGGACGTGAAGTTAGAATGCAAGAGTTATATTACTATAATTTCCTATTTGGACATCACTATTTCAGTAATGCCAGAGTGGCCTTTTCTAGTTTTGTTTCTGTCACTTCCGAAGCAGTTTAAGGCAACTGAGAAAACTACTTTTGTTTTCATACTGAAAAAAGATCCACATGGGGGAGTTACAGAGGTAGGTCTCCTTCTACCTGCATAGCAAAGTTTAATACTCCTCGCCAAAGCTCTCCTGAAGTAAACTTGGGAAAAAGCTGTCTGTCTACTTACCCGCCTACCTGTCCACCTACCGACAGACCTGGAACTCCACCTTCCCAGGAGGAACCGAGTAACTCTCCCCACAGTGCATCACCTTCAACTGCTGAACATACTTAAGTGCAGATAATATTCTCCATGCAGAGCTAAGAAAGTATAGGGAAAAACAAAACAAAAAACCAGCTTGCTAGACTTGCTAATCCATTTCTTTTGAAGCTGTGTGAGGCCAGACTTTTGGAAACTGTCAGCACTCACCAGCTTCCATTGTTCCAAGTGGGAGTTGTTTGACACTCACAGCTTTTGAAGGGATGGTAATTCATGTAGGTGTCTAAATGGGGGTTCTGCTCTCCACTAACCTTTTGCAATTGCATTTGGCTAGACTAACTATCCAGAAATATCACATTGCAAAGAGGAACAAGTAAGCACTCACAGAAAGTGTATTTTAACACTATGCATAAATAGCCCATACTCCTCCAGCCAGGAAAAAGAAAACAATATTCTGTGATTTCCCCAGCCAAGGGAGACACGCAAAAAGTTCAGTAACTACAGTAAATTCATACAATGAAAACAAAAACAAAACAAAAATTCCTCATTATGTAAATGAAAACAGTTAATGTTTTCAAGAATGTCACAATCTTACTTGGAGATTTCTGCCAAACAGAACAAGAAATTAAGTCTATCAGATAAAATCCTGATTTCTTTAGATCAATATCAAAACAAAAGGGATGTCTAGTCAAAACTCTAAGCCACAAATTCTAGTATCAAACACATTACAGCCAACAGATCACAATGATCTTCTCACCTCCTCAGGTCTGAATCTTCTGAAAAGCCCACCTTGGCAGCATTAGACTTGGCATTATTCAATCAGCTCCAGTCTTAAAAATAACTCATTTGGCCCACTAAAGTTCATGGAAATCCTTACAGGGTCTTTTGTTGAGCTTGCCTATAAGCTGCATTGTCTTCTTAAGGCTTCCTGTCCTGCAAACAGAGGCACTAGCACAGAGGTTCAGCTGAGACTGTTTTCCCCCTCTTCTGATGCTTTTATTTAACACACACAACAAAAGAAAAAAAAAAAAAAAAGAAGAGAGAACTGGTAGAAGTTCCTTACAGGAGTTGGAAGAGGACATCTGCAGGCAATTTAGCAGGGGGGTTTGTTTCTGTGTCAGCTGGCAACCCCTGGATAACTCTGTCATGTAACTTATATGCTAAAACATGATGTAGGACAACCGGTGAGATGGGTAAATATGGCGGCACATCAGTTTTATCTGATTAAGATTTATACTTCTTCATAGGAAGCAGCCCTGCCATAAACTATGAAAACAAATACACCCCTGCAGCCAAGAGAACATCCCACCCTGCTTCACCCCAACAGCACTGATCTTCATCAAACCCACCTTCTGCTGCAGCCCAGGACAGTCTCTCCTTTCCTTCCAATGCAATTTGAAGAGCAACAGAAAACAGGGTTTTTTTCAGATGGGGACGGGAATTTCTCCATTCCTTTCATGGGGACACATCTCTCATGGCAGCTCTCTCTTGATTCAGTAAGGATCCAGCTTCTCCTCCTTTTCAGGCGACAGCAGCAAAATGTGGAAGGGCTCATGCAAGCATGAGGCCGAGCCTGCAACTTGTGCCTCAGTTCACTGCTTCCTGCTGATTTTGAAAGGCTGTTCAGGAGCACAGACTGGTATCTAAAGAGAGCTCTGGAGATAACCCAGCTCACAGAGTTTCCCCATTCCATGTGTTTAACTTCCTCCCAATTGCTCATCCATTCTGGTTCCACTTCTGTTCTTGCATCAAATCTTATGTATTTTGACATTTATAGCCACGCATTTGAACTGAGGCACTGATTAGATTCAATTGTTAAAAGTACCGTCCTCTCCCTTCCGCTTTGTGTGTTTGCTTTGGTTTGAATTATTAGCAATTTAAAAATCAATCTTGCATTTAAATGTTTAATGATATAATTGCTTCTGTTGCCTAAATTTGTTTAGTTCGTGCTTTATTAGCATGTAATAACGGAAAGTATATTTTCCTCTGTCTGAGTTAATAATGTCTCTGCGATGGCTCAAGCACTGTTAGCCAACTGGCTGCAGTTCTGGGACAACTCAGAGAGAACCAGAAAGATTTTCTGAAGTGGTAACTAAGGAGTAGGTGGCTTCCCCTAACTGAACAAATTTGAATTCTCAGTTGGCCTCCACTTAAGCTTGAAACATATTTTTTGCTCATTCTGAGTTCATTTTGAGGGCCCCAGTGTAAGTGTTGGGCAGAGAAGCTTTGCTGTCCCAGACCTGGACATGTGTGCCAGCTGGGTCCACTGTTCTCTGCAGCCCTTGTCCCCAGATCTTCTCCAGGGAGGGATCCTACAGTAGGGCTCTGCAGGTCCCTGCCTGCCCACCTACACAGGTTCCTTTGCAAGGCTGGGAGGAAAGTGGCTTAACCCATCTCCTGCTGGCAAGGCAGCAAGGACCATGTGTTCAGCATCACCTGTGGTTCTGCTGTGCAAATTTCCATCCTGCCCTGACATCTAGAGGTGCTAACTCAGGTTTGGGAGATGGCTGCACCTGAGCAGCCTGCCATCTCCTCCCTGCTTTCCAAAGGTTTACTAGACTTGTGTAAAATGTCATCCTGATGATGCTATACTGATTTTGGATTTGGACATGTCGTGTTTGGAAAAGGCTTGGGTGTACCCCCAGTTCTGTGTTACATATTGAGGATATGCCATGTAAGATGGGATTCAGTCAGCCTAATGAAGAACCACCTTCAAGTCCCTCTGTGCTTAAGGTAACTACTCTAGAGCCCCCATGCCTACCCTAGAGCCCACCGTGACAGAGCAGAAAACATGAAACACAGAGGTAAAAGGGGTTACATGTTTGGGAACAAAGCTCCCTCTCCTTTTCCCAGCTGTTACCTTAGGGGCAGTGGCACCAACATTTGATGCATGTTGGGACTTCTTCTGCAATGAGATTACCACTGATGTCAGTCAACCTGCCGTGCTCTGCTCCTTCTGACACCCACCTGAGAAGCACAGGCAGTGCTCAGCCCATGGACTGGCCTTGCTGGACTCAGGATTTCTCATGTTTGCAGGATTCCTCCCACATTATTCACTGCCCTGACATCTGCCAAGTTTCTGGGTTCATGGAAAATTTCTATATGTGACCAAGGCAGTATGGACAAACAATTATGTTAGCTCATCCTGGAAGGCTCATGGCACACCTCAGACTTATCTACCTCCTTTTGAGCGCTGCTTTGCTGAATTTGAAATAGCAGGTTACAGTGTCCTACCCAACTTCTGCTGCTCTGCAAGGAGGTGATAATGACTGCCAGCATTTGGGTTTTGCAGGTTATTAGGCAGCAAAAAGCTGGGATTTTGAGCAGGACCTGGTAGTGAAGGGACCACACTGTGGAGCCTCCTGTGTACAGGGCTCACTGGCAAGACAGACATGGGAATTTAGGGCGACAGCAGTGGTCCTGTCATCCTTTCTGTTCTTCTAGGGCAAAAAGGACAGGATGCACATTTCCAATTTAAAAAAAAAAAAATCAGCAAGAATACACCTATGGTAGAGAACGAGTTTTTCTTCCTAATGAAACATGCCTGGAAATACCCAAATACTGGCTACTGGTTTGAGCCAAAAAAGAAATATTTTTCGCTGCAAGAATTTGAACTGGCTTGGGAAAGAACAGTGAGAGTCTCAAAACGTCCTGCAGAATAATGGGCCAAGACTTATAGCAAATGATAAAATAGCAAGTTGGTAGAGTGTATCTAATCAAATGCCCATAACTGTTTATGAGGTAATGTCTGTATTAATAATCTAAAGAAGGGGATTAAACAGCACATCAGCAAAAGATATTACACTCTAAAGTAAACTCAGGGACACCAGAAGGACAGCTGAAATAGTCCTAAAGAGTCTTGAGGAGATTATAACATGGGTAGGAAATAATGAAGTAAGATCTCAGATTCAAGGAGGATGGTAGTCAGTACAAGTATGCAATATGACATCAAAATAAAGGAGAGATGGGAAGAGAGAGGGAGAAGCAAGACTCAGGGAAGAGATTAATGTTTTAGCATCTTGTGCAGAGGAAACACATCATCACACCCAAGGGAAGCATCTCTCCCTGTCTGTCAGCTGCAGGAGCAACATCCCCTGGCTCCAACTCTAGGAGGTCCTACTAGAAGGATAACAACATGGTAATTCGTGACCAAGCAACAAGCAACAAGTATAGCTGACATGGATGTAGCTGCAGGGGTGATAGAGGAAAAGCTGCATGGCCCCATCACGTGAAACAGACTGTGACCAGAACTAATGTGGACAGCCTGTGAGGTGCTTGGCAATCTCCCCTGAGCCCTCCGTATAAATCTCCCTCTTGAAGGTGAGGTGGAGCAAAAGCAGTGTGAAGTTAAGGAGTTTGGATCTGTACAGAGCAGATATATGAAGGCTGGTCAAAGAGGGAGCAAGGTGGCTGACTGTGAGGAAATGCTTCATGATAATGAGTCATGGGGAATTCTCTCTCAAGAAAGGTTAAAGGTGACCCATTGCTTAGGATATTTGTGACCAGATCAAGGCAAAATGCAAATCCAATGTACATTAAACAGTAATCTCTGACTCACTGGGAGATAATCTCTGCATATCATTAGCATTTGCACTGTAGATTTGTGCGAGGATAGTCTTGGGCAGGTGGTTTCTGTAACCACTTGTCAAGGAAGGAGGAGATTGTTACTACAGCCTCTTGGAGTCCCAAGTCTGCCCAAACACCACGCGGGTGGAGCTCTCCAAGGCTGACTCTCTTGCACCTCTTCCCTTCAGTGCTCCCACTGCAGCCATATGCAAAAGGCACTGTCCTGTACGCATGAAGCACAGCATGGATGCTAGGGCTAGCGAAATTGCTGTTCCTGTCTGCCAGGATGGCCAGGACCTAAGAAGGAGAAGACACATACTTCGGCAGTGGGCTTGAAAGAGATTTACAGGCAGCAAAACAAGACTGAGATTTGGGAGCCCTCAGTACTCTTCCAGGCTCTAGAGCAGAGGAAGAGGATGGGGAAGAATCTTCTTTCCCAGTTTCCTCGAAGCCTAACCCTTTTTGCCCCTATCTGTTTTGTCTGTCCTTCCCAACTTCTTCTCTTAACTTGTCCCCACTCTCAGCTTGCCACTCTGGCTCCAGTTTCCAGGACCATTCATTTTATGATTTCTACCCATCAGCAGTAGAAATGTCCAGACTTCTAACAGTCTGGTAAGACTGTAGAAATGAGATTTGAACACATCTGACTCCACATAACAAAGGGTTAGTGTAAGGCATATATATCAGCCAGACCATTGAAAATGCATTTGGTACTCTTTAGTTTGTTCTTTCCCGCTTATGAAAAAGATAATTTTTGTTTAAAAATGTCCTCTCTTAAGGAATTATCCATACCATTAGTCCCCAGAACAATAGGGATTAAAGTCTCTAGTCCATCCTCTATCAAAATAACATACTTTTCTTTGAACATGTCATTAACACTGTTTTCCATCTGGCTGTTAGCAGCAACCTTGGATTTGCTCCGAATTGCTGAAAGCTCATCAATTATAGTACACAGAAGCTATTATCTCTTTTTTCCTTTAGCAAAGAGGTACTTGCTCAGGCAGAGAGAAGGAGGGAAAGTTCAAGAGAAAAGCAAAAAAAAAAAAAAGGCAAAAAGAAGAATTTACTAATGTAAACTCTACGGCAATTATTTGGTTACAATCCAGAACTCGAAAATTCTGAGAGGTAAATCACAATTTCTGCATACAAGGAGATTCTAGCATTCAAATACAGTAGTGATTCTGGCATTATTACATGTAACTGATGTATTGATGTATGCTGACAAAGGATGGAAATAACACACCAGATTTTAAGCCTACCACTTCAGGGGCTTAGTGAATGAGCGCTGGTGTGGAGGAGTGTAACCCACATTCATTATAAACTCAGTTCCTCTATTTTATGAGAACCCAGAGTAAACCATGCCTATCAGTCAAACAAGCTTTAGCAACTGTGATCCAGCTAGCATATTTAGTAAGACACATAGTGAAATTGAAACAGTGGTGTTATCCTGTACACAGTGGTGTTAACAGCACAAAAGCAGGGGAAGAGCTTTTAAAGCTTTGCCAAAATAATGACTGAAGTACACAGTGAGGAGTAAGCAGAGGGTATGGGACTTACAGTTACTCACCAACGGCAGCTTCAGGGACTGCTGAGACCGATGCTTTTTCACATCTGTCACTGAGGGACATTTGTAACCCATGAGACGAGAGCCTGCGTGTTATCCTGGAGTAGCTGTCAGGCAGCAAGTTTGCAGCCCTGATAACCCACAGTAGCTTGCTTACCTCTGTGCATGGGGACTAAAGGCACCATCTCATAGCTAGAGACTACTGCAGGCGATACATCCATGGGGTCATCACCTATTCATACCTGTAGGAGGTTTGGCTCATTAGCCAACAACTATCAGGAGCAGTTATTCCATATTTTCTGTAGAGAAGGGGAGTATGTTATCAAATTGGCTCCAGTGGTGACATGCTGTGATACAGTAGTATTACATTCTCCATATGGATCGCCTACTCGGCTACACTGCAATGTGTCTGCCATTAGCTTTCTTCACATGTGACTTCGGGCAAAGCTCTTTGTATCTTTGGCTCAGATTTCCATGCTCTCACTCCTAGCTGAGGTGCCCAAATATCATTTTATAAGCAATGAAAAAAGTGCTCTAGCAATGCAAAGAATCCACAAAGACTATGATCCTAGCTTAGTCAAGACTCTAAAAAGAGGTAGGAGGAAAAGCCTGGCTTTATCTGCCTTATCCTGGAGGATAATAGTAATTCCATCCTTCTACTCTTCTTGTCTTCCTTGCCTATTCAGGCACAGACTATATTGTGGATACGAAACTCCCCACATAACAAAGTCTTGGATGCTATTTAGAGACTCTACAATTCCACAAAAACCAACAGATTATATCAGACCCAGAGTATGCTCCTTAATGAATAATACCAGATTAAAAAATCAGATTTAACCACAACACAACAGATTAGGTGCATCCAGCAGCATCTTTACACTGCCACAATTTGAAATCCCACATATTTTTTGGCCAACAAAGGAGCTCTTGGGATCAAGTTTTGTAATACTTTCAATGACAATATGGGATGCTGTGCATGGCAATGTGCATATGCCACCTAATTCATAGCCCAGGCACATAAATGCTAAATTCAGGAGTAATCTTCAGGAACAGTTATGGAGTAATTATTTTATTTCTTCTGAGAAATCAGCTTTTCCTTCATTGTAGTATGAGGTACAGCTTTCAGTTTTGGAAACCTCAATTTGATAGATTCAGAGAGAACAACCTCTAGTTACACCCACAGAATAAACAAGGAAGAATATAAGGCTGTTGTCAGAGGATGTAGGGAGGCAGCTAGGAAAGCTATGGCCTTCTTAGAATTAAACCTGGCAAGAGGGGTCAAGGACAACAGAAAGAGCTTCTTCAAATACATGGCAAATAAAACTAACACCAGAGGCAATGTAGGCCCACTGATGAATGGGATGGGTGCCCTGGTGACAGAAGATACAGAGAAGGCAGAATTACCGAATGCCTTCTTTGTCTCTGTCTACTCTGCCGGAGGCTGTCCTGAGGAGCCCCGTACCCCTGAGGCCCCAGAGGAAGGCAGGGCAATGGAGGAGTTTGCCTCAGTTGATGAGGACTGGGTTAGGGACCAGTTAAGCAATCTGGACACCCATAAATCCATGGGTCCAGATGGGATGCACCCACGGGTGCTGAGGGAGCTGGCTGAAGTCATTGCTAGGCCATCCATCATCTTTGCTAAGTCATGGGAAATGGGAGAGGTGTCTGAGGACTGGAGAAAAGCAAACGCCACTCCAGTCTTCAAAAAGGGCAAGAAGGAGGACCCGGGCAACTACAGACCGGTCAGCCTCACCTCCATCCCTGGGAAGGTGATGGAACAACTGATCCTTGGTGCCATCTCAAGGCATATCAAGGGTAAGAGGGTCATTAGAGGCAGTCAGCATAGCTTCACCAAGGGGAAGTCATGCTTCACCAACCTTATAGACTTTTATGAGGACATAACGAGGTGGATTGATGATGGCAAAGCAGTGGATGTGGTCTACCTTGATTTCAGTAAGGCATTTGACAGTCTCCCACAGCATCCTTGCTGCTAAAATGAGGAAGTGTGGACTGGACAATCAGGTAGTGAGGTGGCCTGTGAACTGGCTGAAGGAAAGAAGCCAGAGAGTTGTGGTCAATGGGGCAGAGTCTAGCTGGAGGCCCGTATCTAGTGGAGTGCCTCAAGGGTCAGTACTGGGACCAGTACTATTCAATATATTTATCGATGACATGGATGAGGTAATTGAGTGTACTATCAGCAGGTTTGCTGATGACACCAAGCTGGGAGGAGTGGCTGACATGCCAGAAGGCTGTGCTGCCATCCAGCGAGATCTGGACAGGCTGGAGAGTTGGGCAGGGAAACATTTAATTAAATATAACAAGGGCGAGTATAGAGTCTTGCATCCGGACAGGAAGAAGCCCAGGTTCCAGTATAAGTTGGGGAACGACCTGTTAGAGAGCAGTGTAGGGGAAAGGGACCTGGGGGTCCTGGTGGACAGCAGGATGACCATGAGCCAGCACTGTGCCCTTGTGGCCAGGAAGGCCAATGGCATCCTGGGGTGTATTAGAAGGGGGGTGGTTAGTAGGTCAAGAGAGGTTCTCCTTCCCCTCTACTCTGCCCTGGTGAGACCTCATCTGGAATATCGTGTCCAGTTCTGGGCCTCTTCTCAGTTCAAGAAGGACAGAGAACTGCTGGAGAGAGTCCAGCGCAGGGCCACAAAGATGATTAAGGGAGTGGAGCATCTCCCTTATGAGGAAAGGCTAAGGGAGCTGGGTCTCTTTAGCTTGGAGAAGAGGAGACTGAGGGGTGACCTCATTAATGTTTATAAATATGTAAAGGGTGAGTGTGACGAGGATGGAGCCAGGCTCTTCTCGGTGACAACCAATAATAAGACAAGGGGCAATGGGTACAAACTGGAACACAGGAGGTTCCACTTAAATTTGGGAAGAAACTTCTTCACAGTGAGGGTGACAGAACACTGGAACAGGCTGCCCAGGGAGGTTGTGGAGTCTCCTTCTCTGGAGACATTCAAAACCTGCCTGGACGCCTTCCTGTGTAACCTCATCTGGGTGTTCCTGCTCTGGCAGGGGGATTGGACTAGATGATCTTTTGAGGTCCCTTCCAATCCCTAACATTCTGTGAT
The DNA here is from genome assembly GCF_036013445.1 of Caloenas nicobarica. Lineage (NCBI taxonomy): Eukaryota > Metazoa > Chordata > Aves > Columbiformes > Columbidae > Caloenas > Caloenas nicobarica. The sequence goes on along the minus strand of NC_088245.1, from coordinate 121,741,035 downwards.
TCTGTGATTCTGTGACACAGACCCGCTGAATTTGGCTGAAAGTGGTTGATGCTCTTTGAGAATTTTTATTAAAAATGTCCTCTTTGATTAAGCTATTTGGGATGTACAGTGTCCCCATTTTTCAACTTCTACAAGGCAAAAGGCAGCTATGCAATCCACAAGCACCTCTGTTCAGCTGCTGCCATTCATCTGACTCTTCAGGCATCCCAGATCTCAAAATCACCACTAAGGAACTGAAAAATTGGACCACCTAAATATACACAGACCAAATCTTCCACCACCATATACCAGCAATGGAAACTATACCCATTTACCTCAGGCTAGACTCCATTCTTGGTAAAATGGGGTCGTTTCTTTACCTACAAGTCATACCCTGGGCTCTTCTTTTCCCAGTGAGGGCCAAAGGAACAGCAGTAGCTCATTTTTTCCTGAGACCTGGTTCCACAAAATCCCCTTGGAGTGATGGCACAAGGTAACTAAAGTCAAACAAGCATTCGATCTTTGCAAATGAGGCTGCTGAAAGCAGAATTTAACCCTTAAAAAATAAACATTTTAATTGAATGGTCAGTATTCACAAAGCATATATCATGAAAAGCAAAACATGCAAAACTTGGGTAGCATATGCACAGTGTTTCTGTGACTGCTGTTAGAAGAACTGGAGATTAATGAATAACAGAACAACAAAAAAATCACATTAAAACGTGTGTAAATCACAGTCTTGCCCTTATAAAGAGACAACCTATCCACTGGCTTCTTGAAAACATCTCTAACCTTTCTTTTGAGTTTGATGATATATAACTCTTCTTAAGTTGTTTAATACCAGTCTAAGCAACTAGACTCTTACGTACCTCCCAAATGATGAACTACCCAAAGCAAAATAGTTCAGACCGACAAAAAAAGGCTCAGCCTCCTGAAGAAAACTGTATTCAACAAATTCATGAAACACCTAGTTTGGAAAGACAGCAAAAATGGTGCATTTCCTAGAAGTGACCCTTAGTGTGCATAGAATAATATATACACTTTTGCTGTGTGTGAAAACTACTATTGGTGACAAATGGACCTTGATCCCCTGACATCACAAACAAAAATCTTTCTTAATATTACGCTTAACATTGAAAACTTTATATCTCCCAATTAAAATGACAGCCCCTTTCAATGTCATGGGCAGGGTGAGAGGTGAAGACAGAGCTGGTTGCAAAACACCATTCTACAAATATCTCTCCAGTGTGTGGACTCATTAGAAAAAAACTATTCTGGAAGAGTAAGGGAATACACAAACCTCGATATAAATGTGAGCACCTTGTACCCAAACCCTTTCAACTATGAAAAACTGCCCAAATGACTGTCCAAAAACAATTTCTTCATTCCAATTACGGATACTGGCAAGAAATCATCTGTCTTGCATTACATCAAGTAAACACTTGTTTTCTTAAGAATTTGCCACTAATCCAAACTAATGGCACTATTTTAATCCTTTAACAATAGCAAGCCTTATTAAACCAGGGTGCTGATCCTACAAACCACTGGGCACACACTCAACTTTATCGATGTGAGTAGTCTTACTTATTCCAGCCTTCTCACAGGCATTAAAGTAAGTGGAATTGCTTGAAGATCAAGGTCAAAATTCCCCGTATTTTACTGAACTGGAACCAAAGGTCCAAACATATACATCCTTTTTCTTGTCCACATCAAATGTTTCTTTCCTTTACACTTTGGCAAAACACAAGGCTATGATTCAGGTAAAACTGGGCATTAGGGAGCAACAGGAACACAGGTTCATCATATCAAGTATGGATGCTCCATTCTAGCTTAAATATATAAAGGTTAATCTTTAGTAGCTACGGAATGAAGCTGCCCAAACAAAATTGGGACACACCCATCTAAACTTTCAAAACATTCCCAAAGGTGGACAGGATCTGTCTGGGCACTGGAATCCAGCTCTTACCATTTCTTATTCAGGAATGAAGCACAAGACTTGCAAGTTTGGTTACATTTTCTCTTCATAGCGGGAAAGGCAGATTTAAAATAGCATACATAAAAACTCATATAATGTAAATGAAATCACCCTTTCTGGAAAAAAAAAAAAGATGCTTCTGAATATTCATATTGTCATAATAATTTCTCTTTTGCATTAATTTTCTGCACATATTCAGGCAGAAAACTTAAAATCTGTCAAATCTTAATAATTCAGACACTTCCTACAAAGTGATTTTCAAAGTTACAGCTCTAAAAGTGCATGAATGAGGCCACATCTGCTTACTCGAGAAAATAAAAGAAACAATACCATGTGACCTACCTGACAGAGTACAGTCAAACAAAACCATATCAAGGATGACTGTAATGAACCCAATTTGATCTTTCTACCTCACCACAGCAATGAGAGATATAAAAGACCATCACATAAAATAGTCTTTCCCATATCCCATGTGCTATATTTTCTTGTGGCTTATTTTTAAGAATGCACTCAAATCCACTTCAAAAGTGTAAATGAACGGAGCATCCCCAGCAGCTTTCTGAAGAATGTGTTTAGACCAAAGCAGACCCTAATGACATAAACAGAAATGTGAAAGGTTTGATGTCTAGTTGGCTAGCTTTCCTATCCCAAACACGGTAATAAAGTAATTAGCTTCCTCGCACCATTTTCAAGGTAACAGCAACTTCCGTCTGCTGTCCTGATTGAAATAGGCTGCTACAGGTTCCCTTGAACACATCACTACAGACATTTTTATGCATCTCTCTTTTACTTGCTGTTAAAAGGTCCAGGCATACCCAGCCTTGCCTTCTCAGACTCTAACATCCATGGTTTAAAAAAAGGCTTCAGATACCAGTTTTGGCAGAAAGCATGGAATTGAGTTCTTCTTAATGTTATTTCTGGCTCTGCAGACACTCAGAAAGCATGAGGAGGTACTAAATCCCCTTAAAATTTTTGAAGTCTTACTCGTTGAAATCCAAGCGACGAGACACATAGAGGTGAGACAGCTTATGGTGGGGTGTTTCTCTGCTCTTTCTATAAAAACTAAGAACCAGAAGACTGTAAAAGTGCTAGGTTTTGGAAAACTTGGATGAGCTCCCACACTACTGACAGTCATTCTAGTATCTAAACAGAATCCAAAAACACTGTCTGGAGCTATATAGAGAGTTTCTTTCATTTGCTACCTCTTAATGAGAAAAGGGAGTTGTTTAAAATAATATTTCATTTTTAATAAATTAAAAATAAGTTGAAAAATGAAGCTCGTCTACAGAGAGCTGCTGACTGGTAGATAGCAGTCAACTGAGAAAAAAACCTCCATGAAATAAGCTGTAGAAAACATAATTTCAAGGAAAGACAGAAAGACAGACACAAAGGCAGTCAGAAAGAAAAAAAAAAAAACTTTTCACTTACAGCCTGCTTAGCATGGCTGATCTATTTCTTTGATTACAACAATATTATTACACCAGCAGTATTTTCAGTTGGCAAACTCCATGTGAAAGAGAAGCATGCAGGTTCATCATACTGTTTGTATATAAGAATCAGATGGCTTTTCCCACCTAAGACGCTGGTATACAAGTCCCTTTTCATTTTGTGAAAAAGAATTACTGTTCTTCTCTGGGAGTTAGGAAACCATTTCCAAACAAAACCTCTAGATGATGAAATAGTGAGGCAGAGTATCCCCCAAATCAGTCGGTTTGTGAGGCTCAATGATCTTGTTTATGTGCAATACCCCAAAATGTCCTGTCCTTAACAATACCTCATCAGCTACACCTGCTTAGTCTAGCAGGCTGCCAGTCTTCAGTGAAGAAGGATAAGAAAGACACAGTGACAGCAGTAATAGTAACAATAATAGTAACAACAAAGTACAAACAGTAAACGAGTTTTTGAAATGTAGCAAAACAGTGTTGTTTTTAAGGCAGCAGCACAGCTCAATATCTACACTCATATGACTTACATGATATCATGTGCTTAGTCTTTTCAATGGGATGTTTCTTTGGCTTTGAATTTTTGCATTATGCTCATTTTCCTTCTTCAGTTGAACGTAATGTTTGCCACTAGTTTTCATGGAGCAGAACGGGGGACGTAGAATTCAGTATTTTTCAAGTAGCTGTTATCTTATCAAGCATAACGAATATTAAAGGATAATCAAGGGGTTTTAATCTTAGGAAAAGTTATCCTCAAAATATCTACATACTTCAGAGCACATCAGTACAGGTGTCAGCAACAAAGACTGCAGGACTGACTCAGACAATAGCATATAAATATCAATAAAAGAGCCAGTGTTGTGCAGCAGCACAATTTATAAACATGTAAGAAAACCTGCAGTATGTATACATATTCTTTAATTTTATCACTCCCAAAACATCTGAGGACTCAGGATAAACAGGAAACTAACCTTGATGTGAGCTGCTGGATCTGGGACAGTCTGAATCATGTCCTTTAACAGGCCAGCGTGTTTACCAGGAGCTCAGATCCCAAGGCAGCTGCATAACCAAAGAAACAAAAGTAATATGATTATATTTTAAAAGTTCATTTTCAATAGAAATCTTTTTATAGACAGCATCTTCCCTTCCCCAGACTTCCTCAAGAACCAGTACAGTTGAAGTGCTAAGACTATTTAATACAGGAGAAAACAGTTGGCTCTGAAATTCTTATGGAAAACTGGTCCTTTTTGTGTACAATGGATGATTTTCCCCAAATATAAACTCCAGGATGTGCTCTGCCCTGCACAGCCCCATTATTCACACAAGATATCAGGGATTTCCACAATCCCTTCTTCCCAATTTAGAAACACAGCAGGATTGGGATAGATCTGGAGCTGATATAAATAAGTATCATTTCACTGAAGTTGTGCCCATTTACAAGAGCTGCAAATCTGGTCCAGCCACTCATTTAACAGCACTTCAGAGCATGGATCTTCTGGGATCCCTTATCTATGTCCGATAATAAAGTATAGAGGGGTTGGGGTAGGCAGCGTGCATTTTCCTGATGTGCAGGGAGGCGGGGGACCATTAAAAGAATTAAAAACAATAACAATATGTAATATCGATAATGTAAAATACTGCTCAGTAACAGGAACATCAAATAGCTGCTAATAATTTAGGATCAACAAATAAGGAAATTAGAAAATGTGGGAAAATGTAGGAACATGAATGTTATTTACAGTGATCTCTTCTTCTCTCTGTTCTCCCTGAAAGCCTGGAAATTCCCACTTTTCATGCAAGAGGTTTCCTTTTGCCCATGACCTTGAATTTTTTATATCTTTTAAAGCAGCAAGGCACTATCAGAAAAAAAAATCTTTTTCTTCGGCATGGGCCTTTTTTATTTCATTATCACATCTACACTAACTTGCATAGTAAATTGCAGATGCCTTTCACCTATTTACTCAGGAGAAATGTTGTTAGACTGATGAACACTGAGTTGCAGCTTGACACAGAAGCAGTCCTCATGATGTAAGTGAGCCACTTATAAACTGAGGTACTACATAGTGCAATTAAAGGTAGCTCCATTTAGATATTGGCACATTTCCTCCTTACTACATAGACGATCCAGCTTTGTCCCTCTTCAAATCCATGGAAATGATGTACTTAATTCCATGGCCTATTAGAGAAACCCCAAAACAAGCCAAATTCTGATTTTGTACACTTTCCTCAGCTATCTGTGGATGACCAAATGGGATACTGATGTCATGGTTGTAAGGGAAATTTTTCTTCCCATAGAACTTAAGTATCTTCAAAAGCAGCAGACACTTGTTTTGGTAAAAGCAAAGTCTCAACAACTATGTTGTTCAGATTTAAGTCATATAGAAACACTAACAGCACTGACACGCCTTTTGGTTCCCTTCCTCTCATCCCTAGTAAATCCACACCCGCCACATTATTCATTGGATTTATGGGATTCATATTTTAAGCTTTTGAAATGTCATACATAGAATCTGGAAGCTACTAAATTTTATTTAGACTGAACAGAAAAATATTTTGAACTCAGTGTTAGATCACGCTTTCACAGTTTGCATACTTCCATCGCTGTGTTGCCATAACAGTCCCTCAACCCCAGCACAGAAGCTTGCCCAGGAAAGAGGGGACTTGTGCCACATCAGAGTTGATTTCTGTCTCTCTAGCGTCTTTGCTCATTGTACAAGTAGGCACTGTGTCGCTCCTCCCTAGTCACATATTTTACTTGGTTAACCCAGGTTTCAAAAGAAAGGTGGGTTTAGATACAATTTGAGAAGCAAATTTCAACAATAGCTAGACAAATAGAAGGGGATCCAACACTCCTGATAGAGCTGGGTACCTCCACCCCTGTTTGTTTCCCAGAAATTCTGCTCGTTCCCTGCCCTGGAGCCTGTTCCCTGCCCAGGACCAACTGTGTGACACCTCACATTGTGGTGGAGACAGAGCGTGCAGGACCTCCAGCTTGCCCAGCCTGCTACAGCTCGGAGAGCCACTGAGCTGGCAACACCTGACAGCAGTGCAAGGATTTCTGCCTCTCCTGGGCTCTTGCTGCCTGGGTGGTTCACCCCACAAAGGCAGGATTTTGCGCTTAAGAAGCACGTGTTGAGCTCAGAGGTGTGGACTCCATTCCAGAAATGCCCCGTGTTGCTCTGAGGTGGGAAACAGACTTTTCTTTCAGAGCTCAGACTTGCTGAAGCTATTGGGGTTTAAGAGAAGCTGTTTGAACTATGCCAGGCCCATTCATATCATGTGTTTTCCCCAAGAAGATGGATTCTTTTATAGAAGCGAAGATGATGGAGAGCATTTGCAAGCCAGTTTCCAACTCTACACCACATGGTACAGGAATCAAAGACAAGCAAAAATTAGTTGGAAAGATGCACATGCAATTGTTTTGGCCATTTGACTTCTCCCCCATACTGCTGTGTAGTGATGATCCTGAAAGGGGGAATTTTGCTTTAAACTCAGCCTTTGGCAGTGTATTCTTCTTTCTCACTTGGATATTCATTTTTATCTATTCTAAAGGGGTACATGTCCTGGTTTGCAAAAGGCATGACTTCTATATTTTTACTTCTGGAAATCATTGTTAAAAAAGCTGTGACAGTTTTCCTTGCTTTTTCCAAACAGAAATATAATTTTAATTATTTCAGCTCCACCTTTACTGTCTGGAATTGGAGCTTCCAGACATCTGGTACTAACTTGCTGAACCAGATGGTATTTATTGCCAGAACCTCCTCCACCCTCACCCCAAATTTCATGCTGGTCATGTTTATACTTGACAGTCTGTCACAGGGTCTGCACGTGGCTGTAGGTTTTGTCCTGCATTCTCTGGCTTGCATGACTCTAATGTAAGAGCCAAAATGACACTAAAGCCTGGTTCAGGGAGACATGTCTTTTCAGGAAACTGAAACACGGAAGTCATAACACAAACTGAAAGTTAAGTGCTTGCTTAAGTGCCTTCCTGATTTAGGATTTAGTGCTGGAAGGATATATTCGTAGCCACGGAGCAGGTTTTCTTATAGCTCTCAGCATCCTTACTCAAGACTAGCTTTCATTAATCCTGCTTCAGAGGTATGGGTCCTCATGGCATCCTACCTCACAGGGCATCAGAGAGCGGAGAGATGGCAGCAGTCCTGGCAGCACCCAAGGGATGGACCCTGCAGATTCTGTTGGCACGTGGTCAGACGCAAGTCCATCATACGACCAAAATGGAAAAAGGCCCTGTCACATAACGGGAAGCCTTCCTGCCACATGAAACAAACAATCGTCCATCAGGTCAGTGGGACTGTGCACGTCTGGTTGCCCAGCTGGAATGACAGAGCTGCCATGGGGCCACGGCACAGCATGGGGAGGGAAGCAATGGCTTCTCAGTGGAGTTGGAGCACACCTGCACTCCCACCCCACAATCCGTGCACAGCCACCAAATGAAAAGAAGCTGTATTTTAGTTATATGTGAGGGACAGAGCGTGTACCGAGCATACCCCAAGGGGCCCGGGAGAAAAGGCACCAGAGGACAGGCAAGGGACTGCTGGAAGAGTAGACCAGGCTCATGTGCCCTGTCACATCCTCGAGAAAAGAGGATAACGGGCATCAGGCTGTGGGCAGCATTAAATACTCGTGACAGGATCTGGCTTTTGGTACTGATTCCCATCCCCCTGATACATCCAAAACATCATAAAAGAACAATGGCAATAGTGAAAAGTAGCAACATTGCTCATGAGATGGGAGACACAAATTCCCCTCTGATATTCAGGACAGATTAAAATATGAAGATAAAAACATGTTATTGTATGAATACAGCCAGCCCTGGGTTTGCCTGGGCTACCCTACACAGGAGGAGACAGATCACCTATGGAGTCTGTTGTCTTTCTGTGCCCGTGTGCGAAAGGATCACAGAATTATGTACAGCTCTAGAGTTCACCAGATGTGACTACATTGTTATTCTTTTCTTTATACTAATATCAAAAGGATTAGACTTTTAAATGTACACATATACTGCCAAATTACTGAAAGGCTGAACATTCCCTCTATGTGGGAGGCAGTACACACTTCTCTCTTGTACATTTTCACATTCATGTCACTTTGCAGACAGGAATGTAGGTCCATTTTCCATAATTTGACATGCTAGGCTCACCTAAAGAAAAAAAAAAAAAAGCAGGCTCCTCCCAGTGTATCCTACACCCCACACTAAAGTGCTGTGAGAGAACATGACCAGACAGTCAGCAAAACTGATGGAAAAAGACTCTGGTCCAAACTCCTGGCAAAGTGACGCCCACATAGAGCAGAGCTTGACTGCAGCAAATAAAGAAACATGGTCTGTGCTGCTTTTCTGCTGGGACTGAATGTGGCCCAGAGTACTCATCTGCACAGGGAATGATATTCAAAATACAGCCACAGTGCGTATCCAGTATCAGATAAGGAAGGGCTCCTTAATCAATGACAAGATGCCAGAATTGCTGAGTCAGATTCCTGGTGTAGTGAAAGCAAGAACGATATTAAAAGGTTACCCAAGCACAGGCTGCACGGGAGAGAGTGGTGCCAAAGCTCTGCTGCAGGACAGCGGCTCTCTCCAAAGAGCCCTGTGCCATGGCTGCTGGGACAGTAAGAGCCTGCACTTTACAGATCCGTGAATGTTAGCATGAAAAACTATGAATGGCACACAGTACTGGAGATCTGCACGCACACACACAGACACAGGCTCCAGTACGATGAATAATACAGAGTGGCATTACACCCAATTTCTACCAGCATAACTTTGGGATGTTTATCATTACTCACAGGAGGTGAATCTCCAAACAGTTATGCAGACTATCCCAAGTGAGCGCCAGCAGGACTTTCAGACCCCCTCACACTGTCATGCAACAGTACTTGGAACAGATTTTATCAGAACTGATGTTTTTCAGCTGTTGGAGAACTTTTGAGATGTGCAGCTTTACCCATTTCTTGATAGTTTTATCAGGAAACCTCTTCCTGGGCATCCGGGTCCTACCTGCACTAGCGAGACTGTGTGTAAAAGAGAGAAAAGCTGGGATATTCAAAAGGCAGAAAGACTATAAACCTGCTTTCAGTGGTGTGTAGAAACAGGATAAGCTTCTGCTGCTGCAACATAGAGCTGCACTTTGATAGATCAATGTCCTATGTGTGTTTTTCAGCCATTCTGTGATTTGTGGACACATAAATTTGTTCCAGTTATGGTGGGAGCCCTTGTGGAGCAAATTTAAGCCAAATTTAGGCTTGCTGCACTTTAGAAGTGGTCTACAGATCTGAGGAGCTGCAAGGACCACTAACTGAAAACCAGTGTGCAATCATACCCCTAGTGCTGCTGCTTTATTCACATCATAGGGCTTCACCGAAATTAAGTTTTTATATTAATTTATTTAAATTAAGTCCTTTAACAGGACTAAGAAGAGAAGAAGTGAAATACTCATCCACTGACATAAACTGGATTTTTGCCACTGTCTGAAGCAGGCCAGAAATTCATGCACTCTGTCTTAGATATATGCAAAACTCACAGCACAGAAGACTGCTGCAAGCATGCAATTTGGAAACAGCTAAACTAAGAAAACAGTAAGTTTCTTGCACAGTATGGTACTGAAGTTAATGCCTCCCCTTCTCTAATGCTTCCAGGTTTAGAGGAAGACACTCTAGAGCCAGGCAAGCAGCTCTTGCCCGCATCTGTGGTTTGCTAAGAACCTGAGGGGAGCCCTCGGGAGAGGCTGAGGCAGACCATGGCCCATAGGTGTGTATTTCTGGGGGAAAACGGCTCAAAGAGCACAACCCAGTAGTACCCAGTGAGGAAAGGCCCAGAACTGAAGTCACAGGAATGTTTATAATTCAGCATTAATAAACCAGGGCTCCGATGAGCAGACTCTGTAATATAAGTCTTCCAACCCAGGGCCAATATTGACAGTAAGCTATTACATAGCAGAGCTGCATGACATGGGCTTAAAGCTTTTATGTTTAGCTTGTGGTTGTGTATAACCACTTCAGTTTTGGGGGGGTTTTTTTGCTTCTTTTTGTGTAACCTCTCTGCATTTTAACAGCCTCAACAATGAAAACCTGAGGAAAGATCCTGCTACACTCAAGAAATGCTACTGTCAGGGCGATTCATCTGCCGCCAATGCATATTTGCTGTTAGGGTAAGACTTCATGATTGCAGATGGATACCATGAGTAAAACAGTAAAGGACAAGAGAACCAAAAGAGGAAGCGTCAATCAATGTTTCTACAACTTTCCATTCTCAGTGAAAACCTTTTCTACTCATCCTGCCCTTGCAGGACTGAACTCAATGGATGTGTTGTGCACCATCTGATGCGCTTAGCTGCAGGAGTGGAACAACACTAACTGCCATGAACTGTTACAGTGGTAAATTAGGATCAACAGACCTGCGCTAGGAGAGGTTCCTAACTTGTGAATCTAGCAGACTAGATCACTCTTCTGTACTTTGGAGCACATAAAATAAATGGTAAGTTCTTTGGCAGCAATTTAAACAGAAGACAAAGTCTTTGATGACTGGGAAAAACAAAAGCTGAGCAGGTCTGTTTGGTTGATGGGTTTCAATTCTGGCAGCTAAAAACTGAAAGATTTTTCACTTTCAGCAAAAACCTAAAGAAATAAAGAAAACTTCCCTGCCCAGCCCTCCTCCTGAAAAGCCACCTGAGGGTTTGGTTTTATGACTGGCTCATGCTGATAAGTTCTCTCTCACACACAACTTTAACACTATTTCTGTCAGTCAGATCAGGGTGTTGGTCTAACTGGCAGCAAATCACCTTTCTGGTGAAACTCCCTTCCAGCAGCACCCGTTCCTGATGCAGTGAGTCGTGGCACCCCTGGAACTCCTAGTGTAACGTGCCACAGGAGGGAGCACGTATTGGCTCGGGATGGTGGGTAGGTAAGATGCGTCAGCAGTGGACATGGGCTTGGTATGGTTCAAATTGACCATGAAAGCACAACTTGAATATTACAGTAAGCAAGTCAGTAACTGAAGAATAAGCCACATGTCAACCCCTGTCTGTGAAGGCACAGATGGCCAGAGTTTACAGTTAGCTCTGTACTAATAGCAATACTCTGGGCCCTTAACCTCTGTGAGGGCAAATGGATGCATCTATCTGAAGACGTGCCTATGCTGTCCATGTCTATGTCTGTCCGTCCTGGAGTTCATTGAAACTGAAGATGGAAGACGTATTTTCTTCCGGGATACAGAGCTGATCTGCATACATTTCCAAGGAGTTAGAACATAAATTGGTAGTACAAGGAGTTAAATCTCTCCTAATGGATGAAGAGTGCTCTGTTTCTTGGAGTGATTGATCCTCCTACAGGGAAAAGACAGCAGATGTTCCCCCTCTCCTTCTCTTTGAATGTGGAGCTGGTGGAGAAGGCACATTTCTACTCTACCACCCAAATGTCTCTGTGCAGCTACTGCTTATCTCACATTCCAGCCCATGATCTCAGGGGAGGATACAGACCTAAATTAGCTCATTTACAGTAGGAACTTCAGACTACAGCCAAAAATATTTGCTTTCATTAGTACTCCCTATATAGTACGCCTCTGACCAATAACCTGTTTTATTTATTTTTTTGGCGAATTACCATGTTCTTATTCAAAGCCATAATGAGGATTATATATCAATGTGGAATGCAGAGCAGCTATTCCTGAAACTCCCAACTGCATATAAAAAAGTGTGGAATTCCCCAAACACTATCTCTTCAGTCCAGGCCACTTACAAATGTGGTTAACATGAATGAAGCAATATCTTCAGAAAGGAAGGAGACTTTTGAGTCACGTCTGACACATTTAACTACACCAACCACTTTCCATAGCTCCAGGTTTTGACTGTCTATCTTAATACCATGCAGGGGTGTTTGATAATGATTACTCCCTGATGCTTATCCTGTTACAAGATACTTATACACATGCACAGGATACCAAGGGGAGAGGAACACATGAATTCAAGACTTCGTGCTCTCCAAGTGGAAAACCACAGAGGTCACGAAAAATGTCCCAGGATCAAGTCAAATTCCTATTTGGTGCACTTTGCTGCTTTTCTGTTTCATGCTAGAGCTGCCCTGTTGCATTTCTGTGTTTAACTATTAAAACTCAGCTCAACTCCATGCTTAGCTGAAGGTGTCTGCCAGTCAGCTCCGCAAAGCAAGACACATGGCCACGAAGTAGCCACGACGTAATTTCTGTCTGCAGGTTATAATTATGGACCGTAGTGCTCTACAGAAATACGACTTTCCAAAGTCAAACAAAAAAACCCCAAAGCAGGATGACATCAGGAGAGATATATAGTGACAAATAGCAGTTTCTAATTTACATTCATTCCACTGTTAAAGCCCAAGCCTGTTTCTAACATTTTTACTGATGCTCCAGTTAAAATTACATCTGCGGAAAGACACACTCACTGTTATCAAAAGAATTAATAACAAATTATTTTGAGGCTGAAGTCACAAGCTAAGAAAAACTAATATATCTTTTTGAAAGATAAAAGCAAATGAAAGTGTTTTAGAAAGTGAAACAACAAGATTCAATTCAATAATAACAAATTACATATAAACGTCCTGTGGTGCATGTTATCAGCTCCTTCAACCCTTCTTTGACTAATGCCTCCTGGACTTTAAGGCCACTTGTTTGAGAAATATTTGTGGATTAGTGAATGCTGGCATTCGGCACTCAGTTCTGGTACCTGGATTTTCCAGGCCAGAGGTAGCTGTGTGAAGCTGAAGGACAGATGATGTACAAGAAATGAGACGAGATGCTCTGGCTGCCCTCTAGCTGCCTGATACCTACGCCTCTATTTTAAATTTTGTTCACGAGAGATCTGTTTCTAATAGGCCCGTGGAAAGTGCTAGGCAAGAATCAGTACAAGTTTTGCACCACACACAGCATCCAGGTGATACATTAATATTCTCAACCACATTTAAGTATCTAGTACAAACTGATGGCACACATGTATTAAGCAGAAGACAACAGTATTTTTTAAAATTCATAAATAATTGTGTGAATACCTTACAGACTTTTCACGGCTAACTACTTGATCCAATTTTTATAATCATAAATCACATACACCATGCAATTTCAGTAATCAGTGAGTACATTAGACTAATACATTATTTACTGCAGATTGTCCAACAGTTCTGCCAAACCTAGAAAAGTCCTGAATTGTTACAGTTAAAAACAGCATCTAAAATCCAAAGAATTTCAAATTAGATCTATGGGAGAATTAATGTGTAATGCCACTTAGTTTAGAAATATAAGAGCAAGAAATAAAAAATAGTTAACATTTTCTCTGCTTTCAATAAATATCCTTGGTTGTCATATTCAAGAATCACAGAATCACAGAATGTTAGGGATTGGAAGGGACCTCAAAAGATCATCTAGTCCAATCCCCCTGCCAGAGCAGGAATACCCAGATGAGGTTACACAGGAAGGCGTCCAGGCGGGTTTTGGATGTCTCCAGAGAAGGAGACTCCACAACCTCCCTGGGCAGCCTGTTCCAGTGTTCTGTCACCCTCACTGTGAAGAAGTTTCTTCCCAAATTTACGTGGAACCTCCTGTGTTCCAGTTTGTACCCATTGCCCCTTGTCTTATTATTGGTTGTCACCGAGAAGAGCCTGGCTCCATCCTCATCACACTCACTCTTTACATATTTATAAACATTAATGAGGTCACCCCTCAGTCTCCTCCAAACTAAGAGACCCAGCTCCCTCAGCCTCTCCTCATACGGGAGATGCTCCACTCCCTTAATCATCTTTGTGACTCTGTACTGGACTCCCTCAAGGTGTTCAGGAACAGAATGTACTGCCATCAAATCTGTTGCATGCAAGCACTCACTTTGGAGATGCAAGAAATGTTTCAGTAATCTGCACTGACAAGTTGTCCTCCCTTTTCTCCTCCTAGTTTTCTTGGTGATGCTGCTGCTTCTAATGAAGAAAATAATCAGTTTAATGAGCAATATCATTTTATTTGTTTTTGTTGTGTTTTTTGGGGCTTTGGTTTTGGTTTGGTTTTTGTTTGTTTGTTTTTTCCCGTGTGTGTGAACTCACTCCTCTTGCTCCAGGGTGATGCAAAGAGGAGAGGCAGCTTTGTGCCCTGGGGACTCACCCAAGAGACAGTTCCATTGAATGTCTTCTTTGAGGCTATCTCAGAGCATTGGTGGGAAGAAACTGCTGCAGTTGCCCAGCCTCTACCTGTACTCCCCTGTCATGACATACTAACCCAATTCTTCTGCTATGGCACCTCACAGTGGGGGTCCCTCTGCCAAATTTGCTCAGCTGTCCCCTTTGTCGATGGGACCAGTAGATGCACCTCCCCTGAGAGGTTCCTCTGGGGAGCGACAGGCCAGGAGTGGGAGCAGAAATTGTATCAAGACCTGAGTTAGGCTTGACAAGAACTCTTCTGAAGCGAGTTAAATCAAGAGCAGACTGTGTGAACGTAAACTACATTCCACACACACTCACTGAAGTATACTGACAGTTGCTGTCACAGAGAAAATGCCCATGGAGATTTGGGCACATGCAAGCAATTTGGGTTTGTAGACATAAGGTGTTGCAGAGACTCTGAAAAATGGTCACATATGCGGAAATTTTCCAGAAGGAGGCCCTACCTAGCTGTGGACACTCACTGAAAGTGAAACAACACTTGACCGAAGAGTCATCTGAGATGTCCGAAGCATGTTTCTCCAGCACAGCTTTGTTTTCAAAGACATTTGTGGTGCCTGCTTCCCTTCTACAGACATCTACGGGCATCCCCTGCATCAGCAAAAATGGCAGGGTAAACCTATGGGATGTCAGCAGCAGAAGGAATAAATAAGACCTTTGTGAAGGGATAAGGAAAACAGGACAGAGAGGGTAGGGTGATGGAGAAGCTGGATGACCCTTTACATTCCCCTGTGGGATTTCTGTTGTTTTGAAACTACACGCTAAGGATGGCAGAGGCTTCATGGAGAACAACATTAACCCAACCAATGTGACCGGTAATACCATTTTTTTTTCTTAAAGTAATCTTAAGACAAGGTATAAATACATGTGGTGATCCTTCAGCATATTAGTAAATTAAGCCAGCTTCAGCGGAAATGATCATTTGATTACAGAACAAAACTAAGCAAAGTCTTCCAAGTTCTTAAGACCTATTTTCCTTTCTCTTACTAAATGCTTTTTACTCCTCTTGTATGTTCTTGTCATTAAACCCTTTATTTCTACTGGTTTAATTTATCTTTTTACTTGTGGCACTTCCATTTCAGATGCTGGAAAGTAAAAAAAAAAAAAAAAATCAGAACGGCTGTATAAACACAAGGTACTTAAGAAATAAAGTGACTTCCGTTAAGTGTTTGTTTGAACTGCAAAAAGTCATTCAAAATTACATATCAGAAAGAATGGCACTTCCATTGCAATTTGAATTTTGCTTTATCAATAAAAACTGTTAATGCATTTTAAAAATAGAAATACGACATATTCTTAGTAAGAAAGTACCTTGGAAGGATATCAGTCATCTCCAATAACGCTTTGATTTGTGACCTTCACAGCTTTGTTTTCATTTTTATTTCACATGCATTTGAAGAATGTCTATAAATAGCAGATACTGACTGAACATAAAATTTTAGGCTTATTTTTTCAGCATCTGGATTTTGCAGTCGCTTGCTAGATGAAACACGGACCTGTAACTTGTGAAATTGTAAAGACTAAAGTTAAGTGTTTAGAAAAATAATATTTTGTGGACCTAAATTTATTTCCTAATAGTCGGTGTAAAGCTGTAACATAAAATTTACGGCACTTTATTGAACCTGTGCTAAACAAAAATGCAGGTTTGACTTAGAAATGTGAAGAAACAGATTTCACATGGAAAAGACACTTGTTAAGCTCAGCTGAAAACTCCTAGTATGTTTATTTCTCTGTATTGCAAGGGAGATGTTTGTATTCCACCTCATACACTATTTAAAATCAGAAAGAAGAGGAATGCATTTAGTTCACAAAGTCTGATTTCACAGCAAGCAAAAAGTGCAGCAAAAGCACTTCATGGGGTTTTGCATGTGGATAAGGGAGAATGAAACATTAACAATCACGATGCATTTTACTCACAGCTGGAGAAGTAAAGCAATTACAGGGTTAAGGCAGGTTTCGCTCACCCTGTGTGCTTTTCCAGCAGATCTTTGGAAGGCCTTGGCATGGCAGAGTTACAGATGCAACCACCTCTGCACTTTGGATGTAGTTCCCCCAAAGCAAATGTGACTATTTGTGATGTATAAAGACATGAATAGGCGTTTGCAAGGATAAGGCTGCAGTTATCTTCTTGGCTAGCTTTAATTCAAAACCAGGACTTAATGGAACAAATACGGCTTACGGTCCAGACTTTCTGTAGATGTAATAGGAACTTTGGGAATGAGATGCAGGAGTGTTTTCTTAAGCAGTGGGGCCCTTTATATTTCGTTATTCTGTAATTAGTTGTTTTTATTGACATACGGCATACAGATGGGCTTATACATTGTTATAGAAATACGGCCAAAGTTTATTATCATCCTACGTTTATTGCCATGCCTTCCATCATTATGGTTCACAAAAGCACATAACTAGCACAGGACCCAATCCCATTTACATTAAACAGTAAAACCATCACAGATTTCAGCCATGCAGGATAAGACTCCAACCACTATATGGGCACACACGTTTCACCCACCTCTGAAGGAGTTTGTGCCTACAAGGAAGCAGCAACTCTTCTACAAAAGAATGCTGCTGCAGAAAACAGCTAATTCCCAGAACCAGCAGAAATACATGGCAATTTTAGAGACAGGAATACTTCCTATTGTTTCTTTAGCAAGGGAAGCCCAAATAACGCCTTGACCCTAAGAAATTGGTACATTCTTGATCTTATTTGAGAGCCGATGCCTTCAAATGGGAATTTTGTCACAGGAATTTACTACACATTGCCTGAACCCAAGGTTGGCCACCTACCCTTTCTTTTCCTCTAGCCATATATTAAGATCCCTTGTCACAACAGACCTAACCTGAAATTGTTTAGCTCACCAGAAATGGTTCTTCCAGTATTTTTATAATCAGTTATATTTGTTCTTTCCCTCCAAAACAACAGATCTCATCTCAGATTCTCCCACTAAACAATGATGAGAAATAGACAAATAACAATTTTGAGATTTTTCGATCATTCAAAATCCAATTGTGGATTCCAAGTCTAGAATAAATTTTTATATACCTCTACGGATTTGTTTGGATTTCAGCTACTCTTCCACAAAGGTGCAACCTTAAGCAAGACCCATCAGTAGGTTTTAATGCAACAAATAACTTCCATTCTTTTTTCCTCCTGCCCTCACCATCATTTTGCACATTTGACCAGCTCCCACTACACCTAGGAACTCTTCACATTTTTTTTCAGTGTTTATGTCTAAAATCTTCTTCTTCTATGTCTAAATCCAGGTCTCACTCTCATTCCTATGCTCAGCAAGAGATGACAAATGTTTCATCCAAAAATTTTTCAACCTTTCCCAACATTTTTTCTGCCAAAACCCTGCTGGCTCTTCTGTGCTTATTCTGACCAATTTCAAGAACAATCAGCAGTACTGATGGTAATTTGAGCATACGGCTTTTGTGTCAGCTGCAGAGATGCTGTCAACGGAGGTAGTGTGGAGGGACTCCAAACACAGTGCTGCTCTGGTGTCTCCCATACGGTGAACTCCAGGCCCAGGATGGAGATCTAGCAAAGGAGACTCAATCTAGATGGCAGAGGTCTACCAAAAGAACTATGGTGTTAAACTGTGGTGTTGAACTGTGACTCTTTAAACTCCTTTTTGTCTGACATGAACTTACTTACAAGGTAGGCCAGCTTTTACCTCTATTTGTATCTTCTTCATTTGCCCTCCAAGAAACCCTTTCTACTGCTTACTAATGGAAGCTCCCCACAAGACATCACAAATGTGCAAGAGATCAAACAGCACCAAGTCTATGTCTACCAGCTAGAGCACACAAATAAATCACACCTCATGCTAGCAGATGTTGTACGCATTTAGCAATGCCTCCTGACTCTAACACATGCTCCCTGCAGCACCTCCATGTTCATGTGGTGGAACATGTGTGAGCTCTGGTGCAAGGAGAACCACAGAAAAACTGCAGCTGGATGAGACCCATGGAGTCATTTGGCCCAACCTCTGCCCAAAGCAGGACCAGTTACAGCAGGTTGCTCAGGACCTTGCCAGTCAAGCTCTGAGTATCGCCCAGGCCAGAATTACACTACTGCTCTGGTTACCTCTTCCAGTGTGTGGCCACCCTTACAGTGATTTTTTTTCCTTATTTCTAGTCACAATTTCCACTGTTTCAACTTGCAACTCTAATCCCTTGAACTGCTGCTGCACATCTCTGAGAAGAGTTTAGTTCTGTCTTGCTCTCCATCTTCCCATTAAGCAGCTGAAGACTGCCATAATATTTTTTTTGTCTGTTCTGCAAATTTTGGACCTTTCTCATTCATGCATTTGGCTTGCTACCATAGTCAGGTACTAACAGAACTCAGTTCAGCTGAAGAAGAGATATTTAGCGTCTGTCTCTGTGGGTGTATCCATAGGTGAATGTAATTTTACAGGTGAGGACATTATTTCAAGAGCGTATGAACCCTTAAATATTGAGTAAGGATATGCTTCATTTATAAGGGCCAAATAGGCACTGTAGGTATCTCACAGTGACTACATGTTAAAACACCTTTTCCCCATTCACCAGTGAAGTAAAAAGAACAGGCATGTGGCTGTTGTGGCCCCATCAGTTCTCCAAGCCACTGGTTTGTCATGTCACAACTAATGTACTATCATAGCGTTAGTAAGTTTTCAAAGTGCCAGTCTGGTTCTAAAAGTTCATTTTGTGTTCTCTAAAATTATTAACCATTAGAAAAAAATTGTCTATGTCAGTATTAAAGATCTTTTTTAGACATGTTAGTATGTAGATTAAGATTTATGTTTTCTGTAACATCAGTGTTGCATTTCCTTAAACAAATTTACTCCTAAAAGAAAAGAAAAAAAGCAAGCTGCAAGTTCAAAGGATTTAACTGAGTGATGCAAAATATTTCCTTCAAATGTAGATCAAATTTCTTCCACTTTTTTATGTGCCAGGTGTGTATCAATGTCAAATACCAGATCTATAACAGCAATGACTCTGCTTTTTCAGTAGAATTAAAAAAGTAACTCACTATCCTTTCCACCCCAAGCTTTGAGTCATCTTTGTGCAACCTGCTAATGAAATATTACTGGGATGAAAAAGAAATAAATCAGTATTGCCACTTCCGCTGTCTTTGATGCGTGCAGTTGCAGTATGCCATGATTTTAAACATAGCAACTTGGAAGTTTACTTTTAGAGTGTTTGCAGGACTAGTTGTATATCATCCATGTGTTTCATCTTCAAGTAGCTCATACTTCGCAGAGAAACCCCTTGAGCAGCTGACTCAGTCTCAGATATGAACTACAAAGATTGAAGGCCCAGATCCTGCTCAGCTCCCACTCATATCAGTGGGCTTCAGATCTGACCCACATGAATACGTAAATAAGTAGTGGAAGAGAGAGCACTCTGAGATTGATCAATACACCAAAATAAGGGGAAAAGAAAAAAAATGAAGAACCAAATTCCTTTGCCTTAGAAGGATGTGCATGGTAGGCAAAGTTAACTAGGATGGTGTTAGCAACAGGTATGATGTTCTTATTGTTCTTCTTTTATGGTATATAGAAGTTGTATGTATTTCCTAAAGACTCAGTGGTACACATGAACTTGCTGTAACAAAATGTTTTTTGAGTGCCAGACGACTTCAAAATGACTCAGGATTTCCCTCAGACAATGTCACAATACTACAGATCCTGTAAGATTAATTCCATCTTGCCTCAAGTAACTGGCTCCAACATCCTTTTTCTGCTCTTCTTGCAGAAAGGTGGGATGAGGTGAGCTGGTGTTTTCAGAAGTGCACAAAGTGCAACATTTTGAAAATCTTCTGAGGTCTGTAGGGCAGCTGGGGACCCACACACTGCCATCTCAGGGAGGCCATTTTCACCATCAGCAGAAAAATAACATGCCCCAAATATCTTCCTTTTTCCGCTGGTTTACAGATCGTAGTGCTGACGAAGTTTAACGGAGACAAAACACCCTTCACAGGGGCTCTGCTTCAATGGGAGTAAGCAGGGCACTGTAGTTCAAGGGGTAAGGAACAATTAGACCTACTTTACATTAGTGAAACAATTAGTCATTAATTAGGTCGGTTTTACATT
Organism: Caloenas nicobarica; assembly: GCF_036013445.1. NCBI lineage: Eukaryota > Metazoa > Chordata > Aves > Columbiformes > Columbidae > Caloenas > Caloenas nicobarica. Next base: position 121,720,372 of record NC_088245.1, on the reverse strand, counting down.
TGGAAAAGGGCAATAGCTTTAATTAGGGCAGAATTATATCCCTCTGACAGACTTCAGAGGGAACTCTAATGGCAGGATGCAAACTATAAAGTCAGCCAGACTTTTACAGCATTTAATAGCTCATGGAGCATATTGTAAGTATACAGTTCTTTCAATATGTATAACAACCATCTGCAACAAAACCCCACGTCTCTGCCAGGATCAGAGTTACTAAATGGGGAAAAAAGGAATTTTAAACCAGTAACCAAATCCCCAGCTTGGATCAAGCATCTTTGTAACTACATTTGGGCAGCTTCTCTCCCTAATCTAGATTTTTTTTTTCCCATAGAATTTTTACCACAAAATAGAAAGAAAACATGAAGTGCCACTTAAGGAGGTAAATATTTAATATCTAGCTACAAAGTATACTTTTTCCTCTCAGTCATACTTTTGTTTAGCTATTAACTAGAGGAAGGGTCTGCACATGAACTTGCATCTAAATAAGTAAAATGAATTTAATTGATGCCTTCTGTTAGTCGTGCTGGGGCTGGAAATGGGTACTGGTCTCAACATAAAAGTTTCTTGGGAGCTGCAATTGTTCTGCAACTTAGTTTCCATTGACTTAGCTTAAAATCCCTTAACACAGGGATAAACAGCAGATCCCGCATTGCAAGCTGTGGGATCACTCGTATAGAGTCCAAAAAGAACTGGATTTGAGGCAGGACAATCCAATGAAAGATATTGCCCTTAAAATACAAGTATATTCCCATCCTCTGAAATCAAAATCAAGTAAGATGGAGTCATAAGCAGAGCATGTTGAAACCTGCAGACCAGATAACAGGACAATGTGGTACTGGTGAAGGGAATACTGCTGATATTTTTATTTCTTGGTGGGAATCACTCCAAACAAGACACTTCTCTTTTGAATTTAGGGATGATGAGTTCACGGAATTTTTTTCAGTGAAAAAAAAAAAATGCCGCTTTCAGCTACCCCTAACTATTACAAGATTTGAACCAGGTTTTCAGAACAGCCCTGCTTCCAACAGATATTGTAGGAACTAAGAAAAGCCACGGCTCCCCTCCCCAGCTTTGTGTGCCTCCTCCTGCCCCCATGGCTTGGTGGCTTTTAACTGCTCCTTTTGGCAATGTTATGTTTTACATAAATAATCAGACATTAGCTGTAGCAGAGACTAGTATGGATGTGTCCTACATTCCACATGTTTCAACCATAAGGCTAGTCTTTTTCACCCCATGACTAAACATTTTACTCAAAAATGGGCACACCCATACAGAGGGGATGGAGGGAGACAGATCTGCCAGCACGCCTTGATGTTATAATAAGGTTATCACAAACAGGAGAGATCCCATTTTGCATCTACTCTACTTAAATGACAGTAGAGATGTGAACTGATGTCTGAGTGTTCAGAGAGTCCTGGACAATGCATTTCTTTCGACCAGTAAGGGAATTAAATCTGTGACCTCTTAAGGGTGAAACAGGAAGAGCTCGGGGACACCACTTCCAACAGTTGGATTCACAACAGTGCTAAAGAAGCATACAGAAGAAAAAAATACTACCCTAAATGGTTTAAAACATGATTGTGGACACTCACACAATGATGTGGAAGTCTGTGAAACAAATGAAAGCGATTTAAAAATAATTTGGGCTAAGGAACAAGAACACCTAACAGATAATTTCCTGCCCGTATAAATTCTCTCTCTTCTCATCTCAACTACAGAAAAATGTGATACTTATGGTTACCGAATCTCAAATCATTCAGGACTGCAGATTTAAACCATCCTGTTGGGTACCAGTTACAAGCTTGTTGGGAAGTAACACAGGTGCCACCCCCTAGCCAGCGTGCTCCTTCTGGTTGCACTCACATAAATTAACAGGTAAACAGTGCACCAAGAGTGCATAGTTATTTTCCATAATCACTGGGAAAACTCATTCCAGGATTAATTTCATAGGCAGATGCCCTGCTCAACAAACATGCCCTCAGGATACGGGCTGCTTATAACACAGTCATCAGGGTAGAAAGCAAGTAAAGGAAGAGACCATAACATGGATGAGGGAACACAGAGGCAAGTAAGGAGGCAATTTGTTTCCTAAAGGAATATGTTGCTTTCCACAGGAAAGAAGAGATAATGTCAAAAAAGCAGGGCAACTCATGGGCCAGCTGTCATGTCGGAAGATAAAGGAGGATAACCAATATCCTACTTTGTGCTAGTCTCCTCTTTAGTACACCTTTTAGAATAAAGTCACAACATTTCCAGTGTGGCCAAAGGGCTATTATGGCCACTACAACCTTTTAAATTGTCTTTCATCTTGAAAAAGCAGGTATTACTTTGCGACAGGCCTGTAGAAAGGGAGTGTGCCAGAAGTCACCATATAGTTAAACACAGAAGAAAAGCAGCTCTGCACTACCTGCACATGGGAGAAAGTTCCCTGTCTCATTAAAATAGGGTGGACAGCCAGCTTTGTTCTTTTGAAAGCAGACCTTTTGAAATAAAAGTCAAAGTTGCCTCAAGTTTGCCTACAGATAGGCATGTATTCAGGTTGTTTTATGATTTTAACCCAAAACAAAATATTTTTTTCAGAATTTTTTGTACTGTCATTGCATTTTGCACCTTTAGGTACAATATTCCTCATCTTTATGACCATCACCTTGATGTCTTGATGTATCACCTTCATTTCCTTGCGGAAAATGAAACCACAGTGTAGCATTCTGTTGAAAACACTCATATTACTGTCATTCAATTATTCAGAATGCTCGTAATTCTCATATTTTTATTACAGTTGAAAGAAATGAGATAGGGGCATTCCCTAATCAACTTTAGCTTTTGAGAAAACAATGTCTGCCTGTCATTCCACTTCAGCAGTAGTGAGATAGCAAGACAAAGATAATGCTAGTACAAATATTTTCTCAGAATATTGTTTCTTCCTATGGCAGCAAGAAGTACAGGCAACTGTTTTCCAAGTAGGCTAGTGATTTTGCCAATCCAGTCGAGAAAAGAAAGAAGCCAGATTTTCAAAAATTGCTCAGCACCCATCTGATAAATGTGAGACTCAAAAGAAGATAAGGAACACCTAAACTCATTAATTACTTCAAATAGCTTAATTACAGTTCATCAAAGAAAAATTATTCTAACCTACATTATTATGGTCTACATAACATTTACCCACTTGTTTTAGATGAACTTGTGTTTGAATGTAGCTGTATTTTCCTTGCACTTGGCATGGAACGAATAATGAAATCAAATCATTTAGCAGCAAAGTGCACTTAGGCTGACACATACAGCCTTAAACATGCAGGCTTCCTACCCCTAGAGTAAACAACCTGAAGAAGCTGAAAGATTGACAGAACACAGGCCATCATCTGGTCCTGACTTCTTTCTCCAATACATGCTACACATTGCTTCCAGTTCTTCTGGCTAGCACCTTGATGTAAAAAGCAGTAAGTTCTCAACAACATCAGTAAATTGGACATTCCTTCTGAGCCCTTTCTTTTTAATGGCTATGCTGCCACTCAGTTTTCCAGGCTCTCTCTGGCTTTTTGGAGCATGAGACACCCAAAGTCACTGCTGATGGGAATGGAGGAGGTGGCCAGTGAGCTCCTGCAGCAAAGGCTAACTATGACAGCAACAAATCTCTGGAAAATACCCATCAAACAGCTGGGAGGCCAAATGAAAACATCGTGATCCGTGACTACCAAGCCACTTTCAGAGCAACCAGCCTGCCTGGTGGGTCAGAAGCAGCACATACACTCAGAAGTCCACTGAGCTGATGGCATCACTTTATTGGGCATTTACCAGCATGGAAGAGTCTCCACGTGGCATTGTGTGTAGCTGGCTGCCTTGTATACTGAGATCTTGCATTGCTGAGATCTGTCTGGACGGTTTCTGCATGGTACAAAACCAAAATGTTGTCATGAAGTCCAGACAAATTTATGCTGGGAGGGGGAAATGAAGATCACACAATCTCCTTCCTTGAAACTCCTGTTCTCACACTTCCCTCTGCCTGAGACTTTACCTTTTCTACTCGTCACCAAAAAGAAAAAAACAAAAACGAAGACTTTGTCAAGAGCAGGACTGGACTGTTAATCAGCAAAATAAATGAACCTATAAAAATCATATAAATTTGTAGTACATAAAGTAAAACCACCCTGGTGGTGACAGCTTAATTCTAACTACTCTCTGCCAAAGTTTCATTCTGGGTATGAATATACAGGTTGTCCAAAGGAGCAGCATGTGCCCCTTCTTTCCTAATTTTGAGAAACCTCTTTCAATGAGCATAGTTCAAGACAAATCAGATGTTAAAGGGGATGTTTATGACCTCCAGAACTCAATAAACAGCATTTACACTTGCAGTACCTTGGCTCTTTCTGGGCTGAAAAGACCATAAGACCTCATGTATAGTTGTATAAATAAATGAGTATATGAAATTTAGTAACAGGAGCTCTTGTGACTCATAGGAGTCTTTGGAAAAATCCCCACTAATCTATTAATAATAAAGAATCTGTAATGCTAAAATTGCAAACCCCAGCATGTCCCCTCTTCTTAGCATACCAGAGAGACTTCTTTTTTCTGGTAACAGTAGCATATTCAAGACAGCACAGGCTTGACATAAGCCAAGTTCAAATTCTGAAGCCGGATACCTAGAATTAAGAGCATTCCCATGCAAGATATTGGATATTCAGCAAAATTCTCAGCTCAGTGTAAAAAGCTAATATTTTTAAATGAGAGAAGTATGAAAGTGCCCGGTACAATCAATCAGTGCGGAATTCCTAGGGTTACTGAACAGGGTATCAACTTGTCTTCATTTCTTGCTGCTCCTAAATAGAAATTCAGAGTACAACAACCATGACCTGAAGTGCAGAAGGTGCTAGATAGGGGAGCTGGAACCTCTGGCACAGATGAAGGTGTTGCTTGTAGTTTGATACCAAACATTCAACTAGGACATAATTTACAGTATTGACATTTTACACACCATTATTAGGTTTCAGAACTACAAGTGCAAGAAATTCAGCAGCAGTTCACGGAGCTCTGTACCCAGAAAGGCGCTGTCTGTGACTCTCGCATTTAACTTCAGTACAGAAAACATGTAGATTGTTTCCTACTTTTTGTTCTCCATTTCTGAGCAACGATGTGACCATCCCTTCTTGTATTTCCAGGTTCCTAAACTGGACGAATAATACAATTGCAAAAATACATATAATATTTCAGCAACCATTAAAGGAACAGTACTGTGACTGGGAGGCCTAAGTTCCTTTCTTCTTTTCTTTGTTAGTCTTTGTGTATGTTTTATTTTTTATACAGTGCTTCAGGCACCACTCAACAAATGATAATCTCTCTACACAGAGTCACAGTATGATAAACAAAGCTAGGAGGAGGAGAAGATCCATTTAGCAAGGAGACCATGGTGGTTCAATTTTTAGCCTAGTTCTTCAAGCAATGAGACTTAAGACATCACGCTGCCTGCATATGTGAGTGTTTCTGGACCTTTTCTTCCATCAGCATAGGAATCATCACCCAGTTTTCCTCAAATACAACAGGGGGCTACTAGACTTGAAAATACTATATGGCATAAAGTGCGAGGTGAGCAAACAGCTGGGTGAAGCTGGGAAATACTGTTAGTGCCTCCACCGAGGGCAAAGCTAAAAAGGAGCAGCTTTAATTAGACATGAGAAAATCCACACCGGTCAGCACTGCCAAAGGGGGCCGACTCATTTCGCAGCTCACAGACTGATGTTACCTACAGATCAAGATCACGAATAAAAGGAATTTGCCCATCTGAACAGAGCAGCCCCTTTCTGTGCCCATAGTCCTGCCCGCCAGTAAGGACAGACACTTCCTAAGTGACAAGTTCATGCCACCATCTGAGAACTACCAGAGCGCTACCTGTCGTTGTCACCCACAGCTTCAGCTTATGCAAGCCAGATGATGGATCTTAGAGGAAAATCTGGCCTGGCACACGTTATGTTAGTCTGGGAAGCAGCGTTTGCTCCTTCAATGTAATATCTCTTAGCAGTATTTTTCCTTCTTGCAAATGCCTGTAAGTTTATATGTGCCCTGTATCTTGAATTAAACTTCCTGTCACTGTACTCTGGAGATTAAAAAGTCCCTTTCCGACTGCCACGTACCTTCCTGATTTGACACAGAGTTGTTAAAACATTACCAATTTATTCAGGTGAGAAAACACATTCAAAAAGAGTGGAGGTACAAGATATACTTGTACCTTGTGGAGGTACAAGATATACTTAGATACCTCTACAGTATCCAAATCTGTGATTTGGATGAGTCAGGAATTTTACCAGGTTAACAACAACAACAAATCTAGCAGATTGCCCGAGAAAGGTGTTAATTTATCATAATATTTTAGGCTTCATTTTTCCTCACAGACAGATTTTTGAATTCTGCTTAAATCCCAGTGACAGAAGTGCTCCACACCAAACGCAAATATCGTTTTGTCCAAAGATCAAGGCAATGAAGTATGGATACTTACACTTTATTCACATGATAAAACCACTCTTTGTGACCACATTATTTATTACTTATCCTTAGTAAAGCTTACAAAGAAACATACCAAGCCAGGGGTCATTGATTTAGTGAGACTGTATGTGAAATAAATGGTTCTCCATAAGAATCATTTAGCAGAATCTGCCCTCCAGAAAATTAGCACTGTTTGCAGCTAAATAATATATTTGCATTTGACCAAGAATGGAAAGAATGCATTTATACTCAGATGACCTGAAATATTTTCAGCTTACAGAGAAATGTGCTAGCTCTATTAATACAGGGCTTTTATTTTAAACGGGAATTATATAAAAATTGTTTTTAAACTACTAGTGTTTTACTGGTGGCAGGTAGGTTAACATTCCTCTTAATCCACAGAGTAACGACCTTTCTCTAACAAAAATTTTTGACAAAAAATAAATTACAGATGTCTACTTTTCAGCCAAAAGAAAAAAAAAAAAAGTTTGAGCAACTAAAAGGTAGAAAATAACCAGAAAGAATTATGACCAAATGCCACATATTAAAAAGTTCTCCACATGTGGCACAGAAAGAAACAGTCAATTCACTGCAATTGTCTGCTTAACAGGTTGAGCCTCTATCCAACTGGTAGCAATCAGGCAGGACACAAGAGTGGGCAGGAAATCTAAAATTAGGTTTTACTACCTATAATGGAGGATTTATGGGATAATTTAATTGGCAGTCTTGGGACTGAAACCCAAGGTGGGGGAACAAAAACATCTTTCTGGATATACTCTATGAACCCTTCCTGTGGTGGGCTGAAAAATAGAAATAGTGGGGAAATAGCCTAGAGATGCAATATCCCCTTTCTATTGCTAAGTAGGCAATGCATGAATACGTTTGTGGGTATGGGGAGTGTAGGTTAGCCAAAGATAACAGGAAGTCATGCATTGATACAAACTGATTTTTCTTCTTATTAGGAGAATGTCCTGTGAACTGCTTCTTGTAGTGAAACATGTCTCCAACTACACAAGGGATGATAAACAGCCCCAGAGTAAACAGAAGGCTGTAATTCACTCCAATGCTCTTCTGACGTTGCAGAGCACGAAAGCACAGCACAAACAGTTTATTGACTGCAGCAGATTGAACCCAGCCTTGTATTCACTCACCTCAGGACGGCCATTGCCATTCGCAATATTTGCTGAGCCACTTTTTCTTTTCTTTCGCAATGGCACCTTCTATCCTTATACAGACCTTTAAAAGTCACACCTCAGTGAAGAAACACTTTCTTGCCTTCTCCATCTTCACCAGGAGAGCTTTGAAAGGGTTAACATTTAGTTCACTGCTGGCTGAAAAGGTTGTAAAGCTCCACAGGGGGTAACAGGATCCCCTTCTCCCACCACATGTATGTTTCACCCATGTGTGCACATGCTACCAATGCATTTTCCATGGCTCGTTGCATTTATTATATGGGCTTCGTGGTAGCTAGGAATGTTCGGAGGGAGGAGCAAGACATTGCCCACAGTCACACAGTGAGGGGGCATGAGCCCCCACATGCTGCTGGCAGGTGATTCCCTGTCACTTTGCCATGGGTCCTTGCTGTAAGGTCCTTGATCAACATGGGTCCCCAACTCCATAACCAACCGGGATGCAGGGAACAGATCTGCATCAGTAATGGGAGCAAGAGAGCTACCAACCCCTTACCGAGCACATCTTCTGATTCTTTTCAATGTAACAACCAAATCTGCTCACAGCTTCACAATCTCCTGCTCAGATGCCTTTTTTTTTTCTTTCGGCAAATCTAATATTGCTTAAAAATGGCAGTTGTTCATCTCTACTCACAACCACCAGAGCAAAGGGCTACCCATTCCAAAGTTCTTTGGTAACGGGATCTCCATTGCAGACCTTTATGAAGACATTATACCATTTGACATATGCCTTTGTCTTTAAAACCCATGCATAGTCATATTCTATTTGATGGCAACAAGTTTTGAGAACATGACAGGAGAATGTGCTTAGTATTACTACCTCTAGCTTATCCCTGGCAGTGTCAAAAGGAAACTTAATCAAGTCAACATAACAAATCTCGACTGTTATTCTTAGAATACCAATGACATCAAGTTATAAGCTATCATAAATTTTAAAAATGCATTGCAATTTACTTCAGAAAGCAACATGCAGGAATAGCCTGAAAAATTCCAAGCCTGTCCCAAGAATTTCTCTCTCAGCACATTTCAAACTTCATTGGTGTGACATGGAAAAATCCCAGAAATAAGGGAAAATTAACAGATTCCAGAAATCAACCTTTGCAAGAGCTCTGCTGATATCCAGTAAGTCTACAATAAAATCAGTCAGGTCATTTGGAAATCAGCTCTTTTGAAAAGGCTACAATATCTCCAAAGAAAGGTGTTTAAATGGATATAAGTGTGGCAATTTCAAGTACGGGCTGATGCTTTTACAATTGTGCTTTTTTCTCTTGTCATGTTTTTTGAATGTTAACAACAATCATCTGTTATTTAGTGGTTTTTATTATTCCCCTAATCCTGTTTCTATTAATGTGAATGACAAAAATCACAGTTTTTGCTGGTTTTAAGCCACTCATGCTTCTTCACTAGTAGGACCCCAACACAGGCTGACCCAGACAGAAGTCATTGTTATAACTAGGATGCTGTTGAAAGGTCAAGTCAGATTTCTTATGATACCAAAAATTTCCATTTTGATTGATTAACTTACTTTATACTTCAAATTATATTTGAAATTTACTTTATATTTGAAATGTTTCTTCCATAAACTTACTTTTTAATTTTCTCCTGGCTTGCATTTTCTACCTTTGGGGATTACATGATTACACTGAATTAAAGAAGAAAACCTTTGTGTCTTAAGCATGGCCTCTCTGTTGCCTAAACTTAAAATATGTGAAAAGTTTATAGACCTGGACAGATTCAGGGTGTGGTGCATCACTCTCTCCTTCATGCAAAAGCAGCCTACATCTGTAAGTTGCCTTTTCATGGAAGTACTATTCAGAGAGCATTTCCAAAAAAAATCCACCTTGGCACTGTTCTGTTTCTCTTGTCATTTGCCCAGCTGTGTTCCTTCTTTGACCAATTTTCATTTTGAATAAGGCACAACTGTCATTTTCATGGGGGGAGCTGGGGAAACTTTCCATTTTTACATAAGAGCGAACACTAGTCAATGTAATAGGGCTGCATGAAGCATCAATAAAACCCAGTGTAGCTGTGTTTACAATTAGAGATCGTCTGAGAAAACACTTCAACCTCCGGCTGCCCTTACTCAAGACAAGGCTAGCATACAGCACACTGAGTCCTAAATGTAGCTTTCCCAGGAGAAAACACCAGGTCTTCTCAAGGGTTTGATTTAGTCCTGGCTGAGGTCAATATGAGTTCTTCAGCTAACCTAAGTAGAAGGTATGGTCCAGCCTAATTTGCCCGGGGGAAAAGGGGGTGCAGAAGGGGAAGGGGCCATCTTCAAAGAAAAGAGCAGCTGGCCCAAATGGACAAATTAAATGAGGTCCTACCACTGCCACTGACGCTGCTCCTCAGCCGCCAAGTCCCAGTGATGCCTTGGAGCACTGGGTGCCTCCCAGACTCAGAATCTTTTGTTTTCCCTACCAGCACACTGAGCTGGGACTGAAATTTAACCATTTTTAAAAACCTTAACTACTCTTGCAAGCAGGCAACACCAGGGCCGATGCAGAAAGGATCTCCAGGCTGTCCTCGCATATCCCCCTGAGACCTGCACCACAACTGGGGGAAGGCAAGACAGACCTCCTCACCCAGGTGAGGATCCCAAAGGCAAGCTGGAAGGCAGGGGCTGCGCCCATGCCACTCCCAGCAGGAGGATAAGCTGATGTCCCACTGTGGCACCTGGACAAGGACACTTTGGTGCCGGGGCTCCCTGCACCACGACAAAGCAAGCCGCAGTGCTCACCCTCAGCTGCAGCCACTGAGCCCTGCATCGCTGTGGTCTCATGTGTTCAAAGGGCATTTAAACCATGTTTCCCAAACACAAATACTAAATTATTATTTAAAATGATGGGTTTCATATTTTCTGAAGCACTGGCCCTATGCTGAGGCTGAAAATGGACAGTCTGTGGTCTCTTTTATGAAGCTGTTTTCATCCTTTCCGAACCAAAGTGGTAAACCACTAATGGCATGAGCATTTTTCTCATTATCAGTTAAAATGTTAATGATTCTTATTTAAGCAAGAAGTATTTTAAAACCTTTCAGGCTTGCATGTTCAGTTATTAGACCTCAGACTGCTTACCATGTCTTGTCTTAATAAAGCTCTTTTATGGTGCTAAATAGAAGAGGCCGTTTCAAGACCAGGCAGCAATTTGCATTAGTAAACACTTTTAGGAACCTGTTGCTCCAGAGTCTTAGAACTAACTCATTTTCAAAATCCCCTTCCTAAAGGTTCAGTGCACTTCAGCACTCAGGTCTAATCGCAAATAACTAAATGTTCAATCAAAACTGTGGTGTAGAAGCTGAAGCAAAGGCAGACTTTAAACCCAGTGCTAGTATCAAGCTCTGCTTTACAGTCTTGTGCGAATTACTCAGCCTACTCTTCGAAAACATTAACTGAAGCGAAGTGTTTCAAATTTGTTTGCCCTAACCCTCCAGCCACAACACAGTGTTAAGTCATGTCTCCAACCGCAGGAGTCCAGAGTCACTCAGACATAGACCAGAACAGGCCACAGAAGCTGTTTCACACAAGGAGGATAAGAGATGTCTGTTTGCTTCCCTCTTTCTTCAAGCCCCATGTCAATGCTAGCACTGAAAAAAATTGAGTCATTGCCACAGCTACCAAATGGCACTAGAGGAGAAGCATCCAGAGCTGGAATGGGAATGGGCAAGTTTAGGAAGGGTAGAAAGCCAAGCACAAAGGCTCTAGCACCAGAAAATCAAAGCACATTCATAAAACAACGACCCAACATTTTGAAAAGTATCGAGCACATATTACAAAGTGGTTGCCAGAGGGTTGCTGTCATCTCCAGGAAAAGTAAGCATGCCACAGATATTTCCTGTGCACACTGATCCTGGGGGAACAGTAAAAGTTGGTTATTGCACAGACCTACTCTAAATGTTCTCACTTTCATAATACACGAGTGTTTTCTCACTGCATCCATTTTTGCTCAAATCCATTGGTGGGCAGCATACCTAACTCAGCTTTTGTTTAAGTTCCTATGTTCTTCCAAGATAATTGGCCCTACGGGACTTTAATCCAAATGGAGTGTATCTTTGTAGGGACCTCGCAGAGGTATTTCTAATGTTTAATGGTCTCCTGAATTACTACTTTCCTCCCACTGTGAAGGAAATGGGCTTGCCGCCGTCCATTTCCCCGTAGCATTCATTACCGCTAGCAACATGGATGTAGAAGCAGCATCCCTTAGCCCATCCCATGCATCAAAACACACAAGAAAGAAGAGGCAAAGCATTCACCTTCCTTAATGGAGGAAGACTTGCTCCACATCGATGTGGTCAAGCAAAGGCTCCCCTCACGTGCAATTACTCAAGACGCACCCATTTGAGCTCACACCGAGGGGCTAAGGCAATTATATCTCGTCACAGCTCGCTGACTTGAGGCAGCTTGCTGACATGGGTGCACACCTGCCAGCATTGTAGGAATGCAAATCTGTCTATGTGGGGTCATTTCTGCCCTTCTGGTGCAGTCATTTCTCAGACCACTTTCTAATGTCTTCCAGACCAGCAGCAGCCCACAGACCACATGTGGAGTAACACCACCACAGACTAACTGGTTAATGAGTTATTCTCACAACCTGTGATAAGGTTCCCCTCAGGAGCTGGTAGACATCTCACTGCTTGCCAGCAGGCATGGTTGAGAACTGGCTCTCAGCTGCTCTCAATACCTAATTTAAAATGCTTGTAATTACAGCAGTACAACAGTAACATTTTGTTTACCTAAAAGCCAAGGTCCTCATTCATTCCCCCTGGCAAACAACCACCAACACACAAGAAAATGGGGGTATAATTGTAAAAAATGTAGGTAGCCCTTCAGTGCATAGCGGTTAGGAAACACTGGCGTATGGTGTATCAACCCCAAATGCTAACCCTGGCAGGCCACCAGCCGCACCCCTCCAGGGTAACGCCAGCTCAGAGCGGCGAGACCCTCCACACCCAAGTGCCACCTCCGTGCCCAGTCTGTGACAGCAGGTAAACGAAGGTGCTTCATTACGCGCTGTGTTTCACCACGCTGCCTCTTTGAGTTTGTCTTTTGAACCTGTTTCAGCGCTGGTAAGAGAAAGCACATGGGCTTTCTGAACACAAAGAATTTCTAAACCAGCCCTACTCAAGAACTGGGGTTTAAAAGTTCCCTGTGGTGACCCCAGTTCCCTGCTAGACAATGCGAATGGGGCTGAGAAGTCTATCTTCACGGCCATCCAGTTTCAGCTTAGTGACAATCCCGCATGTCCCCCAAGCCCATCATGCTTTTCCTCCCTTTTCTGGCCTGTTGAAAATCACCTGTCTCACTGCAAGAGAAGGAGCTGATATATAAAAGGTGAGGCTGTAAATGTCATAAAATCCAAAACGCCTTCCAAATTTAAAACAGAAAAATTTGGATTCCACTGCAATAGGAAGCTACTGGGTGCTGCGAGGAATTAAAACAGGACACCTTGACAGCAAAGCTTCCCTGACTCCTTGCTGCCAAGGGACTGGAAGGAGGCCAGAGATGGAGCAGCAGGGAGTCATAAGACCTGCAGGTGTATGACCCATGTCTCCTCTTCTATGAAAGATGAACCCACACAGTGAAAGTGGAAATTCTCAGAGTTTGCTCAAGGGAAATTTTAACAGGAGGAAAAATAGGGCCTGTTTCCTGTGCTAAAAAGACAGTGCCTTTAAATGCTGTAGTAACTGGAGGGAATTAAGGCTTTGGGAAGTCACCACAGTGACAACAACACTTCCACTGCCTTCAAGGCCCAGTCGAAAAAATGAGGAAGAAACTCATAAGCTGAAGAGCTCTGTCCCCCTAGAAGCCCACAGAGAAGCTTCAGCCATTCAGCAAGGTCAAGATTTCATTCACTGAACATAAATTCAAAGATTTCAAACTCTTTCATGGATTGTTCTGGAAAGGGGAAGGAAGAATAATTTATGAATTGGCGGGTTTTTTCCCACATGAAACCAACTGAAAATGGTAAATATGTTAAACAGGCTTGGTTTTCTTTTCAAGAGAGCAACAGTGCAAAGGACAACAACAGGACTGACAGGCATCCATAAGCATGTGGTGGAGTACACCACTGGTTTTGAGTTTTCTGTGTACCAGCCAGGCTCCAGCTTCCTACCAAACCATTAAAAAAAAACCAAAAAACAAAACCTAAGACAAGACTTCAAAAAATCAGTATCATCTACTTAGCCGGTTTTTGCTAAATGATTTGCCTTGCTAATCCTTTCCATGAAATGCAGATGAGAGTCAATATGGATGGGGATCTGGATAGGGCAGGAGAGCTTCACTCCATCAACCTCACCCTGAACTGGACGGGTGCTCAGCTCGCCGGCACTGGGGGTACTCGTGTCTCACGTGAACTTCAACATTACCACATCTGGACTCTGTTTGCCAGTGATGATTTGTTTCCTCACAGGTCCATAAACACTCACGGCTTATGTCAGTGTGGTTTCAGGCCCATTTTTAGCTTAGACCACTCATGGTCCAAGAGGAACCCAGAGTCAGTGGTCAGATGGAGCCTCACTGTGCTTCAGGCGAGTCTACTGATCTGAACTGTGCTTCTGCAGGGACACGAGGATGCCAGAAATCAGCTCAGAGAGCTAGCCAGAATTCATCCAGCTGTTAACGGGCAGGAACTGGGAGTCACACTTTTCCACTACAAATAGTAAAACTATCCAAACTCAAATCCCCTCCTCACAAAATTCAAATGCCTTCTTTCTCTTTTTCCTGGTGTTAAACATATGTTACATATGCCTTACAAAACTCACATAGAATTTGTCCAGTTTCAAAGCAAGGGCTGAAATGCAGCAAACATCCTTGTTTTCACTCCCATTTCTGCTTTCCAAGAGAAGTGCCAGAGAAAGTATTCTATTTTTGTAAGAGTTTAAAGGGCATGGTCAGAAAAGTGACTATGTAAAAATGGCACCTTTTCATCCAGCAGATCTGTTCCCAGTGAGTATTCTGAGTCATGTCTGCTTACTTTAGTGACCAAAATAGATTTTTACTACTTCTCGCTCCTCTTTAGTCCCGTGGAACCAACACAGCAAAGAGGGAGTTATATAAATCCTATCATAGACCGAAACCTGTCGGGACTCACTAACTAAGTATGAGGGGCAGAAGTGAGGGCTGGATGTGTCCCTGGGGTGCCTGCCAGGGCAGCACTGCTGTCCACCAGGTCCCCTGTCCCATGCCAGGCACGGCACATCACACAGGCTGGTGTTAGCGGAGAGGGAGAGGAGGATACTCTAATTCCCTTCACCCTGGCTCCTGTGCCCATCAGCAAACCTAAACCCCCATACCACGTTACTGCTCTGCAGACCAAACGCAGACTGAGCTCCCTGCACTCACATGTAGCTACAACTGTATTTCCTGCAACCTGTTATGGAAATCACACGCAAATAACAAAACACAAAGCTCGCCCCTCCGTCCTGCCAGCTCTTGCAGGGCTACTTTCAAGGCTGACTGCAGCTTCAGGAGTGAGCTGCGCTCATTGCAGGGACAGCTTTCACGTCAAGGCACCTCTCAGGGGCCAAAAACTGCTCCTGTGCCGAGAGCTGTTCCTGTGCCTGGGGCCAGACGCAAAGCCTACAGCCTCCCCAGCACAAGTTTTCCATAGTTGTGCATCAAAAGATTTAAGCAAAGTATTGACCTGGGGTTATCATCTATATGGTTGGTAAAACCCTTTTGTGCAGGATGAGATTGGATCATTAGAAAACAAACAAACAAACCAAAAAAACTTAAATGGATATGAAGGAGAAGAACAGAATCTTAATAGAAAGAGAGCAGTATTAATCCATTCCTTTCTTATTCTAATGATACAAGACATGATGGTTAATGTTTTCACTTCCCAATTTTTTCAATGAATTTAAAAGAGACTAGTGAAGAAAGCATAAAAGGGCCTTCCATTGCTATTTTTAATGTTTCTACTGTTGGTGATAAAACCGGACAGTAAAAACGTAGTTTGACAGTAAAAATGAAACTATTACATACTGGGTCAACTCTAAAATGAAAATAACAAATAAGCAATAAGACTCATTCCCAGACAGACTGTAAAACATTCATCTGGTCTGTCTGCTGTACTTTTACCTACGTTTTTCCTTCAGTATCCCCAGGATCAGACGCTGGGGCCTGGATCAGTCCCTGGATACAGAATTCATTGCACTCAATGCCAGCCACCTGAAAGCCAAGATACCTGGTCCTCCAACCTGGATTCCTACCTACTCTGATATACAGAGGCTGTATCTTCAGTGACTTTCCCAAACTAACATCATCATCTCAGACTGGCAAGATTAACCTGTCCTCTGGCTAGGGAGGGAACTTAACACAATTACTGTCACCTAGATGCTTGATTTTTAGATGGCTACAGCTAAGTGTGGTGAATCCTACCCTCCTAAAGCCATTTTTCAGTCTCATCACTTAGAACTGACTTCTCAGCATAGAGGAACCAAGATGCCAGGTTCAGGTTTCTCCATGCTCTTCATTTCAAGAGGGTGATGAATTGCCTTGCTGACATGCAGCCTTGGTTGTTCCTACAAAGAGGTGCTCTTTGTGTTTGCAGGATGTTGACATACATATTGGTGACAGATAATTTGGCTTGTCTCGATTGCAAGAGATACAGAACATGTTACGGACTCTTTGCTATAAATATATAAAAATACCAGAGAACTTATAAATGCAGCAAAGGAATGAAAAGCACTGGCCCAAATTCCCAGCTTCACATTCTGGGCAAACAAAATATAATTCAGTTAAAGGCACAAGATACCCACCAGGAATAAACTAGATCGTGATTTGATTTTAAATATATTTTTAACCTGTTTTTAATGCCACGGCTGCAAACCTGTGGAATTAGAAACAAACAAACAAACAAACAAAACCCACACAACTCTATAAGCCTTTGAACAGCCAACTGCAATCACAACAATTAATGTAACAGCAGTTCTCAGAGAAACAACAGAGAACTTCTACCATATCTGCTTTGAAAGAGTCCTGCAAACCAGCTTCTTTTTCAAGCAGATTTTGCAATTTTGTCTCAGTGTGTGTTGTAATGCAATATATTGATGTTACTTTAGTAGTTTACTATAAATCCTTTGTGTATAATTCGTGAACTCTATAGAGAACAGCCCATTTTATAAACAGAATTTTAAGACACCAGGTTTAAATTTATTGAAGGGTTTATTCAGAATCGACCAAGCCTTCTTAGAAAACTAAATTTGGGTTGGAAGACTTTACTTTTGCATAACTACTAGACTTCTTTTTTTTTATAAAGGCCTTTTTAATTACACAGAAAAATATAAATCGTGATAGAAATGCAATTTGCCTAAAGTGAATTTTTTGATTGCCATATTTTGTTTTTTGATCTCATTTAATGAGAGTAATTTACAGAAAATTATACATTGTGCAATTTGCTAAATCCACATGATTTTTACATATACAATTAATTGGACCAAAACAAATCACACAGTAACTGTATGCAGTATAGCTACTGACTATAAAAAAAAAGTGACTTCTTGAAAGAGTCTGCTTCAGTCAAATCAGGTCAAATATACTGTGTACATCCATACTTAATAAGCTAAAAATAAAGTAATAAACTCAATGCAAAGCCAGAAGGTAATATGAAAAGCTCAAACCAGTAAGCCTACATGACTCACAAATAAGAAGAAATCAATCAGATTTCACAAAACATTTTGTCATAAGTAGTTTGCAGGGCAGCAAGCTGCTACACCTAAGCCACTGCTCTCAGCGCTAGGAAAAATAAAAAGACCCGAACAGTTAACAAATCAATGCATCTTTACTTACAGCATAATATTAGCAAAAAAAAAAAAAAAAAAAAAAGACCCTTATTGACCACTCGTAGCTGCCAGTAAAAGGCAGAAAGGCAGAAGTAAAAGATGCTAGTTCAGCAGTCAATGTATTCAGGACGAGGTAAACAGGGAAGGGAACCTACTCCTGACACACTCACACCTGCACAGGCTCCATCAGGCCACCCCACTGCGTGCCAGCCAGCAGCCCCAGTGCCGCAGCAATGGCTGTGACCTCCTCCTTCTCATTAGAGATGGATCCGTGTGTCGGCCACAGGCACTATTCCCAGATTTAGCAGCCACGGTCTCAGACTCCGTGATGCCTCATCCAGCCTCACATCCTGAGCTGCTCTCCCACAGTGGCTGGTTATTCAGCTGGTGCAAACTCCATCAAGATTTTTCTCCTGTGGCTGTGTCTTTGCGAGGTGAAAAGAAAACAAGCCTGTTTCATTACGGACCTCCTGGAGAAACATGAAAACTTGGGTGTCTAAATGGAGCTGATTGAAACCACATTTAAGCTCGTATTTGTTTAACTTGCCTTGTGCAGGACTGCAAGCCTGCCGGTGCTCATCATTTCCTACAAGAGAACCTTTCTTTTTTAAAGCAGCAGCTAATTAGGTGTGTGTGGTTCAAAGCTACAGACTACCCGACAAATTCAGAAGATCTGAAACACAATAGACGTCAATATTCATTTGCAGGAGCAGCGTCTGAAAGAGGCAGCAGCTTTTTAATATCTCACCAATATTACGGAATGTTGAAGCATCCAGGCAACCTACTGCTTCCTCCCTGCTAAAAGGACCGAAAGAAACACGGCATATTTTAGCGGACGGTGAGAAAGTTGATAGTAATGGAACAGTCAAGACACTATAATAAGCACCTGGACATCATAACACTCGGTGTCTGTGTTAAAATGAATCAGACCAGAAGACCTCAACTCAAACGAAATCACCCAGCTTTCCAGCCACTTGTGCACAACAGTGATCTCCCAGACATGAGTGGTCACCCAGAGTTCAGCTGAGGAGCTTGGTTTTAAACCATCCTCTATCAAAGCCTGGTGTATTTCTAGCTAAAATGAAAGCATATGTTTATTGTTTTCTCTTTGGGCAGACAATTAATATTTATACAATGCATTATCAAACAAAAATAACTATGTATTTTATTCCTGGAATAAGTTTTTCTTATTGGAATGAAGCTGTGCCAAGGAGGGATTTCATCTGATGCAAGCAGCATGCAAGAACAATCCACATCCTATGGTAGCATTCTAAATTAAAAAGCGGTATTTTGGAATGGGCCATAGCAAAGGTAAGTTGATGAAAATGAACCCTGCAGGGCAGTCTCGTGCTCCATGCAAGAAAAAGTGCCACCAAAGTCAATATGAGATACGCTTGCCACGGCAGTATCGGAAGCAGGCTTTTTGCAAATCCATTCATGCTTACTTAGGTCAAATACCATTTTTGCTCTCAAACAGCATAAAAAATACCTTGCTGCATACGTTTTAGTTTTGATATAGACACCAATTAACAAGGACATGCATTATGTCCGCAGCAGAATAAACTCTTTGGTTTTCATTGTGAAATTGCTGTTTCTTGAATTCTATCAAGTCCTCCAGATTATACACATACCACTAAATATAAATAGAAGAGGTTAAAATGCAGTTTAAATATAACAGATATGTCCGCAACTCTATATTTAGATACACCCTTTAATTTTTTCCTATTGCCTACTTTTTGCTTACATTTAAATTTAGCAAAGTAATTTTAGACTGCCAGTTTTCTACCTACACTAGTTAACTATGCTGTGAAGGAAATATATCAGATTTTCTCCGCTTATTTCATTACCTTCCAAAATGCCAAAGCAATACAAAATCTTGCAGCTCAAACCTTTAACCCATACAAAAGACAAAATGATGCTCAACTTTAATGGCAACCTGCCTGTCGAAAAGTGCGTGGCTAAAACCACATGGGGAAATAAAAAATACTCTAGTGGCTGTGAAAGTGGCCAGTCGTGGGTATAATGAAAAACAGTGTGGTGTTATTGCACAAAAGGTAATTCTTTCAACCCAAGACAAACATCATTATAATTCAGGCTGAAAATATCTTACCAGCATGAACTTTTTTTTTTTTTTTTTTAACAAAAGCATTTTAAATCAACTGTGTAGGAAAGCTGACGTACAAAGCATAAACTAATCCCCGGCCTACCCTCCCAGCTGTACAACATAAAACCACCACGGACAGCATTAGGCACTCAAGGCTCAGCCTGTACCGCTGACCTCAGCTGATATGGATCAGGCCCAAAGGGCCCTTTCTGATCATACCCCCTGTCAACAACTTCCACCTCGAGTTCAGGACACAGATTTCCACAGAGCTACTTGCATGATTAAAAGAACTACCATTTGCCCATACAGCTGCCTTACCCCTCAAAAAAACAAAAAAACCAACTCACTTAAAAGAAAATGACAAGGTTCTTGATGGGGTGGGCAGGGGGGGTGGGATAAAATAAAAAAATTCTGTACATGTTTTAAGGGAAAGGGTTCATTTCAACCCAAACATCTTAAATTATTTTGTTGTTACCTGCTAATAACTGCTGGAGCATTTAGTAATGCAGAGGCAAGGAAAAGAAGGAAATGTAACATGTAACGTTTCAGGGCTACCATACGCCATCAGCACTGCAACAGCTTTTCATGTTTTTTGGATCCTCACTGGAGTGCATATAAGCAAGAGTACATGTAACTGCTGTTTACAGAGACCCCAGTAAAGTGATCAAAATGAAGTGTTCTGCAAAGAGAGAACCAATGCCAGGAGGCTCACATATTGATAGCAAAGCGATGGTGTTTTGGAGAAAGCACAATGGGAAACGATTTGCCTCATCAGTAGCCAGGTATTTTGCTTATGTGGTGTTATTCAAGCCAACTGGATTACAACAGTCGTCCCACAGTTTTGTATTTGTTTACACAACTCCATGTGCACACAGAAAATAAACTGCCCACAGAAAAGCAGGTAGCAAAGATGCAGCCACGTTGCGAAGGTGAAAGCACAGGTCTCACGCAGAATTGTCATCTGGACACTAACAACTGTGGAATCTGACCTGGTGTATCCTATAGAAAAGGTCTAACAGATTAACATACAAATGATTGTACCTGAGGTAAGAGATGCTACCTCCAAGTGTGTAACAATCTGTATGTTAAGCTCATGGTTCATATCACTGAAACTCCTCAATGGAGTCATACACCCAGATTTCTTCAGCACCCAACAAAGAGCTCAAACTTGGATTAAAAAGAGAAAGAGGCCACACTGCCAGCACCACTTATAAACCATCGGGCGAAAAATATGCCTAATATATATCTACTAGAATATATCTTCAAGAACCAAATGCTATATAAATTACCATCCAAATGGAATAACACCTTAGGAGCAAAAAGTCCAACTAATAACACCTAGGACTTATACTGACAGATAATTTATAAAATTCTGGTAAGATGTAACTCTATCCAGTACTATATGATTTGTTTAACTTTGGGACTACATTGTGGGAGGTGGGGACAGATACTGTTCAAAGCTCTAAACCTTGAAATGCTTTTGGAGGTAGGGATTTTTTTCTTGCAAGGTTTTCCAAAGAGCTGCATAGCAAGTTTGCAATTGTTTGCCTACATATATGTCTGAAAGAGAAAATACGGACGGACATTACTATTCCAATGTACCATGCCTTTATGTCCTTTAAGAAACAGATAAGATAATCAACATAAAAATGTGTTTGTCCCATATGAAGTATGGCTTAGTTTATTTTTGGCTTTACTTAGGATTACTTTTACTTTTAATTAGAAAGTTGTCTATCAGTCTATCTCTTTTGCTTGATTTTCCTATCAGTTCAGGTGTGCTTGAAATCACATGCCTGATACATACACTATGATGGAAGCTTACATTTTATACCCTAGTGAGAAGCTGCCTTTGTCTACTTCACTTGTTTCAGTGAAACCAGGGAAGCGGTTAAAGGGTTAAATCAAAGGAATGTGACATTTCTCCATGTGCAGTTCATAGACCTATCCTGGTTTTCCTAATGGACTCAAAATTACATGGATAGAATGTAATTTCCAAACTATTACTGCAGAACTGAAGCACTGTGTTAATTCAGAGAATGACACTTTGAATACAAATAAAAACTTCATTAAAGAAAGAGCGAGTTTACTTGTGCTGTGGGTTCTTAGCCAGGGCAGCAATAAATTGAAGTTTATGTTAGCCAGAACTTGCAACTTCAGCTTTTGTAAATATGATTACGTGCACTCCAAACTCTACAGCAAACTCATCTGGTCACCGAAATAGATGTCCACATATTGTAACACAGTGCTGACTCTGAAAAGTACCACAACCAACTCTTACCCACTTTAGACTAGCTCAGGTGATTGAAGGTTTTCCTACGCGCAAGAGCTAGTCAGCTTTTGGAAAGGCCATAGATATTAGTTAATTGAAAGATGGATTGCTGAAATAATTAGAAAGACATCAACGCTACTTTTACAAACGTGGAGAAAAAAAAAAAAACAACAAAAAACAAACTATGGCGGGGGAGAGCATGTTATAATCTGCCCGAAAAGACAGCAGCCAGCCCGAAACCAAACCTCGTCAGTGCTTTAAAACTGAAGTTGGAAAGTGACAGTTTGCGCAACGAGAGCCCGCAGAAGATGCGCGGCTCCAGCTGCCGCCCCGCGCCTCGGCCGAGACCTTGGGGCTGCCCCGCTCCAGCCGCAGCGACAGGGCAGCCGGACCGCCGCCCCGCCGCCCCGCCGCCCGCGGGGAGCTGCCTCGCCGCGGCCCGGCCCGGCGCTGCCGCCGCCCGCAGCCCCTCGCCCCGCTCTCCCCGCCGCTCCCGGCTCCGACGGCCGCGCCGCGTCCCCGCCGCTCCGCTCGGCGCCTCCTCTCCCCGTCGCAGCGCCGGAGGGAAAGGACTTACCGTGAGAGGTCGGGGGAAGGGGGCGAGTCCGGGGTCCCGGGGGAGGTGAGGACGGGACGGGAAGGGACGGGGCCGGGGCGCGGAGGGCGCCGCCTTGGGAAAGCAGCGGCCGCCGGCGGCGGGAGCGAGGGAGGGAGTGAGGGAGCGAGCGAGGGGACGGCGGCGTTGCCGACTGCAGTGAGTCACTTTAGTCGGGACGGGCTCAGCCCATCGCGCTGGCCCCGGGCTCCGTGCGCCTCTTCCTCTCTCCAATCGCCGAGCGGGGCAGCTGCTGCTCCCCGACGCTCCCCGGCTCCTCCGCCGCCGTCGGGGCGGCCCCGCGCCGCCCGCCGGGCACCGGCACCCCCCGGGGCGCACTGGTTCCCCCCCCACCCCCCTGCTCCCCGGCGTCCTCCCCCGGACGCCCCCGATCCGCACGGGGGGGTAGTAGGGGCCGGGCGGAACTGGAGGTGAGCGGGACCTGCGGGGGGAGGACACGGGGCTACCGGGGGCTCGGCGGGTCTCGTCTCCTCCCGGCACGGGGAACAAGAGCGTGTTTTAAGGGGCAGAACAAACGTGCGGTTGTTGCAGGCACCCAACGTGAAGTCAAAGTCTGGCCTCTAACCAGGTGGCAGCGGGGCTCCGGAGAACAGCGAGATAAATAACGGGATGCATGGAAGTAAAAGGAAGGACAGGGGAGCCTGGTCCAGCCAGAACAGGACTGAGCGCCCCATCGCCCGGCGGTGCAGGGGGATGGAGAGGGGATGGGTCGCGACCCTCGCAGCGACACTCGCGTCGCACACGCACACGCGGGGAAGCCGCGCACGCCGGGGAGAAGCGGGCGATGCGCCCCGTCCCGTCCCGTCCCGTCCCTCCCGCCTGCCCGCCCGCGGGCCCGGGGCTCCTTACCGGGGCGCCGCCTCTGCCGGCCGCCGCGCTGCCCCGGCCTTCCCCGGGCACGCCTCGGGCCCCGCCGCACCGCCGGGCATCGCCCGCCGCTCTCCCCGGCGCTTCTCAACCAGCGGTCAGCGCCGAGAGCCAGCGTGCAAAGCAGAAAACCCAGTACTCCCTTAATTAAAAATAATAATTAAAAAAAAAAAAAAAGCGTCTCGCTTTTTAAAGCAGAACTACATAATGTATTAATTGGTTGCTATTAGCATGCAGTTTTATTGAGCATAGCACACAGAAGTCTGATTGTGAGCGAGGAGTGTTTTCAATGAAAGTGGAGTTATTTTAGCTGCAGACATGTTTACATTTCTGTGGTTTAGTCTATAACTTTCTCTTTTTCTTGCTTCAGAATTCTGCTCCATGAAGCAAAGCCCTTAGCTCCCAGACATTCCAAAAAGTCTGCCAAAATAATAGGGGAAAAAAAATGAGAAGAAATAAAAAAAACACACACAGAGACCCCCAAGTCTGGGTCAGGCTCAGGGCTGGATATGGGCAGAGTGAGAATACCCCCTCCTCACTCTTGCTCCAGTTAAAAAGCCTTCAGGGCTCCATTTCCTGTTTTTAAGGAAAAAATAAAGCAGGTCTAGGACTGATTTTAGACACTGCCTAGACCAGGGCTGGTGGGTGCCGAGGACCCTTAACTCTCTCGATGCCAAAGGGTACCTGATAACATGCTGGTCCAGGCAACCACATGTCTCCTGATCTCAGAGAAGAGTCATTGCAGCCAGGTGGCTTTTTACCCTGCTCAGCATTTTCGGGTGACTAACAACCTGAAGGTGCCGAGCAACAACCCAGTGCACATCCAGCTCAAATTAGCCAAGCTAAGAGCCAAAATACCCCAAAAGTAGGAGCAAGTACCCTCTGCCACAGACCTGCTGCAGCAGCATCCACCTATGATCTCCTGGCGAGCCTCTGCGGCCCCTTCCCCACAGGCCGTGGTGCAGATCTGGGGACCGTGTTGCTGCCTGTCCCACCTTCCCCACAGCTGCTGCCTCCCCTGCTATGGATAGGCAGCGTCACTCATGTGGCCCTCATTGAGTGGGCGTGAAAACAACTTGAGCTTTTGGGCATTAAATCCACAGCTTAGGAAAATCAAAACAGAGCAGTTTGGTTAAAATTAGGAACATGCACTAGTGAATGAAGCAAGAAGTTCGCGGACACCTCCCCACAACACTACCGTCTCAAGTTTTCCACTCACTGGCTTGGTAGGTTATGATATGAATGGAAACAGAGCGATCAGAATAAAGCATCCCTGTAATGAAGGGTTGTGTCTCCAGGGAGCTGGGGAAATGACAAGGAGAGGTGGTGGGAGGGAGGAGGATGCTGCAGCGGGAGCAGGCGCAGACCCGGCTGGGGCACCCTGCAGGGCTGCATCCCATGTCCCAGTCCTGCACCTCTGCCCTGAGCGACCTGCCCTGGGGCCGGGGAATGCGTAGATCTGCAAGCAGCAATGCAAAGCCTCAAGAGAGGCAGGTGAGGAAAAGATACAACTGAGTTTCTTGGCCAGGCATTTGGTCATAGCCCTTCTGCCCCCCAACATTTGCCTCCCAACCTTGTCTGAAGCATTTTTAGGTGTCTCAGCCCCCCTCTTCCCTCCCTCCTGTGTATTTTACATGCCAGATGACTCCTGTATATTTGTACCTTTCGCTTTTGAAGAAGCCAGAAAGCGTTATGGTTTCCTAACGCTTAAAAAAGAAAAGAAAACACCTTTCCTTCAAGATGTTTTATATTAATTTAAGTATCGGTTCCTGGTTCATGTCAGCCCCTTTCACAATGAAACGTCCTGCGTGGGCTGTCACACCTGCTAAATATAATCCTCTCTTTCTTTTGATATTCTGCAAAGGGCCTTTAAAGGTTCACATCCTCCAGTCTGGAGATTTAATTGCTTCATCTCAGATTTTAAAAAGCCTTGTAAATTTCTGAATTTTGTCGATTTCAAAGCAGAAGGAGGGGGGATGCGATAGGGATGTGAGGGTGAGTGAGAGGTGATGCTGAGCGCACCAAACCAACACTGATGGGCCTTGTAAAAGCTCCAACCCACTGTTCTGTCCCACAGCTTCTGCTCTTTGGGGCAGACAACTTGAGCTGGTTTTATGGCTTACCAATGAGTTAAATATGAAAATAGTAGCCTATTTTGCTATGGTAAATGCTCACCAGGGAGGAAATCACAGATTCAGTTTTATAGAAGGTAATGGAGTGAGATTACCCATACTAATGTACTTAACTCTTCAGAGAACATAAATCTAGTAGGGAGACAGCCCCCAAACCAGGGGCTCCCCGAAACAGACTGTGGCCAGCAGTGGTTTCATCCTTACAATGTGCCAGTGGCACCAGTTTTGCCCAGCGGTGCTGTGGTTAGATCCTCTTGGCCAGGGGGAGTGGGGCACTTAGATAACCCTGTAGAGAGGTGGAGGCCAAGCTGCCTGTCAGGATGGGAGCAGACAGAGTGAATGGGCTGTGGGAGGTCCTGCAGCCCCTATCACACACTGCTTTGCCACATGCAGCAGCTCTCAGTAACACAGGATGGCCACAAACTGCTCTGGGAAACTGGATGATGCATAATTCCCATTAACTTGAGTAACGCAGCAGAGAGGGAGACACTGAGCACACTGTCAGCTTCTTAATGCACTTTGGGGGATGTGGATGCAGGAACAGTACCCATGGTGGCACCTCCAAATCCTGTATTTCCCTTGAGGAGATGCAGCAAAGCCAGTGGGGGCTGTGCCCAGCTATCGGTGTGCCCACGCAGCCATGTCTCTCCTGCGTCACCTTCAGATGCAAAGTCCTGTGCGATCGCTCCCAGGCGGAGGGTGCAGGCAGTCCCACTGCAAAGAAGCCACCACCTCAGAGGACAGGAGAGCTGGTGGACTTCCTCATGCAAAGCTGCCCTGCATTGTCCTTTCAAGCTGCATTTGGGGACTGAAGTTTAAAGTGCTGCCCAATAAACCAATCTTCTTCTGATCCTTTGAACCCTACATGCGTAACATAAAATCTTCAGCCAATGTGTCTACACAAAGGGAGTCATTCCTTTTGTATGGGAGGACAAGGTAGGAAAGGGATGGAGGAAGGAGCCAGCCAAGTGGGAGGCTGGAGCATCCCTTGCTGCACCACCAACCTGCACAGCTAAGGTAGCATCGAGAAGCCCCTGTCCTGCAGCCAGCCCCAGCTCACATTGCCCTGCAGCTGTTTACTTGCAGCCAGTTGCTCTGTCACCGTGGTTGTCTCACTGACTCATGCCTGGAGCTTTCCCTCAGGAGGAAGGACGAAAATTGCAGATGGTGGCAGATGAAGAGTGGGCCTTCGAGTGCTGCCGCTTGTTCAGGAGAGTCATGTGGAAAGAAAAAAGTTTTCACATCATTTTCCATCTCCTTAAACACAGTTTTCAAAATACAATTTGGAAAGAGACAATCAAAATTACTAAATGTTCACCTTTGGAAGAAGAAAAAAAACCATAAGCAGTTCTTCTCCTATTTTACTTCCAGAGCCGTGGGCCCATGAAAATACATTTATCACCTAACATGTAGCACAGCCTCAGATAACTAGCAGTCTCTTAATGGGAGAACATAGCACCTCCTCACTGGGGGCTGGACCACTTCAGGGGTGCAAAGCTTACCACAGTTTGAACCTGATTGCCACAGGCTCCAGGGAAGGCAACAGCAAGTGCCATGGGATTTCAAAACTGGATGAGGGATCCAGCTAGACCTCATTTTCCACCAACATGCCTCCATTTCCATTACTGTTGGGCAAATTTCGTACAGTGCTTTGAGGTTCATAGAAGTTTGAAGTTTCTGTTTTGTTTTGTTTTTCAAAGCAGAAGACATTTTCTTTGACCTCCCAAATATTAAAAAAAAGTGTCCAGTAGTGCGTTCAGTCTATACCTCTGGGTTACCTATAGACCAACAGGTGAAAGGTGTTCCATGTTTGCTGTGCTTAAAAGCCAGCAGGATGGATTGTGAGCTGTAGCATAGAAAATGTGAAGCACAGAAACTGTGTTCTATGCAGATCACAAATTCATGCAGATTCAGACAAACCAGTTGCCTTGTGTGGGCTACAGTTCCAGATCTCGTAAAAATATTTAAGCTTTATCTTAGAGGTATTTCAACTCCAGTCCATTAAACAAAACCGAAGAAGGATATTACTGAAAAGTATGTGATTAATTATGATATAATAGTTATTAACAATGAAATAGGATACATGAAGTATTTTTTTTCTTTTGATATGAAGCAAGATGAGTGGAGAGACCATTTCTTCTGCTGTGTTACATTCTTGCCTGGCAAAATGCAATCCCAGCACCAGATTTTCTCAGTAAAATCTGAAAGGCTTAACATTGTAGCTTTGAAAACATCATTTAAGATGAAGTAGTCTGGCAACAAAAAAGGGAGCACCGTTATGAATACTATCTCTCACAGGTGTGGGTGACATTCACTAATATATATATGTAAAAATGACATTTAAACCAAAAGACATAAGGAGCTGTATAGACAGTTCCTATTGCCTAGATATGAACAGGCAAGTATTTTTCAAGTACCAGAAACGATGACTTTTACAGCATTCCCAGATTTCTTCTAGCCAGAGACTGGACACTGACAGCATTTTAGTAGTTTCTGAGGAGGCCACTGGAGTCCTTCCTATGAGAGAATCACTTTTAATTAGGGAAGGAAAGATAATTTCTTATTAAAAGCTCTAAAGCAGCAAAAGAAAGCGTTTTGTTAGGAAAGACTGGAATTACCTGATTAAATATGTGGCTAGATAA
The DNA here is from genome assembly GCF_036013445.1 of Caloenas nicobarica. Classification (NCBI taxonomy): domain Eukaryota; kingdom Metazoa; phylum Chordata; class Aves; order Columbiformes; family Columbidae; genus Caloenas; species Caloenas nicobarica. The sequence continues at coordinate 121,692,304 of NC_088245.1, read as the reverse complement.
GGTATTCAGATGAATAATATATTGGTCACCAGGATATTCAACACCAGTGGATATTCAGGACTGCTGTATCAATTTAAAACAATTCACACTGTTTCCCAAACAATTGTCTAAAAGGGTAATCGTTGTTTGTTTGTTTTCATTTTCAGCATTTTTTTTCTATTTAAACGGATAGCTGAGATTAAAAAAACAAGTAGTATGTTGGCAGGAAAGGTCCAGGGAACACCTGAGACTCCCATGAATTTCTGCAGGGTTTTTATGAGGCCACAAGTATTGACGGAAGAAATGAAAAAATGTTGAAGGTCTGATCTGAGTGATGGGAAAACTGGGATGCTTGACTGAATCCCTCCTAAGCATCCCGACTCCCCAGAATAAGATTAAACTGTCAGCTCTTTTCCCTGTATTTTGGCAGGTAGGTCCCACACTAGATAGAGCTGAGATCAGTGCGCAAGGCAAGCTGATAAAATGATGATATAAACTCTCCTATGCAAATTTCCAAGGCCAGAAGTGAACTTCTGACTCATTCTCAGTTTGGGGTGAGGGGCAGAATTTGTACCTTTTCCTGTTTTACCCACAGCATTTCCCTTTCTCTCTCCAAACGGGCATTTCTCTACATCACTGTCTAGATTCAAGGAATAATAACAACTCATCCAGTGAACCAACACAGAAATGCTGAGCAGTGCATCTTTGCAAGAACTGTGAACTTCTTCAACAACATGGCAAAATTTAAAAATAAGAAAGCTGAAAGTTTTTTTCAAAAAGTATTTTCAAAACCAGAAAGACAAAGTCAAGGTAGGTGACAAAAGGTAATCAATTCTAAAGTATGCATTTATTTACTGGGGAAGAATTCAGCCAGCATAGAGAAATCACTCAGGTCAGAATGGGTATTTAAATATAAAAGTCTGCAGATAAATAATGCATGAAGACAAGTCCAACCAAAAATAAAATGCTTACATTGTTCAATAGAGACAAATTAATAAGTTTAAATACCATAAAGTTTCTTGCTTATTATTTACATATGTCCTTACATTTTTGCATTTCCTTTGCTTACTTGGCATATAGTCATCTCTGAAGAGGCCATAGCTTAATACAAATGTAACTAAATAGAGAGTCAATATCCAGATAAGTAAAATTTTTGTAGGATTTAAATTTGTGGACTATCATAATTGTCTCTCTTCTTTACATTACTCTGCTCCTCCATTTTCTATATTTGCCATGGTACCAGCAAAAAAACCTATATTTTGCCTTCAAGTCTGTGGAATCAGCCCTGTGTTCGTATACAAGCATCTATGCAGCTGTATGTATGGCTTTGGCTAGCAGACCTGCACACTACCATGCACAGCTCTAAGAAACGTGATCTTAGCACATGAATTTTGTTCTTCCTCTACACCTATCTCTTTGCAGCTATCCACACATATAATGACTTCATTTTACCACACCGCTCTTCTATCTAAATAATTCAGCGCAAGTTTTCCACAACATTTCTTTATTGGCTGTGTCATGAAACAGAGTAATATCTGAAATTACAGTCAGAGGCAGAAAACCAGCCTTCCCTGGAACCTGAAGCTACACCACAATACACAAACAGGAGATATGTGATTTCCCACCGCTACAGCTATATGTACACACACAGAGACACATCTCTTTTCACACTTACCTTGTGGCAGTAGTGCAAACAAGCTACGCAGCCCCCAGCAGTGACATGTCTGTAGCCTGCAGGCAGGTTGGGGCTCTCTCAGCTGCATCGCCGGGCACGGATGATGCAGGTGCCTCAGCAGAGGCCAGAGAAGAAGGGAGAGGCGGCTGCAGAAGGTGACTCAGCTCTGGATGTGACACTGAATCACCCTGAGGGTGAGCCACGGATTGGATTAAGTGAAGTCTATTTGCTCTGTCACAGATGAAAAAAATTATGTGCTGAAGCCCCATCATTTTTTGACTTACAGTCTCAGAAAACTTTGGATTATCCCACAATGGGACACGCTTTCCTTGATTTTGTATCTGAGTCCTTGAATTAACTGGAGAACACTGAAAGATTCTTGTAGGTCAAGAGGGGACTGGGCTCACATGCACTGTTCATTGCAAAAAGTAAAGTATTCAAAATAATATTTCCCTCCTGAAATATGCTTCTGACAGTGCGGCTTTAGAGCAAAATAAGAGAATAGGTTCTTCAGACCAAGAACTGATTTTTTAAAATCAAACTACACACATAGTGTAGGTGTGCTGGACATAATGATCTATCAAAACGTGGCTCCTGAAGGATGAGAGTTTCCCAGAGCAAGTACAGTTTTGCATGAAGGCTGAATAAAGCCTTTACTACTCACCTTACACGTATACATTTGGTGACACTCATGAGTAGAATGAAGATCAGGAGAAGGCCCTCCCCATTCTTGAAAATACTAAGAGGAACATCCAGAAATGTGCAACAGATGATAATAAGACGGCGACACAAAACAACTGTAAGAAATCCTGCGGTCTTTATAACCATTCATCAGAATAGATTATTGTAATTGGTCCCATCTGGCTTTAAGATTTATGAAATCGATAGTCTAGGACAGACATTCTGTAAAAAAGCTGCTACCAATGTGAAGCTTGCAAAGATTCACCTTAACCCATGTCAAAATTCTGATCTGATTTGCAGCTCAGAAAACCCCTATTTTGGTGAAATGAGTCCTTACTATATGAACAGTAGGAAACGTCACACCTCTACCCAGTTGAAATTAAAAGGAAAAACTGAGAGAAGATTGCCGACAGGGAGCCAAGCCATCAGATTCAGTAGCAACAGCATAGAGCTGACTGGCATGTCACTGCCATACAGTTGGCTTTGCGTGTCTCCCTGTTTCACTCTGCATCCATCCAGCGGGGACCAAGTGGTACTTGTTGGCCCATCCTGCATCCTTAAGGAAGGGTAGTTCACTGTTGAGCTTCGTTTTTCCCTTTTCCCTAGCAAGGCAGTACTACTTAGCTTTGTTTCTGCAAAGCTCTTTGAAACAGAAGGATGAAAATCACTTCCCATGCTCATTTTGGATATCAGACACATGAGAAAAAAAATTCATTGGACTTAAAATGTAATTTAAAAAGTTCAACAATCATTAAATCGTTACACTGGCTGCTGTCATCCTTTGGAATTTCACAGGGAGCTTTATTTTGAACAGGTAGCTTTTTGGTTTAGTTTCCTTTTGCATGTATGAGAAAGTATTTGCACAATTATTTCAAACTTTTCAAGCATTTTATATTTTGAAAAATGGGCCAATGTATTGAAAAGTTTGCTAAAGTAGGTGGATGGTTTTTTAATGAAAAGAACAGTTGGTTCTCCAGAAGTATGGGAATTTTTAGCAAGCACTGCACACTTCCCTTCAGAAATCAGTGAAAATGTTCCTGTTTTTCCACCCAATGTGCCATTTATGCAAAAAACGGGCAGAAGGGCATGTTTTCAATGGGACAATAGCTATTTTCTTGAGAGCAAAAGGAAAAGTTAAGATGCAGTGTTACAACAGTATAGATGAGAAGATAAGCTTTCACAAAAAAAAAAAAAAGAAAAAAAAGAAAAAAAAGAATGTGAAGTTAAAAAAAATATATCTGGGGGGAAATTGGCAGGACTCTGTTTCTTGACCAAAACAAGAGCCTTTCTGCTTCCAGGTGGAAATAGCCATTGCAGGGTATGCAAACTGCAGCAAATCCCAGGACAAGGCGGTAGAAATGCAAGCCAGAGAAAGCCTAGCTTTTGGCTTATATTGCACAAAGGTATCTTTCTGTGGAAATGATCCCTCTCTGATCTTTTTTATTTTCTTGATGCAGAAATAAAGTAACTTAGAGTCAAATAAAAAAGCTGGGAACAGAGCAAGCAGTCTGAAACTATATCACACTAGGTAAAATTCCCTGGAATTATCTGTGAATTCATTGAAAATGTATTTTACTTTTTTATTCAAGACAACTGATTTGTTGAGGAGTTATGGATTAAGACAGTACACTTAAAATCCAAAGTCCCCTTGGAGAGTTCTTTCTGGTATAAATCTGCTTTCCTTTAACTTGGATTATAAACAATCTACATGATATGCACCTGGTTCTGGCAGGGTCTATATTATTTCACTCCCAAAAGCAGCTTTATAAAGAGAACACACTGCATTTCAGCAGCAATATAAATAATGTTGCAGTTTGGGGATCTCTTGTGCCGCTTTCATTTTTCTTTCTTTCCTTTTCATCTGAACTGAACCACACCTCTCTAAAAATACTCACTTTCTTAATGAAAACCATATTTTTGGGCATTTTTCCCCCCCGCGTGTGCATGACCTGTTGAAATGCCTGCACAATCTTTAATGTCAGATTCAGACGACACGTGTCTTATGAAAGTCTGGGACCCAGCTCTCGGCAGGGCCTCCCAGAGCTGTCCCACGTCTTTATGAGAAAAAGGGACAAAACCTTCTGGTTTTGGCATTTTATACTGGAGTCTGCTTTAAGCTAGGCAAAAAAAAAAAAAAAAAAAAAAAAAGAAAATAGCAACGTAGAGTCTAGACAGAAGAGATTGGGTTGAAATCTGGAAGCTATTCAGTGAGGCTACGGCACATGGCAGCTTGACTGCAGCAAGAGATCACATTACGCTGCCTAATTACACATGAAAAATGTACACATCACTTTTCTTAAATGCTTGGAAAAATAGATGTTCAGATGGCAATTGCGAACTAGTAACTGAGCCAGTTGTACATAGTTGGAAAGCTTAACAAATGGCGTTTCAAAAGCCTGCATTTTTTTTTACAATGTAATTATTTTGTGTGTGTGTGTGTTCATAAAGTAACTTCTAAAAAAGGTGTTCTAAATTTAGCAGGCGGTTGCACAGCAGAAGGAGCAGAAAAGGTGAAAATCCAGCATGTAACTAGGAAGAATGGGGGACTAATCCTGGCTCCTTGTGAGCCAAAAGGCAAATTCAACCAGACTTCCTCAGAAGTGCGGTCGGGTCCACAGGTTTTCCTGCTCGACCTTACTTCTGTGGCCCCAAACATTTATGCGTTTGCTGTGAGCAAATGGTGAGGTTTATATCTTCAATGGGAACTGCCCATGGGAGTAAAGATAAGCAGAGGCCTGAGTGTTTGCAGCACCTATGGCCTGAGGTTGTGTGTTTATATTCCTGCGCCTATGAAATGTTTAGAAGAGAAGTTTCTCCGTTTGCGTGGACAAGGAGGGGAAGAAAAAAGCCTCCTCATTTACTGCACTGTTTCAGCATGAAGGTCTCCTGTCATCGTCATCACCTCCCCCTGACCTCCTCTCCCCAGGCTATATTAATGGGTTCTTTTCTGCCCCGCTCTTGCGATGCGCTCCCCACTTTAGTGATAGGCTAAACCAGTTCAAAGATAAGTTTGATGGAGTTACTCTTTTGTTTCAGACAGCTTGAATAACATCTGCTCTTCTTTTTAGCTTAAACACAAATGTTCAAAGATGACTGCTCCAAGGGGGAAAACAGTTTTCCAAGCTGTTTCCAAAGATTCACTATTTCAATCCTTCAGTGCTAACGAGATGTATAAAATTGGATTTGCAGGAGAAAATGTTGTTGGTATGTCTGTCTGCCTCCCAGACTTTGCTTTTCCTAGAAGACTCCTCAGAACAAATACTTCCAACAACATAAGTGCCCAATTCTGCACTCAGGCCAGCGGTCAGTACTGCTCTGGGTGAGCGCAGAGGAAAAAGACATCCCCAAAGCCCACTGGCAACAGTGCTCTCCATTTGACTGCTCCCTCCCAGTGCCTTCGACTCTTACGTCTCCGGAGCCAGCGGCCAGTCAGACCTTGGCTGAACTGCTAATCCTGCCAGACAAAGGGGAAAGAACATCTTGTAAAGTTTTGTTGCTGTTGTTATTATTAAAACGGACTAAGCATGGAGTAACTGGCCAAGCTATCTGGCAAAAATGACCTGCAGAATAGTCCTTTAGAACAAAAATGATCATTTCTGGATATGGGAGGAAGCTTCCTCAGTTTAGGGGGATGAACTGCACTGAACCAGTTACTTTCAGTTGGAATACGGCTCATCGCGCTGATTATTTTACCACCGTACTCTGCAGGACCTTCCTCAGCTTTTCCCTTTTATGGCGTGGCTGAAAAAAAAAAAAAAAGGTACTTTGCTGTTTGCATAGCCTGTGCCTGTTGGAATCCTGCAATCTCTGCACAGTCCAGCACAAGAAATATCGGTCACACAAGAATTAAAAAGATGCCTGCATACTGTGGGCAGAATATGAATTTGAAACCGCTCTGCCCTTGCCAGCGGCAGCTTTCCTGCTTTCCCCGGCGGGAGGGAAGGACGGGGGCACTGCAGCCCCTGCCGGGGGTTGGCAGGGGCAGGAACCCCTCCTGGGGGAGCATGTGGAGGGCTGGGATGCTGGTGAAAGCAGGAGCCACGGCCACATTAAGGCACACGCCGCTCCCCTTTTGAACAGGCAGGAACTACTGCGGGCCAGGGCTTCTTTCCCGGGTTAGCCTCTGCAGGAGTCTGGAGCAGGCGGACAGACCCGAGCTCGGGCGCTGAGCAAGCGGCTTGGCCCTGGTCTCCTCAGGGTATCTCCTCACTGGATATTTTGTGTGCCGCTGTGGTCGGAGTCAGCGGTACCAAACTCTGAAAGCCCTTCAGCAAAGTATGGCCCCGTCTTCCAGAAGGATCAGGCTTGCGTTTAATTTATGAGAGTTGCGGTAGACCTGCTACCCTCTCACTGTTTGTGATGAATCTTAAATAAAGTGAGTATTTTCTCTTCTGCTTGCACTTGGAAAGGTCACTGGTAAAGGAGGAGGAGTGATGGCAGGAAACAAATAACTTCCTTTGGTCATTCCTCTCACCACAGCCATGTTATTTTTAACAAATCTCATTAAAAATTATACAACCCTGGCTTTTCTGGAATCTATTTTATTGAGCAAGTACAAAATAAACCAAGAAAGGAAAAATGCACCATTTGGAGTAGCTCTTTTTGTTGCCATTGATTTAGAAAAACAAGCCACAGGGGAATGCAAATGGCTTTCTAGAACTGCTTCCTGCAGCCATCTCTCTCTCCATGTGGAAGAGAGGAATATTTTAAGTTAACCAGCTGCATCACTTCATACAATAGTAAATTATTCTAAGTGTTCTGGTCACCAAAAAATACACTGTCTGCAAGGTTATTCCCATTATCAGTGTTATTTGTTTAATTTCTTGCTGCAGCCAGCTTTAAACAGTGCCTTTTCAAAATGTTGTCAAACCCATGGGAGTGTGTTTAGCAGAATGGGCTGAAACTGACCTGCCAGATTTGGGGATGTTAGGCCCCTTTCTGGTGGGGTCAGCTGCGACAAGAATTTCACAGAGGGAAGTTCTTTGTACCAATACTTTTCAAGGTTCCAGATCTCTTGCAAGTGTTCACTGCCTTGTGTACCATCTAGAAATAATGAATACATTTGGAAATCTTATGAACAAATGTGAAAAATCTCTCTGCTCACAGCTGTTTCTGTGCCAGTGGCGAGAGGTGAGGCTGATGATGAGATGGTCTTAATATGACTGTAAACTTTCTGTTCACCGACGTGCGTTTCACCATCACTGCATTAGTACCATTCGTTATCAGCCACTACTGACTTCATTAGGGCCAAGGTATGGCCCTACACATACAAAGACTGAATTTTATACTGAGAGATTATGTGTAAATGGAGAAGACATCAGAGTTGCAAACAAAGAAATATAAATTTGGGCCCTGACCATTCAAAAGATTTACATGCCTGACTCAAAATTAATTCAGTAGGGATTAGGTACCTAAGAGCCTTAATAGAGCTCTTCTGCATCAGGAGCGAAACTACAAGGTAATATTATGATAGACAAAGTATTACTATTTACCATGAACAGATATCCTTGCTACAAGAAAGAGGCTGTCCTTTGGACTGTTGCTCTCCCATCCAGAAATTTTTTGTCTCCGTCCGTGAAAGCACACTTCAGTGAACCTACCCTTTCCTACGACACGCAAGAAAAACATCTCTGGAAAATGGACTCAAGCACTGCTCCACAGAACAGCAAAGGAAGTTTCAATATGCGAGCTTAGCTGGGAGGAATCTCATTATGGTTTGGGGGGAATCTCATTATAGGTTTGGGGGAGGGGACAGGGAATATTACACGTCATCTCTTCTATTGATATGTTATCACTAACAATAAGGGTGACAATGTTCATTATGATGGTGGCTTAAGTACTAAAGGCACTTATCCCGCTCATCTTGTTTGGGTTTCAAAAAAATTGTCAGTCAACAAGCTAATCTGTTATTGATCTGGATCAGATATAATTTAGAACTAAAGGACTCCATATTCCTTGAGATCCACCAGCATAGGCCTTGATGTATTAATACCACAGTGTTCCTCCTGTATCATGAATACACGTGTCCATTTGTGTAAAAACATGAGTTTATAATCAATGACATTTTAAAAAGTCATTGCAAGAATTATTGTAGAAGATGACAGTCATGGACCAATAACCTCTGAACACTGACAAGAGTTCAGCTGGGGAAGAGTCTGTACCTGGCTTTCAGTCTGTGCATTGCAATTGGCATCTAGTTCTGTAGCTGAAGCAAAACCACTGAGACAAACACCAACAATGAAGACCTTAAAAGGGCCAATTCCTGTCTGGCAGCTGCCCCTTGTTCTGCTAACTCTACAACCCATTACACATGAATGCCTTAAGATGGATATTTTAAAAGATTTTATACAAATGCCACTGATAACAGAATAACTTTAGAGACATATATATCCCAATAACAAAAATATTTAGAACAACTTATTCTTACATGTCTCTGAAGAGGTACCCTAGAAATCTCATCATTATACCGGAACATCTTTCAGACGCAGTTAACAATTATCAGGTAGAAGCGATCCCATATTTCTCACCGCTCAAGAATTGTGGATCTTGCAGCTTTTACTGGTTAGAGCTTGTTTCTTCTTTTGTTAGGGAACAGAGGATGGAGACAGCTGAGATTCTCAACCCTATATTTTATCTAGAATGCTTTTTCATTGTCTCCCTTTCTTACAGACTGCCATAGATCATACCAGGAGTTTTGCATCTGAATATGAAACAGGTTCTTACTCCTTCAGAGCGGTTTGCAATTTACAGTGACTTGAAGAGATAACGAGGCTTGGTTTATTAGGATATTAAGCTTAATTATCATTCCTGTTGCTTTCATGTCACATTCTCAGAGGATTACCTCTTCCATGAACCAACCCATGGTTGTGCCAACCTTTGTGAGAGTAGCTAAGCAGACAGCTGTCCTGGACCTGGCACCTCAGATGCTGCAGGTATCATTGACACGTCTCCATGGTCCAAGTGACCACATAACAGGGGTGTTTCCCTAGAGGCAAGTGCCACTGAGCTATGGGCTGTGGATGTCAAGCTTTGGAAAAGAACCACAGACTTGTGCTGCGGTCCAGGTGCACTAGCATGGTCCAGTTTCATTAATGAACCATTTGTAGCTCTGAGGGCAGTGCAAAAATGACAGTCTCCCTGTCGGTGTCACTCGATAAAGGCTCTACCTCACAAAATATTACTTTACATCCTGGTTCTCTCTGTGATTTGGAAGATCTGTAAACAGGGATCCTGCACTGCTGATCAGCGGTTCCCTGAAATGGTGCTTACAGGCTGTAAGATCCTGGATTCGAGGTAAGCACCATGGATCAGTCCTGAAGGAAATCCTGTAGATCTTGAAATAAAAGGCTCCCGTATGAAAACTTGCCCAAAATCTGAGATGCATTTAGGCACTAATGGTAAGGAGCTTGACACCCGCAATGAGAGATCCATCTGAAGAATAAGGAAATACAGATGATCTCAATATCGTATTTGGTGCAGAGTTTTACTCCAGTTTTCCCTTTCTAGATGAATAATAGCAATAGAGGTCTCTTTCAACAGATCAGGATGTAGCAAGGAGGTATAACTGCGAGGGAGCAGCAAGAGTGGGGCTGCTCCATGTGAGGGGGCTGACCCAGAAGCTGAAAGTAACCCCACCACAGGCTTTATCCTCACCAATGAAGCACTATCCCATGGCATCTGAACATGGCAGGCAAAGCCATCAACAATCCTCAAGAAGGCAAGTAATGAACGAGGTTCAGGGTCCATCAAAGAAGTCAGTCAGGAGCAGCAGGAGATGGGGCTGGAGAGCAGGCTATATCTACACAGTAGCTCAGGCAAGGAGCAAGTGCCCAGGCTGAGCTTAAATGGAGCTCCTGACCGGGGGCAGAAGGTACATCAATGGGGTATCAGGTAAGAGTGGTTTGGGCAATTGAGGCCTCTTTGCTAACAGGGTCTTGACACTGACCTAACTGCACACTTAAACACTAAAACTGGTTTAATCTCCAACTAAGTGTTAGCTAAGGAGAACTGAGGGTTAAGAAGCAAACACTATCCTTTGCAAAGCACAAAGAGTGACAGCACACAGACAGCCCTGACCAAAGAGAGCTATGCTGCACGTGGCACACAGCCCGCTGAAGTGAGGGAGCAGATCATCAGTCAAAGGAAGAGCAGCAGCAGTTTAAGGACCTAAATCCATTTGGCTGGGAAAGCTGCCTGCTGCTTGTGAAGTCAAAAGAAACTTCAGTGCTTGAGATGACTGGTGTTTTTGGATGACAGAAAACCCCACTTAAATCTCTGCAAGCTCTTGACACCAAAAATTAAGAAAATCCCCTTTCCACTAATGCCATCTCTGCAGTTTGGGATGAAATTTACCATCCAGCCCAGAGGAGCAGTCTTTGCACAGTGTCTGCTTGCCCAGGGGGGCAGGGATGACCACTGCTCAAATTCATATCCTGCTGCTCTTCCAGCTATGGAATGGGGAAAATATTTTGAAAACATTTACTGGAACTGAAAGGCTTTCGCTACCTTTATATTTGGGATATCACAGGAGGGCTCCACACCTCACAGATGGAGACCTAACAGGATACAGCAAAGATAAACAGATAGAAAATGAGGAATAGCTTATTTAGCTAAAATTGAAGAGGGACTGTAGGTCAGGAGGAAAGACTGGACAAGTTGGAGTACAGCCAAGATATCAAAGGTAGACCTTTAAAACTTGCAAAAAAAAAAAAAAAAAAGAGCTATAGGAGCTTTACTGGATACAAACAGCCAGGAGCTATTGGCACACAGTCTCGCCGTCTCCCCCACCTCCCTGGTCCCTTCTCTTCTTCTCTTTTCTCCATGCCCTCCCAGGTACCTCTCTGTACAACATACGGCACCTCCACAGCCAGAGAAAAGAAAGAGTGTGGACCTCCGAATTGCTGTGGCATGCTTCCTAACATATGTAGATGCCTCCAGGATTACACTTGCACATCCACTGTGAGAGGTGATGGTGCTGAGGTGTGAGGCAGGCTCAGGGCTGAACGCAAACAGATCTTGCTCATGAATCCTTTCCAAAAGCTCCAAATGAATAAACCCTGAAGGAACCCGCAATTTCCCCCTGGCAGTAGCTACTTATGAAAGCCTAATACATTTAATTCTGGAAGGAGATGTCCTTGGGTTCAATTTTAAAACAAAACAACCCCAAAATCATAGTTTTGTGATATGAAGAGAGTTGTGGAAACCGTGTTACAAAGTGTCACTGTATTAAGTTGTGCAGCTTGGTTTCCTTCTAATTTCAGCGTTCTTATGTCACAATTTAAAGTAAGGAAAGAATGTTTCTCAAATCGGTATTATGCTGACATTCAACAATTCAGAATATATGTCCTTGGAATTTTTATAAAGTGCAATCTTCAAATATTATTTTTCCAAAATACTGCCCAAAGGAACCATTCTGGCCGATCAAACGGCCCTTGTAACTGCTTTAAATGCTCACACAGCATTTCTCCAAATAAGGCCTTGTATGAAAACGAAACACCACAGGGGCACCATGAAACACCAGTTAGCACCTTTATAAAACTCTGCTTCTAAGATTAACTATGCTACAACCCTGGCAGATCACAGAATCATAAGTCTTGTACGAGCACAGAGTGGAATTGTGTTAATTTGTCTCAAAGGATGCAATTGCAATAGTCCTTTCTCGTCTTCAGAAAAAATCCAGCTTGGAGCACCGAGACAGCGCACACCAGGAGACATTTTAATGGAACATGCTTTTGCAGGGGAGGGCTCTCTCGTTCACATAGCTTGCCTTGTGCCCTTCAAATTACACCAGTCTGTCTGAAGAGGAAAGGCAAAGGTCCACGCTGAAATTTGCTCTGTGCATCCAAGCAATGTTTCATCCTTATGTCACATTGAGCCTTTGGCATTGCGAGATGTCTTTGCATGTTTGGGAAGGGATGAAGCGAGCAGAAAAGGGCTGAAAAGCAATCAATGCTGCTTCCTTCCTTTCTTGTGTTTTCTTTTGCCAGCTACACAATATTCTCTCAGAGAAATCTGCAAGCCATCAAGTGCATCAGAGCTGAGGCTGTGTTTGCTAGAAGCTGAGCCGAATGTTCAGCAGGAGCTCACCTCCCAGCCGGGAGTGTGACCCCATTTCAGTGCTGCACATGCAGAAAACTCCTGCTCCCCTCGTGCCTCACAGGGCAGGTTAACACAACGCTTGGACTAATCCAGCAGCTCTGGGCTGTCAAAGGGAGTGATCCTCCTCCCAGTCCTGCTCTGGAGCAGGGCCTCAGCACCCTCTTGAGAGACCATGCTTCTTTTTTCATCTCTTTTTTTTTCGGTCAGGTCATTTTCTGGCTTTGGTTCCCCAGCCAGTTCATAGCAGAGGCACACACAGGCAAAGAAGGATGGCAGGAGGGAGAAGCAAGAACACGCTGCTGAAGGCAGCAGACAGGAGCCTTTGTCATGATCTAAGTTCATATGGCCTTAAAAGAGTGGCATTGCAGCCCAGGTGACTCTACGTGACCCTCCATGGAGTGGTGAAGGGTTTCCTTATAAATGGGAAGAATCGAGATCCACTGAGAAGGTGGTTTTGTCTGTGCCATCCACCTGAATGGAACAATGAAGGCTCTCCGGCTAACCCCAAACATCTGGTGTGCCAATGTGGCACAGGGACAGGCCAGGCAGCAGTACTGCCCTGGTCTAAAAAGCCGGACAGACAGATCTTCGCGGCAGCACACACGCAGTAATTTGACCTGCCGCTCAGTGCAGACAGCCTGAGATGGCCACATCACCTCTGCTCCAGAACTCACTTGTTCCTCATGATCTGTGCATCGGGTCCTCTGGCACAGAGACAGTCACCATCCAGCAACGAGGTACCAACAGAGTACATGAAGGTTGAAGCAAAACAAGGAGATGACCTCAGTTTTCATAGTCCAAAGAATGTATCTGAACCCCTGGAATATTTTTCTTCTTGAGAATGAAACACTGCCTCAGCCCAACCTCCTCTTTTTACCTCTATGGTCCCTCATCTTTGCAGGCTTTTGGAATTTTTGCTTTAAAAAGGAATTACAGAGTAATTTCTGCCATTAGTAAATAACACAAAAGCTGATAAACTGTTAAAAAAACAAGAAGGGCTTGCCAAGAGACTTAGTCGAGACATTTGTTTTTGGGAAACCCTCTGTGTAGCGCAGTCCGCATACACACTTAATCACGTAAAGAAACATTTAGTGGAGGATATGTTTTTGGGCAATTTTTCAAGTGGCAAATTTCCACTGGGGTACAGCACTTGTCCTGTCATAATTAACTGTACAGAAAATATTAGTCCAGAGCTGGCCTGCCTGATGGTGGGGGGAATGTGTTACGCCCCAGTTCAAGAGAGGAGCAGAGTCTCTCGCTGTGTGGGCTAGTGAAGACTAAGCACATTACACACATATTTGGCCATCACCACCACCACGAAAGGCCATGAGCTTCCTTTGCAGTGCGCTTGGTCCTGGAGCTGAACAGCTTTCAGCTGCGCAGGATGCTGCTCGTCTGCTCCGAGAGATGAAAAAAACATGTAGGAGTCAATCACTGGAGAAGGGAGGCTGGATTTCAAAAGGGGATTAATGTGACAGCCAGGGATCTGAGGGGTGGTGGAAAACCTGGGAGGCCCTACAGCTCCTGTTGAGCGGGCGCCTGCCAAGTCACACAGATCTGCAGCATGACACGTCTCGCATCTCAGATCTCATGGCCGCACCAAAAACTCCTGTACTCACATGGCTCTGGCCAGCTACCACCCCCCTCTCTGCAAAGGGCCAGCACCACACGCTGCATCTTCCTGCGTGTCCTCTGTCTTCTCCTTTTAAGTGTTTATGGGTTCTAAGAACAAAACCAAGGGGCAAGACTGACAGGGGGGTGCTGGAGGAAGTCCTCCAGCACATGGCCCCTGTCACTCTGACTGCACTCCCTCCCCTGGCTTCGTGGCTGGGGTGTCTGAGCATGCCGAAAGTACAGAGAGTGGCAATCCCTGCTTGAACGTAGGACAGCCTGAAAGCACATGCTTTAAGTCAACAGGGATTGATTTAACCATGTACTTAAGGGCTTTGCTGAGTGAGTGTCTTACAGGACAGAATGGCAAGTCATCAACAGTAAGGTTATTTGTGTTTTCTTGGGGTTTTTTGTTTATTTGTTTGTTGTTTTTTTTTTTTCTAACAGGGGAATGTTGTTGGCTTGGAAGGATGTGCCTTCAAGACAGGGAACAGTTGGAGTAGGTATTTTAAAGGCCAACCAAGTGGAAATCAGCTTTTAAACTTTATCATTTCTTGAAGAATTTGTGCCATTTTTTTAGCTCCCTGGCTTGTAAGAGGACGGATGCAGCTTTTGCACCATTCCAGGAGCTTTACTAAACCACTGGTGTGGCATTTACCTGCCTCATGTGCCAAATACCAGCATATCTGCTGTCATACTGCTACACTACTCAGCCACAAGGACAGTACATGTGATGCAACAGGCTGCTCAGAGAAGTTTCCAGGTCATGTCTTGACCAAACTGAGTCCATGTACATGAGAAGTATTTATGAGCTAGGGGATGGTGAGAACTACTGAACCTCCTACTTTGTCCTACCCAGGTATGTCCATTTTCTCTGGCTTGCTTGATCATAGGTCACATAGATTCATACTGGTGCATGTTCATAAGGTATGAGATAGACCAGGAGCGAGAAGCTAATTTGTGAAATAAGAGCTGAGCTTTGACTCCCCTTTTCCTGCACATTTCAGATCTGTGAGAACTCTCCTGCAAAAAGTTTGCCAAGGCCTGAAGTCTAGGTAGAACAAGCGTCAATGAAACTCTGTCTATCGAAGTTTATGGTGATCCCTAGTAAATAGGCAATATTTGTTTTACAGGTGAACTCAGACACCTTCTGCTAATCTACCGAAAAAGTAAAACAATGCTGTGAGCAAGCACTTCGAGTTCAGCTGACCCTGGTGGCTGCCTGCTGGGCTACCTGCACAGCAATGAACTCCACTATCATTGCCCTAACATTGAAAGCCACTTAGTTCTGGTCTCAGTTGACTCCAACATCAAAAGCTAGTACTGCAGGGCGACGCTGAGGTGAGGCTCTACCCTGCATAGCTAACATAAGTCTTCATGTGTCTCAGTTTTTGATCTTGAAAGGTTCTTTTATCACAGGTTTTTCTGAATTATGTGCCACACGGCAGTCCTCAAGCTAGCCCGTGGTGTGTATCTGTCCCTGTCCCAGCAGTGTGAAGTGTTGACCCTCCTCCAGGCTGTCCCAGGCTTGTGAGCAGCAAATAAAGACATCTGGGTTCCTATCTGCATCCTCTGCTCCCTGATCAAATCTGTGTCTGCCTGAGGGGTTTTGTATTTTTGCATCATTCATAAGCTTTCTTTCACGTGCTGGTTCTCTGATGTCTAACATGCAAAAAGCCAATACTTCAGCCTCTCCTTCAGCAGGGTCTCCCTTCTCTCTGTAGCCACTTAGTTTAACAAAGCTTTTAACAAACCTTAACAAAACTATTTGAGCCTGAAACCTGGTGTCAAATCTTCCTGAAAATGTATAGGAAGTTCAAAAATTAATGAACATGAGAACTAAAAGCCAAAATGCCAAAACCAAATATGCAAATCCATTGAGGTCTCACAAGATTTTTTGCCCCTAGAATTCAGATTAAAAGCCCATGTAACTTCTCCTTTTGTTAATCTTTAGTGTGATGTGTTAAATTATTCAATCTTCTTTCAAACCGTTAGGCAAAACAGGCACATTGTGAAGAATGCTTAATACATGGTTTTTGTACTACATTGCCCTGGCTTAGTTTTGGTTTAGAAACTGTATACATACAAAGTATTTAGCTATTCATGTAAATAGCTTTATCAGGCATAAATATCTCCATTTTTGTATTTTAGTCATGCTCAAATATAAACACTCATTATCACTTCTTTTTTATTTCTCCTCCTCAGATAAGTATTGTTTGGGATGAATTTTTTTCCTTCTTTATAGCTTTTTGTTTGCTGATTATTTTTCTTTTTACTTTTAACTAACTGACTCATTAACACATTTTACAACAATGTTGTGAAGTATCTGAGAACCATATCACTTACTCCAGTGTGCTTTAGTTTCATCATATGCAGAACACACATCAGATTGACAGCTCATCAGGTTGAATCTGCCTGTCAAAACCAGCAAATACTCTTAATTTTTCAATTCTGAATTGCAATTTCAGTATTTTGAACACATACTACTACAACAATACTTTAGAAAAAAATAAACTAAACCTAAATTTATCAGCTGCATGGACTGTCAAGATTTGAATAAATGGAAGATAATTTCTAATTTCTTTAAGTTACAGTTTTCAAATTCTGGAAACTGAACTGAGAAAAACTGTTTTAATGGGTCTATGAATGAAACATATGGCATATGCAGGATTATCTTCTCTAGCTGATGCTAGTGACTCTACTGAGAAGTACTATGCGTCATTTACTGTATTGCTAAATCTTGAGTGGCAAAACACTATCCCATTGCAGACTATTCCCATAAAATTATTTGATAGATATTAAAATAAAAATAAAATTCAGTCTGTAACAACACCATATATAAAAACTTAAAGACAAAATGAAATTATCAGTATTATTCTTGAATTATAGCCATTACTAAATAATACTACATCCCCAGCCCTGCATACCAGACCAGCTGTTGTGACAGTACTCTGTTTCAGAAAATACCCAACACACTGAACAAACCAAGGATGGCAGATCTCCAGCTCCTGTTCTGCAGACCCGTTAGACCACAAGCTGCCAAGGCAGGGAGAGCATGCAACATAGAATAACCTGCAGAAACTACCTCTTCCCCCTCTGTGCCCTACCAGAAAGGATTTTTGTCTTGTTTCTGGATGTTAAAGAAATGCTGCATAACTCATCATTGCCTGCCGCCCCACTTCTCAGAACTGCCATTCTAGACATCTTGGGAATCCCTGAATGATTCTTCCAGAGCTGCTACAGGAAGACATAGCCAGCAGCTTGAGGAGGAATTCATGAAAACTAGCTGTGCTCTTAGACAACATCTGCCCTTTGTGTGCTACTTTACACGGTCACTGTGCAGTCATTTATATAGCCACACTCACTTGGGTTGTGTGACATCTAGTTTACATCTTGTCTTGGCTAACTAGAAATCTTGGCAACTGTAGAAGACTTCTAGCACTTCCAAGGTTAGTCATCTCTCTCATGCTGCTTCTTGTTTCAGTTCATTTTTTTTCTTTACTACTTCTTACACCATTAAACTGCTAAGAAATTCCTTATCCATTGGATTACCTAATCTTCCATCATTTACTGAGCCCTTGCTACAGCATGCAGGACATCAGCACTGATTCTGTGTCTGAAGTGCTCCTCTGTCACATTTACAAAGAGATCAAGCACATTGTTGTACACTTTTTTTTATACTGAAGCTATGACTTATTTTGCTTACATTTCTTTCTGATAAATTTTCTTCTTAGTTTATGATGGGGATAGGTAAGCTTTTCTTTTTCCACAGTTGCTCCTACACTCTCCCATCTTGTGTCACACCCAATCTAGACTTCACCTGATTTATGTCAGCCCTCAGAAATAACAGGACGTTTAGGGACTGCGTCGAGATCAGAGCAGCTCTTTTTTGGGCAGAACCATGAATATTTAAGTATTAGTTTAAAGCCAAAGTCCTGGACTGTCAAGGATAAGTGTTCCAAAAATAGTAATGACAAATAAAGTGGCCAAGAATATGTAAGAGAACTTTTAAAATAACAGTTCTTAGATGTGTCACTTGAATGACTGTGTTTAAATGCCAAGATACTTCATAAAAAATGGCCATAATTGCTGAGATATTTTGAAGTATCTAACTAAATGCACATCTGCAGAGGATTGTGAAGGGCAAAGGATTCACAATTTGACTTCACACTTGATCCCACTTGGCTTTTCTTAGATGCAAAGGTATGTCCAAACTCAGCTTGGCTCCAAAAAAGATCACAATGTTGGAAAACAGAAGTCCCACATTTCCCCAGTCCCCTCAAATATCCAAGAAATATCCACAGAAATGGCACACATGCTGAGCAGCTCTCAGCTGAAAATGAGAGGGAAGAAAGCAAGAAGACCTGGGTGTATTGTTCACAAAAAACAACATTGTGATACAGTTCACAAACAGATAAATTCAAACAGAAGGTCCTGCCAGTACGAAGAATGAAGTATTAATGCTTCCATGTTTGTATTAAGATCTCATCTGCAGTATTGCAAACACTGCTGTACAACTGCGTCTATAAAATTAACATCCAAATGAGAGCAGAAGTGAAGAATGGCTACTAGGGTGGCAGAGAGGCTTTTCATCCAAGGAAGCTAGAAGAGTTTGACTTGTATAGTCCAACAAAGAAAGATAAAGTTAAGGGGAGAAAGGCATAAATACCTTCTACAAGCAAATTAGGGAAGTATTTGGGCTACTGAAGCAAAGGAGAGATTTGACAAAGGGAAAATTAACATAAACTGGCCACAAGTAAATTTAAAATGGGAATGAGATTGCTAACCATCAAAAGAGTGAAGCTCTTAAACTACTTTCAGATAAAAGCAAAGTGGGTAATTGAGCTGGAAACCGAGCTTCTAGAAGGCTCACAATCTGTCTAGGAGGGCAACTACCCACAACATCAGGCAAAACCTCACAATTCAAGCAGCCCTTTTGGGCCCTTTCTCATACAGCCCGAAACCAGGTAAATAGAAGGAGAAAAAAAAAAAAGTTGCAGGGCAGATTGGAAATCCTGAAACATTTTGAGGAGGTATTTTACCGAAGCCAAAACATACACAGAAAACACATCAGAAAAGCAAGACACTATGAAGTGGGCTGAGGCTGCTACTGACAAGTGGGATGGGAAGAAAGGTTTCTATTTTCTGCAGTGAAAATAACTTGTATCCCCAGTAAGTAACTGTGGAAAGGAGACAGGCTCAGGGAACAAGGCTGATTAGGACATGGTAACTGTTCAGGCTCTACCTTAATAACAAAGAAGTCTTTAAGAATTCTCCTGCATGAATTAAGATTTTTGTACAAAATATGCCGCACACTTAAACAAACAGTCTTTTATTTTCTACATTTTTTTTTTCTCTACTGCACCTTAAAATAAATGGGAGGGGAGGAGAATCTAATCTGGATTGAATGAGAGTGTTGCATTAGGGAAAATACTGAATGTTGCCATTCTTGAAGACTGCAATTATTAATAGATGGAGGTAATAAGAAAAAGGGAATTAGCTGCTTAATGTAGCTGCTCTGAGACTGGAAATTCTGGGCCAGAAAATACCAAGCACATAGAAATGTCCTGTCATTTAGCATATGAGCAAAAGCCGGGATCTCAAGTGGCTGAAGACTAGACTGCAGGGGAAGGGCAGGAGGCAAGGTCACTGAACCCCTAATATATAGAATTGTGGCATATGAGGTATCACATGAACTAAACCCTGAGGGAAGGAGCATTAAAAAACAGACTACATCTGTGTATGCATTTAGAGTGATGATCCCTGCCAGCCATGGTTTCCTGCAGATATGTTCACTGTGACAGGTAATAAGGATTGGTGAAGTTTTGCTGGTGAATATTTGTCTGATGTCTGACCAAAGCACAAAAAGTGCAGAGCATGTCCCAGTACAGTGCACAGGTTCCCACCTGTGAGCCAGAAATATATTTACAGTGACAAAATAAGAAAAACAGGAGTCAATACCTAAAAGCCCTTCCCCCCTGTTAAGTGGAGGAAGATGACTTCCTTGCAAAGGTGGATGAAGGTAGTCCTGGCATCTGAGTGAAGGTAAGAGTGGTGCATCTATATCCAGAAACCACCTGGGAGAACCTCTGTTCTCCATAGGAACAGGGCAGGGGAAAGAGTGGCCACCTTGTCCAGCCTCTCTGCTTCCCCTGAAGAAGGAGGTTTCTATAGTGCAGGGTCCACTTTCCACAGCATTGTTCCCCTCTCACTCATGTACTCCTCAACAAGACCAAACCAGCCATACTGCATATTCAGAGAGGCAACTGCATATGTTGACCCTCCAAAATCCTTACAAATTCTACCCGTGAACTCTAGGTACAGCCCTCTCTATTAAAACTGTGAGACACAGAACCGCAAGACAGCTGAGACTGGAAGGCATTTCTGGAGACTGTCCAGTCCAAGTCTATTCTCAAAGCAGGGTCAGAGCAAGTCCAGTTTGGTTTTGAGCATCTCCAAGGATGGAGACCCCACAATCTCTCTGGGTAACCTGCTCACTGTGTTTTTTCGCCCTAATAGTAGAAAAGGGGTTTTTTATGTTTATTTCAGATTGTGCCCATTGCCTCATGTCCTTTCATTGGGCACCACTGAGAAGAGTCAAACTCCATCTTCTTTACTCACCCTCCACTAGGAATTTGTACACATGGATGTAATCCCCCTGAGCTTTCCCTTCTCCAGACTGAACAGGCCCATCTCCCTCAGCCTATCCTTGCATGCCAGATGCTCCAAGCTGTCAGTGGCCCTAAAGAATAATTCTGTTCAGCCATTTAGGGCAACTTTTAAAATGGCATAGTAGGTTTAACATTATTTGCCACTCTTAAATTAAATTAGAAGATGGTATGTCTTCTTTTCCAGTTTCCATTGTGATTATTTTTAAAGATTACAAACGGGTTTTGTTCTTTGAAGGGCAGCACATATTTATGATTAAATGATTCCTGAGTGTAACTTGTCATTGAAGGAAGACGTGTTCTTACAGACATCTGAGTGATTTGAAACAGAGGGGAACACTGTATTCAAACTATTGTTTTCCAGAGCAATTTGCCCCTCCATGACCTAGCGCAATTGCCATTTACTCTAAGAAAAACAGGGTCTACAATTAAGACATTAATAAATTTCTGCTAAATGTAGTCTATAAAGAAACATTGCTTTCATCCTTTGAATTCACCTGGACAGGGTTAAAAGCATGTGTGCAGACATCACAGGGTTTGCAGATAATAAGCAATATTTTTAGCAAAATACTTGCTCACATATTTGTGAATCAATACATGACGATTTCTGTCATCTGTGGGAATGCACATTAAGGAAGACAAAAATTGCATTCTTCATATTTCCTATGTAGTTTTGCAAATGTATAGGGAAATTAGTACACAACAAAGTGCAATGTTTTTGAGAGAGCAAAATCACCAGATTTTGAGGCACAGTAAGTGCCTACTGAGAACAACAGCCAATGGATTTCTCATACTTTAGGAGGCCAACCACAGCAATTAAAGGTTAGTTAGTTTGAAAGAAAAAGGTGGGCTGTAAATCACATTCATTTTGGATAATAAGCCTTAGATAGCATCATTTGAAACATCACCTTGTGTTTAGTGAGATTGTAGCTTTATAACTTCAAACTTAATTGAGGTGTTCAAGTCAGTGCTCCTGGGGTGGTATAAATGGATGCAAAGACTGGCTGAACACCCAATGTTTCTCTCAAGCCCATCACAGTCTCTCATGGGTTAGCATCCCAGATCTGAGCACTCCTGAATAAAAAACTGAGCCTGGAAACCAAAACCTTACTTTGTATTGAAGGGACTATTAAAAAAAAAACAACAACCCTTCTCCTTGTGAGTCAGGGCACAGCTTTCAGGGGACTCAGGAGAGGGGAGCTCATGAGCTCGTGCCTCGTGGGAGAGGTATGGGAAAGCGGCAGAAGATCTTGCCCAGCGATTCCCTGTCAGCTTGGTCCCTTTGCAGGCAGCCAGTGCCCGGACGACCAGCAGCCCTCATGGAGATCCTGGCGAGCTCAGGGGAACTAGCAGAGGGGATCCTGGCATTCCGATTCACGTTGAGGTCAACAGTATGAGCATGAAAGTCTATCTGCAATTCACTTTTTCTTTTTTTTTATGTTGCTGTATTCTCAATTGTAACTTGGCAAAATTGTTTTCCCACATCTATAAGGGAGTTTCTTCACAATAGACAGAAATTGTGACCTGAGGGCTATGCATTTTTATTACACAGTCTATTTCATTCTACAATAAGCACCTACTGAAGAGTAAGAACTAAGCTATTGCTAATACTGTAATTGGTATATCAAGACAAAAGCTCAATTTCCAGTCCACAGAAAGCTTATTAAGTAAATTACAGGGCATTGCAAACTGGCAGTGACTCTGTGGTGAAAGGTTAAGCCGCCAAGAATTTTGAATCTAGCCTAGCTTGATTTTTACTTCTTCCTTTTACTGCCACTCTGGTAACTTCAAGAGAAGCGGCATATGCTTAATGGTTCTTGCTACTTACCTAGAACTATGGTACCCTGGTGCCTCCATCACTGAACAATTCTATGCCCTGGCAGCCCCCTTAGTTCTTTTTTTTCTTCTGGAGATAAAAGAAATTTGGCATTGGCCTAGCTGTTGGAACATTACACAGTTAATTATAAAGAGATGACCACAAAACCCCTTACGTCTCAAGCTCCTTTATCCTCTAGTTCCTCTACCAGGAACCACTGGAAGGAATGTTATCAGGACAACAGAAAATATTTTGTCACGAATAGGAAGTGGATACTGCCTCTTTCCACAAACATATGTTCTGCCTTTTCCTTGCAGTACCCTCCTGTTTCATTTATTCAGTATTCAGCAAACATACTCATTTTTATTTCCTTTCTCTGCTTTGATCACAGAGCATCTTCAAAGAATATCCCATGTGCACTGTTCACACAAACGCCTTCATTTAATTGCTCAGGTAATTCACCACATGTGTTCACCAGGCTGGGGGAGCACAGGAAGATTTCTGGCATAAATGCTGTCGTGTGAATGGAAAACTGGGAACTGATGAATGAGGCATTTTCTATTGAGTTTGTACAACCATGAACACCATGGGCACAAGCAGAAACAACAGCAATGCATACAGCTTAGAAATCTGATTTCCATGGAATTGTGCCAGTGAAAATCAGGCACTCAAAACTCTCTCAAAAAAAGCACAAAAAAAGAACAAAAAAAGGAATGATACAAAGAAAGCCAATATTAATTCCTTCAGAAACCGCAAAAGAACATGGGACGTAATTGCTGCCTTCTGTAACACCTATTCCAACATCTATTATTCTATTCATTTATGTCTGTTGCTGAAGTTAAGTATCCAAATGCCTCCAGGAATCATGGTTTACCATAATATGAACAGAGTTTAGATGATCTTAAGATGAGGTTGGAAGGAGCACATCACAACATACAAGAACAGAGCTGCATTGGAGAGGCAAATTGAGAAGGCTTCTCCCTGCAACAGCCCAGAACAGCTTCCAATGCACTGTTGCTATTTAGATAACATTGTGACAGGCACTTTACAAATTACCCGGAATTTACGGGCCAGATCGTGACACCATTACTCATGCTGAAAACCAGCATATAACGGCAGCAGCCCCACTGAAGTCAACAGACTACCAGACCTGAAGTCACGAGAAAGGGTTTCACAGTCTAGCTCAACTCTGTCCCTGGGCAGATAACCTACGGACCCACGGATGTGTAGTCAGGTTTTGCAGCAAAGGTACGTAACAAATCTGTAGAAATATTTTCCAGCAGCAAAGTGAGGAAGAGGAGGAGGGGCAGGGAGAGAAGATGTAGGCTCTTCTAATGCTTTGTTAGGCTTCCAGGCTCCAACCTTAAAAAAAAATAAGCATCTAGGAATTCTTTTTCTTCTCCTCCTTTTTTCCTTAGTGCAAGATCAGCTGCAGTTTTCTTAAGGAATAAAAAGATGGTAATGCTGAAGTTAAGAATGTTGTCTTATCAGTCAGCTGCATACAAGAAATTAAAGAGTTGTCAAGACAATATTAAAGGTTTTAATGATATGCCAATGCTCATTTGGGAGGATACAGGCTCTCTAAATCTTTTTTCAATGTGGTACTAAGTTACAAATTAGCCACATCTTGTTCCTGTGTTCTCTTTTATCTCTTCCTGCACTCTTCCTCTATCATTGCTATAGTTTATGTATTTTTATTTTCTTTGTGGAGTTAACTCTAATCATACTTGATCCGAGTCATATTAGCTTCTTTTTATGAAAGGGGAAGACTTTTGGAACCACAGCAACAAATTTATTTGTGACGTGATCTATCTCATTCCTTTTTATGGTGGTAAGGCTTTTTCCTCCTTTAATTACCCAATAGAAGCAAAGTCTCTCATCCTTTCCTCATCTTTATGTACTTTGCTTTCAACCAGTTCCAGATGACAGCATGGAAGAATGTTTTCCAGCTCAATACAGCTACTTTCTCTTATATATTTGGGCTGACTCTCTACAGAGAGCAGGCTACAGAGTTTGTACTGACCACCCAGTAGGAGTATCTTCTGCTGTAAGTGCTTCTTGCAGTGATATTCCTTTTCACCATACTACATTGGATCTTCCTCACAGGGTCTGTGAAGATCCCATTTCCTTTAGACCTTAGCTGTGGACTGAGGTCTCATTCTTTCAGACCTCATCTGTTTGCCTGCTATTTCCCTTGCATACCCGGCAGCATTTATCAGCCAGTTCCTTTGTCCTTACAGCCCTGCAGCACTCACACTTTCCAAGCACTCCCAGCTCTGTTCTCTGCATTTTCCTCCTTTGCTTCTATGCTGTGGTGTCCACAAGCACATGCCTTGTAACTCAGCCTGGCAGGAAGCCAGCTAATCACACTTTGATTAAATGGTCATAAGATGAATTCAGCTATTTCTTTTCTCCCTCCTTGTTCCCCGTTTTCTGATGTTTATCATTGTTTCCATAAGAATTGGATATGCAGAGCTGACCCTCATCATCGGGAAGTTTGTAGCCTACCTGGAGCCCGGACCAGGGACATCACCAGGGCGCTCCCCAACCTGGTGCGCCCAATGGACTACTGCCTGCTGCTGATCTTCCAGACAGATGGGGAGGAAGCTGCATCCCGTAGTCTGAGGGGAATGAAGAAAGACTTCAAGGCCTTGGGACGAATGGTGAAAGAGTCTGGGGCTCAAGTTATCTTCTCTTCCCTCTTTCCATTTTTGGGTGATGATGTGGGATGGAATAGAAAAATTAGGTCCGTAAATGATTGGCTTCGGGACTGGTGCTACGGGCAGGGCTTTGGGTTCTTTGATAACAGCTGGTTTTATAAGACACCAGTCCGGTCAGTGATACGTGGGAAAGGTTTATCCCACAGCGGTAAAAGGATGCTGGGACAGGAATTAGCAGGGCTCATTTGGAGGGCTTTAAACTAGATTCGAAGGGGGATGGGGTTGTAGCTGGGCTTGCATCCGTGGGGCAATATGCTGGAATCGATAAAGACCGGGAGGCCCCTCAGGCCCCTAGGGTGCAATCGGTGTACTCGGCTCGCTCCCTGAAACGCCTGTATACCAATGCGCGCAGCATGGGGAACAAGCAGGAGGAGTTAGAAACCTGCGTTCGGTCAGGAGATTATGATCTGGTGGCATTAACAGAGACATGGTGGGACAGCTCACATGACTGGAATGTGGTCATGGATGGCCATGTCCTTTTCAGGAAAGACAGGCCAGCCAAGCGTGGTGGTGGAGTTGCTCTTTACGTGAGAGAGCAACTACAATGTATAGAGTACTGTCCAGGCGCGGTTGAGGAGCGAGTTGAGAGTCTGTGGGTGAGAATTTAGGGGCAGGCTGGCAGGGGTGACACTGTTGTGGGTGTCTATTACAGGCCACCAGATCAGGGTGAGGAAGTTGATGAGGCCTTCTACGGGCAGCTGAGAGCAGCCTCACAGTCACAGGCCCTGGTTGTTATGGGGGATTTTAACTACCCTGATGTTTGCTGGAAGGACTACTCAGCCAGCCAGCCTCAGTCTAGGAGGTTCCTCCAGTGCATTGACGATAACTTTCTGATGCAAATGGTGGAGGAGCTGACTAGGAGAGGTGCGCTGCTGGATCTCGTCCTCACTAACAAGGAGGGTCTGGTTGAAATAGTAAAGGTGGAGGGCTGCCTTGGTTGCAGCAACCATGAGATGGTGGAGTTCAGAATCTCCTGTGGCGGGAGCAGAATACCAAGCAGAATTGCAACCCTGGACTTCAGCAGGGCCAACTTAGGCCTGTTCAAACAATTGCTGGGGGAAATCCCGTGGGCAAGGCTGCTTGAAGGTAAAGGGGCCCAAGATAGTTGGTTAACATTCAGGGACTGCTTCTACCAAGCTCAAGATCAGAGCATCCCGACACGTAGAAAGTCAAGGAAGGGAGACTTGCATGGTTAAACAGGGAACTGCTGGGCAAACTCAAGTGGAAGAGGAGAGTTTACAGATCATGGCAGAAGGGGCTGGCCACTTGGGAAGAATATAAGGCTGTTGTTAAAGAATGTAGGGAGGCAACTAGGAAAGCTAAGGCCTCCTTAGAGTTCAACCTGGCGAGAGGGGTCAAGGAAAACAGAAAGAGCTTCTTCAAATACATGGCAGATAAAACTAACACCAGAGGCAATGTAGGCCCACTGATGAATGGGGTGGGTGCCCTGGTGACAGAAGATACAGAGAAGGCAGAATTACTGAATGCCGCCTTTGTCTCTGTCTACTCTGCTGGAGGCTGTCCTGAGGAGCCCCGTACCCCTGAGGCCCCAGAGGAAGGCAGAGCAATGGAGGAGTTTGCTTTAGTTGATGAAGACTGGGTTAGGGAGCAATTAAGCAATCTGGACCATCCATAAATCCATGGGTCCAGATGGGATGCACCCACGGGTGCTGAGGGAGCTGGCTGAAGTCATTGCTGGACCACTCTCCATCGTCTTTGCCAAGTCTTGGGAAACGGGAGAGGTGCCTGAGGACTGGAGGAAAGCAAATGTCACTCCGGTCTCCAAAAAGGAAAAGAAGGAGGACCCGGGCAGCTATAGACTGGTCAGCCTCACCTCCATGCCTGGGAAAGTGATGGAACGCCTTATCCTTGGTGCCATCTTAAGACATATCAAGGATAAGAGGGTCATCAGGGGCAGTCAGCATAGCTTCACCAAGGGGAAGTCATACTTGACCAACCTCACAGCCTTTTATGAAGACATAACAAGGTGGATTGATGAAGGCAGAGCAGTGGATGTGGTCTACCTTGACTTCAGTAAAGCATTTGACACCGTCTCCCACAGCATCCTCACGGCTAAACTGAGGAAGTGTGGACTGGACGATCGGGTAGTGAGGTGGACTGGGAACTGGCTGAAGGAAAGAAGCCAGAGAGTCGTGGTCAATGGGGTGGAGTCTGGTTGGAGGCCTGTATCTAGTGGAGTGCCTCAAGGGTCAGTTCTGGGACCAGTATTATTCAACATATTCATCAATGACATGGATGAGGGAATTGAGTGTACTATCAGCAAGTTTGCTGATGACACCAAGCTGGGAGGAGTGGCTGACATGCCAGAAGTCTGTGCTGCCGTCCAGCGAGATCTGGACAGGCTAGACAGTTGGGCAGGGAAAAATTTAATGAAATATAATAAGGGAAAATGTAGAGTCTTGCATCTGGGCAGGAACAACCCCAGGTTCCAGTATAGGTTGGGGAATGACCTATTAGAGAGCAGTGTAGGGGAAAGGGACCTGGGGGTCCTGGTGGACAGCAGGATGACTATGAGCCAGCACTGTGCCCTTGTGGCCAAGGCCAATGGCATCCTGGGGTGTATTTAGAAGGGGGGTGGTTAGTAGGTCGAGAGAGGTTCTCCTTCCCCTCTACTCTGCCCTGGTGAGACCTCATCTGGAATATTGTGTCCAGGTCTGGGCCTCTCAGTTCAAGAAGGACAGGGAACTGCTGGAGAGAGTCCCACGCAGGGCCATGAAGATGATTAAAGGAGTGGAGCATCTCCCTTATGAGGAAAGGCTGAGGGAGCTGGGTCTCTTTAGCTTGGAGAAGAGGAGACTGAGGGGTGACCTCATTAATGTTTATAAATATATAAAGGGTGGGTGTCACGAGGATGGAGCCAGGCTCTTCTCGGTGACAACCAACAGTAAGACAAGGGGTAATGGGTTCAAGCTGGAACACAAGAGGTTCCACTTAAATTTGAGAAGAAACTTCTTCTCAGTGAGGGTGACAGAACACTGGAACAGGCTGCCCAGGGAGGTTGTGGAGTCTTCTTCTGTGGAGACATCCAAAACCCGCCTGGACGCCTTCCCGTGTAACCTCATCTAGGTGTTCCTGCCCTGGCAGGGGGATTGGACTAGACGATCTTTTGAGGTCCTTTCCAATCCCTAACTTTCTGTGATTCTATGATTCTGTAATTGTCTTTCCTCATTCAGTACCAAAATTTAATATTCGTATTTTGGAGGCACAAAGGTTTCTCTGGCAAGGAACAATTGTGCCAGCGGATGCATGCAGTCACAAAATGACAACAGGAATGTCTGAGCTGGGTCACTCACAGGCAAACACCTAGATTTGCCTGAATGTGGAGCAATGACTAAGTTTTCTTTCAAGGTTTGCACCAGCAATGCTCCTGCCCATGGCAGTGCAGGGGGAAGCCTAGGCGGCTGCCCACCTTCTGCTGGGGCACAACCACTCCTCTTCAGTGAGACTGGCACATTTTTTAAGCATGGCCTGGGACAGGACTGTATTTGGAGGGGGAAAGGTCTCATTCTTGCACTGGAGCAGGTCTCCAGCTTTCCCTGTTTCATGGAGCTCTGTTTCCCTTTTATTTCCTAAAGAATCATGGCCAGCGAATCTTGGGCACCCAAAAACACCTTAAAAGCTGAAAAAGCCATGGCAGAGTGACTGTAACCCCCAGTGGCACCAACTCTGACAGATTTTAAGTGCTTGAGTGGTGCCTCTGCAGCACAAACCTTTGGCAGCTCTCAGCCGAGGCAGGGGACGCCTGCACAGGCAGAGCCAGCTCTGCCAGGGGCCTGGGCAGGCCTTGGGAAAATATTACTGTAATGAATAACTGACTGACATTTAGCAACGCAAAGCCTTTTGTGCAGCTAGGGAAATGTCATGATGCATTTTCTTTTCAAGGAAACCTGTGGGCTGTGCTTTACAAATGGATGTTTGCAGAGGGGAGCGGGACGCTGGGGAAGGGACCTTCGCTTTGTTTGCAGCAAACAAAATCAAAACTCCACCTTTTTAGGTGAAGGTAAATATGTCAAACCACTGACACCAGAGGGGAAACTCCCTCCCTCTGTGCCATCTTCACCTAGCTTGCAAAGCTTCAGCAAAGCCAGAGGTTGCTAAAACACACATGGAATGAAAAATAAAATAGCCCACAACTCTGAAACAGTTGGAAGGGAGTTTTAGCTCATTCTTCATCTCTTTCATGTGCTGTGTTGAAATATGAGGCCAAGAAGTAGGCCAAAAGACTTAAAAGGCCTATCATGAGGTAATTCAGCCACAAGCCACGAGCAGGGGAACACAATGATAGCAGTGTGTTCACTGTTTGCTCAGAACTTGAAATATCAGAGCCACATAGACCCTAAAATGCACAATTAAAAATGAAACAACTGTGTGGGGCCCAAAGATTATCCACATCTCCCCCTCTGAAAATGTTTCACTCAAGTGTCCTATAAAATTGGTAATTGCTTGTGGCACCTGCACAACTTAGCTGTTGAGAAGAAATGCATGAAAGAACAACTGAGGTTACATACCCATGTTTACCATTATGTCCTCCGGTGACTTTCACATGTGTCTATGCTTTATGCAAAGGACTGAAGATTCAAGCAGCAGCAAGCAGCATGTAAAGGGTCTTCCCAGCTTGGGCAGAGGCAACACAGCTTACCCAACCCGTCCCATGCAAAGGCCCAAGTTCTCCAGCAGGACTCCGCAAGGGAATCATCCACAGAGAAAAGGGGATCGAAGAAACAAATTGCCTAGTGTCCATCTCTTGAGCAAACACAGATCTGCTCCTGGGTCTCCGATAGTAAAGGCAGAGCCCAAGAAAGCAGAAGACAGTGGTTTGTCACTTGGTCATGAAGACAAAGGTGGACTTATGTCATTTTTGTATCCCCACAATTCCCCCGTGGAGCATCTGCTCCCAACTGCCGGAGTAGTTCTGGGCAACTTCTGACATCTAATGCAGATGGAGATAATACCAGTTGTCAGCCGGGGAAGAGGCAGTGAAGAAGTCCTCAAATCTGGCACTGAGATTGAAGTCTGAGGCCAGCACACTGGAAAGCCCGCACTGGCAGCAGGCAGATTGAAATACAGAGCAGCGCAGCAAGCATAGACACAGTTTTTATTAATTGCTGGGCATCACGCATAAACATATTTGTAGGACCCAAGGGATGGAAAACATGCAGAAGAAATAAGTGGAATTACAAAACAGTTCATCCTCCTAGGACACTTGTGAAGGGAGCTACCTGTCCCACAGGCATTTGTTGCAGGGCTTCCATGCTTGCTTGGCAAGGTTCATTTGACTGAAGCGAGGAGGGTGTCACAAATGCTATATACTTATTTTGGAGGCTTGGACCCCATAGTTGTTGCTAATGTGGAATTTACAACTGCAGGATCAGACCATAGAAAAGCAAAAATCAAAAAGGGAAAATTAGCTGTAGTAAGTAATTATCTCACTGCCCAGCTGAACTGAATCAGTGAAGCAAAGTGAAAAAGAGACCCTTTTTGGAATGACTACATACATACAGAAGAATTTTATATTAAATAAACACGAAAAGACATACCAAATTTAAAAACCGAGAACTCTAGCTTAAATGGTAGCTTTAAAATATTAACATAGATTAATATTCACAGTTTACAAAGTGGATAACTATTTTCATACTCTGTATAGATGATATACGTACCTTTTGAATGCAAGTCATTTTAGCTGCTGTCTTCAAATTATTCCTCTCAACAACCAAAAAACAAGCAAAAAGGGGTATAAGCAATCTCACAAGACTGGCTTGTATTTTCTCGTAGTAATTGCAAAACGTTCATTTAAAGATAAAATCTGAACACAAAGAGAGTGGCTGTCTCAACCAGCTGGTGGCACTATAAGCACTTGCAATCATAAGGGCATTATAAATAGAAAAAAATAAAACAATAATAATAATTTTAAAAAACTCTACCACATACACACACGAAACTCACACACGCAAAATCAACAAAAATAACAACAACCAAACAAACAACAACCACAAAATTCAGCGTAACTACTGCAGTGTTATTTTACAGCACTGCATCTTTTGATTTATGAGAGACCTTCGTAGATGGCTAAACATACATGAATTACTTGTGTTGCCAAACCCAAACCATTCACTTAATGAACATCATGCTGAAAAGTTATAGAGTAAGAGTGTCTCATGGCATTTTAAAATATGCTCTCAAAAGAAAAACAAAAACTTTTCTTTCCTCATTCCCATCCCAGTCCAAGATTTTCAAAATTATTCTCAAATAGCAGGGAGGAATCCCAGTGGGCTGCCACATGTCCTCTCTCACCGCACCACTAACACCAGTGCATGGATATCGAAGTATATCGAACACAGAAAGCACGAGGCACTGAACTCAGAACTGTTTCTTGAGCGGGTTCAGTGGCAAGGTGCACAGGACAGCAATCTGGTATTCAATATATCATCAACAACAATTTGTGAAACATAAAGATTACGTGTTTGCTATGGGGAATAAAGCAGAATTGTTAGGAAGACAGAAAATCCAGGAGGAAAGTCTGGTTTCTCTGTTGGCTGTGGGACTTTTGCCATGGGCTTCTGCATGGCCAAGATTTCCCCTTAAGGGTGGCATGAAAATATACGGTGCTTTAATTTTTCACAGAAGTGTGAATCTATGTGCATTAGCAAAACTGTTCCTGATTTACAGGAGAAAGAGTGGCAGGAGAATCAACCAGAAAATGTGTCTGAAAGTGCAATGGATGCTCTGCCTATCGGAGGGAAAGAAAAGAAGCAGACAGCCCTTCAGACATCATACTAACCAAGTTCCCCTGCTAACAACAGTTACTTAACATCTTTCTCCTGCTTCAACTGCATTTGCCACTTTTTCTTCAGAGGCTTCTTTGCATTCTTTCATGCGTCAGTTTTGTGGGATCATTTCTTTTTAGGAATTACTTATTACTTTCCAAAGTTAAAATCTCCGTTGTTCTACTTCATCATTCTTTCTTGTAGAAAGTGGAAAATACCCTTTTTGTTGGTCAGTATTCCTTTTCTTCTCTGACATCAATAAATGACACGTATATATACTGCTTTATATTAATTGATTTCAAAGCATTTACCAAATTAAGCCAGCAACATTGCTGGTTTACAGATGGGGAAACATGAGAGAAATCAGAAACAATATGATTTAGATGCTGATCCTGCAAACACATGTTCATATGAATAACTTTGTGAGAGCATTTGATGTGACTACTTAGATACATCAAGTTACTTATGTGCAAAAGTGTATGAGGATCAAGTCCTTATTCACTAACAGCAGCTGCAACTGTTTTTCTTCAACTACCTTGAAAAAAATTGTATTTCTCGAGCAAAACATGTTTTTTATCAGTAGCTCCTGAAAACTGGAAGTAGGAAAGTAGTAAAATCCAAAGTTGTGATTAAAAAAATAAAAATCAAACCAGTCCAGATTAAAAATAAAGAAAGTATTTTCCTTTTTTCCTTTAAGCATGAAAAAATATACTGTAAAATTTTCCCTGGTCTTTTTAATTTTGAAAAG
This sequence comes from Caloenas nicobarica, assembly GCF_036013445.1. NCBI lineage: Eukaryota > Metazoa > Chordata > Aves > Columbiformes > Columbidae > Caloenas > Caloenas nicobarica. The sequence continues at coordinate 121,659,523 of NC_088245.1, read as the reverse complement.
TCAAAAATTGTATTGCCAAAAACTTCTCAAGTTTGATCGCAGCAACATCATTTTTGAGGTTACACAGGAGATTCCAACACCTGACATTTCAACTGCTGAGAATGTGGCTAATATCAGGGATTTGCCTCAACGATATAAAGATATTTTGGTCATAGCAAACTCACCAGTATTCACTGCATCGCAAATAAGAAAAACATATCACCAAACTATGGAAGGCCAACAACCATACTCCCAAAGCAACAACCTTATTTTATAGATACACAGCACACTTAGGAGAAGGCTGAATATCTGGCTTCTTATTTCAATTCTGCTGAAGGAAGGTTTTTTTTCCAACCTATACATTTATGGTAGAAAGGCAGATAACAAACGTGGGGAAGGCAATAATTTGCCAAAGCCTGATGAACGTGAAAAATGTTCTTTCCTTCCTGGACTTCCTCTGTCCAGTTGTATTGCTCCAGACCTTCTGGAACTCGCATCTTCTGTGAAGAGTGTAGCGAATGACCCTTCCCATCTACCATGGAAAATAATCAGTGCCATGTCAGAAGAGAGATTCCTTAAAACTGATAACACTACTATGCATATCCACTGGACTAAATTCTGCTTTTAGGACGGATCTTCCATTGTTCTGATCAGCAATCCGGTCTGTCCTACCTTGTTTCATTTTACCACACTAGGTCAAATAAGAGGTAACAGCAGATGAAACAGAGCTCTAGAGTTCTACAGAAGGAAAATGGCTGGAGCACCTGAACCATCACATTCATATCATTAAACTGTCTGGATGAAGTCATTCTGAAATTAGAGCACATTTTCTCAATGAAGCTTAAATCACTTCCAAAGGATACAACCTTCTACAAAACATACACTTTTTTCTTTTTTCTTTTTTTTTCCTGAATTAGTGAAAACATGGGGAGTTACCTTGCCTTAGAGGTAATTATTACTTTGGTCAGTTCCCTCACCAAAATGAAAATGCTCTAAATCAAGATGAGTGAACACTAGGTATCAGTCCACAAACTTAAATGTGCATGTGTGTGTGTGTGCATGTGTGTGTGTGTGCATGTGTGTGTGTGTGCATGTGTGCGTGTGTACATACACACTTTACTTATTTATCTATTTATTGACTTATCTATTAAGTATTTATTTATTTTTTAAGTTATTTAGCTATTTATTTTTCTTCCTAGAATGCAAAGAAAGCTAAGAACACGTCTCAATGAATAATCAGACTGACTAAGCACTTCCTTGAGGAAACAGAAAATGAGGAAATATCACTATGATTTGCTTCTTGCTTTGCTCAGAAAAAAAAAAAAAAAAAATTACTTCTGTTTTCCCAGTGGAAAAACAAAACAAAACAAACAACACACACACACAAAAAGATATCCTCATGGGGACATGAGCTCACTTCTGCACACTCCAACATTTTAGTCATTCTCACTCGGTTCCTCTTGTTCAAAAACTTGTCCTTGCTCAACTTACGGAAAATAAATTCAATGGGACTTTATCAGGCTACCAGGGCAGTAGGGAAATAGCTTACACTTCCCTCTGATATTGTACCGCTCTGTTTGTTGGAGCCAAAGCATTCAACAGAAACTCATCGGTAACCTTACAGGACATTCTCAGTCACCTCACTGGGGGCAAAGTTGTGATGAATTTATATACAGCTCCAAATCAAACTCAGTCATGTCCTACCAGCCAGCCCCTGCAAAGGTCTTAGAAATGCATTAACTCAGAAGAGCTTTGATTCAACATACACTTTATGCAGCCTTCTTCATGTCAGGCTCATTTCTCCTGCTCCTTAGCTTCTCTGCAGGATCTTTTATCTTTCCCAGTGGCGATCAGACAAAAAAGGAAGCCTGTAAGGAAGAAATACACAGAGCTCTGGTCCAGTTGTTAGTATTTCAGCGAGGATCACTCAGTAGCAAACTGAAACCATGCTTTGCTCTGCGAGTCTTGCCTGCTCACATGTGTGTGCTTTCCTGAGGGCTCACCATGTTCTAAGCAGCAAGCTTATAAAAAAGGGTCCTTCTTCAACACACACACAGCTGGGCAGGGAGCAGTGTTGCTTCTGCAGAAAGCACTGGAGAAGCACAGGGACAGCTTGAGAGGACAGAACAGCAACCCTGCCTGGAGCTGAAGTAAGCATATGAGAGTCATATCTATCTCCTGGATGTCTCCTAGTCATCAATTTTTTACAATGAGGGTGGTAAAATACTGGAGCAGGTTTCCTAGAGAGGTTGTAGATGCCCCATCCCTGGAGACACTCAAGGCCAGGCTGGACGGGGCTCTGAGCAACCTGATCTAGTTGAAGATGTCCCTGCTCGTGGCAGGGGATTGGACTAGATGACCTTTGAAGGTCCCTTCCAACCCAAACCATTCCATGATTCTGTGATCCATCTGTTGTAATGCACAAGTTCCATGGGCCCACTTGTAAAACAGAGGGTGTGTAAAGCCTCAGAAAATGGCCAGAGACGGCCCCCAAATCCCTAGTGGTTCATTACAGAGCAGTGCAGGAGAACACACCCAGCAGTAAACTGCCTCAAAATCAGGCAGTCCAAGGGTTTCAGAAGCTCACACTGTGAGAAGCTCAAGACGTGAATTTCTTCAGGCTTGATTTTACCACGTATGTCTGGAGAGCAGTCTTAGCACTAAATCATATCAGTAAGTAGGACCATTTTAGCCTTATGGTTCTTCAGAGAAGTACTAAAATGTAGAGGGACTCTCAGAAAAACACTGGTTTGCTCAGCCTGAAACGCTGTGTTCATTAAACTGCTGGTTCAAAATGTTTTTGGCAGCATCACCATTCCTGACCTGTCCTCCTTGGGGATAGGAACCCCTCAAATTTCAAGGATCCCTGGCTGCCAAGCAAGAAGAACTCTTTGGTGGCTGATGGCTCCCTGAAGCCCTCGCAATGCCGGGCAGCTTTGCCAAAGGGACATCCTTGTCAAATTGCAGTGGGATAAGAGCCAAGCAACTGCACATGGTACCTATTTCACAAATCCATCAGAGATTTCAGAGAGGGAGAAGAGTTGATTCTGCCCACTCTGTACGCAAACATAACTTTATAATGAATTTTTCTGTGAACTGGGAAGGAAGACTGTTTTTTTTGCTAGCTTTGTACATAAATACTCAAAACTCTCTAAGCAACAGCTCTAAAACAGAACTGGGATAATTCACCGCAATCATCAACACTCAGGAAATCATACACATCTTTTAGTGGCACCTCAGACACAAAACCAGACTCTCCCTGGTGCTGTAAAACACAGAAACTGAATCTAGATTAAAAATACATACTGCTGTTATGTACTATCTTTGCAAGGCTTCAGCAGAACTAAATCACCTTTCTACTAACAGAGAAAGCAACCTCAGCTAAAGCCAACTAGAATAACTAAAACAAAAATCAAAAGTAGCGGTGCAGAAGTGACTGCAGAGGGAAGATAAAAGCCGCTGACAAGAGCAAGCCAGGCTATGACACAGCCTTTCACAAGCTGCCAGCCTCATTACAGGAAAGCCTGCAAAACCCAGGCAGGCTCTTGATGTTGATAAGTTAGAAACAAAAATGGAAAGATAAAGCCCACCATGAAGCCGAAGGGGAACAAGTGCGTGGCTGCAGTGAGAGAGGAGAGACTGCTCCTAAGAGCTGCTTTCTGGTTGAATGCTGAAGCTACAAAGGAGGCCAAGAAAACACCATTTCTTCAAGATGTCTGGTGGAAAAATGACAAACCTCTAATTAAAAAGTTTGTGTGGCAGAAAGCTGTATGTGGCCCTAGAAAGCAAGGAGGATAGTGACAAACTTCTTGCTAGATGGGCAGCCTCGTGTCAAATCAAGACTCAGGAACTGACAGGCAGACATAGAGGATGCATCTCAGCGTGAACGGATGTGCTTGATATCCTGGGAGCTAAGTCTGGCAGCTACCTGAGGGTCTCTAACTTTCAGACTTAGGCAACACATGTAGTGCTGAACCAAGCTGAACCCCGCACAGCCTGGGGCCCAACGGTCCCGCTCTACTGCAGCCCTTACAGATCACCACAGCTCCCAAGGCCAAAAGGCTCTTTAATCGTCATGGGGCACTCCATTTTCCTTCCAGATATAGGTCACTAATCCAACAGGAGGGCTGATAAACAAGCCTAGATTTTATAATCTTGTTCCTACTTGCATCTTCACTCTGATGCTCCTGCCAACAGCAGGGACATAGGGAAGATATTTCCAAAGAGTCTTGATGGCCATGATGTTTCTCTGGAACAGGCAAATCGCACTCCATCATGGAAGAAGGCACTAAGGACTGCTCTTGCCCTGATCTTGGGGCTATGAGGACAGGTTGGCATGTCACATTGACAACCAAGGACATCCCAGGAAAGCCAGGCAAAAAGACTTACTGGAGGTAATCTAGACAGAGGGAGGCAGAAGAAAACACAAAGATGTTTTTGTTTGAAAGAGTGGATAGAATGATGACTATTCTTTCTGCTCTTCAAAGGGAACCTACCTCCACCTAAATGATTAAGAAAGTATGAGACTCAGCTAGGTAGAGTCATAACTGGAACAAGAAGTGATAATTTTATTCTGCACCTTTCTGCCTGACTTTGGAACACCTATAAAAAAAATATTCATTTCAAAACTTCCTGAGGTGGGAGCCACACCTTCCACCACAGATAAACTCTTCCAGGTAATCTCATCAAAGTCAAACCCCACTTAGCTTGTTTGCTACACAGAGGCACACTGATTCCAAACCATCATTTTCCTGTGCAGTTCATCACCTTCAGGAAGGAGATATTCTTCTGGAGAGCATATGTATTATTATTCCCACACAAATACATTTCTAAGGCATAAAAGCCCACCCCCCACCACACACACATGCACACACACACACTTTGCCCTACAATAACTTATGGCAGTGATTAAAATCGCATTTAATGTAATAGTAACATTGAATATTTGCAGTAAGTATCTGACAGTAGTCAGCAGAAGCTCCAATCAAGATTAGCGGCTGTGGTGTGATTTACTGACTGTCAGGAAAGCTCTTGGTAGCTGAGAGTGACTGAGTTGGAAAAACCTCTCTGCATCATGTAGAGGAGGCACAAGTTGACAGGCAAAAGTCAGAGGTAGCTGGGGTTTGCTTGCCTCCCCCACAGACTCATAACTGCTCATATAAAGAGAGAGGAAGAGAGTCAAACGGAGCTGCTGGGAATAGCTCAAAACCAAGGGAGCTCTTCCATAAGTATATTTCTCCCTAGGTCCTTCCTAAGCCAAAGCAAATGGTAAGGTAGGAAGTAGAGGAGACAGAAGTAACATCTGTACATTAAAGAAAAATGTATTAAGGCATACAAAGTGCTAAGGTATTATAAGAATGGGACTATGTAACTACCTTTAAGTGGACCGATTGAAAAAAAAAGATATCTGCATCACAACATTGCATGTAGTGGTATGTCACTGTCACGCACACTGTATTGAGCAGCAAGAACCTTGTGCAGAAACCCAAATTTGATGAGAAAGAATGATTAGGCACCATCCGAATACACTACTAGGAAAAGCGATGGATATGATTTGTTTAGAAGGTCACATAGTAATACACCAGTAGAGCAGAGAAGTCAAACTTTGAAAATACCACATCAGAGCTTTGTTTATTTGGTCGTACAAGTGTGTTATACATTTCCTAAATGGCTTCCAAAACCAAGGCAGGGCTTTCATGTGACCTGCCTTTATGTGCAAACAGGTGAGATACCTGCAGATATGGGAAGTCACACAGGGCTCCTTTTGCAGCCAGTGGAGAGCAGCTAGCAGGAGGCTGTTCATCTGACGTGCAGTGGAAGGAGATGAATCATGCCCTATAGGTGTCTGAGCCTCCCCACTGGCTGCAGGTGGAGCCTAGATGACTAACTCTGACACAGATATTGTGGACACCTGCTTTTGGTCAGATTAATCTCTTCCCATCCCCCTCCTCCACTTCTACTCCTCATGTCCCAGGCATCCACATGTCTCAGTACTGGATGTATGGTCAGTCTCTTCTCGAGACTACAAGTCACACCTGCTGGTTCTGGCCCCATACTCCGATCCACAGATCCACCTAGAAGGACTTTTGGGGTTTTAAAGACATAAAGGTTTTCATTTGTCTCCTCCTTGACCTCCCAGAGGTTAGTGCTGCCCAGTGGTGCCATGTCACAAGGGGACATGTTGCCATCATGTAGGTCACGTCACCCTCCCTGCTCCTCGCATTGTTGCTCAGCCCCAACCATGTTCTCTCCCATGGATCTCACTGAAGCAGAGGAGGCTCTGCAGAAAGCTGCCCCTTCCGGGTGAGGGAATGGGCATCCAAACAGGCAAGCTCAATTGAAAAACAAAACAAATAAAACAAAACCCGTTGTACCTTAGAGATTCAAGCTTTTCTAAAGCATCAGAATTAATCTCAGAGGCAGGTTCAGCAGAGCAGAGAAGCACATGTTTAGTTTCAAGCAGACATGGGCTAAGGAAAGACTTACAGAGCAATTTGCTCACACGAGACCTCCACAAGACATCAAAGCCTCTGCACAGCTCTCCAGCTATAAATACCTGCCCCTACTGCAGTAGGTATTGCAGAGTTGCTGCTTATTTGACTGTGACCAGAACTTCACCCGTCATCTCTTTGTTTTTTTGCACAGCCAATGGGCAAATATTACAGTTTGAAGTCAGAGAATTTATTATCTTTAAACAACATTTTGATAAGCCATCCTCTTGCCCTTCCCTGTTCTTAGTTGAAAGACTTTTACTATGCAGTAAAAATAACCCTCCAATACCAGGTTCAATTTCTTTCCTACCACTCCATCAGAATGTTTGTTCTTCTTTATCACTGAGATCAATATTTATCCATATGGGTGGAAACTGTACTCTCTGCTCACCATGCTGTTATCATGTTAAAGTTTAACGTCACTAAAGAGGTAGTAAATGACAACTAAGGCTACATAACCAAAAAGGTTTTATTTATTTAATTAAATAATGGATTTTACTGAGAAAGCCAACCATATTGTTCCTAGGCAGGATCCTAAATGTATTTTTCACAACCTTTATTGACGACACTTCTTTCGATAATATAACTCCACCTTTGGAAGTGTCAGGCACAATTTGGTCTTATACTGGCTTCACACCACTATGGCAGGTACCTTCATAGTATTGCTGTTGACATATGAAGATATACAAGAACTGGATTCAGATCTGTCACCTCTCTATTTGTCAAATACCTTTTTTTTTTCAGCTTCAACAACTGTTTCCAACAGTTTTTTAAAGTAGAGGAGAATTAATAATTATCTTGTCTTTCAAAGGCTTTTGTAGACTGTCTGCTGAGAGGAACATCTTCTTCAAATTCCTGGGCCAATACAATTTAAATAAGGGATTTTTTTAATGTATTTTTGTGAATTAATACATTATTGAGATTATTTTCTAATTTTAACAAGCATTCTATTAATTATTGGCCACTGCTAGGTAAACTGAAATGGCTTGGAGTTCAAGTTCAGTTCAGATAAACACACAAAAGTTCAGATGTTTATCGAACTGCTTGCACTTCTTGAGTCTGCAGAACAAGTCTGGATACCTATCAGGTTCCCCATCTCCTTGCTCCCACATGCCAAGTCATGCCAAGAATGCTCCAATTGCATTTTTTCATGGTGCTTTTGCATGTCTGGTTTTGGTACTGTACAGAACCAAGAAATACAAAGGTTCATGGAAGGGAAGATAATGGGTGAGGCCTTGAAGGAAGTTCAGGATGTTTTCAAGAGCCTGCCAAAATCTGTAGGGTGAACTATCCCGTGACAATGGGTCAGCTTCAAAAAGAATTTCATCCCACCTACAGCTATTGGCCCAGTAATACCTTCCTCCACACCTTCCCTCCCTCAGATAGGATGTCTATCCCTCAAATTGGTCAGAACTTTCTGGGTGTCCCCTGCTCCAAGCACTGTCCTGCTTTGGCGCCTTTAGCTTCCACTCGAACTCCACTGGCCTCTGAGCATCAATATGCTGGAGTGCCCCACCTGCCAAGCATACTCAGAGCATACCTCAAACAAGCCCAAGTTCCTCACTAAAGGCACTCAGCAGGATTTCTTTTTAAACAGTGCTATAGAAGGTGAAGGTGCCCAGATAACTGGGTTTTGATCATACTGCCAAGGAAATGAAAGGGCTGCAAACAGCCCACTACAGCCTGTGGGAGGTCAAGCATGCTTTCCAGAATAACACATTGATCTCCAGGATAGATCACCCCATGTGAGGAACACCATGATCTCCTGCTAACATCATGTCCCTGTGAACCCAAGAAGGCACGAGCCGTCAGTGTTGAGAAATGAAGCAAACAATAGTGCAGCACTCTGGGACAGAACAAATGTGAGGGGTTCATGAACCTCTCTGAGCCCTCAAGCCCTCCAACAACCTAGTGATGAGTAAGAAAAAACATACTCTACCTGCAGTGGTGTTTGGGCATTTTCCAAAATGCTCTTGTTCAGGCTTTCTTCACATTTTGAGTAACACTGAGCCGTGTTCCAGTTATTCTTCAAAAAGCTGTTTATCCAGCCCCAGTAGTGACTAGCTTGTTAGCAGTACAGGAACTGGAGACAAAAAATGGAGGAGACAGGCAATAGTCTTTTGCTTGTCCGATCAGCAAGAGCATCAAGCTGCAGTGTGGTTGGAGGTTGCTAAACTCAACACAGCAATGTAAGTAAAACTGGATTATTCAGCCTCAGACCAGCTGCACATAGTCTCCCTCATGAGCAGGAGAGGCAAAGTAGAAGGGATGCAAATTGAATGCTGTTCGTGATGCCCTCACCACTTCACCTGCTGGGAATTACTGCACCACTTTGTCTCAGAAAAGCTCAGGATGTTTTGGGGAGAAGCCACCACAAAGCAGGCCTGGGTGAGCCTTACTAGGATTATGTTTAAAAAAAAAATTGGTCAAAATTGTTTTATCTGTATGAGTAGTCTGTGCTCAGGTATTAGTAACATAATTACCAACTTCATTTTTCACCTTTATGTTTCAGAACTCAGCAGAAGTACTCGGGGTCATCATATCTGCAGGAGCAGAGAGAGAGAACATTTGAAGAAACATATGACCCAATAAACCCTGCATATCTTGATGGCAACAGAGTTTTCCAGGAGAACCACATAGATAAATATGAATCGCAAGATCAGAAACTAGGCACACCTGCCCTTTCAATTTCTGCAGAAGCAAAGAGAAGATGCACAAGGATTCGTTTGCAGAAGATGCCCACCCACACTCACACCCTCTCCTGCCGTGCACAGAAGAGCATTGCCAATATTTGCAATCTCATTTCAGCTATAACAGTGTTTGCTCTCTCCCCCACTCCCCTTCAAACTCCAGTTACAGAAACCAAGAGACCATGTGAGGATTTTCATATTTTGTTTTGAAGACCTGAGGGTTAGAGCTCTCATGGTTTCAAAGAATAGCTTGAAAAGACAAAGAAAATTCATCTGACAGGCTCTAAAAACAAGCTCAAGAACCCTTAGCTTATGTATGAAAAAAATCACAATTTTAAGCCCACCTGTATTTGTGTAGCTATGCACTATGTTTTCTCTCTTTTTTTAACATGACACATGGCTGGTTTTGTTCTAATGAATTACCACATTCACCTCTTCAAAATATGTTGGAATATTTCCAAAAAGCTGCTAAGTGAAATGTGTTCTTCTGTTACAGTGAATTGCTAGCCACAACTCTGTATGGTAACAGAAGAGAGTTGCTTTCTTTAGAGACTTGTTCATGTAATGGTCCCTACTTTACTTGTGAGATGGAGACGACAGACTGTACACTTTCACTTTAGTGCAGGTATCTCTTCTTTCCTTCTCAGAGGCCAAGAAACCAGAGCAAGACAGATCAGTCTTCAAGTGTGTCCCTTGCATCACATCGCGTTTGACAGAGTAATTCGCGTGCAGCCTTGGGCCTGAACCCAGCTGTGTGGTTTCACTCCAGGCTAGACTACACACCAGGTGCCACCTGGATGAAGCCACCAGGCTGGAGCACCGAGCTGGCCACAGCCATCTATGCTGGCATGCGCCTGGCAGGCAGGGAGCTTGATCTGCCAAAATCCGTTACTGCTGTGGCTGTGAGGAACAAGACAATTAAAACCAGGAAAAAGAGGGTGGGGGGAAATGGGAAGATTAATCTCATTGCATTACAACTTTTCTTGTTTAGTGAAAAGGAAATACAATTAGGCAGAACATATTAAACACACCTACACAGATATCTAAACATCTCCCTAGTGCACTCGAATTCCTGCCTGTAGATGAAACAGGCAGGCGCTGCTTCCTTAATCAAATTAGAAAACTAAACTTAAAATTATCACCCTCCAGAGAGATATTTACACCTCCAAACATATTCAGCAAAATAGAATATGAAGCTGAAAGGAAATCACTGAATTATTTATTATGGTTTTCTAATGGTCTAGGCTTACAATTTCAGACAGTAAAATGTACAGTAGAAAATAACTGATTACAGTGTATACCGGAAATTTTGGGGAATTAAAAGAAAGCTGCTTTGCATAATAATTGCACACTTCCATTTCTTGTGGAAAATTAAAAAGCCATTGCTCCTCACTAAAGATGACTATAATTGCAAATAAGGGAGTTTGGGGACGGGGGAAGGAAAGAGGAAGGATAGGAGAAGAGAAAGAACGATGGCAAAGATTCATGATGAGTTTGTGGAGGTTAACACGTCAAATTAGGAAATGCTGTAAAACAGCTGAGGGCAGGAGGAATAAAAAACATGCCTTGTCAAAATGCATCAGACAAGGGGCCACTTTTCACTCAAGAAAGTGAATGACCACGTGGGTAAACCATAATTCTTGTACAGTCAGGTACCTCCAGGCAGTGGGTCTTTCTCCTTGCAGACTTGGGGGAGAACTCAGAGCTGCACAGCAGAGACCCTGCAGGCAAAATGCAGACTGGGGTTGCTCAAGCATCCTGCACAGGGAGCAGGACAAGGCAGCAGCTCTTCTAACACCACCGTGAAGGCTGCCTGACACAGGTATCACCTGAGAAGATCCGCCGGCCAAAGTGCGGATGAGGGTGAGGGCAGCAGGCCATCGTGCTTCCACCCCAAGGCTCTTCTAGTGTGGTCAGTGTGGAAGCTGGGGAGCGAGGAACCATTAGTGCTACACGCCAGGGCACAGAGAGTTTACATAAGCAACCCACACTCGTGAAGCAGAGAATTTGGGGACCAATTTCATGTTCTACTGTACACACCTTTTCTCTCTTCTATAACAGCAGAATTTAGATGCAATCTAAGAAGACTCTCAGAAAATCTCTCCTCTGGTCCTCTCACAGACTTTCACTTCAGAAGCAGAAATTAGTCTTTACTGTCAATAATATTGTTATGTAGGGATTTCTTTAAGTCTTGCAGACAAATTAAGCATTTTCAGAGTGTAATAATGTCTAATATTTATATATACCAAATTATTTTTAAATATAAATACACCACATGCTTTTAGGCTTACATGTATATAAGCATATGCATATAAATACATATGTACTTTTATATTTTGCTATTGAATTTATGCTATTCCTTGCATTTATATTAATGCTAATTTTTACATGCTAAACTTTTTATTATATTTGCCTGTTACATATGCTCATTTATTTCATGTTTGCGTGTAACTAAAGATAATAAGGCACCATAAAAACAGTTTACTGACTTCCAAATTCCAACCAATAAATAAATGAGGTTTGCACCTTTTTCTTAGGTTAATATACCAGACACACAATCATGCAATCGGTATGCCAAAATGCATAACAACACACTGTAGAATTTGCACCTGATCACTTTATCAAATCCAATATTCCCAAGTAGCTAGCAAACACTGTGATTTATAATTGGGAATAGTCCCACACAAGCCTCTGAAACAATCAGAGGAATTTCTCTCCCAGCCTTCCGTCATAAAGTGGGGTTTTTTTTGTGGTTGTGTAATGTAAGTCTTCACTTACACAAATCAAAAGTGCGTCTGTACAAAAAAACATAGCGGTAGGCTTTGGTGGACTTTCAGGGAAGGTCACTGAGATGCTGTTAAAAATGTTTGTGAATAGGCAGGCAATTTCTGGGTCCACTCCCTTCTCCAAAAGTTCCAGGAGAAAAGTTGGGTAGTCTTTACTTCTACAGAATGCAGCTTACCCTGCTCATCGCATACACACAAACAGACACAGGTTGCTTTCAGACATGGTCAGAAGCTCATGGAGATGCTGGCACACAGGCAACTGACTGCCCAGAAGATCGAGACTATGGTTTGCAGTGTGTATTCTGGAAAGTTCCTCAAGACTATCAGGCATGAAGTAAATACAAAAATTTAAAAAACCTAAAAAAATAAGAAAACTTTAAAAAACTTTTTTAAAAAAACCAAAACACCACAACAACCAGCAACAAAAACAACAACAAAAAACAAAACCAAAACCAACCAAACAAACAAACCCCCTAAAACCACTATTTCATAGCCAGGAAAGCAAACACAGTATTCTGCCCACCTGGAAACCCCCCTAAACAGTCACAGCACACACAGAGAACAAACATGGTTGTCAGACTTCCCCCCATTTTTGAAGCTGCCACCATCAGCAGGTCTGGGCTAGAGGGAGTTCACCCATCCCTAGAGCATCACTTCTTTCCGGTTCTCGCAGCAAGAGAGAAGGTTTGTATCAAGGCAGGAGAAGGAATTGTGTGTGGCTGATATCTTGGTAGGGTTTCCAGTCCTACTGCCAAGACAACAAAGCACCAGGAACCTGCATGGAGACCTGTCCAAGCTGGGAGCCACCTGCCCCCCATGCAAGCCTGTCCTAACAAGCTGCCTCTGGCAGGCTCTCCTACCCAGGCCCAACAGCCCAGGGATGGAAAGCCACTGTCCCCAGAGCAAGGGGGATGCACGCTTTGTTCCCCCTAAAATACAGGCAGAACAGAGAGTGGTGTCATGGCGAGAAGCAGAACAGGTCTCTATGAAGAGCTGGGGAAAGGTGTTGGGGAATGTATTTCCAGACACGAGAGCTGTGACATTGATGCATTTTCTACAAGGAATTCCATATACAACTGAATGACAGTTACATAAAGATAATCTCAATTTAACTAGTCAGTACAAAACCAAATTACACAGTGGCCGTGCAGTAAGTGCCAACGTAATGGGAGGTTTTCATTTTGGGGTCAACTGGGAAACGTCAATATACTTTTCCCCTTTGTTCTACTTCCAGTCATCCAAAAGCATGCCAGCACAGCCTTCTGACCATAGATCATGTAAGCGACTTTCCTCGTAACACAACAAAAGCTGTTTCTTAACTGTGGGAAAGGGATAGAAGAGCCTTCTTCCCCACTGGACAAAGCACTTTGCTTCCAGAGCTTTCTCATCTTGGCTAGCAGAGGACCTAACTCAGCACATAAAAGATAGACTCCCATCAAGCCTGCCTTGCATTTTTCAAAGCTGTTATTCTGAGATGTTCCTTAAAGGAGCAGAGACAAATTACATGATCAGGGGAAAATAATGTCATTGACTGAAAGAAAGTACGGCACCATTGAGGAATAAGCACAAGACAGCCATATCAGCTCAGGAAATGCAAAACAGGGTTTGATAATATAAATGCACCCACATCATTTTGTAACAACATTAAGGAGAACTAGAAAAGTTCAACTTCCATGCAAATGGGGTAAAAATATCCATGAGTAGATGAGACTTTGGCTTGCACAAGAGACAACATGGCTGATTTGAGTGAGAGAGTGTGACAGCCTGAGTGATTGGGAGGAGGCAAACAAGAGATGTTCCTTCTTTGTTTCTCACACTGCAAGATGTGGAGAGAAGAGGAAAAGAGGTTTAAAACACATGCACATGCACACACACACACATTTTCATGGAGCACATAGCTACACTGTGGGATTCATTACCATCGGATGTTACAGAAGCCAAAAATATAACTGGAGAGATTAGTCCAATTCACGGAAGAAAACTCTACCGTGAGCTATTAAACACAAAAACACAAATACAGCCTCTGGGCCAGGAAGTCCCTGTGCAGCGGCTGCCAGGAGCGGGGAGGATGCGTGGGAAGAAACGTGGGTGTCTGCTCACCCCGCTCTTGCACCCTGCTCAGGGTGTCCCCTGTCCAGAGACGGGACAGTCCACTGGCTGGCCATGTGGCCTCTTGCACTGGGGCTTTACTTCTACCAGGTCAAAAATCTTCAGTCACCCAGGAATTTGAGTCATATTCAACACCTGTCAGTCCCATAAGTGAAAAATATCCATAAGCATTTAGGTAATTTATTTCCATTTCTATAACTTTTACAAAAAAATCTTGGTGTTGTTGCTTCTGAGGGTGAAGAAGTAAGCAGTAAAAGCTTCCTAAAGCAAGCACAGATTTCTGAGCAAGGTGGTCCAGCTGGAGCACTGGCACCTCCACCTCCACTCACCCACCCTGTGAACACACCTCATCATCTGGCCACCTCCAGTATTCTGAAATATCCACATACATCCAGAAATATAGCATCTGTGGATGTTCAGTAGCTCTTCAGTGGGATTTCCAGTGGACTGCTCCCTAAAGCGACAGTACTGTCAGGTGTGTCTCAGCCTAGGAAAAAAAGAATACTATTTGCCCTTCCAATTCTCTTCCTAACTTACGCTTTCTTCATCTATCTCTTAGCATCAAATATTTATAAATCTAAATTTTAAAATCTCCAAGAATGTCAATATCTGGAATTACCCAGAAGATTAGGCAACTGAAGCCAATGCTTTAACATCCTACTTGTAATCAATTCCACTCCTGAAGAGACCATGGGAATTGATTTTGTTAGCAGTTTTTATGAAATGCTTCAGATATCGTTTAAGTGGAAACAGCCGTTGCTTAAAAAGGAAAGAGATATGTGCTTGTTATGTAACTTACTGAATCTCTTTTTGTCTTGTTTTTGCCAAGATCTTCTTGATAATGGTGTGAATTGTTTAGGCAAGCTCATGCAGCCTACAGACATATGTACATACAATCTTTAAAAGAACTTTCTGTTCCTTGTTTCCAGGTACACACCATACCGTGCTGCATATTTTAAAAACCTGCTATAGCCTGTTAATGGAGTGTGGAAATAACCCTGGAGGATAAGGCACACAGAGTTTATTACATAACTTAAGAAATTTTGGCCAGGAAAATATGTTGATTCTATTAAATAGGTTTTAATGAAGTCAAGATTTAGGTGATTTTTATGATAATATCTTCATTCCAGTTGCTGTTTCAGCATGCCAAGTTCTGTATCCCATTAGCCCCTTATCAAAGAACAAACTGTTATTGGTGGAATTTATTTTTAATTTTTATTTTTAAAGGACAAGGTGGGAAATTGCTTATGTTGGCTTTTTCTTGGTACTATTATTCCCCCAAAATCCGATTATAAAGGGAATTCCAGTGAAGCCATTAATAAATGAAACAAAAACAAGTACTCTGAAAAGAAATACTCAGGGATTGTCATCACTGTAAAATATATAACCCGAGTGTTGCTTTTCTGCTGAGGTCTACTTAGATATAAAGATCGTTACTCACATTTAGCACCTTTTAAACCAGTTCTAGCTTCCTCGCTGGAAGCACAGGCTAAAGCCCCAGCTAGCACACAGCTTCAATTGCCAACAAGATAATTTTGGCAACTTTGTACTTTCTGGGTATAACTAGTCAGTAATGACTTCCCCCAGCTACCCTGTGTGCTGAGATAACACTTCTGCAAAAATTCATGAAATGAGACAAATTCCTGCAGAGATCCCCAGGATAAACCACTCAGCAATCTTTGCACAATACATGCTTGAGTGCAGGACCAGCATGTATCCAACTGCCCACATTTCATTTCATGAAGAGGCTGATTTTATCCACACTAAAGTAACTTGGGAGGGAAAAACATCAAACCAAACCAAACTTAAATTAATTATACTCAATTTAAATCAGCAATGAAGACGTACCCTTTTCTTTGACAGCAAACTGGAAAAGCCCTAAGCCATGTCAACGGACATAGCACAAAAAGGTTGTGTTTTTGTCCTGAAGGGATTTTGTTGCTTCATAGCAGAAGTTCTTGACTATTTTGTGCCTCGGTTTGAAGAAACACACTGAGCGTTATGTTTTCTGCTGCAATTGACTTTGAGGAAGTGTTAAAATGGAAATGCTAAATGAACTGCTTTGAAAGCCTTGATTTTCCATTGAAAATAGTTCACTGTATACAGTGGCTGGGAACTCATTATATTTATGTGTCATCTAAATGTCTTCATTCTTTTCACAGGATTTGATGAGGTATTACTTCAGTTACGATGTTTATGCTATTTACTGAACATGCTTGATTATTTAAAAAATGAAACCATGTCTCAAATTCCTGGAGACAAGTGGAGGAAATTTCTGTCTTCCTATTAATGCGCCCATCCTAAACCATGTACAGTGTGGGTTGTATTTTTCTATAGGTAGTCTGCTATACATTCCACCCACCTCGTGTGAATTAAGGTTTTCCATTTTATGCAGGAGTCCTTGCCACTGAGATGGGACCCAAAGTAGAGCTAATAAATGAGTACTGAGACAGATCTCCCAGACCCTCTCTCCCATAGTCCCTCACCTGAAGTGAATTTCTATGGGCCACATCAGCATGATGCAGGAAGGCTTCTTGAAGTGAGAGGCTGAACTACCGGATGCTTTAAGTTTTTTACTTGTAAATTAACCTGCTAGTTAATCCTCATTTTGTGAGGAGCAAAAACCCGTAACCCCTAATGATGTTCCATACAATTAAAGACAGTATATGGACATATATAGTGCAGAGACCTCCTGAGATGGACAAATACCAGTGTTCAAAAAGAGCCATAATGCATGTAAGCTCAATTACATGCTCAACAGTAAAATTAATGTC
Source organism: Caloenas nicobarica (assembly GCF_036013445.1). Lineage (NCBI taxonomy): Eukaryota > Metazoa > Chordata > Aves > Columbiformes > Columbidae > Caloenas > Caloenas nicobarica. Next base: position 121,642,694 of record NC_088245.1, on the reverse strand, counting down.
ACAGACGGTTGCAAGAGATTCAGGTAAATGCCATGGGGCAGGATTCCAAGAGCTGTGAGGTTTTTTAGCTAAGAAACTCTAAGATACATTAGCATCAAGGAAAACAAAAAAAGACATTAAAGGAGACAGATCTACACTATACAAGAGCTATTACACCAATAATCTGTTTGCAGTACAGTGCAAAGACATATCTGCTTGTAGCTGCAAGTTTCACTTCTGGTTTTACTTATACTGGGAAACCACTCCATCAAGGTCACTGGAATCACATATGTGCAAATACTCATCTCTCTGAGTCTAAAACTGGATAAGATTTGGTTTAAAGATAATCTTTCAAAGATAGCTTTAAAACTCATCCTTTCCAATGACAGTTGAGATTTAACATGTGACGGTTACTTCCAGGCCTCAAAGCGTTAAGTTTCTAGTGTGAGACTAGCTATATTCAGAATGAAACTTCCTTCCCCCATCATCACAGCAAGTGTATCAGGATATCGCTGCTACAACAACAACAAAAACTCCTGTGTTTTAATGTATAAAAAGAAACACTTCCTGACCAACAGCCTCTATCCATTGTTTTTCACGTCTAATTTTTAAGTCGAACCAAGTATGAAGACATGCAATAGGCACAACTGTATTCAACAGAGGGAACAATGGATAATGACAGGCTCTGACAATGGGCTCTGACAAACCTTGCTGCCATGGGTTTCTTATCACCTACATCTGGCTGGTCCACTCTTCTGCTGGAGATGGCCACCCTACAGCGGAGGTGCCAGAAAACATGCGTGTGTGTGTCTCGGTAGCTCGCCTGCTCCCGTTCACAGCCTGCAGCTGCAAATGGGCTTGTTTCCCAGGAAATTGGGGTTATATGAAGGTTGTGAAGCAGAGCATGGTCTCACATTCCCTTCTGCTGGCACCATTTTGGGAGCAGTAACCTCCATCAGAGTGGTAGGAGAAAAACAGCTAGAGGAGGCAAGAACCTCTTAAACCACCACAGCTGTTTTCTCAGGGAGCATGCATCAGTCTTTAATATAGCCTTCGTGACTTGTCATTATATTTTGGTTTCGCCCTAGTCCTGCTGAAATCCAGCAAAAACTTTGCAACTGGCTCCAGAGGGAGCAGAAATCAGGTCTTTGCTGTGGACCACAGCAGAAAAGATGCTAAAACTATCGACTTTGTGCTTCTTTGCCTGCCTTCTTTCTCACAGCTAAACAGAAGCACCCTTCATGCTTGCTTGTGATCCTGAAATGAGCAGCAGTGACCATAGAAGCTTGAGCAAGTGAGCTTAGAAATGCTTTATGGCCAGCTTTTAAAAGTCTGGTGAGCACTCAGTTCAGAGCGAACAGCAGCCAGCTGGTTCTGGGCTCTCCTAATCTGGTATTTGCAGTGCTCCTCGCTGCCAGATGACATTTTAGGCCTTGGATGGTTTCACTCCATTTGCTTGGTTTGGTTTCAAGTTTGCATATAAACAGCCACTACATAAGCCGCCAACAAACTTTGACTCAATTCCTCATCAGAAAACAATTTTGTACTCCCACACCAATCCCACAAATGCTTCTGACTCTCTAATAAAGCAGTATGAAAAATGTGCTCTCTGTGAAGAGTTAGGGCTAAGATATGGTCAGTGACAAAAGACCCCTTCTGAAATGAGGGGGTACAGAAAGACCCTGAACCACCACTTCTTAAATGAAGTGTCTGCTGTTGCTGCTATCTTCTTTCGGGATTTCACCTTTTAGTAGCCTTATGGAGTAGGTGAAACCTCAGTGACACGCTACTGTGAAACACCTGCCATTCTGCCTTTTCCAACCCCGCAAATTAATTCTTACACTAAAGGACTAGTCAGAGACCTATGAGCATTACCACATACTTGATTGGCACAAATGTAATTACAGCTGAGGTAGAGCTGATCTAAAAATAAAGCCGTGACTTAAAGCTCCAGGAGATTTCATACCAGGAAATAACTGGTCCTGAGCACCCGGGACCAGTTCACGCAGATGATCATTTTCGGACTGTGGGTAGCTATGGTGGAGGGCTTGCTGCAGGGGCACACGAAGGAGGTCCAGGCTCATTTCCCAGCTCCATCAGGCAGACAGACAAGTTGCCTCTTTGCCTCAGTTTCCCATCTAGACACAGCATGGTGCTCCCTCACTCTCACGGCTCGAGAGTGTTTATTGTGGCCATGTAAAGACAGATGTGAGCTTGCTCTGCTGGGGTTCGTCGCTGGCTGCAATCTGTGCAGTCGTATCATTGTGGCATCAGCTGGGGAGCCATGACCTTTTTCTGGCTTCATTATTTACAGCTCTTCTGGGCAGGGTCTATTTCTCCTCATATGTTCATGTGGCACGTAGGACATGGGGACAAAAATTTCCATTGGGACTCCCCGGGTGACAATACCCCACAAAAACAACGTGTGCCCAAACAGGCCCAACAGGATGACCCTGTAGGGAGGTATTGGGAGGCTGAAGCACAGGGAGGCCCGGTGAGTGAATCCACCCAGCGCAGCCAGCGAGGGGCTGGCCGCAGCCGCTCTCCTGCACTGCGGATGCTGCCTGATGCTGCCTGACCCAGGCAGAGGGCAGGAGGGACCGTCTCTGCTCCACACAGGTGATGTTACTTCAGCTGAACAGGAAAAAATGCAATCTGCCTTTCAGAGCTTGTCTGTAAGAGAACACTAAAGAAAGTTAAGGCATAGAAGTGCAAAGTGACCAAGCTCAAGATGAAGTGTCTTGAAGCTCCTGGAGAGCAAGGTAGACCTTACTTGGGGATTACATGAATCCAGGCAGCAAAGACTTTCTGTGTGTGTTGTGTAAAGCGACCTGCTCATTTTGACTAAAACAGGTTTCGCCCCCAAATTTGCCTGAAGAACACGTCTACCAGGAGATGGGACTAGGGGTAATTTTGGATGAGGAAAGCAGTGATGAGCTCCATTTGGCATAGCTGCAACCAGGAGAAGGTGTACATCCATAGCCCAGGCTTCAGCCAGGAGTTTAGGATTCTCATTTTCTCCACAGAAATTTCAACTTCTCACATCAGCTTGAACAAATCTGATTTTGATAAGTTTATTTTGCTCTGGTTTTCTCTGGTTTTGTTTGAGGAGCAATAGTTCCAGCCTGAGGAAGCCAGTCTCTCCTACTACCTCTTTGAACTGTCTTGCTGCAAAGAACCAACCCAGGTAAGACCAGCAGCTGGACTGGGAAGGGAAGAGTGGGGGACTGGAACTGGCCTCTCCTGTGCTGCACAGAAATTATCTGAATGATTTTCATAACCTGACTGGTTTACCTGGGAGGAGGGGGAACACTGATTTTTCCAAAACCTAGTGCTCACTTCAGCAGCATATATTCCTGATTGGGAACTGAGTTTGTGATTCTCAGAAATACCAGGAATATCATGTCTTTGCCTTCTTCAACCCCCAATTCCCTGTTAGTCCAGAGAAATGTCCCGGACACTCTCTCTGTCCCTGGAGGGGCAGCGCTGGAATGAGAAGTGGAGCACGAGATCAGCTGCTAAATCCCCTGTATTTCTCCACAAGGAGCAGGGAGATGGAGGCATTCAGAGAATGCCATCAACAACAAACACGGGGAGCTTTCCAGGCTATCTTTATGTTATACATATCACAGACAAACAAACAAGAAAGGCATTCAGATGTGCCTCTATATTTTACAGAGCACTTTAATGCCAACACCAATAATTCCCAGAGGCAGTCACAGGGAGAAAAAAGCATGAGTTTTGTCTATGATCTAAACATCAAACTGCAGATCAGACTACATCTGTGCACCTCAATAGCTAAAGTCTTTCCGGCCCAGGAAGCTGAAAAGCTCGCTCTGTCCAGATGTTTCCACATAAAGCTATCAGCTCTTCACAGGGAGAGCCCTTAGAGAAGTTGTCAAAATACTCAATAAACTTTAGAGGCAGCAGAATTGCACTCCCCTCTGCCAGGCAGCGTTCCCAGTCCTGGCCTGGGAAGCACTCATACCAGGAGTTTAACACCTTGCATTGGGAAACAAAGAAGTACAACAGTCTAAATTCAAACTGAAGGAAGCTAGGCAGAAAACAATTATCAAAACTGGAATTTGGCCAGGGCTGCCTGGATGAATGGTCCTACTGTCACGCTCACACATAAAAAAACGCCATAAGAGGGATATGAATGATGAGCAGTGAAGATCTTAATTTTCTGTCCCATCCAAAAGGCTGCAGAGTCCTGTTCAGGCTTCGATGGGACAGAGTTTCGTTAATGGTTGAGAGAAAAGAGTGTCAACTACTTAATCACCAAACTGCTTCCTGCAGCACCCACGGTCTCTGTGATGAAATCTCACCAGTTATTGATTAGTCCCAGCCCTGTTGAGCATGCAAGATCAGATAAGGTCACAGCCTGAAGTGATTCACTGGTAACCTGGAAAAAAGGCTTCATACAAGTAGCAACATTCATTAGCTATGCTACTTAATGGAAAATATGCATTTTAGAGGGAAAGAAAAAACATTGCCAAGATTACTGTTCTAAATCCAGTTACACATAGTGAAGCATGAATGAGGGCTTACACACAGTTTTAAAATGTTTCCATTTTGGAAAAAGAAAAAAAAACCACCATACTAAAATCTCTGTCTCGGCTTGTATTGAAGATCTGAAAGATGTCTTCCACTAATACTGTAGCAGTAGAAGAGGGTCTCCAGAGATTTCTCAGACTCTTAAATAATCTTTAGCAAATTCATTTATCACAAGTATGTGTAGTAAATTAAAACAGATCACCCATGTGTTTATATAAGTCTTTCTTTCAAAAGCATCAGATACCACTTACCCTGACTCATCCACCTACCTGCCTTTTTCTATTTGTGCGTTGTCATCTTCCAAATTACAAACAACAAACAACAGTGATTTTTATTAGAAAATTCCCACTTAAACTTTTATTTCCCCCAACACAATATTGATCAGCTATCGTGACAAAAAAAATGTCTCATTGAAAGTTATTTGGTGACAATCAAAACAAGTGAAACATAACGAAAAGTATGATGAACTGTATCATCCAGCAGTAATATAACAGCAATTCAGTGCAGTACAGCTTGTATGTATCCCAAAGAAGAGATACACTGAGAATGTTTACAACTATAGAGATGTTAATGCTCAGGCCGGAGTTTTTTGGCATGCAGAGGAATTCCCCAGGGGTTACAGTTTTTCCATGGCAGATGCCCTTCACTGCATCACTGGGAAAAGGGAAAGCCACAAGAAATGTGAAAGTCCCTCTTGAAACAGACAGTTTTCTCCATTATGTATCACTCCCAATCTACATCAGCCTGCCATCTCCAGAGCTGCACTGTTAATAATGGAGGGGCACTGAAGCAGCTGCGTTGCTCTGATTGAGAGGTGGGTCCTTCCTAGTTTAAGGATGATTTATTTGGACTAAGACAGAGTCCGTCTCCTGCTGCTGCTGAAGCCCCTTTGTACTTCTTGAAGAATATAAAGGGTCTATAAAGCTGACTACTTTGCTACCTGGAAGTTCTTCTGCCATAGAGGCAATCTTTGCACAGTGCTAAACATATGTGGCATATCTGTGCCATTGGTTTTGCAGTCCCAGAATAGCCCTGTTTGCTCAGGAGAGGTTGTATGGGCAAGAGAACCTGTATCTAGGCAACTTCTCAGGGCCTCCTTGCAGGCCACTAGTCCCCAGCTTTCTTCCAGGAGCTGAATTCCCTCCCTGGGCAAGCTGCATGCACAAGAATATCATCCTTTCAGTATTATCCTTTCTGCTGAGGCTCAGTGGAGCTCTGGGGATGAATGTGAATCTCTTAGACTGAGCAACCCACATTGCCTCCCACTGCATGGAGCCAGAACTTCAGAGCACCCTTTCTGGGGTCAGTGGCAAGAGAAATTGACCCGGTTTATCTGACCTTCTTCACACACGGTGGAGGAGAAATCCACATCCTAAAGACCATCACATGCTAGGAGTCTAGTGAGTACCATGGTCTCTCCTTGTGCTGGCTTGCAAGCTGTCATACAGAACCAGGAGCATGCTGTGGACAGTATCATACTTGTCTTTTCAGCAAGTTTAACCTTTGAAAAGGCAAGCGTTTTAACAGAAAGAATATTAACTCTCATTTGTTGTGGGTGTAATTGATGTCAAAAAATCTCTAGGATAACATGTTGACCTAAGATATCTTTATTTGAAGGGCTGAGAATGTCCTGCCCTAGACCATGCCACATCAGGATGATTAAAATTGGGAAAAAAAAAGATAAATATATTTTGGCTTTGTCCACAGGGCCAGACCTTCAACTGATGTGGAGCGGCCAAATTCAATGAGAACAGGCTGACTCAGCTGTCTTGAGCATACAATGTAGAATATGAAGAAATCTTGCTTTAATTTTAGATCTGTGCATTTCAGTACATTTTAGTACTCCCGCACCCCCGAGACCCTGTTCCCATTTGCACTGAGGTGATTTATTTCCACAAACTTGGACTTGCTTCCTCCTTTTCTTTCATTTTGAGAAAGGCGGTCTTCTCCCAGCTCAGCTAGCAAGCTCTGGGGTGCACCTGGAAACCTCTGCCCCCTCCCGAAGAGAACCGCCAGCTCCTGCGGCAGCCGGCAGAGCAGCAGAGGGCTCGGCCTCACCTGCGGGCTCAGCAGATGGCTATTCATGTGCCCATACCATATATGGGCACATTTCAGCCCCAGAAAGCTGAAATTTCAGTGGGCTCAGTGAGGTGAACCTCCCATGGAAAACAATACGCGGAGTGTGGGCATAGCTGCCCAGGTCCTGCCTCTAACGATGGAGAATGTTGAGCCCAACTTCATGAAGCGGGTCTTTGCTACGGTCAAAATTGTTAATGAGAGCAAGCTTCCCCTTAAAAGTAACAGGATAGCAGCAGAGAGGCACAACCAAGCAAGGCTTTACAAGAAACGCTGCACAGCAGTGTGAGGAGATGGGTTTTGGAGACAGACAGCCCCATAAAAGTGGAGGTGGAACGCCCTCCTCTCTCCCTGCCTTGCCACAGCCCCCACCTCTGTGGGGAGCTGGGCAAAGCCTTACTGGGGCTGGGGGCGAGGGGAAGCCTGTGGTTGCCCTCCTGTGTACATTCAGGAGGGGAACCAGGTGGCTACTTCACATGGAGCAGGTCCAGGAGGAGGAGGAGATGGAGGGGAGCTGCCCATGCCAGGCAGCGGGCAGGGAGGCGTCCCTCTGGCTGCTCCAGGAGGGATGTTTCTGCACGCTGCTGGGGTAGCTGCGTGGCCCAAAATGCTCTCTCCCTGGCCAGCCCCATGCATGTCACCACTGCGGCCATAAATGGTGTTACCAGCAAAAGTCGTTTCTGTAAGCCATAAAATGACCACATTAAATAGGAAGGAAGTTAAACAATTATTCCCGTTGCTTAAGGTATGGGCTGACAACATCAAAAGGACTGATAATTAAAAATACAGTAATGTTTTCCCAAAGTCTCTTCCACTCTTATTTCCTCTTTTTAGCTGCACGATGGGTGTTTTATGAAGCATCATTTTATCAACTTCTAAAAATATCTCCAAACTCATTAGGAGCCATCCCCCACATACAGGACATGGAATCATTCTATCTGCTGTAAAATTGCCAAGTCTACTTTGGCAAAGCTCTGGGGCCAGGACATGGCCTAGGTGTCCTCTTAAGGTCCCACCAATGCTCTTTTTGTGCATATGCCCAATGTTAAGCATGCAAAACTGCCACACAAGTCATAGTCTCAGAGTGCTTCATTCAAATGCAATTTGAGAAAAACAGAACAAAACAAACAAACAAACAGACATAGGAAAAGCATAGAAAGCAATTATCCAAGTGCTGGAAAATGTATGTATACTCCTGAGAGCAATATTTGGCAATATACTCTTAACTTTCTTAGGGTATAAGCACAAAATCTAAGCTCTCGCAATAAATTATTTAACTGAGCTTTCAAATAACTGGACCAACCTATCTTGTATAATGGTCTCCAGTTCCACAAACACAACGGGTTTTTTAAAAGAAAACAAAAATCTGTGTAAAGACAAGACTGTTTTACAGCAAGCTCACCTTCCACACACACAGTGTAGCCATGGCACACCCTACCCTCTGTGCCTGATAATACAGACAAAAATCCACCGCTCCAAGTTACAGCCTGTCCTCTCAGCTACAGAGAGAAACTAAAAGCTGGAAGCACAAAAGGGATTAAGCAGCAGACACTGGGCTCTACATTTATCCTCCACGAGGAACCTCAGCTTGCCCCCAGAGCCCCAGCCCACAGAGTCCTCCTCTGTCCCTGGGCTGGGACTGCGAGCGGCTGGTGCCACCACAGCCCTCGGAAGTCCCCAGCCCTTTCTCTGAAGGGTACCCAATTGATACTTGTTGGTATCATGACACATTTTTTCAGCAAACGAATTGGGAAATATGCAGATAGTATCACCCATTACCACCTGATGACAGCGTTGAGTAAGACACCCAGCTGCTGCCCCGCGAGGCTGGGGGCAGGCTGTCCTCCTCGGCGCTGGCTTGCTTGGACACCTTCCCATTTTACATCCCTCTCTGAGTCACCCGCCTTTCCCCAGGTACAGGCAGGGTGCTCGCATCAGGCTGGAGGGCCGCCCTATCTAGGCCATCCACCTGGGAGCAAAGTGCCGGCAGGCTGGGCTGGGGCCCTTCGTCATCCCCGGCCAAAGCTGGGGAGGAGGCAGGGGAGGCTGGGTCTGGTTTCTCCACGCCAGCTGTTCTCCTCTTGAGCTCTCCCACACGTGGCGTGCTGCTCCAGCCGCAGCCGGCGAACGAGCGCGCGCGGTGACGGGGAGGTGAGTTTGCCGAGCGTGGGTGTTAGATTCTCTCACGCCTTCCTGAAATAAATAATCAACAGGGAGCTCGCGAAGGGAGGTGAGGAACCCATGGGTAGCCCGTCGCGCTGCAGCTTGCAGGCAGCTGTACAGGCAAGCACCAGCAGCAGCGTGTAGAAGAGCAAGGGTGCAAAACAAGAACTATTACTCTCTGAGTGGCACGGTCCTGACCACAGAAATAAAAGATTATAAATAAAAATTACCACAGCCAAGAGAGGGAAATGTTTTAATAGCCTGAGGATTGACGTGGATAGCCTAAATTTACTGTGCCCTGAAATAACCCATTGGGTTGCACATGATTTACCAGTTCACATGATCTCTGAAAATTTGCAAAAAAACAAAAAATGGATTTCATACTTCACCACCTTACTTAATTCATATTTACAAAGTTAAATGCCAGGCTGATGTTCTGTCCATCTCTGCGTAGAAGATTAGCAATTATTCCATATTTTCAAGAAGCTGTATTACAAACAGTCAGTTCTAACTAATTGCTTTAATTATTCAACCCCTGATTTAAATGCAAGTTTTTCAGCATACTGCTGGTGACTTAATTAGTTGTAATTATGTACAGGTCACGTTCCAGATATATAATCTTTATAAATGATAGACAGATGAGTAAGGATAGGAATCCAGATCACCAAATACAAGTTCAGCCCCCAATTAAAGAACTGTGTGCATCCCAAATTTAAAAGCTGCATAATAATTATTTCTATAAATAATAGTATCTAGAGAAGGAGCTGATGACAGAGCTGTATCCCAATAATTAGGAATGACTCCAACTTTGTTTACTATTCCCTAGAGATGCATGCCTATTGATTTATTTTTAAATGACCAGTTCATCCAAACACCTATGCTATCAAATATTCAAACTGTCTTTTCAAATACCTGCTCTTCAGAGGTACCACCATCTCTCAGAAAAGATATTACTGGGGCTGAAGCAGTGTGTTGCCCTGGTGGAGGAACCAAAACATCAGCCAACAGTGTGATACATTAACAACATTTCTCAGAGCTTTTCATTATTGGTTCACCAAAAGCCATTTCTGGCATGTTTTTAGCTTGAAAGAGTCAAGTTAAGTATGCTATATTTTAAAGTGAAACATACAGTACATAATTCATTAAGGTGTGTCAAACTGATACTTAAAAACTGTTGAACTAATTCGGTTATTTTGCTATTTTTATCATGTTTTCATAAGGAAATTAGTGATCATGGTATGTTTGAGGTGACTGTCTGTTTAATAAATATTGATCCCCTAGCCAAGTGCAGTCACATTTGGTAGAATATAGGAGATCTTGAACGTATTATATTCCTACCCCTACTGCAAATGAGTAACTGGGTAGAGGAGAGGGACCTTGTCAGTGTCTCCACTGAAAGAGAAACCTCGTGAAGCTTGATTTAATCAGGAGTCCACCAGGGAGAGAGGCACAGGAAAAAAAGGCTTCATTTAACTATTGCTAGGCTTTAAACCAGTATCCCACAGAGAAGCAACAGCACGAGACATAATCCTTCAAACGCGTATTTCTCTTCCCTTTGAACTGCTGCAATCTTTTCTCTGCTTCTTCCATTTCCAACCCTTCCCTACACAAGCTGTGCTGAAAATGCTGCTGCTAAAGTCATCCTGGTGGTTTGTCACTTCAACACCTTTTTGCCCAAGGCTTTACATCACATCAGCCACAGGCTTCCAGCCTTTACCAGAAACATGATTCATGAGACTTAGTCCTTCCTACATGCCTGCTTTTGTACCTTCTCACCTGGTCCCACAGCCCCCTCTGCACTCTGGATCAAAATGCCTTTGCTGCCTCTTCGACACGAAAAATGCAAAGCAGCTGGTTGTCCATTGGGCTTCTCCTGGAGGACACAGAAAAAAACATTTTAAATAATGGAGTTAGAGAACAAGATGGTATCCTGTACAAATTAATTCACTTCTCCTTCTGTAAACCTTGGCTTGAAACCTGCCACTTAGGCATTACAAAGTTCTAGTCATTCTTGCTCTCCAATGCCCTCATTAAACTAGATGTCAGGTCTTTGGAAAAGGAATGGTTTGGTTTGTTTGTATAAAACCTGACATAACTAAGAGCCTCACAGAGTCCCTGGGAGCAAAAGCAAACATGAAAATTGAGACCCAGAGGATGAAAACAAACACAGAGCATAATCAGTAAATTGACATTTGCATCTTATAACAAAGACTATGGTTAGGAGCTTCATAAAGTTTGTTCTTGAAATTACTGTTTACGAAAGATGTCAAAAAGATAACTGGGAAAGATTTCTTTGTGGAAACCCAAAACCAAATTTTGTATAGGTCCCAAGTTTCACAATGCTAAGCACACATACTTAAATCACTTAAGATCATCACCTGCATGATCAGTATCCCAAATAGCAGAAAACTACTGGGTAGGGAGAGTACTCTCCATAATGAACATAGATGACATATCATCCATACTGAAATACTGGAAACCTGGGAAACTGGTAAGATTTAGATAGGGAGCACTGAATTCCAGAAGACTACCACAGCAGGGAGGAAAGTATGGAATGTACTCTGCCACTCTTTCCACTGGGACTTGTAGCATGAGGTCCCCATGTTACTTACAGATCTGGCACATCAAAAAGAAAAAAAAAAAAAGAGTAAAAAAAATTAAAAAAAATAAAAAAAATAAAGGGAGGCATTAATGATCTTCCTGAAATAAAACAAGATATCTGATTCACTCTCTAGGGACAGATAGCTGCCCACTTTCCATGCCTGCTCACTTGTTCTTGGTAAGATTTGGCAAGCCTAAGTATCAATGGCAGTGACCATTTGCTAAATAGGTTCCCAAATAAAACTGCCAACTCACTAATTAATAGAGTTTGAATACCCTTCAGACAGTCATGACTTTCAGTCACTGTTGATCTCATTTGGACAGGAACAGGTCCATTTGGCATCTCCCAGTGAAGGCTGAGAGTTACCCAGCCCCATCACTTGTAGGCTTGGCAGCCAATTTAAGGCTGACCCTAGTTATTCAGCTCTTCAGGCAACACTGAAACAGCAACACAAGCTCAAGTCTCCTCTCACATCTCACCAAATGTCCGCAAAAGAGAGCTGGCTCAGACAGAGCTTGAGTAGTGATGAGAAAGCACCAAGCAGAAATAAATATTACAGTTTACCAAAGCAACAAGACATTTTGCAAGTGGGAGAATAAATGATGCCTGGCTCCCATGACTTGCGTCTTAGGGTGGCTAATCTCATTTCTAATAAGATACAAACTCTTATCTCAAGCCTAGTAAGATGTGAGCTCTAATCAAAGGTTCTTGTTAATAGCATTTATTTCTTGTGTGATTCTCTGGAAACATAGTTGAGCCCACATTTCTGCCTTTATCTCCATGGGGGCACTAGCTCTGGTGTCTTTTATCTACTCTGCTGCCTCTTATTTCTACAATGTGTAAGAACTTTACTTCCCTCAGATCATCAGATCCTTCTCAGCTTTGGTTAAAGTTGACCAAAATGTTCAAAAGTTCTTTGGGGGAAACAGGAAGCCAGAAGAAAAAATGTCTGAGCAACTTCGTGACTCTCATTTCCTTAAGCTAAATCCAAGTTAAAACACATCCTTGCAGAGAAAGCATGAACCTGTGTAACAAATACTTGATGAACAAAATTTTTCCTTAGGAACATATTCTTTTCAAGGGAAGAAGAGAGTATACATGCAGAGGTGGGAGAACGAAATATCCTAGAAAAGCTAAATTTCTTTAGGTGTTTTCAACATCCTTGAAAACAGCAAAAGGAGTGAAGTGTGCTCATTTAGGAACTCTTTGCCTCTTTCTCAGTAACTAAACTGTCCACTGGAACATGTAATGACACAGGATACAGAGACCTAAGGAAAGTGAGGGAAGCTTTTATTGTCGAAATGTCTAAAATGTCTGATGTGTGAAGCAGATGCATCTCTTACGATTTATGGGACATTTCATACACAATCTCCAACCTTTTTTTTTTTTTTACAATTGGAGACACTGCTACTACAGCAATGCTGGCCCTTGCGGGTGAGAGTCCAATAAGTTCCTCTTGGGAAGCATCTTCAGAGCACTGCCCCAAATGCCTTTGGTGTTCGGAAGCCGCCAGCAGCGAAAGATCAACCAACCTGAGGCAGGGCTGCAAGCTGCAAAAACACTGGGAAGGGACAGAGGGTCCAAGCGCAGGGAAAGGGTATTTAAAGGTGATTGCTGACCTTAAACCCTGGCACACATTGGCTGTGGGTTCCCAGAAATGCTGGGTTTCTGTAAGGGCACAGAAGGAATTTAAAGAAGGCGAGATCCAAATCCCTATCTTTTAAAATCTGTTCAATTTGTTTCCTGCATGGCCAAAGCATGTGTTCCCCTGAGATAAGAGCTCCACACAACAGTTAGTTTCTCCTGGCTTTACTTAGAAACACTAAAAGCAGTACAGGTTCTGCTTAAAGAAACTCGACAGAAATCAGCAGCTCTCACCCAAGCGGGACCCAAGAGCATATCACTTCCAAAGTTCAGTGTCCATACATGAGCAGAGTTAAAGCTGCGATGTGGGTAGAAATCACATGGGTGACATCGATAAAAAACCGAATGTTCTCCATAAAGGTCATAGTAGAATATACATATGCTCATTTAAATACTTTTGGGCAAGCATCAGCTTTCTTCATAAATCAGCCATGTTAAGAAAACCAGTTTGTACTGAAACAAAGGAAAGAGATTGCACTACAGGGAAAAAAACCCAAATATGTGGACAATTTACTTCTCCCTTAATTAAGGGATTTCCAATGCTGGGAAAAGGCACAAGAGCAACAAATTCCTCTGGCTGCTTATCTGCCCAAAGCCAGAGAGTAATCCACTTCACACCTGTGATTGAGCAGTGACTCCAGAAATCTCTGCACTGTCAGCGGGACCAACTCCTCAGCTATGGAAACATCTGTATGAGGAGAAAAGTACATCTGGCCCACAGTGCGGAATTCATGCTTGTGGGGGAAAAAGCTACATGAAGATTTGTGTGGAGAGGAACTGCCTACAGTGCTCTCCCACAAGACTAAGCCTTTGCTTGATGTGTCTAGAACTCCACCAAAACCCACTGTTTGTAAAAAAGGCAATTTAAAATAAAGACTTGTTTGTTTGTTTGTTTTTATTTAAAAAAAAAAAAAAAGCCAGGAGCAAAGAGAACGCAAGGGTTTGATCAATCATGGTTAGTTTTTGCTTTGTTTTTATATAGTTTTTTTCCAAAATACAATTCACAAATTATTTTTGAGACTGATTTTGTTGTTCCTGGGGGGTGGAAAATACAACACCTAAGCTCCAGCAGATCCTCATGGACTAAGAAAATTATTTCCCCCTTGTTTTATGCCAGCCCAGCACAGGCTGTCCCCGGCCAGTGTCGACACAGAGGTGTTGGTTTCAGCCCTGTGTGTCATTAAGTGCCTGCAGAGTGCTCGCAGCGTCTGGGCTTCATGCAGGGCCAGATGGCCACAGTGGCACAGCACAGGGATGTGCAGCCACCCCAGTGGCCGTGTCACACCCTGCAGGAATGTCTGCTTTGCTGGGGGCATGGCTATCAGGGCAAAGGGACCACAGTGCCCTGTGTTCCTGCCACTAACAAAGCTGCACACGGGGTGAAGCGAGACTTATGGTTTGGCCCCACTTTGACACTGGTGCGCAATATCAGCTTCCCCAATACCCTACAATCCAGCCCCCCCCCGCCAAAGCTAATTATTTCAAACTCCAAATACAGAATTTGCTAACTAAGGTCGATCAACACAACTAAGCTCATTTTTTTTCTCTGCTAATATTAATAATATTCTTACAAACAGTACTGTTTTCTAGAACCCTGGTATATGGCATATGTCATGTGTTTTCCACAAATATTAGACATACTCCCACCCATCCCTTCCATATTTCTACCTCATTTGCTGTTATGACAAAGATATTCTTTAATGAATCCTAATGACTCATCTCAAACGTTGTTTTTTTTGCATTCTGATAAGCACTAGACAGGATGACTAATTGACTACATGCAACACCTAGACAACGTGAGCAATTCAGTGTTTGCTTAAACCATATTAGATAGTGATAATAGACATAGGCATTGCACCTGCTCCATTGTTAAAAAAAAAAAGACAATAAAGAAAAAAGGAAAATAAAAAAAAAAAAATTTAAAATAAAATAAAATAAAACCAGGGCAGATGCAGGAACTGTTGCTTATATTTGTATAAAGTGAATTTATCTTGTCAATATTCCAGAAAATGCATGTTTTGGCTGTTATAAAGCTTCCCTCTCTTGTAAAAATGACTAATTTGACATTATGGCCTCTGGGGAAGTAAAAGCAAAAAGACAGCCAACTTGGCTAAGACAGAGCAGTACTTCGCAGAGGAGATGTCTGCGAATCAAAGACAGGCAGTTCTCCAAGTCTACTAATGTATGCACCAGTGGACACAACAATGTGCACACCCACTTATGGCTAAAGCTGATATTGCCTTTTCCTTTCCTACTTCTGTGAGACTGGGGTTAAATTCCTTAAGATAGGGAAGTCTGAACAGTTTTCCAGCAGAAGAGCAGATCATTAAAGAGGGATATAGGTTTTTCTTAGATGTTATGCTAGTCACACACATAGCCTGAACTTTTGCTTAGGTCAAGAAAGAGGCCAGAAAGCTCTTTCCCACTCTTGGTACTGAAAACTGCACGTCCTGTAGGACCCAGCATGTAGCACCTGTCAGGCTCTGAACCATGAATTTCAAAATATTGTGTAAACAGAGATATCCTTATTATTCACTGACCACAATAAGACTCACTGCTGCTCTTTGTGTAAGGATGTCTTCATGCAGTAAGAGGACACACGGATGAAATCATAGTATTTTCTTGCCAGAAAGAAACAAGTGAGTAGACATGACTCTGTGCTCACTTTCTGTGCCACAAGTTCTGCCACCAGCCAGCGCTTGGCTGGTACTGCTCGCTACACAAACAGAAGCAAATGAGATAAAAAAGCAAACTGCGAAATTGCTCTGGAAAGTAAGGGATACAAAAGAAGTAGGTTAAGCATAATAAAGGAGGTATATAGAAAACATAAAAGATGAGCAAATTCTACTCTGCACTCACATGCAGTAGTATATGTTGGTATGAAAAAAAAATCTTAAATTTCTCTTCCAAAAATATACCCAGTGCTCACACAGACGGTTCCCACTTAAAAAAGTACAAGAGCAGCAGCACCAAGCAAGGCTTCCCAGCAATAGGGCCGCCCTTTCTGCCACATAGGCATCAGCATGAGTACACCTAGGGCAAATGTAAGTTTTTAAATTAATTGTTGACAACTTAGCAAGTGCCAGCATGCAACTTTTATAGCCACAGAAGAATGATGAAAAACTCCTATGTTTTTCAGCAATGAAGGAGAAGAAGAGGGGAACCATACCCATGGCAAGATGAAGCATGTGCCATTACTGGCAAGAGAAGCATGTCGCTGCCCACATAGGTGGGAGAGCAAATGTGGTGATGAAGGTCACATCACTGTGATTAGTGAGTTGGACAGGGGAATTATAAGGAAAGTAATTCTTAAAGGAAACCAGTGGTACATGAAATGCAGAGAAGGAAAGAAAAAGCTCTGCTGCTAAAGGAAGCTCAAGTGTCCTTTTTAGAACGCAGTTGTCCAAAAGCAATTATTAAACTCTGATGTTTCTGAATATACTTGGCATTAAAAAAGTTAACATGTGCTTTTTATTGTATGCCTCAGACTGCACGAAATGAATTAAATACATCCAAAATGGTATGAGCAATGGCGTAAGCACTAGCTAGTTTAACAACCAATCTTCTGCTTTAATATGAAAGGTAAAGGCTTAGGTTTTTCAGTCATATGAGACATCATCCTACGGTTCATGCGTTAGGCATCTCTTCTGTCTGCTAGCAACATCATTTGAGGCATGCTTGTAATATTTTCACTTATTAAAAAATCAGAAACATAAGGACTTCAAATTTTTATACTTTATGGTGCTGGCAATTTACTTAATTTCCTTCAGTTTTATGAAGGTGAAATGTAGCACTTTATGGACAAAATGTAGCAATTTCTGTTACTGCTCAAAGGTGCTGGCAGCACTTTGACATAGTATTTTTTTCTACACAGTAATTATTAATGTTGGTTTGCATGTGCTCAGAATAATGACACGCACATGAATAACCTGCTATACTTTGTGACTCACTGAGATGCCTTCACAGAAATGATCTTGGTCGTATTTTGTACACCAAACACTGTGGGGAGAACATTTTGGCAGGGACGGTCAGTGGTGTTTTATTTTAACAGCCTCTTCCTTACCAAGCAAAGAATATAAGGTTGTTTGATACCCCCTTTCCCCAACCCTGGATAAATATTTTGGTTTAGTTGTGCTTGAATGGTGGAGTCAATCAGTTGCATCCTTTGTTTCAATCATAATAGCATCTTGTCTGAAGTTGTTATTTCAAACCAAGATAGCTGGGCCTTTATTTTTCAAAGACATTTCCTGAGGCCCTTTAAGCTGTGATCTTATAGATGGTCCCTCCTGGAGCTTCATTGTTAATTGTCTTTTAGGGGCACAAATATACAGCCTTTTCTTTCAAATTCAAGATGACCCTGTTAATTCACATTACTGCATGCAAATGAACCACGAGGCACTCCCGGGGTCAGGAGGCACAGGCCATCCCGCACCCCTGGGCACCCCCCAGACACCCGTGGGGCTCCCCCAGCAAGGGATGCTCCAGCCCAGCAGAGCCACGGCGCTCCCCATGGAGGAGGAGGAAGAAGAGGAGGAGGAGAAGGGGCACGTGCAGCCCAAACATACTCAGGCAGAGGAGCTGAGCCAACATGCAGATGAGCGCACAACACGTACTCTGACAGCACAACAGGGTTTTCACTCCTCTGTGTCCTCTCTCGTGGCACAAGAGGAATTCTGGAGGAGTAAGTCATAGCTGCTCCAGAGCCCTGGCTGCAATGCAGCTCTGCCACATACCTGACGCCTCACATTCCCGCTCTATGCTTTAAACCTCTACATTTTTAGGATCTTATTCCCCCTTCATGTCGGCCCCAGTGAGAAGACAGTGGCAGATACTGAGTGAAACCCTTCCCTGAGATGCCCTGACCATCAGCTGCTGCTCTTCTCCTCCTCCCTGGCTTTGCCAATGAACTCACAAATCTGCATTGCAGCTGCTCAAATCAGAAATCTGGGGCCAAATTATACCCTCAGACAACCATCCATTGCTTTCAGTGCAAAATGTCTTGCACTTACGTACTTAAAAAAAAAAAAAATCTAACAAGTTCCTTCAGCTTACTTCATTACAAGAGGGTTGCTCTCTAGCATATTTCTGAGATACCATTGCAGAGAAATGCAATTAAAAAACCAAACAAACAAAACAGAGACAAGCCCTGAAAACTTTCTTGCAGCATGGATCCTCTTTAAAATGAGAAATTTATGAGAAAGAAGGACTCAAAAAAAAGTCCTACCAGAGAATCTCAGTACAACTTTCTTTAGTCTTTATCTCTTTTCATTCCCTTTATCTTTCTAGCCACTTTAGAGTACCACAGCTAGGTCTCCCTCACTCCTGAGAAAAACAAACAAACAAACAAAGCCACACACACTAAACAGAAGCATCAGTCAGTCCATCCCAAAAAATCACAGCATGGTGCTGATACCATGATTATTCTTAATTTTATACAGAACTCCTCCATTCGTCTCTGACTGACAGTACGCCGACACACACACACACACAAAAGCAGAGGTAAGAGATAAAGCAATTGCGAGGAGGACGGACAATTCCTAAAACAGAACAAAACATACAGGTATGATAGATAAGCATTTTCGAATAAGAAAAAACCTATTTTTTTCTTTGGGTCTCTAGCTTAAAGATGTTACATTTTGAAAATGAGCAGTGCAGAGGGATCACACAATTATAGAATAACTTGGGCTGGAGGGGAGCACGCAGGTCTCTCTGTCAACCTTCTGCTGGGGATGCTTGGGACTTTCACCAGTGAAGATCAGAGTGTCTGTGGATGAAGTTTTCACTTGCACTGGGAAAGCTTATTTCCAAATATCCAACTAGCATTTCCCCTGTTGAACTGTGCACCTTTGGTAGAGTCTGGCTCTTTTTTTGCTGTAACCTTCCATTCAGTAGGTCAAAATAGCAATGAGACTCCCCATTAGCCTGCTCTTCTGCAAACTAATGAAATCCAGTTCCCTCAGCCCCTCCTCATGCATTGTGTGCTCCAGGCTACTAGGCTTGTGCCACTTCTAATGAAGCAATAGTGCATTTTTATACTAATGATAAGTATTATTTAAGGAAATTAAATACTGTTGTGGAAGAAGAATTACTTTAAAAATAAGAAATTTTAATAGAGCAAAATATGGCCAGGTTAATCATTTTGCTCTGGATCCCAGAATGTTAATTTAGCAAGAAATAAATAACTCCCAGGCTTTCATCTGATCTTTTTGACAGATGTTTCCCCTATATAAAGGGTGGCATAGTTGTTTCTGTCAGTGTTATAATTAAAATTGCTATGCAGCTGACATACAGTTTTTAATAGTTTCCCTTAGGATTGTAACAGATGTTGCCTTATTAGAACAGGACCCTCCTGAAGTAAGAAATGTCATTGGCATAATCAAGACACTTATTTCAGTCTCTCAAAGTAGACTGCCACAATTTGGCCAGTAACATTTGACCCTAAGGAATAAAATATACCCTACTTTTCTAAGGAGAAAGTAGAGGATCTTACTCTGGGCTAACAAGGTACCTGGTCCAGCTTTTGGGGTGGTCAGAAATAGCTGGAAAATATAGGAGGAGGGAGTCCTGACAACTGCACCACTAACAGTCGAAGAAACTGGCTTTTTAATGGCAAAAATAAACACAGATTAGGCACATGGTGAAGGGTGAGTTGAAATTCAGTGAGTTGAGAAGTTATTGGGCACCTATCACAAGAAAAGTTACAACCATATGCCACAAGTGTTAATTTGAATGAGGACTTAGTTTAAATAAAGAAAGGTGTGATAGCAAGCTTAAAGAACAGCTTTTTAAGTGCAATTTAGGTCCCTGGTGTCCACTGAAAATCTAGAGAAGTCAAGGGTGGCAGCAACAAGAAACTGTGGCTCCCGGTTGTTTTCTCCTTTAGAGCTCCTGGATTTACTGCTACCAAGGACTGCACCTGTAACCTGTGAGGTGGGTGCTGCAGGATGCAGCCATCCAGGTCCGCTGGGCACCCACAGCAGGACGGCTGCCAGACGGACACACCGCCGCTTCTTTCCAACCAGAGCACGCAGCATGATAGACGGCTCACAGACAGGTCTCAAACCCAGACACTGCCAGGACACGGTTCCGACGCACAGCCAGGCCAGGGAGTTGGGAAGCATGCACAGATCCCCCCACCTGGGTGCACCCAAGGTGTTTAACATCACATAAAATAAGTCAGTTGTAGGTAACGTGGCAAGTGAATTAGGGAACTTAAGTGGCTCCAATGAGCAGAGAGTAGAATAACAACAATCCATGCCTCCTGTCTGCCTGTCCACAGACCCTGTCCAACTGCTCAGGGGGAGCTCACTTTGACAAAATATATTTTAAGAAAGCTACTTTATATTTTGGTGGCACAGGGCTTCTCACAACTTTCCAAGGGCTACCATTTTTTTTCAAGGTCTGAGGGACACCACCTCTGTTTGACTGACTGTGGTGCTTGGATCTGCAATTTACAAGACGAAACTGTCAGCGCAGCTTTCACATTGCATCTCGTTTATATTAAGAACTCCTCCAAATAATTGTAGAAGATGCAACATGATGTAACTGCTGAATTTCCACAGCAGTGTCACGGTTTACTTATCAAAACAGACTAATTATAGAGATGCTTGGATTTTATGGGTTAATTCGCCTATTTTTATCTATGTCGAGGACCGATATTAATCAAAAATAAGCATGGAAAACATCTAGCATGAATTATCTCCTGCATAGCCAGGGGAAAAAAGGTAAAAAAAATTTAAAAAATAAAAGATCAGTCTCTATGAGCTAAAATTATCTTCTCCTCTCCCCATACCCAGCAGCATCAGGCAGGGAGGAGGCGTCGGGGCCGGGGGAACGGCCCGGCCCGCGGGCAGAGAGCCACTCGGGCACTGCCGTCCCTCCCGCCTCCGCCGTAGGGACGGCGACTACAACAACAACCGGGTGCGCGGCGGCGAGAGGGGCCGGGCTTGAGGGGAGGCGGGTCCCGCCGCCGCCACCTCCCCCCTGCCGCTGAAGAGCGCCTGCGAGGGCGGGCGGCGCGGCACAGCTCGGGCCGGCTCGGATCGAATCGGCTCGGTAGAGCGCGGGCCGGCGGCAGCAGCGGCTCGGCCGGCAGCACCCACGCACCCGCCACCGGGCACCCGCCTGCCTGCCTGCCTGCCTTCCTTCCATCCATCCTTCCATCCATCCATCCATCCTTCCATCCATCCATCCCTCCCTCCTCCCGCCCCGCTTCCTCCGGGACTCTCCGCTGGGATCAACCCGCTGCTGCTCCTGCTGTTGTTGTTGGCCGGCTCTGCCACATCGAGGATATTTTGGCTCCCGGAGAGGCAGCGGCGCCTTCTGGTTTTTTTTTTTTCTATTTTTTTTTTTTTTTTTTGGACTCCGTGTAGTGCCGGTGCCGCCGCCGTCGGGGAGAGACGCAGAGGAGCGGGCGAGCGCTGGGCTCGGGGGCCAGGTGAGGCGGGGGCGGCCGCGGGGAGCGGGGGAAGGAGGGAGGGAGGGAGGGAGGAAAGGCTGGCTCGCCGGCAAGCACCGACCCGCTCCGCTGCGCCGCCGGGGGGGTCTCAGCCGCCGCCGGGGGAACCCGGGCATCGCCCCCAGCCCCCCGCGGCCGGGCCCCGAGAGCGACTTGCCCCGGCGGCGGTGGCGGGAGGCGCTGCCGGGGAGCGGGCAGACCCCGCGGGCGAAGGGGGCGGCGGTGGCCGCCGGGGCGGCGGAGGGGACCCCGCGGGGCAGAGCCCGGAGGCGGGCGGGGCGGCGGGCGGGGCTGCCGTGTGGAAGCGGCTGCGCGCCCGGGAGCAAAAGGGTTAATGGGCAGCGCGCTCTCTGGGTTTGGTTAGTGCTTTAAAGGGACTTGAAAAATGTTGGGCCGTATGATCTCCCCATCTAACTTTTATGTGGGCGAGCGTGTCATATGTGTGAGAAGTCACAGCCGCTCTCAGCTATATCTCGCATCGGTACTTCAGGAGCCCGATAGGCGCACGGGGGTTTCAGCGCTCCCCAAAGCAGGCGATTGTCTCTTTAGCAATTGGTACTCTTTGTTTTGTCTGAAAAATTTTCCATTTAAAAGCAAAACAACAGCCAGACACTACAACCTCCCCTCTCCACCACCCCACCCCCCCAAAAAAAAAAAATCCAAGGAAAAAACGTTGGAGATATGTTGCGGACAGTAGCATGGTTTCGTTCTCCATGTGGATGATTCCCAGGAGGCTCCAGCTTTGGGCAAGCACCTGGCTATTGCTGAAAAGAAGTTGATCAGAATTCGGGAGTATTAGTTAATAAGTGCCTGATCCTGTTGACCCTGTTTCTGGTTCACCCACTCAGCTATGCGGGGGTGTTGAAGAAGGTGTCCTGCCAGTTAAACCAATTATAGCTGGCAAGTAGCAGTCATTAGCATTAGTGGAGGAGTTGGAAGCGAGGCCCAGTCACACCGTGCCCTGCTGTAGTGTCTTTTCTGAACTTCAACAGCAGCTTTTGAAGTCCAGCAGAAAACCCTTTGTGTCAGGAAAAGCTGTGTTGGTTTTTCAGCTTTACTTGTCTTGTGATACTTCTGTAAGGGTTTTGGATCTCAGGGCTGGAAACTAGTCCTGCTGATGGGGAGAAAGCTGATGTGTGACGAGCAAAGGCTATAGAAATTCATAACAGCGTGAGAGACGTGGTTGTAGGAAGAAAACTGGAGTGTTAAAAAGCACACTAAAGATCTTCATGTGTTATTGGACTGAAGCTCAATGTCTAGTTTTTCATAAGCTGTGTGGTGTGCAGGCAAGGCCACGGAGCAAGCGAGCAGCGTAGCATAGAAAAAGTGACTTGGGTTAATGAGCAACACCGTGTCATGAAGACTTTGTACAAGCCTTTTGTCTTAGGACCCTAAGTGTTTCTAAAGAAACAAACAAAAAACAGGAAGGAGAGAACCCCAGTCCTTTTAGTCTGTGGAGAAATTTCTAATAAGATTCATGTAGAGGCCACAATTGCACCTGAGAGTGTCAGCAATCTTATTTGTAGTCCTAACTGGGGATCAGATCTAAACGTACTGAAAATGTGCATAATGTTTTCACAAACACTTTCTGATCAGTGAGGTTTACAGCTAGTTATCCCTAGACACTGGAGCAGGTTTCAAAGGCAAAACCAAGGGTGTTAGAAATTCCCATATACTTTTTTTGAAAGCCCAGCCAAATGCAAGGATAAACAGTTGTTTAAACTGTGGCAAATTTAATGAAAATATTAGGATGCTTGCTGAGTGAGACTCATGCTGTGTAAAATTCTTTGCTGCTCAGTGAGATGTGTAATTTAGATCAAATATTTGTACATGCTATTTGAGGTAAAAACCATCATTCATAGCTTGTACTTTTGGGTAACATTAATGAAGTGTAAGTTAAATATTCCTTTCATAGTCAGTTGATACATTTTATTTCGATTATAAGCCCCAGACCTTTGATGACAGTGAAGCTGAAATGAGCCTTTCAGGTTAAGGACTCTTCATTTTTAAGTGATCAACTATGTAAGAGGATGAAAAGGTTCCTTGTCTCTGGCTGTTGGATTTTTTATTTTTCTCTTCACTTGTATGGATGGCTTTTGAATGCATTGCCATTTTAACAGGCTGGGCTTATTTTGTTAAGATCCTAATTTCCCATGTTTTCCTGAGTTTAAGTTTGTATTTTGATTTCTCCTTTTGTTAACGTGGCTAATGAGAGAACTTGCTTGTGATAAGTGATCTCAATTTTGTGGAAATATGAATGGTGTCCTGTGCGACTGTTTAAATACAAATGCACGTTTTCAGTTTCTCTTACGCAAGAGAATTTAGCCCAATGCTGTGAAACAGGAGAAGGAAGATAGTTGAGAGGCAACTTGCCGCAGTGTAGTCTGATAAGGTATTGTTCACCGTCACCTGAATTACAGCATCACGATAAACCTGAACAATGGCCATAAAACTGGCTCGATCCCTTATGTTTGATCTCTCCCGTAGGTCAGTAAAAGGATATGAATCTTATCACTGTTTTCCTTAAGTTATATATAGGAGAACAAGTTATACAGGCCTCATACAACCTGTTCCTGTAATACAGGCAACACGATAGAGCTTCAGTAGTGTGAAAGTATTGGTAGTGGTCCCATTACCAACTCTTTAAGAAGGGTATTTTACTGCCTAAACCCTTTTCCATTTAAACTTAGGCCCTCTAAAGCTTTAAAAATGTGCTAATCACATGTTTACAAAATGCCCGAGATAACATGGTTTGAGACGCTTTGGCTAGTGAAGGAAGCAGGTAGCTAATATCGGGTATTGGCTTCAATGATAATTCGTAGAAGGGGTGAAAGGGGTGAATGTCAGTACGTGAAGGTGTACCACGGTGAACGCTCTGTCACTTCCTTCCTTTGAAAGCTAAAGTCCAAAGTGAATCATGACGTGTGAACAGGAATCTAGTAAGCAAAAATAACACAAAACCAAATGCTTAAGATAATGGGTGAATGTTAGAAAATATCTCTAAGCGAGAGATACTCGATGGACAAAGGACTTCTGTAGTGCTTTCAGACTAACAGAATAAGGTACTAAAAGCCTTCACATTGGTTATCAGAAACTAAACATCCTCACTTGCTCCTATCCTAAAACTTTAACATCAGTGATGCCTGTGAAAAGTCTTCCAGTTAAAAAGCTGTGTAAGCAAGATGGGAATTGTGCTGTGCGTGGTGGGATGTGAGCAATGAGAAGGAAAGCTGCCTCCTTCCAAGGGCTGTTCTGTAGTCTGTACTGGACCGGTGTGATACGTCTGTTAACAGGCTTGCTTCCTCGGTTAGCAATGTTTTTCATGTGACCCATCTTGTTTTTTCAGATGAGTGATTTTGGGATCAGGAACATGGATCAAGTGGCTCCGGTGTCTAACATGTACAGGGGAATGCTCAAGGTGAGTACTCTTGAGCTGCCAGCTTCTAAACCCAGCCGGTCCATCTCGCAGCTAATGCATTTATTGTGTTCTTATGCTAGCAGAGGGATTGTATAACCACGGCAAGGTGAAAACAGATATTCAGGTTTTAACTGCTTGCTTGTAACCTCTAGTCTTCTACAGCATTCTCACTGAGTTTAGTAGAGATGTGAAAAGCAGAACTACAATAGGAAGATGTAAATCTTACACTGTCTACCCTCTCCCCCACAGAGGCTCCCTTCTTCCATCCCCCAAATCCTAAGAACTTGAAAATGAGAGGTAGACAAGAACAGAGCTCAAATTTTTGGAGTTGGTGGAACTTTTGCCTAAATAAAGGTTACGGGGTTGGCAGGAGGGGTGGTCTTTGTATCATCTTTAACTTGATGAGACTAGCAGAGGGCTGTTCTGATATGACTGGTTAGCTCTGATTCATTCAAGAGCATTGTATAAAAAAAGTAGGTTATTCACATACTAGATGAAACTATATAAAATGGAAGTCAAATAAATTGTAAAAAAAAAAAGGTAGTTATTAAATATATTTTATCTTTAGATAGACTGTTATTTTGTTTTGAAAGGAATTCACAAACTGAGAACAAATGAGAAGCAGACTCTACAGACTCTGTATTTGAGGGTTTCCCTCCTCCCCATTTATGCAAGTTGTTTTTTAATTCCAGTATAATTTTTTTTTTTTTACACAGCATTGAGTAATGTAAACCAAATAAAGGTTAGGAAGACACTTTCTGCCTTCATTAACTTTGAGGAATGTCTGTGTTTTGAAGAATCAGTTAGTGAGACTCTGGTACCCTAACTTTTCTGATGTTTTATGTCCCCTCTTAGCTTTCTCTCCTGCCCACAACAACAACAAAATCCACAAGACACCCCTCAACTTAACAGCTGTGTGATTGTTAACTTAACAGCAGTGGTTGTTGTAGGCAGTTATTCAGTGTTCAGTTGTCATATAATTAAGTAAAAATCGAGATGTGTATTCTACTATTTTGTAGCTGTTCACATTTATTTTGTTCTGTAATAATTACTCTTAGATATGTTGAAAAAAACCAAAATATTGCATAACTGACAGGGCAAGCAGAATTTATGCTACATTGGCTTTTTCCTCTTTTACTACTATTGAATCAAGAACCTGCTTAAACATTAATTTTCTCCTTTTTGAAATATGAAACTAGCACAGTATGGATTTTACTCATTCACATGCCACAGCATTTTTTCCAGTGACTCAGGCTAAGGGTCAGCTATTTACACAAAATGCAGGAGTTTCCAAATTGTGTTGAAAGAACTTGCCCTTTCTTTTAGGTACTAGCGATGAGTCAGTTCTTTTATCTAGTAACGCATAAAGAATCTTTTACTAGCGGATTTGGCAATTGCTATTAACTTGTTTCATTCGGATGTGAGCCTTTTCATAGGTTGGCTTTGACTCTTTCCTCTAGTTGTGGGGGGTACCCGAACCAACCACACACAGTTTGTCTCCACTGGCCAGCGCTCAGTGGAGATTTCTGAACCCAGTTAACCCCTAGAGGCATGATATTGTTTATTTTAACAGCTTTTTCTTCTGTGGAATGTGTGCTTGCATAATGTATGTACTAGGATGCATTGCCATCTGTTATAAAATACAGCTAAAAAGTTACGATTTCTAGTTTCTTAACCAGGGTTAATGTAATTTGGGGAGGTGGATGACATACAGCACATGGTACAAAAAAGGCTCTAAGCCACTTGAAGCTTTGTGGTGACCTAAAAAGGAAAGTTAGGGAATGTGAGAAAACATTAATACTTATTTGCTATTCCAGAAAGATAGTTTAGGTTGCTTTTGCATTGCACCTGAATACTGCCCTGAAAAATCTTTGCCTTGTCCTCAGCTAAGTTCTCTACCTTGGCATAAGCTGGCAGACCAGTGGATGCCTAAAACAAAGAAGCATTTGCAAGTTGCCTTTGTCTCCAGCTCCCTGAACTGCAGTAGCTGCCATGAATTCATGCTGCAGCTCTCCTGAACAATGTTCTATCCTCAGGTGCTTTTAAAAATCTCAATGGCAACTTTTATCCATCCGTGCCGCTAGATATTGCAGATGCTCTTTCCTTGTGACTAATAGACAAGTTGCATAAGTTATTTTTAAAGTTATTTCCTCCTCTGTTAACGTTGCTTCAGCCCCCCGAAAGACTAATGTGGCCAAGAGTAATAGTACTCTGTGTTTCTAGCATACACACTGACACAAGTGAAGTTTGAAAGAATTTAGGTTTTCAAAATATAACATCTGTCATAGAACCTAGCCATGTTACACTGGGCATCTGAGCACCTCAGAGACTGCAAAATATAGTGGCTGCTAAATCCAGTAAGACAGAAGTATAAGGGCCACAGCAAAGGAGTAACATCTTTCCTCAAGCCCTGTAAAGCTTGCTGTATAACTTCAAGTGATGTGGTTCAGATTAAACATTTCCATTAAAAAAAAAAAGCTGCATAAACCTACCATAGGTCTTGCACTGGAAGTTGTTTTTCCATAATTTACTGATTATGTCTCTGCCATCAAGTACCCATCAAGTGGACAGTATATTTAAAGGGTTAGGGAAATAAGGATTTCTTTAAAATATACCTGGAAACAATTTTTTATATATATATATATATATGTACACACATGTGTGTTCTCTATTGTTAAAGGCCTCAATTACAGGAAAACTAAGAATATCCTTACTTGGTTTTACTGTAACATGCGGAACATGCCACCCACGTAGTATTGTGGTCTGAATGTTAATTGTTTTGTATTAACGTACAAGAAACTGTCATTGTGTTTATATTTCAAAGGCACAAGTTAGCTGATTCAAGATAGTGGCTGTGCATCATCTCCCAGTCTGGGAAACCTAACCCAGCCACTACCTAGCAATGAAGTTGACACTTCTCTAGCAAAATGCTCACATTGTGGTTTTTTTTTTTTTTATTTATTCTATTGCTTTGCAGCGTCAACCTGCGTTTGACACCTTTGATAGCTCAAACTCTCTCTTTGCTGGATATTTTTTCTCACTAAATGAAGATCAAACACTTCAAGAAGTGCCAACGGGATTTGATTCTACTTCTTATGGTAAGTCTTCACTTTGTTCCTTAGTCTATTCAGAAAGAAATATACTCTTACAAGTGCACCATGTGTTTCCCTAAAAATAAGTGGTTTACTACATAGAATATTAGTCCATACTTGATTTTTTTTTCCATGTGAGTTGCTCTACTGGTAGTTGCTGTTCTCTCTCCTGAAAAGGAACGGGCACTGGGATTCAGTAGCCTAAAACTTACAGTCCATGGAAGAACACTTAGTAGGTATTGAAGCAGAGCTAAGAGGTTTGGTGGGGTTTTTTTTAATTAAAAAAACACGTATATGGTATGTGTACTTAAATTTACAGTGTAATTATGGTCGAGATGTTGCAGGTATTCTGAAAGATCATTTCTTGACTCTTTGATGTTAAATCCCAGAACACAAAATCTTCATTCCCTTTGACTTTCTTTTTTCTTTCCCTCCCGTAGGGTTTGTTTTACTCCTTACCTTAAAAAACAGGGGTGGGAATGTTTACAGATCCTTTTTTGTGTGCGTGTGTATGTAGGACAGTACCTACTAAAAGTTGTCTGCCAATTCTTATTTAACATCCCTGACAAAACAGGGAGTTTTATCCAAAATGTAGATTTTTTTTCATGAAGCACTTTATTTCCCCTTAGGGAAGGAAAAAAAAAAAAAGCCTCAAACCTCTGAAAACCACCAGTCCTTTGTTCTGATGTGATTCTAATCAGTCACCCGCTCTGGTCAGTGAAGCAAGTCCTAGCAGATATTGAGGATGGGTGTGGTGAAAGCAGAAGTTAAGCACGGGCTGGTGATGAGCTGCACTTGCTGGGTCAAGTGGAGCCAGTAGACAGTGCAGGAAAACAAGAAGAGCCGCACAGCTTCATGGACTGGCTTCAAGTCTGCCAAGTTCATCACCTTTATATATCCTGCCACTGTTGCATGCATCTAACATAGCAGAGCTCCTTTAAATGCAACCTGCGTGTGAGTTCTCAGAGGCTCTCAAGTGTTCAGGGATGCAGTAACAAGTGTGTTGTTGCCCTCAGATAAACCCTGTCTTAATGACGTCAATCACAAACAAACTACCAGAAAAAGATTTCCTAATCTGAAACTTCTAGGCAGTGTGGCTGGCTTTTTTTCAACTGAGAAATTCTTCTTTCAGGGTAAAATGAGGCATCTTCTGGTGAAAATTACCCAATAAGAAAGGTTGAGTGCCAGCCAAATTTGTCCCTAAAATGGAATTGACTTGCAAATTTGAAAATCAGTTAAGCATATTCGTAATTTATACTTGCATAGGAAGATGTTGATTTTTTGAATCTTGTTGCATTATTTAGGCACTGAGTACCAGCTTGTTACCTGTCACACTTGTTTGGTTCGTACACTGGAATAATCTGTTACACCATGTACTTGGGCAATTGAGATATGCATGGGAAGGTCTGAAATACAGCCCAGTGGAAAGCAGTGTTAAATAGTGCAAGCTGATTCTTCACAACGCTACCATCAGTTACTTAGCTCTCAAACTAAATGAAGACTCTCTGGAGTTATAAGGAAGTCTTGGGTCAAACTATAGGTGACAAAATAGGAATAAGCAGTCTCTATTTCCTTCTAAAAAAACAGTAATGGTAAAGTTTCCCTGCAACAAAGACATTTTATGTAACTACTAGGAACAAATGAGTGGCTATATCATGGAAAGCTGCAAAGCTATAAATTAACATGATGCAATTTTATCAAGCCAGTATCACAGAGATGGTCGTGTCGATATATTAAATCAAAGACTTAATATGTCAGAAAAGGGATCTACACTGTTTTTAAGATACCTGATTTCTAGCATCCTTTTCATATTTTTCAAATAGTGCAGCAAAAACCTGTCACCCAATTCAGTGGCCTGAAAGTTAATGTATCTTCTTTTTCCCCACTACCCCTTTTCTTTCTTGTAGAATCGAACAACTGTGAATTGCCTCTGTTAACCCCATGCAGTAAGGCTGTGATGAGTCAGGCCTTGAAAGATACTTTCAGTGGTTTCACAAAGGAACAGTGTCGGCTGGGTATCCCAAATAGTAAGTGTTTTCTATTTATAAGCTTTTCTCTTTTTTTTTTTTTTTTAATGCTAAGGAGGAGGCTGAATAGCAGCTCTTTCAAAAGAGAAAGAATGATGTCAGTAGGAAATACAAGAATGGATCCTATGTGAATCTGGCACAGCTTGACTTGGAAAGACCAGACTTGCTGGTATTAAAAATGGGTTCATGGAGAGCTCGTGCTTTGGCAGCATAAGAGGGAATCAAGTAAGCTGAGGACATCTCTGGCTACAAGTGAATGCAGAAGAAAAATAGAGGACTGTTTTTTGTTGGTTTTGTTTGTTTGTTTTCTTTTTGTTTGGGTTTTGTTGTGGTTTTTTTTTCTTTAAATTCAAGAATAAATTCATTACTAATTGATTCAGAACTAAGTAACTTGGGTTATCACTTTTTTTTTTCATTCACTGCCTTCTAATGAAGGTTATTTGACAAAGGTCAGGAGTTATCTCTAAATGCTGGATACTTTCTGTCTTACAGATCCCTGGCTGTGGACTGAACAGCAAGTTTGCCAATGGCTTTCCTGGGCTACCAATGAGTTTAGCTTGGCAAACGTGAACTTCCATCAGTTTCTCATGAGTGGCCAGGACTTGTGCAGCCTGGGCAAGGAGCGTTTCCTGGAACTGGCACCTGACTATGTGGGTGATATTCTGTGGGAACATCTGGAACAGATGATAAAAGGTAGAGTTATGGAGCCAGAAAGAGCTTTTGTTTTAAGTCTCTTGTAACAGAAATAAAAATGGGACTCTTTCAACACTTGTTTTGTTATGAAGGGCTTTTACTATATATGAAAACTCAAAATGAACTTTAAAACTTGGTTAATAAAAGCATTATCAGAACTATTAATACATCCTTTTTTATGCAAAGCACAGATGCAGATATCTGCAGAAATGATTCCATGTTCAGGCTGAATACCTATTGCAGTCAAGTTTTATTTGGAATAATCATTGAAATAAATGAAATTAGGATAAGGCCACTGTAATAGCCCATTTAAAGAGAAATGAACCGAGAGCTGGACAAAATTTGGTCACTTTTTATTACAAGATTTTGGTTTTTTCCTTCAATGTAGTGTGTTTGAAGTAATTCAGTGAATGAGTGTAAAGAAGTCAAAGACACCTAGAGATGTCTTAGGTGAACACTGGTGTTACTAAAACCTTATGTGCAGTGTCCTGAGTGTTCCACTGGTTTTGGAGTGTGACATTCAGTAGTTGCATGAATTAAGGATTTCAGCCTTGAAGCACACTGCAATTATTGTTCTTTCTAAGTTTTATGTTAAAATTCAATTGATACAATGGTTGCGAGTTGGTTGAGTTTGGTTGGTTGGGCTTTTTCATGTTGTTTATCTCAAGAAAGTGCAATGCAGTGTATCAGTAAAATTTCTGTGAATGATAACCTCAAAAATATTCAAGAGAATCAGAAGCTTTTTGTGGCATACAGGTCGAATCTTTAAAACTATAAAACCAAATTTTCTTTTTTTTTTTCCTCCTCTCCCTAGACAGCCAAGAGAAAACACAGGATGAATATGTGGAGAACTCTCATCTCACCTCAGTTCCTCAGTGGGTGAATAATAATTCCTTAGGTAAGTATTTTAAGAAATGTGACATTTTACATCTCTTACATTTATTCTAGGTATGTCGCAGATCCCAGTTTAAAAACAAAAAAACCAGAAGTACCAGAATAGTTACTGTGCTTGAGGAGAACACTTGACTTCAGCTGCTACAGCCTTCTTTCCTAGTATTGTTTAGTTGTAGTCTCCTTCATATCGGAAATCTTTTGAAGAGCAAAGGCTTTGAGAAAATCAAATTTCCTCTATGTAGGCTAAAGGCTACATCTGTGGAGCAGTGACCATTCCCAGCTCTAGCAAACCAGGTCAAAAACGAGCATCTCTGGGGAGCAGCAGGACTTATGTTCAGGCCTTTTTGAAGACTGTGGAAGCGTAATAGAGCTTTTTGAAAGTGTATGGGCTGCAGTGCTAGCTGTCTCAGATTGACTGTGGTAGAATGAAATACAACAATAATCAATCTCCAGCTCAACCTTATTACATCACTTAATGATAAGGACCTTACTCAAAACCACTTAAGCTTTTCCAGCTTTTTCTGTAGCCCCGTATTTTCCCTGAAGAACAAACAATAAACATATTCATGGTTGGCAAGTGATAGTGGGAGATGTACAGCATCTGATTCAGAGCCCATTAGATGGGGATCTTCTCAATGACTTCAGTAGCCTTTCTAGTAGGTCTGTAGGATCTATCACTCTTTCTCTGCAACTGTAATGAGGTGCTGGAAGTGTATTAGTCTAAGGGACTGCAGAGGAAAACATCTAATTCAGTCTTTTATTTCTTTCTTCAGCTGTTAATGTAGATCAGAACTCCTATGGTATGCAAATGCCTGGATACCCTAAAGCCCTTGGTTATCCCAAACCCAGTCTCTTGACTGACATCTGTCAGACTTCCACAGGACCAAATCTCCTCAGTCCAGAACAAGAGTTTTCATTGTTCCCTAAAACCCAAGCAGAGGCTGTTGGTGTGAACTACTGTGCAGTAAATCAAGATTTCCCAAGAAGCAATCTGAACTTGCTGATGGATAATTCTGGTGAGTCATTTATCTGCGTGATAACCGTGGGTCCAAGGCCATATTCTGAATGACTTTTCCTCCTCTGCATAATTTGTATTTACAAACTAGATTGGGGTGAGGAGGGAGAAAAAAGCAAAACAAACAAACATGCCAACACTTCTCTCTTCTCTTTTTTTTTTTAAATTTTATTTTATAAAGGTAAGCTTAGAGAACACGAGTCTAGTGACAGTGGTGCAGAAAGTTACGAAAGCTCAGATTCGATGCTGCAGTCCTGGAACAGCCAGTCATCATTAGTGGATTTACAGCGTGTGCCATCCTATGAGAGTTTTGAAGATGACTGTAGCCAGTCCTTGTGCCTGAGCAAACCTACAATGTCTTTCAAAGACTATATTCAAGAACGAAGCGATCCTGTAGAGCAAGGGAAACCAGTTATACCAGCAGCAATTCTAGCTGGCTTTACAGGTACGTAGTGAAGCAAAGTGGTCACTCCTTTTCTTGTGTAACATCAATATTCTCTATAAATGTGTACTATGATGATAAAGTTGTGTAGTTGTAAGGTATGTCTTACAACTTGGTCAGACACCACTACTCATGAGGAGTTTCAGTTTTAAATGTTACCGAAGAAAGTCTCGTAGGAATATCCATCTAAAGCAAGAACAGGCAGGTACGTCAGAGCACAAAAGAAAAATCAAATGCACTTTTTTGATCTGTTTGAAAAAGAGGGAAACTTAGACAAAATCTCCCACACTTGGGAGCTTCTGCAGGCGTGGGCTTGCCTGTTAAGACCTTCTTCCTGTAGTCTTTGCTGAAATTGTTTTTTCCTCTAGAACACTTGCCAAGCCAGGGACTGTAGGACAGACGTGAGAGCTTGAAATGTAGCTGATGGGAGGTGCGAGTGAGGGGTGAGGAGTCCAAACAAAAAAGGATGACATAACCCGTGTCAGATCCTTTGTTGCCATGAAAAAGCTGGCTTGTTTTAATTTTAACATGTTTATGAGCAGATTTGTGTTACAGTGAAAAATCTAAAGTTTCTTTATGGTATTAAAAAAAAAAATGGAGTAATTACAAGACATCCTATGATATGAGTATGGTCACATACATTGGTTGTGGTAAGAGCTTGCAGAAGTATTAATTATGATTTCCCCCACCCCCGCTCTCTTGACAGGCAGTGGACCTATACAGCTATGGCAATTCCTTCTGGAGTTACTGACTGACAAGTCCTGTCAGTCATTCATTAGTTGGACTGGAGATGGATGGGAATTTAAACTTGCTGACCCGGACGAGGTATGTGGCTGATTGTGATGAGCGAAAAGATTTACGGTCTGATCCGCCGTCTGTGGGCCTAGTCTTGAATATAAAGCATTTACAAGATCAGACACTTAACTGAAATCTCTTCATCTGCAAATGCTTTACTGTACAGTCAGGATGGCTGTGGGATGTTCCCCCCACTCTCCTCCCACCCAAGGATATCGGCATTTGCTTGTAGTTAGGAGAACGTGTTGTGCAGTTTGAAACTCAAAGGTAGTATACCAAGTTAGCTCTCTTGTCAGTGTGATACTGTAATTAGCTTACTGAATGGAGTTGAATCAACAATGGCTGGAATCACACAAAGGCATGAGGAAAGTGCACTCCATGTACCACCATTCTTTTAGATACACAGCAAATACAGTAGTGCTGCTTTTAAAATATTTTGGGAACTTATTTGTGATGACTAAATCTATAAATAGAATGCATTTTCATCTTCTGATACTGTTATCGTTAGGAAAGCTATTGTATTAAGAGACATGATATCAAGTCCACTGAAGCCTTTATTAAAAACAAACAAAAGTATCACACACAAACCACACAATGGGGCATGGAAATAATTAAATCCAAGGAACTTCATATAATTCAACTTCCTTCTAAAGAGCTGTCCATACTGCTTAATAGAAAATTAATGCTTAAATAACAAAATAGTATCTTCTTGAGAAAGGAAACTCTATTTCCCATAAACTTGATCTCCTTAAACACATCTTGGCCCATCCACTACGAATAGATATCCTTTTCACTGGTATTTGCTATCGACCACTTTCTTCTGAAGCTGCTGCCAATAACCATCTTGGAGCATGTCCAGCTGAGGAGCCAGTCACCAACTCTTCTCTCACCTGAGTTTGGGACATCTAAAGCAAATAAAATGCTCTGGCTGAGAAAGGGTTTTAATAACTGTGTTTGTCAGCCACCAAACAGAAGAACATGACTTGAATAAACCCTTTGCATTTCATGTTCTTTTTGGACTGGCAGGTGGCACGGAGGTGGGGAAGGAGGAAAAACAAGCCGAAAATGAACTATGAGAAGCTCAGCCGAGGCCTGCGCTACTATTACGACAAGAACATCATCCACAAGACTTCGGGGAAGCGCTACGTGTATCGCTTCGTGTGTGACCTGCAGAACCTGCTGGGGTACACGGCGGAGGAGCTGCACGCGATGCTTGGGGTGCAGCCCGACACGGAGGACTGAGCCCCGGGACGTGGTGCTGCAGGGGCGAAGATCACGCCTCGGGACCGTGTCTGGGAACCGTCTGCAGTCGGTTCTTCTGGCTGCTCGGATGGGTGCAACTCTTGGGAAATAAGGACCTTCACTGATTTTGTAACCAGGGAGAGCTGGAAGGAAGTGGCCTTATTTCATCAGTGGCTTTGGGTGTTGCCATGTCAGGCACTTGAGCAGCATGGGTGTCAGCACAGACCCCAGCTCTGCCATGAAGACATGGAGATGCTCTCGGGTTGAGCATTTCAACTACCTGTACTGCCGTATAAAGTGTTTTGGCTACTTAACGCTGCCATGTAATAATGGGTTGGCTTTAAAACCAAAGGTTGGGCGAGAAACCAGTGATGCAGCAGAACTATTGCTCAGATATTTTAAAAATACCATCATCCTTGCTTACATCTTACATCTTATTTTATAAAAAAAAAGAAAAAAACCCTAATTTATTTTAAATGACCAGTAAGGAGAATCGGTAATAGTTTTGTTCTAAAGCATGTTTTATTATTATTATTATTATTATCACTAGTCCAGAAGTGTGCTGCATAGGTACATAAATGTGGCCAAAACCAGATGTAGCAACTCTTAAAAAAAAAAAAAAAGACCCTTTAAAGAAGGGGAAGGAAAATCATACCATTTCAATAGTCAGTTTGTATATATTCTGTGATTCTTTTTGAAACTCTGTAATGTTCCTATTTAACAGATATTGTATAGTGTAAATTAAACTAATTGTATGTGTGTTTTTAAATAGGATGAATGTAAATTTATGAGATTTTTTTTCATGTTTGTCTAGGACATACAGCCTTCTGCAAATATTTAATTGGCCTGGGAGATAACATAAGTACTCAGTATGCATGCATATGGTATGCCTATGATATGAAATGGGGGGAGGGGGGAGGAGGGAGGGCTGGCTCAGTATTTTGCCGAGACTGAAGCTGGCAATTCTTTGTGCATTTTGGCATTTTTACAAGAAACTGATGTTGTATTCTGGGACATAAAGGGCCTGTTTGTGGTTTCTTCTGTAACTTAAAATGAAAATATTAATATGGATAAAACTAATTTTTTTTCCTTTATAAATGGCATATGTTTTTTGACTTCTATGCATGTCCTTTTAAAAAAAAATTATATACAAGCCTTATTTTTTCATTTGACTTGTCTCTTCTTCCTGCAGTGTATCCTGTATGATTAAAATATGAATTCTATTTTTGGAAATAACTGTGACTCCTTTTCAAAGATCAGGAGGGATTTATGTAGCAGCTATTTTTACTGCAAAAAAAAATTAAAAAAAATCACTGGAAAAATGTACTTTGTAAGAAAGCTTTATTTTTTATCTGAGCTTGATGTACATTTAAATGTGTTGTACAGTGTGAGAGGTTTAAAAATACGAGTCTTTATTAAAACCTCTTGAACAAGAAAATAGCACGTGTGCTTTTTAATTTGGAAAATTTCAGAAAGTTCCCTCTCTTTTTTTTTTTTTTTTTTTTTCTTTTTTTTATTTGTTGGTTCAACCCTTGCCCATTCCTAACCCACCCACCCTAAGCCAGGATAAAAGCAGAGATTGGGGGGATAAACAAAACAGACTTACAGCAGTCGGGAGCTTGTTAGAGAAAATTCTGCAAGACTGCATAGGCTTGTGGTCTTGAACCAAGCTAGATGTGTGTGATCACTCTGCATTTAAATAGAAATTAAAGTTTTTGTGCTGTGCCTCTGAGAGAAAACCAGCAGTTCTGCACTGTGCTGGGATTCAGTGTGTAAACTGATGGGTAAATGCATGGCAGAGCAGAGGCATGTTAAGACTACTTATGATTAAACTGTTCCTGATTGTATCCTATATTGAAGGAAGGCTACTGTTCTAACTATTTAGCTCATATTCTTCATCCCTCCACTTTACGGAAAAGCAGGAAATAAGGAAACATTTGTTCTTAAGCGTATATTTAGAAGTAGAAAATGTAGTTATTAAAAAAATGGTGCTTCCCCTAGGCTTCTTGATCCTTTGATCTGTAGCCATGTCTTGATCTTGCTTTCATTGTAGTCACTGAGGTTTATTAGCATGTTAAAAATTCAGAGAAAAAGGGTGGGTTTTTCTAAGAAAGTACCTTTCTAAATGGGTGGAGTGGAAAGGGTAGGCCTGTGTCTTCTCTCGAATATTTGCAGACGTCATCCTTTAGTCTGTCTTTTCATAGTCCCCATAAAGGAAAAGAAGTCTCCCACATCCTTCCTCCCTTCACATCAGCCGCTGCTGCAGGCCTGGATGTGTCTCAGTGGGTACTGGACCACAGATGGTCTCGTGTTAGTGAAGAGGTTGTAAGGGGATGAAGAAAGCTGCAGTCCTCTGGGCTCAGACAGAACTTGGCAGAAAGAAGAAAAAAACACCACAAGCTTTCCTGGGCTTTGAATAACACTCTTAAAAAGGTGGTACTACATCTTAGTAACTTAAATGACCTGCCTTTGAGCTGTGATCCTAACAAGGGCCGATACCTTATTTTGCAGGAAATAGCATATGGTCTGTCATGATTAATGTGGGGTTTTTTTCCCTGGCTGTCTTTCTCGTGCCGTGGCTGCAGAGCCCTAATTGTTCTCTCAATCTGTACAAGTTTCATTTTCAGTCTGTTTTCTCAGAACACAAAACTATTTCTTCATTTAGATCGAAAGCTTAGTTGCCTCTTATGTGCGTGATCAGTCTTGACTTCAACCTAGAGACTAAAGGGAAGCTGGTTGTTTTCTTCCCTGAGCAGAAAAAGGAATTTCACAATAGCAAAACCAGCAAAGCATCCTGATACATGCAGCCCACACTAGTGTGTCTTCCAGAAGCAAAACCTGGTATCTTGCACTGGGTCGGGTCAGCAGCAATCCAAGCTGTAACCCAGTGTGACCCGAAAGACAATTATTTAAGGATATTTTGTCTCAGCGCACACAGAAAACACTGCCCTGTTTTTTCAGCCACCCAGCCTCAAAGAGGCTGTTGAAAGTAGCCTGGCTAAATCCTTCACCTTCTTCAGGTCATGCCTCCCTGCCCTCCCAGCTGCCAGCTTTCCTCAGGAGACAGCAGTCAAAATAAAGTCTTGCAGTTGGCACCTACCCATGGTTGGCATGTCACCTCTAATAACGAAGTTTAACTTCAAAGCTGCTTTTCCTCTTTTTTCTTTTTCTTAAACAAGCAAAAAAAAAAAGTCGAATTCTATCCTAAGTAAAATGATACTTCTGGGTTGGGAAATCTATGAGCTACGAATGCTTGATGTCCAGGAGGCTATTTTGGGAAACATCTGTCTAACTGCACCCCATTCTACACTCACTTTAGGTCTTAGCTCTTGGCCACCATCAAGTAGAGGGTAGGAGCATGAGAAATGGGGCAGATGATGGATCACTTATCCCACTACTGTATCTCCACCAGTGGGAGAAGGATTGAGTAAACCTGGCCACTGTCTGCTGGTCCATTCCCCATGTGATCCCCCAGTACTCCCACAGTATTGCTGCTTGTTGGATGGGACACCTTGCCCGTTTCTTTTACTACTGACTTAAAGACTTCTTGCCTTGCCTAATCTGTACAGAAGCTCCCTGGCCACTCTCTGCTGTGTTGTCCTCAAGCATTGGAGACCAGCACCTCACCCAGGGGCTGAGGTACAGCTACACCAAGGTTTTGCTCAGCAGCAAAACAAAGCTGTCTTCTCAGTATCCTTCCTCATGGCACCTTAACCTTTTTTGGCAGTCACTGCACATTGAGCTGATGATTTCAGAGAGCTGCCAGTGATGACCCTGAGATCCAGTTCCTGGTAACTGCCATTTCCATGTTTAGCATCGCGTACATCCTGTTTGTGTTATTTTTCCTTGCGTGTATTACATTAATCTACGCTGAAGCTCATCTACCACCTTTTGTCCACTCGCACTGTGTTGTGAGGTCCTCCTGGAGTTCCTTGCCAGCACTGTGGCATTTGACTACTCAAACTACATAGTATCATCTGCAAACCTGGAGGTTTCACTGTTTACTCATTAGCTTGGGACTTCTGGCCCTGATCAGAGCCAAAGTGGCTGTTCTTATGCTAAGGACCAAAAGAGCTGCGGCAGGATTCAGCCCTTCTCCTGTTTTCAGTTCCCAGCCCTTCCACAGGTTTCTGGGTGGCCTCAGGTAAAACACTTCAAGACCGAGCCTGTCTGACAAGGCTGCTGCTACGCTAGTATACAACTCAGTCACCCACCCTTGTGAATGGGACCAGCAGCACCAAGGTGGTGTTCTCCTCACTGTCTTTTGGGCTTTCCCTCTCCACGAGTAGGTTGTGGGCCAGCACTCTTGTGATGCAGGACCACATCTGGCAATGAAAAAGACCAACAGCAGCTTGTACAATACGGAAACACAGCATCTGGCCTTCAAGAGGGCTCGGTAAAGTCCTCTGAAACAGTGATACTCTACAAATGTCAACCAGACACTGGAACTTCTTGTATTCTTGCTAAAAATCTCCTGGAATTGAAAAGGAAGCGAGAACTAAAAAGCAATTTACATGTTCACGGTACTTATGGAAAGACTTTTTGATGCCCTCTCCACAGATGGTCCAAAATTTGACAGAGTAAAGAAAAGCCAGATCTCGGCCATCACCATATAACTTGTTTGTCATGTTTCTCTTTGTGTGAAGCGGAGCACTAGTTGATCCGTGTGTGTTCACACAGCCATGTGACTGCAGCAGTGCTTCATATGCTAGACATGTGAATGCTCAGAACACTAAAGACAGAATAAAAGGTGTCCCTGTAAGCAAGAAGAATGAAAAGTTCAGCCCAGGGTGAAGAATCTTTGAGAAAGACATCTAGTATCTCATTTGTAATGTGTGTCATGTGATCTGCAGTCTGGAACCACACAACACTGAAAGTTACTAAAAATAAATAAAATAGGCTGGCCACTGACAGCATAATTTGCTCTGTGCAAATTGAGATTTTTCAAGTGATAAGCCTCATTTATGAATAGGAGGGTTTTAAGATAATTCCGTGGTTTGGGAAAGAAGCATCAGATCTGTGGTTCGGGAAAGAAGCGTCAGATCTTGCAATTTTTCTTCCTTCTGCCTCTACCTCTCTTGGAATTTACAAATATGTATTAACAAAATATAATGAGTAACGAGTATAACAAATATAATGAAATCTCTGCACGTGCAAATACCTTCTTTGGAAGATAATTTTCCTAGATTTTCTCTAGATAGCTAGCAAAATTGCCCTAGCTCTCGTATAAAATGTTTGCATGATTTCTGCATCATGACCTAAAACAAGAGTACAAATGCAAAAGTCCTGACACCATTCCTCTGAAGCCCGCATATCCAGAAACTATTTGTTCATTACGTTCTTTCACCATGAGCAGAACGACGAAAGAAAAAAGGTTTGTCTGTGCATTACTTAACCTTCAGTGCTTGAGCTGCAGAGTGAAATCCACAGCCCCGAGGGAGGTAGGCAAGCTGAGCTGAAAGTGTGTGGTTTGGAAATGGAGGGGGCCACCACATTGAGTGTGAACCCCTCCAGGCCACCGCCGCTGTGTATCAGAGCTGGCTAACCCTGCTCTCCCAGCCCCATCCCGGGTACACGCATGTGGGGCCCAAGGCAACATGTATAGAGGGGCCAAAACCTGCAGTCCCTCCAGAAAGCTGACAGTCAGATCCTTCCTTTCCTGAAAACACAAGGCTGTCCTTGCCGTCCTGAAGTGTGGCCAAGAGGGACAGTGGTAGAGCAGCAGCTCCTGCCCCACTTCAGATACAACTCACTTGCCTGCACAGCGAGGTCTGCAGTGGGATTGCGGTGCCACAAGTGGTTTTCCACCATACATCTCCTACCTGGGCCCTCTGGGTGTAATGCAGACAAGGAGGAAAGTGTTTTCCATTAGATGGTTGCAAGTTAAAATTCAGTCTCAGGTGCTGAAACCAGAACTCCCCCTCTCCTTCAACTGGATGCCTGATTATTAGGCTAAAGAGACC
This sequence comes from Caloenas nicobarica, assembly GCF_036013445.1. Lineage (NCBI taxonomy): Eukaryota > Metazoa > Chordata > Aves > Columbiformes > Columbidae > Caloenas > Caloenas nicobarica. The sequence continues at coordinate 121,601,634 of NC_088245.1, read as the reverse complement.
TGTTCCCACTTGGACTGCCTCTGTTTGGTCTCATGAATCTTGAATCAATCTTCTATTTTTTTTACTTTTTTTTTTTTTTTCTTGACAGAAGGCAAAGAGCAATCTGGCAGATGCAATTCTTCCATTTAGCTTCCTCCCATTCACAGGGAGTCTTCGTTCTCTTATAGAGAGCTTTCTGCCCTGCAGAGGAAGAGGAGTTCTTCCAAAAGAAATGTAATTCCTCCTACATGCCTTTGAACAGACCTGTTTGTTCGTTTTTTTCCCCATCTCGAGTGCCAGTCCCTGGGAGATGCCAAGAACCCATGTCTCTTGCTGAAGTCAGGACAAGGTCCCAAGCCCCCACCCCGTGCGCTGCCCACCCCGCAGCCAGCCCCAGCTGAAGCCACTGCTGCTGCTGATGGGACAGCTGGGACAGTTTCTGCATAAGGATGAACTGGTTTTGAACAGTTTCCCCAATGTCCTGGGCACAATGCTCCTTTTCTTCTTCATCAGGACTCTACGTCTGCTGGCTTCCCAACTTTTTTTTTTTTCTTTTAAATAAATATAGACATTGTTGCTTGTGCAGGGAAAATTCCACTTTCTCCTAAAGGGGCTTTGCCAGGATCTGAAGGCTCAAGATGTATCTTTTCCACAGGCAGCACCTTCCAGAATTCACAGATCCCTCCTTCTCTCTTTCATACACAGGAACACTTCTCATTCACATTCTTAAGCAATCTCTAAAATCCCCAGCTGGAGCCCAGTGCTGTGATTGAGTCCCCATCTCATGACTTGTGCTTTGAAAAGAGAAGAGATTGCTGCTACTGAGGAAGAGTGAGAGTCACCAGCAAGGCTGGTCCCTGCGCAGTGCTCTCTGCTTCTTGGCCCACTCCAACCTTAAGCAACACTGAAACAGAGGATTTGCCATTTCCCTTGGAGGAGCCTTGTGCAGACCTTACCTGTACTCAGTCAAACTCTGTTTGGTTTCATGGTGCTCAATGCTCAGTCACAGCCACCACACCTCTCCAGTGGTTCAGTATGGCATGTTTTCAATGGGGGTGTTGCTGTTGCGTGTATGTTTACCAAGTCTTGAAGACCACCTTCCAAAATGACACGGGTGGTAACCCCAGTGCTTGGGCAAGTTCGGTCATCGTCACATGACTTCACCCAGGCCAGCAGTGTGCAACAACTCATTCAAAAAAACCCACCAGTTGAGACCACAGAGGTCCACATCTGCTCCATCTTCCCTTCCTAAATGAGCAAACCTTTCCACTAGTTGAAGCAAGACGATGTTTACCAGAAGCAGGAGCACCGGCAGTGCTGCCAGCTGTCTGCAGAGCACAACAACCAGAAGAGCCAGAGCAAAACAGCCTCTCAGGGCAGAGCTTTCTACTGCAGCGAGATTGGGCCTGAGATATTCATATTTTATTACAGCCATTTTTCTCCAAGAAGTATTAAAATGCTCTCACTATTTGAAGAGAGTGGGAAAAAATACACATGAGCTGCCTAGCTATCCCTAAGCAACCCATCAAATAAAGCAATAAACTATTAGCAGGCAGAATGGCCTTAAAAGGACCCACAGCAGTTTCAGACCATCAGGGGAAGAATAGGAATGGAAATGATTCTGTAAATTATTAGTAGTACCTTAACAGCAGTCCCTTAATATTTCCCACAGTGTTCTCAGTCATTAGCACAGCGGAGCTGCTGCTCCATGCCAATTATTGTCGCTGCATTTCCCTCCGCTGGAGGGGATTTGCAGACAATCCAGCTGAAATGAGATTTTAGTGAGATTCTGCTGCTCTTGCAAGTCTCCACTGCAGCAGCAGAGGTGTTGTTGGGTGGAAGGTCTCCCAGCTCTTCCCATAAGGCTCTCTCCAGAAATAGAGTTTAACCGTGGCTCAGATAAGGAACTGGTCACCGCAGCTGCATTTCTACAGTTTCTTCACTGCAGGGATTGACATCTCACTAATGGAGCTGCAGGGGACCAGTGGGAGCCATTTATGACACCCGCACAACCCAAACCCTCTAGGTTTTGTCCAATTTTGGCTTTACCTTCTCTTTCACCCTATGGTATTGCAAAGTGCCTACAGTGTGTAACTCCCTATAGCAATGCTTCATTACCATCAGTAGCCTTGCCTCCTTATCCTTACCCTAAGCTGATCCTGTGTTGAGCAGACGTTGCACCAGAGGTCCCAACCAGCCTCAGTTGCTGTATGTCTTGGTGCTTTCATAGAATCATAGAATCATGGAATAGTTTGGGGTTAGTTCATAAAGGCTCAACTCATCCTTCACTCTGACATCCCAGGTTCACAGCAGATGAAGTGGTCACCCATCTTCTGACATTGCCTTCACCCAACCGTGTAAGGAAAGTTTGCCATGCTGAGACAGGGAGTCCATAAAATTTGAGCCTCAGCACCTCCTCAGCAGGTTGGAAATGCAGAGCCGGATATCTTATACTGGGTCCTGCCCTAATCTGAGGCCTGAGACCCAGCACAGCAGTGGGGCCTGTACCAGGTACCAAGGTGGTGCTTCAGCTGTGGGTGTCCTGCTCAGGAGCCATGTCTGCAAGATGGGAGAGGCCTAGCACTCAAGTCAGCATAAGAGGGCTGTGCAGACAGATGGTTCTCAAATTGCTCATAGAGGCCCTTGTTTTGCTTTGATTTTAAGTCACCAGGCTAGCCCGGATTCTTCTACCAGCCAGCCAGCTGGAGATCCGCAAACACTAAAACAAGGCAGGGAGAAGGGGGAACATGGCTTCTGCCCTGTCTCCACAGCCCAGCAAAGATTTTTCCTGCCCCAGCTACCACCACTTGACTTGTCTTTTCCCACAATGCTTGCTTTTCCACGCTTCCTCACAACATGGAGTGGGCTGGGAATGCAAGTGGAAAGCGGGTCAAGACCTTTATTGTTCCTTGTTCCTGTGTGTGGGCGCTAAGAGAAATACAAGAGCTGCTTCTTCACAGGCCTCCTTGGCCTGGCTATAAATCAGAGTAGCTCCAGTGTCACGATCCAAGAAATACCCGGAGCACGTTACGGTTCCCTGACAGCCATCTCTTCCTCTCCCTGACCAGCTCCCAGCTCTCTGCCCACCCTCCCCAGCTCACTCCTGCCCGTCCCTGCAGGCCAGCGCAGAGGGCAGGAAGGGAGGAGAGGGCAGAGGCATTGCCTTCAGCGGCTCTGGGCTCCCAGAGCTCTCTGAGGGCTGTGCAGAGCAGTGTGCAGGGGTCTGTCTGCAGGGCGGTGAGTGATTATCTCGTAAAACAGGGGCTGAATGTCAAGTGGGATTTGAATTCTGGAGTAACTCTGCTCCCAGACTGGGGTAAACCAAGACACAGGGGACTATTGCACTGTGGATCTTTGGATTAGTTTTCCCATGCAGACAAGTTCAAAGCTAAAATAGCTCCAACTTTCCTCTTGGCCCTGGAATAGGAGTGCAGAAGCAGCACTAAGATGCACGCATGGTTTCCTTGCAGATACTTTGCCCTGTTCTGTCTCTGTGGGACACACGAGGTTTTGGCCATGGATGGGAGAGCCCTTGGTGCCCTGGGGAAGCAATGACTCCCTTTCTTTTCAGGTTTGGCCATGAAGCCACCGTCCATTGCAGAAGAAGAAGAGCAGTACTGTTTGCAAAAATAAATAGAGGAACAGAAAGCTGTACCCGGATTAAGTCATGGGTGATAACTATGTGAACACAGAGTTCTCCACCAAGTTATGAAATGCCAGCTGAGCCGGTAGGAAAGAGTCTTAAAGTTGCAGCATACACTTGGTGCGCTGAACATTGCTGCTTTACTATTAAAAACCAAGGAAGGTTGCAACATACGACCACATTTGCAAAATGTGGGAGAAGGTTACATCATTGTATTGTAAATGTCCCTACTATTTTGGCTCTGGCGGGCCTGCATGTCAGGAACAAGTGCTGAGCTCTTGAGTAACCATGTGTGTCAGCGTACGGAAAACATTGCCGGAGATTCAACAGCGTCACAAGTAGAAGTTACTTTTAAATTTTAAGTTTTTTAGTTGTTTTAAGGTTACTTTATTCTTACCTGTAGTATCAGGCTCTGGAGTTTAGGTGTTTTTAAATGCAGCCACTCCTGACAAGCACTCTCAGGGAAGATGCTCTGTGAGCTAGAGACTTTCTCAGTTAAATATTTCCATCTGCAAAAAAATGCATGTACAAGCCAGTTGAGATTATTCAGTTTTGTGCCAGACTTATCACTGTTTCAAATGGGGAAAATAACATATAGGGGAAAAAAACTAGGTCTTATTTTTCAAAATGTTCTACTGAAAGATCTGCTTTTTCATTTAAATGTTTCCGTCCCTTCCCAATTTTGCCTAAAATGAGAATTGAAAGCAGAACATCACATACTTTATGAATGAAATGTTTTATCTGATCAGAAGTAAATTGTGTCTTTGAGGGTGGGGGAAAAAACATTAAAACAGAAAAATAGTTTTAATACAAGTGTTTTAAGCAAAGAATTTTGGATCTTTATCATCCTTTCATTTGAATTACTTAGGAGTGCATGAAAACCAAGATAAGGTGTTTCAGATATTTCCCTTGCTGGAGATGGGGTGTGTGTGCATGCAATGTATAAAGCAGCTTAAGCCTTACATTTTAATATTATATATTTATGGAAAAACACTACTTGCATCATCATGTTTTCAGTTCTAATGCAGATTGTCTTTCGTATCGATGGAAAAGACAAATAAAACCAAGGCAGTGTAGCTCAACCCATGAAAGTCCTGACAGCATATCTGTTCCTCAGCTGTGTTTGTCTTCCTCATCTCTTATATTATAGTATCAGTCATTGTTACAGGCTCCAAGTCTGGACAAGGCGTGAATTTCTATGGAGAAAGACAAACAAACACTGATAAACCTAATTTAGGGAAGTTGTCTGTTCTCTGGTTGCTTGCTTATTCGAAAGAAAACAAGCAACTGTGTAACAATTCTCAAGAAAATCTGAACAGATAACTAGCAGGAGGATTTTAATTGTTTTTTCTTCTTAGATTTGGAGAGCACTAAATCTGCTTTCTAGCTTTGTGAATCAGGTTTGTGATTATTTTTTTACTGTTGTTATCATATTTGAAACTTCAAGTGGAATCATGAAGAAATCCAATTATTATCCATGACTTCGGTCACAATACACAAAGCATTACCAACAGGAAAATTACTTGGATTTGGATGCAAAGACAAGGGTAGATTCACAAGTGTGAACATTTTAAATGTTTTCCAGATTTGGAAAGCTTATCAGCTTGGAAAACATATTCCATTGCTGAAATGAAACACACTGTGACCAAACACAACTTCTTCTTGGAAATAAGTGTGAAACTAATTCCTCTCTGTTCTGGAAGGTGTTGGAAGCCAAGACTGAAGATGTGTCACTAGCATGGGAACCATCTCACCAGGGGCTACACAGAGACCTGTTAGAGTTGTGGTACAGCAGCCCCCAGCATCCAGAGGCTGGGATCATGCTGACCTACAGCATTTGACCAGAAAGCTAATACCATCTCTGTGTGTGTAGCTAGGAAAACACTAAAAATAAAAAACGGAAAGGTGACATGATCTCTGTACTTAAGGTTTCAAAAGCACCAGCCTTTTCATCCCTCAGGACCACTGGTATCTTCAAGTTAGATGTCTTACAGTCAGAGTCGAGTCAATTCAGATCGCTGAGTTCTCTGCAGCCTGTGTCCAGCCCATGATTTTTCTCACCATGCCTTGAGATCGCAGCCCCTGCCTGTGGCTGCCTCCCCATTCCTGCCCCAATTACCACAATTTAGCCTTAGGCTAAAGCTTGAAGATGCACTTTCTTCCACACCTCACTTTTTGTGTGCAAAGGATGAGCTCCCCATAAACATTCCTGCATTTTCTTTTCTACCTCATCTCATGTCCTACCATGAGGCTTTCCTCCACTGTGTCATCTGCCAAACAGCTGGGGAAAGGTCCAGCTCCTGTTGTGTCCCAGCTGCTGCAGCAACATCATCACTTGCCATGCTAGCAATGCTGCCATCTCTTGTCTCCTTGGTTTATCCCTGGCCATGGGTAGCATTTGCACAGCATGAAGCACAATGGTGTCCTAGGTTCCCCCAGGTTTCCTAAGTGCAGTGGCTATGTCTAAAGGGGAGGTGGTTTGGAGAATTCTTCTGAGCTTGTTACCCATTACCAAATACAGTGAAGAGATGATGCCAGGTGCTAGCTACCATTTTACACTGTATGGACCACCACAGGTACGGATCATGTCTAAGCCCTCATCTGGGGCCACTGGGATACTCTTACACTGACATGCACAGCCAGCTATCGCAGGACCATCTAGGTACAGCTTCTGCTACAGCAAATAAACATAGTAATTGCAGAAAAGTGTATCAGTTCTGTCCAGCTTTCTAGGAGAGACTTTACAGAAGAACTATAATTACAGATACGAAAAACATACCCCGAACTCTCAAATTGAAACAGGTATTTTCATTGAAGAATTTCAAGAACTCAGTCTAGCTTCTTAACAACAACAACACAAAGGCAGAGCTGTGGCCTAAAAAATGTATCCTTGGAAAGTACAGATTTGATGATGGAGTAGCTGGTGAAGATACAACAAAATTCAGTGTCTCAAAATTAAAGCCAGAGGTGTGTGGTCTACAGAAAATAAACACGTTTTTCATAGTGAAGGGAATTAACCAATGGAAACAATATCTCTTTTTGTGTACCAGATTCCTCATCTCTAGAAATGCCATCATCAAGACAGGAAGGGGGTTTTTCAACCAATATGGTGAGGTTCAGATTAGAATCAGTTCAAGGAAATCCAAGGGATGACGTGGCATGTCTGAGATCAGGCTCTGTGATCAGGTTGGCCCCATGATCTCTTTCAGCAGGAAATCTCCCCATCCCCAGCCAGAACCATGACTGTCTCTAAGTTTAAGCTTTTTATGACAGTGGCACAACCTACAACCCTTCAACAGGAATGTGCACTTAAGAAGCAAGGCAATAGAAAGTGAAGAAGAAATACTTCCTCACCCTTTTTTTTTTGTTGTTCTTGTCCTCTCCCCCCATCCATCACAGCTTCTCTGATCCCTCTAAATTCTCCTTGTTTTGCTCACCAAATGGAGGCTTCAGTTTAATATGCAATTTAATGAAGTTTTCTTTGTGTAAATGCCTGGAAAGCCCTTCTATAAACTGTTCTCACCAAATATTCAATGTAAAGCCCAAACATGCAGGCAGATTCTCAGTGTTGCTCAAAATCATATGACGTGTCATTAAAGAGATATTGCTGTTTAATGCTCGTTCTTTCTATGCATTGAGAATACTGACATTTCAAGAAAAGGGACAGGTTTTGTTTCTGGAAGTGGTTGTACTCTTCAGTTTCCTGTTGAGTTTCATGACAGCCTCACCCTTAATAGGTGCAATTTTGAGACTACATAAATGTGCCTGCAGCATTGTATTTCTGTGTTTTGGGTGTGTATCACACAGTTATAACTGTAGCAGAACCACTGGACATGGGAGCGCTCCTGACACTATGCCAGTGTGAGACCACGGGTGCATTAGCTCATCTTCCACACCCTGGCTGCGGTGGAGTGAAACAGCTAGAGACCAGGAGCCTGCTGCATGATCAGCTTAGCGGCAAACTCCATGGCTTGCAATTGGTACAGCCTGTAATGGACAAAACTGCAAGAGGGATGACGAAAGCCAGTGGTTATAAAACAAAATCAGGCCTCCCATACCTATGGAAGGCAAAGTCTGCATTTGGCGCTGATGTGAATAAACAATGGGAGTTAATGCAGCAGGCTCCAGCCTAGCAAGCCAGTGCCCCTGTGACCCTGAGGCTGGATGCAGCTGCTGTGTGAGCAGTGGAGTCGTCAAGGAGCTCAAAGCTGCACCAGAGGATGCTGATGTATGGAAACTCCCTCTTTCAGTTCCTCGTCTCCATATCACCCCTGTGAGTTACTCGCTTGCTAGGTGCTTAGGCGATTTGGGTCACAGGTGCTGTAAGAAGCAGGTCCAATTGTCCTACACCATTGTCCAATTCCAGACCAGCCATATGAAGACAATTAAGATATCTGATCACAGGTCAAGCCTTCTTTTTTCTGATAGTGGGGAGAAGAGGAGAAATACAACTAAAGGTGGCATTTCTAGGTGAGTGCATTTGCACATAACCTTCTGCTTGGGTCCATCTGGACAGGGCTAAGCAAGCAGCAGAAGCCACGACATACATGCAGAAGTGCTCTTTGGTTTCATTCTTGCATCAATTTTCCAAGCCTGGGGCAGCAAAACACGCAGCAGGAGTATCTGCTGCACTTTGAATCTGAACCGTATGTCAAAAGGGTGCTGGATCATTCCTGTCACAAGACTGAAAGACATAGAAAGGTAATAGGATTTTGTGTCCCATAAAAATCTACTTTTCTCAGAAAACAAGCATGTATGTCAACATCTCTGTCTTTGAACTGGGCATGGACAGCCACTGTGATTCATCATTCATGGAATGCTGTCGGCCAGAGATTCAAAAGTCTGACAAATCCCTCATGATAAAGGAATAAATTGTAATCAGCTGTTGTCACAAAGACTAGGCACACATTTGTTACAGATGTATCTGTCGGGGCAGCACACAAAACACGTCACAAGCTCTTCTAGTGGCAAACGTGTTCTCTCAATGCAAAATTCAGAGGACAAGGAAATAAATAAAAGCAGCTTGTGGATTGCATGGTCTGTTTCATTTCAGTTAACGATCACAAATCAGATGGATTACCAAGTCACAAACACTTCCTACAAAGCAAAGCAAAGACAATTCTGGCCATGCACTGAATCTTGTTTCAGAGCTTCATCACTGAAAATTGCCGCCGTTACTTGAGGGGGGCACTTTTGTGCTTTTCTGTTGGCTGCAGATCTGAATTGTCCTGAGCGAGGAACTTGACTGAAATACTGCTAAAGACAAATAACAGGTCATTTCAAGCCCTATGAGGTAAAACATTGTGAAATAGAAGCATTTCACTATGAAATAACAGGCAAACAAACTGCCTAGGAGCTGGGCCATAAATGTGATGTCTCAAGGAAAGTTACCTCTGACAAATGGTTTGAACTAACTTCAAGTGTTTCAAGAGGGAAAAACCCAAAACCATACAAAAAGCCTTTAGGAAATAAACCTTCTTCCTGTAGCCATGTCTCTCATAGTGAGTACTAATCTTCTTTTACACCCACAAGGCACACCATTCAGTTTGTGGAGGATTATGGTAGCTTTCCTTGGCATAACTCAGCAAGAACTCCTTTCTCACTGTGATATCTGAAAACAAAAAAAAAAAGAACAACAACCAACAAACACTCACCCCACACAAGGGACTTTTTAAAAAAATCTCCCCTCAGGTGAAACTAGGCTGTGACTCACCATTCAGGTAGCCAGTTTAGGTGGAAGCCAAGAACATCTGAGGTGTCAACCAGTGATCAGAAACCAAGCTCATAAAAATACCACAAAAACTTTTCTCATTGAAATGAAACTAAAACTTTCCCAGACCTTTCAGAAACAACTACCTGTGTGGCTGCTTCACAAAAGGGTCCCTGGAACAAACAAAGCCTGCTTTAGTTAGTGTCAGGCCATAGAGTCCAGCCCAGCTGGATCAGCCTCTCTGCCCCTGGAAAAGCTCCTTCACTTCCCTCCAAGTGCCTCCAAGAGGCGTTGCGTGGGCACAGTGGAGGACAAAGACTGCCTAAGAGAAGAACTACTCAGTCAAGAAAAATCATTAACAAATGTCAGGCTGTAGGGAGTGCAGGCAAGGGGGAGAGCAACAATGAGAACTAATGCTTTTTTATTTTTTCTGCATGCAATTTTCATGAATTGATGTTACTAGGAGTTGCTTCCATATAGTGTGACATGGCCTTACAGTTAGAAATGTATGATTTTAGAATACAAGTGGGGGTGGGTAGGGAGGGTGGGGACATTTCTGGGTTTTTGTTTACCAGGTGGTTACTTTAGAAATAAAAGAATCTGACAAAGCTAAAAAAAAAATCCATCAAAATAATGAAGTCTAAAGAACAAAAGGCAGACTTCTTTCTTTTACAAATTACAGTTCATTGCGTTTTCACAGACACATGCAAAAGTGAGGAGAAACGTTCCTACATTTAGTTCTTAGTGGATTGTGTTGACATACGAGTTAGAAGTAAAATGTGGTGTGCAGTTTAGCTGCAGAAGCTAGCTGTAGATCTGATACCAAACTATTACAAGGCAGAGTTGAATTCTCGGTCAGGGTGTCCTGTTTTGCTTTTGATTAACTTCTGGTTTGCTTTTCAAGTGATACCCATTAAACCGTACAGTTTGCTGACTGAAGCAGGGGTTTTGTCTGCTGAGTCCTTCCAGCACCTTGTCATAATGCCATTTAGTAAGTCTCTTGACTTTCCCAGTTGAATTATCTTGGTGCCAAGCAATCCAGAAAACAGTTCAGGGACAGATTTCCAAGCCTTTTGTCTCTGGATTGCCAGTAGGAACATATGACTGGAGGTCCTTGGACTGCTTTAGTGTATGGTCTCTTGCTACCATTTCAAATAATATCCTTTGGATGTAATAGTAAACTCTACTTCGAAACTATCCAGGGTTGGAAAGAAGTTGTCCCAGTACTCCTGCTGAAAACTGCCTTTGGACCTCACTGTTTTGATGGAGCAGAAGTACATTGTTTCCTGCCCAAATTCAATAAAGGCAAGTTTGTATTGCATTCATCCCTGTGCCCACACTGACTTCCCTTCAGTCACTTATTCCCTACAGGGATGAGGAGAGTACGTGCTGCCATCTGCACTAAATTCTTCTCTGTTAGACATATGTAGAGACAAATGGGTCCTTTTTTTTGACCTCTGGATTTATAAGTAACAGTAGTATCGTGGAGGAGTGAATCAGAAGCACATTGCTCTAATTTTTAGAGGTTTTTTGCACTCATCCAACAAATATATCATGGAGATAAGCTTCTTGGGATATACTGGCTGTAGGGAAGTGGCTAATACAGAACAGCAACTTTTTGTGGAGGGAAAATGTGTTGTTTCGTAAGGGGATTCCAGTAGTGCCAAGTATTTGTACAGTGGTGAGAACACAGCAAGCAACACCACTCTCAACACAGCTCATGAAGATACACATTAGCAGAAACTTGTCTTTCACACACACTTTGTGAACTCTGGGTGTCTCAGCTTTTCAGATGGATGAGCAAACGGCATCATCTAACCATGAGTAGATTTTGTGATGTGATGGTATTCCCATGCTGGCAGCAGTCGAGGCAGCACCGATTCTCTGTAAACAGGAATGAGACGCACTGCAAGAAGTCTGGGTAAATGGCTTTGGAAAACTGACTTAAATTCTCCATACACGGTCCATCAGCTGAAGATTTCAGGTGTGTACTGGTCAGAAGATACAGTATCAAGACAAAGTAAATGCCCTTAAGCATTATGAGGTCCTGCAAAGCAATCATTTATGCTGGTAAGCTATAGGGATACTTCCTGACCTAAACTTGGTGTCGCTGCTGACATCAAACCTAAATAACTTTGTAGCATGATTTGGTAGGTAGAGGATTTCAAGGACCATTCCAAAAAGGCAGCTTGAACAGAGTTAGCTTGTTTTGGATGGTGAGCCAGTTTACCAGCACAAACATGGGCTGGTCTGTGTCTTCTGGTGCCAGTGTTTGGCAATATTCCTGGTCACGTTTAATTTACTAGTATAGATTCAGTCTATGTTACTCCTTTGTTAAAGCAGATTTAGGAGTTCAGTTCTTTCTTCCATTTGGTACTAGTGTCAAACACAGAGCACCCTGTTGTCTTGTAGCAGCTGAGATGAATCTTTATGGCAACTGAGTTTGCACAGTTAAATTCCCAAGTTAAGCCAAAGTCTCAGTCAACCCTCTGCCAAAAAAATATTTCCATGTTAGCTAAAAAATAAAATTTAAAAAAAAGTAATTCGGCACTGAAATCCAACCGGCCTACAAGGTCCTACAGTAAATGGAATAACTTCTTCCCCTCTTTTTTTTATTTTTGTTAATTGAAATCAGATGTTTTTCATTTAGCCATTGCCGAAGGGTGTAGGAATAACTAAACACAAGGACTGAATCTTTAACAAAACTAATAAACATGCCTAATAGCCTTGATAACAAATAAAGATATACTGTATGTATTCAGGTACATATATATGCATGCCTTTTGTATTTATGTATGACTATATTTTATATAAAAATATATTAGTTTAAAATAAGATGTTATATAGCTGTTTCAAATTACATTAGGATGCCAGATCAAAACTCTTGGACCTCTGTTCTTGGACTTTGAACAGAGGACTGCTACATTTCTGAAGTGATGGCACAAAGCCAGTCCCATGCACCACTATGTTTGGACAAAGCTAGCATTTATGCCCCTGAGAGGGCCCTCTGAAATTCAGGATGTACCCTAAGAACACCACATATCAGGACTAAAAGCACACCCAAAAATGTATATGAAATAGAACAGCCTGAAGTAATTTGGGAGAAGAAATCTGCTGAGGTCTTGGTGGAAGAGATGTAAACCAACCTGTGAATGTCTCCTACTCAAAGCTGCGCCAGAGAAGCATTTCTTTAGCGAGATGGTGGTCCAACACTGGAACAGGCTCCATAGAGAGGTGGTCAATGCCCCGGACCTGTCAGTGTTTAAGAGGCATTTGGGCAAAGCCCTTAATAAGAGGCTTTAACTTATGATCAACCCTGAATTAGTCAGGCAGTTGGACTAGAAGATCATTTGAGGTTCCTTCCAAATGAAATAGGCTATTCTATTATTCTCTTCTATTCTATTCTACTTTAGTCTATTAGGACCTAAAAAGTCAGTGCAGAAAATATAACATGAACACCTCTACAACAGTACACAGGCTCACAGCTAAGTAAAGGTTATCCTCTGCTGTGTGGGATTTCAGTCTTGAGAATGACGATTTCATCCTAGTCACAATCAAAGGCTCAAGGTCTTCAAAATATTTCCTCAAAATTGTCCATTCTGTGACAATATGATGATTTTGTTCCTATTCTTCAAAAAAGGACATGGAGGAAACAGTGGAGCTGGGCAGGCTCCTTCAGAAAGTGGTCACAAAGGAGGGCACCTCAGGATCTAGCAGCCACCATGCCACGGGGGAGTGAAGGGCAGCCTAGTACAGGGCTGGAACCAGCCCTGCTTTGAGCAGAGTTTGGGCCAGGCAAGGGTCCTCATGGCCAAAGGCATTGTGAGAGCCCAGGGGAGGCATGAGAGGTGCGGCCTGTGCCCCTGTATGGAATTTGAACCCTTGTTGCTCCTGTGTTCCTGCGCTGCAGCAGATAACAATGTTTAGGACTTAATAGCTGCCAATAACCTTTTATTGTCTGCAAAGTGTTTTCAGAAAAAGATTATTTCAAGTTAATATAATCTTTCCGGGAAAAACAAGCCCAATTCACTAATTATCTTTGACAGCCCTTAAGTTACTTGAAACTGGTGATGGAGGAACAAGCCTTTGCAAGTTAAAGCCTTTCTGGAGCATGTGGAGCCTGTTTCTTGCCCTCTAAGAATAGCATCCCTCCAAGTCAATATTCCCTAGAGACTCAAAACATGACTAAGAGAGACCTGCAGAAGCTCTGCATGTATGTGTGTGTGTGTGTGTTTTTAAGGAGAGGCACTGCGTCTTTGCCAACCTATCTGCTCAGCTAAGCTCTGGAAGATCATTAAAACCTGACAAAACTTGTTACAAGCCTTTTATAATGTCCAGAAGTATTTTTTAATTTGCAGTGGGAGAGTGGAGGCAGGAGCCCTGCAGGGAAGGTGTCCAGCACTAACCTCCTGCAGCAACCCACTGCTGAGGACCACTGTGGCCAAAGACCAGCCCCCGGGCACCAGAGCTAGCTTCCCCTCTCCTGCTGCACCCATGCCCCAGGGGCCCATCTGGCACCCTCAGCACCAGCATCAACTCCAGCTGCTCCACTCTGCAGTTATTCTCCTCCCCTGCTGGTGCCAGCAAATGGGATGGAGAGGTACTAAGCTAGAGGAGACTTCGGTTGCCTGCTGGAAGCCCTCTTTGCCAGTCCAGTGCCCAGAATGGGACTTCTGCCTTCTGATCATCTCCCTTGATAGCACCCACAGATCATGTGCTGAAAAGATGTCAGCAAGAATGAAGGCAGTCTAATAAACCTGGCCTTCACCTCCAGTTTTTGCAGGCTGACCTCATGCTGGCAGCAGCTGAGCCCTCCCTGGCAACAGCTGGGACTGGCCTGGGTTTGCAAGGAGGATTCACACCACGAGGTCACTGCAGCTGAGCTGCCACCTCACAGCACATTTTCCAAAACAACCAAGAGAAGGTGACTAGGTCTGTTTTGGTTTGAGGGGTACAGTTCGACACAATTCGTTCATCGTAGAGCTGTTTGCCTTTCATTGACCTTGCTGCAGGACTCTGCAACCTGCTCAAACCCAGCCTTGTGTTAAAACCCAGCTGAGCCAATTTGTGCTCTCATCAGCCAGGACAAGCTCTCTCCCACCCGCGTGATGCAGACAGGGGTGGTGAAGGAGGACACCTTCTGTTGCTGGCAGTGCACTGAGGAGATCCTCACATGGTGAGCAACCAAGGAGCCCATGGTAGCAGCAGCCCTGCCATGGGTAACATGGGCCATGCGGAAGATGGCGGCCAGAACCAGATCCTTTTCTTTATGGGGCAGCAGCAATTACTGAAGCAGCGCATACTTGCAGATGCATAAAGTATAGGCAAGGGTGTGACAACTTTTACAATACTCCTTGACTTTCATAAACCCATTTTATGAGTTGCCTCAGAAGTGAGGCTTAGCACCTGAGGTCCTGACCCATGAGTAAATTCAGGACAGGGAGCAGCCTTGTCCTCTGAGCAGCCGAGGGCAGCCAGGATCACAAAGCCTGCCGGCTTTCCATTTCTCTGTCTGAAGGAGCAAAGGTTTCAGCAGTCTGATAGGGAGCAGCCCTCCTTCATCGCCTGAATCATAATGTTATCACCGTCTGGCCTCTTATCTCCAGCCAGTCACGTACAACCTGCTCGCTGCCTCTTTGAACTCCGTTCCTCACCCTCTGTCTGGACACACCTGGGAGGTCCAAGCCCCAGGCTGGTAGCAGGTGTAGAGAGAGGCCGGGGATGGCCACCCTGCGCACAGCCCTACCCCAGCCCCTCTGAGGCGGGAGCTGGGCAAGGAGCAGGCCCAGGTGGGGGAACCCTGAGCTTTGCGGTCCCCTTCTGCTGCACATCCTGGGATGTTCAGGTCAAGCAGCAGAAGAGCAACAGGTTAATACTGCTAGGGCCAGCGGGGTGCTGAGAGAATGGCAGAAAGGAGCACGAAGACTGCCCAAGCCAGCATTTATCTGCTGTCAGCACCTGTGTGTTGCCTGACGGATGCTTTATAATCAAGTGTTAATAGCTGGCATTAGAGCTTCAGCTTTTCTCGATGTTTATTTACAGGCTGGAGAAGATTTTAAATGTAATTGGGAAGGTTGTGGACAGGCTTCTGGCAGACAGAAGAAAAGTAAGGATGAGAATCTGGTGGAAAAAATGAACTTTTTCAAGAGAAAGAGAAGGGAGGGAAAAAACCAAACCAAAACAAAAAACTAAAAAAAACCCCAGCACAACAGAACACGCAACGCAGAGAAGCCCCATGCCAGCGGAAAGCTGATTTCTTTCGTCCTGGTGGGCTGGGCTCCTTGTGGGTGCAGCTGCTGGCTGTCTGCCCAGCAGCGTAGGTGGTGTGCTCTGTACAAGAGTTCAGGGCTGCCAGATGAGCCGTTTCACCGTCAGAGCGAACTTTGTCCTTTCAGCCACAAACTACTTGCCTCTCTCAAGCAAGCAGGGTTGTCCTGGCTGAGTCCTTATAGAGTAAAAAAGGCAAAGCCACCAGTGCAGCTCGCCCTGGCGGGGAGTGTTGTTTTTCTCCACCCAGGATGGAGGACAGAGGTGCCGCAGGGTGTACAGGAGGGCTGAGGAAGGCTCAGGGGTGACCAGAGGCAACAGAAAGTGACTGTAAAAGCGGGTAAATGGGGAACAGTCATTTTGGGAGCAAGGCCCAGAGGGGTTTGCATCCAGCACAGCAACACAACGCTCACCAGTACTGTACAAAGGCCAGACACAAGCAATCGTAGCCATGCCCTGAGCTGGTGGGACATAAGACAGCAAAGCTCCAAGCCCTGTTTGGCTGTCCAGCTGCTCAGATTCACATGCCTGCCCCTCCAGCTCTCAGTCTAGGCTTATTTGGCTTGAAGCAACTCTGCAGCCCAAATGGGGATGGCTGCTCTACACTTGGCCTGCGGCAGCAAGGGAGGACAACATAAGAGCTTGTTAGCAAGGCCTCCAAGTTTCTCTTTCATGAGTTTTGTACTGTGCATATTGATGGTGCAGTATCAGCAGAACACAAAGTTGCATCATCCCAGTGCTGCACGTAGCAGGGTTTGTCTGAGGAAGAAATCCCCTGTCACACCTGTTGTGAAGAATACTGAACTCTGATCCTGCTGGCCACACCAAGGTACACAGGAGAAGTACCATCTATGCCTTTTCTGGATCTGAGGGAGGTGAAACTGTGACCTAACATGCTCTGCACATGTCATGGGACTGCACTAATTCATATGGGCTGTGTCATGTCATTCACTTATCTCCTGTGATTCATTCACTCTGCAGAAGGCCTGTGTAAATGCTCACTACTCTTTACGCATTGTCGAAGGAAAGTGATCCCCATGAGATGCAACACAGTATTTTCAGCTGACCAAGCAATCTACATGTGTAAAGTCCAAGGCCAGGGTATGCAAAGCAGATGTAATGGCCAGGGTATGCAAAGCAGATGTACTATACAGATACTGTTTTTTTAAAGGAAGCTGGTTGTCTGCAAACACATCAGACAAATAGGTCTTCACTTAGGGTATATTCCCACTAGGTCAAAATAGCTGTTTCTTCAATTTCTTCTCCTACATAGACAGGGGTAGGCTATATGCAGGTTTTCAGTATTCGCAGTTCTAAACAGGACTTGTACCTCTAAGTTAGGGTAAGTAAGTTCTGGTAAGTATCAAGGTTTTCAGAAATGTCAACCAGGGCAAAAACCTAGCCATCTCCTTCTGCTCCTATCCATTGCTGAGTTCCTAAGTTCTTAAGCTCCAGATCATCAACCCTGGCCCTGATCTTCAGACAGGTTCATAAAAGTTCGAGGCAAGCCTGACGTCTTCTTTTAGCTGCGGTAAGAAGCTTAAAAAACAGCACCAACTTAAAAAGAAAATAACAATGCTGGCCTCCAAATCTCCACTGTCTAAAAGAGTTTACCAACACCCTTCAGCTGCCTTCCTGGGAACATTTAATGGCAGTTTGCTTTGCTCTACATGCATGGGTAATATATAATCCTTGTGCCACCACTTGCTTTGAGCGTTCTTCATGACTGGAGGCATTTTTTTTCCTTCTTGCTTTTGATCTCACCGAGACTGTTATTCCTGTAGTAGCAAAGCTATTTGTCCTTTTAAGTAAGCATGTGGTAATCCACAAAATCCATGATTCATAATGAAATTGGCTTCAGTCTGCAGGAGTTTAATGGTTGTGTCAACCCAATACAACTGGCAATTTTGGCACAGAGCAGCTGCAACCCCTCCTTGAAGTAATAACATCTAAACTGTTGGACAAACTGGGTAGTTGATGATAACCACTGTAAAACATGATATATAGCATAGCTCTGGGTAAATTAGAGTGAGGTTTAATTTGAACTTGTGCAACCATGTTTAGCAGCAGTTGGTGTTTTGGCTGTGTTAGTTGTAAAATTAACATCACAATCGGACTTGAGTCTTAAAAATCAGCTTTGAATGTTTTAAGACCACCAGCCATGCTGTGCACTGAATTAGACCAAGACATATGGAAAAAAAACCCAATGTATTTATGGTGATGCTCTTTAATTTCAGAACAAAAGGTGTTAAAACATGCTGCATAGGGAGCTGTAACCTTTTTAAACTATCATTTTTTTTCTTAGGTGAGAGATATGTTTCTCTTGTACTATATACTTGTTATACTATTACAATATATTTATGTCTTTGTATTTAAATAAATAATCTGGCAAGATGTGCTTGCACTACAATTCACAAAACTTAGCCCGATGCCCTTTTAGGCAAATACATTCCCTTCATCATGCACAACCTTAAACGCACTTGTTGAGCTCCTAGCTCTCTGTTAAAATGTATGTTTGAAGTGGCATTACTTTCAGTCCACTGTCCCACAGTATTTTACTAAACCTGCCATGCAATGAAAACACCTGCTAACCCTAATCTGCAACGAAGAACCTGCCCCCTGATTCAGAAACTATTATATACCGTGGTTTATAAATGATAGTTGGTTGAGACATTCTTTTTACTTGTGGGAGGAAAAAATAGTCTGTTTCTAGCAGTCACTGAGTATATACAGCTTGCTGGTATGGTGAGTGAAGCCAAGCCAGTGCTTTGTTTCCTTTGATCCATTAAAGTCTGAGCCCATTTCCTTCCGTTGGAGCAACAACACAAGGAGCAATGTTCAAAGCAATGTTTGTTTTCTCACCCCCTGTTTATGCTTTGACTTTCTTGAAGATGTTCCTGTTCGTCTGAAATATCCTAGGATTAATTTTAGCTTGCAAGTGATTTTTTTTTCCTGGAAAGCCATAACCAACAAGTGCCTTAATGAGTGCTCTTGGCACTCTAAGAACAGACATTGCGTCCCTTTAAAAGGAAAAAAAAAATGACCATTGTGCTTCTGCTGCTTCAGGGGAAGAAATAGTCAGTCCTTAAATCAGCTTAGGTGAACCTGGAAAAGACCCTCCAGAAGAGTTAAAAGGAGACTTGGGAGGAAGAGGGGAAAGAGTGCAAGTGTTGAAAATATCCGTGCACAAAGAGTTTCATGTTTCGGGTGCTTGTTTACATTTTTCACAGACTCAGCTAAAGATGGAGGGAGCAAAACATGTCTCCAGCACAACACAAAACCAGGTCTTCTTGTGGTGGTTCTTATCCTGACTGGTATAAGCTTAGCTCCAAGGTAAAAATGACTGTATGCATCTCCTTGAGGCTTTAAAAACACCCATGAAATCCATAAGCAAATATAAACATTTACCTAAACACTGCTATTTTTGGCATTTTCAGCTTCTTGCAAAGCAGCTTTCACCTGAGAGATGGTGACTGGCCAATGCTGGCACCAGACCCAAGCATCCAGCAGTCAATTTTCTTGCCAGTTTCAAATTCAGCACCTAAACTGGGGAGAAACATTAGCGCTTCCAGGAGGCACTGGGGGACCTCCCTTTACTGGGAGCATCAGGTGCAGGTGCCCAGCACCCACGCACAGGCACCCTGAGCCTGGCTGCTCCTGCCTGTTCAGGCAGCCAGGGTGAGTTATAACCCACAGGATGATGCTTCTGTTTCAGCCTTGTTTCGCAGGGTGATGTTTTTCCCCTCCGCTAATTTCTCTGAGCAGAAATCCCTTTCTTTTCCTCAAGCGTGTGCACTCAGGCACTGAACTCAAAGCAAACCAGTGCCTTCAGGTCACTGTCAGTGGTGATTTTTAGATGGAGAAGGTAAAAAGCTGGATCAGAAGATTGCTGGCGTGCTGGGGAGCTGGTCTGTGGTGGGGCAAGTGGGTGGGCTGGAGTCAGTCAGCCGGGGGGTGACTTTTGAGGAATAGCTGCTCAATGAATAAGCATATCAGCATGCCCACGGTCCTGGCCAAGGCCCCAGAGACATGAGTGTGCTATACTTTGTGTGGGGTGGGTTTTTTCTATCTTCTTTTTTTTTATTTTATTTTTTTTTTTAAAGGCCATGCTAGGTTTAATGCTATCTGGGTGCTGCTGCAGTTTGTTGGGATTCTATTTTGTGTACGCACCCTCAGCCTGCATGGGTCCACCTTCCCGAAGTGCAGGGTTGTACTTCAGGTTCAACGGAGGTCCAAAGGCTGCCAGGTTTCCCGGGAAGCTCAGTACAATTTGCCCATCCTGGGAGCTTGCAAGCACTGTTCACCTTTGGTAACATATCCTACATTATGACAAATTAGAGTTTCTATTAAACATCAGCCAATAAAACCTCCATTGCCTCCTAAATACAGGTACTTAAGAGGGGACCTGAGAGGAAAAGCCCCCAGAAGACCCTCTTGGTCGCACGGGGCCCACCACCGCCTTGCCCAATAGGGCATTAAGGAAACTGCGGAGGTGAGAACGAGTGTGGGGGTGTCATCTCTCAGCTGGCTTGCCAAGATAGAGATCAGTATTTGCTCCTCAAGGTTTTAGATGACTCCTTTTTGTCTGAGCAAATGAAGAAAAACAGAAGACTGGTACCTTTCACATTGGCTTGGATGGTCCAGCATTAACACTGCAACCACCACAACCTGGTGGCTTTCTAGCAAGGCGATGTGGTGAAAAAAATTACAAAGAGAAACCACATTGCCTTTTCCAGGTGACTTCCACTGTCTTCCTATGAAACCCTACAGTTCCCTCCTTTTCCCTATGTTTTGGCCCTTGTGCAGGCACCCAGACCACAGCCCAGGGAGGAGATGTCCTTGCCAAGGCACTACCCACTCTCCTCCACCCCTGCGTCATGGCGGGGAGTGCTCCTGCGTGTGCATCTCCTTGAGAGGTAATTAGAGCCTTTAATTTTCAAAGATTATATATTTCAGCCATCTATGGAGGGGAGGAAGTTTGTTCTTCTCACCAGCACTCCACCCAGGAGCAGTTCATCTCCATCCAGATAGGGCTGAAAAGGCACTTGAGACATTTGAAAGTGTGGGCAGATCAGATAAAGGTGATTTAATGCAGAAGAGGGCAGAAGAGTTGCCTCAGCCCTTTGCCATAGCACCAGGGAAAAAAGGTCTTCTGTGCCGCTGGACAGCACCACCGCATCTTTTGGAGATCTTTCAAAATAAACTCCCAGCAAATGCTATTCAAAAATTCAGGCTGAGCAGATGATGCTGATACAACAAATATGTTATGACATAGCTTTTTTTAATTTACTTAGGAACATAAATAGCTGTGTTAATTGTCATTCCTTTCGAAACACTGGAAGATGTAAACAGTGTTTGCCAGATGAGTGGGGAAATACATCTGGATTTCTGTGGTGACAAGGGAGATTGTGTTTTAACACCACTTTAAAAAGGCTCCACAGTGCTCAGAGTGGAAAATTATCTGGAATTGCCATTATATTTTACAGCTTGATCTTATCGTGAGTTCCCAGACCCACAATACCTGTCATAAAGCCCTGGGTCCTAGAATTATGGGAAAGCAGAAGAACACAAGAATTTGTTTAAAACAAAAAGAGAGCACAGGCAAAAGACAATTTTGCAGAGATGATGTGGCCTGGGCTCACCCAAAGGATCAGGGAACAAAAATGCATGAAAAAAACTGCAGCTCTCCTGAATTTCAAGCTGTCACAGCTTTCTGGGACTGGTTGATGGGGATTTTGCATGTCTGTGCTGACCTTCTTAGACCAACAGAGAAGGACGATGTGCACCAGCCCCTGTGGCTGGTGTCACCACTATCACAGTGGGTGTTGAGGACCTTATATGGAGAGACTAGCATAATATCATGGAACCAAACAGTACGTGGAGACCCTGTCCCACCGATCCTACTCCTTAGATGAGGCTGAGACAATGGGTAGGAAGATCCCAGCCGCTTCCTACAGGCCAACAGCCATGAAAGGAACAGATGGAGGAGGGCAGGCAACAGGGCCATCATCAGGGACAGTCCTGGGTGAACCAGCCAGAGGCGAGTGCTGATCTCAAATCTGCTAGCGGTGGTGGCAGGAGGTGGGCAACCAGCACTGTTGACTGAGGACAGGGTGGAGCATTTTGGGAGGGGATATCCTATGACCCACGGGTACTGCTGAGGAGCTCCCCACCTGGATTTCAGGTTTCCTAAACAGCAGTGCGAAACTGTCAGCCAAATACAGACAACATTACAGGGTTTAGCCCTAATGCGACTGCAAGGAGTGTCTGCATGTTATCCAACCCTCACATTACACTACAGGGCCCTGCTCTGAGTAGTGGCTGGGGGAGGTTGACCAGAGGACCCCAGAGGTCCCTTCCAGCCTACATGATCACATGTCCCTGCATGCCAGACCCCCCAAGTGCTCACTGCCTCTCTGCTGCAGCAAGAGAGGTCCACACACACTCCTCCAGGGACACTCAGCTGCCTTTCTTGCCACATTATGACATGTTCTTTCACGCCAAACCCACAATCCTTTCCCACTTAGTGTGGATCTCGTGCCACTGAAATGGAAACTGCAATCCCAGGACGCTCCTCCCCTGTGAAGCAAGGCAGCCACATGCCTCTGAGGGCGCGGTGAACTGCTTGCTGGCTTTTTTGCTCATTAAGAGTGCTTTATTCATCCCTGTCAATGATGTTCATGAGTAAGGCTGCTACTGCAATTCATGGAAATTGCATACAACACCCCTCACAGATATGTATTTTTCCCTCTCAGTGGACATGGTGTCATGTCTGTCTAAACACACATGTTCAGTTCGTGACTCATTACCAAAGGCAGAGGTCCTTTCCAGCGCATGCTTTAAATTCTCGCTTATCTCCATCACCTATTCTTCCTGTAGTCTGACAGCTTCACCTCCTTTTCCTAATGACATCACCTCCCATGTACAGAAGACATCAGCATCAGCACAGCTGTCATCTCACTAACCTCTACCACAATATTGCCAATCCCTGGGTTTTTTTGTTGTTTTGGGCTTTTTCGGTGGGGTTTTTTCTCAGTAAACGATTTCAACCTTTCTAATATCTATTAAAAGTCTAGAGATGTTGTTCTGGCATGTAAATCTCACTGAATTTTTGCCAGCCAGAAGAAATGTCTTCATTCATTAATCTATGCCTCACTTCTGCCATACAAAGCTGTGAAGAGTAATGAAGTTTCTAATTTGGCAATACGAAGTTTGCCCACTTCTCCTATATGTCAAACAGATGAGCTTGAAAAAAACCATGATTCACAACACAAAAATATTTTCCAGGGAAAAGTTATCAAAATCTCGACTTCTGACAGGA
The DNA here is from genome assembly GCF_036013445.1 of Caloenas nicobarica. NCBI lineage: Eukaryota > Metazoa > Chordata > Aves > Columbiformes > Columbidae > Caloenas > Caloenas nicobarica. Next base: position 121,578,714 of record NC_088245.1, on the reverse strand, counting down.
GAGGACACACTCAGTTGAGCTCCTCCCTCCATCACCCACAGCAGCAAGATCTGGTACTGGTGTGTTTCTCATATCACTGCCATCTGTTATACATTTAACGTCTTGCACAACCCCCATGCTGACCGACCCATCGCCCTGTAGCCAAAGCCACTTTATTGTGCTTCTCTCATGCCTTGTATCATAAGCGTTTCTTTCCCCAGCATTTCTGCTTAGGCCATAAGTTTTGTAGACACCCTAATTCACATCAATATTTTTTCCACATTTCCTGCCTTTTTAGGTCTATCTGTCGATAGTGTTATATTAGAACTATTATTATTTCGTTCTTGCTTGCTACCACAACTGGAAATCCCTATTCTGTCTTACTATTTTAAACTTGGGTTATTGTCACTTCTTTATTTTTATGCTCCTACAGTTCTTCTGGCAAAACTTCAAGGAATCCCGAGTATTTGAAGTGGCAAAGTGTCCGTCTCACTTTTATCAATTCTCTTTCTTTTCATTTGGCCTTCTAAAGGAGATACGCAGAAAAATTAGTTATGAAAACCAGCTGCTGCTTAGTCACAGGTATGTGCAGCATGCTACAATTTGTATCTAAACCAATCATGCTGGTCCTGTGGGTGGATAACAACTTATTCAAACTAACTTTTAAATGAGGTAGAGTAAAGGTACCAAGTCATTGTAATGAATAAACAAATACATCTTGGTATTCCACTTAAGGAGACTTTCTAAGGGAAAATTCCTTTCCTGAGTCACATTTCTGACCTCCATACTGCAGCACTTGAAGACAAATAAAACCCGGAATATCTGGTCTTCTTACAGCAGGCACAGTGTTCTCCCCACTGATGATGCTGGAAAAGAGATCCCCATAAGAATGCATTTCAGCGTTGCTATAGTAAAATTATCTTTTAACAGAAAGAATTAGATCCTGGATTTAGCAAAACATTCCAGCTAAGCCTGGCAAGAGAGCATTAGTAAATGCTTTCTGATGCCTCTTCCCAGGCATTTCTTACCACTGCTGGTACAAGTTGTGTGACCAGTCCATCAACGCCGAACACACAGCATCAATCCCTGCTCACTGCAGGCCGGCACGAACAACTTGTTGGCAGCACAAGGCCATTTCACACCTGTTGGAAAGCCGAAATCCATGACTGAGCAGGTGCTGAGCAAGCAGCCTGCACGGTGCGTGACAGTGCTGGCCAGCGGACGATGCCGGGCACGCACACAGGTGACAACGGCAAAGCAAGGCCCGCACAGGTCCTCTGCATACAGCGCAGGAGCCTCTGCTGTCACTCCCTTGGTCTTCAGAGGGACACCACACACCAGCTTGTGGCTTCCACACCTCCCACCCAGGCTAGGTGGGAGGGAAGATGCCTCCAGACTTGTTTCCCAGTGGCTGATGGGGGGATTCCTCCCTCCAGACTTTAGATGCCCACCAGGTGTGAGGCAGTGTAGAGATAAAGCCCCTCTGCAGCTCACTCAACTCTGTTTTAGGCCTCGCAACAGGATGGAGTAAATCTTACTCTTGGAGGACATTTTCTCCGTTCATTGCCTGTAAAGTGAGCCTGGGTGAGAAGTTGAGCTGGACACAATTACTCTGTAAATGTTGAGCGTCAGGCGCGATGAATCCTCTCTTTCATCCAAAAACAAGTGAGCCTAAAGGAAAAGGCTTGAATGCACATGTTTTTGTGTTAGGTTTTATTATTTCTCTGTTAGTCACATATTTGCAAATTTTAGGAATGCACAACTGAAATCAAGGTCTGGTTTTTTTTGACTGCAGAGCCAGCAGGCACCAAACCCAGCCTAAAGTTCACCCCTTTTTAGACTAAATATTTTTGGCATATGGAAGGAAAGGCTGCCAAGTGAGGGGGAACATTAGCTAAACTGCCTTACCAAACAGGCTGACAAACACCTACAGGTCCCTCATTCCTCACCTCCTGGAGCTGGCTCTGGCAGCCTTCACTCGCCAGAGCAATCTTGAAGCCAAGGACACCACATGCCCGGGTAAGGTGAGCCCAAGGTTGGCTCTGTCAATCAAAGAGGAATATGATGCCAACAGCACTCACACAATTATCTGGCTCAGGTTTTGAAACCTCTGCTCAACAGCAATGATTCAGCAGTTGATTACTGTTCATTTACTGGAAACTGCTTCTCGTCACTCGGAAGGAAAAACAACTGGAAAAGGCCTATATCACTCAATTTTACGTTAGACAAGACGATTATGTTCAGTTGCAAGCTTACAAAAAAAACATGTGCTGGAAAGCTCCAAAATCAAAACATTTTTCCTTTCAAGAACCTTTTAATTTTCACGTTAACATAATGTTCCTTTTATTGTCCTTCTGTTTTTCTGTTTTTCTGGGTGTGCACTTCCCATTTTTCTCTGATCTCATGAAGACCAGAAACTTTACTGTATATATAACCCACCCCCAGCTCCCACAGACACATGAAATTTCTTCCTCTAACTGGTAGTTGAGCACTACAGGGGAAAGAAAAAAAAAATAGAAATAAACTTTTGCAAGATCCAAGAGAAGTTGCAAGAGTTTATGTTGAACCCGGCATCCCAACCAAGATGCTAAAGACTAACCTGAGATCCTCCATCCAGAGCAAGAAGTATGAGTGGCTGGCACCTGTGAAAACAATTTTTAACTGAAGCCGCCACACGCATACTGCAACACTTGGGAATGAAGGAATATGTAAAGTTCAGTCCTGAGCTTGACTAAGTCAATGGCCACTCTGTAATTTCAGGTCGCATCCCTGGGACTGCTGCTTCAACAAACAATAATATCTAGTCCTGGAAGTACCGTACTGCAGAGCAGTGGCTTGATTTGTTGTCTTCACTGCGCTGTTCTGATGTATAATCTGTCCATTGAAAGACTGACACCTGCCAGGAGTCTGTGCCCACAATGTTTAACACAGTTTGCATTTTGGGGACTTCACCAGTGGTTAGGATCCTGGTGTGCCATGAGTACATTTTACAAGTTACAGTGGTGGATCTTCATAATTCAGTGTCACTAGTGTTAAAAATAACACAAGGCCCACTCGTTAACTCAGAAAAGGGAATATAGATCATATTTAACACAAATTCTTTTGCTTTAAGTCTTTTCTTTCTGGCCAGGTCATCTGAGTTCAGGCACCAGCCACCAGGTACAAATATCTTCCACACTAGCTGGGAAAACTTACAACAGCTAGCCCATCCTCATCCGTGTTTGCCCTGCCACTAGCACAAGGGTATCCTGGGCCTTCACTTGGGCCCCTGGAGGCTGATAAAATGACAAGAAGGGACTATCTCCTACAGCTGCTTGCATTCCACATTACTTTTATTTCCAGGGCAAACATCTTCCCAACACCATGCACATACCTTCGGTTTGTCCATAACTCCCCTCCCCAGATCTAACAACTATGCTTACATTTACATAGCAAACTAAAGACTCTGTTGCTCATCACAACAGCCATTTCAACATACTGAGCGGTACTGTGACTTCATCACATTTGACATCCCATCAGTGCTGCCTACAAGTAATGGATGGACAGAGATTGCAACATTTTTCCAGAGCACGTGCTTACAAAACTTCCACTACACAGGGGTGTCCATGTAACCTGCCTTGTTCAGTGACACTCAAGGGACATCCTGCTACAGGCAGTATAAGATGTTTTTATCAGGTGTGTAATGGTTGCTAATGAAGAACTAACCAGTGGGAGTTGCATCAAACCATCCCACTCATGTGATATCATCTTTGCAGAGAGAGGCATCCCAGAGTTACGCCGAGCTCACTCAGAATGACTCTCGGCCTGTGGCTTTCAGTCTCTGCTGGACAAGATTGCTTTGTTTATATGTTCACCAAGATACCAGAACAAGTAGCTCTCCTCAGCTCAGTTCTTCCAGGACTCGATGCTACAGTTTGTCAGGGTGAATGAAGAGGCTGGTATTCCTAGGAATACAATCCTCTGAAGTTGTAGCATCTCCATGGGTTCAGTTATGGTTTCCACAACTTCAGACTGGTCCTTTGTTATCAAAGCATTATTTATACATTCATAAAAAAGGTTAATTCACAAGTGCATATAACAAACCTGTGGGTTTTGTCCATGTAATGCATATTCTGAAATACTGACACATATTCAATAGATGCGATAATAACAGAGATTTGTGCCTGAATCCTTATCTTCTTTTACACACTTTCCCCACTGTCTTCACAACTGCAGAACTCCTCTCTGGCCAGGTCCATCCTGTCCCCACACAAAGTTAATGATGGTGGGGCAGCAGGGAGGGGCCTGGGGGCTTCCCTTGCCTTTTTGGACCTGCTTTCTTGCCAATGGCTCCAGTAGTCACACTTCCATCCCTGATATCCATCCCTACAGGGAGCTTTGGGAGTCCTAGCCCAGTTCCAGCGAGCATGAAATACACTGAACTGATGGTGGCCCGGGTAAAGGGAGGATGCAACATGTGCATCAGTCCATTCCCCTCAATGAGGAGGAGGGAGAGCATTTGGACAGTTTTGTTTCACTTGTGGGGAGAACAAACAATGCCAGACTCTTGGTCCCAAACTGATAATTTTTTAACCTCCTGAAAATTTTCGTGAATCCTTTCAGTGGATTCCTGTCATGCGCCCTCAGGAAGCAGGTGGTTTCTGGGATGTAGATAGTGAGCACGAGCTGCCAGACCACCAGTTCCTGGAGAGGACCTTTATTATGGGATACGTGTAGGCATCCTTGTCCTGCCTGGGGAAGGAATAAGCCTTCCCCAGCAGTCTCCCTGCAGCTCAACATCTCTCACCTCAGCACACATCTGGGACTTTGTGCTATCTTCCCTCTTGCCTGGTTCTCCCATATTCTCTTAGGCTGATGCCTCCCCATCATCAACACTCCAGCCCTCGAGACTGGATTATCCTTCCACAGAGATACACACCTGACTCCCTGCTCATCCCTACAGTTTAACCAGGCAAGATACTTCCTCCCCTCCACCTCCTCCTTCAAGGCCACCACCTGTACTTGCTGCTGTTGCAACCTCCTTCTCCAGGAGACCAGCTCCCACCAAGCAGATGACCACCATCCTCCTCCCTGCACAAAGCAAACCCAAGCATAACATAACTAACTGCTGTCTACCTCAAATATGGGCTTTTCCATTCCCCCTTTACTTTTCCCTCTGCGTCTCTGTAGGCCAGTCCCAAGCAAGTTTGGTTTGAGGGACCTGTGGAGCTCTAGCAACTTTAGATTTAGCTCTCATCCCAGCCACTGCTTCTCTGCCACGTTATGTGATTTTGTATGGAATTTCTCTTGTCTAAATAATTTTATCACCTAAGAAGGGTCTAGTCTCATCTAGGCCCCCCAGATCCTCCCTAAAATCAACAGATAGTGGTCTAGGGCTGGTAGAATGCCCAGGCCCCCAGAGATATCCATTTCACCAGATGTCTTTGTAGGAAGAATTTGATATGAGCAGCTTGCTCAGTGACTGCTGGTGTTGAGGGAAATGAAACCCATCTGACTCACTCAGCCCTCTTTTCCTCAACTCTCGATGTTTGCAACCATCTCCCCAAGTCTCTGGACTTCACTCACACTGAACCTTCCTCCAATGCTAACTTTTCTGTCACATCTTTACCTTCTAATTTCTTTCTTCTTGTATCCTATTTTTCAAGTCTTGCTCATCCCAGGTTTTAATTACATTACTCACAGTAGGTCAAGCAAGTGTGACGTCACAGGGTTGGTAAAACCGCTGGTCATATTTGCCTCTTGCTAAGCCAGTATGATCTGATTTTTGGCCTCAGCCCTATGAGCATGAACATACTTGTTTAATTGTATGCATGAGCTGTGGTGTTACCTGCACTGGGACTGTGCCCATGTGTGAAGGAAAGCACGTGCCCACAAGCTGGTTGGACTCCTTTTGACTGCAGCTGGGTCTGGAGGTCCACTGCATTCCGTAACAGGCTCTGCTGTCACAAACAGGAAAAACAGGAAAATACATAGGGTCTTGTGGTTGCTTCTCCAAAGTCACGGTATAGGGCTGGCTCAGGGGACCGACCCTCAAAACAAGAAAGGAATGGAGAGCACAGCTGTAAAACCCAGCACAGATGTCCCATGCTGGTGCAAAAGAAGTGACCCACAGAAGGCATGGAATCAAGCTATAAATAAATCCCAGTGCTTGTACCTGCATATTAACATACATCCATCACCACAGTTATTAGCCAGGACTGAACTGTAACATTTTATGGTATTTAGGACAGACAACACTTTTTTTCTGACTTAACGGTATCTACTGTGAACTAATTCACTCACCTACAAACTATTAGTATTACTATTACTGTCATTATTATTACTACTACTGCTGCTGCTACTACTACTATTGCGATAAACTGTGTATATGGTTGGTTTGAATATCAGGCAGAGAACAAAAGGTTTGCAAGCACTATATAAGGACTGTCAAGATCCTGAGACAGGGTTAGAAACCGCTTAATGTAGGTGTCTACTTCAGGTGCTGCTGCCTCACTGAGGTCTGAGACAGCTGAGTGAGATTTGAGTGAGACCCAAAGCATCTAATACGACCATTCACTTCTCAGTCAACACTTCTTCCCATTTCCAGCTCTTCCCACATCTACAGCTCCAAAAACTTTCCAAACTTTTTGCTTTTGCATGAGTTCAGTCCCGATCCAGTCTGTTGAAGTCAAAGTAAGACCTCCCTCAGCTGAAATAAGCATTAGATCAAACCCCAGGAGAAGGTTTTTTTGTGGACTGTTTTTGTGGATCCTTTCGTACAAGGACCAAAAAAAAGACCTACAGGAGTAGCAGATCACAGATGATATTCCCCCATTACAATGCTCCTAGACATTTTCAGTTTGAGACAAAGATTCAGAAGTTCTCCAGCAGGTAACAATAGCTTTTCCGTAAAAACCCTTGTCAGATTCAGATCATTAGCCATATGCCTAAATTTTCTGTTTATTTTTCTTGTACACTTTGTTTGGTTTTAACTGAAGTGAAGCCATGAATGCATGCCAGCCCTTTATCTTCCTGAAAAAGGGGGAGAAACCTAGTCATGATACATCCATCATTCCCAATTCTTCCAACAGCCTGAACACATCAACAAAAAGGCCCAGTCTAATGAAAAAAAAAAGTTTATTTGGAAAAAAATAGTAAGTAAAACAAGTTTCCATATGTTTACCATAAAAATAACCTAGACTCCACCTTGGGGTGTATAAAAATACAGACTACAGATTGTATATTTTGGCATCAGTTAAAAAATGCCTTTGTAAACATACCCTATTAAAATTTAACTGCAGCTTTTATCATTTACTCAAGTAACATATGAAAGGGCTAGAACACATTTATCACAGAAGCAGTCATTTTATCAGGGCTTAGTAATAGCAGTGATGTATTGTGCAATTTGCAGTGCGTGCCTGGTTTACAATACATTACTGCTGCATACTATCAGTACACATCTGTAAAGTATCCTTTAAAGTGTATCCAGAAACATTAACACCTATAAAAAAATGTTACAGGAGAAGACTTTTCAGTCCTGTAGATAGGACTTAACATATGTGGTTTGTGTCCAGACTGCTGGCCGAGAGAGGGACATGCAGGCAGTGCTACGGCAGGAGGACAAGTTTCATTTTTTTTTTTTTTTCAGTGGTTACCAAGATGAAATTAGGACAAATATCCTCAAATAGCTCTAGATTGAAATTTAGCATCACTTTTTTGGACATAGTTTTTACAGTATCAAAATAAATGTCGTAAGAGTTCATACGACTCATTGAGCTGTCAGATCTCGGTCCTTCCAACTCAGTTTGGATTTTAATGAGCCAGAGATGCTTGAAAGACTTCATGTCTTCCTAAGAAGTAGCTTATATGACTCACTGAATTTAGCATTACCCCAACGATTTCCTGGCTAGGCTTACATACCACCCACGGGCCAGTGGCAAACCCTCCGCATCCCTCAGTGCTGGTGGCAACCTGAGATCAAGTTAGAGCAGCAATGAGCTCACTTGAGCCCTGCATTTCTGCAAGACATTCCTTTAACAGACCAATTCTGAGCCTTTCAAAGTAGTCACTGTTTCTGCTACAAAGAGAGCAACAAAGGAAGGAGAGTTTAAATGAAAGAGTTGTATTGAACCATCACAGCTACTAAAGTAGAGCTGAGTAATTCCCCAGTTAATTTACCAAAGGAGCAAGAACCATATGTGTACCATACATTATTGCTGCATCTCAGATTTGATGAGCATACTGATATTAAGGTTTGTGTATGAGCAAGGCGTTACAATGGCAGGAGGTGTGCACAACTACGTAGCGTGGGCAAGAAGTGATATAGCCCCATGTTACCATGAACTATCATGTATTTGCATAGGAACTAGACACCGTAGGGTAGAGGCACTGACTGATTTCCTCCAGCTTTTCAGAGGTTACTCTGTTGCATTAAAGAAAGGGGGCTCCTATTTATTTTTAAAATTGAAGGCCTTCTGTATCTTAGCTGTATTGACTGGAAGCTCCACATATGAAGATCTGAAATTACATGCAAAAACAAAAAATGCCTTTCTGTCTTTTCAAGTGCAAAAGCTTTAATCATTACAAAAGAGGAGAAAGCAGGAGGAAAGTTAAGAAGATCTGCAGGTGGACAGGACAATGCCTCCTTTGAGTTGAGGGGCAAAGACAGTTGCTCAATAAACACTCTGCTGTTTATTTTTTTGGAGTGTGTGTGAGATGGGAAATTCAAAGGATGAGATTCAGCACAGTTTAGTCTTAGTAAAACATGTATTCCAAGACCTGCACACATTGCCAAATGTTACAGTCCATTTCACGAGACTCAAATATATCACTTCTGTTGTTTCTGTTGCAGGAAAAATATCCTGAATGCAGGGCAGTGTTTGGTTTTGTAGCAATGTAGATACTGGCAGTATATGGATTAACTAATTATCTCCGTTTACATAAGGAAAAGTTTGTTTTGATGTAGGATGAAAATAACTGGAAAATACAAGTCAGGTATTTCATCTTTTCTTTCCCATGTGCCAGGCACACATGCTAACAATATCCCCTAGCCATTCATCACACGTTCTGTTTGCTGTGGCTTAACCCCATGGAAGAAGGTCACTCTTTGCGCCAAGCTGAGAATATGCATTATACAAATTTGTGCATAACGCATTGTTGCGCCCCAGCATAGCGTTTTTTTTCTTGAAGTTTGGAGACTGGAAAAAGTGGCCATTGTGGTCATGCCAGATTATTTTTGGAGGCAATTTATGTACAAATGAAAGGGCATATCCAGCAGGAGATGCTGATGAAAAGCATTCAAGTTACAAAGAGCTGGTGGCATTTCCCAGCTATCTGTTTACAGGAGAGTTTCTACAGTCAGTACAATGTCACTGAATCGATACCAGTTCTGCCCTGCAAGGCCACTTTGGGGAAGGTTGTACACGCATATCCAGAAACAGTGTTTGCACTTTAACATCTGCTCTGCTTTATCAGAGCATTTTACAGCCACTGCTGTTAACTGAATTACATTGCTGTTGTGAGGTATCTCTGAAGGCCAAGCCTCTTGTTTTGCACACAAAAAGCCCAACAAGGCCAGGCAGATGGAAGAGAGGGTGTGGGGTGAGCATGACAGCCTGTGGCCAGGGTGAGGGCCACTGCCTCCAAAAGAAAATCTGAAATTATTCTACTTAGTCTAAAAAGCACCTAATGTAAAGCAGCAACCTGGTCAGGTATAAAAGAAACAAACACAAGTGAGAGCCACAGTGTTGTTCCCTCATTTTCCAGGACTTTAAAGTCAAATGCAGGTGACACAGAGACCACCAGTGAGGGCACTTTGCTTGGACACTTTTTTTCCCCATCAGCAGTGACAAGTGACTCAGGAATCAGGGACTGCTCCTGCCCAAGAAGACCTGGCCCACAGCACTGCCCATGGGGTTCTCTCCTTGTGTTCACTGTTGGTTGCCCATGCCCTGGCCAGCTGTGGCCTGAGCCAGCCCCTGCTGATGGGAAGAGCACTGGCCAGGGACTCTCCCAGGATGCAGCAGAAACGAGGCAACCTTGCTTTGCAGGGGTGCAGCAAACAGAATTAAGCTGCACAAGCAGAAGTCTTGCCCTCAGCACTGGAAAACAAGCAGTGGTCCATTTGTGTTTGCTGCTGTAGATGTAACCTCCAGCCGTACTTAGGCAGCCCAAACCTTGCTGTGGGGCTAGTCTGTTCTGCCTGTGCACCTCCCAGCACTACTTGTTTGGGTACCACCCTCAGGCATTATTAACATTTCCTCTTGCACTGCTGTGCCAGAACACCAGCACCCTCAACCAGAGCAGGACATTTTGATTTGATTTGTTTTCTTTTTTTTTCTTTCTCCTTTTATTTCTTTTACTTTCTAAAAGAGGCTGGGAAGCATTTTGGCACGCTCTAACATGGGAGATACCCTAAGTTCAGGGAACAAATAACACGTGTTCATAAAGCTCTGAGGACTGCAATGAAGACCCGAGATGTCTCTGCTCCCATCACTATGGAGAGGACCTGCTGGCTTTGCTGGGAACAGAGAGGTCCCCGTCCAAGGGGGACTGTGCAGCCAGTCGGCAGCTGAAAGATGTGCTTCAGCTGTGTGTTCACCCAGGTTCAGGGGAAAAGGTATTTTCCAGAGTGGGCACCAGCTCACCTGCAGGTTCTGGTGAGGCTGCCACCCTACAGCAAGCCATTCGGTCTCCCTGTGCTTCCCATGGCATTTAATCTCTGCTCCAGGTGGGGAGCTGCAGGGTTGAAGTCTTCGTCTTTCTATCTAGGTTTGCATCTTGAAGCTCAGGAGTAATACAGGTTATAAATAGGTAACAGGAGACGAGCCAGTCACTCATACCACAGATCACAGGGATCAAGCAACAACATCAGCCTAGAGAACCACCATTTCGCCTCAAATCAATTCCTGCCAGAAGTCCTGGGGAGGTCCCCAGTCACCGCGTGTTGTGGGGCCTGGGAAGATGCAGTAATTGCTCATACCACCAGAAAGCCCATTGTCTGGGCAACGTTTAAATGGCTGGAATGAATAATTGTTAAATTATGGTGAGCTGAACAAAGAAAACACCCACAATGAGCAGCAAGAGCATTAAATGTACCATCTAATGGTTCTGTGGGTGACCACAATTATTCTTCCATCTTTTCTGGAAACAAATTGTCCAGCAAAGCCACACAGCTATGGACTGGTTTGTTCTGAGAGTAGCACCAAAATATCACAAAAATAATTCATGGAGGATATTCTTTTCCTCTAACTAACTGCAATTGCCTGGTGCAGCACTATACTGCAGGGAAGAGACTATGGCGTGTCACAACTTCAGCTGGCCCAAGTTACCTGCAGAAGGTCAACAAGCAGCTCACCCTCCCAGTGGGTGGTGGCGCTTAGCATGGCAGCTGACATTTATCAATTCTGTCCCCCACCACCGCCAAATTGCATACAGGAGCGCTCAGCATCAGCGTCCTTCTGGTCACTGGCACCGGGCAGCCCTAAACCGCAACATTGCTGCATCCTGGTGGCACTGGTCCAACCACCTAATATGGTTTCCTGCACACAGCTTTCAAATCACTAACCATGGAAATATTTTATCTCCAGTCGCAGGATTATATCGCTGTGAATAGCATATCCTTCCTAATTAATAATTGTGATATTGCCAAGAAAGTTATGAAAGCTTGGGTCCCTCTAATCGTCTAGTCAGCCTGACATTTGCCCAAGTTTTCTTAAGTCATATTTTAGCAAATAACACCACTTCTGTTGCACTATTCAACACTTTCTAGAATAATTTAGCATGAAGTTCTTTAACTTACAACTTATTTGTTCTATTTCCATTCTAGGTTGGTCCAAAGATAACCTGTCAATAAACTGTGGAGGTATAATATCAAAATTCGAGTGAATTGAGTCCATATTGAAGAGGGAGAGGAAAATGAGTGTGCCACAAAAACTAATTATTTCCTCAGATTAATTAATGATTTAATGTAGCCCAAAACTATCTGAAAATTAGACTTGTTAATTTGAAGAAGAAACACAGAAAGTTGATGTTATGAAAAAGAGGCTAGGATGAGATTGCTTCGTGTTTAATAAACTGTATGAGCCTTGCATTTTTGGTATTTTGGCACTTCTTCCTCTGTCCTGGAAAGATGAAAATGAGAATGTGTTGGTTTCTTTGGTTAGGTTAATTTAAATTAATAATAATAATAATAACAATAATAATAATAAAGGCACCTATTAAAAAGTGAACTGAAGGAAACTAACTAATTTGGCAAAAAAAGTAAAAAATAAATAAACAAAGGGGGCACAGGGGATCCTCACTGGAAACCTCTGACTCCCTGCCTGACTTAAGGGCTTGCAGCACAGTTTTTTCAGGTTTTATTTTCTGAAGGTGAGTTGTATTTATATTTTCACCAAAAAAAGCAAATGGAAACAAGTTCTTCCCAAAATGGAAGTCTCACTCCCTGCCAGCCGTAGGTTGCCATGTCAGAAACTCAACTACAACAGGCATCGGCATCCTCTCCTGATGGTAATAGGGCTCTCTATTTAAGCGACACTCCAAAGCAAGTAGGAGCAGAAATTAGGATCCACATACACTAGGTTTGGGATCAATAGGGAAAAGTGGCCAGTGATGTAACAGCCTTTTAAATCGCCCTGTTTGGTGCATAATGTCTGTAGCACTCCAGTATTGCTGTCAAAGCCACGCAGATCCACAGCTCATGGAAATCAGTGGAGTGCTAGTGGTTTTGGTGGAGCCACACTGGTTTACACCAGCTGAGGACCAAAATTGAGACATGTGAAATCATTGCAAAAAAATGCAGAGGGAGCGGGTTGAGGGGGCTGAAGCTGTTCACAAGTTTGGTTTTGTTTTTGAAGGGCACATGTGGCTGGTCAAGGTGCACTAAATTGTAGGCTAACTGCTTTGCCAAGCCCTGCCATCATCACCACAGCCATGGGAAACAGCTACAACAAAACCCCCACCAAAGGACAAGGCAGGTGAATGCTGGCAAGATGGAGGTGTTATGGAAATAGCTCTGTGGCTTCTCTTATGGGAAAGCTGAATAAGCATGCTGGCCCCAAAAGAGACCATCTGACCCCCTCTGATTTCTGGTAGCGTTTCCATACTAACAGGTCAGAGACTACTCTGGGATATGGCACAATATACCCTGCCTATGGGCTTGATATCAGAGGTGAATATCTTACGATAGATAATTGCGCGACTACTAGTTGATAGGAGATGTGCTTTGAAAAGACAATGAAGGTCCTTAAGCTCCTTCTGAATCCTCAGCCTTCTGGGCTCTTCTCAAACACTGGTATTGAGTGACGTTACCCACCTTCAAAAATATCGCCCATTTCCCCTGTCTACTAGAACTGAGCATCTTGGTCACAGTTATCTTGAGCACGGAGAACGTAATTCAAGAGAAAACGTTGTGACAAAAAGTGAAACTAGAATTTCTGAACTAAGAATCTGCCATTTCTCTCAGGAGAGACTGACATTTCACTGGGGCATGCTGTGTGAAAACACAGCAAGGAGGCAGCCTTTGGTTTCACCTTTTGTAAATCTCTATTTGTACCTTGTTGGCAACTGAGCATCTCCTAAGGTTTGGCATATGGTATCACCTGAGGCACAAAATAAAAATATTGCACCCATCTGCACTCCTACCTGGTTTGGCTAGCCAACTTCTACACTCACAAAAGCAGATCATTTTAATATTACATTAAAAAAAATCCTTAAAGCTATGTTCCAAAAGTGTTTTCAGTTTGTACTTAATCAGAAGAAACTCTTCCAGAGAGAATCACATTAACTCTTGGGCTGTTATCCAAGATGTTAGGATGAATGGGCCTTAACATGGAATTAAATGCAATTAATGCCTATGGCAAAGTCCCTTTACATTCCCGTGAAATAAAGGAGGATTCATCCCTCATGTAATAAGGCTATTCATACCATTAACTATGCTAGTTATTAATACTTTTGGTCCTGCAGCATCTGTCAGCTCTTCTAATAGTCCAGAATCCAAGCCAATTAGAGAATAAGACTGGAATGACTAGAGATAAACTTTCTGTGAAAGTCCCAGTTTTTCTCTGCTGTCACCTTACCATCAGAAAGTGCTTAACTAGAGCAGGCACGCAGCCAAATCCTATCTGAGAAAATTCCCCTCCTCACAAGTTATCTATTTAATTCCAATGGCACTATTTTATAATGGCCTTTCCTGTTCCTTTCTCTTTGCTTCACAACCTAGCTGTGCTGAAAAAGCACCAGCTTGTTTCGTTTGGATTTAATGTCCTAGCAATTATTTTTTTTTTCCTAAATCACTGGACAGCCCCTTAGCCTTTGAAAACTCTGGGTTATTTCTAGATGCGTAAGTCAACAACAACTTCTGGGCAAGGCTTATCTCACCAGCTATAAACTCTTTTCCTACCTGATTCTCTTGAGAACAAGACGTATTGGCTGCTCATAATTCACATAAATGTTCAGTGTTTCATGACAAAGAGAAACATGCCAAATTATTTTTATCTCCTCTCCCGGAATAAATCCCTGCACAGTTCATTTCCAGGCATCCATCACTTCACACCAGAGGCAGGGTTTTGGTAATGAGGGGAGATCTAAGCGGAGAGGCCTCTGGAGAATTAACCTGCTCTGAGTGGGACAGAAGCAAAGCAGGACTGCATTCCACCTCAGAAGTCAAACCTTGCCACAGTACCTTTAAAGAGAAAATTCACCAACACATAGTTGCACCATCCGCTTAATTAAAAAGGGCAATAAGCAACGTTGTTGTCTGCACTGGGACAGATCTGTCTGGAATGCTAGATACCAAGGGCAAATAGGAAACATAGCACACGTTGACAAGAGATTTGTGAATAGTCTGAAGCAACTATTTAAAATACAATAAATTTTACCCCGTCTGCTCAGGAATGGCCATGAACTGAATTGCAATTTTGCTTTGGCTTGCCTAGTTTTAATCATTCCTCATTGCATCAAATGATTCTTGGTCTGCAAATTATGTAAATTCATGTAAATAATGGAAACTCAGTCTGTGTTAACCAGCCCTTAGCAGGAAGTGATATATTGCTGTTACAGCCCTCTGACATGAGTGTAATCTCTCAAATGCTTTAAGAAAGTGTCCCTATAAAGCCAAAAAGGTTTTCTCATTGCTGCCGAACCAATTTTCAATATTTGGCATCTGTGTAGGGGACACTTCTGTTTATCTGGCTCATCTTTGTGTGAGGCATTTGCATGAACAAGGGAAATATAGTCAAAAGCTATCACGTATTAGCTCTAAGATACAAGAGCAAGAACCGAGACTTCAAGCAGGTTAGTCTTGTCATTGCTAAACCTTGAACCACCAGGCAAGTGGAAAGGATTCATAACAAAATATTATTCAAATCACACCTTTTCATAGAAATAGGCCATGCCAAGGGTGTGTTTTTTGGCTATCAGTCTTCTTATTAATATCCCTCAAAAAACTGGAAGCAAACTTGAATAACGTAACAACATGAAAGACAGCCTGGAAAAAAAATTAATAAGCCAGTCCAAGGGGAAATGTGTCTTTAGCTTGAACAAGTTGAATTTGAGTGGGTAAAAGCTTGCAATAATGTTAGATTACAGAGGGTAACACAATTCTGCCAAAATGCCATGAGATTTTAGCTCAGAGTTTTTGTAAAAAGGCATTTGCTCTTGATCGTTCCAAGTCCCCATGGAGAGAGACTGATTGACACAAGCAGTTAGGACGTCGAAACGCTTTTTTGAAGCTGAAATAAATGCACTGATTGGGAGGGGAACCTCCCCTCCTCTCTCAAAAATTTATAATTAAAAGCAAGGCAAGAGACAAAAATGAGATAGAAATTTGCCATAGGCTTCACTGAGCTTTATTTGTACAATGTCATGAGCCGAACTGTGCTGATTTTGATAAAAAATTGTTCCTGCAACCTGCCACGTGATTAAAAACAGAGCTGCCTTGGGTACAACAGGCAACAGACAACAACAAATCAAGGCCTTGAGGACCCAAGGAGTGTCATTGGATGTAGCTCAGATGCGAGACACTCACTGATGAGTCCCCACAGGATCTTTCCCCTTGCAGAAATGCAACCTGGAAGTGTGGGGTGGCCAAGGCTGGAGATGGTGATCCCACAGCCAGATTTGTGACTCATCCAGCTCCCTTAAAACTGGGCAGCCCTGCAGGGACCAGGATCCAGACTTCCATGCACAGGGGCAATCAGAGACACCACAACTCCCACACTTTCTCCCATCACACACCAAACTCCCAACCCTAGAGAGATCCAGATCTATTTAGGGCTTGATTTTTTTTCTCCTACAGAACCCAGAAATCCTGACTTTCAAGATAAATCTGGGGCATCGAGAGCTCCCAGGCTCCCTGCTGCATCATGCTGAGCTGAAGCCAGCATCCGCTCTGACAGCCCATCACCCTGCAAGTACTGGCGACAGGTTTGCTCCAGAGCTACAGCTCCCCGTCATCCTGGCAGCTACTTGTGAAATTGGCACTGTCCTTGGCCTCCCAGCTGCTGCTATTTATTTCACTAGTAAACATTGTGTTTCAGTACTTTTAAAAAGTAAATTTCCAGTTTCTGGGAAGTAGGAATAAAATTAAATTAAACCAAAACTTTCACAAGATTTCCCATGAAACAGAAATCATGTTTGTTTGCTATTTTTCATCAGTAGTTCAGAAAAGAAAAAAACAGGTCTTCTGTGCTGAGCTTGGAGAAATGGAAGTGGAGCTTGTAAAGTCAGTGGTTACACTTGAAAATTACAGCTTGTTTGAATTTCACTCTGAGTCACTCCATCTTCTTAAATATCTTAGATAACATTTATAAGAATGAAAATTCAAGCTTCACAGGCCTTTTAGACGTTTAGTGCGTATTTTTAAAGCAGCACACATATATAAACATTGAATCTGTATGAATTCATCCTACCATCTGTCAGAACTATTATATCAAGTGTCTATAAGGGACTTTGGAGGTTCAGCACAAAGAAGCGTGAAGTTTTTTTCCTGGGTACATTCCCTGCTCCTTAAATACAGAATTTGCAAAACCCATGGAAATTTGAAAGAAAAGGAGATGGCAAAAAGATTAAATGAGCATTTAACTGGGTTTTAACAAAAACAGAAGTTGTCCAGGGTACAAGAACAACGAGGATCCAGCCCTGCAAGGATGGTTTGCCCTGGTGGGCACCAGGCAGTGAGAACAGAAAGACAACAGGGACCAGACTGGTGAGTGTTAAGGGGCATTGAGCCAGCTGGTTGTCCTGCTTTTAGTGGTCACATATGAAAACTGAGATTGGTAAGGATGCTCATTGTAGAAACAAAGTGCATGACCGAAAGAAAGGGATGGGCTGATGAAATTCACAGGGTGGGCAAGCTCATCCTTGTGCTCAGCGTCCCCACTCAGAGGGCAGTCAGGGTCTTCCAGTCTGCCTTGTTAATCAGGAAAATTGGGAGAGTAATGCTGACCTGGGCTTTTACTCACACACATACTTACACACCCTTTGGCATAGGTGTCCCTGCACTGGCAGGGACAGAGAAAGAGTGAAGACTTTCGTTCAAAGCAAGTGTAGTTCCCACACTGCCAGTACATGCCAGAACAAATCTAAATCAGCTGCCACCCTGCCATACAGCAGTGCCGTGGCTGGGATGGCTTGTGCGCAAACAGCGCCGTAAGCACATGGCAGACATGGTCACCTACCAAGTCAGTGGTCCCCAAGCTGCATCACTTTTGCCTCGTTCTGTAGGAGCTGTGGAACAGCCCAGCTGAGCTGACAGCTGTTTTGCAGCTGGAAGCATGCTTTAAAACTGCATCAGCCCCTCTGCCAGTTGCAGGCATTCTCTACCCAGTCTCTCCCAGGAATGAAGAGAGACCCAGACCTCAGTGAACTAGAATCTGTGTATGAGCTCTTCTGCTTACCCATCTCTCTGCATCTACGCATGTTTTGATAAAGATATCACAGTTTATATCCCTTTGTCTCGTGGAGCCAAGTTCAGACCTAATTTAAGCTCTGACAACTTGCAACGCTGTAGTGTGATGACATCAGCTTTGGCCTTTTATCTTGCACGTGAGATGGTCATATGGAGTCTCTAGTATCACCAGTTGAAAATACTGTCCTATGATCACTACAATGTTTGGGGTTTTTTTAAGAGGCGTGAGTGGTCATATATTCCCTCTCAAATGAGCAGTTGCAGCCTCATTTCTAAAACATTCTTGTAAAGAGAAGAGAACTGAACATTGTCACTGTATGCTGGTCAGCCAGTGAGACTGCCCTTGCTAATTCTTTCTTCCACATTAATGTATCTAAACAGCATTTTATAGTCTGTGGACATTCGGTAGTACCTAGTCCATTATATGTGCAGCTGCATTCACACCAGGCAACCCATCAGTAGAGGAAAAGCAACTCCCTAGCCCCAGTTCAACACATTAATTTCTCTCATATCTCATTTTTCTTTTTTTGTTATTCAACCCATAGAGTCAAAAGGCCATGACCTCTGGCAGAAAAAAACTTGTGCCAGAAAAATGATAGCACAGCATTTTGACTCTCTCCAATAGTCAGAAATATGTTTACGGAAGCATAAAAAGAGAAAAGGAAAATCAAATAAAGAAAACAAACAATTGGAGACTTAGAAGTGCAGGAAACAAGACAAGGAAGGGAAAAACAACGTCAGCATAGACGGGCGAGTGAAGCCAAGCGAGTCTCAACCAAAGCCAGGGGGGATCAAGCCCCGGCCAGCAGCGAGCCTGGAGGCAAACTTCTTGAGGAAAGAAGAGGAGGCACAAGCAAAAGTCCCCAGCACAGGGAGTATCGGTGGGTGGGGAACCCACGAGAGATTTTTAAACACTGATTGTATTTTGTATTGAAGCATAAAAGTACAGTGAGTTAATGAGAATAGCTGGCTGAGGCCTCTCTCATAAATCAATTGTCTCTGGGGGGGGGAAAAAAAAACAGAGAACAAGACACCCCTCCACAAAGAAATGCAACAACAAGAAGAGATCAAGATTTTTCCCACACTTAATAATGTTTTACGCAATTACAATAAAGGATCTCCAGGGAGTGTGGTTGCTTTGTAACACCAAGACATGTACTTGAAAAGAGAAGCTAGCTGAAATTGTAATAGAGCTCTAGCTTTTGTATTCCAGAAAAACAAAACAAACAAACAAACAAACAAAACCAAAAAACCAAACCCCACCCACAAATATATGTACAGGAGGAGCTTTTAAATAAACAATCCTTTAAAGAAAGAATGAGGAAAAACGAACAGAAGGGAAATGCCTCAAACATCAATGCAAACCCACTGAGAAGGCTGCTACAGAATTAACTTAGTTATTTACATTATTGTTGGGTTCAAATAGCTTGTAGGTCTTCAGTGTGGTTATCCATAGTGAATTTTATTTGGTGAAATACATCCAATTTTATTCAGAAAAAAAACCAAACTCTAAATGACTTCACATCTACACCCAGGCTACATGGGCAGACACACAGTAACAAAATGACCTGCCTGCAGCAGATGGAGTTGAGAAGAAACTGCAACAACAGGAGGCAGCTCCAGGCTTCAGAAGTTTGTAGTAGTCTGAGCAAAGACTTAAATTTAGGACTCAAATGTTCATCACAGCTCTGAAAGCAACTGACTATCTTTTTGAGTAAACCAGATTTTAGTTTTATAGGTGTTTAAGATATGATTCTGATTAATGTAATAGCCTGAATTTCGCTAAAACTGGAGAGTGGTTGTTCCTTTCAGCTCCTGGCTCTGACACAAACTTTTTGTGTAATCGGTATGTCAGAGGTTTGCTTTGCTTTGCTAAAATGTTGATGTTTCTTTTGCCTGTTTAGCTCTTAACCTTCTTGCAAGTGCTTTCTCTGTGTGACCCCCTTGTTACACTAGGTAGGGTAAATACACAGGCTTACTAACGACACAGAATCCTTATGATTAATGACAACTCATTAAATGCACTCCATACAAGTTCTGTATTGTTATTTAGACATGAAAACAATAACATAAACCAAAACAAATTACAAGGCAACATTTCTTTTTGTTAAAATAAGCTATTAGTAATTACCATTGAAAACACAACGGCAGCACATCCCATCCTCACAGGCCAACACAGAAACAAACGGGTGACCCTTGCTCTTCCGAAAACCCCCATTTCCACCCCAGTGCCACATTTCCCCGTGCCCCATGGTGGAGCAGCCCCGGGGGGCAAATGCTTGGAAGAGGATGAGGGAGGGAGCCCTCAGAGGTGGGCCCAAGCAGCCCCCATGTCCATGGAGGAAAAAGTCAAAGCTCGGGCGAGCTGCCCCACCACTCCTCCATGTGCAGACACAAGGCATGGGGAGGAAGCCAACAATATCCCAGGTCGGCTGAGGTATTCGGAGATAGGTGTCAACACTCCTCACATTTCAGTCTTCAGCATAGCCGAGAAGCAAACAGACAACTGTGGCTGATCTTTGAGCTCCTGTGTCCTACTTTTTAAAGCGTGGCGTCTCGCTGGGAGTGTAAGCTGCTGGGTTTGAGCTCCACTCTGTAATTGAATTTAATGGCAGAGCATCTTGCAGACACTCCAGAATAGAGAAATTGCATCTTATTTGCGTTTGTTTCTCTTCTGTGAAAGGGATTAAGGGTGACTAGTTCAGAGGAACCCTGCCTGATAAGTTTCCTGGTGCTGCTCAATGGAAACAGAGAGCACTCCTGCTCTGCGTAAAAGTTAGCAGGTTGTTGGCCCTGTGGGAGAAGCAAATTTATTAAAAACCACAAACAAACAAACAAACAAAAAACCAAAACCACAACACCCTGACTTATTTAGTGCTAGGATTTCATGCCTTGCTCTCTTATTTCTATTTCTAAGACACCAGTAACAGACTGAGTCACAGCAGGCATGGGAAACTTTGTTCTTGGTTGCACAACATCACTGCTCTCCTGCATCGTGATCTTACAAAATTCAGAAGTATCATTAAACTTAGCCAACACTGAATATCTGAAAGATCATCTTATATCATGTAAACAAACAGCTTTTAGTCCCAGAAAAAGAGATCATTGTGTAAGATTATGCATCATCATTACATAGTTCAGACATCACTGATCTGATGTGACAGAATTCCTGAACAAGAAGGAAAGTCCTAATAATACTGTTTCATTAAAAAAAAAAAAAAAAAAAAAAAAAAGAAAAGAAAAGAAAAAAAGAAAAAAATAGCCTGATTTTTACAAAGACCTCCACTGGTGGTGAAGTCTGGGATCCCATAGTCTCTCTCAGAAGTGGGCCGTCAGACAGGAATTCAGGCTTGGATTACTTCCCATTCTTTCAAACGCATCTGCAGCAAGCCTAGCATGGCAATGTCTGATGGATACAAATCCCCTGGGCCTTACTTACACCTCAGTGCTCCTGGGTGCTGTGAAATTTGGTCAGATTCATCCCTAGAGGACTCATTTTTCAGAGGGATACCTTGATTTATCCCTTAGGGCATTTCTTTTAGTTCAAGTGAGCTTCCTCTCTCCAGAGTAACCTGGGGGAAAGGAGAGAGGCGATGGCACCGATGTTCACCCCTGGCAATGAGGTGGCACTGCTTTCCTGGAGGCAGGGCTGTGGTGCAGCCACGGAAGAGCTGTAGCTTCCTCAAGCTTTGCACAGCCTCACTGGCTGTGCGGAAGACCTGCTAAGGAAGTGTCACCCTGTGGGCATCCCAGCCAGCTCTCTCCACCTTGAAGGCTGGATTTCAGCTCTTGAGTACAGCCAAATAAAGGTTGCTCCAGGTGCCAGCAGATTCCAGGCAATGAGTTCAGCATGTACAGAAGGCTGCCTTCATCCACCAGCTGGAGGGGAACACAGCAGCCATTGAAACTTATTATAAAGTGTGTAATATTTACCCAGAAAGACTTTATGGCCTTTTGCTCAAACACATGCACTGTTTGGGCTCACATTAATATACAGAGAGTTACAGGTCTCTTGAGGCATGTGCATAACTTAGCTTGCTCAATTTTTTTCTTTCTAAAATACAGAAGTCCCCTGATCCACCTTGGGGACAAGTACCTGTAGTTTCAACTGAAAAGGCAAAGTGTCTTTTAGCCTCCAGCAGCAGCATCTAGCACTGCTGCCGGGTGGGGAGGGGGCTGGCTGCTCCCACTGGGTAAGCCTCAGGTCTGGACTTCAGAGGCTGATTGGCACCTGGGGAGGAAGATAGAGGAGCTGGAAGGGATATGCAGTGGGGAAGAGTGGTTGCAGAGTTACAGAGCTCTACCAGGTGTACTTCTGACCAGAATCCACCCATTCACATGTCCCTCATGGTTACCTTCCTCTCTCTGAGGGTACACAACTCCGCGCAGTGGCCCTCCCTTTCCTGCACTCACTCTCATTCCAGAAGCTGCATCCTCACTCCTTCATCCCTCACCCTTGCTCCATTCCTGGCCCTCCCTCTACATCCTGTCCTCCATCTCCTTCATCTCTCATTGCCATCACACCCCACCCCTGGCTCTGCTATGCCTTTTGCCCAAAGGCTGGTCACTTCACTTTGCCTCTTTCTCCAGATCAGAAGTTTTCCATCTGTTTCCTGGTTTCTTTATGCCTCATATTTCAATCATTGTCTTCACACCCAGTCACCGTACATATGTGTTTTAACAGCTTCCAGCTTGTCATCACTGACTGCTTTTATTTTGCTGGGACCCTCTCTGAGCTCCTTCCTCCCTTTAATTCAATGGCACAGCTAAGTCTCTTTCACACATGCCTCCAAACCCTACTCTCGCTGGTTCCTCTTTTCCAACATGAAATGTACCCTGCCCACTATCAACCCTTGCTCACATCTGACACCTTTTTTCTATACTACTGATGCCTTTGGTAGATCTCAAGACTCTGCTGACTTCACTGTTAGTCTGTCCTAGTCTCCAGCTGTCCTGACAGCTTCCTACCTAGGAGAACACAGCTTCTCTAACTTCTTATCACCTCCAGTTCATAGCTACACTCTTCCATCTATCTCCAGTTCTCTTCTTCTCTCTACAGAGAAGTACATCAGTTTCCTATGACAGAAGATTGACAAGAATCCCACATACCCTTCTGCCACTTTTGGTTCTACTTCTTCTGTGACTGCACCATGAGACAGAGTGCAAGGGAGATGAGTTTTGTTGATGACTTATCTGCATGTGACCCCTCCCTTAAATTATGTGCTGATTTCCTTTGAAAACAGTCATACCTCCTCCAGCATTGTTCTTTTAACTTCATAAATGCACTTCAGTCTTTCCACTACTACTATTTTTCTAAACCTAGGTCCTTCTCCGACTGTCGATGGGTCTCTCTTTTTTCTTCCGTCTCCAAGTGCATTGAATTCACCATTTTCAGTGGTTCACCTCTCCCAGTCTTATTCTAGACTCTCTTCTAAAAATTTTCTGCCATGGTAACTCACTGGATGTACTTCTCAGACTCGTTTAATGAGCTATTCCAAGTCTTCATCTGGCCAGTGTTTTTTTCTTATACCACCCCTTTACCTTGAGCTGTAGTCCTCTGTTGGTTCTCTCATTAGATTTTAAATTTCTTTTAGTATATGAAAGGAGGACCCATCCCATATGTAGCCTTGCCTTTAATCCTTCATCTTAATTCTGGAGGGCAAGCACATCTTCAGGAAGCAGAACCTCAAGGGCTGAAAGAGACCTCAGGCAAATGTCTGGCCCAACCCTGGGAACAGGGCAGGCCCAGCTATCATTTATGAAAGGTGTTTGACTACCCAGGTTGAAACAACCTCCAATGACAGAGACTGGAGATGTTCTCCAGTCAGTTTATGTCTGGTTTTGCTATTCGGACTGGTAGAAAGCTTTTTCTGGCTTGAATTATTCTTGCCACAATTTAAGCTTAGGACTTCTTGTCCTAAGGACCACAGACAAGGAGAATGGATTATTCTTTTCATCTTTGCAGCACTCTTTTGTGTTACGATACTCTCTCTCACCGTTTTCTTCTCTAGACCAAGCAGCTCCAGGTCACACATGACCACGTTCATCTAACCCCCATTTGCCCATGTTGCTCTCTTCTGGTCTTCATTCAAGCAGCACGTCTTTCAAGAAATCACAATTCAGGCACAGCTTTGCTAGTGCTCACTAGAGCAAAAGGATTAGTTCAAATGTCCTGCAGACTATCTTTTAATCCATATAGCCCAGTATGATGCTCGCCTTTTCCAGGATATCATGATATTGTCTCACCTTCTTCTACTTCAACTTCCAGAGCCATTTTCTGAAGAAACGACAGAGAGCAGCTATATGACAGATTTATTCTCAGCTAAGTCCAGTACTTTACATCAGACCATGTAGAATAGCATCCCACTTTTCTCCTGGTTTCTCTGACACCTTTGTATCATTTGGGATTTAACCAGTATGACCACAGGCCCCTGTGGCTCACTGAGACCTCTTGCTGTGTCCATCTTATACAGACTATCATGTCTTTAAAATATATGGTCTCCCACCTATGCAGGCAGCTAAAAATCTGCTCCGCGGGCTTTCAATACCCCATGTCTGTGTTCAGACAGCATCTTTTTCTTTAGCCTTTATAAATAAAAACCTCCTTTACTTTCACACATCCAAATATGGCAGGAGAGATGCTTTTCCTCACCAGCACTCTCACCTTGGTACACCCTGTCCCTGATGAGCTCCCCCTACCTTCTCTGCCATATCAAACCATCAGCAGCTTGTCACCACTTCACACATCATCCCTTGTTCACTGCTGAGCTTCCAGTCTACACTGTGTTTGGCCAGCAATGTCCCTTTCATCTTCAGCTTGCCACATTATGAACAAGCACTTCTGGGTTTTCTCCTAAGTTCTCATTACTCTTCGGGGAAGATTTCTAGAAACAACAAAGAAACTCCCAGGAACTTCATTACCCTCTTCAAACTCTTCTTAAAAACTTCTTTGTCAGGAAGGCTACAATAAATAAATGCAGAAATTAATACAACAATAAATGCTCCTGACTGGCAGTGTCCTCTTGCTTCCTTATTGCCTCCTTATCTCACTCCTTCACCCATTGGCTGCTATCCTGCAGTTCTACCACACATTTTTTGGGAAGGAGCTTCTCTCTCCAATATGTAGTTGTCCAAGGCCTAGTTCCAGTTTTTGACTGGTGTCATAGACATAATCTAACAACAAATATCCCTAAGTCATGGCAGACCATATGGGAAAGTTAACGTTGATAGCAGGTGGCTGCAAGCTTTTTACATTTGATTTCACCTTGGCACTCCCTAGGTTAGCACAGTGATGGTATTAGTTCACTTCCTAGTAAGAAAATCTGTTAGAAAGATACAGAAAGTAGCTCTCAAAGCAAGTTTCATGGCATTTGCTGTGTGACCATGAAGTGAAAGGAAAGCTCATTTTCTAAGGTGGTCCCTTTGGTTTAAAAGTAAAATACCTGTGGAGCGGAAGGGGCACTCTTGTTCAAGGGATAAAGAGAAAACTTCAGTTTTCAAAGCCATTGGACATGGTACTGTCAAGTAGAAAGCACGCAAGGAAATATAGTAGTATATCACAGATAACCCTTGTCTGGTTTCTGCTTGAAACAGTCTGCACTGGCTAGTAACTTAAAAATTTTGGAAAGTGTGAATACCTCCTCTCCTCTTCTAAGAGTTGTACTAGCCCTGCATACCTTTACCTCTAAAAAAAAAAAGCAAACATGTTTTGGAGAAGGACATAATTAATAAGAAAAAGCCCTCTGTATCTAGCAGACAGCTCATAGCAGTAGCAGCACTGGTGATGCTCAGAAGGAAGTGCTCTGTATTCATGTTTACATATTGATTGTTTTGAAGCCTCTTTCAGTTCCAGGAATGGTAGACTATAAAAAAATGATATATATTTGTGGTTTGGCACCCAAAGAGAGCTTCAACTCATGCATCATCGCTAGTTGCCAACATCTGTAAATTATTACATGTTGGTTTTGTTTGGGGATTTTTTAAGCCTCAAACTGCAAAACTAACGTCACTCACTGGTTGCACCTACTGCCGAATAACAGGGTGGAATTTTGGTATGGGAGTTTTGCCAAGGTAGGTCAATGAGTTTACTAATAAGCATGATTTTTAATAATACTTCTCTGCTGCTGTGCTATAGAGTAAATTTTAGCTAAATAAAACTCAGAAGGAAATTTCAGATTTTTTCCAAAGTGACTAGTGAACAAAGAACATTGAAATTTATTTTCAAAAACACTCTTCTTCTGAAAACGTACCAGTACCATCATATAATGACACTTGGCTTTGTCAAAAGAGGAAAATAATCTGTGCAGATGATTTTGGAAACATATATATGAGCAGTGGGGAACAGCCTGTCAAAGCGTAGAGTCCTCATTCTCGCTGAAATACTTGGCAATGATCTGTACATAGAAAACCCAATGCCAGAAGAGCTCACCACATGCTTACACAAGCCCAGCAGATCTTGTGACTGACACACAGTGGCATGGATGTGTATACAAGGAACCATCCTTAACCAACATCTGTCCCAGACACACGTGAGAAAGAAAGCACCATCGCATCATGTGGCATCAAGTCATCAGGGACAAACACCATCAGCTTCAGTAGTGGTAGCATGCCTTTTTTTCTTGCTTATAAGGGGCAAAGAGGTAGGCAAACAGGAACATATGACATCAACTTTTCCACCCTTCTTTCTGGTCTAATTTCAAGACCACAACAGCAAACCCCACCACTGCATGAGTGCTTCAAGGAAAAATGGTCTTTCATGAGACTCAGTGTTTGCTTGCAGAGAGAATAGGTATGCGCATAACGCAGATGGATAGCCAGAATTTATTTTTATTGAAGTAGAAAGGAAGATACTGATTAATAAAATCAAGCTAAATCCCTTTATCTTAAACTGTTGAAGTTCAGGCTCCTTTGTCTTCACGGCCATTTTAGCTTTCCCTCAAATTTAATCTGTCTGCAGCATAGGCATGATGTTAGTCTGGCATGCCCATGTGGTACGCTGAAGCAAAAGCACTATTGTATTATAAATCCATGCCCTGGTTGATTTTGTAACTGCTTTCCAGTACAAATTAACTCTAAACCATCAACAGGTCCGCAGCAATGAAGGTTACTGTTGCTGTACCGCCTGCATGCAACATGCCTTTGGAAAACACCCAAGCCACAACAAAAGGTCCACAGAAAATATTAGAAATGCAAGCTTGAAAAACCCAGGCTTTGTAAGCCACAGTGAAACAGTTGAATCTGCTGTGGGTGAAGACAGATCTGCCAGAAAGAAATGTGCCTGCGTGGCCATGACCTAGCCAACAGAAGCCATAAAAGCTCTAAACGTCAAGATGCAGCTCTCTTCTTCAGGAATATTGATTAACCCAGACCAGGACAGTGGAGCAGTGGTCTTCACCACACTTGCTCTTCAACTGACATTTTGTCCACCTAGTTTCGGTGTGGATTTCTCTTTCTCTCTCACGTGCAAAATAAATTACAGGTCAACATGAACACTGTCACATGCCTTCAAATCTCCCAATTCCTAACTGCTCTTATTTAGTGCTAGCACATTGATTTTGCATCATAAGCTAAGCTACTTTTCCTAGCTCCTGCTTAAGGTGAGGATTTTTTCTTACTCTACCAGTGTATATGTCCAGCTTTGCTGCCTGGGATGGTCTGACTGGCATGCAATGTTCTCCCCACCCCCCCCCCACAGTGGGGTTAGCACCCCTGTAACAGAGCTGGCCGAGGCAAACACGTGCAGCCTCTCAGCTGCCACAGGTCAACATCCAGCTTATTATTTCATACACAAGCATGAATGGATGAGTCATAAGCCCACATGCTTTTCTCCTACGGGAACAGTAACTTTTGGTAAAGGAGCAAACAACTTCCCAGACTACTGCAGCTAGACTGAATGGAGCCCTTCACGTTTCAAGCATATCAGTAAGGAAATGCACATTCACGCTGAAATCCTGTGTGAGATGGATCGAGAGCACAGTGTAACACAAAAAACATCTTCTTCTCTCTGAAGAGAAGGGAAAATAAAATAAAAAACTCAGACCTGTTCTGAAACGATTGCCTGCTCTCACATGCATATATTTCTGAATGCACTTGCTCATCTTCTGCAGCCTTGGGTTGTCTTTCCCTTTGTTATCTGCGATCTCAGCTTTAAAAGTCACAGAAACTTTTTCCCTCTTAAAATTCCCCATCATTTAAATTCTCCCTCCCACACATGATGTCTATAAACAGATGGTAAAATAAGCTTGTATAAGGCTGTATACAGGAAAATTACTGTTCGTTGCACAGTCAAAGCTTACCAGAGGATCCCCACGAAGCATCACGTACGAGCTGAAATGTAGTGCTATGGTCCAGCCCCTGTTTGTGTGGCAGAAGTGTTAGCTGATGGCTCAGCCACACTCTGTGACATGGTACTAGGACTCTTGGTGAGAGCATGTGACAGGTGATAGGTGACAACCTGGACCAAAGGGGAATGAGGCAGGCAACAGGAGGACCCCTGCATGGCCATGGGGTGGAAGAGTGGTGTCATGCCTGCCCTGTGCAACGGTAAGAGGTGCATGGACAAAAGCTGGCTCTGCCCGCTGACCCATCTGCCCTGCTCAGGGGCTGCTGCCTCTGTCTTTCAGGCAGGGATGGGGGGAAGGTGTCTCTGCGCATCATCAGTAAAGCCCATCTGGGACAGACAAGGAGAGCTGGGAAATCCTGATTTCCCTGCTGAGACAAATGGACAATCTTGAAGACGGAGAAACCAGAAAGAAGCAAATTAAGAGTCAAGCAAAACCAAACCAAACCAAACCTGAAGAAAAATGGTCCTATGCACATCTGATACACTATAAATCCTGTTCTTCAGTGAGGGGTGGGCATTTTGTAAGACTGGCCTGTCTGTGAGGAACTTTCCCCGGACAGCTGTGGAGGCCAGGCTTGCTCACAGTGTCCATCAAGAGGGAAACTGGGTCACCAAGGTTTGAGCCTGGAGCCTGGCCACAAAAAAGGAGCCCAAAAGCATGTCACCGAGCTTTGCAGCGTGCAGGCAACCACTGACCTGGGTCATGCAGTGGCGCCCACACAGTGACCTGACTCCCTGACACCAAACTGAGGGCTAAGCTGTAATTTACTCGAAGCTAGTGATTTTCTATCAGCTCCAGCAAGGTGAAGGTGTTGAACCCATGAGCTCACACGGCTTGGCGTCATCTAAGCTGACAGCACCAATTCATTGAATTCATGGCACACAGCACTACTGTCCTTTGGAGAGGGATGAGGTCAAGGCAGAGGTCCTGAGCATCACCATACTTTAAGGGGAGCACATGTGGGCAGCTGAAGAAGCATTCCTGTCTTCTGCTTCTTTTGGTTGCAGAGGAGAAAGCATCTTTCCCTCAAAGAGTGCCTGCAAGCAAATTTTTGCTCCCTACTGTCTCACTGCAGCGATGGTTATGTTTTAGACCATCCTGCACTAGGATCAAGGCAGATATCAAGTCACAGGAAAGGCTGAGCTGCTGAAATACAACAAAGGTGATGGAGCAGGAGAATGCAATGAGAGGAGAATGAGCAGATGGGCAGAAAATAGGCTAGATGATCCTGGAAGGGAAGAAACCAGTGAGTTTAGAGCTCTTCATCTGCTTCTTGGCCAACAAATGTGTTTCTGAGATCAGGTAGGATAATCCTGCTCCTGGGTCCATTTCTGCCAGATGTGCCTGTTCGCATTCTCAAGTTCAGTGCACCTCCTTGAAGCAAGAACAAAATAAATTCTCACATTTCCCCCATGCCGCTTTTACATGCACACTCCATTCCATGTTTCCCCAGGGGCATTTTCCACTGGATCTGTTCTGTTGTAAAGGCAACACATGACTGCCAAAAAAAATCCAAACCAAACAAACAAAATAGCCCAAACAGCATGGATGCGGTTCATGTAGTTCAGCTGTAGTGCAATGCAGTTCACTGACCGCTCTATCATTCAGCATCATTACTGGTAAATTATTCAATCTGTTATCAAGGAAAATGCTTCAAGCATGCAATTATCTATTGTTTATCTTGTGTTCTAAAAGTATGTGGTCATGTCATATATGTCCTAACCTTTTATTTTATCTGCCCAGTTGTATATAGACACTAGCGTAAACAAACACTAAATACACACACCCACAAGTCATGTAATGGATTCAATCTACTTCTAATGTTTCTCTTTCATCTTCAAGGAAAGAAAAGGGGGAAAAAACCCCATACTCCACCTTCACTGCGCTCGCATGATCCCATCGCCACCAGCCTGCCCTGCTCTCATTCAAGTGGGGGTTTTCCTGAGCAGTGTGGTTCTAACACGTTTTTTGGCACAGATTTACTGAGCATACAGAGTGACCTCGGTGACTGAATAGCATTTACATGCTCCAAGGGGTGAGTTTGTGACTGAGGAGGCTTGCAAGGGAATTATTATGACAAACGCACCACTAAACCAGAGGGTAAGAGGTGTGAATATATTGGACCTGAAGGTGTGTGGCAATATGGCCTCAAAACAGGGAGCATGTATAGTGAGCAAAGTTGATAATCCGGGAGTTTACCACTAGTGCCACACATGGAATAAATGCAATGTCCTCTGCTCCCACCACTGTGTTCTCCATGCTGAAGACCAGGATACTTGGCTGGGAGTAAAATCAGGTTTTTACTGCTGCAGGAGGCCAGAACAGGTGGCATTAGAGCCTCATTGTGTTCAAGTGGGTGTTTCCCCTCCCTGCCTGCTTTGAGCTATAAGCAGCCCAAGAGCCATGTCCTCTGAAGTAGCAGGTGTTGCTATCACCTGGGAGCGGCTCTCAAACACTCCACCATTTGAAATCACCACCTTGCTTGCAAAGGTTAATAGGACAGGCTGATTTCCAAGTGTGAAGCTTTTTCCATAAGTGGGTTAGCAAGAGGGTGGGGAGGAGACAGGCCCTTAGAAAAAACAAAAATTCACTTACCCAGCAGTTGTAACTGGGCAAGGTCACTCACAGTATGCAAGAGGTAAAGCCCAGCATAACAGATATTTATTTAATATGGGCAAGTGGACCAGGCCACTCACTTCCAGTGAGGATCTGCTGCCCAGGCACGGTGCTGTTGGGCATCCTACAGCATGGGAAGTCCAGACAAGGACAGGTCTTTATACCAAGGAGCAGAAACAAAAACACCTGCCAAACAGAAACATGCGGTGGCAAATGCCAGGGCTCGATTTTGTTGAATTTATGTCTGGTATGAATAAAGTAACTCCATCTCATACCTTAATGCACTTCCCTCCCTCCAAGATATCTTTCCCTCCCCCTTTTACTCCTTCTCATTCAACTGCATCAGGTTGCATGCATCAGAGCATATAGACTGGGGAAGCACCACCATGACCTCTCTGCAGGTCACTCGCAAGGGACAAACACAAGGACAAAAACCCATCACTTCTTGGAAAACAAGAGCTGAAACTTTTCTCTTCCGACAGGGACTAGCTTGGCAGCTCGTGCTATATATAAAATGAAACATAAAATGTCTTTCTCTCTCTTGACAAACACTGCTGCACATGTCTGCTCAGATCTATTTCAGGCATCAGTGCTTATTTGAAGCAAATCACAGCTCTGTGTAGGTGTGTCAGGGATGATTCAGCAGAGAAACATGCATAGCTGAAAGTGTACCATGCCTATGGAAAACAGAAATGTTGTATACCCCTTTCTAGCCAGATTACAGAAATCTCCCTTTTCATACTTACATTAACACATAAGGTGGCTCTGCTTGTTGCTGTAACGAGCTCCTCTTTTTGCTGGCGCAGAGGGTCACTCATGCAGCCTGTATTAAGCATAAAATACCACAATACAGCATGAAAATACTGATGTCTATGTATGTTGTATTACTTCCATTGAACAGCATCAAACTTTTCCACAGTTAAGAAAGGGGACAACAGTTTGGGGACATATACATGATAGCTAATGTTTCCTTAAGTATATATACATATTTACATAAAGAACATTTAATAGTAATAGGGAAATACAATTAAGTAATGCCTTTTGTACTAGGAAACCAATCTATGAGTTTCATCAATCTGTTAGGTTTTTACAGCTTGATTATTAAACCAAACTAACTCCTACTGTTACACAGAGTTCTTGCATGAGACATAGCACACACCCCCACATACATACAAATATTTATTCTCAGGAAGACCTGATCTCTCTTAATGCACAAATATTCCATATTACAACAATTTAGATGTAAAATGTTACATTTTAAAACAAGAGCCTTGGGAGAAGATACTGAAAATAGCCATTATGTCCATGAAAAGATCTCATTCTCCAAAATGGAGTTACGTTTAAAAGTGTCCTGTTTATTTAAAGCTCAACCTCTAAAAATAAATTCCATATTTCTCATTCTGTTCAGCTAAATATTTGATTACTCCCTGGGTTTGTTTTGTTTTGGTTTGTTTGTTTGTTGGTTTGGTTTGGGGTTTGTTTGTTATTGTCACTTTTGCTGTGTTTTTTCGTTTGAGTTTTTTTTTTGTTTATTTTTTTAAAAGTGTTGTAATGACAACCAAAGATTTAGTGGCCATTTTAATTGCTGAAGTTGACTTCATAGGAAATGATCTTGGAGAAAGACAGGCTTTTAGCAAGGCAATGATTTAATACTTTGAATTTACTGCAAGATAAATAAGCAAGAGTAATACTGTTTTCAAATCTCTCTACTTTTGCCTATGTGAGGTCTCCACAAGGAGTATCATTAAAACAGATCGAGAGGCATGCAGCTGACTTGTCACAGGGCACTGTAAGAGAAACATGCTCCCCCAGTTCAGCCCTCATTAGGAGATGCAGAGGGCTGATGCTTGCAGTTTTTGGATGGAGTTGCAAGAGAAAGTTGCTTTTGCCATTAATTTCATGAAGTCCAGATGTCAGGAGATTAGAAACAGCCTCCTTGCCACACTGGAGATCTGGCAGAAGCTTCCAGCTGACAAAAAGCCTAAAAACACACAGTGATGCTTCCAGCATTTCGGGTCTAACACATCAGGAACTCCACCAAACAGCTCCACAGGTTTTCTGGTCAAATTGGCAGGGAAGCTATTGCTGTCTTATCTGCCAGATCCTCTTCTGGAGGATCAATAGCATGACGTCCCTTTTCTGGGATTATAAAAGGGATTCTCCTCCGACTTAGAGACTGACCTGCTGTATCTTTCTGCCTGTGCCTAATAAAGACGTAGCACCTTCTCTCAGGGGAATCACAGAACTAAGGGTCAAATATGCACGTGCCAGTCTGGGCTCAGGAATACAGCGTTCCAGAAGCAGAGAGGTATTGAAGCCCACCATATGGCTTATGCTTAAATGTGATGACAACATCTCTGGGCAAATATGTCTACTATGAAATTGTGAGGGTTTTTTCAGATCCACTTAAAAACCAAGATGGACAAAACCAACCAAAAAAGCCAACAAAAACATTTACCCTCAGCCTCACATTCAGGAAGCAAAATTGCCATCTTAAGGCAACAGCAGCAGCCCTAAAAACTATCTACTATTCATTGTTGTAGTTGTTGTTGATAAGATCACAAGTGACCCTACCAGACCTCCCTTGGGCAGGTGGCACTGAAGCAGCCGTGGAGCCTGGCCTGTGGCTGCGGCACACGTACGTGCAGAAGATGGTACATCAGAAGTGCCATGACCAGCCGCGTCGCCACTGACAGAAGAAGCAGCAAGTGAGCACAAACCATCTCCAGGCCGCCCTTCCCCTCACTTAAAATTCCAGATTAATGAGCACGTCACACAGAAGGGAAAAATTTTAATTCTGACTCACAGGATTATTATTTTTTGTTTATAAGACACACCTACTAATTTTACGTTGGATGCAGGCATACATCATGAACCACAGGCATGTGACAAACATTGGAAACACCAGTGTCACACATAACACAACTTGATTAATTGATCATACATTTCCTTGGTGCTCTCGGGGACAGATCCTTAGCATGCTGTTATACTGTTACTCAAAGCTGGAGAGAGACCACACGTGAAAGTTTTCTAGCAGCTCTTTAACTGATACAGAATCTGCTGCGAAGCTGCAAGCAGGCACTACCCTCAGCCAGAGCCTGTGAGCACCTCCCACATCAGTGGGAGTCCGATGGTAGACAGGAGCAGTCAGTGGGCCTGAGGCTTTAGCAACTGCACAAATAAATCCCAACTGACATTTTGTACCTGGCTTTTCATCCAGCAGGATCACAGAGCACTCTGCAAGCTGACTCAAGACCAGAGGAATCCCATAACACCCAGCCCCATACAATGGACACGGCCACCTCCTGTATCCATGCTTTCATAGAATCATAGAATGGTTTGGGTTGGAAGGCACCTTCAAAGCTCATCTAGTCCAACCCCCCTGCCATGAGCAGGGACATCTTCAACTAGATCAGGTTGCTCAGAGCCCCGTCCGGCCTGGCCTGGAATGTCTCCAGGGATGGGGCATCTACCACCTCTCTGGGCAACTTGTGCCAGTGTTTCACCATCCTCGTTGTAAAAAATTTCTTCCTCATGTCTAGCCTGAATCTTCCCTCTTCTAGTTTAAAACCATCACCCCTTGTCCCTTCACAACACGCCCTGCTAAAAAGTCTGTCCCCATCTTTCTTTTAGGCCCCTTTTAAGTACTGAAAGGCCGCAATAAGGTCTCCCCAGAGCCTTCTCTTCTCCAGGCTTTGCAGAGAAGAATCTTCCTTCCAACACTCCAGCAGAGGAAAAGGACCCTCAAGTGGGTGTGAAGGTTTGTGCTGCCAGACTGTAAATGCGAATCAGGCCTGACAGCCTTTAAACAGCACAGCTGCCCCGTGCAGCAGTGCAGAGCCAGAGGAGAAGGCAGTCCAACTGAAATAACAGGGAGTTAGGCAACCAGAAAGTTTGGAAGAAACAATACCACCATTTGGACTGAGGCAAGGACTGATGCCAGCAGTTCTGCCAGTTCTAAGACACATTAAAAAAATAGACAGTAATAACAAAAAAGTCGTGACCCACAGCTCAAAGTTTTCTAAAACTTAATACTGTTCAGTTAATTTGGTTTATTATCTCTGCAGGCATATTCTGGTCATCAGTTTGAGCTTTTTCCCACAAATGCCAGGTCTAGAAACAGGCTGTGATGTGTTCAAGAGAGCAGAGGCTCCTGTGCCACCAGTCACCCGCCTGAGCTCCTGGCAAACAAGACCTCCCAGGATGACCATGAGCATTGGCTCCCTGGCCATAGGACACTTGTACAAAGCTGCTCCCAGGCCCCTTTGCAGCCCCACTTGCCCATGTTCCCACCAGCAGTCGGAGGGCAGACTGCCACCTAGTGAAGTGCTCTTCTTCCTCCTCTTCCTCCTCCTCACAGCACCCCAAGTCTCCCCGCCCTGCCCCACTGCTGAGGAACCAGCTGTACCATCTCCCCACGACTGTCACTGCTCTGGCAGCAGCTTCCAAAGTTTTCTGCTCATGAGCCAACTTCCAGGTTTGCATTGCTGCAGGGAGTCACTGTTGCTTGCCTGGGATCTCCTCATGGCTCAGCGATGGTCATTTTGGCTCAGCTTTCCTAGAGCACTGCTCTGTCTCCATCGCACAGAGCAAGGCAGACCCCAGGACAAAGGCCAGGGAAGCACACACAGCAGAGCAATTGAACCCCTTTAAAGTGGTATCCCTGTCGATTCAATTTTCATAGCATGGTTCTGGAAGGTAGAAATAAGATTACCAAAGTGAATGAGGAAAATCTAGCAGAGATGCACCACTGGTGCGGGGCAAGCTGAAGAGGTTTAATGGACAGTGCTCAACAGGAGAAGCAATCCCAGTGCAGAACAGAGATTATGCAGGGCTGAAGACTCTGGTCCCTGCCGAGATTGCTCCTCTAGCATGGCCAGGCCTTGGGACTGCCTCATCCTTTGCACTGGCTTCTCTGTCAAGCCCAGAAAGCCCAAAGTGAAGAGGCAACACATCGGTGCCCTCAGTCCAGGCGGTGGGCAGCCAGGCTGCAGGCTCCTAGCTCTGAGCACATGAAGGGGCATGAGCTACCTGACAAGGCCACATCTAATGTAACCGCTGTATGCTTGATATGGATTCTTGATACTAATCACGGGTTCCTATAGTTGGAATAGATGGTGGTGGCCTGTTCTTCCCAAATCTAGTTTCCTGGTGATCCAAGGATCTCCGTATTTTTCTTTTTTCTTTTTTTTTTTTTTCCCCAAACTCAGCATAAAGGGAAAGGATCTCACTGTATTTTATTTCTGGAAGTCAGGGAGATTACTGAAGTCATCATTCACTGGGAAGAAACAAGTTCAGCCAAATTATAGGTATCTCTCCTCTCCTGAGAGGCCCGAGTACAGCAGAGATGCAAAAAATGCCTCATTGAATATGTCCGAAAATAACAAACATTTCCTAACCAGCCATTCACCCTTGTCCATTGTGTGGCATCATAACGGAGTAAATAATAACTTACCAGGGGAAGTAAAAAAACCTCTGAACACCATCTAACACCGTGATTGGGTGTTATTCTTATAAAATATGTTGGCCAAGCAGAGAAAAGTGGCAGGGTGGAAGCTGCTTGGAAATCCAAGCACAGCCAAAGCAACAGGTCCAGGCTCAGCCAACATTGCTCCTGTTGTTGAAAAATAGGTGTGACAGGTTGCGCACTGCTTAGGTAATTACGGCCACTTAACCCTCATCTGCATTCCACATCATGCAGCCAAAGAATAACTATAATTACCTCCTTGTCTAGAGCTGTTCCTCAGGGTACTCTCCAACCAGCCAAGCAGCCACCTCCCCAGTTAAAAAGATTAATATTTAAAAGCATTAAATCCTCAGCTAAATCCAGGGTTCAGATCTATGGAGCATTTCCCCAGTGGACCCCCTGCATGCCCAGTTTTCTTGTGGAGGACCAGCAAAACATCCCACACCCCAAACATCCAAATAGCACCAGCAACCAAGAAAAATGTGGTCAAACCAAGAGCAAAGCAAGGTAAAATACATGATGGATATAAAAGAATGCTTCTTGAGAAGAAACTAACCTATGCCTTCTGTTCACCAAGAGAAAGCGAGTTTTCCAGTTCTCTTGGGATGACTCTCTAACTCTTCCTAGCTCTAGACACGACTGACGTATGGTAAGAGACCAACTGGCAGTGGCTGGGATAGAGATTGGGCAAACAGATGGGAACTTTCCATCCCAAGTTTCTTGTGCTGATGTAAGTCAGTGCAAGACCACTAAAGCTGGTGGAGGCTACGTCTATTTATATCGCCTGAGGATCTGGTTGATGAATCACCATATTGCTGTGGTTGGAAAATGCTGCCTCACTGGGAAAAACCCACTTTCAGTGACACAAAATCTGAATGGCAAGGGAAAGAGCTCTGTTCCAGCTCCAAAGCAAACTTAGTATATTTCAAATTAGGTGGGGTGATGTCCCCACAACAATCAGAGCTCACACCAGTTCCTCAATGGCTGTTCAGCTCAATCAAGACTGTCAAAACACTTCTTTTTAGGGCTTTCCTCATGGTGTTTCTTTTCTTCTGAGATACCCTCTGCCTCTCCTTCCTCCAGGCTCTTATCTGCTTGCACATGTTCTGCCTCACAAGAGAATAACCATAACAAACTGTGATTTATGGCCAACTTGGAAAATGTGATGACGTCCAGGGTTCCATTTGAATTCCTTCATGTTTGCAAAGTTTAGATGCTGTCCTATGAGCTGCCAAAGCATTCAGAGCAGGAAGTCAGCAGAAAAAGAAAGATAAGGGGAGTGCTGGGGCTAGGACAAATCCCCTACCCATGTGTTTTGTTTTCTTGCCTTCTCATGCTTTAAAACTGAAGAAGAAAGGATCTTCCTCAGCTTCTTTTTCCCCTCTCTCTTTGTCCCAAAAAGACACCCTCAAGCAGAACTGATTATGTTTTCTTAATGAAAATTAGGCCAAGGAAGGGGAAGCGTCTGGGAGCACAGACAGTTGGCATACAATACAAAGTATATTTTTTTTAAGTGATCATTAAATTCATAAATGGCCTGGGAGCCTTGTTTACATCACATCTCCAATCAGGCTGAAAACTCCCAGGAGCTGGGAACCAGATTGCGAGGTGCAGCAGGGACCCCGTCCTGGCTGAGGTGGCTGCTCAGTGCTGCCCCAGCCCAGGGATCACCTTTGTCACCGATACCTGTCACCCAAAACAGCAGAACCGTTTTGCACAGCACTATCTGTGCGAACTGGCCTCCATGCTGGGGAGATCAGTCCTGCACACATTTCCACCCCTCCCCACAGGGACAGCTGACACATGGGGCTCCCGCACCCCACAGTTTCCCCAACTGCTGCCTCACCAGGCCAGAGGTCCTCTGCCAGGAGAAAGGGGTCACCTCTCATGTACTCCGAGAGAGGGGAAGCAAAATGTCATTTTCGTCACTATTTTGAACTGAAATAGCAAAAGCTTCTGCTCTCTACTCACCAGTAATGTGGTCTGGGCCATTTTGCCAGCGTGGGACAGCCAAGGGACTTTCATTTCACCTTGTGGTTGGGGTTTTTTAGGGGGTGAGGCTTAGGACACAATATGTGAACACTGGGTCTTTTCCCAGTGCAAACCACATTATGACTTGTCCTGAAGTAGTTAAGATATCCAGTGCACTCACACTGAAGCACCTACATGTCCTGTGACCACACCTGATACCCTACGACCCAAAACTTTTCTATGCTGCTCTTGCAGCCTGCACCAAGGCCACCCAGGCCTGTAGGTCTGCAAACCCAGCGATGCTACAGCCTCTGCCCCAGACACCAAGGTCACAGCAGGGCAGCAAACCCTGCTGCAGCAACCCTGAGGGCAGAGATCTCTCGGGAGACCTAGAGCATGTCAGGACAGTGCATTGCTCAGGCTAAAGGCACGTCTGCAGCAACAAGAAAAAACAATGGATCCCGTAGGGAAGCACCTTGGGACTGAGGCTCAAGAACTTTTTTCAGGAGGCAGCAGAGAGAACCATAGAAGCGTATGTGGGTTGCACCCACTGCCATTTACACCTTTCTGCCCTTGCCTGGCCACTTGCCACTTTGCTCAATATAAAACAGATTACTAGAGATATACAGATAGATGTAACTTGTTTCAAGAAGTTTTCCACAACCATTTCCATTCCAAGAATTATAGAGTACTTTTTGGCACAAACAAAATTTTCTTTGGAAATAAGATTGTTTGCAGAGACATGAAAAGCATCACAAACATGCACACAATTTGTGAATATGCATTCATACACATATTTCTAGTAATGCTCACGC
The DNA here is from genome assembly GCF_036013445.1 of Caloenas nicobarica. Taxonomy (NCBI): domain Eukaryota; kingdom Metazoa; phylum Chordata; class Aves; order Columbiformes; family Columbidae; genus Caloenas; species Caloenas nicobarica. The sequence goes on along the minus strand of NC_088245.1, from coordinate 121,539,636 downwards.
AGCTCTTCTTACAGCTCTCTTGCAGGTCTGATGAATCACACCCTACAAACAACAATACTCAAGCAATAGTCATGCTGAATAGCACATGACTAACCCACAAGCAGAAGTTCATTCACAAAGCGTATGCAAATAAAAAACACATCTGTGAGAAGCAGCCCATACTTCAGGATAATTTCCAAACAAGAAAAGGGGTTAAGTCTGTCACGTTGATTGCTTACAGAAAGTAGATCAGTCAGCCTTAGTCATTTGCATCTCTTTCTGGATTGCAAATCCTACTGGCACTTTCATTTGTTTTCCTACGCCTCGTCCTCCAGATGTTCAAGTCAGACTTGTTTTCTGCAGTGTTTTGGGTTTTTTATGACTTTTCAGCCAGATAATGAAACCTATTAAGGTCAGTATTTCACAGTAGAATAACTATCCAAGCTCTGAAAACTCATAAACATACTCAATTTATTATTTCCAGCTCTCAATCATATAAATATACTGGGCTTTTCCAAAGAAGTTGCCCCATGAACATTCTGCTTCAGCAGCAATGCAAGGTAAATACTGGGATTCAGCTGCAGAGTGAAACAACAAAGCAACTGGTTTGTCTTTCAGCAACACAAGTGGAGCAGCACTATTCAACAGGGTCATGTTCAGTGAATTCCATGAAAAAGCCCATGCTCAGACTTAAAAGAAATAAATTATAAACCCAAGAAATCTGTAATGGGTCAGAAGAAAAACAGAGATATCTACCCCCCACCCCCCTTCAGTGAACAAGTGTTTCAATGACTTATTTGGTGTATTACTACTCAGAGGACTCCACAACTGGACACACAAATTTCAGAAACACCAGCTATAGTTTAACTTCACCAAAAGGCAAACTCCCAAGAACCCCTTTCATCTGAGACTGGAATGGTAACACCTGCAGCACCGCAATAAGAGACTAATTTAGGCATCAGTTCATCTCATTACTGCTCTGCTGAGCTCCTGACAAATACCTAGAAAGTGCAGTAGGAATCTTTTTTTTTTTTCCTTAACAAGGGAGCAGGTGAGTGAGGAGCAGACACTAAATTTGTACTAGGTGTGGCTAAAATTGATAGACAGAGAGCTAGCAAGCTTTGAAGACTGAATGCATTATCACTTCTTAGTAGACTTTATGTTGCCTCTCATGACTGCTTAGGTGCTATCTCTTGTTTTATAGCTCAAGCAATGTATTAAAATTATGTCATATAATGTCTGACTGGTAAGCATGCAAGTGTTACTGTTGTATTACATTTTTTATGATGTTTTCTCAATGTTCAACGCAAGCATTGACTGAAGTACAGGCTGCCTTTGTGTATGCTAACCAAATTAAGTCTCCATGTTCTCCTATACTATGGAAGATAATTTTTTAGGAGCAGACTTGCACTTCACTCTGATTTAAATCTGCTCTCAAGAAAACTAGTAGATAAAAGATGCCTCTAAACATGGCTGTGAATCTCATTAATTACTTTGCAGGAAGTTGCCTCTTTCCCTCGATTTAGGATGTTACCAGGAATAAAAAGGGAGACACTGTTTGTAAACACAGTTGCTGTGAATATTGTGTATCTCTCTCATTACAAGTTCCTCAGTGTACAATTGAAGCCTCGCAACTTGCCGTGTCGCAAATGAATAGCTATAAATTTCCTTCAATGCTGACTTTGTTAACAATCCCAAAACAGAATGGGATAAATAGTTCCTGCTACATCTCACTCGGAGTTGCAGGGGCCAAGGTCTCCAGCTGCAAGAGGAGCATGGGAAGTCTGTATTCCTGATCCCTCACACTGCATTTCATTTCAGAGATCTCGGAATAGCAGGTTAATGCCTGACAGCTACAGCAGCCAATGGGGAGTTATTCTTGCTATAGGGAGCAGGGATAAAGACTACTTGCTTTCAGGACTTTGCATTTTGGGGGCTATGTCTTTCAAGCTGCTTCTCTCAGATTGTCATCTTACTTTGGCAAATACCGTTGTCGTCAACATAGCAACATTCAAAGAGCACAGCAATACGCTGCCATAGCAGAGCTGAGCCCACGCATGGTACAGGCTGGGCTCCCAGGAGGTTATATCCCCCGTGCCTGTGAACAAAGGTGCCTGGTCCTCCTGGGGACCTCTGCCCAGTGCTGCTGGGGCTGCTGGGCTTCACCACAACACGTAGATTACCCGTCTTTTGGAGTTTCTGTGGTTTCCATTAGCCGACTTGCATGTCTAAATTTTAGCATACCCTAAAAACATTATAGCTGATGTCAGCAAGAACCGCTGCCTCATCTCACTGAACCTTTCTTAGTTGTATCTTTAAAAACAAGCAATGGTACCCAAGGGAAGCCTCTTTTTCCTCAAAGACTCACTTTTAATTACCAACCACTAAATAAAGCTGTTCACACTCCTTTCAGCTACCAGAACGTGTACTTAATTAGATAATGCACCACATACCCATAAGTAACCTGGTAATGGACACGTAAGGAAAGGGAGATGCCAAGTGTAGACATAGATGTATTCCTTTGGAAAGGGTACTACATACTTACACATGAGGTAAATGCTACCTTATGTAGCCCAAAAGTGGTAATAAAAGGACTGTTTATGTACTAAATGTTCTTGTTTATGACAGGTTTATAAAAAAATCAGCAAATTAGAAGAGGAACAGAGTTTTATTTTTTGTGTCTCCAAAAATGTAATTGTTGATACTCCTGTTTCATTGACATAAGCAGCTTTTCCTACTTTTCTTAATTCCTGACTGATTTGAGTCTTTGGAAATTATTTTGGACTTGTATCATAGTGCCAGCTAGGCCTGATGATTTTTATCATATTCCCTGCCCTTTTTCTTAACCAGATGTCAAACAGCACTTCCTCTAGTTGAAGTCCCCCTGTTCACCCTGACGTGAAAGTTTAGAAAAGTTATGTCCCTCTTACCTGCCACTAATCACAGAATCATAGAATCATTTCAGTTGGAAGAGACCCTCAGGATCATTGAGTTCAACCATAACCTAACTCTGGCACGAAACCATGTCCCTAAGAACCTCATCTATAAGCCTTTTAAACACCTCCAGCGATGGTGACTCCACCACTTCCCTGGGCAGCCTGTTCCCATGACTGACAACCCTTTCCAAGAATAATTTTTTCCTTATATCCAATCTAAACCTCCCTTGGTGCAACTTGAGGCCATTTCCTCTTGTCCTATCACTTGCTACTTGGGAGAAGAGACCAACACCCTCCATGCTCCAACCTCCTTTCAGGTAGAGAGTGATAAGGTCTCCTCTCAGCCTCCTTTTCTCCAGGCTGAACAGCCCCAGTTCCCTCAGCTGCTCCTCATCAGACTTGTGCTCCAGACCCCTCACCAGCTTCATCGCCCCCCTCTGCACGCAGTATAGTACTTCAATGTCCTTCTTATAATGAGGGGCCCAAAACTGAACACAGGATTCAAGGTGCCTGGGCAACCAGGAGAAAGTGGTACTGGAAAAAAAAAAAAAAATATATATATGTATAGTTCTTCACTTCCTTTGATTGGGGATGTATTTATATCTCAGTAAACACTGATTATAGGAAAATGACATGGTGAATGTGATTTGGTGAGCATTAATTTGAGTTCCCCACATTGTCCAGGGATAGGTCTACAAGTGAAGGATGGGTGAGCAACCACTCACTCCACGGGTTACCCTGAGGTTGCCCAGGAGCTCCCTCTCCCCTTGCAGAGAGTGGCAGGCAGCACACACACAAGGACACACGTGCATCCACATGCAGAGGACAACTCTGCACCAACCAATCCAGCTGCATTGCGGGAGGTGCACCATGGGGACCAGCCTGAGCCGTGGTGGCACAGCCTGGTGCCAGGTTTGCGAGCAGAGGGTGAAGGGTGGCCGTGGTGTGGGCCACACGGGTGCAGGGAAAGCAGCATGCATGGCATGCTGGGCCTGGGTTTGCAGACTAGCGATGTGCTGTTGCCACCGAGCATCAAGAAGATGCCGAACACTTGGAAAATGGCAAACCACATCTCCTCACTGTTTTACTGCCAGTCAGTGTGGAGTTGGAAAGGCAATGGCCTCTGCAGCTGTGCAGGGGGTGCAAGCCCTCCGTCACCAGGGCTTGGCTGGTGCCACCTCAAGGGCATGGCAGTGGGAGGTTTGTGTGCCCAGGGGACCCAGCAGTTGTTGGTGTTTGCCCTGGGCCACCATAGGGCTTCTTGACACAACTAGCACTTGCCTGCACCAGAAAGTCTTTGTCGGCGTAGCCAACCAAGTATGGGTCCTCAAACAAGGCAGGTTATGCCTTAGATAACTAGTTATACTCTATAGTTACTACGGCTAATCTTGCATCTCAGCTGGCTTTACATGGCTGCCACTTCATTAAGAAAGAGAGTGACTTTTCTCCTTGTTCCTGATGGTTATGCCAATGCAACTTATACTCGCTAACCATAACTTAGCAGTATTAATTATTTGTAAAGGGTAAAGCCATTCACAATTTCACCAACTGGGCAGGATGGAATGGGCATGCGCCCAGATAACGGGGATACTGTTCATGCAGCAGAATGACATACAGCACTGGCATCCCCATGCCAGCTGCCTGGGCATGCCCATGTGCTCTTTTCCCTGGGCATAGTCCAACACAGAGCCTGCAAAGCCACCACCCAGATGACATCCCTACCCAGAAGCAGGGCTGCAACTGCACCATCTGATCAGGACCTCCTGCAGTCCAGGGTAGAGCAACAGGGACGGGAGGGAAAGTGCCTGCACACTGGAAAATACACCCAGGAAAGGTGAAATCTGTTTTTGCAGCAGCACAAAACAAATGGCAGTGAACACCAAGACGGGTGCACTGCTGCTGGAAGGAGACTGGTGCCTCTGTTGTGGTAAAAGATGCTGCAATGTAAAATCACGTGTCACAAGGAGACTTGAAATGTGCTTGTTTGTCTCTGCTTCATGTTACAGTGAAGACTGGGGCTGGGGGTTGGATTTCCCTTTTTTTTTTTATCAAAAGAATTCTGAAAGTGAATTTCCTCAGATTCTTCACTTGATGGATTGCTCGTGACGAAAATTGATACAGAAATAAATCACTGCGCTGGATGCTACTTGAAAAAGCTGCTGTTGCCCATTTTCTGTGTCTTCTAGGAAATAATTGTCAGTTACTCAATTGTCTCATTTCTGCTTGTTTTTAAAAACTAAAAAGCCAGCTCTTACCTGAAGTTTTCCTAGAAGACTCTCAGCAGTGAACGGAAAACAGTGTGGCTTCTGGCAGCACAGGTGCCGGCGCAGCACAGTTTCATAGAAGCATTGCTTGAACTGTGGTTCTGAGTGTTCCAGTACTTATTTCAAGCATGCCCATGTAGCCAGGGATGGAGACGTATGATTAAACAGGAGCAACTGAAGTCCTTTGTGAAGGACGGGGAAACGGCGATGTGTGCAGCTGCAGGGTGGACCTCTGTGGGGAAGGCAGCAGCCACACAGCTGTCCAACCACAGCCACCACTCAGAGCAGAGCAACGCAAGTGGTGGGAATCTGATGCTGGGCTGTTCCTCACCCTCCCTCCCAGGTAAAAAATACACACATGTCCAGCTGTGAGCCTGCTGGACTCATCTTCTTGCAACAAGTCTTCTGTGTGTGTTTTAAAGGAGGAGAACATACATCTGAAGGCATGGAGTTGGATGCAGTAAGACACAAGACAGGTTCACCACAGGGTAGATTATTCTTGTCAAATCTGTTATCTGATTTTCTAGATATTAGATTTGGGATAAACCTTTCTTCTCTGGGTTCTAAAAAGGCTGCAAGTCAAGGTATGAGTTTACCTGGAGAAGGAGAAGGTTGAATGGGCAAAGCCCTGGCTAAGGGGATGGGGCCTCAGGCAGTGGGGAGAAGAGTTGGAGCAACAGAGGCTCCTTCCCCGGGACTGTTTCCAAGACTGACCTTAGTCAATATTTTTTCTCATAACCTTGGCTCAGAAAGTCAGCATGCGCCAATAAAATTTGCTGATGACACAAAACTGGGAAGCAACATCAATTTAAAGGGTTGGAACATTTTACAGGAGGACCTCGTGAACCAAAGTAACAGCAAACGGAGGAAATTCAGTAGCACAAAGAACAAGGTCATACATTTGGGAACTACTTATTTTTTGCTGTAAGCAAGGAACTCATCAGCTAGTAGAAACGGAGCTTTTTCCCCTGAGCAAAGGGCAGTTATGAACGATAACATGATGCAGCTGTGAATAGGGAACTTCAGCCTTAAAATGCTTCCAAAGAGGTACCTCTATTAGCGATACTCCAGGAAGGGTCATACTAATGCCACTGTACAAGATTTTGGTTAGCTCTCATTTGCAATAGCAGGTACAATTCTTGCTTCCAGTTCCCAACACGAACTCCCAAGGAACACAAAATAGAGATGGAGAAGAGTTATCAGGATAATCAGAGGAAAGAAGGGCTGTGTGACCAGAACACTTTTCATAAAAGCTTTGGCTTGGGAAACCAGCAGAACACTTGGGAAGAAGATCTGTTTAGGCACCAAGACAATTTCATCATAAGAAAATATGGATACACAGTAGCCATCAATATATTCAGACTGTAAATTAGATTAGATGTTTAAATCATTGGGATAACCAGGTTTTGGAAAAGGCTTCCTATGGGATCACAGAGTTAAATAGTCCATCTACTCTTAATGTGGAGTTTGATGAGTTAGAAAAGAGAGCATATGCCTGGACCAGGTGGCTCAATAAGTCTTTTCTAGTCACTTTTCCTATCCTTCCTCAGTGCTATCCATCAAAAATATAAGTGGTAAAACATAGAGTTGTATGAGAGTTTTGAAGCTCCAACTTTTTCTCAAGTTTTGAAAGGTAATTGAAGGCATTCACGAGTCTACATTCTACATTCTATAGCTCTATCCAACATGAGGGAATTGCACAGCTTTTCAGGGCACATGTCTTTCTTTCACAGGGTTCTATTTAAAACACATAATCACAAAATCTATGAATTATGATCATTTAACAACTGACACTTCCTGCCCTGAAAGCTCTTTGTTTATAAGTCATCACCCATCTCTCTATTATTGAATTTTCCAGTAACCCAATGTATTTGGGGACTAACAAGAAAGGCATGACTAATCCCTCTATGCTCATATTTTCATACTTCCCTAGTAAAGCACGAATGGGAAGTAGCCAGAGCATCTCCATCTGACCACTGTCCACCTCCTGGGCTTCTCTTTTCTGTCACATTTTCTGCATACAGTTCTGCTTCCCTGCACCACGGCACGTCCTGCCTCTCCACCTCTGGAGCCTTGCAAAAATTAAACAGCGAGAGGGCAGCTGGTAGGTTTTGCACTGGCCAAGGGCTGTTTCTGCATGACCAGCTCAGCCACATGACTCTTGTATCCACCTAAGTCCCACTGACAGACCTACACTAGAAACGTGCCTCCTGTTACCTATAAACTGCTCCCACACAAGCTCTTTCACCTTCCAGTCATCTCTAGTCATAGGTCTCATTTTTCTTTCCCTCCCCAAGACATCCTCTCTTTCATCCCAGGCTGAGTCCGGTTCTGACCTGTCTTCTCAGAAGACTTTCCTACATCCATATCGCAGCCTCCAGGCCCGCTCTCCTTAGGCCAGCAGCTTGCCAACCTTTTGGCACTCCAAGAGCTGCAGCTTTTGAATGGATACATCAATGACTTATTGAAACACATTCTTATTCATGTTCTTCACTCAGCTGTCTTGGAAGCAAGCCCTTCCTTATCTCCACAGATCTTATTGCTCGAGATCATAACTGGGAACAATAAACAATTAACCAACTCCCGGGGAATACCTTAGGTGCATTTTCACATCACACCTTACATCACATCCCAGCATGCCCACACATGTTCATGACTCCAAGTTCCAAGCTCAACCCCACACTTTCCCAAGAGATTTAGTTCAGATCTACTTTTTTTGCTGTGCCACATCAACATCGCATGCAACCACCACTTTGCCAATCCTGCTGATTTTACACAAAAACCATTTCTATGTTACGCTGAAAGCCAGGGCTTATGTGAATAGACAGAAGAATCCATCACTTTTCAGATATTAAACCAGTTTTTTCACTCGTTCCACTGCTCCACAGAGCAGTAACCACATCCTCACTGTTTTTCTCCCTCTGAAACAAGCCTCTGTCTTTCTGCCACTGAAGTGATGAGAAATTTGCCCCAGGTGAGACTAGCTAGGAAAGCAAGAGTGCACTGCAGTGACAGTGCCAACAGGAACAGGGCCAGAGGTGTGAAGTTGTCTCATCCTTTGTGATCCTCTGCACAGATGGCTTTTGTGCCAGGGAAACAACACTGTGTTTTTCCCTGAAATACCAGGGTGTGGGAAGGGCGGAGGGCAGACTTTTCTTGAATGGTTCTTCATCTGGCCTGTGAAGGAGACCCATCTTATTAGTGCTTTCCTTAAATACCATGCAGTGGCACTGAAAAAAACACCTTCTATTCCACGCATAGCTTCCTCCAAAGAAAGATGGTTTGTGGAAAGAAGAAATGGCTTTTCTTAGGTTCCCTAACATAGCTGGAAAACACAGGTGAGGTTTTGGGCACACAGCCCTTTTTATGGCTTTTTTCTCCTATAATTGCTTTAGGATGTGTAACGGATGTACAGCACACGTAAGGAAAAAAAAACCCACTTGAACAATATTAGCATGAATGTGAGTTTTCCAGCAGGGCCACCCTTTTCATTTCTGAGGCACTCTTCTGTTGAAATTAGGAACTGCTTAATTATAGCCTGCTTGAATGGTGCTGGTCATCTGAACTGTGCCAAGGGGAGAGTGGGCAGGCAGGCTAATAGGCATAAAGGGATGGTTTTCTCCATCCAACTGCCCTAGCTTCTTTATAGGCCTGCTAGGTTGAAATCATTAACAAATCATTTTCAGACGTGTCTTACTATGCAAACAAATGAGTTTAGAAACCTTCCAGAGGTTGTTCCTAATGCAAGCAGCAAAATAGAATTAGTATTTTAGCTTTCTCCTTGACTATTTCCATCTGAAATATTCTGGCAACAAGTAGATTCATGAAATTAAGCAGAGGAAAGAAACACACTAAAACCCTTCAAAAACACTCCGGGAAAACAATGGCACTTGCAGTGACTTTCCTCCAGCACATCAAGGAGGAGAGAACAAAGGTCCAATTTGTCAGACGTGTGAAGAATAGTGTTATTGTTCTTTTGTTTCCTACACATACCCACCCAAATAGAAATAAGCCCTTGTCCAAACAACACCAGGCTGCAGACACTGTGTGGATGTCTCAGCTAATGTGTCTCTGCCAGGGCAGGCAGGAACGCAAAGTACTTTACTGGATTGCTTAACAAGCACTGAGCAAGCGGCTATAACCCCTGGCAACTACGTAGGTTGGGGTTTTTTTAAGCCAAATTTGCATATAGGTGTAAAGAAGCAGCTCTAACTTGTCTCCACATTTGAAATCTCATTAATTTTTCTCTTGATTCATTTGTTCAGTTACCTAGTTAGCATGTAACATAACTGCATGCTGAAACTTGACCTCCAAGTGTGTTACAAGACCAGAGAGATGTACTGGTTTGATTAGCATCTGCATGAACAAAAAATTTCCAGTAAGAAGAATGATTTCTGCAAGATTATTGCAGCAGGAGCTGGTATGACGTCCATCGCACCAGTGATGGTTGTACCAACTTAGCTATAAATTACCACTGAGCGAAGGCTCCTTTCCAGGTCAGGGCTTCACGTCTGGCCCCGATGGCTGCTTACTGAAGAAAGCTGTTGATCCTCTAGGAGTTTCCAGAAGAAGAATATCAAATGTATGATGACCACCAGCAACTGCTACCACTTTTGTGATGAATTAGTATAGGAGTTCTCTGCATGCTGCCTGACACACAGCGGTGTCCAAACCCAAGCTCACCAGATGGAAAACTACAGCTGCAGCACCAGCAAGCATGGATACCACCCTCGCTTCTTTGTGCTATAGCTGTGAATTTCAGCCTGATGTTTAAAGCCAGTAGAAAAGTAAAAGCAATTGAAAGCAGAAAAGAATAGCTATCTTGTAAGTAAATACCTTCACTTCTGTGTTTTTGCCAATTTACTGTGAAACTCTTTGCACCAAAATACTTAAAAAATCTTTTAACAGAAAAACCAGGTTAGTGGGAGAAAGCATGGCAGTATTGTTTTCCTTACAGCTGGCCTTTGGTTTCTGAGCCACTGAATTTCTTCTCTCTTCACACTGAAATAAAAAAGAAGTTACCAAAACTCAGGGATCCCTACATACTCTCTTGCACTATGAGTAAAGCTAACTGAAATTACCTTAATTTTGCTCAGGCTAAGGGAGGGCACATGGGCAGCTAATGCTCAGTAACTACCTTGAGATGACAATTCATCTGACCCACCGGAGGCATCAAGTTCATCTGAGCTAATTGTCCCTTTACAGCCAACAGAAAGGAAGAGGAAAATCCAGAACAATTCACCTTACCCTAAGACAGAAAGCAAAAACAGGCCAGTTGAGTCATGCCCAAAACACACCCATTTCTCCTGTTGACAGTAAAGAGAACCTTGGGTGACGTGCCGATGGAGACAGCCATAGCATAAACATGTGAAGGTAGGTGAGTCAAATCCCACCCCTGTGTGGAAGCCCTCAGCCTGGGGTGCCTGGTCCACCTCCTGCCCCTGAGCTGGGTGTGACAAAGAGACCGATCTCTTCCCTTCTTGCATTTCATAAAAAGCAGCCAAAAGGTCTTCATTTCCCAAAGAGAGTGTTTCCCCCACCTCCAGGAGCTGTGCGGAGAGGAGAGATATTTCCTACCCTTGCTACACCCAGGCCATCATCGTCCTTTATCTCTGAAGAAGACTCGTTTCGCTGTGGGGTTTGCTGAGGCACTCTCTGGTGCCTGCCTGCTGGCACGAGGTGCTGGGGCCCTGGAGCACTGCTCTTGCCACCAGGATTTTGGGTGCACACCCCAACTCATACCTTCACCTCTCCAAACTGGCCACGGATCATTTGGTGCTAACGCTTGAGTCTATGGGCTCGGTCTTCTGAGCTTTCAGTGTCAATGTCTGATTGGTCAGGGCTATTACACCTAACTGCTATTGCAACTGCCATCATGCTTACCAGCCACCCTTGTACCCCAGATAAGGTGGCACAGACGCTGAGCGTCCTGTGGCCCACACGGCCTGGAGGAGGGCAAGGCAATGGCCTTCCTTCCTCCCCTCTGCCACCCCCACTGCCTGCACCCAAGCTTGGTCGTGGGGAGAAGGCCTCCAAGGGGCAGAAGGACCGGAGATGTCTGAGGTGGCACCTGGTGGCATGGAGCCACGCAGGATCCCCTGCAGCCTGGGGGCTGGTGGCCTCTGCACAGCCCTCAGAGGAACGTAGTAACCCAGGGAGGGTGCCCAACACACATCCCAGCTCTGCTGGGAGGGACCTGGCAGATGCTGGGATTGAGGGGCAAGTAGTACACACTTAAACTATTAATTAATATGCACAGTAGGGAAATGAACATTACACGTGTGCACAGAGGCATTCACTAAAAAACTGTGAAGCCCTTCAATCAAATAGGTGGGATTTCAGCTAAGAGAAAAGCAGAGGAAAGCAAAGGGATATCACCCCACAAGCAATCGCACCACAAGAATTCAGCATGCAAAAATAAAAAAATAGCTGCTGCGTAGTTCAGAAATATAAAAATAGTTTGGCTGCTCCCTTACCCTTTCCTTCCAGTCATCACTCCCCTGCAGCCCTGGGGTTTGTTTGTGCCAGTTGCTATGGGGAGCCCGCACTGCCGCCGAGCCCTGCTGGGGAAAAGCCGTTCTGCTAACGAACCAACCACAGGCTAATGGCTCTGTAACATTAACTCAGGCATTCTCCCTCTCCCTTTGAATATCTGACTTAGTGTATCTTGATGCAACAGAGCATCACCCAATCTCCCCTCCTCACAAAGTATTTTCTGCCCATTTAGAAGTGCTGCAGTGGCTGGGGAGAAGGCACGTACGTATCAATGAACTGCTGTTGGGGTACCCCCTGCAACCCGCACTATCCACCCCATGAAGTCACTGTCAACACCATGTTACAGCTCAGGAGAGGAGAATGTGCCCGTGGCCACGTCCAACCTTGGTACCCTGGGAAATACTCTGGACCAAATTCTGCTCTTCTGGGCTGTGAGCATGCTGGTACCCTGAGCCCACAGAGCCGGCCCTGCCAGGGAAGGCAGGACAAGGGAAGGTTGGAGGCTGCAGCGCAGTGGCCAAGGAACCCCATGAGGAGCAGTGATGTGCCCATGCGGTGCACACGTGTTGTGCATACGGGGCACAGTGTTGGGCAGCAAAGTGGTGGCACTTCCAGCGCTCATCACCCCTGCGGGAACACAAATGGTTCTGGCATGTGCCTGATGACAGCTCTGACAAGTATCTGCAGGCAAGGGCTGGCAGCACCCACTTTTACCTCTCTGGCTCTACTCAGAGGCAACTCGTGGAAAGCATCAGCCTCCTCTCCGTGCTCCATCACCTCTGCCCTGCACCCTCCCAAACATGTGGTGCCTCAGATCACCATGCTGGCCAGCTTACAGACCTGGCTGCCTGCACAGGTGAACCCTCCGCCTCCCCGGGTCTGCCGCCTGGTGCCACTGGTCAGCAGGGGAGTACTTCATGGAGTGCCTGCAGTCCATCACCTCCTCATAAATGAATTTTGGCACCCCCTGTATTTGCAAGTTTAAACATTCCTGTCTGCAATAAACCTGTCCTGCTCACCCCACAACTGTCTGAGCATCGTATTTCCCTTTCCTGCAATGTTCAAATATGCTGTTCAGCACCTAGAGGCTTCACATTTTTATAACACCTTCTATGTTTGCAGCACTGTGCAGATATTCATTGCTTTCTCCCAACACTCCGGAGAGGTCGGCGAGCAAATATTATTCTCTTTTCTTGGGTAGGAAGACTGAGACGAAGTGAAAACAACTTGTCTCGGCCCACATGGCTACGCCTCCCCAGACAACCCAGGTAGCTCCCGAGCCTCCTTTCCCTTTGCGAGACCGCTGTGTTTGCGTGCAGTGCACAGACTTACACCTGGAGCCCTACGGCTGGCAGAGGCATTTTGTCTCCATGAGCTCGGCTGCCAGAGCAGACTATCATGTGAGCAGAGCACAAGTAAGAAATGTTTCCTTCTGGGGACTTGGGGTAGGGCTGCTTTTTCACATCCACGACACATGATGTGGAAACACCCAGCCCTTGAGAGCAGCCCAGACCTTCTCAGCTGGCCAGGCTGCAAGTGCTGGAGCTCAGCTTTTTAAAAAGGCAAGTGTGAAAAATGCAAGAGCGCTTTCCAGAGCTCGTGGGTGGTTTAGCTGCCACGCAGGCGCGAACAGCGAGGCTGAGCAGCGGGGGCGGGAGAGGGGATTTACAACCTCCTCATCTCCAGTCTTGTGCTCCTCCAGCCCTGCTTCAAAGCACTGGGTGGATCTAGTCCAAAAAGCCAGGTCTTTGATTGCTATTACACAGAATAGATGGGGTTTTGCACATAGAGTTGCCTGCCCATTTGAATCCTTAATTCTCATTGCTGTAAGATACCAGGTGACTCAACGAAAGGAGAAGAAAGCCACAGTTGCTGTCCTGCCTATTCTTACACACTCACATTTATTTCTCAGCTCTGTGATCCCAACGCCAGAGCCTCAAACACCAAGTATCACCAGCAACTTTGCAGAGCTGTGCTGATAAGGAAGGCGGCCATCAAAGGAAAGCACAGCTTCAACAGCCATAAAAGGAGTGCCTCTGATTTTCCCTAATGGCTTACAGGTGGGGGGAAAAAGCACAACTTTATTCTTTTTCTGTCGGGGTCAGCATTTATGCAAGCTGGCAAAAGACTAAGGCCTCTGTTTTTGGCAAAGCATCTTCCCGCTGGGCTGGCACAGGTGGGGCAGAGCCCAGCTGGCACAAGATGTGCCATCCGGCAGCACCGCAGCTCTGATGGCAACACCGCCAATGTTTTCCAGTCCTGTCAGGCTCTGAACTCTGAGAGGTTTACAGCTGGAAAGTCTGAATAGGCCAAGCTTCAATGACTTTCTAGGGGTTTTTTCCCCTTAATGAGAGTTTTGGCTCAACAAACTAACTTACACTGAGTTCATTTTCAATTCAAAAGCTTGGTTTAGATGTATGTTCAGGAGACTTTTGTTTTTTTAACAATCACACCCTTCCTCACACTACCCCAATGTAGCACCCACCCCTGGGTCAGACAAGTTTTGGACACGTTCCTGCAGTGTTGCCAGAGCCTTGTCCATGAAAACAAAATGAGAGAAAGAGGGAGATGGACTCAAGTGCATTAGAAAGCTTTTCAGGAGCATTTCAGGCATTTTGGTGGTTCAGCAGAAATTGGTTAGCATATCTACACCAGCTACAAATTTACCTGCACTGGAGTTTAGTGTTTCAGATTCCAGGGCATATTATCTAGGCCAGGGCACTGTTTCAAGTTACTAGTTTTATAGCCTACTTGTAACTACAGAGAGCAATTTAAATAATTACATCCTTGCCACAAAGAGCTTGAAAACCTAGCTGGCTGAGCGAAAGGCGAATGGGAAGGTGTGACAACACTCCTGGAAAAGCGATTAGCTGGGGAAGTGGGCCAGAAGCGGCAGGGAGACACCCTTGGTGGAGAGCTGCTTGGTGATCTTCATTGAACGGGCACCTCGCTTCCATTGCACTCCTAGCAGTCCCCCAAATACTTTCCCGCTTGAAGCCTCAGCACTGGACCAGCACATCGAGGGTGCCATCCATGCAGAAATCCTTTTTGCACCTGTTTCCCCTCTAGGAAGTGTGCTTGGGGCTTGAAAAGGGGTGGTCAGTGCTTGGGCAGGGCTCTGCCCATCCTGGGGAGGCTGAAGAGAGGGGCTTCCCCCACCAAGGATGTGACTGCAAGCATTAACCTCGCTATGGAAAACTGGACAAATAAGTAAAAGACAAAGATCTGAACGCAATAAAAATGGAAACTACGAGGTGGACGTTGAAAAGACTTGGGATAAATACTAGCTAAGGTGGCATGGGGGGGGCGGGCATCAGCCTGGGGGAGCCCGGAGAGCATCGATGCCCCTTCCCCTCCCCCTCTCCAGCCTCTCCAGCAGGGACCTGCTCCTGCTCTGTACCATTCAGTACCCAAAAAAAGCAGGGGGTCAGAGGGAGGCAGCCAGGCAGTAGCCAGCTCCCATACACACCAGCCACCTGGGTTGCTGCTGAGTAGGGAGGGTACCAGCAAATCCTCCAAAGAGAAGAGTAGCAGGTGTTGCAACTACCCGGCCAGCCGGGATGTCCCAGGACAGGAGAGCTTTCCTGCAGTGGCAGGGACAGGCGGGAGCCACCCACCTGGCCGAGGTCACCTGCATTACACCTCCGGGTACTGCCAGCACCATGATTCCCAAGAGAAAAGCACTAGATCCATGCAGTAGAAACGATGAGGGTTTATACTACAAATCCCTCTTCAGGGCAGCGTTAGTCATTTGCTGTGGGTGTGATTCACGACCAAAGTTAGCTGACCAAATTCCCTATATAGTCAAGAAAGAGACCAAGAAAGAGACCAAGAAAGATGGGGGTGTGATCCAAAGTGCCTACATTACATGCCTGAAGTAAACCAGCATCAATACTGCCATTGTATACAGAGCGGTATTTTAGTTTCTGGCTGTACTGAATTTTCTGTGGAATCTGTAAAAGTAAAACAATCTTTGAATATTTCATCAAAGTGGTTTTCCTTTTTTTTTCTGCCAGCAGCAGGAGGTATTGCACATGTTTTTCTGGTATTCACTTACCACCACCAAACAGCACCATTTTGGCTGTGCTTACCAGGTGTCCTTGAAGGTTTCATGAAGAACCAATCCAAAAAACACCCTAGGAGCTGCATTTCTCTCCACTACCTGCCTCCAAAGCAGGGCTGGCAAGAAGTGCTACAGGGCAGATTGCAAAGAGGAGTTTTTCAAAAGCCTCAGGAATCCAATGCAAATACACAGAAGTAAAATAAAGGGAGTGACGACAGAGGAAAAAAAAAAGCACAAGAGCCCTGTAAGAGTTCAGGTCATGGTAAATTATGGGAACGAGGGAAACCCTGGGCAGTTACAGTCACTGAGCAGGTGAAGGGAGCAGGAGCCTGGGAGATAATAAGAGTCAGGATTAGTGAAACACAAATGACAGAATAACTGAACCAAAAATATATCTGCAGCGACATGGGCCATTTACTGCCAGCTGTCAAGAAACTGTGTAAGAAAGAGTTACTATCTTTAGTTACCCATCATCTGAGGAGGCAGAGAAAATGATGCAGCGATGCAGCAGAGCTAGAAAAAAGTAAACATCATTAAAAGTTCATCCATCAGAGAGGAAGCGGCAGGCCAGCTAGCCTAACACTAATATTGGCAAAATAACAAGCTATTCAATCTCTGAGCACCTCTAAGGTTATAAACCGCACAGCCAAAACTTTGCTGCCAGTTTTCCTATCAGATTTCCAAATTCTTTTGTTTCCTCCCTCAGCAATCATTTTGCCTTCATACCGTGCTTCAGATGCTGGTTCTTCTCTCCACATCACCATTAAGCCCACTTCCACCTAACTGAATATGTTTGCATGTTTATATCAAACTGCTTATCCAGTGACACCATGATTTTCTATTTTTGAAACAACTAACAACACGTTTATTCCCATTCATGCTTTCATGATTCAAAGTGATGCAATCTCCCCCTTAACATCCATCAATTGTTCTTAAACAGTTCCCTGGGACTATTTGTTATTGGCAATTCAGTTTTGTTGGTCACATAAAGTGTGTGCCATTGTTTCCATTTCCTGACTGGAGGACAAGGCAAGTCATTTCAGGGCTAATATTAACACGGTGTTATTTTCTGTTTGCTTTTGCAAATACTTGTACCTGCAGCTTTGAAATAATCATTCTTTGAGCCACTATGAGATAGTACAGTTCAGCTGACCTAATGGTCATGAGAGGCACATGCAAATGGATGGCAAGAACAGTTAAGCAAATTTCCTTAATTATATCCACAAATATGAGTGGATTTTTGTTTTAACACTATTTACCCAGTGTTCCGTTACAATTGTTGGTCTGTTTTCCTATATTTGTGTTCTCTTTCTGTCTTCAGCTTCATTTCATGGCCATTTCCTTTTCTTCCCTTACGATGTCCTTCTCTATTGATTCTGCTACCTAGTGAGCCTTTCTCCTTCCCAAGTTTCTACCAATTCATTTACAGTGAAACTCAATGCATATCTATACTGTAACCAGCTCCAGTTATAGCTGTTTTCTGGATTTTAGAGCATGGCAAGGTAGATGTATTAAAACAATAGACTGGTTTAAGCACAGCATTCATACCTTTACTGTCACAGTTACATTGAAATAGTGTCTAGGGATATATTATCTCTTTATATCTTTTATTATTTCTTATTATAGCAAACTCAACACAAAGAAATACACAGCAGACCTAATAATAGACATCAGGAACTTGAGACAGCAATGCAAATCCCCGATCTCAGTAACATGATAGGCACTTAGAAGATGCAAATTTGCATTTTACTCCTTCAGGCAGGCAGTCAGCCGATGATTAGGGAGCCAGGCCAGAACTCACGAGCCTGCACTGAAATTTCCAGTTCAACCACAGCTTCCTGCATGACCTTACTTCAGTCACTTAATTAATCCTGTAGATCTATTTACAGTTGGCAGAAGGAGAATGCATGCTTCCCCTATCAGAGAGTGATTATTAAGGTAAAATCCCTTAACTGCTGTACGGGAGGAGAAGTTTTGAGGGCTCTGGCACCCTCTCGCTGGATTTTAAACACTGATTTCACTACTGCATCTGCAGGCACAGCCTAGACCGACAGGCTCAGGGTCAGGCAAAGCCCCCTGTTGCAGGGCACACTCTGACACCCTGTTTTGCTTGGAGCTGCTGTGGATTTAGAGGCGACCTTACTCCCCAGCTGCTTGCCATCGTTTCGAAACCAGGGTGCTCGTGCCTATGCAGACATCAAGTTTAAGGACAGCAGCCTGTAGAGCCACAGCTTTAAAATTAACAGTTTAACGATTAGTTAAACTGTTGCGCCATCTATGTTAATAATGTGCTCACTCATCCCTGAAACGGCACAGAGACATACCTCCCACCAAAGTTCAAGTTCTTGGCCACAGGCGTCCCTGCACCGACCACATCCCTGTAGCACAGGGGGGTGACACCCTCATGGGGTACCTCCCTTGCACTTCGGTTGTGTTCACGTTTGGGTCAGCAAACTTGCGAGTCTCATTGATGCTGTGATTTCCTTTCAGTCACCAGGACCAACAGCAGGGAAGGTCCATGAGGCTCCATGCCGGGCCATCTGCAAGAGAGAAACCACATGACTCCATCGGTGAAGGTAAAGCTCATGATAAAAGACCGAAGAAGCTCTGGCTGCAGCTGGCAGGAGAATCAGGTCATCATTCCTCAAAAACAAGAGACACCCAAATGCATTTTTTTCTCAAACCACTACTTTTCTCACCACTTGCTTTTTAAAGTACTGTGATTTCACATTCCCCTTTCTAAAGTGCCAGAAGTTGCAGGGTCAGGTGTCCCTGTTTTGGAAGCCCAGTTCTTTTCCTTATTGCCCCCTCTGCACTGACCTCACAACTGAACTCATATCACTGCAATGAAGCCATGTTCAAGATAAAGGAATCACTGCCACAGCACTGCCGTTGGCAGATGTACATGCTGTCCCTCCAACTGGAACACTAGGGAGGTGACACTCTTCTCGGTGACAACCAACAGTAAGACAAGGGGTAATGGGTTCAAGCTGGAACACAAGAGGTTCCACTTAAATTTGAGAAGAAACTTCTTCTCAGTGAGGGTGACGGAACACTGGAACAGGCTGCCCAGGGAGGTTGTGGATTCTCCTTCTATGGAGACATTCAAAACCCGCCTGGACGCCTTCCTGTGTAACCTCACCTAGGTGTTCCTGCTCTGGCGGGGGGATTGGACTAGATGATCTTTCGAGGTCCCTTCCAATCCCTAACATTCTGTGATTCTGTGAGGGGGGAAAGGGTTCTGGTAGAAGCATTTGGGATATTTCCTTCTTAGGAAAGCTTTCCACTGGGTTTTCACCCTAAAAAAGAGGTGCTTCAGGTCATGCTACTTGTCAATGCCTCGTTTTAAATGTGCACGAAGTCTCTTACAGGCACACACCACCCGAATGCCAAGGCAAACATTTGCAAATACGGTTGCTGCATTTGCACTGTAGCAGACTATCTGGTTGTCTCAGGCAAGCAAAGGGTTCTGCAAACACTCAGAAGTGTTTGTAAACACCATGCATGCAACTAGCTACCATTTTGCCTTCTAATTATCAGGCTGAGTGTGAACCTGGCTCTGAATTCAGCAATTATTTTGCTTTGCCTCTGATGCTGTGCTTTCAGCACTCAACCTTTTGCCCTGCACACCCCCCTGCACAGTGACAGCACCTCTTGGGAGTGCACACGGAGCTCTTGATTATGGCCATGGAAGTTCATGTCCCCCTCTCTATCACCCTACAGTGACACCAGAGGATTTTCAAGTGCATTTACAAAAAGGAGAGCAAAATGTAAAACAAATCAGCCTCAGCATGCTTACTGTTACAATGCAGCCTGTTCACCAGCTGGCGCCCAAGAGAGGCACCTCTTAGAAGAGCAGACAAGGGCCAACTGAACCTCACCCTTCACTCCCCTGCTCCAAGAGCAGCTCTCCACACCCGTCTTACTCTCCTGGCAAATCCTTGTCATGATTCCAAGCCACTTTTGCAACCAGCTTGATCCCACTACTTCTGCTTTTTTCTCCATTTCCCAATGGTTATGAAAGTGATGTAGACAAAGGGAGACCTACTCCCAGATCTTAGCGGTGTCCCTGCTTAACACGCAACAGGATCTGGATAAAATACGGAGGAAATGTGGGGTCAGACCACGTGCGAGCAGAATCCGCAGTGGCTCCCATGTAGGGCACTGCCTGGCTCCTCGAGCTCCATGAATGGTGCCCACCAGGCACCTCCAGGCCGAGGCAGACGCTGAACAGATGTTTTCCAGACCCCAGTTTCAAACTTAGTCCTTAAATAGATCTGGACTTGTCCTCGTACTTACCTCTCAGCTTTACAGGCTGCTGCCAAAGCAATGCCCCTGCAGTTGAGAGCCTGAGTTGTAAACAAGGCAGATTTTCCGTGGGAGTTTCCCAGAGGTCCAAGAAGTGGTGAGATAACCAACCCTCGGTGGCTTTCAGCCCTGCCCATTACTCAAATGTGGCGCATTTCAAAGCATATTTCAGAGAAGCCTATCTTCCTGGAAAGGTACTAAGTTGCTAATTGTTTGATGTTGGTCGCAGGGAGCCGGGTGACTTTGCAATACATTAATGACTGCAGAATCACTCAGCAGCAACACATCCAAGAGTGCCTGGGAGATATATGAACTGTTTATGCAAACTCTTTTATTGTGAAAAGTGTTAAAGGCATCCTTTAAAATGCTCCTCCTTGGCAGGTTTTATTAGCCATTCATTTCTGTCACACCACAGGTCAAACTACTGTAGATCTTGCAGCGATTTTTTTTTTAACAAGTTTTTATTTAAGTGATGTCCCCAGGATTGTTTTGAATCCTCTGTGTGCCCTGTGAGAGGCTGTCTGGGTCATTTTCCAAGTTGGCCTCCACAGCAAAGTGTGCAACTTAACTGCTTTCACATCATGTGGCTGCCATTACTAAAGGACCACTGCCACACACTGGCAATCTTTGAAATATGTGTTTTCCTGAAGTCCCGCTGATGTTTTTTTTCCATCTATCATCTCTACTTCCCAAAGGATTTGTACGGAAACAAAACTTTTTTTCTTAACCAGGTTTATCCCTCTGACCAATTAAATCAGAGGCGCTGCAGAATCTGCTCTGCAGGTGACATCAAGATGCATCATCACAAAAGCTGCTGGTGTGTCATTACACGAGGACTGACAGGGCCATCAGGAGTAGAGGGCTGGCCGCAGCATGACAAACTGAACATTTACACACAAATACTCTTCCAACAAATCAGCAGCTACCAGGAAAGTCATAATCGGAATGCTGCGACTGGGGTGGCGCTCAGCTCTGAATTTCCGAAGGTCTCTGGGCAAGCAGTTGAGGGTCTTCTATGTCCCATCAGCTTCTGAGGGAGTCCAGGTGCCAACTCACAAGGACAAACCAAGTTCAAGGGTAACTTGCTACAGAAATGTCTCGCAGGCTTTCAGTGCTGTCTCTGCACAGCCGTTCCTGGGAACATGATTAAACTTGTCTTAAAGAAAGAGACGCTAACACAGGTTGGCAAGAAAAACATCACTCAGGCTTCAGGTTCAGCTTGTGCTGACACTCCTTAGGCATTAGAGAAGGCCAAAAACTGCAGTGATTACTGGGACAGATGGATGGGCCTGTGGTTTGTCTTTGGCGTCTCAGCTCCATCATTTTGTTCTTCCTCCAGACGGACATGATCAGTGACACTGTGGTATAAAACACAGACCCGAAAGGATAATTCTGCTCTCTTTTACTAGCTTGGGCAAATGGCTTACGGTCATGATTATAGAAGACTGTTTTGATTGCTTTTGTTACCCTGACGTGTCCTATTTACATGTGACCATTTTGCTTTATCAGTTTTCTAGCTGAACTTTTTTCTTCCCTGAAACTAACGTTCACAACCTTTCATCTTGCTTGTAAGAGTTCATTGGAGCTGCCTGCTGGGTAAAAGCTTGGTCAAAAGCTAGTTGAAGTGAACAGGAACTGCAGTGAACTTTTGCTCCATATCAAAATATTGTCACTTTGATAACTACTTTAAAACATTTTCTGGTGTATTCTGTAGTAGCCTTGGAATTATGTTTCTCCTCAGGTGATCTCTTTGAGGCTAAAGCCACTTGCCCTGTTTGGGAGACACTTCACTTGATTTTTAAAAGAATTCACAAGCTACAGTGCTTCCCCATTTGTCTGCAAACACTGATAAAACAGCACTGCTTTGAGTGGTGCCCCACATCTGATTAAACTGCTTCTCAGGTGGAAAACGTCTCTTCTTCTGTAGCAGTACATCCACAACTATTCAAGGCTGTTGCCGATGAAGAGGAAGGCTGATGGAAGAGCAGCTTCAGAAGTTGTTATTATGCCCCAACAATTCCAGCCCAGCTGAGTCAGAGGTGGAGAGAGACCCCCTCATGCCCGTGAGTCCTCAAGATATACTGAACTGCAAACAGAATGAGCTCCTAAAAGAGCTAGGAGGTAATGTTTCTATTAATCGCTCCTAAAGCCTTGCAAAGGTGAAAGTTTATTTCATTTGACTAAAAAGTTGGTGCCACCAGCATTGTTCCAGCCTTTCTTCTTTTGCATGTTTCTCGCACCAAACCCTTGAGCTCTGCTGACGTGCAACTCACCTGCCACAACTTTCACAAACACATCCCCAGAACTGATGCTGAGGCTGACAGACATGGTTTTTCAAGCTAAATGGTCACATAAAACTTCTGCCTAATAACTGTGGTCAATTATAGCTGCTGTGATTTTGTTGTTGTTGTTACAATATTTTTATGACAGCAAAAGCCTTAATATAGAAACAACCCTTCAAGCATACAGAAGATTTGCATTTGTATATCTTGTATTGCTCACCATGTCTGCAATATATATTGGAAAGTAATTTTTGCCTGTGTGCACTGCCTGCAACCAGAGGGCTGGCCAAGGCAGTTACTCTGGCAGAACTTTTACGTCTAAATGATGCCCAAAGCCCTCAGCTCTCATAATCACTTGGTGGAGTCAACAGAGCTCATGTGCCTGAACTCTGTGGGTGGGTGCTTCAGAAAACAGCAGCTGGTTGGAGGCTTCTTCTCCCCTCTGAATTCAGTAATTTCAAGTGCATACTCAACATTTTTCTACAGCATGTATAAAAGACAAACACTCCTGAAGATTGTAATTTTTCCTGCTTAATTTTTCCTTTTTTTTTTTTTTTGGCAAAGATGGAGGTGGAAAGTAGTAGGTTTATCTTATCTGAAGTGTGCAGCCTTTAGGGTTTGTTGTCCCAGGTGTCAGACACTCACTGTAGCCCTTCCAAAGGAGAGGCTACTGCGTGCTTCTTTGCTACATCTTGTTTGCACCACGATTTCTAGGAGTTCACTCGCCTTTTGTGCTGAGGGACTGTATTCCTTATTTCTTTTTAGAATAATTTTAGTTGAAAGATTTTATATAATTTTCCACCACTTTGTGATAATAGTTGTTTGTGTAATAGGTTGCTTAATAACTAATTAGAGCTGCACAGTAATCTAAGTAGATAATATATGGAAAGTCCACTTATCTTAGAAATCCCTTTAACCTAAAAAGCCAACAGATCAGCGAGCAGTTTGTCATGGAGCATCAGCGTGATGGGACCTGACTTCCTTCAGCAGGACAGACTGCAGGTAGAGCAGTCAGAATGCCAATGACAGATGTGCACAAAGATCCAAAAAGCTCTGGCCCCCGAAACACTCTTAGACCAAGCCCAAGCAGCCTACACCTGCCACACAGGTCCTGGTCACAGAAATGCCTTCTTTCATGTGGCATCAGCACAGTTGTCTTGGTAGCATCTGTTTCATGCTCAGCTTTACGAACTCCACCTGCCACAGTGAAGTATGGCTGAACATCCGCTCCCCAGCTCTTCTTGCTCAGTACTCAACACACAGTGGGAGAGCGTAGGTATAGCTCTCCAAAAAGCCAGGGGTGTCAGCTTCCCTCAATAACTGTGCCACATGGCAGGAATAATGTCCTGTTTGTCTTCACATGTGAAGAGCCGATCTCCTTGGTTCCTTTGCAGCAGGTACATTACTGATGCAGCCCAGTTTGACTGGCTTGGGTTACTTGTGCAACCCTTTGTGCAAGAGCCCTCTGGCCCTGGTATCACCAACCTGCCCAGCTGCACATGGTGAGATGGGAGACAGCTGCATCCTACCCAGCACCTGCAGTTTTCCCACATCCCGTGTGGCAACCTGAAGCTGCTGACCCTGTTCCTTAACACCTTCAGCTCTCTCTCATTTTACTCCACTTTACTATGGGATTTCTCACTCTGTCCTTGAAAGCATCTGAAATCATTTATCACAGGAAGGTGCTGGGATAAGTGTTCTGACCTGGCACGTCCTATTGCAACATCACTGTTGAACTTAGCAGTCAGTAAATCCTGCCTCATTTTTGCACTCTGCCTCTGCTCTATGCTTGTCTGCTGTGATCACTTCTAGTCCTTTCTGTAGTTCCATCCTTCCTACAGCATCCACTTGTTCTGCAAAGCTCAGAAATCCTCCTGTCTGTCTGTGCAGAAGACACTAAAATGCCAAATAACAAATTCTTATGTGCTATGCTAGGACCATCTCTGGCATTTCCTGAGGCATTTTTATGTCTGACTTTTAACTTACCGTACGGAAAGCTGTTTGAAGCAGAAAGCACGTTTGCCCTGGTTTCTCACCCTGGCACCCAAAGCAGCACAAGCCCTTGTATAACCATGAGAGGCCATGCGTGGTGGGAGCAGGATTTCTCACCTCATTTCATGGTGTGTGGCTCTGCATACCCCACTTTCTCCATAGGTACTGCCCAGCAGGCAGATGAGAGCCTTGAACTCCATTGAAAGAGACCCCCTTTCTGCCTGAGGGACATGGTATTTCCACAAAACTCTGCTTTAAAAGGGGCTTGTTTCTGTAGTACTTCTGAAATTTTGATGTTTTGCAACGAGATGCAGTTTCCTGGAGGGCAACATGACCGTAGGTCCACCTTTCGCCCTGGCGTGCCATTGTGCAATGTTTGAAGGAGCCTCCTGCTTTTATTCTTCTGCTCTTCATAATTCATCTGCGAAAGAGAGCTCTGCACAGCCAAATGCAATAGAAAATATCTCCTGGGGAAATAGAAGTATCCTCCAGGCTTTGATGAAATGCATAAATTAAAAGGATAGGTAGAGGCTCTGAAGAGTTTAAGACAGCCAGGGTACTCACACACTACACATTTATTAAGGATAGGGGTTTTTTTCCACAGGGAGCATTACTTCATGTCTGACTTTCACAGTTGTGGTAAGATACACAGTGGTGTCTAAATGTGGTGGGACTGCTGTGAAACCCCTCGCTTTGAGTGGTTCCCTGGTAGGAGACCTTGGCACTGGGAGATGGCACAGAGAAAATTCTGGGACAGACAGATATCTGAAAGAAGGCACAGATAAATGTCACAAGATTTAAGTTCCGTGAATAGGGAGTTTGTCTCCAAAAAAGTAGCACAGGCCTTTACCTGACAGAGGCAGGGTTGGAGGTGGTAGGGTTGTTTGGGGTTTTCATCCTCTTTTGCCAGCACAAAGGTACTTACTGCCTCCAGGCACCCCCAATGAGCACCTTGGGCTGCAGGCTGGAGGCTGATCAATAAATAAGTGATACCTGTCAATCCTGTCGCTCACCCCTCACGGCAGCAGGCTGGTGAGAGTGTGCCGAGCAAGTGAGGTCCCAGCCCCGGCAACCAGCCGTGCTTCCACACACCGCCCGCGGGCGAAATGGAAACCAGACGGGAACCTCTCCAGCCCCACTGGGCTCGCCTTCCACCCGGTCTGCAATTAATTAAGACTGAAGGAGAGGTTTTGAATAAGCCCTTTGTGGAACAAAATACACGCAGTCAAAACCCAGCTGACAAACACAACAAAACTGACTTCATGGTTTCTTATGAGAAAACCATTAACGGGTAGAGAAATGAAGAAACACTTTGTTCAAGTCACTGGTGTGAATGCAGCATATTCAGATTACAAAGCAGACCTGCCCTGCTGTAATAAATATCATATAACTTTATCCATGGGTAACCAGGTATATAAAAGCCAGGAATAACACATTAGGTTTTAAGTTAGCGTACAGTGCCCACTATTACATTTTCATGGAGTTCACCCACAAAGAGTCAGCGCTTCGACACCAGCCGATGCCTCCAAGACAACAAGCAGGGACGGGGCAGTCACCCGAAACCACTGCCATGGCTCTGACTTCATTTCAGCTATTCGTCCATGCCTCCCTCCCATGTCAGTGCCCAAGGGACATGAGGGCTGCCTGCTACAAGGTTGAATAAAGAAAGATTGAATGAATAAATGAATGAATAAAGAAAGATGAACAAAGAAAGATCCTTTACCTGGATGGCATATTGCCTTCTTTTCCACAGTGGTGTACATCAGAGCCTGCTGAGGAGCAGTGGCAGGTTGCTCAAACAGTCAGGCACGGAGAAGTAGGAAATACACATCATATTTGGGGAAAACATTTACCACATTCAGACTTTAGCTGGGGTGAAGTTTAATGCCGTGTACTATGTGACAGGTCAGAGCAAAGGCTGTAACAGGCTCCTCTCACTGTAATGGCTGTGAGAGTCGTATTCACCTTCAGTTTTACCACTAGCACTCAAAAGCATCTCAGAGGTGTCCAAGCCTGGCTGTTTCCTACCATGGATGACTCTCGCAAAGGCTTTGTGAGAAAGGAGTGTTAGTTCACAAAACACAGACACAGCAGGTCCTGGTCTGGTCTCACGTCATGTTCTTCCTTTGGCCATTAGCACCCGAAGCCCCAAAGTGAGCAAGCATCTCCTGTCTGCACCAACCCCTCAGTTCTGTCTGAAGGCTCCTCTCCTAACTTGCAGATGAGAGACCTGGAGATGAGACTGTGAAACTCATCACTCTTTGAGGCCTAATTCTATTCCCTAATACATGGGGACCCAATCCCCTTGCTGAAAAAGGCAGCCACCACACCAAATCAGCATTTCAAGCACAAATCTGGATAATTTTTAGTAATACCACTGTTAACATCCAGAAACACAGTAATTTTTAAGCTTATATCATAGTCCTAAAAAGAAATAAACTCCAGTTGACACACCATATTTTCATTGGGTTCTCAGAAAAACAGCACAGCACCTTATCGTCTCCATAGTTTAACAGCAGTTATAATTGACTGTCCACATTTATCTCCATCATTCTGAAGACTATCACACACCAAGCATGCCAGGTGGGATAACAAATAATTGTTTTACTTCCAAACATGAAAAGACCTCTCTGCAAGACAAATGAGAAAATCCTGTTTCTACACCTTTGCCAACCCTCAGAAACCTGAAAGATTCAACTTGCTGCGGTGGTAAGTGTGCCAATTCAGCAACGGTTTCTATGGGCTGTATTCCAAGCCCCATAACAAGCCCTCCTTACAGACTTATGATCTGGAGTTATTGGCTACCCTTTGCCAGTTGTTACCCAATGATTTCAAACATGAAGCTGGTCCTGCCTCTTCATCTCGTCCTGTCATGTTACAAGACTACCTGTTCTCTTCAGACCCATGAACAATGAAATGATTGAACCATTCTCTGGGTAAGCAAGATGTACTGAAAGTAGTCACGACCATGTGCCATAAGCCTTCCAATCACAAGAAATTGGCTCAACATCTCAAACCTGACCCACTGAGATCAGGAGACCATGTCAGAACTGACATGGCCCTCAAGTTTGGTACTCACCCACACACAGGGCTTCGCTGTCCTTTCAAATGCATGCACAGAGCTTTTCCCTTCACATCTGGTAGGAGGTATCTCCTCTCCCTGCCTCATTTCAAATGTGTGATCCTAAGGGTTGTGGTTTACAAGCAGGCTCAGGTCAGGTCCTCCACTAGGTGTTGTAAGGACAAGGGTCTTTATGTGGGCTCCCTGGTCTCAAAACCAGCTGGGACTACTAATGTAAGCTTTGGATTTTCAATGCTAACCTCTCCTGGCCTCTCCAACTCTTCTCTTGAGAGACCATGTCAGTTTGATGTAAAAAGATGGCCTGCACAGAACAGATTTGGCTCACTGTGGAGAACTGAAAGACTTGACTTTTTCCTCCCCAAAATCATGTGCTAGTATTAGTACATGGGTTTATTGAGGCCTTTGTGACAGGCAGAGTTTTACTCAACAGCTTTTTCTTTCTCTGTGTCATGTTCTTCCTCCATAGTTATTTTTTAAACCCAAGACCACACATCGATTTTGTCCAAAGTACTGCCAATAGCACATAAATATTGTTTATATTTCTATAAATGGAACAGTTTATTATAGCAATTTCTGAGTGATCATTGCTCTGCACAAGAATGTTTTCAATGTCAAAGCAAGAAGGCTGCTGAAATCCTGCTTAAAAGCATTTTCTATTGTCCATGGACTATAAAAAGAAAAAGCTCACATTTCTTAGCATTTTAATTATTTGATAGGGTACTGAAGCTTAGGTCTGAACACACAGCAAAGTATGATGACTCTGCCCATTTGAAGCCCCACAAAAGCGTGGGGTTGTTAAAGAAAGAGCTCCTGAAACCTTCACATTAAAAGAGATGAACAAGGTCATGGAAGGGTCCAGCCACTCATGCCAGGCCACTCCTTGGGCCTGGAGGCTCTGCATCCTACAAAGCGCCCATCCAGGGCCGGCATTCATTCACTTGATGTTTCATCTTGGATTAATTTTGGATGGCTATAACAAACTCCTCTGCAACCTCCAGCAGTCTCCAAATTGCAGTGTCAAAACACAACTAGGCAAGCACTCGAGCCATCTGGATTTGCAGTTACCCATGCTGGGGTTTGGAGAGAGGGCTAGAGGCCTCCAGAGGTCCCTTCCAAGCCAAATCTTTCCACGGTTCCATCAAAACATTGCATTTTTTCTATTGACTCAATTAACATTTGACCCTCATTCGAAGCGAGCTTCCATTATGCTGAAATCTTTTCCTTTTTTTTTTTCCAAATCAACCCTATAAAATTGCCTTTCAGCCCTACCTGTAAAACAAGAGGAATACAACATTTGACAATGATTTAGTTTAACTGAACACTTGCTACCTTATAATGGAGAACTACATGCAACTCTAAAAAAAGGAAGGGACTGAAGAAAACCCATAAGAAATCCTCTGTGTACAATTTCTGAGAAATACACTCATTATCTGGCTAGAAACATTAGCTGTCAACTAAATGTGACTTGGGTACATACGGGAAAAAACAACTCAGAACATATTCCTCCGAGTATCTAAAGATGAAATTTCCACACCTTTGAGAGCTGAATCATATTGTGCTTCCATTTACAAAGTTCCTATTCACTTCAGTATTCAAGTATGCTCAGAAAGTATATATTTAAAAAGAAAGGACCTTATTCTAGACAGGCAAACAGCAGGATAAAACCCTGTTGTTTTGAAACTTGCCAGCAGAGCAGAGTGGGGTGGACTGGAGACCATCATGAAAAAGCAATGGGCAACTTGAATCTTCTGCCACTGGTTTGGTTTGGGTGTTTTGGTTTGTTTTTTTTTAAGAGCCCCTGCAACAGAAATACATTCACAGGCATGTTATTTTGACAACTCTTGGTAAATTAAGCACACTGTACTCTTATTTCCACTTGGACAACACCGTAGATCACATGCTGGTTTCCTCCTGTTCATAATCTGTTCAATATTAAAGCAAATTCATCTCATAAATGTAAAAGTAAAGAATTAAATCTCTCCCACAAAGTGTTAAATGTGTGTAAGTCATTTTTGGTTTTAGCACAACTAATCTCACAGTGTCCTCACTGTTAGCATTCAAATACCCTCTGAAGTGCTGATAGAAGCATCTCTTTCCACTTGGCACTGTCTCCCGCTTTGCTCTGGCCTGGTTGGGTGGCAGAACAGGAATCCTATTTCTGGGGTTTGTTTCAGAACTACAGATATTGTAGCAAGAGGTTGCAAGAGATCAGAGGTCTGGAACAGCTCTACTATGAGGACAGGCTGAGAGAGCTGGGGTTGTTCAGCCTGGGGAAGAGAAGGCTCCTGGGAGACCTTATTGCAGCCTTTCAGTACTTAAAAGGGGCCTGTAAGAAAGTTGGGGACAGACTATTTAGAAGAGCCTGTTGTGATGGGACAAAGGGTTGATGTTTTTAAACAAAAAGAGGGGAGATTCAGGCTAGACACAGAGAAATTTTTTACAATGAGGGTGGTGAAACACCAGCACAGGTTGCCCAGAGAGGTGGTAGATGCCCCATCCCTGGAGACATTCCAGGCCAGGCTGGACGGGGCTCTGAGCAACCTGATCTAGTTGAAGATGTCCCTGCTCATGGCAGGGGGTTGGACTAGATGAGCTTCGAAGGTCCCTTCCAACCCAAACTACTCTATGATTCTAAGAAAAGGCTTCAGGCATAAATGCCATGGCACAGGTTAGGCACATGGTGGAATACAGGCAAGGGGAAAGGATCTCATTCCTGGAAATCTCCTGGGCTTTTATCCTGTTATCTCTTCCTAAGGAAAGGTATTACTTCTGGTTACCAGTGTCCCTGTGCCGTGCCTACAGCACTGTGAGGATCACAAGATTATTTGTCACATTGCTATTAGAGCAGGGGGTGCTGGTGCTGTGCAGCTTGCAGAGCGGGGCTCGGCACCATGGTGGCTCCAAGGCTTTGCTATGAGGATGCTCACCCGTACCCCACGCCACTGCTTCCTTGCTGGAAAGAGGGAGCAGAGCATGGGTTTCCTCTGCAAAACACTTGCAGGTCTCTGGATGGAAAATGCTTTCAGTCGCCCTGAGCAGCAGCTGCTTAGCAGTCAGGTTTGAAACATGTTATTTTCCAGATTCAAGCAAATCTGGTTTTATAACATGCTCAGGGAACAGGAATGACATGCACTGTGTCCCCTGCTCCAAAGAGCTTCCTCAGCAGATTAAACCAACAGGCCAGATAAACATATATACTATTCTATTCAGTTATTCATCTGCAACACAGATGAGAAGATTAATTAATTTACTAAACAGCAGTTTACATCCCTTTACAATTTCTAAAAGATGAGGGGAAGAAAATCTGCCTCTAGTTATACAACTTTCTTGTCAGCTTATTACTGCCATCTAGCATTAAAACAGAAAGAAAAATGCCTTTTTACTGGATGTCAGTACAGCACAGAGGAATCCCACGGCTCCCCATGGGTTCAAATGCAGTCAGAAATCTCTCCCAGCTCAAAGTTGGGAATGAAGTCGGGTGATGTCCTGTGTTTGCCTCCATCTGATCACCTAAACCAGGAGCGGGCTCAGCAGAGAAGCAGCAGAGCAGGACACAGTGCAGAAGACCAGTATAGGGTGCAACAGAGCAGGACATGATGGAGAAAAGCAGGACATGATGCAGAAGAGCAGGACAGGGTGCAGAAGAGCAGGACATGGTGCCACACTGCTGTGGGACAGCCAACCTTGCATGACTGCCATCAGATGCTACTGTCACCCTGTGAGTACGGCATGACTGACGTCCCCAGGGCTGCCACCGTGGCCAGACCAAAACAGGATGGCCAAGGCCCCCTGATTCCCAGGCCAAGCCTGATGCTCTATCACCCCTTAAGTACCCATCATATCTCAACTTTCACTCACCCCACCATTAAGCAGCCAGCCCTCTGCCAGGATCTGCACTGCGTTTCTGAAAGCAGCCAAAAAGACATCAGGTTTCTGCCATTTTTCCAGGCAAATACTGTCTGCGTGCTTCGTGTTGCACTTACACGTGCTCCATGCAAACTGAAACATGAAATAAAGGGGGCTGTTTAAATCAGCTGGCCCATAAGTAGAAAAGAGGACACTGCAAGGAGAAGACCTGGCTTACACAGTCCAGCTCTTCCCTCTTTCTCTGAAAGAAATGCTGTGATCCCAGAGAGCTGTGACGTCTCAGATATTGAAACTCTCAAACAACACTTAACAAGCACTTGGATCAATTTTCTTCCATTTCACAAGAGGGAGAAAAAGTGTAGAATTTGTGCTGGTTTGACTGAAAATTAGTTAATTTTCTTCATGCAGTTAGAAACCTTTCTTTTTCATAGTTAGCACAGTCATTATTTGGACTTAGTTTGAGAACAAGATATAACACCCCAGCACAGAGTTAATGTTTATAATTGCTCTGGTCTGAGAGCCAAGGACACTCTGAGCTCTGCCCACAGGTGTGAGGCAGCAAGGAAGGGGGGCCTCTCTCTCTCCCTCTCTCTCTCTCATCCCTTCTTCGCTGTTTTTGTTGGAGCCAGGGGGAGTTTGGTTCGGGATGTTTAGTTCAGTCTTTGCCATTTTGCAGAAGCCTTTGGGCCTTTCTGCCTTTTTTTCTTTTTCTCTCTTGAGGATCGGCTGTTCGGGACCAGGTGCTGCTGCCTGGGACTGGCTGCTCAGCGTGGATGGAGTTAGTGAGGAATTGCCTTGAGTATCTTTTATTTTATACTCTGTTTCCATTACATATATATATTTACCAGTAGTGTATTAGTCTTTTGTTATTTTATTAAACTGTGTTTATCTCAATCCAAGTTTCTCCCTTTCCTTTCAATTTTCTCCCATATCAGGGGTGGGGAGGGGGGTGAGTAAGCAGCTATCGTGGTTGTATTGCTAGCTTGGGTTAAACCAAGGCAAAGTTGCATTTTTTTCTCTCAAATCACAAAGTAACCTTTTAAAACCAGGTAGATTTATTTTCACATTTACTCTTAATTTTATATTATTCTTTATCTCCTTAAAAAGATCTATGTAAATTCTGCTAGTCTGCACAAAAAAGGTACCCACTCATCCCAGGTTCCTGTAATGGACTCATTACCCACTTTAAACACAAATGCACCCTTCTGGCAGATCTGCTGTCTCTGTTTTCAGGGATAATGATGAACAAAGCCAGTTATTAGGATTTCATTATTTATTCCACAAATATGAGACCAGATTCCCTTGAAGAGATAAAAATATTTCCGTTGCATGACAACCTTGACATAAAAGAAGAAGATTACTGTCTGTTAGAGGGATGGAGATCTTTCTGGTCCCACGTCTGTGGGATAAAGCAACTAATCTATCTCATGTCATCTCATGTAAGCTGGAGATCTTGATGGCAGAACCCTCAATGGAGAGAGAGAAATCACAGCAGATGAACCATTCCATCCTGAAGTCAGTGTCTAAAATAGCCGGGATTAAGCACATTCTGGAAGTTCCTGGCTCTCTCCATTGACTAGAGAGGGGTTTCCACGTGAGGCATCATAGTGAACAACAGCCTTTTGTTGCGACAGCACGGTCCCGTTTAAGACACTACCAAAACACCCATTTACAGCGGCAAGTAGAGGATTTCAGTGTTGCTAGGGAAACTGTGGGGTTTTTGTCACAGCCCATCCCGAAGGAGGGCTGGATGGCCACACTTCTGCAGGAAGTCCTGCAGGGCTCCAGCTGAGTCAAAGAGTTTCTCATCAAGCGGTTCTCCTGCAACCCGATGGCCAAAGAGGCACTTTCCTCATCCTTTTATGGGTACAATCTGCATTTCCCATCCTGCTAACCCCAGGCCTTCCTTTCTAGGCAGGCTGTGTGGTGCTCGCACCACCCACAAGCTCAGAGGCAGCACCGTCTCTCAGCCTGAGGGAAGTGAGAGAAATGCCAACCAGAAGAATCCCTCCACCGTTAAGCAGAGATGCTAATGGAAGAAAAGCAAGAGGACTACAGGAAACACTTACTCCATTCACACAGCCTGCATTTGCCTTTTTCAGGCGTACTGGGAGAGGGTTGTAGTTAATCAGAGGATCCATTCAGGAATCCCTGTTACTTCTGGAGAGCAGACACCCCCCTCCAGCAAGGCAGTAGGAAAATTCCAGCAGGAGTGGAGTCACAGGTGGGATATTCCAGGTGCCTGAACTCAGATGGCTTTCTCAGCTGCTTTGCAGAAGCTTATGATCTGTATTCAGGGGAAAAAAAAAAATGGCGTATTCAAACAGAAACACCTGTTTCCCACAGGACTACAAAATCCCCAGGGCCCCTCTCCTCACAGGAGCTGTAGCTCATTAGCAGGGACAGCCAGCCTTGCAAAGAGCATTTGAAAAAACATTAGCAGATGTAACAGCAGGCTGTTAAGATGTTTAGAAAACACATCTTGAAAGGTGCAGGTTATTTGAGATTGTTCATAGAGAAAAAAATACCCCTGCTCCTGAAGTGCTCCATGAGCTGCACTGACCATGCCAAACACCATCCTCTGCCTCCTCCGGGCGCCCCATGCCGCATTCTGCAGGGAAAACAAAGTGTCCAGCACACCGCAGTGTGTGGGGAAGCCCAAACCAGGGCCTTTGGTAGCAGAATCTGTGTGCAGAAACAGTAAGGAGAGGAGAGACAGAAAAATCATCTCGTAGGTTGACCAGGAAGCAACAAGGAACAGCACCTGTCCTGAACGCTCTTTAAAAAAAAAAAAATGGTTTATTTGCTTTGATTTTTGGTGAAAGGTGTCACGGGCCTGTCAGCGGAGCTCGAACTGCACCACAACCAAAGCAGCGGCACCTTAGAGAGATTTCCCTGGGGCAATTGTCAAACCTGATGGCGAAGAGCCCTTCCCAGCAACAGTGTTGGGGGACCTGTTTCCCCAGTTTGGCTCTGGCAGTTTAGTGCCTCATGCAATGTGATGCACGTGGGGCTTCTGCCAGGCTGGTGGGGAAGGTCACCCACCTCTGTCTCCTCCAGAAATCATGCTCACGCTGACCTCACCATCCCACGGCACGCAACCCCAGTGCTAAGTCCCCATAGGCAGCCCTTATCCCTCCTCAGCCTAAAGTCCCAAAGCTCCTCAACCTACGTCACGGTGGGGTTTCCCACTGCCTTGCCCCCAAGATAACAGGGTTTCCCTGGCACATTGCTGGCCGGCTCTGCTGCCCTCTCTCCACCACCCAGATCTCCTCCCTGGTGACCCCACACAGCCCATCCAGCCCACTTGCCATGCCCGTACTCCCTGGGGCTCCCACAGAGCCTTGTTAAGGAAAACACAAGGTAGCACGGACCCTTTCCTGGGGTGCCCCAGCATCAATCCCTCACTGGGATGCAGCATCTGCCTTGGATGCTGAAAACTCCTGTGGTTCAACAGCCTGTGAGGCACTGACTTGCAAACAGAGGTGCCCGCCACCCACCTTGCAGAGGAAAACCCCGAACATGTCACCTCTTTTGGGGGCAACCTAGGCAGTGAATTAAATATTCAGGGATTTTTTTTTTTAATATTATAATTTTTGAGGAATGACACTACTGTATACTCCTGATCCCATTTCCCTAACAGATTTATTTTCATCTTGAAATCATATTATCCTTTGGGGGATTGCTCACTCCCAGGAAGATTGTCATTAAAGGAGATAAATGTGCAGCAAGAGAGACCAGTTCCACCCTTAGAGGAACAGCATACACAGTGCTTTATCAACTTTTAAAAGCAATACATGTTTGGGGTAAACAAAAAGTAAGAAACTTCTTTTTTGGTTTTTTTGAGAGCTAGAAGCATTAAGCAACAACTAAGTCAGCCTGGCTAATGCTGATGCAGAAAGCATCCAAAAGATATAAAATCAGAAAACAAATAGAATCCTCTAAGTGTAAACACTTACATACCAGTAACCTGATTTGGTACAAGTCTCACTCAAAGTTTCCAGCAAATGCAAAATATTATGTGCAAAAACTATCCAGTGTAAAACAACTATACTATTAGATATCACACACTGAAACATAACACTTGTAATGCGAAATATCAGGGAGCATCCCAGCACCGTACCTACTGACAATGAGTTTTCATGCTGTATTCTCTGAGAGACATGGGAATTGTTTTCTGCTGCCCATTACTATGACAAACACCTTCTCTGTAGGGGAAAGTTTATTAAAGAAAGTTGCTAAGGCAAAGACAGGACATGGTGAACCAAACAGAGAAGCAGAATGGAAGAAAGGAAGAAATCCTCAGCTACACAATGAGCGACAGATGCCAAAGGCACCACTGGCCTCAGGAAGTCCACGCAAACCTGGCTCCCACCACACCAGGAACTTGGTGTGCCTGGGACAGACCCTCAAAGCGCTGGGCTGTCCGAGGAACAACACACAGGGAGGTCGGCAGCCAGCACGGGACACATTCGCCCTCCCTTTGGCATGTATGTGGCACGGCACACACAGGGCTCCTCGGTCCCAGGCCACATGGTGAGTCCAGACCCAAGGAGAGCACGGGATTTGCCTAGTAAGAAGTTGAAAGAAGAAGGAAAAAAAAAGATATAATGAAAAATAAACATGTATACAAGACAATGTAGGCTTTAAATAAAAATGGGTTATAATTGAATAATAATTCTTTTCTATTCTAATTCCCATTCAAATTATGGGAATGACATGAAATTTTGCTATTTGTGTAAATAAAAAGAGGGTGCGAGAAGAAACAGCTGCTCAAGAAAGGGAAGCATTGACTGATTTTGCAGAAGAAGGTGAGAGTTTATCTTTCAGCTGTAGCTTGATGATAAAGTAGACGCAGTGGAAAGAATAAGAGCTGAGTATCGCACTGATTTGCAACTCTCTCTTCATACCAGCAAATAAGGAAAATATTACAATTTACCTCAACATAGGCACTTCAGTTTAGATATAAGGTGAAAAAAAAGGGCATGTTACATGTGTGTTTATGAGCTGCAAAAGAAGGAGCATTCAGCGAGACATGGGAGAAGCAGCCACATTACAGACCAGCATTGGATGCCGATTCAGTCACTGTACTGGGAAGCATGGAGCAAGAAATCACACCTGAGCCCTTACGCTTTCCCCAACAGCCAGAGGCTCTGCTTTCCCAGTCAGTGTCGTGTCCTGCACAACACTCCACACAAAAAAAAAAAATTAAAAAATTTAAAAATCATATTTTTTTTCCTAAAGTTTGTCCAGCTGTATACAGCATAAAACTTTCCAGGGACACATTTGGTACAGAGGAATACTGTAGCCTCATTCACGTCATTTAAGGCATCTATTGCTTTCCCGTCCAAATAATATGTGTACGACTTTGAAACTGGTTAAAAGGAGCTAAATGGGAAAAAAAAAAATGAAGGAAGGAAAAACCCTCACTCCCCAAAACCCTGGGTGAAACTTTAGCCACCCAGCTAAGACAAAGACATGCACATCTTTGTTCAAAGCCATTTGAATCTGGGCCCATTGGGTTCTATGGATTACTGTAGCACCCAAATTTTTCCAAAAATGTTAGACAAGTTTACCACAGCAATTAAGCTGTCTACCATCTGTAAAAGATTTGCCCAAAAGTTTTCCTAAAGCTTTTTTCTCCCTGAAATACATTTAACTTAATTCTTTCAACATTTTGCCTATCATTCAAGTCCATATACATTAAGTATTGCAGAGTTGGTTAGATTTTTGAGGGCAACTTTTCTTTCTAAGGATTAGTTGTGTGCTGCTGCACTGAAATTTTATATAGAGAGTTAACACGCTGAATATGAATTATTTCTTGAGGAACACTGCGCCTATTCTCAGAAATGAAGAAGTAAAAACTTTACTAGGAATTTCAGCCAAGGAGCTAAGATTAACACCCTTTATTCTCCTCCCAAATGGTGAGTTATTTTCAGAATACTAGACCAGGCTCAAGCTTAATGTCTCCATCACACTGTATTAAAAGTGCCCTGCAAGTAAATATGTGCACTCAGCCAGTGACAAAGAAAGACGTGGATCCGAATTCTTGAGCACATTGGAGAAAGTTTTAAGTTTTCTCAGCAATATTTAGTGTACCTTGCGGTCTAAGTAAAACAGCAGTTAGGAAAGCTGAAGGGTATTCTTTATGTTACTCCTCTTTCTAGCTTGCATATAAAGTGGTTGTTCCCAACTGCCTAACACTGGTGGGCATTCTCACTTTTCACTATGGAAACTATTTTTATGTTACTCTCTAAATACAGATTGCTTGTGTGATGAATAATCAACCAGTCTACAACACATTATTTTCTCTTTCTGAGGACCGATTTATGCTTTCATTGCAACTTTTGTTCTTCCATCATATACCCAAATACTGAGTCTCCTAAAATAAACTCCGAAAAAGTAATCTATTAACGATTAAAAGGCAGGAGGGTTGGGGGCACAACCTTTTTCTTGTCACATAGATGTGGCATCCCCTTTGGAAACTGATTTTGACAAAGCTGGGAAAAATTTTATGCTGCTGTGACTGCAGAAGCAGAAGATAAGTTCAGGTCTTAGAAGAGAATAAGGATTGGAGTTTTAACAACACCCAATAAATGACCGAGTAACTGAGATGAGTGGCAATTATGAAAAGAAATAGTTCAGTCCCTCACCTGGGTTCAGCGTAGGGCCTTTGAAATCCTTGAGTGACAAGATCTACCTGTAAAATATAAAATGCTCCTTTGCTGTCAAAAGCACCTACTCAATTTTGGGACAGTGATTCTGTGTAGTTAAAAACCATCCATTAGCCTCAGTGATTTTAGAGCTTTGCATTCATAGAACAATGTAACGATGTGATGCTCCTGGTTCCTTCTTTTGGTTTCTTACTGTGTTTTTTCTGTTTCTGAATTTCATCTGAATGACAAAGCCCTTTGAACATGGTGTCCATTTCCTATGAAAGTACCCAAAAGCACAGAAAGGGTTAGTCACGTATGAGTAGTGGTCTGCATGACCGGTCCCACCACGCTCGCTGGGAACACCGAGGCAGCAAAATGCCATGCACAGGCCTGGAGCCAGGGCTAACAGCCCAAGCGCCGAGCTGCAGACCTCGCTGTGGGGCTCCTCACGCGCCTTCCCTGTGTCCCCCTGCCCCACATGGCACCACTCTGCACCTCACTGCAAACCACATCCCCTCCACCTCTTGCTCCAGGGCTGCCACCTCCACTGTCCTCCGTGGCTGCAAGGTATCATAGGATCATAGAATGTCCTCAGTTGGAAGGGACCCACAAGGATCATCGAGTCCAGCTCCTGTCCCTGCACAGGACAACCCCACAGGTCACACCATGTGTCTGAGGGCCTTGTCCAGTCTCTTCTTGAACACTGTCAGTCTTGGGGCCGTGACACCTCCCTGGGGAGCCTGTTCCAGTGCTCCACCACCCTCTGGGGGAAGAACCTTTTCCTCATGTCCAACCTAAACCTCCCCTGGCACATCTTCCTGTCATCCCCTAGGGTTCTGTCATTGGTCACTAAAGAGCTGAATGGGCTGAACTCTCCAAACCCTTCACCAACTCCATAGCCCTCCTCTGGACACTCTCCAGTAGCTTTATATCCTTTTTATCCTGTGTTGCCCAGAGCTGCACCCAGTGCTCCAGGTGAGGCCGCACCAGTGCAGAGCAGAGCGGGACACTCGCTCTCCCTCCTGCCATCCCCCTGTGCCAGCCTGAGGGGCCTGGCTCCAGGCCGGCCTTGCTTGGCTGCCGTGGGCTGGCATGGTCATGGCCCTGCTAGCCAAGCCTGATGGCCACCAGCGTTGGGGCAGCCAGGTTGCTCTCCTTTCAGAGCCATCACTCAGCATGTCTCCTGCAGATTTACTGTCACTGACCCCTGCACCATGAAGCAGCGTCTCTGACTCAGAGGTCATGTGCCACAGACATATGGGATGGAAAGCATTGTTTGGTTTTTTTTTTACAGGCTGCTTTTCAACACAGTGAAGGGAGAATCACAACTGATGTTTCTATTTGGT
Organism: Caloenas nicobarica; assembly: GCF_036013445.1. Lineage (NCBI taxonomy): Eukaryota > Metazoa > Chordata > Aves > Columbiformes > Columbidae > Caloenas > Caloenas nicobarica. The sequence continues at coordinate 121,500,366 of NC_088245.1, read as the reverse complement.
TGGGAGGTTGAAAGCCACCCAAACGAGACATCAAGCACTATTTTTATGAGGAAACGCAGAAAGAGTTGGGGTTGTTCAGCCTGGAGAAGAGAAAGCTCCAGGGAGACCTTATTGCGGCCTTTCAGTACTTAAAGGGAGCTTATAAAAAAGACGGGGACAGACTTTTTAGAAGAGCCTGTCATGACAGGACAAGGAGTAATGGTGTTAAACTACTGGAGGGAGACTCAGGTCAGACATGAGGAAGAATTTTTTCACAATGAGGGTGGTGAAACACTGGCACAGTTTGTCCAGAGAGGTGGTAGATGCCCCATCCCTGCAGACATTCCAGGCCAGGCGGGACGGGGCTCTGAGCAACCTGGTCTAGTTGAAAATGTCCCTGGTCATGGCAGGCGGTTGGACTAGGTGGCCTTTGCAGGTCCCTTCCAACCCAAACTGTTCTAGGAATCTATGATTCAGCCAAGCCTCAGTACTTGCTGTGTCAAATACACGTGCTTCCTGCTACGCCTGCCCTCTGCTGCTGTATTTATTCCTAGGGTTGTAGTACAAATTCTGGTGGAGGAAGATTTGACACACATGCCGAAGTGTTGCACTGATTTAAACTGGTGAAGGGTTTTGATGTTTGCTCTTCTCTCTACACAGGCAAATTTACAAGACTAAAATGAGATGTTTCTCTGTCCCACTTTACACACACTTTCAAAACTATTGCTGCTTTTCAAAATAGCATATGGTAGGCACTAAAAAAATAATAATAATCAACAGCGTGGAACAGATTTTTTTCCCTTAAGTTTTTTACAGCCCGTGGGCCCAGTGCTGCTCACACCAAATAGGACACACACAAAATACAGCAAAACCATCAGAGAGGCTCTGGAGATGAGGTGGGGCAAGCACCCCCATTCTCCAGGCTTAGCAGCAGGGCTGAAAAAGACAAGACAGAAAGAGCAGCTCTAAGGACTGGGAATAGCACAGGGAACCAAGGAAGGGGATGGGGATAAAGGTGGCCAGGAGTGTCATCATGAAGAGGCCCATACCCCAAGGCAGGCAGGGCCATGCACCCTCCCACCACCAGAGCCACCTCATTCCCACTGCCAGGTGTCTTTCCATCCTAGAAAGGAGCAAAGGGCACAAGGTGACACTTGCACTGCTGGCCACCCGCTTTCTGGGCTGAGAATGAGGGGCTGACAATGCCGGTGTAACCTTTTCTGCAGCTGGGAGTCCACATCCTGGCCTGGATGCCCACCCCTTGCCCTCGCAGCACCCTCAAAGCTGGTGGCTGCTCACAAAGCTGCGGGGACAAAGGCATCCCTCTGCTGTGTGTGTCCTTCTTCTTGGCTCTGCCCTCTCCTCTCTAAACCACAGGGGTGCAGACTACAAAAGCCCAAGCAATTTCTTAGTAAGCCTCTCTAACACCCAAAAACTTCAGGGATAGTGTTTCTGAGATAGTTTGGCCACAGCTTTCCACCAGGTCACTGCTGTAGTATTCAGTCCAGGCAGCAGGGACTAGATCGTTTTTCATAGGTCAGGCTCAGACCCCTGTGGCTGCAGCCCTTACGCACCCTCTTCTTTCATTCACTCATTTATTTGCTCATTTGTTCATTCAGTGAACACGGGGCTTCCTTTCCTAGACACTTTTCACAAGTTACTTCTTAAAATTATCCCGCAGCTCCCCGGGGGCCTGTCGACATCAGATGGCAACCACCAGCGCACCACTGGCAGCCCCCAGCAAGCCCAGCCATGCACCGCCAGAGCCGGCTGGCTCTGACAGTCCCCAGAGCCCCATCCACAAGCCCCCAGCTGCCTCCTCGGGACCCCCAGGGACACCCACTGCTCCCAGCGTCCACCTGACCGCAGCCCTGAGGGGCTCAGAAGAGTGCCCGGTCATCCCCAACTCGTTTTTTGTGGCACCAGGGACACCCAGCCTCTGCTGCTCACTTGGCCGTGGCACAAATGGCTGCATAGGAGACAGTAGCTAACAATATTTGGTGTGATACGAGTCTACTAGGATCCCTTGGTGCTGTTTGTCCATCTGTTCTAACAGCTGAAAACCCTTCAGGAGAAAAAACAAACAAACAAACATCTTTAATAGCACTTTTATTAAAGTAGCTTCAGCTCATACATCACTTTAACTTGTGTAAAGAGGTGCTGTGACCAGAAGCCACAAAACCATGACTAAGAACAAAACAAAAGTTTGAAAAAATAGGTTCAGAACCATTTTCTCTTCATGATTTCTCCTGTCCATATCTCACAGAGACAAGGACAATGAAGGTGCTGAACACCAAGCCCCTCTGAGGAAGTTCAGCTCTTCTTCCCTGTCAGGACAGGCTCTGCTGAGACATCCACAGCCACCTTCCTCCTGGTTTCTGAAAACAGTTTGTGTTCTTAAGGGTCCCCTTCAAAGGTTTCCACTGAGGAGGCACATTGAGTAACTACCATTCCAGGAGCGCCAGTCCCCTCAGACATTTTCTGCAGATGTCTAAGAGACAAGAGTGAGCCTTCCACAGTTTTTCAAAACTTTTCACTCACTTGCAAATGTTAGAAGGAACAATTCAAAAACTGTGCGGCTGACTCACCCATTTTTTACATTTTGGGTTCACTAACACTAAGTGCAACTGCTTCATCCTGATATCCAAGGACAGATGACCCCTGAATCACTTTCCTTCCCTTGTTCATGCTCACATTATTTGCTGTTGGCTCAGCCCTCATGGGAAGGAGACACACAACTTGTGCTTTACTCCAGCGTGCAGAACGAGGAAGGGTGACACAAATGCAGAGTGCCACCTGCCATTCCTCACACCAGATCCGTTCTTGCAGGAGCCGCTCCTTCAGCTCTGTGGATCCACTCATGTCCACCACAGCAAGGTCCCAGATCAGCAAAGCATCCAAACTGTGCTTATGTCAAACAGCAGCCAGGGGAGACAGGGGGAGACGGAGGGACTCCAGGGCAGCAAGGAACCATGGCGTTACCTCGAAGACTGTGCTCTTAAAAACAGAGGGACACAAATCAGTGGAAAATTAAGATAAACCATCTTGTCTGAGGGTCTGTAGGGAAAGGCAGTGCGTACAGCACGAGTGCTTGGTCAACAAAGGCTGAAGCTCAGCTGCTGATCCTGCCCTTCTTCCCATTAGACCTTCTTCTGGCTTAAAATGTCCTGGCCAGAAAACCCAACTGCTATGGCTGCCTCTCCTCCGCTCTGTCTGCACCCTGTAATTTTAATGGACTTCTGGTCTCTTTCTATATATCCTGCACATAAATTTCCCCATTCCCCAGACAGCTACATTCTGACACAGCCTTCAGTGGTCTCTGCTAACAGCCCCTGGCTGCCAGGAGAGTCACTCCAAAGTTCTCACGACACCTGGAAAAGCAACAACCAGAAGTCTGAACTCAGGCAACCTCTGGAGGTGCCAACACCCCCACCAAGCCCAGAAGGACAGCACCCACAGGGGGAGAGGCTGGTGCTGAGAATTACCTTTTGCCACTTCAATTCAGAGTTCATTCTTTGTGCTTACCACAACATTTGCTCACCAGGTGCAGGAATGGTTTGCCTGTGTGGTGTGAGGGCAGTGGTTACACCCTCAAGTACCATGACACATTCTATGGCAGGGCTGGGCCCCAAGGAGGTTTCCTTGTTAGTTTTCTGTTTCTCCTTACACACTTGAAAGCACTAAATAAGGTGTAAGCATTTCCCAGGTTTTACTGATAGCACATTTGCACACTTATTTTGCTCTGCATCAAGATTTGTGGTACATTTGGGTTAAATATCAAATATATCATGGGTCCATTTGAAAAAGGAAAAAATAAGTAGGGTCAATGCAATCTTGAGTGTCCAACTCTAGATCATTTGGTCAAACACTAAGTTCTTACTGATTTCACCAACACTAACAGGAATTCAAGTGGGAAGACAGCAACGATAATTTCAAATCTTGGCTTTCTGTTTCTCTATGATGTGAGTCATTGCAAAATTCACATTTTGCAGCAAGCAAAAAATTACAAAATAATTCTATAAATCAGCCTTATATACCTTATCATAATAGGTATACACAAGTGTGCTCAGGTATATGCTTGCACGCAGGCTGGGGGCCAGCTATGGGAATTCATCTATTATTTTTAGCGTGAGCCAAAACACTGTCACTCAACAGCAGGTTATTTATTTTTCCCCCCCAAATGAAACCTCTGGCAAAAGCATATAAATGAAGTAGGTCCTATTTCATTTTTGTTCTATTTTAAATGTATTTTCTGCAGGAACTCACCAAATTCATTTTGAGCACACTTAGAAATAGAGCACTTAAGCTAACAGCAGTGCTGCTCAAAAGTGTAATCAGTAAAGCCAAAAAATCCAATGCAAACAAAATTGTTGGTAAAAACATCATTCTTTACTACGGACGAAAACAAAATATGGCTCCATTTTCAAGTGCTAACCAGAAAAAAAATACACTTGTGGATGTGCACCATGGCTATGATTTAATTTCCCAAAGAAAATGTCCCAGCGGGGACCCAAAGCTGAGCTTACAGCAGAGCAGCAGGGCACAAATGCCGGGGCTTCGTTCAGCAGCGTGGTTTCCCAGCGCAGGGCTCCATCATTTTAAATGTCACCACTTACAGAGATGTAGGGGTTTAAAGTAAAGCAGCAAGTACCAGAGCACTGAAAATAAAGTCATGCGATGTGGCAACACTGCCCTCCTGCTTCCTAGTGATTCCTGCCCTTTTCTCATATTCAACATACCTTGGGCAAAGAGCTGTCCCAGGCAGTTTCTTCCACCACAAAAGTGTTGAGGGATTTATTCTGCTTTTCCTTCAGTCTATTCAAGTCTCCCTATGCAGGCAGCAAAGACACATCTCGCTAGGGAAAAGAGGATAATAAAAGACAAAAACTTCAATTCCTTGGTTTTCTCAGGGAAAATACATGCAGCTATAAAAATCTCAAAATCCACTGTTTGATTTCTGGGTTTAGCTTTAGGCTTTATAAATCAGCTTAATGCTTTATAACTGCATTAACAACAAATAATGAAATTATAATTAATTCATCTTAGAATTAAAAATGGTTTACATATGTTCTTTTCATTAGGTTAAACACAATGGAAAAGGTTATAAAATAGGGGAAATAGATTGTTGGATTGTATTGGACTAATTCTGCTCTTTCTGCATTCAGTGTTTGGGTGACTGCAGGGAGGGAAAGACACGATACTCCAACCCTGGCCAGATTAAAACTTTAAAAATTAATTAAATTAAAATGCAATTTAAAAGATTAATCCCTATGACCTATTCCTATGTGCTCCTATTGAAGCTGCCATCCTCCATAGGCCAACAGAGCAAACATCCTATTGAGGAAAGGAAGAAGAGAGGACACATCCCGCTCCCTGTGCAGCCCAAGGACAGGCCCTGCAGCCCAGTGCAGCCGCTGACGCTGCCCCAGCACATCAATGGGCTGATTTGGAGGGTTAATTTAAGTGTATGATGAAGCAGCTCACTACTGTTAAGGAAAACAATGATGGAAACCCTACTTTTTGTGTAATACTTCACGGCGAGCCTCCGCGTTTTTTCCTTCCAGAAACAAAAACAAGCCAGGATGTGCAAATAAACCAAGAAAACTGGAGGGAAGGAAGGAACAGTTTGCAAGACAATTGTGAAAAACAAACAACAGCAGTAATGAGGAAGGAACAGAAAACGCATCACAAAGAGAGGACATGGGTCGGGATTTAGAAAAAATTGGAAAGACTCAAAAGGCGTAGGAAAAAAAAGCTTGAAAAGGCTTACTGAACCCAGGAGTTGAACAAGACTGAGAAACAAAGTGAGAAAGAGGAGATTTATGAAGGAAAAAACCCCACTCTGTTTTATTTCCAAGTTCTTGTAGAACTAGGCACTGCTGCTGACAAACCTGAGCTCCTGGTGTTCATGTGTCACAAACTCCCTCAGTCTTCTGTCCCCTTTCCAGAGTGCAAAGCTGGTTTTGCACTCCCCTCAGTTGTCACATAAATGTTCACACTTAAAAGGTAAAGGTTTACTGGTAAAAATTGTCTGCTATATGCCTTAAAAGGTAAAGGTTTACTGGTAAAAATTGTCTGCTATACGCCTTAGGAAGGATGTTTTTGCTTCCAAAGGAAAAAAAAAAAAACAAAAGTAGAAAAAGCAGACGTAGGTGCTAGTCTTGCCCACTTTGCTGCCCCAAAGCCATTATGGTTCTCCGATTTGAACCCAAAATATTACCAGTTTGCAGATACCCAAACTATCCGCTCAAGCACTCTCTCCCAGATGCCCTTTACCCTCCCTCACCATGGAACCAAACAAAGCTTTTTGTGGTCACAAGCACACTCAGCAATCAACATGGCCACATTCTCCACTGGTGCAGACCCTGGCCCATGCCAAGCGCACGCCCTCCAGGAGCACCAAACCCCTGTGTTAGCCCCCCTCTCCCCACGGGAGAGCCGCCTACACAGCACCACATTTTCCTTCCAGAGAGCCTGGGGAAGCAGAGGGAGTCCAGGAGTTTCTCCCGTGTGTTGCTTCCCCCATGCTCGCCAGCATTTTGCATCGTCAAACATCACAGCTGAACGGCCCCACAGCTATTTTCACTTGGACATTACTACTCACTTAATTAGCATTGATCTGCACATTCGCCTCATGCTGGCTATCACCTTCTAGGCTTTCCATACGTGTCGGGTTTTCCTGACATGTGGCATTACTTTGATGCCTGGGAGCTTGACTTTGTTCTGCACTCGAAGGTCACGCAGAGTGTTCTTTCAAAGCGTCCTTCAAGCCAGCTCCCTGACAATGACAAATCTTGGTTTATTGCCTTTCCCAAGGCCTCACAGTGTTTCCTAACAGACATCCTAGTGGTATTCTCAAATTCATCACTCCTGAAGCCAGATGTAAAGTAACCACGGAAAGCTGTATACAGCCATCAAACCATATGAACGGTTTTATAACAACTGGCAACCCACTGAACATTAAATATTGGATTAACATTCAACAGCTCTGCTGGTGCTTCCTGCACTTTGGCAGCGAGCTCTCACCACTCCGTCGTACGCTCGTGGAACGGGCTACAACTCTCTTTCAGGAAAGATCTCAAAATGGAGAGCTTCGCTTGTGCTACGCCAGACTCGTCACACACAGCCAGAGGGAAATGGAGCAACACAACAGGACCACAGGCTGGGAGATGAGGCTGCTGCTGCTTTTCAGCCTCTGTGAACTCAGTCTGAGACTCTTTACTTACATGGCTGGCCCAGGGAAAAACATGTGCTTGAGTTGCTATCAACACAAACTTACCCTCTCACTTTCCTCCTTGCACACCCCTACGGGAGAACTGTGATCCCTCTGGGATTCAGCCTGATTTTCCTGTGTGCAAGGTGAGTCTTCCTCATGTTTGCTTGACTCCTGCACACCACAACATGAGCACTTCCCTGAGCAGGAACAATTTGTTCTGAGAGCTGGCTCCTGGTGTCTGCGCTCCAGAGATGCAAGCACAGGTCCCAACACCACCTGGTACCTCCTGACTGCTTTTTAAACAAGTAGCTTCCTCAGCTCTGCATCCCTCATTGCTGCCTGCCGCTGGGTCAGGCACCTTCCACAGGACCAAACCTGCCTCTGGTGCAAGGTGAAGCTGACCCTGTCACATCCAGCTCCCACCTCTGCAACGCACGGGCAGAAGAGCTGCCGTGAACATGAGCGATCCCGCCAACACGGGTCGGGCAATTGCCAACTATTAGCACAGATCAGGGTAAAATAAACAGACCCAGCTCAAACTCGCAGGGAGAAGCCTGATCCCAGGGGATGCCAGGCAACTCTGCTGGAGAAACTAGTGTCGCCTGTACCCATGCATTCCTCCTGACACGCTATTTTACATCCAGATGCAGGCTGCACCATTTTTAGAGGCAGAAGGAGACTGACTGATGGACTCTGGCATGCAGCCTAACAGAACATGCCAACAGACCCATGACAGGGGTAATCACCACATTTAAAACACTATTTAAAGAAAGGTAACCTGTCAAGTTTGCTTACATTGTAAGGCTCAGCCCCAGAGGACTCCAGCGTACTTCCAACACACCGAACTAATTGTAGTTTACATTTGTTTCACTCTCTATTAGAGGTGCTCCACTTTCCAGGAAAACTAATTCGATCTGCAGCACTTGGCCAGCCACAGCTTTCTGCACGAAACCCGAGCGCCTCTCTTCACTGAATGGGGCTTTGGGTGAGAGTCAGTGGAAAACGTGCAGCGCGATCTGCGGCATGTCACCCTAAACATTGCTACACGCCGAAAATAGTTTTCAGCTTCCTCCACCTCACGTAGTCTGGAAATAAAACATATGGAGTTAGCACGGCCGCTGATTGGATTTTGATTGTTCTGAAACGCTGCCAAGTTTAAAGTGGAGAGTGCGGCCTGAAAGGAAATACAGTAGACAGTAGACAATTTATTTGTTTCTGAGCAGGGACCTGGCTGACGGGCCGCTTCGAAGGTGGCTAACAAGAGCAGCATGTTCCCATATGGAAACCATATGGGGAAATCAGCCAGGTTCTAAAAACATGGCACAATATATGTTATCGCGGCAACAGAAAAAAGCAGAGCGCTGTAAAATCCGTGCCAATCACAACAGCAAATTGCTGATGGATGGTGCTGATAAATAGCTAACATAGTGAACATACCGGCAGGTTTTAGATAGAACAGTGTTGGAGCTGGAGAGGGGAAATGCACCAAGGAGATGCACTTGGGAAGGCGGGAGCGCCACGGCCAGCACTACCAGCCAGATGTGTTTGCAGATCTCCCCTGGTTGAGCACCATGGTTGGGCCCACAAAACCCAAGATCCCTAAAACCCTAAAAAGCGGGGGGGGGGGGGGGGGGGGGGGAAAAGAGGAAAAAAAAAGAAAAAAGAAATTCCCAAACGGCTGTGACCTTATTAAAGAAACCGGCGATGGTTTTGTCTCCTGAGAGCAGACACATAAAACCAGCCGAAAGCGCAAATATTTACATTTGGGGGAAACAATTGCGAGCGCTGGGGCCTCACCCGGGACCGAACCGCGGCCCCAGCGGCGGCGCCCGCTGAGGCGCGGCGGCCGCGCACACCGCCCCGCGGGGACACGGGGGAGCTCCCTGCTGCGGGAGCACCCCCGCGCTCGGCCGGAGGCTCCGGCGGTGCCTCGCCGCCCCCTCCCGCGGCGGTTTTTGGGCGCAGGAGCCGGCCCTGGCGGCCCCGCTCCGGCCGCCGTGCTGCCGGCAGCCCCGCAGCGGCTGGCGCTAGGCGACAGCGCCGCCCAGCGGCCGCATGGAGCCGCCGGCAGCGCCCCGCCCCGCCCGGAGGCCCCGCCCCCCCGGGGGCGTGGCTCCGCCCCGGCTCCGCCCCCCCGCGCTTTAGCCGTGTCAGGCGGGGGGTCCCGCCCGGGAGCGGGGAATGAGATCGAAAGGGTTCCCTGAATTTGGGAGGGATTTCTTCATCGTCTTGACAGGAGAATGAGGAGAAACCACCCCTCCCACACGAACATTTAGGACGTTTTATCCCGGACTGCTTTCATGCCCTTGATTTTTTCATAATTTGTCTGGATAATAATAATAATAATAATAAAAACAGGGAAATTAATAATTTCTATAGAAATTCAACTTTTCAATTTAAAAAACCCTTAAAATTCCTTTTCTCTTTTCATTTTTTTTGAGAAAGCAGAATTTTTCAATGCTTTTTATAGACCCAAATTAGTCACTTCTCCCAGGTTTTTTTGCTTGAGTCAGTAAGGCGGAAAAGAAGAAATATTCACCGTTTCCACTCTGAGGGCAAAAGAAGGAGGAAATAATTGAACACACTGAAGCACAGTCCATCCAGCAACCTGACGGTCACCAAGGCCACATTTCGTACCGCTAATTAGCTGCCGAAATGTTTCCAGGACAGAATCATTTTGTGTGAAAGTACTATCCAGAGACCTAAAGCACAGGACTATATACAGGTTGTGCTACTACAGCCTTTAAGAGTAATATCCTCTGTGTTCTCATCTCATGAGCTACTAACTGATTTTTCATTTCTTAATTTTTATGATTTTTAAAGATACAGGAAACAGATTTTCTTTAAACCTTTGTCGTGGAAAAGGCATTAGGTTTTCCACATTAACTCTTCAAGATTTATAGCTTTCCTTTTTGCTGATGACAGTTCAGGAACCATTTCACCAGTTCTGTGTATTGCTACATATTCAGTTCATGTCTTCAGTAATATTAAAGACCAAAGCAGTAATTTTGTGTCTATTAAATTCGTATATGATTTACGCACAAGGATGACTGTTCCAAAGCCCACAGAAAGCAATGACATTTACGCTGACTCTAAGAAAAAACCCTTTTGGGAAAATAATATATTTCATTACAGCTTTGACCAGCCCCAAGTGCTCCACTTGCTCTTCCTAGAAGGCGCTGTGGGAAGACTCCTGAGTTCTCCTACCCCACATGCTGTCCTGTTGCTAACATGGGGGCCAACGCTACTTGCAATACAAAGCCCCCAGCAACAGCGTCCTGACCCACAGATGTGCTGTTGGAGAACTTTGGCCCTGACCCTTTAGGTCCATGATTGTCTGGATACAGGTGCCTGTGCGTGTCCTGCTCAGAGGGTTCGGGCACAAGCACCAAATCCAAAAGGTTTGAGAAACATCAAAGGTAGAGCGGATAAGAGAGATGTCCAGAGAAACCTGACCATGCCACACATCCATCAGAGATGGAGTAACACCTGAATCCTGACCAAACCGGGCAGAAGCCAGGCAGTTCTCGGCCCGGACACGCATTGATGCTTGAATCACCCAGTTTTTCTTTTTTGTTCTTTCATTTTACATTAATAATAGTCCCGCTCATTGACTGGCCTTGTCTGCGTGCCATTTCCTTGGACTTTTGCTTTTTCTTTAATTCAGTATTGCTGCTGAGGTTGGTTAGCTGGTGCTCCAGAGCTGCAGGGAGTGGGTTATGCACAGTAGTGACTTGAAACTCATCAGTTGCATAAACACTCAAGTCAGTCACACCATTACAGCTCCCATCTACCCAGTCCTAACAGGCACCTTTAGTGCTGAACCGTATAGCCAAGAAATCAGAATAGAGATCTCCGTTGTTGCTTGTGATGATCTACCTGGTTAAATAAACCAGCCTTCCAAAGAAAAATAACACTTATTTCACGCAAAAGATCTGAAGCTGTAAGTGTCCAAAGGCCTCTCAATAAAATTTCAGCAACTGTAAATTAATGTTTACATGCCAAAATTCCATAATTCATTATGTAAGTCCATATAAACATATGTATGTTTACATTCACTATAATTTGGAACAAAAAAAGCCCATGGGATGAGTTTTAGCTTATTTGAGGATAAAGCAGAGATTACCACATCACCTTATGCACCACAAAGCTACAAGACATTTTTTTTCTAAGCATGAAGAAAGCTTTGCACTAATTTGTGATAAAAGAGGAAAAGTTTGTCCCTTCCCTGTCTCCAGCTGCAAATATTTTTTGCTTGCATAACACACATGTTCTGTTCTCCTCCAGAAACAGAAAGGTCACAGCCAGGTTGACACTACACCTGCTGCAGGAAAAGCCAGCCAGATACATCTTCACGAGCTCCAGGAACAGTGGCTCTCATGCTGCTCACTCCCTAAGCCTGATTTTCACTGGCAGCCCCTAGACACAGCAGTCAGCACCAGTTCACTGTCTGATGCTCCTGTTTTCTTTGCGAACTCGAAAATGTAGCAAAACTTGTAATTAGCCAACAGCCTCTAGAGTATTCCACTCTGCTCTTTAAGCAAACCACATCAACTCTGAGCACCTGCCTGTTCATTCCTCACCCTGTATTAGTTCCTCGAGCCTGAAGAAGTGACACAACCCAGTTAGACCTGAGCATGCTCTGCTCTTCCAAAAGTCTTGGCCAAATTGTCTTTCAACAAATGAAGGCAAAACTGAAGTCCCTGCAACCAGTGGTCTCTTGAAAATTTGGTCCTTTTTCCTAACCCTGTTAGGATCTCGAGCTGACAGCCACAACATCATTTCTGTGACTGTAACGCACTTTCCTGCTGTGGGAAATACCAGTAAGAGGCTACAACAGGCCAGGGACAGCACGGCTGGGCTCCCAGCTCAGAGGTGGTGCCCGCTGCTTGCTCCTCCAGCTCCCCATCCTTGGGAATATCAAAGGAGCTGAAGCTGGTCAAAGCAAGGTCCTAGTTAGCACCCCACTTTATATGAGGCCATGGCAGATGATGAAGGAAAGAGCAGATGTTCTGAGGATGCCTGCAGCAACACCCCCTGGGTTTGCCTTACCAGTTGCTGGCAACTCAGCATTTTTTCTTTGCGTTTAACAGCCCTTCGTCAACTTTTGCTTCCAGAATTTGCCCTTGCTGCCAACACGAATAAACTTGGCAGCACCAGGGGAAAGGCTGAGCATCTTCCTGCAGAATGATGTAGTCTAGAGTAGGGAACAAGGTGCTGGAGAGCAGCTCTGCAGAGAGGGATCTGGGGGTTCTGGTAGATGGCAAGTTGAACATGAGCCAACAGTGTCCCTGGCAGCCAAGAGGGCCACCCGTGTCCTGGGTGCACCCAGCACAGCATGGCCAGCCGGGCAGGGAGGTGATTGTCCCGCTCTGCTCTGCACTGGTGCGGCCTCACCTGGAGCACTGGGTGCAGTTCTGGGCAACACAGGATAAAAAGGATATAAAGCTACTGGAGAGTGTCCAGAGGAGGGCTACGAAGTTGGTGAAGGGTTTGGAGGGGAAGCTGTTTGAGGAGTGGCTGAAGTCACTTGGTTTGTTCAGTCTGGAGAAGAGGAGACTGAGGGGAGACCTCATGGTGGCTCCAGCTTCCTCACAAGGGGAGCAGGAGGGGCAGGCGCTGAGCTCTTCTTTCTGTCGACCAGTGATAGGACCCAAGGGAATGGCAGGAAGATGTGCCGGGGGAGGTTTAGGTTGGACATGAGGAAAAGGTTCTTCCCCCAGAGGGTGTTGGAGCACTGGAACAGGCTCCCCAGGGAGGTGTCACGGCCCCAAGCCTGACAGTGTTCAAGAAGAGACTGGACAAGGCCCTCAGACACATGGTGTGACCTGTGGGGTTGTCCTGTGCAGGGACAGGAGTTGGACTCGATGATGCTTGTGGGTCCCTTCCAACGCAGGACATTCTATGATTCTATGATACTAGAGGTTGCCCCTACACCTGAGACTGAGGGGACCTCATCAATGTTTATAAATATATAAAGGGTGGGTGTCACGAGGATGGAGCCAGGCTCTTCTCAGTGACAACCAACAGTAAGACAAGGGGTAATGGGTTCAAGCTGGAACACAAGAGGTTCCACTTAAATTTGAGAAGAAACTTCTTCTCAGTGAGGGTGACGGAACACTGGAACAGGCTGCCCAGGGAGGCTGTGGATTCTCCTTCTCTGGAGACATTCAAAACCCGCCTGGACGCCTTCCTGTGTAACCTCACCTAGGTGTTCCTGCTCTGGCAGGGGGATTGGACTAGATGATCTTTTGAGGTCCCTTCCAATCCCTAACATTCTGTGATTCTGTGATTCTGTGAGACTGGAAAACATCTGAAATTCAAGGACAGGAGGATGCCAGCACACAGCGAGCAGGCTGGGAAGTGGGCGAAAGAGACCACTGGTGAAGGGAAAATGGAAGATTGGGGCAAGTGTGTAAAGTGATATTTATCCCAAACGGAAGCAGCTGGAGGTGATATTTCCTACAGAGAAAGAGGCAGTAGTTGAGGGAGCGGGTAGGGGCTTGCCCTCCTTTTATTCACTGATTTTCCTGAAGTTCTGTCTCCTGGAAACACATGACTTTGTCTTAACCTTAACTTTCATCACAAAGAAACGAAGGAAAAGTCCAGCCTTCGTAGTCATAGGGTAAACTCAAAACCTCAGGAGGCAAATAAAAACACCCCAAAACATACTCAGATTTTAAAAGTGTCATGGTTTCTGAAGCCTATTCAGAGTTCACACACTTGAAGGTAGCTACATGAACAGAGACTATATATGCACCTTTGCTTGTGAAAAACTTTGTTATCTTTAAAAGCAGCACTTCACTTTGCTCCTGGAGAAACTTGTTACCCAGTCGCGTCAGACTCTAACGTTTGCTTTATGCTAGCAATTTTTTCATTTCTGGCTCTCAGGTTCTGACCAAAAGGGTAATTTTTCAGTCATCAGAGAATGGGTTTGAAACTTAAGATTTAGTGCCCCATAATTATGTCTTCAAGGTCAAAGATCTGACGTACTAAAAAAAAAATAAAAATAAAAAAGAAAGCTCAGCTAGAAAAAGATCAGCTGAAAAAGGTGGTGGAATAAAATATAAAAAAATGCTTTTCATCTTTTAAACACTCAAATAATTTTGTCCAACTGCAGTAACGACTGAAACTTTTTTCATCTCATTTTGAGCACAGCTTTAAAACAAACCACAAGAATGGACAGAGCTTCCTGCATCCACTTCCTGCTACGAACCACTCTAATTCTTTGAAATAAATATGTTTTGGGTTATTTTTGTAAGGGTAATGTTTAATATCTGTCCCCTAGCGTGTAAATGTGTAGAATACACCAAAGGTTTAACATCTGCTACGAATAATTTTACAGAGGATCTCAAGTTCTCTATTTTAAGATTATTAGGATATTGTACAGGTGGCCAAATTATTAAAATATGGTTTAAATTCAACACTCATGCACTTTCATAACACGTATTAGGTTTTCAAGTCTGGAAGCCACATGTCAACACTAGGAAACACAAGGCTGGCCTGCTGGAAGTTCAGACATTAAAGGCCACTTCCAAAACATGACAGACTTGCTGCGCAGCATCCCAGCTGTGGCAGGAGCCTGCTCTGCAGAAACACTTACCAGCACCCCAGAGGTAGGGGTGATGTAAAAAGTTAAGGCAAACTGCTTTCCTTTCAGACAAGCGGTCGTTTCTGTGAGCATTACAGCATTGCTTTCTCTGCCCCGCAGTGATTAAGTCAAGACCTTTCCCAACTGATCTTAATTTTAACGTGTAACTTGAAGTGCACGCTGCAAGTGTAATGCAGAGTGAGAACTGAGGCAAACAACTGCTTTTGATCCCATTTCTTTGTTCATAAAGTGCTGTGGAATCTAAATGAGGGAAAGCTAAATAAATGTGATATTAAAGAGCCCTACTTACTCTTACTCAGTATTTATTTCTATTTTGAATGAGTTGCTTCTTAATGAATGAGCTGGAACCTCTTGCCTGGTGCACTGACACGGTGCAGAGCTCTGGGGACGCGGCTGGAAGGAGGCACGTGATTCACACCAGCATGAGCAACATGGAAACCCACTTCTGCAGCCTGTGGTTTTACTGGGCTGCTCTGAAGACCACAGAAAGTGGTTTTTAGTGCAGAAACTCTTCCCCTTCTTTAGGGGAAGAACTAGCTATACTGCAGCAATGGAAAAGAGTTGCCTTACTCGATTCCCTCTGTCCTATAGAATCACAGAACAGTTTGGGTTGGAAGGGACCTTGAAAGCCCATCTACTCCAACCCCCCTGCCATGAGCAGGGACATCTGCAACCAGATCCGGTTGCTCAGAGCCCCGTCCAGCCTGGCCTGGGATGTCTCCAGGGATGGGGCATCTACCACCTCTCTGGGCAACCTGGGCCAGGGTTTCACCACTCTCATTGTAAAAAATTTCTTCCTCATGTCTGGCCTGAATCCCCACTCCTTTAGTTTAAAACTATCACCCCTTGTCCTATCACAACAGGTCCTTCTAAAAATTCTGTCCCCAGCTTTCTTATAGGCCCCTTTTAAGTACTGAAAAGTCACAAAAAGTTCTCTCCAGAGCCTTCTCTTCTCCAGGCTGAACAGCCCCAACTCTCTCGGCCTGTCCTCACACCAGAGCTGTTCCATGGTGTAGAAGTGGGTGCCATGACCTTGAGAAGCGCCTACAGCACCACCTGAGCTCCTTGGCTCTGAGATCTCAGCTGCCACATCTGCTGTTTTACTTCCTAAGAGCCAGCGTGTATCTGCACTCCCAGGTGATCCCTGCGAAGGAAAGGGAACAGCACACGTGTGAATGGCAGCTGGGATGATACTCGGTGAAGGGGGATCCCCGTGCTGTGGGCACACCTGCTGTGAGCCATCCCGTCCATAAATATTTTATTTTCTGACAAAAATAATTTTGAGCACATTCAGGGTAACCACATCAAGTACGGGACTCCTACTGCTTGAATTATGTCAGACACAGCTGAGCCTGAATCAGAACAGGGTCAAATACCATCTCAGAACTGATACAAAATTTGATCTCCAACACTGACTAGGAGAAATGTTTCTGCTTTTTTTTAAGACCACTATTAAATTATTTGAAAAAGTTAGTGAAAAACTAAAATTTACAGAAGCTTTAGAAAGCAGCATCACTGTGAATAAGCACCACAGAACAAACTACCCTGCAGACTATCTGACCTCTCAGTCAGCTCCATATTGGGATGCTCAGAAAAGCAAGTAACAGGATCATTGTCCAGTAGGACACAAAACAAAGCATTCACAATAGGCGCCAACAAAATCTTCAGTGAAAATTACGCTAGACAAACCTGTACTATCCAGAAATTCTTTACTTGCCAGACGGGGTGTCAGCTGGGAACTGTGGGGATTCATACTTGGTTTTTACTCATAAGATCTCTGCAACAAGCTCTGTAGATGAAGTTCATGTTCATAAAGATAGAAAATATGCTTACCACAACACCTAGGTATAAGTCTATTTATAAGAGCCCTGCAGTTTTAATTATTTTTTGTTAAAAAAAACCCCTCTACTAAACTTGAGCAGTTGTTAAAAGTAAATACTCCTCACACACACACAGCTCATAGAGAAGCAGAAGAACATAAAAAAAGTAGAAACTAGGAGGGCAGGTGTTGAATTGCCTTTTCTGGTGAATCCACTATTGCAGAGCATCTCCTCACACATGGCACTACAAGGTTCTCTTAAAAGTGCTTGCTCCCTGACACCTGTGGAAAAAAAAAAACCACCAACCACCTGATGCAGCTATGTTGGGCACTTAAATTCTGGTTTCAGGTTGAAGAGTTTTGCACCAGCACTTTCTAAGTAATGAACAAAAGAACTGCTTGTTCCCGACAGCATCCGCAGGGTTTCTTTCAAGTGTCCTCCAGGGCCTCATGGTGGAATAGCCAGGCACAGTATTTGGTACTTGCTCACTGTGCTTATTCTGCACAAAAAATGTCTTTTTTCAATCCAACCTGGAAGCGAGTTAAGTGGAGCCGCACAAAGGCATTCTTTGTGAGCTGTGAGAACATTATTCAGGCCAGCAGGGAATAGCTAACCCACCTTGCACCCTACTTCCATTTCACAACCACTGCCTCAAACCCTAATTTTATCGGCTGATCAGGACTAAGGTTGTTTTTTTTTTTTTTTCTACTGTGCTCTCACCTTTTCCATACTGGTTGCCTCTGTTCTCATACAATCTTCTAGTTGTAACCTTTCTACCCACTTTTTAAAGTGAGGCTGTACATTCACCATTCATCTGTTCATCAATCAAACTGCTGCCTTTAGTGACTGTGACTCCAGTATGTTTATTCCCCTTTTTGTTAATTCCCTATGAAACAGCATATTGGCTTTAAAGTCCACAGAGCTGATGGAAAAAAAAGAGAGCTTTTGTTTCCTTTAATGAAAAGGGATCCAAGTCCAAATCAGATCTAACAGAAAAATTAGAATATCAATCCTGAACACAAGCAATATAGTGGGTTTAGCATATGAAAGCATGCGGTAATCCTCTGATTAAAACACGGGAAGAACCCATGGTCTTTTCAATAAATGCTAATGTTAAGAAACTGCCCTTTGAAGGTACGTCACATTCTTAAAAAACATTTTCTACTTTAAAGCAATTACCCAGGGAAGTACCTAACATCTCATACACAAAGCATTTAAACATCCGGTTATAGAATTATTTGAAAGTAAAAAACTTGAGACTATAGCCTGCCATTCAACCTTTAGCTTTCTTCCACATACACACTGTTCGAGGTCCGTGGTGCTCTACCCTCATTCATCTCAGGATACCTCGCTATCAAAATGAAAAAAGTGCTTGGCATTTTTGTCCTCTGCTTGTTAATGGTTTCCCACAGCATTTATTGTGTGGAATTCTCAAGTACTTTTCCTCATAAACTATTCTAGGATATCTATCAACAGCATCTCAGTGGTTCCTATAAAGTAAGCAAGTCTTACTTCAGAGATCTGATGTCACTCAGCTAGATAGAGGTGCCCATTAATGTTGGTTGCTGTTACGTGCAGCAGCTGTCAAAACTTCTAGTCTAAAATATTTAAAGAGAAAAAAATGCAGATCTGATCGCGCTGAAAAAAATAATTAATCTCTCCTACTTTAATTTTATTCTTAGCTCATTTATATTTTTCGATGTTTCAGAGACAGAACATTTAAAAAAACCAGAAAGAACATGTGAGGTTGAACTAAAAAAATCTTTTAAATTACCTGCAACCTTTCAAACATCTTCAAGTTTCACTATAATAATTCTATTTTGACTTTCAGCATCGCGATCCAGCTTTGTTCTTACAACTCATCTTGTGAGCGCTCACACATCAGCAAGTCAGGTTCCAGGTACCTCAGCTTGTTCAGCCACAAAACACACAGATACCAGCTGCATGTCAAATTGTCACTCGCAGGGCTCACCCAGCATTACTGAAGAAATTCCTGTCTGAAGTTGAGGCAGAAACAAATTACTCCGTTATGGGCCATTAGAATACTCACTTGCCTCAGTTGCTGCACTCTCCAAGGGAAGAGAAACGAAACCAGCAATCTCATCCTGAGCCTCCTCCGCTCCACATTGTCCTAACCAGGCAACTTTATCCAGGAAAAAGTGCCTGACGTAATTAAAAACACAAATGCCTTCAGGCATTAGGTGGGTCCTGAATTAAAATTTGCAGGGCAAACTTCCAGGATTTTCCTAAATCTTGCCTGCTTAATACAGTTCTTGGCATAGAAATTCTAAAATTACATGTCATAAGTAAGGTTGTTCCTCTGAGTCTTTGGCAAGAAAGCGGTTTGCAGGGCAGAGCCCAAGATACTTGCTGGCAGCCTGGGAAGGCTGGAGGACTTAAACTGTTTGCTAGAGACATGCAGTAAGGTGAGGAGACCTTCACATAGGAAGGGGACAGAGAGGTGCATCGTGTGTGGGGTCAAGGGTGGACTGATGAAAGAATAAAGCTCGTTTCTACTGCACCTCTGCTGTGCAGCGGGAATGCAGAGGTACATGAATGAGTTTCAGGGAGCACATTACTGGATGGGAGGCAGTCACTGACAGCAACCTCTGGGATGTGAGCTCCAACACCCCCTGCTTCAGTGCCACAAAAGGCTGGGGCTCCAACAGGAACATTTGGGCTCATGCGTTTGTGCACAGTGCCAGTGTTTCTGCTGATGGCACGCAGGAGGGAGAAATGGCACAGGAAGAACTGGTACATCATGTTAAATCCAGAAGGAACATCGTGGGATAGAGAAGAGCTCAGGAAGCAGAGCCTATGTTTTCATGCTGGATTTTCACAAGGCTGCAAGAATTTTATTACTGGAGAGTCACTGCACTGGATGTGACCACAACAACCACAGGGAAAAATTAAAGCAGAGTACCAGGTATATTGCTGTCTGGGCATTCAAATGTGGAGGTTTTGTAACAAATTCAAATAAAATCCAGATTTCTGGCTTGGACATTACCTTCTAACTATGTCTGTACAGTCCTGTACTCATACACCTGTGACCTGAACTGCAAACACCAACATGTTACAAGCTAAAACCCAAGGAGCTTCATTAAAGAACGTGATTCTAGACTGAAGAATTAGGTCAGGCACATCACCTTTGAGTCACAGCCTTCGAGGAAAGACAAAACACGTCTGCCTACCCAATATATTCTGTAGCACAATAAATCAGACTAGACTCGAGAAGAGGCTGTGTCCTTGGTTTGCGAGACAACATTATTCAGCAGAAGACAGGTCTATGCTATCTGAAAAAAATATGGGTAGCGAGTGGCTCAGATTATTTGAAAACTGGAAAAAGAAAATTCTTCTAGTCTAATAGTTTACTCTGCCTGGTTTCATTATTTGCATTTAGCCCAATACCTTAAGGAAACAAGTCTTCTACAATCACAGTTCAGACACGCGGGCAAGAATGCCCTTCTACCCCCAAAGCTTTTGAAGCCATCTGCCACATTTGACAAAAGATTTTTAAGTTTATACACTCCCACAAGTATTACAGAAACCAGCAGCTGCTCGAAACAAAGAAATCCTTATTGCAGGCTCTTACTAGATACTGAGGAGCACAGAACTTAGCAACATTTAAATATGAAAAAATCTTCAGCCAACGCTCCTATTTTATGAGATACTCAGGCATCACTAATTCTGTTGCTTCCAGAACTACTTGTTTTAAGGGGGGGAATATGAGCTACTTCATCCATCAAACTACAGAAGAAGACAGAAGGAATTTTAACTTGAAATATCTTCTTTCACTCCCCTATGGTACTGTGCACTGGAAAAGGCTGACATTTCAAATTTATACAGCACAACCCAGCTGACAGGGATGAGGGAGAGCTGTACCGACTACACGGTGTGCACATGCTCTGATCTATAGAGTTTCATGCCAGAGAGGAGCGCCGCACAGAGCTTGACTGCACCTGTAATGGGGGTCACAGAATTATTCCTGGACACACACGGTGAAACCACTGGCTTGGTAGTATCCAACAGAAAAAGCACCACATCTTATGTAAACATTTCCAGCTATGGAGGGCTATCACACCCTTTGAAGCAAGAATCATCAGCTGCCAGAGTATTCTGCCAATATGCCTGTTTTCAGTCTTTCTAATTTTATCTTCCAAGCTGCTGGAGTGTTTTGTTTGCCACTTTTACTCAGGGTCTTTAAGAGTATTCTCACACCTCAGTATAAACCCAGGTAGCAAAACCTGAATTATACTTCAATGGATAACTGCTTTGAAACATTGCAAACTGCGTGGGTGGTAAAACCAATACTAGAAGAATATTTACAGTTCCTATAAGAGCCTGCATATTCATTATTAAAGATATTTATTGTTATGTACTTCATTTATTATGAATCAAACACATTCAGTACGCAAGTAAGAAAACGGTGCAGACAATGTGCAACTCTTTCAGAACAACAGAATTCTCTGCTCAGATCAGGCATACAAACAGGTTTTAATTAAAATGCTGCACAGAAATGGAAAACAAAACAAAACAGAAGGATCAATGTCCTGCACTTTATGCTTCAGAGTTTGTTCCAAAATACAGTACCACTTAAAGCAACAGTTGCTTATCTGTAATGATATTAAGAGAAATTTAAAATCAATATTTAAACTTGTATCCACCATCAAGAATATTCTATTGATGTTGAAACTGCGATACGGCG
Source organism: Caloenas nicobarica (assembly GCF_036013445.1). NCBI lineage: Eukaryota > Metazoa > Chordata > Aves > Columbiformes > Columbidae > Caloenas > Caloenas nicobarica. The sequence continues at coordinate 121,479,034 of NC_088245.1, read as the reverse complement.
TGCAGTTAAAAAACTTCCAGAACCAGAAGCTGCGGCGGGTCTGCTGAAGCCAGGGGTTACTTGCTTCAGTGGATGGTGACTGAGCCAACCACTTTCAAAACCGAAGGGATGACAGTTCTGTTGAGGGAAAACACTGCTCAAAAATGTCCACTGGGCATCCAGTGTAAGTCAAAGTTAAACTTAGTAGAGAACTTTGAAGCTGTTATCCTTTTGTTCCAAAAGGATAAGCTACGTGCAATTTAAAGATCTCTGTGCAGTGACACCGCCTGTGAATTACCTGGTAGCAAAATACTATCTTAAACACCATTGTCTTAAACAAAATGTTAAATTTAACAGAGAATACATGCAAGTCAGAACTGCATGATAATCCTAACAAATAAATACACTACTGAAATTGTTACCAACTTTCAGAGAACTTTTTGAGACACTTTTAAAACTTGAACTTTTACTTTCCTCTAAAAGTCACATATTCTGCATAAGAAACCTGGTACTATTCCTACCATTGCCAGCAATTCAGAGTTTTAAAGTGGACAGATTAAATCAGTTTGCCCTGGCAAATCCAGCTGAAGCAGCTTGCAAGCCCACCACCCCACTTCACTGGGAGAGGTTCCCACTATTGCAAGAGATGTGACAGCAGAGAGCGCTCCTGCACCTCCACGGCTCCTGCGCAAGGGCTGAAGCTGCCAACAGAAGTTGCTTTTCATATTCACGGTATCTTCCGCAAAATTGCTCCAGAAGAAAATCTCCTAAGCCATGCAGATACATCTATTTGTAGTGATGAATTTGAAAGTAACAAAAATGAGTGTAAAAGTAAAAATCTACTGGAATTTATTCCACTTTTAAGGAAACAACTACAATTCTGAAGTATCCTCTATAGAATAAACTGGTGTTTACGGAAGTACAGCCTGTGCCATAAATGTCCTCTTTAGATATAGATATTATTGTGAATTTCATTGGTCGTCAGTAACTTCTTCAAAATCTTTGTGCTTTCAGATACATCCTAGGAAAAGGAAGAGATGATTGGCATTAGCTACATTGCTGGTAACAAAACAACGCAAGAAAGTTTCAGTGTCCTCTATTCCAATTTTCATTTCTCTGAATATCAGTTTGATTAAAATGTTAACTGTGAGCAAACCTCAGGTCTTCTGAATCATAGAATCATGTTGGGTGGAAGAGACCCTCAAGATCATCGAGTCCAACCATAACCTAACTCTGGCACTAAACCACGTCCCTAAGAACCTCATCTATACGCCTTTTAGACACCTCCAGGGCTGGTCCAGGGATCTGCTAAAGGCTGAATTTGCAGTTCAACCATAGAATGGGATTTGTTAATTTGCATTCCTCTTTGCTTTTGTAGGAAAGGAAGAACCTGCATATTTGGTGCTGTTTTTCCTTCAGAGTTTAAACGTTTACATACTAGCCTGTTAGGCTCATTTGGCAGACCAGTATAAGCTGTAATGAAAACTAACTCACAATTCCCATATTTAAAGCTGAAATAACAGCACACATAAACCTCCTCTGTCATGTAAATCAAGTTCAACTGGCAAAACTGAGGAGAGTGTTTTGAACAAACCACACTTCAATTAAAAACATTTCAGAAAGAGGCAAAACATTCACTTTAGTACCTACAATGCCGTGGCTTCAGAGCTGCTTAATTAGTGCAAAACTGTGAGGAATCATCTTTAGAAATTCAGTGTTTTAATTCCAGAAAGAAGTTATAGGTCAAAATAAATTTCTTCAGCAGCTTTCACGCACTGCAGAAGACAGAGCTAGAACATTCTTGCACATGAATGTAGAATGTGAAACATCTATACTTAAATGTTTCAACACGAGACACCTTGAAAGTAAGCTGCAGCTTAAACAATCACAAGAAATCCCTCCCTGACACACTAATACCACTAGAGGAGCCTGAAAAGTCAAAACGAAGTTTGTAGGAAAGCTGTAGATTCATTATTTGTAAGCAACTTATAAACAGATGTAAACAGTTACAGCAGGTATTAATACCAGAAATCATTGGCCTCTGTCAGTAAAGTCTGTACATTTTTGTACATTACATACATCAGCACAATGCAAGAGATGAAACAAGGACCAAAACAGACCAACCCTTCCATTAATTTTTAAATATGAAATTTTACCTTGACTAAATTCTTCAGGATTTTACAGGAAAGCAGAGGCCTGAATGCTTCAATAGTAACTGTGTCCAGCTTGATGCCATCAGTGTAACACTGATACAACACTGCAGGAATCTGCCATACTTGACAATAGCTCAAAACTAAATACGAGGCAAAAGAAAATGTGTGTTACATTCAACAGAGAAGGAATGGCAGCTCTGTCTATAAAAGCACATTTGGTCTGGCCGGAACTGCAAAAGCATTCAAGTTTATAAATTATCTACTCAGGATACTGGCTGCCAGACCAGCCACCCCTCATTCTTCGGGTACACAAAACAACAAACCACCAAAAATTAGTAAATGCAGCTGGTATTTTTTCCTGGCAAATACCTTACCTGGAAACTGTGTATTACTGGTAAACAAAAAATAACATGAGCTTCTGTAAAAACAAACAAACAAATGCCCCTCAAAGCCCCCAAACAAACAAAAAACCCAACAAAAACACACCAAACAACCATGAAACCCAAACCAACAAAGAACCCAACCAAACATTAAAAAAGTGCAAACGATAAACTTTTCCTAGAAAAATTGTGCACTTCTAAAAATCATCCACTTGTAGCTCCTGCCAGACAAGTTTTTCCTCATGATGCCACGACTAATTAGGTACTCTGCAATGAAAAGCATCAGGTTTTTATTACTTTATGTAACAAAACTGAAAAACTGTAAAACCTACTTTACCTGTAATACAAAGAAAGCACTTTTTGAGCCCCAGGCTGAAAACTGAACTCAGTAAAACATGAAAACAACTCAGTAAAATGTACTTAGTTCATAAGTAAAATGCTCAAAAACCCCAATACACAATACGCTTTGTAAGGCTATACTGAAGAATTTGCTAGTGCTTATGTCCTACACATAAGGGGTAAAATGATCTGTGGGTGGTTTTGAAATTTGTCCCTATTTTACAAGGCAAAGACGTCAAACTGTTAGGAATTAATTTTCAAAAAGCTAATTTGCTAGCTAGTTCACACAATTAAGTAAAAATTCTAATTGCAATGGGATGCTCTTCAAAGTGAACTTTGTGTTGCCACCAGCAGCATTGCAAACACGATACCAGCAGCAGGAAGATCTCGCACAATGTTCGGTTGTTCCAGCAGTGGGCAGCAGATCTGCTCTTTGAATTCTTTTGTCTTCAAGGCTTTCAGAAATGGAGCTGGAAGTGTTAAAGTGGATTCCTGAGTTTTATAATCAGCTACAGGACACGTTGAAAGAATGGTTACTTGCAAGCCCTCCTTTTGCATACAGCCGAAAACCTGAAATAAAAATGTTAATGTATAAGCAAAATGTATCTTCTCGCAATAAAAGCATAAACCCACAAAGATTTGTTTCAATTTCAGTGCAGATGGTAAACGGTAGTTTAACTCAGGTCTGCAGGATCAACTAAAATTTAAATCACAAGCTTCAGGTAGAAATTTCACATGCATTGTTCTTGGGATGGAGATTTAAAAAAAAAAACACCACCAGCAGCTAACATATTTATCAAGCCTATTATTTTCTTTAGAGGCCTTAGGTTTTCAGCATTTTCCGTTCACCTGCAAATATCCTAAGACTTATTATTTTTACTAATGGCGATTGCAGAAAGAAAAGGACTCCGAATAAAACCAGGCTGCTTATGACAGGAAGGCTGCTCGCTAAGATGCAAGACGTTTGAAATTGTGCTCACCAGATGTTCTGTAGTACTTAAAGAGAGTCTTCATTTTAAGTACTCAGATTTTATGTAACTATATTCAAGTGGAATTGAGAGTTGACAAAGACAACCTTATTTTCTCTCGTTTTCCTCAAATTCAAAGAGAGTTTCAAAAACATCGTACAAAATGTACTTTTGGATCTATTGCATGCCATCAGAAACCAACATGCTGTACAGCGCTCCACTGTTTTTAAAGAACGTATGTCAAAATGAGCAGAAGCATCATAAACCTGCACCTTTACACTGTCCTCTTCAGATTTATGTTTAACAAGGCAACAGGGAATTTGGTAAACATTACGGATGCTCACCAGTTTCTGTATGGGATAGGAATCACAGAAGGGAAGCTGACTGTTCCCTCCTATCAATGTGTTACCAGTGTAATTTAAAACTGACATAAGTTTTCAGTTTTCACACAGTTTCAATTTACAGTATATCTATTTTGTTGGAAACACTGGCTGGTATGCATTAATGCGAAACTTTAGTCTGTATGTTCTCATTTTGTCAGTGATCACTTACTGAGAAAATACACGCAGAGGTAAAAATGAGACCCATGGAGAATGTGAAGATGGTCAGTGAATCAGAATTTACAAAGCACACAGAACAGTTCTGTAACTCACACTAAAAGCAGAAGATTACCAGCACAACATTTCTGCCGCACATTTAAAAATATCAATAACCATGAAGTTTAAAAATACTCGAGAACATTGACTTGGTAAAAACTGTACACTCCTACTGTTCATAAACACCCCCATTTGATATAACACATGTGTAAAAAGCTGGAAGAACGCAAACACAGAAGACAGCAAAACCACAATCATCTTTCTTTTGTAATCCCAGTTTAAATGAAGTGCAAAAATGTGTGGAATACAGCAAAACCAAAATATTAGGGCCTTAGGATTTATAAACTTTGAGGTGCACCATGACCCTCCACCAAAGCGAATTAAACTCTTCAACAAGCCAAGGAACCACAAAGGACTAGTTTTCCACACACTTGGGTCTGAAATCCCCGTATCACTCAGTGAAGTTACGCTGGTTTTCCACCCTCTTTGCCTTCCTGTAATCCCTCTGGCTCCCTCACACCGAGATGTCCCAACCAAGAAATCCTCCCGACGACGTGCTGGCTGGGCCAGCCGAGCAGCTGTCACTCAGCTCAGGCTGAGGACTTGCTCCCAGCGGATGGACAAAGAGTGGGATAAAAAGTGATGTGTATCTCTAGCCACAGCCCTACACAACTTCAGCATCACATAATAGCTTCATCAGATCAGCAGAGATTTAAAGGAAGGTGGGTTAGCAGACAGACAGCAAGACAAAACAAGCCATACTCCCTTGAGGCTAAGCACTTACCCAAATCTGTAAAGAAAAATCGCGAGCCAGAACATTTCAAATCCCTCAGTTTATCTTATTAAAATCTACATGGTGATATTCGGAGGGACCTGAATGACCCAGCAGCACTCATGTGATGCCGGGGTAAGGCACTTGGCATACTATGTCTATGAACAAACGGGGCAGATACTGCTCTGGAGGCACCTTTAGAGTTCCTCCTTGTGAAAGGAACACAACACACCCACTAGTAAATATACCATACATCATGAGTTTCACAACAGGCTTGTCTGGTGATCATTTGGCAGCCGTACAAATGCAGGTATCATGTTTTAAGGAGGGATTCTCCCAGAACTTCAGCAAGCCACAGAAAATTTAAGCCAAACAGGAAAAAGGTTTGGAAAATAATTAAGGGCAACAAAATTGAATCTGTCCAAAAGAAGTTATTGCACAAAGTTGTTAAGTTACAGCAGATACAACTAGTAAAATCTAGAAAGGAATTTCACAGAATCTGCAGACAGTAAATTTGTTCATTTGTTGAATATTTAAGAAAAGAAAGCCAGAGGGAAAAGAGTTATTTACAACACTGTCATATTGAGAATATCAGAGAGGAAGAGGCACTTGCACTAAGCTGAAGATCCCCCATCCCTAAAATTTCATTGCTCAATTTGTTGTCTTGCCAGTTTTACCTTTTCAAGCCACTGGAACTGTTGATCCTCAGCAACGTAGCAACTACACTGGCACAACAAAACCTTAAAGAAAAAAAAAGTTGCATCAGCAAGTGGTTTGAAGAGCACAACAACAGCTCATAATCACGTGTAAAGATGATGTGACTGCAGCCGACAACTTGTTCAGTTTTCTTGGGCTTCTTCAACTCTATTTCAACAATAATTTTCCGTTCACAGCTGATGTGAAACAATCAGGCTCTCACACATCTTCTTTGCACTGAATTTCACATGCCAGAACTTAAAATAATTACGGTGAGCATAATGACCATTCAGATTTTTTGTGAGATTAATCCAGAATACTGCAGCCTTAATGCTTTGTTTGTCCTGGGCAGGATAAGGGGTGGACGAAGGTTGTTCTTTCTTTTTCAGAAAGCTAAGATACAGAGGAATTCACGCATAAGTCACTTACTGTCGGATCTGATATTAATCGGTAGAACAAACAAAAAGAATCTGTTGGGAGGACATCTGTTGTGTTGGATGTTCGACACCACTCATTCCAGAGCTTCACAACTCCAACTACTTCCCAACATACAGAATCCAGAATAAAAGAAGACAGGAAAGCTGCAAAAAGTAAATAAATACTGTTGATTCACAAAGAATAAATTATCTATTCTACAAATAAACATCTGAACTAAATTAGATTATTTCTTTGCAATCTCAAGTTTTCTAAAAACATAACAACTGATTTTTATTGACATACATTTATTGACCAAATGCAGCAAAGATCAAGAATGTGAGTAACCTCAGCATATCAAGACTTAAAAGATAAAGAGCAGTTCTATGTATAGAGATCCCTACTGTCAAAACCATATATTCTTTGGAATTATATCACTACGGTCAACTTTGATTCCTTTATTACACATTAAGGACATAAATATTAAGTCTTTAATATTTCTTGACATACCAGATATAACAGATTTATCAGAAAAAAAACCCAAATCACTGAACCCATAAGGCAGAACTATTAATACCGGCTCTAGGAAGCAGAGACAAGAGTATGCATGACTTAGTGGCAAAGAGAGATCCTAAATCAAATGTTCATAAATCAAATTCCTGTCAAAAATTACTGGTAAATGGAAGACAGATCTAAAATATCTATTTTTCAAGGGAAAAACTGAAAAAAGAAAAAACAAGTTTGCAAAGTTAACATTGGTCTCAATCACCTAAATGTCATCTAGATGCGACCTAAATATAAGGAAGAAATAAAACTTCTTTTTATTCACAGGGAAACAGCTATTAAAAAACTCAAGACCTTGGTAAGTGTGTGTGGGAAAGGGAGAGGGCGTTTCAAGGCTCTAGGCCTAACGAGTAAATACCCATTTCAAAAAAGGGCATTTTGAAGAAGTGGAGAATTATAATGTAAAAAAGGCACTGACTGACCAGGGAAAAAAGTAAAAAGTCACTGTTCATTAGAAGTTAAGGAAATTACAACTTACTAACTTGTAATATTATGTTTTTGACAGATCCCTATTTCAAAACACTAGTCTGCACTAAGCAACTCACTACTCTTAGAAGGAAACTTTTGCCAATTAACAAACAATCCAGGAAAGTCTACCAAACAAGCGTCAGACAAAGGGAAAGGGGAATTGTCCCAACTAAAATCCAAAACCTAAACATACTTCAACTGAAAATGTACCATTTCACTGTGATCTGACAGGAGGAATAAGCAGCCAGAACAAACCCCGTGTCTCGCATGCACAGACCAACTTCAGCTTTCCCGGGACAGCCCAGCTGCCGCAGGGTTCAAACTCCGCTCCCTAAATGAGGGAGTGAACACCCGTAAGGACCTTTAGCCCAACAGAGACCAAGGATGGACTATGGCATGGAGCATGCAGAGTAAGGCAAAGGGGGTGTCCTGGCACACTTACACTTTCTTCCACAGAATGCTTGGGGTTGGAAGGGACCTCTGGAGACCCATCTAGTCCAACCCACCTGCCAAAGCAGGTTCACCTAGAGCAGACCCCAACCTCCAGCCTTCTCAAATTCACACCACCACCTACCTGCAGCGTTGTGTCCTATGGCCACGACAAATTTCGAGCACACGAACGGCTGGTCGGCAGAGCTCTCCAGGGACGCGCCCGACTTCAGGGTCCACAGGACGTCGATCTCCCTGGCAAAAGAGGCGCAGGGCAGTGGCGCGGCGCCCCGGGCCCAGGCGCAGCCCAGCCCGCCCCCGGAGGTCCGTGGCGGAGGCCGCAGCGCAGCGGCGAGGAAAGCGGCCGGGCTGCCCCGCCACGCCGGTACCTTTTCTTCTCCAGCTCCCTGCGGATCTCCCGGTCCTCGGGCGTCTCCTCTCGGGCCTCCTCCGCCCACTCCTCATCGTCCACGCCGGCGCGGGACGGCGCCACCACCACCTCCCCGAAGAAAGTCGCCATGGCCGCTCGCCGCGCCTGCGCGCACAGCCGCTCCGGTTCACCGGCACCGCCGAGTTCCGCTCCGCCCGGTGACGCTCCGGCCCCCGCCGACTTCCGCGGGGGCTGCTCCCGCAGAGGTGGCCGAGTGCCCCCGTCCCTGCTGCAGGCCCCGTAGCGCTGCACGGCGTCTGCCGCCCTCGGAGCCCCGTCCCTCCGGCGCAGGCTCCGGCGCCGCCGCGCCAGCAGCAGGTTCCGCCTTACGGGGCGAAATCTCGGAAGGAGAGCGGGGTGAAGGCGGGGGAGCCGCAGCAGGGAGGTGCAGCCGCTGCTCCCCCGCCGCTGGTCGGTACGGAGCGGGTTGGGCTTCTCTGCCTTCGGTACAACGGGGCAGCCCAGGGAGGAAGCCCCCGGGGGGCACGGCAGCGCACGTAGGGCACACACAGACTGAAGCCCAAATACAGCAAGGTTAAACATACCAGACGTGCAAATAAGAGTGCAGTGACGTTACAGTTTTAGGCATAGCTTTACTTATGATGTACATGTAGAAGTGGACCAAAAAAAAAAAAAAAGAGTCTTTAATACTAGATAATTTGATTGTCCTAACACTCCTGTGCTGCATTATTATTTTCCTCTGTTCATGCTGCTCATTAGCCTGTTCACTATCCCACACTAAGGTCCTGCTTTAAAGCAAAGCATCTCCCCAAAAACCAAACCAAAAACCATAACCAAAGCACAACCCCCCCCAGTTTCCAAATGCATCGCATTAAGCAGCTTTAAACAAAGCTACTACTTTTACAGGTCTACTAAATCACTTCCCTGAGTACAGCTAGACCAAATAAAGAATGCCGAAGGATTTAAGTTACCAGGAAGATAACAGAACTGCTTTCTGCAAGGCTTACACCAGCCATTTCTGCTAAGAGGAAGCATGCTCATTTAAATAAATTTTTTTTAAAAATCAAACTCTTACAGGGCAAAAGAGTAACAGAAGTCCCTTTCCAGTTTAATCACGTCTCTTTCTACTGGTTCTTTGCAGCCTGTCTGTATGTATAAAATTAGTAAATGAAAACCACTCTTCGCTTTGCTAAGAAAATAAAGTGTTTCAGTCCCATAGCCAGTAATTCACTCTCAGATACTAAGTACAGAGGCCTGAACCTTCTCCCAGCTGCCAGGGATCACTATGAACATGTAGTATTATGAGTGTGGTATGACAGAGAACACAGCATGTGAAAAAAGGGCGAGAAAGTCTTTTTAAAATCTAAGCCTGAATTAGAAATAGAAACCTATCAGCCTACTTTTAGCTGTTTAAATTTAAGATTAATAAAAACTCTTGACGTTCACTGAAGAGCTCTTACACCAGTATTTATTCCTGTACTGGAGGTTATACTCCACAGAACATTGATCATGAGCAGCTCCTGAATAATGCATTCAGCTTATGGATAATATAAAAATACCCGTTGACTTGCTCTTTTATAACAAAGTTGCCCCTAAAAGGTAAGATACACAAAGCCACCACAAAGTTTCATCACTAAACACAACTGTGTTCATACTTTAGAAAGCAACTTCAAGAACTCAGATAAACATGTATCTTGACTTTACAAAATTCTGCCCTATCATATTAAAGACTATGCTTCAAATGAATATGATATGAAATGAATGATATAAACTAAGTTATTTTTGGACTTCATGTAGAAGTTTTAAGAAAAAAAACCAACGTATTTTTCTATACTGACATAACATTCTAGATACCAAATACACCTTTTTGGCACACGATGTCAGCGAGGTTGCTGGAGAAGTGGTTCTCACTAACTGCTGGTAAGCTGTGTGCAGGACTCCCTTTTCCATTACATTGCTTCCATTTGTACAAGCAGTTCTGGCATTAGTGGCTGTGATTATGCAGCTGCACTAACCACCTTTTTTTCCAAAACCCTTCCAGATGCTACTACCAGTCCAATCTGCTGGAAAACTAATCCATAAACTTGCTGTTTCAGTTCCAATGAACACATCTCCTACGTAAAGATGAGATCAGAAATCACAAAGTCTTACTAAGTGTGAGAAAGGGAAACAGCAAAGCAGAGGGAGGAAACCTATAGCGGAGAGCGGTAAAGAAGAGGAGATCCTGGTGTCAGACTGAAGTCAGCGATGGTGGGGCTTCTACCAGCACAGCCCCAGGGAAAAGCAAGCTAAGAGTTGAGAGGTGCTATGCGTACTCGTCATTGATACATGGCCAACCAAGACTTTATACTTTATTCCTGGAGAAATTTTCTCCTATCATCTATGCAAGAATTATTGCTTGTCAACAACAGCCACCTGAAACATTTCTAAAACAGGAGATGTACTGCAATAATTAGAAACTGGTAAGGTTTAATCAATGCAAAGTCTAACATTAAAGCACTTAAAGGTTTAAATATGGAAGAACAACAGAAATGTAGCAAATAAGGTCTGGAATGTAAGAACCCTGTACCTCAAGCTCTTCCCACATAAAGAAAACAGAACAAGTGTTTTGTTTGTTTTTCTATTTTATAAAGAAAACACACAAAAACCCTTAGGCCCAAGAGTTCACCTGCATTTCATATTCTTAAGTTTACAGTATAGAAGTCACATTAATTATGATAGTACTACCTGTCAGCATAAACTCTCTTTTCACCAGCACCAATATGCCTTTTTAATTGGCAAATACACTTTTTCACTGGTAACTGGTTCTAGAGTTGCATGTTTTCAATAATGGAAGTACAGAACATTTAACATCTGTACTAATACATGGTGTGAAGTTTTTAGCCTAGCGACCATTCATTACTTTTTTGATGCAATGCTAGCATCTGCCAGATCTTTATAGTGTACAGTATTATTTATAAGCCTGTTACTATTGTATATGATTTCATACAGCATTAGAGATGTTTGAAATCTGTTCTTGAACGTTGTATGACCTAGGTAGTATTCCATTGCAGCACCCATAATAATAATACTCAACATACTGCCATTAACCTGTTGTGCAGTGTTTTAACATTTTTTAAACTCTTGTTATATGTAATAAAATACCAGTAAAGACAAAAAATTGCCCCTATAATGAGGCACATTTTGGCATCTGTGCTAAATGCTGCTACATGGGCAGGCAAGTGCAAGTCAAAATATGAAAAGGAGAAAGTCATCATCTAATCACATTCATAACTTTTTCATAGAAAAATATAAATATATTCCCTGAAATGTAGGACAAAGAAGAGCCAGCATCCATCATGAGTTCTAGTGCTATTACCATAAAAAAAAAGGAGTGGGCTGGCTTTTCCTTTTAAGGTTACGTTTCGCAATCTATATCATCTAAACCTCTGTCATCATCGTCATCACAATCGTCGTATCTCACAGTCCGTCTACCACCGTTTCGAGTTCTTATCTTAGAACGCCGATTAGCTCTTCTATATTTGGTGTAATCCAAATCTTCAGAGTCATTTTCCTGGTTAGGTTTCCAGCGTTTCCTTCGCTGGGGTCTTCTGGAAGTCTTAAGTGAGCTGGCATTGGTAGCTTCTTTTCTAACAACTTCTGCTTTCCTCTTCCTCTTTCTTGTTTCTGTGGCATCACTACAGATACTGTTATCAGTTCCAGAGTCTGAATCAGAAGAGCAATGGAAACTGGCTTTTGAACTTCCTGCAGTCCCAGGTGCTTCCACATTCTCCAATACTGAGCTTTTTTCATCTTTCTTCCCCCGTGTTGCAGATTCTGCTGTTTCTTTGAAGTCATCCAATAATTTTGATCTTTTGAAAGGAACTCTAGATTTTTTACTTGATACTTCTCTGATATTTTTAGTTTCCTGTTTAGCTAAGTCAGGAGCTACCTCCTCTTCAGAGTTGCTCGTATGATGGTTGTGGGCTGAAGTTGACTGACTGGAACTTCTCCAGTTTCTCCCATTTTCCATCTTGTGGTTTGTGGAATTCTCCTCTGAGGAGTTGCATTCAAAATTTTTAAGAGCTGCAGCACAGACCATTTTGTGTGCCTGCTTGTGGTTATTATCATTCTGCTTTTGAGTCACTTTCATCTCTGCCTCGGATTCTGTTTTTTCATTCTCAGACTCACTAATGTATTTTCTTTTAGGAGCAGATGATTCAGGGCAGGAAAGTTTTTTTCTACCAGAAAGCTGTTCTTTCTCATCGTCAGACTTTAAGCAAGCATCGATCTCCGAGCTGCTAATCAGTTTCTTCCTGGATGCTGCAGACACATTGCCATGAAGCTGCCTTCTGTTCTTTTTTACTGTGTAAACGCTTTCTGAACTTGATAATTCTTCCTTTGTATCGCTCATTATCTTAATCTTATTAGCTGCTAAAGTGGCACATCGGCGTGGATTCTTCTTCTCTGTCACATTAGACAGCTTTATGTGTTTCTTGTAGTTAATAATACATGTCCTGTTCCTGAGCACTTTTCCACTTTGTCCAGTCTCCTCAGATGTTGATTCTACAAAATAAAGATTTAAAAGTTCTTTTTAGTAATCTACATTCCTGAAATAAGTCTATTAAGCAAAAACACTACTGCCTTCAATAAAATACAGAAAAGCATTTTTTAATTTATTTCAACTGTTATGGGCAATTTACCTTAAGCCTTTCCTAAAAATACAGTCAGCCAGTCCCAGCCTTGTGTTTTGAGATAATGAAAGTGTTTGAAAGTAACATTCTTTAGCATCACTCTAGTAATTAGCTTAGAAATTACAAATTACCTAACTTAGAAGTGTTAGTAATACGAAAGCATTTGTTTGCTATCATTTTCTTACTAGAATGAACTTCCAAAATGAATTATTACACATTTTAGACCTTTGAATTCTAAAAAAGAATTTATAATATTTTATGTGGACACAAACCTCAGATGGATTTCATAACTTTAGAATTGTTTCACATACATGAAAAACATTTAAATGGTTCAGTTCCTTAGCAGCTTTAAGAGTAAGACTGCTTTTAGTAGTGAATCTTCCATTCAGTATTTTTAATATAGTACTTGCTTATGTTGGGTTTGAAAACAAATATTCAGTCTGTAAATAACGTGAATGATGCTACAAAGATAAATGGTTTAAACGTTTACCTTCTAAATAAAACAGTTTTACTCATAGGTATTGATTAAAATTAAAAGCAGAAGTTCTTGAAGTAAATTTATTTGCATAGACTTGATTTAAAGAATTGTTATTTTAGCAGAAATGTGTTTTGCAAAGTTAGTTTTCCCAAGATTATTGTCCATCTTTATTTCTTTGTAGCTGTTAGTGATTTTATGAGTGAAGTGGATAAACATGTGCTCCATTAAAGCCCCTACATTATATTAGTGTATTATCTCCCACCAGCCTGAGACTTAAAGCTGAGTAAGGTTCAGTACCCTGCTCCTTCTGGTCAGTTTAGCCAGATGTGTTAGCACTGCAGCTCATTTGTACTCTCATTCCCCAATTCCTTACCTATGAGGTATGGATAGGGCAACAGTTTCCCTAAATTCTGAACAGAATAAATGCAGTAAAGATGTATTATAGGAAATAAATAATAAAAAGTTATGAGAGAGAAATTTTAATGTCCAGCTTGACTACCAATATTAAAAATCCCTGCAGGTACCAAATCTGGTCATTATTTCAATGTAAATCCTTCTATGTACTACTGAAGTTTATTCCTATTTTGAGGTTTCCAAAGGATAAATAATTTACTGTCTTTTCTAACAGTTTCAAGAAGTTATACATGAATACTACTACTGTTGCTATTGGTACTGTGTGATTTTATGGCCAAAACATAACCTATTTCTGCTGAATACAGCATAATGCTGTATAAGAGGGAAACCAATTCACAGATTAGAAGAAGTAAGAGCTAAGGCTTAAATTATACACTGTCCTCCAGTACTGTCAAGTAGACAGAGACATGACATATGGCTGCTACTCATAGCTGTTATGAGGCAAACCTGAACAGGCAGGAGCAAAGAGCTTTAACATGGTGAATTACACCTGAAACAGGAAAATACTCTAATTAAATGTAACGACACATCATAACATACTAGTAGTGGCAAACAGCAGCACACAAGCTACTGGTACAAAGAGACATTTTGACCAGTTACTAAGTGTGGAAACATAATCCAACTCCAGGATTAAGAGATTCCCCTACATTTGCTTTAAGCTACACTTGCATTACAGAAGGCCAGTTTGGAAAGGTAGAAAAGACTGCCCAGACTTAATGCTAACTTGATCCCCTTTGGCCATCTGGAGAAGTAAATGTTTGAAACTTAAAGACATCACCTGGAACTGTTCCAAGAAAGGCAGCTAAAGAAAGAATGCACACAATGACTTAAGTCAGTTGTTCCACAGAGATAGGTGTTAAATGTTTATGGATAGATGTTTTGAGGAAAAAAAAGCTTTTATCATAATAAACAGATTATGCATATTTTAAAAGTTTCAGCAGCTAATTTATAAAACAGAATGCAAGACTAATGCATAAAGGCGTCCAGACTTTCTGCAACACACTACCAGAATATTAAATCTATACTTTGTATACAAAAATCTTAAATTCGGAGCAAATTTGTATAAAACTCATTTTTAATTAAAGTTTTGTTTAAAACTTAACTCAGGAAGTTCATTGTGTAGTTTCATTAAATGCTGCAAAGGAACAAACAGATTGCACAGGCAGAAAGAGGAAGGATTAAACAAACTCCAGTACCCACAAAAACTATGAGAGCATTTAAAAGACAGGCACCAAGTTACAGAGGCCTTGTCCACCAAGTTCACCATTGTGACAAGCTGTTCTGGAGCTCATGCCATCAAACCCTAAACCTCGAAGTCCAGGCTTCAATACTGAGTAGGAATATTCATCCACCGCTCCAGTCAGCTCACCTGCAGTGTGTCCTACAGTTCACGAATTACTGCCCAGCCCCTACTAACCAGCTACAGAATTTATATGGAAATTTTGCTTTAGTAGTGTTATTTTTTGGCATTTGGTTGGGTTTTGTTTGTTTTTAAATATACATATATACGAAAACATACTATATATCTAGAATACGATAGAAAATATAATACATATTACAGTACTATATAGACTATGTTTTATATATTACAATATCCTATATTTTCTGTGTAGTGTATATACAATATATATATTAAAAGCAAAACAAAAACAAACACACCACAAAGCAAAGTTTCCATATAAATTGCTTAGCTGGTTAACCACATAGTGTATATATATAGTTATACAGAGAGAAAATATGTATTTATTTGAAAACACATTATATAAATACATATGTGCCTATATTTATGTATTTAAATAAAAGCATCTCCAGCAGTACCTAACAATAACTTTTAGAAGCGCAAACAAGTTTAGCTTCCTATTTCCTATCAGCCTCTTTAGAAAAGAGCAAGACATGCATCAGTTTGGTAAAACACAGTAAACTAGGCTGTGCAAACAGCACAATCTGTTGTTGCATCTACTGACTATTGAGAAAAATGAGTTAGAAAGGGCATCTGCTAATTTAAAAATAATTACGTGACTACCTGTGGTAATATCTCAAATTTAAGATTAGATAAACTGAAATGGAAAATAATATTGTGGTTTACAGTAAACACTGTCCGAAGCTAGCTATCAGTTCATATACAGGACAACTAACATTTCAACAAAACATGTGGAATAACTCACAATGTAAAGAAAACTAAACGTCTGAAAGTTACTTGCCTATAAGGAACATTGTATAGGACAATGATATATTCCCCTTTCACATGAAAGAAGTCTCAAACTTGGCCCTGTGTCTTTAGCCATCCTGGTTCTTTACATACTGGGATCATAAAAATAAGTTTTTTACTAAGTTAATGGTATATTCAGCCCTTCTGGCAGATGACTCTGCAAGGAGATCCAAACAATCCAAAAAGCTCAGTGTTGGCTACCCAGTGTGACAGCTTCTACATAATTCACGAGGAATGTTTACACAAAAAGTTTTTAAAATTAACCAGTCTTGTTTTCGCCTTAAACATGAGTTGTTAGACAAGACTGATAAGGGAAACGTTACCAATTATCTACTCCAAAAGCTACAAATTCTCACTAGATTAAGTATTTGTACAAATACCTTCCATTTTTGTCATATTAAAAGCCTCTTCCAATCTTCTCCAAGTAACACCAAAAAGTTTAGTATTTGACTTGGGAATTTTATCAAGAAGCACATTCGAGTAAGATTTTCTATTCCATAAAGCTATTAAAAGATTCCCTCCCCCCAGTTTTCTTAAGTTTTAGAATAGAAAGTGACTACGGCAATGTAGTTCTGACAAATTTGGAGTTCAATAAGCAATTACAGAACTCAGCAGCTCTTTATTGTTGCTCCTCAGGTCCATCTGGCATCCTTTCACCTTGCTAATATTAAAACAGTAAGAAACGTTTTCAGTATGTTTAGCAGCTATAAATACTAAAGCCTTTTTAGTACAAAAGAAGTAAGTATTCCTTGTGGGAAAACTGTCAAGACAGATTGATCTTAAGAGACAATCTTCTTCTCAAGATCCTTAAAGCACTGCATTACAAGCGTGTATCAAAGTCACTATCTGAGACAGCACAAAAATGTGATACAATCAAACTTACAAGGCTGTTACAAATTTACTCAGTCTGGAAGAAAAAGAAATACATGCTGTCAAAAATAATCCTTTCCCCCTGCCTTATTTTTTTTGGCAAGGCAGCATTCAGTTGACACTGAACACTGAAAAGGAAGGAGCTTGGACACAAAAATTTTACTCTCTCATAATGCAGTACTGAAGACAGCTCACTCTTTTCTCAATTGCCAAATTAACGATGTAGGAAGTAACTGAAAACAGATAGGATTTTTTGCTCCAAAACATTACAGTCTTCAACTCTGATCAAGTATTATGTGAGCCAGAAAGGTTTAATTCCGTTGTGTGTGCTTGGTATGTAAAACAGCCAACCAACTCATGCCCTTGAGCTTGAGTACCTTTTTTCCGTTTAATTCCCTTAAAGCCTTTTGATAACTATTTGCAGGGCACTAAATTCCTGTAAACCCATGTGTTAAGGCTAAACAATGCAGACTGCTTTGTTTGAGGGAGGTGGGTGAGGAACACTGCTGAGAAAAATTAGTCTTTGCACCATAACAACAAAACAAAATCTACATAATCAAAATAAAAATAAATGCTATGTAAAACCTGCACTTCAATAAGGATAGATATAGAAAAAGCTAACGATTTAGATACAGGCTAGATCTATTGCCACTTACGGGTGGCAATAGATCTCAAGTCTTTTAAGAGTGCTTAAGATGTTTCACAATTTTTTACCCTCCCTCTCAAAAAAAACGACCGAACAAACAAACAAACCAAACAAAAAAAACCAAAACCAACCAAACAAAAAACCCCCACAAAACAAAACCTCTGAAAAGCAAACAACAAAACAAACCCCCAAACACAGTTTAAATTCCTAAGGAGTTTTTAGAGGTTCATAATCTGGTCTCTGTGATCCAGTGACAGGTTTGGAAGGATTAGACCAGAACACCAACCTCTGAACAGTCTTTCAAATGCTAAATCAGGACCAATCCCCTAACAATATAAAGACACATAATGTACAGACCCTGTTTTAATAAAACTTAGCCATCATTCTGATATGCTTTAAAAAAATCCAAACCATGAATGTCCAAATCATAACGTGTCAGCCAGCACACACAAACATTTGAGTGTCAGATAGAATTATAGGGCAGCAGGGGGAAGGCGCAAAGAACTAAACTTTTTGAAACAAGTGGAATGGTAAATCTTGCATCTGCATCTATCTGGAATTTCTGTCCTTCAGTTAGCTGTTGTTAACTGCTTCACATAGATCTTCTCTGTAATGTCTTATTGGCGTGATAATGTAGCTAGAAAGTGACATCACGCTTCAATTAGTTACAACTTTGCTTAGACACCTATGAAACTAAAGCAAGCAAGGAACAGCAGGGTCACCACTGTACCTCCCCATGCACAATCCCAACCCCGCCCCCCCCCGCCCCCGATAACCATCCAAAACCCTGTATGTTATAGTAAAACTGGGAAAAGCCAGACATGCATCAAAACAAAACGAATGCAGCACCAAAGTGCCTCTCTGTCTTAAGGACACCACACATCACTTGACAGAATAAAATCCCAAAGCCAAATCAAGTTCCAGGTTCCAGTGTACACCATGGAAGAATAATTACAACATCTTTCAGTCAAATAAAAATAAAGTTCCTTCAACTGAAAATAATAATGGCTCTAAGTCTGATTTAGAACAGAAAGTTTCAACAGAAAATTAAGATAGTCTACAGTAAGAACTATAACTTTACCCACAAGTTCAAGGTAACAGGACTACAAAACAAAGAGTTTTCATTGCTGAAATTCTCAAAACAAGGAACAGGACAGAGA
The DNA here is from genome assembly GCF_036013445.1 of Caloenas nicobarica. Lineage (NCBI taxonomy): Eukaryota > Metazoa > Chordata > Aves > Columbiformes > Columbidae > Caloenas > Caloenas nicobarica. The sequence goes on along the minus strand of NC_088245.1, from coordinate 121,460,435 downwards.
GAGCTGTACTGCTCCTTTTGAGATTTTGTGCTACCCTGAGCTGCACACCATAAAGCTCATTCACAGCATCCTTTACAACATTGCTTAGTTTTGTGCCAACAACCTGAAAGCCCGTGCTTCTCAAATTTAACTGTCACATAAGCACAGTAATATTACTTCAGAATAGGTATTTTAGCATTAGATACTATATATTGCTACATAGATAAGCAAGTGCAAGTTAAATATGGAAAGAACAATCATGATTTAATTATAACTTTTTCACAGAGAAATGTATTGCCTGAATTGCACAAGAACGGCCAGTGTTCAATCCAAATTCTCAATACCATAGAACTACACCAAATTTGAATAGTTTTCTCTCAGTGCTGTGTCTGGTAACCTCTCAGTTCCAAACCTGTCTAGACTTCTAGACACTGTCATCATCATCGTCATTGTAGCTCACCATTCTCCTTCCCCCATTTATAGTTATTTTAGAACAACAAGTAACAATATTACACTTTGTAGAGTCCAAATTCTCCCAGCCATTATGCAGTCATTAATCTTGTCTCCTTCATCTAGTCAATATCAACAGATGCATTAACTTTAAAAATTTTACCTTTTCTCACAATTTTTGTTCTTCCTTTTCTCTTCCTCTTTTTTGCTTTTGAAGTAGTTTCACAATAATTACTGTTATTGGAATCTGTCTCAGATTCTGTATCAGAAGAGTGATTGAAACTGGTACCAGGTCCAGATTTTGAACTCTCTGCAGTTTTAGTTGGCACCAAGCTCTCCGAGATAAAACTTCTCCCATCCTCTCTGTCTTCTGTTTCAGATTCTGCTGTGTCCTCTAAATCACTCAAGACTTTTGCTTTTTTTAAAGGAACAAGCTCTAGACCAGTTGCTTTTCTGCCATTCCATCTATCTGATTCAGAATCCACTTCATCCTCAGAATAGCTCTCTGCAGGCTTATTATGTGCAGATGTAGACTGGTCAGAAGCTTTTTGACTGCTCCCATACTCTGAATTATGGCTTTTGGAGTCCTCCTCTGAGAAGTCTGGAGTGGGACTTTTCATTTTGGGAGATACAGAATGGACTGTCCCACGTGATTGTTTATGACCATTGCTTTGCCAGGTTTTCTGCTTCATCTGTGTGTCTGTCTCAGAATCTGAAGTTCCATTTTCAGATTCACTAACAAATTTTCTTCGTGCAGCAGAAGAACCAGTTTGAGAAAGAATTTTCCTCTTGGTAAGCTGCTCTTCTATTTCTTTTTCACTTTCGGACTTTAAGCCTACATCATCCTCAGACCCCTCCAGTAACATTCGCCTGGCTGCAGCTGAGGCATTTCGGTGAGGCAGTTTCCTATTCTTGCACCCAATGCCAATACTTTCTGAGCTTGAAACCTCTTCCTCCACATCGCTCATTAACCTTAACTTATTAGCAGCCACAGCAGCACTTCTGCGTGGAGTTTTTCTGTGTCTACCAGTACTATTACTGAGTGATCCAGAAGTCACCACCGAAGTATTTTCAGAGTCACTGACATATAACTTTTTTCTGACAGTTTTTCTTGTATTCCCATTCTCCTGAAGAAGTGGTCCTGTAAAGGAAATGAGAGATTAGCATCTTAAATATAAAACCAGCAACTTCTTAAGTCTTGTCAAGTCTGGAGCAGGTTCAACTCACAGACACGACAAACGAAATGTACTCCTTGTAATAGTTATGTGCATTGTTGTCATAAATTTTTCATTCATTCTAGTTTTGTGACAATTAGGACTTCTTTATGAATTACTGCTTTTACTTTTGTTTACTTAAAAAATTGTCGCAAGACATTCCCTCTTATTAGGCTCTTGATTTCTGCTCTTTGCCCCTAAGTACTAAAAAAAGTTGATTGTACTATTTTGAGAGCTTCAGAACTACCACCAATAAAAAGCTGGCATCTTACACATATAACAATTTAAAAAATACTAATTATATTTAGTTATATAAACACTTGTGTTATTTACCATTCACAAGAAAACTACTCAAATCTTACCTGTTTGTTTTCTCTGAGCAGCTCGATTTCTAGTTATCCTACGATTGCTGTTCTTTCTTCTACATACACCATTGTGTAGTGGAGGCGACATAAGAGCCACAGAGCTTTCTTTGCTGTCTCCTGAGCTACTTGTAGAGGATGAAGAAGAAGTAGACAAAGAAACCAAGGAACCTTCTATTTCACTTTCTGTTAAAAAAAAAAAAAAAATTGTCAATTAGAATTCTAAACATACAGTCAGCTTCCCGTTAAGAGCTACATTTTGCTGATCCAGGAAATCTTCACTATTTCCTCACAATATTATCTTACAATACACTATCATGCCTTAATGTCTTACATGTATGAAACTGATAGCTCTAAAAAATATGCCACTCCATATTGATACAGTGTTCAGTGACAGGAAACTTCTTTAACCTGTATTTAAGTTTCAAGTAAAATAACATGGCTGTTCCCAAATAAGAGAATTAAGAGAAAAGCATGTGAAAAACAAACACAAAATATTCTCTGACAGATCTCTCTTACCAGGACTTGTATTGTTATTCTTTGATAGAAACTAAATTTTTGTTGAGGTGAGGTGTAGGGAAAAAAGGAAAAGACAGGAAGGTTTTTATGTCTCCAGGAACTTCTGTTATTTGCTAATTTTGGATGACAATTTTTATGTAATATATATGGGTGTACAGCCTGTATTTTATATAGTACCATTTATCAAATACACTACATTTTCCTCTCAAATAGAAGACATTAATTTACTACAACCACTTTCCTACAACAGCTGCTTGAAATGAAGAAATTCTGTTATTCTATTTGGTAAGACTTAAGAGCATCAAGTAACCATATAATTAGTAGGACAACTTTTTCTTATCATCAGTCTTACTCAGTTCAGCTTTGTTGTGAATCCCCATATAAAAGCTGCAAAAAAGATACTATCCACTTGACTGCAAAAAAGATACACAACCAAGACAGCTCCGCCTCTAATAAGCAAACTATTCTATTGATAGATTCCTGCTCGGGTACAAGCTTTTTCATTAAAAGTTGAGTAAGCTTGCTGCATTCTACGGGATTTTAAAGTAGAAATGTCTATATTTCGTATACAGATATTTTTATAATATTCAATAATGTAGTGTCCAAAACTCATTAAAATACACAAAATTCTGTATTACACAAAAAAACCAAACTGCATCAAAATCTTGTCAAATAAAATAAATGACATTAAAAATGCAACCCTTGTTTAACAATTTAGAACGCAATTGCAAACTATGACAATTATAAAAGGAAGGAAATATTAGTGGACAAGTCATAGCAAAGACCAAGATGAAAATCCGCATCTGAAACAGATTCCATTTCTGACCTGATGATAATGCAGAACAGTTTGTTAGTGTTGTGGATCTAGCTTTTCCATTCCTTTCAAAGGATGCCAGGCATTCAGAATCAGAGGATTCACCAGAAGAACTGTGGTTGTAATTGCTAGCATTCGTCTTATGGCTTGCAACACAGGCGGCTTTCCTTGAGGTAGGTTGAGTAAAAGAGTCTTCCTGCTCAGATTCAATTTTTGCCTGAGACTTTAATGGTTTCTGCTTCAAACTTCTAGTGAAAGGAGAGAGATATAAAAGCAACAGAGGCTGTAAAACTAGGAGAAATAATGGTAATCATGTATTTTAACATTACTTCTCTGTGAAAGCTTAACTAACTGTATGCCATAAGATTTTAGATTTATGGAAGGGTAGGTAGATTTGTGAGCTAACATAGTGTGGGATAATTTTAACTTTGACAGGGATAAGCATTAAGTACTTTCATTAAACCAATAGTGTAGACTCTAGTGAAGTTATACAAGGGGAGATACTCTCTCCTCTGAGAAACAAAGTAGTTAATACTGAAAGCCTCTTAGAAACCCAAGGTCCTCTTATTGTTTATCAGAAAGTTGCAACAGCAGCCTCAATTTCTGTTGAATTCCCAGTCTCTTGTTAATTTCATATAAGCCTCAAACTAAGAGTTATGCATACTAACATTGCTCCACAATAAACTGAGTTCCAAAGAAACAAAAGTGTATCTTTAGAGAAAGTTTGCTGTATAAAACAAAACATGTGTTTGCACAGAAACTCACCGATTCAATTCTTCTTTACTATACATGCTAGGAGTGCTACCCACAGTCCTGATAAGTCACTTTCCACATTTAAAACTCCTATTTTGTCAGTTGCTTCCTTACAGTCACAGGTTTTCAGATATTCATCTATGCACACTAGATGTATATGCTCTTTTTGCTATCCACATACTCTCTCAAATAGTCCCAAACCCACTCCTGCTGAGCACCACTGACTTGTAAAGAAGTCACGCACAATTCTTGAGATACAAGCAGAAGTGTAGTTTCAAAGGAAAATTTCTGCCTATCCTGATGCATGTTTCTTTATTTCTCTGGGAAGAAATAAGAACCCAAGAAATACTGCCAGTAAAGGTTAAAGCTCATTGCCAAGAACACCTGTAGTGTAATCCAACATGTATGCCAGCGAAGAAAGGCTGGACAGTAGCAGAAAGGTATAAGCTCAGTTTCAACAATTTACCAAGTTTAGCTTTTGTATTTTGTCTCGCTTCATCCCATACACAAATTAGGAATACAAGTCAATCATGTCGACCAGTTTGTTTTCCTTCAAAAGAGAAAAGGTATATCTAGCTACCAACGGAATGCCACAGGAAATGAAAATTTCTATAAATTCCATAGGACTTTCTTCTGTACATGATAAAACGTGATATAAGCAGCCTTGTTATCTTTGTAATATATACAGCTAAGTAAATCTTTGTTTCATTCCTCATTATTTCAGTCAGATTAAATATTGATTTCCTGAGTGAAATATTTAAAAACAACAAAAGCAAAAAACCCAGCCTTTTTGTACCCTTCAGTCCCTTTGCTGTTTCACAGACAGTTTTATATTACAAAACCCCCACTTTTTTTGCATCTTTCCTTCTGCAAGAGAGATAATTATAAAAAGTCTCGCTCAAGTTAGCTAACCATTTAATACGCTGTTTTCTTCACAGACTAAACATGACAGTCAACATGAATATTAGTCAGCTGAGCTGTATCTCTACATCTGCATAATGTTGTTACCTGAGCATTTTGGTAGGATGCTGCACTGAGCTTTGATTATGATATCTTCTAGTATACCTCTGGTTTCTTCGTAGCTTTTCATTCTGTTTCTGACCATTTCTGAAATCTGAAACAATTCTTCTTATTTTCTCTTCAAATAGTGCTGACAATCTCAAGGTCATACTATAAATCTAGGTAAGGAAGTGGTTATATTAAAAACAGAACCTTTCATCCAAGAATAACATTTCAAAAATTAAAAACTGTATAGAAAAGAAACAGAGAATGCATAGCATGCAATTCTATGCAGCACTAGATAAACAAGAAATTAATATACTAAATATTTTTATCATACTTCTCCACAGTATCCATCCAACCAGCAGCTTTATAAAAAGTGCTGATAAACAACTAATTCCAAAATAATACCTCATTTCATTAAGACAAGCATAAAATCCCCAATATTAACAGCTACCTTTGACTTTTTGTTTGGAGTATAAGATTTTGCATTACTAAATATTAGTCTTATATCTTTGCACAGTTCCATTGGAGTGTCATAATTTCCAGCTTCCAGAGTTTCTTTCACTGTACCAAAGTCCATTGGAGTGTCTATAATATGTCTGTAATCCTAGACAAAACACATGACAAAAAGATTCAAGAAGGTATAAAGGCAAAACAACACTGTTGAATTTTATTTCTATAATTTAATGGTAGCTGAAATGACTGCAGATTATCTTAACCACCAGCTGAAAACAGAAGCAACTACTACAGACAGCAATGCTTTTGCTGAGACTAGCTGATTTAAAGTCTCCACTACATTATCCCCTACAAACTCTTGCTCATTTTCAAGGTTGTCTTCAGAATTTCTGAAGGATCCTGAGTTGATTATGTCACAAGCTTGCACATGCAGATTTTCAGTATCAGTTCTCCTGAGCTTCCTCAATAAAAACTCCCCAATAACATGCAAAGCAACATTTTTATTGTTAATCAAAATGAGAAATGAGACTGCTGTAAATCGCCACATAATCCTTTCCCTGATGCATTTTACTATGAGAAACAAACTGATCTGGTTTAACTAAAAAAAAAAAAAAAAGGCAATTTAAAATATCTCTATCTTTCTCTCCTGTCAATGAGTTTTACAGAAACTCAAGATGTTCTAAAACCTGAAGTGAGACCCAAATTCAAGATGTGAAGTCCATAGGAAAACATTTGTTTGCTTGTCAAGAAGTTTTTTTTCCTTGAAAGTTTTTTTTTGGTTTTTAGACAAAAAGAGACCAAAGAGTGAGGAAGAATACCATGAATAGCTAAGAGAAAGAGATGGAACGAATCAAATTCATAGCTCAGGCTCAGTTAAACAGGTTTTGTAGATCATCCTTCAAGAAACTGGTTTTCATTAAGAACATACAGATTTATCTAGAATTATTTCCCTATAAGGGACAGTAAGAAAGCAAACAAGAGTTTGTGAGTGGTTTCAAACCATATTTAAGATACCAGGATATTTTTAGGCACCACTGCTGCTCTACAATTGTTTTGTGTTGTGTGTCAATATTTTGCTGGATGTTAGTTATGTTGATGCAGTTGAGCATACAGCTCATAGTTCTAAGCACAGAGGAAAGCAAATTTCTTTCAATCGTTTGTGACTAAAGCCATAAAAGAGAACAAATACCTCGAAAAGCAATGTAGAGATCTCATGATGGTACGAAATGCTAAGAGAAAAAAAACAATCTTACAAGGTTAATAAGGACAACTTACAGGATATTGATCCAAATCAACTGGCTGCCTGAAAGGTTCAGAATCTTCACACTGGAAAATTAAATTCACCAGTTCCATACACTGTTTCTTCCAACAGTTTTCATCATAGCCAGTTTTCATGTTTTTTCCTTTTTTTAAGCCCCGTCCCTTGGAAAAAAAAAAATAGGAAAAAGCATTACTGAAATACAGAAAGAAAACCTGATAATCTGTCTGGAATTATTTCTGAAGCAGAAAAATGCACTTCCAAATGTATCGTTTTATAACAAAAAGGGCACTATACTACTAGCAGATTTTTTCCTAATCTTTAGTAATAAACTCTGACAAATAATACAATTTTCTTTTACTATCTTTCAAGGGTTTTTTAATACTAAATAACTAAGGCACACAAAAGTATACCTTTTGATACTAAATTATTCTCAAAATATTTGAATATTATTCATCACTCAAAATATTTTTTTCCAAGCATCTCAGCTGAATAATGCTTTTATTTCAGTGTCATACAGATAACTGAAAACCGTTACACTGAACAGCACTGGTATCAAACTTGAAAGTCAGATCTTCCTAGACAACTACACTGAACAGGTATAGAAGCACTAAAACAGCAAAGACTTATTTAAGCAAAGCTTTTTCTTCCTTAATACCATCAGAAAAATTTGGTTCTATGATTGTTATAAAACCAAGCATCACTATCACAGCATTTCAATACAGTCTGTTAATCAATTTTTCCTGCCAGATCTGATTTAGGTATATACAGTAACGACTAGCCAACTCACCTTTCTTCTTCTATATGACGTTCTCGGAACACATTTTTCATCATCCTGCATAAAACAAAATCAATCATCTTAAAAATTATGTGTAAAAAAATACGTAATGGGTGTTCAAAATGTCATTAGATTTGATACTGTGTTAAAAACTGATTTTTATTCTACTTTCTCTCAATGAGATAGAAGATAAGCATATAAGAAAACACAACACAGGATTTGAGAGACTTGGAAAGCAAGATCCTAAGATGCTACCACTGAAGATTCTCAATTCCACTCTTGTCCTTAATATAAAGGAAAAAACACCATCAGAAATTGCAATGAGAAGATACCCATCAGCTTTGAACCTCAGCAACTAAAGTTTGTCAGTAATTCAAATCACTGATAACAGATGTCATAAAACTTTCTGATTTTTGCTTGCCCTGAGTTTAAGACAAGACATCTTGTGATCAAGTTACTTTTGGTAAAAAGAAAAATCTTACAATCTGGAAGTACTAAGGTGATGCTGAAGTAGTGAAATAAAGAACTAAAACAATTCCATATAATTTCTTCCCTACGTATTAACCTGCAAGGGAGAACAGCTATTTTGGAACTTTATGAAGTATTGGTAGTAAATGCCAAATTAGAAATCAAAAAGTGAAAGAGACATCAATTTTGGCAGCTCTGGCTACACTATTAATAAACATACAGCACTGCAGACAGCATTCACTTGTATAACAACAGTGCATATTTACCTCCATCAGATTTAAGATAAATGTACTTTATTAAATTCTCAATGAAGCATGCAAATTTGATATATGATTCATATTGTGGTATACCGTGAAACTGAGAGCCAAAGCATCAACACAATAGTTATACAACTTGTCAATTTTTAGCATTTATGACTATACGAATAATAATTTTCATCTTAGAAATAACCAGATGCATTTAATAAAAAATACAGAGCAAGACAGTTCTTCATGTACTCTTGAAATATTTACATTACGGTACATTAACATGCTTCAGAAATACAGTCCCACACACAAAACACAGAAGAGTTGTTCCAGTTGATAGCACACAGTCATAGTACAAAATGCATATTTGTTATACTTACCAAACATTGACAAATCAAAATTATTTTAATAAAGCATCTCCTCACATCACTCCCAACATTCATAATACATTCCATGTTTACACTAGCTATGTAAACATACAAATACACCCAGAAATATCTATAAAAATAACTGAGCAATTTTACTAAAACCATTTGAAGGCTGGTAGCATTTTCTCAGCACTATACACTATTGGAATTATCCACAAAAAAAGCTTACCAGATCAGCATCAAGACAATCTTGTTCATCATCTGTTGTGCTACATAGTTCAAAAATGTTTGTACAGTTCTGATCACTGTAATGCAATTAAATCTCTGTTATTTGGATAGCAAAAACATAGCTATAATTTCCTAGATTAAACTGAGCCATAACCAAAAGCTACACATAAACTGCAGGACAGTAACTAAGAATGAAATAGAAAAATCAGAAGATGATTATAATATTAACAAAGTAATGTTACATCTGAAAAACTGCTATACTGTGCATTCCAGAAGTGAGGGGAAGAGGGTAAAATTAGCATTATGGATTTGAAAGGGGCCTTCACACCTGATCTACCTGCAGGGAGATTGCCTACACTAATTTAATTCAGTTGAGAGGTTTGATTTTGAAAGAAGTCAGACAAGCTACAACAGGAACTTCTACATATGTGCTAGACAGCTCAGAACTTACTTTACAGGTTGAGCACTTTCATATCAGGTGACATTTTAATACTATAAATAACAGTGAATGATACTGAGGGAAAAAGTTAAAATATCTCTCTGCTGAACATTTAAGTATTTCCCTGGTTAGGATAATAGTCAAAAAGAATTACACAACTGTCCTGCAGTGTATTGAAAAATAGTAAGAAATCAAAAGAAGCAGGATTCACAACGAAGATGCTTATACCTTCCCACCATTTAAGGGCATGATATTCAGCACTATTTAGATTTAAATGCCACTTACTTGATAAACTTTAAGAGCTGGGTAGTGATTTTTTTTGCAGCTCTAGCAATAGCACTCCCAGGTTCATTGAAGGTCCTAGCATTGCTTTCAATGTATCTTACTTCCCAAACCAGTGCAGAGATTCTCCTTAAAATTAAACAAAAATGTTACATCTCTAATACTAAGCTGAAAGGCTTAAAAACTGCTAACAAAACTCTCTCTCGTAATTTTCTGTCCACATTGGATTAAGAAAGACGTCATTTGTTTTAATTCTCCTTAGACCAGTCTCAAACTCTTCATTCACATGGAAAACTGAAGTATGCTTGTACCTATATGTATACACACACAGAGACATGCACACAAGGAAGCAAAACCAACAATGCACACCTTTGCTCACTCGTTTTCCAACTCACTGTTGATAAATCATCTTCAGAAAGTTTGTGAAATTCTAGCACGCTTTGGTTTCATTCTTAAAAATTCAGTTAGTACTTGTACTTGACTAGTTGTAGTAACATTTGTTACCACTAAATTATAAAACAGCACTGAAATAATACTAAGGATTGTGGATTTCCTGGATTCTTTAAAAACGCATGCATTTTTAAAAAAGCTTACATTTGACCTTATTCAAAAAGGAGAGGGAAAAAGTACTATTTAACCATCACTCTAAATTATAACATTTATTCTGGAAACCTCAGATGTTGCTTGTCACAAAGCCCTGTCAAATGGAACACAAGTTGTGTAGTATCTTGGTAATTCTTAACTAAAAACACAAAGCACAAGCAATTAAAAGAGAGTGACAAGAAAATCAGTCTAGTTACTTTTTTAAAGACATCTTGGCTATGATGTTCTGTTCTGTCTCCCCTCAAATACCTTGCTTTGAGGCCAACTGACCAGTCAAAGCAGTATCCTCTCTAAGATGACAGATTTGTAGAAACTGCTACAAATTAAAATTGTAACTTGATAGAAATGAGCTAGCACAACTATATAATTTCATTTTTATGATTCATTTTTCCAATTCCTTATAACCGTGAAGCAGAGACACCCCAAGTTTGCAGCCCTTCACCTACAGAATTTCAGACTATTTCCCAAGACATTATTTCAGTCTTAACGTAGGAAAAAAAGCTATTTGTGTCTCTTCACGGTATTTACAGGCACACTGAAGGTAAGTCCAGATGAAGAACATACTTTAGTTTCTTCTGAGCTATGGATACCCAGCACATCCAGCAAATCAGAACTTTATCATCACTACAGTTCAATTTCTTCCCTCTTTCTCTACTGTAAGTTTTTATCATTTAAAACCCCTGTGATAATATTTAACATTTCACCTCCGTGTTTAAGCCAATTTCTGAAAGTAATACGTGCTTAAGAGCTTAACCCTCTTCAAGTTCAAAGTAACTGAAGTACAGCACTTTGAAATCTTAATAAAGTCTTCAGGATTGAAGGAATTTCTTTTTTTTTAATATTTGCTGTTTTCAAATAGCAAATTTCTCAAAGAAAGAATGTCAGTGTTCATTGTTACTCTAAAAACGGTACCTATACAGGCTGAAATCAATTTCCTTAAGATCTAAGAAATTTAATAATGTTGCAGTTAACAGGCATCAGAGCCCTGCTACAAAAACTAGTAATGTTGAATTCAGGTACTGGACTATCAGTTTTCAGAATGTTTTTAAAAAGGTTAATTGCTCTTCTTACTAAAAAAAGTTCAGATCTTCTCAAAACAGGCAAACTTTAGGCCAAACTCTCCCGTGTTTCTACTGCTAGTACTAACCTGTAAAATCGGTTAGCCAGTCTTGTCCGAATAGTGTTCAGGTCTGTTGGATAAGCAATCACGGTACAGTACTTGGGATATGTACACAGGTCAACTGGACCAGCAAAAGCTGCTGAAATGTCTGTTAAGAAATAGCAAGATTAAACTATTTCAAGACTTGTAGGCATATGACAATTGAGCCAGGTGTTCAATTGCTATGTATATTATTGATAAAACCAGTGGTGTATAGAAATATAAAAATCTCAGTATAGACAAACAAAGAACTGTACATAAACATATATGAACATTCACAGTACTTTATGGTAGGGAATTTTTAAAGGATGCCATGGATATTCCAGGGACCTGCTTATAAACATAATGTGAGGAGAAAACTACCTAAAGCTTAGATGACATGCTTACCAAGAGTCAGAAGCTGATCAATGCCACGGATAATCCGCTCGCATGCTTCATCACGAGATCTCATCCCCCACTCGCCTTCTTGGGGTTTGTACAGTAGCTTCTCCACCTCTTCGAAAGTTACAGAAACACTAGCTCCTAATTCTTCAGGCTGATCAACTGAAGAGTGATAGCAAATAGGATAGGGTAGGAAGTTAGAACACAAACCAACTAGGTAAACTGTTTAGTACTGATGTTTATTAAATACTCATATGCTCATAACTGACAAAAAAAAAATCTTGTCTTAAAGTCGAGATTGATGCTAAGACCATAGGAAAAATAAGTACACCGAAGGCCTACAACAGCAAAGATATCCTTTACGTGCCTTTTTTTTTTTCAGTTCTGGATCTCCAGAAGACTCTTTCCTCTCTTCATTTAAGCACTAGACTTGAAGAGGACTTGAACTCAGAAGAGTTGTTTATATGCTTTTGTTTTAAATGCATGCCCTAAACTTCACAGGATCATAACTTACTTTAATGAGTCAATTTGTGCCCTCGAACTTTAAATATGTGCAAGATAGGCAATATACTTTGTCACATCCTTCCTGATATTAACAACTGTGATCTTTTGGACATTTAAAAAAATATTTCTTTTGAACACGGCACATTAATAATTTCAAAGCAGTAAGAACTAGCAGAAATATGAAGCTGTGATTTATGGTTCTGGGAAGGAGTCATCCCTCTAAAGACTAACACAATGTGGCTAATGTAGAATGACTGAGTAGATAATGTATCATCCCTGGATGCCTTTCCCCCTTGACTCCACAAGCTGGTTTTAGTACATCTGCAGTTTCTGCACTTTCATTGTTTTTGAAAAGCTAAGTTCTTAATTTCATTTGTGCACTTGAAAAGGAACAACCATGTGAAGGTTCCTGATCAGACACTGTAGGTAGGCAACATCACTTCTTTGTACTGATTAGGACAACGGGAATTAGCAGATTAAATTATTTTTTATTAGCAGATAAAATTCAACAGTATAAAGAGTGCAGGGTTATAGCTAGATATTAACAGGAAGAACTTCCATTAGCATCCAAGAGTCTGTCCATTAAAAATGAAAGCAAGAAAAAGGATAGGATCCATGAATATGCTGCATACAAATTCTTAATACATTTCAGCTACAACTACTGTACAGAAAAAAACCCAAGCTTTAGTGAGGGATCTTTTGAGAAAACTACTTTTTCCTTCAGCTGAACAGAGTTAGCCTTAATAAACCGAAATAATTTCTTGTTCTCTGTTCACTATTGCATTGGCAAAGCCCAACAGTATTTGCTATCCACTGAAATAATACTAAAGATGAAGCAGCTCTTCAAGAAGCAGGTAAAAAAAAAAAAAAAGGTACTATGGAAAGCTGAAGGGGCAGAGGTGACTCACTTAGATGATCCTTCTAACTCATCTTTAAGCCAAAACAAATTCTGTAACCAAACTTCCTGAAGACAACACTAAGAGAAAGCACAAGTAATGCTTCTACACTTACACAGGGTTGCGTCAAGAAGAACTCACATGGTATCTGGTACTCCATTGCATAAGCGCTCAAGAGGGATTTTCTCCTGCAGGAGTAACAACTAAAGCAGAATGACAGACTAAAACAAACAAAACTCTGTCCTTCTCAACATGCACGCAAAGATCTCTGCTTTGTTTTCTTTGCAGCACCCTGGTACATGTGACACAGAAGACTTGACATAACTCCTGGCATGTTATACATATATATAATGACCACCTGGTCTAATCTTCAGGAGTGAATGGGTCACAGAAAGCTGAACCCCCAGAAGGAGGGCTGCAGTGCTTACAGTACAGGTATAGACAGTTCATACATACAACACCCAGTTCACACCAATAGTGATTTAGTAAGCATGCTGCTGAAAACTGAACTTCCACATCTATATGCACCAGCTTTTCCTGGTCTTCACAGCATTGTCCCTGACAAGGCAAGAGTTTGACATCTGACACTGTATCCTGATAATCATGAGACAAAACTCAGGCTTGCTGGATACAAAAGGTAACAAATTAAGGTTGCAACCTGCTAGTTAGTACAACCTTCAGTGCTGTTCTTTCTCCCATACATCTATCTTAGTCAACTGAACGGAGAAATATTTTGAGAGAATAGTGACAAACGTGAGATACAATTTCAATTTGATTTTTAAGTCATTCAATTGAAGAAAGGAAGAGAAAGCAAAGTAGAGGGAGTTTAACCTGTTTTATACTATATTGCTAATATAATAATACTCTGTAGAAATGCACAAAACCTTTCTGTAAGAGCTTTTCTTCCCTACAGAGTGCCAGTTTCTCCCTGGAAAGAAGCAAATAAGGAGTTCCGGATTGCCTTAAGATAAATTTTGTTCTTCCTCTAGCCTAGTGGCTGCTGTATCCTTCACCTGTTCAGAGGACGTTGTTCTCAATTCTTTGTCCTTATCCACAACAGACACACTAGCTTTTAGCTTGCCTTTTTTGTGTGTCCAAGTTTTTCTATGGTAAAGTTGTAGCTCCTCATATCGATCAAACCTTAAGCTCTTACAGCAAAGTAACAACTCACTAGATCAAAGAAAGAAGTTACAATTTTCCTCTGATATAGCCAATAAATGATAACTTACATATGTAATTCTACCCAGATTTAAACTAGCATCTGCAGGATGTCTCTGTCATTACGCTGCCAGTGTAGCAATTTCAAGAATTCTAGTTCCTTTATGCTGTCAAACTAAAGTGGTCAAGAACACAACTCTTTATATTTCATTCCATAGGAGGAAGAAGTGGTAACTAATACACTGATATAAACAGCATCTTAAACCATATTATACAACATTCAGAATAAATTGATACAGTTTGTCCTGTTAAAATAAATCCTAACTTAAGTTCACATGTAAGGCTTGTGAGGCTCTAACAATAATATGACTGTCTCTCAGTAACATATATGGGAAGCATTAACCAGTTCATGATTAATAAGAAAAGCTTCTGTATGTTAGAAGGAGACAGATGTTGGTGATGAGAAAATTGAATGTTTCAAATAAATCTGTGTGTGTGTGAAACAAAAATCCTGCTAATTACTTCTTTTCTATGAACTAAAATGTATAAAGATTTCAATTTCACATTTTGATTTCAGACTGTTTTGCAGAATTTGTCATCACAAGATATGACTCAAGCAGGCAACTAACACTTTGAAGCTTAGACAGTCAGGTGGCTACTGAGAACATCCACATGTGTATGATATACTCATATTTAAGATAAAAATATAGCATAAGCCTTTCTGGTGTCTGGGAAACAAGCTAACTCCTAGCAAAGATTATTAAGAAATTCAGTATCTTTTTGACAGCTTATTCAGCAACTACTCTCTCAGTATTTCACAAACTTTCCTCCCTCCACCCAGCTGGTACTGACAAGCACTGGAAAACTAAATAGAGTAAGACAAACCAGGAATCCAACTGTATCATTTATAGTTAATTTGGATTTGACCAGCAAACTTTATAAAGTGCTGGTTTTAAACTACATGCAGTAAGGATGTGCTGGCTGGAAATAATTTTATACATGTTATTTCCCAATCCCTTTATACTATAATGTATTACAACAAACTTTTTTTTTGAAACTTGAGATGTTTTTGAACATTGACATTTTTAAGTAGCAAATTTTATTGTATAAGCCAGAGCTACACATTTCAAGTATTTCCTTCAAAATTGCTCTGGAAGATGCCAAGGGAAAAAATATAGGTATATTCAAGGTATTTCACCAAATCTGAAGCTATACTGTCTTTAAGGACTGTCTTGCCTAAACGCACAAAAACACCCTGCTGACATTCCCTGCAATTTAAAGGATAACCATTACCATATCAGTTCCACCCATTAAGTAGATACGTACAATGGATAGTGTACTCAAATGACTTAGTGGAAAGAGTTGCAAGAAAGACAGGAATCGTCTAAGGCCCAATACCTGCATGAGACAACGGAACTGGAAAGAGGGAGAAGCACATGAAACTGTTTTATTAAATGAGTTTCTACCTACCATTATCAGGAACTGGTTCCATGTCCCATGGGCTAAGCTTTTCAATTTCACCATTGTCCCATCTGATTCACAAAGTTGAAACAAAAAAAAAAAAAAAAAGTTATTTTGATTCAGAAGTATTCCCTCCAAGCGTATTTAAATTACAGCTATTTTTATGTATTAATAAAATATACTGTATAAATATGCATATAAACAAAAAGTATTAGCTAGCAATCAGCTATCAGAGTGCAAAAAGAAACATTCTTCATAATGAATTTCAAATTATATTTGTGCTCCTCATTTTGGCTATATGCAACTTACTCAATATAAAAATCGATTTTATAGATATTGTATCAAGACAATGAGATCAAGACAATGGAAAAATGAGATCACATCATGGGGAAGATACGAGAGAAAACATACAGGAGAGAGGATTCTTCTGCAAACCATAACAGTAGTTGTGCAAGTCCATTGAACGTTTAAGAAGAAGGAAGTGAGGTATTTAGTATATTAATATTTCATGTTATAAGGCGTACCACATTAAGTCAAAGATAAAAGGAAGTATAAAATGAAGAAACTGAAGTTAATTAAGGACCAAGAGGAAGCAAAGCCAAACACAGCTGACATGGATAGTGTATCTGTACATTCATTCTGATACTTAACTATTAGGTGTGAATATCATTTTGATATTCCTACAAATCCTACCACTTCGGGCAGATTTTTACATGTTTTGAATGACATTTTGGTATTTCAAAGATAAGAAATACCCGAGTGGATCAGCTTAATGCTCTACTGGTCCAGCTAGACCAGTAATTTGTATCTTTGAAATTATTCTTGGGAGATGCTGTTTACAGAGGCTGTATGATCCTGGTACAAGTCTGTTCTACTTGTACTTCCAGTATTCATGATCATTGTATTCCTCTAGGCATGTTTGTGAACACACCCCAATCTATTTCCTTTAGTATCTATTTATTTTTGTCTAATAATTTTTTTAACATGCTAGTACTTTCTCACTGGGGGTGATTAAGCTCCTGTCAGAAAAAACAAGTATTTGCACACACTGACAGATTTTTTTTTTATGTGGAACAGTCTTAGCTTTATCACTGCTAAGAACACAGAAAAGTCCCTTATGGTCAGATGATCTGTTCTAGAGACAAAATGTTGATGCCACTTTTATTTATGGCACATTAAGAGTGCCAATTTTCTAATTGTAGCTGTAGAAGCAAAAGTGAAAAATCACTTGCCAAAAGCATACAGGCAAGAACTTCAATCTGGAAGTTACACCTTCCCCCTAAGGAAAATCAACAGGATAGATGACAAGTAAAGTAAATAAGACAAGGAACCAAAATATGTAACACAATCTTAGTAGTCTCACAGAATTGTCTGTTAGCTACAAATACTTCCCTTCCTTGGCGTAAGTGACATTTTCAAAAACCTCTGAGTGAAAAAAATAAAAAGCCCTCTAACAATGAATCTCTGGATATCAAATATACTGTAAAAGACATGGGAAGAATCTCTTGTCATGACAGGAACAGGAATATTATGTATTCACTGACTGTTCTACTTACAGTCCTCCCTTGCTGGGGGATCCAAAGCAAGCAAGATCCCAGAACCATTCCAGACTACTTGGACAGGGCAGGACAAGGGCAATATCCTGATTCTGAACACTGAGGTCCTGAGTTATCTTTGTTCACCTTTTTTCTCCTTCATGTGAAGGACCTCTTTGTCAATATGAAAGATGATGCACAGAAACACCGCTAATGTCAAACTGTCACGAGAGAATAGTAGGTGGTCATTTTTCAAAATATGTAAAGAAGGTCTGGGTCCAACCATCCTATTACCAGTTTGACCTGGATGTTCTTGGCCTTTCCTGTTTAAGTAGTTGGGTTTTTTTCTACTCTAATACCCTTGATTTGCTCAATTTGCCATGTTTCAAACAATGCACTTGATATTATTTGCCTTCATCTAGGCAGTATTATCTCCTAACAAGTAGACTGGTCAAAGGGATTTGTCTGTTACAAGCAACACAGGGTTGTATTACCCGACAGTTATCTAGCTAAATATCACCCGAAGAGAACATCAAAAGGTGAAATTGCAAGTGGGATCTACACAATAGGGAATATGGCAGAATACTACCAGGTAGTGAAGAGACTCAAGTTCTTTCCTCACATTCATGTGGCAAGCATGAAGAGAGCAACATTTGAAAACATTCTCTACAGGAATCTCGAGTGATAGTATGAGATCATCTTATATGTATACTTTCTCCTGTGGACTATAACGTGAAAGACAGAAGTGCCAGAACTTGAAGCATAAGGATCACAATTTGAGCAACAACAGAAGAGATTCAGCATGCCCCATCCAAAACCAATTATCAATTAAGAGAAGTAATTAGCATACACTGGAAATTGCATTGCTTGCTTCATGGGAAGCAATTCAGCACTAGTCTTTACAGAAGATGATTCATAAATGTTAAAAAGGTCAATAACTTCTTTTACCATATTACTATCCACTAAAAAGTTGCCACAAGTTATTACATATTCACATTGTGCTAGATTAGCAACCTGTAATCATTAAAATGTGATAATACAACCAGTAAAATAATTTTAACAATTTATACATTCTCATACCAATAAGCCAGCTTTGTAAGAGGAAACCCACACAACTAACATTAGAAGTGCCAAGTCTTTTTATACTTACTTAACACTGTAGCACTGAAAGTGACTATCTGGATATTGAGGCTGATACGGTTCTTGACCCAACACTGTTCCAAACCACCATGCATCATCAATAATGGATCGGAATCTATCAGCTAAAGCAAAATAAGTCTGCTCAGGTATTCCACTAAGAAAAGTTATTGTAGTTATGCTGCTTCTACTAGTAGAAAAACTTATGATCAATGTCTTCCAGTTTAAAGTTCTAAATCCACAGATATTCAATAAAAGACAACTTACTATGCCAAAAACATAAAAGTGCTAAAATCTAAATAAGTTTGCTACTTAGCTATGAAATAAGGGAACACTAGAGTCTCAGTATATGTTTTGAAGACTGTATCTTAGATCCATGGTAATCCCTCCAAAACGCTTAGCACAGCAGTTAGTAGGCTCAAATTTCTAATGGGCAAAGGGACCTTACATACCAGAGAGCCCTCCAAAGTTACAAGCAAGTAGCATCTAGCATATTCAGCAATTAGCCAAGGACAATTTCTGATTTCAAAATCACTTAGTCAAATACTTAGAAAACGCACTTACAAGCTTGCCAGTTCCTTTGCCGTGCTTCATCATAGAACTGACGTAATATAAGGAAGTCAATAACATCTGGCATATCATGGTATCTAGACAAAAAAAAAAATCCCTTTCGTGAGTGTGCCTTAGAAAAAGAAACGTATTTTTAAATACTTTTCAGAAAAATAAAGATGCACGTACCTGATGGAAAATGATTTGTCTGTATGTTTTCCGGTGGCATGATCTATAAAGGCAAGCTTGAGGCAACACAATGTGGGAGGACCAACTTCATATCTGATTCCAACAATTTTTACCAATTCCTGATCCTACAGATTAAGAATAAACAAAATAAATTACCACCTTCTGGACTATGCACAAAACCATTAATGTGAAACTAATTAACCAGGCACATGAATTGTATCCACATCTAAAAAGCCAAAAATATTGAAACTGTATTTGAGATTTCCATGGAGGATAGTCTGTCAGACTTGGCAACTTTAACACAGCTTTTAATACTCCAGGCTTCCCACAGGTAAGTCTGAAGATACTCTGGTAACTGAAGACAGTTTCCCCTATTGTTTCCACAAGAAACATTATGGGAAATGGCATAACCTCACAAATCAATGTTTTGCAAACAGCATAACACAACTCTTCATTCAGAGACTACTGGTATTGAACCCGCAGTTATCTTTAGTGCAGACATACCCTAAGGACTACTTTTCTCCATGGCTCCTTGTGTGGATTCAGTTCATAAATGTTATTTCTTCTAACTGCTTCGATGTAAGCTTCATGTCCTTGTCGGAAATATATTACCTAAAAAAACCCCAAAACACACTCAAACAGTAAATGTTTTCCTGTATTTAGAAACTATAATAATGTTAGTTAACATGAGCATTTAAAGATTTTAATCAATATTCCTACCTCATCACCCATCTGCGGAACAAAAGGGGATCTTCGAAGAGCTGTGTCTGTTATCCAAACAGGAGGGTGCCAGTCATATGACAATTCCAAGTTTACTGGTTGTGTTGGAGCATTAGCCTTCACATTTAACAGAGAGCAAAATCAGATATAATGGACATATTGCTGACACGACACCAGAACAACTCGTTCAATTTTAATTTGGCAGACAAAAGCTTAATGTATAAAAGACTAATGTACATTTCCAAAACGTATCAGCAAAATTCCTCCACGGCTTTGCTTAAGCTGTAACTATTTGTAGTACTAATACTAAACATTCCTTTCCCTATATGAAGATTTGAGTGAGCAAGGTTACTATTACGCAGGTCTTCAGAGAAACAAATTTTTATGATTTAGATGGCATTCTTAGTACCAAATTAAAAATCTATCAAACTGCAAGGAATTAATTGAAGATTAAAAATTATGAGAGATATTGCACAATAAATATCCATATTAACACAGTTTTAAAAATATACTTTTGAGAATACCTGGAAGAAGTGAAAGGATGGAGAGCAAAACATAACAAAATTACTCCAAGCATTAATAAAAAAACCCCACTTGTTTGCCCTTTTATAGCAGAAAACAGCAAATAGCTATTGTAACCTAAAGGATAATTACTAGGTTAACTTAAAAATTTCAGTAACGTAAAAAAAAGAGTAATTACTATAACTTACAAAAAAAATTAAAAATTCAACCCAACTATAAATGGCCACCATAAATACAGTGACTGTAGCCCCTAAGTTTTCAAAAAGATAGGTTACTTAAAATGGGACAGTTTAACAGGGTTTTAGTCTAATATTATGTACAGCTATTTAATAATCACATTTCTCCTTTGATAGCAGAAAACTTGAGAACTCTTTTTATCTGAAAGTGAAAATGACTTGACTTAGAATGCAGATTCTTCCATACAAATCATAAGATACCTTGCGTTTGGAATGGTGTCAAATTAATTAAGCGCACACTATACGTAGTGATACCAATTTCCTTGTCCAGTGGCAATAACAATTACTTAGAGTTTCCCAGTGAAGAGGTCTAAAAACTTAGGAGAGAAATTTATTAGAATAAGTAGAAGAATTTAACTGTATACCTCCTCCTGCTTTTTTGGTTTGGGCTTTTTTCTCCTTTTTCTTCTTCTTCTCTTTGGAGGAGATGTTTTCTCTGCTGATATCTCATCTTCTGAAGTACTGTAGTATCTGAGCACTTTCCGTCGTGAAGTCCGTATGGGAGGTTGTAGGTTAATCCCTGAATCAGCGATCCAGTCAGAGTACCTACTTGAAGAATCACTGTCCATAGCAGATGGGGTCAGGGAAAATGCAAACGCAGAACCAAGTTGTCAATATTTCAGAATGCTAAATTCTCTCAGACAAATATCCGCAGATATACATTGCTCTTAAAAGCACTATCTAAAGAACTAAAATTACTTTGACCTGTTGTAACAATTACTTCACTTTGATGGTTAACACAGTATTTTGAGAACACAGTAATTCAAACCATGTTTTTTAAAAAACTCAGGTCTGGAGAATTCCAAAAAAATCAGTGATTTTATTCAAGAAAGTTGTGCAATGAAATTCTGGACTAGTTAAAAGCCCTTCCTAAAGAGCACACTATCCAAACACTACTTAAATTCTTTAAAGACAGTTGTACAAATCTCACAGGTACACATTTTCTTTTTTATATCTATTTTTCTCTCTCAGTATTTTTTAGTTCTACTACTACAGAGCTCTAGAAAGAATATCTAAAACACAGTAGAGTGATTAAAAATTGTCTGTAACTTCAGTTCTAAATAAAATCATAAATTATCAAATTAATTTTTTTTCAACCAAGTATTTTTGTAAGAGCAAGCATCTGATTGTTGCTGCATTACTAAAAAACTCAAACCAAACAAACCAAAACCCTCCACTCCTCAAAAGTGCTACAGAACAAAACACACTATAAAAAAACATTCCAGACTATCTTCTTTCTCCTTGCCATCTAACAAAAAAGTAAGAATTTGAAACTACATTAAAGGACAGAAATGTTTTTGTTAAATGGAATGCATTGGTTAAATGCAATGCATTGGTACAGTACTCTACAAAAAAATGGTACAGTACTCTACAAAAAAATGCAATGCATTGGTACAGTACTCTACAAAACATTATTACATACGAAGCACAATAGAACTTCCACACAACTTTTAACTTGCGAAAATTCAAGTAAAACTCATTACAGTAAAAGCTGGGAGTTTTTTGATTGCTTTTACCTAGAACTATTACTGTTGCTTTTCTTGTCACTTCTCCACTCTTCCTCTTCATCAGATGAGTCAGAGCCCTCACTTTCTTTGGCTTCCTGAATTTAAAAATATGCAGAGTCAATCCAAAACTTTCTCACAGCACATATTTTAACGGTGGCAACATCTCTATCCCTCTACCATATGATAGTTATGTTCTTTCTAGTCTAAGTTCACATCTTTTATCAGAACAAAGTGGCGGGCGATTCTAATTCCTTCAAATTCCAGACTCATGATGCTGTAATGAGGTCATGTAAAGTACACAGTAAAATCTATCTCACTAGAATGCAAAGGGAGAATTTAAAGATTGCAAGAGGAACAGATCAAGGAAAACTGTCATATCTCTCCTCTCCACACAGCACGGTTATATTCTGTTAAAGGAATAGCACTTCCATGTTGGTTTTTTTTTTATTTCATTTCTTATGCAAGGTAGAATCAGGCAATTTTTTCTGATTTTTACTATCAAGTGATTGACCAAAGCACTAACTGGGTGTATTCATGCATATACTTAAATGCAAAACTAAATAGTCAAGATACATCAAAATATATTACAACTTAAGTAATTTCCCAATTGTTGTTCAACAATTTACTTGCATCAACTTCATGTTTTAAATGTATTTTCCACAAATGAAATGACTAAGTACAATGCAATGCTCATGTCTCAAGTTACGTTATTCAGAAAAAAAAGCATGAAAACAAGATTTAACTTGCAAATTCAAGTTCAATACTGTTTGAATTAGTCCAACCAATTGTCATTTTCAGAATAACAAAGTTAATAGTCTTGCCCCTAAGGCCTGTTCCTATAGAGTATAGGACAGACAATGCTCACTAAGTCAGTTCTTTTTTATCTTACCATTTGTAGGATTAAAACAAACAAACAAAAAGTTATATCAAAGCTTGGCCTCTTACAGTATTACTAGTTTTAGTACTATTAGATTTAACATCACTTCTTCAAAAATATTTAAGTATATGTAGTATTTACAGAACAGTGCGCTGTATATTTGTACTTTGTGTGCTTTGAATTTGTCATGTGCCAGAAGTCTCTTGTCAACTCCCCTTCCATCGTATTCCCAAAATTAGGAAAACTTGAACTTTTCATTAAATTTAAGTGATTTATTGTTTTTAAACGCACATAAATTCTTAATAAATAGGCTTGCAGAAAAGAGTCCATTTCTAAAGAATATCTTTACATCTTACTTACAAAATTATCTGATCTCCTGAACATCTCCCTTTTTTCTTCACCATTCTTCCTTAACTAAGAGACAAGTCCAACCTTCTCCACTCCTTCCACTTCTTCCCCCTTGCCCAGTTTGAGACTATTTCCTTGTGTACAAGGCTAGACAGCTGTGTGGCAGATGCACCCTACTTCCTCCCACAACCAAACCAACAGCAGTTTGGTCCAGACTCCAAAGATGGTAAAGGCCTGAGCTGCAGCCAAGCCAAAAACTGTTAGGAAACCCACAAGGAAGCAGAACGGCACACTGGACACCAGCAAGGTGTGGGTACAAGGAGTCTTGTGCAGACCTTTCCCACCGTGCGCAATTTGACGACGAGCCAACCACTTTATTCCATAAATATGACAGCCTGGGTGAGCTACTGTGAGCTCTTCCTGCTAGACAAGCATGGTTGTAGGGCAATGATCTTTTACTAATCACAGATCACTGGATGAGCCCAATTTAAGTTTAATATTAATCATTTAGCTTAAGTAAATGTGTTTTAAATAGAATTAATAACTTAGAATTATAAGGTCATGTGATTTTTAATATACTGTCTGTTTCATGTTACTTAGCCAAATTTGCTGAAATCTTAAACTGTATGTTGTAAAGTTCCACTCATTCACCAAACTTACATCTACTTAATGACAACACAGCAGCTAAAGAACATCATGAACACCTGCAAGATAAGGTCTGTTTTGCACTTTGCTGAGCAAAACAGGATTCATTTGAACAAAATAACACCTTCAGAGCCAGCATGAAGCAGCTACAGACTATAAACAATGTCTGCAGCTAAACAAAACAAGGGCCTGTCTCCAGACGATGAAAGGATCAAATGAGAAGCAAGAAGACCCCAGACTCAAATACCACTGCTGGACTGAACCATCGTGTGAGGGGTGGGTAAATAGTCTGCAAAGGTATAAATTAGCCAGGGACTTCTGTCCTCAGCTCAGAATCTCTGCAAAAACACCCAGCTTGAGCCAACCCTGCTGCTAACCCTTCAATTATTTCTTTCTATGAACTTTGATGCCTGAGAGTTTTCTTCGAGACAGTTAGGATTCCACCCTCATTGCCAATTAACTTTTATGTGTAAAAGTTTGCTCGAGAGACCTAGGATTCTAACTTCATAGTGACCTGGCACCAGACCTCTGGAGACCAATA
The DNA here is from genome assembly GCF_036013445.1 of Caloenas nicobarica. Classification (NCBI taxonomy): domain Eukaryota; kingdom Metazoa; phylum Chordata; class Aves; order Columbiformes; family Columbidae; genus Caloenas; species Caloenas nicobarica. Next base: position 121,435,851 of record NC_088245.1, on the reverse strand, counting down.
ACGTTGAGATGCAGAATGATGGAACTTCGAAATCCTAGCCAAGCGATATAAAGAATCACATGTACTATATAATCTTTTGGCCATAAACACATATAATCCCTTACTTGTTTTCCCTTTGTGTCTCTTAGACATGAACTGTTGACCAAGTCCAGGGCTAGGTTTAGATCCAGCCACACCTAGGCTCCTTTCTGAGAAAAAGTTTAGAAAGCAAAGGGGTCCATTCTGAACCTCATGACTCAACAGGAGGGCCTCCCTCTACCCTTTTGCATCTTCTGTCCCACACAAATCAGTCTAAAGCAACTTTCACCTCATTCTGCTTGGCATGTTTCTTCCACGCAGTAATAGAGTGAACCTTGCCATCAAACTCAAGCCACACTTTTATTTAAGTGATCTAAACATTGCTCTGCTGCAAGCAGGACCCTAAATCACTCATCTGTAACAAACTATAGTCCAAACAATCCTACCACTGATGTACAGCATCTGATAATACTACAGCCAAAAGCTCCTGCTACCCACAGCAAAAAGTTCTGTTTCACTCCAAGCCAGGACTCGGCCAGGATAACCAGACTCTGTGGAAGAATCAGATTACCAGACTGTAACTATGCTTTACAAAGAACCTTCAAAATTTCCAGTTTGATGTGCACACAAATTTGGAAGGTTTTCACAGAGAAACAGCAAAACGCATCTGAAGGCCAGATTTCACTTTCAATCAGCCTCAGCACTGTACATCAGTGCCTTGAGCTGTGGCTTCAGTTTAGAAGACTCTCAGCAAAACCAGTTCAGCCACTTATAAAATGACAGGAAAGATAGTCATTATTAAGACAATAGATAAATAGGTTTAAGAACTGCTAACAATAATGATTCTTACAGAAATACTTTCCCTGGTAACAGAGTGGTTTTTTTGTTTGCTTGTTTAAGAGAGAAAAGGCAAATTTACATCAAACTTCACTTACTGAAGAACTCAAGTTCAAAATACAGAACTTGGAAGAGAACTCACCTGCTCTATCAAGTCAAAGCAGTTATCTCTCTCATCATCAGAGGACTCCAGTTGTTCAATGTTATTCCGTGTTCGGTAACTGGCATACTTCCGTCTATATAGTCTACGCTTAGATTGTATTAATGAAGACTCAGAATCACTCTAATTTATACAGAAAGTAAAAAAAAAAAAAAAAAAAAAAAAAAAAAAAGGAAGTTACATAAAAGTATATATGTAGATGTAGCAAAATTTTATGGGGGTGAAAGGGTGGCTAAAAGCACTGTTGAATGTAAAAAGTGAAACAGGCTCATCACATCACAGCCTGATCACGTCAAAACTCCTTTTCATAAGAAATAATTTTCCTGTAAGCCAATAGTTTTAAATTTGCTGTTCCCAATTCGAGATTTAGTAGTTATTCTAAGAAATTACTCTGTATAAACTAATGTGACAGGTCTATTCACATTACCCGATAAGTGTTTACAGAATCAAGACATTAACTGCCTACAGCGTGCAATTCTGAGACGACCAGAAATCTTCAGCTCCCCCCAGTTAAGGGGATCATACAGTAGAATTCTTGCATCAAATTGTTTTGTGCTGCAAGACACAGTGAATCAGGGCCACTATCTTATAAAAATCAGCAACAGATAATGAAAAAATCATTCGAAATGGGGCAAGTCTGAAAAAGTTGCCTCATACACAAAACATAGTAATCTAAAGTAAAATGGCAAGGGAATAGCAATATAGCCTATAATTCTTCAAATACAGGACCTTGAACATCCACACACCTCAACAATTTAGCAAGGACCTGCAACAACTGTCTTTGAAACTTGAACTGTGGTAAAACCAGAATGGCCTGAAGTCAAGCCTGCCTTTAAAAATTACTACCAAATACGACAGATGGAAGGAGGCAAGATTGAAAAAAAAAAAAAACAAAACCAAAAAAAACACCCAACAAACCAAAAACCAGTAGGTATTCACAAAAGAAATAAAACCTCATCCTGCAATAAGTGGAAGCTGAACCAGTAGGATCCTTTGAAGACCATACCTTCAGAAATGTGTGTGGTTTCATTTTTTAAACCATCCCTTTTCCCTGGGCACAGAATGCCTATTTTCCTAGAAGCTGCTGCATACCTTTTCCAATGACTCGAATGACTTTCTCTTCTCTGTTGCATAAAGATCTCTCTCTTCTTCCCCTTTTGCAATTCGATAGTCTTCCTGCTTCCTACCAGAAAGTAATGAAAAATCTAATTCTACATCTATTTTGACAATACTGAAAAGTTAAATGATCCATTCTCTTTAAAAGATCTAAAAAACCCTAAAACCTAATTCCATTACATTATTAATTTCAGACATTATTATTGCTCAAACACTTATAACACATGTTCTCTCATTTCCAGATAGACTAAGATGAATATTAAGAAAGTTTCCTTGCACATATCAGAATATAATAAACTTTTTCAACCCCATTTTTAATCCACATTCTTCCCTTTCAAATCATTCTACCTCCCAACACCAGGAAAGTTTTTTAAAAACTTCAGAGATGAGGCAGCATATATGGCTGTACCATTAAAAATAAATATTTAGCTATTGATACTACTTCTCCTTTTCACAGATACATACTGATACTACTTTTGAGAACAGCTGTTTCAGTATTTCAGGTGCTCAGTGCTGCTTCTCATCATAATGCATCACCCCCACAAGGTCTCAGAAAAGCACAATCTCTCTGAATTCTTTCATGTAAATGAATTTAACCTATATCTCTTTATTTTGGAAAAAGCAAGGTTCTAGGCAATCCAGCTGTCCTCTAAGATGACTCAAATAACTGAAATATGGGAGAATATATTAAACTAGAGAAATTTCCATTTATTTTTGTTGAATGGACTTTACAAGCAGAACTTTTTAAGCACAGCTGACCATAACACTGCACTACTGCAATTTGTACCACGTATCTATTTTACTCTCAGTCTAATAGCACTAGACTTAGAAAAAACAACATGATGTGTTCTCTCCAGTCGTATCTGCAAGCTGTCCACAGACCTGAGTGAACTCGGTGGTATTTCTGGTACAACAACTCTTCGTCTCCAAGCCTGAAGATCTCGTTCAGTAGCCATCTGACTTCGTGGGGCATTCTGATGCATCTGGCGCACGCCTTCGACTTGTCCACTACGTCGTAGACCAATATTGGGAGGAGACTGGATGTCAAAACTTGGCCTTCTAAAAGCTAAAAATATACAAAAACGTTTTTCCCAGACTGCACAGAATTGGAAACTTGTTTCTTCTTACTAAAAGATAAAAAATTAACACACTACATATTTTTAACTGCATGATTGTAAGTATATGATTATTTACCACCTTCAGGAAATTGTGAGATTACACATATACTTTTTAAATGGTTATTTCTTCTACAATTTTGATACAGTGAAAGGAAGTATAACATGACAGAGATGTTTTTCTGAACTACTTCAGCAGCTCTGAGGATAGTGAAGGTTCTACAAAGCACTTTTCCTGGAGCTGACCATACATAATTAAAACTACAAGGACACAGATCAGAAGAGTGTCTAGTTTAAATCCATAAAGAAGGGGGAGAGGAACCCAGTTTGAATAATGGTAAAATATATATTTTGCAAACTTTAGAGGAGAACAAATGTAGCTCCTATAAATGTTGTTTGAGCACTCCACATATGTTATTAAATATGTAGCACTCTACAAGAAATACAATTAATGGTCTTTAAAAGGAAAAGCAAAAATCTTTGTAATTTAATCACAAGCGTAGCAATGTTTTAATGAATAAAAAATCTTAACCAGATATCACTGTGTTAAAGGAATCTCAGCCCCCAAAACAACATTAAATGTAAAACCTGTTTTACAGGTTCACACAGCGTAACACACAGCGTAACAAAAGTTGAGACAGAACAATTATCAGCATGTACTCACCTCTTCTAGGTGTTCCTTCCCCATTTTGTGGACCACTTGATTCTTGATCGGCTCCAGTTCTTTGATCTTGTTGTAGTTGTAATTGTCTAATCATGCCATCAAGAATGCTGGGCTCCACACCTTGTTCATCCTGATCAACTGACCGTTGGCCTATAACTTGTTCAACCACTTCTCCATCACCTTGCAAGTGTAATGCAAATAAAACAAATGGCTTCAGTTAACAAAGTGACTATAGCACATGATTTAACCTCATTGTTCACATCACAGAGAGACATGTTCTACAACTAAACACAATGAAATCCATTCTTGGAATGATTTGACTTGCTTATTCCAAATGAGACATTTATGGAGTGTACAACTCACACACAGTTTGTTCATGTTAGTGCCCACAGAAAATCATAGAATGTCCCGAGTTGGAAGAATTTAGATACATATTTGAACAATCAATTGTGGGTTTTTTTCTTGTTTAAAATCAGATTAACTGTGGGACCTTTAAGGATGTGAGAAAACAAAGTAATTTTTAAGTCACCTATGTCTTATCTACTCTGTTCCCATTCTAACTTCTAGATGTAGGTCTTCAGTAACACTGTTCTTACCTGTTGCTACATATCCAAGTTGAGGAATCAAATGTTCATCTGCACAATTCTCTCTTCCTGGCACCAATCTTTGATATTTTGTTGGATGAGGGTTTCCATCCACATCTACTAAGAAGGGAGGGGGCATAAGATGAGGAGCCTGTTGAGTCTGCTCATCTAGGACATAATTGTTTGAGTCTCGAATAAGCGGCCGATAGTCAGTGTGGAAGAACATCTGATCAGGAATCTAGAAAGAAATGAAGTTTTTATGTTATCGATTTGAAAAAAAACAAATATGCTAAAGAACAGAGAAGAACAAGTGACACTAAAATATCTAAACTCTTAAAAGGTAAAACAAAGGGCAAGTTCCCAATATGAAGTTATGCATAGCTACAATTAACCCGTAGGGGTCTTGCAGTACTCTCATTTTTGAGAGTGCTTTTGCAGGCAACAATATCCTTTTAGGAAACAACTGAGGTAACTTAAAGCAGAAACACTACTTTACACTTAATTTTAAAAACATTTTACATCTCATTCTATTTTTTCCATATAATAAAGAAAAGTTTCCTTGGCTTCTATGCAAGGAAATAACTGTCTGAAGTTGAACTTAAGGTCTCAAAGTAAAGTTCTTTCTTAATCATGCAATGTCCACCACAATTTTTTTCTGCAACTCGAACAGTCTGTTAAATCCATGCAGCTGAAGGGAGACAGTTACACAAGTGTTAGATCACAGTCAGAATCTTTGCTCCTAAAAATTGTAAGCAAAATGAAGAGAATAAATTTCAATTTCAGCTAAGAATGTAAAGCAAGAAAAAAAAATATTTAAAACGACAAACATAGAATTACCATTGCAACTTTAAAAAATTTGAGGGGGAAGTGAAGAAAAGTATAGGCATAGGCCAGAACTGCACTTTTGAGAGCTATTTTGAAAAAACAGAAACACATGTATTTATCAAAACAAAAAGGAAACAGGCTGCTCAAAAAAGCAAAACATTTATCCCATGCACATTTTTCTAACTTTTCAAAATCCACAGAGTTGGATCAATATTTACTTTTGCTTATTTTAAACAAACTACTACAGTATATTCGGGTTTGAATAAGGAAAGGTCTAAAGACCTGCCAGTTCTAATAATTGAAATAAACCAGAAAATTATTCCTAACACACAAACAGCCTGCTTTTTTGTTAATTAAGCAGTAGTGCAATAAACTTTGTGATACATTCCAGTCTTTAGACATTAAGCTATTTTCAGAAATTAGAAAGAAACATAATTTTGGGGTTGAACAATTAACATGCAGATTAGCTGGCTGGAAAATGAAAACGTATTCCAGAAAAGTTCTTGGGAGCTACTCCCAAGGGAACATTAAGACATTGGTTGTCTCTGCTGTGTCAGGACCATACACACAGCAGAACTCACAGATATCAAGGAACCTGTTATATTTAGATCCCACATCCATACAAAACTCTTTTTTACGTACCATGTTTTAGAGGAGTGAATATAACTAATCTAATTTGAGAAGCTTGAATAAACAGTTCCAATAAAAAGCTGAACTTACTTACCTTTTCATACGGCCTGCTACAGCCAAAACCAAATATCAATAGATGCCCATGAGAATCTGTACATGCAAAATGCTGCCCATCTGGTGAAAATTTACAATCAAAAACAGCACCATGTCCTTGGCCTTCAATCTAGATTGAAGGAAAGAAGCTCAACGTTATTTGACCTTTTTTTTTTTGAGCAAACAACAATGCAGCATCAAAAATTAATTACTCTATCAAAAGCAGTCATGCATCTCTCAAATAACTCAAAGCAAAAACAATTACTTCAGTTTATTTCTTTTCCCCTTGACAAATGAGTTTAAGTCCCGAACCATATAGTTATATAAGATGCACTCGATTTTAAAAGATGCATTAAAGGGTATGGAAAGTTAATGTTAAAAATTTTTTTTTTAAAAAAAAAAAAAAAAAGCTTTTTGAGGCTTTTTAGTTTGTAGTATACTGCTTAAAGGTAAATTGCAGCTAATATATACTGATTTTGTTAAACCACTTTCAAGAAAAGCACAAGAAATCTTAAAACTAAGGAAAAAAAAAAATCACTTTGCTACTGAGTGTATCCAGAAAAAAAAAAAAAAAAATTATTATGAACATTGGATCATAACTTAAGTCTCAGAGAAAATAACCTATTTTAAAGTGTTAATCACAAACTCTCAAATGGAGCAAATGCCATTGGAGCTCTCAAGAAGAACCGCACTGATCCACTAATACTTATGGTAATAACATTATCATTTTTAAGACATTTGAGAATATAATTATTTGTCAATAACACTCTTGAAATTATGGTCTAAAACGGGACCTCTCAGTCTTTTATATGGCACCTGATCTCGATTAAGGAAACCAGTTACTATGAACGACGCGCAAGAAGGTCTTTAGTAACAAAGAGTGCAAAAAGCCCTGGTGTCAACTCCTCCCAACACCTCACAGACTGAGAAGTCCTGATCAACACGTGAAGTCTAAAAAGCTCAGACATTGACTATGATGAAAGTAAATTCATGCGCTCCTCCCCCCATGTCTCACATTCCTCACATCCAAACACAAGTTCTCAAAATTCATCTTCCTTGTCTCAGCTTATTGAGACCTCCCTGACTGGTTTCAACTCGAAAGCCCTGCAGGAAAGCAGCAGTGGAGGGAAGCGGGGAATACTGCTGCAGATCAGTGAACTGACTCAGCTTTGTAAAAGGTCCAGTGAGAGGCACTTGATTGAAGGCACAGAATGGAAGTGGGCAGCTGGGAGCAGACAAGGGAGGCAATCCCAGCCATCCTTTGCTGCCACATTAAACTGTTAAAAATGGCTCCTGGTCACTTTCCACCTACAGTACAATAATCAAGAAATTCAAAGGTAAAAGCTCTAAAGAAAAAACAAACTCAAAAATTTTATTGATTTTGGGTTTTTTGGTGGGTTTTGTTTGTTTATGGTTTTTTGCGCTGTGTTTTTTTTTTGTTTGTTTTTTATTCCCTCACAGAAAAAGGTGCAGGGGATGTGCATGTTAGTGATTACTCCTTAAACTAGTATGTGAACACACTGCTGTGTGTTGAGAAAAAATGGAACTTAAAAAAGGTCTTACCATGTTAAAATAATGCTTTGTTTTCGTGCCTTTGGTAATGTCCCATATAAAGATGTTGCCATCATGACCTGCAGACAACATTATCCTGGAATCAAAAGGATGGGTCTCCAAGACAAATACTTCATCAGCATGTCCCTAGAATTCAAAATTACACATCATGTGCAAATAAGAGGACATAAATCCACATAAAGAGGATATTTACAGTAAAGTCTAAAGCACTGTACTATCATCTCCTCACACTCAGACTCTTAGAAAATTAGACCCCTACAAGCTGCCTCCAAAAATCATGGATTTTTACAAATTCCAGAGTGTATCTATCTGGACTGCTTCCTCATGGCACAGAAGTAGGGGAAAACCCCAGGCAGTCAGAAAGACTGTAATTTAATAATTTTCTAGATTCACACAAGAACTCTAGAAATATGGAGGGTTTTTTCCAAAGGACAGGGAACTATTCAATGGACAAGTGTGTTACTGCAGAAAAACTTATTTATTCCATAGGATAGGCAAGTTCAGCACAGCAGCTAGGGAAAGGATAGTTCAAATGCACAAGGAAGTGGCTAGTTTTGGTTAAAAAAAAAAAAACAAACCAAGAAACACTACATTTGATTTTTCATTCATATAGAGCTTTCCAGACAAATCAGATCTAACTATAAACTCAGCAGGCATATGTCATTGCAATTTTCGGAAGACTATGTATTTCAAAAAGCAAGTAAAATTACATACCACCAAGTCATGAAGTAATTGCCCTGTACAGGAATTCCAAACTTTCAGCAGATGATTATTCACAGCCGTAACAACATAGTTATCATTTTGGTTCCAAGCTATCATGGTTACTTTAGGCTTCATAAATTTGTCTTCTTCTGAACATGTATCACTATTTTAGAGTTGAAGAGACATGAGGTATTTTTAATTAGCCCATTTCAATCTCAAAATACAGAAAAATAACCTGTTTTCCCATGTTAATAATCAGACAAGAGAAGGGAAATTAAGAATTAAATTTGTTTTGAAACGTTTGGCCTTAAACTTGATTCTTTTTGGTACAATTAACTATTAAGCAAATCTGGATTTCTAGCATACGTATTTCGTAGGACGTGATAACCTCTTTCCCATTTGAGAAGTAAGGCAAAAAGGCTTTCTTTTTTCATGGAGTCTTCTACAATTAAGAGTCGTAACGTAATTCCTTTAAAAATAAACTGTTTCAGAAGCTAACCTCTACGTTAACTAAGCATTTTTTTCCAATTCCCAACATAAATATATTAAAGATAATATTTTGTATTAATCTCAATCTATTTCCTCGTTTCTCTCCCCAAAATACATTTATAGGAAACTGTAACATTCCCTTTCAGCATCTTAGTCAACTAAAGGAACAAGCTTTCTTTGAAACACTTCTTCACGCAGCATTATCTATATTCCATATCAACCAGTAGCCTCTCTTGCAAAGACTCTCTCTCAATTATACACCATTGTACATACTAACCCAGAAAGATACCACAGCCAAATCTCAGATATTAATAGCTCCTCCTTTCTTAGTAAAAACACTTTTTTTTTTTTTCATGGCTGCATCAAAGAAGAGCTTGCAATCACCCTCCAATAAACTAGTATACCCAAGGTTCATTTTTTGTGTTTGTTCTCTCCCCACCACCCCACCGTTTAATCACCTACAAATTCATTCCTGCCTAGTGTCTACAAAAGTGGACACAAAAAACCAACAAAAACCCACAAAAGACAACGCTTCACCTACCCTGGTAATCGATCAGACATATCCAACAAGATACTCCTCCATTCTGCTTGCTCAAAATGCCAAATTCGAGCTGTTCCATCTCTACTGCCACTTATGAACCTTGAAGAAGAAGGATTTGCTTTAAAGTATATTCAGAGTTACACCACCACAATTTAAAACACTACAATGAAAGATGGGCAGAAGTGAAATATTCAATGTGTGCATGAGAATTCTTTAGTTTCCTGTCTGTTAACTTTCCTTCCAGAAGCCCAGGAAAGAGTTTTTCTGAACTACAAAACTGAATGAAGTTGTCAAAACAAGTAGAACAGAGAAGTAAATTCCAAAGTTAAACTCAGTTCACAACTTCATCCTCAACTCCTTCAAAATTACAATACTTTAAGTATTTTCAGTAACCCATTCGAAAATTGCAGAGTATCAGATACTGAAGTAGAGGCAAGAATGGATCAGCACAGCAAACCTGAGATGGTTCCCATGCACAATTATGCATAAAAGAGAAGACCATCAGTGGTTTACTTTAAGATACCAAGGTGTAAACCACGTCAGTTCAGGCTTCCATTTCATGAACTGCTGAACTGTCAATGCAGCAGAATGGAAATTCCTGAAGAGAGGAACCAAAACATTTTAAGATACTCAAAGATAATCTCCCTAGTCCATGAATCACAAGTCTGAGAAAGACAGTTGACATACCTCCCCCAGGAAAAATCTGTATGCCAGACTGTGCTCTAGTTTGCTATGATTCATCTTAAGAATAATTATAAATCTCAAACATAGTGCATAGAAAGTGTCACCAAACAAAAAGAGCAGTTGTATTGACTTTTTTTGCACTGCCTTGAGAAGCAATTAATGCAAGCAACATGGACAGACCAGTGCAGCATGATGGCCCCCAAGACCCATATATCTGCAGAAAAAGGCATTTAAAAGCAAGACAACTGCAACTTCCAAACTGAATGTAGATTATTAGTTTTCTTAGTCATAGTTATTTGGCTTTCAAGAAAAGAAAGGACCCAATAAAGTTGCAACTTATGGTTGCAGATGTAAGTCTACCCGGAAGGCTAAAATCCACATCTTCATTAGTGATAGGTCAGAGATCAATGTGACTCCATTCTCTACTGGAAGGGGAGTGAATTTTTACAAATGGAATTTACACAGTGCTTCCCTTCACATCCTCCCACTCCCAAACAACTGTAGAATTTTGTTAAATAAATTTCCTTAAAAAAAAAAGTAGTAGGCTAGAACAAAAAATGAAAAATATTAAAACTTATTTTAGACCATTCATTTGCATTGCATTTTCCCATTTCCTATTTTGATCCAATACTTCCTCAAACTGAAAGGAGGGGGAAGAGGAGGTTTATGAAGGGACAAATACATCGAGTATGTTAAAAAGTGGTAACATTCCTGTAGGTAAATTAAAATCCAGTCTGTCCAAACACACTGTCTAACAAGGATTACTAGCTGAGACAGACAGATGAAACTTAGCTATGCTCTCCTGGATTAGTCCAAATTTTCCCCTTGAGTTCTAAATAAGGAGAATTTCCTTACTAGAAACCTCCAGGTGAGAAAAACAATACATTCTAAAGTCCGAAATAATGTATTGTTTGTTCACAATTGAGCATCTCTCAACATACCTATCACCACTGTTAGAAAATTGAATGCTGTCCACTTTGTCCTGCAAGAAAAGGTAGAGTTTGTTAGAAATTATATTTTTAAACAGGAAATACGGTTTCGACAAATCCGAAACAACAAATTTTTAACGGTTTTAACTGCAAGGCGAACCAAGTCTCAGAATTCACTAACCACTAATGTATTTAAAAAGCAAGTTTTAAAAAACTGTCCCAATTAAATATGAAGAGTGGACAGGTGAAATAATTGTCCATTAATAATTTGGCAGCCAATTAACTCACATTTGAATATGTATTTCTAATACCCTATGCCTACTACAATCGAGAGGAATCTGTTGTTCCCACTTCTACTACACATTCCTTCAAGAAATATACAACTAGTTATTCATTTTTATTACAATAAAAACTACAGGAAAAGTAGATAGCACACTCAGATCAGTTTATCTTCAGAGCTGAAAGTCTTTTCTACACAGGAAATACACATCACTATAACTTAAATGGTTAAAATCAGATTCAGTATTAGAGAAAATACATTAAGGCAAACAAAAAGAAGATGAGTACTTTCAGAGCTGCCCTTGAAAGAACTTTAAGGATTCAACTAAATCTAAAATCTCTGTAGTAAAACTACAGATTCTTTGTGCATCAAGTGCTGATAAAAACAAAAAAAAGACTCTGCCTTCAGCACAAGTGTAAGCCAAGTTTCATGTAGATTCTTTAGAAAGCAGAGTCCACTAGACTAAGGTACACAAATAAAAAATGAGCATATTTTATCTAAGTTATTCTCCTAACAGGTATCAATTATATCAAGAACGCAAGTAAAGACAGCACACATTACATAACACACGCAAGGAAACAACACTAAACCAGCAAGCTGACTTAGGAAGTACGAAGCAGTTTGCACAGCCACCGAAAACATAAATAAAGGCCAAGATGAACAGAAGTAAAATTCTAGAAACTCAATCCCATTTAAAGATTTAACACAAAAGGTGTCAAATTGTAAATAACTTGAGTAATAAAATACGCATTCTCACCCTATCTACTTCCTGTATACAGCATATAACATGTGGGTGGCTAGGCGCACTTACATCAGAGGGAAGCAACTGAGCAAACCATGCACTTTAAAGTTAGAGAAATGTATGACATCCAGTTGAAAAGAAAGAATTCTAAATATCATCTTGATACATTCCAGCCTTCAAAGTGGCCAAGTCACATCAAGATGACTGGCTGAAATTCTGCGTAAGTTCCAAAAATATTCGATAAAAGAACATTGCTACAAACCCACTAACAACATTAACTTTCAACTTCAATACTGCTTTTTAGGTGACCAATTATCAGATCTAAGAATCTTTCTTACAGCATGACTTTCCAATTCAGCTATTTTCTCCGGTGTTTCAGAGCCAAAAAAGTACATCCTGATGACATGATCAGTGCTGCCAGTTGCTAAAAACATACCACCTGTAAAAATCAAGCAATAAATAAGTTACTGTTTAAGAAATTAAAACAGATCACCAACATTTCTCTGATGCTTAGTTTAAAAAAATAATAATCTGAAGAGCATTGCATTTTTCATGCTCTTCCACTGACATACAGATGTGGAAGTAGATCCTTCTCTTGCCCCAGAAAGCTTTTTCAGCCATAATAAAAATAGTCAAACTCAATGTTACAAAGATTTTAAAATACGTAACTAGTGGAATGCTACTACTACACTACTAATTGCACACAGAAGCCTTCGATTATGGGGAATACAGCAAATCATCATTAGAATTATCTAGCTGACTCTTTCACTGTAGCATGTCTCATTTGTGGCATGTGAATTGCTTCAAAACTGCGTAGATGCGTAAACAAATCAGCATAAGTACACCAGTATTTAGCTGGGCTGGCAGCAATATTAAGATCTGCCTCTTGACACCTCTGAGTGCTGTCAAAAAAACCCCAAACAAACAAAACCCTCAAGCTCAAACACAACACATGGCTATATCCTGACAACATTAACAAGCTATACTTTGACTTCTATTTTATTTCTGAAATTCCCAAGTTTCTTCTAATGTTCATGCTGTCTGATACTAGTAGGCCTTCCCACAAGTCACCCACATGATCAGAACGAAAGACAACTACAAGCCCGAAGTGAAGTACATTTATAGATACATTTATGGATTCTTAAGAAAGAAGGGATCTTGATGTCCATCCCTGCCATCCCAGCTGGCACAGAATCAGGAGCTCCTACTATTGGGAGTAACCACTTCCAATGATTTTGACTGTGGTACCTTGAAGAACTAATTTTGCAAACACCTGACATTATACTAAGGGGTGGAACAAAAATAAAAATCCAGTAAAGATGGATAAAAAGTAAACAAGCATCAGGTGCATTTTCCTTCTATAAATCACCAATGGCTAAAGGAAAATAGTACCACTTAGTTCTACAGTCTTTCACTGTTAGCTAAGGCAAATCACATTATTTAATTATGTCATAGGCTAACAATACACATATAAACAATTACTGAGTACACAGCTTCTGCTTTTGTATATTTTAAAGCTGTCACAACCAGTGTATTATAATAAATACCTACGGGAAAAGAAATTGCAATGCTAAACTCAACCTGCGCACAACTTACCTACACTGAATGAAGAACAAAGCATCTGAACCCCTGGTCTAGGTTTCTCTGTGAATTTCACTGGCCGATTGCTTAAAAAGAAAAGATGCCACAAAAAAATTGGCTTTTGTCAACACTTCAAAACATAAAGGTACATTTCTTCAAACATCTACGTTACAGGTACTTCTTAAATACATACAATACCATCTGTAAATCTTGTGCAGGAGGATGAGCAGTAAGGTTTACTTTTCAAAATTACTGTACACACATACACAAATGATATTTGAAGCCCACACACCTTATGACTTCTGCAAGACGCTACTACCTAGCAAGGATAACATGACGTGCCAAGAACGTTTATTCTCTCTCATCTGTTGGTAAGTATGATATACACCCTTCATAACATATCCACAAAGTACTGAACTCTTGCCCTCACTTTACAAATCACCAACAGTACATGAGATAAGGCCTATCAAATACCATTACTGCGGAATGCTGTACAAAATCATACCATTTTACCAAAGTAAATCAAAGTTCTTTAACACTGTGCACATGGTGATTTAAAGAACTGGTTTCCTGTTCTGCAAGTCATGTACACATTCTTCCAGTTGACATGGCCATAATCTCACTGAAAGTAGCTACTATGAACTACATAATGGATAAATCCAGCAAACTGTGCGATTTACAAGCATTACAGGTTTCTTCTCATCATTCTACTGTTTTTCTGTTCAAGTGTTTTCTGTTTATCAAAGGAAATATTCTCATACTAAACATCTCAATATTTCCCATGTTTGTATGATACACAATATAGAGATTCAAATCCGAAGAACGCTGCTTTGAGACCTACCAAAGCTTAAACCAATGTAAGTCCATGCTTAAACTAATTTAAACAATGTTTACATCTCATACAGTCCTCTAAATTATTTTTAGAAGGAGAATAATTAAGGATTGAGTTTAAACATTCTCCTCCTATATCTTACAGCCCTAAAAGATTCTTCAGATGCAACTATGTCTTTGGTAGATTTTGTTGCAATTCTACTACCTTAAGATCACAAGATTGAATTGAAAAGCAAAATAATCTTCTGCTTTCTGAAGTACTGGTTTTTTCTTTTTTTTCTTTTTTTTCTTTTTTTTTTTTTTTTTTTAACAGCTGCTCTAATGTAAAATGGATCATTTTATACCAACTACCACTATGTAGCACAATACTAGATACAGACTGATCATCCCAGATATCTTCTTTCTGGTAATAATCTAATTTTTTGTACAAATTAACAGCAATCACATACAGAATGTTTAAAAATTATCCTGAACACTGCATGCAAGTTCTATAAGAGACATCCTAAGACTACAAGACTGTTGAAAACACATAATGAACAAAAAGCTGTATTATACTGTTCCAACATATTTATGTTTGGGGCAATTCTAATTGTCCTACATTTGTGCTATTACTGTAGTAAGAAGTTAACAGATTTCCCCACTAATCTTCTAGGACAATAGAGTAACATAAATTTATAGAGGATATAGTTAGTGATAGTGCTTTAAAATAATTATGTAATAGGTTATTTCCACAGTTTTTTTACAATCACGAAAAAACTTCAAAAGTATTTTACCTAGACTTGACTTATTTTAACTTGTTATTAATCGAGCATAGTATGGCACAGAGTTAATCAGCAACCCATTTACATACTTGAATTTCATGGTATCTGCATCCCATTGCCAAAAGCAAACAGTTCCATCTGCACCTGTAGACACCATGTATCGCATGGAGCCTTTCACCATTGGACTAAACTAAAGAAAATAAAGTAAAATCAGATACATACAAAAAGAGATATTTAAAAACTGTTTATGAACTTCTAAAAAGTTAATGTAAAACCTTTATTTACTTTGCATTTTTCAACTGAAACTGCTAAAACAGTTGTTAACTGTCAATTTTAATGTTTACAAAATAAGATCTCCTACAGTTTAAAATAAGGTCATAGTCTATGTTTCAATTATTGCATTACATAAAACCAACCCATTCACTGCTTTGGTTTTGAAGTCTTAACTAACCACAATCATTCACTTTGTCAATGAATGAAGTAATGAGCAAAACAGATTGTATTTTTTGTTTGTTTGTTTTCCAATGGAAGAAGTTTCACTAGACTTTTAAAATTCTGTAATTAAGCAGAACATCAGTTATGAGATAGTCCAAGTACACGTACCCAGCATCACATATGAATTTATAGGAAGTCCCCACACATAC
Source organism: Caloenas nicobarica (assembly GCF_036013445.1). Taxonomy (NCBI): domain Eukaryota; kingdom Metazoa; phylum Chordata; class Aves; order Columbiformes; family Columbidae; genus Caloenas; species Caloenas nicobarica. The sequence goes on along the minus strand of NC_088245.1, from coordinate 121,420,053 downwards.
TTCTTTAAGACATGGATTCATTGCTATGCACACAGGTACCATTCAGAAAACTTCAGAGAACACAAGTTACACAAGTTGATTAAATTGCTAATTACTACTACCACCTTTGGAAAAGGCCATATAAATTGTACATGTTGCAATTAAAGTATTATTAAGAATGATTAAACACAAAAATTCCACAACGCTACAGTAAAACACACCACAAATAAGTGGTTTGTCATTTAAAAAATGAAATTGATGCCACAGAAATTCTGTGAATATGAAGATCACCCTTGGAGTCAGCACTTTTGAGAAAACTGCAAAATTACTTTTTGTATTGAACTTCACAGGCTGGCAGGTGGCCACTCTTCACCCCTCAACATAAGCCTGTTTGTCTCATTGGCAAACAGCAAATCTGGATAATGAGCTACTAGTTTATCTGTTAAATAAGGAATTACAAAGGCCAAAATGAGACTGAATCTGAAGGAACACCAATAGCTCATAAAGTATCCCAACACTTTCAAATTTAATTACACAACACATTAAACTGAGCACCTTTGCACTTCTGAAATAATTTATATTTTTGAAATTAAGACAAATATCTCTATCATAGAAGCTGTAAGAACCACATATTGGATCAGAACACTCGCCCACATAAATCACCATCCCACATCTCCAGTAACAGACAACAGGAGAACTCTGTATTTCCCAGAAATTCTCTTTGGTTCCAACAGCTCAAATATTATGGGTAATGACCTACTTTAAGTGAAGAAAGATTCTTGCCATTATTTTCAGTTAAATACTCAGGGATTTCAGGGAGGCAAGGAACTTTTTAAAAATTATTATTCTTAAAAAAAAAAGTAGGCTTCTCCTGTGGTCTTGACTGATTTTTGACATCAATATTTAAATGGTCAGATTTTAATATTAGCACAGCCACAGAGAAATAATTTCAGTCATGTGAAAAACACAGTGACGAGCGCAGTGAAATTGATTTGCAATGCATGGGCAACAGAACATCAGTTCCTTGCATTTGGACATGAAAACCTAAGTAGTATGCTTGGCAAGCTACTTCTTAACCTAGTAACAACAACAAAGTACTTTTCTCCACAAACAGAAAATGAGGTACTGATCTTCCTTTTCAATAAGTTATAACCCAAAGATAGAAAACTCTATTGGTGTCAAGCAGTCACGTAACTACATTTCTCAATTTCAGTCAGCAACCAAGGAAGCTGATTATTTCTTACGAATATGACAGCTAGCTAATCTTAGAGTATCCCATCAATCAACATCCTACTACTAAAGCAGACTCTTAACTTTTCAAATTAGGTGCAACAGCATTTTTTTTGCCCAAATTATTCCCCAAATTATTTATTGTTTCCTACTATAAATACCTTCAAACTTTCAATACCGTGCTGTCAAGTGAAGTTTAATATTTGACTATCATAGACTGGCTGCTTCTTACAATCCAACCACATCAATTCTGCTTCAATACAGAGAAATACTTAAAAAAACCCATACCTGTAAGGAGGTAATGGACCCTGTGTGTCCATGGAGGACCGCAACCGGTGCACAAGTTCTCAGACACCACACTCTGATCATTTTATCACAGCTTCCAGCTGCAATCATAGTGTTTTCATAATTGACAGCCATATCTGAAATCTCTGCTGAATGTCCTCGTAATGTGGCAAATAATCTGCCATTATGAGTTGACCAGATCTTTACCAAACAGTCATCTGAGCCCTAGAAAGAAGTATTTATTACACTCAGCAAGGATTTTCAAAGACATTCATGGTAAAAGTTTTAGGTGTTCTTTAAAGAATCTAACTATGTTTTTCCACAGCTTAGTAAATTACACTTCTATTTAAAACTATGCATGTTACTTAAGCTGAAGAAAATAAAGTCATATGACCAAAATTATAAAAAGAAAATGTTCAATTATGGTTCAGGATTACACTGCAACCACCAGAGATCTATACCATATAATGCGAAAAAGTCTGAATTAAGTTTGAGGGGATTCCTGACACAAATGGCAAGGGCCAAAGGAAGTACTGTTCTGTAAAAGCAATCTCTCCTCTGCCACTTCATAAAGAATATGAAACATGCTTAACATTAAACTATATCACTGAATAAAGCTCCTAAATGTTAAGACCTGATTAGACATCCAGTACGACAATTTCTTAGATGCTTCTGACCTTTAATTACATCAAATTGTTCTACTTAAGCATGGCAATGGAGTTATCAGCCACATTTTAACAATACTGATATCCACCTCCTTTTAGTGTAATGTGCATTCTGAAGTTCTTTTCCTTGCATCCATCTAGAACTATTTTCAGATTCAGATCTATTTCATCAACTCACAGTAAATATTCTGTGTCCAGTCCTATCAAATGCAACACAATATACTGACGAAAGATGGCCAAGAATCCGTCTGTGCATCTTGACATGCTGATACATACTTCCTGGAAATGAAGTACTGAACTTTGCATATCCAGTTAATTGTTTTGCTCGATATACTTCCACTAAAACACAAAAAAAACCAAAGAAGGAATGTACTAATGTTTAAAACAGATCTATTCTAAAACAAGGTTTTATTTAACTTCCATTAGTATATTACTTAAGAATTTCTGAAATGTTACTTTCAGGCTTCATAAAGTCAGGGTTTTTTTTATATTTGCCACCCTTGTATGTATACATTAAGAGAGTATTTTAAACTTGCTCCAATCAAAACTTCATTCTCTAAATAGGAAGTGTTCAATGTTATCTTTATTTTCCCATAGCTTTTTATACCTTGAACCATACAAGAGCCCTTCTATCCAAAGAAGAACAATGATCTGTATTTTCTGCAGATTCCTCTACTTGAAACAGGGGCTTTATAAACAAAAAAGATGTGATCTAGAGGCTACTGCCTCACTAGTGCTGTGAGCAGACCCTTGTACCCAATACATAACTCCACTGAAGTCACATGAAGGTCTCCAGGTAAGCCTCCAGATCAGTTCTGAGGTGCCACTTTCAGTGTTGTAGCAAGGCCAGTATCAAGATAGCCATCGTATGCTCACAGCAGCAGTGATCAATGTGGAAAATAGCTTACCAACATTTGGTGGTGTGCCATAGTTCACAGGAATTTCAGGAGGCCTTCCTCTATGAAGAGCAGCAAATGCAGAGCCCTTCCAAACAGTGTTCCTGCAATCTTTAAAACCAATTGGTTGAAGTTTATTGAAAGTATATCTCAAAAATGCCAAGAGAGTTGCAGTTCCAAAACATGGTAAAGAACACATATAGCTGGTCTCAAACACAGTATTGAACAACTAAAAATATAGAACACCAAATGCCCCAGAATTTTCATATGAACAGTGTAGCATCAGACAATAGAAAAATCCATTTAATAGAGTAATAACAGGAGGAAAAAAAACCCAACACAACCAATGGCCAAACTTTGAAATTACTCCTAAATAGTGATACCACTCTAGTTCCTGTAACACAAAACCAACTTTTCAACTGAATTTTTCCTACATATTCTCAGTCCAAAGCATTTTAGATTATTAACAAAAATTTGTGAAAATGTTAACAAATATTAAAAATATTTATTGAGCATTTATTAGTATGGAATTATTTAACTAAATGATCTCAAGAGGTCTCTTCCAACCTGACAATTCTACCATCTGTAAAAAAACCTCCCACATTGACAGTTATTTTGACACACTCATGCTGAAATAATTGCAATCCTGATTTTCAGGATAGCACAGTCACTGTCATTCACTGTGCATCCTTTAAAGCAGTTAGGATACTGAAAACACAATAGTATCCAATAAACCAATCCCACATTATAGCATCTAGCTATCCAAAAGAACTTCATACAAACACAAACACTCCCCTCCCAGAAATATTCAAAGAGATAAGTCTAAAGCTAAAAACTACTCTAACAAATAAAGTACATGCTTATGCATCACCAACTATTCCCTTTAAGCTACAAACAAGAACTTTTTTCTGCATACGCACAAGAGTCATAAGTATTAATTTTTATGCCGTTCGCATCAACCAAGAAAACTTTCAGAAAACTGATGTCACTGTCTCATAGTTGCACTGAACAGAGTACAACAGCTACTGCATCCAAAACCAACACAGGCAAATATACTACTGGAAGTGTCACGAGATGTTAGAGAAGTAGCACCAGTGTCCTGATGCTTCATTATATTGCAATAACAGTGAAAACTGGCCACATTCAGCAGCCTCAGCACTCAAGAGTAACAATTCTTGTCACGCAACTTAGAACTTTCTCTTCACAACAATCGATATACAGTTATACCATTAATAGATATATCACTAGTGGTTTAGTTGATTAAACACAGTCCAGAAGCAGAGGCCAATTTCGGTGAGAGCTCACCACTTTTAAGTATTCCAATAGTCTTCACCATATACTTATGAAAATGTATCATACCCATTTTAAATAATAAACAAACCATACCTTTTGCTGTACGTAACAATGACTGTCTCCCTGCACCAAGTAAGGAATTCACTTTCGAAATGCTGGGTGGTATCTCCTTATCCAGTATAGGGCCAATACGCTTGCAAATTTGTAACAAATGGTCTGGAGCCACATGTTTGTTGGATAGCACCTGACAGAAATTTAAGTGTTAAAAAGATATGGTACATCCAGAACAGATGAATCTAAAAGCATCAATTTTCACAGGTATATTAAAGATTGTTAAAAATTCAAGTTCAACTTGCAAAACAAAACCAATTCTGTTAAGCTCTGATCTAGCAAATTCAGTGAGTAGTCTCCAAAAATGGGAGCGCTGTAGTAAAATTAACTGCAGTAAAATTACTTAGTGCACATCAGTATTTTACTACCGAAAGCCTGCAGTATCCACATGTATGGCACTCATTTGTGCAGCACCCTACAACGCATGTCTTTGTCAAATTCACCCAATTATTTTTATTAAAAATAAAAAATAAAATTCAAACCCTTATAACTTCAGATCATGGAGAATTCTTTCATAATCAAGCACAAGAATTTATGCAACTAGTACTTCAGTCACACGGTACTTGTTCAGCAAACCGCAATCTAGTAGGTTTGAGTACAAACCCTCTGGAAATAGTTTCCTTGAAGAACCAGTACTACGTAGCATAGGACTGCCCTACTTCCTTAAACCAAAAGGATCAAAACAGTCATCCATCCATTCAGGAAGTATCCCATACTATCTACATCTAATAATCTAAAAAAATACAACTCCACATACACTCAGATGTCTCAGTCAAGAACAGATGTGTGTGGGTTTTGATTATTCTTTCCCCCTCTTCTTTCTGGGAGTTCAACAAAAAAAATCCTTATCTAACTATAAAGTGTCAATCACAATAATACAGAAGTTAAATAGGCAAAGTAGAGTTCACACAGACTGAAGTAAACCAAACCATCAGAATCATAAATTTAAACTATTGGGGAGATCTGAACCAGCAGGCACAAACAGCCCCATGCTTACTCCACTGTCTGACCTGGCCAAATAAAAACCAGTTAGACCTAGAAGCCGCACTGCTACTTCAGCAGCCAGACTATTTGCAGCCAGTACATCCAGGAGAGGGAGAGGGCCACACCAACGCAGGTATGTGGCCTCTTGCCTACGTCAGTCAGAACAGAGACAGAACTAGCTTGTGCTTATGATGCCATTCCCTTAGCCTACTGCCTGAACATAGATGAGAAAAGTCCTGACAAGGCTGATCTCATCATCAGAACAGTGGGAATAAAAAGACCACATGCTGCCGTGCAAGAGGCAATTCAACAAAAAGTTGACCAAATGCACGCTGATTATTGAGAACATACAGTTTAAGCCACAACCTAATACTTGTTTTAATAATAAAAATCCAAGTAATTTATAAATCTTGCAGGGGTATAGGTTGTATTCCTGGGGGGAAAGCAGTGCAGGGCAGGTGGTAGTATCAGTAAAGCAGTTAACATTACCACATAGCCAAATATTTCCAAGCCAAACAGCTCACCAGATGCTTAAGGTTTTTTATGGGAAATATATTGGGTAGTTCAAAGATTACAAAATGCACTTTTTCATAATTTCTTTATAAACTTTGCCTCTTGAACTGGTATGGAGCAGTAGCAGCCACAACATTGAGGACAGAAAGCTCAGGATACTTTATGCTGAGCATTATAAACCATTTTGTTCACATGCCATCATCAGTAAGTATGTATTCCAAATACAATCTCTGATAGAAGCATGTATACAAAACCTTCCAATTATTTTCTGTTCTAAGTAGTTTTGCTCAGATTTTGGAAGAAATAGTTATTTCAAAGTCTTGCTCCAATTCCATGATGAACAAAGAGGAAAATAAATAATTACACCACATGACTGCATTTGTTTGTGGTCTCTGCAAATTCAGACTGAGACCAGTGGGACAAAAGGTTCCCAAAACCCCTCAAAAGCAGAAACTAAAAGCTTCAGAAGATTAATTTTGATATTCTGAAATACTATGTATAGAGATTTTAAATTATGTAGGAAAAAGAGGTAGAAGTGGCACATATTAAAGAATTAATTTGATAACTGTATAGACATAATAAACACAGTTAAAAAAAACTGTACTGAAGTCAGAAGAATCCACACATGACATCTCCCAACACCATCACTTTTTGCCAGAACAGCTGGGGTCATAAAGACCAATCAAAAAAATCCCCACCAAACAATCCTTTTTAAACTTAATACTACTTTTATGTTTGCTTAATTCAAGTCAGAGCTTGAAAGTATTCCTGTTTAGCAAGACTAGGCTTTTTAGTGACTTGAAGCATTAATTTAAAACCTCATTTGCTCAACTGACCACACTGAAAAGCAGGAGAAATGGAAACTAGTTGATCATTTTAAACAATAGTTAAAAATTAAGAAAATGTTTTACACAAAATCTCATCCCTTCTCTGTGCAAACACAATTCTGAGATTTTCAAGTGTTACACAGGAGGGACAAGGGGATTTAGCTATAACAATTCACAAACTGATGGGTAAGGGAGAAGTCAGTCAATTAACGTGGTGGAATGCCTGAATTTTAGGGGAGGAAAAGGAAGAATAAACATTGGTTTAAAAAAAAAAAAAGATCAACTACAATAAAACAGGATAAAACCACACCGGCAGGCACCACCAGGCCATCACTTCACAAGATTCAACTGCCAAATACACTTTGCCATTTAAGAAGCAGTAAAATAAAACACCAAGACAACTTTCCATTCTGAAATGGATATAAGTTAAAGAAAACAGAGCAAACTACATCAGCAGAAGGCATACAGTACACGCTGTTGCGAGACCACTCATATCCTTCTTGTATTTAGAAACAAAGCTATGACCAGTGAGTCGTCAGAGATAAAGAGCATACTCATAGGCACCAGAAGTGCCAACCCTTGATTTCTGAACAGCGATTTCATTTCCTAATCTGTTGAAATGGGCAGATGAAGGAAGCCAACCAGAAAATAAATACCATCAAATCAAAACACGGTTAACAAACTTGCTCATGAAACACTGAAATGAAACCTTGCTTCAGATTGGTTCTTCCCTATATGTAGGCAGTGGCATGTACCAAAGCACAACGCCAAGCTCCACCTCTGCTATGTAAACAATATCCTCAATTTAAAACACCACTTGCGTTTTTGTTAGTCTAATGTAAAGAAATTAAAGGCCTTTTCAAAATAATTCCCATGTCTTAACAGAGCTGGAATGAAATTGCAAGGTAAAGGTTTGGGCCTGCTTTTAAAGGTAAAGGGTTTAACAACTATGTTATCATCCAAATGAAAAGGTGTTTTGTTTTGTTTTTTTTAAAAAAAAGGTCTCACCAATTCTTCATAACTTCTATAATGCTCATTGCCTTGCCAATCCAACCTTTTAGGAAGCAACTAAATAGAGAAAGAAAAAAAAAAGTAAGCGGCTACAGGGTAATGAAGGATAGACCATTTTCAATACAATGTGTGTTGAGGGGAAAAAGTTGGGACAGTAGAGTGGAAGAAACTTGAATGACTTGTAAGGGAAACTTTTGACGACAGCAAAAGATTATTTCAGAGCCCACACAGACCTGGTGCTGCTCCAACTCCTGCACTAGCACCTGCAGAGAAAAGGAAAAAAAAAAACCAGATTTAGAGACGGGCAAGCCTCTGGCTTCTCAAGCAGCTGCTGCCGCAAATGGGCTCGGGAGGGGGAGGGGGGGAGCGGCTGTTCACACCTCCCCTTCAATCCTCTTTGCGGCAGCGAATGGCCGAGGGGTGCGAGCCCAGGTGAGTGTGCGGCGCCCCCGTACTCACCTTCAGCGCTCTCCTGCAGGGCCCCGTGGTCAGGAACCGAGCTATGAGGAAGTAGAGCTCTGCAAGAGACACGGGGAGAGACGGGGGATGAGTCCGGGGCTGGCTGGGGCGGAGGGGGGGGGAGCCCCCGGGGTGACTGTAATTCATAATCACGGTCAGGAAGATGGCGGCAGGGAGCGGCGGCACCGGCGGTAGCTCTCGCCCTGGCCCGCGGCCGCTCGCGCCCCGGCGGTTTTACCTGATTCAATGAGCGGCAGGGACACGCTGCCGCCGGAGTTGGAAGAGGCCGGGGGCTCAGCCATGGCGGCCCGAGCCCGGCGGCTGCCGCTCACTCGCTCGCTCGGCACAGTCGCTGCTGGCGGCGGCCGTTGCTGCCCGGGCAGGGAGCAGGGAGCAGGGCTCAGGCAGCGCCGGGCGCGGGCAGGGCCCGGCTCGGCATAGCCCTGTCAGCGCCGCCCCTCCCCCACGGCCAACCGCCAGCCAACCGCCCCCCCCTCCCCTCCGCGCGCGGGAGCGAGCCGCCCCCGCCCCCCGCCGGACGCCTGGCTCGCGCTCGGGCTCGCGCTCGGGCTCCCCTCCCCCTGCGCTGGCGCTTAGCGCAGCCTCCGCGCCGCCGCCATCGCCGCCGAGCGACCAGCCACGGCGCCGCCGCTGCCACCTGCGCCGGGCACGCCCCGGGGAGGGCGGAGAGGGGGGAAAAAAAAAGTAGTCCCCTGTCCCGTGCGCCCGGCGGGCGGCGCGGGGAGGAGATGCGCCCGGAGCCGCGGCGGACGCGCGGGGAGGGCGGCGCGGCGAGGGGCGGCCGAGCAGGGGAGAGGGCGCCCGGCGCGGGGACGGGAGGGCTGGGCGCGCGCGCGGAAGGATTGCGCGAGGAAGGTGGCTATGACGGGGCGTTGGTGGGCGGGGCCGCCGTGAGGTGCCGGAGGCGTCACGGGGCGCGTTCCGGTGCGCGCGGCGCGGCCGTTGGCCTGTGGCTGAGGGCTGGCAGCGCGCGTGCCCCGGGGCTGCCGCCGGTCGCCCCGGGGCCCAGCGACGCGGCCTCTGCTCCGGGCGGGCCGGGGACCGGCGTGGACAAGCTAGAGGCCGCCGCGAGGCACCGAGAACCGGCCGCGGGGCTGGCGGCTCCCCGGGGCAATGTGGAGCCGGGAAGGCGAAGCGGGCGCCGTGTGCCGTGGGGCCCAGGCCTTCACGTAAAAAGCACGTTGTCCTGCGAGTGCCCCGGGCCGCCGGAGCGCTGGGTACAGCGGTGCTCCTGCCGTGCTGAGGGAGCTCGGGAATGGCTCGGGCAGCAGCACGAGCATATCTGCAAGCAGAGCATCACCAACTAGTGTTTTTACACATGATCAGTTGTCTTTTGCTTCCCGAGTGCCACTTCAGGTGGATCTCCTAACTCCTCCTGTGCTACCGAGGCTACGTGGGGGTGATGCACGGGGGCATCTTAGCTAACCTAAACTTCAGAGACTGGTATTTCCACACCTCTCTCTGGAGGAAGGCATCACTTTTCCAAAACCGGCAGCTTTGCCCCAGTGTCTTGCATTGCTTCTCTGCAAAAGGGTGCCAGCATCACCTCTACTCCACCCCAGCTTTGAGAGCCTATTTATGGGCGATTTTTTTTTTTTTCCCCCCTCTTTTTTAGAGTTGTTTCTCGGTTCTGCCCAGCATGAATGCTAATATAAATGTAGCAATGGCTACAGCTGCATTGGATTTTAGATCTGAGCTGTTCCTTTTTTCCTTTCCCCACCAATGGTGGCTTGGTATGCACTTTGAGAACCTTTGAAATAAAAATATTTTTTACATAACACTGGCGCATCCTGGAAGGCAGACTGCTGCTTCTGCCTCCCCCTCTTCACCTCCTGCCTGGTTAGTGTTCCTGCATCACGGTTCAGGTACAAGAAAAAGGCATCCTGCCCATTAAAAAGCCTCTCTTTAGAAGAGAGCCATGGTTTTCCGCTTCCTGTATTGCCGCAAGCTTCAGCTGCATCGTTCTTATAGGCCACTTGCGTTCCTCTAGATTTTGTTGCCAAACAAATCAGTATTCATTAGCTCAACCTGGATGCACTTCAGGTGCATCCATGTTTTAAAGAGCTGTGGTCTAGTTGACACCAGAAAATGAATTCCAGAAGAATGGTGCAGTGTGAACATGTATAAAGCAGCACCGCCTTAACCACTAGTAGCAGCATACAAATACCACAGAGTATCTCCAAATAAACATTTTGTTCTGTTCATGTTGTATTTTGAAGTGGACAGCCCTCTGTTCCGTAGTGCTGTGTCCAAACCTGCATTAGCTGTCACTCCATTCTACAGAGCAAATGGATCTGGTACAGGAAAGAACACTTTTTCTGAAGTATATCCATGGAAATTCTTGTTGGATGAATTAAAATGCCTTCCAATCCAATTCTCCACAAGCAGAATTGACATCTAGTGCCAATACATACAACTCCTTATTTTCCCAGTAGCCAAACTGGTGATTTTTTTTTTTTTTTTTTTTTTTTTTTTACAGTTACACGTTGGCATTTCATGCTGTGGAGGAGGGCAGCGTATCTGTCATTTATATAACCTTATTTATGGGGTACAACATGTTTAGCTTGAAATTAGATTTCTTCCTCCTCCAGTTAACTGCTTATAATAGCTGGAAAATACTTCGAGAGCTTTTTTTTTTTCCATTTTGTTTTTCCCTTTCTACTCAAAGGGTCCCCAACATTAGCTACCTTTAAATTAATTAAGAGAATCATGCCTATATCTACATGCACGAGCTCTGGAGAATCACACATTAAGACTTGTGAAAGGCAACCCCATCTACTACAGAATCAAAGTTCATAGTTGATGCACTGACATATTTACGAGGTATACTTTTCTTAACTAGGGAAGCCCGTTACATTCCTTACCGCATGGAGTGGGGCTGCTCAAACCAGATGTAGCGCTCCTGACACAGCTGCCCCTGTCCTGTCCTCCTGCAAGCATGGAAACTCCAGAGACGCTGTCACGGATTTACCCTCATTGAGTCCTTTCACTTCTATCATAAAGAAATAACTTTTTGTCCCCAAGAGTAAATATTAGGGAGCAGTTACCATAAATTAAACAGTGGATAATAGATGTTAGAGAAAGACAACAGGATCTCAACATCAGAGACTCAAAAAAACCCACATGAAAAGTAGGCAGTCAGTAAAGGAGGGAAGAGGTGATTCTGGAGTATCTACCTGCAAATTTATTAGTCATTTAACTCGTGCTTTTGACTTGCTAAAAACACAATAAGGTAACTGGAGGGGGGGTTTGGAGAGGAAGGCAAGGGGTTAGAAAAAGTGGCATAAATTTAATTTTGGAATATCCAAGAACTTCAAGCCAAAGCCAAGTGTGCTTTGCGAGGAATGCAGCTGTGATGGAATTGCACCAGAAGCACTTTGTGGTCCAGTGTTGGAAGACATCCAACATACAAGCTAAAGAAAAGTTAAACATTGCTTAAATATTGAAGGGCTAAAATGGTAAAACACTTTCTCAAATGAGAGCATTGTTTAAGAAAGTTAGAGGTGAAACTGAAGGGGTTTTTTTAGAAATAACTGTGATAATTTGAAGGCAGTACCAAGAATGTACAGGAAGCAGACACTGCTTGCAGGTGTTACTTAATAGTATAAACAAGTTCTCTGTCAAGGGGAACAAGAAACAAAGAACATTACTTTTTCATCTTGACTCCTCCCAAGACAAGGTTGACAGTTGCCTGATAGGCATCAAATAGACTGCGAAGATAAAACCATGCAACTAACTGCTGCAATACAGCAAATTAATGTGAAATGGGAAAAACAAAGCCAACCAAAAAAAAAAACCAAAACAAAACCAAAACACAAACACACACCAAAACCAAACAAAAACCAAAACCAACACACAGAAAAAAACCCAACCAACCAACAAAAACAAACCAAAACAGAACAACCCTGCACTCTGTGGGAAAACTGTAGTAATGCTGTACTAGATTTGATTTTAATATATACTTGTGCTAGTTCGACTGAAATGAGGCAATTTTCTTCATGCAGTTAGAAACTTTTTTTCAGCTAGCACAGTTGTTGTTTGGATTTAGTTTGAGAACAAGATAACACACTGGGACCAAATTGTTTTTCTTAAGTAACTTTCCAGTGTTTTTGAGTTGGAATGAAGAGAATGTAAGAACTTACCAGTATCTTAGTTGTTGTCTGGGAGCCAAGGTCTTTTCTGGGTGCTCTATCTGCAGGTGTGAGGCAGCTGGGAAAGGGGGGCATGGATGGGACAGGCCTTGACTGACACCCAGTCTGATCAACGAACACATTGCATGCCATTAGTGTCATGCTTCATATTTAAGGAGAGTTGGGTTTCCAGCTGGGGAGACCCATTCTGGTTCTTCTGTTTTGGTTGAGTTCTGTTCTGGAGTTCCTTTAATTTGGCTGCTTTGCAAAGGCCTCTGGGCCTTTCTGCCCTTTTCCCTCTTCCGCCAGGATCAGCTGTTCAGGACCAGGATGCTGCTTCCTGGGACTGACTGCTTAGCCCAAATGGAGTTCATGAGGAATTGTTTTGAGCATAGTTTATATTTTATTTCCATTTTCTATATATAATGAGTAGTACATTAGCATTATTTTGTTATTTCATTAAACTGCTTTTATCTCAATCTACAAGTTTCTCCCTTTCCTTTCAATTCTTTCCCCTATTTGAGGGCAGGGGAGTGAATGAGCAGCTGTTGTGGTTTTGATTGCTACCTGGGGTTAAACCATGACAATAAACATGCTCCCTTTCTGCTGAAAGCTATGACATCATCAAGATTGATTTAATTTTCTCAAATACAGCAAGAAAGAATCTGGACAGTTTTATACAACACAAACTGGTTCTCGGCACAGGTATGTTTGTTTGAAATCACAATCCATCAACCTGCAACCTTATGCAGCGGGTACACACTGCTCACAGCATGTTACACTCACCTAACAGCTCATCAGCACCAAAAGGGAAGTGTTCTTGTGCCTCCCTCCCTGCTCCTGCCCAGGCTGCTCCCCAGCTCATCCTCTCTGCGTTCCATTACATACACTCAGCTACCTGGAAGAGTCCACAGCCTTAGGTTCGTTCTTCCCCAGGCACCAGAAGCTTTATTGATTTTAAGGCAAGATTTAGGGAAATTCCAATATGGTTCCAACATAACAGCAACACCATCTGACCAGTTAACATTCAAGAGGATTGCTTTGTGCATCTTCCTTAAAACAGTTATTTACACGTCAGTGCATATGCAAACTCTTAGATACTGAACAGATGAAAATATCTGATGCTTACTAATTATTGACTTTTTTTTTTTAAAGGTAACAGAAACAGCACCAGGCTTTCAGCTTTAAAACTTCAATCCAGATACAACTGCAACTACAGTTTTCTACTTGGTACTCACTCCCTGCATTACCACCTCTCTTGAAAAGCACATTTTTTAACAATGTAAAGAATATGGTTAAGAATCACTACACCACTTAGACTGTGATAGTCAATGCAGGAGCTACAGAAACTTCCTTTCATAATCAAGATTTATTTGGCTTTTGTTTGATGATCACAGACACTATGAACAATTTTACAATTGTTTTTATTCACATAGGGTTTTTTTAAAATCTAAAAACTATAATACTCTTTTCTAAAACTATTTCAAATATTTGATCTTTGTAGACAAGCTGTCGTTTTAAAACTGGATGTGAAGTTCCAGTATCTCGAAAACTGACATAACAAGTTACATCTGCCAAACAGAAACTTTTACCTAGTCAGTATTTAAAGATATAATAAAAGATTCCAAACTTTTGCATCACTGCTACAAAGTTTTTGAAAAAAATAAAGCTGCAACTACCAAAAATAACTTTGTCACAGATATACATCACTCAGCAAGAAATCCAACACTAGGGAGCAGTTTTATTAGATAAGCAATTCTACTGATGGTACAACCATAGATAAATAACTAAAATATTAAGACATTCTCAACGTATCATTAGGAATTCCAAAGTCTGATCTGTGTTATGCTTCTTTTAATAGGATAGAAAAACTGTCCCTCAGAGTCTATGGAACATGAAGCCTAATCAAGACTTCAAAGCTTTCTCCTTAATGTAACATGCCATTAATTGTTTCATAGAAAACAGACAACCATTACATGATCTTACCACTTAAAAAAAAAGCATTTACACTTATCTAAATATGTAAAAAAATGAGTTGAGTTGGGATTCTCTCCTTTTTAAAAATGTGTTTTCTAGAACTACTAAAAAACTTGCATTTACAAAATAGTTGATAAAAATATTCCTCTGAATTGTACAAGAAGAAAGGTATAAGGACCACCAATTAAAGACTTGGTACCAGATGTTACTCAGACTTAGCTTCTTTCTCTACTGCTGCATCAGATGCTGGGGTCTGAAAAGAAAAAAAGCAAAACACTTAAAATGCAGAAAGTTTAAGTGACTCAGCTTTTTAGTTCGTAATATTTTTAATGCACAAATTAGCTAACTTGATATAGAGAACAACCATGACTTGTTTCTACATACCAATTTATTAAGACTGTAAAACATGGTGTCATGATCTGCTTATTTCTTTTGGATAATGACCTACTAAAAACAAACTGTCTTGAAGAGGCTTCTATCTCCTCTGATGCATCAGTATGAATTTCAGAATGTTGCTATTGTTACTACTCAATACACTGTAAAGCATTTTAATTTTTTTTCAAAGAACAAAGACCATTTCAATCATTACTGCCTTTATGAAAGAAAAAAGGGGCTTTTTAACCTACTAAGCTAAAATCCCTGCATATAAGGTGTTTAGAAAACACTACAGATACACTTCATGCATTTAAATTTCAGTGCAGCACTATTAACATATTCTCAAATCTTACCACGTTTTAAAGTAACTGAGACTTAGAAACACGGTACTGCATGACAAACAATTTTGGAAAAATACATTCAGTGAAACTGAACCGTGGCAGCAGAGCTATACTGTTTTCAAGTCAAGTCTCTATATGCTGTACCTTAACTTCAGAACAAGTTCATACAAACTTAATGAGTAAAATCACACCACCATTTAGATAGGAAAAGTTGCTCCACTTGCAATGCAGGTTAAAAAAAGGAATGCAACACATGTACTAACATAAAAATGACACTTAATTTAGTGATTGCAAGGCTTTGCAGCACCAGCAGAAGAACTGAGTGTTCAGTCACAGCAGCACCCGCACAGGAACCCCAACACCCGTTCAGTCTTTACTGCCACCTGGGGGAAGCTTTTCAAGGATGACCTACAGAAGCCATTTCCACTTGCAGGGGCTAGTCTGCGAGCATTACCATAAATTGTCACTGGCCCTTCACCAGATCGTGGATTAACAAGAGCATCACTGACACTATCGTCCTGATTGACAACAGAAACGTCCAACAGGACGGACTGTTCCTCTGCCTCTTCTAGACTTGGGCATTATATTAAACCTGCAATTTTGGCTGGCATATGACCAACGTGAAACCAGCAGGAAGATGTGTCCTAGAGCTCAGCATCCATTTTTTATCAATTTACATCTTCTCTGCACTGGTGTATTAAATAGACCTTAGCTGAGAAATATTGCCAAATTTAACTTTTGCTGGTATTGCTGAAATACTGCATGCACAAATTAAAAGACTGAATTATGTAATAGTAGTACAGAACCAGAGCTACACAGAAAGTTAAGCCAAATAAAGAATTCTTAATTATAGCACAACTTTTCCATTATGATCACACCATAAGTAAGCTTGCAAATGAAAACTGTTACCTGACAGTACATTGTCTTGTACACTCAAGTACCATCCTGTACCTTCCTTACCCACCAAAAACCATAATCTACTTAAATACTTTTTTCCTCTATTTGAAGATCTATCTGCACATTGATAGATCAGTGTGAGAGAAAAAAAAAAAGTATCTCTGAAAAAATTACTTTACAACACAACTACCAGACAGGAAACATGAATCACATCTAAATGACAAAAAAAAACCAAAACAAACAAACACACACACCATGAAAAAAAAAAACAACAAAAACACCCAACCACACTGACTACCTGATCAAACTCCACTGAACTAATTAAAATGAGCAAGGCATTCGAATAGTGCAGAAACCTGAGACTAACTGTAAGCCTGTTGCCACATGAAAATGTGTGTTTCATCCAGTTGCTAACAGCTGCCCTAGTAAGAGGCGCTGTTGCTCACCACAGATCTTGTCCTAAATTTAAAATTATGTCCACATTCCACAAAAATAGAGTGTAGAGGATGTTTTTATGATCAGTGGCTCCAAAAAAATGTCAGCAACACAGCCATTTTAGCACAGTATTACAGCCAAGACTGATTTGGCATATTAATTTCTTCAGCAACAACTACGAGTATTTCTTGTGCCTTCTCTTCCATTCCTGCACCAACCCGTCCCTTCTACCAGCAAAGTCTGTATCTATGACTCCTATAAATGTTACCTCAACTTTGGTTAAATCATTTTGACCTCGGGTTTTCAGTGAAAACTGCTTCTAGTACCAAAAATGAATATTGCATTTATCAAAAAAAAAAAAAAACCACGGAGTAGCAAGAAGCAACCTCTCTTCCAGTAATGGCATTGGCAGACTAATACCCAAACCAAGCCCTCCAAAGACACCTCCACACACACAGAGAGCAATATCCTCTGTGTACATCCCATATGTATTATTTTGCCAAGACTTGCTCACAGGGAAAACAGCCCCTCTCTGAAGGACATTATCCTGTACTGTAACTTGGGTAAAATTCTCACGTTTTTCCTTAATTTAGGGACTGTTATCACATCACTGCAGCTCTTCTTTGGGCAACTAGAATTGTCCAGGCATATCTACTAATATTTTAATAGCCTACATGTTTCTCTTGTCCAAAATAGATTCTGTTACAAGAACTGAATATGTTTCTGATACATATTTGGATAAACCAGTACAGTAGGTTATTCAGCTGCTTTGCACCAAAGAATAGAGACAACTTTACCTCCTCACTTTTAGCTTCCCCATTTTCTGCAGGCACATTGTCCTTTGTCTGTTCTTGGTTTGTCTCTTCTGTCTGTTTTCCTTTAGGCCCCTTTTTCCCCTTTGATTGAGCTTTCTTGTCCTCAGACTTATCCTACAATGAAATAAATCTGCAGTAAGTAAATTCATGTGACTTGCTAGGCAAACTTTGAAAATAATCAAAACCACACAAAACCAAGATGGACTCGTCAAACAGCAAGAGCTATTACCAAAGACTAATGAGATAATACATAGTTAACTGCCAAAGAAGTTTTTTAAACTGTATATAGACGATCACAGTTTTAGATAGTACAGTGAGAGAATCAAACTGGGATGAGAAGATTCTAGTGGCTAGATAGAGCAATTTGTAATGTATTATTTAGCTTTCTGGAGCATAAAAACCAGCAATGCAGTCCTTCCACTTTGTAAATACAAACCACTTCAAACTCTTTTTCCTCTTATATTGATAGGTGGGAATTTCAGCAACTTAACCTAAAGAAATGCATCACCTAGAAGTATCATTTTCCGTGCTCCTTTGTTAGTATCTCAGTCACGTCCTCTGTATCTACATGACTGTTGTTAAATGGGTAGGGAAGAAGTATTTGTTCAAGAGCTATTTTCATATAAATATGTAATACATCCTCCCAGGCATTCCTCACAGCAACCACATGCTACAAAGTTTGCCTGTCCTCCAGCTGATGCCCCTACTTATAAAATATTTCTGTCAATTCAGAATTACATAAATGCACTGGTTTTGACACCATCTGTCAAACATTACTTAATGACACTAACAAAAATTTTCAATAAATTACAAACTATAACACTGGTTTTGGTACAATAAGTGACAAGAAAACAATGTGTTTATACCTCTGAGCAGACCACTACACTGATCTACCTTAAAACGTGCCTGATCTCATTAAAAAAGTGTGCATTTCATTGGTATGTTCTTCAAATTATGTCCTAATTTGTTGTCTCTGACCTAAAATTAACTCCAAGAAATAAAGTTCTCATTTTTGTATATCTTAGGTACTGTAGAAATGTGTATCTCAGATTAATATTAGGAATCCATTTTGATCAGAAGTACTCCACACTATCTGCACTCCAAGCATCCTTCTTTACAAAAAGCATACAACTTTTTAATAGCTATCTGAATAAGTTTCCTATTCTACATGACCATTCATGTAAAATACTATCTTTATAAAAATACTATTTTGTCAACCAACTACAACATTTAGCAAAGTCTTAAGTGTTTTATGCCACTGGATATAAACATGCAATAAGCTACATCATATACACAAAAGATGCAAAGTAAAAAAAACAACACACAATACTGAAGCATCTTCTGTCCACAAAACCTTAGGAATTCTTTATTCCTATTTTTAAAAAAGATTTATTATTTTTTTTAATCCTCAAAAGCACAGAAAAAAAAAGCTGAAACGTGCTAATGGAAAAAAAATATTAAAAAGTTATAAAGGCTAAGCTCCATATTAAAAATTCAGGTAACAGACAATTTCACAACACACAGACATCTGTGTTTTGCTGTCAAAATGCATTTTTCTTCATTAATATTTTTTAAAGAAAAATACCATGCAAGTCCATAATGAGCAAACTATCTAAAAAATACTATCAAGAGGTTACAAAGTTGATGCAAAGAAGCATCTTTTGATGGATTAAATACAGAAAATAGATAACAGTTTTTAGAAAAAAAAATTAAAACTATTGATTGATTGGTATGTAACAGTGAGTCCAGAGATACCTAAAATAACTGAGAAAATACTAAAGCTGGAAAACTAAAACACAATCAGAACAAGAGAGATTTCTATATTAGCAATGAGAAAGTTTTCAAAGGACAAAAGATTTTAGTGACAGCATGAGTTTTAGAACAAAGGCGACCAAATGTAAAACAAGTTCTACATTTGAATTGCCAGTGGTAATAGTGGTAAAAAAAAAGAGGGACTGTTCATTTATTCATATTACGACAGTATTCCACGGTGGCCTCATGGAAGGTGTTCTACTCAATATCTTGAGACGACAACTGTTTGTGAAGTACTTGGTTTACATGAGTATGTTCCCAGCTATGAACTCTGGAAATGTTTCTTTCTAGAGGTAAAGCAGTTATAGGCAGCAAGTAAGAATCATGCATATCAGTCAGCACCAAGTAACATCATTAAGAATTAGATGTACCACACAAGGACAGAAAAAGAACAAAAAAAAAACCACACACCCCACACCACAAAACACACACCAGTACTGAAATAAAATTGGAAAGCTTCCCCAAATTCTTTAGGCTTGCAACTCAGAAAAGGGATGGAAGTGCACCGATATTCAAACGACTATAATGGAAGTGCAGTACTGATAAGTAACTGTTCAGAAGGATTAATAAAATGAAAATATCAAGTCTGTGAAGCGGAACTCTGTATTAGTGTATTTGAAACACTCTTAATCCATACACTAAAAAAAACCATATGACCACAAAGGAACACTTGAAAAACAATACCAACAAGCCAACAGATGCACATTTTTCCCAAGAAACAAAGAATTTTACAAATCAGTTACTGGCACTGTGCACGCTATACTGAAAAACTGAAAGATTCTGCTACACCACACTTACACATACACACAAAGACCTGAAAGCTAGACTATATACATGGAAACTCAGACATTTTTTCAGTGATTAAATAATTCAATTTTTTTTTCCTGTGCCAACACACTGCTTTAAATCATGAGCATATTTTGTCTCCTTTTTTTTAGTGATGAAATACAATTCTATGTACAGTTGCTTTGACATTCAAGCAGCTCTCAGTACCAAACTACCATCTAACACTCAAATCAGTGACCACTGCAATACTCTGCAATACACTGCATGCTTCACAAGGATCTACTCAACCAGTGGTGGAATGGACCTGTACATACTGACAGAAGCATCTGAAAATGATACTTCAGCTAAATGAGCATTCCCACAAGGAATACGTGAAGACGAGTGAAAGCGTTCAGACACTGTGCACTGGCATGAAATGAGTGGCCACCAGGCACCTGCACAATGAACTCTACCACCCCCTCTCTCTTCCGAGCGACTCTCACCTTTGCCGCCAACTTTTTTGGTTTCGGCTCTGCTTTGGCAGGAGCAGGTTTCTGTGAAGAAAGAACAGATAAGGGAGAGATTCAGCCCTCCATAATCCCCTTTTCGCTACGGGAAGGCACCACAAGCCTGCCCAGCCCGACAAGGACACCCCGCTCTCGCTCCCGTACTCACCGCGGACAGCCGCGCCGATCGCCTCTTCGGCTACACACGGGGGAAAAGAGAGAGAAACGCCATCAGCGGGCGGGCTGGGAGCGGGGCGGGCCGCCCCGCCTGGCCCGCCACAGCCGCCCTGCCCCGGGCACCTACCTCCTCGGGGGCCTCCCCGTCCGCCACCGTCACCTGCCAAGACAAACAGAGCGCGTCAGGCGGCGCAGGCGCCTCGGGCCGGCGGCGGGGCGGGAATGGCGGCCGGGCACGTGACGCCGCCGCCGCCGCTCGCCCGCCCCCTTTCCCGCCGCCGCTTTCGGATTGCGAGCCCCGGAGAGGCGGCCGCCGAGACCCCGCCGAACCTTCCAGACCCCGCCACCGCCGGCTGCCCGCGCCCGGCGCCGCCGTCCCCAGCGGGGCCCCCGGCACGGGGTGTATGGAGCTGGCTGGCAAGGGGAAGGCGCCCGCCCCAGCCGGCGAGCGGTGGCGGCCGCCGCACCGGTGCGGTGGCGCAGCAGCCGCTTCCCCGCGCGGTCAGACCGCCCTCCCGCCGCTACGCCCGCCCGCCCCTGCGGTTCCCTGGCGGCTCCCGCCCGCTTCACCTTTCTCTTCGGCATGGCGAGGCTGCGCGGCGGCGGCTCCCGGCCGCGACCCCCGGAGCTGCTTCGGCGGCAGCGGCTCCCGCCCGGCTGCTGGGTGCCTCACGGGCAGGCGCTGCGGCTGCCTGCGAGCCCGCCGCGCTGCGCAGGGAAACCACCGCCCCCCCTCATCCCAGCAGCGCCAGCGGCGCCGCAACAGGATCCAGCCGGATTGGCGGAGGGGGGGCGGGGGGGAAGGCTCCCCGCTCTCGAGAGGCCGCCGGCACCGCCCCCCACCGAGGGGCGCCTCTGCGGGGCGGGGCCGGAGGCCGCCAGCGGAACCAGTGCGCGCACACACCCCTCCTCCTCTTGCTGAGGGGAAATAGGGGGGGCGGCCTCTTGATTGGCCAACTCCTGTCACGTGGCCGCACCTGTCCCCGTTTCCCCTGGCACAGGCACCCGCCCCCCAGCCCACGTGCGCGGGGGAGCCGCCCCCACGCGGCGCCGCCCGCCCGGGAGGCCCGTTAGCGGAGGGACAGAGACGGGGCGCGCGGCATGGCGGAGAGCGGCGCCTGGCTGCTGGTGCTGAGCTCCGTCTTCCTCTGCAACGCTCTCAAGATCCTCCTGCCTTCCTGCTCCTCCATCGTAAGTGACGTCACCGCGCCCGCCCCACCCCCTGGCGGCCCGGGGAGGGGGGCGGCGGCGGCCGTTCGCGCATCGGGGCCGCAGCTCCGCGCCCGCCGCCGCCCCCTCTTCTCTCCTGGTTGCGGGCCCCAGCTTCTGCCGTGCTGTTGGCCTCGCCCTGCCCGCCCGGGCTCTGCCGCCGTCCGCCGAGACAAAGCGGGAGCGGGCGCTGTGCGAGGCGCTGTCGGGGCTGGGCGCCTGGTCCCCGGGTGGCTGAGGGAGCGGTGGGGCCGCGGGGCGGGCCGGTGCGGAGGCCCCTGCGGAGCGCCTGGGGTTCTGCGGAGGCGGCGTCACCCCCGCCCGACAGCGGAGAGCTGAGGGGGGGCGGGCGGGGGAGCGGAGCCGTTTGGGAGGGCTCCCGGTGTACCCGTTAGGCGTCCCCAGCGGTGACTGGCAGGGCCCGGGCCTTAGGGAAACCTTGAGAGGCTGGTACCGGGAGGTGATCAAACATCGTGACAGTGGGTCACTCCCGTATCACAGAATCACAGAATGTCAGGGATTGGAAGGGACCTCAAAAGATCATCTAGCCCAATCCGCCTGCCAGAGCAGGAACACCTAGATGAGGTTACACGGGAAGGCGTCCAGGCGGGTTTTGAATGTCACCAGAGAAGGAGACTCCACAACCTCCCTGGGCAGCCTGTTCCAGTGTCTGTCACCCTCACTGAGAAGAAGTTTCCTCTCAACTTAAGTGGAACCTCTTGTGTTCCAGTTTGAACCCATTACCCCTTGTCTTACCATGAGTTGTCACCAGGAAGAGCCTGGCTCCATCCTCGTGACGCTCACCCTTTACATATTTATAAACAGCTCGATTAAGCAGCGCTTCGAAGCAAAGTTCAGCGTAATGAGTTACCAGTGTCTTAAGTGATGCTCCAGCCCTTAGGACATTGCATGGAATGTAAAAGATGGCTTTGCTCAGTCTTCTGTGTTTCCAACAGATGGACGTCGCCATTGTTGGGAGATCAGTGGATGCAGAGATTAAGGGGTTAGGCATCATAGGAGAAATGTTAAGTCACAGTCACTAATCAGGATGCCCCGTGGTCTGATCTTAAGCGTCTCTGTGGAAGCGTCTGTAACAGAATTATGGACCAATAAACTCTGTGACTGCCACATTAACTCGCATGTAAGCAAGCATGCTGAAATACCTATCGTTCTGCTCTTCCACATAAATAACTTCACTGTCATACGGATCAGTGCACACTCTTCAATAAATGGATAAAAATCCTTTAAAACACAAATTTCTCTTAGTTTGGGAAGCTGAACTCAGTGTTACTATAGATGACTAATGAAAATCTCTGCTCTGCTTTCTGCTGTGGTTTGTGACAGAAACGTAATGTTCTTATTGACTGCAGAACTGAGAACATTGTGAGGAAAGAAGTTACATGTGTCTTGAGAAAGACAGATTTTTTTTAAGGAACAGCAAGAAAAAGATTTTATGTTGTCTGTATCTCCATTTCTGTGGTAAAAGGAGTTCATGAACCAACAAGCAGGTGGTGCCTCATGAAAAGAAAGTAGGAAAGTAAAAGAAGGGGAGAAAATATTTGCCAGTACAATGTGTGATTAACTTTTTACATTTCTGTTAGTAGGAAATAACTTTAGCCAAGAAATCAATACGACGTTATAAGAAAACTGCATTTAAATGCACGGGTAAGATGTAAGAAAAATAACTATATATATCGGATTCATCCAAGGGTGCTTAAAGAGCTGGCTGACATCATAGCGAGATGTCTTTCCATGATTTTTCAATGTTTCCTGGGAATCTGGAGAGGTCTCAGTTGAATGGAAGCTGGCAAATGTTGTCCCAGTCTTCAAGAAGGGCAACAGGGATGAGTCTGGCAACTACAGGCCTGTCAGTCTCATTTCTGTGCCTGGCAAAATCACGGAGAAAAGTTTTTGGGAGTTATTGAGAAACATCTGAACGACAACACAGTCATTGGCCCCGGCCAGCATGGGTTCATGAGGGGAAAGCCCTGCTTATCAAACTTATTTTCTTTCTACAACAAGGTTACCCACCTAGTTGACCAAGGGAAGCCTGTTGATGTGATCTTTTTGGATTTCAGCAAAGCCTTTGATACTGTGTCTCACAGTATCCTCCTGGACAAGATGTCCAGCACACAGCTGGATAAACACACAGTGCAGTGGGTGAGCAATTGGCTGACAGGCCGGGCTCAAAGGATTCTTGTAAATGGGGTTATGTCGGGCTGGTGACCAGTCACCAGCGGGGTTCCGCAGGGACACATCTTAGGGCCAGCACTCTTCAATGTCTTTAGAGATGATTTAGACTCAGGACTTGGAGGGATTGCTTAGTAAGTTTGCTGATGACACAAAATTGGGAGGAGCTGTCGATACTCTCAAGGGCAGAGAGGCCCTGCAGAGGGATCTGGACAAATTGGAGATCTGGGTAATCACCAGTCACATGAAGTTCAAGAAGGGCAAGTGCCCGATTTTGCACTTGCAACACGGCAACCCTGGCTGAACATACAGACTAGGGGACAAGATGCTGGAGAGCAGCTCTGCAGAGTGGGATCTGGAGGTTTTGGTCAATGGCAAGTTGAACATGAGCCAACAGTGTCCTTGGCAGCCAAGAGGGCCACCCGTGTCCTGGGTGCACCCAGCACAGCATCGCCAGCCGGGCAGGGAGGTGATTGTCCCGCTCTGCTCTGCACTGGTGCGGCCTCACCTGCAGCACTGGGTGCAGTTCTGGGCAACACAGGATAAAAAGGATATAAAGCTAGTGGAGAGTGTCTAGAAGAGGGCTATGAAGTTGGTGAAGGGTTTGGAGAAGAAGCTGTTTGAGGAGTGGCTGAAGTCACTTGGTTTGTTCAGCCTGGAGAAGAGGAGACTGAGGGGAAACCTCATGACGGCTACAACTTCCTCACAAGGGGAGGAGGAGGAGCAGGTGCTGATCTTTTCTCTCTGGCGAACAGTGAGAGGACCCGAGGGAATGGCAGGAAGATTTGCCGGGGAGGCTTAAATTGGACGTGAGGAAAAGGTTCTTCCCCCAGAGGGTGGTGGAGCACTGGAACAGGCTCCCCAGGGAGGTGTCACGGCCCCAAGCCTGACAGTGTTCAAGAAGAGACTGGACAAGGCCCTCAGACACATGGTGTGACCTGTGGGGTTGTCCTGTGCAGGGACAGGAGCTGGACTCGATGATCCTTGTGGGTCCCTTCCAACTGAGGACATTCTATGATTCTATGAACTAACACAAATTTGTGTTTCTGGTTTTGAAGCAGTGATAAGATGCTGCCCAAGATGGATCACAACTCTCAGCCAAGTACGGCAATTTGTGTGTTTAAACAGCCCAAGCTAGGCAATCTGTAACCTAGACGTGTGATTCCCATTTTGTGATCCGTGCATTACTGGTGAGGTTTAAAAATGGGCTTCAGTGAATAAAGTTTCCACGTTAATTAGTTTAGACCTTTGCTGAGGCTGAAAATGATGAATAAGTAAGGGGCAGTGGATGATGAGAACTGCAAGGAGGGAGGAGGGCAGTTCAGCTCAGGATGCAGCGCCAGGCCAGGTCTCGGGGTTTGAAAGGTCTCAGAAGGCAGCATCGTTGAGAATGGGGAGATGAGGAGGTGAAAGCAGAAATAGAGAAGGGAAAGGCAGTTAAAAATGGGTAGAAAAGTTGAAAATCACTGCCCTACAGGAACAGTAAAACCCTTTTTTGTTTGCTCCAGTCAGAACAAGAGAATAAAAATTCTTTGGCTCTTAGAACATATTGCAGATGTTAAGTATCTTGATGAAAGGACCTTTTTTATGGGAGGCTTTTGAGTACGTAAACAGGAGATCATACTTTATACATGTTAAAGAAAATCAATGAAATTCTGGATTAATAACTGGTACTATTTATTTGCTTCTTAGATATCCAGATTGTTACAAAAGGATGCAGAGCAGGAATCCGAAATGAGAGCTGAAATTCAGAACATGAAGCAAGAACTCTCAACCATTAGTATGATGGATGAGTTTGCTAGATATGCCCGTCTGGAAAGAAAAATTAACAAAATGACTGACAAGCTTAAAACTCATGGTAGAGTGCAATGTTTACTCCCTTTTCTAGTTTCTGAAAAATGTTTTGTCAAGAGTGTTTTCAATTTTAAGTATATTTCTCCTTCAACTGTTTTTCTCCCCCTCTTAGCCATTTCCAGTGTTCCTCCCCCATTTTTTTAAAAAATTTATTTGAAGTTTTTGGAGAGCTTGTTTTTGTCTTTCAGTTGTGCATAGTTCTATGTACACTGATAAGGCAGTGATGTAGATACAACATTTTTTTACAAGGTATTTCCTAGGCTTCACTGTGCTGTCACTTTTTCTCAGTGACGCTCATCACTGAATCATGTTTTTACTATGTTGATGAAGTTGTCTGCTGCATATCTTCACTGCAAAAGGATGAATTGCTTGGCTGGGGCTATTTGTTTGGCGTACTACAAAATTCTAGAGAGAAAGCCTTGATCTGTAAGGTAACCAGATAAGATCTTTCCTGTCATCTCACAATCCTGCTTAATCTTATGCAGCAGCATTTGCAATAAAGCCGTAGTGCTTTGCCTCAATGAGGATTTTATGGTAGTATGGTCCATCATCTTGTCGTAGAAAGTGCACGTAAACCTTTGGCACCAGAGCTTTTGCCCTTGCCTTTGCCCAAACTCACTAACTGACGCTAACAGGACAGGAGAATACTTGCTTTGTCTGCCTCCTCTGTGCAGAGTAGCTGGATGTTTATAGGCTCCTTGCTTGGAGAAAAGACAGTCTTTACAACTGCCAGTTTTGGATTGCTTTCAGTAGTATAATTCTTACCCCAATAATTTCAATTAAACTAGAGTTGAGTAGTTTACTTAGCAACCAACAACGTTTTTAGAAAACCTGAGGCCACCATTATGTTTGAAGATGTGCTGTCTTCACTGGGCTTCTTTGTGTTGGTCTGAGGTACTGCAACAGAAGAAAATAGACATGAGAACTTTTAATACTGAACCTGGCCAAGATTCATTCAGTGAAGGAATTGTCTCAACTGTGTTTCTGAATGAAATAAGGCAAAAAGTGCACCTGCTAAAGCCAGCATTCTCCCTTTTTAAGAAAGGGGAAAATTTAATTTATACTTCAGCTAAAGCAGGTTCTTAAATTAGTAACCACAGTGACTGTTCTCATTTGGGAATAGTGTTCTTGATTACATGTGACATTTCTCTGTCTTGGATATAAGTGTTTTGCAACTTTTCGTAGTAGTGTTAATAAGAAACTACGATGTGATACAGACCTTGCACTTGCAGAAGGGTACCTTCAATATAGCTATGAGTCATTTGAAAAGAGATTTTTCAACAGTGATCTGAAGAGTGAAATATTAATACATTAATAGTTTTACATAAATATAATTAACTATTATAAATAATGCGGAGTAATATTTTTTTTAACAGTGAAAGCACGAACTGCCCAATTAGCCAAAATAAAGTGGGTTATAAATATTGTGTTCTACATCTTACAAGTAAGTAAATATTTTATTATGAATACAAAGTGCTAAACTAAATCCTCAGTCGTGTTACAATTCTCTCCTGCATTTATTGGCTGATGATTAGTCACAAAGGTGTTTGACATTTCAGTGACAGTGCATGCCAAACGTAGACAGTTTCTTGAAGTCAAAGCGAGAGATGTTGCTGATAAGGTCTGGTAGTTGTGGATGGAAGGAGTTTTGAGTTTTATTTTAGCTCTGTGTTTCTGGTTTTGACATCACAAGATAGGAATTTGTCTTAGCTTTTTAATCCCTGGGGTTTTTTTCATTTACGTATGGCACTGGACCCAGGAAAGTCCTGATACACGCAGGTGTATTTTACTTATGTTTTTGAAAACAAAATATGCTTTTGCTGAGGATACAGCTCTCCACTTACAGCTGCCACACATCTCCCCATGATGCTTCATCAGAGTGTCTGTAGTTCAGACTTGATGCCAGAGAATTGTCTGCTAATCAGGATGACAGCGGTCAACCTGAGGATGTCATTAGGGTAGTGTTAAAGCAAGTTGGATTCCAAGCAGGCAAGGATTATGGATAAAAACAGTCATTGGAATTTAACAATTACTATTACAATGTTTGTCTATGCTAGATTGGAACCAGGATCTCAAAAGAAAGCAGTATTTTCCAACGTCTCACTGCTACCTCTTGTGTATTAATTTAAGAGCATACCAAGTTTAAAAATATTTTCAACTTGCTGAAGAACAATTTAAAATAACAAAGAAACTATTCCCTTTAATTAGAATTTGTTATTTACTGATTCAAAATAGTGGTGGAAATGTGCTTTGGTGTGTATTATCCAAGCTAATAAAACTTTCAATTCTAGGCTGCCTTGATGATCTCTCTGATTTGGAAGTACTATTCCGAGCCAGTTACAGTGCTTCCAAGCAAATGGCTTGCTCCGCTGGAGCGCTTGGTAGCCTTTCCTACGGGGGTGGCAGGTAAGGACTGCGTGCTGGAAAAAATACATTTCCCAAGCCCATGTGGCTGCTAACTGTGTAGTGATGAAGAGCATGCACAGCTTAAAAGCACTACTCTGTACGTTTCTTCCAACCCTTGTAACACAGGGAGGAGTTTCAAACATTTGATAAGTTGTTTCCTATGTGTTCAGTTCTTGTTTAGTTAACTGACAATGAAGTAGGCTATTTGTCATTTTTATTTCTTCTCAAACAGAGCAGCTTTATCCATAGGGAACAGACTCTGAAGAAGATTTCAAATCAGAAATATTTTTTTAAAAACCCACTGAAATAGTAGAATTTGGCTTAAAAATGGGCAAATACTTCATAGGTCTGTCTTGCTTACATGCATTTCATATAAACTGATGGGGTTTCATAGCAGTGTAACTCCAGAGAGGGTTATGCTTTAGGGTATGCTCCCTCTGGGCATTTTGTCTTGTCTGTTCCCACCCTTTTTCCAATCACACTTCTGTTGCATTTTGACCTACTTAAATCCTTTTCTTTTGGGCAGTTGAATCAATTAATCAGAACAATATCACAGGTTGTAGACCTCTGTTTCTGGATGAAATGTGTGCTGACTCCATGCTAATGGGATAAGCAGACAGGCAGAATGACAGGACAGTGTAGCATGGAAATTTAGCATCAAGCTAAAATGCTGCTGGTGAAACTTCATATTAGGCTTCTAAGTCCTAACTGTTCTAGAAGGAATTCCAAAATATGTTGTTGGAATTGTATGTTGTTGGAATTGTATGTTGTATCTTTAATACTGTCTAGAGAATGATTTGTATCTGCGTGCTTACTGGATAAGAGTCTGCTTCTGTGCAGGGTGGGGGAATAGTCCTTGGCATACTTTTATTTAAATATAATTTGAAGGGATTTAACAAGGTTACTATCCATGTCTGCCTTCCAATCTCCTTTTTTGTCTTGGCTCATAATTACAGTAAAGAGCTTGCTTTTAAATTCTAGGTGGTAAATACAAAAATGTCTAAAAATCACTAAAAAGATAATTTCTTCACATGTACAATGAATAGCTATGTGTTCTGCGATTCTATGCAGCATGATTCCATGTAGTCTGCTGTGTGTTACGGTCTGGGCACACCCTCCATTCTGTCCTACCAATACAAATCTCTGTGCTGCTGGTTGGAGAGATGGGACCCTTTAAAACAGCCGTGCAAGGCATCTGGGTCAGTAGCGAAGGTCTCAGTAGAGGTTTTTTATATTGCTGTATGGGGAGCAAGGGGAAAGGAGAGGAATATGGATATAATACTTTTAAAAAGACTGATTTAAGTTTCAGAGGAAATTTACTTTTTACCTATCTCAGATCTTGAGTTTAGGTTCTAGCAAAGTATTCTGTTACTTGCCAAGCCTTTAACTTCAGCACTTAGACGTTTTCTGTTAGGTACACAGCAAATGCTTTTAGCTATGCGTTGTATATACCAGACTTTGGCTCATATTCATGTTATTTGGTGCTTTTTTCCCTGGACAATCTTCGTTTTTTTTCAGGACCAGCACCAAGTTAGCTGCCATCCCTTGAAGAGAGACATTGGTATATATAAAGATGTTTTGTTCCTGTTTACCTTGTAACTCTTAAGTTTCGGGTTTTTTTACACTTCCGAAGTTTTTTCAGAGGCATGTGTGCATCAGAGTTATTGATGCAATGACTTAAATAATGTTTTATGTCTATTTCAGGTGGTGTTGGAATTACATGTTGGCTTGTGGTTTGTAATAAAGTTGTAGCTATCATGCTACACCCTTTCAGCTGAAGGAATCTCAGTAATCCATGGAGTCCTCAACTACATTTTCATTATCACTGTTTTAAATTAATAAAAAAAAAAAGGAACAATTGTCTTTCATGAGACTAGGTCTGAGATAATATTTGTTACTTCATTTGGATATCGGCCAGTATTCCTTTTGATTTATTTTATCTTTCCTTAGTTTGTTTTTCAGTTTGGGGGTCAGAATTCAAAGAACAGCATTGCTGTTTATAGAACCTCATTTTGTGTCTGTTTCGACAAGTATGAACATTGATTCATGGCAGAACCGTAAGACTTTGTCATGGTATAAATTCACCAAAATCTAAGTGTTTGGTTTGTATTTTTAAGTTGGAAATGCACTGGCATTAGGAATTAATTTGAGAGCTTTGCTGTTTCTTTTCTGTATAATATGGCAGTTTCACGCAAAGGTGGGATTATATTTGGTGACAAGTGGTACTAGAGGATAGAGGTAGGTGGTTTGGTTTGTTTAGCATAAAACAGAATTAGTTTCCTCCATGTTATTTTTTACACTAGAATTGGCGTATTCTTGGGCTGCCTTAGAGAATTTGTTAACGATATATATGCAGAGTCAACCCTGAAGAGACTCACTCAGTTGCCAAATACAGGATGGCTGGATACTTTTTCTTCCCTGACTTTTAAGATTCACCGAACACTTGTATTTTTTCCAACTTTTATTGATAACTGACCTTTCCTTCCTTTACATTTTTTCTACTTCCCAAACTGAGTGAGGATCACTGAAATGATTTCCTTCTGTGTTTTGGGAGGAAAGGTCTGGCCAACCTTCTC
The DNA here is from genome assembly GCF_036013445.1 of Caloenas nicobarica. Classification (NCBI taxonomy): domain Eukaryota; kingdom Metazoa; phylum Chordata; class Aves; order Columbiformes; family Columbidae; genus Caloenas; species Caloenas nicobarica. Next base: position 121,389,314 of record NC_088245.1, on the reverse strand, counting down.
AAGCTCCATGTTAAGAAAGAGAAAGTAGAAGACGGTGCTGTTCCTCCAGAGAACTACATTTCTAAGGGCTTTAGCTTATGTTAGTGACAGTCCAGGATAGCCCAAAACGCCTATGTAAATGTAAAAAGGCAAATTAGTGATTTAAATGTCTAAAGTAGTAACAGAATGGTAGCAAGCAGGAGGAGGAGGGAAAACAATTTTCTCTTTTGGAGTGAATCCTTCCTGCTGTATTTAGGTGCAGGAAACAGCCACAATATTTTGAATTTAAAGACAGTCAGAATTCTTCCTAGTACTGTGCCTGTAGAACAACGACAAAGTTGCGATATCTTGTGTGCTACCCTGTGGTTGCAGCCCCATAAGACAAATGGGTGGGTTTATAAAATTCCTGTTCCACGCCTCCTTTTTAATTTTGTTTGGGTTTTTTTGTTTGTTTGTGGTTGGTTTGTTTGTTTGTTTTACATGAGCCTGAACAAAGCTCTAGCAAAGCTCTAGGGGACACCATTTTTCCGCTGGGCCTTGGCCGTTCTGGTTCAGCTTCCCACTCTGTTCAGTGCGATGTGTCTCTTGTGTTGCTTCAGGTCCTTTGCCTTCCTGCAGGAGAGGGCAAGGGCCCCTCCATAATCAGTACTGCACTTAGAAATTAGTTCAAAATGTCATGATGTGTGTATGTATATATGCATGTATTTAATTTGTTTTAATGTTAATTTTTTAAAAAATTGTTTTATATTAGGGATTACATTTAGCCCACATGAAAATAGGTGCATTAAATATCAAGAAAAAATGTTGCGATTGAATGTTATGTATAATTGTGTTTTTATTAATGAAATAAAGCTTTTCAACCCATCTTTGATTTTCTAATCTATTTTTCAGTAGTAATTACAGTTTTCCTAAACAAAAACCCCAAAACCAAACCAAACCAAAAAGAATGACTCATTCCCCGCACCCCCACCGTGTTCTTGCATAAGGAGCTACTATTGGAATCAACAGACCTAATTTATTAATTGTTTTTAAGTATTTGGGACAGATTATTTAGCTATGACATTAAGATATTTCTGAATCTAATGATGTGGCTAATGATACTTCTATTTAGATTGTTACGAAGTCAAGAAAAGCAGCATAATTTAAAACCTTCCCAGTGGCATTTGCTGTTTATCCACATGTAGTGTGGGGTCATCAGATACACGGTTTGTTGGCTGCTGTAGTCAAACGTTGGGGTGAGTAAAGGCAAAAAGGCTTTTGATCACCGAGTCAGTACAAGCAGGAGTGTTGGGTTATGTCTTCTAGTTTGCTCTGAGCTTTGGGACAGCAGTGAAGGCATTGTAGAAGTATTAATACTTTATAGAGAAAAACCTGCCCAATGTACAGCTTAAGCCTCAAGAAAAACCTTCAAAATTTTGGAAAGAAATGTGCTGCAAGTAGGTTCAGATCTAAATGTCTTAATCATCTTTAAAATCTTTTGCAGTATAATTTTTTGAAGTTTTTTTTTTAAATGCTACGGCATTTTAAAATTAATAGAATACACATAATTTTCCGGAACTTCACATCATTTTAGCAAGGTTTCATGAATTACCATGAGGAACAAAACATAATCCTTCTACCCTCGCTTACATAACCTTAAACACAGGATTTTTAAAGGCTTTTTGAGAACTGGGTATGCCTGACTTCTCCAAAACAATAGTTTACTCTTGCACATCATCTTTGGATGTCAGCTGTGGAAGTTACCAGGCAAATTGTTTTGATAAGTTCTAATAGTGGAAAAGAATGAAGCTTTAGAGCTTTATAATACTAGTGAAAACAATGTAATAGCAAATTATTTTTATTATGTGTGAATTCTGGAAGCTATTTCAGGAGTGAAGAAAATAAAAAATAAAATTATTTTCTTTTTATTGCATTGTTGGTACTAACCAAACACTGAACTTTATGAAAGCAGATTGCTCACTTCAGCTAGGTCACAAATAACCAGCTTCAAAATTCAAACTGCAGAAAGAATGCAAAAAACTGGAAGTTACAAAACAAGGACTAACATGAACACCTGCTAACAGGTAAAAATGTCGTAATTGTTAAGGCACTCGTTACTGAGATATATATGCATGCACGTGCATGCACAAGGACCAAGAACGGAAGAATGTTCTTTTGTGACAACTGATTTGAGTATCATCTTGGAAAAATCATTGAAAGAAATTCTCAGTACTGGTAAGATTTAATACATGTTTAATGAAGGTAAAACCATTGGTTTTTTTTAAAAAAAAGTTTTAAATGATTCATAGATCTAAAGATAAATTGATGTACTTAACTAAATAGCAAAATAATTAGTTCATGTATGCTAATGAGGTTAGTCATAAGGATTTCATTAGTGTTACATGCTTTATATTATGAACTAGTAGTGGTGGTTTGACACTTGGCTTGTGTAACCCAGCATCCTTTTGCTTCCATTTCTTCATTCCTCATGTCAGAACTTGCATGGTTGTCTCTTCAAACACAGCCTGGTCCAAAGAGCTCTTTCATAAGATTGTTTTTCCTTTCAGCGAATGTCATATGAGCGCAGCCTTCCGCTTCGGTGGAACTGTCCTTCCGCCCTGTTTTGGTAACTTTGCCAAAAGATGGTTCGTATAGCCCAAAGGAATTTTTCTCTTTTGATTCAGCTGTTTCACCGCAGTCCTGAGCCACATGTCTGGGGTTGCAAAAACTGCCTTGTTTGGATTTTGTGCCTGATGCAGGAAGCCCATGATGCAAATTCTCAGTGGCTTCTGAGAATATGTATATTTTTTTCAGCCCGATGGGTGTTTTGTTTCTTGGGCCTGGAGTTACACATTTACTCCTCGCCTTCTCACTGTTATTTACCTCTTCATCTGGCTTTTTTTCTTCTTTTTCATATTCTTCCACTGCATCTTCCTCTTGTTTGTTCTCTTTTACATTGTCACTTAGAGTTTGTTCAGTTTTCATGTGTTTGTTCAGCTCCTGTTTAAGCAAATCTGTCTCTTCTTCTTTCATAAATTCCAAACAAGTGTATTCTTCCATCAGTAGTCTTCCCTCACTTAAATAATCTAAAATGAAATATTGTGGGTTTTAGGAATGTTCTTAAATTGCCTAGTAACGTAAAGATTCATGAAGCATTAATGAGAGCAAGTTTTACTTCCTTATTTCATTCCTTAAGTTGGTATTCTCGATGGTATTTCAGTCTTGAAGGTTATGACAATGCTATTTACTAATAAATATAACAGGATGGGGCAATATTTAAAGATTTAAATGGCATCATGCCATTGGATTCAGGTAAATATGTTTATTTTTACCTTTTTCATTATGTTTAATTTTAGTAAATGAATTAACATGCAAATATAATCAGTAATGGCTAAATATAGGGCAGAAAAATCATGTACAATGCAGCAGAGAAAGCACATGAGATCTAAACTCTTAATTGTCATTTTCTGCTTTTAAATGGAACTTAAATGTATGCATGATTTTCTCTCCCTTGATTGACAACACAGTTGCTTGTTGCGTGGAGCAGAATATACTGCAACTCTCCAACCTATAATTGAGTTGGCTTCACTTTTTAGTAGAAAAAGATATGTGGATACCGAATGCCTACAGTAAATACATTTCTTTGCTGCAGGGGACAAATAATAGATTCTCTGGTTTGGAGAGGTTCAGAGTACCTCCAAAATGAGATAGAGTCCAAGCTTAAAGGAGAAGTATGAAGTTGCAATGATTGAAATAGCTAAATACGACTTCAATAAATAAGTCTAATATTGGCAGTAGGAGAAAATCAGAAGAGTCTGGCAAACAGTGAGGAGAGAGATTCACAGGCAGAATCAGAAGACTCTGTTTTCTGTCAGTTTTAAAAGGAGATTTCAATGACAAGTGGCGACTCCAGTTATCTGGCAGGGCCTGGATAGGCTGCAGACTGGAAAGGTGGAGTACAAAATACAGGACTTAACGCATTCCAGATTACTGGTGCTGTTACTGACCCAGCAAGCGACCTCAACAACCTGTTGCACCTCTGTAAAAGTGCGACCTTTAGGTCCCATAGTTTCTCTTCCCATTTGTGAAATATTTAGCATGATGGCATTCAGATCTTGGTTCTTCCTACAAGCCTCACTATAATGCAAATAACATGAATATTTTCGTGAAGAAAAACTCAGATAAAGGGATACATTGGTTTCTTCCGTTCTATAGAATCTCTTCAAAATAAAGGTGTTTATAGATGAGTCCCTTGCATGTAACCGTTACATGAGAACACAATCTATGGCTAAGATTTACATAAAATCTATTTACAGTGATCATTGTAATGAGGACATACTCTCAGCCCTTGAGCGAGTCCTTTTCCTTTCTCAGCAACAGAACCTGAGCCAGAAATACCTGTTGACGTGAGCTGTGATGAAGGTTTGCAACCAAGTTTGAGATCAGTAGTTGATAAGTGTGGAATTAACAAGCTCTTAACTGAAGTATACTTTTACAGGTAAAACACTGACTTTTTACTAATGTGACTAGCACGAAGATGCCTCATACTGTGGAGCTGCTCTGCTGTCAGTGCCACACCACCAGCAGCTGGATTTCAGTGACGCTTAATATATTATTTTGTTGAATTAGTTGCTGTCGGTCAGGTGCCAGCTAATGGCTGTCAGACCCATGTAAAATAACCAGTACCATCGGTATTTCTTTTCAAAAGATCAAATGAGTTTCTGAGAAAAAAAAAAAAATTAAAATATACCTCTATGTGTTCTATTAAACATTGCTGGCTTTGGTATTTTCTTGGTTGCTTGCTTTTCTGTTCTACATTGGGGATCTGTGTATGCTTCCTTTGCTTTAGTTTTTCGGTTCTTATCTTCAGAAGACTTTTTCTCCTATAATTGGCAATTAAAGGTAAAATTAATGAAGAAATACTTGTTTAGTGACTTTTAAAAGTACACAGTGAAATACTTATGAACGGATTAATAATTTCTGTTACTATTATGTTCTTATTTTGCATCACAACATTTGTCCTACATACTTTCTGTAATATAATTTCATTCACACAAAATCCACATCCTGGAAAGTTGACAAATGAGGCTATTCAGGCATATTACTGAAATTTATGGAATAACAGCTTAGTTGAGAGTTTAAACAAGGGATTGGATTCAGATCTTTCATACCTTTGTTAGCTGAATTGGACTTTTTTCTGTTTCCTGAGTTTGGTACTGTGACAGCAGCAGTGATATAAAACTCTGTTTATCTACTTGTACTTCTCTGTTTACACTAAGACCTATTGAAAAAGGACAATCGTTAGTAATACGGTAGTTTCTGGAATTATATTGTTGGTATAAACAAAAGATAGCTTTGATGACTGATCATACTGGTATGTGGCCTAGGATTTAAACATCTTTTTGCTGCATGTCTTAATGCCCTTTAATAAAGAAATTATTAATTTTGCATGATCTATAAATGTGAAACTGGAAGAGAAACAGAGCTACCTGGACTTTGGAGCATTTTCATCTCCACATCAGTACATCATAAATATACTTGAGTTTTACATTTACAAAGTCCTGTTCAGATAGAACAGACAAAGTCAGATAAACGTGTCTATACCTTGGGGTCCATGTGGGCTTAATTTGTGTGGTAACATTCCAATGTAAATTCAAGAGGTCTAGTATGAGGCCTCAGCTTTCAGGTTCCTAAATTGGGATCCTACAAAGTATAATAAACATGCTTGCTTTTATGCCTTCTGACTTGGTTACTTGTCTTTCTCAAAGCTTACAGAAAGCTTTATGGAACAAAACTCTTCAGAGGACACGCTTAACACTGTTTGAAATATCAGTGGTCTTTGAAAAGAGGTTACAAGGGAGTGATCGAATGAGACATTTAAAGAAATGATAGAATCATTGAACGGTTTGGGTTGGAAAGGACCTTAAAGATGGGGAAGGTGAATATATCGTTCTTTTATTCTATTTTTAGAATAATTTTGGCATGAGTACAATAGCTGAGAAAGTTGCTAGTACAGCAGCAGAAACGTGATTTTACCTACATCAACATTCAAACTTATTCCCAGTTTTGATCTCTGAAATCAGAGGAACACTATCCATAAAAATGGTGATTTTCAAATATTTGCAGCTTGGTGGTAAAAAGGCTGTTGATGACTGATTTGAGGATGACTCTTGATGGCATGGCCCTGATGATGTGGAGAGAGCTAGTTTTCCCTTTCGAAAGGGAGCCAGTAAGTAGATACTTCAGCAGCTTTTTTTGACAGAAGTCAGTGGAGCGTTCCTCGGATTCAGAACTAGGGGGAGCTGTACCTCTAGATGAGCTGGTGTGGCCTTCCCACAACTGAGCAAACTTTGCTGTTATAGAGAGCTTATGAAATTAATGGCTTCATTCAATAAATCAATTTTATCTATGTACACAGAGCTTTCTGATAACATAAGCAAGCCTACCTATTTACCAGGAGTGTTACAAAATGCAGCCCCGTGTTTCTCCTTCCTGCTGGGTAAAAATTTTTACAAATGCAGAATGGAAAATAACTACTTGAAGAAGTAGCTCTTTCTAATTTTGTTATAAGAAAATTCAAGTCAGTAGTGAAAAGGAAAAAACAACTGTCAGTAATTCCAGCTCTAGATTTCTAAATCATCTGTTTCTATTAAATGGCAGAGAATTAAACCCTTATTGGCCAAAAATACCAGAAGATCAGATAACTTCGCTTGGAACCTTTTCAATACAGAACATCAGGTCTCTCTCCAGCTAAGCTCCCTTATCTTCCTTAAAGAAAAGAAGACCTCAAATAATAAACAGTGATTGAAATACTGTATTTTAAGTAGCAATATTGTACAAGCCCACATGGGACTAAAATTAAAAAACCCATATCTTGTTATGTGTTGTCACTAAAATTGGAATTCAGAACTTCCTGAAAAAGTTGTCTCACTTAGAATGAGAAGTAGGAATTTGTGTTTCTTAATTTTACAAACTGAATTACCAACACTTTCCCTCTTGTTCACTTGTCGCTAATGCAGAGCAATGGATTTGCAAAGGTAACAATGAGGAATGAAATAAGCAACTGACTGCAGAAAGACTTTGTACCATTACCGTATTTCAAAGAATTCTGTGGGCACATGAAATATTTCCAGAAAATACATTTGCTACCAAGTCAACTTTAAGCACTCTTCTGAACCTGAACATTCCAATTCCTCCTTCAGTTTAGGAGCAGCAATATCTGACCGGTATTTTAAAGAGGTGCTTAACCCAGGACAGTCAATATTCAGAGCATTATCCAAAATTAAAGGGTGTAAGTTTGTTGTGCAGCAAGTTCTCTTTTAGAATATCAAAAGAATGTTTATCATCCTGAGTAGGTGGCATAATATTACTTTCAATGTGGGGAAAGTACTTGAAATCCATTTATTAGTTTATATATGAAACACATTTATTAGTAAATTCTAGATACTGTATCTAAAGCATAAGACAACTAGAAATGTATACGTGCTTCAAGAAAACTATTTTCTTTAACATTTTTGTCCCTGATGAATATAGTGAACACACAGGCAACATAACCATTCTTGGTTGTCTGATTTATAATTGTTTTTAGCTGCAGATCCCTCAGTTCAAGGGGTGGGATGCACTTGTCTGAACGTAGGCGCCTCATGCTATTTGAGATGCCTTCGACTATTCGAGGTATCTGTATAATGCTGGTCAATATTACACAGGACCGATGGGACACCCGTGTCCTTCTGGAACAACAACTAGAGGGGCAGGCAGAATGTGCTAGGACATCTCAAAGGGCCATGGATTCCTATAATTAGGCAGCTGAATCCCACACAAGGTAGCTGCTCTTGGAATGGCTGACAGACAAGGCTGCATATAATAGATCTTTCTCTCCAGCACCTGTCTGAGCGTCCTCGTAAAGAGATAATCTTTACTGAAGAGCTATTTCTTCCATGATAGAATTAACTTTCTATTGCTCTTTACTATCATTCTACTACATTGTTCTAAATAACATAAATTCTGTGGACAGAATTAATTATAGGATATACAATAACTGGGTTATTATGATCTCTGGTTGCCCATTTAAATTTACTTACGCTAAAAAACAAAGGACTACTAAGGATAAATATTATCTTCTCTCAGGTAACCTGTCAGTACGATCATCAGACTGCCCTTTAAACTTTCTAAACCTTGCATCTGAAAACTCCTCCTCTCCTTACACCCCAACAGAATGCAAGTTGCAGAAGCTTCAACAGTGGACATTGAAGCATCTCTGCTACATACAAGTTACAGGGTCTAAGGATTTTAAAGATGAGAAAACAGTTCTTAAAGACTCAATTAAATCCATTACTTTTCCTCATATGAAAGCATTTTGAAAGTCTATTAAAACTAGGAACATTTCAGAGGAGGGTTGTTTGAGGTGCTTTGATTTCATGAGCCATATTAGGGAATCCTATGTCTAGGATGGACATTTCTCTGGGCCAGTTCAAAGGGAACAGCTTGAACATAAATTAGCCTGCAAAAGATTTGTGGACTCTGCTAAAAAAACAGAGGCAAGCAGCTCTTGATGCAAACAGGCACTTAAAATAGCAGTGCTCCTGTAGTGTCACTGTTAGCATACTAAAACTACGCATGCTAAATGCTATTCATGATGAAAATTGGGTTAAATATTAACAACGGGTCATGTATTTGTGTTCATAAAATAAATGAGAAAAAAACCAAGCAGTTCTCTTTAAATTATATGTGCCGGAATAATTTTAACCCATATGAAAGTAGTATGTTGGTTTTTATTTTGGAATATATCTCCCATTTATAAAACAATGTAAATTTCACATAACTAAACAACAAAGGAAAATGAATATACACATACTTTTTTCATGAGGTACTGAATCTCTTTTGTTTTTTGGGATTTTAGGCATCCGATTTGCATAGATATTTTGTATATAAAGTTGTCGATCCTTTTCCTAAGAAGAAATAAACACTGTTAAACTTCTAATGTGCATTAAGATTACTTTTTACCAACTTAATTCTGACAGAAAACTGTCAGTGATTTTGCTTTGTGCCAGGCCATGTGGTAACTTTGTCATTTACCTAAATAGTAATCTGTCATTTTCTTTCATGAATCAAAAAAAAATTCTCCCTTTTTAAGGCTAGTGACACATCTGTACACCTAAGTGATCTTTCTCATAAAACACTGTTTAGAAGATGAAATCTTCTCTAATGATTGATTTGTTCCATTTTTTTTCAGACTAAGTAAGTTTTGGATTTACTTCCTTTTTTTAATTTGTTTACTCTGCATCCTTGGTTATGATGTGCTCAGTTCTGTTTTACAACCTATTGCTTAGGAGATCACATAAACTTCAGAGGCACACTTAAAAAATTTATTTAGCAAGAGTCCTCTTTCCTTACTGAAATCTTAACAAAGAAGAGAGATTTCAGTAACGCTTTCACCATATCAGTTTTTAGTGTGAAAAACAGGAGCTGCACTTTATTTGGAGATACAGGTTGTTCTGAAAGGGAATTGTGTGTCTGAATACCTTGAATGGTCTGAATAAGCCAAGTGCCTAACTATGACTGTGTAAGAAAAAACACTGTCCTGGCACAGAAATAGGGTTAATAAGTATGTCTCATCTTCTTTGTGGTAAAACAATAGAAGGTTTTGTGAATCTAAATGTAACATTAAGAGACCTGGACACACATAGAAAACTGTGTGGAAAACACATGAAATAAATATTTTAGAGAAGTGTTAACGTGAGATCTGTACTTTAGAATAATTTTCATTTTGGAACAGTGTTACATTAGTGTTCCTGGAACTATAATTATTCCCATCTCCCAGATCTGCACACACAGGAGGAGCTCAGAGTCTGGCAGGGCAGTAGTGCTGCAAGTGATGTTTGGGGGACTGATACAGGGCCTGGGAGGACCAAGGTTCTTTTTTCCTTTCCCACCAAATCACTGAGCCCAGCTGCAGGCAAATATCAGGAGGAAAATTTCTGCACCTGATACATTGGTAAGAGGAACAAACAGTGCCCCTGGACAGAAATGCAGAGCTGCCTTTTCTGCCCTAAACAATGTCTGGGCAAATTCACCATAACATCTTTCACAGACACTTGATTCCATTTAGAAAGAGAAAACTCTGTAATGGGATCAACAGATGTATCAGTGACCTTATATACAAATAAAAAAGTATATTTTAACTGTGTTAGAAACACAGTTAAAATCATCAAAAAGCCGCAAGGCTTTTCATGTTTTCTGGAATATGTACTGTTTTTCTTGTTTACATACCATTCATGGCAGTTTTGTTTCTATTTACTTTTAGGTTCTATCACTTTTAGGTTTTCTTGTATGTTTGGCTTGCAAGGATTACTGTGTTTAACTGGACATATTTGTCCCGAAGATATTTGTCTAAAAACCAAGCTGGAATTCAAACAAACTACTGAAAAATTTACATTAAGTCTCTTCGTTAAACTCTAGTTTTGCAGATGATTGTAATATTCGGTTCATTTTGATTTGAAAGTGTTTCTGCAAGGGAGCTCATTTAGAGTTAGTAGATTAATATATTGGCCTAAATCTATCAAAATGGTAACAAGTTGGTGGAGATTATTTGTTCACACTATGATGCATTAATCTCTGTTTTGATTAGTTATTGAACTATTTTTCACTTTTGACAAATAGACCTTACAATAATCCCATCATTTGATATTTTGACCTTTTTTTAGTAGACCACAGACTCAACTAGGAAACAAAAATTCCACTCCTAAATAATATAAAAGGGGAAAAAAGGATAGATAACATTAAATACTTAAATCCTTTGTGGGAACAGAAACCTGTTTAAAATCTTGAATACCTTAATTTTTTGGTGAAGAGAGTTAATTTCCATTTGCAAGTTCTTTGTAATTATCCCAGCTTCCACAGCTTTTTTGTTCTCGTTTGCCAACTGCCGACTAAAGGTGCTGTTGTTCAACTTCAGCTGCTCTTCTAGGCTCTTAAAAAAATTACATATTTTACTCTATGGACGTACTCAGTATGACTGTTGAAAAATTTCAGTTCTTACCAGATTTAAAAAATAAGCGTGCTAGTATAATGAAAAGTAAACTTCCAATAATTACATTCTATTGTAAACAATGCATGAAATTATGATGAAGTACTGAAAAAATGCTTTAAAAATGAGCAAAAGCTGGTTTAAATTCTAATTTTACTAAAACAAAAAGTATACTTGGCATTCAAACATGAAAAATAAGGCTGGACATTACCTTTCTGATGGATTAATAAATACGGTCATCTTTGAGAAATGTTAAGACATTTCTGTTCACACTGAGACTATCTGCAGCAGCATAAGGAGGTTTAATGTAAATGAAAATTATGTAATTTATTGTGTATTTTATTGAGTACTATATCATCAGAACACAGTGCCATGCACTGAAATTATAGTTACTAAAACTGTAAGGTGGATACCCAACCCTGCATGCTTTTTATGCCTTCTCACTCGGACTTCTGTAAATAGAAAGTTTTCAAAAGAGAGTCTGAATTCAGCTCTTTGTATTTCCATTTTCTTTCATGTAATAAATGTACTTCAGACCTAGCTGTTCAGATGGTGAAATTCCTCTAAGATTACCTGTCTCTTTATTTAATTCTATGCATGATATATTGCATAGAAAATAGAAATTATTTCGTGGAGGACAATGGAAATTTCACTCTTCCAGTCTTGTATTAAAAATTGCATTCCTGTCTTTTTGCAAAAGGTTCAATAAGAGTAAAGAAGCATGAGATATGAAAAGGAGCTGAATTTTCTCCTCTTAAACCCTCACCAGGCTTTTACTAAAGTTGCATAATAAAGCAACAGCAGAACCAACCCTAAAATTGAGGACACCTGTCTACTGCTTAATTCAGCAGCTGCCCCCCAGCCGACTACAGTGAGTGACAGTGAACAGGAGATGTAGGTATGTTCATACAGCCCACCAGCACCACATAAAAAAAATGGTGCTAGTTCCAGATAAGCCAGTTTTGGTCATCGAAGGAAGCAGATCAGCAGCAGCCTGGTGGTCTCCATGTGGGACTAATCCTGTGCTTTGCCAGGGTAAATTAGGGTCTGTGCTCTTGGGGTTAGATGGCCCAAGCAAGCCTGGTACCCCACGCTGTTGTGGGGCGCAGAGCAGACGCTCTGCTGAAGATTGCTCTCCAGCTATACACTACACTTCTGACCTAACAGGGTTAAGGCATACAACTTAATTCCTAAAAGACCTTTCTTGCCAAACTGAATCCACTCATACATTTCTGACAGATTTTAAAATACTGTAAGGGGGTACAACTGCCATTTTCAGTACCTTACACTCAGGACAGCACTGGTTTAAAAAGAATGTTTGATATTACACGATTGCATCTGAATCATTAATGTGACAAGACGCAGCTAAAAACTTTCCACTACTCTTGCACAGAAACCTCTCCTATTATTGTTCCACAAATACGACGTGCACATATTACCTGTATTCTGTTACTATTCACTTCAATTTTTTCTGTAACGATCGATAATCTGTGATAAAGTTCTTCTCTCTCTGCAAGAGCCTTCTTTTCTGAAAGCACATGCAAGGCCTGGAAAGCATCTTTAGTTTTTAGCAGTTCTGTTTCAACTTTTCTGAGCTTCTTGGATGTATTTTTCTCATTCTCCTGAGACACCCTCAGGAGATTCCTTAGCGCTCTCACCTCATTATAGTGACTGGCTAAAAGATTCGGCAAGTTACTTTCTGAATTTTCGTATCTATATATTGCTTTCAAGCGTCGACACTGAAGTTCTTTCAAAACGTGGTTTTCTAAGCTCGATGCTTCTAATTTGTGTTGTAAATCAAATATTTCATTCTTCAACTGTTTAATTTTGTGAAGTCTTGCTGATAATATTCGCTGAGCCACTGCATTTTTTTTCTGGGAAATCATACTACTCTGCAGGCTTAAAGATGAAGAATTCTGATATGGTATCTTCTCAGCTGGCAATTTTTTTCCTCCTGCATTCAGACCAAAGCAAACTGACATTGATATATAGCAATCATTTGAGATGGCGAAGTCATTGTATGTCTTTACTGCTCGCATAAGTTCATACACTGCTCGTCCAAGCTGCTTAACTGTGGTATATTTGACAAAATGCCCAAGATCTATACTAAGACTCCAATGTTCAAGTATTTCACAGATAAATCCATTGAAGATTTTCTATCTCTGTGTGTGCATTTACGTGGCTGCACTGGACCACAGCTAACTAGGTCTGTAGGAGGTCAAGGTTCCCTCCTTTCATTCTCTGAAGCCTTTTTCATTCACAAGAGCCATCATGCTCACTTTCCATTAACAAGGGTAACTACACAGGTGGTGTCTTCTGAGGCAAAGAGCAATAATACTCTGGGAAAAACTTAGTAAAGTATGTTTATGTCAACACATTACTCCAATATCTACGGAAACAAATTTTGCCTCCGTAAATCATGCAGTTCATTAATGTAAGGCATGATCTGAGGATTGATGAAACAAATGCACTCCATCTAGAAAGATTCCCAAGGGGGAGGACCTACATCTTGAATGGAGGTGTGATAGAAAAAACAACATAGTAATCTACAGGTCTGCAAGACCTCAAAAAACAAGGTGATGACAATAGCACATGGTTAGATTTCTCTGTAGCTAGGATTTCTAACCAGCTTTCTAGAATTTTCAAGTCAGCTTCAAATCAAACTACATTTTTAAAGCTGACATGCTTACTAGTACAGAAGAGTTACGCAGTTGTGTACAGTTTCTATACAGCAATTGAAAAAAAACTTTATGGCCTAGCTTTCTAAGTGTTACTGTCATTTGCCTTTCTTTATGGCCAGCATTATAAGTGAACTACTCTCATTTTCCTTTCCTGAAACATAATTTGAAAGTAGTCAAGACTAAATCTGAGCGTTTTCCCCTTTTTCAAGCATATATTCGTTTTCACTACAGCTCTGAAGACATCTCAGGCAGTATTCTGCTAGAAGCTTATTATAATAATTTATCGATCATATAACATTTTATGGATAAAATAGGCAAGGTCCTAACCTAAAAAGCCCAGCAAAGGACAGATGTTTTCAAGCTCTTCTGTTGAATCCAATGGGTGTTCTGCACACAAACTCTTTACAGGAGCAGGCCCTAACCAGAACACCCCATTGCAGATGGGAAGCAACATCTAATCAGTGGCAGGAAAAGCAAAGCAGGACAGTGCCTGGGGCACCACCACGTCGTGGCCTTGCTGCTTCCATGACCTAAGCTGGAGCAGTGGGAAGCTATGAGAAGGTTATCTAGGAAGATAAGAGATGTGTGGGGCAGCGGCTCTTCCCTGCTGGAGCAGCACCTGTTCCTTTCTCTCCCTTCCCCTAATGGCAGCAGCCTCAACAGCCTCCCTGTGCTCCACAGCTTCAGCTCAGCTCTGCCCCATCCCACCATGGGGCCTGGGCCTGACACCCACGTGCCCACTGTGCGAGGCAGCGAGTTTGAGGGAAGTATAAAGGGGGTCACTTAGACGATGACAATGAGGTTGGAATGGCATGGAGGAGAACAACCACGTGCTCCGCCATTTCAGGAAAAAAAACAAATGGTCTTTGTTCTGGCGGCCCTGCTGACGGAGGAGGGAAGGCAAGGGCAAGCTGGTAGGACCTCGCTCACACAGAGCCACGCAGGGAGAAGAGACTCAAAATCAACGCGACAGCAAAAGAATAGAAAGAATCTGAGATTAGGAATCAAAAGGAGAGACTGTGATTTGGGTGTATTTTACATATGTTTTAAGTGGATTAAGATGGAATATCACGGAGGTTCAAGTAAACAGAGAAGAAATTACAGCAGCCAGTTGAGGCCAGACATGTTCAACACCTTCTGCAGTGAGCAAAATTAACAGGTGCTGTGAAAAAAACCTCAGCAGAGGTAAAACCCAAAGCAAATGGCAGGTAGGCAAGCACCACGCCTGCACATTCTCTGTAATGTGATTCCACTGCAGGAAAACGACAATGTGACCATGAATGTTGTCACACAAATATGTGCAAAATGAGAACCACCATTACATTACTATTTTATTTTGCCAGCATTGAATGAGAGGATGTAAAAGAAATGGGAAAATACCTTCCTGCAAAAGCTGACAAAAATACTGTAAAATCTATACATGTCTATACAGGGGGAAAATGTAGGTTATAATTACGTTACTGGGAAATGGATCATTTCAAGTAGTCATGAACAAGCAAAAACAACGACTTAAAAATCCAACACAGCTAGTAGCCAGTAATTATTATCTTGCTAAATAGATTTTTTAAATGTGATTATTCTTTCTGGTCTGCTATTTTCATGCCAGTGACAGCAGCATATAACTTCTATAATAGAAGAGATAATCAGTGGTTCCTCACTCTTCTTTTCATTGATTTGCATCTTGTAGATTGGGTAGATCTAGATGACATTTTGAATCTCAGCAAGAAAACGGTCATTGGTTTTACACTCATTTTTTTGACACGGCATGGTGGGATTTAAGAAAGTGTAGGTCTAGATATGAAAACATGCAGACACGAAAAGATTCTTCACTGTTAACATTTACGTAAAGGGAATATATCTGTGCTATATGATTATTCCATTGAAGCATAAGCTTAATTTTACATGACACACCATGACTTAGGTGGCCAAAAACATGGTGCTTTTTTTTTTTGTCAAAACTGACACTTTTGTGCAGACATTTAATTTTTTTAGTAACTTTCCTCAGGAAAGGCTTTTTCAGACTCATATGGTGATGCATGATCAAAACCAGAAATTACAGTATATGTGGAAGAACCCTTTTTCAAGTCCTCAGATTAAAACTGAGCAATGAGGATTGCAATGGTGCTCCCACATCCCAGGTTATTTTTCTGTCCCTTGGATCACCAAGTATTGTGGGATAACACAAAAAGGAATCTCTGTCTCTCTTCCCTCCCCTTCCTAGAGTCTGAAATATGATTTACTATTTTTCTTCAATGAAAAACTGTTTCCCCTGTCTTCCTAATTACTGAAAAAAATGCCAAAGAAGGGGAACAGCTGTATTTCTCACAGAGTCTCATTTTACTAGTACAGAAAACCAAGTACCTTTTTTATCATCTTGGGGGAAGATATGTTGTCCTTTTTTCTTCTTTTCCTTTTTCTTTTTTTCTTTTTCCTGTGTTTTCTTCTCTTCATTTCCTGACATTTCAAAAGGTTTGCTGTTTCTAGCTGTTTCAGAGCAAGTTACTGACAAAGCCCTCAGAACAGTCAGCGTGACAATTGTCTCTTTTGTGTTCTCTACTGTGCTGTCTACAAACATCTCTGCTACAGCTGCTGCTTCTGGTACTTCTGTGCTTTGGGGAAACTTTACTACCCCTGCTTTTTGTGCCGTGTTCTGACTTATTGTCTTCTGTCACTAAAATATGGAGGAAACAATCATCTGAGTTCACCACAAGGTTATGGTGGAAGACTTAAAAGTTGACCTCCATCATCAGGAGCTGACCTATCATCAGGAATCAGAATCTTATTGAGCTGTTTACATTTAAGATAAACTATACTAAATTGTGTTCAACTATACTAAATAATATTCAGAAATACTAGGTTACATCTGGAAAAAAAAAAAAAACAGTCCTGACTCTTTAATCCATTAAAATAATTTTGTGGGTATGGAGGTTTCCAGAATGAACTGCAATATGAAACATTCTAGTGTTTATCTCAGAATTTACTATGATACTGGCATGTGTTTTCTAAAGATTTAAAAGGTACTACCATTTAAATGTAAACAGATACCACAGTTTGTTTCCTGTAATATATACATTTTCTCCACTATTAATGTAATTTAAAAGAAGTGTAATTGTATTTATGCTCAATACCTACAAAGTGCTTTGCAATATAAAAAAATTATTGTTCAAGTTGTCTAGAAGCTAGATATTTCTAATTGTGCTTTTATAGTATTTTTACCTTTCCATTCATGTCATAAAAATATCATTTAGTCATATTTTTCAATAATTAGATCAGAAATCAGATCACGAAATTTACTTATGCATTAAAAAATATATATAAAAAACCAATTTAGCTGCCTTATAACCATTATACGCAGAGGATATAGCAGCAGCTAAAGCTGCACAACAAGAGTATCTGACTTCAAGACTGAAATAAAGGCTTTCTTATACTTTTGTTTATTTTATCTATTTTCAAATCAGAATTGTTTGTAAAAATAAAAAAAAAAAAAGCTTGTTAAATAAAACCTCACAATGTAATGAAAGTGTCTCTGCACAATTTCAGAAGAAACATTAGGGAAAATATCAGAGGTTTTTTTAATGAAAACAATGTATTCACAGCCTAACTGTACTTGACACATTTGTTTGCTTTTGAAAATGCTGTATGACACTTATCTCCATGCCTACGCACCCATATAGCTTGGAAAATATCACCTGAAATGCACTGTTGCTGTCAGAGCTGTGGTTGTCTGATGAGATGATAATCTCATTTTGTTTGATTGCGTTCTAAGTAATGTTGCTTCCTCTGGAATTGTCTTTTCTCAACTGTCCAATTTTCAAACTAAATGAACTCTCCTAATTGTCTAGCTTTTTAAAAACCATACATTTAGCGTAAAATATAAAATGCTGACTAATTTTCTATGTCTTTGTGAACATCTGTCACACCTCAATGTTTTTGCCTGTTGAGGCTACTGGAGAGAAGAACAGATTACTTCATACTTCTGGCAGAATTGTTTAAACACTCTAGTCTTGGTAAAAATATTTTTGGGGATACAGTTCAATCCATTTCATTTTCTTAACGACACATGAAGACTACCCAGACCGTAGTCTTATATATGCAGAACTCTAGCCACTAGTAGAATAAGTTGTATATTTGGGGAGAGGTCAAAAAGGGGCATAGCAATTATGTAAATGAAATTTGAGGGGGGTTACAATGATATTTTAGTTCCGATGGGATTTAACAAGTAGGCTAAGCTAGAAAAATGGGAAGATATTTTTAGAACATTCTAACTACATTGTTGGCATTTTTGCTTTTGGGTGGCATTTTATTTTAAATTAAATTAAATTAAATTTCTTAAAGGGGAGAGGGCAATCTCATAACTCCCAAAGAAAATTAAGAAGTGTGAGTTAGGAGTGCACAAAATGTTCCAGATTGGATCAATACAGTTTCATTACTCTTCATTCCCTTACATGAACAACTCTTCTTTGTGGAAGACTGAGGAGTGCCCAGGGTCCTACTAAATTTCCGCTATGGCAATAACCCCTAAGAGATGGGAACTCATTGTAAGATGAGGATTAGGCAAAGGCCAGCTTGGTACATAGATTTGTGTTCCTGTTTAAATTTCATTGGCACTGTCAGCACTTTCTAGACAAATTGTGTTTAAATCAATTAAATTGAGCTTAAAACTACTGCTTTAATTTGTTTTGATGAGAAGTGTGGGCTGAACCTCATCATCCAACTTCAAAAGCAGATGTTGAGAAGTAAATAAAATGGAAAAGGAGAAGAAAGGACAGGAAAACAAAAGGCAAAAGACAAAAAATCAGAGAAATGAAACAAAAGATATTACTATAGAAATGAAGGGGGAAAAAAGCAGTAGCTGAAGGCGGAATGAAATGAACGAACACCAGGAGAATGTATGTCAAAGGAAGAAGAGCAGAAAACAAATAATTAGGGCCAAATCTATCTGTCAGAGATGAAAGCGCCATTTCAAGCACCCAGAAACTGCAAAACTATCACGGGGAAGAATTCATTGCAATATATGTGCCAAAAGTAAAGGAATGAGGAGTCCTGTTAGGAGAACACAGCCTGACTTCCCAGAGCCCCCCCGACTCTCCACCTCGGCACCTCAACACCCACCACCAGGCCCCGACAGGCACCTCGAGTCCCCGGCACCCGGCCCCGGGCCCTGCCACCCAGCCTGCCACCGCCCTTCCCGGCGCGGGAGAGCCGCTCCTCCCCACTGCGCACCCTCAGGCCGGGGATCCCCCGTCCTCCACCCCTCCCCACCTCCGCCCTGCCCTGGCCCTACTTCCCACCCCGGGGTGCCCCGTCCCCTCCCGGCCTCCCGAGCGTCTCCCCCGCCGCTCCCGCCGCCGTTACCGGCCTCGCCGGCCCACGGGCGCGTCGCCGTTGCCATGGGGACAGGCGGCGGCCGCGGGGCACCATGGGAGCTGTAGTCTCGGCCGGCGCGGCGGCCCCGCGGCCCGGCCTGCGCCGCCCCGCTCGCCCCTTGCCCTGGCCCCGCACCCCGCAGAGGCGTCTGCGTGTAAATGTTCGCCCTCTCATTCCCGTGCCCCACTGGGGTCTCGGTGGGAATTCGCCAACGTGGTGCGAAGGCAGCGGGTCCCCGTGAGCGAAGGGCCGTAGGCCTCGGAGCCTGGTGGTGGCTCCGGAGGGGCCCGGGGTTGTGTTGCCTTGCGTGGGGTGGGGTGGGGTGTGTGTCCCCAGGGCACAGGGGCCAAACCCAAGCGTCTCCGAACTCGTGGTTTGGGTTTACACAAGACATTTTTATACTGAAAACAGGCGAAAAAAATCCCATAGGAATGCAAGCAGCTGGAGGAATACCTCAAGGCTGGGCATGAAGTCCTCACCAGCCAAGCCCCAGGTGGGCCGAGGCTTTGGGCCGCATCCCGTTTTTTCTCTGTGTAGCTGTGTGGGCATTTCAGGTGTGAGGTAGAACAGGAGAGAGTTTTAATTGGCAATTTTGCTCCAGCCCTGACTCTAGACATTTGGTGGTGCAAATATTTACCACTTTGAGTATTATTACTATTGCTTTGAAGCCAGTGACTACTGCATCCTTTGTTTGCACTTATTCAGAGCACAAGTAACCAAATAAGTAAATAAGTAAAAACCAATAAGTAAACCAAATTTGGAAAGGGTATGTACCAAGTGGCCAGTCATTTCTGTTGATTCTAGCTGGCTATACTTAGATACAAAATCTCCTCAGAAACAAGCATGTATAATAATTTCTGGCAATAATTTATGGTTTTGCACGGAGGTAGGGTTTTTTTGTTTTACAGGAAAATACTCTGAAAATACCCGATTCTAACAGGCTTTTCTTTTTGATAGATCTATTGCCTCTCAAGAGAAAAAAGAAATGACAGATGGTGAGCCACAGTAAATGGTGCAAACCATCCATACCGTTATTTTTAGTTTTCAGTTAAGTTTTTCAGGATCCCTGTTCCATACATGGAATACTGCATTTCCAGCTGCCTATAATGGTTTGCAAAGACAAAAAAACTCTTACTTTCAAGAGAGTCTTTACTATTGTGCATTCAGTCCTACCTAATAAATCCTGGAAATACAGTATTATATTCCGTTTTAAGTATTTTCAGGATTGGACGTTGCTATATTCAGTCTTAACGTTTGAAATGTGTGTAAGCACTTTCTAAAACCTAGGCCAGTTCCACCTCTGACACAGGGTCAGCTTTACTGAGCTCAGTGGCACGTTGCTTGCTTACAGCAGAAAAAAAACTTGGCCCTTAAAATCTGAAAGTAATCTGTTACCATTTAACATTCTTAAAATACCTCTCAGGCTCAGAGACCTCCTTAGGCAAATACATGCAGGCAGCCATCGAGTTATGTCTGGGGTAGAAGGTGACAACCAGATGGAGAATAGAGCATCCTGGGCAACGCTGTAAAATGGGATATTTTTAACCAAATATTTTGGACCTCCTCTTAAACCACGTGCCCTGGCAATTTTCACTGGTGAGGCAGAAAGAAGGAGAAAATACAGCAATAGGTTCTGGATACATAGAATCAGCTGAATCACCCTCCTCAGTATTAGGAAGTGCACTGACACAGATTTATTTCAGAGACGACCCTGAGCCCTGTCATGTGGATGATGATCTGAATTCTTTAAAGCTGAGACCGTTTGCAATCGAGACTTATTTCAATATGGTCTCTGCTATAATTACTTCTGCATCTATACTCCCCTTGCCCTCCGCTGCCTCCTTCCCCATTTATAATGTAAAATTTGCAGCTACAACTCAAAAGCCACCTTGTTGTGCTCAGGGAAAGGGCACAAGCCCTTTCATGCAGGAGGCAGCTGTGCCAGTGCCCATGCAACCTTAAACATAACCCGACAGCTTTGTGATCGCCCCCGGCACTAAGTTTCCTGCTCCCTGTCCCTTGTCCCTTCTCATTTGTCCCTTCCCCCTCTCCCAAATATTTCTCCAGCCCTGTCTCATTGGTGCGCTACTCTGCTTTGCCTTTTTTGGACTGTTACCCTGTCAATCTAATGCAATAAGGCCAGGGGCAGGTGCAAAGCCCTTGCTATGGCTCCTCTTACCAACCAATCCTCTACTGGCCCCTCGTCCCAAAATACCGAAGAGCCAATGGAGTGGGAAAACCCAGGACCCCAGGGAGAGGCCAAAGCTGCTAGATTGCTGGGGAGGGGCAGAGGGGGGCATTCATTTAGGACCTGGGTTAGCCCAGGAGCTGCAGAGCGCTTGCATTCCTCTTGGGACTGTGGTGACTTGTGGATAGCAGGCGTGCTCTGGTGATTCATTTTCATCACTGTTAACATGGTGATCAAAGTCTTTGTAGCCACATCTTCGGGGTCTACAGCGGTAGGTGTCTCATTTAACATAACTCCTCTCTCTTGTTGAGATCAGGTTGGTAAATTAGCCTAGAAAATCCCAGGACAACCTGAGTTTGCATGCAGAAAGAAAACCAAAACCCATTGGATTTCTTCTAATCTGCATTGCACACCTTATTCTTGAAAGCTGCTCAAGATGTAGAGAATTCCTGTTAGTGCAGGCTTGCTTGTGTGCGAGGTTTTACTACAGGTATAACATTTACATATAAATGATCTGTCATTTAATAGATTTACTTCTGTTCGAAAAAGTATATGCAATATATATTCACTGAAGAAGGAAAAAGTGGATATTGTCTGTGCACAAAAGCTAAGGTAGATTGTTTGCAGTAGAAATTTATGTATTTGTTTTTAATAGAGACTTTAGGACACTGCTCCTGCAAAAGGGGAACTGTGTCTAAGAAATGGCCTGGAGCCAAAGTAAGCTGAATAAAGCTATGCAGAAAAAAATTCTTCCCTACCCCTCTCCCTTTCCCTAGGCTTTTGGTGGTGTTTGTTTTGTTTAGTTTTCCCCTGTTTTTGTTTTGTTTTGGGGGTTTTGTGTGTGTTTGGGTGTGTTAAGTGTCTCTTGAAATTCTATACTGATGTTTTTAGTATTGAGATCTACTGCTGTAGCTGTCAGCACAGTCTATCAGCTGAAGGGAAGAGCATGTGAATAGCAGGGAGGCTGGAAGTCCGAGGGAGGTGGGAACCGGGAAGGGACTGTTTCCTTTTATATCCAGGTCCCAGTTGAGCTCAGATTGCAGTTTTCCTTTGGCAGCCACGCACTCTCAGTGACATGGCTAAACAAACTGGCTGGGGTTTGCACATAACTCTAACTACATCTGCCTCTGACACCAGCTCTGTGTCTTCAAGAAGCTTTCAGAGTTGAAAAGGTCCAGAAAACACCCTCTGTTCATGTGGCCACCATCTCTAGAAAATGAATGGGGGGCTCACTCACTGAAATTCAAAGTGGAATACAGCTGAGGATGTTTGCAGTTCTCTCATCAGCTTGTCTTGCCAGCCCATCGCTAAGCAAACACTCTAAATTTACTATTGACATTTTAGCATTCCTTTTTTTTTTTTTTTTAATAAAAAACCTCAGATGCAAAGGAAAAAATGAAGAGGGGGTTGGAAACTGCAAGTTTGGTAATTTGTAATCTAGCAGTTACTGCTCAAGTAGCTTTATAAATTGCCATACGCAGTGCATTGGCAGTCTTTTCGCTCGTGTTTGTTCTCCTGTTTTGGTCTCCTTTGGCTGGCCAGAGAAGAGTTGTCTCTACTTCCTTTGCCACTCATCCATTTTCTGGCGAAAGTCATGACCGTGACCGAAATCCCGGTGCCGATGTGTTTGGGGGGTGTGTGTGTTGGGGCCACCATCATCTCCTGTGCCGCGGACATGAGCTGCTGCCACTCCAGGTACAGGGGCTGTAGTTCAGCGAGGCAGTCGTATGAGCGCTTTGGTTAGACACTGACATTCACAGATCACTTATGCAATTAAAACTAAGCATATCAGCTATTTAGCACCAGCCGAACCAAGATCTTTGCTGTACACATTCCGTGTGTCTCCTCCCAGCCAGCAGCTCTCACTCCTTTCCTGTTGGGCTGCAGTGAAGGGATGTGGATGCTGCACTGAACATGGGGCAATGTTCAGCTTTACCCAGCCATTTTGGGGCTGTTAAGCATTGCTACTGTGGTTTATTACTACTAAGAAAGATAGCTAATGTCAGTGAATTTTAATAGGTTTTAAGCTTGTTAATGCCAATCTCTACTGTATGTTAGCAGCCCACGAAAGCTGTTAGTTGGATCCCAAACGTACACGGCAAGGAAGGGTATGGCATCTTTACATGGCAATATGCCTCTGTATTTCCTCCTTTCTGGTGTGTTGGGTCTATGTATAGCTGTAGCAATCTCAGAAGGCAGCGTGTGTTCAGATTACTGATATGTAATTGCAATGACAAGTAAACACAATGTTCGGCTGGAGTAGTTTTCCACATTTACTGATTAAAATGGATGGAAGGTATCCTTTCAATGAACCTTTAATGAGTTTTGTACATATAAAATAAAACTCACTCATGCAAGGAGCCAGCACAAAGCCCAATATTTCACTAAAATCTTATTAAAAACAAATTTTATATCAGCCTTGTACAGCTGTTCCTGAGAAGAAAGAATTTAATCCCTAAAGAGCTTACATTGGAAGTCTAAATTGTCCTAGTAGCAGTGGTGCTCTGTTCACTGTGGCTGTTCTCCATTAAATGCGTGTTGTTCATTTTGAATTTGAAAATAGATGGGCCCAGCTTTCACTGGTGTAAATCAGCAGAGGATCATTGGTAAAGAATGAAAAATGTTTCTATTTATGTACGGCACAATCACGCTACTAATTGCAGCTGGTTATCATGTTGATAAATACTTTTTTAAAAGTGAATGCCGTGAACCCAGTAACATTCTGGTTAATGCTTGAATGATATAATTCACTGTGGCTCTAGGTCAAATCTGCAGTCTATATTTTTCCCCCCTCAATGATTCAGAAATTTATTTTAAATAACTTCAGCTTCGTTATCTTTCTGCTCCAAACTTAGCTGATATTGAGCTAGTCATTAAGGCAAGCAGAAGTGGGGACATTTATAGCACTAAAAAGTACTAAATGCTTGGCTTGAAAGAAGCAGTAAAAAAATAATTTTGTTATTAGCCACAGCCGTGTTTAGAAATGGTTCTAAGGTACCATGAGTTATGGGAGAAAGGGGTTTTATGTCTTACACTGAGGAAGTCTTCCAAAGTCTTGCTTGCTGCTGCTCATGGTTAAGGCACCTCTAAAATCCTTTTATTCCCAGGTTTTTTTTAATGACGTTTTATGAACTTTCCCACCTTCAAATCTGTAGGACTAAGAAAGACTGAGGAAAATGCAGACCATTTCGATTATATCCTCTAAAAAAAAGAGTAGGAGTTTGTCATCTGTGACTCTGAATCTAGCCATATATAAACTCAAGCTCAAATTACAAATCAATTTCAAGCCAAATCAGAAGTTAAATATGTGATAAATAATTATCAGGGATAGGTTGTTTGTGCGGTGTTAGAACCAGGAGCTGAAGCAACTCTGCCTACCAAGATTAATGTTCCTCTTGCTGTGGGTTGTTCACTATTTACTGTTTGCTTCTGCCATAGGCAGCTGGTCAACACAAATGCTCTGGGTTGTGAGGATTAGATAATAGTATTTAATTCTGCATCAGGTGAAACTAATATTATCTGCAGCTCTTACACTCTAGCAAGATAATATTTATTTTAAACAGTTTTTTCTTATTTTAACAGACTAGAAACTAGGGATAGTGGAACCAACCCTTTGTTGAAAGGGAAAATGACATTGATGAGAATATATCCTGCTCACCACCGCTCTCCAGGGAATATATGCCCAAGTAATCTGAATTTTTTCTATATCATCAGACACAAGTGAAGGTACAAACAGGCTCCTGCAATCTCATCCATTCTGGGAAAACCTTTGCATGTCCTCTGGGTTGTTATGTCCTTGAAGATTTCCCTTTCTGAGTGCTGTTTGCTGGAGAGATTTATTTGGTTGCCCAGCTACCTAGTGCCAGCCACAGCAGGGGCTTGCTTTATGGTTTCATGCTTAGCGTGTGTCCCAACTCTTTTGCTCTGCCTCAACTCTAGTAATTATAAGCCTGAAAACATAGTACTTCTGCATAGTTTATTGTTGTTATCAGAATTATCCTTATATATGCCTAATTACATGTAACTTTTAATTTTTCCTCAGTATTCATCTTTCACACAAGTCTCTCCTGATTTTTGCTTTCAGTCCTGGTGTTGTCTGAGCCTCCTGTTTGTTATGAACCCCAGCCTGAAGAAAAATTGTTTATCTGGGTTTAATTCTAACATTTATAGCTACAGACGTAAGTGAGGGAGCACAGAATCTGTAGCTCAGTTTCCTTTATCTCCTCAGAAGCACTGTCTGTCTGGGGCAAGAGCTATTCCAGGAGCCATATCTACTTCAGTGCCTGTGTCCAAAGAGACAAGCTGACGCTGAAATTGCAGCTGACAGTACTTGAGTACACTGGCTTTCAGAGCATGTGGTGAAACTCTTAGTACCAGCTTGTGCAGATTTTATTAACCATTTATACGAATATTATCCTGCCACTTCCTCCAGTGAAGTCCCTCAAACAATCCTTTCTGCCACCTGAATGTGTTCTGCAAATGACTGTGCAGCTAAATAGCCATTAAGAAAATGTCCTCTGTTTAAAAAGTGAAAATAAACACGTAAATAAGCACCTTTGAGGTCTGTCAGCTGCATGGCTTCCAAACACTTTGGATTAGTGTTTCCATTCAAAGTGATGTACTTTTTTTAATCTCACCATAAACCTCTGTTGTTATCATAAAAATGTGCAGCATTTTATGTTTGTTATTTTTTTATAGGCAACCATAGCTGCATGGATAGATACTTCCTTATTTAAATAAGAAAAATAAATTTTATTCTTAATCACAAAAATTAATTCTTCCAATATAGTAGGCTATTACTCCAACTTTTCAGGTTTATTAGATTATAGAAATACGTAATCCATGAATTATTTCCTGTCTCGTTATCCGTCTCAGACTGATTTACACTAGCTTGGTGTCGCTTTAAAATCAGTTGTTCAGATGCCTGACTTGTGGAAGACATGGTTTCAAATCATATGATGGTTTGTATGTAAAAATGACCTTGATACATCATTCTGGCTACCATCTATATAGGACACTATATAGACGCTGCATGGAGTAGCACAACTGGGAGGAGAAGAGAGTCATGTCTGGAACGTGGTTGTGCTAGAGAGTAATTTAGTTCTCTGTGACCAAAGAGCAGTTTGATAGAATTTGTACAGATCAGTCCAAATAGCGCTTGCTTCAAATGCTGCAGTACTTGTAGGGCTAAAGTTTGGCCTTGCAGCTCTTGGACAAGTTAGCCACATACAAAACGGCAACATTCTTTAGGTGTCGATTAGGAGAAGCATTCCTTTAGTAGAGAACTATAGTGAATAGTACATCTTCAGAGTAAAGGGATAGGTTGTAAGCTTGATGCCTGCAGCCTAGGTCTATGCAGAGCTGGCACCAAAGGAAACAAGGAAACATGCTTGAATTTTAGGTGGCGCAGAAGCTGTGTATAACATGCTTTATTTGTATATAATATGTTCTTTGTGGTCCAACTGGAACATCGTTCTGTAATGTGGGAAATATTCAAGCACAGGAGTTAAGCCGTACTGGGTTTCCATTGAGCTTTCACTCATTTAATTATGGTTGCATTAAAGAACAGGGACAGAGAGAAACATGGGGCTCACAGAAAGCTAAATGTTGTATGTAATGAGTAGGAAAAATGAGACTGTTACATGTTGAGGAGACTACGTACATTCCCAGACCTCCGCTGACTTTAGGCAGGATTGGCTTAGGTATCTGTACAGCACACCCACAGATCCAGGAACAGTAGGAGGCTTCCTGCTGAGCCTCGTTTCTTAGATAGAGGTATCACTGCTTCCAGGGAGGAAAGAAAGAAGCTGGGAGGCGGGTGGGGGGAAGTAATGGCAGAGCTCTGGGTGCTGAGAAGCAGTGCTGAATCCCAGCTTCAAAGAGTTTAGGGGCTACTGGAGTAGTGGATCCAACCTGACATACTTGCATTAGTTCTGCTTGTAATAGCAACTGCTTTTAGAAAACAGCTTTCTTTTTAAAGAAGGAATTTTGTTTTTCCTCTTTGCTAACCAGATCAAAAAGAAGCAGCAAGAAGTAGTGGGCTTTTTAGAGGCCAACAAGATTGACTTCCAGCAAATGGACATAGCAGGTGATGAAGACAACAGGAAATGGATGAGAGAGAACGTCCCGGGTGAAAAAAAGCCTCAAAATGGAATTCCCCTCCCTCCACAGATCTTCAATGAGGAGCGGTACTGTGGGGTAAGGAGCTGTTTGGAAATTCAAATACCTTCAGAGAGTCTTCTTTCACAGAAAGTGACTCTTTTCCATTAGTAGGAAGTGTCCAACTCCTTAAAACACTTTGAGATTTGCTTTGAAAGAACAATTCTTAGAAAACATTTGTTTAGGCACAGGAAAGCAATAAACCAAAAGATTATTCTGTTTTAAGAGAAAAATATACATGGAGGGAAAACTGGCTAGAGAAACTCTGCTGAACAGACTGTATGGATTGTCCCCTGCAGACCCAGAGCCTGTGGAGTTCACAGAGCTCACTGCAAGGCGTGGAGTTTGCCGCCTGTGAGGAGCTGTGTTTTCCTCTCACACTCTCCTACCTCCTGCTGCGTAGCTCAATCACAAGTGGTCCTGCTGCTGGCTCTGTGCCTGCACTTTTGCTTCAGCTCCCGGAGACTAAAGGCAGTGCTGTCTGGGTGAATATGGCTTCTTCACACCAAATCTCAGGATAGCCATATGTGGACTATGAGGATGGCTCAGCTACACTTGAAGTAGTAAATGCTCAATTACATCATTGGACAATACTGAGCTGCTCAAGACTAGTGAGGTTCATAGCAAGGCCAATCTGCTATCTCTGGCTGTGTTGCACTTTGCTTCTTGAACTTTCAGTTAATTTTGCATGGTGTGTTGATATTTTGTTTGTTTGGCACAGACTCAACAACAGGTTGACCATGAGTCAACAATGTGCCCTTGTGGCCAAGAAGGCCAATGGTATCCGGGGGTGCATTAAGAAGAGTGTGACCAGCAGGTTGAGGGAAGTTCTCCTCCCCCTCAACTCTGCCCTGGTGAGGCCACATCTGGAGTACTGTGTTCAGTTCTGGGCTCCCCAGTTTAAGAAGGACAAGGAGGAAGTTCAGTGGCGGGCTACAAAGATGATTATGGGTCTAGAGCACCTTTCTTATGAGGAGACACTGAGAGAGCTGGGTCTGTTCAGCCTGGAGAAGAGAAGGCTGAGAGGGGATCTTATCAGGGCTTATAAATATCTCAAGGGTGGGTGTCAAGAGGATGGGACCAGACTCCTTTCAGTGGTGTCCAATGATAGGATGAGGGGCAATGGGCAC
Organism: Caloenas nicobarica; assembly: GCF_036013445.1. Taxonomy (NCBI): domain Eukaryota; kingdom Metazoa; phylum Chordata; class Aves; order Columbiformes; family Columbidae; genus Caloenas; species Caloenas nicobarica. Next base: position 121,360,805 of record NC_088245.1, on the reverse strand, counting down.
AGACTGTAGCACAGGATATTCCATCTGAATATAAGGAAAAACTTCTTTACTTTGAGAGTGCCAGAGCACTGGAACAGGCTGCCCGTGGAGGTTGTGGTGGCTCCTTCTCCGGAGACATTCAGAACCTGCCTGGACACATTCCTGGGTGATCTGCTCTCAGTGAACCTGCTTTAGCAGGTGGGTTGGACTAGATGATCTCCAGAGGTCCCTTCCAACCCCAACTATTCTGTGATTCTGTGACTCATCTGGGCTGCTAGGAAGTCAAGTAGATGCCTGAGGCACCAGGGGTTGTGAACAGGAATCTTTCTTTTCTATTATATTGTACAAATAGTAGGAGTTATAGTTGACTGGAATAGTTCTGCTATGTGGTTTGAATTATTGAAATTATATTGCTTATTCAATAAATATCCAACTCTTTATAACAGAAATTGTAACACTCATCAGATGCTTTTATATTTTCATATATGCTTGTAACAGGTTATTTCTCTTCAGAGAGTTTGTTCAAATCAGTGATAGATAATACTGTACCAGCATGAATATTAGGATTGTGAATCAAAAGAGATATCTGAGACAATTTTTTTTCTCATAGTCTGGATGGAAATACATAGTCTGGAAAGTACTCTGATGTGACTGCTGAAATGAACTTGCAAAGTACTCTGAAACGCGGATCACATAGTGAGCCCAGTTTTAAGTTACTCCACAAATCCAGTGTGAACTACTGCAAAGGTTGTTTTGAGAGAGGAGGGATTTACATGCCACTAAGTTTTCAGAATTAAGTTCAGTACTCTTAGAGCAAAAGTTGCTCGTATGAATAATGGGGTGCAATTGTTTACTCATTTTCTCATAGGAATCTTGAAAGAGAACTTGGTAAGTTAGAGTTCATGTGCATTTCAACATCCAATCTGCACCAATAAAATGTATAATTTGATATATTTTACTCTGGATTTTGTGGCAGCCAACGTTGCAATAAATATTTCTGATATTCCCTGGATTCCCTGGAGAGGTTATGTAGTGAATTAAAGAGTAATTGCCTTACGAAGTGTTGCAGCTGGTCAGCCTTGCCAGTAAATGACAAATATACTGTTTTTACTCCATGTCTGAAGCTATTTCAGGGAGTCAAACAATCTACATCTTGAAATCAATTTAAGTTAAGAAGGAGTCATTTGCAAAGACACCTCCATATGCAAAGGTGTCCAGAAAGTAGTTGCAGCTACTGATTTAAAAACTAAATCAAATTTACAAGTACTCTCAAAGTCTCCAGAATTCTAATGTACTCAGCTCTCAAAGCTCATTGCTAATGATCCCAGTGGGTGCATAGCAAAGATCAATTTATAGCATCATTATTTCCAAATAAATAAGGTAAGGACATCCATATCTGTACACAAGCCTTACATTTCTCCTTAGGGGAAGGTGCTGTAAGGGAGCTGCACAGTGACTGTGAAGTGGCGTTATGTGGGCTGGTTGAGAACAGGGTCAGGCAGACTGGTGCAAAATTCCTCCAAGTGACTTGATGTCTTCTGCAACATGTCTACAACATAAAGCTGGGGATTTGCATTGTACTTCCCTGCATAACATGTGCAGGTCCAACAGACCCATCATTCTGAAGTCTAGAACTCTTTTATGCTGTTTAGGGTTTACATGTTATATCTTAATGCTTCCCCTGTGTCGCAGTTCCTTTGTCCTCAGCTACTTCATTAAAATTAGTGCTGAGAATTGCAAAGATCTCTCTGAGTCACAGACTCCAGTCCAGTATCCTGAATTCATGAAAGTCCCTTTAAAATGTGTTGCTTTTGTTAGTACAGTCTCCAAGGGCCTCAGTCTCGTGGTATCTAGGAACCTTCGAATTGGGTATATGCAGCCAGTTTATACCCATTTCCTGATATGCCAAAATCACCCTTTAGCTTAAACAGCTCTAGTCCAATGTATTAATAAACGGGAATCAAATCCTCTATTAATCTTCATTTCGCTGCATTAAACAACTCAAGCTCTTTACACCTCCTTTTTTTTTTTTGTAAGACAATTTCTTTTTCTCCTTCCTACTTTTTTTTTTCTTTCCTCATTCCAGAGTAGCCCTTTTGTTTTAGGTCAAACTTGTTACATTTCATTTGTGCTCATTCTCCTTTCTGAGATCACTATTTTCCCTCACTTTCCTTCCTATCAATTGTCCTGTATGGTTAGTTCCCATTCACATATGTGCATGTTTATACACATTAGTAGCATTCTGGCCTTGGGAGATGAATATTCAAGATAAAAGACTTCCTTCCTCATCCTGAGAAAGATGGGTTTGGAGAGAGACATGACAACCTTCAAATATTTTAAGGACTGCAGGAAAAAAGGAATTAATTATTGGTCTGAATTCAGTATTGACCCTGCTTTGAGCAGGAGGTTGGACTAGATGGTCTCCTGAGGTCTCTTCCCACCCGAATTATCCTGTAGTTCCAGGATGTTGTAAAATATGTTCTGCTGCACACACAGTGGAGGTGGTACAAGATGTAGTGAGCAAAAAATGCAGCAACAAAGGTTTAAGTCAGACATCAGAAAAAATATATAGTTTTCAGGAGATTGTCTCATTATCTCATTAAACGTCATTACCAATGGATTAGAGAAACACCTGTTAGGAACAGTGTAGTGGTTCCTGCCTTGGAGAAATGGTCCTTCCAGATCTTCTCCAATCCCCTGTTCTGCAGTTCAGTGAAATTTTGGGGTGGGGGTAAGCAAAGAGAGGATACTGGGGACAGGTGAGGAGACTTCATGTGCTGGAATAGACTGACATAATGAGCAACTGAATTCAGTCCTGTTGCTCATCTCTTCCCCCGATACATAAAAGTATCTACATCTTCTTGCTGACCCTGAAGAGCTGCTTCGCTTCCTAACTTTTATAGTAAAATGGAGGTTTCTTACGAATGCATTCATGAAAATATACCAACTGTGAGTAGATTTTCTGCGAGGTCAGAGAAGCTTAAGTCTGTCTTATAAATAGCTTGGATCTTATTTTTCTTTCAGATCTTTGGTATTGCCACTTGAAGAAAGATTAGAAATGGATTCACTTTGTATGCCTGGCTATAGCACCAATTTCAAGTATCCATTCTAATCCATCAGTGTTGACAATTATGTTCTTATTTGCTCTTTTTCTTAAGCTGATTCTTTGCTCATGTCTAGACAGACGTCTGCATCTGTCTCACTTTCTAAATATATTGAGCACTCTGTTGCTCTTGTCTCTGCTTTTGCTTAACAAAAAACCCTAGAAAACTGAGGAAGAAATGGAATGTAAACTTTTGGTTTTCTCTGTAAGATGAAATCTATGTTTTCCTCTGTAAACTGAAATCCATAGAATAAAATACCCGTGTACATATTTTTTTAAAGAATCTCTGTATTATTAGGCAAGGCTTTTATTTGATGCTTCATATAGCTGCTAAAGTCAAATATATGGAAATCATAGGGACCTCTGGAGGTCTGTAGTCCAACCTGCCACTCAGAGGTAGCTTTAAAGTTAGCTTATGTTGCTTGGGGCTTTGGCCGTTGGAGTTTCAGAAGTCTCCAAGGATGATGTTTCCATGCCCTTTCTGTGCACTCTGACCTGGTGCTGTACCACGTGTGGGGAAGAACTTTCTGCTGATGTCCAAATGGAGTTTACTGTTTTGCTGTCTGGCATTTCTGCAGTGGTCATCCAAAGGATGATAGTGTAGAGAGTATATGTGCATATGCCCTTATATCATAAAGAAAAACTCATGGAGTATTTTTTTTAATACATTTCACTGTGCTTTTCAAAGACTAGTTCCAAAGGCAAATGACACCACTACTCTCTGCCCAGACCATTTATGTCTTCTCATATGCTATAATATTATTGTGTACTTGAAATAAGTTGTTACTGCTAATTTTTCTTACTACCTGCCTTGGGAACAATTACCTTTGGTCATTCACCAAGTGGAGGTATGAATGAGTCACTGTTAGGAAGGTAAGAGTGCAAATATACAATACAAAAACTATTCCATGGTCACTGTAGCCATGCTTTCACCCCATGCTAAATACACAATAGCTTACTCCTCAGTGTAAGCAAGGTTAAGTGACCTCCCAGTTACTGCAAGATACCACATTTACTGTGGGATGTCATTGTACATTATCAATTACCAAGGAACACCTGATAGGATAGAAGATTGTCTCCTGTTCTGATAAGGAGTTCATCTGGTCATTCACACGTCTTGCTTGTGCCCTGGAGTCTCATTATCTACAAGGCTACGTGTCTCTGGAGATTTTTAGTGCACTTGCCATCTGCTGATTTTCCTCTGAGGAGGAATTAACAAGATGTATAAAATGAGTCTAGTTCATGACCCTTTCTTGTTATAGTCTTCTCTTTGTTTCCCACCTATTGACATGTTATACCATGTTTGCCATGTTTCTATGGCCTGTCAAAGGCCCATGTCAAATTCCAGCCCTTCGAATTGCAGAAAATTGTCGTGTTCTCATTTACTGTATTGCTCCTACATTTATGGATTAGACTTTGGGCACTGGCTTTCTTAAATACTTAGGGCGGGCTTGAGTTAGATGAGAAGGAGAACCCTACAGCAACATGAAAACAGCAAAGAGATGCTTTGAGAAATGGGTGGCCTATAGCAGCAGCAGGTGTTCTATCTGGTCAGGGCAAAATGTGCTCTGGGGCTTCTCCCAGCGCCAGGCAGTTCCCACTCCTTGTAGCTCGGTCTGCGTGAAAGCTCATCTGTCCCTTAGGTAAATTAGTGAAATGGGCTGTCACTTATCCTGTCTGTTAATCTATGTTGCCTCTTCCAAACTGAACTGAAATGTCATTGATTCCAGTCTTGTTGGTATTAAGGTGACTTCTAAACCATCCGCTTCAGCTTTTCCCCAGGATTAGCTTTGGGCAATAATTTATTCTCTCGAAATACTAGAACAGCACAATGAAACAGCTCAAGTCCTAACCCAGCTTTACAAACAAATCTCAAGGATGAGTCAGCACCTTATTATTTACAGGCTTCTATTTTTGGAGTTATTTGGGATGAGAAGGGGGATGATAACATGGTCAAGACAGTAGTCTAGGATTCAACAGACGTGCAGTCAGTCCACTGTCCTACACAGAGCTTCTGTCTGACTGTGGGCTGGTCACTTATGACCAGAGTTTCTGTTGAGATGTTAAATACATGTGGATTTTTACCCATGTAAGGTGTTAGGTATGAACTTCCCAGTAACAAGCTAGTGATATCAGAGCTTCCTTAATTGATAGGAAGGCTGTACAGGTGAATACAGTAAAGACCATGCAAGTTCTAGATGGTAGGATAGGAGCCATCCCTAGCATCTTTTCAGTTATATTAGCACTGAAGAAAAAATGGGCATTTAACATAATGATTTATAACTTCGTTTCACATGTGAACAAGGCATTTTGGATGGTACATACATGTCAGAGGGAACAACACAGTCGTTTGCTAAGTTTGTCTGAAAAGTAACTGCATTTTCTAACCAGAGTGCCTTTCTTCAGAAGAAACATTTTCCGCATCATTTCACTTGTGCTGTTATGTTGTCTATTGCCTTTTATTTGCTATGAAGCTATCCAGGGTTTTGAGGATCTATTTTGTGTTCTTACTTACAGAAAGTTTTATTTTAACATTTAAATGGGAATAGCTTTGCTTTGGTGTGTACAGCTGAGGCACGTTAAAATGAGACACTTAATTTTATCTGATTCCGACATGGATATGACATAATTAAAGTGTAAGTCTCTGGAGAGATTTGACCATTTCTGCATTTTGCCAGCCAGTGCGAAACTCCCTTTATCTGAGTTTTCTTCCTGGGGCTTAGATAATGTGGGTGCTTGTACGGGTGCATAGTCATTCTCATCAATACAAGAAAGATTTGCCTGAGCTAGTCTCTTCCTCCTGTGCTTTTTGTTTGATTTTCATTACCAATCCTCTGTTGTTTGTTTGTTCTTTTTTTTTAGGATTTTGAATCCTTTTTCTCTGCTAAAGAAGAAAATATTATTTATTCATTCCTGGGTCTTGCTCCTCCTCCAGGCATAAAGGTATGCACTGCTGTCCTTCCACGGGGGCCATTTATTTGATTTTAATAAAAGATGAAGATAGGCAGTGACTCAGCATGTCAAATAAGGAGCAATGACAAGCATTAGATACTGGTGCAGCCAAGTGTTCTTAAGGGAAAAAAAAAAAAGAAAAAGAAAAAACTGGCTGTTTCAGTAAATACTCGAAAATACTTCTCTCTTCCCTTCTTTCACTGCAGGCTTGTTACCATGCTTCCAGCTGAAGATTTTTTATGTTGTTGTTGTTGACAAAGCAGTATTTTATCATGTTCGGCTTTAAATGATGCAAAATTTCCTAATGCAATGTATGGGTTGTTTTAATTATTATACAAGAAACATTCTCTCCTCCCTGACTGCATCAAACCTTGAGCAAACAGGGCTTGTACTGGCCACCAGCAGAGGGGCTGGGGTGTGGGACCATTCCATCCCCTGTGGTTACACACAGACCGGCACTGTGAGGTTTCCTCCCTCTGCCCCTTGAGGAGATCGCTTAAAGTCTTACCCAGAACATCACAAAGTCCCTTTGGCAAGTCTGCCTGTTGTTCTCAATCCACTGTATTTTGACGATGTTCTAGTATATTTCTGGTAAAAGGAAAAGATTTTTCTTTGCCTTTTTTTTTTTTTTCCTTCAACAGAAGCAATGTGTTTTATCTTTAACAGAGCCTTCTTCTAATTAGAAGTTTTATAACTGAGAGCATTACAGCTCTCATATCCTAACGTCAGGTTACATGATAATCAAATGTTGCCATCCTTAACGTGGGTGATTCAACAAAAGAAATGAACCAAGAGAGCGATGAGCCAGAATGGTAGCAGAGATCTCTGCTGCACTGTGGCGACCTGGCTGAAGAAGTGCCCTGAAGCATGAGATCTGCTTTCTGGTCCAACTCTGCTGCCAACTGTGTAGCCACATTGAGTAAAACACTGTTGTACATGTCTCTGTTTTTCCTCTTCTGTAAAAGCAGAGTGAAAAAGGAGGCTTTGCTAAATGCTTTGCGAGTTACAGATGAAGAGATACCCAGGGGAGAGCCACAGTTGCTATAAATGTCTTTGACACTGATTCCCTGTGTGATAAGGAGCAAGAGATTTAAACTTTCTGCTTCAGCTGTACCATCTCCCACCAAGGGAAACAAAAATTACTTGCCTACCTCACAAGGGTCTTGTGAGAATTCATTTAATTAACATCCACAAAGCCATGAAAGGCTTAAAGGACTACACGTATTACATATTATAATAATCATAAAAGATATATGGAGAATCAATGAGATAAAGCAAATTGCATTTTTCCATCTTCCCACTTCATGTATTATCTGCTCCTTCATGCAAAGTTCTGTTAGATAGTGTGTCTATGAAGCAAAGTAGCGATTTTTTAGAATTCATTCATTCCCAGCTGTCAGCAGAGGCTATTACAGTTTCTACTTCTGGACAACTTTGTAAATGTTGAAAATAATATGTTCTGTACATTCTGCTGAGCAGATAACTGTTAGTGATATTGGTAGCAAGCAAATACAGTTTATGTTGATTAACTGCTGCATTGGTGTTGGTGGGGATTGTTTCAGTCCAGAAAATGGAAATGAGTGTTTTTTAAAAATCCATGTAAAGATTAGAAGTATATTTACATCATCTCCCTTTTATAATCTATTCCTGAATTCAAGAGACACATAGAAGTGTTTTAGCATTTATTGCAGAGGTGTTTCTCATCATTTTCACTGCCTGACAGTCTGGCTGTGCTTCGTCATACAAATAACCTTGCTGCACTGCTTCTGCTTTCCTTTCATTAGGCCGTGAATTCAACCTTAGCATGGAGTACAAAGGATGGCTCGTGACATTGATTTCCAGCAGCATGAATCTGGAATAATAAGTCAGGTGTGGAAGAGATGGTGCTGATGACATATGACAGGGCTTCCAACTAATATCTTCTTAAATAGTTGTATTTTTTTTCTGGAACATGGTGGTAATTTATAAAATAAGCAAACTATAAAGCATGGAAACACCACAGAACAGTCAGTAAGCATTTGCTTTCTAGTATTTTTTATCTCACTGAGCCATTATAAAAAAATAATACGAAGCTGACAATGTGTTTTATACTCTTGCCTCAGGAGATTCTCCTTCCTATTCCATCCAGCTTTTGTCTCATATCGCACTAGCAGTAGAGAAGCTCTTTAATGACCATGAAGCTGTTTCACAGCGCAACCTGCTAGCATCCTAACCCAGGACTGTTTTGGAAGTATTTTCTAGAGCAAGCAGAGGAACTTTTTGCTGCTCCCTCAACGAATTATAACTTTCCAACAAAATACTTCTAGGTAAATTTGTTGCCATGTTAGCCTGCTGAGTGCAAAATACATGTTTTAATTTTGCAAATTCACATTTTTGTAGCCCTGGATTCTCTCTGGTTTAGGTGGCTATGACTTGTGACCAGACCTAGTTGACCAGGGTTTACATTGAAGTGTTACTGCCTGGTATTGGAGCTCTGGTGGTGCCAGAGCCTAGTGTGCAAACTGATCTGCACTTACAGGCTGAGTCTGGTGTGTCTAAGAAATAGCAAATCAACATCAAAGCTAATCAGGCTGGCTGGGAAACAGGCTGAGGGGCAGCTCCTGAAATAGGGACCTGCTCCTCCTCTGCTAAGAGGTCTGGTCAGGTACCACCGTACAGATGGACAGCTGCTGTGGCCATCACCGTGTTCTTGGATCCAATACAATGAAGCATTCAGATGCCTGGAGGGCATATGGGAACTTCTGCAGATCTTGGTGGAAATGCCCAAGATCTAAATGCTGTTTGTTTAGAGCACTGTGGGAGTTGGGCAAAGGTCTTCACACTTTTTTTGCTATATACCCAATATGGTTTTGTCATTAAAGGGTGCTACATGGCCGTAAAACTCAGTGACACTACAGGAAATCAGTTGTTATTTTTGGTATTTCAGAAAGGATCAAGTAGCTCACATCATCCTCTCTCTTCTCTTGCCTCCTCATCATACTAGCTATCATGTTTTCTACAACATCATTTAACAGGGATGAGTCACACGGTTTTCTATGCCTAAGAGAAGAAGAGGGCATAGTGTTTGTGTTAATAGGTTCGTTAGTCTATTAATATTAAAAACCTTCTCGCTTGAAGGAGTACCTGATCTTAAATAGTTCTCTTCTAACTTCTCAATGTGTTCCATGGCACACTGGGATTTAAAGGACAGCTACGCTTTGTGCCTGACCCAAAGATCACTCAAGTTAGTGACAGATTTCTGCATGATCCCATTTAATCTTGGATTAGTGGCATGAACAGTGATGTGCCAACAGTATACGCATGTACGCAGGGTCAGGTGTGTCAGTCTCAACTGCCCCCAAAGTTGGGTATGTTTCTTTTTGAAGCCCCCATCATTTTTTATGCTTAGTCTGAGGCTGTTCTCAACATTCTTGAAAATATTCTGAAATATTGGTCTTGTGTGAACATCCCATTAATAGCTTTGGCTGCACCGCTGGTTTTCTAAAATGACACAGGTGAATTGTTCTACAGATGAGATGTCTGTTACTTAAACTAAGATGTCAAACAGTATGCTGCATCATTATACCTTCTGAGTATCTTGGCAAGGTTTGAATGCAGGTAACTAATTGCTTTTTATTTTGAGGAACAAACAGGTTTTTTTGACAACTTCATTAACTACAGTGGAATACTGTCTCCATTTCCCAGAAGTCCAGAGAGACAATAGCTTGTAGCAAGATCATTTAGGTTTGCAATTGCTCTCTGAAGCTGCTTTATTAGAGCTGAGGATCTGTTTTCAAACCTTGTATATGCCTAAGTCCTTAATCTTAGTATTCTTGGTCTTAATATTCATGATCTTGACATCACAAAATCTGTAGATACTTGAGCTTTAGTCTTTTAGTTGAAGAAGTCTTCTACTAATTTACAATATGTGCATTTTGTTTAAAGGAAAAGTAACTGGTCAGCCAAACTTTATGAATGGGACATAATTTTAAATTGGTTAAAAATCAAATTTGGTGTTGCTATGTAGAGCTAGTGTAACAATGCTATTCCAAATATCACAGTTCTCCATATAATCAACAAGGAGTCTGTATGTGTGTGTGCTTGTGTCCTGGCTGATAACACGCTGCTTCTAGAGTTGAGTTCTTTCAGCCACAACTTTTATTTGCCTTATGCTCTGAGAAAGTATGTGATTCATCTGAGATAGTTTTACACAATAGGCATATTTTAATTAGAATGCCATCTTTACTTTTATGTATTTTATGTGTCTGCCAAAAAATAGAGTATGTGCATTTTAAAATGAAATGTTAAGATACATGCTGAAAATAAATATCTAACTAATTTCGTTTTCTTGAACACTATAATTTTCATTTTAGGAATTGCTACAAAGTAAGTATCTGTAAGGAAGTTATCATTTGCTTAAGGAAACAATGTATAAACACAATGTTGCACAAGAGAATTTCAACGTATGTCTGTGTTACGACAAATTTTAATCCTCAAATATTCTGGTAGCTTGTGAGAGAAAAGCAAGATGTAAATTAAGCCAAACAAATGTCTCTGTAGATCTGTTTTTAATATCAATGCCACCAGCATCAGAGTGCAGTGAGCCCACAGTTTTATGTGTACTTGAAATGAGAATTGCAGAAAAAGTGGTCTTTTCTCCTTCCCCTGGCTCCTTCTGCTCACTCCCAGCTGCTCACTCCTCTCCCCAAGCATCCTCCACATGCTGGCAAAAACATTCATGCAGCTGCATAACGGAGTGTGCAAATTGTGTGAGATAGAAATGTTTTTATTTCTAAAGCTTTAGTCTTGATCAACCTCCTGCTCCAGCTCGCCAGGCAGCCAGCACAGGCTTTTGCTGCCAGGAGGGCAAGGCAGCGCTGGGAAGGGCTGCTGGGGGGTTGATGCTGGCTGCCGAATTTTTGTTGTTGTTATTCTCTGGGAGAGGAAGGGGAACTTATGAGCCTATGTGCTCACTCTCCTTTCATTACAAGTTCTTTACCTGTAAAGCATATTTTCCATGATTTCAGGAGAAGATTGCCAAAAGGGCACCAAGTCTTACAGACAGTGAAATTTCAGGAAAAAGCTAAAATTGCAGAAGTATTTTTTCCATCTTCACTCTGTCGTGACATCTGCTTCCAAACATTCCTGACTTTCTATCATTTTTGTGCGCATCCAGCAGAGCATCTCAGCAGGAGGGCATGACTTATATTGCACGCCACATCATGGGACAAAGGTCCACGAGTCAGCGCTCGCCCAAGTCTGCTCTGAGGCTAAAAGCCAGGTAGCTATGCTAGTGTCATGCTTCTGCAGGCCAAGTACACTGGTTGAAGAAATCATATGTGATGAGGACACTGGAGGAGGACTTGTGAAGCTTGAAGAACAGGGGGTCATGACTGGGGGCTTTTGTTTACACTGTAGAGACAAATGAAACTATGGAAAAGGAGAAAAACCCAAACCAGCCGGGTGGATGAGTTGTAAGGACTTGGTCATAGGAATGAGAAAGGAGCTCATCTTCTATCAGGAACACATTTCTCTACCTGAAAAGTGTAGGATTTAGGATGACACAGGACAGGACCTCTCCTAAGCCTAATTCTCTGTTGCTGGAGACAATCACACCAGATAGCACCTCTCAGAAGTGGTCAGATTCCTTTTTAATGAATTAGGTCCTTAGCCTCTGCTTCTCTATTGGAAAGATCTTCAAAAATTTCACACTGCTGACTAGAAATTTTATTTACAGCTTGTTTGTATGCATTTTGCATCTACCTCCATGCTCTTCCTCATCCTATCCCTCCCTGATGTTTACTCTGATCTATTTTTAGAGAGCCATCATATCCCCTCACAGCATTACTTTCAATAGATTAAAGTAATGAAGCTTTTTTTGTCACCGTTTCATAAGACAAGCTCTCCACTCCCTCAAATATTCCTGCAGCCTCCCTGGGCACCTGTTCCAGTATGAATTTCTCTTTCTTGAGCCTGAGTGACTGGAACGGTACAGAGCGATCCAGAGGAGGTTTCACCTTAGCCTTATACAATGACATTAAAATTTGCTTTCAGCTCTACCAGCTCTACCTCACTTCATGCATCTGAAGTTCACATTTTTTATCTTTGTCACTATCGCACCACATTCGTGGCTCAGTTATTCTGTGATTATTTAAATACATCCATCTTTTTCTTCTTTGATGATCATCAACTAACAAGCTCCCAAAATGCAGTAGAAATATCTGTTTCTAATCTCTGTCTCAGAACTACCTGTCCCAAATAATGTGACTTTGCACTTCATCCTATTTCTGTTATTCCACTTGAGGCCATACAGGTGTCCTTTTATCTGACACAGTGTGTGATCCACTGTGACCTTTCACAGCTACCTGGCTGGAAGTACAACAGGACTTAAAATATAGAGCCTTCTAGGACATGATTGTTCATGGTGCTGAAATAAATAGATTTGATAGATTGGTGTGTGAATTGAGGAACAGTTTCCTGATGATTTTAAACAAGAAAGCTAAAAGACTATAAATGGAATCCTCTATTCTGTTTTTCTGTAGCTTCTTGATGAAGTTTAATTGGAATGTATTCTGGTGAAAAAGTCTCTCTTTTTTTCTGAAGCCAGAATGTGCCATCAGAGTGAGCATCAGTTTCTATTAAACTTTCCACAGAAAAGTTAGAGAATCTACTATGCTCTGAAGAGGAAAAAGTACTTGAATTCATGTTTTCCCTACACAAAGCCCATGCATTTACCAACAGATCAACATGCCAACAAGTGTTCCTTTCACAGGAAAATGTCTAAAAGGGTATATATTTGAGTGCTGAAGTGAAATTAGAAAAATGTCTCCCAAAACAGTAAAGTCAAGAGTTTTATAGAAATGAGTTATTATGTGCCATGAGACTGACAATGACCTCTCCTTTGCTGCCAGGAGAATGAAAAATCTGATGCCACGGACAAAAATGAAGCACACACAGAAGACAAGGCAGATGAAGGGCCTCATGAAGGGGCTGATGAAGGGGCTCATGAAGAGGTTCAGTCTGCTCAGTCACCATCAGAAGATCAACAGGTAATTTTTCCTTTTTTCCCTTGTGATATGAGGGTTTTACCTATGCTAGGAGCATGAAACATAAACCCACAGCCCCTCCTAGTGTGCCTCAGGGTGGGACAACTGATTTGCAGCGTGATCCTGCTTGTCTTTCGGATGCATTTTATTTGACATCATGGTGATATGAAACCTAGATAAAACTCCAGGGAAATTTGCTCTGAATCTTTGAATCTTGAATAACAGAAGTCTTTATTTAACAGCTTCTTTTTGCCTCTTGTTACCAAAACATTTTTTTTTATGTTGATTTGGAACCAAACTCTGGTTATGGAGAATAATTTAGGACTAGATATCCGAGTCCTATCGGTGTGGGAAAAATTGCTGCTATCCATGACCAGCATCTGCAGTGCTCATAAATCTACCTGTTAATGTTTGTTGTCATGTACCAGCATTGACTGCTGTTGCAGCAAGCCAGGTCTGACAGTGTCTTCTCCAGGTCGTGCAGAAACCCCTGGGCAGTGCAGAAATGGAGACCGTTGTTATCCTTTCTGCCTGCATCACGGTCTGATATTACAGTCGCATGGGCAGATCGCAGACTGCAGTGCCAAAGGTTCTTGAAAGGAGCCATCCAAGTTCCTTTAATTCCATGGTATAATATCTCACAGTTAGCTAACATCAGTAAAGTCCTTGTTGTTGAAGGGTAGGTGGATCCTGAAAAAAGGGCTCATTCTGTTGTGTGCTGGTCTCTTTCTCAGTGGGATGTTTATGTTACTGGCCAGGTTCTAGACCTAGTAGAGACTAAGCAGAAATGGATCCTGTGTCTGGAGATAAGGATCCAGCTGCTTTATTTCTCCTGCTGCTCTGACAGTTTGGCATTTAAGGATGGGTTTATTTTGATGCTGCAGTGTCAGGTGACTCTCTTCCCAAAAAGTCAGGCCTACTGCTGGATCAAGCACTTACACTTGTTTTTTTCTGTGGTTTGGAGATCAGATGGTCCCAGTGTATCTGTCACAATATCTGTCACAAATGCATCATCTCTTTCACTAAAGACCAAAACGATTTTGTTTTTCCCATCTAGCTGAGATGTTTTTCCAGAGGAAGCAGCTCTCTGTAAGCCTTTCCCATTACCCTTTTTAACAATGACTGAATCAGACACTGTTAGGCTGGAAAAGCACCCTTTTATACAGCCTCATGCAAGTCTAACGCACTGGCAAGTCCCATTTAATATTTCAGAATGGCGAGGAGGAGAGACAGTCCTCAGTGGGAACTGAAATTTCTCCTTAAATTATATCCAAGCACTTTTCATGACTCTAGAAATATCAGCTGGCTTGTGAGTGCCATCACATGCCTTTTTCCTCAGCTCTGAAGAGAAGCCCGGCATAAAACTGCAGTGCATCCCCTGGCTGGATTAGGTTACTTGCCATTCTGGCTGGCAGTCTGCTCTAATGTTCTTCAAATGAGAACAGAATGCTGGAACATGTCTGCAAATGTGTCAAGCAGCTGTGTATGAGAGGTTTTGTAATGACATAATGCAATGCCACTCCTATGCAACAAGCACCTTGCTCCATTTCTCACAGAATGGATGGGAGCTCTAAGTGGAAAATAAATTCTCCTTTAGTTTTACAGGGAGGGGAGTGCCAGAGGAGAGAGCAGCAGGCAAGATAGTGTGTTTGAACAGGTTCTTCTGTGGTTATGAGGGCATAAAATATGGTTAGTCTTACAAATCCTCCCCTTTCACCTGCACAGTCTTGGCAGTGTCAAAATGGCCTTACATAAGGAGGAGAAAAGTCTTCCTGAAATCATCCAACTGATACTCACCTTCATTGTGCCAAGTGTATATTAGCTCCTAGGGGAAGAATAAAAGCACTGTTTCTGTTCCTGTCCAACTCGTACTCACCGCTGCAGGCAGCAAGGTCCCAGTGACTCTTGCTGGGGATGCACAAAAAACATTTTTCACCCTGTTCCACCACCCGTTTCCTGTGTCACCTGGGACAAATCACTTCAGTTACATGGCATCTGTCCGCCTTGCCACAGTTCATCCCAATAATCGCTTCTGCTGGGATGGCATGAATCATTCTGTAGAAATTCTGGTATTCTCAATGACTACAGACAGCACACAAAGGACAAGTTTAGATGAGAAGAATGACTTTGAGGCAGCTGCAGTGAGGGGAATTCCACCTTTTGCCTCTGTATCTCATTTTATCCTTATAAAAGAAAATTAGAATAACATTTCCTTACCTGGCCATGACTTTCTGAAGTTAAGTACATTTAAAGAATGTCAGGTTGCCATTGGAGTATCTTCACTGGATGTTAGGTCCTAAAGGATACATGTAGTATCAACACAGTATTTTCAGTATTTCCCTCTCTTCCTCTCATTCTGCAGCCCAGCACATCTTGTTTGACTGCTTGGTCAGACTGAATACATGTTTTCCAAATGCTCCCCCACCTATGGCTTTTTTTCTTCTAGCTTGTTAGGAGCTGGTTTCTGTATACTGGATTCTGAAAGGGTGACCTTTTTCTCAGTGGCCCACTGTGTTTGGCAGCCAAACAAGTTGCATCTTTTGAACAGCAGTCAGGTCCCTTTTAGAGCATCAACTTACTCTTTTGACAAACCCTCAAATCAAAATGCCGTAATTTAAACATCATAATTTTACGTTCTGCTTCTGCATTAATATACTAGTTGGAATCTAGTATTGGAATTTTGGCCTTATTTAGCACTCAGTTTCAAAACAGCTTAAAAATGACTCTCTGATGCAGAGTGTAACCAAGCCAGCTTTTCTCCAGTGAGTTTGCCGGAGAAATGCCAGTGCTATGGAAAAATTCTAGAAGAATCTTGGCGAGGTAAAGATATCTCAGTCTTTGCCAACGATCAGAAGACAGATAACAAAAAAAACTGTGGCTTTCTCATGTCTGGAGCTTTGTGGAGGGTCCTGGATTCCAGAAGGCTCCTCCAGTGCCTTGGTAGCAGGAATAGCAGCCGATGGTCAATGTGGGAGCTACAGCCCTCCCCTACTGCTTCTGCTGCCCTCGCTGGGAGATGCGGGAGTCCAGAAGCTCCAGCTTTTTGTCTCAGGCTGGTATGACCCTGAGGAAACCAGCAAGAGACCCCAGCCTTCTGAAGAACAAATACCTTAAGTCAGCAGCTGCCTTCTGGAAGTGGCAGGGATGAGGGCACAGTGTGACAGGTCGTTCTTCACACACCTCACGTTGGCTGCCTGGGCTTCCGCAGCTCCAGCCCCTCGTTCACACAAGCGTCCAGGACAGCTCGGAGCAGATGTTGAAGTAGAAAGTCCCTCACACGGATCCATTAGTAAGTAACAGAACAGCTTCCAGCCTGGGTCAGCAAGGGACAGCTGCACTAGGATTTATTTAGATTATGGAATTTTTATTCACCTTAAACCTGTTGCATACTTTCCTTCCCTAATCACTTCATCAAGCTTATCCTTGACTTCCTCCTAATCTTTTTTTCATTCCTGATCCCCGTCCTCTGATAGAGAATGTTGGGGAACCATTTCATTTGGATATAGTGTCCCTTTTTCTTGCTTTGTCTGTCCCTTTGTTTTTGAGGAAAAGACGGTGACCTTCTCTGCATGTGGCACGGCAAGGGCTCTGTTGGTCACTAAGTGTGATGGTAACAATTTTTCTTTATTTTTACTATCTGATTTTAACTTCAGATTTTAGCTTGGGGGTTAGGATATTTTGTAAGTAGTGTCCCAGTTAAATCAGTTTGCAGTACAGATCAGGCTCACTTCAGGGCAGAATTGTTTTAGAAATTTGTTAAAAAATCATACTATAATGTAAGTCTGGATCCTATCTCAGCAATTCCCCAGGCCATGTACAAACCCTGGCACTGCAACTCAACTTCCTTATCTCAACTCATTCTGTGCAAACTCCTATCAACCACTCATGCCTTCTGCATGGTACTGTTCCATTTGCCCTTTCTCTGGGATTTTCCATAGGATTAGCTCTTCTCTCCAATAACCAGCTTGGTGTCGAACATTAAATTCTATTCACTGTATATTTATATTTTTTTCTCTTTTATCTCTCTTTTCTCCATCACTTTTGCTCAAACTAGTCTAAAACCAGCTTATATAGCTTATATTATTTCTTGTCCTCCGGTACTGTTGAGCCAAGGCATCTGTTCCAGCCTACAACAGTTAACAGATTGCAAGCCAGATTCTGAGTGATGATATATAACATGGATAAGACTGTATAATTCTGATTTAACTTTCATTTTGCAGACCAGTTAGTTACCAAAAAAAAAAAAATCCCACCTGAAAAAAAACCAAACAAAATCCCTGCTCAAATGCTTTGCTTGTCAATGAAGCAGATTTAATTTGAAGTAACTGAGAAAAAGGGAGCTGTATTTAATGATTTTATAGCCCTTTTTCAAAGTAAAAGCTTAGCTCAAATGTGCTTTGTGAGTTAATCTGGAGGATATTATCTCAAAATAAGTCTACTGAACTCCACATAATTTTCCTGAATTTAGTGTTTAATTTCTGCTGTGTTTTGCCTGCATGACCTTGAATATTCTGTCTTTTAAACATTTTATTTTGTATCTTTTATGTAGGAAAGCAAGGAAGAACATGAAGCAACAGGGGTATAGTATATTTTAAAATTTGCTTTCATCTGTTTGTGTGCATTTAATTCCTTTTCAGTCTCATCGCATACCTCAAAAGTTAGTAAATTCTTATTCATGAAAGTAAATATACTAGTGTTCTGTTCTGCTAGAGATAATTATTGGTCATATTGTCTTATTGTTTGGGAACAAAGATAGGCCTTTAATCATTAAAAACTGTAAATGGAAGACAAATTCTTTAACAGATTCTTTAATCAAATTTTCCAAGGACTCTCAAGCCAACTATATCTTTGACAATTGCTAACTGACACTATGCTGTTTACATTTTTAGTGGTGTGAGTGTGAAAGAGTCATTCTGACAATTTAGGCAATTCTGCCTATATGGGAAATATTTTCCTTGCCAGAATTTGTAAGACCCAGGTGCAAATCCTTATAGGTTTTTCTGCTTTGGCCAACATTGCAGGTTTATGCTTTGAATATTTCTTCATCGCTCCCAGTGAAACTAATGATTACTTTAGGCTATTTTCCACTACCAACCTGCAATTAATGAGAGGTTACATTCACATCTTCCCATGTCCAAGCTGCAATGCATGCACGTATATGTGTGTATACATACACATGCCCGTGCCAGAGCTGGACATTGTGGACCTGGCAGCTGAAACGGAGCTCCTGGGTCCCTGGGCAAAGCCTGGGGGCTCCTGGTGAGGCTGGTGAGGGTGGCTACGACTGGTTAGTGCACCCTGGCACTGCTAACAAGTGCTTCAAGCAAGAAAAACACCCGTTTTTTTTCTGTAAAAGGCAATTAACTTGGACTTTGAACTGAAGTTGTTAGTATCTGAGAGATGTTGCTTATCCATGGGCTTGCCTGGCCCTGTTTCAAAGAACGCTAATGAAAGGCACCTTTCTGGGGGGAAGATGCCGAAAGAGGCGATATTCCTCTTCTAACCCAGCTGGCCTCTGCGACGTTCTTATCACGTTTCTGGTTTTGTAGAGATGACTCCTCAGTGCAATGGTGCTCCCTGAAAAACAAAGATTCAAACCAGGAATCTGATTACTACAGGTCCATTCCCACGCATGTGTTTAAAAAGGATTTTACTTGAGTGACTCGGATGTGACTCTCATAGAGAGAGTGTGTGCCTGTGAGGAAAACCTAAGGTCTGTGCTGCTCGTATACTACCTGCAGTCCTGACTGAAAACAAATTCTGTATTCTTTGATTGGTTGATTATGCCAGGAAGAAATTCCATAACTTTTTTAGTCTAGATAGTACACGAAAGTATGACATTTTGAGATAAAGCTTGCTTGTACACAGAAGGAGTGCCTTTGAACAAGAGTTTGCTGGAAGAGAAGGAGCAGAGAAGCCTACAAGGCAATTTTTCGTTGTTTTTCAGAGTAGGATTGCACTTTAAAGCTTCATTTCCTAGCTCTTAGAAGATAATAAACACAGATTGTCGTCTGTGTTACTTAAACATTAGCTTGCAGATAACTTCTTTTGGTTGACTGAAGCAAAGGTCTATTGCTTTTAAATTGTGCCATTTCTCCTATATGAAAGAGGGAAATAAAAACTTCTGAAACAGATACAACACTGTATTATGTGACTCCAAATGACTTTTAGATTATTTAAGAGTCTAGTTCCTATGCCATGAATCTTGACCTGTTTACTGCTCCAATAAGGTGTATAATTAAAAATACCAAACTTTTGTAATATTTACACATATTTCATATTCTCATTTAGATCTTGAACATCTATTTACAGCTTAACCAGGTGCCTTGTTCTGGCCTCTCTAAGAAGAGGGTTCTTATAGTCCAGCACTTGCCTATTAACTCTGCAAAGCTAGAGCCCTGGCATATTAAGATTAGAAGATCTATACATTGCTCCTCTGTTCTATTTTTTTAAGCTCTAATAATATTGCACTTACTAGAAACATAGCAGTTGCAAAAGCAGAGCTCTACATTTCAAGACTGGTTATTTTTTCTTCAATTCCTATGTGATAAATACAACTATTTTCTATAAAAAAGGAAGAAGAAGAAAATCAGGAAGAGGGAGAAGAAAATCTGGAAGAGGGAGAAGAAAATCAGGAAGAGGGAGAAGAAAACGAAGAGGTGGAGGAGCAAGAAGAGTCTTAGTACACTTCCCTTTGACACATTCTTTCTTGAACAGGTTTTCAGGTAACTATTAAGATATCCAGCACAGTTTCTAAATGTTCTTAAAGTAACATAAACTGGAAAATTTTGTACGTATTGTTGTTATATGCAATGACAAGAATGGAAAGAACATACCAAAGCCAAAAATGGTATTATGCATTTGGCACATAATAGTTAGTCGGACCTGTTGCCTTTAATGACCCTGTTAGTTCTCCCTATTTTTGTGTCACCAGGGAATCCGACTTTTCTACACGGCTGTCTCTGTGATCCCTGATATCCACCAAGTATTGCCAGGCCCTTTGATCCCATCACTCTTAGAACCTTCACCTCCCTGCCAGGCTTCTGATATCTGTTTTGGGCATATTCCTTAGCGTCGTCATACGGAAGCCCCCACCTCTCTGCTGTGTCCTCGAAGTACGAGCAGTGCCAAGAGCAGCCAGCTTACTGTGTGCTGCTGGAGTGGTCGCTATACATGCACAAAGTGCCCAGCTGATGCACCAAAAGTAAACTTAAGTGTTAGACTCTTGGCAGCTTCTCTTTCATCTGGGATAAGAATTCGTCGCTCTCCTCTCTTACTCAGCTACTGATTTCGCTGAAACTTTTAGAACTTTCATGTCTCAAATGAAGACCTCTCTCAAATTTAATTGGAATGTTAAAAAAAATAAATATCCTGGAGTGGAGAGGAGCCTGATCAGAAATACAGCAAACTGTAAAGTCACTCTGATTGCCTTAGAAACTAGTCAAAATTTGACTTTAAAACCTCAAAACAAGGAGCCTCTGGGAGGCAGAATTTGTGCCTGTATAGATTTACGAGCATCCAGCATTGCTCAGATTTTGTCAGTATGTGGTTTCAAATGTTATTTTCAGGTTTTCTTCGTCTTCCTACTGTCTTTTCTCCTCTGCATGGAAATAAAGATCAGACAATCACTTACTAGGGAAAAGCCATTAACCTACAAGAAAGTTGTAGTTTCCAGTAGATTTTCCCATGGGTGGCAGGACTCCCTCCTGATTGCAGACACAGGGAGTGCTATGCTCTTTCTGGAACCTGTGGGATTGCCGGCTAATCCTGCATCTGAAGTAGTTGCCATAGGTTTCACCAACCATATGCTGAAGTGGAGACCCAGGGTCTCAACAGAACAGAAAGTCTGTCACTTCCTTCACGCTACCTCTCCCAAATCTGGGTTCCTGTGTTGCATAGGAATTAATTCATCCCAATGTTGCCCCATGTTCAGATATGCAAAATCACGGGAGTACTGAGATCTAATCTAATTTTCCTTATTTTTGTTCAGGAAGCACAAGCTGGAGCAGCCCTGTGAAAGAAAATAAAATCGCTCTCTCAAGCAAACCATCACTACCTTTCATGCCTGTAGACTTAGGAACATAAAAATATATAACAGAACAAAGACACCAATCTGACCTACCTGTGGCCTTTATATATATATTTGGTATTCCAATTGCTTGTTATATATCTGACTGATGATATTTCAGTAGATCGTTATATGTTGGAATAGTATTGTCCATGTCACATTTTAGTTTGTAAGCTCTTCAGGGCAGGAACCATGTCTTTCTCCATGTTTATATATTGCCAAACACATCGCTGCCACTCAACAGATAACTGCACTCACACAAGTGATGTATTCAGAGAAAAAGAAATTCAGCACTGAAAACTGCAAGGAGGCTTCCTGTATACAAGCTATGTGAGTCACTTTC
Source organism: Caloenas nicobarica (assembly GCF_036013445.1). Classification (NCBI taxonomy): domain Eukaryota; kingdom Metazoa; phylum Chordata; class Aves; order Columbiformes; family Columbidae; genus Caloenas; species Caloenas nicobarica. The sequence goes on along the minus strand of NC_088245.1, from coordinate 121,339,335 downwards.
CCTCAGCTGGCTTTTGAAAATGATTGAGATTTCCATTGTACAGCAGTTTAAATAAATGTTTTCTGTCATATCTGTTCTTTGTCTGCAGGAGCATTAATTTAACCCTAGCAAGCTGTGCTAAGATCTGTAAAGTTAAGTTTTCTCTGTCATTACAGTTGTAGGCTATGCAAAGCCCTTCACCTTGTTCCTTCATGTTCCTGCTGATGTTTCTGGTGTTGTGTATAAGACTCCAACATGCAGATACAGAACCTACATTGAAGGCAAGAAATGTCCCAGTCCCTTCTACTGAAGCATTGTCAGTCTTCATGGATACGTCCGTATTCACTGGGCCAGGAAAAGTTAATCCATGTTAATGCTGTAACTGTTGGTTAGAGGTTCACTGAGGAGGAAGGAGCTTGGATTTCAGTCCATCGTCCAATTAATTTTTATAAGATTTATAGAAACTGCTTATAGAGGAAGGGAGGGGATGAAAAATGCTGATTGCCAAAGTAGCCCGTAGCTTCATAGACAAAACAATCTCCAAAGGACCCACAAGTTTATGTTTAACTCTGATCGAGAACAGGCTGGCTTTTCAAGCTCAGATCTCCTATACTGAGAGCGTTTGAACAATAACTGAACAAATAAAGTGAAAGAAAAATTTGTGGAGGTTTCCTGAATGGGTGCATTTTTTTGGTCATGCTACATCTAAAGTTGCAATTGTTGGGAGAGGATGGATGGGGAGGCAGCAATCTTTGGGCTGTTCTTATGCTCATAGGTGATGCTGAGCTCAGGCTGGCAGGTCCAGCTGAGGGAAGGACCTTGGAGTCCTCGCTTCCAGCTCACCGAAATCATCACCTCAACATGCAGCAGCCCCCAAGACCCAGGAAAGTGCTGGGCACTGGCAGGAGGACGACATGAACTTTGCTGCTGTGTAAAGCCCTGATGAGTTGATTGAGCACTTTGTGCAGTCTGGTCTCTGCTGATCAGGGAAGACGTTGTGGCATAGAGATACAGAGAAGACAACAATTAGAGAGGATGAAACAGGTGCTCTGTGAGGAGACTGAAAACTCTCTTCAATTTGGAAAGGAAGCCAAGGCGTTTACAAAAATCATAAAGGCAGTGAATAAGATGAATGCAGAGCTGTTAGTCAAAAAATCCTGCAATACTATAACGAAAATTAGTATACACAGCTAGTATATGCAATGAAATTAGTAGATCATCTTAAAAGGGACAAAGTACTTTTTCATATGATGGGTCAGAAACTTCTGGAATTTCTTGTCACGGGATGTTACGGAGACTGACAGTGTCAAGACGCCCAAGAAGATATTGGGCAATGTCAGGAACAGGAGGTTCATAAGGGGCTACTACAGCCTGTGATGTGTCCACCAGTGTCCCTAATCCAACAGATTGTGGATGCTGGGGACTGGGGGCAGAAGACATCGAATACAGCGGACTTGCTGTCCCTAAATAGCATTGCCCATTTCTACTTTCTGGGTACCAGGTAAGGTGAGCCACTGATCTGACCATTTCTTATGTTCCTGCAGGTGATTACTCTTCCTGGGGAAAATCTTCCCCATCTCGCCAGCAGCTGAATTGGGGTGCCAGTCATTGCTGCAGTAGTTTTGAGCAAAAGGCTGGACTTTTGAGAGTGTGGTAGACAAAATGAAAACAGAACTGTTAATCACTCTGGAAATGCAGTAAATCCAATGCAGTGAGCACGTGTTTGTGGAAGCCTTGACATATCCCTTGGGCTGCTTGAGCTTCGCACAGATGATGAACCCCCAGGCTCCGCTTTTTCCCCCCGCTAATGTGCAGAACAAAGAGCCTGAGAGTACTCGGTACATCAGGCAGGGCCACAGGCTTTGGGCTTGAAACAAAACCACCACACCTCGCGTATTCAGGTATTACTTGTTAAGGCAGAAATATGGCAACCATCTTCTCGAGGGGGTATAATCTGGAAAGCCCGTCAGGGAATGTGAGGAATGCTAAGCCTCCCGTAGAGGAGTGACGCACTCTCCTAGTCTTCAGCTGGTGACTGAGGTTGTGCTCAGCGTGTGGTATAAAAAGCAAACGGGATAGCGGGTGGTCCTACTCACAGCGCAGCTCCTTGGTGCCTGCCTTGGGACAGTGCTCTCCAGCATCTGCTGATCGTCTTTTCTGCCAGACAAAAGGAGGTTGTGAGTATGCGAAGGATAAACTGAAAGCTGACTGCTGCTCAGTGATTTTAGCCATCACACTAATTCTGCTTACATAAGCTTAATACTTTCTGCAGTAATTTAGTGTGACTAGGAAAAGAATTAAGTCTTTTCTAAGTACAGCACAGCAGCACGAATATGTGAACTATTTGCATTTGAAAACATACTGTCTGCATTTTTACATAATTTGTATTTTACTGGGAGAAAGCAACTGCAGTTGGTTAAATGGACGCGCCCAGTACCTGATGTTTCACTTGCTTCAAGAAACTGAGGATGCAAAATTATTCCAGTGCACCACAGACACAAAAAAGCACACAGCTTTTTGTGACACTTTGGTATGTAAAGTATTTTCTTGGATGATTGATGCTAGAAACTTCTAATATACTGAAACAAGCTAAAAATAGAAAGGCTTCAAGCTATGCTTCACACAGATCCACATATATCATGGGATAGTGGCTGTCTGCGCTTTAAAACCATTGTCAAGTTTGACAGACTGCTGAAGTGTAAAAGAAGCCACTACATGTATCATCACAAAACAACTAAATAGATGAGGCTAGTCAATGGCTTGTTTTCTAGGAAAATATTAGGAGCTTCATTCTATTGCTGGTAATAGAGGGCTTTGAATAACAGGTCCAGAAGGTGACCTGTGCTGTGCTGTCTCTTGCAGGAGAACAATTTTGAGTCAACAAGTTGTGTAGGAGGTTTTCTCCTAAGAAAACTCTAAGGGAAATTCATTGGAGAGAAATTAAACTGTTCAGCAGTTTTGCCAGTACAGCACTAGCTTCTGGCCAGTGTCTCTCGTCACCTTTCCAGCCACCACATCTGTTTACCTGCCTCCCCAATAATAAGACTTGCTAATAGTCTTCTGTTTACTGAGAGAATATCAGTGTTAAAGGAGATAAGACTATTTATCTGCATCCTTTGACTACTTCAGAAGGCTGGAAATACACTTGACAAACAATCTGGGAAGCTGAAAATTCAAGATAACAATTTCTTCAGAAGGCAGATTGGAAGTTTGTGTTTTGATGTCAAATACCTTGAAGAATGCTTGCTGTTCCTCCATTTGCAGAGTCATTGCCACACAGGCAGCAAACAGAGGAAACGGCAATTCTCAGCTGAGACTCGCTCTTAATGAGTTACTGTCTCCATTTTGCTAATGGAGAAATAAAGGTGCAGAGGTGGCATGAGATGCTGAATACAACAGGTCAAGGGCACTAGAGTCCAAATCAGATGTGGACTACCTGCTATGCATTCCCCTGCTTTGGAACATACCAACCACAGTTTTGCATGTGGCCATGACTTTCTGTCACTAAATATTTTGAACCATCTAGATTGGAAAATACCCTTAAGATCATCAAGTCCAGCTACTCACCTAACATTGCCAAGTCTACTACTAAAACATGTCCCAAAGCGCCACATCTACACATCTTTTAAATTCCTCCAAGGATAGAAGTAAAAAGGAACTGTGGAGTCCTTTTTCCTCTCAGGGAAAAAGAGTGAATCTCTGAGAACACACCGCTTTACAGTGTCCATGGTTTCTTTGAGGAATGGTACCTTCTTCTTTCAAGATGCTTGATTTGTGAGGAATAAAGTTGTAACCAGGAAGAGAAGTTGAATTTTGATATCAGCTTGTCCAAGAGCTTTTTTGACCACAGACTATTAAGTTAACTTCCCTGGACCTGAGTTTCGCTATGAAAGTGAGAAAACACTTCTAGAAAATTTATGGGAATAAAATCAAAATATCAATGCACTGATAGAAAGATGAAAGTATAATCGCATCTTCTTTCTTTATAAGATATTTGCTTCCAAGTTGTCTATTCCACATTAAAGATGTTAATTTCTACTTTTTTCCCCCATCGTGTTGATATTTGACAGCTTTCAAAATCACCTTCTCATTTACAGTGTGTCTTCACTGCTTTCTCACCTAACTCTAATATTAAGCAGCCTACAGAATAAAAGGCTGAAAAAATGGTCACCTTTCCCTCTGTTGCTCACTGACCTAGATCAGAATTGCTCATGCAAAAAGGCTCT